>NC_138659.1:12568948-14968948 GCF_964273445.1 Streptopelia decaocto
ACTGGCCATAGTCCCAGATGAAAGCAGGAAGCACAAAAATATCAGAAAATAAAGGTAGTAGAAAAGTAGTAATGTTAATTTTCTCTCTTTTCTGAAAACTTGAAGTTGATCTGCATGTGAAACATGGACACAGGATTAGGGCCAAGTGTCTCCATCTTACTTCATTCAGTTTCCACCAGTGGAAAATTGACCTTCTAGAATTGCTTTGGTAATACTGTGCCACAGCTTTTTGTCTTGCAATAGTGAACAATCCCAAGGTCAAAGCCCATAGCAGTGATAATACCTCTGCAATACAAATCTTTTCAAAAACTCTGCTACCAAAAGTTTAGATAGCACACTTCTGGGAAAATATTTAAAAAAAAAAAAAAAATCGCCACCCAAAATGTCTGAACTTCATGGCTTCCAGCAGCACTGGAAAAAAACCCACAACACCCACATGTATTAAAAGCCAAGCTGCAAGACACCTAAAATGTAACACAGTAATAAATTGCCACTTCTCAGCTACAATAATATATCATTGTTTTAGTTAGCATTATAATGGAAGACTTTCACTAGACTTTAGCTACAGTGCGAGTCTCTTATTGGCTCTGTAAAGCTGTAGTTTCAAAGACCATATTTTATTGCTTACATATAGAAATTGTATTTACAGAGGTCCAGAGCAAGAACAAAGAAATTCAAAACGAGAAAAATCAAATCAGCAGAATAAAAGACTTGCTCTGCTTTAACATCGAGCTGATTTTCCTTATCAGTTCTGTCACTCCCTTATTTTTCTTCCTCCCCCTTCCCCTCATCTCCTTCATCTCAGGGCATTTCTGCAGAGCCAAGCTCATTAATGTTTGAAAAGGCTGATCAATAACAAGAGAATGGGTGAACTGTCCATCTGCAAATTACCAAGCATACCATGAATATTTAAAAAGCCAACCTTAGAACATAGAGCAGGTTGGGGCTTTATTAAGGATGAAATGGCCCAAATGTGCATTGGCAAGCAAGGTCACTAATTTACTTTTATCACCAGCATGTATAGGTAGATCCTTGGATCAGAGGGTACAATTTTCCCTTATGGTAAGGTTTACTACCATCTGGTTTTATTCCTGATACTATCCACAAATGTATACAATTTATCTTGGTCTTAGAATAGTGGATCCCTTTACAATGAAGATCACAGGTGACAGACACTATGTTAGGCACCATCCACAAACCAATTTAGAATTTCTCTACAATAAACGCTCCTCTGTGACTCCAGTGCAGCCATATCCTAAAGGTGCCTTTAATGCACACAGATGGTTACAGGTTATACATTAATACAGAATGCACAGAATTGAATGTTAAAGACCAGTGACTGGAAGGCCTTAAACTCTCAAATCTTCAAGAACAACCTAAACATCTTATTTTCCTTTGCATACCTTTGTGACTGAGCAACAAGCAGCCCATATGTCTGCAGAGGATTGCTCATAGTGGTCTGGTTGGGGCTCCCAAATTTGGATTGGCTGATCTGCATGTGCCACTACTGTCCCAAACTCATCCACCAAAGCTGCGCGAACACTTGCTGACCCAACATCAATTCCAACGTAGTATTTTACTGGAGCCTGCTTCTCACTGTGCATTTTTTAATAAAATCTGTTTGGGGAAAATAAAAAACAAGGGGGTTAAAAACAGATAAAATGCCTGATGATAGAAAGCTGTGCTGAACAGGACATGAGAGATGCTGTGCAGACACTTTGCTTGATAACTCTCTTTTGCAGCAAGTCTTCACTTGGTATTTTTTAATTAGTTTCCAAGTCTTGGAATACTTGTACTTACTTTCTTCAAATGTTTGTATGTAAGTTGCATGGCACAGAAGCTCCTGAAAAGCAGATTTTAATTTGGTATGTAAGATCATGCATGCATTCGTACAATCAGGGAACTGAGATGTAGTCATACAGTATCGTGCCTGCGTAATGGGAAAAAGAGGGAAGGAGGTAGGAAGGGAAGAGTACAGTTCCAAAAGCAGCAGAAATCAGGAGCTGGTGCTTTATACAGAAGGGAAAATTCAATACAGAGACTCCTAAGTTTTCCTGAATTCTGGTAGATTAGGAGGTTGCTGGTGCCTGCTAAATTGAATCCACCTCTGGACAAGACAGCAAGAACCACTACTGATACGGCATTGCCTCAATGCAAACAATTTACACTCCAGAAGCAGTGAAGGGGTGGTGTGCTTGGCTCTACTGAACCTGCACAGAAGACAAGCGAGGAGCCAAGACCTGCTCCCTCCCATAGAGCCAACCAGATAGTGAATGGCATCTTATTGCTGATTGAGACAGCAAGTCAGGCTGAATTTCTGCAAAATCTGAAAACAGTTTCCCCTCCAAAAACATAGTGCTGTGATGCTGATAATTAAAATAACTAAGTGGCAATCTGGTAAACATTACCCAATCTTAAGCCCTCCAAAGGAATAGAAAAACAAACAAACAAACCCAACCCTCAGACACATGGTGTGAACTGTGGGGCTGTCACATGCAGAGACAGGAGATGGACTTAATGATCCTGGTGGGTCTCTTCCAACTGAGGGCATTCTATGATTCTACGAACATTTAGATCTTATCCTGTGACTCTGTGATCTTGAGTACAGGTCAAGATCCATCCTTGGGTGGCAGTTTGAACACAGTATTGGCACAATGTTCACATATTGGCTGTTCACATATTTGGTTGGCTTGTAACCACTGCTGTTGATGGCTACTACAAATCTATTATCACTGAGAGTTAGAGCTAGCAGGCGAAGTAAAAAAATAAATAGGGGACTGACTTTTTTTCCCCCTTTTATCAGAAAACTCCAGGCATCATCCCAGAAAATAACTAAGCAGTGTAAGAGCTGTATTAGGACAGTTTCATTTGTACTTAAAGCAGCATAAGCCAACACCTTGGCTAAAGAAAACTACCCAACTGCCCCTCATCTGACCCCTTAAATGGTTCATGGAAATGTGGTTGGTCTGTGGAGATCTTTTACCATAATCTGTCCCATACAATCATTTTGCCTCAATCCGCCATCTCATGCTTAGACTACTGCTGCTGGGGCCAGGGACCAATTTTTTGTTCTTCATTTGGACAGCGTTAACATGAGGGAGTCCTGGTCCCTTACTAAAGCTCCTAAGCAGCCCAGTGCAAACCAAAGCAGTTATCATACCACATTTTGCATGCACCATGGTGGGGTGGTCACGAGAGGAAGTTGTACAGATCATTCGCTATCAGAAACTACAAAAAACTCAGTTACAGAGCATATTGTGGTACTCATGGAAATACTAGCTACTTTCTCAGCATTCCCATTCTGCCCAGTAGATTAGGTGCAATACATGCTAATCTTGTTAAGCAAGGTCATCTGTACAAGTGATGAGCAATCAGCTAAAAATAATGGCGTGCCATGAGTCTAACACCAAGGAATATTGGCAAGAAAGCTCGCTGTCTTTTCTTGGCCCTGGCTCGATGACCTGGTCAGACTAACAAAAGCTAGTGCCTCAGTCGCAGAGAGGACAAATCTCCTGATATCAGTGATTAATACTGCATCTGTCAGCTGGGGATACTTACAGCACTCTGCGTCTTCCCCTTAGCCCTTGGCTGTAAAAGCGGTTTTAAGACATGATTTTCAACAGATCAGGTTCACTTTTTAATTTTGCACTCCATCTCCTCAAAGCTTAAAAGGCTGGCTGCAGATGCTGCTAGCTACTTGCAAGAAATGTTACTATAAAGAAATTCCATAAGACTGTTCCTGATACTATCTCACTAATTTCTCCATTTTTCCCTACATCGACACTGCCTTTAGCTGCTGACTCATAAAAAGAAGAGAACAAACCACAAACTGTAAAGCATATTTAAAAAAAAATACACAAATCTTTCTTACTTTTCACAGAATACAAATAGCAAAAGAAGTGTTTTACACTTTGCCTCCTTCTCACACACACAGTATTATTCTACATTTTTATTCCTCTTCCTTGTATGGCAGTCTTGATTTTAGCTCATTAATGTGTTTTTGCTACTTAGAGAACAAGCTTAACAGATGTTAGAGAATTAAGCTCATAGTACCTCCTACTCAGCACTTAAAATTATAGGTTTGCATTGGATTCTTCCCACAAACATTTGAAACCTGAAACCCAATCAGCCCATGGAATGTTTACTTTCTTTTTTTCCTTACTAAGCAACCAGGAGGAGCACGCGTGAGTGACTGCGCAGGAAGCAGAGTCTGTTTATACTGCTCCAGAAGTACATATCAGTCTATGCATATCAACTATCTTACTTCTGTAAAGCAGCGGACATAAGAAAGAATTAAGTGACAGAGTCGAAAACCAAGAACTACAAACCTATCTTAACCATTTTCTCTCTGCGTAAAGCTCACCTAGACCTACAAAGCAATACTTCAATTTCTTACCAAAAAGAAGGCTAAAAGTAAATATTAATCCTTTTCCAAGCACGGCAAGCACTAAGTTACCAAGGCTGTTCAAAGCATAGCGTCTCTGCAATAGGATCTGATCTGCGTGCAAAAACATAATTTGATGCCAAGGGTTTTTCTGGAATACCAATCACTTGGTATGCCACCTACTTGTCAGCTGGATCCACAAAAAGCACTGTCATCTCTAGGTCATCAGTGTCACCAGTTAGGGACTGTGCTTAAAGGTATTTCTTGAGAACTTAAGAACTCAGCAGTGAAGCTGGTGGAAAATATTTAGTCAAAGTACTTCAATAAGAATTTAAAGAGGAGTGTTTTAATTCAGTTTTGTTTACAGAAGATTCCTTTGGTACAAGAGGAAGCTCCAAATCAGAAATGAAGAAACTCTTCAATGGAGTTCAGAGGTAGAAGAATGTCCCAGCACAACCTTCTTGCTTTGCAGTCTGCACTCCAACCTTCATTGCCACGTGCAAAAAAACCTTTATTATGCAAATGAAACTGTGGTTTGGATTTGTTAATCTATTGGATTCTTAGCATACAGCTTCTGTGGTCAATACAATATGAGAAAACAGCAAACCAGAAAAACGGTTGAAATAAAAAGTCCTAAATGTCCAGTCAGACAGGTCAATTCCTTGAGCACAATATTCCTAACAAAACACAAAAATATTTGATGCATTTGATGTTTATGGACTTCCAGAGTGGTGGAAAGCAGTGGTGATAATACCACTGCGTTCTACACCCCTGAAGTATCTAACTCAGGAAACCTGGCTTCTTGCAGACAAGAAAAAGGCCTCCAAAACTTCAATACAGCTTTACCTTTCCATTGCAGCATCAAGGCCTCATTTTTACAACTTACTATTTGAATTTGCAAACAGAAAGAGAGGAAGAGAGGAAAAATAAAAAAAATTAAAAGACATCTCCAGCTTGACTGTGTTAGTCCATGCTAAGACAGGACAAGAAGCCAAAATTCCCTCCAAGCACTAAAACAGCAATGGCCTCTTTCTTTGCAAATCTCAGCAGGGACAGAATGGGTTTTCAAACAAGCATTTATGATCAAAGGGCTGCAGCATATGATAAATATTTATATGGCCCATTAAATAATAGTCTGTATAAATATTATTCAAAATGTGTGTGCTGGAAACCACAGACTTCCCAGTTTATCCTTAAACAAATGTGCTAGTTTTCCCACATAAGCAATGAAAAAAAGGAGGGGTGAAACTGCCATTTGCAAAAATATTTCTTTAAAAAAGAAATTCCTTTACATTGTTTAATTTAAAAGGAATGACTAAGTAACCAGATGATTGTTTCATTACAACTAACTAGTCTTCCTTTACTTCATGGTTATCAAATCACCCGGACGTACCTTTCCGTTAAAGCTACAGTACAGGAAGGCTGCAAAATCACATGCACTCAGGATGAAGCTCAGCAGAAGTATTTATCAGCAGCAAGTATAGAATTTGTGGTGTCGTGTGCTTTAAATACAAGGAATTACAAAGGACTGGCACGTCTGTTTTAACCTTTGATCTTTGGAACACTGCAGGCTGCGCAGACCAGAGATCATGGATAAACAGTATGTTTTTAGTAGCACAGCTGTGCTTTGCTATGGATTACTGGGAAAAAGATTAACAGGCTCAAATTAGGCTTCACAATCTTAGTGTGAAAAGATCTAAATATGTTAAATAAAAGCTGGTTTTCAATTGTAGGATATAAAACAAAATAAGCATTTTTGACATTATATTGGAAATTCATCACTTTGCTGGGTTTCCAGTATTACAAAAAACTAACAAAACCGGTGGTGGTAGAATGGTAAACCTCTTCTTGAAGACAGTGAACTCCCTTTCCTCTTCCAGGATCTTTAATTCCTGTTTGGATGTGAAGAGACAAAGGCAGCACATGTGTGTGTGGGAGAGTGTGAGCAGATGGGGAATTCTAATGCTGCGTTGAAGGGCAGCACTAATATAGAATAATACCTTTAAATGCCCAAGGGACTATGCTATAACTATCAACAAGCATTTACTTTTCAGCTACCAAACAGCAAACAAAACAAAAACAAGGAACAAAAGCACACCTCATCTCTCCTTTTCCCCCTCCCAAAACAGAAACACGTACATGCAGGAGATATCTGTCTTAGGAATGTGAGGACTGTGTTAACAACAAAATTGGAATAAATAAAAACCAAGCTGAAGAAAGTATGGTTCTTCACTCAACACCAAAGACTTCTTGATAATTTCATCCATTCTCCGGTAAATTCTGTGGAGCTTATTTGTATCTTACAACAAGTAAAAGCAGCTGCAAATAGTGGAAGAGACCTCATTTTAGTAGTATAACAGAATCAGACCCCAGCTCCCAGTCCCATAATACCTAGATTGTTCCACCAAAACCTTCCTATATTACCCTCCCCAACATTGTAACATAGTCTCAATAAATGTCATCACAGGACAGATGATATTCTACCACTTTCTAGTATCTCGGTTTCTCTCTATAAATAATTCACTGTGTACTAATCTTCTGTAATGTCTCTCTATATCTTTTTCTTTTCCCTTTCTCAGTGTCCAAGACAAAGCCATTACTTCATTGCTGCCTTCTGCCCTTTAATTCTATCTTTTGTATTTTAAATACCTTCAGGCCAAAGTACTTCCACCTGCTCTGATATAAAGTAAGACACATTCCAGTTTATCCTGGTGTAACTAATTAGCAGAGAAATGAAAATGACTACGCAAATTATTCTAAGATCCAATTTTTCTTTTCAGCTTTTACTGCCTACAGAGATATCTCACGAACAGCAAAACATGTCAGCATGACCAGTGTCAACAAATATCTTAAATGTACGACAGAGTTGTTTTCCTTTATAATCTGCTCTAAAAGTGATTTCTACTAAAACAGAAAAATGATGCTTGCCTTCCAGTTCCTCTCTTGAACTGATACTAGCAGATACAGCCCACAGTACCATTGATCAAATAAGAACAACGGCATTCTGGACCCCAATTAAAGAGCACGGCTGCACTGGGTTAGATGAAAGGTCCAATTAGTACAGTGTCGTGCCACGAAGAGCAGAAGCCATAAGAAAAGCATATACCTGCCCTTTTCATCCAGTGATACCTCCCCAGGACACCTTCCTCCTCCTGCTATCTATAATAGAGGCACTTTCTGAGCCAGAAATTTTATCTTTAGGATTAGCAGACCTTGAAGGTTTTTCCCTCTACAAATTTGTTTGTGGTCTTTTTGAATCCAGGGAAAATTCTGCAAGTGCAAACTACAGCAGTAACAAGTTACAAAGTTCTGTGTAAACAATGGAAGAAAAAGTACTTTCATTTGCTCTGAGCGTGCCACCTGCTAGTTTTGTTTGATGTGCCCCAGTTCCTGAGGTAGAGGAGAGATTAAGCAATTGCTCAGTTTTACCTTCTCCATACAGTCATTACATTGCATTCTGAATCGTTTCCAAAAGTCCTCACTGCAGCTACCTACAGACCATGGGTGATGAGCTGAACTCATAACATTGACATGGCCAGGTAAGTCAAAAGACATTTTTCTGCTCTCTGTTCATAGATGTGGCAATAATAAGTACCATAATACAGTGCAGTAGCAAGTACTAATAAGCAGCAACTAATGATCCCAAGACCACTTTGGGCAAGTACTGCTCAGAGATCCTCGCAGCAGAAAAACAAAATGTTGGTGATAACTGGCAGGAACAGAGATGTCCTGCTATGGAACGCCAGGGATTTCAAACTACAAGCAGTTCCCAAAACACTGGCCCTCAAAGCGTGTCTAAACAGAGGAATCTGGGAGCTCCTCCTGACTACACGCCTGGAGAAGACTTAAGGCTACTGCTCACCCTGGTTTTCTTTGGAAGGAAGATCAAGGCACCCACGCAGTTGCTGCATGCCCCAATAGGCTCTGCATTGCACGGGTGCCAGACCAATGCCGCAGCGTGCCTCACAGAGCAGCCAGGCTGCCTGGGCCGAGACTCTGAGACCAGAGACAGAGCAGCAATATCACTAGGTTATCAACATGACAGTGGTAAACTGGGCTGCCCCATTTATTCACCAGCCTGTAACTACAGTGCACAAAAGAAACAAGTTCAGCGCACTTTCTCTGTGCTTCATTGCTTCTGTAACACCAGTAACAGCAGGAAACAGCTGCAGAGGGGAGTTCTCAGGAAAAAGGAAGGCTGAGCATAGAGCCACGAGAACACACAAAATAAGATGAGAAGACACATGCTACTGGAGAAACCCAACAGATCAATTCCCTCTGGGGCTCTCTTGGCCCTACTTGGACTGGGTCTTCACTTCCAAAGCTGGGTCTGATCCTGCATCTATTAAATCAGTGGCAAAACTCCCAGCCACCTTAGTAGTTCAGGATTAAACTCTTGACGCTTGTGAATATCACAGGTGCGCTCACACGCCTGCAGGATTTTGAATGCTTGCATAACCTACAATTTGTCAAAGAGAGGAAATGCTGATCAGTTTATGCCAAGACACAATTCTCACGCAGGAAAGCCTAAGGAGCAGCAGCACCCTTTCTTCTCCACAGCCTGAAAACAGCAATCGATACAATTCATGGACACCAACCTATTTAGATCCGTTCCCTCCTCTGACACTGCAGCTGCATGCATCCCTAAAGGCTGTGCTAACGATCTGGCAGACAGACATGTCCCAAATGACACTGCAGAAAGAAGCTCTGAAAGAAGACACTATCTTGTTTACATTGACTGTGAGGGGAAAAAAATGCCATCTGACTATTACATAAATTCTAGCTGTAACAACTTCATGACTAGTTGAAAGGAGGCAACAGGCTCCAAAATGACTGATGGATCCAAATGTTTGGATCCATCAGCTTATTAATCTAATGCTAAGGAAGACCCTTCTTATTCCTGTATCTCTATCACTTTAATGTACTCCATGCTGGGCAGAAAGAATAATCTCTGTTCATTGCCTTTAAATAACAGGAAGATTCCTATAATGTGACTTTTATATTTTTTCATTCTCAGCTATAATGGAAATGGAGAAATAATAATTTAAAAAAAAAAAAAACACAAAACAAACAAACACCACACCAAAACACACAAACAAGCATACAGTAAACACATCCCTAGCATAATAATGTTAATTTACAAGATATCTGTTAAAATTATAAAATATAACTTGGAGTAGAATACAATTCAAAAGGTACAATTACAGTTCATTTAACCATATACACCCAAGCTTTAAACTGCATTCCTGGAGCAAACCGGCCTTGGCACCATGAGCTTCAGTGCAGGCTACCTGGAATCTGCGGTAAATCAAGTCATTATGCTACTTTGGATACCAAATTACACACTTTAGGTTAGTGCTGATACTCCAACTTCAATCACATCTATAGATTCTAATTCTGCATCAAGGTTGAATTTGGCCCTGCTATGTGATTACGTATCAGTAGGTCAGTATAAAAATAATTTATTCTGAGTTCACAGTTTTATGAAATGACAGAACATCAAAATTAGCATTCTGGCCAATATCCACTGCATTTCCCATCAAGACTTACACATTTAAGCATCATCTGAACCAACTGTCTATAATTATTCCTGGCAGATACTGGAACACTTAGGCCAGTAGTAAATGCAACAGCGAAATCAATTTTTAAAGACATGCTGTAAAACACATCTTTCAGGATGCTCAGCACAAAAGCAAACATGTGTCTATAAGCCAAATCCAGAGTTTACTGTACAGTATTTTTTCACTCTTGCATAGTAACAGCATGAGAAGAATGACAGCCCTAAGTAATCTGTCATTTTAAAATTAAACATTTATTTGGGGTGCAATTCCAAGAACACTAGACCTGAAGTTTCTGTCATGACTATTTAAGAGGAAGGGAGGCTACACATTAGCTTCAGTTTAAAATAAATAAATAAATAAAAGAAAATTCCGCACAAAAATCGGATATCTAGATAGGCCATACATACGTAACTTGTCTACATCTCTTTCTTTTCCACAGTGAAAGAAGAATCACTTCTGAAGCCAGCAAGTTCTCTTTCTTCTCCCTACATACACAACTGGGGAGGGTTTGTTTATTTGTTTTGGTTTTGTCAATGCAAAATCTGTCTTCTAATGATCCTCCCAGTCTCATAATTTCAAACTCCCACAAAGACAAACAAGCCTGAAAGGGTACCAGGCCAACACCTCTCTGTAAATTCCCTTCAATTATGTTCTCAAAACATCTCAGAAGTCAAGAACTGGTAAGCTTGCTTGCCTCAAACAGCTGAAGGTCACAAATTTTCAAACTTCATTTTATGAACAGTCTGAGTACTTTCCCTTTCACATATGGAAATGCAGAGGGGACACTGAAGGCAGCTCAAGACACCAACCAGAAGTTCTTAACAAGAGCCAAAAAAAACAGACAATGCTGATCAGAGATTTTCCTTTGAAAATGAAGCTCAGAAACACCTTTCTACCAAGGCCATGCCACTACTGTTGATTTTGCACACCAGGCTCTTTGATGTTCCAGTGGCAGGTACCAGGGAAAAATTTAAATGTGCGTCATTAGAAAAGCCCAAGATACAAAACAGGAACACACAGGAGAGCTATTCTGATCCTCTCCTGTAAATCGACTACTACTCAGGAAACAGATCAACCTCTAACAGAATCAAAAGAACACTTAAAGGAAGAATGGCTCATGGAAAGAGAGAAAACAGACTCACTGAGGAAGTACAAGAAACAAAACAGATAAGTGCTCTTTTTTGGGAAGAGATTGATTATTTTCAAAAGAACCAACATTTTAAAATTATAACTTAGCTGAGGACTGTTAGAAACACAGGACAGAGTAACAAAAGTGTCTAAGAATACACATAAAAACTTCACAGCATAGCACTAGTTTATTTAGTCTTCCCTGACACTATAAATTTATTTCTGCCCTGATTCTTACAGCTGGGAACAGCTGTACCCACAAGAACCCGATTCCCCCTGTTTTCCTCTTTCATCCTCCTATCCCAGGCACCCTTCCTAGGAAAAAAAAAACCAAGCGGCTTTATTTTTTTCTTACCATATGCCAGTACATATTCCTGAAGGAAAGGGGAACATTAACATTTAAAGACACTTTAAATTTTCAATGTTTTTTGTACTATATTCAAGTACATTTAGGAAAAAAAAAAAAAAGTTCATTTCAATAAAATAAGCAAATGGTCTTCAAGGATGAGGGAATACATGAGGAGGAAAAACGAGACCACCTTCACAGTAATGTGTCTATTACTTTCTAAGAACCTGAGAGAGGAGAGAGCCCTGCTTTCTCCATTCATTTCTTAAGTGTTCTCCAGAGAAGCAGCACTGATGCTAAATTTCTTAAACTAGCTAACAAATCCCAGGCACCTCAGATGAGAAAGAATCTGCCAGGTCACCAGCTCCTAAGGGGTGCAGAGCACATCACTAGCAAGGAAGACAGCCATTCCAGGGGTGTCTGGAGCCAAACACAAGTAAGTTTCACCAGGTTATTGGGGTGGGCTGCATGCCAGTCCATAAGCTTTATGAGAACGCAGGAGCAACTGCCACGCAGAGAAGACGGTGCTACAAAGGTGTGAGAAAGCGGAGCTGCAAGAGGACAGCGAGAGCAAGAGGAGGAAGGAGGCAGCGAGAGGACACCAGTGCCAGAGATACAAGGCTGGAAACCACCAACTTGAGTAAGGGCAAGAAACACATTTATGGAAACCTCCCAGGGATTTGGAGGATTAAGCAAGTATGTGATGTATGCGTCCCTTCTGCCTACATCAGGTCACCCAAGCGCTGCCATTTAAAGCTGAGGGGAAGGCAGGAGGAAAGATGGTGACTCCTACACCACAGTCTGCAGGAGGCGGCACGGGGAGGCCGCCATGTGCCCGCCCCAGCCCTGCAAAACCTCCAGTGCCTTCCCAGGCGCCGCGCACCCCCCGAGGAAGGCCTGTCAATGCCAAGGGCCTGTGAAAAAGGGCAGACCCGTTCTCATTAAATTCAGGCGTTATATATATAGGCTGTGCTGTTGAGAAACATCAGTAAAAGCAAACTTTGGGAAGCCAAGCGGGGAGATGAGAATGTAAATCCTATAATGCTCCACCAGCTACACAAAAAGCAGGCTCTGACAGCAACTCAGAACGGCTTCAACGCACGCCCTGAACAAGCCACATGCGGCCCGGGGGCGCAGCGAGGGGGGGGTTCCCTGGGGAAAAAGCCGGCGGGGGGGTGTTACACACAGACACCACAGGGCTTTTAATTAAAATTCAACACCGCAAACGCGACAGAGTTTCTCAACCAGCAGCGAGCACCTCACGAACGGGGAAGGAGTTTTCTGAACGTCACCGCGGAGCTCTAGAGAAGGGGCCGGGCTGGGCGGGAGCCCGGCGGGGCCTGACGAGGCCGCCTGCTCGCGCGACCACCGTTAACGGCGGTTAACGGCCGCAACGGCCGGCGGCGGCGCGCGGGGGCTGAGGGGGCGCGCGGGGGCTGAGCAGAGCCCGCCCGGCCGGCGGCCACCGGGGCCTGGCGAATGCCAGTCACTTACTTGTCCAAATTCAAACACTATATTAGCTGCGCAGGGAGCGGGCTACAGAAACCGCGCTTTTCCTGACAGGGCAATTTCCTGACCGCCGGCCGCTGCCGGGAAGCCCACCGCCCTCCTTCTCCCCCCGCGCTTGCGCTGCCGTCCCCCCCTCCCGCGGTGGGGCGGGGAAGGGGAGGCGGGAGAGGCCGAACCTCCCCCGCTCGCCTTTGAAGGCCGCGCCGGCCGGTGCCGGCATCTGGTTTGCATTTGGGGGCCCGCGTGTGGAGCTCGGCCCGGGCTCTGCTGTGTGTCAGGCGGAGCTGTCGAGCTGCGCTGCCCTGGAGAGCCCGGCGAGCGCTGTGCCCTGTCAGGAATTCAACTGATACCAGTGCTTTTGCCTCGGAAAGGGAATCGTATTTCTCCTTTATTTAAAAGCGAATAAAACAGAAACAAGGAAGGGGGTTGGGTCTTTTCGTTAAAGGAGACGTTGCTAAGTCGTGTTTCTCAGCTGCAGCGCCGTTGCCTTATAAGACTGCAGAAATACTGGGGGGTTCAGAAGCATTTAACTTTTAAGCAGTGTAAGAAGCCACACCAAGCGCCAGGGGAAGAATAAACACAAGGAACCAAGCAGAAGGGTATGTCTGGACTAAGGACAGTCTGAATCATCCCCCTCCTTGACCCATAAATACATAATCGCTTCTTAAATAAATAAAACAGGGCAGCAAGCCATGAGATGAGTTTTCTCTGTGGGTTACTCCATTTGGGAGTTTTACCTGAAAAGGTGGAAAATTCCTGATTTGAGGAATAAACTCGGATTTCATTTAAGGTTTGTTGAAAATGCAGGACAGGGCAGCAGGACCCACTCAAATGCATCCCTTGAAAATGGGCCAGCACCACGTCCCTCACTGACCCACGCAGGGAGGAGCGGGTGGAAACCCTCACGCTCCCACCGTGTCCCAACGCTTCTCAAGATGCCCCAGGGAGCCACCACGGATTTTTTTTTTCCTGTTATCCCCCAAATATTCTACAGCAGGAAATATTATAGCAAAAAGCTGTCTTGCAACATGTCCAGAGTTTTCCCACTTAGGCCCAGGCAGAAATTCTGCGGGAACAACCTTGCTCAGGGAAAGATGAGTGTTGTCTTGTGGTCAGAGCACAGGGTTCGTGGTCTGGAGCTGTGGGTTCTAATTCCAGCTTTGCCATTGAATCATTTTGAGAGCTTCACTAGTCACTTTGTATTAGAACCATTTAGTAATTTTCCGTTGGAATGATTTTCTGATGGAAATCACCACTACTACAAAACTGGGTGAAAATTGACTTTCCACTGGGAATACCTTGTGTGTCCAGGCAGGGTAAGAAAGGACATCAGACCCAAACTGAAGTATTTGGAGTTTTCTTGCATTAATCCAAATGTTTTGCTTTGATATATATATATTTTTTTTATTTTTTTTATTTTTTTTAAATACCACTCTCCTGACTGTAATTCCAAGTCAGCTCATTGCAGGGTGGGAGCATGTGCTCTCACGCTCGGCTTTGCTCTCCGGGAGGTCTGCACCTCCTGGGCTGAGATGCGAATGTCTCTTTGGAGACGTGTACACCCCGATCTGAGTCAGACACCCGGCCCCTGGGAACAAACCGTGGTACAAGGATATCGCCCCGACCAAGGAAACGTGCAGTGGAAAGTATAAAGTTCAGAGGCACAAACAAGCTGTTTCACGTTAGTTCAGTGACCCAAACCAAAGTACTGTGACTGTAGATAGACCAAAATGTTTTGTTCAACTGAAAAGCAGTAAAATGAAGCCCAGAGAAATGGACCTGAGTGTGCTTCTACTATCTCTGACAATCAAATCCTATAAACCTTTCTATACACATGCTGAGCTCCGGTTTATAGTTCTTGCTCTTCCCCTCCCCTCTCTCTCCCTTCTTCACTGTTTTGTTCCAGAATCTTATTCCTCTGTTCATTAAAAACAAATTTCATTATTTCTGTGCCACTTATATTCACAGACTGGTGACAATTTAATATAAATAATTCTTGTCTTCCTTCCACAGTGTATTTGTAGACACCATTTAAATCCTTTCTTTTGTTTCACCAAGTTAAACATTAATCATTAGATTTTCTTTCATAGCAGCGAGTTTTGGATTATCTAATCAGCTTTCTCTGTACTTGTTTCAGTCAGAATTCATCTTTTCTGAACATGAGAGTGATCATAGCCCAATATAATGTGTGATGTTCATAGTGATTTCTTGCTATTGACTTGTACAGTGCTAATAATAATTCCCTGTGCACCCTTTTAGTTACAGACAGGGATCAATTTTGTCTCTTTTACACCTATATCACATTAGTACCTTGATTTATCCAAGTCTTTTTGCTCCAATGAATAGCATTAAAAAAAAAAAGTTTAAGTACAGACAAATGTACAGACTTTCCTTAATACATTTTTCCATCTCACTACACTTCTCTAGCAATCACATGGTTTCTTTCCAACGGGGTGACAAATGAAGGTATTTTCAAGAACAGTTACAAGATCTCCAGCCTCCAAAATCAAAGTCCTGAAAATGCTTTTTTTTTTTTCATGAAAGAATCAAAGTTTAGATTATCACATATTTCCAAGACCATATGAGGCTTAATTCATTACTCCTTTGAAATATTCTGAAAGCTGAGGGTTAAGAGGTGTTATATTAGCACAGAATAATTATGATAAATTTGTGCCTTGTATCAAATGCAGGAAGAGCAGATATGTGTGCAGTGAATCCTATAATTTCAAAATCTTTCTACAAACTTGAAAATATCTTGTAGCCATATGTACCTTAAATGGAACACAAGACTACGTTTTCTGTTTAGAGTGTGGCTGCTGTAGTTTTACTTCAGATATTACTGCTTCAAAGAACCTCGCTCTTTTTCCAAGATTCTGGACAGATTCACTTAAAATATACCCTTTTGTCTTTTCATTACAGAGTAAATAATGAAAATTACATTTTCAATGTGCTTTCTGTGAGACGGGAACATTCTTTTTTTCCTGTATTAACAAAGGCCTGTAGGGATACAGCTTCAGGTAGTGTAAATCAGCCTTGCTCTGAGCTGGCCTGCAGTCCTCTCAACCACCACTGCAGAACGATTTACTGGTTTTAGATGACAGTTGGCATCTTTGAAATATTCTCTTTTGCAGAACTAGACTAGATGTGACACTTGCTGGGGAAGAAATCTTGCATAAATCTGTCTAAAAAGACTCACTTAATCATATTACTTCACTAGCAGTGGTAACCTTTGGAGGCCAAAGTCCAGACAGGTTGAGAAATGGAACATGAGTGCATAAAGGTGACAATTCCATTAACTGCAATCAAAGAGAGAGGTGAATGGTGAGATAAAGACAAACGACTTGTTCTATAAAGAAAAGAAAATATGTGTGCGAAGGGGAAAGAGACAGAATGCACATTTTCCAGCCTTGTTGAGGAAATAAAGATACAGTCCCGCTCCACTGAGATCAACACAGAAACGTCTCTTGGCCTCCTTGGCTGCAGCTGCTGAGTGTTAGTGTGACCCGTCACTGCAGGAGTGCACATGTGAGATGCCCCCGGAAAAAAACACATGCAGGATGTTTTACTGAATTGCCCACCACAGCCATGGTGGAAGTGCAAACACTGGGCCTGGCTTTGCAGGCTGACAGGGCATTTTGCAAAAAATAAGTAAGGTGAATTCTCAAATATACCAGATTCTCAGATATACCAGACAAGATCTTTCAGTCCACCAGGCTGCATTTCAACCCCAGAGGCTGAATAGAAACAGCTTTGGGACTTTCTTTTGGGCTTCAAATCAGAAAGCGTGGGTACATATTATAACGGAAACTACCACCACAGGGGGGAAGAAAACACCAAAACCAAAAAAACCCACCAGTTCTTACACAGTCTCAGTGCCAAACTTCAGCACAGATACAAGAGAGATTGTCAGGACACATTCTCATGCACTATCATTCAGTAGCATCGCTAAGACAACTTCACATTATCTTAGTTTTTTCCAAGATACAGGAATCTTAGAGACCAGCCATGCTGGCCATTGAGCTGCTTTGCAACACTGGAAATAAAGCCACAAAGGGACCTAATCTATTATCTCTCAAATCTTTCTAAATTTAAGATAAAGAGGAAATTAATAATATAAAATCTATCTCTGTATGCAATCTCCTCTATTGTAACTTTCGCACTTACATGTGGCATTTTCAATAATTTCTATGCAGAAAACCTCCTCTGAAACCGAACCCTGTACCAAAACAAAACAAGCAGATAAGCAAATTGTTTTACTTATAGAGGTGTAAATGGATCTTTGAACATTCAAAAATTCCACTTACTTAGGTATTGATTAGCATACCAACTGAAGGAAAAAAAATATTTATAAAGGACCATGTAACATGTACTTGTTTAGGCAGTTCATACAATCATCTAAGGGTGGTTTTCAATGTCGTTTTTAAGCAGCAGTACAACACTGGTATAGGAAATAGAAGCTGGGGAATACTGTGGATTAAACTCGGACTATTCATTCAAACAGGGAAATGGGGAAGTAAAAAACAACTGAATACTACACAGTGACAAGACGGAATTTTTGAGTGTACAATAGGAAAAAAAGGAAATTTCCTTTGGGCAAGTTCTTCTGTTTTTAACAGAGATGTTAAGTTATTGTTAGATACTAAAGCAGCTGAAAAGGGAAATCCCCATTTTACACAGCTTTAAATATAGCTAGGAAAATAATTTAGATTTTACCAATTCGTGACCTATTTCCTACGTTTCGAGTAGCTCACCTTTTAATACAAAAGTCAGAAGCCGATACAAAGAACCACACAATATTTCAGGCACCACCAAAATTCCAGTGTCTTGCCCAGGGCCTGTTGCTGCCCGCCCTCTTGGCTGGATACCAATATTCTTTTATTCTCAGAGGAGTCAGACTTCCAAAAAACCGCTTGGCACTGGAGTCAGGGCTGCTCTGTTTTCCTAATGTTCACGGCAGGCAGGATGTTTTCTGACTCTGGTACCCAACAGTTGAGCATTCCAGACAGCACAGGGATTTTTCTTTCGAAAGCACACTGCCAATGCCATACAAATAAGTGAAGTTCTGTGACACTGTGTGATCCCAGTGGGAAAATAGGATGACTTTGTTGCCATATGGTGATACACAAAGGGGAAATGCACCTGATTCTTGCCAGCCACCTTTATAAACTCTCCTTCTGTGGTGTGAATGCTGAAAAAATTCCGGCTTAAAGTCAGGTTTTCATCATCTGGGAAGACCACCAGGTCTCCACAGAGTAGGTGAAGGAAAAGACACATTTGGTCTGTGAAGACACTGGACAGATTGCCCTGCAACTTTTGCATGTCCCTTTACCCTCCTTAAATATTAGAAATATGACTTTATTATTAACATTTATATTCAATTAATTCCTGAGACCACTGATGTCAGGGCTAACTCCAGCCATGCGGCCTTTGCCTGGTGGAACAGAAGGTGCTTTAGTGAGGGCAGGACTCCTCCTGGACCGGAGCAGACGTGCTGCCCTGCTCTGAGTTGCCAGAGACATCCTCTATCATAACTCCATGGCAAAATGCAGATGTGCAAGATCGTGAAATCACAATCTGTTGAGCTGGAAAAGAATTTCACAAGCCAAGCTGTGAAAATCTGTCAAGCTCCTTAAATTTCACAATACCTTACTTCTCATGAAAAATAACGGAGGTTAAAGATTTTTCTGCAACATCCTTTCAAGACTTTTTTTCCATTGAATATGACCAGTTTACATGAAGCAGTTTGTTACAGTGGTGAAATATCATACAGTGATGCCAAAATGCAGTCAGCGTGGAGAAGGGTTGAAGAAGGCTCAACAATACTTCAAGCAGTGTGTCCTGTCACCGTGACTGGGACTTTCTACAAAAGGCAGATCCTGTTTTGCCCTTTGAATTCTGAAACTACTGAACACGGTCATGGGAGGCAAAAGTACAATCAGCATTTGTTAATTCATAAAAAATATAATTGTCGGTTCTCCAAGGGTAAGATTGTTAACTGGAATCTGGACTTCCCAGATTATAAACAACATACAGCCTTTCTGATGAACTCATTGCAAAATGTACAAATGACGTTCTCAATCCAGCACTGCAATATTTAAAAATCTTAAATATGACAGGGGTTTATTCAAATACATTAAAAAAATGTTTGTAGGATCATTTTGCCACCTGCAAATCGTACACAAACCAAACAGCCATAGAAACAGGGATAAAATCACCATATATGTAGCTAGTTCCTATAGCAGTTATATTTTCATGCTCTGTATACAACCCAAAGCAAATTGTCTGCTTATAATTAAAATATGATACTCTTTCCAAAAGTCTTGCCTCTAGGGAGATAATTTTATACCACGGGGCAGATACAGCCCTGGTGTAGTATTTCTGATTTTCATGGAATTACACCATTAAAGAATTTGGCCCAACATCTTACCCGGACTGATGCAATTTGACTCTTAAGGGACAGTTATGGGGTTTCCTCCTAACTCAGGCCAAGCTTCTGGAACAAGGAAAGTCTGTAAAAGAAACCGTTGGAGGGATGTTTTAGTCTGGCATTTAGGAACATTCAAAAACGTCACAGGATTTAGTTTGTACATCTTACACATCAGAATTTCTTCCTTTTTTTCCTTCCTTACAGATACATTGCCAGTAGGTGGTCTCAGCAAAACAGGACAAAACTCAAAGAAATGTAATGAAACAGTTTTAGACAGCTGTAAGTAGAAAGACAGTTGTGGGGCCAGTTAATTCTGCTTAATCTTTGTTATATAAATCTATTCTACAAACTTTATGTATTGCCTGAGCTTGTAATATATGATTAACAGAATGTCTGCATCGCTCAGGACTCTGGAGAAAAATGTAATATGTTAATTTTCCAACACTTTAGGTAGCTTTAAATATTTTGGACATGACTGATCTCACATAGTGGTTTGGATTTCTGCTTTGCATGACACATGGAAATCAGCATATACACACTGATGTTGAAAATTTCTGATTTCTGTGCCGAATCAGAGAAAAAAGAGCTGTAACACTTCCCTCCTCCTGGAGCTAACCTGCTCTTTCCTGAAGTCATGCAGCTTCATAGGTCATGGCCCAGCAAACAGGAGTTTCCCCAGGTTTTCCTGTCAGTGCTACACGTACCGGGCACTGTGAGGCGGGGAAGAGATGCAAACAGTGGAAATGTGATGCTGTCAGAGGTCTGGGGGAGATTATTCCATTCCCTCTGTACTTGTTTGAGCTTCCCAAACAGCAGGAAGCAGATGCCTTGGTTCTTACTTAAGGCTTCCTGGGAAAACCAACACTGTTTCAAAACCATATCAGAGCCAAAATTATGGAAAGATTAATCAAGTTTGGGTCAAGAGGGAAGAAGAATGTGATAGCTTTTGTCAGCAGTGAACTGATAAATAATGTACCCAACGTTGAACTCTCTTACGAGTCAGAATATTCAGTGCAGCACAATACAAACTCCTTTAGACTATTGACATAATACTAGAAAGAACATGGAAAAAGACGATAAACATATAGAACCATCAGAGGTACATTTTAAATTTACTACTTGCATGCTTACACTAATCTGACAATCCTAAAACCTTAGCATAACTCAAATGGATCAAATGCTTATCTGTAAATTCAAACATATAATCTGTGCGCAGAAGCCAGCTGCGATGCAGAGTCTCTTCCGGTGCTAAGCACAAGCAGCAGAAGAAAACGGCTTTAAGCATTCTTTAAGCTCACATTCTGTTTGCTAACCTTTGGATTTTACAGTTTGTCTTTCTGAAGTAATGATAAAGCCATCACAGCTGTAATTAACATTTTGAGTCGTTGACCAGTCTGAAAAACTGAAAGCAAGACACAATAAAAATCAGAAATACTGTAAATTTTTGCCATTTCTGTCAGCCACAGCTAGGAAATGCTGTTAGAAAACAAGATAAACAATTAAGGAAAGAAATAAATGGTAACTTCACTCTTATTTTAGGCTATTTTATGTTTGATTGTTTCAAAAATAGGAGGAGTATGACACTGGGTACGTAACTCCACCCTCTCCAAGAACTGTCCGGATCATTGTTTACAAGTGTGATCCAAACAGGAGAACAGGTTCCTTACCTACAGTACATTCTAATAATGGAAATATCATGGGATGTTACTGCTGTAACTCCAATTTCTACCCCCAAAAATCTTAAGGTAAGCTTTGAAGAGCTGGGAGGAGGGAGAAGCAGCTTTTATTGAATTAAGCAAGTTCTGTGGAATACACCTATTACTTTCGACCACCTATTACAGTCGATCTGATCAGCTAGTGCCGTGCTTCAAGTTTACTTAGGTTTTTTCTCTTACTTTATTGGTTTTAAATTAGCTGGCAGCTAAAATTTTCATCTAAAGCTATTTTGTATGCATTTTCTGCATTAAAAAAAAATGCCCATCCACAAATTATTTACTCAGAACTAAGCTTTAGCAAGTCAGCTTGACATGGGAGGAAAAATATCTGTTAGACTTAGTTTGTTTTACATACGTTAGTGGAGGGAAAGAAATCCCAGATAGAGCTGTGGATGTGCCTGTTTATCATCCCTTGAGAAAATCTACATTCTAAGTCAGCTCCGTAGTACTTGTGTCACTGAGCTTCTAACGCAGAAAACTGACACCAATGCCCTGATCTACATAGCTTAAAATTTTCACCCAAGAGTAATGTCTCACTTCAAAAGAAAGATCTTTGGACTTAAGACTTCAGCTGCTCCATCTTGAGTTAGGGAACTATTTTTCTAATATGCTGCCAGTGTATTTGGCTTCAAAAGTGAATGAATGCAAAGGAGATAGTCAAATATACAGCAGTTAAAATATATGGAGGTTTTGGAACATCAAATCCTTCAGAGTACAAAATATTTGCAATTTGGTATTGCAAGCATTTCCCTTCCCACTGGAAAGTTAATTTCTCATGGAGGAATACATTGCTCTCAGTCAATATCACAGGCTGGTCATGCTCGTGCTACATTAACTTATTCTCAACCAAAAGAAAATTAGTGTCGCTTGTGGTCAGGGCTGCCTTTGTGAGCCTGCTCTCACATATCACATTCCTGTTTAAGGGAATCAATGCAGAGGTTGAGACTAAGGCTAAGGATCGCAGTGGCATTTTTGGCCTTTTAATCACAGCCTTTTCAAGGTAATCCATATTTTAGCAGGGACCCATAAATGTTGTCTTCATTTGTAACCTGTTCCCATATTTATTCCACAGAGCTAAGACCACGGGGGCTCACTGACTGCGAATCCTCCCAGTCCAGCTCCCAGCAACACATCTCAGCCCTTTGCAGCCTGTTTAGCTTGCAAAAACCCACACCGGTACCCAGGGTTGAGTAAAGATGTTATTATTACACCCACTCAATGTCCTTAATAGTGGGTCACAGGAAAGCCAGGGATAAAACAAGCTATTCCTTTTGGTTCTTAAGGTGGTGAATCTATAAGCTCCAGTTCTATGGGGGTATCTGCTCTTTGACAACTTCCCACATTGCGTTTCAGGCAGGAAGATGGATGTACCTTAGTTAAAGTGAGTCATTCACTGAACTCAGGCCAAACTTTGAAGCAAATCTGGGCCAGTTTACTGCCTCAGGAGGAAACCTGGGGTTTGCATGAATTAGATGTGAAAATAAGCAGAGCCTGACTGACATCTTCTCTGAATTCCAACTGTAAGGGTAAAACCCAGCGGGCATGAGCCTCAGGCATGACAAAAATGAAGATGGGAAAATGAGACTTCCTGTCTCCCCTCCAAGAGTATGAGAGACACGTGTTACTCAGGGTAAATTGTTAATTATTTATACACTAATTAAGTAATGTTTCTAGAATGTCTTACATATGTAAATTGCTGTAAATATGCTTACATTTTTCCTGCAGTGTCCAATTAAATTAACTTTTATTTTAGAGCAAAACAACTCCGTACCAACTCGTCACACCAGTTCTTTAGCCAGGCAGCTTTTTAGCTAATGGTCCCAGCTCAAACTGGGATATTGTATTTCTCTATGGAAAATTCCGTGCTGGTTTGTCGTTCTTTTAATTCCATCACAGATCTCATTCTGTTTAATGATAATTTGATTTTGCATTGCAAGACCCGGATGTACATTAGGAGGTTACAACCTTTCCATTTATCTCTTAAAGTAACTATTTTTTCCCCAAGTTCCATCAGGTTAAAACAGTTAGCAATTTTTCTCCTTGAAGTGTCCCTTCAGCTTGGCCAAGATATATAATAGATCAGTGTAGCTACAAATGCATTACAACATTAGTCATCAATTAGTTTTAAACCATCGCTGTAATATATCATTTATCTAGCTTGCTGTAGCACTATTGTGAACATTTAATTTTTTAAAGGCATCTTGATTTTTTAACCTGACGGCTGCATCCCCCTTTTGTCTCCTACACAGACATCTCCTTAAGGAACAATAAAAATTAGATTTGTTTGACCTGCACTCAGGGTTCGTTTAAGCGAGATGGATTTTAATTGCTCTGCCTAGTCTACCAGACAGCTTTTATGTAATATTCCAGACATTTACGCACTGTCTTTTCCCTTGCTGTAAGCAGGTGTGTGTGCCCACAAATGCCTGTGAAGCAGCTCTTACAATTCATTTCACATCTCCGACAGTCCTCTGGGAAATTGCTTACTCTGAGATATCATTGGCATCAAATTAAGGTCTCCAGTCATTGACACTTCGTTCCTTCTAATACCATTGCCTTTTGTCTTTAAGATTCAACTTTTTGTATGGCTAATTCCAAAAGGACTTTGCTGAGGACTGTGTTCCTTGTGCTTGCGTTGTCATCATCCAGTGCAGGTGACTCACTTCTGCAACTCCCAAGAGCAAGAAGGCATACAGAGCATTACCTCTCTCTCCCAAAATCCACATTGTCCTTCTACCATTTGCAATACATTGGACTTAGATTTATGATTTTAAAAGGTTTGGAGCATAAGACAACGAAGACAGAGAGAAGCATGTCTGTGCCACAGACATTCAGTATCTTGAAGGATCTCCAACTCCAATTAGAAAGTCACGCGAGGAAGTTATCACAGCATTGACTCAGAGCCTGAAACACCCCGACTTCTCTGCCAGCTTGGAGGAGAGGCAAAATGAGCTCACGTTTGCCCACGATGAACCTGATTTGCTCCAGCTGCTCTAGCAGGGAGAGGAGAACCTCATGGGGAGAGTTCTCTCCCTGCTGACTCTCCTCTTCCACGGGTGATACAATCTGAAGATGAGGTCCTCTAATTTTCCTGTTCTTCCCATTCCTAAAAAGGAAGATTTGGCTGTCCTGTGAGTTACCAAATCAGCACAAAAAAATGGGCCTCCTAAGCAGTTATTTGTGCCTACAGCTGGTTCTGGTCTGCTCTCTGTTGGACACACACATGTACTTAATTCCCATTTGTGCTGGATGCCTATTAAAAGAACAAATCTGCAAGTGAGGAGGGTCTTTTCTACCATGTCAATGGAAGTGAAATACGTAAATCTCCTGCACGCTGAGGGCTATCGTATGCTTAAAATGCTTGGGAGAACAGCTGTGTAAAAGAATAAGCAGTTTGTATTCTGCTGCAAAGTGTCACTGATCCAACACGCTAAGCTGATCCGCATGTTGTACATTGTGCTCACTCCATTATACTGCCTACTGCTTCCATGTGTGGGCAATTCAACATGCATAGCAGTTCAGACAGCACAGAAAAAGGGACAAACTGGCTTCTTCCACCGCAATATAACCAGCATGGTTCACAGCAGCAAGGGACCATTGAACTGGAAAGAGCAATTCCAGTTAGGGGCCCCATGCAGCAAATGGAGGTGGAGATCATGGTGGAGACTCCTTTCCTTAAAACTGAGTGGAATTGCACACTTGACCAAAACGCACAGTGCATCTTCGAAGCGCAAAGTACAAGTGCACAGCTCAAGGCATTCACCTTCCACCTACCATGGTTGAGCCGGCACCCGAGCCCCAGGATAAACCACACAGATGGTTTCCCTCCAGACAAGAGAGAAATGCAACAGAACATGTTAGATACCAGCTCCGGCATCAATGGAGGAAATTCAGGTGTTACACTGAGAGAAGCTGTAACAGACATTTACATGATATAGAAACTCTGAATAGAGTAGTGACATCAGGAAAGAGATGGGAGGTCTAATGCACTTACTTTGCATATGGACACATGATTCTTAATTTCATATTCTGTTGTATATCCATCAATAACACACATCAATATTTTTTACTTTGCTGACAGAAGCAGTGAAAATCAGAACCCATTTATTTAGTACTGAACAAAATCAGAAATAAGAGTGGGCTTCAACACTAGAATACACATTTCTAAAACTCTGAAGACCAGATGCAGCAGAGCTGGAACACTCAACAGCTGTAATGTGCACCGAGGAGACACATTTGTTCAAGAAAAGCCATATTATTTATATTAATTGGATGTGTCCAGCTCATCCTGAGTCCACTTAAGCCTTGGCAAACCTCTAGCTCCAAGGCATAACAGAAGTATTAATATGGATATTCCTCTATATTATCCCATTTACATAACGACTCCCACCTTTCCAACCTAATACTTATTCTTTGGAACACAGAGAACTATTGACTCATATCTGGACTAGGATGCCAAAACCTCCTAAATTTAGAGATGTTTGGAACAAGAGAGTTTGGTTCAGGCCCATCCACGACAGCAAATTAAACACAAGTCATCAGCTGTGCAAGTGACATTTGCAGCATGTCTGGAGCCTGGCGTGAGCTGACATTCTTTCTCTCAGTAAGATTTACAGAATTTGCGCATTGAAAAGTATTGAGGTAAACTATGGTCTGAGGGCCAAGTGCATAAATTAGACCTGTCCCCTCCCTGCAGTAAATTACATGTATACATGCTGTAGGTTGGCTAACTACACTTTTGGCAACTCCAACAAGTCTGTGTGAGTGTGTGTTAACAGAAGGGGAGTTTGTGTCATACTTGTGCATTTACATTTGCTTCTCTAAGACTTTGGTGCAAGGAATAAGTTGCACATCATTTTTTTCCCCTCCATTCACATCAGATACTAGATTAAATAGGCAGCAAAAAAAAATAATATTAAAAGTGCTGGCACATACTGCACTATCTCAGCAGAAATTCTGTCACTTGTGCATCAGTTTGGTTTAAATTACGTAGATCAATTTAAGGTCAGCAAGAAGTGCTGGATTAGCACCCTGAGGGACTGAGGTACTCCCCTCATTCACAGAACAAATCCAGATGAAGAAATGTCAATTAAAGCTTTACGCACAATGCTTCTTTCCTAAAGACAGTTATTTTTCCTCAGGCCAACCAAGTGCTCACCTGTTCCTTGAACCCTTTGCTTATATACCAAACAAAATGACCAGCTGGCATGATGATATGGGGACTGACATTATCAAACTGCTTCTTTAAATGCTGTCAAGATTTTTATGAGCTGTGTATTTGCAGTAGTCCATGTACCTGTGAAATAACTGAATCACTGTCTTCCATGTGTCAAAATGATGCCATTTCTGGGCTGTTCTATCTTCCTCTCACAGATCTGCTGCATTTTAGGTAGAATGCATGGCCTAAAAACCCAAATACATGTTGTAGCTCAGACTGGCTCGTGGTGACTTCTAAAAAAGTAATACAATGAATGCCAATGTGTGAACCCGCATATTACCCCAAAGGGATGCAGTTTGCCCACTAAGCTTTCAACCTTTCAACCTGGATTATCTGTCTGAAGTATTTCTCACTGACCTGAAAAAGTAGTAGAATTATTTTTAATTATTTTTAATTGAAGACTGAAAGCTTCACATAATGAGATTATATGAGAACTAGGGCTTACTGAAAAACAGAAAATGTGGAACGATTTTGGATTAAATCCCAAAAAACCTGAATATTGTGCGTACACCTCCTGAATTTCCAGCAAATTCAGGCTCTTCATTCAGCCCAAGCCCTCCTCTTGCAAAATTGCTTGGTGTCCCACCTTCCAGGCCGCCTGGTATCTCTGCTACTCTTTAACTTCTTTCCACAGATCCATGGCATTCCAGCACTATGGCATTTCAGCACTGTGGCATTCCAGGGTGTCCCTTTGAGCAACCAGAGGATGTGTCACTTTGCACAATTTGTCCAGGCTCTTCATACCAGGTCTTCAGTCCCTCTCAATGTCTCCTGTGCAGAGTGAAGGAGATGAACACAGAAGCAGTTGCAGGAGTGTTTGGACAGAGGGTCAGGGCTCAGTTCGTTCCCTTAAACCCCTGTGTTCACCTCTTAGTAAGCAGAACTGTTGTTCTGGAAGTAAGACCCAGAAATTATTACATTCCAGAAATGAAAGCTACGGGAAAGGTTTCCCTTCTTCGAGAGTTATTTTTAAAATTCTATCCAGGAAAACAAATTGATAGTTAGGGGCTGACCTGGGGAGTTGGCAGAGTCTGATGAAGGGTAGCGGGGAGGAAATCCTGATGTCTGTCTCCCAGACAATTCTGTCCTCTCCTTCAGGCACGTTCAGCCCTGGTTTGCAAGTAGCCACTGGATAGGAGGTGGATTTACCTGAAGAGAGGAAAAAAGTGATGACAAATAGAGTGGGCTGCCAGCTCCCTGTCAGCACGTGACAGGAGGAGATGGAGCACCGCTCAGTGAAGCCTCTCTCTACAGCTCCAGAGCACCCAGCACTGCCATGCTGGGATACACTGGCCCTCCAGCCTGCGGTGACAAAGCCGACAGCACCTTGGGGATGAGTCTGCTGCTTTGGGGGTGATGGGAGACCAGTCCCAGAGCACCAGGACTGCTCACTGCAGCTCCATCCTTGGCTTTGCCCTCCTGTGCCCTCATTCACAGAAAGAGATCTGCTTCACAGTCCCTTCCCTCCTTTGCAATTAGGACTACACTTCATTAACGGCCCCCGAAACACAAGGGTGAATGCAATTCCCAGACAAGTGGCTCTGGAGGCTCTTTCCAATGTGCACCACATTTTAGAATAAATGTTTTCTCTTATGCCACTGCCTCCTACACCCAATAACAGAACAGCCTGGTTGCAACTACAGCAAACTCACAGTGGGAAATAAAACAGCAGAGAAGTATTCAGTGTTCACAGTAATACCCTTCACTATGATTTAGCAGAAATGTAGCTGGCATAGCCTGAATATTTTTTTTTAGAAAAAAAAAAAAGGTATTTTGAGCATACTGCAGAAAGTGCTGCTACAAAGTTATACAAATTCCGAACTTCTGTTTCTGTAAATAAAAATTTTCCAGGGGAGAACATACAGAGGAGACAGTCATGTGTTCTAGCTTGAGCAGGAATGAGGAAATTCAGGGTCTAGTCCTTTGGTACTTTGGCTCACTCGGCTTCCACTTTCCATTGTAAGACCAAAACAATTATAATAAAAATCACAATGAAAGCAATTGAAAAATATGTACATAATTATTTAGCATGTGTTTGCATGCTTTGCATGTAAACAAGGGATTGTTCCTCAACCCACAATTTCAGTACCAATAGGGAATTAGAAAACAGGTAGGAGAACGGGAGCAAAACCTAATTTGTGTAGAACTAAATTCAGTTCCACAGAAAAACAAACTGAAATGTGTATTTAAGAGAGACTAAATATGCAAAGACTCAGAGCCTGGTGGAAAAAGTCAAGGAGTTCATACCAGGAACATGGGCTGTCACACGGAGGGAAGTACGGAAATAATTGTGGAAGAAGCTGAGAAATGGGTGGACTGGTCTGGAAATACTGGTAGAGCTGAAGGCGATATCGTGACAGATGTACAAACGATGATGATGATTAATGTGTTTTCAGTTTGGACAGTGATGAAGCATGAGTCCTGCTGACTAAGGCTGAACCAGCCCAGACAGTGACTGTTAGACTCTGCTGCTCCAGGGCAAGATGCATGTAAACCCAGGCTGGACTGCCTCGGAAATAACGCAACCTCTCTGAGCGTTATCTGTGGATCTCAGCTACCTCCAAAGCGTTGCTCAGAGCCAAGCACCCGCCTGGGGAAGATATTGCTCCACAACGCTTTGATACAGCACATTTACCAGCAGGTTCAGCCAGTAATTCAGTGAAACACGCATTCAAGTCAATAAGACAAACCCATGTGGGAATAACTGAGTCACATTGCTTCAGGAGTGGCAAACCTGCCGGAGCCCAGCCCGTCCCAGAGCTCTTCCCTTGGCATGCACGGATGAAGTTCTCCATCAGAAATATCAAGCTCTGCCTCATCAGGGACAAATTTACTGCTTTGATCTTTAGACCCCACTTTATGTGGACATGCCAGATGAGGTTTCTTAAACACTCAGACATCCACAGGAACAGAAATATTAACAAGAATCAGTGCAGAGATATGTCACCTTGGAAAATGTAACTTATTATGTCCCTTTCTGCTTTGGCAACTTTCAGCTGAGCTGGTTATATGATTTGTTGAACTAAATTAGGGAAAGGCTAATTCAGGAACAAAAACATGGAGTTGAAGAGGAGCTGGGGTTTTCATACTCAATGAAGTAAAATGATAGTCACCTACCAAGAGAAAAATATGTGATAGATGCCTCTGGCTGTAAAATTCTTAAGAGTATCATGAGCTAAGGTTACAAGAAAAAAGACAAAGACATAAAGAACAGCTTAACCCAACCATGAGAGAACAGCAAGAAAAGCAGCTGGTTCAGATATTCATATTGACAAAACTCTGGCTGGTTACCAAATACACCCTTCCCACCCAGAAATAATTTGAGTTTGAAGGGAGCAGAAACATCCCTTATTATTCTATATCATTAATTGCCAATTCTACTTAGTGTCCAAATGCCAGAACATTAACATCTGAATTCAGATATGGTGTGGTCCTAATCATGTGGAAGGAAGTGCAGCATCTGCCCCACAGTGCATTGCTGAGTGTTCACATGTGGAGAAGCATGACTTGCCATAGGGAAAATATCAGTCAAAATAGAACATTTTTATCTCATGTTAAGAGTCATTCACAGTCTCCCACTGGTGTCTGCCATAAAACTAAGAAAAACTGAGGTTGTTTAAGCGCTTTCTAGTCTCAGAGACTGCAAATGGGTGCCTATCCAATTTTACTGCAGTCTGGTGTTGTCTTTCTGGATGCAACATGCACGTTTGGCTGTCTATAGATTCCATGGATGTTTTTAGTAAAAGTGGGAGGTTGTGCTACCAAAGGAGAACATGAGTCAAAGATGTTCTATTATCCATAACCTATTAAAGGTCAGAGAGAGCTCTTACCTCAGTGCTATAATGTGACCAGAAACTTAATTGAAAATATACGAAAAGGTTATTAATAAAGAGACGAAGCCATAGTAAATTTAATACAGCTCACAGAAGGACTTTGGCTGGAAAGAGAAGGTTATATAGATAGATAGATAGGCCTTTAATTAAGGTATATTGCTGGGTTAAGTGTAAATTTTCCAAGCAAGCATGAAGATAGAAAACTGGTAATTGCTTCCAATTTATATTATAAAAATCAGTCATATTCATTTTACTTCCTGTGACAGCCCTACTTAATTTTAAGGTTCATTCAGTTAATTGGAAGGGAGAATTCTTTGAGTAAAAGCATAAAGAATTGAAGAAAGAGACGGACAGATTGCAAAAATGAATGAAGAGCTCTTTAAATGAAATCATTAAAAGTCCTCATCCAAGATTCTCAATAAATTCATGTTTGCTGTCCTCAAGGGATATTTATTGTCAAAACTGAGTAGGAAAAGATTGGAAATTATATCAGAAAAAGGTCTCTAATGGTCTTCTTGAAAATTGAATCTGAAGAACTCCCTGTTTCTAGTATTATCATAATTTTTCCATGTCTCACAATTAGTGTAGACTAGAAACTCAAATATTTCTCTTACTGAGACCTCTTGCAACAATGGTATAACTTGGTCAAGTGTAACCAAAAGGTACACATGATACAAACTAAATTTGCTTCAACTGTATCCTCAGCTTTTATTTGTTTGCAACAGAGAGTTACTGCTCAAAGAGAGCATCATTATAAGTATTCATACAACTCTCTTTGCATAAATCAGCCTCAGAAAAAAAGCTTTTCTAAAGCGATGAGTCCTTGTGGGTTTGGGAGTTAACCAGTTAGGGATAAGGAAACAATACGTGGTGGCTTAAGTGGCAAATACCAAGCAGTAATGATAAGAGCTAACATTTAAAAGCAATAGTTCTGGAGAATACAAGTCATTCACAAGACTAAATCTCAAAATCACTTGTTGACTACTATTGAATAATAAACTTACATCTCTTTCTGCCTTAAAAAAGAAAAAATATTAAGTTCTGAGGGGATTTGCTTAGTTTTTCAGTGTCTCAGAGCTTCAGTGATATCTAGATAACTGCCTGCTCTTCTTCTCCTGGCAGAGACCAACTTGGGACAGCTGTTTCCACATCTACTATTGCTGGATGAGAGATATAATTCTGTAATTATAATCAACCAAGGTGCACTGAATTTTAATCTCCCAATGCATAAATCAAAATAAGTGCACCACACATACATTCCTGGCACAGGCAAGCAGGTTCTACTACAGACAAATCCATTGGCAGCACGATGCCCAAGTCTTTCTGGGATCCCTTTAAGCAACCACTTGAAAAGGATCCATAGCAAAGAGAAAGGTGAAGCAAAGACAATTATAAGCAGCACAGACCTAAATCCCTCTCTGTTAAAAGTCAAATGATGTTAAAGAAATTACTCTAAGAATGGGTTTGGTCTATTTCTTTGCTTTCTGTAGGGAAGTGACAAGGGATATTACTTCACCATTGGATATAAAGAGCAGGTTAAAAACATCCTGATGCTAATCATTCAGCAAATATAAAATAATCATGTTGTGGAAATATTTATTACTATCAATTTTCAAAGTGATGAGCAAGCTTTAACTAATTAAATAGGATGGTTAGAGTAATCAAAAGTTCAGATGTTAGGTTGCTAATGGAAACTGAATAATCAATTGAATGAATTATCTTTAAACAATTCAAGACTAAAAGAAAACACCAACACATTCCTACGTTTACATGAAAGGAATGAGATCTCAATACGTCACGCACATTAAAGCTAGCAACAATACATTTTTATCTGTCAGCAGGAAGAGAAGACAGAGCTCAGAGAGGATTATGGAGACCAGCAGACAATCGACAGTGAAGCAGAGACAAAGCTGGGAACATAACTATAAAGTGCTTGAGGAAATCCCTAAATCCATCGGTATTAAAGCATTTACAATGACTTTTCAATTTTGTGGCCAGCTTCCCTATCAGGAGAGTTCTGTCATTTATGACGGTGGAAGCAGGATCAGGTCTTAAAGTCAGTAAGTTAAAAAAGCTTCAGTGAGGTTTGAAGTTATTTCATGGAACACATTTATGGTGATTTCCTTGAGAAAGACACAGCTGATAGCTACTAATTGGCCTTAGCCATGAATACAGCAACAGGTTAAAGCAAGGTAAGATACGGAGTGAAACCAAAGCATTTCAGCTGAAATGTTGTGTGTTCACATCCTACATTACTCTTCTCACAAACTCTGAGAGGGACAGAGCAAGCATATTAATTTAGCACTAAGAATCAGTTCTGATAAACCTCCACATTTGCTAAGAATTAAGCTCTAAAAAGAACTTCTCTGGTATCTGAAAGAAAGCGGGAGGCGAAAGACCAGCAAAAGCTGAAGAAATACAATGGAAACTCCCTTTGCATTCAGTAAGGACAGGGTCTAGATAAAGTGTAAAAAAGGAAGGAAAGGGACTGTGTTATTTCAGGGGAAAAAAAAAATATCCTGGGTTCTGACCCAGAGGGACCCAGCCATTCTTAACTGGAAGTGGCCCCTGTCCCATTCTGCATCAACTTCTGCTTCTGCCCACAAAACAAGGGTTCCTCAATTACACCTCTCTTGTGCAGTGCTTCCTAAAGGACACAGCATACATAGAAAAATGTCAATGTTAAGATCAGCTTCCTTGTGCCCTCTTCTGCACATTACATCTCTTCTACTTAATCCTTTTGTTTGTTCATGTGCTCTGAAACCACGGTGAAGCTTTGCATCCCAAAGCTCAGGCAGATGCCAGGAGGTCCTGCCCACACCTCTGACATATTCCACTCCTACCCTCTCCTGCCACCTCTGTGCCTTTGTGCCTTTGCAGCTGGATCTTTCTCTTTAATTTTTAAACCTCTACTTTTTTCCATGTGCAAAGTCTTAACCAGTATGGAGTGGCATCTTCTTCACTAAAGCCCTCTTAGAAAGCTCCTTTCTGTCATGAATCAAAAGTCACCCAATTAGCCAATACAATGCATTTCCTTTTAGAGAGAGATGAGCTGATTCATCTCTAAGTAGTTCCACAAAATAAACTTGCTTCCCACTCTGCCTTTACCAGTTGGACCCTGATATACAGGTTACATTTGCATTTCCCTCATAAGTGACATTGAGAAGACACCTTATTCTTAAATTAGCCAGCTAATTGCACAAAATCTATAGGAACTTCATGTATTTGAGTGCCACTTCCCAGTCAAATTTGGTTAATACCAGCCAAAATTACCAAGGCTTACTAGAAAGAGTATAGCAGACTGCCACGTACATACTGGTCATGAGTCTTGTTTCCTTAGAAAACTTGGCTAAAATAATCCTAGAAGCACCTGTTTTTTCAAGGATAATCTTCATGAACAAAGATATGATGTTGAAGCATCTTTCTAACCATTCAGGTATCATTCCATGTTATACATTCTTTTTTTGCAGAAAGCTGAGCATAGTAACTAATGCAAGATAAAAAGAAAATTTGGCAAAGAACAAAACAGCAACAAGGCACTGTTGCCTAAAATGAGGATACAACCCAGTAAAAGCTTGGTTCTCATTCCTGACACATCTTGCTCTTTGGCTGTCCAATACTGTGGGGTTTTGATAGATTAATTTCTCGTGTAAGAAATTACAGTATCACTCACATTTTTTTTTTACCAATCCTGTTCATAAAACAATGATTTTCCAGATTTCTCATTCTACTACAGGAATAAAAAAAAAAAGTTTCCAAAATTGAGTATTACTCAACAAGAAGCAAATAACACAGAACATTTTTGCAATATGGTTTAAAAATCTGGTCTTAGTTAGGGTCCAGCCCAAAGCTCTGTAATGTCTATGGAAGGACTTCAATCAGACTTGATCAGTCGTCAGAAATACAGCTATTAGTTCCAAATAAAATGTTGATAGCACAAAGTGAAATAACTTGGGGCTTCACTTCACCTTTTCACAAACAATTGTCGACATCAACGGGAGTTACGCATGTGCAGGCACAGGCAGAACACAAGCACGCTGTCTACATCAAGTCCTCAGCTTACACAGCAAATGTTACCCCTAGGACAACATGTCCAGCATACTGTCAGTCAGCCCAGCTGATTTTCTTCCCAAATAACAATGTGCAAGCACCAGGATGCCAAACATCACCGAATGACACGATAGCAAGAGTTGGCCCAAAACGTGAGCTGAAATCTGTCCCTTCCCCTTGCTGTATAGCTCTGCCAATCCCTTTTCAAATAATGGGTTTTATTCTAGAATTACACATTTATCATTCTTCGGGGGAAAAAAAAAAAAAAGGCAGTAACTTCTACACTGTCCCCTAAGCCCTTCCATTTTGGTCTGCTTCAGCACTTACTACTCCAGCTAGATTTCACCTCTACTACTCTTTCTCCTAGGGTCCAAGGAGAGACAAGTGTGACCACCAAAAAGCCTTAAAACAGCCTTAGTCTTCAAGGTCCTCAAGCTAGTTTAGGTAAAGGAGGTCATTCCATGTTTAGCTCTTCAGCATATATATGGGTCTTTGTGTACATATATATGTGTGTATGTATATATGTATAAATGCTGTTTCCTAAATTTCTAGCCATGTTAACATGCGAATGGTATGGAACTTAAAGGCAGAAGTCGTTTATATGGTCACCACCATGCTAAAAGATAACACTCTAAGTGGTTGTGTTCTCTCATGGACAGCACAGAGGCTGGAGGCCAGAAGCCTGAGCTCTTCCTGCCACTGACACCCAATTCAACCTTAGGCAAATTATACAGCTTGATCCTGGACCTATTGAAGTCAATGGCAAAGGGCTGTTTGATGTAAGAGTCCAGGATCAGGTCCTGCATCTCTCCTCTCCTTTCACTGCAAGGTGTCTCTAGGGTGAAAGTGTGTGAAACGTTTCAAAGATTTGAAGTACTATAGTTGTCATCCTGAATTCTTATTCATGCCTGATAATTTTTACTTGTGGGAGTATGCCCATTGGCTCCACAGTAGTCATTATTTGTAACATTTCTAGTATTATTCATAACATATCCAGTTTTCTGGTGTATTTTTATTAATTTTAGAAGTGGAACATTTTTAGCAGCATGTTTTACATATTCAATAGATGCATGATATAATTAACTAAAGAAATGTCATAAGAAACACAAAGGAAATATTCTTCTTGTTATATTCAATATTTAATAGCCCACAGTTACTCTCAAGTCAAACCTCCTGCTGTTCAGAGAGAGTTGTCACAGATCACTTAGATTGTTTTGTGGGGTATTTTTAATGAGTTTAAGTCAGTACTCATTTTTCTCAGTTTTAGAGTTTTACTCTATCAAAATGAAGAACCAAAATCAGACCTCAGGTGAGGCTGTAGCATTAGTACTTTACCTTCAATTCTACAAACACCTTGTAGGGTTGGTTTTTTTCACTCCATCAAACACAAGTTTGCAAAATAAAGGAAAAGAAAGTTGCTAAGACACTTTCCATGCATGGGCACGTCTGGAACAAGGTTCAGTGAAGAATTGCTGGCATCCACAGCATACCGGCAAAGCAGGGGGGGCTCTATCCCACATCCATATATCTGCCAGTGCCAGTATGACTATTTCCAGGACCTGGCTGATTAAATACAGTTTAGGTAATTTCCATGATTGTTTTTGTACAAGTCAGACTTTGGCCTTATAAACAGCTGTTTTATTAAATATAGTCCTTTGCACATAGCAATATATCAGTGCTAGTCTTTATCTTACCCCATTTTAGCTGTCTAACATCAATCAGCAATTCTAAACTATCCACCCCAGATGCTCTACATATTTTGTTGAGTATTAGGAAGTGATGTTAGGAAGCAACTTCGAAGGGCAACTCATTTCAGCCCAGCAGAAAGACAGACAGGATGAATCACCATCTCTGAGTACCTACTTGTCCTCATTGACAACAGATCAAGAGTTGGATGGCTTGTTTAGACTGAATATTTAACTTTAGATGGCTTAAGTTAAGTGAAGTGGATCCCACTCAGATTTTTAATCAACATCAAATTCTGCTGCTTCCCACGACCTAAATTATTTTAGTCATCAGGTGCCTTACTCACTGCCTTTTGGTGTTTTGTTCAAGGAGCTTATTTATGGAGTAAAAAGCCTTTCCTAGAAGTGAAGAAGAAAATGCTTCTTGCATTTTTAGCTCTGCTTCTGTTGGCCAAGTACTTCCTGCACTATGGCAAGGTGTGGGTGTGGTGAACTCTCTGTGTGTAATAGATGCCTGTGATGCTGAAGCCACGGAGTAGGAGATAACTTTCAAAAGTTGCCTGGCAAGCAGTTGGTCAACCGGGTCTCAGAAGAATGCAGAAAGTGGCTGCCTTGGTTACCAGAGCCATGTTGGTTGGTTGACTAGAAATCGGCACTTTCCAGAGAGCACAATGGAAGCCGATATCCTGATCCTATGGAACCTCAGCAGCAGCTGGGGATGTCTGATTCCCTCACACTCCTCTAAAAAGTCGAGTGTTTGATTTTAAAGACACAGCTAATGGATCTCCTGGTGACTCAACATGAGTCAGTCCAATTAAGAACTGAATCAGGCTCTCCAAATATTCCCATGAAGCTCTTCCTCTGAAGACTTCAAAGTGCATTACGAAGATTCAAAGTGCTAACAAGTGGGATAATCCAATGATGATATCAGTTCTGGCATGACACACCTCCCATGTGACCAGGGACAAGGCCATTTAGAGGCATACTTGTTACAGATATTTAGAAGCCACACAGAGATTTGGAGTGAACTAGAATAAAGACTGCATCTTGACAATCTTCTCAGCAAAATTCTATAAACTGGTTGTAAAATTTTATAGAAAGAGCATTGCACTAACTATTGCACTCTGGGGGCTTTCCTATAATAAATACCTGTCTTGCTCCATTTTGGAACATAAACTGAGCTTTACTGCTCAGCCAGATCTATTACCTGAACCATGTAGCCCTAAAATCATTATTTTCCTATCAATCTCCTGTTTGTCCTAGGAGAAAACAAATAAAAGTGAAATGTAAACAGAACCATGATACATGTTTGTTTAACCCTTCCTTGATGGAGCTACAAAATACAAGCATTAATATCACACAAAGTAGCTGTACAGCTTTAGGACTCATCTGGTTCCTTCAGAGGACAACAGTGAAACCACACACTGGTTTCATTTGGGTGAAGGTGCTGACTAGATTCTCAGAAAATAATGCTGGGTCAAAATAACAAATACTTTTTTGAAAGTAGTAATTGTAAGGGCAGCTGAGCACATTCGGCAGCATCACTGCTGCTGTCACAAGGGAAATATTGGGGGCCTGATACTGAACCCACTGAAATCAGCAGAAAAGTTGCTATAAGCACCAACAATGGTGCTTGGACCTAGCCCTTATGCAAGTGCTCTTTGTTGCAAAATATGATGGCACAAATCAAATCTGAGAAACATTTCACTGGCAGCAGACAGTGTGTCTGTCCTATGCATTGTGCTGATACAGTATACAAGTCATCGCTGCAAGCACTTACACAATACCTAGACAGCATGAGATATGCCAAACCACCTGAATTGCATAGTGGGATGCCAAAAGGCAGCAGCTGAGTTGCAGCGGCATCTCTGTGCAGCAAGAATGGATCAAGATCCTATAGCTCTAGGTACCATAAGGTGACCTCAAATAGTCCCTGAAAATCCTGGCCGTCCTTGTTCTACCTATGGGCTCCCTGGTTTGAGAGGTGTTCCTTGGCAAACTGGCATTTGGAGAAGACTGCCAGCGTTGGCCTTGTTCTCCTGTCCCTATCATGCAACCAAAACCACTGCTGGCACCCGCTGCCTTCCCTGTTCCCGGCTTTCACACAGGTTGGATCTATACTGAGAACTCAGGACTGTCCCAGCCAGCGCTCCCTCAGAAGGTGCCTGGGCACCCCTGGGAGACAGCGAAGGCCAAGGAATGTTCCCCGTAGACTGTCTGGATGAGACCAACTGCTTGAGATGTAGGCATGGGGGGAAAGAGTTGAATCATGTGGATATGAGTCATCACACTCTGCTTTGTGTTTGGGTTATTTTATTTTCTAGCCATAACCAGAGAGACCAGGGCATGCGTGGTCACTCTTCCTGAGGCACTGAACTACTAAAGCTGCTTAATGAAAATAGTACTTCGGTGAGAACACGGAAAGAGAAAGCTCACTGCTTTTGCCTAGGTTTGCCCTGTGCTGGGGCTGAGGGCTGCCGTCCCTCGGGCTGCCATCCAGCTGGATCCAGCAGCAATTCATTCACTAGGAAAAGCAGAAAAAGAAACAAGAAAAAACTATACGAGGTTTCCATGGCTACTGGACTGTATACTTTCTTCTGACCATTATCACAAATTCTGCCATCCAAACAAGTAACAGATGTCAGAAATAATGTTTGGGTTTGGTTAGCATTCATTTCAGATACACCACAGGGAAAGGTCCTGCCTTTGAGCACAGGCAGGTGGCACATTTTAATCTGCTGGCAAAATACAAAGCATAGATATCCACAGAATCACAGACTGGCTGGGGTTGAAGGGACCTCTGGAGATCATCCAGTCCAACCCACCTACTAAAGCAGGTTCACATGATCGTGTCCAGGTGGTTTTGAATGTCTCCAGAGAAGGAGACTCCACAGCCTCTCTGGCAGCCTGCTCCAGGGCTCCGGTACCTCAAAGCAAAGAAGTTTCTCCTCATATTCAGATGGAACCTCCTGTGTTTTAGTCTGAATAACAGGTCAAGAGTAACACTGCATAAGGTTTTATGAAGGACTAATGTTTTGCAGAGAAATGGCACAAACTTTGACTATAATATTCTAGAACAATTAAAGCCACGTAATCAGTTTCTGTTATCAGTGGTGCTGGACTGTAGAGTAGATTATCCTGTGTTTGTGTATTATATGTTCAAGAGCAACAGGTGGAAGTACAAGTGGTGTTTCCTCTTCATTCCCCTGTGTGCCTGGTCAGCTTATCACTATTATTCAGATAACATAAAATACAGCTTAAAATGAAAAGCTCTCAAATTTTTCATTAACCACTAGGCCCTCTACTTGCTTTCCTATTATGCCATTTCATCCTACTTCCCGGTTACAGCCCACGCACCCCGGTACAATTCTTGGAGCAATACCTGGATTCTGCATTTGCTGCAGAGCCTTCTTCCCTCACTTCCCTGTTTGAGATGAGCTCATTTCTTTAACATACAGGCAGCATATACAAGTTTAAGGGCTGAAAGGTTCTGTAAAGAATTTCATATCTCTGCCCAAGTTTCAAGCATGTAGTCTAAGGACTTGGCTAAACCAGAACCTTAGCGCTGTTGATTTACTGTTCTTGTAACTCAGACTTTTTTTGCCAAAGTATAATACATCAAAAAACCCAGAGAATTTCTTCAGGTCTCTTTGCTGGCTAAACAGCCTGCATGAACCACAAGCAACTCAATGGTTAATAGTAATAAACTTCTCCCCCCAGCACTTGGTTTGAAAGGACTACAAGCTCTGAGTCATGGCACTGTTGATTTGAGCTTAACCCTAATAGCTCTGCTATGTCCTGGCTTATTCTTAAGTTTTCTTGGAAACAGGATAGTGTCAACAATAAACTTGTAAGGTTTAACACTCTAACACCAGGTAAACTGCTTTATCTCAATTAGAAGTATCATCAGTGTCCTTTGCACTACATCACAGAGTTGTAAAGTAATGCTGGAGCAAAAGCATGTGCCTGCTGGTATATGCTTGAAGAGGTTCTGGGAATTAATACTGCTTTGCAGAACTATTCCAGTTATTCATGTGACTCAGCGGCTGAGATCGGGATCTTCCTGCACTCGCATGGTGATGTGCTGATTCAGGCTGGTTCAGCAGTACGGGGTAGGGGAGACACCTTATCAAAAGAAAAGCCCTTTTTGGGGACAGGCTCTCCCAGCAGTTGAAAAGGAAATTTCCTTGGCGCTATCTGCGCTAGTCCAGTGGGGTGAGATTATCAAGTTATTATTAGATCTGGATGATTTCCTTTACTCTGGGTAAGAAGGGAATCATTCTTTTCAAGCAGCAAAATATTTCTTTGCACGGCTGCTGTGATGTCTGCCCAGATGTGATCTCAGGGCTAAAGGCTGGTGCCGTGTCGAAAGCAAACAGACTCAACACCTCTGCTTTCAGGGTCCTACCTAAGAGCATTTCAGCCATGCTCAGCATTCAAGTTTTATTTATAAATGTTTTAGAAAGGATTAATACCTGGCTAACCCTCGTTATACACATGTGGCACACAGGAACAGTAAATTGCGAGTCATCTATCAGCACCCCCTAGACTTATTCAACTTTGTATGTAATGACTGATTGAGACGTTCATAATAGATTAACCCTTTATAAAACAATTAAATAGTATCTTGACCAACAGGGAACTCATCAGCCCCATTATGCACAGCAGACAGGAATTATGTGATAAAATGCAGGCATCAAGGATGGAAACCTGAGGATCTGAGCCAGTCACTCCGCACTCTCTTTGTGGGTAACACAGTCAAAGGACTGAGCTGAGTCCTCCAAATGTAGACATCTAAACCAGGCCTATCAAATGGTAGCCAAAGCATTTTAAGTGACCTTCCCAGGACCTTACAAAACAGACCATGGCAGATCAAGAGCAAGACTCACATCTCCTAATTCCTGTCCTTATTTTCAGCCCACAAGACTGCAGCTGCCCTATAATCTCATGATCATCATTCTGCAATTCTTCAGTGAAGCTGTGAATGCATTTAATCAAGGGTCATAAATCTACCAGCTTCCAAAAAACAGACATCCTTTAATATTAGGCACAATGCAGTATGTTCGTAGGACCAGCCAGTGCAGTCAATATAATCCCAGCTACCTAAACACTACAGTACAGAGAAGTACCTGATGAAGTGCAAGGGTTACACCTCTCACCAACTACTATGTTTTTGCAGTTCATGCTGAGACAAACAGCAATTACGAAGTATTTTTGCAACTTATTGTACCTACTGCAATTCCAAAGTATCGCTTCCTCTTCCTCCTGCCCCTTTGTAGCCTCCCTCCCTTGACCTTACAGTTGAATTTTCTCTTTCAAGAGCCATTATTTTCTGTCTGATCTGCTGCTACTTCTCCCACAACAAATGGTACATTCAAAATATAGAGAAAACAGTACATTTAACCCCTCCAATGGGTAAAGGAATAATGACAACAGCCCGTGATACATATGTGAATTCAAAAAAAGCCATCTGCTGACATGGGCTTTAGTGGGTATGAATGGACTGGAGCAGAAGGAGGTACTGTCTATAAAACTGAAAACAAGTCTGTCCAAAATAGGAAAAAAAAACAACCAAACAAAAAAAAAACCATCTCAGAATGTTCTCCCTTTCCACCCTGAAGATCTGGAAGACTTCTTAATGACTTCAGACTACAGCTGTTGATGTAGGCGCAGCCTCTCCCAACTGCTTCCAGTCCTAAAAGCTGTGAACTCCTACCAAAAAGTGAACTGAAACATTTTCATCTCCATGAAAAACTTAAACACCAGGTACTCAGGGGCATAGATCCACATGGTATTTGAGGGTTAAAAAACAGAGGAAAACTGTAGCCTGGGAAAATTAGGGGCTTTCCATTCCCGGTATAATGAAATGACAGATTTAAAGTTCAGAGTGAGAAAAGTCATTGAAAGGAATTAGATTTCAAGCTTCCTGAGACACACAGGCTTTGTTTTTCAAGGCTATTGATAAATCTATCAGTCTCCCGATTACTGTCCCACCACCCCCTGAAAAACGCTCTAAAAAAAGGAATTTGCTGCCTTAATTGGAAGGAAAAGGGTTTAAAGAATATCCACTGTAAGGTCTCCCTGAAGAAGGAAAGTCCCTGGAGGCAAAATAATAATTGGTTTTGACCTTCCGCAGTTAAGGAGGCGTTGGTAAAGCCGAGACTTAAACACAGCCTGACAACTGTGAGCTCCAATCAAATTCAGAAAGAGACGGAAATTGGATAAGCAAATTCCTTTTTGTTCATGACCCCGGACCCGCTTTCCTTTCCCCCTGCAGCATGACACATCAGAATCTTTCCTGCGTACCATAAATCACTTGCGAGACAGCAGTAGCCTTTGAATAGCTGTCTTATATTACGTTCATATCTTCCAGACAAGCGGTATTAGCAGTCACCCATCTACTCTGGAACAGCAAACACGTTAAGCGCAGTACAAAGGCTTGCTGCAGCAAGGAAGGAAGCCGTGTGATTTCATTGCTGTTTTCAGCACGGTGTAAATTCCCTCTCTCAGAGTTTGGATGAACTGTTCACATTAGCACTAGTAGCCGCTTGCCAATTTAAGGAAATTTGGTTTTGAATGCACAAACCGACAATCCTCATTCTGTCAGAAGCTGCAGCTGACAAAATGCTTTTCCTTTTCGTAAATTTGAGCTCGTAGAGGACGCTCTTTGCCATTCCCCGCCACTGCTCCGGGAAACGTCATGTTTCCTGCGTTACCTTCCGCATGGCAATTGCAGCTTGTCTCGGTGGCCCCGCGAGCTCCTGGCAGCAGCTGGAGGCACCTTCACGCTTCCCACAGCTTGTGCCTGCCAATGCTGCTCGGCCCCGCTCGGCACGGCCGCCCTGGCCAAGTGCCCTTCAGCTGCCAAGGCCTACACAGGCTCCACATATTATTTGTTACCTGCAAACTCCACCGCTTTTAGGTAAATCAGAGAACTTGAAACTCATTTTTCTGTTTTAAGGGCAAGTTAATAATGCCTCAAAGATCAGCAAAGGAAAGTTTTCCTTACAATGGCCTTGAAAGTAAACTTACTTGCAATTCTGTTACACTTTAAAAAGAGAAATGGCAAAGACTCACAACAAAAAGACCACAGACCAAATAAAAATGCATGAACTAATGGTGAATTTTTCCACCTTAAATGGCCAGCCAATTTGAGATGGTCACCACTGAAACCCGACTCATGTAATTTGCAGATATGACTCACAAGAGTTGGAGGTCCAAAAGCAATAAGAGCACAGCTTGGAGAGATATCAAGAGTTTGGAGGCAAAAATTAGTTATTTTTAGGGTCTGATGAGACAGAGGTGAAAGTGCAAGTGGTCTACAATAAAGTAAGCGTGATGTCCAGGTATTTAGTTGAAACAGTTTCACTTTCCCCTGGGAAGGAGCTGAAAGCTGGGAATGGCTTCACATGGATAGAGTTACATGAGTTACGAGCAGTGGGACTGTCCTGGAATGCCAGCTCCACACTGACCTTTTCTCGAGTTTTGGGAAAAGCTGCTTTTTACACGTGCCTCCTACAGCTGAACCTCACCCTTGTTCCCATTAGCCATGGCTCTTCCAGCCTTCTAGGTGCCACGACAGCTGAGTCCTGCTGAGTCTATGGAAAGGACCCAGTCCCAGAAGCGCTCCCTTGCTGGTTTTGGCCAGAAATGCCCAAAGAGTCAATGTGACATTCAGCGTCTGACAGCAAAGCAGAATATCCTGACAGTATCCATGCCACGCTGCAGCTGCTGCAAGTCAGCAATGCTCAGACTCCAACCTGGCACCTTCCATGCCCTCGGAGACCAGGGGCATTCGGACCGAGCTGAGTTCCAGCAAAGCAGCCAACAACCAGCACACAAAGCACAACCACGAGTGGTCTTTGGAAGGGCCGAGTTTGGAACACATTTCAGAATCACAGATCTCTCCCATTTGCATCCTCCAAGTCTCTGCTACCAAGATGCTTCCCAACCATGAATCATAGAATAGAATCATAGAATCATTTCAGTTGGAAGAGACCCTCAGGATCATCAAGTCCAACCATAACCTACCTCTAGCACTAAACCATGTCCTTAAGAACCTTGTCTAAACACCTTTTAAACACCCCCAGGGATGGTGACTCCACCACTGCCCTGGGCAGCCTGTTCCAATGCCTGACAACCCACTATGTGAAGAATTTTTTCCTAATATCCAATCTGAACCTCCCCTGGCACAACTTGAGGCCATTTCCTCTTGTCCTATCACTTGTTACTTCGGAGAAGAGACCAACACGCTCCATGCTACACCTCCTTTCAGGTAGTTGTAGACAGCGATAATGTCTCCCCTCAGCCTCCTTTCCTCCAGGCTGAACATCCTCAGTTCCTTCAACTGTTCCTCAGACTTGTGCTCCAGACCCTTCACGAGCTTCGTCGCCTCCTCTGCACTCTCTCCAGTACCTCAATGTCCTTCTTATGATCAGGGGCCCAAAAGTGAACAAAGGATCCAAGGTGGGGCCTCACCAGAAGCAAGTACAATGGTCAAAATCACTTCTCTAGTCCTGCTGGCCACATTATTCCTGACACAAGCCAGGATGCTGTTGGCCTGAGTGCTACCCTGTCGCACTCCTATTTTTAAAAATTCAGTTAATTCCTTTTGATTTGGGGAACTCTAGCAAAAGAGGACTCTCCTCCTTGCTCTGATTTTCATTCCACAGACTCAGACTCCTACACTGCAGTGCTCCCAGTTCTTCTCTCCCGTCCTTCAAAAGTACTACAGACTACAACCAGGAGGCACAAATTAGGAGGAGAATGAATCCTGGTCTATAATAATGTTCAGGCTGTGTGTAGGCAATGGGAATTAATAAAACTGGAACAGGCTCAGCACTGGCACTTTATGTAGGACAATACGTACCTCCTGAGCTGGGTCATGTACCTAGCACGTCCTTGCTGAAGTGCCAGCTTTGCAGAGGAATGCTGACACTTCCAGGGGTGCCGCTATGTACTGTAGTACCATAGAGCCTTCTGCAAAGAGCCAGCAAGGCAGGTTAGCTGGGAGCATATAAAAAAAATCTATAAATAACATTCTATAAACAAGGTCCTGTATAAGACCTAAAAATACAAAGAGGGCAGTTTGTCAGTTGTTGGGGATTTTTAAGTTATTTATTTATGGAGTTCTACTGAATGGGAACGAAGATTTAGAGCCAGATAAGAGAAAAGCCTCATATTTAAACTGCAAGATGCTCTGTGCCTTTAATGCCCCCAGAAATCAAAGGTGCTGCATTGCCATCACAGTGGCACAACCCAGCCTGAAACCATGGTCCTAAAACACTGTTGACAATTTACAGTTGTTACTCAACACTTGCTCAGAGTTAAGAAAGGATGATCCTTGCTCCCAGGAAGTCTCAATTTAAGTAGCAATGAATTCTTGTGATTTTTTTTTTTTTTTTGTTTCTGCTTCTTGTTTTTTACTTTTATGTTTTAAGTTTTTATGTTTGTAGCACTTAATAGTGAAACAACAGGCTTCAGCCATTGATCTCAAAATAGTTTGAAAAAAAACCCCGCAGTTTTCAGAAGACAAACCAGAGCTTTAGCACACTAAAACCATTTGCTGGAGCTACCTGGGCAAGTCAGAGGCAGAAAAATCCCAGTTTTTGCTGCCATCAGCAAGGCCACAGTGACTCCTCCATCTTCTCCTATTTTCAACACTGTGAGTTGCAAGAAGGGGAGACCGGGACGGCAGGGGTGACATTAGGGCAGGAAATGAGCCAAAACAAGTGTCCTGAGTGTCACTTCCTAACACAGGAGCAGGGCAGAGTTTTCTACCATGATCCTTTAGCTCTCCTCATGAAGTGCTATAGCGGTTTCTCTTAAGAGCGGGTCAGATGAGGACCCGAGACAGACAATTTTCACATACCGTTCCAGCAGGAGGCCACAGGAGAGAGCCCCGCAGAGCCTTCCTTGCCTTCTTCATGGCACCTCAAATTTGAGATCTCCTCAATTATCCTTCCGCAGCTGTTGCGGGGTTTAAAATCGGCCATACTGCTGCGGCACGAGCATGTCCTCGGAGTCATGCCGTGGCATGGAGACGTATCTCTTGACTTTGAGGGCACTTTGCCCTATGTATCCTTTTAGGTCACCCCATTTGTTTTCAAGGTCTGTTGAATCCCTCAAATGTACATTTTAAAGATCGTCAAGGCAGAAGCTGCTGTGGTTTCAATGACACCTCTGTCAAATTACGCTCTCCTCGAAGAGGGGGGCAACCTCGCTTTCCACTGCCCAGACATCCATGCTATGAGAATGACACACCGCCAGTCACACTGTTCACACCAACTGTGGCAGTAAACTTTCTTTCAACTTTGACATTTAGTTCCTGTACGGTGACTCATGACCGCCTATGATGCTCCATTTAGGGATGCAAGACTCAAAAGCCAATGCAGAAAAAAAAAATCAGCAAGCTACAGAAATCAGAAAGAAGCATTTGCTGAAACGAGGCGCCTCATCATTTTTATGTACTGCAAGGAGGAAACAAGAGATGAGGACAAGTACCAGTTAGTATGTCTTTTTGCAGAGAGAAACTAGCAATTGATATTTAAATTACACTTTACTAAGTGTACTTTTACCTGGTGTACTTTTAAAAAAACTGTCTACCAGTCAATGGTGTCACAAAACCATCAGGCTTAACAAAACCATCAGGTCTTCCTGTTTCCAGAGTTTTAGAAAAAAATGGGACCATGAAGTTGTTTTGGAGTGCATTGAATAAAATAATAAGGACTACCACATGCATTCCTTATCTTTTTCAGCCTATTTATAATTTTTGACTGACTTACAGCTCCTAAGAGAAACCTAAGTGATGAATGACAATCTGTGTCCTTTCTGAGCAGGTCTGAGATTTCTCAGGGAGGTGGAAGGGGACAGCAGCAAACATGTTCTGAAGGAACAGGGAAGCACGTGGGTACAGGGCCATGTCATCGTCCTGAGGAATCCACCATGGTGAAGCCAGGACATCAACCACAGCTGACCCAGACACAACCAAGTCCTCTCCGCCTGCCCCTTCTAAATTTACTAGCTATGTTGTGGATCTATTTATGTAGCTGAGAGGGCACTAGGAAAAAATAATAATTCTTAAAATCCTAAATTAACTTTCTTTATGTGGGTGTGTAGAATTACTTCACAGATGCTAATTAGGACAAACACCGTTGTATATAAGAAATTAATAATGTTCGCTTTGTAGATATGAGAGATTGTTTTCTTAGGCTGAGCTAAGACATTCTGAAGACAAAGCAGCACACAATTCAGCAATTAGCATTGTCTTAAAATTTACATTATGTGCAAACACATCTTACAAGGACATGCTCTGGCTTTCTCAAAGACTAAAAAGATGCTCCTTCGAAACTTTTAATTTCACAAGGAATACGTCCTCATACCTTCAACGTATACATGAAGCCGTGAAACCTACTGTACAGATGGAGCTGATCTCTGAGGTCAGTGACAGCTCACACATTCCCAAAGCAGTGGATGGTGTCAGCTGGAAGAGCTCTTGGTTCCTGCTAAGCTCTGGTGACTTCACCAGCTGAAGAACAGCCCAAAGTGCCCAAGTTTGCCTGAAGTTTCCACCTATGGGCATAAACTGCATTACCCAACTCCTCTAGCAGAACATCTGTATACAGCTAAATGAAGGCAAATACTTAACTGCTGACTGGAAAATGTCCAAGTTCACCTACTGGGAAACCCAGCTCCTTTCCCTCATCTTACATCACAGAATTATTTATTTGCCTAAAGGCAGTTTGAGGCAATTAGTACATTCAAAGGTTGGTATTAAGACTGCTATTGATAGTGGCATTGGGAAGCAAATTGCAGTGAACGTCAGTAATCTGAGCATTTTTGGACTAGAACAGTGTTCAGATTAATGAACGTTGATGCTATTTCAAGGTTTTGTTTGCTAATATTAGTATGTAGTCAGACATACCAGAGTGCTGCATTTCTTTTTTTTTCTGTTTTTCCTTAAAGCCAAAGGTTTGACTTAAGACAAAATGTAGCCATGGCAGCAGGAGTGGCAGAGGGGATCACACATCACCATTCAGCTGGCCGAGTCATTTGGATTAGCAGGTTTTGGAAGAAAGAGGTTTCAGTATATTTAATTAACTTGTCTTAGAGTTCTTGATCTTGTTTCAAACCACTCAACCCTTGAAGTCTCCCATGACTCAGTGTTTCTAACCCAAGACTTGCAAGAGAAATTTTGGACGCACCTAAGTTGTTTAGGATCTTGCTAGTTTGGGAAGAAACTTACACTCATGGAAGGTGTAAAAAATAAAAATTACTCTCCAGAAACTAAGTGTTTGTCAACAAATATAGCTAATCATAACTTACTGTTTCACCTGAATATTTACGTAGGTAAGAGAAACAATTGTATTGCTCATTCCTGTTTCCAGCTGAAGTGTTAGCATTTTTTGCTTCCTTTCAATTTGGTAATAAGCTCTAAAAAGCTTCAATATTTGTATTTTACATAAGTAGTTTGGAAAGGTTAGGCCTAAGCATTTGATATAAGGAACAAACCCAAGTTATTAGACACCATTGGAAGACTAAAACGTGTTCATGCACACTACTCAAGTGATGCTTCTCCAGTTATGCCTTGTGCGCCTCAGTCAGACCACCCTGGCAGAGATCATGTCAGCGCTTCCACTGTCAACTTGAGATAGAGTTTAGAAATGAACCTGAAAGCCAAGCAGAAGCTTTGACAAGGGAATATCCATTTCAGTGCTGTGCCAGAAGCAACTTCCTCAGTTTTAGCACATAAAAAGAGACGGAAATACAAAGTTAGTGATTTGAGCTGGATTTATCGCACTTGCATGAAGAAGCCTGGGGGAAATAGCAAATGGTAGGAAGGTCCTGTACAGCAGTGCCTGGAGTCCTGTGCTCACACAACCAGCTCTCAGGAGGGAGAACCCGGCAGAGTGAACACACGGCAGGCAGGATTTACAGTGGTAAGGAACAGGGCAAGAAGATGATGGATGCTGGCTCTCCTTCCGCCACCTTCCCTCCCCAGGTCCTCTCTATAGCTCCCTTTCGTTCACCCTGACAAATCTGAGTCCTTGGTGCAAGAGGATGGGACAGTAGTTCCCTTTATATATTTTTTTTTGTTGCTGAGGGATGAAGCACTGAAACAGAGACATCTTGGCCATGCCTAAAGTCCCTCGCTTGCACCAGACACAGCCCACAGAGAAGAGGCAGAAGAGCAGTCTCATTAATTCTTCCACTTAGCACAGCCTTTGGAGAAGCCTTAGGTACTTGGTATCACACAAATATTGTAAAGAACTCTGACCTTGCTCCGAAATGTCTATTTAACAAACCATCACCAATGGACTTCCAGAAGGAATTATATCTTGAAGATATTTTGCTTTTATTTATAATAAAGCCTTTAAAGAGTCACAATGCGCCAACAATAGTGCTTTGGCACACAAGCTGTCATAAGGGTCTTCTAAGTGGAAGGAAAACCAACTCTGCCAGAGTTTTGTGTGTTGTTTGCAGTCAGAGAGTGACCTGTCGGTGACCACCATACTCAGCTAACATATACTGCTCTTTACACAGATTACATCACATGATCTACATGTTGCTTACTTGTTACAGAACACTAGTCATTAAATAAATATTAATCTCATAGGTGGGCATCTTAACCAGGTGTGCAAAAATAACACCAGATGTAAAGAAATAACTTATGTATTACACACACACAAGTGGGTAACACAGACATGAAAAGCGACTGTCAGGTTCACCCAGCTGCTGTCATTAAAGGTACATCTCGAACACAAAAGCAAACATCTCACTGAATAGTCCACCAGTTTAACAGATGGCTTTTTTGTTTGCAGGTAGACTTTTATAACTTGTGCAACTTTAAGTCATTGAGGTTGCTTGACAAATAAGTAGGAATTGCTTGCCAGATGCTGGCGTAAGGGAGCAGGGGTAGAATGCTTTCTATTGCAAACTCTATAGGTCTTTAGAGTATACCATACTGTCCAGGTGCCCTCTGGCAGTCCCTTATAAATAAATTCTTACATCTTTCACATAAGATCCTTTCCCCAGATAATTTCAGCTCATTGCATTTTATAGAAATGCAGACACCTTCCTAAATTCAAATGATGAGCCTCCAGTTTCTTCAACAGCACATTATGGTGTAGATGCTCTAATCTGGGGTCAATTTTAATTCTTAAAAAACAAATTACTCATAGTACGTGTTCAGCTCATTATCCATGTGGGAGTAAGGGAGTGAGGAGTGTCACTATTTACCTGCCTAACTGCTCTGAAACAAGAGATTTCCCCCACACTGCCCTACTGCTTTTCTTCCATCAGTACTCCAACAATATAACTTGCAGATAATACTCTGCTACAGGTAGCCCTCACAGTTAAACAGACCAGTGGCTCTGTATGTACATAGGTATGCACAACAAGGCATGTATATGTGTGCAAGGCCAAGCCCTGAATTTGGAATTCTAAATTTGAATCAGATTGCATGAAATTCTCACCTTTCTCGCTTCAGAATCAGGATTTCACCCTGGATACTGAAAAACTTCTTATTCTGCTACTCCCACCCCCTGATCTGTCCAATTTGCAACAAAGTCCACTAAAAACTGGTATAAAGCCAAAGTGGCACTGAAACATACGGTTACCATCAACCAGTTCAAACAACCCAGAGATAGTGATCTTTTATTGCACAGATGCAACATTAGGGAAACATCTGGAAAGAGCTCCACATTTTTGGCTGGATGATTCTAGAAGAAACAGGTGAAAGGAAGCAACAGCAGCCGGCTCTGTGGCTGGTGAGGTGACTGCGACACAACATGAGGCTGAGAGTGCTCTGGAAAGGACCTTAGTTCTCCCTGACAGACTAGCAAAGCAGAAATAAAGGTGTTTGAAAGACCAAGTTGCTGGAAATTAATAGTGTGCAGCTACCACAGGCTAAGTCTTTAAGGTGGTTAGCAGATTTTTTTTCAGAGAATTTAAGTGATCTCCGAGTCACTGGGAGATTCACCATCTAAAATCTCCTAGGGTATTCTGGAGGATGAGCCCTTCAATACTATTCATTTGACAGTTGTGATTTTAGTGGCATTAAAAAAACAAGTATTGTCTCTACTTCACATCCCCAAATTTCACTCGAGTTTAAAATTTTCCTCTAACCCACCCCCCACTATTTTCAAATTGAAACAGTCTTACTTTTATCCAAAATCAATTGATCTACAAAACAATTTACTAAAAACTGGACCTAGCATGATGACAGAAGTAAGCAGTTTCACACCAGGAAGGCCTCTCTCCTCCTGTTTGACTGTGGGTACATCTGACCTTCTGTCAGCAGCATCTCCATGGCAGGTGCCAAGTGCCATGTCCTGGCTTCCCACTGAGCATTAAACCACTCACCAAACCAGGATTCCTGCAGCTGGACCAGAAGCTCACGGACAAGCCCACCCATACACAGGATTGCATTTTAGTCTTGCTGGAGTCACTGGTAATGCCCCAATATCCTGCTCCACAGGCTCTATACCATGAACACCTCTGTGGTGAATCTTTGTCACCACACAGAGCGGCTTTGGAGAGCAGAAGGAAAATGGCCTCATGTGGATCCTGCAAACCTTTTTCTGCAGGTCTGGCTTTTAAAGCAGGCACAGCAGCATTTCCCATTTGGTGTAAGATGCTGCTCTCCTTCCCACGTGCAAGCATGGAATTTGTGGACATGATGGGAGTTGAACGTTAGAATCTCAGTGCAGCGTCTCTCATCTTACTGCCTTTCAAAACCTAGATGAAGACTGTGCTGTTACTGTTCTCCTGCCTTTAAACAAGCCCTTTCATTTTGGTGCCTTGTGCAGGGCTTTTTGTTTTGCCTTTGGTTTCCTTTTCACTTTGATTCTTTTGTGAGAGTTTTTATCCGCCTTCTAGATGTCCCACCCACTCAGCATCCCTTGAAATGAAAAGATTAGATGTCAACTAATCTCCAAGTACAGAATAAAAGAGAACAACAAATTCTACCAAGGGTCTCTCTCAGACAGTAAAAATAAAAGACAAGTTTGTATTGGCAAAGGCCTCTCTTGATCTGTTAATATGAAGGAAGACAAAATTATCTGTGTTCTTTGTGAAGCAGCAGTTGTTTTAGTGGGGAAGGAAGCCAAGACAGCTGTTAGATAGTTCAGTTCAAAATACTGACAGTGACACACCAACAACAACACCAGCAGTGAGGGACTCGGCCAAACTGTCGAAAGACCAAATATTATTAATGCTGCTGCTTTTAAAAACTTTGACAAACTGCAATAATTTAAGATTTTCATGGTGAAAGATAAATTTTTAGATCATTGTGCTTAAAGGATGCTGCAGAAAGAGCAGAAGAATCTCTCAGATACAGAAGACAGCACTGAGAACAAGGAAGCAGGTCTTGGGCGGCGCTCAAGATTACGTGGGGAAGGAGCCGTCCATGTTTAGTTTGGATGCAGGACTTCACTCCTTTAAGGAAGGAAAGGCTGTGAGATTTCAGCAGCTTTTGAGGAGTCCTCAGCTTAAGTTCCTTGAATAAATGGCTTTGACCCCATGACTTGCAGCGCACCCAGCTCTGCGACAAAGGATTGTGAAATATTTTTTTTCCCCTTCCTTCAGGCAGGATGAAAGATGGTGTGCACTGCGGCTGGGACCAACCCAAGGCTCCTGACTGGGACCTTGCTCTCACCCTGTCACCTCGCTCTGGTGACTTGACCTCCCCTGCACATCATTTTCTCCATTTGTTCTGACTTCCCAGTAAGGGTTTATTTGCAGATCTTCAAAACTTTCATATAGAGCTAATATCTAAACACAGGGGATTTAATTCCACTTCCAGTCACCCTTCTCATGCATGCAGAGGTGGCAGGTAACAAACTTTGGCCCATCAGCATGACCTTCAGCCACTAATGCCATGCAGGATGTTGAACACTGCAATAAACTTGCACTCTGGCCTTGTTTGGAAGGTTTCATGTCCAATTTCTCCACTTCCAGGCCCCCTGTGTCCTCTGGAAAAACTTCTTTTACTCAACTACATCCTTCTACATGGTACTCTTCTCTCCAGCTGCACCTTCAAAGCTTAGCTAACTCCAATTACTGTCTAAATTGCATCTACGGGGAAAAAAGTTATTTTCTTGGAGTGGAGAATTACATGTTGGCTGTTTTCTTATTGATTTGGATCATAAAAGAACTTAGAGAAACAGCTTGGCTGTAAGTAACAGCCTGTGTCCTGCATCAATGGATGCAGTAGAGAATGAGGTGTGATACATTTTTTATAATAAGGATCAAGACCCCACAGCTCTGATGGAAATCGAAGTCCTCCACCCTACCAACAGAAAGCTCCCACTGATGCTATGGGCCTGGTCCAAAATGGAGCTCAGCCCTAGATCTCCCAAAACACTCATTGCTTATACTTGCTGAGAAATTCTAATGAATGCCCTTTCCAGAGCATCAGTGACTTCTGCAACCTTTTTCCACCTCTCTCTTTTTACAAGAGGTGCATCACATCCTTAATTCTGTAACAGATGTTCTTTACGAGGCAAGAATAATTTACAATGAGTGTTTTGTGGATAGGGCACTCACACTTTCCAAAACCCCAGGTCTGCATGTGTATACAGCTCGCCTGCAACATGCACGGTCAAACCCAGTGAAAGTTCCGCAGATCCTCTAACCTGTAAGTGGGAACTTTCCCAGGACAGAAGTGGATTTCACAAATCAGCAAGGAAAGAGAGATAATTTTTGGAATCTGAAAGTCAGCAGAAAAATATCCACAGCAAAATTCACTTTCAGTATATGTTATTTCATATTTCAATTTTATGCCATGATTCAGCATGGGTTTTATTCAGAGAGCGGATCCATTTTACTTACCAGACTCATGATAACCTTGCCAAATGGGAACTTTTAAGATGCTGCCCAAAGAATTCATGGGAGATGAAAATAAAGTTGCAGTTTCAACAGCAACGTCACCCGGCAGAGTCTTTGGCATTTTATACCTACAAAACTTTTCTGCAACTTCTCGTAGTACTTTCAACAGCTGGATATTATATTGTATTCATAGGCAGGTCCAAATATGAATAGTAGTTTCTCTACTGACCCACATACTTGGCCTATATTCAGAGTCTTTTAAGATGTTTCTGTTACTCACAGGACAGTGTCAGGTATTTCTCCAGGGCAATCTTATTTATGGGGTCCAGTTTCCCAGAACAAAACAGGACTAGATCAACTGGAGTCGGGCTCTTTGCTCCCAGTTAAAAGCCTGTTATCCTCCTGTCCTCCATGGACAAAAACCTTTATCCTCAGCATCTTTCATGGCCATATTTTCAGTTCTTATCTCCAGTTCTGACTGTCTGTCTGCTCCCAGGCTCCTGCTGCCTCCCAGGCTGCTCGCAGGCTCACCCAACATCCCTGAGCAATCCCCTCTGCCCACACAGCTGAATTTCAGCCTAGTGACCAATGATGCTTTTGGGGGGGTAATAGCTCCTTTTGTACCTTTTTTCCCAAAAGAACTCGGTTGCTTTTTACATCTATTCTGAATGAAGGGAAGTTGTCAACCCCTCTGGATTCAGTGTTATATAAATGAAAGACTGAAGAGATGAAAAGCCACAGCTGATGGCGGAAAGCTGGAAAATAAAAATCAAGGAAGGAAGCTAGTACAAGCTGAGGCACATGGCTCCACAATTACTATTTTTTAATATTTTGTAACTTCATTTACTGTAGTCTTAACCCATCTGGTCTGTGAAATCTCCAGTCCAGAGAAATCAGAGTAACTGAATTAATCTAACTACAAAAACCATGGCTCAAATCATCTGGCCTTTATCTGGAGAAGTCTTTCATTGGAGCTTTCAGCTGGAAAGAGGCTGCAAGAATTTGTGGCTGTAGAGAGTGCAGTTACAAAAAATACATAATTCATCATGGATACGTTTGTTAAAACCGTTAGGAATAAAATACATGTTCTTCTTTCCTATTGAAAAGAGTTGTCAGTTTTTCTCTTACGATTACTCAAAGGGCTAGCCAGGCAGAATAAAGGCTTATTACATTAGAAGGCATATAGAGCCCTTTTATGAACTCTGGCTGCAGCCATTCTCTTTGTTTCAATTTGTTTTTCAGCAGCTGTATCTGATCTGTATCTCACACACTTTCATCCTGTGACAAAACACAGCTGCAAAGTGACTCCAAGTTCCTCGTCTGTCCACCTCTGCATGTTCTCACAGATGGGACAGGTACCCACAAGAAGCCCCAAAACCAACTTATGGGTGTTAAATCCGATAAATAATTTTACATTGAGTCATGAGGTCTGGTTATCTCTCTGCTGATCTTTCTTGGAAGTATGAATGATAGCACAGTATCACGAAAGATACTGAAGTTAAAGCACCAGTATAAAGTGAAGGCAATTACTGGCGTAACAGAGCGACTAGGATTGCCACCCCTTGAAAATGGGGTTTTAGGACAGAAATACTTTGTTTTCAAATGCAGAAGAGAAAACTAATCACTATATGTTTAAACTAAGCCTTCCACTTTGAAAAATCCTTGACGCTCAAGCACAAGTGGCAAGAGCACAACGGATGCACAACAGCTTCAAGCATCTCCTTGCCTGACTAACAAAGACATTATCATAGCTGAAATATTGCAGAGTCCCACATAAAATGTGCATGTTAATACTCCATTTAGACAGAGCTGCCTCAAGAGAAAACTGTATTTATGTAAATGCAACCCTATGTCTTCCGTAACACCCCCTACTCCCAACATTTCAGCTGAGGGGGAGAAGAGACCCAATGACATTTGGAAGCCTGGTGTGGGAACATAGAAGACACTGTGCAGGAGCAGGCTGGTTTTACATTGAGTTGCAATGAATTTAATGCATCCTGTACACCAAATAAAGAGACTTGAATATCCTCGGACTGCTAGACTTGCCATCTCTCACAAAGTATTCCATCTCTTGAAGTCTCCTAGTTTCTTGGAGTACATGCTCTATAAGGAGCTGCTCAGCACAGATGGGTCACCCCATTCCAACCCAACAAAAAGAGCACTAGAAACAGCCACTTCAAAAATGCCCCAATGGAGCCCTCTCCTTCCTGCCCAGGTACTGGTCAAGGGCTGCTGAAGAATCCCACAGCTGCCAGTTGTGATTTACAAAGAGGGAGCTAAGATACACTAATGACTGTGACTCTTACCACTAATTACCACTTATTCAGGCACTAATGGACTTCATTGGCCAATGCAAGTCAAACTTAAAAGCATTTGCAATATGAAAAGAACCATTTTAATTTATTAAGCATTGTGGATCTCAGTCACTGATAATGGTAAACATGCCCACATTTCTCTCCACAGTTAAAAAAAAGGAGTGTACACAGCAACGCCAGCTGCACCTGCCTGACTGGACTTAAATATTTTACAGGTATTATCATTTTCAGTTTAAATGCAAATAGCAAAAGCAGCAGACTGGCAAACACCTCACGGTGGATGCAGTTCTCAGTCATGTTATTTTTTTAATCTAAGAATTACTCTCCTCTTCATGCAGGAAAAACAGCTGCAAGAGTTATATGAGGCAATACGAAAAGCACTGCGTGGTGAGCGATCAGGACACCCCGTTACCGAGAGGTAAATCTCTGCTCTATTGCTGCTCTGTGACGACAGAAATGGTTCTTTGGAGACTCTGGTACTGATGTACAAAACCTGCACACCCACCCATCCAGCTCCTGTGTCCCTCCTCGCCGCACGCCAGCCCAAATGTTCGGACACTGAAAACAGTCAATCTCCTCTTCATCAGGAAAACAACGTTCTGCATCATGATACATTTGCAAAGAACAGCGTATTTCTGCCCAAAACATACTGATTTACTTTGATGCCTGCTACTGAGGGACTTGGGCCAGGGGCTCCTCTGGCAGAAACTTCGCTGGAAGAAAGAGTTTCACCCTCATCAGGAACAGCACAGGCAGCAGGAGACAGTAGGGAAGGATACACAACATTTTAATAATTTAGGATTTTCTTTGGTTTAGACCATTTCAACCCCTGCTTTGCTTTATTGTTTCAGTGTGTTGCTTTCCTTTTGGTGCATTGTTCGAGATAAAATTTATTGTTATACTGATTCTGGTGGACACCTGGCAGCACCAGAGGGCACGTTCTGCCACTGTGCGACACCAGAGAAAGAAAATGCTGAGTGGAAAATGAGCTGAGCCCTGATGGTGTCCGTGGATCCCATGAAATAGGACCAGATTAGTGATCCCTCTTTCAGATATCACATGAGATCTCTTTCTATTGCTTTCAACATTGTTTGCATCTTTCTAACAGGCCTCATGTCCTACAGAACTGTTAGAAGCTTCAAAAGTACAAGTTCAGTGTGAGAGAAAGGAGTCAGTAACACAACCTTGTTGCCTTCCAGTTTTGCACCTGAGACTAATAAAACCAGGCCTTCTTTTGAAGATACTGGTTCAAATCCAGGCAGCTTGGTGAAGACTTAAAGGCTTTACAAAAGGTAGCCAAAAAGTGGAACTTTTTTCCCATGGAAGGTTCTGACACTGACATTTGCTTTTCTGCTAATCAGACAGAAAAGCAACATATCAAATATTTTGCAGAGTGGAAACTCTCAGTTATTTTTAGCTGAAAGGATCAAAGTTAGTTCATGAAGAACTTCTATCTGATAATGTCAAACCATTCATATCTATAATTAATCTTTAATATTCCAGTAATATTTAGAAACTAAAAAGAGCTAAACTCTGAAACAAGGAGTCAAAATGAAAGTCACTATTTCAATCTCATGTAGTATCAACTTTTTCTGTAGAAAAATTCATCAAGAGGAACTCCCCCCCAAATTCTAATTCTGCCAAAACAGCATTTTCCAAAATAAATTATGTTAAAATAAAAAAATACAAATATATTTTTAAAAGGGCAAAACTAAACAAACACACTGAAAACAACACCAACCTGAAAACGCAAAACCTGGCTGCTTGGCAGCCTCAACCTCTCTAAAAATAACCAAGCCAAGTCAAATCCACCCACCTTCCCTCTCCATCACAAATTCTACCTCTCACAATTTGATTACAAACCTCGGGGCATGCTGTGGTTTTGCTTCAAGCTATAGGTCCTGGAGTCAGGCTGATTCCAGGAATATGCCAAGGTTTGCCTAAGCTAGAAAGGATTTTCTCAGAAAGAATCTGCTCAGACACTAGTACCTGTAGATCTCTCTTGGCAAATGGCTACAATGGCCATTGTAGAGCACAATAAGCTCCTTATTAAACGGGCTGGTTTGAAGGTCGAAGCCCATTCCCATCACAGCATCTGTATGAGGTTTTCATTCTCTGGATGGATACAGCTGTGCACGTAGAGCTTTCGGGGCAGCACTCACTGAAGTGAGAAAGTGCCCCTCTTGTTTCAGGACTGAATTTTGTATCTACCTAATCACATTTTGGGACCTGAGCTATGAATTTTTCATTTGTGGGGTTAAGAGAATGCACTAGTCTAATTAAGAAACTTAATGAAATCAAATGAAAAGGAGCACTATTTCTAGAAACTGATTTAAATACTCTTTTGGAAAGTATTAATTATCTGTTTAACTTTGTAGTTACGGAACACTTCTTTCCATTTCTACACACAAGTCACACTTAGATATTCTTCCACATTTGAGGAACTGAACTCGTCCTTTAGAGTTGTGCAAAATCTTCAAAATTATTTTGACTTGGTAGCTTTTCCACTCACTTTGCCCTCACTTTTCATGAGTGTGACTTTAGCAAGAGGTAAGGCAAGAAGAAAAGGGAGATCTCTGTCCCACTCCACATTAGGCTGTAGCAGGATAGGAAAGACAGAAGAGAGCACCGGCATGTCACAACTGCTGTACATTTGCAGAGAGGAGGTCTAGGGGAGAAGAGAAATCAGGTAACCACTCTGTTGAAAAGAAAGGTGTTTCCGGGTCACCAAAAATTCCAGGATTATTCCAAATTTTCTCCAGTCTTCCTTTTTCACTGCAAAGACCAAAACCTGCCCTGTCAGATGCCAACCAAGCTGTTCCTTGTTTTGTTTTGCAGGTTGCTAAGAGACAGGGCTGGTTTTGCTTACTTGCCTCCCTTGGGCTATTTCACAACACTTTGTAATATACACTGCTCTTTTTTGTTGCACATCTGGTTTCGATTTTAGGCTTCAGAACCCCCTCTGAAAACTGAGATATTAGTTTTTCATATCTATCATCTAGACAAAGTGCCTCAGCCTGTCAAACTGAGTGCATCGGTGAGACACATTTAACCCTCTCAAGTAACTCTCAAGTTACCCTCCAAAAAGCTATTTTCATTTGTTGTCGAGCTCAGACAGTGGAAGTAGCTCAGGGATTTTGTCTAATTTGCTGTGTGAAAGTAGCTGCAACCACCATTCACTTTTAGGTAGGAAATAAAACTATGCATTTCTTCAAAACGTTACATTGGATAGGACACTCTCATGCCTTGCAACTGCTAGCAAAGAAAGAGTCATGGGGTGGCTTAATTGATCATCACCCCACCAGATACCTGACAACTTCTCCCAAAGCTTCTAGTCTTTCATTTTCATTGGAAGGAACCAGTCACAGAAAAGTAGCTAACTAGCACGAAAAGGGGTTTTACTGTGTCTTTGAAAAATGGTGTTGCTGGATGGCAGAACAACCCAGCTTGTGCTTTGGGACAGCTGCAAACATGTCCTTAGTCTCAGCGCTCAGCTGCCCATGCTGAGGTACCAACACCTCCAGCTTCCCCTAGGCCAGACCCAGCCCTCACAACCCATTGTCATGGTCCATGCAGCTCATTAAGAGCTTTTCCACAGCACTAATCCACTTATAAACAAATGGATGGGGATAACGTGTATTCCTTCTACTGGTATCCCTAAACCAAATGATCCTCCACCTAGCCCTCTCTCAAAGCTGTTCTCCACAATCTGCAAGCAAAGTTCTGACAGAGAGGAGGTGGGCAGAGCTAACAGTGTTCCTTTAGACTTCACCCATCTGGTCCCAGTACCATTTAAATTTGCAATTAAAATTTATATCACTAGGCTAAGGTCACTCAGAGAACTTATGCCAAGAACTACATACACTTGACACCCTGCAGAGAAAATAAACTGTCTCTGCTTTATTCTGATAGTTTGCTCCCCCCACCACCCTGAGGATCTATCTCCATGCCCTTCTTAAGTCACTCTGGTGACTATCTGATCCTATAAAATTGTATCTCTACAACTAAAGGCCATGTTTTTCTTCATCTTAGGCAGGGATAAAGTCTGTTCTAATAAAACAATTCTAATCAAATTAAGCTAAGCTGGACCTCGGCTTTTCAAGTTGGAAAACCATACAAGCTTTGTATAACGTATCTTGTCTCTACACAGGTCTAAACATACACCCAGCATTCAGAAACTATGCAGAGAAATATCTGCTCCCTCTCTGGGCTTTCAAACACATTCAATATTGGTTTTCCCTCCCACCTGGTTGTTCATTTCATCTCCTGCTTTCTCAAGAGCTGCTCCACAGTCCTCTTCCCTGACTTTTCAAGGACAAATACTCCAGAGAATCCTCCTTTCTCAGCAGGGTCCAGTAGGTTTCAGAGCTCCTGTGCAAGGCCAGTACCAGGGAAGTCCTGCAGCACAGCATAGTTGAACAATACATCTTTCTAAGCATCACCAAAACTAGCATTTAGGAAAAAAGAAACCAAACGGGTCTGGCACCCGCACTTTGTGCTGGAGGAGGTGCAGGATGCCGCAGCCTGTCTGCTGCAGAGCCGGGGCTACCAGGGCAGGACTCGCAGGTGGGAAGAGTGAGGTGTTCCATGGGTCATCTCCCTTCTGCAGCAACACCTAAATCCATAAGCTTTACCTTACAAACTTTAAGTGAATATGAAATTTAAAGTCTGATTTTCACCCTTCTCCTGAGACCTATCCCGGCAGAGTTAAACATGCACTCTGAAAAAGTAATTCATGCCACGGAGGTCCATACCATTAAAAAAGAAATGTGGAGACTCACAAATATTTCTGTCACGGGCAGACAGCCCTTTCCTAAACAGAAGGGTACAAGAGGATGGTACCAGTGGACCACTTCACCACAGAGGGGGTGTGGGTTTTAAGGCTGCACAGATGCCGAATCTTGTGAATTTTAGAGACCTGCTGAGTTCTAGACATGGTGCCAGCGGCTGCATGTAGGTAAAGTCCCAGTGCCGCACAGTGACCTTCCTGACACTGAAAGCAGCTCGGCAGATAAAGGGAGATGCCTGAAGGTCAACTGGGCAGCGCGACGTGTGATCTTCCCTACCCCACCTTCTCCCAGACATAGCAGAAGTCAGCAGAGCACCGAGCTCCTCTCAGGACAGCCCAGGGCCTGGCAGCAAGTCCTCCTCCAGCCCAAGGCTCTCAGGAGTTGGGCCACATCTAAATGCTGCAGGGTCTCCATGATCCACATAACCACAGGAGTTGTGGTCCTGCGGTGCAGCAGGGATTGAGAGCGGATGGGACAAAAAGCCTGAGGAAAAACCTCATGATAAAGCATACAGTTGGTCTCATCATTACTCTGTCATAGCCTTTTAGATGCTTCTGGGGCAAAAAAAGATGAATCAAAGGTATTAAGAGCGGTAAACCACACCTTTCCATCTCTTTGCATCAAATCTAAACCAACCAAACGCTTGGAGTCCTCATATCCAGTTCTCCCCCCCCACTCTCTTCTGGTGTGGTCAGGCTTTCCCCTCCACTCAGCCTCTTGACAGTTCAGCCCTGGAACGATTCAGGCAGCTCCCTCCACCCAGCAAGAGTCCTGCCCAAAACTCTGTCCTGCTGCTGGCGTGAGCTCACCGTGACCTTTCGGCAAACCACAGCCCTTCGTTCCTCCTCGTGTTTAGAGAGGCTCGTGGGGCAGTGCCTTATTTTCAGCTTGTGCACTTCACACTTAACCAATTAATATCTATTCCTGCAAGGCAAAACAGCACTGGGTTCAGGCAAGTGTCTTGTCCTGTTTGATGGACAGTAGGTGACGAGAGGGTTAAGAATATCGTGGAGCAGCGGGGGCATAAGAGAGCTTGGTCTGGAAGCAGTTTAAGAAACCTAAGGAGAATCTGATACAGACCAAAGACACACAAGTACAGATGCATTTAATAGAGGCCTCTCTCTGCTCGAGATCTACAGCTGAGACTCATGCAGCAAAATGTGCCGTTTGGAACACACTGTGCTCCAACCACGATGGCTATGGGAGGAATCGGAGCCAGTATTATGTGCTGGTGCTCTTAAGGACTGAATGTTCACTTAGAACACACGTTTGCGGAATGTATATTTATACATACATTTTGGGATGCACCACAACCCATCGCAGGCTTGGACAGCAGCTTGCTCTTCAATCTAAGAACTTGTCTATTAAGAAATCCCAGTATTGTGTAAGGGCACAGCCTGATGTGCTGTTCCAGCCACAGCTGAGCCAGGTTAAGAGGTTACCCCCCTCACCCAGCCTGCCCACAGCTGTTTATCCACTGCCCCCCATTAGGGGTTACCACCCTTTTCCATGAGCCAAATAAACACATGTGTGGACACTCCCAAATCTGGCTCTGTCAGAATGATCCAGTGTAGCTCAAATACTTTTTAGTAAGTTTATTGTTTGGTTGGTTTTTTTCTTTTTTTTGAGCTAGCTCATCTTGAGAGTGATAGTTTCTTGATTTGGTTCAGCTGCAACTGGAATAGCAGCTCTGACCATGCTCCAATAGAACTGTTGCAAAATTGCACATGTCAGTCTCTTCAGTCAAAACCTGTAAGGCTCACCTAAAGATAATGCATTTAATATTAATTCTCTAAACATTCTTTTGTTTACCATCATACTGTTCCCTAGGTATTAGCAGAAATAATATCTCACAGGGAACTGATCCCTTTTGTTTGCAGGAATTTGTATTTTCCACCACCTTATTTAAGGAGATCTAAGATAATCAACACTCTGAAGAAACCATCACAAAAAACAACTCCCATGCCTCCTTCTTCCTGAGAATTTATAGTTTCTCTTAGGTGCAGAACTGCAAGAATCCAGTAAGTCACTGGGGAACTGTAACAGAGGCTGTCAATGCATTTACACTATTAGCATTATTAATTTATTTCATTTTCAATTCTCAGCACATGGACTCAAAAGACTTGTCAAGCTTGGGCTGCAAACAGCTGTGCCAGGAGGCAAGAAAGGTAGTTTGGGGAGACAAAAATATTTGCTTTGCTGACCTCTGTGTTTGGCTCCTAACTTGATTTGTATTCAGGGCCATGCATGTACTCTCAGGGAACACACATAATTGGGGCCAATGGTATGAGATTGGAGTACAAGAAGAAGCCCTACGTAGGCTCTGACATTTAGCAAGCCAAGAGGTTTGAAAATGGAGCCAACAATTGCCTGGCTTGGCTGTATGAACCAAAACACAAGCCTCGCCACTGGAATTGATTATATACACATGAAAAGAAAATACATAAAATGATACATAAGGTTCTTGTAACCTCCAGGAGCTGATGCCAGAATATGCTTCTTGGCTTGTTCCTTCCCTGGCTCAACACCACAACTGAGCACAGAGCTCGGCCAGCTCAGGGCTTCATCAGATTAACTCTTGAGCTCAGGTCACAGCACCCCTTTTCACGTGCTCTAACATCTAAGGTTTCCCTCAAGCCCCCAGGGAAAGTAGTAGCTGACTATATGAATGCAGGATTTATAGCCCTTAAAGCTGGTGCAAAAGGTGCTATAGCTGCCCACAAGAGGAAAGTAAATGGAATTAAATGAGATTAGGAATCTGTGCAACAGAGTAGCCAGGAGACTGTTTATGCTAAATGCAAAATATATCATGAGCCCACCTCACATAAAGTGTATTTTTCCTCTCCTACAGAACCCATTCATCTCTCAACGCAAATTGGGGTCTTTGGCTATGCATTTCTTAAGTTCATCACACTTAATATTTTAGTTAGGAAGCTTAACCCATACAGACTACTACATTGATTTAAACAACAAAAACCAGCAGGCACTCAAATGTTATACTTCTAGGAAGAATATGACCTATTAATACTATTCTTTCCAATGCAAATATATGTGCCTTTCTGTAGTGTCTCAGTAGTCTCCAGAAATATATATTTTTTCTCAGTCAGAAGTATTTGATATGATTATTTGATATGATTAACTACTGAAGCAACACATAACACTTTCAGGAAGGGCTCAAAAGCAGACATTATTATTCTACCAAATTTCACTGCAATAACAGGGAGACTCAATGTTCCCTGGAAATGAGCAGAGCTAACAAGATGTTAAGCCTTTTCCAGTAACCCTTGTGCCAGGTGCTATTGGAAGTGAAACCATCAGTAAAGAGATCCTCTGAAAAAAGAACCCAGCCTTTATCCAAAGACCTTAAAAGCAGAGTTACCTCGACTAGGTTCACTTGTGGACAAACACCCTTCCTTCCTGAAACAACAAACCCAAGGGCTTGACGCAAATAACATTTTCCTGGAGGACAGAGAGAAGCAAAGGCTAACATTGCGAGAGCCAGTAATTAGTATGTTACCTGTTGGATAGGTTTTTAATCCCTGGGTTCTCAGCAGTAGTCTTGGCCTTACTGTCTCTCTAGCAGGGGTGATAATATACTACAGGGTCATATTGGCCATTACGAGCCTGCAAAACTCAGCCCACAGTTTGCTTTCTGCAATAGAGGAGCCTAACTATTCAGGCTTATTGTATCTTCTTCTAAGGAACACGCTGTTCTTACGTCAGATGTTCTTGTGACAGCCCTTCCTCTCTTAGACTCCTCTGAACACAATGAGTTACAAGAAGCTCAGATCTCTCACCATACTCTTCTCAGCCTACAACATACGTGTGACCAGAGAGAAGTTGCAAACAAAAGGCAAAGCAAAGGACATCCCACCTCACCAGCTACAAGATGGGACAAGCCACAGAAAGCGGCTTAATTGCTGCTAGCTGTGGGCCAAGTAGATTTTAGAGGGTCTGGGGCTGCAGGTACTTTATCTAAGTGCACCTGTAGACCATGTTCTGCAATGAAAGACTCAGTGGTTTATAAAACTGGCTTTGAGAGGAACCTGCCCAAGTGTTACAATGCTACTGGATCCCTGGTGCTTTGTTCATGTCATTTGTGTTGTTCCTTCCATGTTTAAGATGAATTACTATGTTCCTAGGGAAGTACTGAGATTGGCTTATCAGCTATGCACAAAATCACAGGCCACTACTGAAGTTACAACTAATTGATGCTGCAGTTTGCTTCCCCAGGTCTACTTACATGGGCAAAGAAATAGAAAACTTTTCTTATGTTTAATGGACTCTGACTTTAGATTGTAGCCAGGAGAGGAAAGTCACTTCACTTGCTTCAATGGTTTCTCTAACACTCTCCACACACATCCATTGCTCCAAACCTAAAGTAATTTACTACTATTGCTGTTACTCCTTTATCAGTTTCTCTTCAGATTTCGGAAACTCCTGTATTCTGCTAACAGAAAGTAGGAGTTCCATAGTGCATTCAAACTCTCCCATTTAATTTGAAGTTCAGCCTTTTCCAATTCAAAGACATTTCATTTGAAAGTGGTTTTGCCTTACAATAAACAGATAATAAACAGATTCTTGGTTTCCTACAATAAAAAAGTCTATAAACTTCAAACTTTTAAAAGAGCACATGGGACTGTTCTTTAATTTTACTCTTTGGCTGTGGAATCAATACTCATTAGAAGTGAAAAATTGAGATCTGATTGCTATTTGTGCTTTTGAAGTTTGAAGGAAAAATGTGCCGATGTGCTTTCACTTTCTGTTTTTAGACTTTTTTACTTCACATTGCCATGTGGCACCAAAATGCAAAGTTTGAATTTCCTAGAGTGCAAAGAAGCAACTACCTACATGTATTTCCCTTCAGAAAATTTCTTTACAACAGTGCTACTTTTAAAGATGTAAAATACTTTCAATAGTTTAGAGACTATGAATTTTGGCTAGTGAGGCATAGAAAGGGTAGTAAAATGGACCAACTCTTTCCTTGCTATGAATCATCCTGATGTGCTGATGATCCAAATATGCAATTCCTTTCCTGTTTGCTGTATTTTTCTGCAGAAGTATAATATATATTAATTAAAAATATATAGTTGAGTTACAGACATAAACAGAGGTTGGATTCATAACATCTAGCATGAGATAGCCAATAACCCAACCTGATGGAAAGGGAGAAGGCAAGAAACAAGTTTCCATCTCCTCATTTTACTGTTGGAAATGGAAATATGACATAGTGTATAAGACCGTATTTTCAAAGGTGCTAAGCTTCTGTGCATCCTGTTGTTGTGCTATAGTAACAAGTACTCCAAATGTCTGAAAAATAGGATTTTATTTGAAGATAGGCAAGGGGTAGCAGAACCAGGATGCACATTTTGGGGCTGAGCAGCTTTATGGATTGGGCTGTAGCTGTAACCGCATCCAGAAGGATCTCCCTGCTGCACCCCAGGCCCAGAGGCAGCTGCTGCCCTGCCCAAGCAGGACCCACCCTTGCTCCCGCCACCCTTTGCCAAGTTTGAAATGTCGAGCTGTCTGCTCACAGAAAAGCAAATTACAGCCTCAGAGCCCATGTGCAAATCAACAGCACATGTACAAGTTTTCTCCACATGTCCCCCACGACTTTCATTCGGTTTGCCTGGAGAGTTCAGAATGTCCCGTGCTTGAAAGGGTGTTTGGGAACTCTGCTTTCTCCTGCAGCTCAGAAAAAACAACTTCAATTTCTGTTTCATTAAAGCCGTTATTTCAAAACTTGTTTTCATTCCTAAACAGAACCATAATGATCCAGCCAACGCTCTCAATGCAAACACACTTAACACAAAATGGTTTTTAGAACAAACCATACATTTCAAGACTTCGTGCTAATATACACCACTGCTAAAGCAAATATTTTTCCATAGGTTTTGAATCTGTGCTATCAGGGTTGCAATGAATTTTGGTTTTCTCCATATTAAAAATAGAAAGGCATGATGTGTCCGGTGAATTATTTCCCTTGGATCAAATGAATCCAGCTCATCCTGATTGCCAACCTCAATTCTAAACATTTCTTGAAGGAACTGAAAAATATATGAACAATCACTTGAAATAAAAATATGCAGCGTACATTCTGAAAATATTGACATGAAATGATTGACATTATCAAATGATCTCTTTGCCTCGAGATACCTAAATGAAATTAAATTATTTCTGACAAGTTCCTGAATAAATTTATAGTTCAAACGAAACCACCTTTTCAAAGAAAAACATTGCAGAGAAAAACCTGTGTCTAACCCATTTAGTGCCGAGTCCCTCCGTGACTCATTAATAGAAGGGAGCTGTTGCTGGGCTGTAACTTTCATTCTGAATTTGCCTATTTTTAGTGCCCTGTGTCAGAACTCAGTGGCAAATTGGGGATTTTTCTTTCTTTTTTCGTTTTGTTTTGTTTCAATATGAGTCATTCCTGCTGTACATTGATGTTACTGCTGTTTGTAAACAGTGGAACATGAGCTGTTCCTAAAAAACAGAACCGGTTTTACCAGAAGGGTGCCCAGCTACTGCCTTTCCATAAGTTTTTCTTTCTCCCATCCCGTGTGCATTTAGCTACATGCTCAATTCCACTTATTCTTGTAAACGTAAGAGCAGAATAAATGTAGGAACCACAGCACCTTCAGCTGCCCCACCTCATTCTCACACCAGAGGTTTCTGAGCTGCTCCTTACAGTCAGCTACTACAGATATGCACGAGCAGCAAACCACCGCTGCCTCCGAGGCATGTCTTGTCTCCAAGCTTATTTGCAGCATTTTTCTCAGGACAAGTGGTGCGGGGTCAATTCTGAGGCTCTTGGTTATTTCTGTAAAACGGGTGTGCTAAAATCAGGAAAAATTAAAAACGGTGTGTGATCAATAGAAACAAAAATGAAAAGCCGAATTATTTTCACACAGATGGATGTAAATACCATAGATGCATTTCAACTTACAGACTTTCCAAGCTTTCCTTTCATTATTTGTCTTTCCTCCCAAGACAAAAGGCTGGTAAAAAAATGATGGAAGAGGCCTTGTAATGGTTTCACTAAGTGTCTAGCAGCCACACTGCGTGCAGAGCATCTCTCGTGCTGTATCAGCATTTCTGCTTCCATGCTAAAAACTGGAAGTGAAAAGTCATCTTGTCAGAATAACCCAGAATCAAGAAGAAGTACGGAGCCAGGCTGCAAAACCAGGAAAAAATCAGAGGGAAGTAGGTGACCAAAAAAGAGGAAGAAAATGGTTTCTAAATAATGCTTGTATTTGCTGAACTTGTAGCAGAGTTACCAATTAACCAGTCTAATAAAAGGAAATCTGCATTTTAGGCCTATTTCTTTTGGCAATGCAGGGAAACATCTGTTTGAGTCATTTTATCTGTCACTCACAGAATCACAGAATCGACTGGGTTGGAAAAGACCTCAGAGATCATCAAGTCCAACCCTTGTTCCAACTTCAGTCCATTTACTAGATCATGGCACTAAGTGTCATGTCCAATTGCAGTTTAAAAACCTCCAGGGACAGTGAGTCCAGCACCTCCCTGGGCAGGCCATTCCAATGCCTGACCACTCTCTCTGTAAAGAATTTCTAATATCCAGCCTAAATTTCCCCTGGCAGAGTTTAAGCCCATGCCCCTTGTCCTATTGCTAACTGCCTGGGAGAACAGACCAATCCCCACCTGGCTAGAACTTCCCTTCAGGTAGTTCTAGAGAGTGATGAGCTCACCTCTAAGCCTCCTCTTCTCCAGACTGAACAACCCCAGCTCCCTCAGCCTCTTCCCATAGGTCTTGTGTTCAAGTCCCTTCACCAGTCGTGTTGCTCTTCTCTGGACCCGCTCCAGCACTTCAATCTCTTTCCTGAACTGAGGGGCCCAGAACTGAACACAATACTCCAGGTGTGGCCTCACCAATGCAGAGTACAGAGGAAGAATCACTTTCCTTGTCCTGCTGACCACGCTATTTTTGATACAGGACAGGATACCACTGGCCTTCTTGGCCACCTGGGCACATTGTTGGCTCGTGTTGAGCTTCCTGTCAATTAGTACCCCCAGGTCCCTTTCTGCCTGACTGTTCTCCAGCCACTCTTTCTCTCCCCAAAGGTATCCATACCCATCTCATAAGAATTCTGTGAAATTCAACTGGTAAATGTCTGTCATATAAAGGAGTGAGCTGAAGAAATGCAAGATTATTTCATAAAAGTTTTTCAATAGTAAGGGTTTTGATCTTCACAACATTATCCAGAAATAAGACAGATATTTCTGTTCGGCTGAACCCAGCTAGTTGTGTGGAAAACATTTCAAAATCTGCCACTTTTTTTTTTCCTGATGTCTGTTAATTTAGTTAAAACAAATCAATTAAATGTCCTAACTACAACTGAAATATATAATTATATTGTGTACTCAGTTCAGTGCATACTAATGAAGCAATCACCACCTTCTTATTAGTCACTCTTGTTTCTAAACTTGAAACTTGAGCACAACAGGCAGAAAAATATACAGGATTATTATATAGTCTTTTTTTCTTATAGTAAAAAATCAAGAGGAATTATCATCTGCTAATGTGGATGAGCTGACTTATAAATTAGAGATTGTTCTTAACATATTTATTAATATTTTGTCAAAAGCTTTTAGTAAATTAGCATAAATTCAATAAGACAATACACAGCTCTTTTAAAATTACTTTGCTATAATGTCTACCTCCAGGTAGGCTCCTAAACAGGTAATGCTTGATTTTAAAAAATTGCAAACATAGTTTGCTGTTGTGTGTTGACATCTACCGGAGCTGAGAGTGCTCAGACTACTGATCCTCATCCCTGCTACCATTTTATAGGTAAATCTTCCTTCAGCTTGACATACCTAGTCCACATGAAAGCTCCAGATCTGCCTAGCTGGAGGAAGAACAGTTCAAAACAAAAAAAAAAGACCTGGTGAAACATTTTGCCAAAGGATCCTCATCTTAATGCCACTGCAGTTTTGTGTCCTTTCTCTCCTGGTAATGACCAGAGCCCAACATGCCAGTGCTATTAGGAGAGGTGGGTGCATACAGCTGTGGCCTATGGTCTCCTTCTCTCCAGCCAGACAGGGGTTGGAGATGGGGCAGCATCCCCTCCACCTGTGTCACACAGCTACAGACCAGCTCTCCCTGTCATAGAACACAGAATAGAGCACCAGAGAATCATTTTGGTTGGAAGAGACCCTCAGGATCATCGACTCCAGCCATAACCTAACTCTAGCACTAAACCCTAAGAACCTCATTTATGTGTCGTTTAAACCCCTCAGGGATGGTGACTTCACCACTGCCCTGGGCAGCCTGTTCCAGGGCTTCACAACCCTTTCTGTGAACAAATTTTCCCTGATATCCAATCTGAACCTTTCCTGGCACAACTTGAGGCCATTTCCTCTTGTTCTATCTCTTGCTACTTGGGAGAAGAGACCAACACCCTCCACGCTACAACTTCCTTTCAAGTAGTTGTAGACAACGAGGAGGTCTCCCCTCAGCCTCCTGTTCTCCAGGCTGAAGAACCCTAGTTGCTTCAGATGCTCATCATATGACTTGTTCTCCAGCCCCTGTTCTCCAGCCACTCCTCATGGCAGCAGAGCCCGAACAGAGCTGTGGGCCCTGCACAAAGCCATTCCTTCCCTCCTCAAACCGTGGTTACTGCCATGCCTGGTACGTCAGGCTGGACAGCACCAAGAGCAGCGAGGACACAGCAAGGAGCTGGGGGAGACAGCCAGCAGCTGAGAAGAGCAGCAGGAGGCGTCTACAGCTCAGGCATGGTGACACAAAACACAGAAGCCTTAATTCACTGCTACCTTGAACCCTGTACAGCCATGCATCTGTAGGATACCAACTCACACAGTGAAAGGTCGTCTTCTGAATTTGTGACAGCATATCACACAATGGAGACACGGTTTCTCAGCATAACAGCAACATGTGATAGATTGATAATAATTTTGACAAGGTACCATTCAGACCCACTTGCATCACAAGTGTGTCACAGAGGATTTGCCCAGCAGCCTGAGAACCTGAGACACCCCAAAAAATACTTGTGCAAGGCTCAATATTTTTTCGTACCAGGAATGAGCAACTCTGAACTCTTTACACCTTGGATGTTGTCGTGTGTTTTGCGACTACTCAAATACTTCAGCCCAAATCTAATTTAGATGAAAAGTAATTTGGTGAGTGTGCTTTGCCTGCCTAAATAGAAATAATATAGCAGCTACTTAAATGGTAATTGATAAATGCATAAAATTACTACCATTCAAACTGCAAATCAGTTAGCAAAATTCAATGAAAGTTTAAACATTTCATTGCATTAATGATATAAATGCATACATTTATGGAGAATAGCATCCAGGCACTTGGCAGCCTTCCACTGTATTTACTTAAAGGTGATAATGCATTTAAGAAGCACTTGAAGCAGAATATGTATTAAGCACTAGTAAACTTGCATAGATTTATTAGCACAAGCTTTTAGACTGTCTCTGCCCTGAAGCAAACTCATTTATATTTCTGGAAATTAAAAAAAAGAGAGCAATACATCATTTTAAGACACATCAGGGAGGTTGGTATGGTAGCTATCTTAAAATACTGTATTTCTTCATGACAAGTATAGTTTTGTAGCCTTTAGCTTGTATGTGACTGACTGACAGGACTGCATATGAAATGTTGATAATATCCACAGGATGCTTTATTTACACGTTAGTGTAAAAACGGTAATTTGGAAAATTCTCTAGCATCTCCAGAGACTAATGATCTGACACCTCTAGCACCTTAAAGTGCCCTGATTTTTCAGACAGTGCTGAAATCCTGTCCATCCTGAAAAAAAATCAGATGTCTTTAATGGTGCTGCTACCCAGGCATTTTAAATGCTTTTGGGGAACTTCAGCTGACAAACATTATTAATTCTCACAACAGGTGCGAGCAAAAACAGCAAGAAAATATTTGCAGGTGTTTAATGGTATTTGCAAAAGTCTTCTATTAGAGTTTGCAGGATCGAGTGCATGCAAAAACAAATATCCCAATACTAAATACATACCTCAGGATAAACGCACAAGGTGGATATGTATGTATGGATCAGTAGAAGATCTTGAAAAGTAAGGGGGAGGCAGAGCTTAGGATTTCTCTCTGAGTTGGAATAAAATGACGTGATTTAGATTGTCAGTCCAGCAAATATGGGAATTGTGTGTGTCGTGTGTCATGAGCTTGCGATGGACTCCCATCTCTTAATTTCAGGAACAGTATAGCGAAAATATTTGCAGCTGAATAATTAAATTAAACTCACACACTGTGAAGAGTTGACACATTCTGTTCCCATATGTCAAGGCTCCTAAATACACCTGGACCTTTAACACAAAGGTCAGCGCCTTCACTTTCGTGTAGAGGACATAGATGTAGGGTGGCATCTCCTGTCACCCAGCAACCGTGCAAGTCACAAGCATTCATGCTCCGTGTTTCCTCCATCAAGGCTCTCTCTAAAGGCCACCATATCTTCCTAATTAGTGTTCTTATCGCTGTAAGAAACAACATAAATTAGCCAAGATTTGCTACATGACCCTTCCTACTTCTCATCAAGGTCAGAGAAGCTGGCACTCTATGGCTTGTGTCCTGAGGCCCACACAACTGCTACAGTAGAAGCAAAACAGAATTTATTTCAAGTGCCCTCGTAAGAAATTTTTCATCATCCCACCAGATTTTTTCACTTTTTCACATACCCTCCCCCCCTCAGTGCACCCAGGCCCTGGTGTAGTGGCATTGCTCTGTCTGTAAAGGAGTGCCACAAAAATTTCAGCACATCTTCCTTCTCTCTCCTCTCTCATCAGCTGAGTTCCCCACTGTCTCCTGCCTCATACAGTCAGCAACGCAGAGGACGTGTGTAAATACGGCCCTTCTGATCTGCTGCAGATACAAACGTCCTGCACTTGCATTTTTGTGTCTATACTTACAGGGTAGGTGCTATTCTCCTGGCTGGTACAGGTTCTGAACGGGTGAGCCGGAATGAGTAGATGACAGAGGTTTCTCTACATTTCAATACTTTTCTGGCCAAAATCCTCTCTAGGATTCAACTCAGCAAGATCTTTAAATACAACTGAGAGCAGAATTTGGCTCAGGGAGTGTTTCCCTGTTTTATTCCCTACAGCTTTTCATTACCATCTTCTAAATCTGTAACGGAATCAGGAGTGTTTTGACGGTGCTCTGTATTCGAGCATTGCTAATAAGTAGCTCCATTAAAAATAGTAAACATAAATCATTTATTCATTTTATGCATTTCTAAGTCCACTTGAGAATATTTTTGGCTGAGCTAAGACACAAGGAAGGGTGTTAATTATTATCTTACTACAGCAATCAGTTAATAAGGCAGTTATGAGAGATGTTTGTTAGGAGGTTCTGGGGTGCCCGGAGGCTACTGAAGTCATTGTCTGGGGAAGAACACCAGCGCCAGAGCTCGCAGGAGTCTGATGGCACCAGCCCAAAGGCCTCGAGGCCTCTGGCTGCCGGTTAGCTGAGAGGAGAGAGCAGACATCAGGTCTGAGCTGGGGAACTGTAAACAAGCGAGCAGGTAGGAACTCCCGGCCCAGTGGAGAAGTGTCTGGGGCCCCCTTGGAGGAGGCTGGCAGGGCCCAGTCTATGGGGAGAAGGGTGGGAGATGGAGGGGGAAGAGGGTTTATTTGGTTTCTTTCTGCTTCTCCAAAATGGCAGCAGCCTTTTCTGGGCTCTGCTGTCCCCTTGGGCTGAGGAACAGGGTTCTGCATCTCTGCAGCTGTGAGTCTCTCATTGCTCCCTTTGCCGGGTCTCAATTCCTTCTGTGGGCAAGTCAAGGCAGCATCTTACACTGCTGAGCACCTGGATGCAGCTCTGCTCTCCCTGCTAGCCCTGTCACCTGGTGTGAGGACCCCAAACACTTTCAGTCCAAGCCTGACAGTGTTCAAGAAGAGACTGGACAACACCCTCAGACTCGTGGTGTGAACTGTAGGGTTGTCTTGTGCAGGGACAGGAGTTGGACTCGATGATCCTTGTGGGTCCCTTCCAACTGAGGACATTCTATGATTCAGTCTCCTCACAGAGGGTATAGCTCCTTATTCACTCTTCTGCTGCACCAGCAATGGATGGACATCCAGACCGGTGTAGTAATGACCAAAAGCCATTGACCCTCTGACCATGGCCAGGTGGCCTTTGCTTCCACCATATTTCCAGAGAGGTCGACACCACAAAAACCACTCTTGTAACTGGTACCTTCAATCCGGAGGCCAAGGGCAGAATAAGTTTTAAGATTAAATGCTAAATCTATGGTTCGAGCAGCACATAGGGGCATCTTGATCTTCTTCTTGATTTCTGCCTGTTTGGTGCTCAGCAACTTCTTTTTCCACTGCCCATTGCAGCAGCAGGGGTGACAAGAGCTAAACACCTCCATTATTGACTTGCAGAAGGAAGGTTAACCCAGTCTCCTGAAACTGAAGGAAAAACCACAGCTGTCTGCCCTCAGCCCAGGGTGTGTCGAGGAACCTGTCCATAAGGAAAGAGTTTCTGGTTTTGAATTATATGCTACAAAATCCCTGTGGCCCTATTAGAGATGCACTTCAAGGTACTCCAGGGGTAGTCTCTACTGGAAGCTAAATTCTCCCTGTGGGATGGAAGAAATATTACAGTAGTTGCTGCACAAGGGAGGGGAAGAAGCCACTTTCTGACGTACTTCAAAGCCAAATAATCTGACTCCTTCCATCCAACATCAATAGGGGATGATCTTATGTAACTTCAACATACTTAAACTGCTTCACAGCATAGAAATCCTTTAAAAAATGCAGGCCCTTTTACTTGTCCTCCCTAATCCAGCCAGCCATCAAAATATAGGAGAGATGTCCCATTTAATTTGCACATGGGAGACCCTATTTTCTTGAGAAAAAACAGTCCACGACTATATCCCAGATCTATCCTAGAGTTTAGTAGATAGTACCCGAGCAGAGGACTGTTCCTTGTCAGTGAGGGAAATACTGTCATTCACATTTTGCAGACCGTAGATTGAGAAAGAACAGGGTTGAATAGCTAATCAAAGGACACAGGAAAATCTGTAGTCAGGCTGAAAAGTGAACTGAGATCTCCTGACTTCATCCAGTGGGATCATTGTTGGGCAGACTATTTTTTCCTCTCAGGAGATAGAGTAAAGCTTTCAAATAATCTAGCACAAATGGCCCAGAGCTGACACTGTCTCAGGGAGCTCCTCCTCCACTGGAAGAACATAGGTGGAAAATAAATATTAGATACATCCAATTCATTATTTAATAATCCATTAGGTTTTATGCTGGAATAGTTTGCTCAGAAGTACCACACAATTTCTATTTGAATGAGGATGGCAGCACTGGAGCCTTGATATCTGATCTCACTGCTGGAATTCATCCAGCAGGAAGAGAGCTCTGTCTGCATTTATTGCAATTTTTTACTAATCCTTTGATTCTTCTAACCTGTCTCTGTGTGGATTGTTAACCTTTGGTGCAGAGGTTGTGCTTTCCTTCACACCTCTTCAGCACCTAGGACGCTGAGACCTGATTTCGGATGAGAGCTGCTCTAAAACCAATATAACAACAACAACAGCAAGAACAAGAAAGCCAGTACATTTCATTGGCTCCATCCTTGGACAACCACTACCCTGACAGAGCTCCAGCATCACTCTGCCTAGAGAAACTCCTCCTTAATATAGACAGTGAGACAGCTTCAAGCCATTGTACCTTACAAGACGACTTCAGTTTTAAAGAGATTAAGGTGATTCCTTCCCCTAAATTCAGTGCCTACCCCAACTATGCCTCACTGAGAAAACTTCATCTGACAACAGTCATAAATTACAACCAGGATAAAATGTTTCATTAAAATACAGATAAGGGAACTTAGGAAGCATGTTCTTTGTATGGATAAAACTAATTTTGCTTCAAAAGCAAATACTTAGCCATTTTTCAGGTCAGTAAGTTGAAGCCTGGGTGTTATAAATCCATCATCAGTGTTTTCTTACAGCTATAGTAGCTGACACATCTGAATCACGGGGAGCTAAAAGCATGCCAGAAGAAATGAGCACCATCAAAACACATCAGAAGGAGACATATAGCAATTGCTTCTCTAATGTACCTGACTGCTGACGGAACAATATTCGCTTGCTTTCTCTGAGAGTGGCCGTGCGTAAAAACGAGTTCATAATGAACAAACGTCTGTTCATGAAGGAATTTATTCAAGTGTATCAATTAAAAATTAGCCCTAGTATCACTAGAGGGAAGGTTTTAAGCATAATTAATGCAAAAAGCTTAATAGCATTCTTCTTGAGGTTCAATCAAGTATCTCGGATGATGGTGCATATGCACCACTCCCCACTTCCAGGGCAGTGTAAATGACTCCCTCTTGCACTGATCCATTTAAGTAGTTGTAAAATCTTGATTATATCTATGTCGGATGGGTTTAGTTCAGAACAGAACTGCCCAGAAAATTGTTCCTCCACCCCCCATAAAACATTACTATTTCATTAAAAAAAGATGTTAATGATTACGCAAACAATTGTGGATAAAATTGACTCCAAGCTGTTGTGTTTTCTGTTGAAAAATGCATGTGAAAAAGGAGCTTCTTCCTCAGAAAGTTCAAAGGTCATGTTTATGTCTAGATTCAAGTAAACAAATTTGTTGGTAGCATTTTGATGAAGAACACTGTTTGCCCTAGGTGATAATACAGATAAATTCACAAACAAAATGAGGTTATAACTTTAATCTGTGAAGGAAGAAAGCCCTAGAGATTACTACTGTAGTATCATTAAGTGTAGTACACTTCTGCAAAAATACATGTTAGGGACAAGAGTTTCCAACATGTCTAGTAAGACAAAATACCCTAAAACAGAGGTACCAAGATCTTTTGGGTTTGAAAGTGGTTCTGTCTCATACACCCATCATGTTTGGTACTTTTGTCCCTTTCTGCTCTGGGGCATGAAGGTCGTTCTGACGTGTTGCCATCTGCAGGGGCTGCGTGTGATCTCACGACAGGAAGGGCACTCGAGGGCCTCCAGAAAGAGGAGAGCTTGGGGTCATCAGAATAATTGATCACAATAACTCACTGCCCAAGTTAGAGAAGACCCCAGGAAAAAGCATGACAAAGCCTAAGCTGGGGGTTAGGAGAATCACTCTGGCACACGGTATTTCAGATATCTCTTGCCTCTGTCCCAAAGAACCAATTTTTCTCATTCTTTCCACAATTTGTGATACCAACATGTAAATAACTGAAGTCAGAAGAAGTTGCATCAATGACTTCTGTAAGAAACACTAAAATTCAGTATTTCTTTTCATTGGTTTATATAATTTGGACAGAACTGTGGAATTCAGGGCTTCAAAATCAAGGTTTTACAAGAAGTTTGGAAACATTTATTATACAAAAAAAACATGAGGACATTCTGCCGCTCTAAATGTGTTTGTATTTCAGGTATATGATACCACCACAGTCTCAAAAACAAATACCTGAAGATCTTGTTCTTTTTTAAAGAAGATATTTGTGGCTTAATGTTAACCGATGATGTTTAAAGAAATCTGGAATGGTATTACTCATTTAAACTACTCATTGATTTAAATACAAATGTACTGATAGATGAATACGCATGTACTGGTCACATTAACCTGCCTTCACCAAAAAAGTATTTCATGTGATACAATAAAATGCTACAAAAATGAGTCACTACCTTTCAAATCCAAACCAAGACCTTTAAAAAAATGAAACGATGGAAGATCTTTAAAAGCCATGTTTCCACATTTTTTTAATACCATGAGTCCATTTTTAAGGCCTGATTTCTTCGAATATTTAGAAATCTCTTCCCACAGCTATTCAAAGGATTATTGAAAAGTCAGTGCCTGATTACTCAGTTCTTCGTGACTTGGGACCTTGAAGCCCTGTGCAGCATCAGTGACTGTCACAGCAGAAAACACCAGTGCAAATTCACAATGCTGTTGCTCGGTACACTGGAATTAAACCAGTCTTCAGTGGAAGAGGACAAGGCTTGGGGCTCCGTTCTTCACTTCTTAGTCTACCTGAAACAGGAGGAACAGGAGGGATCCAGAGGCATCTTCAGGCTTTCAATATTGTCATTGGTGGCTGCATGAGCTTAAACAGCTGTAATTTATATCATTCTCATAGCAGGAATAGGAAGCAGTGCTCTGCTTTGTAGCCACAGCTCCCATTTCACGTGTTCCACCCAATGCCATTATTTAAAGACTGGCTTGTGCAACTTTTCTGTTTATTACTGGTTTGTTTTTCCTTTTGTTGCACGCATCAAGCTGACAGCTAAACATGTGTAGCTACAATATGAAATCATGCTCAACAAGAAAAAAACTTAATTAAGATGTTATACTTCTGGCCCATGCCCTGAGTACTGACAGAATGCACCACAACTGCCCTACCCAGGGAATGACAAGAATAAGAACAGTGGAACTGCAGGATACAGGCACTTGTGCAGCCCATGGCAGCCAGGGCCCAGGCTGCAGAAGCAGCTCTAGAAGACACGTTCATGCAGATGATAACGGATGGTAAGAGAACGATGAATCTGGGGAACAGACAGACCTTTAGCAACCAAAGGGACCTTGTTAATACTTCCGAGCGTGCCTTTTGCTTAATCCTGGCATGACTTGTAACGGGCCAAGAGACACAAGTGCCTTTCTATCCCATTTTTTGCAAGAGAGTCTTCTTGGCATGGTGAGAGCCACCGCCACAGCCCCTCTTCCCAAAATGCCATCTGCACATGACAGGGAGACCAGAACCACACCACCTGTCATACAGCTTTTTTAACAAAGCAACTCTAAAAGCACAGTGAAAATTCTGCTGTGAGACTGCTTAAATTCAGCTTGTCATACACTGACCCTTTCTTTGGACTTCTCTGTCGCAAAGTTTAGGCTTTTGTACACCAAAGGTGAAGGCAGTTTCCTTCATGTCCACGGTGGTTGATAGGAGGCCTGTGTCACAGTCAGCAGGACTGAACGGTGTCTTTCTGCAACTTTCCAGCATTCCCCAGGAAGGTGTCTCAGCTGAAGGACTTGGAACCCACCACATTATTGCAAGAGGATTACGTTATTCCTGATGCAGTCTGAATAAAAATCATTCTGTATTGTAATAGGAACACAGCATAGCCTTTTTGCACAGCAAAAGCCTCCAGTCACAACAGCAGCAAGAATTAAAACCACACTTACAAGATGTCCAGATACGGTATATGTTTTATCATTTTTCTGCAGACATATGTTTTGTATGATTTGGTTCATTTATTTCCTCTTTGTTTTCAAAAGCTAACACATGGCCCTGAACAAAAATTATACTTAATGTTTTATTTGTTCAACACAGTAAAAATCACAGCACTTGTTTTGGGGAGTTTTACATAATAATGTGCTGGTATGTATGACTTTTATGTAATTTAATTTCAGTAAACTAGCCTGAAACAATTTAGAAAGTCTACAGAGATTTTGTGAATTCAGTGTTAGGTGCTTGCATTTTATACATTTACTCATGTCAGACTTGAAATTCAATGTGAGTGTGGGAGTCAGTTGCTTCCCTGTCCCTACATGGAGATAAAACCCACACCGTGCGTCAGGATAAATTCTTCCATCTTATCCAGGACTAGAAGGGAGGGCTGCTAAACTCTGAGGCTCAGCTATTCAAATGGAGGACTACTGGGGGAAAAAAGAGATGTTTACCATTCAGGAAAACCATTTTTCAAGTGAAGACTTTGAAGAGGTGGGAACTGATTGTCTAGTGGAAGGCTGGGATTGCCTGATAGCACTGATGGCCAGACTGGACAAAGGAGATATGTGACAAAGGAGATGAGAGATCATGATCCCTCACTGATTAGTCTGGAAAAAGAACAACAAAATGACAGCAAGACAGACTCTGTAAACTGGGGGAGAAGCCGTGAGCTCAGGGAAAACTGGGCATCTCAAAGATGCTGACCAAGACCCACAATACACCACAGAGCAGTGGGGAAACATGTGCAGGTTTCCTCATTTATTGTTTTGTCCAGGTCTGCTAACATTTTTCAACAAACCTAAAGGATCTCTTTTGAACAGGCCCCCTCCTGCTGAAAAAGGCTGTACCTCTGGGAAAGGATGTGCTTGAACAGGGGGAAATGAAAGGATTAAAACGGGCTTTGAGGCTGAGGTTCTGGTTTTGCAGAAGGGTAGTGTATGTGGCTGGCACTCATGAAAACCAGGGAAAATGCTGGTGTGGCTGCATAGCAAGGAGAATCTAGAAGAGAGATGGCCCTGAGTGATAGGGCCAATTACACGAGTCAAGGTGGGGTTGAACTAAGCAAGCTTCCCCGGGCAGTGAATCATAAGTGAGACAGAAGGGAATTGGAAATGATGAAAAAAATCACCATGGGCACCCAAGGTGGCAGGAGGCTACACAGCTCTGAAACCCCCAGTGTGTCTAACTGCAGCAGTAAGTACCCACACGACATTAGGAAGTTGGTGTTAGAACACTTCTGAAAACAAGAGCTGAGTCTTTCTGAAATTGTTTCCCCAGAACCGACCGTTTCTCCTGAGGAAGTCCTGGAAAACAAACAAGCCATCAGATTTGTAACACTCAAAACTGCATTTCTTCTCCTCCTCCTCCTCTGTCTGCTTTCCTTCCTCTATTTTTGCCTCTTCTGCTTTTGTATGTACAGTGATTTTGACATCAGAGGAGAACCTGGTTGCAACAGAGCAAAGCGTGACGAGCAGAGAAAGAGGAAAGAGGGAGGGCAGCACGCAGACGCCAACGAGCTTATCACGTATTCGGCACTTCTCGTCAGCCGTGACTGCACACTGCGCTCGTCATTTTGATGGGACTGACACAAAGAACTGTGTTCTTTCATTCTTGCTTCAGCTGAAGCTACACTGCAGTTCCAAAGGTTCAGAAATGCTCAGCGTGCATGTTTTAAATTACAGCTAATTCATTTTGATACGCCTTTTTCTTGGATCTGTAGACAAAATGACTGCAGCGGGGCTTGAAAAAAGTCCAAGGCAGGTTTCCCTGGGAGATGCACATCAAGCTATGCCTGAGTCTCTGGAGTGTTGCAATACAGCTTGTAGCAACCAGGAAGAAATCAGTTCTCCTTTCCATGGCAAGGGTTTGAAAAAAACCAAACCAATTTCTTGTATCTTAAGAAAAACAGCTTCAGCACATTGGTTAAGAGACTTCCTCTGCATTTTTGAGGACTGACCAACATGAGGACCACAGCTCCAAAAACATCAAGATTAAGCCTATTGTCCAAGTTGTTGTTATTATTATTATTATTATTATTATTATTATTATTATTATATTTCTATTAAGGTTTAAAGGTATCCTAGCACTAATTTGGCAGAGAGCTGCGGGGCGGGGGGATGGGGAGAGAAGAGTAATGAAATTACAGTCCTTTATTGTACAAATGGAACTTGAGACTTTTTTTAGGCTGTTATCTATCAGCCTGTCTGGCAAATGTCTGTCTGGTAATAATGTATCCATCTGCTGAAACAAGCCTAAATAATGCAACATTATATCAATAATTAATAGGCACATAGGTCAACAAGTTCAAGATTGTTAGAGGCAAATGAGATCTGAAGGAAATGGTTGGTTTCAGGCAGCTGCCAGGCTCCACATGGCAAGCGCAGATTTGCAAGCAAAATGAAGGCAAGAGGGTTTGCACCGAAATGCAAGAGCATAGCACACGGGGACACGGTTCTCCACACTTACATCTGCCTGGCCTTTGCTTACTCATGGAGAACAGGAACCTGCCAGGGTGGCACTTCCCAGGAAACAGAGGATTGCTCTGTTTGAGGAAGAGCGGCAGAACCTGCCCTTTGATTCATACCTGCACTGGAATGTCCAGAAATGCCACATTCACCACCAAAAGGAGGAGGCAGCTCTGGATGTTGCTGTTCCCACCATTGGATGTACACATGTGGCACGCAAGATCATTCTTTTTTCCTCTAAATAAAAGGGAGGCTTTCTCTCACCTACCTGTACCAGTCTGACAATGAGGTGCCAGAGATCAGCTGAGGCTTTCCCTGTAGTCAAACACACATGTTGAGGTGACAACTCACATCACCACAAGGAAAGGTCTCCAAGAGGGATGGGAGAAGCACCCTCTGAAGATGGAGACCAGACATCTACCTCGGACTAGATAGTTTTTAGATGGCTAAACATGGTCAAACAAACCAATCTCATGCAAAGTGTCAAAGTCTACCTCCTTGCCACAACTGAGTGGTCCAGGGAACACCAGTGAGCTCACATCTCTTGGGATGGCAGCAGCAGCACAAAAGGCCAGTTGATCTTCAAGCCTCCAGAGATGCACGCACAGCTCCAGAGAGCTCTGGCATACTGGGCAGAAACTGAAGTCAGCTCATAGAAGAAAAAAGCAATTAAGACATCCCATGCTCTTGGTTTGGGAATCTAACTTCTCTAAGCACATTTAATAGCCCCAGATGAAATGCAAACAAATTTGGTACTGCTGATTTTAGTACAAGCTGAGGATAACAGTAGCTGAGGTCACCTACTGAACAAGAAGTTCTTGAAGCAACTTGAAGTATTCGAAAATGTAAAGAGAAGAGAATCACATTTACCATTTGAAAATGAAATCAAAATCGGAGTAGACATCAAAATAGAAATGCAGAGAATGAGGTATTAAAATAATAACATCTGTCTTCTGAAAAGAGTGCAGAAAGTCACGGTACTTTGTTAATAGTAATTCCTCACCACCAGTCAAAGCAGGAGGGTGGGCTCCCATCTGATACATAAACTTCCTGACATGACCTGGGATCCAAGAACATAAACACAAGACTGAGGTTGCTATTTGTAAAACAAACAAACAAACAAACGAGGCAGACTGTGATTGTGAAGACTTCATCACCTGCAGTTGTGGTCAAGTATTGGCATACCATGTGTTCAAACTGATCTGTGCGTGCACACGTCCTACACAATGGGACCCTGTAGCAATAAGAATATTACTAAAATCTCAAAATATGCACAAGTATGGTATGTTGTGAACACATTCTCTTGGTGAAGCAACTACACTGTCTCTGTTAAGCTTGTCTTAATAATAGTAAATTAAATGCATAGGGAGAATAATTAGGTTTGGTTGGTTGGTAATTGTTTTTTGTTTGAGTTTTTTTTTGTTTCTTGTTTGTTTGTTTTTGTTAAACACACGTCTTGTATAAGAAAACACAGTAAACATCACAGCTACATTTTGAGAAAACCACAGCCTACTTACAACCAGGGCAGTAGAGAAGGGAAACTGAAAGTAGAAAAGATAACCAGAGGCTGCAAAGGCAATTCTAGTAAAAAGTCATTTTAAAAAGCATATGACCAAGACAGAAAAATCCCAAATTAATATTTACAGTAAACTTTGCTTTTAAAGTTGTGTGAGAAGTTAGTTACTGAAGATTCTGTCAAAGGGATTTTCTTCAGAGTGAAGTCCTAGAGTACATGAAGGCTGTTTTGTCCTCTAATCTGTTTCTAAATAGAAAACACTGATTCACTCAGGAATTCCAGCAAGCTCAGAAGAGAGACACCAACAACAAGCAAGGTCAATATATAAGCCATTTCTGAACTAAGATGAATTCATAATGGGAAAGTCATGCAGTTCCACAGTTCCCAGAGTCAAGGCTCTTGACAATGCATTATAAAGCTTTTCTATTTTCTTTGTTTAACAGAGCACATGGCTTTTGGGTCCAGGGGTGCAAAAGCACTGGAGGACTTGTGTGCATCACCTCAAATTCAAGAGACCCAAGCACATGGCAGGAGATTCTACAGAAATTAGTTCCTGAATGCCGGAGCCTCTTTTTTCTCTCCATCTCTCTGCCCAGATAACACTGTGCTGCTTTCTTGGGACCCGTCAAGGAATCCACTTGTAAAGGTTGAGTGGGGCTGTGTTTGGTCAGAGCACACAGCTGCTGAATTATGGAAATCTGCATTTAGCCTTACAACTGAAAGTTTTTACAACAAATACAATGTAATGTATTTCTGCAACTTGCCTAAAGACAGAGGCACGCATTGCCTAAGGAGGAAGGGCCCTGGAAAGTGCAAGCGGCCCTGTGTTGCTTGGCAGGACCAAGGAGCAGGAGCACAGCTCCCTGCTCCTGATAACGCCATGTCCATCCTCTCCCAGTGCCCTCCCAGCTCCCCTGGGAGCAAAACCGGCTGCTTATGGGCCCCATTTATCCATCTGAAACACTACAAATGATCCTGGACATGGCTAAAAAGCGAAATATACCTCTGAGGGCACCTGTGAGTGATTCCAAGATGCAAGACATTGAACAGCAAAAGGAAGGATCTGGCGCCTAGACTTAGGTGGAGTGTAAATTTTCCAAATTAAAGACACTGCAGTTCTACAGAACTGATGAGATGAGAGGACTCTTGGCAAGAGGTGCAGGATGTAATCTTAAAAAGAGCCTTAGGGATGTACACAACCAATTCACTTTCAATCTGTGTGGCTAATTCCTTTCTCCTTTGAACACCCAGCAGGTTATGTGGGATGTCATTAGGTTCCCTCCTTCTCTCTTAAGGGCAACATAGTGAAGGCCATTTTTTTTTCAATGTATAGAATTGGATTTTCAAGGTTCACTTCTGGAGCAAGAACAACCCCCTCATAGTTCAGAAGCAATTACTTTTAGCATTAAGACAGCTTTTCCTCAACTTGATTGTCCTGAAATCAGAAAGGACCTTCTATCAGTAAACACGGTTCTCACCATCTTCTGACTCTTGCACAGTTTGTACCAAGTTCCTCTGTTCTATAATGCAAAATACATTTCAGGAATTTAAACAAAGGAACTGGACTGCAAGGACTTCTCATAGGAGAACTCTGGAAGTCAGCAAATTCACATGGTTTGTTTTGTATGTACTTGGTCCCAAGTCCTTTCTTGCCCATATGGTAGGATGGATTATTCTTCTATTCATGTCTCACAGTCTTCTAATGGATTTAGGGCAGAGCTCTTAAAAATGTATAAGACAGACAGGCATCGCATGATTTTGCTATGGATATTTTATGAGCAAGTCTGGGTGCATGCTGTGTGCTTGAAACAAAAGACTGCACAATTGGCTACCAGGGCAGGATCTGTGTTATTATGTCTTGCATTCAAGGCTTCCAAGAAGTCTTGGGCAAGAAAAACAACACAAAACAAAGGCATGGGAGAGACACCATGATCCAGTAAATGGGTCAAGACAGCACGAATATTCTGCATTCATTGGTATTCAAAACTATAATTCAGTCATTTGTCAGAGAACTAATCCGATTTAGGAAGAAGCAGGCTGGTCCTTTCTTTTTTAATCGGCTGTTATTTGGGAGTTGTATTTGTCAGTTAATTGACTTGAACTACTACCTTGAAAAGATGATACTGGTACGTAGGGGTTTTTTACTTTTGCACCCGCAGCAGCCTTCATAAAATGTTTTGGTACCAAGAACTATTTCAGCCATTATTTATCAATGGAGTGAGTAATTTGCATCTGGAGCATAGACTTCCACTGCTACTGGACTTATTAAAGACTTTGGTTAACATTTTTCAAAGTATTTGGCTGACAAAGAAGATATCAGTGATGTTCAGGCATCTGAAGCTTTCAGACGTGTTTTCAAAGAAAAACGCCCAAGGGAATCTGCTTTCCTGAGGCAGCCAGAATGTGCTTAGTACTCGGTACCTTCCCATTTCCACTGTGATTCCTTTGCCTCATCTTTATTGTAAGATTGTACCCACCTAAGCCTACATGGTTACTAAATGCAGCAGGTTGGATGCAACTTCCAGCTCAGCAAGTCCTGAAAAGGGCTGAGTGCAAGACACTGGGAGGGTATCCCAGGAAGGAAAGCCACATTCATGGTTTCTTACCTTCTTTTCCCCAAGTATCTATGATGACTGGTCCCCTCAAAGGAGGACATGGATAGGGTGGCCCCTTCCCCTAATCCAGTACCAAATTTTCCTCTTTAATATTCCAGTCACTGTGATCTGCATGAGCGAGAGTGTGATGAATAAGGACATGACACCACATCCAGAGTTTGTTCCCTAGGAAGAGTTTCCACTATATGCAACTGTAAGAACCCAAATTCTCTATCAGCTTCAGCTGGAGCTTGCAGACATTGGCAGTTGGTGTTTTTCCTGTGTGTTGTAATCTCATTCATCACGGTGGGCTGCCACACAAGAAATAAAGAACTAAAGCTCCTGTGATGATCAACCTATTCCTTGAAAAAGATGAACACAGGATTGAGGACGGGATACATATTCACAATCCGCTGCTCAGCAGCCCTTCCAAATCTCCTTCCCTCACCACCATTGCAAATAGGGCAAATTCATACATTCTTTACCCTAATTATATTTTTTCACTAATAGATAATTATAAAGCAATACACCAACGTGGTGCATTACAACTGGAGAGCTAAATGAAGGAAACTGCAAAGCTAAGTAGGAGTAACAAATATTTAAATTCTAACTGCGAGCCCATGCATATACAGGCAGCCCCCCATCTGAAGCTAAAAATGTTGGTGTTTTTCTTGTTACCTTACTCAGAAATTAACTTTTAAATAATCAGTTCTGCCAAAGACATTATATTCAATTTTCTCTTTCAGTGCAGACCTATCACCAGGAAGGGCACAAAGCAGTTTTTACACACTACTTTTACATGTCACTATCTTATCTTTCCTATGGGGAGATTTGAGTCTCTTACAACATATTCAGTGGATCCACGGTTCATACAGCAACTCCATAATAATACTTAGAACATACACACTCTTTAGTAAACAACTTCTACTTGCTGTTTCTGGGAATGCTATTTCTGAAGATGCTTCATAGTGGAGAAATGTAAATACCTCTGAAGTGGTAGTTTCTATAGAGACTTGTTTTTCCAGAATTGTAGAATAAACAGCCTAACTTTCTACTTTGCTTTAAATATCCCAGAAACATGGAGCATCTTTCCAAAGTGGCAGATAATAATACTTTGCAACTCTACAGCCATTTATGTCTTTGAAGCTTGCAGTAAACAAGAACTACTTAAGCCTTTAGGAGTATCCTTAGATAATATAATTAGTCTCACTAAGAAGGGGAGGGAGGTAAAACATCAGGTAGAAGACTTTATACAGAGCAGGGTGTCACTGCCTAACAGCTTGATGTGCACTCATGGTTTTATTGCTGACTCTACGGTAATTCATCTTATCCCAAGCTCAGAAATCATGAGTTTCTCCCCCATCAAGACAAGGTCTCTCTCAAAGTAGCTGTAACACGAGAGCTGAACAAAACCCCAGAACAGATAGCAAAAGCAGCAGTATTTTTCAGAAGCTCCATTGGTTTTGACCAAGGGATGTGTGAGACGAGTTCACAGGTTCATCTCAGGGTTGGCTGTGCCCAACAGCTCTGGGGCCGGTTTATCTACAAGCCATCTGGTTTTCAGGAAACCAAACACCAGGAACCCATTTTCCCTGGCATTGGCACAGCCTGAAGAAGCTCCCACTAGGGTGGTCATGAGGAATTTCTGTCCTCCCCTCAGCTCATTGGAGAACACTGTGCCTGTCAGGATGGCTGATGGAGAAAGCTGAAACTCAGTTGGGCTGAGCAACCACTTCTGATTTTTTTGTTACAGCGCTTTTTTACAGGGAACAAACACAACAACATGTAAAATATGGCGTGAGTGCAGAGCTGCACTGCCCTTGAATGGTACACACCAGTAAAGAACCTGCAACAGAGATGTGTGTCCCCAGGCCTCTTCCCACTGCCCTGGGGCTGTTTCTCCTTCTCAGGCTGCTCTGGAGATCTGCCTGGGCATCACGCACTCCATCAGCCAAGGGGTTTTGGTGCCAGCTGCTCATGTGGCTCATTGTGCCACACATCCCCGTTACCACCATCCCCAGCCCCGTGCAGATGCTGCACATTAGTGCTGAGATCAGAGCTGTAGGAGTCTGCCCTCCTCCACACACCAGATGGCTCGCTCTTCTGCGGTTGTTTTCAGTGCTTACCTATCTGCTCCTCAACTTCTGAGAGTCATGTGAATTCTGGAAGGAAAAAAAGACCTCCCCAACAACTAACAGAAAAAAAAAAAAAATCAATAAGTTTCCTTTTCACAAGTTATCTCAAAACATAGAGAATATATTCAAGAAGCATCCTGGACCTTCTCAGAAAGGAGAGAAATCAAGAAATAGGGGCAGTCAGAGATGTGGAAAGCTCCTCAGTATCCAAAGAGTGTGGACAGCTTGGTCAGAGCTCCCTCTGCCCCAGTGACAGGAGACACTTCACACCAAGACCAGCTTGGGCAGCAGCCTGGGTTGCTTCCAGTTTCACTGCACAAGGAAGAGCAGGTATTTTCCTCTTTAACTTTCTCCCTCCTAAATGAGTTGTGTTTAAAAGATGGTAAATCTCTCTAAACTTATTGATGAGAATCTATCTGATTTCACTCTCGCGCTTTCAGGAATGGACGTGTTTTGATTTTATCTAAACAAAACAGCTTGCACATCTGCACTACCTTTGCAGTAAATAAACATGTAAATACATAAATAAATAGAAACTAGTGCAAGTGAGGCATTTTACAAATATGTGATATTTCCTCTCTGGACTTTTAAAATCCGGTACAGTCTTACCAGCTGCTGTGATTTATTCTGCAAGCTGAACAAGATCCAGCTCCTGGGGGTATATAATTATGTGTAAAATAAAAAATGCACAAACTTGATTGTATGAAGAAGTCTTAAAGTGCGACCCATCTGCATTCTCAAGATTTGCAAACAAAAAGGTAAATGGGGAGCACTCCGATTTTTTTAAAAAGCATTTTAGGAAGGTCTTGCAAAAGCCTATCTCAGATTTGTGGATGCTTGACATAGACAAGTCTGGTAATGCTTACATGCTAAAATAAAATAAATAAATAGGTCATTTTATCCCTTGGTTCGTGTCATGATAGCATTTGCACCAGTGGCCAGCACCCAGCCCTCCCTCTCTAGTAACGCTTACTTAGAATGATAAGCAGGTCAGGAGCAAATCCAAAACATGACGAGGTCAAAACTGCATCTTGTAATCAAGTTGTAGTGAAAGCAAACAATAGCGGGCAACGGTTCAGTTCACAGCACAAGAGATATGATGTAGTATCCATTAAAAAAAGATAGCTCTATAATGAAAACACCCTCAACCAACTACTTTCCCCTGATCTTTCCTGTTGCAGATCTCTTGCTTTGGGCATCTCAGCTTTACAGTCAGTGCAACCGGAGAGCATGCAGAAGGCTGATATGTGCCAGGTGTCACCAGTGGTTCCTGCTTCCTGCAATTAACTCAAGGGGTGTCCAGCAACTCATGGAGGTGACGGCTCTGCTAATGCCACTGCTGTGGCCTGCATGGACATGGCCAGAAGTGCAGCATCTCTTCCCGACAGAGACATCAGTTTAGGAATGAACCACTTAACTACATCCATATCCTTCCATTCTGCAGAACCCCATTCTCCCTATCAGTGATTTCATCTCCTCCCACTTCTCCCATCACCAGAAGCCCCATCTCCTATTCCCAGTGCTTTGTTCCCCATCTGATTTGAATTCCTCCCTTCTTACACGGGCAATGAATCATTCAGAGTAATGGCATTTTACAATCCCTCCAGAGAAGGCAGGCAGACCCAAACTCGAGTGGAAGAGCATATAAATTACAATGTTAGTGGGTGCCTTCAAGCCCAAGACCAGAAGATCCCAATCTTCCCCAGTGTATAAACAGTGCCTAAGGGCTGGGTGCTGCCTCCTGGACATACGTGTTGATGGCAAGTACCACTGCCAAAAATGGCGCCACGTCATATATATGAATACATAACATTTAATACTTCATCTTTATTTAGTATTTATCATTATTGTATCATATAATTACACGATACCATTAGCATATCATAGATCATAGAAGATCTAGAAAGAAGTCAGTTAGAAAGATTATCTAGAAGAAAAAAATGTGAAAATTGAAAAAGTGTGTTTCCATGCCCTTTTGACATTTGGGGGGACAGACTTCTTACCATGAAGTGCTTCTGTGTCATTAACAGTGCCCTTCCTATGAAGAACCACTGAACGTAACATTTTTCAACATGTGGTTTTTCAGCTACTGTCTTTTCTGATCAAAGTGGAGTTTAATTCTTGTCTCAGCCCTGCAGAGATTATCTGAACTTGTGCATCACTGACAAAAAACCCTTCCAGTTGCAGAGTGGTTAGAAACAGTGGTCATATAGTCTCGCTATAGCCCATGGCTCAGTGACGTTATCATTCTGAGTCACAATTTGATTCAAGGCAAGTATTTTTTTTTACTGATGGTAGTTCTGCAGTGTTCTTTATCACCTGAGCACATGAAACAGAATAGCTACACTATGAATTTGTCCAGAACTTGATGTGCTTAACAAATGTTTACGGACTTTATTCAGAACACCTGCATGTTTTGTTCCAGTTACTTGTGCAGCTCTTACATGTGACAAAGAGACTAATTTTTCAACAGAGGAGGGGGAAGGCAAGGGAACAGCTTATGGACTTTTAAACGCATCTTTTTCTGAGAGGAGAATATAATAATAGCAATATAAGGCTCTATACCAGTTATGTCTCAGTCACTTCTTTGAAACTTGTTTACCCTATAATTGAAGGATAATTTTTCTTATTGCCAGCTCCGTCAGCCCACACTGACATCAGAAAACCCAACCATGTTCTTTCTGGCTTGTGTTTCATCACCAGTGAAGTATTTTGAAAACTAAATTTTCCCCTGTGTGTATGAGTACAATCCCTAAAATTACAGCCTTGGTTATATTTGCACAATAGTCCATACACTGCAAAAACTCTATGGTGCATACGTACCTGTGTCCTGCTTTCTGCTGCAGCCATGAAGCTCCAGCTCTGCCACCACTGAAGGTGCTGAGATTGACAGCTCAACTGTGATTGACATTTGACATTCAGAGCTCCCCAGCGCATCTCCTGGAGTCAGCTCTCACTGAAATCTTCTAAGATTTCAGCAGATAGAAGCTCTGCCTGCCTGAAGTGAGCATTTTTTGCTCAGAGAAGGAAGGTGCATTACACATCTGCACTGACATCCAACTTCCATGGGTACTAATCTGTTCCAGCGACCTTTTATATGCTTCCTGCATGACCAGGATGAACGGGGACATAAAAAAGGAACTTTAGAGCTAAAACCTCAATCTCTAAAGAGCTACTAAAGATCAGTTTTCTCTACACACCCCAAACAGCGCATAATACAACAGCCCAAAAGAGCTCAGGCTGACATAAAAATCCTACAGTCTGTTACAGGACTGAGAAAAACTTTAGCAGACAGAAGGACGTCATGTTCCTTTTCAGAGGAGTCACCTCTTGCGTTGAAAAAACTCTTTCAAGCCAATGAAACTTCTGTTTTCCTTTGGTCATGCTTTTTCTGTGTCTGATCCCACCACAGTTCAGATTCCCATGGTGTAATTAAAGAGACCACAAATGACAGAGAAAACAAAATACGTGCAAGTGTTACATATAAAAGTACTGAGGGTAAAAATTGTTCTAAAAACTCCTTTTTGAACAAACTGACATTGCGGGCTTTTTCACTTGGATTTCAGACAGAGGCTAGCAAAATTTACAGTAACAAACATTTTAATTTTCACTCAAATCAGAGAGTGACTCAGCACTGCAAGGAAAAGCAAGACTAAATGTTGCAAAGTTTTGACAAACCCAGTTGAGAAATGATCAAGCAGGAGCCCGACTTGGAAGCAGACACAGAGTTTGCCTCTGAGGAAACCTTTGTCGATCATATTTTGAGGGGGTTTGTCACAGGGCATTCTCACTGAAGTCAAATCCCACACGTAGATTGAATCCAGTGCCAAACAATTCCCTTCTGGGTATAAAAGTGGTCGAAGAATTCCAGGAAGCCCTTTCTTGCCGAGGAAGCTAATTCAAAGGCCCCAAATGCATACCAAAAAAATAACTTTCCTTCCATGTTTCTCAATCACAGGCACCTCATTCTGGCTTCAGGGCGACTCTACCACTATTTTCAGACTTCTCATCTTTCACCCGTACCCACAAGACAGCTGGTCCTGATGAACTCCCCGGCCCAGCCTCTACTTGTCTCCGGCTAGGGATAATTTGTACTGCTTACAGATACTGATTCTTGAGTGCAACCCCTTAGATAACCTGCACACCCAGATAACCCCCAGTTCCCTTCCTGCATCTCTTGACAGATCTGTCAATTTGTCCAGCTTCTGGAGGAGACACTGTGAAACCAGGAATGGAGGGGTCAGATGAGGGTATCAGAGATAAGGAAGAGGGGGAAAAGGAAAAGGTTACGTGGGACCAGAGACCGGAGATGAATCGTAGTGTAAGATGCTCTGGGGCAAACTTGCAGCGTGGCCTGCAAATCTTCTACACCTTGTGTATAAAACGAACATGGATGTTTTTCTTCCTCTTGGTAACTCTTATGCAAATAGAGGCAAGGTCCAGTTATAAGAAGCTGCTTCTCCTCTGTCCAGGTTCACATCAAGTCTCGGCTTTACAGAGACCAAAATGTGAACACCCCATGGCTGGGAAGAAATGTTTGTTCCAGATCCAGGCTGGAAGAGACGAAGGCTGGCGGCCGGAGCAGCAGCTGGCATAACCTCAAATCTTCAGGAGAAGCCATCAAGGGACTGATCTCTTCCTCCGTGTATTGCAACACATCTGCTTGGGCTGGGGCTCCAGGCTGTTCCCTTACTGACAAACGTCAGCAAGCAGCGTGTGCTTCTGAACGCTTTGCATCTGGGTCCTACTCACGCTCACTCCAGCGGTTCCTGTTTCATATCCTGTTCTGATTGCTCTACATTTATCACGTAAACTAATTTTAAGTACACATGTAGGAAAAAAATAAAGTGGGTATGCATGAAGATTATAAAATATGATAATTTGTTAGGGGCTATTACAAAACTCAGTGTTAAAACTACACTCTCACTACACAAATACACATGGACACTATGCACTGTGAGTTGTATTTCAGATGAAAGTTAAGGCACAAAAATAAGTGTCCAGCAATCTTTCAACATGCACCTTCAGAGACCTCTCAGCTTTCAGAGTCCTTACAAACGTCACAAACCAAATGCTACAGCCAGCAGCTCTTATTCATCAAAACTTTGGAAACTTCGTGTTTCTTACTTGTGAGAAAGAAATGTTTTAATTGCTAATAAACAGGCCTTTCTGCATCTGAAGGCTACACTGCTGCAGGGACATTGCTCTGGCAAGGCAGACGACCGCAGCCCTTTTTGCCATCAGGGCTCCTGAAGGCCGTGCTGCCTGTGCCGCTGTTCCTGAGAGCAGAGATGAGATTACAGGCTTCTGTGAGGCGTCTTCAGCTCACAAAAGCAGAGACTCAACATGTAATTCTCTGCCAACAAGATTTTTCCTACCATCTACTCCTGTGCTGGGCACCAGTCCAGGGAAGCTAAAAAACCCTCCCCCATGACACCCACTACAGTATCTGTTTCCCAGTCGTTCTGATAAGTGTGCCTGTTATTCTGCTCTAATATTGTCCCAAACACAACAGTATGCCCCTAAGTTAAACAGCAAAGGAGGATAATTCAAACTAAACATTTCCCTGCAAGTAGTTTTCTAACAAAAGGGGTAAAAAGATATCCCAGCCCAAACCCAACACAGCATCTCAGCTACTGCCTTCAGTGCCACTCTAATGAGTGACCATGGCAGGTGATGGAGGGCTTTATTCAGCAATCAGACTTGAAATATTTCATGTAATAAAACACCAAGTGCAGGTTGTTTGGGTCTGGGTTTTATACTGTAGGTTACAAATGTTTTGACAAACTTATCTGACTTGCAATCAGTAAATAAGTTAAGTCTTAAGACACTTGATGTGGGAACATTATTTCCCAGATGGAAATACATTCCCATACCACCTCCAAATGGAGTGTCATTCTCCAGTGAGTAATTCAATATCCCTACTCCTATAGCCTACTCAAATTGTCTCTGAGATTACCTATATCCACTGAGCAAGAACTGCAATGCACAGTTACTGCTGTTTTTCAATAAGATCTGAGAACAGACCAAACTCTCCAAATTACTTGCTTAACGCTATAGTTTATTGTGCTGAGGCCGTGCTCCTCCGAGCAGTGCTTACACCTTCCCTCAGCTCTGAAGATGCGAGAAGCAGAGTATTCCCATTTAAAAGACTTTGGTATCTTCGTTGTCAAACAGCATTTCTTATTTAGAAGTTAGGCTTTAAGGATTCATGTGCATTTCCTCTCGGTCCCTCCAAGAAAACACAAAGCTCTTTTTCTTCCAGCTCTGAATATAAGACGTGCCCTAAAAAAATCTCCTGCATGGTTTAAATACCAACATAAGGATTCTCACAGGTGAGGGAGAGAAAAAGGGGGGTGTATACCACATGAAAAAAAAGGATTCCTCCTGCAGCATCAGTTCTCCTTCGAAACTCAGAGGAGACAGTTTTGTGTACACAACACCACTGTCTCTGTTACAGACTTCTTTAAAGTCTGAAGAAAGGGATGTTGCAAAAGGGAACTCCTACAGTGTGTAGCTCGTTTACTCTGCCTTTAGGTCAACCCAGACGGAGGAGACAGGGCTCTCCCAGCTCGCTTCACCTTCACATCTCCCCTGCTGGGAAGGGTTCCATGCTGTCACAGGGAAGATGTTCAAGGGTGCTGCATTCTTGAAGTATAAACGTGCTCTTACGTCACTACAGGCACAGCAGATCCAAGGGGATCACAAAGAAGGTTATTTGTGCCTATTTATAGAACCTCATAAGTCAAACAGGTTGAAAGGTGAATAGGCAAATAAATGCAGCTGAGGCACCAAATAATACAGTTTTCTCAGGCACCAAAAATGCCCTGCTCTTTTCAATCTTCATTTCTGGCTTTCTTTCTAACTCCTTAAAGAAATCTTGAATGGTGCTTACATTTATACATATATTAAACAGTTTCTAATATACTATAAGGAACAGTTCCCTGAACATGGCCTGAAGGCTTCAAATTTATTTAGACAGGAAAGCACATACCTTTTAAAAAATAAATTATATGACTACAGAATCAGATATCATTAATAGAGTGCGTCCTCATTCTCCAAGGGGGGAAGAAAGAGAGAGATTATCATGGTGAAATATCAGCCACGGATTAGATAGAAAATGAAAGAAAAAGATTAAAATGTGGATTGTAGCTCTTGTTCAGATACACATCTTTAGTGGAGTAAATTTCACCTAATATGTCATTTTTGCTCTATTAACCAACCACTAATCTCTGGTAACGGTGTTCCAAGTCACCAACAGAGTGGAAATCCATGGAAAACAAAGGCAGCGCGCAGATGCTGGATACCTGGGTTTGCGATGCTGTTGACACAGCAGAGGCTCGGTGTCCTCTTCTCCAGCCACATTTCCCGCTTCTATAAACATGCTCTGCTTGAAAAGGGGCTACTATGGGCACACATGTGTACTTTATAGCTAGTTTTGTGCCAACATAAATCAAGCCCAAATGCCATCTCAGTGACATAATGTAAGACTTATGCTTAAGGGAGTCTACATACATAAGTAAGTGGGTTCCAAAGTAATTAATTTGAGGAGTCCACTTACATTTCAATCTCACAACCAGACAGGCTGCCTCGTGGTTCCCTCGGCTTTTTAGTGTCAGACTCCCCAAATTTCACTCTTCCATTTCCTTCACTTCCTCACCTTTCAGGGTCAGAGCTTAACACCACAGAGGGAAATGAAACAGAGAAAAACAAAACAAAACAAGCTGCGAAGCAGATTAAAGCCACATTTTGACATTCTGAGGCACATGGTTCCTTTTTCAGCTACAGGTATGAAGTAGAAATACTTTTGTGTCCACAACTCACACTACAAACATGGTCTAAAAAAAAAAAAAGAAAAATTGACGTTTTCTAAATGCATTCTCACTCAAAAAATGTCATTGCTTTTTAAATGTATTCTGTGTTCATATCAGCTGACTTCTCAATTGCTTCTTTTTGCTTTGGTCTGGGAAGCAGACAGAAACCTTCTTACACTTCCCTCAACTCTTGGTGCTCCAAATGCACCATCTCTGGGGAGAAGGTGTTTGCAGATCAAGCCACAGAAAAGTGTGATTCTGCTTGTTAGAGAGGATGGACTGGCCAACTCCACTCTGTCCACCCAGTGTCTTCTCCTGAGTGGGACCAAGACAATTCCCATCAGCCTGTGGCTCTTGCAGAGTTCCTGCTCTGACTGCGCCGTTAAGCAACAGCTCGCACACCAGTCTGCTCAGAGAAACGAACCTGCTAAAGTCAGGCTCCAATTCCTTTCTCCGAAAAATCAGAAAATTAGCTCTTACTACCTTCTGTGGAGGTTGGATCAAACATAAGTGAAGAGACAAGTCATGGGACAAAATGGCCCATCCAGATTCAAGAGGAGAGATGTTTTATGGGAGGTAATTAGCTTTTGCTTACCCACTTCATACACGCTGCCCTGAGTCAGTGGGCATGAGGCCATTTAGCAAATCATGGGATCAACCTTAAACCAAAGATTCCCATGTTTCACAGCAGCGAAGCTGTTTCACACAGCCAGCACAAAGGTTATGAGCTTGGTCCCATGTTTCTCCCTATAAGATGCTCACACCTCATGAGGAGGTCAGAGGGATTATGGCGTAGTTTTGCAGATCCCAGTCTATTCTTAAACTGGGGTGTTTCCAGATGTGTTTACGCAATACTAGCGCAGAACCTGTTTCTATCAGACAGACTGCTTCAGTCTTCATGCTTTTTGAAGAAGAGAGGGTAGTGATAATATGGACATTTCCAATGAGATCTCTGGTGCATTTTAAATGTTCAACCTCACTTTTGGAAAGGATTTCAGCTTTGTTTCTGATTTGGTCTGACGAATGTGCAGCAAGTGCCATGGCTGCCTCAGTACTTAATTCATTTCTCCAGTAGTCATTGTTCTTGCATGGTCGATATAGAATGAACGAACATGGGAAGCCAGTAAGAGAGGTCAGACTTCATGGACCTTGTGAGAAAGGACTTCATGGACATGGTGAGAAAGGCCCAGAAAAAGAATACAAAAGCTAGTAACAGAGTATTAGAAAGCATGGCAATGACTAACCTTTCACGATGAATAAGTGTTTATACAGCTAAACTTTTACTAAACTACTAACCAAGTAGAAAGGAAAGATCATCGCTTCCAAGTGAATTAAAATATCTCTTCTTCTTTCTCACTTTAGGACCTAGAAAAAGAAGTTACGTAAAATGATGCCATGGTTTTGAAAACCCTAATGCAATTTGTTGAACACCAGGGACTATTTCTATAACAGCATAAATAGACATACAACACTTGGATGATTTTGAAGATCTGGGGCAGGAACCAGATTTTTCTTTTTTCTTGTTACACTTGGAATTCTTCAGCTGTGCTTGCCTTGTGTGTGAAGAGATGTAAACAGAGGGGGAAAAATACGACTAAAGGATTCAACAAAATTAAAAAGTCCATGTGTACACTTCTATGGAAAAAAATAAAATATGCAGAGTTACATTTCTTATAAGAATCTCCTTTATTTTAGAGGAGAAAATGTAAAGATTGTATGGTTTTAATGTTTATGTAAAGAAAATGAACAAGTAGTATAATTGAACGAAGCCATTAAGTAAGACCAAATACAAATTCCCAGATACAATTTAACTTAATTCATGCTCATATATGACCCTCTTCCTCATGTCAGAAGACAATTCAGTCTTCAGAACGATCACAGTAAATGTTTGGAATTTTAAAGGGCAGACTGTAGTTCAGAGGTGAAACAAAAGTAGATTTGGAATAAGTCATCCCAAACTTAGAGCCAAACTTTTCTTCTCCTGCAAAGCAAATGGACGATTCTTCCAAACCAGAGAAGAAAGAGTCCTGAAAGAAAACGCACTTGCAGTAATCAGCCACATTTAACACAGTAACAAATGAGGTGAGAGTGGAGGACTTAAAATGAATGTGCAAGTAGGAAAGAAATGCAGCACAGACTTGAGGCCTGTTTAATTTTTTTGAGTTTTTAGGAAAATAAATGTCTTCTATCACTTCCCCTCTCTTGCTTTCATGATAATTTTGCAAATTCCAAATTTTTACCAGCTAAAAAGAGAACACCACTCTACTTCGCACGTGATGGCAGGATAGTCTGCTGGGCCAGATTAGGGATCTCTCTGGTCCTTCTGGTATCTGTGGTTGTAAACACTACCAAAAGTTTAACAAAAGAGTAAAAGGAAGTTTGCAACAGGCAGCTATGGACAAATTTGCCCACAAGAAGTTTCTTTCTTCTCCCTAAACATCAAAGCCTCATTTGCAGACTGAAGTAATTTCTGCACTTTACACAAGTCTTAATTATTTTCAGTCCTTGCTGTAGTGACTGCAAGTGTCCTGAAAAACTGCATAAAAGCACCTTTTTCAGGGTTCTCCTGAATTCTTCCTGGTGATATTCTGTGCCAATTAACTTGTTTTAAGATCCAAATATCTTCAAAGATGCCTTAATCAACAGCACATTCTGGCCTCATCATCAAGCTCCTGAAATTTGTGCACATTAAGTCCAGACAAGTTGCCTGAAAATGCAGACAGGTGCCCACAGGAGGGGCAAAAATACCAGAATTTCCCAGCTGGCGGGTAAGGACGTGGCCCAGCTCCCTGCCCAACATCTCCTGAATGAGTGGTTTTAAAGTTAGGTGAAGAGGTGGGACAAGTCTTGAGAGAATGTAGAAGAACATGGGGGAGAAACCCAGAGAGAGGTCCTTAGGTCAGTATAATCAGTGAAGGATCATGCAATAAGATGGGAATGAAATCATGGCTTGAGCAATGGTTTTGTGCCACCAATAAAGTCTGGTGAGGAGAAGTCATTGAAAGGGTCGGCTCAGCCTGGGTTTTTCATATTTAGGAGCAGAGACAGCTAAAGAGCTGAGGGGAAATGATTTATGAGGACAGAGCTTAAGGCTTATTGCCAGGTGAAACAACAAGTAAGGGCAGACAAAACAGCCTACGAATACCCATAGGAGTAAATGTCAGAGTGCGAGGAATTGTTTTGAACAGCATAATAAGTTTCCTAAGACTAGAGGTGCAGTGGCTTGTGATACACTTGCCCAAACAGCTGGAGTTCTGTTGGTCATGACTAGTCTGGGCAAAGCACGAGTAAATGAATGGCAAGGAACAATTCTGTGTTGCTGGACAGGTGAAAGCGATTATTCAAATCTGCCCCATGTTCAGATGAGCTCCACCTCTCCAGCACTGCAGAAGCTATCTGCAAGGTTCAGCAAGGTACAGGAGTTCCGGACAGCATTCTGGAGACGTACTGCAACTGCTTGGCTCATTCTGACTTTTTGTGATAGCAGCAATAACCTTATTTCAACAAGCCAGTTTCAGGTTGATTGTACAAATGAAGAAGTCACATAGCTGCTGTTGCAAAGGAATAAGCACACAACATCACTCATAGCTAGAAAGACTATCCACCACAGCAGTTTCACTACAATTAACATCAAATTTATCCTGCCCAGAGGATGAGTGTTAAAATTGCACCCTATCTCATGTCCCCTTAAGCCTCTGAAAGAGCTCTTAAAAGGACTTGACCTCTGCTCTGTGCCGAGTACCTGCACAGGGGTGAGATCCAGCCCAAGGTCATGTTTGAGGGAGGTAAAGAATTCAGTGGGAGGCATGGGGGATGTGCCTGATTATGGGGGAAAAGAGCTGCTGGGCTATGCTGAGCAGGAATGCAAGGGAAAGGGAAGGAATGCAAAGGAAAAAGCAAACAAAGAAAAAGGACCTTTGAATTTTGTTTCACAGCATGTCATTGCAACTGTGACAGGGCCAGAACAAGAGGCTACAACTAGCAATTTTGGAAGGGAGAATGGGATTGCTTCTGAATCCCTCAGGTTGTAAAATTATCACCTAATTAAAACAATACAAAAGGGCTGAGATAAGAGCTGCCACATAGTCTTGAATTTTGGTAAGGGGGAGGGCAAAGGGAAACGAAACCAAAAGCACATGCACAGGCACAGGAAACAAATGTAGCCCTGAGATACCCTCATCTCCCTCTTTTCTGGCAGATGTCTCCTCCGTCCCTGTGGATTCATTCATGCACTAAAGAGGATAAAGCAAACAGTTTCCTTACTTCTTCCTGCCACGACCAAGACACCCGATCACTAATGCAGAGCATTGCTTAACTCAGGGGCAGCAGGAACCTAATTCTTGCTTTGTTCCAGCTCTTAAAAGCCAATCCAAACGCTGGTGTGCAGTGACAAGAAGGAAGAGACTAACTGTTCCTTGGCTCCCACATGGAGGAAGAAAGTCAATTCCCTGTGAATACCCCAAAAACTATACAATGCATATTTTACTTTTCAGAATGCACAAGTGAGAGGCAGGAAAAAAAAAAAAAAAAAAAAGAAAAAAGAAAAAAAGAGGAGCCACACATGACTCCTATGGTGAGGAGGGGACTGAAAGAAACCCAGGAAAGCTGGGAGTGAATTGTTTTGGTTGAGCATCAGTGGGTGGGTCAGTTGATGGTTATGTGGTTTCAACACATTGCTAAAGTGTCACAAAGAGGAGATGGGTTTCAGAACCACCTAAAAGCAAGCCACGAGCTGTCTTCTGTCCTAAGGCCAGGAAAGAGCTGACCATCCTAGGGGAAATTCCACTCAATATCATGACAACAGTGTCAAGCATTTTGGAGGTTTTGGAGTTGATCAAAGAGAAACACAGGTAACAAAACAAAACAACAAAAAAAAAAAGCTGAGGAACTCTTTTTGTCAAAGGTTTACAAGTGGCAGGAAAAAAGTATTGAGGAAGCAAGGCCTTGTAATTACATCTTCAACCTGAGATTCAGGTTATTCTCACCTTAGCTTAATGCCTAAAACACATTCACAACAGGAGGTGCCTTATAAATTTGTAAACACTGTGTTGCTTAAAGGTGTACGATATGATGCAAAATTTCGCAACCCATGGCAGGCTGTCAGGAGGCTACAGTGGGAACAGCTGCCTGACTGTGCAGTAGCATCGTTCCTGTGGTAAATATACGCAATAAAATTCAGGTAGCATCATGGTATACGAACTTGTGCCAGGGAGAGACTTTGAGTCTATTGTGTCTGTTTCTGTGTTGAGAAAGGAGAAGTGTTTTTCATCTTACAGACTTGTTTGGGGCTTTTCCTCCTCAAGACTTTTTAGAAAAAACTTGAGTTTGAAGTTAAACCAATTACCTGAACAGAGCCATATACACTGTAAACTAAACTTTGACTGTCCCAAAGGAGCATTTTCTGTCAAACAATAATTTCCAATGAGCAAGACACCTCCTGCCCTTTGCTTTTGTTTCATTAGTTTCATGCTGTGTCACAAAACATCACACTAAAAACCGAGGTAGGACACAAAAAGAAGAAAAGGATCCTTACTGTGAATCTTTACTTTCGTCTGGAATCCTTTTCTGGATGTTTATGGCATCCCATAAAGTTGCTGAAACATGCCTGCTGTATTTTTAATTGTCATTTTAAATGCCAAAACCCAGAAGTCTTGCTTATATTGTATGCGAACACAGCGTCTGCTTATGTTCAAACCCTCAGGCACTTTAAATAACTCTACTGTACACAGAGAACGTTGTTCATTTTGTTTTTACAATTTTTGCCTGTGTAGAAGGAGCTCTAATGTCTTGAGAACATAAATGTATGTTCATAACCAAGGAGCAAGATCACAGCTGGAATCTTACCTGAGTCTTGGATCATATTTCAGCAGTGGCACGAAGCGAAAAAGCAGCTTATTTCTCTGTTTAATTTACAAGAGCTACAACTGGAACAGCACATACTAGACTTACTGACGTAACGCCCAGGTGAGTGCGTGTTACAGGTCCAGCTCTGTGCCTGATCCACAGGGAATATCAGACTCTTTCAGCCAGACTTAAGAGCCGTTACCACTGGAGCTCTGGAGGAACCTGGTCCGAACCCTGGTGTGTTAGTAAAAAGTGGCAGCTGCCATAACAGACTTCTCTGTAGGCTACAAACCTGGGGCATAAAATGAGGGTCATTTTATTGATTCAAGTGAGTTTCGTACCAAGCCTCCATTGTTCTGTCTCAAAGAATAAACCATTACAGAGAATTCATAAGTGAATTTGCTTTTTTTGTTTTTTTTTTTTAAGGATTAAACAGGAGCAGACTGCAATTTCCTTTAAATGCATATATTATTCATCACTATTCACTAAGTTTTATGATGGACTTAAAACAACAGCATATATATCTTTATACTCAATGCCATTCTGCTCCCTACCTGTGTTCTGAAACTCACATTTTATGTTTAGATGTGATCGACCATGAAAGTCACAGGGTAATAAGTGTTCCCTGAGTAAAGACACAGACAAGTATCTGGCCAATGTTCATTTTTCACCTCAGTTTGCTGTAAATAATCTTATACGCAATTTTGCCGCTTCCTTTCTGTAGGAATCTCAGCAAGCAGGTTAGCATACTGTGGTTGCAGAAAGCTGACACACAATATTTATGAACAGAGAGGAAGTAAATTAATTTCAGGGTTTGATTCAACATTGGAGAAAGGCTTTTTTGCAGTATTTATTTACCCACCGTAATAACAGAAGGTACAGTCCTCTAGTCCAGCCAGATTACCAGACAAGGAAAATTCTGCTGTGTTAGGACTACAGACGAGGGGTCAAAGAAAGAGACACTTTATTTCTCAGTGTGCAGCCCATATGGCCAGCCCTGTAAGAGCTGTTATTATTTGTACCATGCATAGCAGAAGAATAGGTGGAGAAATGAAGCCACGCACATAAGGTAACACCCTTTTTTTAAGCAACCACCATTTTTTGCAATGACACACACGTACAAGGGTCATTTGGGGTTTTCCTTCCCTTAAAGTCAGGGTTTCCTGAGAGGAAGAAGAGCTGAAATACAGGAACGAGTGGATTCACACCATTTCCAGTGGCGTAGCAGATCTTTCTCACTGACACAGGTATAGGAACTAGGTCTGAGTTTCCAAACTTCCTGACATTCTCCCTTTGAAAGATGGGGAGATGGGAAAGGAGATGGGTGGAGAAGGCGAAGAGGTGGTTCTGTCCCTATAAAGGCCTTGCAAATACAATAAAACTAACTGCTCCCATGTTTAAATCTACAATAGAAAGCAGGTTGCAATACAAGTGGGAAATGCTAGGAAATGTTTCAACTAATAAAATGTGTTGGGCTAGCACCAAAACTCTGCTTTAAAAGCTGTTTATAATGAATGACTACTTACAGTATCATTGCAAGGTCATTAGAGGACTCGGAGATTGAACAGCACCTGGTTCATCTGGTTGAGGCCTGGAAAACACAGAGCCACATATCAGTAAACGACACCAGCAATCAATGTATTTTTTATGAGGGCTGTTGAAACAGGAGGAAATGTTCAAAACCAGCCTGCTGGGCCACTCTGTGACCTAATCCTGGCCAGAGAGAAGAAAATCTGCTGTTCACTAGTCCACCCCGATAAAGCAGAAAATCTTCACTTCACTAGATAAGAACATCAGTTTGTTTAGGTTGTATTACACATCACTTTTAAGCCTCTAAAAGGGTTAATGGAACCTTGGAGATACTAAATACATTATGCAGCTGTGTAGGTGCTAGGAAGGTGGATATAGGCTGTTTTTTACAAACATAACCTATGCAGAGTGAGTCATAATTTGTACTTTGCGTCATTCAATAAATGGGTCTTTTGAAAGTCATCCCGCTGTGAAGGGGCTGCTCGCTCTCCAAAAGCAAGAACCCGGCTCTCCTCCCCACAGGCTGCCAAGGTGGAGGATCAGAAAAGCTTCTCTCCCTGGGTTACAATGTGATTACAATAATAGAATCCAAACAACTACGTGTTTGTGGGTTTGCTCTTAAAAGGTCATAAGGTTTTGACTGAAATAAACGTTTTTATATCATGAAAGATACATTTTTATTCATAAATGTGCATTATTCTCATTGCTACTTCTGCTGTGCCTTGTAAGATTTTTTTCCTGACTCAATTATGCCTCACATCAGCTTTTTAATTAATAGCTTCATTAAGAAAACCTTGAAATTTTAGATAAATAACATTTGCTTTTGTGCATTTCAACCATCAGCTTCTGTGGGAAGGAAATTTTTCTATATTGTAGTCAACCAGGGGAAAGAAAAGCAAGAAGAGAGGAGGTCTACATGTTCACAGGGATCTCAGCACTGAGACAGAATAATCATCTTTTGTTGAATACGAAAATAACAAAACACAAAGTAAACAATAACCTTTTGTTTTGCACAAGAAAGGCAGGGCTTTAATAGTCCTTAAATGAGAAAGAAAATTTCCATCTAAATGGAACCATGGAGTAGGTAGACAGGATACAACATTTTGGAATTCAGTGATTAAATTTAATACTGTGCCAAACTGTGATTAGTTGATGAAGGGCATTCATAAACAGACCAGAAACAAGGGAAGTGTGGCTCCAGTAGAGCATTGCGCCTCCAGTGCAGCTTGGTGTTGGGCTTACTACTTTAATAACAGGGTCAAATGAAAAAAAGTTTAATTTTATTTATTTCCCTAAGGAAATTCAGTGGAATTGTAAACACAGCCTGCCTTTACTGAAACTTCAGCACTCAGGGTCAGATCCAAAGAAAGGGCTTAGGTACCAACTGAAGCACAGAAACGTATACTTTTCATTTTTCCAGCTCGCTAACTCCTTCCCCCCGCTCAAAGAGCAGGGGTACATGTGAATCCCATTACTATTAATAATAGACACCCAATCCTCCCAACTCACCGGGCAGGCAAAGCAGTCTCTGAATTAAGGCTTAGAATCATAGAATGAGTAAAGCAATATCCGAATGAGTTAAGCAGTATGTCCATTCTGAATCTTTGCCTCAGTGCATTAAAATCCCCTGTTGAGCCCAATGCAACACACTGTCCTCAACACCACACATACGTGACTAATGATCCAGGAAAACAGGAGTATAAATCCTTTTAAACTTAGCTGTGGTCTCTCCTAAGCCTCTTCAACCCAGGCAGGAGGTGTGTGGTGCACAGAAAAACCAGCAGCAATACGCGACTATCAGTATCTGAAGTCTCACCTAAGTCTTATAAAATATAAGCAAAATTAAATGGAGATATAAGTGCAGTAAAAGACTTAACAGTACTTCTTCCTTTTCTACCATCACCTGTTCCTACAGCCCAAGCAAAGGCCATCATCACTTTAATTTGAAAGAAGCCCTCTTAGTTTAAAATCTATTTTGGACCACATCTGTTCTTAGCTGCATAAGTATAAATCTGCTGTCTTCTCATGGACTTTCTCCAACTGTATTCTGGTGTGAGCAAGATCAGAATCTTATTCTGGTGATAAATTGCAGGGTTATGCTAAAGGTGCAGCCCACGGCTTTTGGTGAAATCTCATCTATTTATGGGGAAAATAATTTACACTTACAAATTATTATAATAGACATACGATTTATTTTTTTTTAATGATAACTTGTAAGTAATGTTTCAAGTACTTTGCTTAAAATGATAAACCCATCCATTAATTAACAATAATTAATCCCCAAGCATGTGATGTGTGCTAATTTAGCTGCAGATTTTATAGCAAGAAAATAAACCAAAAAAGTCAAGGAAAAACTATCTTGAGGTGTGTATTTAACATTTTAAATTAAAGCTTTTGTAAAGCTCCTATTGGTATCCTCTGACACAGGCCACTGCTCTGCCTGCCAAGGGCCTGGGAGCTTTTCTCACCAGTGGGAGACGAGATCTGAACCTCAGAAAAATTTCAGACTTATTCTTTGCGTATAATTTGTGTTCCAGGTGGTGGTAAGAGGTAAATCCTAGAGGCTTTCTCCACATGGTTGAATGTCAAGGAGCGGAGCAGTTTACTGGAACAGCAGCAGCTTCTCATGTCTTTGCAACAACAGTTTTAACTAGAAAGGCATAATATTTTATAATCTGCAAAGGTGAGCTAGACGATTTTGGCAAAGTGTCTGTCTGCCTGCTAGGGTGGGGTAGGTATTTGCTATCTATATAATGACTTCCTACTGCAAGTGGGTCAGGTAATTCAAATAACGAGCCAAAACTGCCTTTGGTCAAGTCTGGTGAAGTCTGGGCTTTAAGTAAATCCGTCCCTCTGGTACAGCGCGCACATCCTCTGTCATGTGATGTCTCAGCCATTTCCTGGTACTGCCACTCCAACAAATACTTCACTTTATCTCTCTCTGATTGTAACATCGGCAGTTTCACCACTGAGGTTGCTGTTGCTGCACTTTCTGGTATCAATGGCCTGCTGTGAACTGAAAAAATACCTACTGGAGAAAACAGTCAAGTACTTGAATGATATGAGAGGCTCCTTCTTTCTCTGCCTTTGGCACCGGGCAATCATCCAGTTTGTTGGTTCTGCTTGTCCAGCTCCAAACCAAATGTTTCAGAATCCAGCCTGCACAAATGATCAGGTTTTAAACAAAACCTGCAGCACAAGATCAGCTTGCTGCATGTGATCAGTGTTGTGCATGGCTTTCCCTCACCCTGAGCTTGGATGCCTTAGTTTCAAGCACATGGATTGTGTTCATTCTGGCATTTGGAGTGGGGTAAAAGGCATTGTGTGTGTGTGGTGGGGTGGTAAATCCCAAACTAGGCAATATTGCAGGGCTGTTGCCTGGCACAGTGGTTAAGAAATAACTAATTTTTGGCTGAAATGTTAAAATGTAGGTATGAAGTAACTTGAATGGTAAGCAATAACTCCCAGCTCCTCCCCAGTTCCTGCAGGCACCATGGATGGTGCAGGCTGCCCTGGCCGGTGGCAAATCTCACTTTTCCAAGAGCTGCTGGGAAAGGACACAGCGGTTACTGAAAAGATCCTGCAAGTGTTCAAAATACAGCTGTTTGCCAGCAACACAGTGGTACAGCTTTGTTCACCACAAACATTTTGGGCATTGCTGTTTATATTACGCCAATTCACCAAATTTTCTAGCTCTGAAAGCGAGCAGAAATTTTGACAAGCTCTGCAGTAACAACTCTTGCTAAGGAAGTCAAAGTTATTCCAACAGACTACAGCTGAACCACAAAAACAGGGGTCCTGAGGAGATCCCACAGATACAAATCAGAGTGACCGAGAGGTGTCACGACGTTTTATAACTACGACCTTTACTGGAAACCATGTCAAAAGGACATAAAAAGACGTTCACAGGCTGTAGTGGGCTTTGGATTAGATGGATGCTTTCTGGAGAACAGCTTCATGAATCCTGGCAGTTTAGAGTAGCTCTTTTAAAACAAAATTTCTGAAAATGAACAAGTTATTTCATAGATGAACTATGTTATCATGAAAAGTTTCTGCTTGTCTGTCTTTCAAAACAAGCATGCTCCTATAAAGAACAAATGAATGTCAATATTATTCCTAAAGGTATTTGAAAGTTAATACTGTAACCATGTGTCACTTAAAAGTACCCTGTTTTGATCTTCCCAAGGTTATCCCAGTTGCTTCGCCCCATAAAATTAACCACAAACACAATAGTGAATGAGTCAGAACATCAAGCTGACTCGGAGAGAAGGGATAAATGCCTCTGGAGAGCACAGAGAACAGGAGGTGTGGAGCAAAGTTAAGGGTGCAGCGCTGTGTGGTAATAGTTGAACAAACATGGGCTGGGATAGAGACAGAACACTTTTCTGTAAAAATTCTCATTTATTTCAAGCTTCTCCACCTCCCACCCTTGCAGGTTCTCTAACACCTGACCTGACGGACCAAGGTCCGTGCTCGAAAGACATGAGCAATGAGATGCAAGCTCTGAGCAGGAAAGTGGCCCACAGGCTGCGGCGCTTCTGCAGAGGGGATTTGAAAAGAGTTTCCAAGGGGCTCACACAAAAAGTCCTTTCAAAAGTGCTCCATAAAATACACCCGAAGAAAGACCATCAGGAGGAGACTCGGCTTAGCTCTGTTCTTTTCTGTTTAGCTCAGGTGCTGTTTTTTCACACACAGAAACACATGTACAGACTTAGTACACCATACAATGCCTCACTAAAGCCATCAGGTAGCGGTTATAACTTCATCCAAGATCAACAAGGTCTTTTTCCACAAGTGATCCTTTGTGTTTAGGAAGCCTTTGCCCTGAATTTTACTGTCTCTCAATCAACTAACAGGTGCTCTGCAGTCAAACACAAGCTATTTAAGGGCAACCTGCATAACAACTTCCCAGGCTGGCAAGCAATCGTAAATAGTAGTTAGGTACTGGAATGGGTGAGTTTTATTCAAATAGAAACACTCCCAACAGGAAAGAAAGGGAGAGGAAAAAAAAAAAAAAAGGAGGGAAAATTATATCTTTGTTGGTTTCCATTTATTTTTTTCTTTCACACATTGGCATAATAACTCTCAAAGAAGAGAATGAGGCTCCGAAAACCAGACACCGTGGTAATCCGACATTATCCAGTGGTTATTCTTCAAACTTTCCAGTTTTGTTTTGGTCAACAACATAATGTGCTGATTGTATATGTGATATTTGCTCCACTTTCACATGGCACAGATAGCCATATACTACTAATACTGCAAACATGTTATTTTGGGCCATTTAGCTTTTAATTTTTTCCCTGGAGAAAGCACTTTGCGGCAGAAAAAAAAGTGAAAAAGCTCTGTCAGCTAGATGCCAGATGTGTCATTTTGCGATGTAAAGCCACACCAGAGTTTTATAAACCATGCAACTGCTCGTTTGTATACCATTCTCACATCATATTTTTAAAGTTTCTAGGATCAGTGCATTGTATGGCATAAAATGTGATGTTTCTCATACAAAAGTCCCTGCTAAGAGTTTTGTGTATATACTGCCTTATGCCCCCAGATGGGCAGAGCCACACTGCAGGTTTCTTTAGTCTAATGTCACCCAGGGAAGGCTTCTTATGAATTCTTATAAATTCATTTGAACCAGAAGAGACTGCTGCTGTGCTCCACTACTGAAGGTCTTAAAGACACCAGCCACACTCAGAGGATGTGGGAAAGGTGTCAGTGCTTGAAGTTCATTGAGGTGAGGAAACAAAAAATATCAAACAAAGATAAAAAAATGTCTCCAAGTCTGGTTTATGCCTCCGGGAACTTGTTGAATTGCAAGGAGCAACGCAGGTGCTTTCACTTGTCTATACAAGAGTGAGCAATGGGCTCCCATCGCCACCTTGCCAGAGTCCCTCCGCTGGCAGAGGCACCGTGCACAGGTGACACCTGGTCTCAATGTGAGTTGGTTCAGAGGTGCCTGGGAAGGCCTGTGCGAGCAGCATTGCTGGAAAGAAATCTTGTGGTCAACAAACATACTGGAGCCCTTATGATCTCCTGGATGTAAAAAGTAATATCCATTTGCTGAGATGGTACACAATTACTCAAGAGCGAAATACGTCCCTGCACAAGTGCTAAGTTTCCAGGCAATGACAGAATTCTATTATTCAGGAGAGTGTGACGTTACTGTAAATGCCATCTTTTCTGCTCCTGTAATGTTTCAATCTTCTTAAAACCAAAACGCTCACCTCTTCTCTATCCTTTTCTTCCCCTGTACCAATACACAAGTACTGGCACTGCATCTCTTTTATATTTAATCATATCTATTGACATTTACGGAGCATATGACTACATGGGCAGGAGAGACAAAGAAGAAAGGTGGTCATAGGCACTGCTGGCTGTGAAACAAGAAAGGCTGTGTCACAGGGAGCATGTCAAACACATTAATACCACCTATGGTGCTATAAGAAAAAAAAGGCAAGTATTTCTACTGTGTAGTCTTAACACATTATACCAGGATCAATGACACGCACACAGGAACAGCCATAGCAGTGAGAGCCAGCAGAGCTCCAGAAACCATTCCATAACAAAATCCACAAAGCAGCAGGTAGGTCAGAGCATCATGGAATCAGCATCTTCCCATGTCCAGCGGGACATACACTAAGATATATAGATCTCTGCATATGAACTGTCTCTGCTTCCACCAAAAAAGGCGTTTCTTGTGTACAACAGACAAATGGCGAGACTCAGATACGCACAGTTTACATCATTTAAACCTGGACAGGCCTGCCAGCCGGAGCAGAGGTCAGCAGGTGCACAGACTCGCTCTTTGAAGACTCTTACTCACTATCAGTTGTGCAAGAGGTTATCGGCGTGGGTTGCTTCCGTGTATGGTCGTGACCCTTAAGAGTGGAAAAACTTGTTCTGTAGTAGTGGAGGGATTTTCCTGAACTAGGTTAAATAGTCTTTATTTAACTGAAGCCTGCAGTTGCAGGAGCTGCTCTGGATCGACATTAGCATAGCTGAGATCTTTAATCTTCTTTCATTTGCTACAGTGCAGAAAATCAGTGTCTATTCATTTTTGTATTCATTCAGCATTTATACCAGAAACTCAGAACTGGTTTTCTGGATCCCTCGATCTTTCAGACAGAGAAATCTGACAATTTCTCAAACAACAGGAAACTTAAAAATAGCACTTGTTCCAGCACAGCTACACATTGCTGTTCTTGAAATCTGGGTTAGAAAATACTTACAGAGCCTCTAAAAAAGAGAGGCCTGAAGCGAAGCATCTCTATTATTGCATTCCTTAATTAAAACAATTAACCCTGTGAACAGAAGAGCTATTGAAGCCAGATCTGCTGTTGATTTTGTTCCTTGAGACTAACTCCTACATGGATTCCCCAGTGTGTAGTAAGTGTTTCACCTCTACTGCAGTTGTTCCCTGGGGAGAGGGGGAGGCACAGCAGTGGGAGACACAACCAGCTGGGGCCTGTGCACTGTATTTGGCTTTTTTATTTTCACTAAACATCCAGGATGTTATTTTCCATACCTCTACCCTTCTGATTTGAAGAGCAGATTGAAACGTTACTGGAGCAGAATTTCAGATATTTCTTTAGCAAATCACGGTAAACATTCTCTCTGTCTGGACAGCTTTATCATCCAAGGAAATCAGGTGCTAGTGACGGTTTTGCAGAAATCCACCGCAGTACTTTACAAAGCACTTTTTAGGATTACTTTCAGGAAAGCTGAATACACCTGGCACAAATCCACAGGTTCTACTGAATGTAGTGGTTTTGTATTTATTTACACTTCACTCTCATACTTCAGAGGGACTAACAGTACTGTTTCCCCTGGAGAAGAAGACCCTCATTGACTAATCTCCAGTCAATTAACAGCTCCAGCTTTGGATTTAGAGAGAAGCTACCCCAGAGTGCTCCTCCCTGGTAAATATGCCTGCCAAAGCATTTTGTGAGCCCACAGTGCAATTGCAGCTGCCTCCTTTCTCTCTACCTATGCACACTTGCATTTAAGGATCTTCCTGACTAGTAAAATTAGAGACATGACGTGTTCCAGCAGTTAGGGTTTGGTACAGTCTCATAAAATAATGAAAGAGAGTGATAGATGTGTCACCTTCATCCAGTTTAGGGACCTACATTTACTTCATATGCATTTCCCTGTTTTAAGCAGACTCTCAATATTATACACTTTTTCTCTTGCCCCCTTTTTACACTTCAGCTGCAATGCTGCAGCAATTCAGGGAATAACTTGAACTGCAAAGATGCTTAACAGTATTTTTAATTATAGACTTCTTGTGAAGAGCCTACAGCGTCTTCTTCATAATTCAAGTACAGACTATTAACAGAGGCCTGCAAGTGTCTGGACTCTATACAGAGTGAAGTGGTTATTATTTGCAAATGCTGTTTCTTTTCCACTGTAGGTGGGTCAGTATGTCCTTGGGAGTAAATCTGCTATCTTTTGGGAATGTTTCCAGTTAACTCCATTCTAACCACATTTGCTTTGCTTGGTTCTACTTCAGGAACTGAAACAAGTTTGGCTCCAGCATTAAATAACTGAGCAGGAAATAGCAGAAGGTTTATCATGTACAGGCTGGGCAGCGGTAGAGCAATATATTGAACTAAAAATACAGCAAAGATTGGTTTGGGAAGCTTCAGATTGGTTCCATTTTCATTAGGACATAGAAAAGCTCCCAGTGCTGGTGATTAAGTTATCTTCATTGAAAACACATCCACATATTCAAATGTCATCATGCTTCAAAAAGCGAAGTGTTGAGAAATAAAAGCTTAATGCCCCCAAATGAGGATCTGGTCAGAAAATGCATCCTGCACTTTGTCAGTTTGTGTCCGTGCCCTTTAGCAGTGCAGGTTCCTCCCTCTGCCCCATCCCAAACACAAGGAACAGGCTTGGAGGAAACTTGTAGCTGCACATCAGAAAGTTCACTAATAATGCTAACCTGCCTGGAAGTTTAATCATGGGTGGGAATGGTGTTTATTTTGAAACTGAGGGAAAGATAGGAATTGGCTCAACCACTCAGATGAAAAGGGGAAAGCAAAATACAGTGATGCAAATGCAATATAAAATTTGAGGAAATTTTGGCAAGGGAGTAGTTGCAAACCATGTCCAAGTCATTAGCAGGAGATAATTAAGTACCAAAATATCCCTACAATCCAGACTTCCAATCATTGAAACTACTGTCCAGTCTTTCAATTAACTTGTTATAAAGATGGAATAAAAGAGTTTGTGCCCTTAGCTACCTCTGATATACACTAAGGTAGCATCAGCGCAATCAGTGAATCGAGGGAAAACAAGCATAAGTGAAATCCAGTTCCAGACTTGGGTAGCAAACTCTAGGTTTGACCCTACGTTATTCTTTGAACAATAAATATTTTACTGTCTTCCAAACACATTCTGGAACAATCAATCCTATTCCAGATTTTAACTGGACTTGAAAAAAAAAACAAACTAGATAGCTCATTTATGGACACTGTGAAATATCCAAACAAGTCATTTTATTGCTATTAAGTAAAATATAACAGCTGGAAAACTAAACCTCAACCTGCCATTGACAGTTCAGCTAAAGAGAAAGAAAGTGAAATGGTTGAAACAAACAGAAAAAGCACTTCCCAAGGAACGCTGAGAATGGGGTGAGCTCCGGTTGTTCTGATTTCTGGCAGGTCCATGTGTGTGTTTGGTTTGATGGATGACGAGATAGGAAGTCAGGTGGGAAAGAGCCCTTGTGAAAGTAAATCTGCATTGTATCTTCTCCACCAGGGAAGAAAACTGTAAGGAAAAAAACTTATTGGCAAAGTACGAGGCACAAAGCCTGCTGCGCTCTGCTTGCTGTAGTTGAGAGGAAGACAGGAGCACAGATGTTAACACAGGGGTCTCCCCAGACTGGAAAAAAAAATAGCAAAGGAAAGAGTGCCTATCCGAGAAAGTTACTCCTATCATTATAAGCCTTTCCAGTTCTATTTAAAGAAAGCAAAAGAGCCAACAGAAGAAGCTGTGTTTTGCAGCTCTGCATAAACACCCGCAGATAAGGGTGGTACCAGGTGTCAGCTAGCCCTGCAAAGTCACTGAAATGTCAAGGATTGTTTTTCCTCTACTCCCTTTCTCTTTCCTCCGAGTGGGAACTGCCAATGTTTATTTAAAAGATATCCCTTGTATTTGGCAAGAATGCCAGCAGGGCAGACATTAATGGATTATTATTTGGAGCTGGAAGTCTGCCAAGGTGATAAGGATTCCCTGCCTACCCAAGGGCCCAGGGCCATGCCATTAACAGCGCAAGGCAGAAATGAGATTGTCCTGCCAGATGCTTTGCTACCCTGAGTACAGCAGAGACTTTAAAAGCGAGCTGCCTGCAACTTATATTTGATCTGACCTATAAAAATAATTAAATAAGTGAAGAGGCAGGCAGGGGCTATAATGGGAGGGCTAATCCATCTGTAAGACCCGGGGTTTATTCTTCTCTTGCGCAGCAGCGTGGAGAATTTGTTCAAACCACCGTGAAGTCACCGCAAATGTTTCTGTTCACTTCCCTGCCCTTGAACTAGATCTCAACCTGGAAGCCCTGAACTCAATTGCTAAAAGCAGCACAAGTGAGAGACCTCATTGTACTGTGGCAGCTTCAACAGTAAAATGACAACAAAAACATATCTCATTTTTAGCTCTGCTCCGAACAGGAGGAGTATGTCTTTGTGTAGCTATCCCCACGGTAGAATGGTTAATGCCAGCACCTCCTGAGAGGGCAAGCCTGCAGGAATGTGACATTTTGTGTCTGAGATATATTTAGATTAACATTGTTTACTATTAATCTTCTTCTCTGCAAAGCCCTTTCTTTCCCAACAGATGAAAAATGACCAGTATCGCTCCACCCTTGTTATCATACGTTCTTTGGAAGACGACCTTTTCCGTGGCCCATCAGGCAGCATGGACTATAATTAAGGTGCTTATAATACAATTCAGTAAAAGCAGGAGCTGGGGCACAGTAGCATTTACTGCTGTGATTGAAAGCCTTAAAGGTTATGTGGAATTTACCAAGTAGTAATTTTATCTGTTTGGAGCTGGCAAAAAAAAAAAAGAAACTTTGTGCTCATTTGAGAAGCTGGTCTGCCCCTAATGAAGTTGAAGTAAACAGAGCTGGTTTCCTACTTCTCATGAACACATGTAATGAAGTATTACACCAGACAGGTGTTCCCTCTGAAAAGAAAACACACACAAAGATTTAGCTACTTTTTTTCTCTGGATTTCTTTTTTCTCACCTTAAATGTGCCTAAAACAAACACACAGGCTCACATACTGTTCCTTCAGGGAGAACACATAGCCCACCTTTGCTGGTGACCTCTCCTGGCTCTGACACGGACCACGTTAAAGTTGGGTTCAGACCATGGTAAAACCCTCATGTAGAGCAGTCAGTCATCTCATACCAAGAGTGACGGCCAATACTGCCAAAGGAAATTCAGTGCTGAAATAAAAATACATTTCTCTACTTAATTCTAACATTTGTGCATGTGCTCCCCAGGTTTTTAAGCAGGAGTGTTCTCTGAAACGGGACTCTACCAGCAGCACAAAACTCAGACATCTGGAGCTGGAGAGCCATCCCCAGTATCAAGGCCATCGTAAGGAAAGTGTCAACTACACAAGAGAATTAATCTAACAGCAAACTTGGAGTCTGGAAGTTGGTCTGACTTTTCTGTCTGCTTTTCATACTATGCTAATATTGCAGATATTTGAGTACTTGCCCTGTAGCTAAGGCAGCACAATACGGCTGATCCTGAACAGTTCTGTTGTCTCCCTACTAACTCTCTGCAAGAAGAACAGGCAGCAAAAAAATGTTCTTTTTCATCAGATATTCCTGTCCTGTTTCTTGATGGGAAGATATGTGAGTTTACAAAGTCTTTTTGATGGATGTATCAAGAATTAAACAAGATTGAAGATCTTCTACTTTCTGAAGCTAATTTACATTTTCAGATTAATGCCTAAACTGGAAAAAACAATTTAACCACCTCTAGACTTATGTTACTCCATAGTCCTCCAGGAGAATCTCCACAACAGGAAGGTGTTAATTACTGAAACTCTACTGGGTTGTCATGGTGAAAGTTCCCGAATTCTTGGATGTAGCTTTGTATTAGTATCAATTCATGTGGTGACTATTTAATATGGAGGTTGTTTGGTATCTGCCGTGAATTACTGGAGCTTAAGAAAGGTACGTCACCCATGCATATAGTGCATGGGGTCTCCAGGCTGGGATGGCACAGGCAAAACAGTTTGTAGAGAAAAAGGGTGCTGCTGCAAAGAAGGATAAACAACTTAGGCCTGTAAACACCATTTATTATTGTTTCTTTATCACTCACTAGGAAACAAAGATTGTGTTTCTCAGCAGCAGTTTTACCATTACAAACAGCAATCTGATTCCCTGGTATCACAGCTTATTCCTAGCTCTAGGAGTGGGTGCACCAATGCAGGACAGATGGAGGCTGTGCCACAGTCCACATTCAGAAGGGGGTCTGTCCTCACCCACTCTCTGCCTTCTCATTCCTCTCTGACTGTGCTGGGGCTGTTCTCACCCCACCCCATAAGCTGTTTCTTCTATGCTCTCCCTTTAGTTGTTTTTCAAGAGCTTTCTTGCTGCCCACATGTGTCTCCTCCTCCTCTTGGACGCTGTGTTTTCTACAGAAGCAACAGATTGCTGTGACATTGTCCTTTTGATCTAATGAGAAAAACTCCTACAGCAATGATGTGCCTGTGTTTCTTTTCACATTATTTAGTAAGGGGGCTTGGACGCACACATCTCTCCCAGGATCCTACCTTTTCTGTAGGTCCTACCTTAATTGCCACTGCTCTCTCAGTTTAACAAGCTTTTCTTCCTCTACCCCCTCCCCCCTCCCCCAATCTTTTAAATATCTTTTAAATATTTCTAAATATTTCTTCATTATTTCTTCTTGCTCTCACCATGTTGCCCTGGGAGCCCCCACACTTTACCTGCCCTCACTGTGAACTGCTGCTGCTCCGAGGTAAAACGCTTTACACACAGCAATTGCAGGAATTATCTCAGTCTCACTTCACATAACCTGATGTGTGATGCTTACTAAGTTCTTAATCATTATGTATTTGTCCCCGGCTTGAGTACCACACAGGGTTTTCCAAAGTCAGACACAAAGTCAGGCACTTGGGCATCAGCTAACAAATTATGTGAATCTTTGTGTCGTGGTTCATCTCAGTGCAGAAAGCAGCACTGCTTAGCGCAAAAGTTAACGCTCACTGACTGAAGAAAGTATAAAATTGCATTTCCTTAGTAACTAGAGTTTTACCTGTCAAAAGGAACTTATTGCAATGGACAATATCAATTCTTTGCCTCTCATTCCCTTCAATGACGTAACAAAACTCAGGGCTCTCAGTTTCTTTTTAGAAAACTCTCCTTTACATGTCTTACCTTCTTTCTCAGCACTTTATTGGACTGCTTATATTTCTCTGTAAATTCTACCTGCTTTCCGAAGTCCCCTGTCTGAGCACTGGTGGGCTCTTTTTACCACTGGTACTGCCTCAGCCTGGGACCACGACAATTTGCTACAGCTCCCAGGGCTGCAGTTTGAACCCCATAAAACAGCTACTTTGCTTCTGGAGGCTTGAAAGACACTGTATCCCAAGTGCTAGCTGAGCTCCTCCCATGCAGACACCTGAGGAGAGTATCACAAAATAATAAGGGTCTGGTCAGCAAGGGTGCTCTTGAAAGAAGGAATGAAGAGTCTTTCCATTGCTGCCAGACTGAATCTGTCTGAGAGGATGTTGACAAACTACACAAAACAGGAGTCACGTATGTATATACCTGGACTCTTTCCAAACTTCAGAGTGCCCATGTTTTTCTTGTTGTTCAATTGTCTTTTTGGTCACATTTAGGCAGGACTGCGAGCATCCGTTCTGAAAATACTCTCTGAGAGGCCAGCCATGTGCTCAAACTGCTCTTATGCACTTCAATAAAGTGGAAAGAACAGAGATAAACGCTCCCAGAGCTCCGTTAGGTCAAATAGGAGGTTTCATTTGCCTGTTTGCCTCATTTTGCAGTCATCTTGAAGGCAAAAATAGGGGGTGAGAAGGCAACAGGAGAGAAAAGCATCATAAATCATCTACCATATTAGCAGGAGGCCGGATCGGCAAGCCTTGCTCATTTAGCTACCTTAAACTTTATCCAACCTGCTTATCCCCCAGCTGCAGGAATAACAGACCACTTGAAAGGTAATATTTTTGCTATTAGTGAAGAAAGGAAAAAATGTGATCTTTGCTGTAGCATGGGAATCATTTTTCCAGAGCTACAAAGAATGAGCCTGAGTGAATACTGCTATTTTTGGCAATAGCCCTCCTGCTTAGCTCACATCAATAATGTTAATGCTTTATTTGTGGTTTGGGCTGTAAGCAATGGTGAAAGCCTGCAGAGAAAAAGAAAAGTGGCAAAATTTGCTAAATAATTTTGAGTTCATAACAGCCATAAAAATACATGAATGTTTTCAGGATTCTTAGAGTCCATACATGCTCATAAAGCTGAGCTGTGAAAGCATTTTATTTTACATCTGCAAACATCACTGAATTACTCTTTATGAGGTTTTAATCAGACCTTTACGGTTTCAGTGGTTACAATGACAGACTGTCAAACACATTCTTAGATTCCTGTGTCTTACAATGTCATTAATACAGAGAATCTCATGTTTTTCACTTTCTCTATTTTTCACTTTCTCTACCACAGCAGCACCCAGAAGTCCCACTCAGGGCTCTGGTGTTTCAGGTGCTGCATAAACACAGAATTAAACCAGACTTTCAAGGTGTCAAAGCACTTTACATTTGGGGAGGAGATATTTCACTACAATAATTACAGCTTGTGTTGTATCGTCTTCCTTGTGCCCCTACACAGCAGCTTTGACCCCTGTGTCGGTGGCCTGTTTTTCAGACCTGCAGAGATCCCAGTGCTGCCCCTGAACATCCCTTCTCCTCCTACGTGCCACTGCTTACTTTTTCTTTTCCTAAATGACTGGACTATATTTGGAATAAGATACACCATAGGTGGAGAGATTCACCCAGCCGAAAAATATGTCATCTCCTAAAGCTCACTGAAGACCGGTCACAGTGTTTAAACCACTATTTATTTCAGCAGAAAAAGCTTGATTCTTAGGTGGCGTAAATCAGCAAAGCTCAGGGAATCTACACTGATTGGCCCTAAACAGAGTTGGCTCAAGTCACAGTGATATGCACTAAGCAAAAACATTTCATCACAGAAAACCAGACGAAATTACAGGCAAATCTGAACACCTGGGACTGCACAGAAAAAGGCCCTCTTGCCCCTGAAAAGTGTTTCCTTTCTCTATTTATGGAGCTCATTGAAAGTATATTTAATTTGTCAAAAATACACCAAATAAGTATATAGTTGACCCTCCCTATAAAAACCACATCAAAGCATGAACTGGCTCACAACAGTCTCAACCCACCCAAATATTCACAATCTCACAGGTACAAGAGGAATCCTACTCTAGTTAGTCATGCTTCTCAGGTTACTGTAGTTAGGCACGTACTTAATTACTCAGTTGAATCAGACAAGGAAAAGTATAATATTAGCTGAGACAAATTTTGTCTCCAACAAAATCAAGTAATGAAGACACTATTAGCACCCATGAAAGAAAAAAGATATTATATTTTTAACAGGCAAACAGCTACACAGAAGCATCAATTCAGGCACAGCAGATCTAATTTAGGACTGTTGCTAAGTGAGTAACTTAGGCTAAAGGAGGAATAATAATTTTTACTACTCCATAGCAACTCTGATTTTCCCAAAAATTACATGTTTAAGTTCTGCAAATTCTGCAGCCAACATCAAATTCCAAATGATCACATTAATAGAAGGAAGAGTAAAAGTGGAAGAAGGGAAATTCTAGTACCTTCCTCCCATCAACAAATACACATTAATGATATTGGGCTGAGACTTTACACATACAGGGTTAAGTGACAAGTTTTTTTTGTTTTTTTTTTTTTTTTTTCTTTTCTTATTGGAAGCTAACAGGGTAGCAAGGCCATCTGCATCATGCTTATACCACCGTGCACTGGTTGCAATTAGAAGCTGTGGACTTGATCATTAGTTCACTGGTTTAAACACAAATGCATTGGCTGAAATACAGTCATGCTGGGTTTAACAACAGCAATTGCAGAGTGCATTATTTTAGTTCACATTAGTATTGCGAAGACTTGGGGAAAAAATGCTTGGCAGACAAACAAATCTTCTAAATTCTGTGGAGCAAACAACTGGCGTGCTGGCTCCTTGGCCCCTAATCAAAGTATGCCCAGAAAGTACATCTGGAGCAATTTCCCAGCTGGGCTGCACAGCATATTCTGGGCCATAGCCCCAATAAGCACCTTCTACTGGTACCCTCCCTTGTTTGAAGAACCAAGAAAGCATCAAGCTGGACAGTGAGAATGAGAATGACCTATAAATCAGCAGCCCTGTGGACCTGACATGCACCTGGAGGGCAAGAGACCAGTGAGTGATTCAGAAAACATGATGTTCTCTCTTCAAAATGAAAACCCAATCTTAAAATGTAGTGATTAAGACCATTCCTGGAAGCTGGAGATACAGATTCAAGGCCCTCTGGAGAAAACGGACTAAAACTCAACTTTCATACAGCCTGGGTAAGAATTCCCTTTATTAGACTCACTGTTTTTAATGCTATAAATCTAATGATTACTATTTGATAAAACAGCGGTGCATTCACAACAAAGAAAATATCACCAATTATCAGACAAATTAAAGATGAAACTGATTGGCAGCAGTAAGAACTGCACTTTCTGGCAAAATTACAGTTGTGAAAAATAAGCTATACAATATTAATGCACAGCCCCCTTAATCCATTGAGTGTGTCTCCTCAAACGTTCGGAACCAGTACCTGCAATTGCAGCAAGATCTTTCCTTAGAAGATAAGAGTTTTCATAACATCTGCATGAGATGACGGGTTATCTTTCAGCATATTGCAACATGTTCAAGCTGTGCAGACTATCCTCAGCCCAAGAACATCCCCCTCCCCTTTTCACACATTTCTTTAAAACCAAAATTGATATTTAAAGTATTGTAGCTTTGCTGCATAACCTTCTGGCTCAAGCCACTGCCTGAGGCACAGTTACTGTGAATCATTACGTAGAAAAATATTACCCAGCATAAGGCAGCAAAAGTACATCAGAAAAAATATCAGAATTTAGATACCGAGAGCCTGACACATGAGAGAGTCACTCCAGCATAACTTGATGAGAAGGAGGGAATTTACAATAGCATAAAGCTGGAATAACAGTGGTTGAAAGGAACTAAATAGGAATCAGCCTCAAACTGATTAGGGGCCATAAGGGAACATGTGGCCTCAATCATAACAGCATTGGGTTTGAGAACAAAAGCTACTTCTCCCTTTCATAGGGACACTTCTTGAATTACATACGCTTTGAGACAGGAGACATGCCAGGCCATGATACGCAGATAACCACAGCTTAGGCAAAAGACTTCCTTCTGCTCTACATGACTTTAATTATCTTAAGCAGGATTTTACAAATAAAAAGCACTACTTCCTAGCCCCTCAGTTCAGTCTATTCCACCCATCACGATATATTGCAGGGATCACAAACCACATGCCAAATATGCCCTCTGACTTCGGTTCAAATAGCATCTGGCCAAAGGTTTCTGAGTTCTTGACAATACTGCAAGGTACTACAGTGTGTGGTCCCTCAAAGGCATCTGAACGGTTCATTCGCCCTACAGAAAAGGAAGGTTTTCCTGTACTGGTGGATTCTAGCCTGTCTGTAATTTGAAAAGGGTGATTTTTAGAGCTGGTTACAATTTAGACCTTCCAACTGCGAGTAGTTTTTGGACTATAACGTCAATGTTCATTAGAGAGGGAAAGATGACCAAAATTCAATTAAAATTTAGAAAGTTTTAGGCAACTGTATTTGTTTTACTCCACATTGGGAGGGCTTCAGCATCCTTGGACAAGTGGAATTACTTGGAGTAAATGCAGTGTAATGAGCACTAGTTTAGAAGGGAAGCACAATTTTATAGACTCAAAATCATCATGATGTCTCCTCACAGATTAGAAATTTACATTTTAGGCTAATGTGCAAAAACATTATGTAAATATCTTTCCCCCTTCCCATCCTTAATAACTTTCAAACCAACTAGCAGATTTCAAAGACATTTAACACAGGAGAGAGATTTCTAAGATATTAATCTCCTATAAACTGTGTGAAAATAGGTACGTGGGTAGACAAGAAAAACGTGATTAGTGCTTCCAGCAAGGGAAAGGTTGCAAAATGGGCTTGCACTTAATGAGACATCGCTGAGTATTTTCCGCACTGGAAATGAGAAATATGATGCTTTTCCCAGTGGTGAGATATTTAATTATAGTTGTGACCTTATATTCACTCAAAAAATCCAACACAGAAAACCAGAGTCAATGTATTTTACTACTCCTTGTTTGGAAAACCAGGTAACAAGAAAACTTTCTGGTGAAAATGTGCCAATTGACCTGCAGGTGAAAGCAAGCGTGCAGACAAAGGGAAGACAAAAGCAGCATTTTATTTTTAAAAAGGGAGCACCTGCTAAGTTTGATCAGATTTCTTCCTCTCACCCCAGCCTGCAAATATAAACAGATGGGGTGCCTCAGGTAAAAGATATCTGGCAGCATGGAAGGATCTCTTCCCACTGGTAATGAGTAGACGGATCGTATTATCTTAGTAAAGTAAATATAATTTTTAGTCAAAATGTCAGTTGTATTTCATGGGTTTTTTTCTTCCCTTGCTGAACGGTTCATTCTGGGTTCAAGGTGAAATCATTTGGCATGTTGCTAGGATTGATCTGTAGAAAATTATGGATTAAGATCCCCACCCAAACCAACAGCAAATGACCAAATGCTGCCGCTGTCACACATTTCACTTGGGTCATTGCTGCGGCCTCAAACTTATCATTTGTACTGGGCAAAGACCTCCTGATGCAATTAATTCCTCTTAAAGAACTGTAAAGACGAGTAACGTTCATGAGGTTGAGTGCAGAGTTTCACCTTGTCACCCGTGCAGGAGGCCAGGACGGCTGCACAAAGGCGCCATTCAGAGAACAGGAGACTCTCATTGACACAAACGCTTTCCAAAACATTCTCAACTGGGATTTTGGTGGAAGGTGTTACACAGCTCCAAATATTTGTTTCTTTGTTTCCATGGGGACAACAGCACACTGGTTTAATAATAAAACAACATCAATCCTCTGAGTTTGAGAGCTCCTTGATTTTCATTTTGAGTTAAAGATTTATTTTTCCACAGGTTTCCCCTCTCCCCAACAACCAACAAGTTGCACAGTTTAATGCCCTTTCTGTACTTCTGAGGGAGATCCAAAAGAGTAAAGACAAGTCTTGCAAAACTTGCATTATTCTGCTGCCTAGTATAAGCCAAGCACTGTATTAAACACATTCTAAGAAGTACATGTTTTGTAGACTTAGGTTATTTCATATCAGATCCTCAACATACTAAATTCTTCAATCATCCTCTCCCTGTAGAGAGGAGACTTGACAAAATGTCAAATAATCAAGGGAATGGAGTCCAGAAGTTAGGGCATAAAATGTTGTCAGCACTTGAACTTTGAATCCTAATTGCAAAAAGAAGGGAGGAAGTAAAAAAAGCAGTTACCCACACAGCTTTATTTTAAAACTTTATTCAGCCTAATTCAGAGCGCCTCTCCAGGCCATAGGAAAACTCTACCAGAGGGTGATTCAGAGTGGTTGACTTGAAAAGCTTCTGCAAAAGGCAGCTTAGAGTCATCTGTTCATTAACTGCACAGAGAACACAGAGCCAGTGGCCTCTTATGTTGGGCACCTAAATGAATGTTTAAAGTTGGGCTGCATTTACGTTCCCCAGGGATTGTGTGCAATTTTGCTCAAGTTGCTGTACCTGAAAGTGGTAGGTTTGTGGTGTAAAAACCTGGAATTGTGACACTCATTTCATCGGTGGTTTTGAGACCGAAAGGATTATTTCCTAATCTGACAGCAACATATGCTCATCCCTTGCGTGCATACATATTATGATGTACATATGATGTACATATATGAATATCGATGTACATATTTGATATGTATATCTGATGTACATATTTGAATATCTACAATTCTTATTAAAATATCTGATGTTCCTGAGCTATCAGCTGGAAGTGGAGATTCTCAAAAAAAAATAAATTACGTTCTTGATTCTCAGTAGGATGTGGATGTTTAGGTACATTCTGGGTCTTTCCTTTTCCTAAGCAATAGTATCACTAATGTTATGAAAAACAAACAAACATGGAAATTGTGGCCTAGGTAGCCACTCCGCTAGAAGTGAACCTTGTATGATAGAATATGGAGGAGTATAAGGAGAATCTCAGCACCAGTAAATACTAACCATGCCGCTGGAAAATAAATAGAGACTGACAAATGATTGTTGATGTAATCCCTGTGAGAGTGTCTAGACTAAAGGAGTCAAACCTACTGTCCGTAGGCTGGAGCTGGCTCCCTGGAGTCTTTCCACCAGCCTACAGTTTCTTGTGCAATAGCCACTGCAATTCAGCGGACAGGCACCTGCTTGCTTGCCGTCCGAGAAGGCCAGAGAGTGTAGACAGAGAGACGGGGAATGAATTCTTCTCCCCTCTACAGCTGTCTTGGCTTTTGTTTCTGCTCCTCCAGCCCAGAAGCAATGCAGGATTCCCCCAAACATCTACTATCTCTCCATCTCTACACCAGGCACACAGCGTCTCCTGATCTGGAGAGCATCTGATTCTCTAAGCCTCACTTTGTGTTCACAGGTCTGAAAGTGGTTACTTTTCCACAAGGAGTGCTTCCCTTTTGTCTCCTGCCAAGGGAAAAGAGAGTCAAGATGCAAAGAAAAGATTTTTTTTTTTTTTTCAAGTGGAGATGAAGAGAAGGGTACTGGAAGAAACCCAAGCAAGAGCCAAAAATAACTAACATGAAGAAGAAAGCCCAGAACAATCAGAAGTTGAAGGAAAAGCTGGGACAGAGGCTCCTTGAGGAAGCAGCTCCTCAGGAGTGAGAAGTAAGAGACACAGAAATGTTTCATTACGGCATTTTCTTCTTTAAGCAAAAAAAGTCTTTTTTTTTTTTACTTCAAATGAAATCTGTAACATTCAAAACCAAATATATCTCTCAGCAGTGTGACAGGAGTGCAAAATTTGTCTCTTCACTCATCACACACAGACTTGAACTGAAATAGTAATTTGGCCCTTGCCAAGGTGTACAGCCATGTAAATAGCAGTGCTGTAAATCAAAAGGTCCCCATGGTCTCCACGCAAGCAAGAGTGTGAAGGTCACTAAGCATGATGCAAGAGTTAAGCATGAAATATCTCTAACTAGACCTGGTACTTGTACCTTATAATCAATACTGGGGGGGGGGCGGGAATCTGCAGTCCACCTGCACTCCTTCACATCTGTCAGGATGGGGTGAGATATGGCAAGCAGAAGGTAACAAATTGGTTCAGGTAGACAGCACAGTACAGCCACCCTGCTAAAACATAACAAAAACAGCTTCTCCAAGCAGGGTGGAAATGATAACTTCCCTAAGATTTGGCAGATCAAATAGTTGTAGGCAGTTTTGACATTTTTGTAACATTTAAATCTCTCATCGGGCAGGTGACTTCATTCTTTATGCCAAATAAACAATCCAACACTTGCTCACAGTAAGGAGGCTCATGTAGTTATCTCCATGCCATCACATCACCAACATCAAAGAGTAAGAACATCCCCTTCCCAGCAAGGAAAACACCCCAGTACGTGTGGTAATTCAAGGCCTGATCCTCCTCCCACTTTGTGAGACGTGGCACGACACAAACACCAACTGATAGGTGAGCTGCCAGAGGCAGCGATTCCCAGCAGAATCTGCTCTGCTCTCGGTGACTGGACGTGGCCTCGATGCCGAGCCATGTCCACCACCACCGTGGGATGGATGGTCTGGCTGTTCTCCATGCAAGTGACTATCACTGACAATTAGATTAAATCAGAGATGCTTTGAGAGACTTAAGCAAATTATAAAAATGAGCAGAGCAATCAACACTATCAAACATAATAAACTGCTAGTTGTGCTTCAGCTCAGGAGGGAAGAGGCTCCACAGCTAATTTGAGTCTGGGGAGAAAAATGCTCCATTACTCCAAGAGGGGATGCAAATAAATCCCATTTCCTTGCAGAACTTACATCTTGCTCTCAGCCCACCTTTCAGATCAGTCTCTATTTAAGCTCTTTCACTGGACTTTTGGCTGAAGCCCACCACCTATGTGTTATTTTCCCAACAGAGAAAAAGCAGCTGCTTTCCCAAGGCCTGAGAAGACCCGTCTGACACTTTATACTCAGGACAGAAGAGGCAACCTACAAAACAGGCAGGGAACCCTCCTGACTCTTGGTGACATTACAACCAACCTACACAAACAGACTTATTCTAGCTTTCTGCCAGCCAAACAGTGCCTTTATTTTTTTAGTTACTTCCACCATATCTATGTTACCAATGACTAAGAGCAAAGAGAAAAATAAAGTACAGAGGAGGAAAATAAAAACAAAAGAAAGAAAACCCTCTGTCAAAAATAACATTCCCCATGCCAGAAGTATTAGTTAACAGCCTGATTACTGGAAGGGAGTCTAAAGCCCTGCTTAACTGGAAGGAAAAAAAAAAAAAAAAAAGGAAAGAAAAACACAAATTAAAAAAACCCCACCTGACAACAATATGTGAATTAACTCCTCCCCAATCTTTATTGGGGGTTGTAACCTTTCTGCAGAGGGAACTGTCCTGTCAGTTAATGTATCACCATTACACGCAACGTGTGCATCTCCCCTGGCCCCGTGAAGGACCAACCATGCTCTGAGGCACAGACAGAAGACTCATCAGACTGCCAAGATAAAGGTGCTTTTTCTTTTAAATAAATGTCTCTCAAGAAGAAAATTCAGACCTATTGAGCCACTCTGAGATCTTGTCTCCTGTTTACCTATGTCTCAAACAGCTCCAAAAATGTCTCACATTCTCCCAATTCCAAGTAGACGCAGTGACGCTCCAACTTTTTTGCTTTGAGATTTTCAGACGAAAGGCGATATTCAAGTGCCAAATACCACAGGTTTCTAGTGGTCTCCAATATCCTGAAAATATGTTATTTTTAGTGTGTGGTTGGCAAAGAAAGGAAGTGTTAAGTCTTGGACCAGTATCAAATCTGACTGAAAATTAGCAGCTAGGAACATCCTCTTTGATTATTTATTCCACTTTCCCATATCCGAATAGCCCCAGAGGGGCCGTAACGAGGAAAATCACTAGGAAAACACCTGATAATAGCAGGTTAGTACTGAGCGCTTGTCCTGCTCTCCCCAGGAAAACATCCTAAAGTTTGTTTCCTTGGTTTTATGAGCAGACTCCTGGTGCAAGCAGGATGGTCTGTCAGAAAAGGGCCCCTCATGCTTCACTGCAACTCCTCCACTGCAACACAGGTAAAAGAGCAGGAGGAGAAAACCCCAGATAATCCACTTCCAGATGCCTCTATTGTTTTCTCAGAGATCCCCATGGCAAGAGAACAGCCTGTGGAGCATGGAGTCAAGTTGTTTGTATTCACAAACCCAGCACAAGAAACTCATTACAATTTGTCAGTGCTCGTAGAGGCTTCAAGGCCTTTCCTCTCAGTATCTGTTAGCTTCTTTCTAAGTTAAGAAATGATCAGCTGCAGTTTTAACAGCATTTTGATCTGTTACATTTGGCATGGTGCTGGGCCAGCCCCATTTAAATCACTGGAGTGCCTACGGGAACCAGTCAGCATTAAATTGGAATTCACGCCACTTGCCTATGGGTTGGACATGGATAAAGAGAGAGACGGTTGAGCAGGACACAGCTCTAGCATCATATTTCCCATTTATTCAATACTAAATCAAAATTCAGATGTTAACACTGCTCTTGCAGCAGCTGAGTCGATGGCTGGGAGCTCTTCACCACCACCCTCAACAACCAGGACGGGACAGTTGCACTCAGCTGCATCCTGCCTATTGTGTCCAAATGTCACTGACACAAGTCTGATAAGGAGTGGTTGAGGGACCTGGGGCTGTTTAGCCTGGAGAAAAGGAGGCTGAGGGGAGACCTTATCACTGTTGGTCTCTTCTCCTAAGTAGCAAGTGAAAGGATGAGGGAAAATGACCTCAAGTTGCACTAGGGGAGGTTTAGATTGGATATTAGGAAAAAATTCTTCCTGGAAAGGGTTGTCAGGCATTGGAACAGGTTGCTCAGGGCAGTGGTGGAGTCACCATCCCTGGAGGTGTTTAAAAGGTGTTTAGACAAGGTTCTTAGGGACAGGGTTTAGTGCCAGAGTTAGGTTATGGTTGGACTTGATGATCTTGAGGGTCTCTTCCAGCTGAAATGATTCTGTGATTCTATGACCCAAGTTGGCACGCTGGGTCTCTCTCTATCAGGCTCTCTGCCTGTTAAAGGCAGCAGGAAAGCTTGATCTGTAAGACATCAATCGGCTGCATCTGCACAGGGAGATGCAGAGCAGCAGGATCCATGGGGCTGCACTGCAGCTAGCAGAGGCAGGTTTGTTCCTGAAGTGCAGAGTATACAATGATATCTTTTAAAAAAAGTAGTTGTCTTTGTGGCAGTCAGTGCAAAGTTATTGTGAACCTTTTCCCTTGGCAAGCTAGGAGGCTTGGCTGCCATCTCCTCACCTTCTGAACCAGGCAGGCTTATCATCACCATCAACTGCTCCTAGCAGCAGAGGTTTGGGGTTTGATTCCAATTTTGGCTGCCTTGCTGTAGCAGAGATTAAGACTTAGCTCCAATATACATGCAACACTCTCTTCTAACCTACAAAGCAGCATTCAAACCCTGCTCCTCATCCCCCCCAACTCTTGGTGTGACCCCAGAGCGTGCCATCAGGTCTCCAGAGGGCAGAGGCACCAGCGCAGGGCATTTCCTCCAGTGAAAGACAACACAGACAACTGTCACACACGCACAGCACCAGAGGCAGGACATGAATAGCTCCAAAACGCCAAGGGAAGCCTACAGTGTTGCTAACTAATAAGGTCAATCCAAACGACATCAACTCCTTTAGGTCAGAATGAATGACAAGCGGGACATGCCACAGAAGGCTGCACGGAGAATTCACAGATGGACAGGCAATCTCAATTAAACTGTCCTTCCCTCCCATTCTCCTCTGAATTACTGCTCTAAAACCCCTTAATTATCTAAACTCAATTAGTCTCAGAATATTTGAAGCTTCCTGTTCAGACTAATTTCTCTCTCTTTCTTCATTTGGAGTGCTTGACTTGTGTTAAAGAACACTTAGTGCCTGTGATAAGAAGAACTTGACAAAGGCAGGTCAGGACTTCAAGGTATTCACAATCTCCCCTCTATCCTTCCAGTGTCTGAGAAGATCATGCACTTGGTCTACACATCTATCTATCCAGATGAAATTTCAGCTTCCGTGACAGGCTTTTTTTTTTAATACCTTAAGCTAAACATTTTCATTGCTAGTGGCAACTATCAGCCATTGCAGCTATTTTCACTACTAAAGATTTCCGTATGTACTTTCCGAAATAATTTGCAAAGCAATAATTTTCTATTATTGCTATTGTTATTCCTGGGAACAAAAAAAACATGGTGCTAATTCCAGCAAAAAAGAACATTGGTGGCAAAGCAGATAGTAAGACAAGATAATAGAAGGAAGCAGTTAAAAGATTCCCTTTTGTTTCAGTGATGAGACCTCTTTGTGCAGACCGAACCTGCACATTTTCATTCTAAGGGCAGGAATAATATCACTGAATTTGGAGCCTCCTACTGTTTTAGCCTCTGCAATGATGGAGACCAATGTGAAGACTTATTAAAGCCTTGTAAGAAACATCTACCATAAGGTTTTGTGCCCCTCCTTAAGTCTGCGTATCTCGTTCTCCCTACAAAAAGTATACAAATATAGGGCCTTTTCAGGTGGGGGAGCTCACAGGATAAAGGCCCCAACTTGGAGGCTTATTGGTAGACTCACACCTCCAGGATTGCCTAGAAATTAGGTGACCATTTGTCTAGGGAACCAGACAAAAGGTAGTTTCTCTTCCTTCAGACAAAGTTTAGAGAAAAAAATCTTTTTTAGCTGCAAGGACATGTGTACACGGACCTTTCAACTTCATTATCTTGATTCAATCAGATTTTTAGATGCACTTTTGCAAAATATGTTATCTGAGTTGAAAATTAACTACTTTAGTATAGCTTAAACCTATTCCAAAAAAAAGCTTAAACGAACCTTAAAATGGTTAGCTTGCTCAACAGGTTGTACCAAGTTAGTATCATACCTGTACTTAAAGGAGTTCACTGATGCCTCATGCAGGCAAACTCTCACAGATAGGAAACTGAAGCACAGACTGATTAAATGCATTGTTCAATATGAAATACGAAATCTCTGGGCAAGCCAGAACTGAACCTAGTCTGAGTCCCGATTCAGCACACTAACCACAAAGCCGGAGCCAGGAGTGCACTTACTGCCGATGCTACGGCTGCTGTGTGGGATCGAATGCAAAGTGCTCCCCAGCGAGCTCGTCTGGGGAACCAGACATCTCCACGGCCTAAGGTGCGGCAGCAGGATCAAACTTCTCCTGTTTGAGAGGAAACCTCTCTCTCCAGCCCTCCACAAACACAGAATTCTTCTGGCCCAGAACTGGCTGGAAAACAAGAATTCCATTTTGCAGTCATTTCTGAGGTTTTAGCATTTAGTTTTATTCTTGCATTGGGATAATACTGACACTGAAAAATTGATATTTTTTTCACCAAAGCCAAAGAGAAAGGTTTGGCAAAAAAAAAAAAAAAAGGCAGAGAGACAAATCTTTCTATCCCACATCCCTTAGAAGTGTCCTTATTACTGAGAATACCACCCCTACCCTGCGCTCTCACACCCTCATATCCTGCAGTCTCTTCCCTCCGAAAGTTCTGTCTCCAAGTGAGAGAGGTTTCCAAGAGACCAGTTTCTCTGAAACTACTACATTTCTACCAAAAGTTCTGTAATTAGCAAGGCATTTTTTCCCCGCACTACAGTGACATTTTCTCTAGGCATATAACTACAGGAAGAGGAGAAGGCCAGGAACCATGTTAGTCCTGGGCCTCAAGATAAGTATTATAATGCAAAGAATCATTTTGCGCAGGTCTATGCTTGAAAATGTCCTGCAGGTTTGCTAGTGTGGGATGGCCCTTTTATCTTTATTTGTCTTCTCAGGTCATGTTTTGGGTTTGGCATTTTTTTGTTAGGATTTTTTTGCTTTGCTTTGTTTGGTTTGGGTTTGTGTTTTGTTTTGTTTGTTTGTTTGTTTTTCCTCTTCATAGCTGTTGATACACAGGGAAAATTTTAAGCTTTTAGTTTGTTTTGTAAGTTTTTAGGCTTCAATCTAAAATACACTCTTCATATGAACCATGCAATAGTGTAACTCATCTTTCAGGTGAGTATAAGTTCATTGTTGTGCCTATTTCACCTTTGACAGGGAATCTGTGCACAGAGTTTGGAAGTTCACAGTACAAGTATGTTCCCACCTTTCACAAGTCCATTTGGTCTCCAACAGCTATTGCTGAAAATGCCAGGTTGTCATTTTGTCAAAGAAATTTCTGCAGTGTCAAATTCATATAAACTTAAAGCCTGGCTCTACAGGTATGAGAAACACTTGAGCTAAAATGCTACCATTTACACAAGTTATAAAAACCTGTGAATACTGATTATTCCAGCACTCAGACAGGGATAAGAAACTTTTTGGCTTTGACTTGGGTAAGAGTTTCCTTCTTTCACCAATAAAATATTGTGGATAAGACTGAAGTAAAGCTAAAACTATATAAACCGAAGTTATTCTAACAGCTTGTAAAGACAGATGAGAGTCATTACATTATTTATGCACATGAGGGTACTGGGACAGACAGGATTAGATGATTTACCCAAGATCAAACAATGAGTCAGTGACACAGTTTTCTGCTGTCCAGTGAAAACACGGATGTACAGTAAGCTGAAAAGAATTCATTTATTCCCCATATCAAAAGGATAAAGGAGAGAGCATTCCCTCTGCTATCTGAGCTCGTGGTTCCAATAAGTGTTGATAGAACTGAATTTGGCAAGCAGGAAATTAGCTGCACTAGTCACATATGCAAAGCATTTGCTGAAAACAAAAATCTTGAGTTACTCAATTAACAACAGTTTTCACTTGCCAAAGCCACAGGCCTATCTGTCACAGCAGCAATTTACTCCTTGCTGCTTGCTTGAGAAGTTAGAAGGATCCAACCCTTTCGGTGTCCATGGCACAATTGGCGAGGACATTGTGCAATGCCAAAGTCTTGCCTCATGTCTGCATTCAAACTGCACAAACTGACTGACTTGGTTTCAGTCAACACCAGCTTGGATGGTGGGGTTTTGAATTGTTAGTGGGCTGATAGGATCAACAAGGAGACGGAACAATTCAGCCGAAGGCTCATCAACCCTCAGAATGCCCTGAAGTGGGCCATATCCTGCCATAAATATTTGCACAAAAATCCTGCTGACCTCAGTGGTGGTTCTTGGTACAAAATGATGGCAGGATGTGGTCACAGTGATCTTTCTAATAATAGGTTTTCCATTGAGATCAATGGACATTGGGCCTCATCTCATTGCCAAAGCTTGGTTCTGAGCTCTAAAGAGAGACATTGTTTTCCTGCAGCAGGGAGCACACGATTGCCAAATTTACTTCTGGCAAAGGCAGAGGTTTATTTTTAATGCTGAATAACACCAAAAAACATCTGATATTAATTAAGAGAGTGTCTTCCTTCTACATATCTCAAAAAAATAATCTTCCAATGTTGCTGTTGGAAAAACACACAGAAAACATTAATATATACATATTAAAAGTCAAACAAAATAAGTGAAAACCACTTTTCTGTTACCTGAATGCAACTCTAAGGTGACTTTTGCATGCATGGAAGCAGCAGGTGCTCAGCTCTTCAGGGAAGTCAAGTCAATGTACTATAGGTGTATAGACCCAGGCCCCCAAATAAGTTCCACACAGGCACATTCCTCTGTCTGTCGGCAGCAGCCCTCACTCCATTTTTCCTGAGCCTATCCCTCCCTTGGTGTTCATTACAGCTTTGAAGCCTACATGTAGAAATCCTTATCTTCAGGATGCTAGAGGATGACTAAATGTTTTCCAGTGTTTTATTCATTATCTCAGTCCAACTTAAACTGATTTTAATCTTGTGGTTCTGCTATAAAGATAAGAAGAAGCCTGCCAGGGAAATAAGCATTTCACAGGTTAACAGCACAACTCCCCTAAAGAGGAAGCAGGTTTGTTTTCTGCATTATTTTCTAGAAAATGTTAAAACAATAAAATGAATGAGAAGCAGTGGAGGACAAGTTGTAAAGGAGCTAATTTCCAGCTCAAAGCAGCTCTGATAAAACTCAGTCTCAGATGACAGGGGCTGTGGAGTACGAGGGGAGGGGCAGCTCTCTTCCTGGAAAGCCAGACAGGATAGGATTGATTTGAGACATCTTCATTGCCAGAACAGCTGGTATTGGCTAATCATCAGAAAACAGAGCCTTCAGCCTACAGGAAACGGAGAGCAAGCAAGGAAGACAGCTGAATCAAACCTTCAGGTTCCAAAAGTGTAAACGAACAAAATAATAACACACACACAAAAAAGCCTCTACTCACACACAAGCCTTCCTGGAGACTGACAAATGCCAAAGGAAGTGCCAGTGCCCTGACTAACAAAAGAACCCTGAAACGCTGCAGGCTCCGGTGCCAGCAGCGGCAGAGCCGGCACCCAGTTACAAGTGGGTGGCTCTCTGACACGGCGGCTGCCGGATGGGGCGGACAGCTCAGCCTGAATCACAGGGCAAAGGATTCCTTCAGTCCGGGAGGAATCCGTACAATACACAGGCTGCCTGCTGCTTTTTTTTAACTTTTACTTTTTTTTTTAAATACTCCTGACTTTGAGAGCCCAGCCGTTTCCTTCCTGCCGTGCTCTGTGGGCGTGCAACCGGCAGATGACTCCTCATTGATGGCACCGTGTGTATGTGAGAGAGTGCATGAACACAGAGGCGAGAGGTGCCAGACTGAAAACCCCCAGGGACTGAGCTCTCCTGGTGAACCCACAAACCACTGCTCTGACTGGCTACTAACAGAGCAGATGTCCCATCCTTGCGCTCTCAAGGGAATCCGTTCACCCAGCTGATGTGATTTAGACACACACACACACAAGATTACAAGTCAAACCTACGGCAGATTTAAGACTTTTGGAAATCCTTCCCAGAAGGAGGGATGGCTCCTTCTCCCTGGCCTTAAGGCTGGAAGCAGGGCAGAGGATAATAAGAGTTTTCTTACACCCCTCCAAGAATCTACAGGAGCTCCTTCATTAGGGTTACAGACAAAGCTGGCTTTGGTTTACTGACTACTCTTGTCTCAGAATGGGGAGGGGAAATGCTTCTATTGGGCTAACCATGTAACTTCACTCTCATCTCTGTATGTCTGGAAACTACTTGAACCAAGCAAACTCAAGTCTGGAAAATCACTTGAAATTATTCTCACTGGCCACTAAGACTTTTTGGTCTCTTTATACACCCCAGGTCTGTTTTCAAAGGTAGGTTTAACACAGTAAGAAGCTATCTTCTCTAGATATTAATATTTCAGAAGGTCAACCATTGATCACAGTCTCCAGATATGAGACCACCACTGTGGAATTTGAGTCAAAAAGACTCACTCAACATTTCAACTCTATTCACTGCTATTACCTCTTGACAGGTTCCTTCAAATACACTTTGATTTGTGCTTTTCATAGTGCAACTCTCCTAACCATGTGAAAAAGAGATTGAAAACACAGCCAAAGGAAAAGTGATTTTGAATTAAATACTTACTGATTGAATACTACTGACATCCATTGGAGTCTTCACATTTATTTCAGCAGGATCTACATCAGCTCTATCACCAACAGGCAGGCTACTCTGAGAAGCCACTGTTTTAAAAACTAGTCTCTTATGTGCACTACAGCTGATGTAGTGCACACTACTATGTGCCTAAATGGAGAGAAGAAATTAGACTAAATCTGTCAGACAGACAATGCAAGAGAGAAGGTCTGGTCACGTTGGCGCCCAGCATTCTAAGAGCAGGAAGGCCCCACTTCAGCCACACCCTACAGCTTGACATGGGTGACAGTGCCGTGAATCTCTGCTCACGTCAGAAGGATATACCTGCAGCACACTCTGACTCCCCAGCCTGACTTCAGGAAAGCTTTTTGTACCTTCCACTGCTCTGCTGCTGAGCTTCCGAGTTCAGTCACTGCCCAAGTCTCTTCCAGCTTGTTTGACACTGATCTTGCATCTGCTCTTTCCCATCAGCATTAGTGACATCTTGCCCAGCTTCATCTCTTTCTCTCTCTGTCTTGCCTTTCTTCCATCAACAAGCTTGTTTCTCTCCATGTTTTATTCTTCTCCATTAAACCTTTTCCTTTTTTTTTCCCCTCCTGGCCTCCTCTGCTTTTGCAGAGGAAATTTCCTGGTGAAAGTCCACCCTGAAAACCAATTTCCATCCCTTGCTGTCCTGCCACCTTTCTACCACTAGAAATTCACCTCTAATTTAGCTGTAACCTGCAGTCTTTTTTGGCTGCTTTGACCAGCCCACAAAACTGTTGCTGCCCAAATACTCCCTTTCTTCTCTTCCCACTTCTCTCCCTGCATTGGACCTGGTTTATCACTTCCAAGAGATAAACTGATAATGCACAATGTGTTCTTTTTCTTCTCTGCCAATAAGGCCCTCTCACTCCTATCTGCCGTCCCTCTAGCCTCTCCACTGATCCACAAATCAGCCTTGTTTCCTTTTTGTTCACCCTTACATCATTTCTTCTGCTCCAGTGCTTATTTTCTTTCTCTCTGCAGGACATGCTTGCACTCATTTAAATTTCTGCTAACTTGAAAGAACCCAAATCTGTTCTTTGCCCGGCTTTGCTTTTTTCAGTACTGCCCATTTTGTGTCGCTCACATTCCATCTCCTCTTTTTATTTCTAAGATCACTGGGCTCACCACTTGCAACAACATCTGGATGTCTCCTCCTCCAGGTTCACAACAGACTCTGCTCAGTCTTCATTCCACCAAAATCATTCTTCTCTCAGTTTCAAAAGGCACTTGCCAAAATTTCAAATCAATACTCTCTCTTTTCTCCCCGTGGCTTGTCAGCCAGCTTCGGCACTTCCAGTCAAGCTCTTCTGGAAGTCCTGTCATCCCTTGGCTTACATGATTCTTTCCTCTAATGATTCTCTTCCTCCCATTCCCATCACTCTGTGTACAGGTTCTAATGAGGATCATCCACTGGCTTTCTATTACCCACCTTCTATGGGCTTCTCAGTTCCGCTCTCCTCTACCCAGAGAGCACAAGCAGCGAAGAAGAAATCTCATCCACAGCCATAAACAAATTACAGCATCTCTGCACAGACAGAAGTCCTTCTGCACTCTAGACCTTCTCCAAGTTCAAGTTCCATTCAATACATGCAAACAGCACCAGGAGGTTAGAGTTTGGCTTTACAACAACAGGAAAGAATGTGATATTCACAGAAGAGAGCATATCACCAGCTTGAAATCAACTACAAACATGCCCAATGCATATTATTGGCCATATTCTTAACTGATTAAATCTTTATCAGCTGAGAAATATTTCAGAAGTACCCACCATCCTAAGAGTAACCACAGAGGCAGCCAATGCCCCTATCTACCCTCACTCTCACCTTTTTCCACTCACTTAAAGAGCTTTCAACTCATTCAGCTCTTTGTACTTGTGTTTATCATGACAACTGAGGCCAGCAACAGCAGTAGGTTAATATATTTACTTTGGGAAAGGGTGGAAGGAGCAAGTTCTGGTTATGGCATCCCACATTTGGTCAGGATCCTGCTTGGCTGGCGAAGTGTGAATACTGATAAACTTCCTGGTCATGCCTGTTAAGCCGTGCTCTGCCATGGCTTCTGAATCAATCCAGCGTGGGTGAGCCCCGGGTAAGGGAAAGTTCATGGTTAACTGCTAACTGCTAACAGAAAAATGGTTTGCAAATGAGTCGCTATAATCCCAGAGAATGGTGTCTCCAGTGCCTACAACTTCTAATGGTTCCATTGTACTCTTTTAACAGGTGTTTAGTTTCCACCAAGAAGTTCTGACTTTGCTGACAGGGGAGTAAGCTGAATCTTTGTAGAGTGACAATCTGTCATTCTTTCTACTCACATTATTTTTCCTTCTGCCCAAATTGTACAAAGATATTGATTGATCAAGGATCTGCCAGTCACTTATCAATTTGAAAGACCTGGAATGGTAAGTTAAATGCAACAAACTAAACAAATCGAAGTAAAAAGTAAATTCTTCACATCTGTATTTCTTCTATATCTGAAAATTCACTGATTTCACTCTGCTACAAGAGATAAGTCCTTATATAACAACATCGTATAGACAATTCTCATCCTATTTCTGTGATTTCAAGAGTATAATAATCATATCCTCAAAAGTATCACTTAACTTTATCTCCACATCCTAAAGCGATTCAGTCTTTGAAAGAAGAGTTCTCGTCTGAGTTCATCTGACATTTCCAAATTTCATAGAAGAGGCTGAAATAGAGTACTGGCACTTGCATCAAAACCACAGCATGGTTGTTCCATAAACCACTCGTTCAGCTTCTAAGACCCGGTTCCCTTTGGTGGACCACCACTTCAAACCTGAACTTTGCTGACTGGCTTAACAATTTGTTCCTGGTATCATGTGACAAGGTTTTGAAGCTCATATGTGTAATGGGGCATTTGCTGCTAGTACAAAAAGAAGGAAAAAAAATAGTAAAACATGAGGTTCCAATTGTACGAAAAGCAGAAACATCTGCTGGAGTCATGAGCAGTTGATTAGTGGAGTTCATTTCTAGGGTAAGGCTTTGGTAGATCAGCTCTTCTATCTGAGTATATTGTTGTAGTCACTGGAAGCATTACAAAGAGTTACAAAGAATAGGCAGGAGAGATATAAACAATTTCTTAGGGTGCTAGTATCCTTAAAAGCCACATATAATGCATCGGTCTTCAGCACTGCTTTACATGACACCAGCACATGAAATTAATAGCTGTACTTAAACCTTGCTTTTATCCACAACAGCTAAACATCTGCTAGTCTTTCAGTTATAAACCTACACTATTTTTGAAGCTTATAACTAGAAACTATAAAAATTCTTTTGGAAGATACAACACAATGTACAAGCTGTCAGTCTAAGCACATCTCTTACTTGCAAAATAATCCAACCAAGTTGGATTCAGTCTGCCAGTCAAGACAATGACAAAAACATTAGCTGTTTTTCAAGATGCTGCTTGGATTTCAACCTAAAGCTTTTCCAGCTAATTACACTAACATAAGGATTAACACCTTGGAACATTTGCACAAAAAGCACTTCCGTTAAGGCTGCTGTTGCAGACCTGTGATCATAAGACCACAAGCCTTGGCACCCAGGAGTACATGAAGCCACCAGGAAGAGGATGTCTTTAAGGTTAAGCTGCTCTTTCATTAGCTTGAATATCTAATTGAAGGTTTACTACGAATCTTAGCCTCAGCTCTTGTCCAATTCCCGATGACAGTGGCCTGACCTAACCTCCCAGTTTCCTAGTGCTCCATCTGCATCCATCTGTAACCTTGTCTGTATTCCCCATCCAGGAACAGGGTACTGTTACATTCAAAATAACGACTAGGACTTGGTAGCAAGCAATTTCCCTTCCCCTCCTGACTTTACTGTTTTGTCTTTAACAAAAATATAAAATAACAAATACAAAACAACTTGTAAGACTGGTGGGGTTTGTGTTCAGGCGTATAGTTTTTTTTAACTTATCATTCAACCCTACTATGACTTTGGGAAGACTGTTTAATTATACAGAAATTAAAAGATGTCCCACATTTTACCAGGAAAATGGCAGATACTGAGGCATAGTCAGTGTTTCGAGTGGCTTTCAGTCTAACCTAAAGCAGAAGAAACTCTTCACACTTTTTAAAGTAAAAATTGTACTTGGCTGTGGAAACTATTATGAGAGGTCCCTAGAAGAAACTGTTTCCATCAGAACAGATAAATTTTTGCAAGTATTCTATCTTTCAGAAGATACTGCACCTGAGCCCCTGAAATCCTTTTCATGCTTTCATCTCTCTGTAAGATTCTTCTTTTAACCTTTCTATCATCAAGACCCTGCTGTGTGCCTGTTTTCTCTTACCTGAGCTTGTAGGCAGGTGGGGAAATCACCTGAAAGCACTGTTCTTGAGATGCTAGCGAAAGCAGAGATGACCACTGTCTCTAGACAACAGATCTGATCATCCTTCCCTATTTGAACATGTAATCAACTTCTGAACCCACAGGGTACAATGTATGGTGAGCCACTGTGGAGTGAGCAAAGCCCAAGCATCAGTCTAGTTTAGCTTTTCCAAACACCAAGTGTGGATGCTCTTTCCAGTGCTCCTTCCTGAGACTTCCTGTCAGTTTTCCCCCTTTGTTTCTTCAACAAATCTTTTTAGAACCCCTTCATGGTATCCATGAACTGTCTTTTAAAAACTCAGCTGAACTCACTGGATGCAAGTCAGATGGAACATGAAATTCAAAAACCTACACAGGCACATCTGTATGTCTAATAAACTAATTATTGACCTTATAAACTTGGGCCCTTAGTAGGGGCTATTGTTTCAGGCCATAAGCACTTAACTTCTCTAATAGAAATAGTTTACACTTGGCTAACTTGACATATGAGCAGACAAAGCTAAAGTCCATCCACAAAAGACCAACAGACCTGCCCTAGGTCACTCCTGTCAGGTCTTGTTAACCGTACTTGGTAAGTGCTACCATTTGTCCAAAACTGCAAGCAATTCTGTGGATTGCCATTAAGATTTAATGACAGACTTTGTTGCTGCAAAGACATCTCGTGATACAAAAATTCCACTGCATCAGCTTCCTAATATCATAAAATTAACTCAAATTTATATCAAAGACCTAAGTTCCCAAAATTATTGGTGCTGCTGCACCTCTAGCTCCATGATTAAGATGACAAGTTATTAGCAAGAAATAAGGGCTGAGATGAAAGTTCTTTGGTGAGCCACAACATTACCAGAAGCCACGGGGACCCAGCTTTCTCTCCACCATGATTTATGAACAATAGAAACCTCTAAATGACCTGCTCATGGGAGACTGAGCTGTGGTACAGCTCTGTGTACCTTTGCACTGGAGGTGGAAGAAGATGCACTTAATCACTGTGGAAAGATACAGAAGTGGGAGACACGGCTCTGTCCCTTCTCCATGTCATCCATTGTGCACACTCACGGTCTCTCAAACTACAAATACCAGACTTGTGCTACCAATGCAGAGCCATTGCTAGTACTGCTACAGAAAATAGACAAAAGCCTTGGATGAATAGCAGTTTGGGGATTTATTTCATCAGTGAGCTTAGGAAGGATAAATAATGGTGACACTCAACTGCCAGGATCTGTCTCATCTTCTCTGCCTTCTCTTCCTGAGAACCGATGGAAACAGCTCCTGTAGCCAGCTTTGGACTAGACAGAACAAAGTGAAGGACCACGTTCTTTCCAGCAGTGCAAAAGCCTCTAGGAGCCACAGAGCCTGCCAAGCAGAGGAGGGAGGGACCGCTCAGTTTCGATGTCCGCATCCGTTATGAGTAAGTCAGTGGTGCCCTGACAAGAAGACCTGAAGAACCCAGGGTGTGGCAGCTCTTCAGCAAAGCAGCAGTGGGCCCAGAAGCCTATGCAGAGGGTTTGCTCCAGGAGGTTGTTGTGCCAGTGTGAGATGGGCTCCAGCCTCTGCCAGAGCTGTGTGACTCATGGGCGAGGGAAAAGCAAGACTTGGCAACCTGGGCTGTCTCACACAGTAACAGGTTTTGTTATCCACAGGATAACCGAAGGCCTCTGTGGCATGTGGTCAAACACTTCAGCAAAGGACTTTAGTCCATGTCACTGTCTGGTCATCTTCTTAATAGCAATGGACCATATAACTTAATTCAGGCAGCCTACAGGGTTTGACGCGTCCCGATTCTCCCCTGCTTCAGCTGCCCAAATGATGGTTAGCAGGCTGTGGAGGTGTGATGCTGGTGGGACCGCTAGTCTCCTGCTCTTTTCCCATTGCAGCAGCTAGACCTGCCAGGCCCCAGACACCAGCAACATCCATCTGTGACAGGACACCACTCCCACGCAGCACGGTGAAACCAGGACTGTGATTCACGAGTGGAACCACTTCCCCTGGGATGGCTGTAATGGCTCCCATTTCCTGCTCTGTACCCTACCCAGCTTTTAAGGTTCTCATCCTCACCACAAGAACCAAACAGCTTACATAACAGACGCCAGTCTGCTGTAGTTTACAGCCCAGCACTTCAAGTTGTTACTGGTTAGTACCTTTAAAAGCTGGGCTGTACCCACCTGTGATGAGAGCCCTGGAAATGCCATCTTCCTTCTGGTACCCTCCTTTAGTAAGACTACATGTTGCACTTAAGGCTCATGAAAAATAACCTCAGGCCTCATGAGTTGTATTAGGCACCCTGACACTATTTTACTACTCTGCCTTCCGCAACACAAGTAGCAAATAAATTGTACAACCTGAAGAATACGAAGACATCTTACATGCCTAGAGATGACATATTATATTTTCCCTCTCGGCTCAAATGAATTCCAAAGCCATGATATTTAACAAAAAGCCTAATCATGCATTGCTAAGTTTTTTGGCAGGCCAGATCAAATATTCTTAATGAAACCTTTTTAACAAGTGGGTAATGCACACGTGGCCTAGCTCCCGCGACACACTGAACACCCTGACCTGTGGCTAGCGCTATCTTGTGTGCAAAGTGGCATACTTGGTTGATTAACCATGTTGAAAGGATAACATGACATCTGCTTACCATTTCACTTCAATAGGCCTGCGGAGTGATTAGGGTGACAGCCGCTACTAAAAAGCAACCGTCTCAAGGAATTTCAAAGTATGATACTCCAAAAGGAGATACAAAAATAGAGTTAATTATTTTTACAAATCACAAGATCATAGGATAATTCATATTGAGAGGGACCTCAGGAGATACAGTTCAACCTCCTGCTCAAAGCAGGGTCATCTATAAGGTCAGACCAGGTTACCTGGAGCTTTAGCTAGTCCATTTGCCTTTAGGGTGTCTATTTCAAGCACTGAAGAGTGTGGGTTTTGTATCAAACCAGAAGGAGTCACAATTAGTGAAAAAGAAATTATAACAGCCTTAGAAATACCAATGAAAATGACACACAGTCTACCACCATTTAGTTAACAACAAAAGTTTTCCCAGTACTAACTCCGCTGTTCTGATTTCCAACATACTTTTTTAAAGCAATAACAAGCAAGCTGAGCTGTGATGGCTAATTCTGTAAATTCTGTAAGTTTGATTGTTACAAGCAGCAATGACATTCACAGCTTAGAACACATGAGCTTGTACTGTTAACGTCAAAATACACTTACTAGGAAAGTGTATTTGCTCACTGACCAAATACACAAACACTAAAATGTTAGCTTTGTATAAACTACCTACAGAGCCCATCCCTGGAAGTAGTAAGCTACTCATTTAAAGATTCCTTAGATTCTTAGTGACGTTTCCTGATAAAGGTCCCATTTATAAGCACAGATTATATTTAATATGCACAGTTTTAACAACATTAGCTTGTTGAACCCATTTGTTCTAAAGTGTGCTTGAACCCGTGTTATCAGAATTGTAGTTGAACTCCTCATACGGTTAAAGGGCAAAGTCAGATACCTTTAGTCACCTTTTTCCACAAGTCGTCTCACTGAATTAACTGGAAATTGATGATTAGAGAATGAACGAAGGGCTGAGACTGCACACAGAGCTAACATGAGGGTTACCATCGGACAGTGGGACTTCAGACCACCTCTGGGATTGAAAATGCCCCAGTTTTTCTAAATCTCACCTTCAAAACATTCACACTTTTATCAGCGTGGTTAAGCAGTGAAACCTTCTGTAGTAGGCAGGTTTATATTTTCTGAAGCATGAGTCTACAATTCAACTTAATTCACATACTGGAAGGAGAATATGTTCTGGATTTCTCTGTAACTGTGTTCAGGCAAAGGAACACAGTTAGAATGGTCTATAAAAAAATATTAACATCACTAAAGCTGACAGACTTGCTCTGCTACAAATTTGTACATAAACAAGGACCAGTGAGCGCCCCATGCAGAGTTGCTGCATTTTGGACTAAGAAAAGCAACACAATCACAGGTTGAGAATGGCTCTACTGAGCAAGAGATGGGGGCTGTTAATTCAAATTTACCGTCATTTGGGTGCATTCAAACACTTTGTGTATACAGAGTACTTTTCTAACAGTAAAAAAAATTCTAAATGTTTCTAAAATTTCTAAAAGACCTTGACAGTTTAGGCTGCTTTAATGATTCAGTATGCAAGACAGGATACTTTGCAGTTGCTTTTCACTTTAAAAACTACAAGTGGGCACTTTCTGAATTCCAAGTAACTCCTGTGCTTCTGGCAGCCCTTCCACCATCATTTCGTGTCTGCGTCTTCCCAACAACATACATCCTCCAAAGCTCTGGATCACAAAACGTGACATATGGTGTATGTTTGGACCACTACCAGCAGCTGGCCAAAAATGCTAAGAATTTCTTTACTGAGTGGTATTTCCCATATTCCAACACAATCTTTGCTGACTACCCCCTACCTTGTTTGGCAGAGGCAGGAGCATCCCTTGGCCAACCACGAGTTGGTTAAGTTCCTCTGCTATATTTAGTGTCTGAAACCTCTAGCTGTAAATGGGCTTTCCTTCTAAATTATCAAATTCCATAGCTGTTGGTCAGACATGCCATCTCATAGTATCAGAGCTGCTATCACCCTCTTCCTATTGCCCCATCGATATTTCTCTCTAATCACCCTCTTCCTTATTGTCTGATCTCTGCTCTTCCTATATATCTCATTTACTACCATTCAAACACATGAATAACTTGTTTTAACATGTTTTACATGACAGACACATTTAAGGAACCAGCAGTATAAAAACAACATTAGAAAATACACAACAGATCTCAGCCAACAATGTGCATTCAATGAGTGCATGGCATTCTTTTTTTCTTTTTAATCTATCAGTATTGTTAACCCCGCCTACTAAATCCACAGTCACACACCTAGCACCCATACAAAAGAAAAATGAGCTAGAAAACACCTTATAATCTCAGAAAAAGGGAAGATAGGGATGGTATGACATTCATAAAGAAAAGCAGTATTTCATCCTTGTAACCACAGAATCTGGTTTTGTAATAATAATTGTTTGTGCTGCTAACTTCCTTCAACACCTGTGACCCTGCTTGTCATGGCCTCGTTGCCTGCTGGAAACTTGGCAAAAGACAAGAGAAGAGATATTAGGGAACCAATGCTACATCCTGAGAGAGGCCATAAAGTCCAAAGGTTGAACAGAACTGCCAGGAGCAGACTGATAAACTAAGGAAATATGTGGCTCTGAAGAGACAAACTGCTGTGCCCGAGTACAGCGTGTCCAAACCCCGTGAGCTGCACCCCAACGTCTTGTACGCTTGCAGTGGGACACTATGCAGGGACTTTTCCCAAATAGCCCCCATGGAAAAGAATTATTTTAATTCTCTTTCTGAAATGAGTAGATGACCACTCGGTGAACTGCACATGCCAGAATTTCACAGATCTTAAATTTAAAAAACACTCCTCTTTATTTCTTTCATATTAAACTCAGATGATTTGTTGATTTAATTAAAAGAAAAAAAGCCAGTGTAAACCCCCTTTTGAATTAGCATATTCAAGCCTTTCTAAAATCTGGCTCCAGTAAAAAACTTGTCCTTAAAAATCTATCAGACTGTAACTAAGCTTGTAACTTGGCATGAGAAATAAATAAGCCAATAATCAGATCCTTCAGAAATGTTCAATTAAACCTGTGAAAATATCTAATAAAATATTCAGCATTTGAAGAGTTTTTATTCAGGAGGAGAATACAGCTGCTTTGGTTTCATGTCAGGAAAAGCACGGGACATTAAAAACTATGGGGTTTTTCCCTTTTTTTTTTTTTTTTTATCTACCGCTCACTCAGTTCCACTAACACAACTTTTTTGAAGCCACACTGTAATCTGAGAAGAAAACTCTTTTCTGGCTTTCAGACCAAACCGAACCACGAGCACAGTGTGGCCCCCACAAAGAACTGAGCAAGCACAAGCAAAGCTGCAGTACGGGAATGGCAGCCAGGGGAGGGAGGAAAAAGGACATGAATTGCTTTGAGCTCATATTGCTGCCGAGTACTTTCTATTATAAAACCATCACCTAATAGGCTTTCAAGACTTCGGCTCTGAACTGCTTCAAACAGTGCACGCGGGATCCTATACAGATCTATACCATTGCAGAAATGTGCCTGTGCGGGGAGGCTCGCAGGCTCAGATGCCACACTCTGTTGTACTTTTCATTATTCACTGCTTATCTACTAAACGAGAGGATAACCCCAGCAGGGCTTGTAAACACAACAGCTTCCTTGAGACGCAACAGCAAAATCCATAAACACGGCTCTCCTTGTAAGTCCAATGCCTGACTTGGGAGGGCTGTCGTTCCTCCCCGGGGAGCTCCGCTCGGGGAAGCGGGAGCAAGGAACTGCCTTTTTAGGAGCGTGGCTGAGCAGAGCCGGGAAGCGCTGGGGCAGGACCGGGGCTCCCGCAGCAACTCGCTGGCCTTATAAGGAGAAATCCAGGTATTTCCCAGCCCCAGACAAAGAGCTGCCCAGCCAGTGTAGCAAAGGTACGGCCAGGCAGGGCTCCCCAGCCAGGCCCGGCCCGACACCGGCCACGGGGACCCTTGGCCACAGCCACACACCGTGCAGACCCCCAGCCCAGCCGTCTCCAGCCGCTGAGCAGTACAAATAGGCCTTATTAGGAAGCAGAGAAGTTTAATTAATTGAAAGGTTGTTTTCAGATCTGTAAAGCCAGATGGTTTGTGGGTGAACCGTACTTGATTTTAATATGACATTTTGAGGCATTCAAGGGAACGTTTTGGAGCATGAGTCTCTAATGCCAGACATCTTTTTAGCTACCTGCATAAGAGGGCAGGTTTTCAGAGGTGATGAGCAAGTGGATTTTCTGAAGACTTGAAGAGAAGGGGCAGGACACTCAAAGCCTCAGACATTCAGCAATTTGTTTAAACAAACTTTAGGAATGCACATAATTAAGACTCCTCCCAAGTTGCCTAAAATTTAAGGCAGCTTGACAGAAAATGAAAAATATTTTAGTTTAATTCGGTTTAAGTTAAATTTTTTTTATTACCTCTGTTATTTTTCTATGGAGCATAACAAACTAAACCACTTCAAGCCAAATCCATCTATATAGGATATACGTCTAAGTACCCCTGACCATGAACAGTCCCATATTGTTGCTCTTTTTACTTTCCTGACTCTAGCTTTTAGAAGCTAAAAGAGGAAGCTGTGAGTAAAATAGGGGAAAATCACCATTTCACCCCAACAATATCAATTTTTAAATTTGATTTTTAAATCTTTATTCAAAAATGGCAACAAAAAAGTAGAGTGCCCTTGAATATTTTCCTTTGGAGAAAAAAAAAAAAAGTAGTTTACCTTTAGAAATGGTTAAAAAAAATGTACAGTGTAACATTAAAATGAGACACTATCCATCCAGGAATAATACAGCATCTCAGTTCTGAGTATGAAATGGCATACTGAAATTCAAAGAATTACCCATCCATCTTGCCATCTTAGTTTCTTGAGGTGACATTTTGATAACTGCCTCCTTGAGATGCTGAATAGCACAGGTTTAAATGAAAACAGCAACTTTTAACCTAGAGATATGGGAATGGCTTGATAGTTTTGATCCGTACTACTTTTAAAATCCACAGACAAGTGTCTGCTCTACATCACAAACTGCTGCCATCATTAGTGCCTTCAGGTAATAAACACAGCAGGAAGACCAAACTTTGATTAATCTTGCCACATCCCACTTGCAACATATTGGCAAGAAAACATGGAAGAAATACTAATTACCATGGATAATCACAGGGCATCCATTTCTAGGATTCCTTATGAGAGGCCCATCAGGCCATAAGGCCACAGACAACATGAAAAATTAGATTAAGTAACTGAAAAAATCTAGATACGTGACAAACTTATTCAGTATGAGCTCAGACGTGTAGGACTTTCTCCAATTGTTGGTTGGGCTGGGATTAAATTTCTATAGCTCCAAAGGAGCACTAGTGTAAGACTACTTGCATAAAAGGAATTAAAGTTTTGACACCAGGTTTCATATTTTAAATTTCTCCTTTAAAATAACTTGTTTGCCAAAGCAGCTCAGCTGCCAGAAAGGGAGAAAAGCAGGCAAACTATTCCCTTAAAAGCAATGACTGTGCTATGCTGCTCAGGTACACAAGGCATCGCTCCAGAACTAGGGAGTGCTGGCTCATTAGAAGTAATTACAAAGCCTCTAAGGGGATTTCAAAAACAACAGCTTCCAAAAACAAAACATGCATGTATACCACATGCATTTGTTTATGCAGCTGTAATGAGTGATGAAATCCATTTATGAGCTGAAGTCACAAGATTCTAAGCAGGTCTTTGTTTAATCTCAGTGACATTTCCCTACTACTTTTAATAATGTGATTTGGATGAACATTTTCAAACTTATGCACCTGGTTTTTCACAGTGCTTCCCAACTGTACTTCTCACCTGCTTCACTGGAGACTGAGCAGTCTACTTCTGAGCCACCTCTAATTAACCATCCTAAAGACAGATAGAGAAACCTCGGTTTAGTTTAACACATGCCTCTAATTCTTGAATTCATCATATTCTGCAATTCTTACTCAAACAGAGACTCTGTGCAACCTGCAAAGAGTGTAAAGAAAAATCAATGAGACCATTAGTGGAATGAACACTTAGAGCATCAGCCCTTCTGCAACCACAAAGTCTATCCAGATGGATGCCCTTAGAAGACTTCAGAGGGTTTACTATAGACAACGGCTTTTGTTCCAGCATGTTGCTATGACTTGGAAGAATAAAATAAAGATAAATGCAGCAGTTTGCTGCTTACATTAATGCAGCATTAGTGCCCTGAGTAACAAAGGTAGGATGGAGTATGTGGGGAAAAAAAAATATTTGGCACAAATAACTATTGTTACATATGTTTTCTGTGTTTGTAAACTGTACTAGCCTTTAGATGTATTATTATGTAGTTATAACAGTATATGAAAATCAAGACCACATTTTTAGCTTTGATATTAAGAAAAAAAAAGGTATTTGCCACTGCTGCTCTTGCCATTACACTTCTATTAGCTTTGCAAACAGATCTGATGTTTTCTGAGGATCAGATCAAAACTAAAGGAATCTAGGTCTACTCTTCACATAAAGAGAGTGATTTCTTTATACTTCTATTAACAAGGCAAAAAAGATTAGACTCTTGATCTGAACAAAAAGGGACCCTACCTAATGCACAAGAGCAGGATATCCCTGACATAGACAAAGTTCTCTCAGCCTTTAAGGTCTGAAGGCAGCTGTTGCTGCCTACATCCATTCTCCATTCTGTTTCTCATGTTTGGTTCACTCACCCATTGCTCTTCAGAGTTCCCAATGCACCAGGGAAACAGGTGGATTTTATGGCATTGCCAAATCAAGACAGCAGCAGGATATAATGAAAATGCAAGGATCTTTCACTTAGAACATTTTGTCCCAACTACCCTCTTGTTTATACTCAAAAGCATAAAGTACAAGACACTTTCTTCAGCAGCTTGGACCCAAACTCAGGAGGTTTTTAAAGAGGTCAAAGCAAAATATGCATAACCAGCAAAGTCAACCTATCACCTAACTGGCACAAGCATATGTTGCTATACCTCACACTTTTTACAATATATTTTTGTTGATGTAGGAAAATAATATGCACTATTGCCAGCGCCTTTCTCAATGTGGAAAAAAAAAAAAATCTAAAATTATTATCAACATGAAGTAGCCAGGGAAGCACCTTTTCTGCCATTTTCAGATACATGTATCTATTGGATGTGTTTTTATGTTACAAGTGAGCACTACATGGACTCAGAAATAGAGATGACATTCTGACCAGGACAGTCTCAAGGCCTTGTTGGCTTTCATTTTCTTAGGATGGCTGCATCGCTCCAGTAAAAAAATCACAATGTATACAGCCACATCAAACAAGAATCTGTAATATTCTTAATGCCACATCAATTTACAGATGCTAGATATATTCACAGGAAAATAAACTCAGATGCAATCTTCCTACCTAATTTCTAAGTCTATCAGGATGATATTTTATATTCCCCCATTTCCAAAGTCCTCTTCATTTATTTTCCTTAAGCTTTTTGGGATCTACTGTACCAGCGTGCCAGAAAGAAAATTACTGTAACTACTGAAGTCGGAGTAACAACTGAAAAACACATATCAAGTAGAAATTATTCAATATGCTAGTCCGTATGAACTAAACCCAGCTAAAAAGCTCTGAAAAGGTACATTAAAAAATTAACTGTAAGAGCGTTAAATAAACAGTTCCCTTACTGGATTTGCTGTAACTGACTAAAACCTTTCTTCCCCTTTCCACATTAAAGGAAAGCCCTAAAACCACATTTTGCATATTTTATTAGCTCAAACCTTTTCTAACCTGGTTCCCATGGCAGAGCAAGTCTAACAAACTTTAAAAAACAAATCTAACATAGTTTTAAAATAACAGTATTAGAATCTGGTGGAGTGTGAACAACAGGACTATCCATAAATGTCTGCTTTTATTCCCAGATCCAGAATGGAATTCTAAACAATTTTAGCCTCTAAGATTCACAGTTTATTGAACCTGAACTTGCACACAAGCTTTAGCAATCAATGTTACCCATCTCGTGCCTCTGACCGCTTTCATCAGAGAGAAGAACTGCAATTTGGAAAAAGAAGAACATTTTTGTGACTGTTTTAAAAATCATAGTTGAAAGTTTCTCGGAAGGTCAGAAAGCTGGGAGTTATCCTGCTAGAAACAGATTAGCAAGCAGAGGGTAGGCAAGGTGGTCAAGGGTGTATGGAAAGTATAATCTATCAGATTGATAGCACCACTATGTATATGGTACAATTATATCTTATCTTCCCAGCCCTGCAACCAAAATAATCCACATCGAAGTCTTGGAGTCTGATTCTGTTGTCTTTAAGTACACACCCCTTAGGGTGGTGACCCAGGACACACCACACATATTTTACTTCGTGTAAGACAAAATCAAAACAAATATAATCAGTATTTTTCCTTTTAGAACTCTCCCTGAGACTCTTTGATGTGTTTTCCCTAACTGTTTTATCTTTCTAATCATCACACTTAGGGGTTTCTCTGAGCTTACAATAGTCTAGTTTTTATGCAACCTCTTACATGCGGGCGCCTTCCCAAGCTCCCAATACAGCAACTGCTGTAACAGTACACAGCAACACTACACCAAAGAATACCTTGTCCAAATGAAACTAAAAGGAAAATTTAGATGAGTACATTCTGCTTAGGTTGGAATTTTGGCTCAGACACAAGAGTTAACACTCCTAGTCTTGCAAAAGAAGAGATACTGAAAATGAAAGTATCTCTTCTACTTCAAAGCTGAAAATCTGTCCACTTCTTTAACATGTTTCTGTTCTCTGGGAAATTTTATTTCTCTGTACCCATTCATGAAGGGGAAATCTTTGGTCCTTGCTATGCCATTCACTGATGAGACCTGAGGCTCTACTAGTATGATCTAGTACCTGCAGTGTAAAACTAGTTAAATTTCTAATTTCTCTCCGGCTGCTTGCCAATTTTTCTTTGTCTTAGGAGCAATTATTAACATTTATATTTTATCTTGATTCTCTTTATCAATATCCGTATTTACATACAGAATCCTTAAACAGATTATCACACTCTTTTCAGTGTTATCTAAGAGGTGTGTTGCTGTACTACAGTTCTAAAATTTTCCAGACACACTATTAATAAAATGCCTGAACTTAAAATAGGTACTATGCAAAACTCGCATAACTGGAACACCTATAAAATGCCCTGTAAACAGCTGCCCTACATCTGAGCTGCCAGTGGATTCATGAAGTTCTAGAGTTAATTTCCATTTATCAGGTAAGATTTAGTGATACTGCCAATACTCATTTCTCTTCTTCTCTGCTGTGCCTTGTCAAGAGGAGCAGGAGCTAAGACAAGAACTGGAAACCTTTCCTTCACGTGGGAAGGTGCCCTGCTAAAATACTGCTTATTGAACCTGACAGCGAGCATATAAACATTAGAGGGAGTGCTCACACATGGACTCTCAACCAAGGGGAGGACAAGGCAGTGAAAGTCAGAGCTATTACAAAACAAATGCAAATTAAAGACACTGTTTTTAATCTCCAGGATAGTAAAATATTTTTGAGAGCTCCCAGTGTTTGGGGGAAGAGGGAAGGAGAGAAGGGGATAGGGGGGCAGTAAACTCTACTGAGACTTCTCTTACGGTTTGTATCACCTTCTTTGAGAAAATCATTCTAAGAAAAAAAAACAACAGAGGAGTTTGAAACTAACAGAAAAGCACTTGCTAAAAGGTAGCTTGCTCTTTGTAAAACTTCCCATGAGGCCTGAAAAAGCACCCTAAGCATACACTTTACCAGACAGTTTTGCATATGAAATGCTGTTTGTTTCAGAAACAGTAGTGTGTTTTTACCAGGAGCGGTTATTCCTGTCGATTGTCCCCTGATTACTGATGTGTGAGAAGCAAAAAAAAAAAAAAAAAGTCAGAGCCACCACAAAGATATAAGCATGACTATTAAAGTTCATGGGGTTTTCTACATTCCTCCTCCTTACCCTGAAAATTCAACCCTTGAGTGAATGCTGCCATATATATTTCCTTTGTTTGACTCTCTGGTGGGCCACCTGGAAAGCATCAGTGCTCTAAGAAGAAAACTGCTATTGTTTATGCGGAATTTCCTTAAAACAAAATCGTGCTGCCCATTACCATTTCCCAGAAAGGTATATTGTTCTATCACCACCCATATCAAATTCAAGTGCAGAGACATGTCTACGGTACGTGCAGCAGCTCAGATAGGCTGGGCTGTTGCAATCCTTTTGCAATCCTGTGCAGAAAACAGAACGTTAACACTGGCATGCTGCTCCCACGCCCTCCCCTTCTCAGGCTTTACATTAACTCAGTGACACCCTGCTAGGCACAAGGTTTATTTACACAACACAAAGTCTCGAGAGGAACCTTTGTTCCACTGCAACGTTGACAAGGCTTATGAAGCACTAGTGACTATAGTAAAGGTGTCTTAAGACTCAACTGAGGACCACGTATGAATGAAATGTTTTGAAACTCGCTTGATCGAGTTTCCAGCTGCAGCACAATACTTTTAGCCAGAAGCCACTGGGACAAACTAGCGAAGGTCCTGGCTTCCACGGAGACCAGTGAATTGCAGTAACACAGTGGTTCCACAAGGACTTTAATGCAGGATATGCTGGTGACAGCCTGAAAAGAAGCAAATGCCTCTCTCCCCAGCCATTCAGGTTTTTTGCTAGGATACATTTGAACGGGATGTATTTCCCAACACACTTCACCTCACGGCTGTGTCAGCACAAGGGAGGGGACAGCGTGGGAGCAGGAAGAGGGCAGGACTCCCTCTTATGTCAGCAGCGCCGGCCGAAAGCACTTGGGGAACTAACGACATTGTAATTTGTGCTGATTTACGTCTGCTAAAAAGCACTCCTTACTTGTCCTTAAAAATGATTGCTAGATGTATAGCATTTTAAAACTTAACATACATATAAAAACAGGCAAGAAAGCTTTGGTGCAGATTTATTGGATGGAAGTGTCCAAGGGGGGCTGTAAGCTTCACTTCCTTGGGACTGGCAATACCCACTCCTGCGAGGAGGGAATGGCTGCTGTGCTCCCCCTCTTCCCCAAGGGCTGGGTAATACAGATGAGTTCCTGTATTTCACCTGACCGTCTTCTTGTCAAAGTTTTGGACTAAATATCAAGGCTTTCACTTCAAAGAAACTATCTGTGATTCTGGAGAGGTGCTGATCGCTGTGCCTCAGCTTCCCCCTTCTGGGAAGCCAACATGTAATACTTCCTCCTACACAGCATTTTTGACATTCACAACCTCAAACCATTGTCGGAGCCTCTCACAGCAGTGACTCTAAATGTAAAGGAAAACAAACAAACAAACTCACATCATGTCCAAAAAAGCAAGCCGATAGCAACGCAGATATTTGGTCAAATGTCAGAGAGTAACCAGAGAGTGAAAATGGCATAAACCTAAGTGCCAGTATATGCTCTACACAGTCCTGGGTCTGATTCAAAAGGCACTACAAGGCTGATGAATCAGTAAAAATGTCAATGGTTGATATCCGAAAAGCAAATGGGGCCAGTAACAAATATTTTATACCAATAAGGTAATCCTAGATCTTTTTTCGGATGAAATCCCATTCTTTTTCTGTACCTTTTTCCTTAATGGATGTTTTAAAATTAAAATACTTCATACCACTTAAATAGCATTTATTCTCCACAGATCTGCACACTTTACTAGAACTTCAGTCTCATTATCCCCATTTTACAGGCAGGGAAACCAAGCCACACAGATGCAAAAAGTGATTATGGGTCATTCAGCATGGAGGAAAAACAGGCAAGACTGCAGTTATATCCCATTTGAGTTTATTCTGTTCTCCTGTTTTTCTCTACTGGCATACAGAAAATAGGATTATTTCTCATTATACTCACAAGGTTACATTAAAGAGGTTAACAAATTTTCGCTTCACTTCATACATTCTCTTGGTTGTCTTGAAGGCATATATATTCCCCACAACTACTGCTATAGGGTAAGGTAAACACTTTACAGACCAATAACATAAATGTGAAATACACCACTGTTCTTATTAATATTTATGTAATCATCTAGGGCTGAAATCGGCTATTATTGAATTGACCTCAGATCTTTGACATAAATGCCTATTTGAAGCACCTGGCAATGGGCTGTAAGCATCCACACCCAGAACTGCTTTGTCTGGGCTTGCAGTTTTGCCAGCCACACACCTTTTCCGATCCTGACTGTAAGGAACGCAGTAACTGGAAAACATCAGCACAAAACATGCTTATTTAGAACAAGGCTACATTGTACCATTAGCTCTAACAACATGAGTGCTTAATCCCTCTCACATGACTTACCTGAGTCCACAGCCCATTCTCAGCTGAACAGAAGCCTCTCCAAATATGTGCACACTGCAACTGGTACCCAGATCTCTAAATACCATACAGCCATTTTTGGAATGTCTTTCTAGTTGTGCTGCCTAAATTTAAAAAAAATATTTCTTTTTTTTAAAAAGGAAAATTTTTAAAAGCTGCATTTCAATTAGCAGCCATCACAGCCCTTAGGCCTTCAGCTTTATTATTGTCCTTTTATCATAAATCTTTTCCTTGATCTCATGAACTTGTTTCTAATATATTCAAATGTTATGGATGTTTACATATTTTACATGTTCTCTAAAGTCTGACTGAACAGTTCTGTGAGCTGACCAATGCGTCTACCAAATGCCCTGCCAGCTGTTGGTGCAGCACTTCCTCTAGCACGTATGTGAACAGTGCTCCTGAAAAAACAAGATCTTGGGTAGGGATCAATACTGGTTCTGGACTCTCTCCTTCCTTCTGAAATAAGGGGACGTACAGACACTGCAGTGTTGGCAACTGCATACAACTTGTACCAAAGACAAGAGGAAAGAACAGCAATTTTGAGGGTTTCAAGTACCCTGGTTCTTCTCCTGTGGAAGTCCTAAGGGGCTGCTGTGGACAAGACCAGGACATTCCCATCCCACAGGGGGACAGGGCTGCCCAGACCAGTGGGGAGCAGCCACGCAGTCACTGGGTGATATTTCAGCTGTAATCAGAGCTCAGGTTTATTATTAATCAGATGTGATAAAGGAAGAGTAGCATTTTAGTAGCATCTTCTCCAAAACTGAAGTCTTTAAGTCTCCTTGTGCTTTGAGGTATCGTGCTATCCAGGCCATGCCTTTTCCTCCCTACAATGCCATCCTTGGCTATTTGGCAACCCTAAGTGCTCCCACATCGTGACTCCAACACAAATGACTTGTCATCCAGGCTGAATGTTTGCATTTGCATGACATGAGCAGGCACTCTGTAAACTTCCCCACAGGCTCCGCCATTATAATCCCTGGGAAGGAGCAACCTGCAGGACCTACTTTCACTGTTGAATGCTTTCTCTGTTTATTGCCACCACTGTCAGAAACATTACTGGAATTCAGACAGGTGTCCCTACATCTGCCACCAACCACTGGTGACATTCAGTAACAGAAACTCCCTGTCCACATCCAAGCCTGAACCCACAGCACAGAGAAGGAAAGCTTGATTGCTCACTGGAAATCCCTCATCTCTGTGGTGTTTTACACTAGGCTTTTTTCGTCTCATGCAGACTTGCTTCCTTTCCTTCTCCTGTTGCAAGCACTGCTTTATCCCAGGTTGCCAGAAGCCTACTGTTCCAACAGCTGCTAAGATAGAGTGAGGTGTCAACTTTGACAGGATGCCAGATTTTTTATTAATTAAAAATCCAAGCATTTTGTATCCATACCGAGACCCTAATCACAACCAAGCTATTTTACCAAGGGCTCTAAATGGTTAAATCCAGTTATTCTGAAGCTTTCAGTCACAACTGGCAATCATAAATCAATGTATTTTGTTGCCACTACTTACTTTAATACATGTTTATTCACACATCAAAGTGCCAGAAAGCTACCTTCAGTTCTCCACAGTGAAACTGCAATGTCTGAACAAATGCACACTTCCAGAGGGATCTTTGTCCTCAAACACAGTAAATATCTTTTCGAAGGTGTTCTTCTGTCTCCCCACCACTCCGCATTAATATGCTTCTATTAGTATGGTACATTTTTTCATGCTGTCAGCTCACAATGCTGAGTGCAGCCGTCTGCTTCCCATATGCCACACGTCCTCCAGTGCCTCCTCTGCTCCTTACCCTCGCTCTTTGGGCTCCCGCCATGGATCACCTGTTATTCTGCCAGCCCTCTTCATGCACAGAGGATTTTTCTGACTCTAAGCTCCACAGGATGGGAACTTTGCCTATTTCTCTGTTTCTTGGAGCACAAGGTATGCTATGGCAAAGAAATAATGAACACAGAGACATTAATGGTGTGACATTTAGATTTTTAACACTGTAAAAAGCACGGGGAGCAAGGCCTCAGGGTTCCGTTCAGACTCCTCTCTAGACAATTTAGTTAACTTCTATTTGGTCAAGTTTTTTATCAAAAATTATACAATATATACAGTTGTTCAAACAAAAACATATAGTTCATTACTTATTTGAAAATCTACTTCTGAACACTTGCAGTGACCACCAAAATCCCCTATAAAGCTAGCTGGGAATGGGAAAAATAATAGTGAGAAATCTAGTATAACTAACTATTGGGTAAAGAGGTGACCACTCTACCATCCTATCTGCCTTAGAGACAATCAAATCTTTCATTCATATGTTGCACATAAACATCCAGGGTTTGAATTGCTCGGACAGCATTCTAAAGAAAACGGAAAATGTTTTTAGTGGTTCCTCCCTTACTTCTGCAGCCTTTCTCTGTGTTCCGAGTCACTCTTCCTGTCCTGCCTCAGAGGTAACCCAACAGGTCTTGCAAAGTCTCCTAACTTTGCCCCACCTCCATCACTCACAATCTTGCCTCTCTAACCAACTCATTTTCCTCCATTCCACAAACGATTAGTTTCAAAGAAATCCAGAGATTAATTAAAATGATTGGTGGGATGAGTAGGTGAGGGGGACAGGCTAAAGGGCTTGACAAGAAGAAAGATGAAAAGGACTAAACGCGTACAGCTTGATTATGAGATGACTAATTGAGGGTGGAGGAGATGGACATGATATTCTTTTACAAGTGCCTATAGTTCTGAGGAACCTTTTTCATGTGCAAACTGAAGACTAGCACAAGACTAGTGCTCAGTCTTCTTATACAGATTTGGTTCCAGGGTCCTTTACTTCAAGCTGTGAGTCCCACTGTTCCTCCAGCCAATGCATTCCCACCCTTCTCTTGTATGCTCAATTTTTTTTTTTTTTTTCAGCTCAGCTTTCAGCCACATTTAGTTCCTGGATCTCTACCTGGCCACAAGAGCCCTACTGGGAGAAAAGAGCAAAAGGAGAGGCCACGGAAGCTGGGGGTGGATGACGTGGCACTTGTTTGCCACACCTCTGCTGCGCTGCAGACTGAGGTGGACTTGAGCCGACTACGAAAACACACCTTGAGGAAACACAGAGGAACTGGGAGCAAGAACACCCATGAATTATTTTACCTCCACTTGGCCCAAGGAAACGCTGCTCCTTGTGTCCTCTCACCCCAGCTTCTTTTATTATACTCTGATGTAGTAATTAGAATACTTGCTCCTTCTGACTCTTCAAACTCTTGCCTCCCTCAACTGCGGACACCTGCTCTATAGTAATTCCTTAAGCAAGTGAAAAGCAGTATGAGAAGATCCAGTAATTCCTACTCTTATTCACTTCATGCAGAGGTGAAGCAGAATGTCACATTTGAAAGCATGAAGTCAGGGGAAAAAATAAGAAAAAAAATCTATATAATGAAAATAATTGTCTACATAAAAAAATACTGTGGAAACATCTCTGATGAGGGGAAAAAGCAAGATGGTATAATAGATCTAAGTTTAAAAGAAAAACTATGGAAACAAGCATTTTATTTCTGTGAGCATTGTTTCCAACATAAAAGAGCAGAAACTGTGATTGATTTTTTATTGTTTTTTGTTTGTTTGTTTGTTTTGTTTTGTTTTAGTTTGGTTTGGGGTTCGGTTGTTTTTTGGTTCTGGTTGGGGTTTTTCATGTGTGGGTTTTTTTCTTTCTTTTTCAAATGGTCTAGAAATAAGCCAAAAGCATTTTTGATACAGGAGTAAAACAAAATAACAAACCCATTTATTCCTGGACCCCAAATATAATTTAGATGGATGAGGTATGTATAAGAAATTTTAATTTGTCCCTGAAAAGCCATTTAATTATTCAGATTATCTGACTGCCTCAGTCAGCCTTGTATTGATTGATTAGAGAACTTTATAAATCAAAATCTACATTACTGCTGCTCAGAGCATCTGCCTCTCACGGCAACAGAGGTATATAGTTCATTTCCAATCCCTACCCACAAGTTAGTTTATTGAGACATGTAAATGGCTCTGGTTTATAAATGGGTCAGTAAGTGTTCTTTCTTACTGCTAAAGGAGTATTTACTTAAGGACATCAGGAAAGGGGAAAAAAAAGCCCTAGAGTAATAGCTGTTTAATAAATCAGGGCACAGTCACCAAAATTCCCAGTTCCTTGGCTAATGGCCATGAAGGATCACGGTCTCTGTATTCACAGGGCCCACTATGGGGAAGAACCTGGGGCTGAAATCTCAGCTGAGACCTCTGTAACCACCCACTCACCGGTCAGTCCTGAATTAGGAACAGAGAGATAGAAAATCCCCTCAGAGCAGCAAAGAGCATTTGTCTTTCATTTCAGAGCTCTCCTGCTACGCACAACCTTCATGACCAGCTTGACTGTCTATTGCCAGCCTCAACCAAATAACCTCCAAGTGAGCAGCAATTAACATAATGAGTGGACTGATGGGTGGCCCCTATAGCTACAGGCCCCAGCAGCAACATGTCTCTGGCAAACTGGAATGTCTAGTCCTGAAACTCCACCTCTGTTCAAGGAAGGAAGTAGAAAACTAAAATGGGCAGATTTTAAAAAATACAAAAAATAATAGTAAAAAAAAGTTAATATCGCCAGCCTGATCCAACACTCACTGAAGCTAATGAAAAACCTGCTTTGATATTAGTGGGGCTGAACTGGACAGACTACAAGGGCAAATTTTTCTAGGTTACACAAATACATATTAAATGGAGTTGTTAAGGCTACACTGACCATGTTCCTTATAGTCTGAACTCGGCTTTCTAGTACAAAAGAAACAATGCAGGAAAACCAAAAAAAAGATAAAACAAAACAAAATAACTCTAAGAAATTAAATATGTCAACAATTAGCCGGAACAAATTTAATTAGTATTATTTGTCCACACAAAAAAATGACTAAAGCAAATTATTTTTATGGCTTGCTATGTAACATAAAAAAAGGATCTTTTTGCTTAATTTTAAAATAATTTTTATTTAACAGTAAGAACTTACACACAGCAAACTACGTAAAATTCATGTCTTATATTTCTCCAGAATTTCTTCCTTGCATAGACAAGCCCTTCATAAACGTCAAACTGCATGCTGACACAACAGAGACTGATCATTTACAGACTATCTTAGGGGAGTTTTAATGCAGCAAGGGCCAACACATCAGGTCTGACTAGATATCCCATCTCAGCCAGGAGCCACAGGTGGATACCTGGAGAGGCAAACAAACCCAGGGCAGCATTCAGCAGTTTCACCTCGGGATGCTCTCCCAGGCACAAGCCATTTGCAGCTTTAGGATTTCCAGAGCCAGAGATGCACTGCGTTCGATAGCCCTTAAGTGACTTCTGTGAATTCATCTAATCACTTTAAAATCCCTCAGTCCACACAGCAGTCTTGCCAAGGAGTTCTACCGCTTAACTACAATTCTGTGGAGACATTTGTCTTGTTTGTTCTGAACCTGCCAGTTTCATTTGATGTCCCTTGGCTCATGTGCCAGAAGAGTCAGGCACTGGCCTCTATTTATCTTGTATGTAAAGATTAAAAAGGAGTTAAACAACTGCTTATAGCACTCACTGCATTTATGAATTTTAGAGACTTTTTTGTGCATATGCAGTAACCTACTGCTGCTTGGCAAAACTATTTGCCACAGAAGGTACAGCAGCAGTGGAGTATTTTGAGTTACCCGCAACACAGACAGGTGCTGCCTACGTGAAGGTTGTGTGTAGAGCAACAGCACACAGTGACCCCACCTGCCAGCCAAAACCTTGTATTTTGTGCCACAGACTGCTCACACAAAGGTGCAAAGAAGCACATGTATTATTTGCATAATTCCAGTTAGCACATGAAATAGCACCAGTGCTCACCATGTGGTCAAATGAAGTCAGGTGGGAACAGCAGAGGGAAATTGAGAATGAAAAAAAAAAATCAACAACTTCAAACAGGGGAGCTGGACCTTCACTTCTCTTTCACAGCTGCTTGTGTTTCTGTTTGCTTCCTATACTGTAACTGGTAATTATGTCATTATGTCTAGGGAAAAATAGCACTGGAGAATTTGAAAGTGCTTTTTCAAACCTAGATGTAAATTTGTCAGCCTCACATATTGTAAAAACAGACCAAACTCAATAGACCAAGTTCTTCACTGACATAAAAAGTGGGACCACCCAAAACCAGCAGGTACCAGCTTTGTGTTGTCGCAAGTGCAAGCAGCACTTGTTGCACTCTCGGCAACACGATACAAAAGTTCACCTCCTCAGTCCCTATTCTACCTATATTGTCACTGCCTGTCCTTAAATAGCTGCTGCACTTTACTCCGGAGGTAGCTGCACGTCAGCATTCACAAATTCACAACCTCCCATAGAAAAGGGTGTGTGCAGGGCAAGGTGAGGAGGGGGAAGGTAAGAAAAACAAACCCAGACAGTCAGGCACACCCTTTTATTAGAGAGATGTACTACACTGATGCATCCGACGTTCAGCGCAGAGCAGTCACAGTGAACCAGAGATCACCCATCTGTTGCTCCGAGTGAACATGCCAGCACAGACTTTTCTCCTCAACCAGGATACTTCAACTCCAGCCTTTATTTTCCCTGCCGGCTAACCTGTACTTCCACAGTAATACCAGGGCACTCGTTCTAAAATTAGGCCGTCGCTGTCCTCTCCCCTTGGAGGACGACTTTAGAGAAACCCATCTGGAACCAGACTTTTTCCTGTCAGGTTTTATTTCCCCTCTCTGTTGTCCTGACACACTTTCGAGGCCGGGAATTCTCAAAGCCGATCACTATAATAGCAAAGCCCTGCTCTGCGCACACCCTCACAGCGATCAGGCGGTATCGGACGAAACTCGCAGCACCCAGCCCCGCGGCTCCGCTTGGGCTGAGGGTCCCGCAGGGCCCGGGGGCCCCTCAGCCATGCGGGAAGGCGGCTGAGCGCCCTCCGCAAGGCCGGCGGCGCTGGCGGTGCTCCGGGAGCCGGGACGCCCTTCCCACACGCCGGGGCTCCCCCGAGAGCCGTCGTCCCCAGCTCGAAAGATGCCGCGGGCGCAGCCTCGGCCGCCGCCAGCCTCGGGCACACCCGGCCGGGGGGCCGGGAGGCGCTGGGCCCCTCGGCGGGACGGGCGCGTGGGCGGGGGCCGCCCCACGGCGGTTGGTGCCCGCCCTGGCCCCAGCACCACCCCCGGCTCTGCCTGGAAGCCTCACGGGCGGCGGGACGGCGGCGAGGAGGGGAAATCACGTGAGGCCTCCCCCGGAGCGCCACCTGAAGGGCCGTACCACCAGCGGCGGATGGGGGAGGAACAGCGGAGGACGACAGGTCGAAACACGCCGGCGCACGGCGGAACGCGGCCCGCCTCCAGCCTATCGCAGGGACCGGCCGAAAACAAACAAACAGACGTGAAAACAAACAGAGGGAGGCGACGGCTTGCGGGCGACGGCCGTAGCGGAGCGAGGGGAGTGAGCGGCGCCCCCGCCCCTCCGGCGGGCGGTTGGTACGTGGCCGTTGAGGAGGCACCGCCAGCGGCCAACCCCGCTCGCGCTCTGGACGCGGTAACCAGATATTCAAAAACAATACGTCAGCCCACAATGCCCCGAGCGGCCGCCAGCATTACCTCATCCCACAAGGCCCCGCGCCGGCCCTGAGAAGCTTCTAGGGGCGGGGTGGCCATGGCGACCGGCTCCTATGCACCGGGCCCGGCCAGCGGCCCGCCTCCCCCGGGAGAGGCGGCGGCAGCCAATGGGGAGCCCGCGGGGTGACATCATGGGCTATTTTTAGCGGGCTCCCGGTCGCTGATAAGTGAAGGGCTGCACGCCGTGAGCGGGCTCAGAGCGCGGGGCGGGCAGGCGGCAACAGAGCGAATCCAGTCGCCGGGTGGAGGCGAGCGGAGCGGGCACAGCGCGGCCGCGGTCAGCACAGCAGTGCGGAGCCGGGGAGGGCGCGCAGGAAGGCGGGGAAAGTACTCGCGGCAACTCGTGGCGCCGGAGCAGCGTCCCGACCCCGCGGCGGCAGCAGCAGCAGGAGGGCGGCGAGGCGCCCAGCTGAAGCCCCGGGCCGCCGGGCCAGGCGGACTCTCAGCGCGGCGGCGGCAGGGACCGCGGGCCCGGCCCGCGCCGGGAGGACTCTCCGCGTCCGGCGAGAAGTAAGGCTCGGATTTCTCCTTCCTCCTTCCCTGTGCGGCCGGGAGGGTTCGGGTGGCCGCGCGGAGCGGAGCGCAAGCGGCGGCCGGGCAGCTTCTCCGCGCTGCCGCAGCTCCCGGCGCCACTCCGCGGACTGTGTTCTATGAGTGCAAAGATGGAGCCTACTTTCTACGAGGATGCCTTGAACGCCAGCTTCGTGCCGCCGGAGAGCGGCGGGTATGGATATAATAACGCCAAAGTGCTGAAGCAGAACATGACACTGAACCTGTCCGACCCATCCAGCAACCTGAAGCCGCACCTGAGGAACAAGAACGCCGACATCCTCACGTCCCCTGACGTGGGACTCCTGAAACTGGCCTCGCCTGAACTGGAGCGGCTCATCATCCAGTCCAGCAACGGGTTAATCACCACCACGCCGACCCCGACGCAGTTCCTCTGCCCCAAAAATGTTACCGACGAGCAAGAGGGGTTCGCGGAAGGCTTTGTGAGAGCCCTGGCGGAACTGCACAACCAGAACACTATGCCCAGCGTCACCTCCGCTGCTCAACCTGTTAACAGCGGCATGGCACCTGTGTCCTCTATGGCCGGCAACAGCAGCTTCAACACGAATTTGCACAGCGAGCCGCCAGTGTACGCCAATCTCAGCAACTTCAACCCCAACGCGCTCAACTCCGCACCTAACTACAACGCAAACAGCATGGGCTATGCACCTCAGCATCACATAAACCCCCAGATGCCGGTGCAGCATCCCAGGCTTCAGGCTTTAAAAGAAGAGCCTCAGACTGTACCTGAAATGCCAGGGGAAACTCCTCCCCTGTCCCCTATTGACATGGAGTCACAGGAGAGAATCAAAGCTGAGAGAAAACGCATGAGAAACAGAATTGCAGCATCCAAATGCCGGAAAAGGAAGTTGGAAAGGATTGCCAGGTTGGAAGAAAAAGTGAAAACTTTGAAAGCCCAGAACTCAGAGCTGGCATCCACTGCCAACATGCTCAGAGAACAGGTTGCACAGCTTAAGCAGAAGGTCATGAACCATGTCAACAGCGGGTGCCAGCTAATGCTAACACAACAGTTGCAAACATTTTGAAGAGACTGTCTTAAATGAGAACTGTGGTATAGCTAAAACAAAAAACCAAAAGTGGCAGATGCATAAAGCTGATGGGAAAAGCTGAAAGGCTGAGTCCTGCCTGTGCTCTGCAAAGCGCATGTGTGGAAAGACTGGCGAGCCTTCAGCTCGAGTTAGTGGTGAAGTGGCCAGCACCACTCTGAGAAGTGCTGTTCCTGCCCAGATGAGATGTCAGATCTTCGTTTAACATTGACCAAGACCTGCATGGACCTAACATTCGATGATCATTCAGTATTAAGGTTAAACTGCAATAGAAACTGTAGATTGCTTTATGTAGTATTCCTTAAAAAAAAAAAAAAATGTGGGAGGGAGGTTTGTGGGAGGCTGATAAACAAAAAAGAACTATTCTGCCTGCCTTCAAGTAAATTGTGTATGTACATATCTTTTTTTATTTTATTTTATGAAAGTTGATAATTGTCAATAAACTACTTCATGACTTTGTAAGTTATTTTTATGTTGTTTATTTGGGCACTGCCCAGTATTGTTTGTAAATAAGAGGCTTTTTTTTTTTTTAGCACTCTGAGTTTACCATTTGTAATAAAGTATAATTTTTTAATGTTTCTGTTTCTGGAAAAAAATCTAGAAGGTTCTATTATATTTAAGAAAAATAAAATAATTAAAATGCATTTCCCCCTCACATTTTTTTTTTTTATTAGTACCTGAGTTGGGAAAATGCTCTTTATGCTAAGTTCTAAAGGGTAAGGATTATGTTAGACTCACTCTGTAACTACAGGCATGTCCTGGAGAATGTGTGAGGAGAAGCCAGATCCTCATCACCAAACTAATACAACTTTCTGAATTGTTCTGAAGTTGTAGTTCCCCAATCATAACCTGAGTAGCTTGCTGGCCCTATTCTAGTGACCTGGTTTAGCCAGCTAATGTCAAACAGGTTGTAGAGTGGTAGAAAGGCAGTGTAAGAAATTGCTCCATAATTGGAGGAACTGGCTGCTTGACCTGACATGCTTTCATGCTTTTTATTAAATTAATACCCTCAAGAAGATAAGGCAAGTGACTTTATTAAAAAAAAAAAAAGTGCTATAGACTTAAAAAATAGGAACATTTACCTTTATTCCTGTGTGTCTTCTCATGTAGGAGGTGATCTTTGTTTATGACAATACTGCTGTCAACAGGAAAATAATTTTATAACCCTTTCCCTATCTTGATCTTTTCCCTTTTGGGTGTTACTCTGGGTTCTAAACTTTTCAGCAATTGAAAAGCTGTGAAAACTGAACCTAGTGCAACATGAAAAGTGCAGCTTGTTGAAAAACAGCAACTCCTGTTCCTTGTTTTCAGCAACTTTTTAAAAATAGCAACTCCTCTGGCACTTCCCATGTATTTTTTAGAAAAATAATCTTGGTTTTTAGTGACACTATAAATATATACCTTAGAAACTTGCTACTTAACTCATTGGGGGAGTGGGGGGGAGAACAATTATACCAGGATTTTCAGCACTGTACCAAATTCATTTAGTTCAATAAGCATATATTTTAAAGGAGATCAGACGTTTTCCTGCTTGCTGTGTAGACCCAAACATCTAAGAGGAAATGGATGCTATCAAAAGATAGCCAGAAAAATATTAGAAATTAGCTATTAGTGAATGCTAGTATTTTTAGAGCAGGCAGTCTTAAAAATGTGTTTTTTCCTTAGACTAGGAATAAGCATAATTTTAGCTGAAGTGAGAGTTTTATTTAAGGTCACTTCACAAGATTACATCAATGGAGATATATATACACCTTTACTGTTACCAAAATGATACTCTGAAACTTGCAACTACTGTGGGTCACATTCTTACAGGAAACATAATAGTATATTTCCTCTAATTTTTTTTTTTCCTACTCTCATATTATATGCATTTTATCATGAGGGGTTGTTTTAATCTTTAAAATATAATAATATGGTAATCTCCTTTCACATCATAATCCAAGTGTCAAGGTAGGCACTGTTTAGGTGGTGTTTGCTGCTGTCAGAGGAATACAACTGTAATAACACCAACCAAACAAAGGGTTACTAGGAGGATACTGTAGTTTGCCAAGAGTACATTCTGCTGATGTCAGCAACCCGGAAGGTAAGTTGATTTTGACCATATGTAGGAATAGACAGCAGAGGGATAATACACAGCATTGCTGGGTGTGGTTTTACAGGGATTTAGCAAGTGCCAACTAGCAAAATAAGCAGGGCAAGGAGATAAATTACATGCAAAGGTGCATGTTTAACTCCCAACAGTGCTGGGTTATGGAGTTGATGTTACTAGCAAGCATTTTGCTTAATGACCTAATTACGTAAAAAATAAATACATTATATAAAATACTATGTTAATTAAATGCAGCTGAGTGACAGTCTGCTCCACCCTATCCTAATACGCACACAGAGACATTTAGCGTTGCAGTTATGTGTTTTCTCTCTCAAGGACGACATTCTGTAGCACAGGCAAAGAAGTTACTGCGTAATAGTACAACTCGTTAAGTGGGCAGCCTCTAACGGGTTGGCTTCTGAGCCATGAGTTCCTTGACTTGGTCCAGCTCAGGAGGTACTGGTGTCCAGTCACGTAATCTACCATTAAACAAGGCATTTTTTAGTGCCAGTGATGCAGTTTCACAAGGAGAAGAGAGCCAACTAAGCTGAACACTTTATTTGGTCCCACAGCTCGTTTGAGCATCAGGCCTAAGACAAGGCAAAGTAAGTTTACGTTCCCTCCACCTCCATCTGTTTTGTAAACAGTGTGGTGGGCTACAGATTAAAATTCAGCACTCTTCGTATATTACTGGATCACTCAGTGATCCATATGCACAACTGTAATTAAAGACGTGCATGCATTTGTATGTGGTGAAATGCAAAGTTTTAATGGTTACTTAACTGCTGGGATTAAAATTGCTTGATGCATTATGTGCCTTACTACTATAAGGAATGGTCAGGTCTCTTTGAGATTCAGAGAGAAACTCTCTTTTTGTTGCCCCAGCTGTACTCACAAGGGAATATTTTGCAAATAACAGCATTGTGAACATGTATTTTGTTTGGCTGTGAGTGTTGTCAACGGATTCAGGAAGTGAAGTCAGAAAAGGCAGGGTTTCAAACAGGGCAGGCTACACAGAACTGCCTAGGCAAAGAGCCTCTAATCAGAACAACATGTTTGGGACACAGAAATATTAATTAGAATTTGGGTCTGTACTAAACCAAACAAAATCCTCACACTTCTATTCCATGAACAGAAGTGGGCTACAAGAGGGGTTTGCTCATGATGTCTCACTGAATAATTTTAAATCCAAAGTACTTGTCATTACAGAAATAGCAGTAACAATCTAACTTATTCTACGGTGGGAAAGAGTTACATACCAAGAAGTTTCAGAACACAGTAGCAGTTACTAATAGACTCCCCATTCTTGAATTGCCTACGTTTCCTGACCTCAAAACACGGCACTTTACATATCAGTCTAAGGCAGCACATACCCATTTAACAATGAAGTCTGGAGACCAAGAGATGCCTTAGCTTTCCATTTTATAGGAAGTTGTCAAGAAATACAGATAGATAATATCCCTCCAAACCTGTTGGAAAAAGAACTGACAGGTTTTTTTCCCATGCAGAAGCCTATGAAATCCATTCTGATAATTACTTTCTGAAAAAAAGTATATAGGCCTTTCAATGAAGTACATTGCTGCATAAGCATTAATGATCTTACCCCACAACTCTGCAGGAAACAAAGAATCTAACTTACAGACACGCAGGCTACTATACGTCAGGCTTACATCATTTATCTAGTATCGCACAGCACTTATGGACACTGCACGGTGGAGTGTGGAGCCTGAACCAGTGTCAAAATCAGAAGTTATAGAGCTGGATCCACACAGTGCTCTGCCTGAGCCAATAACCCTGACCGAGGCTCTGGGGTTATCAGTCCAGGTAGCATCACTGAATCGACTGCGGAGGTAGATGGACCAGCTCAGGCTGGAACAAGCTTGGGCATCGTTAGAGTGCACCGCAGAGTATGGTGTACCATGTCCATGAGAAGTACAAGGCAGAAATGAAAAAAAAAAATAATAACTATCTTTAATATCAAGCCTAGCGCTTTCTCTGTTTTCAATCTCTTCCTCTCTAGCCCTATCCCTAAGACTTAGGTGTAACAGTGTAGGGTTACCCACATCAGGAAACTAAAACCAGTTCAGGTAAAGCTCACTGTGTAGAAAAAAAAGTTGCAAACATCATAAGCAAACACAAAACATTGCTGACAGGCAGATGGACAGCAAGGAAATAATATTTGAAATAATCACATACACAAACCCATTATGAAACAGAATATATCTTAGTAACATCTAGCATTAGGCTAGGGACAGAAACAAGGTAGTATTAGCCTTCCAACCAAAGCAAAGAAAAATTCAAAATGAAGGTGGTTTGCTTTTTGAGACAGTAATACTTCCAGGAAAGTGCTTGTTCTTTAGAATTACACACACTGCCAACACCAGTGTCTGCACCCAAGGACTGGTGGCAATCCTAATTCTACACATATACATTATTGTTGAGGTGACATTATAATATATCCTCTGAACAGAGAATGGTGCTTCTTACAAAGAGAACTTGTAGAAAGTCATCATATAATTTACCATGAAAGCCTCTGACTACTTAAACAGTTTTAGAGTGGTTTTGCACAGCAGGACCCTTTTTGCCAATTTTGCACATTATTCTTGGCAGTACATTTTTGTTAAGGAACAATGGAGCTACAAAAATCAAATTAGCTGTTCACCATGGTCCCTTCTGTCCTTAAATATTCAGAAAAACTAGAAACACAGTTACAGTGGGGAAGAATGCCTTTATAAAAAGTTGACTAAATATTGAAAGCACTGCTAATTTTCTTAGTTATGGAGTGACAACAGACATTAGGAGAAAACAAAACAAAAACCTAACTCACAAGAAATAATAAAGTGAGTGACCTATTTCTGAAATCCAGTGAAGAACTTGATAGGTTATAACGGACCTGATCAATCCAAATCTCTACAAAATACCTAGAAACTAGCTCTGTAAACAAAAGTGGAGGAAGAACTAATATTTCTTTTCCTCAGTCTCACAATTATTTTTGAGCCTTGTATTCTCCAAGGAATCTTTAGGCTGATTCCTTAAACAAAAGCACCGATGACTTGGTAGAAATTCCTCTGAATTGTGAGCTTTGTTCTTTATTCTCTTTTAAATTAAAACAAATTCCTGTGAAACCTGGCAGCATAACACCGAAGATGTGGGAAACAGGACACAATTCCAGCAGGTGGAGCTCAAAAGCAAACAGTCCTGGAACAAGCTGCACAGATGTCTGCAACAGGAGCTTTTGCTCAGATGGCATAGTAGCCAGAAAAGTCTTCAGATGAAAGTTGCTGTCATGCAAATGTACTAAAAAAGATTAACAGCTTCCCTGTTCCCCAGTCCTGCATCATTTTAATCACAGAATAATCAGTTATTTCAGAGGACACTAAGGGTTCAAAAAACAGTGCCCACGGCTATTTTCCAGAATTCTCATCCACACGATTCACTAGTGGGCATGACTTTTAGATATCTGCTGTTGTCATGGAGGTAAGAAGTTTTGAATTGCCACTGAATGGGTTACCAGTAGGTTTAAAAGCATGGCTTAGCACTACCAAAATTGGAGCCTACCTATTTGGAGTGATGTGATTCTCAAAGTTGCTGACCTCTGTGTCACTACAAATCAAAGCACCTTGGCAACTATGAAAATTTCATTTTCATTTGTGTCCAAAAGTAGTTCTAGAACCTTTAACGGTGTTAAAAATTGTGAGCTAGTGCATCTACCTCACAAGCTCTGGTTCTTGTTTTATTTTCACCTTGAGAAGTCAAACACGTAAAGTTCCTTTTTAAATGAAGCCATAACACGTTAACGATATAGCTCAGGTTTTCTTCAGTTTTGACTCCTGACACCTAAGTTACGTAGCTAGGTTAGGAGGCACCACAGGTTCTCCTTATCGTTAAAAGAAAAGCGCAGGCTTCTTCAGAGAGTGATTTGGGTAAACTAAATTGCTAGTTGGAAATGCCTACGCCTCAGCAGTCTACTTTTTTTAACTTAGGAGCCTCTAGTCAGATACGAAGAAAACAGAGTGTAATGATTACCTCATTAGAATCAGGAGACACCTCCTTCTACTAAAGAGAAAAGTTCTGCAAATATCCACCACGTTAGTGCTCAATAAATTTCTGTATGCAAAGTTTTACTCTACTGCATCATATATATAATGTATGCTCTTTTTTTTCCCTATACAAACACTAAGGTACCCCAAACATTAACTGTTCAAAACTCCTCAGAAGAAATAATTAAAACCAAGACTTACTATGAACCCTCTAGTGGTGCATCAGGGCCCTAATCAAGATATGATCTTTATCATGCTAAATAATTACCAAGTCTCTGACCCAAATACCTGAAGGGAAAATAAAGAACCCAAATTCTCAAGGCAAAATCCATCTCTAAGTCTTCTTGTTTGGCTTTGCTGTCATACAGATTGTCTGCCCTCTCTGCTTCCTCACTGAACCAGACAAAGTATTTCTAAATATATTCTAATTATTTAACATAGTGCTTTTATATGCAAAATTACAAAAAACAGAACAAAACACCACAATATAAAACTCTGCACTAAGTATAGCTGACTTCAGTACTGACAGCACAGGTTACAGTTAGTCTGCAACAAGGTTCTGACCAAAGCTAGCCCTGGAAAAAGTTAAGAGCAAAGTTTCCTTCTTTAAATGATGGAATGTGAGCAGAATTTAATGGTCTTTGGTCAGGTTCCTTTGCCTTGAAGCAGAGACTTCTAAGATTTTCTATCTTAGCAGTGCAGTACTGCAGGTAGCAGCACATCTTTCTCTAATTTCCTACTACACTAGGCTGTGACCTGTGAAAAAGCAGGCTGTTTTTCCCTATGCAGATTTATCTGTGCTTTCAATATATTAACTTGGTTAGAGACTTCTGAATTTTATTTCCCATTTCTTCTTTCTCCAAACCACCTAAGTATATTTAGGGAAGTGCCCCAACTAAGCTTCACAACTACTGACATTTTTTGCTTCTGTGTAATTTTGCGAAAGTAACAATAAAGTTGACCGATTTGATTCTTTCTCAAAATACTGATTGACAGTCACAAAAAAAGTAGTACAAGTCCAAAGGATGTCAGATATACCAGTTTTGGAAATCAGGCCACTGATAAATATTGGAAAGAAAACATGTTTAAAAATCATACTATCTTATGTTGGGAAACAGGGATGTCAGAATTTCCAGAGCAGAAAGAAAGAAAATGAGCAAGGGCAAAACATTTTGTCCCAAGGGACTTTTTTTCTTATCAGGAATTTACTTAGGCTCAGACCAAAGTTTTATTTGCATAAGAAAGTTAACATGGCTCTAGCTCTTTAAAACTGATTGTTTCAAACTGGTACACAAGCATGCACAGTCTTACTTTACTGATTTTGATACATATTAGGTCCTTGGTGCATTACCTCGAGTAGCTTTAGCTGTGGTGTTTTGAGAAGCTACCAATAAAGCAGTTTAGGTTTATATGCCCATTTGCGGAAGGCAGCTGCTGAACAGTTGGCCAGTGCTGCTCCAAAGGCTCTGCTGCCAGGCGAGCACTGACAGATCTGCCTCCTGGCCTATGGGGAGCTCAGCTTTGATGTGTGTAAGCATTTTTTTCACACCGGTGCCAGCCTGGGCAGCCACCTTTCCCCTCCTCCTTTGTCTCTTCCACCCCCTCACTTGTGCTGGTAGCACTTTTTGGAATATTGCAGAATACTTCTTTTAATCTGTATTGCTTCACTTATTTGGTTAACTCCACAAGTCTACAAACACCTGAAATGATGGGGAGCAATAGGGGAGGTGGAACATAAATGCAGGTATGAGCAGGAGGGATGTGGCATCTTCTGACAGAAATGCTCACCAGCAATCTTCAAATTACCAGAGATTGAGTCAGAGCTTTTAAATTCATTCTTCCCAATTTAAACTACACTACTAAAATGCCTGGGCAGATTTTGCATCAGTTTCAATAACTAAATTTGAATTCACACTTTTGGTTAAACAAGCTCAACTTCCCATATGGACAAACCTATAAAACGTGGTTTGAGTTTCACAGTGAACATTTTTTCATGCACCCATTAACTTGAACAAGAACTGTGAGTCCTTAATATACCTGCTTATAAAACTGTTTATGTTAGATGACTAACTTTATGCATATATATTTAAAATTATTTAAGAGGGCAGTGAGGTTATTATTCAAAGTCTTATAAATGGAATATCTTGCACATGTTCCTGATATCGGCTTCCATGTCTGTTTTGAATTTACTTACAAAATACACCAGCACACCTCAAATTAATTTCAAGCTATTTCCTTGCTCTCCTTTGTTTACTGTGTTATCATTCTTCTGTGCAGAAATTGCTTCTGTGTTTCTCACTGGACAGGAAATGCCAGACTGGCAATAAGAGAAAGGCTTGGGTTTTAACTTAATGTTAATTGTTGTTTCTTCCATGGTTATGTGCCCTGTGATGAATGTGGCAACTTGTTTAACAAAATGCTCTCACAGTTGCTATCTGTAATATCTATTTGCTACTATTATAGCAAAGCCAGTTACATTTCCAATCCATCTCTAAAGGTAACAATGACAAAGTATGATGACAAAAGCAACAAAGCAATAAGCTCAGGAAAGCAAAGATCTTACAAAGTTATTCTCTTCCTGTTAAACAGCTCAATTCCCAAATCTGTTGCAAATTAGGAACACCAGCATCTCCAGTGAAGAATAATGCCTGCTGATTTTCCAAAGCCTTTCTAACGGTATTCTCTCCTCATAGTCCCACACATTATTTTTCTGTAACCGCTGATCATGTGAAGTACAAGTAAGATCTACAGTGCAGAAGAGAAGTACTGAACTTAATTCTCCCTACTTCCAGGCAGTCCAGGTCTTGGCTTAAAAAACAAAACCAAAAAGCTCCAAACCAAAGAAGTATGTCTTGGCCTTAATCCTCTCTCTGGTTTGGATCTTCAGAATAATATTGACTTAATAGAGATCTACGCTCTGACTTAAATGACTGTATGACTCTGTGAGTCTACCCAATAATTCAGTAAGCTAAGGCAGTCTATTCCCTAACAGTCTATGAGTTGAAAAAGTGAAGTTTTATAAGCATAGGTCAAAAACAAACAGAAACTCTCCATGTAGCCAGTGAAAAATATAATTTTTGCCTATACAACCAAAAACGTTTATTTGTAATAATAAGGTTCCAAAAAACGTACAAAGGGCTCTTGAAATTCCTAAGAAGAGTCAGAATAAAAGTAGAACTCTCGAATACTGAGAATTGTTAATGGCTTTCCATTACTTTTATTGTCATCCATCAGTATTTGCATAATCTAAAGCTTCTCACCTATAACCAGTTACATAAAATGTATTCTGATTAATGTAATAAACCACATTAAACTATATTTAAACATTGCTGTACTTTGATCTAAACCTGGAGTACTATGATTCACAGCATTACCAAAAAAAACCCTATGATTCTTTAAGTTCATTTGCTCAATATATGCTTGCCATGCCTAACATCACAAGACTCATCTTAATCTTGAATTTAGCCATTATTTGATACTTTGTGCTCTGGGATTCCTTTCTTAAGGCTGAAAACTTAATTTAAGCCAGCTGTTCAACAATAACTCAACATGTGTGGGATTTTCCCACTAAATGAAAATGATAACAAGGAGGGGTTTTTTTAAGAGATATAATATCTTTAGACAAAGAAAGTATCAAAGTTGGTTCACCCACGTAATATGAAAATGAACCTGTGCACTGCAGCTGTATTTGTTACTTTCATACCTTGACCATGTTATGGTTTAGTTTACAAAGTTATGTTGCTTTTTTAGCTTTCCATTTTTACTGAGCTAAACAGTTTGATGCTGATGATTAACATGTGAATATTAACATATTTGCCCTTTCAGCATCATGGTCTGAGTCATTCTTTAAGGCAGTAGCATGCCGCTGGCACTGAAGTTCATGTCCCGTAAATCCTCCTCTGAGCACCATGGTAGTGCCACTGCCATTCACACACTACCATCACAGCAAATTGCTCTTCGTAGTAATCTGCTGGTGTATATACATACACATATGCATCTATAGAATGCTACCAGTGTATTATTAAAATACAGAAAACTTTTGCAGAGAAATATAGTTTTTCAGTATCATTTTGATCACAAGAAATTGGGAAATGGGTTCTATTTAAAAAAAAAAAAGCACTGTCATGTCAGATGCAATAGCATGTAAAGGGTTAAAAATCAATGCAGTATTTAAGAGTAACAGAATGTTTTCCTGTAAACTCCTTCTATGGTGTGATCTAGGGGAAGGTCCAACTTAAATGCTGGATGTTCATACAGGATTTCCTATGACTAATGCTGTCAGCATTCAAAGCTTTTAATTTAAAATGTGGGTGTTCTGCACAGATAGGAAACCTACCATTTAAAATTTCTTATTCTAAAATGAATGAAAATTACTCTGATTTTCAGATTCATTTTCTGTGCGTGGAATGATAGCATAAAATAAGGAAGTCACTAAGTGGCATATGCTGGGGTTGCCTGCCAAGCTCTTACACAAGGCTTGGATATCTGGATAGGATTCACAGGAAGCTTGTATAGGAAGGCCTTTTCCTTCCTTATTTTTGAAAAGCTTTGTTGGATGGAAATTATGCCAGTGAGTCAAAGAAGGGAAGGGGGAACAAACTGCCATCCTGGTGGTTTTGGTGCCAATCCATGCAAAACTGAAAATCACATCTAGATAACATTAATGCAACCTGTTGTAAAATAAACTAACAAAAAACAAGCCTACAGAGCGCAAAAGCTGATTAACAGTTTTTGATTCAAAACATTCAAAAAATAAAGTAATACAGGTACCAAACCAAAACAGTATGGGAAGTGCAAATCTTGAGATGTAATCTGCTATAATTAAGTTAAATTTGCCAGTATTTCTAGCAAGTTTGCCATGGCCATGTATGGTCTGTAATAGGTTTGCTCTGCATTCTATTTCAAGCTCTGGCTGTTTCAGATACATTTTAAATATTGATATTTTGTTGAATTAAACGTGAAGTTACTAATATAGCTTGAGCTGTCACTATAGTATCCCTATTTCACTTCTTAATGTCATGTTGATCTGATTTTCATGATGCTTTATTAACTTTTAGCTGAAATTAAGCTTTCCCTATGTCTTGTGACCCATGGGAAAAAGAAGGTTCATTCTCTACCTTATGTCTTTACTTACTGTAGCCAATAACTGCACAAGTACTTGTTAAAAATCACTACCCTTTCCTTAAGCTGGGTCTTCTAACATCCCTAGTGGGCATATTACTATTCTGTGTACTGTTATGCTATACATATTGAACCAAAGAATTTGGGGAACCATAGCAGCAGAAAATATACCTAGAGGCAGACTACAACGGGTGTAGATGCCTCTTCAGCATCTACCACATCGCCTGGCAGGAGTCTCTAAAGTCTCACAGAACACAATTTAATCCTGAGAGCCTTGTAAATCTAGAACTGTATTTAGGCAAGGGAAAAAACAACAACCTTAAAAACTTTCTCAAATAGGGAATGCTTCTACTGCACAGTAAAGGAGATAGAAGTTGTGAGTGGGTCTGATGATACAGTAGTAACGGTGGAAGAGGAGACTCAAAAAGGCATAAAGCAGTAACATTAAAAGGATGAAGAGGAGAGAGTAATACAGGGGACAACAGAAGACATCAAAAGCACGGGAAAGAATGACAGAAGAGCATGCAGCTCTTGTAAACACTGCTGGTGGAGATGTGCAATTCTCCACAGCTGGACATCAGAACCAGACATTCAGAGTGTGAAAGCTATTATTAAAATAAAAGGATGCTGGTACAATGAGTCAAGCTTGTGCTTTTTCCACAGAGTAACTATAGCACAGGTAACAACTACAGGTATTCATCTGCTGTGAGAAAAGGCATTTCTAGGGGAAACATAATCCACGCTGATGTGTTTTCATTGCTCCTGTGAGCAAAGCTAGTTGGGTGGTTTGTTTGCTTGTGGGGGTTTTGTTGTTGTTGTTTGTTTTTGTTTTTTAAACCAAATGCCTCTGTATGCAGTGAACATTTTCCTGCTCATAGTGCAGACAACAGGAGTAAGGAATAAAATAATTAATTCCAGGAACGGGAAAAGAGAAGTCTGAAATGAAAGCTTCAGTTCAAATGAGACTGCACGTGATTTGCAAAGTGATGGAAACTGAGGGGGCAGCTAGGTCATGCCTTTCCCCTGCTGTATGAATCACTCTTTGAATGGAAATTTGAGTAGGAAGACATAATGGCTTGGGAACAAAGAGAGCTGCTGGAATATCACAGGTGCAGCTGAACAGAGAAGGATGTTTTGAGATATGCCAAGGAAAGCAAACACCATGAATCTGGAGGAGTTGTCAGGATTTTGTGATTTAGGGAGCTATCCAAATCAACAAGGGTATTTGTCACAGAGTCAAACTGACAGGAGAATAGGTGAGGTCCTGATTCAGTGCTCCACTTAATTCCTTAATGCTAAAACATAATTCACAACTCAGGAAAAGACAGGGGGTGCTAATATCCTACTAAACTTTCTGAGAGGCAAACTTGCACTTCACTGAGGCACCCTTCTATAGTCAGACGTATAATTACATACTTTGCTGAACTGGAACTAATGTGAGGTGCAGAAATCCAGATTTGGACATACAAGAAGACACACATTCTGGAGGAACAAAAACAGTCAGACAAAGCCAGAGGATTCCAACAGAAGACAGGGGAAGCTGTCAGAACTGGAAAAAGATAACGTTAAAGAATAAGCTTAAGAAAGCTTAAGAAAACCCTCTAGCACTGAGAAATACTGCGAAACTGAACAAAAGGTATCACCAAATTACAGAATTGTTAACAGATCAAAACACTACTATGAAAGAAACAATTACATGCCAATGACTTTCTAGCATTGCTGTACCAGGAAAGTTAAACTTTATTTTGATGTGTAATATAAACTGAATGCAACTAAAAATCCAAGACAATTTTAACTAGTTGATCAGCATAGAGTACAACTGAATGATTATAAAAGTAGACAGAAAAAAAAAAAAATAAATGCCTCCATATCTTCTTTTCAGAAGAAGGAAGAAGGGAAAAAAAGTGTTTACAAGCAAGCCCCTTGAGTAATTTGAACTGTCTAAAGACTAGACAAGTGCTACACATAAGGAGATTTAGAATAGTAAAGATGTACTGGTGATGGATATCTCAATATTAAGACAAGTAGAATGTAAATAAAAATATTTTTTGGCTATTTAATTTGAAAAAAAACAAAACAAAACAAAATCAACTTTCTTCTTCTCTAAGTATAGACTTCTAGACAAAGAAAAAGTAATGGAGAAAAGCTAAGACAGAACTGCCAGGCAATCTTTTTAAATCCTGACTTGCTTTGTCTTTCCATACTGCAGTGAGCAATGTTATTGAAAAACTGAGAAGTAAAGAAGTAAGGTAGGAATTACAGTCACTCAAGGGTCACAAATAAGCTTGAACAGGTTTGGTTTGGGTTTTTTTGTTGTGTTTGGTTTTGGTTTTTGTTGTTGGTTTGTTTTGTTTTTTTTAATGGTGCTGATTATTATCAGTCCTCTGTAAAACTGTGGCAACAAGAAAAACCTAAAGGACTCAAAGGACTCACAATGCAATAGCCACCTTCCCAAGCTCAGAGAGAAGGGAATACAGGAACCATTTTCAAGGTAAACAGACAGAAAAATGAGAAACAAAGCTAGAATATCGAGGGGGAAAAGAAAAAAGGGAAAAAGAAAAAAAAGCTTATGGAGGCATGAAATGAGAGCTGTGGAGCTATTAGGCCCAACTGCTTCAATTTCCCTCTAATAGATTTAAAGAGGGAATTAAATGAGCCCCTATTCCCTAATATCTGCTCTCCCACTCACAAGACTACAGTATCTTTTTTGCTTCTGGTGGAAAGCAGAAAGATGGTGCTAAGCTTTAGAAACTAAATCTTATTAACTCAAAAGACATACTGCATTTTTTTACAGAGTAATTATAATGTAATTTTCTTACCAGAACTAAAAATACTTATATTGTTTTCCACACTGAATTGAAGTAAGTTTTCTCTTTCTTCAAGTTCAGAAAAAAAACAAGCTGTGGAACTAAAAAAAATGTATTTGAAAATTCTTTTGACATAGTAAATAAAATTTATATACATTTTACTGTAAATGGATTCCTCAGAGAGGGCAAAATTTCCAAGTGTGTGTGCGTAGACTTCATTAGCAAGACATTGTTTAGGTAAATGTCTGTACTATGTCTGATGCTTGACATCTAACTGTAATAACTTAATAAATAACAGCAATTAAAACTGGTTTATGATGTGGCAAAACATTATTTCCTTTCAAAGTCACGTTAGTCTCTATTCATATCTAGAGCATTTTATAATCAGTAAGAACAAAATTCTGCTTGTGTACTGGTATAAATGCAGAATAGTTTTTCACAAAATACATCTACAGAGAAAATCTGGCCAAAAGGCTTCTGTGGGAGATCCAGTGGTACTACCATATCCACCTTCTGGGATTACTGGTGCCAGTAAGATTACAGGGGATGTCACAAGGATCTTGCTCTTCAACGGTTAAAGAGCTTCTACGAAGTATTTCCTTCTGTAGGATTTCACTGACAAAGTGTGTGTTCCTGACTCAAAACCACAAGGGCTTATTTGGTTTGAAATGGAAAAAAAGTCTGCCCATTTTGGAGAAATGAGTCCTCTCTCCATTTGGTTTTGCTGAGACTTGAAGCTGCCTCAGCATTTAGTAACTTAATACTTTTACATCATTTACATTTTATGCTAATGATATGTGGGCTAGTGTTTTGCCATAACTGCTTTCTATTAGCATTGGTCTGAAAGGAACTCTAAAATGATAATTATTGTAAAAAATCGTGACACTGGTACAACTTTAAGCCAATGAATTGGAAAATGGTATCTCCTGATTAGCAAAATTAGTATTAGTGTCTATACAAGTTTATTCAATAGATTAACAGGAATGTTAGTTCTTAAATTTAAATTAAGCTTATGACAATAAGGACTTCTGCAGAATAAATACATACAGAAATAAAGGACTAGTAATACTCATCATTTAGAAACAGAAATGTTAATTTTTTTTACATTGTACTATGGAAATTACAGTAATTAAACCTAAATTTCATCATATCATCACTAACATGTTTTTCTGTTTCAAACCAACTTTTACTTTATTTATTATATCCCGAAACAAGAACATTACTTTTCCTTAGCCCTATGAAGCTAAAAAAGAAAGTTTTTTTTCTTTCTGCCTCCACTATGCAGCTTCTCAGAAAACTATCTGGCAAGTAATTCCATTAAGAACTTTGGAAAAATACTTAAATCTAATTATTCAAAAAACTGAATGGCAAAAAGAGGTTTCTAAGTCACTCTTCTTAAACTTCACCAATATATGCATCGTAAACTGAAAACCAATCCTAATACTCACTTTGGCTGAGTTAGGTACATTAAGCCTTGTTCTTACAGTTTGATCCAGACAGCCAAACTGTTCTACCTGTGGCACTTTGTAGCTGTGTATTATCCACTTAGAGTTAGCCCAGGTTGGGAACCTCATAAAAATACACGTTAATCTTCAGAAAAAAATAAGGTTTTGGATCATAGAGGTGCAGCGCTTAACACATACTTCATTTGTTTATACTTGAGGAAATAGTACTGTATTGTTGGGATAACATTGTGACTTGTATTGGAAATACAATAAAATACCTGAATTATTATAACAGCTTAGTATTTTGAAAGCACCCACAAATAGCGGACGAAGATGCGAAGCTGTGCCTTCTGCGAGGCACCGCCTTCAAGTCGGGGCCTGGCACAGGACTCTGCAGGGGTGGTCATGCCCTGCCAAGGCTGAAGTTGCAGAGAGGATAAGACGGGAGCCCAGCGCGCTTGTCTGAGATGCAGAACGTGAGACTGGACAGATCAGTTGTCCCCTCCCTCCCGCAGGCCCCCGCTCTGGTCCCCACGATACGCATGTTCTGTCTGTGCCAGTAGCATTCAGAGGACGGCACTATGTTGGGGAATATCTCATATTTAAATACCAGCCAGGGTAGAGATTTCTCAGCACCAGGAAGGCCCCAAGCCTGCTCTCCACAGAAATATGACTAACACAAACAAGATCGCTCAGTGCCAAAGCTCCCCTTTTGACTTCCTTAATTTACTGCAGTTAATCTTTCGGCAACACTAAGCACTAGATTTTGTCTCTCTTGCAGACGTTCTGACTAGTCAGCTTCTCTTCCAGTGTTATAATAAGCCAAGTACACTATAATCATCGTCATGAGCACTTCTAACACCGCTGTTTCTCAATCTAGCTATACCTAAATATAGTTCAACCTCAACCAGCTAGGCCACACTTAGATTTCTGGTTATCCAAGGCAAAAATTCATCCTTGCCCATGTTTATTAATGAAAATGCCTTGATTACCCAGATATACTTCTCCATCCCTCATGATGTGTAGATAATGATGTTAGCTTTATTATGTCTCCCAGACTAGTTATCCTACAGTGAGGTATGTTCTCAATAAACAGTTGGCATTACTGCAAGCAATTGTCCTAAATGAAATTAAAGTACACATTGGGAAACATAAAAATATCACGGTGAGTGAAAACGTGTTATTTTTATGTTTGACATTCCATCAATTTCATGAAGAAAATGCCCTGGAGAACATAAGAAGTTACTGGAACTCATTCAGTTGCATTACATGCAGTTACAGCAGCAGACTGACTGCAGCTGCAAGCTCCAGGCTCACAGTGGAAAAGCCTCAGTGGAGAGCTGGGGACCTCTATGGGTTCCTCACTTCCATGGCCACAGCATCTCACAAATTCTTTTCTCAATACGCAAGGTGTACTTTGGATTGCTTTCATCTTCGAGAAATTAAAATAGAGAAAATTAAATGTATATTTGATGATGACATAGCAACATAAAATAAGCTAGAAAACATGGGCACGTTTTAATTTAAGAAATAAACGTTCATCTTTGAGAAGTCAGAAAACAATACTTCAAAGGACAAAAAGTTCAAAGCACTCTATAACTTCAAAGCACTGCACCAACATTAATAAACACTTAGGACATGTCTGTGAGGTAGAAAAATTTCCTTTTTTAATGCTTGTGTAAACAGGGCACACAGATTAAGTGATTTGCCCAAGGACACAAGTTGGTAGCAAAACTGAGACTACATGTCAGAAATAACTGGCTCAAGCCTCCTTTCTCAGACCATCTAAAGCTGGAATAAAACAGTGAGCAAACACTCCCTTTATGGACACTTATTCAGCAGAGGCCAAATCAGAGACCTTTTCAGGCAATAGCATCACCTGCCCTTTCTAAGGTCTGCTGTAAACTCCATCATGTTGTTTTCAGCTGATACCTGTCCACAAATTCAGTGCAAAGTATACATAGATCTATCTGAATTGAAGTAATCTTACATATACACAGACTTTTACTTCCACATTTAACAATTATATTAGAGCTTAAGTGGTCTGTGTGAGGATTTCCAGTATTTCTATGTCACAACAATCTACTCCCTGTACACTGAATTAAAAAACAATCAGCACACTTACAGTGTAAAGTTTCTCCGATGACGCCATTGAAGCTGAATCAATCAGAATTTCTTACTAAGTTCTTACAGAGTAAAATGAAAAATTTCCTCAATGCATACAAGCTGATCTGCTATATATCCCTGCTATATATCTATACTGCTGAACACAAAATCCTTAAGTGAGATCTGACAAAGAAGACAGAAGCAAACCCCATCATTTATTTTCAAAATAATCTAGTGAGATCTAATAAGGAACAGTCCTTGGATACATGGAGGTAAAGAAGCCAGGACAAATGAAAGTGGCCTGTGAGGTACTTAACAAAAAAAAAAAAAATCACCTTATGCCCCTCAAACAACAAATAAATGTAAAAGATAACAAAGAAAGCCAAAGATTTACCTTTTCCTCTGTCCAACTTATTTATTTTCTTAGATCTTTAGTAATATTAAATTTTGTCATTCTTATTTTTAATGAAGAGCTTCCTGGTGATCCCATGTGTTTGTGGTGTCATGCACTTCGTCAAAGAAGAGGTGTGAAACCGTAATATTTTTCCGTTCTCTAAAACATTTATATGTGAAATAGAGTTACTAATTTAAAAATATATAGGTAAAAAGAATGCTTCGAATAGCCAATTTTTAATCTCTTTTCTTCTCAACTATCTGTTTTTAATCTTTATGTGAAGTCATTGTTGGAACAAAGGCTTAATTCTAAAAGTAGTTAAAATACTAATTAAAAAAAATTAGGCTTCTAAGACATAATTTCTAAAAATGAATCCATACAAGCTTCCAAAATTTGTGATTGTGAAATATGATTCTTGTGTTAAGACAGAATTTCCTCATAAGTCACATACTTATAATGAAGAACATTTTTTTGAATGCATAATTATATTTTGAAGGCTGTGATTTGCATCTAGTAACAAGTAATTTGCTGCATATTATTTTCCCAAAATAAAGGCCCACGGTGGCTCTGAAAGAGATGCTGCCTGCATATATTGTTCAAATGTTCCTCCTCAAGGCCAGTTAGGAGTATTGCACCCTTTCATTTGTACTTGTAAAATTTGTGTATTCAGAACACCAGGAAATTACTGCCATGGTAACAGACTCTTAAAGAATATAATAATTTCTGGTTTTAAATTTTTCAGGAGTTCCAAACATTCTTGTGCTGTCTATACTAACAATACTGCTCAGCACTCACGTGACATTTTGCATAGCAGGAACTAAAAACTCTCCTGTGAAGGTAATCAAGTTTTGCTATCTCTGTTTAACAGAGATTATTCACCAAACGATAATAATTCACCAAACTTTAAGAAAGGACTATTAATTTACTCATGAGACAGACAGATCTTCAGCACTTTGTTAAGTCAAATCTGAAGACTAAATAATTTGCGGATCACAGACTAAGTCATTAGCAGATTTGGGAACACAATTCAGACCTCCTGACTCCCTACAATAAGCCATAGTTTTTAATGTTATGTGTTAACAATCATTAACTAAATGACAAAGGTTTTGCTATTCTTGGTGTAGTGCCCTTCTTTGCATTTCAGAAGAATTATTGGGCTCTCAAATTGGCTGTCAAATTTGCTGACTTGGTAATTGGCTGGCTTTCAAAATATATATTAAAAGTGTTGCCTTTCCCGGCTATTTCTTCAATGAATCTTTCTTCTAATAGAAAAGCTTTGCAATCTTACTTATAAAACTAAAGTGAATAGAAAAAAAAAAAATCTTATCAGTGACATTGTACATAGTATTAAAGAAAATACACACAAAGGCAGCACGACCCACAGAAAAGGCACTGAACTAAGAAACAGACAGCAAAATTTCCCATTTACTTAAATAAGGTCAAGCTTTTGGCTTTTTGGCTCATTTTACTTCTAGCTTTTACAGAACTCTGTAATCTCAATTTCAAAATGTGTAGATTATTATTATCTTACTTCCTTCTCTCCATAAGGAATTTTAACACCAATAAGTTAAATTAATTACAGCTAGATTCAAAGGTCCTACACCCATGTTGAAGACTACATGTATTCCCAGATTGAATGCTCTATTTAATTATACTTTAAATGTTGCATGCTGAATCACATGCCTTGATCCACCTCATGTAAAAGAATTAAGTTCCAGACAGACTCCAGGTTACAGCAGGAATGACAAGCTAAATAGCCTTTAAGTTAAATATACCTCATAGACTGAAGTTGTAGCTCATATTAGAAAGGCTGGTTCACTTTTTATAACTAGCTGCTTATACAGTTTATTTTTATCTACGTCTCTATGTTTTTATTTCATTACATTCTAGGGCTTTCACCTATGTAGCTGGCAATGTGTACTCTTTCATTTAAGATCATAGAAGGTATGTAATCATGGCAACAGTAACTATGCTGTGAATTTTCTTTTGTCATGTTTAATAGACTGGTTATTTAGGCACCTACAAAAACAGCTTGGCCAGGGACACAGGGGAACTCGATAAACAAGTATCTTCTCTTCAAGTATCAGATTCACAAAATAATCATTTTCTCTCTAATTATACACAAAAAATCTGGAAGAAGTCTTCCAAGTGGAATATCCTTACATATCACAGATTTTTGTTTTGTTACTAAACTTCACTTGTTGCTAAGGAAGAACAGAAAAGATCAAAGGACTTCTAACAAAAAAAAGGTGAGGGAGTTTTGATTTCTTTCTCATTCTTTAAAGATTTATCACTGGACTACAACAGTTGCTGGTTCATAGGTCTATGAAAAGAATGTGTGAAATTATGTGAGCCTGCTTTGCTATTTCATATTTAACTGCAAACATCAAACGATAGCTCGATTCACTTTTTGATTATCAACATGATCATGCATTCAACTAGACTGTTTGCAAATCCATATGCAATTGAAGTCCTAAGAACTAAAAAAGAAGAGCTAGTAGAAGGCATAAATGACCCAGACTATCTTCTGAACTGGCTGATTGACAATGGTATTTTTACCCCAGAAAAAAAGATGGTCATTAGTTTCTACAGAACACGAACAGAGAAGAACTCTCGAGTTTTAGACATACTAATTTCTCAAGGTGAACGAGCCTGCAGGCTCTTTTTTTATCCGTGTTTAAAGCAAGTGGAGCCACAACTCTATAGCAAGATGAGAAAATATGTCAGTGAAGTAAATGAAAGCATTAGAGATGCTAGAAGACAATTGGTAGGATATTTACTCGAAAAAGATAAGGTTTGGTCTGAAAATAGCAGTGAACAGCACCAGGAATAAAAAGATAGTCCTAGAAGAAAAAAGCAAGAATGGACTATTAAGAAAAAAATAAAAGAAACTCAACTTTCGAGAGCAGCAAAACCTAGAAAGGATCATTCTGAGGTTGGCATCTTTGATGCGGTTGCTAAAGGGTATCTTTCTGAGTTGCAGAAAACATTGAAAGATAATGATATTAATGTGCTAAACTCTTTGAGTGAAACACTTCTGCATGTTGCAGCCGCTAATGGCCATCTCAAGGTAATGCAATATTTGATCAGCAAAGGTGCAAAGACAGATGTAAAGGACAGGACAGGAAGAACAGCACTGCACAGGGCTGCGGAGAACGGCCATGGTGACGCAGTGAAAGCACTTCTCCAATGTGGTGCTTATATGTACAGTTTGGATAGGGAAGGCAAGACACCACTTCATTTGGCTGCACAGAATAACCACAGTCATGTGTTGAAGATGATCCTGAAAGAAGAGGCAAGAAGCTACAGGAACCAGCACAACTTTTTGCACATGGCAGCTCTTAAAGATGAGAGCAGTCTGGCAAAAATGCTTTTACAGGCTGGTGCCTGCACTGATGGAAAGGATGACAAAGGACAGACTGCTCTCAGCTATGCTGTTTCTCAGGGGTCTGAAAATACTGTGAAAGTGCTCCTAGAAGCTGGAGCCTGTGTTGATTCCAACATGGCTGAAAGAGCCTTCAACAGCAGCCACCCATCCATCTTCAAAATACTACTAGAATATTCTAAAGGTTTGTCATCTGACATGATGAAGTCAGCTCTTTTCAGAGCTGTACAGAAAAATCTGCATGGTATTGTAGCAGCTTTAATTGACAGAGGTACAGATATAAACCCCTACAATGAAATGCAGTACACTCCTTTACTCCTGGCATGTAAAACAGGCAAAGTTGAATCAGCAGAAGTTCTAATCAAAAAGGGAGCAGACTTATAAAGACTCCTGCTTCAGACACAGCTTTGCATTTGGCAGTTCAAGCTGGGGCAGCTTCCATCACAAATCTGCTTCTGTGCAAAGGGATGCAAGTTAACCTTAGGAACCAAGCCGATGAAACCCCTCTCCATGTTGCTGCACTGCATAATAAAGGGGCATTAGTTGGCCTTTTACTTAATGCTGGGGCCAAAATTAATGCTGTCACTAAAGAGTTTGCTACTCCTCTGCATATTGCAAGTCAAAGAGGTAATAGTGATGTTGCCCAAGAGCTGCTGCACCACAAAGCCAACGTTAATGTCAAGGATAGGCAGTCAAAATCACCTTTACATTTTGCTGCTGAAAGGGGAGACAAAACAATGGTAGAGATGCTTCTGAATGCTAATGCTGACCCCAATGCACAAGACAGGGAGAAAAAGACTCCCTTGCACATGGCAGCTGTGAGAGGACATCTCAGCATCGTGAAAGTTCTGTTAGCTAAAAAAGCAAGATTTGGAGTTAAGGACATGGATGGATGTACTCCAATGCACTATGCAGCCATCAAAGGAAACATAGAGATCGTAAAAATTCTTCTGATGTCAGGGACAAATAAAAATATTGATGATAGAAACATCTGGAGAAAGACCACCCTGCATATTGCAGCAGAATATGGACACAGCAACCTGATAAATCTTCTACTGAGCCACGGGGCAGCCATTAATGCCTTAGACAACAGCAAGGATACCCCACTGCATTGTGCGTGCAAGGCTGGTCATTTTAATGCTGTGAATTCCCTTGTAAACTGGTCACAAGGAGAAAAAGCAAATTTATTAGCTGCTAACAGTCTCAAAAAGACCCCATTGCAAGTGGCAGGATTAAATAATACGGAAAATCAGGCTCAAATTGTAACACTTTTGAAAAAGAAAATGTTAATAACAAAATGAAGATGTAAAGTAAAAACTTCTAAATTTAAATGCAGAATTCTCTTCTAATGTAATCTGGATAGTGTTTTTGCCCAGTATGATTAAGAATTATGTTAAGGCAGTTAGCATAAGTTAAGTTAAGAACTAAGTTAGCAATCATACGTGGCCATGGCCAAAAATATCTTAAAAACACTGTTAAACTTGCAAGTACTGATTAGTTTGCTTCAGTAATGAATCTCATACCTATTTCAAAAGCCTCGGTCTTAAACACATCAAGCCTCAGTCTTAAACTCTAGTATAAATCAAAATTTTTTTTAAAAAATGAATGAAAATAACTTTTCATGTGTCTGTGAATATTAGCCTGTACGGATAGCTCAGTTAAACATTGTTTGGTAAAATCACATTTTTAAAAAGCCATCTATTATGAGTAAGGAGACATCCGTATCCCCAGGGATATAGAACATAGAGATGCTAGAGTAGATAACACTAGTTTTGTTTAGCTTAGGCAGACTTAAGCGCAGAGTGCTGCCAAAATAAAGTAATCTGCTCTCCCTTTCAGTCCAGTCATGCATGTCTGCTCCAGGTTGCATGTGTGAGCTGATTCAACCTACTCCACAGCTATAACTGAACACAAGGAAAAGGAGGGTAGCAAACAGCTGAACAGCACCAGCTTTCCTGAGGCTAATGTAACATTAGCTTGCTTTATGCTGATCACAATATTGCTGTCTGAGCTAACTAGAGGTCAGAAGGCATCTCCCTGCAAATTTACTAGTGTGGGGTTTGCTCTACCCTAGATTTACTAGACCCACTCCCCATGCTAATAAATCTTATCAGGAGGCTCAGTATAAAACAACTGGAGGAGGAGTATGTGCCCAAAACTTTGCTAACACAATGTTGTTTTCAGGCCACTATTGTGTGCTACATTGACATTCAGTATCGGGCTAGACCCTCTTTAGACATTTATATATTATACCTTATGACATGGCATTGACAGATCCCAAGACTAAATAGATAATTTTTCTTCCTATCCTTCATCACACTATTTCTCCAGATTTTGCATTTTTAAGTAGAGGTAACAAAACCAATCATATTTGCTGTTTGTTAATTTCACTTTCAAATCAGCTTCAGCACAAAGATGAAATGTTCAGTTTAAAAAGGTTGTAATGAGTTTATTTGTTCAAAATATGCATTATTGTAATATCTGAAAACAGAAACTCTTTCTCAAGTTGACAGGAGGATCTCTGTGGTCATTTTCTGTATAATGATAATCAACCCCTATGGTTCTTCACACTTTCATTCACTATATGATTAGAAGCTAAATTACCATGAAAAGACAAATGCATTTTGCAAAATGAAACAACAGATTTAAGGACATTTGGGAAAAAAACATGACTTTTATGGGTGTGTTACAACCTGCACAACACCCTGCTGCTGTCATCTTCTTGATGAACAGCAAGACACGATGGTGAGCTCAGCGGTGCAGAGGCTGGCAGACCAGAAATCTGCAGCACGATGCACTGAAAGCATCCCCTCTTGGGTCAGCTTGATACTGTAAAATCGGCAAATTAATGAAGTCTTAAAACCATGTTTTTGGGTTTTAAAAGGAGCATTTCTTTATTCGGTACTGGGGACGGACTGGAGGTGTCCCTCCATAGATCAGCCCTTGACCTATACATGGCTTATATTGACAGAAACACTACAATTGACTGAAAACTGACAAAACCATCACAATTCTTGACAACTATTAAGATATTCCATGCATATTCTAACACAAGCTATCTTTTAAGCAATGCTAAGCAACATTTTGCCAGTTTCTCAGTTACCATTCATGTTTCTCAGTTACTTTTCAATTACCTATTTTAAAATTATGTCATAAATCTATATCAGTTTTAAGAATAAGGTAGCACTACCAAGTACAAAGATTCTATGGCAACAAGGTTTGCTTATACAAAGATTCTATGGTTACAAGGTTAGTTGATCTTTAAAGGTTGCTACCTTAATATTCTCCTAAACTGTGAGTCCTATAATTCCTCAAAATACAGTCCAATAGTTAGAAATACAGGTATCAAGCCTACTGCAATGCAAAGGGCCGGGTGCGCCCCGGGCAGTCCGCAAACCGCCGCTGCCCCAGCGCGCTCCAGCAGCCGCAAGCGAGGAGAAGCGGATCTCCCGGCAGGCTTCTCGCCGCCCTGAGGCACCACACGACACGGCCCGGCCTCCCGTTCCCACCGCCCCCGCCGCACAGCGAGCGGCGCACCCGAAGGAGCAGCCGGCACGGGGCGCGCGGCCTGGGCGGGCTCGGGCCTCCCTCAGCCGCAGCCCGCTCTGCCCCGTCACGCCGGCACTTCCCCCGCAGCTCCCGCGCTCTCCCATCCCCGCCTGACACTCGCCCCTTTCCGTTCCCCTCCCACTCCTGCCCCTCGGCGCCCGGCTCGCCCTCAGCCGCCCCCTGCGCGCCCCGCCTACCCCGGCGCCATCTCTCCGCCTCCGTCCCGGCTTCTCCTCAGGGCGCAGCTTCGCTGAGGGGGCTGCGCACGCGCGGCACCCCGCCCACGCCCCGGTCACCCGCGCGGCGCTGCCGCCTGTTCTCGCGAGGGTAGTGGGGCCGGTGTCATGGCGGAGGAGCCCGAGGTGGACATCGAGGGGGATTCGGCGGCGGTGCCCGGGGAGGCGGCGCCGGGGTGAGTGAGGGGTGGTTGTGTCGCCCCGGGGAGCGCGTCCCTTCCCGCCAGCGGGCGGGGTTTGTGTGGCCGCGGCGGTCGGGGTTTGCGTGAGGGGGTGGCGGGGGCAGCGCGGCCGCTGGCTGAGGGGCTGCCCGGGAAGGGCCGCGCTCCCGCGAGCGCCCGAGGGGAAGGACCTTGGAGTCTCGTGAGGGCCCGTGAACGCGGGGGAGCGCAAATGTGGAGCATTGTCGGGCAAGGACCTGCGAACTGGGCCTGTGGGGTCATTGCGGTGAGGTGAACACGGAGCTGCTGCCACCAGGTCCCCGGCACGGGCACTGGGGGCATTGGTGGCACTGCTGGGAGGCTCCTTTCAAATGCGCAGACAGAAGGTGCTGTCCTGAATAACGGGAGCTGTTGACACGCTTGAGGACAGAGAGGCCTGTAGAGGGATCTGAACTAATTGGAGAGCTGGGCGATCACTAACCACATGAAGGTCAACAAGAGCAAGTGCTGGATTTTGCATCTGGGACACGGCAACCTTGGCTGTACATACAGACTAAGGGATGAGATACTGGAGAGTAGCTCCATAGAGAAGGATCTGGGGGTCCTGATCAACAGCAAGTTGAACATGAGCCAACAGTGTCCCTGGCAGCTAAGAGGGACCTGTGTCCTGGGTGCATCCAGCACAGCATGGCCAGCTGGGCAGGGAGGGGATTGTTCCGCTCTGCTCTGCACTGGTGCGGCCTCACCTGGAGCACTGTGTGCAGGGCTGGGGACACAGGATAAAAAATATATAAAGCCATTGGAGAATGTCCAGAAGAGGCTATGAAGTTGATGAAGTGTTTGGAGAGGAAGCCGTATCAGGAACGGCTAAAGTCACTGTGTTTGTTCAGCTTAGAGAAGAGGAGACTTGAGACCTCATGGTGGCTACAGCTTTCTCACAAGGGGAGCAGGAAGGGTAGATGCTGAACTCCTCTTTAGTTACCAGTGACAGAACCTGAGGGAATGGCAGGAAGGTGTGCCAGTGGAGGTATAGGTTGGATATTAGGAAAAGGTTCTTCACCCAGAGGGTGCTGCACACTGGAACAGGCTCCCCAGGGAGGTGTCACTGCCCCAAGCCTGATAGTGTTCAAGAAGAGACTAGACAGTGTCCTCAGACACATGGTGTGAACTGTGGGGTTTTTCTATGCAGGGACAGGACTTGAACTCAATGATCCTTGTGGGTCTCTTCCAACTCAGAACATTCTATGGTTCCCTGGGTGGTGAAGTTGCAGAGGCAGATGGGTTCAGAAAGTTGAACTTAGGGGGGTTCAGAAAACTAATTGAACAAATTAATGGGTAAGGGATCTGTAAATAGATACTGAACTGAATTGGGAGTGATTCTAACTCTACAAATGGAGCAATCGCAGGTGCTGGGAGAGTGTGAGGGGATTGTACCAGAGGCTGTGGCTGGGCTCACGTGATGTCCTGGGTGTCACCTGCTGCCACAAGTGGAGACAGAACAGTGGGCAAAGGGAACTGATGATCTGACCCATTTCTTGACCCACTCCAAAAGCAGCAGGAGCTGTAATGGTTTCTGCTGTACTTGGGGATTTATCCTTACCTATTAAAAGATGTTTGAACTACTGGCACAAAGCGGTTCAGAATAGGAGGTGAATTTAATTCGGTAGCATTGCAGTGAATATAGTGCTAATTAGTCTTTTCTAAGTCTGAATGTTCTGGAAGCAAAGATTTTTGAAAAGAAGTAATTACATGAAATACTAAGGAGATTTTATGCTGCATTAAAACAGAAGAAAGTTGATCAATGGTGTTAATCAGTGATGGATTTCTAAAAGTAATAAGTGGTTATTTACAGAAAAGATCAAGCATAGTCTGGATGGAGTCCATAAGAGCACTAACACTTTTAATATTAACAGTAGAGTTCTTTATTTGACTGTAAAATTGTGGCTTCTTTCATCCGTGTGTATTTTATATGGTCCCTCCTGCTTTCAGTTGCTCTGGATGAGAATTTTTACTGTTTAGGGTTTTACTGGTTTGTCAGGCAGTCTGCAGTGAGGTAGGTGAGGACTTGCTATTGATATTACTAAGAAAGGTGACTTACTGAGGTGGATTTATACAACGTGTAATGGAATATTATAAGAAAGTAATATAGTCTGCAATATAGGATTTTAGTTTAGTATCCAATTTTGTCATCTTCTGTTACATTTTTTGTTATTTACTACACCGTTAATTATTTATAACACCCTTCATTTTGTCGGAATATGTTTGTGGTGTTTTGAACACTGGTTTTTTTTTTTCAGAGATCATGAAAACACAGCTTCAAGCTTGCTGCATGATCACTATCTTGATTCATCTTGGAGAACTGATAACTGTCTCGTAAGTATTTTTTAAATGAACGGTACTTCTAACAGGGTTATCAGAACTTCTGTTTTCCCCACTCTCTTCCCTCCATGCATGTGCTCTTTTCAGTTTTAACAGTGGTTTTTATTTACTTTTAGAAATTATTATATATTGATACTTGATTCTTAAGTAACAGCGTGATAGAATTCAAATATTAAAACATATTCGTATTGTTTGCAGCCATGGACGCTGGACAGCAGCATTAGTGAAGAAAACAGGGCTGTCATTGAGAAAATGTTGCTAGAAGAAGAGTATCCTTTTGCTGATTTGCTTGTATGTTTTCCTGTGTAACAATAGAAACCTTCCAGTTTCCAGAGGAACTGGACAAATCTTTTCTTGTTAAGATGACTGAAGCACTGTCATCTTGTAGGTAGGTTGCAGAAGTCAGGTAGAACACCTGAATTAATCATCTAGCTACCTGCAACTTCCTGTGGTGCTTCTGATTTTTCAGGAAATGACTCCAAAACTTGTTGAATTGAAGCTGATACTGTCACCAAAAATAGCAATAGTGTCACCCCACTTCAGCTGCTTTTTCATTGCCACCCCCAGCGTTGTGCTGATGCAGCCGTTTGTATGGTGTCATAGCGAACCTGATTGAACAGCTGATCTGGTTGTTAGTTTGTTTGTTTGTTTTTTCTGAATTGTTCTTCACTTGGACTGGTTTACTGTCTGATTTTTGTCTGGCTACATTCATACTTCTGCCAAGATGCGAGACAAAAACAGGAAGGAACAGCTGAAGTCAAATGTCACTTCCTTATGCATTAAGCTCAGAGGAGTGTGTGAAATTGTATTTCATTTTTGAAAGCAGTGCCCTACTTGTTTCTACAGCTGAATAATTATGAACCAGTGTAATTTATATGATTATTAGAATTCTTACATGTACAAATATTTCTGATGCTTCAACAACTTGCTTAGCAAGTATTTCAGATATTATTTATCAAATAAATCACTTTCTGAAAAAATATGGTTCAATCAAAAGGAAGCAGAGAAAAGATCTTTGAAAAGGTAAGCTATATTCTGGAAAAAAAATTCTGTTAGATGAGAAGAAATGAAAAGTCCTTCCAAAATAAGGTTTATTTGCTGAGATATGCAACAGCATCACAATTATTAATTTTTATTTTCACTTTGTTTTTTATTTGCAGCCCACATAAGAAAACTGGAAGAGTCATGTACGTACATTTTAATGATTCAGTTGCATTTTTTATTGTTCTGTGTACTAATAGGCCTGTAGTAAACTAGTTTGCTTTTTTTTGTAGCATGGTGGGGAAAAAAAACTGTTAATTCTAGTTGGCTTTCATGCCTGAACTTTTCTGTTTCCTCCTTTTATGTATTTCTGTACCATTTGTTACTCATGAATGCTGTGTTGCCTTGAACCTTTATTGGTGATGGAGAAGCTGACATGATTCTCAATATTTTATTTATCAGCTACATTCATGTTTTAAGCAATACCTTGAGTTTTACAGAAGATGGGGAGCAGTCCTTCTGTTAGAAGTTGCCTTCAGTTACTAGGATTTGAGAATATATATTTTTAAGAAAGCACTAAATTCTGTTTCCTATTTTCCCAGGGTGCGATCACCTACAAAATCAGGTAGCTACTCATTAAAGTGGACATCAGAAGAAAAAGAGCTGTTTGAACAAGGACTGGTAAACTTGTTTATATATGTCACGTTTTGAATAGAAGTCATTAGTTTGTCTTAAATAACAAAATAACAGTAAATACAAATAAGCATGGTATATTTATCTGCTTCTGCTTTTGTACTTCTAATGTGTTAAAAAATAATGTGCAATGATAAATCAGATTTATGTTGATAGATCCCCCAAAAGGCTTTGATTAGTGGATTTTGTTCATGTGAGGCTGATGACAATTGGAGATCACAAAATATCAAATATGCAGCTTTATGAATGGTACAATCATAATGCTGTGGTTAGCGACAAGAAATATAGTGTGTGCTTTAGACAAGTCAGCTAATAAAGTGAAATCCTATAACTACTTTTGCAAGGTCTTTAGAGATTATATGTTTATATAGTGCTGAATGTAGCGGAGGCTGCTTTGCCAAATACAAATTCATTTCAGCAGAATTCCTGGGGTTAGTAAGCAGCATCATTTACAGTGTGCCAGAATTGGGTGAAAAACCTCTAGTTTAGAATAGCAATAACTTAGTGTTGGATGCAATTTTCTTCTCGTTAGAATGCGAGTAGTGAGGATCTTTACCATGTGCTTGCTGTACTGTTTGTGCATTTGTAGCAAATGAATTTTTAAACTTCTTTGGATAGTAAAGTGCAATGCTTGGAATGTTAGAGTCAGAGTAACTTAAAAGTGCTTTGTGGTGAAATTTGTGCAGGTGAAATTTGGTCGCCGGTGGACAAAAATTGCCAAGTTGATGGGAAGTCGTACTGTTCTACAAGTAAAGAGTTATGCTCGGCAGTATTTTAAGAACAAGGTAAACAGGGTATCTCTGTATGTAGCAAAAAGGCTGGTTGACAAGGGTGCTGTTGTACAAATAACTTGGTTTTTTATCTGTCTTTTCAGAGTACTGCCGTTAAAGTACATACTCTATTCATTCCCATATACAGAAAAGTGGGCTATACTTATTTGCAGATTTAAATATGAAGTCAGACCTGGTTTCAAATTCCTGGTATGACTTCAGTGTGTTTACTGCTGATATAACTAAACAATAAATGTAGTATAACTAGTTTCTTATACTATTGGTTGTTAGTCTGGAAATAATTAGATTCCACTATATAGCTGTTTTGGCTGTGTTGTAGTTTTAGCTTTAGCTTCATTTGAGACTTCAGGGGCATTTAAGAAGAAATTACTATGGTCTTGTGTTTTTTGAATGGAAATATATGTAAATTTACACTTGGGCTAAAAGTATACCTATGATGCTGTGTAAAAGTCAATTGCAATGGATTAAAATGTATTGAAAAGGTAAGATGAGGGAGAAACACTTCAGAAAGTCAGAACTATTTTGCTTGAACAGCAGACAATTTGGGAGGCAGAAGGAATTGTTTTGGTTTTCCCTTCTAAAATTATTTTATATTTTCCTAAGGCAAAAAATGGTGATTCTGAAAAAGAAGAGCAAAGTCAGTGCGGTAGCAGTCTTCCTGTTGAAGATGGGATGCAGGTAGAAGCATGGTCATCTGGAAACTTGAGAGGCCGTGCAGACCCCAATCTGAATGCAGTGAAAATTGAAAAGCTGTCAGATGATGAAGAAGTGGACATAACTGATGACATGGATGAACTGTTTTCTTCTACCTTCCAGCAAGAAACTGGAAAATCTGAGTTATCTGTTGTTTCAAAAAGTCCAGTTGAAGAAATGAAAGGAATGGAATGTTTTTTTTCATCTGTTGGACGCGGTTCCGCATTTTTTTTACCTAAAGAAAATCCTCAACATATCAAGCAAGATCCAGTAGATGCGTTAGTATTTCCAGGTCTTGCAGCAACATGCTCTCAGCACCTGAACAGTGATAAATCTGTGAAATTGGATTTTCAGCAGCACAATAATTTTCTTGAGAAAGCCAAACAAGGCGGACTAGTAACATCTGGTGGTACTAGACAAGTAACTGATCAGGAGCTTAACGAGGAGCAGAGAGAGCTGGCTGATAATGGATTGCTCTTTCCTTCTCCCTGCCAAGTGGATGACGATCATCAAGAAGTTGAGGAGCTTAAGCCACCTGAGCAAGAAGTGGAGGTTGACAGAAGCATCATTCTGGAAGAAGAAAAGCAAGCTATTCCTGAATTTTTTGAAGGGCGCCAGGCCAAAACACCAGAGCGTTATTTGAAAATTAGGAATTATATTTTGGATCAATGGTAAGATGCATTAATTTCACTTACTGAAATAAGCAATTAAGATGATTTGTGTCCTACTTTGTTGTATAATAGTTAAAACACACTTTTACTAATAGCTCACTTCTAAAAAGAGTAAAATAAATTTTATGGTAGTGTTTTAAAGATTGCCAGTGAACAGCACTCATTATTAATGCTGCTTTTGCATCTTTCCAGTTTGTCTTTTTTCTTACATTCTGGAAGCTAAGCAGTGAAAATACTTTGAAGCACTATCAAAATGTGTGTTCCATATCAGAACAATCTGTATCTATTTTGGCTATGCTATTTTCTTCCAATTTTTGTCATCCTGTATGTAAGAATGCATATATGATTTTAATAAATGTTTCCTCAGAGTAACTGATGAAATTAATTCTGGAATGAGGTCTGTAGCGTTGTAGTACTACCTTTACAGGACAGCTAGAAGAAATAGTCTGTGCTAGAACAGATAGTTTTGACCAAAAAAAAATACTTCCAATGAGGAATCCATTTGCAGTAGTGCTCAGACACTTGGATATTTTATATTCCGTCTCCAAATAATCAGTTTAAGGACTCTTAGTGATTTGTGGTAGCAGGCTCAATATACAGTTTTTTCTGCTCACAGTTCTGTTTTGTGTGCTCACTCTGGTTTACTTGCTTTTCTGTAGAAAGAATTGCCAAGTTAACTCTGTTCTCATTTAGTTGTCTTATGTATTGACAGTTTACTCTGCTTGCAGAGAAACTCTCAAATTCCAGACCAGAGATGTGTTGAACTGAAACGATTCAGTATCAGTTTAAAAGCAAGTGATAAGTGCATAGAGAGTGAAAATGAGTTTGTTTATTACACCAAGGAAGCCTGTGATTATATGAACTATTTAGTCTAATGTGATGCAGATGTTCTTATATCAATTTAACAATATTGTAGTACTTCTGAGTAAGTCATTACTTCCTGGCACCAGTTGTGTTGAAGAGTTTAATGCATAGACATAAGTTTCACTCTGCACAAGTATGCATGTGTATAAATAGCAAAACATAATCAATAATAAGGCAAATCATGTGTTTTGTGAAATTCATATTTTTGGTGTGATAGCTCTTGCATAGTGGTGGGTAGTGTGTGCGTCGTGGAGAGAAAAGAGCACTTAACCTCTCTTTAAGTCACACAATTCCCTCCTCCGCCTGTGATTTGTTTTACTATTTGACAATGTGCTGTACTTTATTTTAGGGAGAAATGTAAACCCAAATACCTGAATAAGACTTCGGTACGTCCAGGCCTGAAGAACTGTGGCGATGTTAACTGCATTGGACGGATCCACACGTACTTGGAATTAATAGGAGCAATCAACTTTGGCTGTGGTAAAGATATTTTTGTTGGAATCGGTTCAGAACTTAAATTCCAATCAGCTCTTGCTGAACACATCTGTTGTTGATTGTTAGCTTTTTTTAATTAAAATTAGTATTTTCATCTACAGGGTAAACAGTAAGGTTAGTAGATGTGTCTTGAAAAGGAAAGTCATAACTTCACTTCATTGAAGCATGGATGACCGCACTTAAACAGAATCAAGCATCCATGTGGATAATCTTCCAACTTCTCTGGACATTCAATGTCTTAAATAGTAATTGTTGTTATATTTAAGTTCTGCAAAAGAGAATCTTTGGACTGTAGTTAGTGTGGTCATGTTCCAACCTGAATATGGCCGTAGGCTATTTTGACACTAAAGTTGAAGTCAGTGTAGGGCGTACGGCTCAAGCAGAAGGATACATGTTAATCCTTACTAGGGAGAACCTTCTCAGCAGATTGTCTCTCATGACCTTGGAAAACCTAGAGGAGTTTGTAACCTGCTTACAAGATTATGGATTTTTTTGTTTTACTCAAAAGACCTTTCCCCCCCTTATGTTTACTGCACACCAACTGGTAGAGTGTATTTTTCTTTTTTTGTGCTTTTCTGTGTGTCTAGTATTGGATTTTTTTTTCATGATACCTGTTGTTTCTGAAATTCTGCCCTCCCTCCATGTAAGACAGAATTCAAGTTGTTTCTTTTCCTATTCTGAATTATAACTATTTCCCAAATAATAATAATAAAAACGTATCTTCATCCTCAGGACTAGTTTTTACAAGATTCAAATGTTAAACTTGAGTGACATGTTAAAAGTATATATGCATCTATAAGTCAATGTTGGTGTAGAGTCCCTAGATTGATTTTTGGTCCAAAGCTGAATGGCAGTCACCTAGGAGAGAATGAATAGCCTGCAAATACTTTTAGTCCAAAGTAGAGGTTATTAGAAATAAATTAACAAGAAGGAAGGAGGTTTTCCTGTCTTAAAACTGCTGTGGTAGTGGGAGAGGGCTATGTAATAGTAATATTGCCACTAAGAGATGTCTTTTCTGTTTAGGGATTATTTTTGTTGCTTCTGTATTTATGGCATTTGTTGTTACCATTTATCTATGTCGTTCTTGGCCCTGTGTCGGAAACAATTGGCTTTGTACTTTACTGAAGTACAGTGTGTATCTTTTCCATATCCTGTAGAACAGGCTGTCTATAACCGCCCCCAGCCTGCTGACAAAGCACGCTCCAGGGAAGGCAAAGACACGGTGGAAGCATACCAGCTCGCTCAGCGCCTGCAGTCCATGGTACGTTTGGGCAAGGGAGGTGGGGGCAACAAATAAAAATTCAGCATGGAGAGGGCTTTTCAATTTTCGTTTTCAAACTAGGGCAGCTCAGGAAATTTCTTCTCGTTTTGTGGGTTCCTTAGAATGCTCTGTAATTCAAGCATCAGTCTGAGTCCAAGTTCTGCAATTTGACAGGTGTCTGCCCTAACTTCTGCTCTCTTGCACATTGTATTTCTGCTCAGATACATAAGTGCAGTTGTTTGTCCTTTCCCTGCAGCCCTAAACTTTCTACCTACCTTTCCCTTCCTTCCTACCTCTCCTTAATTTATTAGCCTGTATTAGCCAGAAAATAGTGGAGTGTGTTGGTAGTGTGTGATTAAGTTGCTTGTATTTGAACTGTTAAGTATGCTAGGTATATGATAGGACTTACTTGAGAGCCTTATGTACACAATTAGTAGTGACTCATTTATTACTACATGAATTGCCAAGGCTTGCCAGATTTAATTTTCATATTCACATTTAGCATTTTTTAAGTACTTAATAGCAAAATAAATCAGTTGATGGAAGGAAAAATAAATCAATCCAACTAAAAAAAATAAATTGAAGGATAAAGAGCTGTAGCATACACTAGATGTAAACATACTGGTTTTATAGCTTTTTGTGTTGTCTGAGCTATAATTCAGAGCTGGATGATAATGCGCTGTTGCTGTCAGAGTGATCCATGGAGCATCAACCAGGTGTTACACTTTATAGCCTTAAAAACTGAAAGCCTCACTGTTGATATTTTATGATAGATTGTGAACTACTTAATTCTGCAGAATTGCAGGGTGTTCTTTCTTTTCTGGAAATATGTCACAGTATTAGTTACATTCACGTGGCAGTAACCTTATGGGCAATGTGCTTATGGCTGATTAAATAAAGTAAATGCAGTTTTTTCAGGAGTATGATCGTTGACTCATATTTATTTGCTCGTTGCAGCGTACAAGAAGACGGCGAGTGCGAGACCCTTGGGGAAACTGGTGTGATGCAAAGGATTTGGAAGGACAGACATTTGAGGTAACCCATCTGTGGTTTAAACTTTCCGTACAGAATTAATTCTTGCTAATTGCTTGCAGCTGGTGTTGCATCAAATCTAGAAGGGAAACAGTTGTGTAATAGGTACTTCACCTCTCTTTGTGGAAGCAACAATTTGAAAATAATGTAGCAGCTGTTACCTCTTGCTGCTGCTAAATAGGGTGGTACTTGGTGTTGACAAAGGTGTTCATGTGTGAGCACGGATGGCCCTACACTGTTTTATGCCTGCAAAGCTCTTTGCCTTGTCTTGTAGGAGATTTCATGCCCCTTTGTTTTCATTTAGCTGCCTTACTAATGCTAACAGGAGGGGACAGGAGCAAAAGATTTTAATTTTTTTCTTTCCATCCTCTTGGGTTTTTGCACTTATAAGGCAGGTGATATGAGTTCCTAATATTAATTTTACTACCAGCAATATCCCCAGAAATAGTGTAGTTTATGAAGTGCTTAGAAAAATTCTTACAAGTTTAAATATTTTGTAGAACACTTGGAAATATAATGTCTGCTTGAGCATGTCCTTCTCTCCACAAAAAGTGAGGAACCGTAAACATCCTATTTTTCTTGTACAGAAAACCTCTTAAATTTGAAGCCTTCAGTAATAAATATCTGTAACTTCCATGGTGTTATAATGCCATTTCAGTAAATTTGGTTAATAATTCTAACATTTTCTGCAAAATACAGACTTGGCTTGAAATTGAGTTTGAAAACACTCATCCCTAAAGAGAGGGGTCATGATAAATTCTGGACACTGATTGTAATGGCAGATGTTCCCCGTAGTTATAACTAACATGTGCATTTATGCACGGTTTGTGATATGGGCTGTGATTTTACTGCATTTGATTGATTTGGGGAATGTAATATTTCTCTCATCAGTCATATTGTGGACCAGACCTTTGGTCGTTACTTTCACACTGCGTGGTTGAGCTACAGCTGTCGCCCTCTACCCTGAGTCGTCTTGTAACACACAAAAATTCATAGTATATCAAGAGGATACTGATGTACAGAATTTATTCTGAGCTGATTTTGGAAGCACTACTCAAAGAGCACTTAATAACCTTTATTTTTTTTTTTTTCTTTTTTTAAGCATCTGTCTGCTGAAGAACTAGCAAGAAGAAGAGAAGAAGAAAAACTGAAACCTCTAAAATCTGCTAAAGGTTCAAGACAAATAAAAAGGTATTACATCATATAACATAGATCATGTTCATCATGTACAAACATAGATCTAGAAATTAAACAAATGTCTTGGGTACTGTTGGGCTGGAATGGTGGAAATCTGTAATATGTATTATGGTCTGAAACAACACGTTTGTAATTCATGGGTTTTGTACTGAAAGTCACAAGTGTGGGTGGTGAAGTTTCTGTGTTGGGTGGAAGTCATCCCAGTGTGGGATTAGAAAATCCAGGAAAGGGAAACAAGGTTATTTCTCCTCTGCCAAGGACACAATGTGAAACTTGGAAAGTTTCCTGACTGTCCTACACCTTCAGAGAAATTTTCTTTCATTTTATAGTTCCTTTGATCCCTTTCAGCTGATACCATGCTGTTTATTCACTGAAGAAAAACAGGTATGTACCTATCAGTGAATCATCAAGAATACTTCATTACTTGTGCTACTTTTTTATAGTCATTATTGCATTTATCATTTCAGGAACCTTTTCAGGTGAAAGTGTCTTCTGAAGCACTTTTAATAATGGATTTGGTGAGAACTAAGTTTTATATTTCAAAAAGCTATCTTGTATATATTGTGTTGGGTTTTTTAATGAGCAATATAAGATTGAGAAATACAGTACTTCATTCCTCCTACAAGTGAGAATCTGGTATTCAATAAAAGCCATTAAGATTAATGTTTTTTTTATATTGTTAATTTTTCTAGAAGGTAAATGATTGTGCACTAATAAGACTGTTACTACTTACTACTCTCCATCATACTTTAAATATAATTTGCTTAAAGCTACCTTCTAAGATAGACTGCCATTTTGAAACATTGGGGGCTGCTTTTCTGCTAGACTGGAAATTGATTTAGTGTTTATAAAGCAATGTGTGTGGCTTTTTTAATAACAACAGGTTGTACCAAAACTTGTGTGGTTGTTGAACACTGCACAGCATTGCACAGGCTTCAGTTTTTGAAGCTGCGATTGCGTCATGTATGGAAGCATTATACAAATGTGCTATATACCAGTGTGTATGTCGGAAGCAAACATAATATTTTCCGTTCGCTTTAAATTGAAATTTGAGAGTCCTTAGCTTCCTAAGTTTTCCTTCTAAATGTCATTGAGAAATTACTGACTTGTAGCTGTGAAGCCAATGTATTCTGTCGTGTGCGGATCAAAACTCAGAGAAATTATACAACTTGGACTTTAATAATTGTTTAATATCATTTTAGCATTCTCATGTGTCTATGGCAGAAGTAATAGGCCTGCTAGGTGGAAGATACTCTGAAGCTGATAAAATCATAGAAGTAAGTGTTTGTCTTTTTACATTTTCTGTAAAAGGTTAAAACTGTTAGGATAATAGATATAATTTGAATAGATGTAAGTATTATTTCTGAAGGGCAACTAATTAAACATAGTAAAGTTGAAGTTAATTACTGTAGCCTTGAAGTGTGAGAGTTACGCTCAAGTGTTGGCCTGTCAGCTCTATAGTGAGGAAGGTCTGATATATGACTCTTCAAATTCTTTAAATTGTATTTAACTGATGGAGATTTCTTGCATTTATCCATCTGGAGGCTTTCTTAACAGGTTTGTGCAGCAGAGCCGTGCAACAGCCTCAGCACAGGCCTGCAGTGTGAGATGGATCCGGTGTCCCAAACGCAGGCCTCGGAGGCGCTGGCTGCCAGAGGGTACAGCGTTCTGGGCTGGTACCATTCCCACCCGGCCTTCGACCCCAACCCCTCCATACGAGATATTGACACTCAAGCTAAATACCAGGTACTTGCTGGGCTGTACCTTGAAAATAAATAAATAGCAACCCCCACCCCCTAACCCTAATACCTCCCTTGTATTTACAATGTTAATACACATGACTGCTCTAATGCATCTTAAATCATTCATAAATTGACTTAAATTCTATGCTGTTGTGAAAAAGGTTGTATTCCTTGTATGTGCTTTTTTTGTGCGTTTTTTTTGTTTTTTTAGAGTTATTTCTCCAGGGGCGGTGCCATGTTCATTGGAATGATTATAAGTCCTTACAACCGAAATAATCCTCTTCCATACTCTCAGATTACATGTCTGGTAATTAGTGATGAGCTCAGTTCTGATGGTTCCTACCGTAAGTACTGATATTTTATCCATTGTCTTAATTTTTCTTTTGAATACTAAGGGGAAAAATGTTGTCTGTTCTTGAACTTGAGAAATAGGTATTTATATATTTATGTTGGTAACTTGTGCTGTACAGAACCAGGAATTTCACTTAAAGAGTAGCCCTGCAAGTAATTCTTGCTGTTATGACAAGAATATAGAGGTATAAATAGGCAGAAAATTAGTTTTCTGCATTAGTATTTCCCACAATCCATAAAGGTTTGGGACAATGGTCACTGTTATTTACATACAGTATCCATATGAATAACTGAGAAACTGCTTCACAGGTATTACTTATATTTTGCTGCCTTACAAAATTCTGAACAGATCCTCTGATCGAGGAGATAAAAGTGTAATAGCAAAGAATTGCCTGCTTTAGGAGCCAAAAATGCTGATTTGAGTGAACCTGAGTGTTCAGAAGGTCAAAAGATCAGCCTTGCCAGCTGTCCAGGAAAAGACAAGATACGGAAGCTGAAATGCTGTGCTGGCCAGAATCCCAGCCGAAGAGATCAAATTAAAAATGTCATTGCCATTTCATGAAAACGGGATGTTTTCCTTTTTTGAATAGTTAGGAAGATGTTATATAAAATTTATGATCAGGTCTTCTGCTCATTGCCTGACATTAATTTGAGGACAATTCCACGATAACCGTACCTGGTTATGGTAGCTGCCTCTTCTCTCTTCTCCTGCCTCCCCATGTTGTTTAAGTCCTGATTTTTGCATCCAAACTCCGAGGTTTCCATTTTCCTTGGCAAGGCACTAGTAGTGGCCGTGTGAGCCAACAGCTCCCCATCTGGGCAGTAATTCCTGTTTACCACACTGATCGTACCCTCATTTTATCCTTATTTCCCATTGTGGTGGGGAGTTAAAATCATTCTAAACTTTCTGCCCTTAGAAATAGACATTTTATGGTTGCATAATTTTTTTTTTTTGTCTGAGGTGACTTAATATTTATCTCCTGAAAGCAGCTTTTTACAAAATAGTATCTTATCCTGCTCTTTGGAAAAGCTGTAGTGTGGCAGTAGTACCATAGTACTGCGCAAATGGACGGAGCTTCGTATTTCATATGATCCATAAATATTTCTGTAGATTAATTCTTACTCTTGGAATTGCATTCTGCACTGAACACTTCAGATTTGAGATGCGTTCAAATAGTAAATTGTATTTATTGCTTTCTTTTCACTTTGAGGTCTAGTAGGAAAGCATGTATTTCATCGTATTAAATCCTTATGATCTTGGAAAGGCTTTTTTTTGTTGCTGTTAATGACATACTGAAATTTACAGCCTCTTTCTTTCTCCCTGATTTTTGGTAACTGCATTGTGTTCTGCAAGTAATTCTCTGGTCTTTCTTTAGAATACTTTCTACCTTCCTCTTCCCTCACCTGTGATAAACTAGAAGAATTTCTTCCTTTAGGTGCAAAGTTCCTCTGAAATCTAGAACAATAGTCAGCCATTTCACCAGCCAGTTTGTACATGAAAAACAAAACCTTTTTATTCACTTAATAACCACATGGAGAGACAAGTGGTACTAAGTTATAAAAATACAATTCATTTTGCCGTTTTGCTGTAATGTAGATTTCTGTGTGCTCCCTTGTGGTAGGAGGAATTGGTGAGGGTGGAGCCGGGGGAGAACAGGTTTGTTCCCTCCTCCCAGCAAAATTACATTTGGAATCCAAACTACATCATGCTTCTAGTTCAACCTCCTTAATGTTGGCAAGGAACGGGGCTGCAAGCTGCTGCAGTTGATAATAAATTATGAACAGTTCTGGGAAAGGAAAGGATTGCACCTTAAACTAAAAAAGGAAAAAAAAAGGTTGAGTGAACTAGAAACACTGAATAATCACGTTCCATTGATTACAGGCCTGCCCTACAAATTTGAAGTGCAGCAGATGTTGGAGGAACCTCAGTGGGAATTAGTATTTGAAAAAACGAGATGGATAATTGAAAAATACAGATTCTGCCACAGGTATATGTCTACTTACATTCTAAAGAATAGCCAGTTTCAAATTTTTGCATGTTTGTTATTGCTGTGTCAGTAAAGACGTGTGTCTGCTTCCTACAGCACTGTTCTTTGTTTTTCTCTCAACAGCAGTGTTCCCATGGATAAAATCTTTCACAGAGATTCCGACCTGACTTGTTTGCAGAAAGTAAGTTTTCTTCTTTTAAACTTTTTAAAATTCTAAATGTTTTAAATACAAATCTGTTTCATATCATCAGAAGTCACCTGACGTTACATTTTTACAAATCGGACATGTAAACTAATCACAATAAATGACATCTAATGTGCAGCTTATTTACTTACAAACACAGTGAAAAGAAGGATGTTCATTGAAGAGAGCTGGGGACAACAGTGATGTGCAGATACCAAGTTTTAACCTCAGTTTGGAGAAGAATGAGGCAAATTGTTCATGTCTCCTCTCAGCACGTTGTGCGCTTTCAGTGTGGAGAGCTGCATGTGTTTTGGGAGAAAATTTGAACTTCGAGTCCTTTGTTCCATCAGGAAAGGAGCGCTGTGCTGCGTTTGTCACACCTAAGCGAGAACTTTAATTTTCCAGTCAGTGTAGTAATTGTTATGAAATGGTAAATAATTACAGCTCTAGTAGTAATTGCACAAAGAAGACAGAAAATCTGCCTAAAGCAAAAGATAAACGGAAAATACATACACTATAATTACCCGCATCTATTTTTTTTTCCTCTCCAGTTGACTTCGCTTATAAACAATTTAAATCGAAAATTGAATTGGTGGAATACTCTTGAATTTAGCTATTGTGTAATTAGTTTTAAAGAATTGGTTTTAAATCACCGATGTGTTCCTGTGTGACTGTTCCTGTCTAAAATTTATGTTGTGCAGTTGAATACTTCTGTAGTGTTAATCCTAAATAAATTAAAAAAGAAAATCCCTTTGGAATACTTATCAGCTAGAAAGGGGGGGGTGGGGAATAAAAAGACAAAAAACAACCCTCAGGAAAAATGACAATTTAAAAAAATCTCCTTTTCTTTTGACTAGCTTTTGGAGTGTATGAGGAAGACTTTGGGCAAGGTAACAAACTGCTTCGTTGCTGAAGAGTTCTTGACACAGATAGAAAACTTATTCCTTTCCACATACAAGAGTGAAAAAAAGTGTAATGCTGAAGAAAATGAGAATGAACCTTCAAATGAATTGTCAATGTGATGATGTTAACAAAACAAAATGATGGAGTTTTGATTTTATTTTTTCATTTTCTTCCCCTCCTCCCCATTATGTCAACTCTTTCAGAATGATTATCCAGTCTAGTAGTTACTGTTAGAGAATCCAGTGTCATTGTTACGGTTTAAACATAATTTGAAAAACTCCTAATGTGTGTGACCTGACTACATGCTGAAGCACTTAATACTGTTTGTAAACCATGAGTGCCACAGAACTGATTGATTGACCAACAGTCTGCCATGGGGACAGAGGACAACCTCTCAAGGATACTGTACCTCAGTCTTCCAGGAGAGTTTGTCCGCTCTCAAGTCATTCGGTTTGGGAATTTTCCCTTCCTTGCTCCCTCCAGGTACACACCTAATGCTGAATGAATTTGTTCCTTAATGCTTTAGATATTTTAAGTTTGAATGAATTCACAAAATAGAAACTTAACTAAAATGAAAATATTGTAGCTCACTGATTTCACACTTCCCTGGTATCCAGTCTGAAGTTTTATTCAGTTGTAGTTTAATACATCATCTGATTTTCCGCCCCCGCTCCCTCCCCCTTTTTTCATTTTTCTCTCCCCATTGATCCCTATGGTCAAGTAGCTTTTTGGCCTGTTCTTGGCCATCCTCCTGCTATATTGGGGAGGAAAAGCTGGCAAGTTTTCATGACTTCTCAGTAGCAGTTGTGCTTGTTTCCAGTGGAAATGGTGATTCCTGTCTTGCTACAGGTTGTGATCTTTCTGGTCTTCCATTCTGCAGGGAGATATTATGTTGTTCTGCCAGATCATTGTGATTTGTCCGCTTCTAATTGCTGCTGTTTCCCGTGGAAACAAGAGCTCTCGATTGACGGCAAACTTTGTGCACCAAGCAGAAATCTATTTGTCTTTTTAAAGAAAAAAAAACCCCAAAACACCAATTTCTATATTGAGAGTATTCTCTATAATGTGCAGTTTGAGAAGAAAACATACTAGTTTATATCATTTCTTCAGCTATAATTCCATACAAGTGTATATTCAGATAGCCATAAATTGATCCTGATTGAAAAGTTTCTTGATTGTAACTTGGAAATGTTTCATGAGCTATATCACTGTGAATCTTTACGGAAAAAATGTGCTTTAAGTTTTGCTTTCTAAGTCATGAGGAAATGTGACTTGTGTACAGTTATTACTATTTACACAGAATTACTTTGGGCAGAGTTTCTCAGAGGGGTCTAAAATATATTTGAAAACAAGCAAGACCTTGAGTTTATATCCAGAGAGGTGACTATGGACTCAATTCTTATTTAAAATATATATATACACATGTGTGTGTACATCTCTAGTTCTACATAATATAAATGGCATTTTAAGATTTTATATGTCTGCATTTTTAACTTCAGCTTTTCACTTGTATAAAGAGTTTGAAAAGCTTTAACATTCTAGAGTTGCATCCCAGCGAGGGAACTCCATTACAGGTATTAACTGGACTTTTTTTATCATGTCTCATAAAACGTTGGTCTCTTTCTGTTATGAAGTAGAAGGTGCAGAACCTGATGGTATGAAAACATGAGCTCTGGGTACTCAGAGATTCTGCCAGTGCAGATTCAAGAGCTGAGGGCTTAAAAATATCGGTGAACATTCTCTGCTGTCTTTGACGTGCAGATCTGCTGGTGCACAGCTTTAGGTCCCACTACTGTGTGGAGTTTACAAACTTGGTGTATCCCCCTACATAAGGCATGTTGACTCAGTCTGCATATATTCTAAAATGTCATCTTTGGGATTTCCTAATTAAAAATATTGCATGACTTTCTCTGTTCCTAGTTTAACTAGGTATTCTGGTGCAGTTTCGCATAGGTTACTCTCTAGAAAAATCACACCATATAAACATATGTACTAAAAGTTGTAATTAGTTCTGATTTGTAGGAAGATAATTTTGAACCTCTTGTCTAACAGCAATAGGAAGTAGATAATATTTGTTGTCCACGTATGGTCTGTTCCCAACCATTTGAGGGTAAATGTCAGTATTACCCTACTAGTGGTAATAACGTGCAATGATTAAAAAGAGTTAAAGTAATACATTTATATTAATTGAATTTCACAGTTATGTCACATAAGAAAAGCTTTGAGTAAAACATTTTTTGAAGCTGTTTGTCTCGAGAAGAGCAGAAGGTGCGGCACTAAGCGTTTGATACACATACAAAGACTCCAGGTCTTCTAAGGGTTTATTAGCAGGGTGGTGTGGGAGGAAATATAACGGTGGGTACCATCGTAATCCAGTATGATCACATGATAATGTATGAGAATTGGGAATACCACATGTGTGATGCTAAGTGATCATTTTGTTGGCAGGAGCCATGGTAAGAAAATATCTAACCTACTTTTCATGATTTATTTTGACTGTGTGGTTAATAATATGAGTATGGAAGTTGCATGCTTCTAAGAAGAAGAAAAAAAATCATTTTACTAATTCTACCAGTTCTGTTACCAAACACATATAAGGCATTAAATATTTTTATTGGGAAGCTCTTTTTTTTTTTCCACATAGCTATTCTTTTCACGCTAGTTTTACTTTGTTGTGGACTAATATGCCATTTCTTCAGGTGAGAGCAGCTGTTACACCTTGATGTTGCTCAGGTGATGGGAAATGGTTGAGTAGCAAGTAAAATGGTACAATTTAAACTGGAAGAATCAACAGTTGAAAAAGATTGAGAAATGAACAAACAAAAATACCGCTAAGATGTAACATTGGGCAGATATCCGTTCTTTGTTGGCTGAGTGCAGCTCTGCTATCCCAGCTTTCAGCAGTGCTTCTTCACAGGGATGTGGGGATGCCTTGTGTTCTGGGGAGGGGACTGCACAGATTTATTTATTTTTTTGTAATAAGTAACTTTCCAAGAACAATTCAGTTGAGGAAAACAAATTTTTTTTAAAAAAAAAGCAACCAAAAAAGTTACCACTGTTGCTGTGGATATGAAGTACTTTCTTCCTTTTGCTTGCTTCTTTGATATTCCTGCTTGATGGCAGACAGGAGGCTGCTAATAGAGAGTGTACATGTGGGACCCTGAAAGCTGTGAGCCGCATTTGTAACAGCCCCTTGTCTCTGAGCATGAGATCTGGTATTTACTCCAAGTCAGTAACAATAACAAAGTGATTCAAGGAAGCTTAACACCACTGGAGGGAGCTTTGTTACCACTGGTACAAAAAAAGGGTTTGAACCTTTAAGAGCAAAACTGTTCCTACATGTAAACTTCTGGGTAGTGATTAAATTTTATGAGCAGTAGCTGTGTACCTCATTATAGATTTTTTTCTTTCCATTTGTTCTTATTATACAAACCCTCTGCTTTAGTCTCCAGAAGAAGACCCCGTGGTACTTTGTGGTGACAATGCCAGGGTGGCAGATCAGTATTTTCCTTACTGTTTTCAGAACTGATCCTGGCTGTAGGGTCACTAAAGTAATATAATGGTTTTCATGGGCAACTCCAGAGAATTCTGAAGATGATGATCAAATTACCTTTCAAACAACTATATTCATTACCCAGATTTGATTTAAGTGTGTTGGTTGAGCTCTGTTTCTGCCAGCGGCAGGAGCCAGATTCACCCTTTTCTGCTGCGCTAGCAGAGTATTTGTTCTGCTGGGTGTCCCCGAGCTGCGAGGACATCATGGAGGTGGGGACAGAGCAGTGGCAGAGCGGGGCAGCCAGTGTCTGAAGGGGACAAATGTCCCCTGCCACTGCAAACCCGCTGAGGGACGTCAGGATGCATGGGGTGACTTACCCAGCCCCGTCAAGCCAGCGCATGGGCAGCAGCTGGTTGTTAAATCCCAGCAAACGCTGTAATCATATCTAATACTGAACAAAGTATTTAATGGCCTAGATAAAAGCTTTCCGGTTGTTTAATTGGAAATGGCTTGCTGGTTTACATAGACCTAGTGCCCTGGTTTTATGAGATTTAGAATTGTGCTGAGAAATTGTTTCCATGGAAGCAGAGATCACTAAAGAAATAATGCATTCCACGTTTCCTGCAGGATTATTCCTTTTGCAGCCTGCTGTTCTAAGTAACTAACTCTTGTAGTGCCATTGCAGCTTAGCATGGATTAAAGCAAGTAATATTTTTTTTTTTAGTGTCACAGAGGCTTTATGTATTTTTCGAAATATATATATAAATACATATGTATCCATATAGATACTTGGAAATACTTTTGTTTTTAAAATAAGTCTTTTTTTTCTTATTTAACTCTTTTCTCCTTATTTACAAAGGGGGAAAATCCATCGATACAAAAACATCAATGGAAAAGAGCACTTTTATTTGGGCAATTTATGCAGCTCTCTCAGGGAAACTTGGAATTATACCTTCTTTGCCCTTCTCTTGTCACTGTTCTACACTTTTTGCTTGGTGATGGCGATATTGTAAAACTGGCTACCTAGGAGGGAAGAGACAATGAATGCACTTTTTAATTAAGGTAACAGCAGCGAGAATCTTCCTCCAGCAGGTAAAACAGACCATCTTGTTCAGTTACCTGTGGTTTTCTTCCATGTGTCACTTCTGACAAACCACTATATCTTTTTCTACTCCAAGTGTTTGTAAAAAGGGGAAACTGTGAAATGATAATATGATGCTGAGACCAAATGTGATTGACTGCAAACATCACATAAACTACTATTTACCAAAAAGTCCTGTTAAAAAGTGCAGATTCCTATAGGTTAATGAATTATTTAGAAATTAAAAATGGGATAAGGTTACTAAACTATTACCAGAGAGTTGTCAATGTGACAACTTGAAATACCTAGGGATTTTTGTAATGATTTTAAATGTAGATCTCTTATTTTGTAAGAAAGGTAACTACTGTAATTTTTGCCTGAGGGAAGGGGAAATGTGTGACAGTGCTATAAAGAGGCCAGGGATAATTTGAAGAACTTGCCTCATCTTTACTCCCTCAAGTACAGTGTGTTTCTGTGGCTTATTTAGCAATAGCTCTAGCTGCGAAGTTTAACTCCAGATTATGCCCTTCTCTGGCAGTAGAGAGTATTGACACGTGGAGCTCTAGTTGTAAATGTGTACGGCAGTATAAATGCTCACTGGCAGCCAGGGTAATTGTTCCATCTCTAGAAGTAGCTGCCATGGATTTGAAGCAGGGCAGGTAAAAGGAGCTGACGGCAAGGCTGGGCGCAAGTTGCGTGGATGGGAAAATGGCTCATATACTGTTCCATGGTCGTTACTGGTCCTAAAATAATGATTTATGAAGTGCCTGACAGTGTTTGACAAACCAGATGAATGGGACTTGCTTAATGCAAACTGGGAAAGATCTTTCAGTGGCTGCCAAAACACAAGGAAACAGTAACTTGTGCTTTGTAGATTCTTAGGGCACTTGGGAGCTACCCTGCCAGAGGCATTACTCAAAGCTTAGTTTGAAAAATTTCTGCAGAAATGGGTAACAACTTCATAAGGGTAATGCAGGCATGAAAATCATCATTCCTAGTGCTGCCTTGGGATGAGTATGTGCCAAAGGACAAGCTGAGACTGCGCTCCTGTGCTCTATGTAGGGGAGCAGCCACTGAACTGAGCAAGTCGTTCCTCCTGAATTGGCAGCTGCTCCAGGCAGTTTACATTAAACTCCAAAAGGCTTTACTTTATAAATGTATGGCAGTAGAAAGGAGGAAGACAATAACCAATAAGAATCTATACAGTGGAATGATACAGTTCTGTGATGGAAGATGGAGGAAAACCATGATGGAACCGGAGGAGTAGGATTTCTTCTAACAGAAATGGAAGAAATTCCTTAAATGTGTTTGCATAGTCCATCAAAAGGCGAAAGAAGGAAAAGGGCAAGTGGCTTGGGCTTTAATCCGTAAAGGAAGCCCAGGATAGGAGCTTCAGGTCGGCTTTTGTCTGTTCCTGTTGTTTTCTCATCAAGTAAGAGGGGTGGGAGGCAGCTGGAGGCAGCATTGGTGCCACTCCCTGTGAAGTAAGAGATCAAAATGCAACTCTTCTCTAGGATTCGGGTAGGAGATGCAACTTGTTTCAGAAAGAGAACCTGTTTGGGATTTGGATCTGAATAAAGGGAGCAGCACACCAGCGTGTAGGAACAGAGTAGCTCTGTGAATGGGTTCAAGCCTCAGATCTTGCCTGCTATCCCTCGGGACCATCCATGCTGCTCACCCGCAACTTGGAGCCGCTGCTGGGGTTTTTCTGGGTCTGATACTGGCGGCAGCTTCATCAGCACAGAACAACTGCACCTGCGTGTCCAACAAGTGGACGGTGTGTGCCCAGAATGGACCTGAGAACTGCACCTGCACGCTGGTGGGTTCCAGTCACAAGGTAGACTGTTCAATGTTGACACCAAAATGCTTGCTGATGAAGGCAGAAATGATGCTCCTGAAAGGAGAAGTGCTTCCAGGGCCATCCCCATGGGTGCTAGATATCAATGGCATTTACAGTCCAGACTGCGAGGACAGTGGCATCTTTAAAGCCAGGCAGTGCAATCAAGCCGATGCTTGCTGGTGTGTGAACACTCCTGGCATAAGAATCACCGAAAAGGTTGACAAAAGCCTGAGGTGTGATGAACTGGTTAGAACAAGCTGGATCTACATTCAGCTGAAGCACAAAAAAAAATGTCTGGGGCCTGGGATGCTGCCCATGTAGCAAATCCTTTGAAACAGCTGTTTGAGGGTCGATACAAACTGCACCCCAAGTACATTGCAGCCATTAAGTATTCCAAATCGACCTGAAGCAGCATGACTCTGGGAAATCTAATTGTGATGTAGATACAGCAGATGTAGCCTGTTACTTTGAGAAAGATATAAAAGACGACTCCATATTTCATTCTAACAGTACATTAACTGTCTCTGTCAATGGAGATGCTCTGGATATTGAAAGGATTTACTACATGGATGAAAAGCCATCACTGTTTTCCCTGAATCAACAGGCTGGTGAAGTTACTGCTGTGGTGATAGTGGTGGTGCTGGCTGCTGGCTTGGGCATCACTGTGCTGGTGATTCTTGGGTTGCGGTGCACAATAAGAGAAAGATGAGATTGAAGAAATGGATGAAGTAAGAACACCAAGCTTATAGCTGCCCAGATCGGAAAAAAGGAAAGGATCGGAAAAAAGAAAAGCAACAACAGGAAGAAAATGTTTTTAAAAAGACATAAAATTCAAATAGCAAACAGACTCGGTGTAAGTAGATGGATTTGGAGATGTTCTTTTCTTTTTATAGGAATTTGTACAGTGACTGCTCTAAATTATTCTAGTTTACTAAGAATGACTTTTTTGGTTTGGGGTATAAACTAACTTGGGAGTCAGTTACCTAAATATTGTAAATTAGTCCCAATTTAGGGGCTAAGAAAACTGTTACATCATTTTTTTAGTGTAATGTGGAATGCTCTCACCAGCCGTGCAGCTCTGCCTCAGCTTGCTGAAATACTCTTGAGTGCTTCTTGGGATATCTACTTGCTGAAACTCAAATACTTCTTTGGCATAATTGGGTTATAAAGCTGCTTTTCTGCTGGGGGACTTTTTTATTTTAATGTGGGTAGTTTTTTCGTTTGTTTTTTAAGTTGCTGCAACATTTTCATCAACAAGTAATTTCAGAAATATTACTAAATAACCAGGTAAGGCTGTGATAAGATATGCTATAGCACCAGAGGTTTTTATATATAGTAATTTATTAGGAAACATTCCTGTGGGCATTACCAGTTATGGAGATCCCACATTTCCAAGTTTGTACACAGGCCGTGCAGGGCACTGGTCCCACCTGTGCTCCTTAATGGGGCTCTGACACTCGTCAGCAAAGATCCCCCAATCCCCGTACAAGTGCAAGTTAATCTGGATGTTCTGCCCAGATCCAAACTCTGGTCATAGTTTTCTGTCTACCTAAACTCCCCTTGCAATTTTAATGGGAAGGGATATTTTTCAGTGTTGTACAGCTTCGCAGAAATACTACACAATGCTTCAGAACAAGCTGGAAATGAGCTTTATTGTAGTAGAAGTGCAGGGGGAATTTAAGAGCAGAGAGTCATTACTGAAGTTGGAATTTGGCCAAGACACTAGAACTGAACTTCTTTGCTATCTACTTATCTGCTGCACTTGTTTGGGAGGTCACATCCACCATGAAGGACACTTCAAAGAAAAGAATGCTAGTTGTTAAATGTTGAAATACTGGCAGTTATATTCTCCATGCTGTGTATGGATGTCTGGAAGGTCTGTCAGTCTAATCTGCATATCTTCAAAATGCCACCTCTACACACATGCACTGCAGGGTCAGCTCTTTTATTCTGTTAATTAGTTTCAACATTATTGGTTTGTAATTACAATAACAGTCAGTAATGCGCTACTTTTAGGGTAAACTGCTAAATATGTGTCTCTGATTTGACTGAATAGGATACCAGGAAAACACTGAAGATGCTTTGATTCTGTTCCTGCCTTTGTTTATATAAAGGAGGAAAAGATTGTCTGTTTTGGGTGGAATGGGAGGGTGTTTAATATTTTTTGGCTCAACATACACCATGGCCATTTAAAATCATTCTTGTTCACTCACCTGTTGGGAAAACTTGGGCTTTGGATACACAGGGTGAGGTGGATGCATCATGTTCCCCCAAAATCAGATATTTTTGCAACTGCATCAGCAGTATTAATATAACCAAAAACCTCTGGAGCAGGGTCTACAATTTCTTGTATGTCTTACAGCAAAGCCTCCAAGCTGGTTGGTTTTCAGTTACATTAGTACGGATAGAAGATGAAGCGAGAATCTAATATCTAGGCCGAATTTTCCCGAGCCACTGGAAAACTCAGAACTTGGCCTAACTCCACACGATTTTGCAAGTAGGATTTTATAAAATGGATTCGAATAAAAATCTGGAGCTGAGTGCTTCTCAGTGCTGAAGAAATGTAGGATCAGAATGAAAATTGCCCAAGTACATTGCCTAACCACTTTCTCAACTTATGCAGAGGTGATAAAAGCTACATGTTCGAGCTATGAGAACGTGAGATGTGCCCTCTATTCTGGGGATCTACTGTAGTTTTCAACATTCTTCTAAAATTACTGCATTTTTCTCACATCTGTTGTAAGAAAAAAAAAAATATTTTCAAGGTGAATGATGAAATTTTGTATTAAAGTAGAATATAAACACATAGGCATAATTTTGACTAATGGTTGAAAAAAATCCTACCAAGTAACAGTTTCAGCATATTTCTTTGCCTCCTGCTTTTTCTTTTAGAAGCTGAGATTGAAAAATGAGGCTGTTGTGGTGCCATTCATATTTTTATTAATCATTAAAGGACTGCCCCATGAAAATCATGTGTTGTGGTCAGTTATTTCCTTGCTAGTCATCAGGCACCAGCAGTCTGGATGCTGCCCAGGGACTGGGAAGGCACTAGGGTCACTCAATAGGAGTGATAAGGTGTGTGTCTGCAATTAATCAAAAGAAGGGGAAGATTAATTGCAGTGCAGAGCTCAGAGAACCTCACTTTGGATTAGATCATTCTACTTGAATAAGGCTGTGTAAAGCTACTGTAGGGTCTGGGCTTTAATAAACTGAACATACCCATTGCTCCTGCTAAGTACTCATTCCTCTCCTGCTGCTCCAGCCACACCACCTCTTGGGCTATATCTTAATGGTAGATCAAGTATTTTATTGTAACAGCCCACGATGTTTAGCTTGTTCGTCCACTGCTAACGTTCTCACTGAAAATGAGAAAATGAACTCGTCAGCTTTAAATTTTGCAAAATTGAAATGCTTTTTATTATTAATTTGAATTTAGGAATTTCTAACCCTGAAATTTCTAGTTATCCGTTTCCTGATTACATCATCCTCTTCTAATGGGGTGTTTGTCGTGTTTAAGGGATAAGGCTTTACACCCTTTGCAGTGGGTGCTGCAGGTATGGTGGTAGTGACGGTGGGTTTATGTTTTAGGCAGTGCTGGCTGACACCTTTCAACCAGTGCCCTCAACAAGTGATTAACATCACTCTTATATCTGTTTCTGTGGAGTCTGCTCAGGCATAAAAGTAGTCAGGGATTGTTTTGTTTTGGAATGCTGTGTTAATACTCTGTAGGTATAAATACACATACATTTATGCACCTGTCTGTGGGTAAATAGAGAAACAAACCCCTGGCTGATATGAAAGAGTGCCTGCCTGGATTATAAAACAGAGGGTATGTTTGCTTTAACAAGGGTAGAGCCGTCTGTTGTTTAAATTATGTTCTGCAATTCCAACTGGTGAAGTACTGTCTGAGAAAGCTCAAATAACACCGGCAGAGAAAAAATTCCTGCCTCTATGTTAGGGCTCCAAAGAGGCTAGTGCTGCCCTTTCTGTACAGTGCTACTACCTTTGTGCAACTGCACAAAGCGGGTTTGGGCCTTCGCATTTAACTCTTAGTTTAAAACCTCTCAAGATCAGAGGACAACGCAAGAAGCAAAGCCAGCACTACAGCAAGGGAATTAAGGATTCACGGAAGGCTTTAAACCCTCTTAAACTCTGTTCCATCTATTACCCCGGTAAAATCTGTGCCTGTTTAATTACACAAGTATGTATTCTCCAAGGCATTGACACAAACTCCCTGTGTTCATTTACATATGACAGGTGTGTGAACACAAACGCATGTTCCCACACTTATAGTTAAAGACACACACCTCGTGGTTTCTGTGAGAGCGGGCAAGCCCCAGGGAAAGCTCTGGGGCAGCAGATCCTATGCGGCATTCAGCCTGCAGCCTGCTTTTTGCTCTTATCAGGGTAAAATAGACCAAACCTGCTGCTGTTCTGGAACAACAAAGAGGATCCTCTTCTTGTCCCATCTTCCCCCATTTTAGAATAATCTCTTTATAAATGTTTGGACTGGGATTATGGCCAGATTAGGTTAACGATGTGAAACAAAACACCTGCTGCATAAATGCACCCCTACCCTTTTGTTCAGATGATAAAACACCAGCATGTATGTGATGTTAAGTGCATGATGACAACTAGATACAAGATCCCCACAATAGTCCTTAAAATGTTGAAAACTTGAGGAATCACCTTAGAAAAAAACCCACACTTTTTCAGAGAACAGTTAAAGAAATGACAAATTGGCCTTTCCTCCACTTCTCCTTAATTAGAACAGATAATGCTATTAAACAAATATTCTTCCTCATGCAGGTATAATTATCCTTTCCAAAGCATTTCCACTGATTTACCTCAGGGTTTTAAGTACTGCAATCACCTCTCTTAATGCTAAAATTAATCTTGAGCCATTACAATTGCTATCAGAGCAGGAAAAATCAACTTCTAGAACTTTTGCCATTATTCTTCAGCAGTTCTAACAAAATTCCTTGTACTAGGGCTTAACTGGTTAAAATTCCGTGCACAGTAGCAGCCTGACAAGATTCACATTGCATTTTCATGACGATCCCTGTTCCCCCAGGAATAACAATCTTGCATTCCTACTCCAGCACAAATCAAGCACCACAAAAACAATTAGGGAGACTTCGTAATATCTAAATGAATGACTGAATGAAAATGCATTTCTAATTTTCCCCTGAGATTTTTACATGTGGGCCCAACAGTACTGGTGGCATAGGCACCCAACCCTTTTCAGCTAAGTTTTGTTTGAAATATAATAAAGGTCTGTCCTTGTAAGGCTTGAAATGAGAAATCTCAACATTTTTGCTAGTCTGGTTGCACCCAGAAAAGGTAAGTGGAACAACTAGAAGGTAACTGGATGTGGCTATGCTGTAGCTGCTGTGCAGTGCACATGTGCTAATTTTTAGCACAGGTCTGTTGAGTTCTCCTTTTTATTTTCTATCTTCATGTGCTCTTTTCTGTTGTCGGAAATAAGACAGCTTTATAATTGTCTCAATTTTGCTGAAGGAGATAATTGTTCATCAGATTTTCAAGTAGAGAGACAGTGTTGGTATCTGATAGAGAGATCCTGTAATTACCTGTGCTGTATTTGCTGCTTGTCTGCTCTAAAGTTTTGATTATAAATGATGCCACTTGGGAAGACATTAGAACCTGCAGAGTGTGCAACACAATTTTTAGCCCCATCCTTGCACACTCAAAGCATCCATTGACTTTAACAGGAATCCAGGTGAGTCAGGATTGCAGAAATAGCTCCATTCATGCTTGGCTTAGGCATGGAGAATTCTAGATAAAGAAGACAAGAAAAGCAATCAAATACGAAGTATAAGAAATAAAGACATTAAGCATCAGGAGACTTTAATGGGAGTTTCCATCTCAGTTCTGCATTTCTTGCAGCTGGGACACACACAGGCCTTAGGCTGGACAAAGTGCTTTTCTGCTGCTACAGCTCAGCTGGTTTTGTGAGTGGAGCTGACAGTCACCGAAATTAAAGGCATGCTAATTGACTGACAGATTTTACTCTTCATGCCTCTTACGATAATGGAGGCTGGGCAGGTCTTAAAGGAGGTTTGTCTCGTGAAAACAGACTTTCTACTGATCACTACATAAGCCCCCTCTTGGCCTGGATTCCCAAGAACTGGTCACTGTGTATTTTTCTTGCCAGTGGACATCAATGCTTAAGAACTGTCATGAAAGTGCCTAATAAAAAGGGATGGACTAATTAATATCTCAGCAAACACTGAACGATACTTGACTGTGCTTATACACAAGAGTATTCGATTACTGAAGGCAAAAATCTGTGTTTCCTTACCTTTCGCAATGAGGGCCTTTGTTTACATGCAAAGCCCCAGGGTTTGTGTGAAGCCTGCGCTGCCCTGTCATTACCACACATGTCCATGCTTCACCCTTTGTTTCAGTAAATAACGTGGTTTTCACAACACATCATTTACAATGTAGTGTCAGCTAGACAAGTAGGCCAAAAGTTACATGTTAGGTTTGCAGCTAAATTAATAAACTCTTAAAACCATGTTTTAGGGTTTTAAAAGTAGCATTTCTTTATCCAGAGCTGGGGCCAGACCGGGGCTGTTTAAACAATGCTAAGCAACAGTTGCATGTTTCTCAGTTACTTCTGATTACCTGCTTTAAAAGAATAAATTGTGAATCTAATCTATGTCAATTTTAAGAATAGGGTATGATTCCTAAGTACAAAGATTCTATGGTTACAGGGTCTGCTTATATGAAGATTCTGTGGTTACAAAGCTGGTTAATCTTTAAAGGATACTACCTTAATAGTCTCCTAAACTATGAGTTCTAGAATTCCTTAAAACACGGTCTAATAACTGAGCACCTCTAATATCACTCAGGACCTCTTAACAGCCAGGCCCAGGGCCACAAGGGTCAGGGCCGACCCCAGTTGTGAGGTGAGGCAACACAAGGCAGCACACAGGCCTCTCAGCAACACCGTAGGTAAAGCCGGGGAAAGGCAACACAGCAGAAAGCACAGCGGCAGCACGCTCTGAAGGGAACCCCTGCCCGCCTCGCACCACAACCGAGGCCGCTCTGGCTGTCACAAAATGGCGGCTCCGGCCGCCTCGGCCGCTCCGCGCAGCTCGCGCGCTGGGGCTCGAGCTGGGGGGCGGGGCCTCCGCAACGGCCGCTCTGAGGGGGCGCGAGGGCCGGCAGCGCCTGAGGTACGGGGCGCGGGGCCCAGAGCCGGGGCTGCCGCTGGGGCGGCGCCGGGCCCGTCCCGTCCCGCCACCTGCCTCCCGCCCCGGTATCGACGGTGTCACCGCGTCGGCCAGGTCCGACCCCTCCTCCTCCGCCTCCCGCGGCGGTGAGTAGGGGAGTCCGCTGGAGGAGGCCTTTCCCGGGGCAGATCGCAGGGACGTCCAGCTGTGACGGCGGACGCACCTCCCCTCTTTCCCCGTAACACCCTGCCCACCCCCCTACCCCCCGCCTCGGGAGCGATACGTCTCCCTTTCCCTCCCTTCCCCCGCCTCATGTCTGCCCATATCACGATAGTCGCGGCAGCCGCGGGCAGCACCCGGGGCGGTTCGGGGTCCGGCTGTTGCCTGAGCGGGGGGGCGGGGGAGGCGGAGGCCGAGGCCGCCGTTAGAGCCAGCGGGTGCAGCGGCCGCGGCCGGGCCTCTCAGGCGGCGGTGGCCCGGCCCGGCCCGTTTTCGCCCATGTATAAGAGGTCACCGGCTGCGGGAGACTTGGTTTGGCCGCGTTGAGTCGTTTTGCTTCTAGGCCGGGTTCAGCAGACCAGCACCCTGCGTTCCAGAACGAAGTATTAGCAAAGTAATACATCCTGGTTTTCCTCAGTATGTAGGAAAAAATCACCTTGCCAATATAATAGGCTCAGGCAGGATCTCTCAGCAAAGCGTATTTTATTAAAAATTTTGCAGGGCTGGGCGCTCTACGTAAAGGTCGGCACACGGACTACGGCAAAAAGTCCCTGCTTGTATCCTCCCCAAAACCCAGATGCAGATTCCCTGCTCTGTTCCCCATTGGTTGGTACTGCAGGGTTTACAGACTACCGACGCCTGCCTCAGTTTACCTGTCTCATTCATCTAATTCTAACAACTCCCTCCCCTTATTGATTTATTTAAAATATGGATTCCTGGCTCTTTGGCTACCCTTCCGCCTAGATTAATTTTTTAAATACAGTAATCAGTTTGCATTCTGGGATTAGTTTGGAGAGACTTTGTTTTACATTAAGGATTCATAGTCTGATCTCTCTCAGTCCTTCCCCCACGCTGGGGTCAGGCGCCAGGCCCCAGTTTTGTAAAAACAACATTCCACCCCCAATGGCTCCTTAAAGGTACATATGAGTGTCAGATGTTGCAAGGAGCCCAGCACAGAGGGGTCACGTTGCACACGTCTTCCACAGGGACACCTGTAGTCATTCTGATCTGGCAGTAATAAAAGCGAAAGAAAAAAAAATCAGACTGTTTTATTCTCAGTGATATACGACATTGATCTTTTCACAGTCAATAGCAGATTGGTACCTTGAAACTGCAACAGGATACAGTTGTAACGGACATTTTTTGTGCAGTGCAACTGCTGGCAAACTAACACAGGGTGTCTGTTCAGATTAAATGAAGTAATGTTTCAGAGTTTTGTGTTTGGGTGTTTTTCTTAATATCTCTCTGCTATTTTTTTGTTTTAGGGTAACCAACCAAAGAAGTTATGAATATCATCTGTGGCCTGAAGTTGCTGGGCAGGAACTGTATTTTCTTTCATTTGTCTTCTTTAATGAAGCAGGGAAAATGCAATAATCTCTCTAGGCTTTATGCTGCATATTGCCGAACTCAAGTCATTTGTACACGAGATAGATGCCAACGGCTGGACTGGAGAGGAAATACTAGAAACTGTTTTTTGACTGGAAGCCCTGAGCACTACAGAAACTTCCTCAATAAAGGACAGAAGTGTCTTTTGAATTTTTCAAATACAGAAGTTTACAAGAATGCAGAGCACAGTTGGGGAAGGTTTTGCTTCCAGTCTTCTTGGCCATTGGGGGAGAAGACCACATCCCTCCAGATCGGTTCTGTAGAGCAACTTCCACATGGTTGTTCTGCTTGGAACATTCAGATCATCAGGTCTTTTCATGCATCACCATCCTTTCAGGCTGCACCAGTGCCTCTTTTCTGGATTATTGTTAAGCCAGCTCAGAAATTATTTGCTATCATTCTCGGCAGGTAAAATACTATCTTACTTCCTCTCTCAGTGTAGAATCATAGAATGTTCTGAGTTGGAAGGGACCCACAAAGATCATCAAGTCCAACTCCCGTCCCTGCACAGGACAACTCCACAGTTCATACCACGTGTCTGAGTGCATTGTCCAGTCTCTTCTTGAACACTGTCAGGCTTGGGGCCATGACACCTCCTTGAGGAGCCTGTTCCAGTGCTCCAGCACTCTCTGGGTGAAGAATTTTTTCCTGATGTCCAACCTAAACCTCCCCTGGCCCATCTTCCTGCCATTCCCTCAGGTTCTGTCATTGGTCACTAAAGAGAAGAGTTCAGCACCTGCCCTAAGACCCTGTCATGCCAAGATGTGTGCATGAGTTTGGAGAATGGTAGATGTATTTGTAGTGTTTTCATTTTATTATCTCTGCAAAATTTGTAGGACTGAGGTATTGACTGAGAGTTTGCTCAACTAGAAGTTGTTTCCATTTTCAGAGGTGTTAGATGCATCTTTTGCCTTTCTCATTCTCACCTACACATGGTAGAGGGAGGGAAACCAAGACACTGAGGGACATTCTTCCTTCTGCTGCACGAGGGAAGAAATGGAGGGGAGAAGGTGCCAGTTAGACTATAACCTTCCATAAGCTCTTCCATGAGGTGGGAGTACAGCAAGCGCACACACGAACAAACCCTGTTTTAACCATGTCCTAAGCTGACACTATTTATATCTTACAGGAGCATAAGAAATTGGTGGAAGGCACTTCCTCCTAATAAACAGGAACTTTTTAAAGAAAGCGCAAGAAAAAATAAATGGAAGATACTGCTGGGTGTCAGTAGCTTAGGAGTCTTATTTGTCATGTTTTATTTTACTCACTTGGAGGAGACACCCATCACTGGGCGTGCTCGACTGTTGGTGTTTGGAAAAGAGCATTTTAAAGAACTGTCACAGATGGAATACGATATGGTAAGATTTTAAAGAAAAATTCAAAATACTGTAAAACTGTTAATGCTCTTTTTTTTTCTTTTTCTTTTTTTTTTTTTTTTTTTGGTAGCAATGAAGTAGTCCAATTAATGAGATGGGCAAACAAACCTTGTGGTGTCCTTGATAAGTTTTGAACTTCAGGCTCAGAACCCTGCAGAGCAGCCCCATCAGTTACCCCCCACTCTTGTCCCTGTCCTTTTTAGGAGTTCCATTTCTGTTAGAAAACCTTTCAGGGGCACATGATAGTTAGAGAGCACATTACAAGTATGTAGCAAACATTTCTAACTGTATTATTGTAATATAACAAGAAATACAGAAATCTGGTGGAAGCAATAAAAGCATAGATAATAGGTATATGCTGAGATCTGTCCCATTTTCTGTGCTGATTCAAGCATTTTTTGACACTTGTTTAAGGTCCTCTCTCCTAAGCTGTCGCTTTGTAAGGTAATACTCTACCTGCATTCAATTCTGTTTCTTTTTTTTTTTTTTTTTAATTGGATCAGCTCATTTTTCTTTAAGTGCTTTATGTTAAACTGTCCGTTGCACTGTAACTTTGAGTTCTGTGACTTTCTTCTAAGCCAGTGAAACTTTACAACCCCTGTGAAAATGTCACTGTATTCCTGTCTGACAGATGTGAGTTAAGAACAGAACAGAAGAAATACAAGGGTACATTAAAATTACCTTTTATATAAATATGTCTGCCTTACAAATTGCAAGAGAAATACACGGATAAATTATAAATTCAGATGGTTATTCAGGAAAGTATAGAAAGGTTTGCCAAATTGTGGTGCCAAGCTTAACTGTACTAGGAAGATGCCGGATACAGGAGGCTTTAGGACAAAGTTTTACTACCCTATTTTTGATCTGTGGTTGGTTTACTTCCTTTTAAGTTTATTAATCATTAACTTGTGGGTCTGAAAGCCTGAACTCTTAATATATTTGCTTTGTCTATGTATTAAAACTTAGATTTAACCAACTTGTGTGTAGCCACTAAATCTGTAACTGACTGTGTATTTGTTCCGCATGACCATCAATGAATTTTTTTTTTTTCAGTGGATGGAGAAATTCGAAAGTAAAATGTTACCTGAGACAGATGCACGTTATCAGGTCGTGGAGAGAGTTGTTGGTCATTTATCTGAAAGCAATAAGGACATCCCACAGGTCTCGATGCTCAAGTGGCTTATCCATGTGGTAGATGAACCAGATGTAAATGCTTTTGTGCTTCCAGTAAGTTGAGCCCAATATAAAAATTCTTAGTAGTCTTGAAAGTAGTAGTCTTCTAGTTAAGTAGTAGTCTTCTACTTAATTTTCATCCTTCTTTTGTTTACAGAATGGTCAAGTGTTTGTTTTTACCGGATTGCTAAATGCCGTTTCTGATATTCATCAGCTGTCTTTCATTTTGGGACATGAAATAGCTCATGCTGTGCTGGAACATGCAGTAAGTATTTAAAGAAAGCTGTCTAAAATTCCGAAATTAATTCTAATTACTTTAATTAAGGTTTTTCTTGTCACTACCAACCAAAGTTTCAGTGTGACTATTTCTAGTTAATGAAAAATGGAATTTGAAATGAGAGTGTTCTGATACAGTATATCCTCATTACTCATGTAATATTCAATAACTGTCAGAAGTCCTGTAATAGCCAGTGTTAGCACAACGTCTGCCAGTGCCTTGTTCAGAGCTGTATGGATGGATTATGGCTCACTGTTGACAGTCATTTCAAACTTGGTCTGGAGGTGCCTTTCCTTCTACACCACAGACATAAGGAACTAGAGGTACTCAGCAACTTGGTTTATTACTCCATCACTTCTTAGTGGAAGTGGATATACTTTAATAAATTATTTAAAAATATATGATATTTTTCTTACAGTAGCACACGCTTTTAGAACGCCAAACTCCAGAATGTCTGGAGCTTCATTCTGCATTGACAGGTGACTTCAATTTTTCCCTATCCTGACATAAATGTGTTGAAATGGGTATTTCTTTGCCATTTGAACAGAATGGATGTAATAGTTTTGTTGTGTTTTGGAGGTAAAACTATGAAAAAAGAGGATGGCATAGAAATGTGGCTCATAATCTTATAGATTGGCACGATTTGCTGGAAGGCGCTGCTTTGTTTTTAAATCGGTTTCTTTCTGTGCTTGTTATTTTAGAAAATTGTATTTATTAGCTATCCATCAGTTTAAGAAGACATACTGAGAAGCTTATAAATGTAAAGATCCTGCTCAAATTGCAAAACTAATCTGGAAATGAGTAAATGCATTTTAAAGGCAGTGGAAATACAGGAGAATTTCTGCATCTTGTATGATTTTGGATGACAAGCAGTTGACATCATAATTGCTTGGGCTCAGTTGAGCCAACTAACTTGTTAAACATCTAAAAAGATATTTCTAATAATAAAGAGAACTTACCTTGTTTGTATGGAGCCTGTGTCACCCCACTGGCATAGATAAAAGTATTGGATAATCCAGCTTTTAAGTGCTCAGGTCAGTTTGTTGCATATGTCAAACAGAGTTGTAAAAACCAGAAGAATTTCAGTTTCTTTCTTCAGGATCTCGCAGTTTCTGAAATTAAAGGACTGCAACAGAAAATAATAAATATATTATGCCTAGTGTCCCCTTATCCCGTTAGTATTCCTGTTGAAATGATGTCTATCTCTTCTCAAGTTAATGTAAAGAACAGACTTCTAGATCTTTTTCTAGATTTTTCCTTCCAACTGAGGTGTTTCTTGGCCTTTGTACTGAAGAACACTGACTGCGCACTCGCATCATGTTATCTCCAGCTGTTAAACTCAATTTGGGAGAGACCCAAAATGTATTTATTCCAGCTGTATTTATGCAGTTGGTGTGGATTCTAGACCGAAAGTACCTTGTATCCAACTGGATTTTTTTTGGTGCAAGAAGGGGAGCTTGTGTTTGCCCTGTTTCTGTGGCTGCTCAGAAAAAAATGTAGCTGTTTTATACAATGTTTTCAAATTCTATTATGTTAAAAAAAAAATGCCTGACAGCGAGGAATGAAAATGGGACCATTTCTTTTTGCAGGCAGAGAAAGCCAGCCTGGTTCACTTCTTGGATTTTCTATCACTTATCTTTCTCACCATGATCTGGGCCATCTGTCCTCGTGATAGTTTGGCAGTTGTTGGCCAGTGGATTCAGGGCAAGTTGCAGGAGGTAAGACTGACATTCTGGATTATCCTTCTGGAGTTCCATGGCAAAACATTTTTAATCTTGGGGAGGCGGAACCACTAAATAGTATGTTTGAGGAAAACGGCAAGAGGAGAAATATTATATGGAAAAGTTAATATTTGAGTATGTTTTTGAATGAAAAATGTTTTTATAAATCTGCATCTGTTTTAGCTGATGCAAATTCTCATTTGTCATCTTGAAGAACCTTAGGTCTTCCTAAATGATTTGATTTAGCTGAACAGGCTCTGAGTACCTGCTTGCCAATTAAGTCAGATGATTTTCTTTTTGAAATTTAGCTCATCCTTTAAAGTTGTATATATTGAAATGACATGTTTTAATTTTGAGTAATTGTTGAATTGTTTCTAAACAAAATAAAATATATGGAATTCTTTAAATACATTGTTAGTGGTAAGAGTGGATTCCAACATAAGAAAATTGAGAGTCTAAACACTCTTTTAAAGTATAAACCAGGCTATAATAAAACTTACTGAAATAATCTTTTCAGACAGCATATATTCCAATAAAGGAAATTCAGAGGCTTTGTGGTGCCATTTTTCTTCAGCAGTCTAATTTACTTTCTGCATCTTGACAGTTATTGATCCATTTCTTTTTAAAACATGTGTCTTTTTAAAAGAAATTTTGCTTGCATTGTAAAACTCGATTCTGCATTTAAGTGAAAGAGCTCTCTGGTTTCCTCAGTTTCTCTTGATACTTTTCCCGAGATTTCCCCTGGTTCCTCAAAAACATAAAATTAAACATAACCAATCTGGTTTTGTAGTTCTTATGCTAATGAGTAGATGTGTGGATTCTGAACATAAATTATCTCTAAAGAGCTTGGATATTTGTACAAGTAGCTAAGAAGCCAGTACGTTGATGAATGCTAGCCAGCATTTTGAAGAGCTGAATTTGGAAAAAGCAAAGTGTGAATCAATCCTGAGACGGCTCATAGTTTAGACAGCAAGATTTAACTCCCTGTCAGGATCTTTTCTCCTCCTGCAAGCTAACTGCAACTGATGTTTTGGCATCGGGGACTAGAGTTGTGCTTTAGATTGGAAATGGAATCTGGGTTTAAGCTCATAGTCCGCTGTTGGTATAGGACAGATATGTTGCATATGAGATACTGTACAGTAATGTGCTGGTTTAAAACTGATAAAACTTGTTTTCAGTAACATTATACATATCCATGGGTGATACAGAATAAATGACTAGTACTGGCAAAGCTTTCATCCCATATACAAAAGATGCTGGGTAGAAATCTTTGTTTCTGTTAGTCACCCAGGGGTGCAATGCCTGCTCGTTTCCTCCATTTAATGTTTGCCTATTGCGCTTACCTGAAAATTAACCTTTCTGCGTGTTTTCTCAGGATGTTTCTTCCATAACTCTGTTTTACTTTTTAAAGTTTTAACGTCCCACTCTATGAAAGGTTTGTTTAAGCCACATTGCAGTACTTGCTTCTATTTCAGTATTTGTTTTTCTTTTCCGTCCTCAGAGGCTTAACTTTTTTACTTACTAGCTATTTTTTATTTGTTATTACTGACTGTAAGTAGTTACCAGTGACTCTTGGTTGGCATTTTGGCATGTTAGCTTCAGTTCTGCTTTTTTCTCCAAAGCCAATGGCTTTGCTTGCCTTAAGAAATTGTTAAGTTCTCTTATGGGATTTGTTCATGGTTGTTCTTTAGTCGTGTTTTTCTGAACTGAAACATATTGGCTTCGGTTTTATAGTAGCAGTTATTTTATGTGGGAACTAAAGCCTAAAAATTATTCTTGGAACAGCAGAAAGCGTGACTCTGAGTTCTGCCTGTGTCCTGCACACTAGTACGTACAGTTACAGTACTTCATATTCTTTTTCTTGTCCGCCTTACACCATCAGGTTTGTTTTTCGTGTGGAAACTGGTGGTTTTGGATAGTCGAATTACCTGGAACTACCTTTTCTTTAACATACACAGACAGGTCTGATAATTTATTTGAAAAATCAAATCTGTCGTCTTTATTCTGTCCAATTTCTGACAAGGATTTTAGATCAGAGTTTGAAGATCTAATTTTTAATTCCAGCACATTCACAAATATTCACAGCCATATTCTTTTGGCAGTATTGGGGTAGATATACAAGCAAGTAGTCATATCCTTGTGCTTAACCATAAATGCAAATAAAACTAAGGGCTAATAGTTTAAATACTGACGTTTTTATTACCATCTTCTTGCTGTCCCATATCTCTCTTTCTAGATGGTCTGCTAAGACATATGCATTCAGACCATTAATTTCCTAGTCCTTAAACTTCTCCAAATTGTTTTTTGAGATGGATGCTACTTCTGCTGCCTCTGTTCCAGTTAGTGCTTTGGGTAGTCTTGTTGACTTCCCAGTTTCATTTCCCTGTTCAATAAATGTTTAATAACTAAACTGATAGTTTATCTGGCTAACTGGGAAATGGTGTGTCAGGAATATATGACAGACTAGCCAGGGATATTTTTATTATTTAGTGAAAATATGCAATAGACCCAGACCACTTGTTAAGGCAATAGAAAAAATATATTCCACTTCAAATAATGACTTTATCTTCAGAGAATTACAAAAATATATTTATAATTTAAATGTTTAAGGTCTGTAAGGAATTTAGAAAGTGACCTTGTCTAAGTTTACTTACAAACTAGTATATTTGGCTTGAAAAAGCCTCTAGAGGTTTCTTTTTTTCTTCAGTAGCCTCGTTAACCTTTCAAATCCCCATTCTTCAATTGATATTTCCTAATTGAAACCCAGAGCAGAATGTTGTGCCATGTTCCTTATTTCTGTAGGAGACGGCTGTTTTAACAAGTCCTGATTTGCATTTACTATACCCTGATTTACTAGGGCAGGGCTTCCCAAATCTACATGAATTACATACGATGAAAGGTGGTATTTATGACTAAATAACTGTTTGAGAAAACTACCACTGTCGCTTAGTGTGTATTAATACAGTCTCATGCCCTAGAAAAAAGGGAGAGGAGTTGCCCAGGTTGACGTCTTCTATTTTGATTTCTGAAGGGCAATTTGCACCTTGTGTTGGGGGATAATAATGACAAAGGAGTAATTACTGCATGAAGTGAAAAAAATCTAGTTTAAAGTTGGCATTGACCCTTCGGTTGCTGTGAGACTGGTTGATGAGAGAGGCCATGAAAATATGTATAATTTGAATTAATTTCCACTGAATACAGGATCAATGAACTACTTACAATGGAATTAAATATTACATTAAGAAAATTAATACTGATCAGATGTGATGTGAACATGGTAAATAAACACTATTTCTTACAAGAAGGTTAGAAAAATAGCTACAGTGCTCTAGCTTTGTACATGTTCAAAGCCAAGAAATAGAGTTTGGATGTCCTTCTTTGCAGTTTATGTTTGACAGACCGTATAGCAGAACATTGGAGGCTGAAGCTGATAAAGTGGGACTTCAGTTCGCAGCAAAGGTAACTACAAGTTGTTTGCTAAGTCATCAATTTACCTGACATTTTTCAGTTCCCATTATAATCAGAGGGAGTTTCACATCACATACAGAGATAGACTGTGTGTGGGAGGGTTCCAAATTTGTAAAGGTACATAGATTAGTGAAATAATGGGAAATAAAAGAGTTTGTAGGGAAAGACAAAGTCATTCTGGCTAAATTGTTTGTAATAAAATTGAAGTGTAAAGTTGTGCCTCAATGACTGCACAGTATGCTTTCTGTGTGGCTTATTACTATTAGAAGAAAAAGCTACATATTTATAGAGAGGACAATGCCAAACAGTAAGCATGTAAAGATACAAATTGCCTTTTAGATTTTTGTGTTTCATGCAGTTTCCATCTATTGTGTGTTCTGAGGAATGCTTTCCTATGTTGTACTGCACTTAAAATATTCTAATCTGTAACATCTATTTTTGTAACAATAGAGTAAAATTTAAGAACTTCTTGATATTGTGATTATATTTTCTGTGTTTACTGATAAATACAAAGTATGTCCATACTTTTCTGATATTTAAAGATTTAATCTATATACAGCAATAAAGAAATGCAGCTTTGCTAAAGTAAGGCAAAATTTCATCAGAAACTACACATTGTTTGGGTTTTTTTAGTCACTTTTTTCTTTTTGGTCCCTGTGGATTTTAATTCTAAATTAAAGAAACCAAAATAACTCTTCCGTTTCTAGCTAAGGGCAATAGAGCTAGATAACTGTTCAATAACTATGAGAGCAGCACCACCTAGTGTTAATATTTCAAAAGGAAAATTTCCTTTATTTAATATTTCTTCAAGGAAGAGTTTTTAAAATTAACTTTGATTCTGGGATTGAAACTGCATTTGTAGTTTAAAGTCATCTAAGGGAATAATACAAACCATTAAAAAAGTATAATTATTGTGTGTACTCACTGCTTTGTAAGACCTAAGATGTAGGGCCATACCAGAAATAAAAAGCAAAGTGGTATCTTGCCATTTCTCTGCTTCTGCAGATAAGCACTTCTGTCTTTCTGAGGGACAAAAAAAAATAGTTTCCTTGCCTTCTGAGAATTTGTCTCTCTTAAATAAATGAAAATTAATGTAAGAAAACTTGTTCTTTTTTCCCCCCTCCACCTAAATGCAAATATAAAGGAGGCTGTTGTTCATATACAAATGCCATTAAAGTTAGTATTCCATGACTTTCCATTGTTAAATATATACTTCTGTGGAGAGGGGTAGGAGAGTCCTACTTCTGCAGAATTTGCTATTTTAACATGCTGTGGATTACAAAGATGACCCTTGAAAAAGGCAGTGTAATCACTTGCAGTTCACTTTTAGAGATATTTGAGTATGTATCATTATCCCTTTATATTTTTCATGCTAAACTTCTTCCTCTAAATTTGCCTAAATCTGTGGAGATGATTAATTTGTTATTCTGCAGTACCTGTGTCTAGCAAATAGATTAAGCAGCTGAGTTTTTTAAAGAACAATTACATGCCAGAAACTGTGAATCTGTTTTCCTCCTGAGTTGTCTAATTCAGATATAAGGATTTTAAGATTGGTGGAGTTACATAGGTGTTAGAAGGAATAAATCCAGTGATGATCAGGATGAGGTTTTTTTACTGTATTAGATATTTTAGAACATATTTTTTCCTGTCAGATATGAGGGATGACCACCTAAAGAGGCCTTTAAATTTAAAAATTAAAGATGTCTTTTGTAATTTCTTATACATTAGAATGTGTGTTGTATTACTTAAGAAGTCTAGTGCTGTATGCGTTTCCTTTCTCTTTCCAGGCTTGTGTGGATGTAAGAGCAAGCAGCGTATTTTGGCAACAGATGGAATTAGCAGAAACCATTCAAGGGCAGCCCAAGTTACCAGAGTGGCTCTCCACACACCCTTCTCACGAAAATAGAGCTGAGCACTTAGACCGGCTTATCCCAGAGGTAAGCAGAGTCCAGAGAAGTGTCTTTTTCTTTTAGGAAGGTTGCCAGAATTAGTTTGGTATTGATTCACAAGCTACTTTGGTATTGATTTACAATCTACTCTTTTAGCATTGTACTTATCTTTCTCTTTACCCTTCCATAAAATTTCCGTTACAAAGTTCTCAACCTTAAATGTTCTATTAAATGAGGAAAATTTAAGATAGCACAGGTAAAATGTAATTATGTTGTTTTATGTGTTTGTTTCTGGTTGAAGTGTAGTATTTTTGCTTTTGAATGGCCTCCCTAGTGTAGATGTGACAGTGTCACAGGTCTCATCCATTCTTTTCTCTTTTTTTGTCACTTTGGAAGCCGGTTTTTAAGTAGGATCCCTAAACTGTCTCAACTTCTCTTGCTTTGATAGCTCGCTCTGAGCTTTCAAATCGAGAACGCCCCAGCCTGTCCTGTCTCTCTCACTGATGTGTGATTGAATACACCTCCATTATCTGCGCCTCAAAAGAAGGTCAGATCCCCTGTAGAAGATTTCCTAATAGCCCTACTTATGATAGGTCTCTCTAGATTTTGCAGCCTGCTTTTTTCTTCACATCTCTGTTCTGTCACATTAGGGAGCAGATTTTACCCCGCGCCAAGGAAATTGAGCTAATTCACACAGTTGCCCATGAATCTTCAGTCGTTTCTCTGTTCTTTCAGAATTCCTCTCAGAGGAATGCCAAGTGGGTACCCACTTGGGGATTCTCCTAATTTGCTGTGCTACTCCCTGGTAGAACAGAGAACTGTTCCAAGTTTAGTAATCTGAGTTTTTTTTACTGTTTCTTTAGATGGTGGGGTTTTTAACTACAGCAAAATAGTATGGATTGGTTTTTGCCTATTTTTTCTTTTTGAAAGATAGTGCTAAAGCACTTCATAACAGCACTGCTTTTCAGCAAGCTAAGCTGTGTTTGGAAATTCCCTTTCTTATAACCACTGGTACTTTCTTCTTTTTTTTTTTTTTTTCTTTTAAAAGCTTTCAGTCACTTTAAGTCTTTCTCAATTCCAAACTGTAAAGACAGCTGAGGATTTATTGGCAGAGGGAGCACTAAAATGTTGAGGTGTTTGCTGATTTCAAAGGAGGAAAAAAGATTTTCATGAATCCTTTGATGAGAATGAATGTGGTGAATATTCTAAACAATGGCATAAATCAAAATCGACATTAGGGGTAGGAGAGTGGAGACTGGTTAGACTGAATGTTTTAAATTAATATACACAAATTCTGTACTTTGCAAAGACAGGTTGTGAGACTATTGATGGATTTTCTAACACTTTGGAGCAGCTGAATGGAAAACTATACTTGTTGCGGAGCCTTAATTTTAGTTAGATTGAGCATAAAGAGTTCAGGATCCTTTATTTTCATACAGTTACTGACTGGCTTATAAAGTGGTAATGAAATAAATTACTGCTTATGTTCTACCCCCAGACTGAGCAAATCAGTTAAATAACTGAGCAATTGTATAGAACTGGCAGTTACGTTATTTGTCTTATATCTTCTAGTTTAGCAGGCAGAGCAACCTTCATGTTTTTATAGCCATTCTCACCTCCAAGAGCGGTGGAGGTTAGGAAGTTTTCTTTCAAAAGATAGTTGAGTGGGAGGTGTTTTCATTTGCCTTTTACCTTAAACATTCTTTGGACTAAGATGAGAAAGCTGGGGCCGAAGGCTTCCTGTTTTTAACAGTCACTAGATAAGTGAGGTTGATAGTACCAAAGTGGAATAAACATGAAAGAAGGTATGTAGAGGTGTTGTTGGAGGCTTCTTGTCTGAAGCCATGGAATCCCAGCGCTTGGTTGTTGTTCAGTATCAGTGCCTTTTTGTTTCATTGTTCACATACTTAAAGCCTTTTGGAACAGTATATTTACCATATATTAATGGCCATTAGACATTCAGAGCCCATGGAGTGAAGTCAAGTTTTGAAAAGGGCCTTTTTATCTCTCTAGTACCTCTCTGAAGAAACTGTACCTCTTAGACTCAGTATCAAATCCATCGTGAGCAAGAAACAAGGGCTTAAATCCTAAAAATAACCCCTCTGCTGGATTTTGCCTTTGTACTTGACTCAGTAGACTGGTTTATATTAAAGATAATGATACAAATATTGTTGTGTTTCATATGCTGATGGTTTTCAAGCTGAAGTGGTTTTCAGGACAATGTAGTATCTATTATAAGACAAACTACTATAGCTGGGGGAAATAGAGATAAGATTTTTGAGTTCTCAGGCCACATGGATGTTTCTCTGCAGACTTCTAAGCAAGTTCACAATAAGATGTGAACATATAAAGTGAGAATTTTCCTTCAGGTAATGAAATGGCATGTCTCAATAAGGTGACTTAACAGTGTCAGGAAATGTAAATTAAAGCAGGAATATTACAGGGATTATTTTTTCACATAATTAAAACTCATTTGATTTGCTCCCTGTCTTTTAAAGATCTTGCATCTGGTTTTCTGAACCAGTTTGAAGCTACAGCCAAGCTGAGGAATTAGTTAATAAGGGACCTATAAGCAGTTACAAGGTGGTGCTGTCCTGCAAAGGAAATAAAATTAAAAATATTTACCATGGTTTTTAAAGGATTTTCCCTTCAGACTGGGAGAGATTTGAATTGTAAATTAGGAAAACAGAATATACTGTTAAATAAGAAACTGAAATTTCATAGAATTCCTCCATGGAAGGTGGTGAGATGCTTGATGAAGACCTATGCATTTTCTTTTCAGAAAAATAAATCTTAAAATAACTTTGTAGTAGCAGGAAGGATACTTAGCATTGTCCTGGAGAGAAAAAGTTTGGAAGTGTAGTGCCAGAGAGAAGTCATATGATCTTCTTGTTCACCTCTGAACCTTTTATTTTAATGTTCTCTGACTTGCTACAGTTTTTCTACCTTTTCCTAATATGCTGTTCAAATAGAGCACTCTATGTCAGCTGAAGCCTCAGCTATACTGAATAAAGCAGAAGGTTATCTACTGAGCTCTGCCTGTGACACAAAAATTCATCTTGATGTGACATTTGCTTTTTTGGCATCATGTTGTTGGCTCAGATTCCGTTTTTGATTCACTGTAATTCCTATTTCCCACACTCTCTTGTGGAAATGCCATGTTGAGAACATTTAAAGAGTAATACTAAGTTGGGATATGTCACCTCTACTACTTCTCTTTCATTTGCTAGATCAATTAACTTGTCAAATAAAAATTACTTTGACAAGACCTGTTCTTGTCAAATCCACATTTACTGTTTATTATTTTTATTATTGCTTGGGTAGTTATTGCTTATTCCTCAGTCTGCTGCCTTTTAGATGAAGATACATTTATTTCACTTACTTTTCAAAAATAGGTTGCTGTATTTGTCCTTTGCTTATGATTTGAAGATTATTTCAGATAGTTCTAGTACTAGAGTGTATTAATTAAGCCCTATCAATGTGAAAACGGAAAATAAGAATAAAAAATACTGAGTTGTGTTTCTAACCTTGTTGTAAAGTTGTTAAATATTATGTCACAGTTTTTCTTTTCTGCGCCAACAGAAGTAGTGGAAGATTTGAAGTATTAACATTATATATAAGTTGCTTTTCTTCTCTATCAAGTAACAAAGCTACCCATTCTATTAATCATCTTTTTACTACTACTTCATTTGTAGAACCTGTTGTCTTCCCTATGCCTGCTAATTGTAATTCATTTTGCAACTCAGCATTTCTGTTTTGTTTTTTTCCCCTCCATGCTTGCACTATTTCTTAGTTTTTGTCAGAATTGCAAGGTCAGAGCCTAAGTTAGCCCTGCCAGGTAATCGCAGGTTGGACACAAGCGACTCTAACCCTTAGCCTGGTTTGTGGACAAGAGAATGTGACTTTTATACTGAGAGAGCTGACATCCTGGGAGGTGGGATCCACTCCAAAGGACTGCAGGGGGTCAAGATGCTGCAGTTAGCCTGAAGGATTAAGACTGCGACCTAAAAATTGCTTGTTTCTATGTTCATCTCTGCTGGTTGGTTTTATATGAAAGCATTAGGCTGAGGCTGTCCTCCCTAGTTCTTACTCCTTTCCCCCTTCCAGCACATTGCAGTCACCTCCTGCAATTGTATCGGTAGGAAAAACAGCTTTGCCTTTGTTATTATACTTACAAGCAGTATTTTTGATATCTTATTTGAGATCTTCTGAACCAGTAAGTATGCAGGTGGTCTTTGTTCTGAACAGCAGTACTTCTCTCTTAAGGTTAACCTGAAAAGAACGGCGTTAAAGTACTCCCAGGTGAATCTACGTACTCACTCTAGCTAGTTAACCGTGTCTCAGTTCTATCCATCTTTACTGAGAATACTCTTCAGTATAAGCAGTCAATGAGACATGTTTTTACTATACTATCAATGCTTTTACTTGTCCTATTACCCAAATTGTCAAAATCCAGTTTACTTGAGCAATATTAAATTACCAGATTGGAAGTTGGGAGGTGATTTTGGAAGTACAGTATGGCTGATCATGTTGGGCTGGCTTATCTTGCAGGAAAAATTGAATGGTAAGCTCACCAGCCTGTTACTGGCACTTCAATGATGTTAGAGAGCTACCGGCACAAAACAAAATAACACCACGGAAAGAGCACTTTGTGACTAGGGCTGATTGTTACATGTCACAAACATAAGTACAAAGGCCACTCTCATTGGAGTGTGTGGCCATAGTTGTCTTTAACAGTGAGATGACATGTCAGCTTAATTTCCATTCTTGTTGCTGTAGTCTTTTTAATGGTGTATGAGTTGATGGTGGTGTATAAAAGCATTCTACCCCCTTGGACAGCTTTACCTCTAGCAAGAGCACAAAGTCATCCACAGGGTAAAAATGTTAACTCTGAATTATTGTTTTGTACCTTTTTTGTAAATTCCAAAATACTCCAGTATCTTAGGTAAGTGAAACCATGGAAATAGGCCAGGCATGAAAACCAGAGATGTAAAATTGCTAAATTAGTTTAAAAGAGGATTACGTTGCCTTTTCCAGGATACAGCCTAAATCTTTATATTTCCATTTGCCTTGAATAATGCTGCTTGACATTAATGCAGTCTTGCAGCAGCTTATGTTCTGGAAGAGAACAAGACAAAACTCTTGGTTTGTCATAAATGTCGGTTTAGAAATTAATTGGTCACTGAAGCAGAAGAGTGTTCAGCAGAACAGCTGCATTTGGTGACTACATGGACAATCATGCTGTAAAAAAAACAAACACCGTAACAAAAACCCAAACAAACAAAACCAAGCAAACAAACAAAACCCACAAAATAAACAAAACCACAGACAAGCAAAAAACCCCACGAATACTGAAAGCTTTATTCATATTTTTTAAAAGTTGGACAAGAGAAATATTTGCATGTCTAATCCAGACTTGTGTATTCAGTAATTTGAATGTTATATTTCAGCAAGAAAGAGTGGAGAAACTCTTGCTACATTCCTGGAATGGACCTTTTTCCAAAACCTGTTGTTAAATTTAAATTCTTCTCATTTCTAGGCATTTGCAGCAAACTCTTTATCAGTTCACTATAGAAAAGTTAGGAGAAATATGTTTTAATACCTCCTTGTATAAAGAAATGTGTTAAGAAACTCTGCTTTTCTCTTAAAATCTGCTGTAGTAAGGTGTTCCCAGTGTCTCCTGTGAAACAATACCAGATTGTTTCAAAATGATGGGCAAATTCTTAGGCATAGGCATACTGAAATATTTGATTTGCTATTTCAGCCAAATGTAGTATATATAAAGCAGATTACAATTTCTGGACTGGTTTTTAAGTGCAGTGGTAGGAGTGATATGAAAACTGTGTTGCTTTCTTCTTCCTGTTTAATCCATCTTGAAAAAATGAATCAACCCACACGGTCCACCAACAATCCCAACTGGACCAGTCACCAGCTGGTCAGGAGGCACCCGGCTACAGTGCAGGACATGTGTGGCCGTTACTTTTCAGGAATCCAGGGTTATGATGAGGTCTGGGACAAAATAAACATTTGAACTGAATGTTAATCTGCCCATAGTTTTATGCTAATTGAGGTCAAGATACAGATAATATTGTGTAAATGTGACAGTACCACAGTGACCATTGATTAATGCTGAATATCAGGCTAGTTTTTGACTTGATATTTTCTTGGTGTTTCATTTTGCAATCTTGAAAAAATAGTTCTCAGTGAAGGTGTAGAACCCCCTGAAATTCTACATATAATATTTTGCTATATGATAATAGGAACTTTTATTGATTAATTTAAATGGATCTTTTAGGAAAATCCATGGATACTAGATCTGTGTACAGCCACTTGCAAAGTACTGCATTGGACTTAGTTGTGTGGTATCTATTGTTAGCTCTAAAACGATCTGCCTGTTTTCACGAACTAATTAAAGTATGTTCAGCTTTGTTAAAATGAACACCAATTTAAGCATCCTTTAAAACAGCTAAATTCATTCTGGTTTGTATTAGTTTCTCCACTGTGCCTTTGAGAAATGAAATTGTTGTTCCTTTCAGATCGCCCACAAGGCAGAATGGTCAGGGGGGGCATGTCTGCCCTGTGGGATTTTAATTCCCTGGGAAATTCTTTGGCTTCTTTGTGCCTCAGTGGCACTTATTCAATGACCAGGAGAAATTTAAAGTTCGGTATCCTACTACTAATCTTTTTATCCAGATAATTTTCTACCTTGGTTTCTCAGAGCACTGGGAAGCTCTGTAATCAAATGCTTCTTGGAGATGAGATCACTTGTGTAACTGGACCTTAACTATACTGATCAACCATCTGGATCTCTGTGCCAAACAGTGAAATGTCCATTATGTTATTGGAGATTTTTTCCCTGCTTTTTTGAGTCAGACATCTATATATAATTACTTCAATATAGAATATGTCGGATGAATTAAATTATTCACAGCCCTTTTTATCTTGATGCAGTCATTTTCATTTACATGTGAATGCAAATTAAAAGCTAAAAGGTACCAATGTGAACAAGAATCACATAAAATAGTTGAAGAACTTCCTATTCATTTATGCTGTACCTTTTAGAGTATCCATTCTTCGAGAGACTGAAAAAATTTTTTTCATTTTTCATTTTTCCCATTGTTTTACCATATTGCTGCATTTCTTCTCAGGAATTCTTGTTTTCTATTGAAAAGTTGTTCAGCAACAGCTCAGACTCAGTACTATACTCACTAAGCTTTATGTGCAAATGCAGACCTTACTGGAAAGTGAAATCACTGACTGAAACCTTTTATTTGTTTTTCTTATTCAAATGGGCTTCACTTGTTTTCTTATGTATTCACAGGCTCTTAAAATAAGAGAGAGCTGCAATTGCCCATCTCTTTCTGGACCAGATCCTCGCCTCATTTTCAGACTTAACATGCAACATCTCCTGGAATCATCTAAAGATCGAGCAACTCAAAATTCTACAAAACGAGATCTCTCAAAACCAAAACTGGATTTTCCTCACACTCAAAAAGCGGAAGATATGCCAGTAACTTTTGCAGCTAAACCTACAAACTAGTGATAATAATTTTCACTTTCTGTGAAACTTGTGGTCCCTGAAGGTCTATCTTATAACACAAATTTGTCTTTGAACCATAAAGAAGACATGGCCACTCATATTCTATGTTTCTTTTATATGATCTCTCATTCAAAGCAATAAGGAACTGTGTCTACACTAGAAGAGCAGCAATGTTAAGCAGAAAGTTTCTTATTCATCAAGAGTTATTAAAATAAATCACTTCTCAGGGGAAACATAATCTCATACAATCCAGTCACACTGTAATTTTCAGCTTTATCAGGCTCACCTTGATCAGAGGACGGATGAGCCAGAAGCATCCCTAAAGCACAGGAAAAAAGTACAATTTTCATCGCTTAAGTTGTCTGGTTTATCTTGCTGGAATTTGGGTTAGATCTGTTCAGCTTCATTTAAGAAATAATGAGGAGAGCTTACCGCCTGTTCCACGTATAGTATGGTTAAAAATATTAAGTGTAGATGCAGTAATAGCTGATGGGCTAGATACACCCCACTTAATTAGGTGGATTTACTGCTGGGATTTTTCTTCTTTCTAAGCCATTTTAGAATAAGGATTCATTCAACATTTTTCTTCAAAGTGACCTGAGTGGGTTACACAAAGTTGAATTTAAAAAAAAAGGAGCTAAATAATTTTCAAGCGAGTCGTTCTTCTGAAGAAAACACTGTATAAGACCCACCGTTGGTAGGACTAGAATGTTTCACAAGGATGGCTGTTGGCTTTTTAAAATAGACCAGGGTGCCTCATCAGAGGGTAGCAACATTTCATTTGGGTATATCCGTTTGGATAGAATGTGGAAATATATCATGTAGTAGACAAATACAAAAACGTTTCTTGACTACACAGCTTTTGCAGCTGTACCTTATCCTAAAAGATTACTTTTCCTCAGGAAACTGGCGTCTGATGCTTAGCATCCCCCCAACCTCCCTACGCGACAGATTTTATACTGTAAAGACCAATATGCCCAGTAGAAGTAAAGCTCTGCCTTTTGTGCTGGACTGCCCAGTATAGCCAGCATGTTAATCTTTATTTGTATCTGTTTGAGTTAACCCTGCTTTGCAGTTGATGAAAATATTGACATGTTGATCTTCCAGAAGGACACAGAAAGAGGCAGCAGTGAATGAAAATAAAAAAGGGAAATCCCATTCCTTTATCTGTTAAGCAGTACATTACTTTTTTTTTTGCTGCTGGTGTTAAAACAAAAATCTGTTTCATGTATGGTAGGATTTTACATGAAGAGGACATTAAAAATATTTTACAGTGCACTGTATTTTGAAACATTTTTATATATGGAGAGGGGCAAACGTATAATTTCTTCAATTAAAGCAGAATTCAAGCTTTTAAAAAGGAAAAAAAATAACCTATTCAGTGCTGTTAGTGAACATAGTTGGAAAAAGAGATTATGAAACAAATAATTCCTTGACGGACTTCATTCGATGAACCAGGGTCCTTTGAGAAACACCAACAACTATCAAACTTGTCTTTACTCAGAGGTAAGTTGATGTATCTGCAATGTTGATGATTCTAGGTCTGATCATATAGGTCTAGATTGGCTGCATATTGTAAGCTGGTTTTAAATCTCTACTCACTACTCCTGGCAAGAGGCAGAAGGTCCAGCCTGACCATTATTCATCCATCCATTCTTATTCCTAGTGACAGGAGTTTTTCTAACAGACGTTCAGCGATGTGTTGAAGCATTTGGACATTGTCACCTGAAGGTAAACAGAAAAATACACCATTTAGATTTCCCTGCGGACATCGTAGTTTATACTGCAACACCCAGACCCCAGCAGGGCCGCCTCTGTCTTGCTCCAGTGTCAAAGCTTGTTTTGTTACCCAGGGCTCCCGCTTGACATGCAGCGTGATGCTTGTGTCTGTTAGGACTAAGGAGAACATAGAATGGGTTTTATAACATTCAAGATGAAGTATGAAACTACGCAAGTTTCAGATTTCTACTGCCTGTTTTAAGTGGCTTAAATACTGCAGTGCAATGCTAGAAATACAATTTTTATTTTTTCCAATTTGTACATACATGGTCTTGTAACCATGATCATGGTGATGTGAGAGAGAAGGTTTCAAGGGAGAGGTGGTAACTTACACGGGAATGACAAAGGGCTTAAGTACTTTTTCCATCTGTACTGATGTAACATCTCTCTCCTTAAAAGCCTTACATATGCATATACACACGTGTATATGTGTGTATATATACAAAGAACATGCACAAACACAAGAGTTAGGCCTCTACACTAAAAAACTTTAAAGTCCAAAATGGGACGTTGAAAATTTCCGTTTTTACATCTAGAATTATCCCTAATATTTTTCTCAAGTGCTTTGGGTGGGTTTCCTTCGTTCTGCTTCTCTTGACTGTCCAACACTGCAAATGCCTTGTGCTCATCTGCCTCTTGGAAGGCACTTTTTTCTTACATTGTTACTGAATACATTACATCTGGCTAGATTTTTAAAGTATTTTTTTCTTTCTTGAACAGAAGAATTAAAGAAATGTTGCTTTCCAAAGGTTTAGCAAGTCATAGTAAAAATAGCACTTTTAAAATGAAATAACATATAATAATTTCAAGTTGTGCGTGCATATAATGATGTATTATTATGTATAATTAATCTATAAAAACTCTAATAATACAATTTTTAAAATATATCCCTTAGGAAATACTATGATTGCAAGCTTTTTGTTGCGGAAACTTTCACTGTAGATAGCATTTGTGTAACTTAGTATGTCTGTCACAGGAAAATTATATTGAGAAGTGTTGTTGAAGGGATTCAGTTCTTGAAAGGCGCGTGTTGTGCGAGGGGGAGAATGGTGGCTGAAGTGGAAAAAGGTAAGAGATGGATAAAAATGCATCTGCATTTTAACCACCAATACTGTATGTTGTACTTCACAGCTTCCCAATGAAGGACTAAATATATCGTACAAATTTCACTTTAATCTCATAATGCATTCACTGCTGTGGGAGTGTTGAGAGATTTGAGAAGCAGGGGACATTCATTCAAGGCAGTCCTGGAATAAAAATGGCTCATTATAACTTTGGGGTTGTCATGCTTACTCTTTATTTTGTTTTGGTTTCTTAACACAGAAGTGCCAGGTAGGCAAAGCAAACAGCGGTTAAAATGCTCTTTGTTCTTGAATTCCGTTTGTAGTCAATAAAAGAGAACAATCCTGCAAGCTTGATGCTTTTTTTCATATCTTGTGTAGGCTGCCACAGGGGTTTTTTTTTCAGTGTGGTGTTTGTATCACAATACTCCTGGTTGAAAATTATTTTCTATATAGTAGTCTGTTTTAAGCTATTTCACTGCCATCAAAATTCTCTGTGCTGAAAATCCGTGTTGTTTTCCCAGATCTTGGGAGCATTTGAAGGGGATGATCACAAAGTGTGGTTGGTAGTAGAGGCAGCATGACAAGACTTCCCTGTCAGCAATACGCTGCGGCTTCTTTATGTTTCCAATCCATATTGCAGAGCAGGGTTTAGTCACCCCTAGTAAGGACTGATATTAATAATTTGCATTTCCAGATACCTTGAAGTACCTCATAAATAATGAACTTTTTCTGCAGTACCTCCATAGGTGGACTTTGTAACAGTTTTATTTGAGATAGTGAAGCTTGGTAGCACAGTGATTTTAGCAAAGCTTCAGAGAAGATCAGTGGAAAAACTCTGGGGTTGAACTTTGGCGTTGGGAATCATTCGTTAGCTTCCCACGGCACATTGGGTAATGTCTGCATGTCTGAAACCAGACACTGCAGAGCACATGCAAGTGATAAGTTTTGGGTGATTGTTACATTTATAGTTTTTCACATTTTGATGTGTTTCTTCAGAGGTTGGATGTACCTCTATGCATACTTGACTAAGATACCTATTTGTTCTTGATGTAGTTATTTCTTAACTACTTTCTTGTATGTGCAAGCTGGTTATTGTTTGTTTACTGTCCGTCATCACTAAGGAGCTGATGCCTAAATCTGTTGACACGGTGGTTATTTAATCTCAGAAATAGTTTAATCTCAAATTTGTGATTCTACCACAGAATCAGGGTTTGTTTTGTATTTATGGTCATAAATGCTGCATAAAAATTGGCTACAATTCTTCCTTTCTCGTGGCCCCACTCCAGCTTTTTCTTATGCTGCATGCGTCTCTGCTAGAAGTAGCAAGAGTTGCAGGGAGAGGAATTAGGATAAGCAGAATGTGCTCTTAAATAAGTGAAGTAAAAGATGGACTTGGATGTTCTGCCAGTGATAACTTTATTGGTGGGGCTGGCGATTGTTGGCAGATGTGTAAAGAGAGCTGGGTGTCTCTGCTGTCCCTTGTTGCTGCCTACACGAATTGCAGGCATCCAGTAAATGTGCTGTTTGATCTCCTGGAGCCAGAGGCTACGTGCCAAAGCCAGGCCAAGCTCATTCCTGCCTGCCTTCTTGTGGCTGTGCTGCTTAAAGGCTGCTTTTCTTGGTACAAACCAGGGGCTCCTACCCTGCTTTATGAATGGATGCAGAGAATTGTTATCTCCAGTACATAAATTCATTATAACTATTAAACTAAGCTGAAATTGAACCTGTTGACCTGGAAGTGAATGGCTCCATAACATTTCATTAATCCTTTGAGATGTTTAATTCTTGCTAATTTGATATTTCAGATATGATCTTCTCCACAGATATAATGGCTTAATTAGTATACATTACATGATGTCGCTTCACACTACAGCGTGTACAGTATTTATCCACTAGAAAAGTAATTCAGTAGAACTCAATTATAATACATTGACTAGAGCATTGAAGTTAAAAAGGATATGTGCAGTTGTCATTATATTTTAAGCATAAACATTTTTCAGGCTGTTGATATCAATCACCTACTAAAAATGATGTTCCTAAACCTTTTGTTACAGCTTACTAAGATATTTCCATTTAAAATGGGATTCTGACAGTACTGGATTAATTAGCAAATCGTAACCAGCATTTGGTGGGACAACAGTTCATAGAAACCTGATGTGTAACTTAGTCACCTATATAATATCCTTAACACAGTCTCGTTTTGTTGACCAGCAAAACGTGAAAATACAAGTTCGAAGAAGAACTTTGTGGTATGGTTGTCTTCTATATCTTAATCTGATAAAAACACTGCTGACTGACAGCACTTTTTGATGATAGACACCAAAATACGTGCTAAACACATTTATTTTGTAGCATTCAGCTTGCAAAGCTTGTAGCTGAAGCCACCTGGTTGAGAACACACAGCTCGAGGTAACTGTCTAGGACAGTGGTTCCAGTTGGAAGTGCAGGGAACAGGCAAAGCAAAAGGTAATAATTCTTTGGGATCTGGTCGTTTTGCTGCTGCCTTCCTGCGAAAGTCAGGGGAGGTACAGGTACACAGAAGCTCATCTTAGAAACCATTCACTTAACAAGTGGAAGTAAAACTTGTGCTTGTGGCATGTACTGTATGATCTGACTTGCCTACTTTTTGCTTCAGCTTTCACTGGCATGTGGATTTTCATGGCAAAGATGTGTTTATTATAACTGTATTTGGACATACTGTGGTCAGCCTTATGGTCGTTCTGTCTTTTGTTTGTAATGGCAAGTAGAGACTGTTTCCCAAAGTGAAAAGGCTGCTTTCCAAAGTGCGTTCCATCAAAATGATACAAGTTGTTTTTTTCCTGTTTGTGGTGAACTGGTCAAGTCCCTCCAGCTTCTCTCAAGTTCTTATCACGCCTTTGCTACACAATCCAATGTAGAAAATACATCAAGTGCCACAGAAGTAGGATGAGCAAACCAACATTTCAGCATTGAGTCAACGTGAAAAAGGCTGTAAGGTGATCCATGCGTGAGCAACAGAAGCTCCTGAAAGTGCTAAATGGTCTGAAAACTTGATAAACATTGTAGGAAGCTCTAAAGTTCCTATGCAAGTTTAATTGCAGGTTCTTCTTAGACCTTTTCAAATGGCTGTTGAGGTCAACTTGAGGCTACAAAAGATGCAAGGGTCTGCTGGAAAAGTGGTATTTCTTAACTCCCTCACTGCCTAATTTCCGTAATTGCATAGACGACTGGGTATTTGACCCAATTGTCAAATGGAATATTTTCCCCCAACTTTTAATGGATGTTTTTCATATAGGTATTGAAGTTGGTTTTCTTCTGTCAGATCAGTGTGTACAGAATAGTACCCAAATTCAGATGACTCCTGCCCCAACTCAGATGCTTCCCCTCCTCCCATTCTCTGCAATCTTAATCTGCAAATTACACTTGATGTAATTAAATTTATCTCTTTTTCCCTTCTGGCGACATTGATTTGTATTGTATATTTGGACTCGAGTGGATCTGAGTTCCTTATTCCTACCTGGGATGTGTTGTCGTCAGATTTATTCCATACGTGTGTGGGATAAATAATGAAAGAGTAAATGAGGAAGGAATACTGTAGCAAAGTTGCTGCAGTGTGATTTTTAGCCACGAGATGGCAGCTGGGCTGCCTGAGCTGATCTGGAATCTGATGCGTTGTAACACCTTCATTTTTACTCTGGCTTTAGTAAATTATCAAGGTGATTTTCGCTTTCATTCAGCGTTAACTGCAATAACTCTTCCCTAGAGTTAACTTGAAACATCATCCTTGTGAGCCAGTGAATCTCAGGTGATTCTGTTGGAGGTTTTTGGTTGTTCTTTATCTGGGTAGCAGGTAACTTTACCAAAAGCTGCTGTCTGGCAAGCCTTACTTTCCCGTAATAGAAATTATCAGAAAGGGGTGACTGAGTGAAAAGTTGTACATGCAAAAATGAAGTATGCACCATTGGATTTACACTTGTAGTAGCCAGTTTTGAGCCCTCCCTGCAAATGTGGTCTGCTTTCCTCCTGCGGTAGGATAACAAATGAAGTCAGAACATTTTATTTTGGTGCTTATGGCATGCTTGTCTCTGTCTAATGACCAAAGCAGGATCTGTGCTCTAAGGAGATGAGAAATGTGCTTCCACCTGTGTTTCTGACGTCCTGGGACTTGCTTTTTTCCTTCCTCTCCAACCTGTCAGCGAGCAGTGAGCAGCTGCTGCATGAGGGAAATGAGCCGGGAGCTGAGGGTGACCGCAGCACCAGCTGTGGATGTGTAGGATGGATATATATCTGAGGTGAGGAGAAAATGAAAATGTTAGGATAGGCTGTTTGTATTTTCTTCTCTGTAATTGTGGTTTTAGAGTATGAGGGATAATAGGCAGAGGAAGAGAGAGCGGTTCCTTCACATCAGCCAGCCTTACTTGTTCAGGAGATGGTGAAATGAGAGGATTCTGGCTTTGTTCTGTGGTCTCAGTGCTTGGTGTTCTCTCTCTTTCCCCACTCCATGTGAGGTAATTCATGAACTACAAGGGTGAAGGGAAATAACTGAGGTTTGGAGGAGCTGAACATGTGTTAACTGGATTTCAGACTGCCAGGTATATGAAGAGTGTGTTCAGATTCGGAGCCTGGAGAAAGTTACTATGTTTTCTTTAAGCACTTCAACAGAACAGCAAATGATTCTTGAAGCAATCAGAACCTTGTCTAGCACTGTATTTGGTGGAGTTTTCCCCACTTCTTTGCTATGTCCCCAGCTGTATCACCCTCCCGTTACTTTGGTAATACAGATGAGGCTCTACTGGTCTGCATTTCACAATTTTTTCAGCCAACAAGCTAGAAGGAAACAAAACCCTTGAGAAGCAGCAGAGTCCAATTTTCGCTGTCAACAATGAGGCCTCTGTTCTGTTCACACTGAAATCTCTGGCAAAAGTCCCAGTAGTTAGATCTGGATTTCTCCCTCCTTAAAACAATATTCTTCCTTTTGTGCTTTATCCTCTGCTTGTCAGCATCAGCTGATTATGAGCTCCTGCACAGATGACATTTTATCTTCAGTAAGCAGGAAGGAGGCATGAATTAGGGCTTAGAAAAAATGTTCAATAATTAGCCACAGAGGAAGGAAAACATCCAAAAAAAGTACACAGAAAGAACTGACTTACTTCATTTGACTGGGCTGGAAAGTTCAGCTGTAATGATAGTGGTTAAATTAATTATGATGATTCGGTGACAAGCTTGCTTGTCCCCAGGTAAAGTGTATTATTTTTTAACCAAGATGAAGTAACTGCTGCTGTGTCAGAATCACAGATAGCAGGTATTCCTTGCATACTGCACACTCATTAAGGGTGTCATGTGTGGTGGCCCAATTTGATCACAGGTTAACCCTTAAGCCAGGGTTTGGATAAGTCTGTGGAAGGCTTTAGTGCTTTCTGTAAACCCTTCTTTATTGTGATTAACTATGATGGACACAGTCTTAGACAATATGGTGGGTTGTGACCTCTGGCATTAAAAGGACAAGTTCTTATATTGTAGCTGAAGCTGGGGGCTGTCCTGGGGCTGTGCCAAGAGTAGGACCCTGTCTCTAGTAGCGACTGCTGCCATGAATGCTGCTGGTCCGGCATCGTCATCTATCCCCGCACCTCTGTTACCTCAATTGCCTCTGCCCTGGCTGCAGCTTTAATGGCTGGCAGTGTTTGTGGGCATAGCTAATATGACACACATATTACACAGAGTATGTACCCTGTATGGCATTGAAGAACTTCTCATGGCTGTCTCAAGGTGTAGTATTTAGATTGGCTCCAGCTTCAATTCCTCATGGCTCTCTTTTGTCATTCTATTATTATTTTGTCATTCTATTTCTATTATTTTGTCATTCTATTATTAATACTAACTTATTTTTGACATGCTGACCTTTCCTTATCTTTGTTGTCAGTATTGCAAGAGAGAGGATCCACTGAAATTAGTTTCCTGTGTGGTTATGAAAGCCATTGAGATCTATGGACTTCATGATTTTTCTCGGGGAGCAGGTCTCAGTCTATCAGGCTGTCCCTGAAGAAATCTCCATCTCTTAACTTGGGACTTTGAGTTTTATCACTTCAGTGTTTCATAGTGCCTGTGGGACATACATGTCAAGAAACATCTTGGAGGATGTTTCATAATGACTATCATGAGGTGATACATATAGGACTTTAGGAAGGAGGATCTTGAATTTGATGGGGATAACAAGGGCAGCTAATAAAACGAGCACAGCATTATCAAAGAGAAGTGTTCAGAAGGTACTTGTGTACTCATATCTGATACACTGAGCAGTTTCCTGAGCAATCGCAGATTTAAACTTCTCATTTTATTGCCATTGATATGCTGTAACTCAGTGCCAGCAGCTGCCAGCATAGCTCTCAGGCATAGATGTGAAGGCACATGGCTGCTGATGGTCACAGGTGTCACATCAAGATACCATAATAAGAGCATGACTACTTTAGAGACACCTGCCCCCACCCAACATTTCTACTACTTTTCCTTAATTTTAGTTACTAATAAAAATGCATCACTTTCTCTGCATATAAACCCTTTGTTATAATAGTTTCCAAGTTTCCCTAATCAGTAAAATGCTCCTTACAGTTATTTAAACTTGGTGTCAGTTTTACAGACTGTGTACACAGTTCTGGTTCCTGGAACAAGGGAGCAAAGCCTGTGCTGAGGCCTCTCCTGCAGGAGCCACACACAGCCCCTCTCTGACATGAGGCAGAGCTGCTTTGTGACCTCCATCTTCCTCTCATGCTTCTTCCATCTCACCTTTTTTTCCTAATCCCTATTTTTCTTCTTTAAACTTGGTTGCTTGCTTGGGAAATGTAAGGGTAAATCCAGATAGCTACTCTTTTCTGCCTCTGTTTTAAAATAACAAGAAAAGCTTTGACAGCTAAGAGCCTCAGTGAGATGAAGTGGCTTAACCCATGGAGTGTGGCAGTGGCTGCAAGTGACTCAACGGCATCTTGAACTCTTCCTATAGAGACTTTCACCCCAGGTGCTGATACATCAATGCCTCTTAATGTGCAATCTATTAGCATGTTTCACTGTAACAGTCTAATGAGTTGCAGTAATCCAGCCTGGAGGTCAGAGATGAAAGGCTTGCTGTTGAAGCTGCTTATTGAAGTTGATTCCCCCATCTTTAGAAGGTCAGAAAACTCATCCACCAAGAGAACGACCTTTGCCAGGTCATGGAGACTGATGGGCAGGTTGGCCCATGCAAGTCTGAATTCTGAAACTAGTCTTGGAAGCAGATAGGAATAGTTTCGTATTTTCAGTGAGATAAGGTTACTCTATCTTTGTTAGTTTAAAAGGCTAACATAGGAAATCCTGTGTCTTTTAAGAGAAAATTGAATATAGAACATTTTCAGTTTAATATGCTGATAGGTTTGGACTGCAGTGCCTCATGGGACTCAATGGGATCATGTTTTTACATGTCTGCTCCAGTCCATGAGGCTGGCCTAGTGAAAAGGTAATAGAAAAAATGCAACAAAGAAAATGTCAATACTAAGACAATCTAATTAGCATTTTTTGCTTCTAAAAAAAAATACCTAAACAGAGAATACAAAAAGCCCTGCAAACAAACAAAAAGCCCACAAACCAACCAACCAACCAACCCACCCACCCCAAAAAGCTCTGACAAAACTACACCTTGCTCAGGCTTCCTGGGGCTTCAGAGATTTGCTGCAAAGGTGCCTCATAAAGCTGTGTGTGATTTGTAGAAAGGAAAGAGTTTATGAAAAGAAAAAAAAAAGGGACTCTATCTCTCTCTCTTATCCCCCTACAGGTGGGCTTCAAAGATCCAAAACTAGCCATCTAGGAAACATAAAGATCTTGCAGAATTCTCTCTTTTAGTATAAAGAATTTTTTAAAACCTCAGTATTGTGATAAATTTTGACAGTAAAACGTGGATTTGCACACTCTTTGTGGAACGCAAAGGTGAAATGTCTGAGGTCCCTGCAGGTGGGAGGTTTGAGCTTTTTACTCTTTCAAAGCCAATTAGATTTTGGCCAAAGAAGAAACAGAACCAGTCTCTCCACCCCTCCTCATTTCATACATGCCATATAGCTGGGGGCTTGTTCCCTCTACCTCCTTTGATTTACAGTGTCACATGGACAAATCAAAGCCTACTCTTTATTTATTGCAGTTAGCAGGAGTGTGCTACAGACTTAATTCAGGATATGGACTCACATCCTTCCCTGGAGCAAGGCATAGTACTTAGTCATTTGCAAGCACTTGGAAGCACAGTGCTTCAGAGTTCCTGTAAACAAGAATAAATTCAAGGAAAAATTTCAATTACATATGTAGTTTGAGTGAATACGTTGGAATCAGAGTAGCACACAGCAAGATGGATCTATCCATCATGGGCAGTTAGTGTAAAGCCTGTATTTGCTTTTCTTTACTATCCACATAGATTCAATCAACATAGCGGTTCTGTCGTTTGCTAAATACATGGGCTCTGCTCTCTGGGACACCAGCTCATCAGTTACCAAGTGAGCAGCCTGTCAGAGGGCCTGCACAGATCATTTGTAACTGTCACGTACCCGGAGATCAGAATCTTCCTGGAGTCCGAACCTTTGATGCCTTGGGAACAGGCTCCCAGTACCTGGTACGGGCCTTGCTGGCTCTGAGGGAGGCTGCTGGACCTGGAACCTAAACGTGGAATTGGAGAGTTTGGGTCTTTTGAAGTTAGATGGTGGGCCCCAGCCTGCACCACAGTAGTTTTAAATGTTTGTATTAATTTTCCATTGATATCTGAGGACACAGGCAATCAACTCACTGGTTTTGGAATTCTCTCTCTTGGATCTTGGTCTGCTGTGTTACTTTAGAAGACCTGTGGGCAAGGCATGGAAATCATGTCACAAACTCAGGCTAAGGCCTAGGCAAACAAGTGCTCCGCAAGCTACACGACCCAAACTGACCTGCTGCTCCAACTCCAGAGTGTTTTATCAAGCTCCTTCAGATGCCAAACAACTGCATGTGTTACAGGATGCATTTTTCCTTTGCTGGTTGGCTTTGTCTGGTTAGGTGTGGTTTTTTTCTTCCATATTCCTGCTCTCTGGAAAGCTGAGAACTTAGATATTTTCCTGAGCCTCTTCATGCCTTCAGTTGCATTTGTTTTCTAGCCCTTAGTAAGTTCCTTAAGTATGGTCAGCATGATAATTTGCAATCATAATTGGTTTGGATCTTAAAAGGCTGCTTTGTGGGTGTTGTGTGTTTTTTTGCTTCTGTTTCTTTGGTTTTTCCACAGTTTGGTGCTTTTAGCTCCTGCTGTGTTTCCTTGTATACTTGTACTTTTCTTTTTAGTTCTCTGCAGTCAAGAGTTTCATAACGATGATGCTGCACACCGAACAGTTTTAATGTTTTACTCTCCTATATCCTAAAACCTGCTCTAACATGTAGCATGTCTTTGATCCCTAATCTAGACTAATTGAGTTCTCTTTGATTTTCTGTCTTTTTAAGATTATTCTTTTTATTAAATGGGTAGCTGATACAATTCCTGCTCCAGTGGAGTTAAATGTATAGTGGCTGCATATAGTTCTAAACCAGAATTTCCCTGGAACTTTATAGTAAGGCCAATAGCTATAGATTAAGTGCTCTTTAAGGACATATTGAAATACTCCTGGTTATTTGGATTACAGATTACCTGAATATTGTTGACACTATAGGGTTTATGAACTATAATACTTCTTTGAGAACATCTGTATTCTGTCACTGCAGTAATGCATGTCAATAAAAGAACAAGGGTGACCCAGGTAATTTCAGTTGGGTCTTTCTCTGTCTCCAAGTAGAGGGGAAATTTTAGCGTCCCTTCTCGCTCTTGTGAGACTTCTGATAAATTTCAGGTTCTTCTTCAAAATATGATAATAAAATATTTTTGTGTCTTATAGATCTGTTGCTCATTAATTCATTTAAGGTTTGGAAAGTTGGTATCTAATTGCATTATTCTGATTATTGAATATATGGAAAAGGTGAGCTATGGCTGTGCTGCAGTGGGAGGATGACCTTGCCTCTTACATCCCTTTTCCAACTGGAAATTTTGCCTGGGCAGACCTTGAGACCTCAAGGTGTCTCATGAACATAACACAACATCACCTCCAGCATAGTGGTCAAAAAGCCAAGTTTTTAATATATTTCTGTTGCTAGTGCTTAGGACAGCTGCAGCTTCTTGAGTATGTCACTGCTGTTATGCTAAGCAGCACATGAACTTATATATCTGTACCAAGAATCCCAGCACACCCAGTACAGATGAGCTGAAAGCTCCTGTTTCCAAGGGAGACCCTGTCACAGCCCAGCAGATCTCACTAATGCAAGACTGTTTCTGGTAATCAGATGGATAGTTCTTATCCTCACTTGTGCATCATTACACCTCGATAGCTCTCCTAAGGACGAGAAGTAGGTTTTTTTCTATTTCACACCCTTGAAAGGCTTGGTGATGACTCTGCATTTTCGCTTCCCCCTCCCTACCCTGATCACCTCAAATCAGACTGAATTCCCCACATTCCTTTATAATTTATATTTTCCCATTTTAGTTTCCAGTGAGTTTGTCAACATCTTTCTTTGACTATGCTAGAATACTCATAATTGTGTGATTCTGTATCACTGAGTTGTTGCAGTGACATTTCCCACTTAGGAATGAAATGTCAGACTTCCAGTGTCTTTGCTTTTCATGGCTTAGGTCAAACCCTGCCTGAACGCTAACATACTTTCATGCATGTTAATTTTAGTTAATAGCTGTTCAGTAAAACAATGCATCCAGCTCAAAATATATGGCACAAATTAAGCTGAACGCCCAAACAAATTCAGCAACAGACCCTGGCCTCAGTGGGCTCTTTAAGTCCAGTGTAACATGCATTTACATTGTTTTATTCCTCTCTCAAACTGTAACTTGCTCCCTGTGGGGTTACATTGAGTTAGTTTCATTTTCACATTGTACTAGGACCACGATAGTCTTGCATTTAAATAGTCTCATTTCATTTTGATATCATGATGTCATCTCCACAGAGGCGCATTGAGCCTGTCTGGAGAATTTAGTGATAACGCCAAGGCAGAGTCAAGCAGCTCTGCTCAAGCTAGCCAGTTGGTTAGACACATTGCTGTGCTGCACAGTAAGCTCAGCTTCCATTTCTCAGCCCAGTCCTGTTCTCTGGACTGATAATGCAATGTATTTTTATATCCTTCAAACCTTGTGCAGGAAGCATATGTGTATAGGAAATAAGGTCCTTGGGAAAGCTCATAGTTTTAGTCATGTGCAAGTCAGCAGGAGCTGGAGAAGGACACAGGCAGGGCTGGTTCTCCTCTGTCAGTGTTTCTGTGTGGCTATAGCCAGTGGAGAATTTTCTGTGGTGTCTATTGATGACTAAAGCTGCAGGCTGGAAAATCCCATGGCAGGCAAGGAAGGGTGACTCCATCCCCCAGGTGCCATGTAATGTGGGGACTCTGACCTACTGCCTGGCTGTTGTGAAGCCAAGAGCAACTGGACATTAATGAGCAGATGCCCAGAGTCCTCTGAGGAACATGTACACACAGCTACAGCAGTGCCCTGGCTACTCCAAATACCATGGTAACAAAAAGCACTTCCAACTGTAAATGTCAACATCCTAATGGCAATCCCTGTACATCTGTCTGCAGTCTGCATTTCATAAACAACTCACTATGTCCTGCCACTTGAGAATTTGTCCTAGACCACCCTGTCCTAGCTCAACATGAGCCACTTGGCATAGGAGAGATCCAAGTTTCAACTGTTCATAGCATCTCCCAGGCCCAGACACAGCTCTGGGACTTCACCCCACATCCTCAGCTCCAACAAGCATCTGTACTTCATGGCAGCAGCAGAACTGCTACTTTAGGTCAAGAGGGGTTTTATTGATAGAGTTGCCATTAAGTCAGTCTAACACAGTCATGCAGTATTTGTGGCAAGATTAGACATATGGCAAATAAAGAGATTCTCACTTCTTGGTGGAACATTCACTCAGAAGGGAAGCCCTAGTTTTAATCTGTAAGATTTCCAGGGACAAATTCAATTAGGCTGTTTGACTCTAAAGGTGAAGTCTTTATGGTTAGTGTTTTTTCTTTTAATTATTTTGTTTCAAAATAAATGAGTTCTGCAGCTTTTGAGCTTGAGGGTTAGTTGTTTGGTTTTAATTCTCCCCAAAAGCAGTGAGACTACTTAGTGTGAACCTACAAAAGCAATTCTGTGAAGCTGCTGGATTTAGGCATTTCTATAATAGAATGGTGCAAGAATAAAACCATTTGTTAGAGCTACCTCTGGGATCTAGTGCCTATATACATTTGTCAAAGGGCACAATATTGAATGCTTCATTTTCCAAACACTAGGCTAAGATAAATTATATCTGGGTGTTGAGGCTTCCTTATATAAATCAGTGGCATATCAATAATAGGATTCAGCTTCCCTCTGAAATTTTAAAGGAAATATACTGGGATCCTTGTGGGAAATAGCAGGTTTCATTTCATGGACTTCTGGAAGGACTATTGTTAGTGGAGCCAGCTTTTTAATCTGGCCAACAGACTAATGGGAAAATAAGCGTAAGAAGACAAACTAGAAGGGGTTGGAATGATGTTTTGGAACAAGTCTTTCTGACAAAGTGGTCAGGGCATTTGGAAGCCCACACAGAACTGCTGCAAGTTCTTTAAGGTTACAGATGAAGAAATGAATGCCTTTTGAAGGTCAGATGAGACTTGGAAGTTAAACTGAATGGAGAAGGAAGATGAACAATATATGGAAGAGAATATTTTTTGCACTAGTCTTTGACTTGAGAGGCCTGGGGCCAAATCTTCTCCTAAGTGTTAAATCACAATTAGTTTGGTGGTTTGATTCCAAGCTTCACTTTTCATGTCAGGCACAAGTGGAGTTCTGAAATTTGTTTGTTATGATTGACATTTTATATTGATTTTAAAGCACTTTTGCTCACTAACAAGGTCCTCAGTAACACTTTCATGGACTGTCTTTCATGGTTGACTTTTCACTTATGCTCTCCAAAGACTATCTGCAAATTTGCTGTGACATTCATATTCATCACAACCTGGAAACAGTTAAGGCTTGAGCTTTATGCCCCATGGCTTTGAGATCATCATTCTGAGTCTGCTTTTTCCCCACTTTGAATTTAAAAGCCAATTTCGCAGTGGCTGTTCTCCCAGGACTTGAAACCCCCATACACAAGTACCAGGTAGCAACCTATGAGAGCCAGAGATCACCAGAGTCCTTGTTTATGCCTTACTCAGATTCCCCAGACACAAAGATGAGTTGGATTCATTCTCTGTCTACACTACACATCAGCAGTGGGTGCACAGTTCCTCCACTGGCTTTTGCTGCAGTGAGTGAAGCAAGTGGAAACATAGAATTTCAACAGAGACTGAAAACCTATGACAGATTAATACATGTGCTGAAGTGTACAAACCATCCAGTAACACAAATGACAAAGCTTCATGAGCCCGTGTACTGGGTTCCCTTTTACTCCTCTAGGGACTATCAAAGAAACAGATCTGCTTTAACCCCAGAGTGGAAGAATAAATAGTTCAGAGGCCAGGGACTATACCCAAGAGTCCTGGGTTAATGTCATTGCTTTGTCACAGGCTTCCTGTATATCCCAGGAAAATCAGTTCCTTTAGTTGTGTTCCAGTCCAGAGTAGAGAAGTGAAATAATTGCCTCTTTACCTCCAAAGAATATGAAAATACGTGTGTTACAAACTGCAGAGCTGATTGATGTTGACAAGAACCAAAGTGTGTTCAGTGGTATCATCATATTAGTCTCTTGCTATTTGCTTGCAACTTTTTGTTCTTGTTGATCAAAACAAGAGAAGGTAAAAATATTTTGGAAGGAAGATTCTGGGGCATTTAATCTTGAAATACTGCCATAGTCACTACAGGAACCTCCTCTCTTAACTCGTACTTGAAAAGGCTTTTTCCCCAGCAGCTCCATGCAGATATTCAGGCTGGACTCAGATTCCTCAAGGCTGTGTTTCATTGTAAATTAATATTTTACCTGTAGCTGTCTGCCATGTAATGTGAATTAATGCTACCCTTCAGTGACTCTACTTTTCTTTATACTCTCCAGGGTTTAGTGGCTTATAGGATTATAGAGTCGAATTCAACTAAGAAAATGAGAGTGAGAAAGCATACTTTTGCTAATACTGAGAAATGTTTATACATCTACATGTTTCTGCTTCTTTTACAGTAAACATTGTTTTATTCATGCTTAGTATAATATTTTCCTGGGTAATAATTTATACAATATGAGGCATCTCCCTTTTGTATTTAATTATATTTATATTATTTGTTTACTGATAGCAAATACTTTCACAGATGAAAGTAGATAAGAGGAATAGATGAATCAATCATGGATGATAGGAAAAACGTGTGTTAGCAACAATCTGCTGTTTTTTAAAAACTGGGGCAAGCAAGAACTTAATTTCTCGTTACACTTACTACTGTTACTGTACAAGAATACAATATAGCAAACAGAACTTACCTTTGCCTCCAAAAAGTTTCAGAAAGACTAGAGCTATGAGGGCAGCTGGAAGGTCAGACATGGAGAGGAAAGGCTGTGTTATCCTCTGCAAGACTCACCAGTGCCCCGAAGTGCAACCCACAGTCCCAGGGTGGGCAGATATGCCTGAAGTCATCTGTAGAGTCAGACTTCCTAACAAACGTTGTTGTGAAATATAGTGTTCACACCATAAGAAAGCTGATCTTTTTACAGATTTTTAAAATCTTGGCCATTGCAGCTTCTCTTTAATACATTAAGCTATCAAATCTGTAGGCTTCATGGAAATTACATTGGGATCTATCTCTCAGCTCAGGCCCATTTCCATTTTTGAATCCTTAATATTAACTCCTGTTGTGTTTTTATATGTGTTACCTTTGCAGCTATAAAAGCTTGAGTACCCCTCTTTTTTTATATAATGCTAAATTAGGGAGAAATTTATTGCATCAGTTAGGAACCATTGGCCTAGAATCTTAGCTATTACTCCAAATATTTTAAAGAGTTGCAGGAAAAGCACAGGATACAGAAGTACCACTGATAGCTATCAAAGTTAATTTACTAGTCAGATTTATAAATCAATCTACGGGACCAGATGTAGCGTTTGTGTAATCGGGTACAAGATGCTGCAGTTACAAAGCAACATAGAAATTTGGTGACAAAACCAGAAAGTTTGCTGTGCAGATCACTAGTCCATACCACATCTGGTACGTGTCACTAGCTATCAATAAATACTTTGTTGTGAAGGTTCCCACAGTCAGCCCCTGGCAGAGCCGTATTCACATGCAGGAGGTAGCACATGAACTGCTTTCGGATAATTTGTACTGATTCTCTGTCGCTGTTTTACATTTGCTTTTCAAAATTATGATTTCCATTCATTTTTCAAAATTTTTACACTTGAAATATCTAAGTATATCTCTAAGTATATCTAGTCATGTAAGCATCATTGTTATAGCATATTTGACTTTAATGGACATGTTATAGCCTGTAAGGCCCTTATACACCTGTAATTTGCTGTATTGTATAAATCCATCATGTACAATTGTTTAATATAAATCTCATAAGGAAAGATTCCTGCTTCTCTAAAGCCAGTGGCAAACTGTCACCAAATGTACATTTTCTCCAATTTAAAGGCCACAATTCAGAAAAATCTCTCAAATGTTTTATAAGACTGACTGTTGTGCCAAAGGGGTTTTACTGTGGTAGGCAACAGTTCAGGAGTCTCTTACTTATCCCAGAACACATTCCAACTGTTAGTGAACTGCTTGCTGGTTACTATTATTTTAAAAGGGAAGCCCTAGAAATTGGCCAGCTTCTATTTCTGTGTCTGTCATCCACATGTGCATCAGCATCTAGGCTGCAAAGCAGTCTTGAAATATGTTCTTACTTTACACATCCTAGGCTATAGTTTGTATATCAATAGACAGAATCATTTTGGTTGGAAGAGACCCTCAAGCTCATCGTCCCCAACCATTAACCCAGGGCTGTCACTAAACCACGTCCCTAAGAACCTCATCTAGACATCTTTTAAACACTGTATTATGTTCTGAATTATCCATAGGGGGAAGAAAAAAAAAAGTCCCTTTGATTCCTCCTACCTCCCAGTATTACTGTTACTGATTGGTCCTTACGGGTGAATAATTACTTTCTTAAAGTGGAAACATTACAAAGTCACATCCAAGAGCATTTAGGCCAAATTCTGCTTTCACTGACACCAGTATAAATCCAGAGGCACTCAAATGGATTACAGATTTACACTGGTGTAACTGAAAGCAGAATTTTGCCCTTAGTCTTTAAGAACTCATTAGGAATAAATAGCCTTTTAGCTAATGAAAATGTAGCATTTTTGTTAACAGCTTCATAATGATATACACCAATTGTTACATTGCCTTGATAATTGGAAAATTTACTTGCCTTTTTCTTTTGCTAAAACAGACACTGTTGTAGCTGCTCCATAGTAAAATAATTAAGCCATAAAATCCAGACACCCAGAACATGCTCATAGCACTTAAGGATAAGCAAAATGCAACTCTAAGCAACTAAGCCCTACTCAACTGGCTGAAAACAGAACTACAGAAAAATTTGTTAGTGTTGAGTTGCCCAATGCCAAATGGGGACATATGATTTTGCAGGTAATTTTTCAAAAACTCTCCTTCCACCCCCAACTGGAATTTTGTTCTGTGAACCCTGAAAATTAAACGACCACATCAAGACTGTGACTGTCACATTGGAGGCAGGCTTTTGACTTTCTCAGAATCCTAGCCCCTTTTTTTGCTCCTGATCAGTTTGATTCAGCCTTGACAGGTTTGACAGAGAAACAACCTTTCCCATCCCACATACAATATGAAGTTTTCCAGGTCTGCCCTCAAACACTCCCTACTTGGCTCAGCAGCTCTGAATAACTGTCCTGTAAGGTTTCTAAATAGCGATGCCAACATTGGAGGCAGTGTATTTTATTTCCTTGGCTCTGGGGTTGAAGTTTTCCATTTTCCAAACTCCTCTTTCTGGTGATGATATTAACAAAACCCTCTTGTCTCTAGAGTCAGCCAATCTGCTACCAGAAAATACTTCAATTTAAACATACATCATTATTACCATCATGAATGTTTTATTACAGCATCCTTACCTGCTCTGTCAGGTAACAGCAAAAGCCACCAGCTACTTGAGGGATGAGGAACCAAGACCAGTAACAACCAGCAGGGCAGAGGCTTCACCAGCCCAAGCCACATCCCACCACACCTATGCCAGACAAATAGGACAGACAGCAGATCAAATGAGGGGCCCAGATCATGAGACATCATGGTGACAAACCTGGCCTGAGATCAAGCCAGAAAGTCAGTCTACAGGTCAGGATAAGCTCTTCCTACCTGGATCCATAGTGACAAGGCAGGGCCAAGGTCAAAATCAAGCCAGGAAGTTAGTCTGCAGGTTGATGGCTGGATCAAGAAGCACCAAGGCCAGAAACAACTGCAGCCACACTAGAAACCATTGCTCCTCCAACAGGAGGAGCTGCCAACCTCAGGTAGGAGCTTAAATAGTTTGTGGTCTCATGGGTTTGGGTGGAAACTCCAGGTGAGGCTGTCAAGGCCATTAAGGATTTTAGTGCCCTCAGAGCCATGACACTTTGGCAGATATCTTGATATGGTCTTTGGCAGGTAGTGGTAAATTCCACTAGGAAACTGTAAGCCTAGATGTTGTGTCATACCATGCTTCAGTAAAGCAGATGTGATTCAGAAGTCGTACTTTGACTCCCCAGGTTGTTACAGACAGCACAGAACTGGTACATGGGTCTCTTCCTGGGTAGAGTGAATCACATCCCTTTTGTGTTGCTTTGATTGCCCCACTTTGTCTTTTTTGTCTGAAAGTTCTTTGCTTTGGTGATTAATTATTTCTGTGTATTTGGAATGTTTAGTAAAAAAAATTACCTGAAAATGCTAGGTGTTTTGGTACTGTAAACCATAATTTGATAATATTTTGGAGAAAACATGACTGATATATTTCTACAAGGAGAAAGAGTTTGTGTTAGCTTTGATTTATTGCCTGTTCCAATTAATTTCATCTTTATGTTTGTTTAGGTCTGATTAATTGAGTTACAGTATTTGCGGTGGAGGCAAACCCTGTGTTTGGCCTTCAGACCAAGTACAATTCACAGACCATGCCAGTATGGAACACTTCTTCCAAGTATTTAAGGAATGTAGCAGCTGGATGAAATATATACATTTGTCTGTATGTCCATAGGACTAGATGGGTGTGTGTTACATTAATTACCTTAAAAGCAGTTTTTAAGCAACTATTTCCTACTCACCTGTGGCAGTAGAAGTGTTGTTAAAACATTGAGGATGATTTGCACATATTTCCACGGGTTTTCAGTTTTCATGCATTTCGCTTTCCTTTTGTTGCTCTATTATTAAGTATGAAGATAGGTAACTCGAAAAGCAGAAAAGTGATTTTGCTGTCCTTTTCTCAAAATCTGCTCATTACATTAAAGTCAAACATTTCTACTTTCTATTGTATTTACAAAAGCAATAGTAATAAATATTGACAAAGCTAAACAGCCTCTGGGAAGGAGCAGCCTAGAATTGCTATGCAAACATTCTTTAAATATTATCTACAGACAATACTGCTGTATTAAAATAATCATCCAAATGAAAGTACTTGCTTGAATACTACTTGTTTTGCTTCCCTTTACATCGAGGAATAACGATGGATCTTGTGCTAGTTTTGAATGAAAATATCAATTGGGGAGTGGATTTACATAATAAAATTAATAGAGCATGGAAAGCTTTCAGCATCCCTTTCTGATTTTCCTCTGTGTGTCACAGAAGTTATATTTAAAAAGACAGATTATTGCAAGTTTATTTAGGACAACAAATTCTCTGGGCTGTAGGAGATCTTTACTTACAACAGGTGGCCCAGCTCACAAAACATTCAGGTTCCGCCTTTTCTGTTCCTATAAAGGAATCAGTAATTGTGCAGAGTGCCACATGTGCGGCAAAATGTCATAATTTGCCGACTTTTTAATATTCACTGGCCTGGTTCTCTCCATGTAGAGATGCCCTTCTTAGTTATGCTCTCTGGAATGAACCCACCGGAGAGATGGTATCAGATATCTGTTTTCCAGTCCAGCACAAAGTTTTATTTCTTTATGCTTACAAAGGGATGATTTTGCAGGAGCATAACTTGTCATCTTTACACCATAATTAACCACTGTTTAATCATGTCATGGTTATCTGTGTCCGGCCCTTCTGTTAGAGTAGATAAAACCTAGCAGTGTCTGCTTCCAGTGGTGCAAGCCAAGAGATTTTCTTCTGGAGTCTAATGGGAAAGGTACTGCTAGTAGAGTTGCAGGACCAAGGTCTGGGAAGCTGTGTTCTCATGGCTCATAAGGGATATGTTACTGGGCTCCAGATTCATTACTTACCCTCAGAGCTGCATCCATCCATCTTTACAGTGAGCAATAATGGTTGATTTGCTTTGCTACCTTTGAAACTCTTCATATTCAGGAATCTCTGCCTCTTGATAACATGGGAAGGAGGTCTGATTTGTTGAGCCAACTGGCTGAACAGTGAACTGGCTGAACCTCAGGAGGGAAAGACCAAGGAAAAAGGTAAAAGAGAAGAGTGGTTTAACATAGAATGATAGAATCATAGACTAGTTCGGATTGGAAGGAACCTTCCAAGCTCATCCAGTCCAACCCCTGCCATGAGCAGGGACATCTTCACCCAGCTCAGGTTGCTCAGAACCCCGTCCAGCCTGGCCTGAGATGTCTCCAGGAATGGGGCATCCACCACCTCTCTGGCCAACCTGGGCCAGGGTTTTACCACCCTAATTGTAAAAAAATTCTTCCTCATGCCCAGCCTGAGTCTCCCCTCCTTTAGTTTAAAACCATCACCCCTTGTCCCATTGCAACAGGCCCTGCTAAAAAGTCTGTTCCGATCTTTCTTATCAGTCCCTCTGAGCTACTGGTTTGTCACACGCAGACCCCTTCATTTATTCACCCCTGCATCTCAGTCCTTCTTCTGGAGAAAGCTGTAAAAGTGATGTCCAGTCCTGTAGCCAAAATCTATCTTATATTGATGCCCGATGCCTGTTTTACACTCTTCTTTCAGTGTCTTATAATGCTGCCATGTTTGGTTTGTTTTGGTGTGGAGTTGCTGTCTGTGACCCGCTCCTGACCCTCCAGATGCAGATACCAGGTGAGCTTTCTGCACTCCCTTGAGACTGAGCCCCTCAAGTTGTCAGTCAATTCTCTGCTTTATGAACCCTGTTTTAAGGCTTCTAAGAATTCAGTTTGAACTAAGACCAAAGAGGAATTCACTAATTTTGAGGTAGGGAAAGTTTGCAAACAGCTCCTAATGGAAACTTCATGGTACCCTATGGATGATGAATCAAGGAACATTGAAGTTAAAAAAAAAATTGTTTCAGGGTCTGTAGACAAGTGAAAAAGTGGTTTCCTAGATCCCACCCTCTCTTGTGATAAATCAGACAGGCAATTTTAGTTGGCTTCCATTGTTTCCAGTCCTGTCAATAAGGATATACTTAATACTCAAATCTGTTTTGTTATTTTTACATATAAATTCAGTTTCATAACAACAGTAATACTTTCCAGGCAGCTCATTTGAGGATGATTACTCTACTTCATAGGCAGTAAAACTCACTTGGTCTCATTATACAATTCAAGGTGTGTGCAGCAGACAATTGCCTATAAACATCCTGCCTGAGGGGTGTTAATGTTTCGTTATATTTACTGTTTTCTTTTCATGGCTTCAGGTAGAATGACAAACTTTCTCCCCAGGAATAAAACTTGGAAAATCTTTCACTTTTTCTTGGCAGAGCATTCTTCCTAGGCTGGCAGTTAATGTGCCTCAGATATTCTCTAAAAATGAAGAGAATATCCTCATCTTCATGCCTGAACTTGAGGTTTTACACTGTAAGAAAAATGTCTGATGTGTTGTTTGTGTGAGAGTATTTTCACAGAAATGCATAATTTATGCCAAAGTGTTTTAACTTGTATGCTTAAATTAGGCACTTAACTCTGCTTAATTTCCCAAATAATGTCCCAGTTTACATCAGCACTTAAGCATGTGCTGAAGTGTTTTCTTGCAAAGACAAGTGATTTTGCAGTTGTTCATAAAAGAGGTGATTATCAAAGTTCTTGAGTAGATCAGCCCCTTAGAAGCCAGAGGTGGTCAGCTAAAAAAGAGCCCCCTGCTTATCTGGCTGGATTTGAATTTAGATGGCTGGATTAAGATATGCATAGGTGAACATTTTGGCCGTCATGTTTTTAGTGCTTACCAGTGACAGTTTTAATTATTATCATTATTAATACAAAAATGGAATACTTGACTGCTTCCTCCCCACTCCACAGTCATTATCAAGAGGTTTAGTTGTCTGGACTGATTTGAAAATGGAAATGTTACCCTATTAGATGAAAATCAAAAGCCTCATATATTTTATTCCTGTTCAGAAGGTCCACTTCATCCTGTCTGGCTATTGTGAAAGTATCAGTATTACTAAGAATACAAATGTTGCTGGCCAGCTGTTTTGACCTTCTCCAACACAGAGCATTTACAAGGAGGGTTTAAGCAAACTGAGACAGACGGTTATGTGAGAGGTTCATATAATGATAGACTCTTTGTGGTTTTGACATTTTCTGGTCAGGACCTTCTATCCAGGATGCAGGTCCCACAGAACATTGTATAACCCCCAGATATCCTCTGCTGTTTTCTATGAGCAGGAATCTTAGGCTTTTATATCACTTATATCTTACACATTTATATCTTACACTTTTGTAATAGTAATATGCTGACTGGTTTTAATGGAGTGCTGTGTTCCTTGGGAAAACAGGGCGAGGGAAGGTTTCCTGAGTCCTGCCTGTTGCTGGCTTTGGCAAGCGTGTGCCATAAGCCCATTCACAAATAGGTTGTCTAGCCTGCACTGGAAGTCTTCCAGAATCTTTGTCTTCTCCTGATTAGGAACTACCTAACTAGCTTACTAATTTTGCTGGTGGTTGATTTACACCAATAGTTTTTTGGCTGATAACACCCTTGATTTCTTGCTTGCTGCTCATGCCCTTTTGTTTCATGCTCCCTCCTTGAGATATTTTGTCTTCCTGAGCTATTCCGAAAAAACGTGTATCACTTCGACTATTTTATAAAGCGCTTTTGGATCTATTCTCCTAGCAAATCCATCCAACTTGTCTACCTCTTCTCTTCAGCTATGATCTATAGTCATCTGAACCGCCCGTTACCCCTTCTTTTCATCTGCTCCTCTCCAGCAGAACTTTTTCGTGAGGCGGATCATATAATCTAAACCTCATCTGGTCACTTTCTACCAAAGCTTAAATAATTGAAATGTCAATAACATACCATTTAAAATCTATTCTACTTAATCTCCCAGAGTGGTGTGTTGGCAGATTGTGAATGTCACACTGCTGATGAGCAAAGGACTTGGATAACTATGAGCTTCTAATCAAGAAATTCATCTAAAATTGTATATCTGCGTAAGAAATACTGGCACAGAAGGGTGAAGTACTCACTAAAGTGATTACTAAAGCAATTCAGGGCATCAGGGACTCTACAGAATAGAGGTTTCTGCAATGATTCAGCCTTCATACATCTGTCTGATTCTTCCCTGCCACCGTGCCCCCTCCAGCATCCTCCAGCTCATGCTCACCAAACTGGTTCAGGAGCAGCAGGGAGAGCCAGGACTTAACCCCACCAGCTGAAAATTGTTTGTTCAGATGTCAGTGTGCTCTCACATGCATGTGCTAGTCCTCTTGATGAACCTTCAAAGTAACAAGTCTTGAAGCTGTGGATATTCACATCTCTCAGAATTATTGTCTCAAGGCATCTGCAAATTCAGATGGACACAACCGTATCAGTTGCATTTAGAATGTATTATCAGGATTTTATTTTCAGTTGTAAATGACATTAGATTCCAGCCAGGCACTCAGTAATGCTGCTTCAGGATTTTACAGTTTATTCCAGTGATTTGAATAATGACTAGAATAACAGTTTATTCTAACCATTTGAACTGCACATCAGCATGGTAACAGAGAATTTATTAATAATGCTTGGAGCTTACACATTGCATTTCAAAGAGGCTTGCAGACAGTAGGTAATTAATAGTCTGATGCCACTGATCTGTCTATAAACTTCAGTTCCTGTCACAGATCTGATTTCTTGTGAAGCACAGTTGTGATGGCTGAGATCCAAAGCACATCTTTGCAGAAGATCTCTGTGGGTAAATACAAGACTTTGTGGCCTTAAGAGAGCTGGAGCGGGGCACCCAAGCTTCAATTCATTATCCTCCCTCTGGCCAGGAAGCCAAGAAAATGCTTCTTAGTAGTTTTTCTGTCTTTGAGTGATACCTGTCATAAGTGGTTCATTCCCCATTGCCTGAAGAGGGACAAGGTCCTACTGCAAGAGCCTACGAAACTCAGCATGGGGCAGTTGAGGTTGCCGTCAGCACAGTTTTGCAACCCTGAAGGGTGTCCTAAAACTAGGCTGCTGCCTTTTCTAGCACAGACTAAATTTCAGACTCTTATGCCCAGAATCAGAATCTTTCCAGGACTTATCAGCGAAGTGAGAATAGGCTCAGTCAATATGTGGATGAGAGATCTCTCCTGAGTCACTGGCATCAGTAGTTTGCAGTCAAAGGAACAGAGATGCAGGCCTAGCATTTTAATGCAGTTTATTATTTTCCCAATTGTTTCAGGATCTACCTGCCAGATGTTAAATCTGGCCAGTGTAGTTCATAAGCTTTCTGATGACCTTGACATCAGAATGTGGGTTATTCTTTCTATGCTTAAAAATTTACTTTGGTGATCTGGTCATTCTCTTTATTGAAGACTCTGTACAGTTACTTGGTATAAATATTCACATTTAAAGGTAAGGTAAGTAATCTACCAAAGATCACCAGGAGTAGTAACCTGGAGTCTTTGCTTAGCAGGAAGATTCACTTTATCCTGTTCCCTAAAACATTGTAAATAAGTAAACCCAGTCGACTTACTAGCTGTTGATGGAAAAGCATTCTAAGCCACATGTTATATATGTAGTTTGCAGGTACCTTTGGCTGTGATAGATGGGTTAAAAAAATATTTTTAAAAATGCTGGAAAATAGCTTTGTACACTTGATTTCTTAAGTGCAGAAGGAAATGTTAATGTCGAAGTCTCGTGCTTTTTCATCTGATTATTGCTAATGCAAATTGCCGGTAGGGAATGTATAAATCTGCACTGCAGTTCTTGAAATTGGTGCAAACAGTAAATTTTTTTGCAAATATATCTATCCACTTCAGTTCTGTATTGAGGAATGCTGCTTGCTTACTGAAAGACTTCATAGACATTGGTTTGTCACAGATGGAAGATCAAAGTGTTATTTCTTAAAAACTCTGCAACCATTTTTCATTTTGCTATGTTCTCACTGAGTGTGTAGAACAACAGAATTTAATCTCTGTAGATGGTTTGGGAAGACGGGAGTTGTACTTGGGGGGACAGTTTCACTCCTGATCAGAGAGGGTAAAGACAAAGCACTCAGCAAAAACATTTAATAATGGATCATTTTGCCCATCTCCTGTAGCAGGAGACAATTAGAAGAGAACATAATGTGGGGGAAGGGAAAAGAGAACAACCCTATATAATTATTGAGCTGAACAATGTCCCTTCTTGCATTTCAGAGGGAGGACTGGAGAGAAGTTGACATTTTAATATTTTCTAAATTACTCTGCAACATGTTTTCTGATGAATCTAATCTGGCGCCTCTTCCAAATTGATATTTCATCCAAGAATATTTGGGCAAAAATGTTATTAAGCCAGTAATTTAGATTTAGCACATTTTATATTTCAGTACATTTAATAAAAGACAACCTAATTTCCAGAGGTAAAGGAATAGGGCTCATTATTTTCCATGCACAGAGGTAAATTGTCTTACTAGCAAAACTCTATATTGATTTTAATCCTACATCTCAATACTGAAGGTTGTTTACACTAAAAGATGCAAGAGGGAGAGTGGGTGTTGAGGAGACAGGAGATATATGAAAAGAGCTTTTTGATGGCGGGACTAACATTCTGACACTGCTGATATCTCTGATAGTGACCCACGGTTGTTGTGGTCACTATTTGAAAGCCAATAACAAACTAAGTAAAATGGCTCATCTCAGCTGTTCTTGGTAATTTTTAGTAACTGATGAAACCATCAGCTCTTCAGATGCCATGAGCCTTGTTTTCTGGGCCACTTTGAGAAAACTCCTGATTGAACAAAAATGAATTGCATAAATCCTTCTCATGTCTACACTTCCATTGAAGAAGAGATCTCCTCTCGAAAGCAACTTAACTATCAATATTCATCCCCTCATTCATTACAATAAACTATCAGGTGACGTACACAGATCACCCATCTTGTCGCCTCTTGGCCAGTAGTGTTCTGCAATATTTCTGGTATTTTGTAATCATGAGGAACCTATTCAAACCTGTGAGCAAGCTGTATGGCTGCTGGAAAGCGTAAGGAAATGGGTGAATACTTCTGTTTGTCCTGGTAGTTTAGAAGAGTTTATGAGTAATACTTCAAGTCATAATGAATGTTGGAGTCTGTTGCTTTTGATTGAAATTTAAAATAAGCTACGTCTGCTGGAATATATACTGCCTTACTTCTTTATAAATCACAAGTTTAATATTCATGTATAAACATCCCTTTGCATATGCTGAGAAAATTTACTTGTAAACAACAGACATAATTCATCGCCATTACAATCTCACCAGCTTTATTCAAAATTAAGTTTTGAATCTGGGCTTAAAACTCATTCAGATAATTTCTCAGCAGAAACAATCTTGGCCTCTGCTACTTGCAGTCAGCACACAACACTGCCTTTCAATGTTGGTGGTGATGTAAGGAATAGAAACATTCAATTTTCTTCGCTTCATCTTCCAACATGTTAAGTTACTTGGCACTTGGCAAACTGGGGTGGTTTGGTTCTCTGGGACAGCTGAGGTGCTCAGGTCAGAAGGCAAGTGGGTGTTGTGTTTTGGACAGTGGATTTTTTCTGGACGTTGCCTCAGTGTTTTTTGTGTATCCCTGGCTGGTAGCTGTATCTAGAGCTGTAAAACTGATAGGCTGTATAATATCTGATTTAGCATTACCAACATGCTGGCTGTGTAGAGCCTTTCATGGCATTTGCTCCATCAAGATGAATTTGAAACCCATCAGCTGAAAAGAGGGGAAATATATTAAAAAATTGCTGAAAGACTTAAAATCAATCTGCTTTGCACTAACTTTACTTGTTACTAGAAAAACTGTCGTTGTTTAATTACAGAGAAGGGTAAATTTTCCAAAGGCCTGCCCATTCAGTGTTTACTTGCCTTGTCTAGATTTGATGGAAGAGAACTAGGAATTTATTAGGCATCGACAACCGGAGTGGGCTGAAGAATTTTCTCCAACAGTGGACTGAGCTTAGTTCCGCATAACGTCAGGTTTTGTGTATCCAGTCAAATACATTTGCTATTAGAAAGGAATCAGTCATTTAATTACTGATGAAACAAAACAGAAAGCTTTTAAATGTATCCATGGTGTACTAATCTTTTCTTCTGTCTGTTGACTCTTTTGTCTTTGAGCCAGACACACAGTATGTCTTCCATGTCTGGTACATACCCTTTATTTATATTGTAGTCCTAACACTGTTAATCTGCTCAATAATTTATAAGACAGCTGACCTCAACATTAGGTGAGCTATTGAACAAACATCAGGGAGTGTTAAATTCAGGTTAGGTGCTGTACTCTGAAAACCCCGCCGAGTCCACAGAGCCTGCTAAGCGCACAAAAGGCACAGAGGGAAGAGACATCCCTGGGTTCGGCACATCCTTGTCTCCTGGCCTTACCCAGCCGAGAAATATTGCAACTGCAGCCTTAGGTGGGTGGGTGGACCACTTTTTGTCCTATTGTCTCCTCTTTCACTTCTGTGGCTAAAGGTATAATCTTGGCACACAAGCCCTGTTTAAGTACTCTGTTACTAAGGAAACAAAGTTGTCAAGCGGGGACCATGTGGGAATAATGGTGATTTATTTAGAAAAGGAAAGGTTTGTCATTTTAAGCTCACTACTACAAAATTGCTTTTTGATTACCTCCAAGCTTATTGCATTGTCTTGTCACAATAAACTATGGGAACAAGTGGAAAGGTTAATAATTGTGGGCTTTGTTCTTGTCAGTTATTCTGCAAAAGATCATACAGGAGACCTGCACCCATAGCTCCAAAGGAATAAATTTCAGTAGGGCTGGAGCAGGATCCTGGACTCCATTTGTTGTTGTTGTTGTTATTATCTATTTATTTCCAAGCTGCATCCAAAGGCAGCATGGCTGAGATGCCCAGATTTGCCGACCGGCTACAGGGATGGGCTCTGTGATACACGGGTAAGAGTAGACAAGGTTGTGTACACATATTTTTCAGAGTGGGGAAAGGAGAAGAATCTGAGCAGGATAGGAGAAAGACAAGGAGATTTGAGAGTGCTTCATAAGGTCTGAACTGTAATACATTTTCTGAGTTCCATCACCAAAGGTTCCTTGTTTGTTAGTAAACAGCAGGGGTTTATTTTATTTTATTTTATTTTATTTTATTTTATTTTATTTTATTTTATTTTATTTTATTTTATTTTATTTTATTTTATTTTATTTTATTTTATTTTATTTATTTTATTTTATTTTTTCAGGGAGCCCATTTAGATCCCAATAATCAGATATAAAAAATTCTAAATAACTTCAGTGTGCTTTGAACTAGGTCTAATGTGCTTTTTGTCAGGATAATTTAATACTAAGGCAAGAACTTCCTCATGAAAAAAACGGATCACTTTCTTGCCCAGGGGTGTGTTCACCAGCAAGTCCTGTTCCCTGTGAGCTACTTCAAGATTAAAGAGTTAAATTATTTCAGGAAGAATAGAGTGAAAGGTTCAAATTGTTGTTGAGTTTGGGGTTACTTTAAGGAACAATTGGCATTAAGAAATCACTGTAAAGGCTTCTGTATGTTCACAATATGACAAAAATTTAACATCTTGGAAAGTTTTCAAAGTGGCAGTTTATTAGAACATAGTTATTTTTATGGTAAAGTTTTGAGGAGAAACTCAAACTGTTAATATAGAATACTTCTGAAAATGAATAGGTTTTGGGGTTTTTTAGTGTGAAATGATGACTCCTTTTGAATTTTTTATTGAAGTAACTTTAAGGATATTTGGAACCTAAATGAAATGTTTCACAGTCCTGTAAGGGAATTTATTTTCATATATAATTCACCACTTTACTTTCTATTCTTACCTGGATTGGCAAAACTAAAAAATCTTGAAGTATTTTCCAATAGAGGAAAAATATTTCCTATATACTTGTTGGAGCTCTTGCCAAGTTCTCTCAGTCACAGCAAACTTTCCTGCTTCCCAGAAAACCCCGAGGCCTGATTGGAAAAGGAAAAAAAACCTTGCTAATATCCATCTTTTCCCATGTGAGATTTTGCTAGAAAATGAATAATACAATAGTAAAGGATGCGACATTAAGTATTTATGGCAAATTAAAACTCATCTCCAGGACCATTTAGATACCAGGGACCTGGCCACACCTTTCCTATTCTTCACTAGAGTCAGTTATCAGTGTCAGTTATTTTCATTATCTACAAACATGAATGAAGAATAAATTAATCACAGCATAACAGGAGTTTTATGTTGTAATCATGACCAATTTGGTATTATTTGCTGCATCAGAGTCAGGTTGGGTAAGGCTTCTACTTAATGAGTGGGTTCATGCCATTGTATTGTGGAATTTATATTGAGACATTATATTGAAGCAATGTAATTAAATGCGTTGAGATTTGGTCAGCAGTTTTTATGTCAGACACCAGCATATCTTTATTTATTTGGGAAGGGCTAGTAGTATTCTGGGATGTTCTGTAGTATATCAGCTGCTCTGTTCCACAGCCCTACTTTACCAACTATTCAGGATCGAGATTTCTTAAAAAGGGCTTTAAAAATATGATAATTTCACTCAGTCTTTTGTATGTGTCTGTTCTGACACCACACTCCAGATTAAAGCCCCTGAGTAATGGGCTTTTTTGCTACTTGAGACCTATTGTTCTGAAAGCTAGAACCAGATGAATAATTGAATTTTCAGGTTTGCCCTGAATAGAAAGAAAAATGAGTTAAAAACAATTGTCACGTTAGCCAAATGATTTACATTAAACTGAAACATAGATGAATTTGTTCTTGAAAATACAGTTTTAAAATTAAAATTTAAAAATGTCATTTTGTTGAGGATGATTAGTACAGTTTAGGATTTAATTCTCGATCTTGGTGGTTGAGACGTCCTTGCATTATGAGAACAGCAGAGGCAAAAAGGATGTAGAGTGAGCCTCTGTCTCCTGTTGCTTCCCACTGTTGCCGAATACCAATATATTTCTTATTTCCATATTTTGAAAGGTGTGGTTGACAGCTGATGACAGCAGGAGGAGACTATCATGCTACCAGAGCTCTTCCAGGTGCTGCAGCCGTTATCCTGGCTGTCCATTCCCAGCACATTCACTCCAGCACATGCACTTTTCCAAAGGCCTCTTTTCTACACACCCAGGGAGCAAATGCATTATTTTCACTCAAGAGATAGCTAAAATAATTCTCCTGGGGCTGAAAAGCCAGCTTCAGAAATGTTGCTGTTACAAGCAGGTTTTCTGCGGTACTTCTCTTTTCCTTCTGGAGATAACACCTTCTTTGCACTTTTTCCCATTTCCAAGGATATATGTCTGACTTTTCTTCACAGCTGTGGGCAAACAATTAAATCACCCTTTTCCAGACTTCAGGCCAGGCCTGGGTGTTTGCATGTGCAGCCATTTGATTCTAAACAAAAAGAACCTTAAAAAAACCAAACAAACAACTTAGAGAACAGAATCTTCTCTTGAAAAAAGAACACAGTCTTTCATTTGTTCACCCCATAATCTGTCTAGCGGTGACTACGTCTTCCAGAGAGGCTCTTTGCCATGCTCCCGCAGCTCACCTGCAATATGGGTTCCATTCCAGAAGAATTTCCGAGGAAAAGGCGCTGTAGGTTTGTTAGAGGGATACCAATGAATCATTTAATTATTAAGTAATTTGAGATTTTGTTTATTTGAATATATTTTTATTTTGGCGTATAGACATGAAATGTACTGTGACAATCAAAGACTAGATCTTGTAACTTTGCTTTAAAATGCCTTGCCAGAGTTGATGATAAGGAATAAAAAAGATTTCAGTGTTGTGCTTTTGAGCCATACTATAAAAGCAATCTTCCTCCTGCGGCCAGCTCTCAGCCTGCCTGTCCTTCACTCTGCTCAATCAATACTTGTATAAATATCTTTTCCCAAGAGATGAATACACGACACTGCCTTGTTCATTGCTGGCGGTAGTGCCAGTGAGCCACGAGAGCGGGGTGAGGACTGTGGCTTCAGAAAAAGTCACCAAAGCAGAGTTCCTTGAGTCATTTTGCATTTCCATATGTCCCCTGTAACAAGTGTAGCACCTATGCACATTAAAAGCCAGAGCACTTTTCAATAAAAGAACGCAATAAAAAGGATTAATGTTGGTCGCTTTGATGGAGGAAGAAATTTCTATTTCTGATGTTTATTTTGTGACAGTGCGATTGATTTCTTCACCGTGTGGTGTGGGGCTGGCCCTGCTCCTGATTTGGCCTGTGTTGCCTGCAGCTCCCACTGATCTCATCTCCTCAGGTTACTTTGCAGCTTGTTTAGGTCCTGCTGAGTGTGTGTTATCCCTGCTCAGCAGAGCTGCCACCTCTACATTTGATCACAGTTGAATATCAACTGTGAGAAACACCCAACAAAGTCATGTCATGTAGGGAACAGAGTTGTTTGGGTTCCTGTTGCTATAGCTACGATGTCTCTAAAAAAAAAAGCCTTGAGAAATCCTGGCTGGAGTTTAACGGGATGGGACATTGCTTAAAAGTGACTCCACTGGAAGGATTCAAGGAGATCTGTGAACCCTCAGTGATCCCATCAGCGTTAGTCTGAGAGTCACTGGTGAAATGGGCAAGTGTCCAAATCTGAGAATCCTGTAAGTTTCCTGTATTTTATTTTCATTTTTACCCTTAATTCCTCATACAGTAAAGAGTACAAAGAGAGGACAATGTTTTCTACTGTTAATTTCCCGTCTTACCTTCAATAACATCTCTTTAATATTGGACGAAGGACATGTGCTGTGTTCAGACTTCGCATTAAGGTCTTCATTCACTCCTTTGAATTCCCTCTAGAATCTGTGCAAGGAAACAGGCAGCTACGTAGAATGATTCATCCCACTCATTTTAAGACTGTTTTGAGGAGCCTCTCCTCTCTTCACTAAGTGTAGCGAGGGCCTGGACAACAACTTATTTAGACTTGATGCCCTGCTGAAGTTAGACTGAAAATGTTAGGTGAGATAAATCCCACACAAGGTGCCCATGCTCACTGATCGCAGTGTGTGCTTTGGCAACCTGCTTTCTAGTTTCCTCTCTGACAACAATAATGCCATTTGCACTTGACCAGTTTCAATGAAATAGTCAAGGATTAATTTTTGTTCTGTAATTGGACATTTAAGTTTGTTGTTCATGCAGTTCATCTCCGTGCTTGAACCCTGTACCTTTGAAGAAGCTGATTCAACATAACAGTGCATATAAAATCACAGGAAATATAGTGGGAAGCAACCACAAAAGCCCTTTTACCTGCTTCAAGAAAAGACCAGCTACAACTAGAATTATACAAATGCTATCAGCCAAGTCAGAAGTTAGAATACTATCACTGCTCAGGGTTTCAAATAACACAACCATACAAATGCGTTGTGACTGAATACCCATGGGAGGCTGGCTGGGAGCTCGGCTGGGCTCCATAGGACTATAGCTTACCTTCTTCTTTAAAAACATTTGTTCTTTTCAAGTTTCTCCGATTTTCAGAGCCATAAATTACTTTTCAGGCCTTTCTAATGTTAAAATTCTTACCTGAAGACCAGAAATGATTTGCTGAAGAATAAAAAAGTCCATCTTCATGAAGTGAGCCTCTGTAAATATCTTAGATGTCATTTCATAAAGGTAAATGGCATCATTTCAATTTTTCTCTGCTCAAGTGGCAGTAGGCCCAGCAGAGTGAACAAAGGGAGGAGATAGGATGTCTTACAAATAAATCCAATTAAATTTCTTTCTGTGAATTGATTGCATTTTATTTCCCCACACATAAAGCAGATTCTAGATAATCAAAGCTTTGGCTTGCTGCACTGCATTCAGCTATTCTCAACAAGTTGTTTTGTGGGAGGCACAGTGTGCAGGAGCTTATTTCCTAACCCATTTTGTTTTCCTTCCAAGCCAAGCTAGAATAAATAGAAAACATTTGCTGTTGCTGCAAGGTATTCTGCTAGGATTACTTGTCCTACAGCACACCGTTGTGGCTGCCATTCGGGGACACCAGGGTGCTTCAGAAGCACAGTCAGGTTCATGTTAGAAAGCCTCTATTCGATTTGAATGGTCAGTAGCTTAGATATCTAATATTTTTAAGTGGGTGTAGCAAAAGTTCTTGTGGGAGGCAAGGGATGTGAGAAACACCAGGATGATACTCTGGGCTTTGCTGTTGCTTTTTCTATCTTACTAGCTCAATACATTGCATAAAGAGACTTAGTTTTTAAGAACTGTATTTGTGCCTTCTCCCTTAAGATGCAAATTTAATGCTTCTTTAGGTTAGAGAGTTACTTTAGAGCAGAAATCAGAACCTTTTTAGGTTCTAAAATAATATGTGCGGTGGGAGGAGGGAGAAGGGCAGGGGCCAGGAGGGCTGGCAAGACTGGAAATGGAGCAGTGCTGATATTTAGTTCTAAATCATATGTGATGGTCTGAATGGACACATCATAAAGATCTTAATTTCCAGATGGGTTCATATGATGTCTTTTGTGATGACTCAGCTGATTAACAGGATCACATAGATTAATACCAATTTGACTGCTACTTCATGAATAATTTTCCTGAGATTTTTAACCCTATTGCTGCTGAAGGTCAGTCTTGATTTTAATGTAACTCAGAGTTTGCAAGAAGTCTTGAAATGGCCATTATCTGCTTCATAAGCCTCACATTTTTTGTATCTCCTCTGTCTCTCCTTGTGTACAATATTAGCCTGTTGTAAGTGGTACCATTTTTCTTGGAAAATACACAGGGTATTCTCATTGTGAAAATCCACCCTTTTAATGTTATTTTAACATCTTCCCTATATTGCTCCTCTTCAAACACTGAGAAAAAGTCCTTCGCCATTTTATGACAAAGCAGTGAGCATTCCCTGTGTGGTAAGTGGAGTCAGCACATAAATAAACAGAGCAGCCTCATTAGTGCGTAATGTCAACTGTCAGTAATGGCTGACAGTTGCAGCTTTGTATATTATAACCTACTTTATGCAGCAAAGGTACGTTAGGATGCAAGGGCTATTCCCTGTGCTGCTTAAAAAGTGCCAGGACATCTTTAGCTTCCAGCTGGAGGAACCACCAGAGACCAGCAGGAGGAATTTGAGTTTAAACACCTCATTTGAAGGTCAGAACCTCTCACGGTGTAGCAGAAGTACAGTGCAGTGTCAGCATCGGTTATGAGCCCAGAGCCTAATGTAGGGCTCAAAACCATGACCTTCTACACCAGGGGCAAGAATGTTACCGACTGAGCCCGGCTGACATTAATTAAACCCTCATTAAAAGCAAGGGCTTTTTTCCTGGTTTGAAATGAGATTTCCTCTGCAAGGTTTTATCATGCACATTTTATTACGAATTTTAGCATGTGGACTATAGACCCTGTTCTGATCTCTTGGAATCACTGTACATGGCATATGTTTCATGCAGATGGGAAACAGAAAAGAGATAAAAATATCCATATTCATTTGTTCTAGTTGGTAAGGTAGGTAGCTGTGTTAGGACATTCAAGAGCAGCTTAAAGAGAGAAGTTTAGTGTCTATTGCCACATGCCGGTATGGAAGATGTTCCATGTAGTACTAACAGGGCATGAACACACAAACCCTGCAAGATTTAAGTTACACGTGAGCCCTCAGGATTATCCAGAGTTTGAATATCACCTGGGAATAGAATCTAGGAAAAGCCCCAAGCTTTTCTGCTTATTCTCATGAGCTCCTCTGGGAAGCATATTTACTCACAAACCTGTTTTACCTGCAATATAACACACATTTTGCTTTAAACCAACCAAGTCTTTCGTAAGTTCAGGAAAGCAGCAAGACAGAGTTCAGTGTTAACAATGTCTTCATTTCTAACAATATCTAAATGATTTCTCAGTGTTACTGAGGCTCTTTTCAACCTAGTGCTGCAGGCACTGACTGTTTTGACTAGTGTCCAGCAGCTTAAGTGCCTGAGCTAGTCTTAATTTTGCCATTTATTCTGATTTTAATCCCATTTCCCCATCAGTAAGAGAGAATGGTCTTGAAATGACTTCATAGCCACGTACAGCTTCACATCTTTCAGAGTTAAAACACAGTAGTTCAGAACTGAAGCACAGCCCCATGGAGCCCCCTTCCCTTCTGCTTTGGCACTGAGTTAGAGATCACTTGGTTACAGGACTTTTTCAAACATTTCAAACATGAAGGTGGAGACTCTGAGACAGCTGAGCCATGTGAATTCCTCTCAGCAGAGGACAGCACTTCTCCCAGCTGTGTTCATGGGTGGCTTTCTTAGCTGGGCAATGATGGGCTGTGGAGAAAGCTTGTGCGCTGGTGATGTTTTGGTGTTTATAGAAAGCACCTATCTTAACTACAAAATCCCTAAATAAATACAAAAATAATTTTTACCATATCAGATAATGGTTCTTTTAACAACACTGGCCTCATCAGTCTTTCATTTATTCAGATTTATTATTTATTCCTCCCTCCTAATCACAGCTTTTCAGTTTCAGATACTGTTACATTTTCCTCTCTTTGAATGTTCTTCCTTTCTAGTAGGCAGCTCAGAGCCCAACCTCTGCTCCTGCTTCTTTTTCTGAGAAGACAAGGTTCATCACTCAGGATTTCTTGACCCTCTGAGGAAAGAAGCTGATCTTTCTTCCTAGCTCTGTGGGAATCCCTAATGCCAAGACACACTTCACTGGGAAATCAATATAAATAAAAAGCAGTGCAATGTCTTTGTTGTGCAGCAGCCTCTTTGCATTGCTCGTGAGCTCACACAGAGGGCACATCCCAATCGCCAGCCTAACTGCACAAGTAGCAACACCATCGATTCAGAGTCCATCTCACTTCACATCCTCTCCTGCACATCGATTCAGCCTTATTCCCCTTCTCAGCTTGTCCCCTTTGGTCAATTGATTAATCATCAATATTACTCACCAAAGGCAGCTACAATTAAACAGACATTAGATGGCTTCCCCTCGCATTTAATAACACTGAGCTCAATCAGACACCTAATACTTTGTCTTCCTCAAAAAAATTTAACCAATATCCAATTGAAATAAAATGCTGTAAATTTGGTAGAGCAATTGATCACTGAGACGAACAAATACACAAAGATTCAGACTATGGAATTTCCAGGTCGTGAGTCTGTAGGTTAGGTTTCTGTCCAGAGCAGTGTTTTTAGTTCTTGGAATCCCTTTTTATTTATATTGTAGTGTTACATAGTAGAGCATTGTGTAATATAAGAATGATATTAATCGTATCACCCACAGCCTCTCTATTTGCAAATCATGGTGTCAGCACATACAATAGCATATATTTTAATATCAAAAGTCTATGCAAAAGTGACTTTAGCTCATAAAAACATACTTGAGCTCACTTCAAACTAATGAGTCCTCCCCAATTAGCAACATGCATTAGTGGGAAAGTCAGCACCTGCTATGAAACCCTGCTGAGAGGCTGATGCTTGGACATTCTGTTAAGCACTGACTTCCATCATTTTATACCTTTGTGCTATTGACAGTTCATCAGTGACCTGCTGAACTGAGACGTATGTATCTCAGAGCAATCCGGAAGAAATGTCTTATAGTATAAGGAACTAGTTCATATCAAGACAGAAATGTGTTGTATGGAACTGAGAGAGGAGAATATCCACATGAAGACTTGAAATCTGTCAGAGAGGTGGCTGTAAACCTGTGGCATCAGCCCCACAGCTGCTTTACCCTGAACAGGGCAGCATTAGCTGGCACAGACACCCCAGATAACCTTATTTCATTTGGTGGGCTTCCCCTAGACCTGTCTCATGGTACTTCTCAAATCTGATCAAGGTTTAGTTGCCTTCCTTCCCCCATGGGTACCAACCACATGAGTTTCTGCAGTGGGGGCCCCAGGTTGGTGCCGTATGCTGTGAAGGGGGGCCCTCATCTTACATTTGCCTAGAAATAAATACAATAACTCAAATCTCGACTTTGCTCTGATTATAAAATGACACTGAGCTTCTACCCTCTGTTCACTGTCGAATAGAGATACTTCACTTTTGCCTAGATGCAGAGATATGTAAGGTGAGGGCAGTGGAAGAGGAGACCTGTTTTGTTCTCTGAGTGTATTTGAACCCCCTGATGCTTCCACAGACCATTCAGGTACATGGCTCAAGGCAAAACAGTAAAACCACTACTCTATAGTTGCTGAAATTGTGCCTCTTTTACTCAGAAGTGTGTAGAATTTGTCTGTGAAACTAGGTAGTCAATTGATAGTAAAATACTTGGATAAACTCAGAGAAATAGAAAGAAAAAGAATTATAAATGTGAAGCAATAGAGAGACATCATTATCATAGGCTGGTGAAAGTTTCTTTTCTTGTATGTATTCATCATCCAAAGACTCACTGTTTTTATAAATTTCCTGCTTGGCAAGTTTTCCATCCACAGATTTCTAAGAGGGTTGAAGCCCTAGAACATATATTTAGTGCCTGCCGACAGGTCCCTAATTATGGCTTGATTAATCACAGCAGTGCCTGCACCTGTCTGTGCAAAACATCTTCATTTTCGCTTTGTGACCCGTGCAGGATCTGGGAACGCGTGTTCCGAGAGCTGTGGAAGCACCCAGCTTTGTTTTCTTCCCTGCTGTTCTGCTTCTGTTCTGACCAGAGCAAATGATGCCTGTTTTATGGGAATGGGGGTTTCTTCCTTTGCTGATGTTTCTGGAGAGGCTGATATGCACTTGAAAGCTTTTCCTGGGACTTGAAAAAGGGCTAAAACCTGGTTGCATTAAGAGTTAAAACACCGTTCCTTCCACTGAAATGGGTTCCCATCAGCCCCAGTGACATCCATGGGAAGGTTCAGAGGATTTCCCCTGGATATGGCCAAAATGCCTTGGTCTTTCAAAAGTGCATTAAGTACATCGGGAAACCTCATAGGTCTTGAATTGCTGCAAGCTTATAGGGCGCTGCAGAACTGCGGCTTTGACTGGTTTTCCTTTTTGAGCAAATGCAATAGATTTTTTATTTTTTGCTTTATTCTGGAAGAGTCTTAAGGAATTGTAAAGGGCAAAACAGGCCCTTTTCTAGCGTGTGGGACAGGGTAATTTGCACAGAACTCAGCTCAATGCCCTGAGTAAGGAGAAGGAATTCCTAGGGCACTTGGGGGGAACATGAGACTCCAAGGCATTTCCTGCTGGGAAATAGAAAGAACACAGAGAATCCACTGAACTGACTGTGTTGGGAAGGGACTCAAAGGAGAGGTTAGAGAATAGGTTTCTGCAGAGGGTCCTTTTTGATTTTTCAGAGACAGACCGAAAAATGAAAGACACTTGGAAGGGATCCAGACAGAACTGAAAAAAAGTCTTTTTTATACCATTGGGATGAAAAGGCCCAACTGAAACTACTCCTAGTGACGAATGGGAGCAAAACACATCAGCTTTCATCTAGCAGGCTGAGGATTTGCTTTTCGGTTTGGCAATCAAAGAGTAAATCTGGAGGAACTAAATTTGGTATGGATCAAACCAAAGTACATCTAATGTTTTTCATCCTGAAATGAAAACCAGGAAGTTAATTAGTAAATACAAAGTATTCCCTTTGACCTTGGAATTAAATGTTTTCTTTTCAGCATCTTGTAAAAACAGCCAAAGAAATGAAAGATTCGATTGACCAAAGCAGAGGAGCTATGTCATGTCCCTTTTAACCCACATTTTTGAGACCCAGGCTATTGTCTGCCTGCTCCACGAGATAAAGGGATGTCATTCTGGTACCTTGCCTCACACGAGCAATCTGCCTTTGGAAGGGATGCCGAGTGTGGCTTTTGTCAATGCTGACATTCCCAGGGATGGTGCTGGAGCCCTTCTTTTGACTCTCATGCACCCTGCGTGTTTCCATTCCCCTTTCCCACACAAGAATGCTGTGACAGAACCGGCATGTTTAAATAAAAATTCAAATATTAATGGAATTACACCAAGCACCTGAAGTTCTGCAGCTAAAAAAGTCTTGGTGCATTGTTACCTTCATTTTACAGGAGTAAAGAACAATTCTTGCAATAAAACTTACCTGCAAGCATTATTACATTTGCTTCTGTACAACATGGGCTGTTGTACTTCAGGAAAGGATTTCTGGAGAGAGTAAACAGCTCCATCCAACACACACTTCAAAAATAAAATTTTCTTTGTTATGGCTTTTCTATTTTGGAAAGACAAAGGCACATTGTTATTTGGAATCTGTGAAGCACAGAGAATGTGCTGTGATAGAATGAGGAAGGATGCCAGGATTGCCCCAGCTGGCAAACCGAAGGAACAGAAAGGAATATAGGAGAAGAGAGAGTCTGTATAGGCAGAGATGTGGACACACAACTAGGACGTTGTTACAACACAAGTCAATGAAACAATATAGAGAAGGAGCACCAAGTTCTGACTGGTGGGCTGGAGGGGAAACATCATGGATCTTATAGAGCCTGGAAGGAGGGAGGAGGCTGTAGTTGAAGAATAGTGAAATTGTGAAGATGAAAAGGGCATAGGCAAAGTTTGAGTTGATATGACTGAAAGAAAGGGTCAAATATTATGGAGAAGAGAGTTCATTAAATCTTGTCAGCTTGCGTGTGAAGAGGTGCAGAAGAATAAAAGGCAGTGCTGACATTGCCAGCCTGGGAGAAGGGGAGGGAGCAGGGAGGGAGGAGAAATTAAGAAAATAATGGAGAAAGGCAGGAAAGGGGGAGGGTGGAGGGTATAAGAAATGAGGTGCTCAATTTTGTCCAAGCTGCCCTTGAGCTGGCAGGGGGGTTATGCTGGGTGATGTGCTGGAGAGATTTATGTGTATGGGGTAGGGTTGGAAAGGCAGATTTGTGAGTTGTCAGCATAGAGGTGATAGTGGAGCAGCCGGATCACCATGAGACTGAGCACTGAAGGGAAAAGAAATGAGCCCTGGGAGATTTCCAAGGAGCAGGAATGAGCAACATCACCACAAAACTCACCAGCGAGCAGGATGTTCACTGGGAAGCAAACGGCAGGAGGGACTCAGAGCTTAGTTGAGAAATGGCTGGAGAGTTTGGTGTATGGAGGAAGCAAGAGCATTTAGAAGCGAATTCTGGGAGAAAGAATCAGTGATGTGGTTATTAATGGACTCCTGTGTAAACTCTTCTCTAACCCAAGCATCTGTCCATAGCAGACTTGTAAAATGTTAAGATCTGCACCCTGACGATCATTTGCAAGTGACAATTGTCATTTGTGAATAACAGATAAAGTTATTGCTCTGATTCACTCCATGCACCTGCTAAATACATATGTGTATAAATAACCACTGAATTTTTTAACATACCCATCTTTTAACACATAGTAGCTCCTCTCTTTTGAAGAGAAATATTATAACTGCCACACTTGTATGACTGGGAGAAGATGGTTTTCAAGACAACTCAGGTACCACTTCGGGTAGTTAAAACCCAAGTTTTCAGGAGCATTGTGGCCTTCACAGGTTCCACCAGGAAATGTACACCCAGAGTTTTTGTAGAGAGTGAAAGCTGGAGAAAGGAGCTTTTGGGGAATCTCATTCACAAGTCCTTATTGTAAGAGGTGCCGAGTGATACAACTGCTCTGCGTGCAGTCACAACAGTGCATGGAAATCACAGAACTGGAACTCAATGTGTAGGAAGAGTAAAAAATCCAAGTAGGCATCTCTGTGCATCTTTAGGTACCTCATACCTTTAACCATCTGGCCTTATGCAATAAGGTCTAACAAAATATTAGGCACATGTAGAAGGTAGGTAATTTAGTTTTGGCTAGTAGACAATGTGATTCCAGATAATATATGTTTTTTTAGCTATTTTCAATAGGTCTTTCTTATTTGACTTTTATTTTGAAGCTGGCAATTTTAGGCTGTTATTTTAAACCTCTCTCAGCTGGTGACTCTGATTGCTTTTCAAACCTTCTATTTAATAACCTTTGTACTCTTATGCATGAATCTAGGCCAAGTAACCGCCTTCTGTTCGCTTTCCAGTGTCTTTGAGCTTTAAAGTAAGCAAAATGCAATTTTGGTCTGCTGGGGCTGGGAATCTTGGGAGACACAATTCTTGTGGTTTTGCTGGGTTTTTAATTGACTTGTATAAATTTGGATGAGTCACCATCCATGTTGCTCCCTGCACCTCTACCTTGTTTAGTCAGACACAATGAAGATAAAAAGTGCATATTTTTTTTAGCCTGGCTTGGAGCAGCACTTGCTCTTGAGTGCCACTGTCACATAGCAAGAAGAATTTAAGAAGGGAGCAAATTTTACAGCTCTCCTGTGATCATTGTTCAGGGGAGAATTCTTATGAAATGAGAATGAAAATCTAATTGATGGCCTGATTCTCCATGGCTGTGCAGCCGTCCTTTCCTTCTCTGCTTCTAATAAGTACTCTCTGTGTTCACCCCCACACATGCAAGAAAAATCCATGTGACCAGATAGGGAGACCTTTAAGAAAAGACCAATATTTGCATATCTATTATGGCTATACTCAGTGTTATACTTGTTTCATTAAAATTTCTATTTGGATAATATGTAAGGTCAATACTGTCACTGTTCTGCAAAATTCATTTATTTTAAAATTAAAGCCAAATGCAGCACGTATGATTCTTCCCATGTCTCTACCTGTATAAATCCACTGAGCTTGATAGAGTATGTGAAAGCAGAACTGGACCCAATGTTTTTAGAGTTGGGGGTCTGCTGTGTGGGAAGAAAGCATGCCAATTACATGAATTCTAATTTTCAAGGTAAATCTCTTGTTGTAGATGCTCTGAGTTCCTGCTTTTTTATATTCAAGGGATGGTTATTATTTCAGCTGGGTGCCTACTGAGGTCCATTAGCTTTTACACACCAGTTAAGGTTGTCAATTACTGGGATTGAAAATACATGAAGAAATACTTAGGTTTACTTAAAAGCTCCGTGCTGCCCTAAGGTTACCAGCTTTCAAGCCTCAAGCAGCCATTTTCAAATAAATTTGTGTGTTGAGAAGGCTGAAGTCAGGAATTCTTACCCCAGAAGAGAGGAAGAGGATGGTGCTTCCCAAGTCAGGTGTCGATGGGTTTCCTGGCCTGTTTCTGGGCTATTAACATTTTTTATGGCCTGTGCCTGGTCTGGTCCAAGTCTTCACCTTCCCCTCTACCCTGCCCTGGTGAGACCACATCTGGAATATTGTGTCCAGTTCTGGGCCCCTCAGTTCCAGAAGGACAGGGAACTGCTGGAGAGAGTCCAGTGCAGGGCAACAAAGATGATTAAGGGAGTGGAACATCTCCCGTGTGAGGAAAGGCCGAGGGAGCTGGGGCTCTTTAGCTTGGAGGACACTGAGGGGGTGCCCTTATTAACGTTTATAAATATATAAAGGGTGAGTATCACGAGGATGGAGCCAGGCTCTTCTCGGTGACAACCAATGGTAGGACAAGGGATAGTGGGTTCAAACTGGAACACAAGAGGTTCCACTTAAATTTGAGAAGAAACTTCTTCTCAGTGAGAGTGACAGACACTGGAACAGGCTGCCCAGGGATGTTGTGGAGTCTCCTACTCTGGAGACATTCAAATCCTGCCTGGACACCTTCCTGTGTAGCCTCATCTGGGTGTTCCTGCTCCGGCAGGGGGATTGGACTGGATGATCTTTTGAGGTCCCTTCCAATCCCTGACATTCTGTGATTCTGTGATTCACAGAGTCTGGGCTCTTTTGTGGGGTCAGTTGTTGTTTACAAGTATGGTTTAACAATCCTTAAAATGGCATCTGGTTCAATTCTCAGAAATCAGGAAAGCGGAAGACATTATGTAGGACAGCTACTATGGAAGCCACCTGTAAAGTCTTACAAAAATATATTAAAAGCAAAAGCTATTTTGAACAAGCACCAAGGGAAAATGTCTGTTAAGATGAATCTGTTTTAATGTTAACATTTTTGGTATAAAATCATAGCTTTTTAAAGGTTTCATTTTCTATACAGGAAACTTCTATGTGTCTGTTCAGTCCCACTGAAATTATAGTTCTGTTTGTTAAATAACCACAAACTGGTTTCACTAACTTCCACCCTTAAGGCAGCTGGTTTGAAAGCACTCAGCTGGTGTCTGTCACCCTTTCCCAAGGTGGTAGTGGTCTCTTGTATGTCAAGTGAGCTCAGTGGCTTTAATCACTGTCCCAGATGTCCACGGCACAAAGAGTGGGATCTCAAGCAATAATCTTTATGTCAGTTTGAACAAAGCCAGAACTACGTTCACCCAGGGGAGCAAGAGGCTTCCTTGTCAACAAAGATTTTTCCTCCAACAGAAAAGAAGGAAAATTTACATTAGTGCTGACGGTGCTTGGTCCTTTCTCCAGCGTTATTTCCGAAATTACTTTCTTTTGTAGATCAGAGACTGGATGAAGTGGAAGTTTGTGCGAAAAAATGTCTAACCCCACCTTTTTCATTCAACTTCAGATCCTATCCAGCATGCTGATAGTAGGACAATATTATTGTTTTATAGGAGGAGCCTGGATGACAAAGGTGAGATTCATCCCACTGACTTAATCTAGAAAGTAGCTGTGGGTACCCTTTATAGTTAATGAGAAATAACTGGTTCCTCCAGAGGGTGAACCAGTGGCAGATGAATTTTCTTTCAAAGTCTGTGGCAAATAACTTGTGGACACCTAGAGTTAGGCCATGGCTGTGCCACCCTGCCCGACCAGAATCTTTAGCAGGGGGAAGACAGGAGCTGGAGAATCCCAAGTTGATTGCTGGACAGCTGGACTGCTGGACCATCTTCCCTTATTTAAATTCCTGATCTATTAATGAAACAAAGATGTGCAAATAGCTTCATGCACATTATTAATCTGGGTAGCTTGGAAAGGCAGATGGTGTTAAGCTGGGGAGCCAATGGTGGCTTTAGCTGCTGCATTCAGAAAAGCCAGTGCTCAGCAGCCTGTGTATGTTCTGCGAACTGAAGGAAGCACAAAGCAGCAGAAACTTGCACTCTGCCAGTTTTTCTGTGTTGTAAGGACCAAGGACTGTTTTTCTTTACATGAGATGGTGGTGGAGGTGAGCCTAACCTCATAGTTCTGAAGGTGGGCGTCTTCTAAAAATTCAGATCTCTGTTCAGATCTTGTAATCTGAACTCGGTTGTTATGAAACTCAAGGCCAGAAATGACTGGTTCGAATACACTTTAAAAGTGCTGTTAAATAGTGGTTGAATGTAGGCAGCAAAAATATTTAAAGAAAATCAAACATGAACATTTGCTACTGAACCAAAATCAGGCAAGGTTTATATTACAGGCATGGAAAATTTTCCTTTCCCTTTAAATATTTTGAGTTATTTCTATCAGCAAAAAGGTTAAAAAGAACAACATTTCAACAAAGTGTTTATTAATCTTGGGCAAAGAGATGGATTTTGCATCATCTGTGTATATATGTATTTATCATCTCGTTAAGAATCATCAAAATGGGTTTTGTTTAGCTTGGTAAGTGCCAAGATCTAAAAGAGGTCTGAATGATGGTAAAATGATATCATCACTTTAACATCAGTGAGCAGGAGTTGTTAAAATGGTCATTTCTTTTCAGTGCTTCACCCATGAGCTGAGAAATCCAATCTTATTGTTGTAGTAACCAGTGTTAGCACAGGGGAATAGAAGGAAACATCTGGAGGCAGAAAATCCATGGCATTGACCTGGGGAGGTCGAACTGTGATACTGGCCAGGACTGGGGGAGAGGGGGTGAACAAGGTTAAAGGCCAGATTTTGAATCCGGTAGGTTAAATGAAGCTCAGAGAGGGACTCAGAGAGTAATAAGGGATTCCTAACCCTGCCAGCAAAGGGTTTCTGTGAGCCTGCAGCTTGATCATTCTGCTGGGCTAGGCTGATGAATGCTTTGCTGATCAGCATGCAAATGCAACAGCACTGTCAAAAGTTCCGGATGATTTTATAACTAAGCCTTGCTGCAGGGAAAAACATGTTTGACAATATGCATTAGAAAAGGAGAGGTGAATGAAATCAAGCACCATTCTGTGATCAGTGTGGTTGGGAAGGTCCATAGCAAGAGGTGCAGGTACATGGGACATAAGAGAATCCTGCAAACAGAAGCACAGACTGAGTCTAATAAATGCAACTTTCTTCTTGACACTAATGAAGCAGATTAATAAGGCCATTGGAGCCCATGTGGCCAGGGAGATTTCCTTAGACTAAACATTGCTAAAGAATGTTTTCAGAAAGTAGTGTTTACACTCGGACAAATTTCACCCTTGGAGTGGCCTCCTAAGTGAGGTAACTGCAGTGTTGATGCATCAGATGCATCATCTCTCTGTGAGATAAGTATTATTCCCATTTCGCAGGTAGGAAAAGAATGAACCAGGAGAGCAAAGACCAGCATTTGCAAAAGCCACCTATTACATCAGGCCTTGATTTTTAATAATCTTAGGGATTATTAAAAAATACCCCTGAAGTTTAAACTACTAGAATGAAGCCATGAAGAAGGACAACAGAAGAGTAAGGGTCAGAGAGCAAGTGTGTCCTGGTGTCAGTTCTGTGAGGGACTGTGGGGGTTTTTGGAGAGGTTATTTTGGCTACTGGTTCTTAGAGCCAGCCCAACAACTGGTAGCAGTCCCCATGGTGGCAGAGACCTTCCCCATAACCACGTATACTTCTAAAAATAAAATAAACCTTACCAAAATTGGTTCAGGGACAGGACTCCAGCACAGATCATCATCTAAGTCACATCTCTGTTTAACTCTTTGAGCTTTATGGGTTTGGCCTCCCAACACCCTGGCTGTCCTTCCTTCCCAGCTCTTCTGGTGTCCTAAAGGGAGGCCAGACACATTTAAGTTCAAAATTGTGGCCTGGCTGCTTGAGTTCAGGCAGTCCAATGTGAAAACATACGGCTCCATTCTTAAATGGAGAGTCAGTTGGCTGCTTATCTGTTGAACACACGTATTTGCAAAGATAACAGGAATACCAGCCCCGGGCAGCGCAGAACCCCCGTCCTACTTCTTCCTCTCCCAAGTCTCCCAGCTTTCTTTCTCCATGTGCTTCCCTGTCATTTTGATCTCTGTGTCCCCATGTAGTTCTGACCAGTCAAGATAAATGGCTTTTCTTTTGCTCTCTCTAGAAGCGGGGAACCTTAAGCCCTAAATCTCCCTGAAAATAACTCTGTTGTAATCTTTCCTTAAAGATTTCCGAAAGTTCTCGTCCCTAGCTGTGCAGTTTAGATTGAGTGTGTGATACATATTCAGACTCTATTTTCTTTTAGCTGACTTCACATGTAACTGCTGCTTTGTTGTATTTTCCTTGCAGTGAACTATTGACTGAACCCAATTCCCTGCCACAGCATTAGTGTCTAAATCTAGTGAAGTGGCTATAAACATGAACACTATTATGTTGTGTTTAGCTGATTGTGAATGCGAATGTGAATTTAAAGACAAGTTGCCTTTGAAAATCAAACTCAAAGTATATATTTATCCTGAAAAGTTGTGGAGAATTCAGCTCAAATCGGCACATAAATGTGTGTATCAATGTATGTATGTGCATGCCTGCGTGTGTGCGCCCTGTCCAGAGCCAGCTCAGAAATACACCTAAAATCAAACCCCATCGATGTGAAAGGCAAGGTGAGAGCAAAACCAGAGGCATGAGCTGTCTCCACGGTGGTTATCCCATGGAAGGAGGCAGACCAGCACAGCAGGGGACAAATGTCCTTTTCCAGAGCATGGAAGTGACTGGTGTGTAGGCAGGCATGAAGGAAAAACCCTGGATTAGTTTTATTGTCAGACTGCCTGTCAAACTACCTTGTTAGGCAGGGACAGTAGGATGGAAAATAGACCAATATTTAGCTTCTTTTTGTGTGTATGTGTGAAGGCAACACTTCTTAGAAAGGGCTTATTACAAAAATGTACTTGGTAGTGCCAGAAATTAAGATTGAGATTGAGAACCATTCACACGGCAACAAAAAGAGGAAAGACATAGTTAGACCTTCTTCTTAACCCAGAGCCTCTAGTGCTGAGAGATTTGTTCTTTCCATTCTCATCTGGGCTTGAGCCCTTGCATGTGAGTGGCTGATTCATTCATGGAGGGGAATGTTCTCCATGCTCGATTCCTTGCTGCGCTCTGTGCTCTTTGTGCAGGAAAGCTGGAAGTAAAAGAAAGATAAAGTCAAAGGCAAGGGAGAAGAGAACTAGAGTAGGGCGCTGTTTCCATCCACCCTCAGGTTGCTAAAGAACAAGAGACGGATAAGAAAGGGGAATCCTCCAACTGTACCAGCTTTGGGACAGAAATCATTTGCTTTTCCCTGATGCTTGTGAATGTCATTTCTCTTTTGTGTCAAACTCATATTCCTCTTGAGCAGGGTGACAAGCACATCAGCATCACCAGCACAGGAAGACTGTCCGATAAGCATAAGCTCTTGGATGTGGCGTTGCTGGTGTGTACATCTGATCCAGGATTGTCAGAGTCTCACTGTACTCTGTGGACAGGCTGAGAAATAAAACATTTTATCGTTAAATTTTATGTGAGTGAGATGGGCTGAATTAACATATCCCAGTGCATGAGAGCTGTATGATAGGAATGAAGATCACTCCTCAGCTGCTCCTTGTCACAAAAGTTCCTTCCAGTGTCTGTGACACAACCGAGGCTGGACATTAGTAGTTCCAGTTGCTGGCACTGTTTGTACAACAACTATAATTCTTCAAATATTTCACAATTATGGCAGTTGTTGGACCTTTTGTGCTCTTGGTTTGCTGTAGTGAGTACATATTTTAAAGAATATTTTCTTTTAAAAATTAACAGTAAAGCCAAAAAGCCTTTTACATGACTTATACACAGTGGATAAAGCATTTCTGCAAATTTTGAAAAAGGTTCGTATTTACCACTTTTTGACATTTGAGAAGTAAGTCTTGATTTTTTTTTTTTTTGCTGAATAAGTGGCTGAGGCCACCACTGCATGGCAGCAGGTTGCAATGAAAGCAAAGACGAGTTAAAAAAAGGTCATGTTCAGTGAGATTGTTCTGCATTCTGTTAGTATTTAATACCCAGTTGCCTACCTCAGCATTTCAATACTGTTTATCACCACGGCACCTGAGCGTTTCTCAGACATTAATACGTGTACCCTTGTCTATTATTCTGAGATAGCATATAGCTGTTCTTTTGGGGTGAGATTTTCCTCACAGACAATCAAAGAACAGATTTTTCGAAAGTGTTGAGGTGGGAAAACTGATAATTTAAGATTTTGAAGGCAAGTCCAAAGTTGTACATCCAGAGCCACATGAGATTGTCATGTCTCTGCATCCTACAAGTCCCCTTCAGCTCCCGCACCATGTGGTCAACTACTTTTCTTCTTGCTAAGGCATTAGCTGAGGGAATTCTCTTTGGGAAACTTTCAGCATCCTTTTCCCTGATATCAGTCTGGCAAAATTGCTATTCCAGTTCTGCCAGTGAGTGGTCAGTAACTATTTGACTGAGGTGAAAATATATCTGTGGCAATCAGAAGAGATCTCTTTTATCAATTTCCCACGTATGTTAATAAAAATTAATTTCAGTCTGTCTCTTTTAGGCAGAATTACATGAACAGTAGATTTATTTGTGTTTAGCATATCACTGTTGGCAAGAAGTGGTTTTGCATTAAGCATTTGACCATATGACCAGCAGATTTTGCTGCCATCATTTAAAAAGAGGAGAACATCATTAAAACACCCTCCCAGGTTAAAATGGACAAGAAATGTAGGTAGGAGTTTGCATAGAGGAAGCAGGCTGCCAGTGCACATGTGCTCAGCTGGGTGCCCTTGTCACACGTTCTGGGTTTGGATCTGCTGCCCCAGCGCGCTGTGGAATTTGAATTCTTCCCTTCACACAGCATGGACAAGCTCTCACACTTATTTTACTTCAGGCTCTTTTGCAAAGGCAAATGGCTCTGCTGGAAGCTAATCAACGTAATTTTTTACTCTCCACAGACATCTATTAGCAATCATTGCTGTGATCTTGGGCTGTAAACGGGGACAAGTGTATTCCTAAATTCAAACCCAGAAATGTTTTGTATTTTCTATAAAACATTATTGCCTTGGCTTGTCTCTGCCCAGCCTCTTTTGTGGTTTTTTGTGTTTTCTCTTTTTCCCTAGATGTTGTAGCTGCCTGTCAGGTAGGGAGATGCTGCTGTGGATATTGAAAAAGCTCCAATGATAATGAATAGGAAAAAGCTAACTCTAATGTCTCTGCTGTTGTAGAAGCCTTGCACAACCTCTTCCTATTTATGTGTACAGGAACAGAGTACAAATATTAGTTTTATTAAATGAGATACAGACACTTAGTTTTTATGCTGCTTGGCAGTGGGGAAGACAATCATGGTTTTCACCATACAAAGACAGACGCAGCTTTCATGGTGTAAAATCCCAACAGAGACCAAGTGCTGCAGATTTATCATCGCTAAGCTAAGCAAAGCTGTCTTTAGGGCAGGCTTCGTCTAGTTCTATTTCTATAGGAGTTTTGTTGGCCCAGAGTTTACAGCCAAAGGACTAGTTTGTCTTAAAGACAAAAAAGTAGCTTGTTTATAGTGTGGGAATTCAAGCAAAGTGATTTGCCAGGTCCCATGAAGGAATTCCGTGGAGAGAGGGGGTGTTACACTCCCAAGTGACTGCAGGAACCACTGATCAAATTTCCTTTTCCTATTGAGCATTTGTATTGAGAGCAATTAGCTTACCTGATAACTGCAGGTTTGGCTAGAAGTTTCCCTGGGAAACTTCAAAGAGAAGCTGTTTGATTTCCACCCCTTTCCCTGGCTGCTCTGAGAGCCTGGGAATGGAGGCTGTGGTTTCTTTTACACAGGCAGCCGAACTGCTTCACTGTGCCCATTTGGATAGGATTTAAGCCTAAAATGAGTGTGAAAATTTAAATTCTCATGTATTACAAGAGCTTGCCCATTTATCAGAATAAAAATTATAAGGATCATTAATTTGTGCATATGTAAATTAGGAATGGGAGAGGGTTTCCTGATAACCAGTGGTAGCATGTGATATTCTCCATGGCAGTCATGCCAAGGATGAAATGTGTTGATTGCCTCCAGGGTTAACCCTGCAGCTTTCATGTAGCGCAAGAGCAGCTTGTTCTGCTCACCATGTGGCACTGGAGCACAAGCAGGAAAGGTCACACGAGCAATCAAGATCAGCATCTCCCTCCTCAGGTAGGGACCCCTGTGGCTGCAGGATTAGCTGCAGACTCTGAGCTGGCTTTGAATACATATTTACCTTTAAATGTCCGCACTCTGTTATAGGCAGTTTTTTATTCAATATTCTGTGCCCGTATTGGTGATGAACTTGGACAATGCTGGCTGTTTCTTGCCATTTGTCTGGCTTTTGTCTTTGCTGGGTTTTTGAAAAATGAAACCAAGAGGAATTAAAACAGAAGGTTAGATTATTTTGGTAACGTGTTTCCCTGCAGGAGTGAGGCATAATCTCACAGGCTGCTTTGAGAGCTTTGCTGATGGTATGACTTTAAGAAGGATTCAACAAGAAAACTAATGATAAGCATCTGCAATTATCAGATTATTTTTTTAAAAAGTATGGCTGAATTTTTCTGAAATATTTGGGGGTTTAGAGCCATGAAGTTGGTTGGGGTTAAGAGGAGCTGTACATCTGACCCCCTTGCACCATATCTAGAATTTTAGTACACAAATTTTAACTTGAGACTTAAAGACCAGGCAAAATTTACTCTCCCCTTTTCTCTTTACCATTCCAACAACATTTGGGTAAGCGGTAAAAGCACATTTGCTTCAGGAGCTCCCCCATCCTCTCAGCACCTGAGCACGGGGCAGCAGCGTGCACATGTAGTGATGTCTCCAAGGCTGATATTTGTCAGGGAGAAGTCACTGACCTCCTTGTTTCCTTAGCCCTGGAGATCCTCACACTCTCATTGCCGAGTCTCCCTGGGGAGGGGGGGTGCTGATGCCTACCCTGGGAAGAGGAGGAGAGATAACATTTAATCTTATCATCTGTCTGAGCTGACATCCCTGCTGATGCTGGAGAGGAGCTCTGGGGGCAACCCCCAGACAGCAGTGCAAGAGATGTCCATTCCAGAGCATCCTCTAAATGAATCCTCAACATTTTCATTAAAAAGAGACACTCCTGCTGGACAATTATGGATTGTGACTCTCCTGTTTTTCCACAGGCGGAAAGCTTGTGTAAAAACTGACTGACATTTAAAAATGCCAGCAATCTTATTAATTCTTTGGTTCAAGAAGTGTTTCTTGGGGCTTTGTATTTGGAATGCCAGCCAGAGGACAGAAGGGTGATGCAGCCACGCTGACAGAACCAAGCTCCTTACACAAATACTGGACTCCTTTGAGTCTTACTTCTTTAAAATTGTATTTATCATGTAACTTCTGACTAACTGGGCAATGCACCTGTGAAGGTTAAGGCACCTACTGCCCTTGAGAGTTACAGCTGTGTGAATACAAGCTCTTTTGTGCTCTGTCCCATGACTGACCTCTTCTGCCTTGAGAAGAGCCCCTTCTGCAGGAATTAAAGGCTGTTCTGTCTTCCCGCTAGCACAGAGATGTGCTGCTGCTCTTCCTTGTAAGTGGAGGGTACTAATGCAGATTACTGTCCACCAGTAATTCCAACAGCTTTGCTAATGTGTTGCCCTTATTCCAGGATCACAAGTTACATTCAACCCAGAGTACAGTATGTGTCAGGGCTTTGCTCTGCTGGAGGAACGGAAGGCCAAGCATATTAAAACGTCTCTCTGCTCTTCACACTTCCCAGTTTGTGGTAACTGGCACCCCAGGAAAGCTGGAGCACTTGTCTGAAGAGATCTGGGTTCAGCTAAGCATCTGCCAGGAAAAAAAGCCCCCACCCCGCCTTTACTGTTAGCCATGTGCTGAGCTGTGGTCCTTTTCTCTGCGGTGGATGCCGAGGGAGGGAGTTTCCAGTGGATGAACTATTCTGGGAGCTGCCTTAGTGCAGCTCCTGCAGCCTTTCCCAAGAGCTGCTGGGCAGGATTTGGTCCTGAGCTGGCCAGACAATGCAGCTCAGAGAATACAGCATATTCCCCTTCTAATGCCTTCAGTCAATAACTCCAGCGCACACTGCTCCCAGTTTATAGTTACCCCTTTATCTTGAGGAGACCTTGCTGCTGGATGAAGTGACTAGGATTGTGCATGTTGCTCTGTGCCAGATGTACGTATATTTTGATGTCAAGTTTGTTATTCCATCTTGAAAATCATTCTCAGTGGTCGGTAAGTATATTGTTTTGTTGGATGTAAATCTAGCCATGTGCTGCACATATAGAATCAGAGCCAAGGTTACTTCACCTCTAAATCTCTGGTGACCATCCAGTAAATAACATCTCTTGAAGTCCTGAGTCTATTGGCAGGAAGTACAACTGTAGATCACTCTTAAAGGAATGACTCATTGCAGTAAGGTTGAGAGAGAGGAGAGTGAAGAAGTTTCTCTGATCGGTTGATGTGGTTTATTAATGCAACAGCTACTACTGCATTAGCAATTATAGTGTGTAGCGAATGAAAAAATCAAATGCCTTCTAGTTCCTGTCATTGGTATGAGCTGCTTTTTGTTACATATGGGAGGGGTATATGAAATTATCACAGGGGAAGAGGTTGTGTGTACATTAAGGTGACAGCCAGCCTGATATGGGCTGAGCCATCTGGAAGCCAGGGGTGCTGGTCACAAATTGTGAAGACGCTGTCTGTGGGTTAAGACAAGGTCTGAAATCCTGCCTTTGAGAGCTTTTATTCTTTGACCTGATTCACTGCAGGAGAATGAGATTCAATTTGGAATAAATTTTGACCCAAATAATTGAAAGTTAATCTCACTTTATTTTACATAATGCTTTATGGTAATGCAATTGTAACATGTTTAGCATGGGGCATAGAGGGCAACAGTCTACAGAAGCTGACATTTTGCTTAAAAGAAACAAAAAGAGGTCCTGAATTTATCTATTCAAACTGATAGCAGCAGATTAACCTTTTTAATAATGACTTACCCCCTTTTATGTATTTTTAGGGGTGGTCTCTTGAAGGTATTCATTTGTGACACTCAACAATTACATTATGTGTAGTAAGGTATATGTGAACTGAATAGTTTACTGGGTCAAGCAAATGCAGAAGAGATCGAACCAAACAGGGTGAAAAAAATGAACTGTAACAGAATAAGTGTATTGCTGGTCAAGTGCTGCTTGAATGAAGCAATGTATTCGTGTTAGTTGCTAGGTACAAAATACTTTCCTTCTTGGGGAGTTATCAGAAAATATGCACTCAGTGAACCAGAAAACTGCGAAATTATTTAATAAAATTAATCCTCAGCTGTGAATAGCAAAAATGTCACACTTATTTTGCATCTAGATTTTCATCCCAGCAAATATAAATTTATCCCTGGATTCTTTTGTCCTGATTTTAACATTTGCTCTGTTGTACTGAATATAGTTTTATACCCAGTCCGTATTTTCTTAATAAGTGTTGAGTTAGCATAAAGAAAGAAGGAAGCATGTTTTCAAGTAGGATTTAAAACTACATTATTTGTGTTTAGCTATATTTTCAGATGGAAGACAAATAATTTGCTTTCTTGGTGGCACAACCTTGTGTTTTCCACTGGGCTACTTGTGTTGGGGGGGAGGCACCTCCATAGATAAGAGATGGAAGGAGAGATGCAGCTTGCTGAGCGGCCGATGAGATTTGTCTTCTGCGCCCAGACAGCAGAATGAGTGAGTCTTCTTCAGCACACAGACTAAAACCTTTCAGTCCTTCAGGAAAGCAGGATCCCCAAGGCTTGGGTGAAGACAATAGTTATTAGAAAAGTTGCTACTGCTCCTCTGAGATCTCTCTGGGCCTTATTCCCCTGGGACATGGACCTGTTGTAGCCCCCCATTCCCTGGTGCTTGTTGAAACGGCTGTCTGCCGGCTGGTTTGGTTGCTGTTGTAGCTTTGGCGATAGACTGGGATGTTATAGGACAGGATGTTCATGCTTATAAGCTGCACAAAAGAAGATAATGCAAATACCAACAGAAGCTTGCAAAGAAAAAGAGAAAGAGCTCTTGGGATCTTAGAAACTGATCATTTGAGTTATATTCATTTGTTCCTCTGCAGCTGTGCCCATTCCTTGATCTAGAAGATAAATACATTAGTCTTTCACTCCCCTACCTAGGCAACCTAAAGGGGTATTTTCTCTAAATCACGTCATATTGGAAGTTGGAACTTTTCAAACAAGTTGATGCTGCTTTGCCCAGCTCGGTCAGTCAGTCTCCTTCTTCTGCTTCCCCTTCAGCCGTGGCGTCTTTTACTCCTGCCGCACTCTTCACCAGAATGAACAAATCAATTGATTGGTCTGGTTTTACTCGTATCTCCACACCCTGTTGTCTTGGCCTCCCCAGGCCACCACCTTTGAGAAAGCAGCTTCTTGCTCCCTTTAGCAGCATAGTCATATCCAAAGCATAATATAAGGGAGTTTTCTTTAACTACAGCTTGTTCTTCTGCAATATTTTCCTTGTGAGCAGCCAGAGCAATTGCAGTAACCAGCACATGGAGGAACCTTGCTTTCCCATTGACAGAAATTGGCACTTGTGATGTCTCACCCCTTCCTGGACCAGAGCATGTTGCTGTTAAGCAGTGCTCATCCTCTTAATGATCTGTGCCCAGCCTGCTTGGCTTCTCTTTCAGCGCCTGGGTGTGCGGGATCCAAAGAGACACCCTTGCAATTGGGACCAGTAGGACTGAAGGACTGGCAGCTGCCAGCCCCATTAACTCCTCTGACAGCCCCCGTTCTGAACCGGGGTGACCTGTGTGGATGGCTGGATTCGGAACTCCAGCAGCAGGAGCTGAAATCATCAGTGTTGCCTCTGTTCTGATGCTGGAGCAGCCCATATTACTGTTCATTTTTGTCCCAGCTTCAACAGCTCCCTTTAAAAATTCTCCTTTGAACTCCTTTCTGCTTCATTTTCCCTGGGTGAAGCCATCACTGTGTTTCAGTCACTGTCAAAACACCCCTTGAATGAACAGAATTAGGACAGAATGGGGAGGGCATTATTCCCCTGCCTACATGGGAGTCATTTGGGACTGAAATCATCAGTCCTCTTTGAAAGGCGAGTTATTTCCATGAAGATGCCTTAGGAGTACAAAATGTTATTAGAATATAGATTATTATTTTGGTTTTCACCTGTCAGTACTGACACCAGTGACAGGAAAGGGCACTATACTGGAAATACGATCTGCTTACTTCCCCAACATGATGGCAGCACAAAGACAGGTGATTGTTACGCTCTGCGTTTACATGGTAGCTCAGGCCCAAAGGGTATTGTATTGCTGGATGACATTGTGCTGGAGTCTCTGTGCTTGATTTTATTTTGAGTAAGTCATACCTCTTTATACATCAATAATGAACGCACTGTGCACCTGGTACAGGCTGCACAAGATTATTTAAAACATGAGTGTCTGAGCATGCCTGAAAGTGAAGTTCTCTCATAAGTATAAGCTGCAAACCCTTATTCAACGTTAAATCAAATCAGTGTTAATTTGTGGACTAATTAGCATTTCAGGCTTTTTTTCAGCAGTGTGGTGATTTTGTATATAATGCTATGTGATTGTACCGAAGTACATAATTATGGAGCTGAATACATTGTCTCCTGCTGACATGTTGCAAAAGGAGTTTCTTTCAGCCAAGGATGCTCGCTACATCTGAATTAAAATAAAGATACACAACCAAGTCCCATGGATCTGACCCACAGCTGAATTAAATTCATGTCGTATCATAATCTAGGTGCCTTGTTGAACAAATGGGCTGGATTTTATATTAACTGAATTCACTCATTCATTCATTCATAATTCCACTTTATTTTAATGAGGAAGTGGCAGATACCCTTTGGTGCGAGACAGATGGTACAATAGGTGTTTTGATTGGGGAGTATGCATCAAAGAAAACCAAGTGGTTTAAGGAGAATTTTTTTTTCCAAACTCTGAAGCCTGAGTGCAGGAGTACAGGAACTGTCGGTGCTTGCTCAGCTCTGTCTTCATTCTCACCCAGAATTCCCTCCCTGGCAGCAGGAGCACCAGGCAGCTGGAAATGGGGTCAAAAATTCCATCAGTTTCATAGTAGTCATCTCTCTTATGGCAAAACTAGTAGAAGTCTCCTCTACATTTACTTATATTTACCTAGCAACAGGCATTTATTTTAGATACCACTACCCACAATCCAGTTTTCTTTTAAAAATTAGTTTGAATAATATTTATATCCTTTGTGACCTATATGTTGTCTTTGATTACACTGATTTTTTATAAGTAATGTGATTAAGATAAAAGCCTCTTTACCATAAAGCAGAATGCACAATTTGCAGGCTGAACATCACATCTGTCTAATATAAATATATGAGATAGTAATGCAGCCTCACTTGTGTGTACAGTCAGTAACTTTGTTAAGAAAACCAACATATAAATTGTAAAAGGTTTCTGCAAAATTGAAGGTGAGCATGTGCATATAGTTCCCTATAAGATCCCTGAGTCAATCAGCAAAATTTCATGTCCCCAGATAACCTTTGCCCAGGTAAGTTGCTGCTCAGCTGCTCACAGAAGTCAAAATATGATTGTTTGTTGTGCTGGGGACTCACTGGCCTCCTCCTGCTCATTTTGCCTTGCTGGGGTGAGTATGGGACTGTCACAAACTTGTTTGGGTGTTTGTCCCAAACAAGTGTTTTGGACTGACAGGCTATTCTTGTACCAGACTGACTCAGACTGAATTGCACAGAAGCATGATTCACATCCTTCTTCATTATTTGAATAATTAAACACTCAAAAGTCTTAGAATTTAAATGGCCAGCTCCGGCTGTCTGGGTTAGACTCTGCATGAGCTGACTGTGACAATTCATACTTCTAAGCTCTTGTTTTGTCTCTTTTCATAGACTGTTTTTCTGGGCTCTAGGGCTGACTGTGATCAGAAAGGGTGGAGACTTTACTTTTTAGTCTAGTGTTGTAAGAAAATGAGGCATCTGTGTGCATGATCATAGAATCATAGAATTGTTTTGGTTGGAAAAGACCTTTAAGATCAAGTCCAACTGTTAACCTGGCACAGCCAAGTCCACCTCTAACCCATGTCCCTAAGAACCTCATCTCTGCGTCTTTTAAACCCCTCCAGGGATGGTGACTCCACCACTGCCCTGGGCAGCCTGTTCCAGTGCCTGACAACCCTTTCCGTGAAGACGTTTTTCCTGATACTCAGTCTAGATCTATTTGTCTTTCTTTGAAAACTTTAGAAGCCTTCAACTAATTTCACCCAAATCTGACAGACCATTAAGTTCTCTCAAATCTCATACAAACAGGTTGCCTCTGGGGAATATTTATAGGAGCAGGCTATATAGATTCTCTAGCCCTGAGAAATGCAGTTACAGTCTGAGATTCCAAAGGTCTTGCCTGACTCATCTGAGAGGTGCTGAAGTCATGTTGCTGGGTATTAGCTTTCTCCAAGTCTTGCGTGTGGAATTCCGTTGCCTACTGAATCAACCAAAGCAGTCAGGACAGCACAGCCACCTCGTTTACTTTTGTGCTTCAGTCCAGCAAGTCCTGTAGCTTCACATGATTCAGCTGTAGTCATCAAATCTAGTAACACTGGCCTTACACTAAGATAAACACCAAAACGTAGTTATTTATTAAACCTGTCCCTCCCCATAGTCAATGAGTTATCTATAGTAAAATTTAATGAAATTAAATTGTTGATTTTTATTTTAAAGCTCCATAAGATCAGGCAAAGGGCTAGAAATATGAGCTCAGGTTTAGTTTGCCTTGCGGTCTTTGTGAACCTCTACCCACTATTACCGAACTCTCGTGATAGTTCTGGACGTCTGCATTGTGGGAGGAGAATTGGCCCTGATTTTCAGCTTTTACCATAAACTTCTTATATTCGTGTGTTTAAGGCATTTAAAAGGTTTAACATTTTTCCTAGTTACATAATATGGTTGATTGTACACAGTGCTGCCTTTGTGTGAATACCCCAATATGCCAATATTTTCAATGCAAGCAGCAGAAAAGTGAACTATTTTAAAAAATACAATTGAGTCCAAGAACCACGCTAATTATATCCTTGGTTATTTTCACACAGAGCATTATTTCAATCTACACTGTGTTTATATGCTAAAGATGTTTCCTCTTGTCTGAACTAGCAAATATACCTCAGGGAGCTTTATTTTTGGTTACGCATTTAATGCAGAACATTATTTGCATCACAGAAAGATCACATCTTCCCCTTGCCCATTTCAGCTTTTCCATACCAAACCTCAGGCTTTCCTATTATTTTTAAAATTGCTTTTGTTTCCAGTTGGGATCAGATGTAGAAATGGAAGAATCAGGGCATATTAGAATGTGTAGCAAGGGGAGAATTCTGCTCCAAATGCAGAATGCTAAACTGTGGGGTGGAGGAGGGGAGGCATGAGACAAAGGGAAGGGTTTAGAAGAGGTTTTTTGGATATCAGATTGTGTTTGCCCTGCCAAAGAGCAAGAGATGAGGACAAGAGGAGTGAGGTATAAAAGCAGGGAAAGAGAAGTATATTCTTAAATGGTGCAGACAATGATTTTATAGTTCCTAAATTCTGCGGTAAATGATCTTGCCTGTTTGGGAAGAAGGCTGGCACTGGCTTATCAAATGATTAGAAACCCTCAGGACATATTTCAGGGAGAAGGTGCAGAGAAAATGTTCATTTATAGATATTCATGGAGAAATTGTGAGAATGTTTGAGTTTGTGCAGCCAGCACTGATCTGCTTAACCATTTCCCTGTCATCTCCATGTTTGCAATGAATTTATAAATGATTTTTTAATTGGATTCTACTGTTATTAGCAGTCTTTTTTTTTTTTTTTTAATTCTAGGCAAATATCACAAAATGACTGGCAACTCTAGAGATAAGGTCTGCTCTACTTTCTAGCAGCAGCTGCAATATCAAAGGGGTTAATTTAGATCATCAAGGTTTCATCTTCTTGCCCTCTAAGGTCTGATTCATAAAGCTGAAGAGATGAATTCAGAAATTTCCAGAGACAAATGGGGGAGAAAATCAAGATATATGAAAAAGGGGGGTGGAAGATTAAGTTTTGTCTCAGTGTATGTGGTTAACAAGCAGGGCTTGAAATTCACTTACGTTCTTGTGCAGATAAGGTATTGAGATGTTTCCCTCAGCAAGAGGGCAGTCTTCATATCCTGGGCCAATTTTCAATATTGAAACAAATCATTTTGATCCATTTAGTCTCCATCACTGGCTGATGCTGGAGAGAAAGGCAGAAATCCTTGATTATGCATTTAACAGTTTAAAACTACAGAGATTAGGTTGCTTCCAGCCAGTGTTTGTCTTCTGTCCCTAAAAGATAAATACTAATCAGTCACTATTGTGATGCTACTCTAGCTCACGTATTTGTGTATGAAGTAAACACTAAACAGCTCACTGAGCTTTTCTAAGTACCATGCTCTGCTCTCAACATCCCATAGGTTCCAATTCAGCAGGTTAATTAAACACTGTTTAACTACTACCTTCTTTAACTAAAGACAGTGGTCACCATCTTTCTATTGACTTTAATTTAGTTTTGCTCTAAATAAGCATTTGAATCTTTGTGGAAAAAACAAACAAACATACAAAAATTGGTATCATTCTAAACCATCCAGCTCAGAGAGTACAAGATGTAATGGACAGTTACACTTGAATCTTCTTCTTAAGTGAAAGGAAATAAAGCTAACATCCTCAGACATGTGGTGCGAACTGTGGGGCTGTCCTGTGCAGGGACAGGAGTTGGACTTGATGATCCTTGTGTGTCCCTTCCAACTCAGGACATTCTGTGATTCTATATGTTCTGATAACCTCTAAGTCTGTTATCTTTTTTGCATTTGTTTTCTATTGTGCGTTTGTGAATCCACATGGTTTCTTAAATTTTCCCTTACTGCTGCATATCTCTTTGTTCTTTGAGAAAAAAACAAGCAAACAAACAACAAAAAGCTGAGAACATCTGTATTGTGGAATTGACCTCATCAAATTCAGTCCAGAGCCTTTAGGAAGTTAAAACAGAAAGTCGTGGAGCACCTGCACAGATCCTTGTTTACTTTAGAAAATCTTAAAGATTTAATAACAAATGTTGTCCTGGTTTCTTTCTGAGCTTTCTGAAACCATCCTTGCAGAGAGAAGACTGTTCAATGTGCTACATTTTGAATTAACAAGTTAATCTATAGCTTCTTGCTGAAAGTGAGGGGAAGCAATTACTGGTACACATTAGATCACTTTAATTTCAGATATACGTTCAGATATATCTTCATTGGCCCAAAGAAGAACTGGGGTTTGTAGAGAGAGTGATTAGCCAAAGCAGCTCATGTTCCTTTTCGTCATGAAGTTTAATCAGTTACTCACTTACATGACATTTCTCAAAAGCTATTCATTACTCTTGAAAGATGCTTGATTCTGTGACAGTGCTGACTGTGGTGTCTATTGTTGCTGCTTTTGCAGGCAGGATGGTTCTCGTTTATGTGTCATATCCAAGAAGATGCCATTAACAGAAGTCCCAGATTCAGCAGTTTGACGCTAATACAAAAATGGCTGATGTTGACTTACGTAAATGATACAAATCAATTAACATGAGTTTTCCAATTATTCTGTAACATGGGTGACCTGCCATGAGCAACCACAATGCCCTCTTATGCGGAGCAGCATTTCTGTTTGCACTTTTTTCCTAATTTCTTCCTGGCAGAAATGTTTCTTGCACAGAAATGTTATAAACCAGGTATTCTTGACTGCTGGGATTTGCCTCACTTGTGGGACAAGAGTTTGTCAAGGTTGGGTGTTGGGTCCCTCCTTCCCCTGGCCAAGCAGCCGAGCGTCCCACTGTAGCTGGATATCCCTGTGTCTTTTCTCCAGAGCATCTGCAGAATTCCCTGGTGCTGCAGGGCAGGCTTGGCTGCATGTCTGAGTGCTGCTGGAGTTGCCACCTCATTTGCCAGGCTGGTGACCGGATCTGCATCCCATTATCCTTCCTGGTCCGTTCCCGCACAGCATCCTCAGAGCTCCACAGTTTCCAATGACCTCCTACTTCTGTCCTCCTTCTGGGGTCCAGGGTAAGTGAGGAAGAAGAAAAATTAATGAAGGTGAAGCTCATTTTAAAAAGATTATAGACTGCTAACATACATGGTAAAATAATGCAGCATAAATTTCTAGGTATTACGAATAAGGAGAGCAACTTGTTTTATCTTGTTCCACTCTTTTTGCAGTGAGCTCCTTTGGGTGCAGGTTGTTTCCCATGGTTACCTAGTGCTCTATTAGCACATGTCCCACTCATTGGACCTCATCATCACATGTCATTTATCTCACTGTGCCACACCATTACTGAAACCCACTTACTTGAGGCTGAGTTTAGCCATTAGTCTATACATTTCTGGGTTTTCTGTCTGGTGAAGAGTCTATCATGAAAACTATGAATTATTTAGAAACAGAATTTTGAAAGGCAGCAGGCAGAAACCAACTGTGACTGGGAGAAAACAGCAGTCTTCTCCAACTGCATTGTTTCCATTAACATTTTATATTTCTGCAGCACATGTGAGTTACTTGATTGCACTTAGAGCACAAAGTCATTTCGAGCAGAGCGCCAGAGCAGAGATACTGGGTGATTCCTGGGGATACCTTAGGAGGGAAAGCAGGAGTGTTGCATGTTATGGCGTGACTCTCTGGAGTGAATCTTGGTGTGTTCTTTAAACATGGAGCCTCCTTTTCCAGCACACCCAGTATTTACTAACGCGGTTGACTTGCAGGAATGAAGCTGAGGCCATGAAACCGGCTAACAGAGGAGCTGCTTGATAGGCAGACAGTGGAGATTCCTGGAAGAAACTAAAGCAGGTATAGAAGCAATAAGCTAATGGGAAACACCATGACCGCTAATGAAAGGGAAAATAGTGATGAGGGAGCATGAAGGGGGATTATTGCTGAAGCATTCACACTTCTTTGCAGAGCTCTTGCTTTTATATTCAGATTACTTGATGATATGCTGACTCATGGAGTTTGCAGAGTTATTCTTTGCCATGGTATGAAACTAGCAGGAGATTTTTTTCTTTCCCTTTTTTTTTTTTTTAACCAATCATTTCCAAAGGCTGGCTTTCTTTGCTTGTAGTAAACGTCCTAGTTTTAAATTCAGTAATGTAAGGCATCTGTTTCCATCTTTTACCCCTGCCTGCACAGAACTGTGTGCTTTTTGATGTTGAAAAAGATATCTCACACAGATTGCAGCTTGCACTTGGTAATGAGGAAGAGTTATCGGCCCCGTGCTATTCTAATGTCTCAGTATGCTTTCTGTAATGTGAGAGGATTATTACTGATGCTCTGCTGGCTCTATTCATTGTTGTGAATGAATTATGCTTTTAAGCTGGGCATTAGCCTAAAAATACTTCCAGTAACTTAAGTGAGGATTATTATTACTGATCGTGTTTATAGTTGTTCTTAAGAGCGCACCAAGAATGGAGCTCCATTGTACCAAGCACTGTATGCGAGATGCTCTCTGCCCCAGTGAGTGTCTGTCTAAAAATTTATGTATTTAAGGTGGGGCCAGGGATAAAGCACACAAACAGCATGATTTCACACAGCAGATACTTTCCTGCTAAAGAATATCCTGAAGACTGACATAATTTTTCCTCTGGATACGCCGGTTTGTCTGAAGAAAAGAGAGCATCTCTCCCCTGTGCTGTTCTGGGAGTGTGTGGGGTGGGGTAGAGTCCTCCCACCAGATATCGTTGTGTTTGCCTTTATCTGCTCCTCCTGGCTGTGGGTTTCTTTGCTCTCTGTGGACTTTCCTTGGGTGTCACGGCGTTGTGGGGTGAGGGATGGCAAGGAAACAAAGGGAGTCAAGCTCTATGGTTTCTGTCACAGCCTTTTAATGCTGAATTATTGAACCTGGACATGCATTTCACCATAAACAGAACATTTTAGAAAAGAAAGTGAGGAGTTCAGTTACTCAAGGCACTGCCGTTGGATGGCTTATGAGGAAAGCTGTTGGGAGGAAACAATGCAGACTAGTCCATGTGCTTTCTCATTTGCAAAGATTCAGTTGCTGTCTTATTTCTCCCATCATAAAATTGTCTCTCTGAGTTTTCCAGGTGGATGCATCACGGGGGCTGGAATGTAGCCTGACAGGTAGAAATCAAAAGCAGCATGTCTTAGTGATGCTTTGTCAGCTGTGAATAACAAGAAACGTTTGGGGGTTTGTTCTGAAAATCCAGATGCCATCCATTGTCAGCTCTCAGCGCCTGCTGCCCTGGGCAAACCTCAGAATATGTCATGGGCAGAATGTTTGCTGTGCCCTGTACTTTGCTCACGCAGAAATTTGCCTGATCTGTCTGTACGGCAACTCTAAATCAGGTGTCAGCTTATTTCTGGAGTGAAATCTCCATTGTCCTTGTAACCTGAAATCCAGAGGACAATATTGAACATGTTCTGTGGCTACCAGGATGACTTGTACTTCATTCTTAACAGTTTAGGTGACTAATTGCATGAAGTTAAAAAGCAAACCTGAGCTCTCTAGAGCACGATGCTTTTGCGTAGCAACGCTGATAAATAAACCAACGGCGGAGAGGATGAGACCCGCAGCTGTTGGGCAGAGCGTGGTAGTGACCTCCCCACCCCCAAGGGCCCTGAACTCTTGGTTCATATAATGAATAATTTGCCCCTTTTCAAGTCAAGCATCATTCCCATTACAGTCTGTGAGTAATGCTCTAAGTGTATGTTACTCTGATGTGTTTGTGTATGCTTATATATGATCTGGAATTGCTTAGCCTGAATATTTTGGGAGGTTTGCTTGCTATAGTGATATATGTGACAATATATAGATCTGTTCATTGGAATGACAATGTTTAGAGGTTTATAGAAGTACGTTGCACGCTGCAATACACTTATTCTGGTATCACTGGGTATTAAAAATTATACCAAGTTTTTGCTTGACAGTGCACTTCGTAATATGTTATAGGAGTAATATTTTACCAACTGAACACTCTATGATACTAATTTGTTCTGCTTCTATTCCTCTTTCTTTTAAACCTCTGAACTCAAATACCAAAAGGAGCAGGTTCACTGCAGGACTCTCTTCTCCTACTGTGCTTAAGATAGGTTGTATTCAATATTCAGTAAGCTCCTTGCATTTTAAATCCAAAATATACCTCTTCAGAGATGTAACAAAACAAAAGTTTTGTTCTCCGTAAATTACATGTCAATGAGCTAGTGCTAAGATGTTAATTAGAGTACCCTTTCAAACTCCAATCTTCAGCTGGTAAGAATGGGAGAAAAAACAATGCAATGCAGGATAGTGCCATGCAATTTCTCCAAATAAAGATCATTAAAGTTTCTGACAAGGCTTTGATGCTAAATTGCTGCCTCACTCGTAGTAAACACCCAAGTGAAGCAAATACTTGGCCTATCTGACAGGCCATGAATGCTTCCATTAGCATGGCATAATTCTAATGCATTTAGTGTGTACATTTAATGCTAAATGCATTAGCACTTAATGTCAGGAGCTCCAGACCTGCTCGAGTCAAGGGGTTAACACAAATTAAGAATTGCAAGAGAGACTTGTCACTCTCCATAGCTTTGTGTTAAAGTCCTAATTTCATTACTGAAGCTTACTCGGTACAGCAAGAGTATTATTTTTGTGTTAGGCTCTTTTTCTTTTGAAAGTAAAGACCGATCACCCTGCTAGCATTTGCTACCACAGTGTCACCCCCTGAGAGATCCCACTGTAACATCATGTAGATAGATAGATAGATAGATATAGTACTATAGCAAAACCTGCAGAATGTGACCTAAGAAAAGTTAACTACCCAGTTTAATTAACAGATTAAAATTACAAAAATCAAGTCTGCAATGGACACCTATGGTTAAAGGTGAACTTTTGTTTTGTTTATCCTCTCTACACCCACAACATTTTGGATTTCAGTTGCATGAGAGAGCAAGGCCAACACATGAAATACAACAACAGGGACTTTCCCCCAGCATCCAGCACAGGCTAAACAGCCCTCAACCTTTCCACTTGACCTTGCACCTCTTAGTATTTCAGCACAGATGGGACACAGCTGTGCAGTGACCCTCACTGGGGATCAGCCCAGGTGAAAAATAAGATGGGAGGGAAAACTGGTCCAAAAGAGGAGTTGGCTGAGAGGCTGGGATGAGCACAGAGGGATGGGCAGCACTTTGCCTGTATTGCTGATGATTGCTTAACTGCACAGAGTTTGCTTTATTATTCAGGGTGCAATGAGAAGGGTGCACCTGATCACTGCAAAGCAACAGCACTTCATTGCCTTAATAGTAATTCCTTCTAGCAGTAGTAGTGTTAAAGTCAGTGGGACTGCAAAGAGAGCATAAAGAATACACCAGTCTCTGTAGGGTCAGGATGAAGAGCTGTTATGTTGATTGACCTCAGGAAAAAATTATTTTGAAGGGGTTTTTAAATGATTTTAATTAAAACATGTATTTAGATGAGTGGGTTTTATGCTAATTGGCACTTGTATGTCACCCTCATTCTTGAAAAAGTTTTAGAAATCTTTAAAACTTCAACTTCTCACAGCACTTCAGTGAGATGATGCTTACCTCCTCTTTGCAGGGAGGCAGTAAGGGAAATGTTTGCTCACCCATGGCCAAGTGACCAGCAGCTCTTGGTTGCCCTGAGCAGGGACTCCCTGCAGGGACCTGCTGCCCCGGGCTCCATTGCAGGTCATCCCTGGTCCTTGCTGAGCTGTGCCAGAGGTGGGGAAGCTGAAACACAGAGGTAACGTGGCAGAAAAGGTGGCTTCATCTGTCACTTGGTTCCTGTTCAGAGACCTTTACTCTGTTTTCCATGAGGGTAAATTCTTGTGCTGCACTTAGTGTTCTGTTACTGGTAGCAGCTTGATGTGGAAGTGTACTTCACACAGCATATAGCCTGTGGGCATAGCCTGAGGAATATTTCTATGTGATTTGCTACCTTTTCCCCAAAGAAGGAGTAAATAATGTTATAAGAACAGACACCTCTTGTTCTATCCATCTGCCTTTAACATCTCCTACTGAGATCCTGAGGTGGAACTCCAGAGGGTCTGATCCCACTCTTGTCACTTGGTGAAGGGTTGCCTCAAGATCCTAACAATTTATTTCCTTCCATCATTACATCACTTCCTGCCCCAGTGTCTCCCAGCTGCAGCCTTGGTTCTCCAGCACACACCAGTGTGTGGGATACAACTTTGGTTTCAGAGGGGACGAAGCATTCATCTTGCTAACTAAAAGGATAAACAGTGTAGTTCCTTTCCCTTTTCAGGCATGCTGCGATTCTTAACCTTTCAAAGTATTCTTAATATCTGCTCCTTTCTGTAAGTGTGCATTGTGGCTAACATGCCAACATATTTCTGGGGTTCTGGCTACAAGAACGAGTCACTACAGAGAAAGATGGAGAAGAGTTATAGCACAAGGTAAGAGCCGGCTGCGGAGCAGCTAAAGCGCTGTAGGAGCCACACTCCTTTGCCCTGCAGCAGTTTGTTGGTGTAGCCATACTCTAGCAGCAGCTTCATTAACCCTGCCACGTCCTTGGAGCACGCTGCTATCAAATGAGCCGCTCCAACATTTCTGTGTGTGCAAGAGCTTAAAATGTTTTTCCTACACCTAGTCCGAAAAACAGCTGTCACAACAGTTATAAGCTACGTGCTGGACAACACAGTGTTAAAATGCCTGTAACCTAAGATGTGTCAATAATAGAGCCTAAACTGACTATAGGCGGTATGTGAGCATTGAGCATTCCTCTGCTTATCTTCAGCTGATTGCAAGGTATCATTTGAAATTAAGGGGAAAATCCAGTTAAAAATGCATTCATAGGAGGAAAACAGCACAGTGTCTACTGCTAAAGTGTGCCTTGATTTTAATTTTTTTTGGCTTTCATGTCACCAAGTGTTAGACAAGTGGATAAGCAACAGAAATTATATGATAAAGTTGTCTGTGTTCTGCATTTACATTTGGGTGGTAATTCCAGATGAGAAAGAGAGCCCTGTGATTTGACATAGACCTTGTGCTGAATATTGCGGTGTATTCTGAGAGTCTCATTTAGCTGATTTTGGGTGAGGTGGAAATTAATTAACAGACACCAACATGTGTGCCTTCTCCATGGCAATCTGAGTGGGGAAGCAGGATGGATCTCTGGCTCTGCCACTGAAGGGATCGATTTAAAGAATGGGAAGCAAAGGTAACTGCTGATATGAAATGGGATGGAAAGCTGGAGCTTTCTGCTCACTCTCTAATAGGCCCTGTGCTATGAGGCATCTGTAGGACATCTCCAGGATGGTGGGGTGGAGGCGAACGTCTGAGATACACAGATGTGGGTAGGAGCTATTTCTCAGCTGTGGCTTTTACCAATCTTTGAAAAAGTGAAGGGCCACACGTGGCCTTTGGGAGGTGTCACTGCTGCTCCTCAGCTGGCTGGGAACTGGGACTTTGAGGTGGAACTGCTGTCCCTCTCAGTTTCTTCTTGGATCTTGCGTTTTATTTCCATCTAACCTTGGTTTTCTTTCCATTCCCCTGGTGTCCAGCTCTGGCCATTAGACCGCCCAGCTAATGCCTTGGCTGCGGTGACCCACCGCCGAGCTGTCTGCGCTCTATCAAATGAGACCTTTTCTTCCTCCTGTGTCCCTCTTTTAGCACACCTTGAAACTGAAGAGAGTGATAAATTGAGCTCAGGCTGGGAAGAATTACAGCTGTCTGAACAAGCACGCATGCAGGCTGAGTGTTTGCCTCTGTACTTTGCCATTTTGAAGTGACATTTGCTTGATCTGAGCACTTATATTAAAATCATGCATCTCAGTGACCCATGTTTATTAGTCTACACAGTTTTTGTAAGCTCCAATCATAATGCATTTTGCTGTGTTTTTGGCAGAGCCTTTCTTATACTTGTTGACATATTTGAACATTGTTTGGAAAAAGGAAAAAAACAACCAAACAAAAAACAACCCACCCAAACCAGGTAAAATTCCTGATTTTTTTTAGATGCTGTACGAACTAAATAAATAGTCCTCTGTATCTCAGGGTTTTTTTCATCTGTGACCTCCCCAGTATAAATTTCAATAGACAAATTTAGATCTCAGCACAAAACCAAATTGCTGTTCATAAAATACATATAGTTGTATTGCAAATAAGTGTAATGGATATAATCCGCTAACACTACTATGTCAGGACAGCTTTCTTTTTGCTTTTTAAAATTACATATACATTTAAAATAGATTTATAACTGCTTATTTATATACTCGAGCAAAATCTGGCATTTCACTAGCTGTGCTTTTGATAGTTAAGACTTCTGTAGATGTTTTCTTGCCTTCTTTGTGGTTAGTGAAAACAGGAGCTGTTTATTTTGAAGGTTCTTATTTTTAGCATTTGCAGCTAAAATGTATCTACCAGTTATGTCAGTGCCACAGTTGTCATTTATTAAAAATACATATAGATTGGAAACATATAGACGAATGGAAACTTTTTTTTTTAAACACTTACAGCAAATATTCTGACTCCAGGTTGAATTTTGCTTCTAAAACTTGAGTTTATCGAATGGCCAAGAAAATGCTGAGTTATCTGTGGCTTTGCTTGCTTGTCCTGTGACACCTACCAGTGGCATCGCCAGCTGCTCCAAGGTGCCTCCCTCATGGGCTGCGCATCCTGCTGCTCCCCACAGCCACTCCTGGGTGCTGCTGTTTGTCCAAGGACTAACAGTGGGGAGTAGACTGGCTGAGATTTGTCCAGACACTCTGCTCAGCTTGAAACTGGCTTAACTAACCTTTATTCAAGTCCATGTGACAGAAAGCAAACATAACCCTGGGGATTTGGGATCAAGCAGATAGAAAGGAGTTGAACCCCAAACCAGTTCCAGCTAGAGTTCCTCTTTATACAGAAAAATCCTCTTATGCTTCCACCTATTTCTTATCTCACTAAGTGGTTGTATATTTTATTTATTTGCAAAGTGTTCATTTATATTGCATGCCCTGTGTGCAGTGCATGCTGTATGTCTCTATATGCTGCAGCCGCACACATCCCAGGCTATATCTCTCCTTATACACAACACCACAACCTGTAGCACACACCATTGTTACTCCTCGGACAGCGGATGTTCCCCTCACAAGCCTGTCCTGCAGTTGCTGATCAGTCCTTCTCAAGCTCCTTTATTTTTCCAGCTGCGCAGCTACAACTATTACACTGCATATTCTTAAAACCTTCACAGGATTGTTCTAACCTGTGCTGGGAATGACCCAAATAAATGGTTGGGACTGTTTTCTTTCCTGATTTCAATAATCCATTTGCAGCTTGTGCAAGTGGTTTTGGGGTCAAGGCCTCACTGGTGTCTTCCAGGTTCATCCAGCACCAGCTTGAATGAGTTACAGCTTTGTGCAGCTACTACACGGAGCAGGTAGAAGGTGCTGGCAGAGCAGAACCTCAGGGGCAGTAATTAGCATCTGTAAATTACTTTGCAAACCACATCTGAAAGGTGCTAAAGAAGCACCTCTGCAGGGATTATTAATGCATACAAATAAAATGAAATTTTGAGTGCTAAATAACTAAACAAAACGCAAAGACAGATATTGAAGGTGTTTTAGAAAGGCTATAAATCAATTGCAGCCAGCAGGCTGGAACAGGGTGTGGGAGCACTAGGAACACATCTGTCATTGGGGGAGCTCTAGCAACCTTATTTCCTGACTGCAGAAAGAGAAGCTTTGATCACAGCTGTCACTGGAGCACTAATTTCTAAAAAAAATTACTTAAAAGCCAGTATAAAGTTTAAAAAAGAATGGAGATTTATGACTTTAAAAACTTGTTTCAAATGTTGATTTTCTTTCTTTGTTAGTGAAATGTATTTAAATGAAAGTAACTTAAGGCCCCTTAGATTTTGAATTTATAAGTTGATTTCATCCTTTTCTTCTTACTTACCCATCGACCTCATTTAATCAGCTATCTACATGTATTATTTCTTCAATTAGTGAATAATGACTAACAACAGTGAGCTGGAATTGCTATAAATCACATCAAAACAGCACTTGGATACAGAAAATAAATTCTTCTTGTCAGGTGGATATTTACCCTGATGTTTTAATTCAGGTCACTGGTAAGCTTTTAAGGTAATTCTCATTCACTGCAATGTGGTTCTTGGAGTGCACAAAGTGGATTTCTTTACGATGAAACTAAGTCAGAAGAGATGCTCCAGGAGTGCCTCTCATCTGTCCACTAATGGGCACCTAGCCCACTTACATCAAGCTCAGGCTAATCTGAAGTAACTCCCCCAAAATGCAGGGCCCTCAGCACAGCTGTGATGTTCTGCAGATGTGCTCCTATTGCACTCAGGCAGCCTAAGTCCAAGAAATGGTCCTGGTTTAACTAACGCTAACTAAAGCCATGGTCTCCTGCAGTAATGAGAATTTATTTAGCAAACAGTTTGCAGAACCAACATGTGGTTTTACACGAGAGGATTCTGCCAGATCTTCTTTCCCAGAAGTCACGGTCCTTCTGTGGACCAAGCCACAAAGCCTTTTCCACATGAAAAATATTGAACTGATAGAATTCAAAGCATGAATTTAAGCTCATTTGAAAGGCTGCAAGACCATGTGTAGGCACAGCAACTATTGGAAGGTCATTTGCATGGGTAACTGTTATAGAGAACTTGTGATCTAACTGAAGTAACACCAGCATTAGCAGTAAAGAGCAAACTCTCAACCCTAACCAACGCTTGACTGCCTTTACTCTCCACCTGGTAAAGAAGATGTTAAGATTGTGGGATATTTGTTGTATTGAGAAGATGCTCTGAACCGGGGAGGTTTTTATGGCATTTCCGCCCCATGTGAAAAGGATGCATGAAGGCTTGTGGGAAGAGGGAGAGGAATAGGCCTGTGTTTATTCCTCACTCCATTGGCCCTAGAGAAGTCCAAAGCATCATAACTGAAGTCAGAGAAGTCCCTCTATGAGGAATGTATGGTTGTCCCTTTGAAGTAGAGAGAAATTATTTAAGAGTTGGCTGTGAAAGTAGACATAGACATAAAGATAGACATAAAGAAATTGTTCTGACACTGCTGCTTCTTAAAGAGAAATGGGAGCTGGGAGGGAGTGCTTTAAGGGATCCTATAAAGTCACATTTGTTTTTGAAGCTGTTATTCAAACTCTTCTGCATTTTTCCAAGGCTCTTCATAATAAACCGTGCATCCATAATAAATGAAGCCTTGGTGGAATGTTAGCAAATCAAGTGATCAGGTTTGAACTGCTTCTTCTAGACACAAACTACCTACAGCTGTGCATGGAATCGCACCCATTGTTTGTGCAAAGGTTGTGCAGTAGCAGTGGTAACCTAGAAGATGAGTGTTACCTTGCTGCATCTGTTAGCTCATGTTACTCCACTAAAGCATCTTGAGAGAAAGGGATAATTCAGCTATAGGAAAGATCTTGGTTAGAAGCATGGAGAAATTGGACTGACTTCTGATCTGACTTGATACAACTATGCAACCTCACCTCTTGTGAAGCTGCAGCAGTTCCATCTGTAGGGTCAGGTGTCTGCTCTCTCTGCTGATTCCCTGAGCGAGGTGGCCGTGCATCAGTGCTGCTTGTTCACATTCATGAGGACACAAACAACCCCAGTAAGTCCTGTCTCTTCTCTGCTGGCTCATCCCGGCACCGACAGGCATCTTTGGGGCTGCTCTGCCCCTCCGGGCTTAGAGTGCAGGAAACATTGTCCACACCTGAGAGTGTGGGCATGTATAAGCCGAACTGGGACCCAGACTTCAGATAGAGCCTTATCTGATCCTGCCTTTGCTTGATATATTAACGGGGAAAAAATGTGAGACCGACATATTCCTCCTTCGTGGTGTTCTTGTATTTGGTTCCGTGTTTTAGCAACGCTACCTTGGTCTTGAACCAGCAGGCCTCCCACTAAATCTGGGGTAGCTGGGAGGGAGCTGAGTTTTATAATGTGAGGTAAATAGAAGGGGAGGAACCATGAATTTAGCTTAAAACCAAACAAACTCATATTATCGGTCTCTCCTTATCTCTGAAAGAAACATCATTTTTTAAGCCTTCGTGTCAGTATGTCAGATTCAAATTTTCTAAAAAAATAATTCCCTGCTCTGGTTATTCAGAGATTTCAGCTACCCCATGTAAATGCAGGAAGTGTGAACAAAATGCTATGTTTTATATTTGGTAATAATTTGCTCCTGGATGAGAGAAATTACCTCCTTCGAGGTTTGGTTGATTTTGATACTTTGCTTATCACTGTTGACTTGTACATGAGCATCAGGCTAAGGAAGAACTGACCATGTTTGTTAACTGAGTTAGAAATACATGAGACAAAATGGAGAATCACTTGCATGTATTAGTGTTGGATTCACCCATATTTTGAATATTGTTTGGCTCTTGATAGTATGTTAGAATAAGGAAATGAATATTTGAGAAGAAATCATTATTGCAGAATGAATGGTGTAAACCAAGATACTACGTGGGAGAAGGGTGGAAATGTATGTGGTGATTAAACAAAGCTGTTTGCATTTGGAGGTAAGGAAGTTTTCAAGGGAAAGAAGCTGTATATGGGTTGGGTTTGTATCCAGTACCTGAGATTTGGCTGTGGGTTGTTTTTTTTTTAACCATTCTCAAATGATAATGATGGGAGGTGTTAGGATGTGTTGTTTGGAACTGAGATTTCAAAATCTGCAGAAGGAATTTTCTCCTGGATGTTGTCTTAAACTCAGGGCACTGTAACATTCTGGCTAATGTGTTAAGTGTTACATCTCTTATCAGGATGTCAGACCTACTAAAACAAGCACATATCTTCTGGATTTGAATATGCGTGAGTCCTAGATAATGCTGCAAGTTAATAAATGTAGGAGAATCCATCTTAAATGACATCTCATTTCTGCCTTTCTCTTAGTTAAAGCCAATAATGGGCTGGATAAGGAGCAGATGTAAGCTCAGATATGCTGTGTTAGTACTTATAGTGCTTATTCAGTGGTGCCAGTTGCATGAAAATGTGAGAGCTCTGAGAGATCTCCTGAATATGCAGGTTCACTGCTGTCGGATCCTGGCATCTTATCTTCAGACCAGGACTGGGAGCAGAGCAGCTTTTCTATCCTTGAAGACTTCCAGATTTCAGACTTCAGTGCTGGTGCACCATTGACGCTGAAGGGTTCAGAACATCTTTGGTGCATGGGAGAAATAGAAAAAGCTCAACCAAACTCCCAGAGACTTGGAAGGTCCTCCCATTCCTGTCCCAGAACAGGTAATATCCTGACTGACTGTTGGGATAACAACATTTATTTAGATTTAATTTTTTTCTGGTGGGGGAGTGGGGGCACAGTGGGACACAGTTACTAATTTGAAAATATTATAAAGCTTCACAAGCATTTCCTTTGATTTGCAAAGGTTAAGACCACTGATCTGGGAATCTAGTAGCAGAGATGTGTAGCGTTAATCTCATGTCTTCTTCAGTGTGTCCTTATCGTGAGTCATTGTGAGCTGCGTGACTAATGCTTTGAACTATCTCGGCCATCACGTATTATGCTGCCACAACCACAACTCAAAATACAGATCCATACCTAATAACAGTAACTACTTTCATATATCTTGCATGATATGTTTCTGTGCTGTAAATACAGGCTGGAGGATAGAGGTTGCGGGAAAACAGGGTGAAATTTTCTTTGAGAAGTCTTTTTTAATGTTTGCTTGAACAAAGGGGTTTAGCAAACACTGAGAAAGGGAAATTGCCTTTCCTCTGAAGATTAGAGAAGTCAGCATTTGTTTAAGCAATCCATCGTGCCATGCTGTAAAACCCCTGTGCCTTTCAATCGAAAGGAACGGAAAATGAAAGGTTTGTGTTTTAGGATGTACTATTCAAATGTCTACCTGCTGTTACAGCAGTACAGACATGACTCCATCTCCAGTGGTGAATCCTGCCCTTCTTTTTAAAGACACTTAAGGAGTGAATTTTCTGGGGCATATCTAGAAAATCTAAAATATTGAAACTGTTACTGTGCTGCCCTCTAAAACATGAAATGCTTGTGGTTAGTGTTTGGTCCTTGAGCCAGATGCTACCTTGTAGGAACAGGTGAATGACTCCAACACAGGCATGCATGGAGATCCCGAAGCCGTGTAGCTTCTTCATCTCTGCTCAGAGGTCCCAGCGGCTGGAAGTTTGACCAGATCTGTCCCAGCTGGCAAAAGGGATTTTCCTGAGGTGCCAGACAGGGAGCAGACGCTCCCCGGCTGCCAGCAAAGAGCCTGCTTTGAGGGTACCCCAGCAGTCTCCCTCCCTGCTGGGGGCTGCCTCATGGATTTTTTTTTTTTTTGTCTAGGAGTAGGAGGTGGAAGAGCAGTATATTATACATGACAGGCATAACTGACCCCGCTTTGGCCGGGATGCTGGACTACATGACCTTCTAAGATTCCTTCCAATATGAACTCTCCTACATCCTAAAAAGAAAAAATCACTTGGTGACCTTGTCTGGAGCCTCCTCCCTCCCCCTGACATTCCTCCTTCTGCAGGTGTGGACATTAGAAGCTTCTGGCTCTGTAGGAGCAAAGTTTCTATGCTAACCTGAAGATATGACCCTGCTTGAGATATTCAGCATTTCTTTCTTTATCATAATTCTAGATGGGCTGTAGAGCACAACTGAACCTCTACTCAGTCTTAACAGATCACTTGCATTTCTGGAAAGACCCCGAAATTCAGAATATGCTGAATTCACGTTGCCCTGCTCCCCCTGTGAATATACATTAAGACTGTATTTTACGTGAACAACGACCTTGCTCCGAGTTTGTCTTTAGGGTTTTCATTTCAATTGCTGCTGAATAGTTCTTCCTTTTTTTGGCTCAAGCCTGAGAGGGATGGTTATTTGGTAAGTTTAGCAATAGCTGTGTAAGCTTTATTTTTACTTAGCTCTGTTATTTCTTTCTTATGACAGTTGCAATCGCCTGCCATCTGGGGGCTTCTGGACCTGCTTCAATAAATTGTATTCTCTTTTCCTGTTGCTCTGAGGATCTGCAAAAGAAAAGGAAACTGGATGGGTTATGTAGTGGGCTGCAAGCTGTGGAAGAAGCGTTAGACATATTTTACTTGTTTGTGCTTACGTAAAATTGTTGTGGTAAGTCACAAATGACAGCCAAGGAAAAAATTGGTGGCTAAGGAACTTTTATTTGACATGTTGATACAATGTGAAGAGGGCACTTTTCACTTTTAACCCCATTTCTGCTTTGCCTATAGTAGAGCATTATTGCTGCTGTTTATGGATATGTGTGTGCTCTTGGTTCGTCAAGACATCGTCAGGAACCAGCCCTGAAAGGACTTAGCACTCTACCACAAATAGCACCTTCTGGAGGTGCAGTCATCAGAACCAGTGCTGGAGAGAAGGTCCCAGGAGACCCCCTTGTACACCACAGCCATCTGCTTCTGGAAATTCTTGCAGCAGAGTTCTCTCTTTTAAAAATCGACTCTTTCCACTCACACATTGCATCTATGGTTTTTGTAAATTTTGTTTACACTTTTCTTAGTAGTCCTTATAAATAAGTTTCTGCGTGAAGCCTCGATGTTTTGTACATCAATTTTCTTTCCCAAGAGACTGGGAAATGACTCAGACCAGCAGCCTTCTGTGATTTCCAGCATCTGTATTTATGAGCTAGAGGATGTGTGTGATGCAACATTTCATTTTACTTTGCTTTTTGTTTTATATACTTTTCACTTGGCATATTACTCATTCCTCCCTTTGTGTAAATATACCATTGGTGTAGATTGCCTCAGACCAATTTTGACTTTCTTTGCTCTTTTGCCCCAGCTGATGGTGCTGCTCAAGTACTTTGTTGGCCTTACAGTCACCTTTGGTCTAACTGGCACATTGTCGTTCTCTCAGCAATTCTCAGTTTCCGAATTGCTGTGTTTAATAATAGTAGTTTTGAGATTCAGCATTGTCAACTTTGACTGTTCCCTTGACCTCCTCATTTTCCTGGGAGGTTATTGGGATAGCTGCATAATGGGAGAATATGTTAAAAGAAATGCTGTGGCATTCATTACTCTTCCTGTGAACCTTCATTTATAAATGCTGGTTAATGGTAATGTAGCTGCTGTCCAGTGTGCTCTCACTGAGCGTATGTCATGCATGCAAAGTAGATGTGCCTTCCTTGCTTCACTGCAAAAGAACTCACCACTTGCTATCTACTAACTCAAGAGTGAGAAACAAGCTGTCCTGTCGCCCTTTAAAGTGATAAACCTTTAATATGCACGTGGATTAGTTCAAGTGGTTGGGTTAAAGAAAACTTTTTGTAAGAAATGACCATGCTAGGTACATGTTATAATTAGCTTTTGCTTTTGTTATTAATGACTTTAATCCCAGAGTTTAGTCTTTTGGGCCTTTTTTTTTTTTTAGAAACTTAGGTATTCCAGGCATTCTCTTAATGCTCTTACAACATCCTGCCTTGGTGCCAATGACTTCTTAGAGAGCTAGGATGAACACTACTTTGGCTTCCGTAGGTCCACAGGAGTGATAGCTGCTTGAATCAGGTCACCTCAGGTGTATTTATTCCTAATGGGAAGTAGAACTGGATGGCAGCAAGTGTTTTACAGATGAGAACAGGGGGAGATCCCAGATGTGAAGACTTTCCTGGGAGGCTTCCTGCTTCTCTTTGGAGCAATTAGTCCTCTAATTGAACTCTTGCTTTTTATTTGGAAAAAGCTACATATGACACAATAATTCTATCTAAGACACTGTCAGAAATCTTATTAGGAGCATCAGAAGTGTGTGACCTTATATTTGGACCTCTACTTTGACTTGAACGTGTCTTCTTTTGCTCAGTTACGGGGAAGTAAAGACTGTGCAGAATTGAGCCCTGAGTGAAAATTTGCTTTACATCAGTCTGTTCAACTTTTTAAGTAACATTCCCTCTCGCCTGCCTAACACTTGCACATGTCAAGCAAGGGGACCTTAACCCTTTGCCCTGTGTGTATTCATGATTATACTGAGGTTGTCTACAAGCAAGTTCCACTGAACACGTAGGGCCAGACTACCAGTAATTGATCACAACTCCAAAGGCACCTGCTGGGAGTCTATTTATAAATCTAGTTCATATTGAGTGAAGTCTGTGGGGATAAAAGAGCTTTATATATGCAAAATATTCATTTTTCTTCTAAGTGGGGTAAAGCTGTTTCCATCTCAAGGGATGAAAAACCTGGGAGTGTTCATGGAATTGAGCCCATCATTTAATGACCGTATCAGCAGAGTTGCCAGGCTGACATTTGATTATCTCCGAACAGCGCCGTGCCGCATTACCACCTCTCCCAAATGGATGTTGGATTGCTTATCCACATCTTTTGCAACACTGTGGCTGAATTAATTCAACTATTCCCTGGACTGCTTCCAACAGAGACAATTCATGGGTAACAACTGATATGAAAGTTTCCCTTCTAGGATTTTAACTCAGTCTTCGCATGTTTTGCTCATCCAGGGGCATGGCGTGCTGATTTACAGGTGTGGGATAACAGCTGTATCTCACTTTGCAGTGTGTGGGTTAGTACAGTCATTTTTCATCTCCTAAAACAAAGGTTTAACAGACTTACAGTCATGAGTAAAGTGGGTTTCGTGGCCCTGACCTCATCTCTAGTGGATGTTTGGCTGGGATATAAACCAGCCTAGGGATGTTAAAGGCCATGGCCAAGGGGAATTAGCAGAGTTATGTCACAAGCTTGATTCCTGGGCACATCTCATTTGGTTCCACTCAGACATTTTTCATAACAGAACAGACAGGTTCCATTCATACATTGTTATGAATGTTAAACAGTTACCAGACTATTAAAGGGAGCTGAAACAAGAGAAATGCCAATGTTGTGTGGTGCTGAAGTTTTGGGGGTTTAATGCACCTATAGTGCTGGGCACACAAGGCTCTGTGCTGATTTTTATAAAGGTACAACAGTACTCCCACCCTCACACTGTTCATATGATCCTCTCTGTAGCTCTAGAAAGTCAGTGCTGCCTGTTTACTGATGTTGCAGAAAGATTTAACATGGCTGTGGCTGGTCAAACTCTTGTCTGCATTCAGGTAACTTATACAATCTCTTTGTCATTACTATTATCAACTCTGTGGCTCCGGTTATAACTAATAAGACCTGAACGCAGAGCACCTGTTGGGAAAACCTTCATTGCTTTCAGAAGGAGTGAGCCTGAAACCAGCTTTTCATCAGAATACATCTTATTTCAAGAAGGCTGGGATTAGATCCAGTTTCAAGGTTTACAGCTAATGCTCCTGTCTGATTTCTCTGCCGTTTCTATTGGCAAAGCATCAGATCTGAAAGAGCCTCTGACCCAATAAATGCGTGAATTATTGAAGACATGAGCTAATTTTCTTTGGGCGTTGTAACAGATTTAAACATACCAGCAGGGAAGACTGTTTTCTGGAATTCCTGTCGAGTATCTTTTAAACATCTCTAATATATTTGCATTGTGGTCAATTAAAACAAGCTGAAACAATGCTAATAGTGGATTTCTTATTACTAATGCTTTTAAAATTCCTAGATCTGTGCTTCATGCTTGAGGGTATAACCCCACCTCTAACTAATGACAGCTAAGAAGAAGATTCCCTACGGGCAGATTATTCCAGAAGTGCCGTGTGGCTGCTGGCTTGTCTCACCAGCTAAGGAAGGGCTAACATCTTGCCAAAGTCTCTTCCAACCTCTTCCCTTAGGGCCTTATTTATTAATTCAGACAAAAACCTCTGAGAGTAATGCAAAACAAAGCCCTCCCTTGAGCACCACAGCCTTTGTTCCGTGCCCTCTTCTTTATCTCTCTTCTACAGGGCTGGTTTTAGAGGAAAACTCCTTAATGCATGTTCTTCTCAATCTCCTTATCTCTTCTCTGAGCATCAGCCATTCCCTTTTCAACTGGATCTCAAAACTCTGTGTGTTGTCTTGGCTAAAGTGGGCAGGATCCTGGATATACTAGCCTAGAGAGGCTGTCTACCAATTTTAATGTTTCTTTTTAAATGATCAGTTGTAATAATGAAATTAATACCAAAATGTGGACACAAAAATGCTTCAGAGATACTTTAGAGAGATGTGGCTGCCTATCCAGAGACTCATTCGGATCCATAGTCACCCGTGGCTGTGACAACTATACTTGTGTGGTCCGACATACTGACTTGTGTGAGTAGTGTGACGATGGAGGGTGTCTCCGAAAATGCAATTAGATGAGTCCAAAATAATGAGCAGCAATGGCCTGGGAAGGTCTCTGCTTGCGTTGGGTGGCAAGATGAGAACAAGCACATGGCAGACGTGGAGCCTCAGTGCAACGTTCTGCTCCAGCAGCCAATGTGCAGTCAGACATGCTGGGAAAAGCACCTCTTCACACCCAGAAATACACACGGTGCCCAGAAATCTGGTTTCATTTTTTTTTTTTGCAAGTGTTGTTCAATATCTAGCTTGTCTCCAACTAGGGATCACATTTACAGCAGGCACTCAGAGTCTGAAATTATGAAGAAAAAGAGGTATAGTGCATTCTAATTTAATTATATAAATCATTTCAATTATTTATAAGGGCTCCTTCAAATCTCTGTTCTGAAAAATCTTTACAGACTGCATGTGATTTAGTATTAACACAACTGAGATGCAGAGGAGACATTAAGTTCTTGTTCTGTTTTTTTTTTTTTAATTTTGGGAAACATAAATCAGTAATTGGCTCTTTAATAGTGCTGTAACTGTTGATTTTTAACCTTATTTCAAAGCATGTTTGAATACAGAGAGCAATTCAAAAATTCTTGTGAGCAGCAGTTTTAGTAGCTACCATAGCAACAAGTATAATATCCGAGCCCTTTCTCCCCAGCGGGGGCTGGAAAACCCCTGCAAGGATACTGTCTGTAGACATTTCGGTACAGTTTTGCTAAACCCACTTGCACTAGAAGTCTAACTGTAACTCAGTACTAACTGAGAATTGGGGGGAAACTTTGAAAAAGCAGTGTATTATACACATTGTAATACAATTAGTGTAGTTCATGAAATGACCCACATATGTTCTAGTATCGTCTAGTTTTAGTCTGTTCTACCTGTGCAGTTTCCTGTTTATGGAAGCCTTCATATTTATTATATTACCTGTGCCAAGAAATCAGGTGTCTTATTAATGTTGTCGCTGCCTGTTGCTTTGTCCTTATAATGCGGGGGAAGGCTGAGGGCAGAGATCTGAACAAGCTGCGTATATTTTGGAAAGAGGAGAGGCTGGGCTGATCTTCTGCTTCTGGGACCCCTGAGCTTCTTTGAGGTTTTGGAAGCCAAGCAGAACTGAACTTCAGAGCTGTCCTTATCTTAACAATAAGCCAAATCAGAACTCTGGATCTTAATTAACAGTTCTTCATTTAGAATTACTTTTGTGAACACAATAGAGCTGATTATTACAGAAAGCCTCTTCAAAGAAGTTACATTAATCTGATAAATCAATGTGTCCAATGCAGATAAGTCTTGTGGAGCATTTTCAAGCTCTACCAGGATCTATCCAAAAGAGTAATGAGTACCAAATTTCCAAATGTACACATTTTTGGGGGAGAAAAAGTAAGATAAATGACACACACAAACTTCACTAGATGGCATGCTGGGTAACATGAGGATGCAAATTTGAAATTAAACTGGCAAAGAAGGGCAAGTGATGCATGGGAGCAATGGTATGATGTTTGTGCTCCTTCAGATCTATCCAGCTTAATAATAATAATAATAATCCTGCTGTGAATGAAATTTAATTCCCTGCGACATCCAAGTGAAGAGCAGCACACTGAAGATAGCTTGGTAGTAAACTCATCGTAAAACTGAAGAAATGCAAAGGCCTCAGCCTGTGGCTATGGCAGAAGGTTACAAAGTGAGCAGCAAACAAGGAGGTTTCCAGGGAAGTTTCTTACCACTCTGTGAGAAAATTTTGCATCTTACTCCTGTGTTAGATCATCTTTTCACAGTGCCAAGGCTCAGATGATAGGTGGGTTTGGATTTCAGTGATATATGAGTGGAAATATAAGATAGTCAGAGTAGCTATTTTTATCAAAAAGCACAAGTGATGAATTCCTGTTGAAAAAAAGGCATTATTTCTCTTTATTACATATGAAGCCAGAGAAGCAAACAAAAGAGGGTTACGTAGAGAGAGGTGTAAAAAGGAAATATCAAGAGGTGTGATATCAAGAGGAAGAACGAGAATATTTCTAGAGTCAAAGAGAAAACAGCAACAGCAAGGTATGAAAGTTAGCGTTACCCTCCCAGGCTCTGGCTTGGAGGTCGTGTCTCTGACCCCCCATATCAAATGTTGGGCCTGACTGACATTTTTAATATTCTAATATGCCATTAAAGTATGTGAGATAGGCTGGAAAGCACTTAACAAATGAATACGGGAGGTGACGTCTGCCCACATACAGTGTGAGCCCTTTGCATCACTTGTGGGTTACTAGTACAGCAGTTACCTCTGTCGTACCACGTCTTTTTTCTCCTGCCCACAGCTGACTCCTCCATGATAGTTCAGTACTACTGGTTATGTGATTTGCGTTATGTGGATATATATATGTATTTAGATTTAAAGGTTTGTTTAATATTTATTCTTCGTAGATTTCATGACCCCCTAGACTTTCAGGTTCTAGCTGAACTTTGAGCAGGGAGTGTTAGAAATCTCACAAGAGATTTTAGTCTCAAGACTTCTAGTCTAAAGCATTTGTACTTGCACCAGATTAACATCCAAAGGAAACCTTCGTTAAGTCAGCCCTCACTGTTCCCTAATGATCAAACTGCCTATGCCTACCAGCTTTTTTACAATGGCTGTGCTCCTTTTTAACATTTCTGTGATCTGGGATGATCTTTATAGAGATAAAGAATCACAGGGGAATCTGCGTAAGTTTCATGGAGCATTGCTCAGACTTGGGAGCTAGAGGAGAAGAAACTGCATTCTCTGAAATAAGTGGTTCTGTTTCTGTCTTTGGAATTAGGGGACAGGGTAGGAGAATAAGTAACTTGTTTACAAGTTTTTCTTCTCTTTCAACTCTCTGAGAAATTTATGTCACCTTTTTTCATAGGCAATGCTGAGACAGACTTGCCAGCTCGAGCTGAAAGATAAAATAAACCAGATGAAGGGAGTGGGGGGGAAAGCGTTCCCTTTTTTCAGTTCTGTACAATGATATAAAAAGTGGGTTACAAACTAAAATATTGAGTCACAATTCTTCAGGCAGTTTTATACTTGTAACATAGTCTTGTCAGGTCTGTGTTTGATATGGTTTAATTAATGCTTCTCTTTGTGTTGGATTTTGATGTGTATGTCATAGTTTCATATAAGCCCAAGTGATCAAAAAGAGGCATTTGTCAGTGTCAGAGTCTCTGTTAAGGTCTTGCCTGGCTGCGTGTGCACCCTGGATGAGGAAGGTGGGGATGGGTTATTAGAGGAATGTGAATCAGCTATTAAGAAATCACCTACACTAAGTGAAGCTAATACTGTTTTCATTAGGCTGCGTGCGGTACCAGGATGAAATGAGTTTGGAAAGTCAAGTCACCCTGAGTGCAACATCCCCTGTAACACAGAGAGGGCTGTTCACAGCCTGTAGGTTTGCATTTGTTGGTGAGGTTTGTTCATTCTTCCAGTGCAAAGCCTGTGTTTTCAGCAATCGCCATCTGAAGAGTCTAGCTTGTTGTAAGATAATTAATATTTGCAAACACCTTTATTATTTGAGACAATCCAATAGGAAGGAAAGGAGACAGAGCGTGTAATTGTTCACATAGGGACAGGTTGTGAGATGATGCTGCCAGCAGAAGTAGTTAGGAAGGAACCTTGAAAATCTTGCAGTTGGGATTTGCTTGCAGATGGAACTGGCAGCAGCAGCAGACCCTGGATCAGCTTCAGCCAGCAATGACTCTTTCTCCTGTTTCCCTGGGTAACCTCCTTCATCAGCGAGGATGTGCAGTCCCATGTCACCTTCCGTTCCTGGCTCACTCCAAGTGCCTTGTGATGTTTCAAGCATCCTCATTGCTCTTCATTTCCTTAAGTGTTAATAAAAGTAATACCTGGTATCTGTAAGATAGTGCTTGATGGGATAAAGTGCTTTGATAACCTCTTAATTATGTGGTTTCCTATAATTTGTTGACTTCACAGCAATAATGGGATGCTTCTAACGCAAGGCCTCATTCTCAGCAGTGTCATTTGACATAGTTCTGCTGATTTCATTAACTTACACTGATTTGTACCCCATTTTTTTTGGAAGTCGATCACAATGATTGATTGACTAGGCAAATATGTTTTAGCACTCTTATTCTCCAAATTGAATAGTTGTAGCCGTTGGATTATGCTAATCCTGTGGGATCCTCCTTTGGCTGATTTGCATTGCTGAACAGAACCGCCCCATCTTGTCCGCCCTCCGCCATCCCTGCAAATTAGGGGATTAAGCGAAGAGGTGCTTAAGCTTAGCACTCAACTAATACACATGGTTATGCAAATTGGGAAGGAAATGATGAGATTCTTGAAACTCAGCTTGAATATTGGACGCCTTCCACGTGATAGCATATAGAAAATAGCAATAGACAGTGAAACTAAGGCCCAGGTATAGCAAAAAAATCATGATCTTGAGCCCATTTAGTTTAACTCTGTGCTGGGACAAAACCCTCATCCTTTCTAGGCTGTTGTGCAAGGCCACTCTTGAAAAGCAAATGCTCCCTTTCCTTCTCAGCTTGCCAATAAGAAAATTCTGCACCAACCGAAATGAATGGCAAGTGTTGATAAGCAGGATGATTTTTTTCTTGTACTGGATTTTCTAGTTCTGCTGTTTGCGCTAGTATCTATTTCAATAGAAACATCTGTCTCTTTTCCTGCACTTGCTGTGCTGCTGTGGATGGTTCAGTTTGCCAGGGAAGGTGACAGGTGACAAGGAACAGAATCTCAGTCCAATGTGCCACCGAGCGCACTGGCTCTTGATTTGAATTTCTTCGGAGGGTTTTTTCCTGCTGGGCAAGAGGAAAAGCTCTGGGGCAGCTGTGCCCGCCTGCCATCGGGGATCAAAGACACACGGAGTTGTCTGTAGTCGATCATTTCATCTACCGATTTCTTGCCACCTGGAGATCTGCGTGAAGATCTGTTTTACACACCGGCAGGAGGCAGTACCTTGTGTGATGTATACAAATGTTAAATAAACTATATACTTTACATGCACACATGGCAGGTGCAAGACAGAACAAAATGGCTAAATCGTCTACCACAGGCTACAATTGTGCCATTAAATATTGAATAAAATATCATTGCGAATGATAACATTATATTGTAAATAATTCCATTTGTTTACCCTACTCTGGCATTGAAGTTCATCTCCCTTGGAAACTTCTTTGACTTTTGATGCTGTTTTGCTTTGCATATGCTTGATTTTTTTTTTTTTCTGCTTTCCACCTTCATAAAGGTTCAGGAACCCACAGAACTAAGTGAATAATTCACAGCAAATAACTTCTTGGCAGAATTTAGCATCCTTATTTCTGTAAAACAGCCGTACATGTTCTGTATGTTTTGCACTAATTTATTGTTAAATTAGTTTTAAGTGTGAATTCCCTGTAAGCCACCATCCTTCTATTTCTATGAATAGAATAGAAAGTGTAGTCTGAAAAGAGTTGATTTTTAAAATTAGTTTATTTGTGACTGGAGAAGTATGTATTGGTTTTGTTTCCTGCTTGGCTGACTACAGTATTGCTACTGGTATAAATATGTCCCAACACAATATTAGGCAATGTGAATCTCAATTTTTAAGTTTATTTTTCTTGATTAATATTTAAGCTATTAAAGTTTGATCTCTTAAATGTTTTAGAAAGGGAACGTGAGGCAGCCAAGAGAGATTTTTCTGTTTTCCTCTAGAGAAATCATATAGAGAAATGTATCTTAAGGAAGAAATAGTGCAGTTATTATTAATCACTTTTACTTTGGGAAGTGGTATTTTTTGGAGGTGAAAACTGCATAAAAATACTGAATTATTCTTTCAGTGGATGAAGGGAGTGGGTGTGTATATTGTGGTTGTAAATCCAGACTAATGTTTACACCTGAATATTAGTCTGAAGGTTGGAGTTTAGTGTAGGAGTATGTAGTGGATGTTACAGTGATGTGATACGTTTTATTGGAAAGGATCTCAGAAATCCCTTTTAACTTCCTGTGTGGGTCTGGAAATCATAACGAATACGATCATTTGTCTGTGATAGAAGTGGTAGCTCTGTTGTACCAATAATCCCTGAATGTGCCTCCTCTCCCCCTCCTTCCAACCTCGGGAGTAAAACAGAAACGCCTGGAAAGGAGCAGCTCAGAGTGGAGGGAAACTGGAGCACTGGGAAGTGTAAGAGCCTATAACCTACTTAGTATCACCCCAGCAAAAATGTCCAATGAAAGAGTCTCCTGGTTTTGATTGTTGAATACAGGATATTTTTTATAACATAGGTCAAAACGTCTAGAAAGAAAGATCTTCTTTGTGGTCCAACTAAGGATCCAAATAATTCTCTGTGTGTTTGAAAGATGTAAAGTCAGGTCATTCCACCTGATCTACTTCTAGAAGGTGCCACTACTCAGACAGCAGCTACCTCATGTCAGTTGGTTTTTTTGGTAAAGTTGGGGTAGTGACACCTGTATCAAGCTCCAGCCACAGTGTAAAGTAAAAGCAGTGCAACGTGAAAAGTCAGAACTTTTTTCTATGCATATGAGACTTGTGGTGTTCCTGGGCATGTATTTGATTCAGTAGCTCTGTCTCAATTCAAACAGAGATCAAGAGGGGGTTTTATTTGTTTGGTTTTTTAGGTGTCAGAAGAAGATGCATGTCCTGCCTGAGAAGGCCAGGAGTTTCCTAAAGTCATAAAAAAGAAGGGAAGAAAAAACCCAAGCTGTGATGAAGGATGATGACAAGGCAAGTCAAATTTCTCTTTTTGGCAGAGGCAAAAGTTTGCTAGATGTTTGCATTGATTCTTGTCTGTAAATTATGTGTCTGGAGAACTGAAGTACATCAGCCAAGGTGGGTTTGGTTTCCTCATAGGAATTTTGGGTTCAGTAGGCACTATAACCTCGGACATGCCTGGCTGCACTTATTGTGCAGCTCAGACCTGAGGCCTTTTGAATTCTTGGCTCCAGAGGCCTTTGCATTACATCACAGGCGATATTTTGTTTCCAAGCCCATAAAGATGGGATTTGTATTAAAAAACCTGATATTTTCTCTGCTTTGAGTACAAAAGCTGAAGTCTCCACATGGAGGGAGAGCTCAATATCAACGTCAAGATGTGAAAGTAGAAATAGTTTCTTCTTCATGTTTCATTACTGAATGGGACTTTTTGAGTAACAATTAAATGAACCTCTGAGATGAGCTGAATAACGATGAAACAAACCCAAGTCCACGCTGCACGCTGCCTGCTTCCCTCTTGTCTTAGAGCAACATTTGCTGTAACTGCTGGGTAGTGTGGCAGGGAAATCTCATTTCCATTTCATACTATGCCTGCTCGCAGATGAGTATAATCAGTCCCTGGCTGCAGTTGTGCACTGCAGCATCTCTGCTCCTGCTCCCTCTCCCAGGGCTTGCTCCTTTGCTCACCCAGCTGTTTGTGGCACTTGGCTTCCCAGCTGACGCTGAGGCGCTGGAGCTCAGCTCTGCCTGAGCACTCCAGTGCTCTCTTCTTCAGAGACACTTATATGGCTTTTTTTTTTGCTCGGACATCTGCGTTTAAGGAATGGAAGTTAATGTCACTTGCACACAGATCTCTTTCAGGGATCTTTTGCAAGCATTTCCTGATTCTGTATCTCGGTGTTGGGATGGAATTGCAGATAAGCGTTCGTACATTCGATATTCTTGGTACAGATATGCATCATTATGCTCTTACTATGCAAGCTGAGAGCTTTCCCAAAGCTCAGGGGGTTAATCATACCAGCAGCAAGCTTTTGAACTCAACTGATCATTCTGTCTTTAGCAAGTATTTTTTGCTAAAAGCAGAGAGGAATCTGTAGTGGAGTTAGAAGCTAAAGCCTGATCTCTCAAATACCATGATATATTTAATTCTTTATTAGTACGTAAATCACAGACCTACAGCCATGGCTTAATCCAGTCACTGTGGGAACCTGATGAATTTCCTACCAAACTTCTCCCTCCAAAACCAGACAAGAAGACAAAAGTGAGGAAATTGTTGGGGCCTCAAAGTCAGAAACACCATAATTTAACACTGAAAGGATGCAGGGCTTGAGATTTGATGAAGATTTTTGATAGTAATTGAATTCCTGACATAGACACAGTGGAACTGGAGAACATTGGGCAGACAGACTGCAAGTTTAGTGCTGTTTTGTAGGCATGATTCTTCTTCCAATCCACACCCAAACCCCGGAAAAGAACAGAGTGGAAGAAACTCAGTGTAAGGAGGGCGATCAGGGTACATCTCAATCACATAATCAATAGGATATTTGACAGCTTTATTCATCTTTTATCACCCTCAAGTTAAGGATAACAAAATGTCTGAGGCAGCCATTGTCAAGTGGCCCAAGGTTTGCATCAAAGAAGCCTATTAAGCAGGAAGAGCTATTACTGGTGTAATAAATATGTGACATGGGAGAGCTGGTAAGAGATTGGGGCCAGGAAAAATGGTTTAGTCAAATATGTCAGGTCACACTGACTAAAGGTTAACACCCTGTCACATGTCAGTAGCCACCAAATTCAACAACGATTAACACCTGCAGCAAGGCTCCCTCTCCTGTGAGGTACAGTATCCACAGATGCTTTAATGATCTTACATACCAACGAATATGTAAAGCAGCTTAAGTCTCATTCTCTAGCTATTACAAGCTTCATCTCCTAGAATTAGACAAAAACTTTAATCGCTGTCTCACTGTTACGGCTTGCAAGCTCACACATGAATTTCTTCCTTGTCAGGGATTAATTTTGCTGTTTGGTGACATCCCATTGAAAGAGCACACAAGAGCAAGAAAGATATCTGTGCAGAGATGGTAATTCTGTCCTGAACACTGCCCAGCCGGCCAGTCACCTACTGACAGAGCTGGGGTAGGTCAGAGCTCCCAAGATAAATACTTAACATCAAACTGTGAATAGAAAGGGGAGTTTGATCTGCTGTGGCTATAAGCTGACACTCAAAAGTATTTCTGCCTTTAAAGTCCGTTCCCAAGCAGCAAGAGCGAGCAGACATCTCCACACACAGGAGAGACAGCAGCCAAGAATAAAACCTCTTATGGGACAGCCAGGCAGAACTGGCCAAGGAAAAGGAATCTCCATGGGAAAGAAGTGCAGTGCCACATCCCATCGGGCCCAGAACGCCTCTGTGTGCCTACACTTGATCTGAGGGACCCATCTCTGCTGGCCAAAGGCACATACATCCTCATAGTTGCTGCCTCTTGTGAGAGGGTTGATACTGCCCAGTCTGGGCGATGGTTCAAGTGTCCGGTTCCCCAAAATCACTTGACTGCAGCCCCCACTGCCAGGAACGCGGGGCTGATGGCCAGCCCGGCCCCCCCACCATCACCACCTGTGCGCTGCAATGACTCTTTCAGCTTTCTCCCAAACCACCTACCGGCCCTTGGGCCAGAAGGAAGCAGCAGCAGTCCGGGGAGCGGAAGACGCTGAGCGGAGGTACAGGAAAGGTGCTGCCGGGGGCCAGGAGGGTCTAACGAGGGGGGGTCGGGCGGGCAGCGAGTTGGAACCCGCATCCCCACACTCGCCCCCCTCCCCTCCTTCCCCGAGCGCCCTGCGCGGGTCCCTGAGCAGTCAGGCCGGGGCAGGGCGGCCGAGAAGCGGCTGCTGCCGCCCAGGGGGAACCGGTGCTGCTGGGCGGGGTGGGGGGGGAACCTACCGGGCACCGCCTCCTGCCCCCGGGCGGGGCGGGGGGCTCCCAGGCGCGGGTGCGTCGCGCCCCGCTATTAGGGGGAATGCGGTAGCGCGGTGGCTGCAGGGGACCGGCGCTGCCGCCGCCGAGGGCTGCCGCTGCGCGCAGAGCGCCGGGGGCTGCGCGCCGGGAGCCGTGTCCGCCCGCGCAGACTCCGCGCCCAGCAGCGGGAGCGCAGGGAAGGGAAGGGCCGGGAAGGGGCGCGCACCCCTACGCCGCCGGAGGAGGAGGATGAACGGCACTGCGGGGAGCGGCGCCGGCTGCAGGTAAGAGGCGGCGGCGGAGAGGCGCGGAGCCAACCGCGGGGCTGCGCGCAAGCGGCCGCGGGCCCTGCGTGGGGGGAGTCGCCCGTGCCACCCCCACCCCACCGCGCTGCCGCCTTGCGCAGGTGCGGGAGTCCCGGCTCTCCGCGGGTGCCGCTGCCGGGGTGGCCGCGCCCGCGTAACTCGGTGCGGAGGGCAAGGCGCGTAGCGGCGGAGTTGGGCGCAAAGTTTTGTCCGCCGTGAGGGAGGCGCTGGCGCAGCGGGCGGCAGCGAAGGAGCCGCCGAGGAGGCGGGGAGGGGATGCCCGGCCAGCCCGGGGCCGCCGCGTCTCCTGCCAGGTCCAAGTCGGCGGGAACTGCGCGATCGGGACCCGGCAGCGCGGAGATGCGAACCGCGGCTCTGCGCAGAGTACCCGCCGTGCTGCTGGCGTGTGGAATAATTTAACACTTCCAGAGCCGGGCAAAGGCAACTTTGAGCTGTATTGAGCATCTTCGCGGCCGTAGTGGGAATGAACGTGAGACACCGTTTGGTTTTTTTTTCTTGTTTCTCTGTGTCTGTGACTCTGAAGCAGGGATTTCTGTCGATCCAGCTCTGCCTGCGCAGCCTGGAAGGAGCAACTCAAACCAGCAGTCCCCTCTTGGTTTAGTATTTGCAACCCAAATAAATATTTTGTTGCCCTTCAGCCTTTTTCTCAACGCCTTAATATAATGTAGATGATTAATCTGTTAGGTTAGTGGGCAATTAGGCATAACCTTGTAGAAAAAATAATTATGCAAGGATAGATGGAGTTTGACTAGTGATGTGATACAGCATACACCCAGGTTTTAGTAGCTGTTTCCCAATGTGTGCAAATTCAGTGTGTTCTTGATTTCACCTGAAAATCAAAGTGTAATGACAAATATGTTGTTTCTTTCAGTGGAAGAACAGAATTTTCTTTGCCAGTGAAATGCAGCTTTAAAGTAAAATGGGGGGGTAGTATAGAGAGGGGCTGTTTTTATCTGGTCAGTCTCAAAATGTTTTTCTGCCTTTTAAATATGGTCTTTCAAGTGCTGCTGGTTGCTTTGAATGTTTGGTGTGGAGAAATGAATTTCATTTTGCTGCCCATGGAGTCTCATGAGAAGAGGTGCACTGCTCTGTCTTTTGAGGATAGTCATTTTAGCTGATCTTGTTAAATAATGCTATTATTAAATGAGTGCAAATTCAAGCAAATGTATCATTCATTGCCCACAAGTTGTGTTTGTGAGCTAAATTTCTTTTTTGACTGGAGAGGCTTTTGCACTGCAGTATTACAATACAGCCATATTAAAAAGGTCCTTGGAGCAAATAACGCTCCAATGCTGCAGCTACGTTTTCAGTAGACTTCAGTAGTTCTATGGGAAATAATTATGTTGGATTTGAGGAATCTGGGCTAAATTGATTGTCCTTTTTAAATTGTGGTGTTTAACTGCTTGTAGGTGTTCATGTGACTGGTAAATGTAAACCCAAAATCTAAAAAAAAGAAAAGCCTCAGACCCAAAGCTTTAACCTGAGTTAAATAATTTTTCTCTCTTTTTTGCAACAGGTTCTTCTGGTCTTTTATTATTTTTTTTTTTTCCTTCCTTCCCCTCCTTTCTTTAATTGACAATGGGGTCTCCGGCTTGAATATATTTTCTTAACTAGAGTGCAGTGGTACATGATACCATCATTCTCTTCTGCATCTGGTTTACTCTGTCTGTGATGCTGCAACGAATGAAGGCAGGGAAAACTAGAGATAAAAGGGAAAAAGATTCCAGAGTTTGATAGTGTTGGCAAATCGAGTGAGGAAGGTTTATTCTGAGGAACCCCAACACATTTTAGATGGTAGTTTCTGTGGGATATAATGTTGAAATTACAGCACAGGTCAACATGTATCCTTCAGTGATTTTTGCACAAAGTTCTCCCGTATGTACTTGGAAGGTGTGAAAAGCAGCCATGGAACTAAGCTTCTTACCTTCTAATGTCAATATTTGGGGCTAAAAATTTAATTTGGAGTGGAAGATGAGCAGGTTGCTTACTTCTCTCTAGCCACAGCTCTTCATTACTGGTTTCTGTTTGCTCTAGTAAACAAGCGTGTATCTCTTAAAATTGAATTAAATGTATAAACTGCTTGAACCATGGAGGGAAGAGAGAACAGGTCTGTTTGAAATAGTAAATAAAACAATAAAATATGTTGTGTGCAGCTTTGGCCTGGTGACTCAAGCAGTACTCTGAGCAAACCCCTCCGTGTCCAGCACTGTCCTTCTGCTCTGGGGGGTAACGTGCGTGGGGTGACCTGCAGGGTGATGCCTGCTAGACTGACAGATGCTTATTGCACAGCAGAACCTCTGGTTTCGCCTCTGTAATGATTTCCTCCGAAGGGACAGAGAATTAAAATGTTTACAGTCAGGTTTTGGTAGGGTTCATCAGGATGAAGTGGGGAGGGCAGGGAAATCTCTCCAATTTTAGATCTCTCTAATCCTGAGCTTCTGTTCTTGTATTCATGCTAGTATTGTTGTGGCAGTAAGTACTGTGTTTCAGAGCACAGTAATGTGAATGTCTCCACTCCAGATAGAGAAGTCTGGAACAAAATGAAAATGGGAAGGAAGGATTGGCTCAAATACACATCTTACTCCAGTCTTAGGTTATTCATGAAACTGAGGCCATTGATGAACTGTTGTACACTTTTGAAATTGAATTTTGCTTAAAGGATTAAGATTTCGATCCTGAATTTACTGTAGAACATCCAGATAATCATGAACACTATGTAGCATAAGGATGCGAACTTTAGTGTTCTCCAGCTCCAGTCCATTTCCCCACTGAAGCAAAACTGTGGGAACATTTGAGTATGTGCTTGAGAATGGATACGGTTTCCCGTGTTGGTGCCAACTGTTGTGTGCAGAAGGATCCAAGCTGGAGTCAAGGCTGGTACCCAGAATGGCAGTACATAAGCAGCAGAAAAGAGTCAGTCACTTCTGACCATCAGCTTTCTCCTTGCCAACTTTGTATGTGCACTGTGTTTCTATAACCATTTGATTCTGCTGTAAAATTCCTTTGCAGATCCATCTGTGCTCATGAGCTGAGCCCAAGTCATGCTTGTGCCTGATATCCACACTCTGGTACCAACCTTTAATTTCACCAATCGGTTCCATCCCTTAGTACTGGGAGTAGTGGCCACAGAAGCAGGATTTTGGAGATCCCACATTAGCCCCTTCCACCCTTGGTGTGGGGAAGTGGAGCTGGCAAATATGGATCCGTTCACTGTGACAACTATCAAGTCAATTCACCATCTACAAGGAGGAAAGGTGGAAAAAACAAAATGAGTATATTCTCTGTGTTCCCCTTTCATCTGACTGCAGGCTGCCTACAGTTGATCTCTTGGATTTTTAAGAAGCCCTAAAGAATGTTCTAAAGAACCAAGTAGGTGGCATGATTGTGGTTTTATGCTTTACCAGGGAGGCAGAAGCAGACTGGAAAGGAACACAAGCCGTTCTCAACTGCTGCTAAGAGTTCTTAGAAGAGGGAATAAGAAGTATTCTTTTGAGTAACCTGTCTAGGAGATGGAAATGACCCTTTACACAGAGTCTGTAAACCAGCATTTTGGATAAAATGGTCCTATAGCAGGAAGTACAGAGGGTGAGAAACCTAAGCAGTCTTGACAATCATTTTGGGATTGTTGTACAAGAAAATCAAAGGCTTGTCAGTTTTTGCTTTTATACACATAAATCACCTTTGTTCCTCCTGTTTTGTAAAATGCGTTGGGCCAGGACCTCTCAGTTTGCCTCCATAGTATTATGAGAACTTACAGTAGATACACACAACAAACAACATGAGATTCAGATTTCACAGCACTTCCATTTTTCATCAGTATGCCAAGTTAGAGAACCTCTAGCTTTCCTTTAACATAGCATGAATATGGTGCAAGCCAGTTAAAAGCGAGGAGAGTATGTTCCTATATTCCTCTTTTATATCTGCAGATTGATGCATTTAACAGCCAACTTATTTGATTCTTGCAACATTTAAACATGAATGACGTAGTGGAAAAATACGGTATGAATATTTACTCTTGTTTTAATATAGCAGAGTTCTATTGAAGTCAAAGCAACTCCATTTAGTTTCTTAAGCTGAGGATATGGCCCAGCAAAGGGCTTTTCTGGTTGGCAGGAGGCTTGGTTTGGTAGCCTTACCCTTCCATGCAGGGCAATATTTTAGAAAAAAAAAATCTTACTAACATCAGTGGGATTTCTCATTTGAGAAGTTAAATACTCCTCAGTGAGAGGTAAGAGTATTACTCCAGCTCACAGAGCATTTTCTCTGACTAATGTACACAAAATGTATTTTGGGATTGCCCAGCACTGATAATTCACGCACCTCTGGAGTGGAATCCAGCAGCCATTCTGGGTTGGAAACATTACGCAGGAGAGGTTTAGGGAAGAGAAATGAAGAAAAACTAATCCAATTGAAACTACAAGGGGAATTTCGAAGCAGAATGCAATTATCCGAGTTGGATATTGGCCAGGACATGTTAGTTAACATTTTTACTCTTGCAAGAATTGTCATGGGATCTTTAATGACGATGAATGGTCAGGGCTCTATTTTACATCTCATTTGAAAGACTGAGCTTTCACTTCATCGTGAGGATGAAGGAAATGCTTTTCCTCCCCTCAGGATATGCTGTGTTGGTCCATGGGCACACCTGCCCTGCAGCTCCCCATGGCCACGGCTTCTCTCCGCCTTGAGCCTGGAAATCCAGACGCTCGGCATTACCTGGTGTTGCCTTTCTGCTTAAATTCCTATTTTGGAGCAGTAGGTAAAGGTGCTCTCACACCATCACTTCTCCCTTCCCTGGAATTTTTTCATGTTTGCATTTGTGTTATTAGTCACAGGTTCTTCTGAATGGAATCAACCCTCATTATCGTGGCTGAGTATTTTATGACACAATGCACCTTGTAACTCTGGGTGGTCTTTATACTGGATTGTATCAATCCATAGAAATCATTACAATTACATGTTTCAGAGACTGATAAGGTATTTTTTGCAAGAGCACACAGCAAAGCCTGGTTCCGATTTAAATAGCTGAAGTCTTCCTATGGAGAAGTCCCCCTTCAGTTCGGGTTCCCCATGATGTATTTCCCTTTCCTTCCCTAAGCTCCGGTGTGCTGGTTCTTCCCCTTATTGAATGGGGACCAGTGGGCAGAAGAATCAGTCATCAATTGTGAACAGAAGACAAATCTTACTGAAAAGGAACTGGTGTTTGAGGAGAAAGGAACTGATGTGTAAAGTAGTTTCTTCTCCATAATGATGATTTTTCCTTTTAGCTATCTGAACTTGAATCTTCTCAAAAAAAAACCAAAACAGCAGCACATCTTCTCTGTAAAAAGTCATTGTCTGGTAGCAAATATATTTTAGTGACAGTGCTTTTTGGTAGTCAGCGTAGAAAAGGAGCTTCTTGGGGGCAGAAGATGTGTCATGTTATTTTGGAGGTTTAGTGATTATGCATTTGCTGTGGTTCTGGGAACTGGGAGGATTGCTCTCTATCTGCTGGGCTATCTTTTAGTCCATTTGTCAAAATGCCTGCAGTCTATCTTAGAGGTCAGGAAGCAGTGGCAGATACTGAGAGATAAAATTAGATATGCATCCAGACTTCACATTTCGTTAATAAAATTATATATTGAAGAGCAATGTAATGGTAGATACTTTTTTTTTTTCTTCTTTGTATTGGAAGATCTGTCCTGAGATTTCTTTCCTGGAAACTGACACGTGAGGATGCTGCACTTCTAAGCTGCCTGTCACTAATAGTCATGTGCAACACAGATAATTAAAAAATAAGTCTTAAAGGGTTAATACTCTCATAGGAAAGATTTTTGTTATTTGTATAGAAATTTCCCCTCAAACTTTCATGATAACATCAATGTCAATAATTTAAAATGCTGTTTCAAAGTCACTCAAAATACACTTAGCATATAAAGTGATACATTTTGCAGCCAAGGGTTTCCTTTCTACATTTTCATGTATTTGTGGACAGTGTAGATTGTTTTGTAGTCTGTGTGAGGATGGGTAAAGCCAATATCTGCGTCCATGGGTCTTGAATTTCTGGTTAAAAGGGAAGTGCTGACCCTTCCAACCTGTGTTACCCAGGCTTGTGGTGCAGGTTCTGCAAAACGGGGGGGGTTTCATGGGGCAGTTGCGTTTGGGAAGTCTCCTCATTCTGTTACTATCTCTGAGTTGCTTCAATATACAGGTGGGTCTTAGTTACACTGAACTGATCTTAGGATGTGAATCAAAACCTCAACTCTGAGTTTTTTAAGGTGTTCAGAGTATGTGGAATGTAACATTAAGGAATAAAATGAATCTTCATTGTTATCCAGAAGCCTGGGAGGAAACCGCTCTTCCTTATCTTTGTAAAATAACAGTGTCTTTGGTCCAAGGCTGCTTAGATGACTGTGTAAGGCCAGATTTTGTCCATCGTAAATAAAGTGAATGGGCTTAGGGACTTCACATGTAAATAAAGTGCCCATTCCATCTGCCTCTGTGTGGCTTGACCCACAAAATAACAACAAATGCTTTCACTGCTTGAAAGAATTTGATGAATATATTATGTTGGCCAGGTGTAAGGCTGTGATCTGTGGCATTTTGTGCCTCGTGTGGGCATTGTTCTGTCATGCGGCACAGTGGGCTGCGTTAATGGAGTCTTTGGGGATAAAGAGAGAGGGAATATGGACAGAAGCTGTTGTTAGGCAAAACAAATTATAGAGTGGCTCATCCAGAGTGAGAAGTGTTGTGACTGATGTAGTTTCAAACATCATTTTTTCAGTAATTGTGCTGTTTGAATTGTGACCTACTTTAATAACATTCTATCATTTTTAATATTTCTTTATTCATTACATTTTATACACACTCAGGTGGTTTACTGCAAGCTGTGTGGAAATTACAATGAAGGTCAAGTGCTCTTTGTGAAGATAACTTATTACTGAAAATATTAACTTGTTGTCATTATTGTTTTCCAATGTAGAAATTTTGTTTGTCTGGTGGATGAAGAGATGATGTTGGGCTTGTGTTAAAGTGTGTGATTACTGTCAGTACACCAAAGTCCCTCCAGTCATAGGTCTGAGATGTACATGATCACTGGACAAGTCTCACTTTAAATTGATTTATTTTTCTCTACACTGTTAAGCTGGTACAGGCCCTTACTAGAAACATCTTTCAGATTAGGACTGGCTTATATACATTTAATGTTTAAATGCTTTCAGTTAGCTGAAGCCAAACTGAAAATTGCAATTTTACTATTGAAATAACTGTGCCTACACATGGTTTTGCCTTTCAAATGAGCTTAAATTTGTGCTTTAAATTCTGTCAGCTCAATATTTTTCATGAGGTAAAGGCTTTGTGGCTTGGTCCACAGCAGGACAGTGCAGAGCTGGAGTCAAGCCTTGGTTAGGGTTGAGAGTTTGCTCTTTATTGCTAATGCTGGTGTCACTTCAGTAAAATCACAAGTTTTGTACAGCAGTTACACACACAAATAACCTTCCAAGAGTTGCGCTGTGGTTCGTGGACGTGTAATTGTAAATTGCATGCAAGAGTTTGGAAAAATGTGTCCTGAGATCAGGACATGAGGATCACTGGCTTCCCAAATCATAATCCCTCTTTGGTGCAGCCTACATATTAATTGGCTTAGAGCTATTAAAAAAAAAAAGCTTTTCAGCATCCCTGCTATCTTTACAAAGTGTAACAGACGTGTTGGATAGTCATGCATCATTTCTTGCACATTATTGCAATAGGATAGTTTTATGTAAAGGTCAGCTGTGCTTGGTGTCTAAAACGTCCCAGTTTTTATTATGCATATTTGAGTTTTCTCTTAAGAATCAAGTATAGAAAGTGTAGAAAGGAAACAGAAGGGTTGCAGTGAATGTTCACTGTCTTGGCTGTCGCAGCGGTTGGGGTTGAAGTGTTACCGTGTCTCACTTCACGACCAAAGTTCTAGTCTGCTGGTTTGATGTGGCAGGTCTAAAGGTTTCCCTGATCCAAAGCCAGAGAGACTCCACTTAGAAGTCATCGATATCTGATTTTCCTTCTGAACTTTGTAATTTGCATTTTGTATAGTCATGTATTCTAAGTATAATATGGAGGAAAACTGGAGTAATTGGGTAAGTATTCTGCTCTTTAAGATTCTGGGCTGCTGGATTAGGTTTGGGTTGGACAAGTAAGTTGGAAAGACAATAATAGTTTTACAGAAACATGAGGGATTTTTAGCTGAATGTCTATTTTTTGAATGTGATTGAGCTACCCTAGACAAAGATTTCATGTCCTCCCAGCATGAAAAAGAGGTAGTAGAAGAGGAGATGATTAGCCCAGAAAAGAGAGCAGTTATGATAGAGACCTATTAAAATCATATGGAGAACTGAATAAAGAATTGTCTTTTCCAGTAAATGAAGTGAAAGGTGTCCCGTGGAAGGAGCAAGCAGCAGATATAGAACAAGTAAGAAGTTTCATGTGAGGTGGCTTTATGCAGGAAAGCTCATTGCCTTGGGATGTCATGGGTTCTAAAAGCTCACACAGACCAAACAATCTTCTGGAAAAGTTTATGGTAGAACTGAGGACTATTGTATGGGCCGATCCTGCTTCTGGTGTAGGAATGCCAGGCTCACAGGTGTCTGGAGGGTGGAAATGTGCTCTGGTGAATAATTGCCATATGTGTCTGCTCTTGGTGATTGCCAAAGAGTCAAGGTTACCGTACACAGGGCCAGCTGGCCCATTGCTCCGAGACAGAAGGGCATCTTATGCAAAGGTGAAGAATTTAGCCAAAGGCCAGTGCAGGGTAGTTCACCATCTCCTCTCCTCTGCTGTCATCCAGCTCTCTTGAGATAAAGGTGTTTGAGCTGGTCTAGAAAATGGGAGACGGGAGAAGTTGTTTCTAAGAGGCAGGCATCACTGTTGGAAGAAAGATTGAAAGTTCTAGCAAGGCACTTGGTTTTGCAAAGGCATAGAAAACTGAAGTAATTCCTTGTGCAGCGGACTTATTTTGCTGTAGTTTCAACTGGTGACTTTGGTTTAAGCCTGTTAGTTCACTTATTTAGTGACACATGCTCTGCCCTTGCTGTTTGACAGTGTGATGATGTATCTGTTGGAGTTGCTTGTTCTTAGCAAATACTTATGTGTATCTGTATCTGGCTGTACAGCTGTAAGGTGCTTGTGAAGTGACTCAGGAGAACTTTAAATGTATATATTTTTAAAAAAGAGGGGAAAAAAGTGTCCTGATATAAAGTGTTGAAATGAGAACTTGCAGAGCAAGGACAGAGTGTGTTGATGGAGTGTGTTGGTTCTGACACTGGATGCTGGACTATCCTGAGCATCAGAGGTTGAAATAAGATGATTCATGTGCAGCTTTGTCAAACAACCATTCCAGCTCCTGACTTAGTCTTTAAAACATCACCTTTTCAGTTTAAAAATCTTGCAAATTTAAACAATCTGTGCTTTTAATTTTTTTTTTTTTTTTTAGTTTAGAAACCATTATATTGCATTTAAGTAATGTTTAAAGCTTTGTTCTGAGCTCATGGGATGGAAACTCGATTCATTTTTTTATTGGAAGTGGAGAATCTTGGGTAATTGCGTGATGACAGGAATTAAGGCTTAAGAAGAACGGTAGATACCATCAGACTTGTGATAAAATCTTAAGAGTGGGCAACACTGTGTAGGCCACTGAGCAGCTGTTGGATTGTAATTAGATTTGATCATTATCAACCTGAGCCAGATTTCCACAGGTAACTTAGGCTTGAAAAGGTACATGTACCAATCCCTCAAACAACCCCCTCCTCCCATTGAACAGCTCCTCCATGATGGTGAAATGGGGTGATCAGGCATTTTTTTCTTTCTTTCACAGTTTACTTTGCACAAGCTCAGGTCACCTTGTGCCTTGTCACAGGAGACCAGGAGTTCTTCCCATGTGGAGGACTCCTCTGGGCTGAATATCACTGGTGCTCCTGGAAGTTGTGGTTTGCCCAGTTTATTCTGATTCTGGAGATCTTACTTTGGAACAGGTTGTTTTTCAGTGGAAGTGCTTGTCTCTTCCAGAAACTTTCTGTATACAAATTTTGAAGAAATAAGAGATTAATCTGGTAGCAAGAACATCACCTGTTGCAGGGTTCTAGGGTATGATGACGTTTCTTAGTGGGAGGACCTGGAGTAGAGTTTTATTAATAATTTAACTTATTACAGACTCTGTTGCCTTCAGATTATCACTTCAAGTGCAAATAAATGGTGGAGTTTTCATGTGGCAACATTTAAAAAGCAAAGTTCAGATACTGTAATTGTGCCTTGAGTTATTAACAGAACCATACAAAAAGGTTCCTCTACTCTAATTTCATTAATAATGTATTTTGCAATTGTCTGGAGACATCTGGCTGACAACTTTTTTTTGGTACGTTGTGAAACAAATTGGTAACTGACAAAGATTTCATCATTGGAGTTACGCTGTAGATCATGGCTGCTAGGAATTTCCCAGTGACAAGGAGATCATATAGCCCTTATTTCCAAAGTACAAATTAGGGAATGGAACAGCATTTTTAACCTGTCAGCACATGTCAACAGATAGGAACAGAGATTGGAGCAATTGTGCTTTTTGAAGGAGAGTGGCGTGTCCATCTAAGCTAGTTAATTCATTCTTTCAGTGTGTATCCTGATTTATTCCCCCCCGCCCCTTTATTGCAGAAGCAGTATGAACACGCTCAATGGCGTGCACTTCAGTCCTCCAAAGAATTTCGCCAGAGCAGTTTATGAACCAGCCAGCCTTTTTCTGCCAGTGAGATTTCTCTTCCTACTTCTGCCTATTCATTGCAAACATCATATTTTACCTTGCAGATGTCGGATGCTGGCTCTCTAGTTCTGTTCACCTTTGCTTCCCCTGCAGCTCCCACATCTGATTGGGCTCTGGGCTCTGCAGTTGCCTGGCTAACTTGCTTTCTGCCTCATTTACTCCCCAATGACTGCTGAACGACGATGTTCCCTGAATTCAGGACCAGCTCAACTTTGTGACTGGCTGCTCAGGATGCTGCCGCAGCAGCAGTGTATTTAGTGACTTAGTTTTAAAGATGTATAGCCATACATCTTTTGAATTGTAAAGCTAAATTTCATTAGCTTCACCAGAAGAAAGGAATGAACACTAAGGAAAAAATATACCACTGAGGCTACTGTAAGAAATTCTAGCTAAATGATTCAGCAAGGTGGAGCCAGTGCCAAGCATGGGTAAGCACTGGTACACTCATTGTGTGCTTTGCTGGAGCGAAAGCTGGTTACCTGATATATCCTGATAATATCCTGATATATCCTGAACATTTATTACAAACACCAAACCAAACCACATGTTGAGTTGCTTTGGTACTTTGCCCTTGAAGAAGTGTGCACCAAGGTTTTGGAGAGCTTTAATATTTTTTTCCACTGAGCTTGAGACCTTCTTTAGAGTAAACCTGAGGCAAGTTGAGACCACTGTCATCTTAGAGTTCTGACCTCTTTTTCGGCGTGAATTTCACAGAGGCACTGAACACAGATTAGGGGTGTGAGCTGTGAGTGCTGTTCCCCATCAGTTGTTTTTCACTGTGCAATATTGTTTGTTCAGTCCTTGGTGGCTCAGAGTGAGTGTCTTGGACTAATTCCTTTCCACGGCTACACCTGCGTCTTTGTGGTCCCTCATTAATCTGCTGATCACTGACTTCAAGCCTGTGGGCAGGTGAAAAAGTGTGTGACTGTGTTTTTTTAGTTTCTTTTGTTAAGGTTCTGCTCAGTCAGAGTTGAGTCTTTCAATAGAGACTTGTATGGGCAGATTGCAGTGACTTTTTTGTGCTTATTTGCAACATCTTTCTTCCAGCAGATGCAGGGCCTGTTCAGATCCCTGGGTGGGTGTATCCTGACTCTCTGGAAGTTCAGGGAGAGCTCTGATTGCTCTATGCCTGCCTTGTGTACTGTCTTAACAAAGAACCCCCTTTATGTGTCTATCTTCCTGATTGTTTTTATCAATTTTCCCATCTAACTAAAAGTTCTGTGTCTCATTTATAATCCCAGTTTCTTATATGTTGAAAAGCAGCTGGTATTTTTGCCTTAAAGATCCTACAAATAGCATGCTAACAGCAAAGAAACAAAATGCTAGAAAAACTGACATAATTTTGACTCAATTCCTTAGTTAATTGGGGCTGAGATACGACATTCATGTACTTGGTTGTATTCTGTGGCCATCTGATTTATAATTTTAACATTGATTATCCTATAGGTGACATATTATTGTAGATCTTGGCTTTGAAGCCAGATAGCTGCTTGTGCATATTTAGAGGAAGGGAGAGACAGCAGAGCTGGACAGTGATCTTGATTTTTGGTGTTTTTCTTTTGGAGGAGGCAGAATTTGAGACAAACCTGGCAGCGCTCCATGGCAGAGGAACTTGCAGTGATGCTACAGTTTTGTTGGTGCCACTGCAGACACAAAGGCTCAAACAAATCAGAATGAACTGAGAGGAGCAGATGGGGCAAGTGAGAAGTTGGGAAATCATTCAAAGTGTTAGACACTGAACGATTTCAATTTTCCTGAGACAAGCGGGTGCCATGGCACAACATGGCTCTTTTTAACACTCAGCACACGTGAGACAATTTTGGAATAAAAGCTGCATCAGGTGTTCTGTTTCCAAATATTCCTGCCTGAGGGAGTGTGTTTGCATTTGGCACAGATGTCTGTAAGGGGGATGGGTGGTGAAAACAAGCTTATCATAGATCTTTTCAGGTGTTTTGTTGACCACTCTAAGCATAGTGTGTCTGTACAAGAAAGGTATAAAGTTCCTGCTTCTGAGGCAAAATGGGAGTTTTTAGGGATATCACAAGGCAGTGGCAGTCAGAGGTCAGACAGAGATACGTCCCTTCTGCTAAAAATATTGTCTTGATTTTAATAGCCTCTTTAAAGGATGCAATTTTCCTGTACAATGAGAGTACCCAAAAGAGTAAATGCCTCATTTTGATAAATATGAGTGGTGGAAATGTGAATATCTTCATGTGTGCAAAACCCAAGCAGCAACTCCCGGCAATGGGACAAAATGGCTCATCTTCCCAGTCCTGAGTGATGGTTTTGCCTTGTGCTAGGAGTGGATATTGTGAGTGGCATGTTATTAGAAGCTCAAGTAAGCCTGACTCTGTGGTCTAAGCTTAGTGTTTCCTCTGCTTACAGTTTAAAAAAGCTTCAGTACTAGAAGATATAGAGAGTGGAGACATTTGTAATTTTGAGGGTGGAAATGCTCTGACAACATCAGCTAAGCTGCACCCCATCAATAATGAATTCACAGAAATTCCTCAGAATATGTGACCTCTATTCCTCTGTATTGTTTTTCTTCTGCTTAAGATTCGTCTTTAAGGGATTTGGCTTAGAAATAGGGAAATGAGATATAAAGAATTCTGTTCCCATCTGGTAATTGCAGCCTAAACACGATTTTGCAGTATTTATTGTTTATAAATGCATAAATAGACTGTAGATAATTCATACTTTAATGCTGTGGGGCATAGGAAAGTTGGTTGTAGGAAAATGTATCTGATAAGGCACAGCTCCAGCAGAAAGAAAAGGAACCTAAAAAGCAGTTGGATTCTTTCCATCCACCCTACAAAGAAGAAAATTGGTTTGCAGGAAATATAGGTCATGGCACTGTTCTGGCATCTTGATGTCACTGTTGGTAAGTACACTGTATTGCTCACAGCACAATTTGGGACTCCCATTAGAGCTGTTCTTTGCTGTCAGATTTAAAGGCCATTTAATATCCCTTATCTGATCTAATGCACTCCTCCTCACACAGACAAAGAAAATTTGGAAGGTGGTATATGGGGTTTTTTATTTTTTTTTAATTAAGTTATTGAAAGCCACTTTGGAGACTCTTCCTGCTGTTGCACCCGAAAGTCAGTTACTTCACCTGGACGCCGGGATCAGGGATGCACTGTGAATGGGGCAGAGGAACTAAATTCTTCTCCCCTCTCCAGGGCAAAACACAGAAGAAATGAAACCTTGTGTTGCTGTGCCACAGGGTTTTATGGATACAAGCCTGTTACTGGTGAAAAGCCCTGGCTTTTTGAACACGACATTCACCTTTGATTAGGAGATTAATCTAATTTCTTTGTGTTAGAAAATATATTGAAAGCAGCCGTATTCTCTAAGTTGGGTCGTCTGTATTCTCTGTGTCCGGCAGCAGGACAAGGTGAGTGGTTTTGGCAGGAATGGGAGAATAAGGGCGACAGTGTCTCTGTGGGGCAGGGGGACAGCGCTGCTCCCTTCTTGGAAATTGTGGCACTGGAACGTAGAGAAAGGAAATTATTTTTCTGCACGGTTCTATACAACTGGCTACTGTGGACAATATAGAGGCCAAGATGAAAACAGAAGGGTGAACCGGGAATTTGGGTGAGGAACTGTAGCTACGCTGTGGTTTTTTGCTTTTTGGCTTTTGAGGTGGGATGCAGTGGAGCAGGCACAGGGATGTGACCATCTCCTCTCTGGGACAGTGCTCGCTGGCTTCTCTTCCTCACCTGTCTTCTAGTGAATCAGAAATAATAATGCTTACCTGCACTGCAGTGTATTTAGGCACACTCTGATGTGATGCACCTTTGAAGAAGGATGGATAGATACTTACATATTTCCAGTTGGTTTGAGATGTTCTTTGTGTTCTCCAGCTTTCATAACCTCGGGTCCGTGTTACAGTGGTAGGGATGGACCTTGTATCCATCTCACAGTACTTCTGTACCTTTAGCAATTATGTGCTATGTATAAATACATCTGACTTGCTGAAACTGTTTCATATCAGTGTATTTTTTTTTAATGCTTTATCTCAAATAAGGCTGGAGGTTAACAAATCCAAGAAATCAGATGAAATCAAAGTCACTTTCAACCCTTTTGTTTCCATTGAAGCTCTAGCGAGTTACTGCTGCTCAATCTGGATATTTGCAGGCATGACAAAGATATAAGAATGCAACTACAGATTTTTATTGCTGCCCCAATGTATTTCCAGTGTGGCATCATTACTCTGGAGTTCATTAAGAACAAACAAAAGCAGTGGAAAGCGTTCTGCTGGTAACGCGCCGCTGCACAGCGTGGCTCGTGCTCTGCTGCCTGGTGGGACGCCCCAGCTTAGGAATGAGCAGCATCCCAACAGTTTCCTCTGCAGCTTGCCTGAAGATTTCCTAAGCCCCTCACCAATTCAATTCATTATCTGCTGGTACGCTTGCATAAGAAACAGGATTTTTATTTTATTATTTTTAAACAGGCAATAGGGGAAAATGTCCTGTGGTGCCAAGTAGGTTTTTCTTTTGAGTTGATCTAAGTACCAGACCAGTCTTATTGTGTCTTGGTTTCTTAGTTTCTTCTTATCATTTAAAGCAGGATTTGGAGGACATATTCTTTGCATCCTAAACAGGGTGGTTGTGTGTATGTGTGTACTTTTGAGTTTTTTAATTAAAAAAAAAAACCTTTCTGGCTTACTCTGGCCTCACTATTTCCTCCTTCAGTGGAGATACGGGGTACGGTCAAGTGCTTGGGGGTGTCACTGGGACACTCACACTTTTAACCAATTGCTGTTTGAGTCATCTGACTTAGATGACATCTAGAAGATGGAGGTTTAAAGCCTGAATTCCTGAGAATCATAGGTGGGGAATTAAGAAAACAGAGTTTTTTGGGAAAGGCACCGCAAAGGATGTACAAGGGAGATGTACTGTAAGACATCTCTCAGGGATTGCTTTCAAGCAACTATCATTAAATGTTCTGATAGATACATCTTCTTCAAAAGTGTTTCAGCATTATGGGGATTGTAAATATATTCTTTTTCAGATTTTAAAAATCCCAAACACAATACCTTTGGAGATGTGTTTGTTCTTATTATTTTTCTTATATAAAAAAATGAGCAAACAGAAAGCTCTATCAGTTGTGTGTATCTGATTGAAATGCATAGATTCTTATATATGAATTATTATTGCATGCAGTTGTACAAAAAGAATGAAAAAGCTGAGTTTAGGACCCCTTGAAAATAATCTATTTCTGTTAGACGTGCATATCATTTAGATATACACTTGTCTATGCAGCGTACAATTTTTCACGGGCTCTTTCAGAGGTAATTTTGGAAGGCGGAATGTGCTGTGTGAATATGGTACTTCAAACTGTAGAATGCTTCCATGAGAAAATGTAGGATTAGCCTGCAAATAATCTCTTCAAAGGCCCTATTACAATTCTGAACTCTCAGATGGCTTGGCTAGGCTTTGCTATTGCTTTAGAGGGACGGAGAATGTTAAAACCATTTACATGTATTGTCACAAAATAATTTTATGTGGTTGATCCTGCCTGACATGATGCTTCACAACATGATGGAAAATTCATAAATGTTTTCTTCAATTCGATGCTCAAGAAGCACTTAAAAGTGCTCATTTCTTTAAGAATTATTTTCTGTCTTTATATCCAACTCATAGATTATGGTCAAGTGTTCATTTTTATGGTATTTACAAGAAATCAATTGAGCCAGCTTGCTCATAACACCCTTCCCTTTCCTTCCACCGCCTGCCCAGGCACATCCTTGCAGCATCGGGGAACAAAGAGAGTTGAGATTCTGAGCCATGCTCAGATTTGATTTAATAATGCATTTTCCTGTAGTAAATTTTTGAGAGGCTGGGTTGTTTGTGGTCAAAGATTCTAAGGTTATGTCCATTATGTTAAAGACTGATGGTTAATAAGTTTTTCAGCTGTCTAATATTTTAATTGGGGGTGAAGTTCCTGGTTTTGTATTTGTAATCTCTGTGTGTGTCTGTCTGTCTGTCCCTGCCCCTCTGCTTAACCCACAGATGCCTAGGGACAGTCTTCACTCCAGCTGCTCATTCCTTTAGTGGTAAAGCATCCCACTTTCCTCTTTGCATGGACTGGGAGTTTGTCAAAGATAGTCTGCTCTGGGCATTGAACTCTTGGAAGAAGCCCAGATTAATGGAGGAATCTCTCTAACCAATTAATCAAACTGTATTGTCTGTTTGGGCTAAATCACAGAAGATTGAGTTGTTCCTTAGAGCATTAGCTATGGACTCTTAAGTCTGCTTGTGGAAAAGTAATGCTGGTGCATCCTGAGGCTTTAGATTTAACTGCGGGTGGAATGAAACCTGTTCAGGGGTTGTACCGAAATCTGACAGCTACTGTTGGAGCGATTGTGGTGTAATAAATTCAGGCTCCGTCTGTTCACCCGAATTTAGATGAAGCATAGAGCAACAATGTGCTGGTATGTGTGTTATGACCTCATGTTTACAGACTGGATATAGGTGCTAAACATCTCACGGTGCTAGTGATGCTTCAGAATTCACATGGAATTGCTGGAATTGGTTCAAGAGTTTACCACAGTGAGTGGCTTGACTTCCATAGTTGGGCAAGTTTGGTAATTCTGCATAACAGCATTTACTGTTGGACTGGTGTATAAGTATTTGGAATATAGATCAGTGTCCAAGGCTGACCGTAACTCCCAGTATGTGAGGTGAACCTTCTTTTTCCTGTTAGAGGATTTCTCTGTGGTTGTCTCGCTTCCCTCCAAAATGGAACTGGGGTTTTACTCTTGGCCTTCAGGAAGGACATTCTCTGCTGGACTGATCTACACTTTGGTTTGCTATTTGGTATACCATCACTAGCAAGGCTTTTTAGTCTTACAGATCAGTTTGTATTATATGACAGGTTTCCTGAGAAAGAGAATGTGTGTGTGGTGTTGGTGGTATAATCCTGAATCCAAGCCTGACAAATTACATGTTACTAATTAGAAAAAATCATCCTCGTTTTGTTCCTGGTTCTGCTTCCGTGGTTAAGGTGGCTTGCTCTCACATGGTGTGTTCTCCTTTCCACGGGATATTTTAGTGACTGTGGAAGGGAGACCAGCTCGCTATCAAACAGCTGGGTAGGATTTAGACCCTTCCTACAGTTGCTGTAGCCAGTAGCTTTACTTGCTTGGGTACCATGTTTGTTTTAATTTGTCGTTTTGTGGCTTGACCTTTGCGTTTTCCATAAGCGAAGTGTGCAGCTTGGGAAGCGCTGGGTACATGCTGATGTCGATTTTATAGCTAATGCTCTTTGCTGGGGGAGGTTGAAGAAGAGGTTGTGGTGAGAGAGCTCTGAGGAGCAAAGCATGTTGCACATCATCAGGTTGCAGAAGTGTGGACTCAGCACATTGATGCTGTTATACTATCCCCTCTGGCTGCCTGGGACCAGGTGATGAGACTGATTTCTCACAGAACTTAGTTGCCTTTCGCAAGTTCATGGTAATTATTGGCCTTTGCACCCAAAGTGAGCACTGCTTTTTGAACCTCAGTTTGTGTTAAGTGGAATTAATGGTTTAAAAGGTGTCTCTGTGATATATTAAATAGCTAAACTGGTTCAGTATTTCAAAGGCATTAGACTGCTTGGTTACCATAGTGAGCATAGCAGGAAATTTTTGCTAAACATTGTGATTGGTTTTGTTGAGATGCATGAGTAAAGGAGTTCATAATCTGGGTTATTCTGCAATAGAAATAATGTAGCTAGCGGAACAACCTTAATGAAAATGTACCAATGTCCCCTGTTTTCAGATAGCAGAGAGAAATGTCTCATTCTGTCAAGTAGGAAGTCTGCTTGGTTGTGTTTACAGCCACTTTGGACAAACCCAGTGGTTGCAAGCGGTGTGTCTGAGGGTGAGACAGGCGATGCAGCGAGCGTGAGTGATCTCAGCCGAGGAGCCTGTTCAGTCCCTTACACGGCTTGGAGCCGGTGCATTGGCTACAGCAACCATTTGCTGGATCTTGTCCTGTTTTTCTGCTGTGAATCTGTATGTTGGGTTAAAAATCTGGTAACAAGTGAAAAAAGAGTAAATATAAAAGAAGTAGGAAGGATCCCATAGGCATTAGGAAAGGTTTCCTTTTTGTGCTGGGGTCTGACTGATGTGGTAGCCGTGCTGGGACAAACTGCAGGGATGCTTAAGGTAATCAAAACTGCTGGACAGTCCGGGCAGTGACATTGAGCTCTGGGTAGATGGTATCTATGAAACCTCCTTCCGTTGTTCGCTTTCCCGGGATGTTTCTTCAGCCCTTTTCAATCACCAGTTTTCACTCGTATTCACAGAAATCTGGTATTTGCTGCTTGGGGATGATGCTGGAATGCCGCGCTGCTGGCTATACAGCGAGCAGCTCCGGCAAGGAAAGGCTTCTTTGGGCCAGTGCTTGTGACCATAACCTTTGGCTACTGAGACTCTTCACTTGTGTTTTCTGTGATTCAAGCTCATGCTAAGCACTGCTGTAAACACACACTGAGCTGGACTGCGGATCGGTCCCCACGCTGAGACTGCAGTGGGATGTGGTGACCTTTTCAGGGAGGCCTGGTCTCCGCGGGAGATGCCTCCCTGCCACAAGAGATCAGCTGCATGGCCAGTATTTTTGGCAAGGTTGTATTTTATTACTTTTTAAATTTGCCTCTGGTCAGGCTTTCTTTTCTGAGATGGAGAATAGCAGCAGTGGGTGCATTGATTGTTGTTTGTGGTGTTTCTAACTTACAGAGAGATGCCTGCAACTCAGGGTCACCCCACTTTAAAGTGTGTGTTTATGAATTTAAAATTACAAACACTTCTTTTTTCTCCAAATAAGCCCTGTAACAAGTTGATCCTTCAACTCACCCACAAATAAGACTGTTCCAGTGAAAGAGGCTGTTTTATGGGATTCATTTTGAATGCTATTCAGAGAAATTAGTGTAGGCTTTTTGAGCAAATTAGTGAGAGCATGGAAGGACCACAGAAAGGCTTTTTCCCCTTAAGATTTGTAGGATCTTATGAAGGGAAGGAAAAAAGTGGTAATTAAATAATTTTTTTATAATGAAATAAAATTATGCAAGCTCTGAGTTTGAGCTTGGATAAGTTCTTAGCTCTTTCTGCTAGTAAAATTTTTTATTTTAAATTGAGGCTTTTAGAAGGGAAAGGAAATCACTTAATCAGTGCTTCAAATGTGTGTGTATATATGGAGGTGTGGGTATTCCCTTTGCAAGATGTTAAAGAGTTTGGATTTACGATGTTGTTAAAAAATATATGTGTAACTTGTATGTGTGAAATGATTGAGGCATCTAATCTGTGGGGTTGTGGGAACCTCAGAAGCTGAGTTCATGATTAATATAATTAGCTGAGTTCACCTGAAGTGTTTATCCTGGGGAAAAAACAGTGAATCAAGTCTCTGGATCTTTCACTGGGACTTTTCAATTATTTGAATTGGAGAGGGGCATTTCTTGTTGCTTGAATTAGATTAATATTTTGTGGGTATGCTGCTGAGACAGCTACAATTTAGGGCATGAGGAACTGGGGAAAGTATTTGTGGACCTCTCCTGTTGAACAAAGTTATATCTTTGACTCTCAATAACATAAGTTCTAAGGGGAAAAAGTCAGATTGTTGGAATAACTTAATCTGATTCTTGTGAAAGTACGACACGTGTGGACAGTGTGGTATTGAAATGCATCATGGGGAGCAGGAGAAGAGCAGATATGGCTGTGGAGGGTCCCAGCAGCGTCCCCTCAGACTTCACACTAAATGGAAAGTAACTTGGACATGTGCCTCATCTATGCATGGGACTAATAGACTGTATGCCACTTGATCTGTGTGCTTGTTTGTATTTAAGGTACTCTTTGGGTTCCATCTACCTCTTGACTAACTCAAAATGTCCAGAGGAGGTGACTCTTCAAAAGGGACAGAGATGGATATGGTAGCTTGCTGGCGATGGGGACCGTGTTTCCTTGGCAACAGCATCCCCACAGGTGCTTGCAGAAAAGCTTTGACCTTCAGTCCTGTTTGTGAATTCAGAAAGTCTCAGGTTTGGCTGCGCTGTTGGTCTGGTTTGGTGTTAAAGGCAAAATGCTGAAATGCGAAAGCAACAACTTCATTCATGGTTGGTTGAAATCACATGTGGTAAAGCTGCTGCCCAGACGTACCAGACACCCATGGACCTTGGGATGAGCCAACAGCCGCACTGAAGCTATTCAAGTAATTTTTTGAGGCTTTGGCACACCTTCACATCAAAAGACAGATGCTCTGTGTGTGTATCTTGCATAATCAAGGTGACAATAAACCTGGGATCTTATTATAAATACTTTTGAAATACCTGATTGCTGATTAACTTCATCAAGCTGCATTGACAACTCAGCTGAGATAATGTGGGCAGGAAAAAAAGCCTGTGAGAGCGCTGGGAACTGCTGGGAAACCTTTTCTGTTTCCAGTGATGTTTTCAAAATGGTGTTTGCAGGTGCTGGTCTGGCAGATGATGCTCAGTAAATCAAAGCCAAACCCTGGTCCAGGGAGGGCAGCAGCCTTTTATCCTGATAGTCTGGGATCTCTTCAGCCTTTCTGGTACGTTGGGACATGACATTGTGAATCAGGAGGAGGAAATGAGATTCAACAAAGCTTTTTTGTAATGTCCATGTTGACTGTGAGCAGGTTCTCGGGGGGTCTGAACAGGCACTGTCTGGCTTCACTGTCTTCATCACCGTGGATGGATGGTGTGTGGGTTTAGAGCTGCTGTGACTTCAGTAGGTGCTCAGGCTGGGTAGTCAGGAAGATCAAGGATATTGTGCGAGAAACTCTCCGCTATTTGGTGCATCCTTCTCCTCTGGTGTGCCAAGGCTGTGCTGTCTTAAGTTTCACAAACTTGGTGCTTGAACTCCTTGTTTGGGGGTGACACTCATGTCTGCATGTGGTTTCTCCTCTCTTCCTCTTGTCTCTTATCCCCAGTGTTACTTTTTCAGGGCAGGGACAACACATCAGCCTACTTTAAAATAACCAATAAAACCCTGAAATAAAAACAAACCTCCCACCTTGAATCACTGAGTTTGTCACAAAAATTAAGCATGGTAGCTACTGTTTTGGATGCATTTCACCTGCTAAGAGATACTGCAGTCAGCACCATATGGTAGCTTTTTTTTTTCCCCTTTTTAACAAACTTACAGCAGCAATTTGTTTCACCCGTGAGCCAGCACCACAGTGTGCATTTCTTAATAGAAACAACCTAAGACGGGTGAGCTTTTCTTTTTCGGTTTTCAAGGAGCATTTAGCTGAGCTTCAGAGCCTGGTTTCTGGCATTGTACTATTTGCATTTTAACTCTCTTCGACATGTAAAAGTGAGGGGGCTGAAGGATAGAAGGACTTGACTAGTTTTCTGACCAGAGCCTCCTCAGTACTTCAGTCTTAACGCTTGCAAATAACGCACTAAGATTTACCTGCCTTTTAGATTTATTACCTCGATGTCTATATGTCACCCTGAGATTATGAAAAGAAAATGGTTGCAGATATGGAAAATCTTACTTTATTTGACAAGTGGACTGAAACTGCAGGCTGAATTATAGGTGTATCTGTGCTGTAAAACAGGGCCCAGTGCTGGGTCCCTGGTCTTCTGAAAAGCAGGACAGTGTTAAAACACCTTATTGCTACTGGTACCGTGATGATGGGTCAGTACTACTTTGAACTAGTATCTTTGGTGTGGATGTGTTTTGTGTGGCTTTTTTTGTTTGTTTGTTGTTGTTTGTTTGTTTGTTTGTTTGTTTTTTAATTACCAGGCATACTCAGATTTTGAACAGCTTGCTGTACTGTGCCACATGAGCTGAAATACTTAATGCAAACCCACAGTTAGTTCAGGCTCCCTTTACCTTAAAGCTTTTTTTTTTTTTTTTTTTTGTGACTACCAGACTGACTATGAATTTTTGTATTCTTAGGCTTCCTTAAAACTTGGGCAAGTCCTGCAAAGCCTTAATAGCCTAGAATGACATCTCCAGAGTGGAAGGGTGACCTAGTAGCATCACAAGTTAACCTGCAATGCAACAGCCTCATGTTTAATTCCCCTTCCATTATTGATTCTATATGACTCCAGGTGAATTGTTTAGGTTAGGGAGGCAGTAGGATTCCCTACCTCAAAGGGCTGTATGAACACACATGCACAACGCAGTGGGTCTCGGATATTGTGATATCAGAGGATGTGTAAGGAGTAGATATCCCATTTCAGACCCTGTCACCTCCCCAGGCAAAAGTTAACGAGGGTCATGGTGAGACCTCATTCAGATGCAGGAGCTGAGGTCCTGGTGTCTCGCATCTTTCCTCCCTGTCCCTAATTGATCCTGGGCTCTTGCAGTTTGTGATGGCCATCTAATTCTGGATCGATAGCTCGGGTTACTTTTGTTATATCAGATAGTGTTGATAACCTGGGTCTGTAAGTTGTTCACTTGGTGATAACCATTTCCTCTGCTTAATTAGGAATATCTGCTTAAAAATGAGATACGTATCTGGGTGAAAAGCAGGTTACAAATGGTTGCAATTAAACCTCACCGTAGTAGCTTTCCTGTATCTTGTCTCATTGTGTTTCTTTTTCCCTTCTTTAAACTATATGAATGCACGTTTCTAGAGGGTACAGTTGTTCTGTTCAGAGCTCAAAATCATCTAAAGTAAAATGAGTTTGGACTGTCACACATCTAGCTTTGCTCCTTTCTTGCATCCTTGTGTTCTTTAACTGGAATAAAATGTACTTTTAATTTCACAAAGCTTTAGAAACAATGGGGAGCTCTGAGTGGTTTTTCTTTTTAAATTAACCAACTTATTTAGAAACAAGATGTGACTTTTTGTGGGGGCGATTAAAAAGTTATTAAAGCGGTACCCAATGGCGCTGCATCTACAGCTAATGCTCTGGCAGTGTTTCCTTTAGACTTACTTTAGGCAAGGCTGGACTCGAGACTGGAATACAAATTGTCAGCTTTACAGCTAACCAAATTTTCTTGGATGAAATTGAGCTATTTGACTGGGACAAGGGACTCGATTTGTCATCGTGCTGTGATTTCTCTCAATTTTGGAAGCCGGGAAATGCAACAGTTGCCTTAATCTTTCCTCACTTCTTGCCAAAGGTAGTTATGTGCATGTCGGTGGCCCAGGAGAAGACAATGTCCCACTGCGTCCCTATGGGGAGAGCCAGCAGGAGCGTCCTCCACAACGTGGGACCTTCCAGTGCCAAATGGAAACTTCTCTTTCCTTTTGCACCTGGAGTCCTTGCTCTGTATAACAGAGATTTTAATCTGAGGTTTAATAGGGGTGGGATAGAAGGAAATAAGCCCCAATGTTCTCTATTGTGGTGTGTAGAAAGGTGAGCAAAGGGAAGGTGGTGCAGTGCCCAAGAACTTTTTATTCCTTGCAGTCTTTTAACTTCTTGCATCCTTGGCACTTGCTAGTGCTCAAGTGCTGTTCAAACTGGTTTACTTTACAAACGTAAATGAACCTGCTGTTGTTCTCATTTTAGCAATGTCTTATAGAAATACTGATTAAAAATGTCACTTAGTGATATTTATCTGTGTGGAATAAGCAGTTCTAGAAAAAAGCAGATATACATATTTCTCAGTATACTTTCATCACAGCAGAAATGGTCCTGGTAATATTCCTTGCCTGAAAGGTGCCTGTTTAGCTGGTTGGGGAAATAAATGGGAATTCACGTTCATTTTCTGAAGCACCAATAAATTCCAGTCTTCTCAACCAGCACCAGGTCTGTAGTTGAAATTCCTGGTTTGAGGGAAACCTGCAGAGATGGCTCTGCACCTACGTGGGAGGAAAATACAATTAAAATATTTGCTTCTTAAACAGTCTGCAGGTCTGTATTCTTCCCTCCTGGAAAACAGAGACCCTGAATGTGTTGCTGTGGACCCAGTGAGCTGCAAGGCGGGAGCTGAGCCCACTTGCCATTCCTGGGTGTTTATTGCCTTATTCTGACCTGCATTGTGGAGCTTCCCCACAGCGCAGCACCTGGAAGCCTTGGCTCCCTCTGAGGTGTTGTGAGCTCATCAAACTGCTGTTGTTTGTCCAAAACCTCTTTTTATCAGAAATTTTCTTCTCAGCTGTTAGAGCTGAGATTTGCTGATAGTTGCAAGAGAAAGGATGTTGTGTGCTTCTTCTGCTTTCAGATCCCATAGTCAATATTTGTTCAGCAAATGCTGATCTTCTAATTTATTTTGCAATGTAAAATCCTTCAGTAATCCAAAAATTGCTCCCTGGACTACAAAAAAAGGGACAGGATTTGATCTTGTGGGAGAGCAATATTGTCCAGTTTCTTTTTTTTTTTTCTTTAGGTAGTAGGGAGGTTATATCTCTTGCAGTAGGAGATACTTCAGAAAGCAGCTGTGTGGCTGGGGACGGCCTTACAGGATTGATTACTGAAAATCAGAGATGCCAGTGAGTGAAGAGCACACGGGGCTCCCAGGGCAGGCGGATACTTTTCCTCTGCTCAGTGGAGCAAACAGATGCACAGTATCACTTAGTCCATACCTTAGGGCACTTTATGTACTTAAATAAAGGAGGGACAACAGCAAATCGTCACCTTAATATTAACGAGAAAGATGAGTTATATAGTGACATTAAAACAGGATCATAAAGTATTTTCTTATTCCTAAAATTCTTTGAGGAAAATAAACCAAAGGATACAAACACACAGAGCATTGGGCCCTTAGACAAGAAAGCAAGACAAAGGAAATGGGGTAAAACGAATGACAAACATTTCACTTCTCACTGAATTTAGTGTCTTCAATTAGAGAAAAAGGTGGTGGGGGGGAGTGGTAGGGAGAATTGGTTAGCAAATGCCAACACCAATATCGGATATGTTCTTTCATATATGAAATTGTGCCATAATTGAGACAGATTACTTGAAGCATTAAAAAAAAAAAAAAAATCCCAGAAATGCTGATGTAGAAAAGACCTTGGGAGGTAACTCGGTATGTTGCCAGGCTCTTAGGCAAGATCAAGTGTACCTGTCTCACCTCCAGAAGCTGACAGTCTGTCTAACCTCTTTTTAAACCTTGGATATTGATTTCTCATCTTCCCTAGACAGCCTGTTCTGGGTCTTCACCACTCTTACAGTTAACAACACTTTCATTTTTCTAATACCTAATTCTTTCTACCGCTTGTCCTCCTGTCAGTTGTACGGAGAAGAACTGATGAATGTTCTCTTCTGTTACTGTCTTGTTTGACATTTTTGGATCATGCTTAGCACCTCCTTAACTTAATCTTGGCTTTACTTTGCAGGAAGAGAAGAAGAAGAAGGAAAAAAAACAAATCTTGATTCTTTCCTTGTTGACCATGCTTCTGAAATCACTTAGTTGTTTGGGTTCCTCCTTAGCCCCACTTGAATTTTCCCTATATTTTAAGGAGTGGCATTCAGAATGGGATCAAAGTGGGGTATCTGCTGAAATAGCCATTATTTTTCTAGTGCAATAGGAAAAGAAGAACAAGCTCCTTGGTCTTAGCATCTCATGCTTCTGTCATACTCCTCTGATATTTCTGGTTTTCCAGTAATACAATGTATTTTACTTGTATTCATTGTAACTGGCTGAAATACAGATACTTGGCCTTTTATCACCTCACACTTTCACTCCATGTATTTTAGAAGGAAGAATAAAATGGACAAATAGAAAGGGCTGCACTGCATCAGGTTTCAGCTTTCGGATATTATGTCCTCGTCTCCAACTTGCCGATACATTCTCTGCTGATTCTGCTCACATTTCCCAGCTCACTGTCACCTACAGTTGTTCAAGCGTTGTTGCCATTTAGTCCTGTAAGAGCAATGGCATCTCTGATATTACTGCTGATGGTGGCTATTTCAGAGATCATTTATCAGAAAAGATTTGGCAACTTTGAGCCTTGAGCCACTTTCTTACAGAGCTTTACATGAGTCTCTGTGAACGTCCAACCCGCAGGTACTAAAGATTAGAAACAATTTCTGGGTTTAGGGCTGGTTATCATTGCTTTTGCACAATTTGCATGTGTTGATTTAAAATGTTAGAGCTGATCTGAATGCTATTAGTGATTTAGATATTTAGAACCCTCTGAAATGAAAAAGATTTTACAATATTATTTTGATAATATTCTATTAGAACTCTAACTTCTATTATATTGATGCTAGCATCCTCTGTACTCTCATTTGGGACTAGTAATATTCCGTAGTTCTCCAGTGAAGAGGAACAAAAACAATTGTTAAAAGATCCATTCCCTCTCTTGGAAAAGGCTACCAGTAGTGTCAGGGAGCTCAGGTAGATTTCAGGAAGAACTTGTTAGAACGTCGCAATCCATATAAAGATGAATAGATTTGCAATATGTAGCTATGGTGGAGTTCTAAAGCACTATGAGATTCTTGAGTCTTACAATGTTATTATTACTAAATGCTTTCAAACCCAAAGTGACACGAATGCATTTCATTTAAGCTATTATTATTTCAGAGTTAATTTTACACCTAAACTGAAATAAGGAAAGCACTTTAAGAAATATTTGGGGGTGTTGCTATATTATTTAGAATTGCTTGGAGAAACAAACAAAACCTCTCCCACGTTCTGAAATGTGAGTATCTGAAAGGCCTCATTTTATTTGAGAGGAAACTGTTGAGGAAGAAATTTCAAAGCATTTTTACAGGGAAATGCATTTATCCCCTTACATGAGTGCTTACGATGATGCTTTCCTCAATGCATTCTGTGATGATTATTCATATACTCCTTGAAAATACATGGTGACTACAATATAATGAGCATTGCTGTTGGTTATCACTGTATTTGACAGAATGAAGGTTCTCTAAGTTTACAGCATTTTATTATTCTCCTCTGGGTTTCTTGCCTTACGGTCCAGTGCTCTGTAAGTCAAATCTTTCCCTGAGACTCCCCATCTTTCCTAGGGCTTGCTTCGTCTGGTCCTTTTTATTTTTCCTCATCCTTTTTTGTACCCTCTCTTGCATTTTCTGGATGCTGTTTTGAAAATCATGAACGCCTTTTGCTTTTTTTTTTTCTTCTTTTTTTTTGGTGATGTTTCCAGTGATGCTTCCAGCATCCTCATTCTCTGTTTTGCTTTCCCTTGCTCTCATGCAGCAATGTTTCCTACCCCACCAAGGAACATTTCTTTGTGTTTCAGTTTTCTTCTTCTCCTTGTGCTGCCCTGTTCTCTGAATACATCCCTCTCTGTCTCCCTCCTCTGCACATCCCTGTTGTCTTGGGGTCTCCCTGCACCCCATTTCCTCCAGGTTCCCAGTTGCAATATTTCCAGTTGATGTTGCTCTTTCCCCTCCTTCCCCCATGTTTTTCTGAATGCTGCTCTGCTTGCCTGCTGTGTCTGATTAACTGGCTCCAGGGTGCGAGTTAAATGTCAGTATGATTTTTCTTCTAGTCTTAAAAGGAGTGCCATGAAATGGAATTTGAACACCAAAGTCTTCACTTTTGTTGGGAAGAGTTTAACATAACAGTGTCCAAGGAGGCACCGAATCCCCACATGGTTTGCTTCCATTTCTAATGGCAGTTGTTCCCTCCTTAGAATCTGACCTGATCAACAGTGGCATAGTCTAAAAGACTTGAAATTAAAATGGTTGTGAACTAATGCCACTGAGTGCAGTCCCTTTAGTTCTCACATCTTGAGTCTATTTGCTGCTCACTGTGTGCTAAGACACTTGCTAGTGGTTGCAGTTTCTCTCCTCTCAGGTTACGACATTGGTCTTGATAACAGTGATAATGAGGCAATAGTTGTGCATGTCACATCTTCCCTGGGCAGCTACTGCTTAAATTTTATTTATTTAACAATACCGCAGTATTTTTCAATAAGGAGACAACAGATCATAATCAGGCTTTTCTAACAGCTTATTGGGGGTTATTAAAAAAAAAAAATGGCAATGGATGGCAGCGAGTAGGCAGGTCTGACCAAGTGTGACCAAAAGAATAGGACAAGTGAGACAGTGAGACAGGCTCTGTGTTACAAATCAATCCACGGATGACAGGCAGGACCAGCCTTGCAGGGGTCAGGGTGCTGTGGCTTTGTTCTGGATGCTGGGAAAAAGGTTAGGAAAGGTGAACTCATCAGGAAAAAAGGCCTTAGCAGGGGTGGGCTGCTTGGGCAGGAATCTGCTGGCCAGGGACCTGCTGGCCATTGTGACTCGCCTCGCTGCGGCACTGCTGGCTCTTTTCAGAGCAAGGGCTGGTATTTATGTTCAGTTTGGAGCCCCTCATCATAAGAAGGACATTGAGGTGCTGGAGAGAGTGCGGAGGAGGCGACAAAGCTGGTGAGGGGCTGGAGCACAAGTCTTATGAGGAGCGTTTGAGGGAACTGGGGCTGCTCAGCCTGGAGAACAGGAGGCTGAGGGAAGACGTTATCACTGTGTACAACTACCTGAAAGGAGGTTGTAGCACGGAGGGTGTTGTTCTCTTCTCCCAAGTAGCAAGTGATAGGACAAGAGGAAGTGGCCTCAAGTTGCGCTAGGAGAGACTTAGATTGGATATTAGGAAAAAAATTTTCACACAGTGGGTTGTGAGGCATTGGAACAGATTCTCCAGGGCAGTGGTGGAGTCACCATCCCTGAAAGGGCTTAAAAGGTGTTTAGACAAGGTTCTTAGGGACATGGTTTAGTGCTAGAGTTAGGGTATTGTTGGACTCAATGACCCTGAGGGTCTCTTCCAACCAAAATGATTTTATGATTCTACTGTGCCAAACTGGCTGGTGGGAATGTGGCACATGAGGGTTGGGCATGGAGGGCTTGACCCTTGGCTTCTGCTTTTGGCAGCCCCACAGCAGCCTGGAACCCCAGGCTAAGAGCTAATCGCAAACTTAAGGGCTTTGCTGGACCAGGACCAGAACATGTTTCATGGCTAGGCATGAATAACTTGTGCTTTAGATCAAAACTGAATTTTGATCTGCTTTATATTTAGGGACAAAGTGCTCTTATTGCATCAGTGACCCTTCTCTCTCAATTTAAAGCTTTTCTGTGTTGCTCTCAGCTGTTCGCAGATACTTTATATTAAGATAAGGATCATTGTTTGGTTTTTAGAGAGATTTAAAGTAGCCTGAGGGAAAGCAGTGCACTTGGCAAGGGCAGTTACTTGCACAATGAAGAAGACATTGCCACAATAAATACAGCAAACAAACCCAGTTCAGAAGGAAAGATATGACATTTGGGAATTAAGTCGTGCCTTACTGTGCTGTCAGTCAGGTTTGTGTTTTCTGTCAAGTGACATCCAAGAGCCACAGTCTGCTCGATCCCATCCCTGTGTCCGAGATGCGATTGGAGCTGCAATGAGCACAGAAAACCACCTGTAAGAACTGGCTTTGTATAACATGTGTGTGATGTGCAGTAGCAGATGAAAACAGAATTGGCTGTTGATAGATATATACACAATTATAACTGATATCGGGCTGTGTTGGAGGTTCTTGCCTGTGCGTTGTGCTAATAACATGATGGAGGGAAAGGCAAATAATTTTGATAATTAATCTGTGTTTGATTTCCAAAGATAAAACTTGAATAAGTTAATAATTTACGAACAGCTTCTTTTGCTTTCTTCATAAGTTGGACTGGAAGTCTCTCAGAACAGTGAAACCTTGATGACTGGAAGGATCAGGAGGAAAACTGGTTTTGAGAACAAAAGAGTGTATTTATGTTGCATTGCACATTTTGCTTGCTTTTTGCCCCATGCTCCTGGGAACTTTTTGATGGAAAAAAAAAATGACATAAACCCAAAAACTCAGCTCCTTCTTACTTGAAAACTAAATATGACTTATAAGACAAAACACATCACTTAAAAAATTGAAAGTTAAGCTGGAGTGAAATTGTGTGAAAGGTTTTAGCTGCATCTGTTAATGGCATTTTAATGCTGATTTGTCTGGTGAAGTTTTTCAGAAATCACACTTCTAAACACTCTGTATGTTTCTTAACAGCATGTTGCCTGTTGTGTGGAGTTCTTGGCTGGTTTAAAGTCTTAAACACACTTAGGATACACTGAATTGGGAGCTCAAGATTTGTTTACATATAAGATCTTGAGAAGGACACTAGAGCAGAGGTTTCATGTGTTGACATTTTAATCCTATCATATCTGAAACTCTGTGGGGAAATAACTTTAAAAGGTAAATATGTTTGTATCAGGCCAATTTTTGTTTTCCCCCTATTTCACAAAATCTCACCCTCCCTAAGATTTGCAATTATCCGGCCTCGACTGGATAATCCTCTCTCCTTCCTTTCCTCCAAACAAAAAGAGAGACTTGAATTGTTGACAGAAAACAAGCACATTTGCCTTTAGTCAGTAGCTTATGCCTAACAACGAAAGACGACTTTTGCTGCATTTTAAATGTCAGTGGGCAGAAGAGCTGCCCTGGGAGAACATGTGCCTTTTTAGTGCTTTCTTCAGCACCTGAACACCTCTCCATGAACTGTCTGGTTTTGTGGGACTTGCTGTCTAACCAGTCAGAAGTGCTAAATGGCGTTAGGACTGTGGATGATAATGATCTGTTAATAGAGATTGCAGTGATTAACAGCCTTTAAAATATTATTGCATTAAGGCCGGTTTTTCAGTCAGGCTGAGATAAACTGCGGAGTGGGTGAAGAGGAACAGGTTGGTGCTTGGACCTGCAGGGCTGTGAGGGGACAGCAATGCAGGAGACAAGATGTGCTCCTATTTTTGGTGATGTTGGATGATAACCTTGACTTGTGAGTCCTGCCCTCCTCATGTTTCTTTCTTAAGCATTTTACAGCTGGACTGTGCCTCTTGACTTCTGATTTTTTTCACAACTACCGCTGCTGATCATGATGTGTGGGAAACATGGCTTCGTGCTGAGCTGCCCAGTTTTGGCATTTTGCCGTTTTTAGGATTTCTGCTACACTCCCTGCAAGAGAAGAGCTGGTCACTGTCAAATTGGAGTACTTGTGGGCACACTGCTTTTTGTACCCTTAAATCCTTTAGCTTATTATTTGTCTTGCTATCATGGATAGGACCCTTCAGTGTGGAGCCGGACTTTGTTGCACTTGTTCTATATAAATATTGAGAGAAAATAAAGTCTTCCCCCCGCTGGGAGTCTAGCAATATGAGAGATGTTTTATGCACTTTTGTGGACACGTGTAAACAAATGGTCAAAATGAATCACTCAGAGAAGGGGTAATGTCAGCATGCACCTTGTACAAAGTCTTCTATAAGGCATTGCAAGGAAAGGCTTAAAAAAGATAAGGAGGTGATTTTGCAGAAGTTTGTGGGAACTGCTGCTAAGGGCTCAGATCAGATGTAGATAAAACCTGAAGGTTGTTTTTTGAAAATAACATGTAAGGAGTATTTATTGACCAAAGATATGATCAGTTCTCAGTGTAGGGATTGAGAAATGAGAGTTACGGTGGAAAAAAGATCTAGTGACAGGTTTTTTGCTTGAAGATATGTCACATTGACAAGTCAGAGATTGAGGACTCTTGTGGGGGGTTTTGGGTCCCTCTGTTCACCACTTCCCAGTAGGCCCTGAAATTTGCAGTACTGACATTTCTCTCATTTAGAATACTTGTCTGTCTGTTCATTTACCTTGGGCTTTATGGATTAGCATGCAAATGATAGCACATACTGGTATTTAGCTTTCTGTTGTGGATTTGGCTTATCTGTGTATTTTCCAGAACACTCACTTTCTGTGTTGTTAAGGTCAGTGGTTCTTAGCTGCATCTATCCATCTCATGGTGACTCTGGGCAGGCCGATGTGAAGCTATTTGTTTAACTGTTTCGGTATCTCTGTCACCTTCTCGCTCTTGATTGACTCTGCTGAAGAGACACATCTGTACAGCCACACTTGATTGGTTGCAGGCCATTTTTTGCCTCCTGCATTCAATTCTCCCTTGTCATCAGTCAACTGCTTCATCTTAGCCCCGCTCTCTTCCTTCAGCTTGTGTGTGACCTCTGCCAGTGCCAGCCACACCAGATGGAAGCAAAATTGTGTGCCCGTTGTGCCACTGATCGCATCCAGGCCCAGGAAGGGGTGTGCCAGCTGGCTTCAAAGGTGTCATTTCGTGCGTCCTCCAGTTGCCATTGGTTTGGAGGATAATTTGGCATCTTGATTTTGGTCAGAGAAATTATTTGTGCATCTGTGGCAAGCCATCTGCTTTGCGTGCAGTCAATGGCGTGGGGAGTGGGATGGTTCCACCTGACCCTCTTCCACTGTATCACTCTCGATAACTTCTGTCTGCTATATCTTTACATTCACACATCTGTCTGGCTGTGAGAATCAGTATAACGCTCTGTCCTAGTGTGCATTTTAAGGAGAACATTCAGTTGCCTTTACAATTACACGTACTCACCTTTGTTTTTCCAGTATCATTTGAGATAATGGCTGGGAGGTTTGCCTTGCGTTCTCCTGGCTTCACACCACGCTGTTGCAGTTTGGCGTCAACTTTTCTGCTAAGATTTACAATCACATACAGTCAGTCGATGCAGATTTCAGTAGGGTGTTTTACACGTACGCAGCCAGGCATCTTCCTGTGTGTACATTTTTCTGGTAAAAAGTGCTGGTGGTGAAACACGCTGTTAGTGGTGCCTTTCCCTGTATGTTGTTAACGGTGATGGGTGAAGACAGACTGATGCTGTGTTTGAAAATACATTCCTACACATCCCTCTCTTGCTTCTTGGCTCAGGATGTGCCGCTTCATTGGGAACAAGGCCAGAATGTAGCCCTAATTTTGTAATATGCAACCATCAGCTTGAAAATGCAAAATCAATTAAACATGGCTTCACCCAAAATGCAGCGTCTGGTCTGTGCAGGTGTTGGCATGTGGCCAGTGGGAGCCTGGAAAGCACAATTGTGACAGGTTATTGCTCTTTTTCTCTCAGGAACAAGACGGTATTATTATGAGTAACTGGATTTCTAGGCATGATGTTTGCAACACTATTTGCTGACACATGGTAAATGCTGATTCTGGTTTCTCCTTAACTTGCTTCACGAAATTGAGCTGGAACTAATTCAGTACTTTGTGTTTGCTGCTGCAGAGAAATGTACCACTATTTCCAAATGGGGAGGTTCAGACTTCTCAAATGTGAAATTTGGTTATTCTGTCTCAGCAATTTTTTGCTCATCAACATGTTTAAATCATTGTGCTTTTGAACGGGTGAAGTAAAGTATAATTCATGTTACTATTGTTTCCAGTTGTTAGGAGAAGCAGACTGAACCAAAATCACCTGTCTCTGTTCTTGAACAACAGCAGTTAGATGAAATATATTCCTAAACAATCAGACTAAATTACATGTGTACTTTGGCAGACTTCAAATGAATGACATTGATGAATCCTTAAAACTGCGACCGTTAAGTCAAGCACAGGCTTTGATACCATTAATGAAGAAATAATGTTTTGACGTTTATACCTTCATAAATTCTGACACTTCCAATTGTCCTCAAGTAACAAAACACCGTTGTCATCTGCAATAATGTGCTCTTTAAAAATTTTGCCTGAGCTACATAAAGCTGGGGGCTTTATGTTATGAAAGGACAAGCATTTCTTGTTTGTGCTTTTATTTGTTGTTATTCGGTGGTTGCATGTCCTGCTGTTTAAGCCCTCAGCTGTGCTTCAAGGTCTTGTGCAGTGACTGTTGTGTGGGTCAATAAGGCTTGAGCTGAACCTCCAGACCTAAGTGATGTGTTGTGCACTGACTTAGCATGTTGATGTACGACCACTTCCTTTTCTATCCGTCGAAAAGGACTTTAACACGGCTTTTTCTTTTGTTGGTATTGCCTTTTGTTCCCATTACATGGAGGACAATCCAGTCTGAGAAAGATAAATTCCACAATTTGTCTTGTCAGACTCCGAGATGGAGTTTTCCGTTCCGCTGGCCGGGCAGAGGAGCAGCCGTGCTCTTCCCCAGCGTGGTGGGTGGTTGTGCGCAGACCCCTCTGTTTCTGAGCAGGGTCCGTGCACTCACCTCCCACACGGAGACCTGCAAACCTACCGCAGAAATTTGTTCCTTCTTTCCTTGCTCTCTTCTACCTACTGATGGGGCTTGGCAGTGCTGACTCTGGATGTAAAACCACTCAGTAACCTGCCTTGGTAAGTCATGAATTATTAGCGTGAAATACCCGTTCTGTGCACTTGGGCTCCTGAAGGGTTCATTATGTTGCCGTTTGGTTGTGCTTCTTCCAGTGCTGAGTCCTGGATTCAGCTTTCCTCCTGGGACCACGTATGCTAGCTCTGACCAACCTTTCATAGAGAGGAGAGAACAGAATACAGCTGAGAAATTCATTTCTGAAGAGAGTTAGAAAACAGTATATAAAAATATTTTGCTTACTAAGAAGGGAAAACCAGCAGTGATCACACTAAACATAATAGAAATCTTGTTCATGTTCCTTGCTGCCCTTTTCTGCAGCATTTAGTTGTGAGGTAGAGAAATCCTGTAGCTATACAGCCGTGTTATTGTTGACCCATTTTCCGAACAGCTAATGGCTAAGACCAAATACATATTACTACCATTATAATTGTTAAATTTTGCCATGCTGCATCGGGAATTCTGCGAATATTGTGAGTCTGGCCCAGAGCACTTTGCTAATCAAACATGAATTTAAACTAACGCAACTGACTGCTGTAAAAATATTGGTAGGCTTCCTTAGTAGATTTACAGTCTCATGTACTAAGAGAGCTTCGTGACCCTCTCTTAATATATGTGTCCATTTTACAGAGGATGAAGATGAGATGCAGAAAGGCCTTTAACTTGCAACCACACAGCAAAGGAAAATTGGCCACTCCTAGTTGAAAACTGGGAGCTCTACCTTTGGTAGAGAGGTAGGTGTTACCCAGATTTACTTCCAGTTTTCTACATGTAAAAAGTGATTTGTAGTCTTGGTATTGCATTTCCTGCTTCAATAAATAGCTGTTTTCTGAATGCTTTGCATTTTAGGTTTGGTGCCAAAAAAGGCCATTACAGGTTTTACTGCCATACATTCCAGCAAAGAAATATGTTAAATCCTTTCTTTTTTTTTTTTTTTTCCTTTCAGAACATCAGGCAGTTCTGAGGAAGGAATAAAGGGAGATACCATGCATTTTACTGGAAATGCACATCGCATGCTGTCGATTGCCATTTTCGTTGCGCTGTAGTCAGTGTGGCATCCTATAGCACAATGTAAACAAAATTATAATCTTATCAAGCAGGCTGTTCCTACAGTGATGACAGCTACTTAGATTGCCAGAAGCAGGGCCAGAAAAACAGAGACCATTCTCAAGCAGCTGACAAATTTTTTTAGCAGTGCGGGTTGAAAGGAAATTATAATAAAGATTTCATTATGTGCTGTTCAGAAGGGTCAACACAGTAAGTGTCCAGCAGACCTCAAGGCCTGCAGCTCAAATGAGTTCAGTGTCGTGAACGTGACAACCCCTCGTGTGTTCATACAAGGTGGGGAAAACTGGATGAGAGCAGCAGGAGTCTAATTTTGTGGGGGCATTAAGTGCGGTGGGGTTATTGTACCGTCTGATTGATGCGATGGACTCACTGACTGCTTATTCTCAAGCCAACTAGACTGCTTTGGGCTGACTAAAACTAAATAAGAATATACTCGACTGTCCTGCTATGTGAGGTATGTCCTGAACTCACCTACATATTGAACAGGCTCTCAAAATATTGCTTGAATATGCATTTGTAGCATTATGATTAGGGCTTCTGGTTTTGCTCACTGCAGAAAGACTTGCCTTACCAGGTCACTGCACAGCATATGTTTAAAATTTTGCTCATTTTAGAGGGTTTTTTGGAAAAATTAGCTCTTGTCCTAGGACAGGAGATCTTGAGCATATCCCAAAAGTTATAATGTCCCAATAAAAACTTACTGCCCCATTCCATATTAATTGTGTTTTCAGTTTACTGGTATATCTTAAAAAAACCCTGAAGACATGGAGTGAAATATTGCTCTGCAGATGGCAACATCAGTTTTAGCCTGAGCTCAGGAGAACTACTCCATCACATCCTCGCTTTTAAATATATTGCGTAAAAGGTCATGGTCCCAGTGCATTTTGTTTCCTTAACAGAAAGGAAGTATATTTGTAGTTGGCTATATAACTGTCTCTCTAGCTTGTAAAATATTGTAACTCCTCTATATTTTCAGTTATTCATGAAGTATATTGCATATATAATTAAAACATTAATAAAAATAACAGCAGGAAGAGTTCATCAGCAATTCAAATACAAATATTTGTGAAAATCTGTCTTTTCCAACATGTTCCTTTCCCCTCTGACTTTTTTTTGGGGGGGTGGGCGGGGAGCAGGGGGCGTAAAAATATCATAAGCAGCATTGCTTATCCATTTTTACCACTCCAGTATCTCTGTAGGATTGTAAATTCATTTAGCTATTGAATTAATTTAACAGAGATTGTGCAAGCTCATTATTGTCATGCACTTTTGGAGACTTCACATACATATCCAGCACCCTAAAGGCTCCTACTTGGGCTTTGTGTGTCCTTTCACATTCCAGGGCAGGGTGTTTATCCAGAAATTTGGAGGTGAACCTGACCCTCTCTGCTGCTGCTTGGCCCTCAACAGAGAGCACTGGGCACCTCTGTCATGTTAATGTCCTGCAAGCAAAGGGGTAGAGCTTGAAGTGCTTATTTTTGTCCTGTTTTTCTTTCTGAAAGGGACCTTTGAAGTCTGGAAGTGAAGCACAGCTGCCAGAACTGGGCGGTGCAGGAGGGTGGGACTGGGCTTGGGAAGGTGAGATCCCGCCTGCCCTTTGCCGGGATTTTGGTGGGACTTGTGTACTCGCCTTTCACTGTCAACTTCAGTATGTGGGTTTGTCTTTATAAGAGTCTTAAAAACCTTGCAGCGTGTGTCTACTTTCTGAGCTCATAATATATCTTTTTAAAGAAGTGCTGTCCAATGAGTTAGACTTTTGTAATTATGGGTTATTAAATTTCCTGAGGATTGAATCTAAATTGTACTTTCCTCTTATTACCATGAGCTATTGTATATCTGTAGCACATGTTGGATTCCTCAGCAAAACATTCAGACAGTGTGCAGCATTGATGTGTTGTTTTGAGTAAGGACACAGGATCCAGCCAACAAATATGCATTGGGGTCTGATGCATCGGTTGGAAATAGGTTCCATTTCCAACAGATGCATTAAAAAAGAAAAAAAAGTGAAAAAGAGAAAAATGGGTGATATGGAGAGCACTGTTCCCTTCCTTAATTCAAAGGTCCCCTCTAATTCAGGTGCTTTTTCATTTTTTTCAGTTCACGTTTTAGTTTTCTGTTGGTGGATGAGTCCTTGGCCCTGGAGAGAAATGAATCATTTTCTAGGGAGAGTTTCTCTGTGGTGTTACTGCGGTTACTCTGCGTTTCTTAACTGATGTAGTGGTTCACTAAGTTGTACCTTTGGAATATAGAACCATGAGGAGGATCTTTGTTTTAAGAATAAAAAGAGAAGATTTAAAAAGCCCATCTCCTGCAGAGTGTTGAGCTCTAGTGCTGCCAGTCCCTCTTTCGGGTTCTCTCTTCTCCTGTTTGTCTGTTGGAAGGAGCACTGGATACAGATGGACTCTTCACCTCCTTGCATTTCACCCCCAAACCACCCAAGTCATATTAAAAGACTTTGCAATGAATTCTGTGCTTCTCTTGTTTAAAAAAAACACTATTCCAGCACAGGAATCTGAGCACGTGCAGGGTGGCCAGCCTGCCTCCGGAACCAGCAATGAGACACCGATTTAGCACCTCTGTTAGGAAAGCAGCTCTACTTTCCGTTATTCTGTGCGTCAATTGACGTTAATCCCGTAATTGAAGCATCCGGTTTTAGGATTAAGCTGATATTTATCAGCAAAAGCCTGCTAAAAAAGCAGAGATTTGTAGTAACTAGTGATTTAGGCCAACCCTGCCTGCTCCTCCGACACATATCAAACTTTTCTGTATTTCTTGCTGCCTCACGTCTCTATACACTCACTGAACTGGGCTGCCTCACGTGTTGGTTGGCAGCTGCTCTACTCAGCTGTGTGGCATGGAAATGTATTAGGTTGAACAGGCATAGACTCAAAGCGTGAAAGAAAATAGCCTCTGAAATTTATAATAAAATAAATGCCGCCAACCAGAAATTCAATTTGTAATAGCAACAAAATCCGTTTTAGGAACAGAGGTGACAGAAGCTTTTGCTATCAGAAAATGTGACTATTGTATGAAGTCAGAATCCCCTGAGCAGTAGCTTGCTAGAGGAAGTTTATGGTTGGACTCGATGATCTTGAAGGTCTCTTCCAACCCAAACGATTCTGTGATTGGTCTGAAGATGATGATGATGGTCTGCGTGGCAGAAGAGCTTTTACCATGGGGCTTGTCTGTGAATTCAATTTGTTAATAAAACCAACTGGCACCAGAAATCTCAGAGGTGCCAGCAGCCCCGTGTGGAGGCAGCCGCTTCTCTTAATTGCAGCAAAAGCAAAATAAGGTCGACATTGTTTGATCGAAAGCTGCTCAGATTTATATCTGTGAGCTCTGTTTCATGTGACAACAGGGAATGTCAACCTGCTTATCTCTGACAGAGCATTTTCTTCCGTTACTTACACATATCTTTAATTTACTATGTTATGCTTCAGTGTTTTTCAAATGTGTTGTCTTTATATTTTCATATAAGTGATTTTTCCCCTTTGTTTTCATTTCATTTTCATTGTTTTCTGATTCTCCACAGTGTTTCCTTTCTGGATTCAGAAGGGAGCTAACTGGCTATAGTGAATCGTATCACAAAATGGAAAAGAAATTTTAGCCCAGTGATGTACTGCTTGCTTTTTTTTTTTTCTTCTGGCTATAGGCCATTATCTTGTGCTACTGAAGGAATTTGAATGCTTCAAAACCATATTAAGTGAATGAAGCCATCTAAAATTCTTAAAAAAAAAGTCACAAACATGCTTTGCATCCAAGTTTAATGTTTTTATGTTTCTGTTGGAGATGGTTGATGTCTTCTGGAGATTTCATCACTCTAGAACCCCTGTAACAAACAGCAGGATTTGTGCTGTGACATGAGTGCCGTACATTAAAAACTGCCTCAAGTTTTTGTTTTTATTTTTTGTGTTTCTTGGGTGCTATTTTTTGTTGTCTGTATTGTTTTATCTACTTTTTGCAGGCAAAGCCTAGGACTGATGTGGGTTAAAGAACTGGAGAGCACGAGAAAGTAAAGAAACCTTTTGTTTTTTTGATTTATTATGTTCATTTTGCAGCTGTTTTGGTACAATCTGTTTTGCTGTTTCTTAGGTAGTCAGTTGGAAAAACAAATTTGGAAATTTGGCAAATATGACGATAAAATGACACACAACTGAGAAACCTAAACTCTGAGGAGCAGGTGAACTGCCTGAAACGACTTATTCTGTGTTAATTCTGGCTAATTGCTTAGTCTGACTCACTAAAGAAAATGTCGTGTCCTATAGCTGAATTTTAGCTGAGGATGTCTGTCTCTTTTTTTTAAAAATAGTGTGTTTTTAATGTTTCTGTTTAAGTATATGGATTGATGCATTATCTCTGAAGAGTTTAGGTAGTTCTAACATGGTGATTTCCATGTTGGATCAAACTTGCTTGTTCAAAGCACATTGCGCAGGTCACACCTGAGCTTTCTGTGTTATCTGGCACATCGAGGGTGGCAGATACGGAGCTGGTACATCGGGAATCAGCTTCATTCTGAGTATATTTTTAGAGCTATTTGAATACTTAGTGTTCATTAGACAAAAATGGGAACCCTAACATAGTAACCTGTTTTGCAAGATGTTCTTGAGATGTTCTGTAATGAAGTGCAATAGGAATGTGTGTCAGAAGAAATGGAAATGCTGTCAGAGATACTGTCTGGCCTCTCAGAAGCGCCTGTGTTTGCAAGGTCAGGGCTGTTAGCTTAGGAAAGCCGGTGCTGTTAAATAAACCTCATTTTCCCCTATGCTTTACTCGGCGTTTCTGAATGTGCTCCGTGGCTTCCCAAACCTGAGTGAAGGGGAGTCTTGACCTCAAAGACAACTTTGTAGAGATAAAAGTAGCATTAAAGTCTCAATACAAAGCAAATATTGGCTGATATACAAGGGGTTCTTGCTTCTCTCAGTCATCCTTTCAAGACATTTTACACCAGCATGAGATTCCATGGTAGGAATAGCCAATTTTAACCCCTTTTAGCTTTTCAAAACTCCAGTAAATCACTTTCAAATTCTCTGTGTCACCTGAAATTCAAGTATCAGGCAAGGTAGACTCAAATACTGCTAATGTTATGGGTTGTGGTGATTCTCATTGCTTGTGCCCTGAAAGAAGAAATGAATAAATGAAAGATAACAGCCCCCAGTTCTATCAGAGACCATCAGCAGGTGAGGGACAGGTGATTCAAATAATTCCTGTCTTGGATTTGTGTTTTTAAATGAACAGTATTTCATGGGGTTTTGTGGGGGCAGGAGGAGAAGGAGAGAACAGAAATGCCAATAGATGCTTCTACTTCCAGCACTGAACAAGCAAGAAAATATGAAATGTGAAGTAGAACAGCCGTGCTCTCCTAGACAAATTTTTTTCTTGGAAGAAAAACAAAGTATTTGTTCTGTTTTTGTTTATGTCAGTGTCCTCTTTTCCATGTCAGAAACAAATACATCTTAGAGGTGCAGCAACGTGCAGTTTCAGGGCCTTCAGGGGTGAATGAAGGTTGTGCAGGTGTGGAGTGAACACAAGCTGATGGGAGGTGGGTGGCTGGGAGGGATGTGCGTTCACTCAGCTGTCCCCAGAGCGCAAAATCTGCTGTTTACGTGCAAAAGCTCTCCCAGCCTTGACCCCGTCGCTGAGCAGGATGTTTCCTTGGGGGTGTGAGCTCTGTGCCCTGGCAGTGTTTTCCTGTAGTCCCCATGTAGACAGTGTGAATTTGCGTAGATTCCTGTTGCCTCTTACTCCAGAGCAGCTTTATAGGTCTGAAGTCTCAAATTCCTTGGCAGGGAAAAAGCGTGGATGCATCCTGCCCTGTGTGGTTCTGGTGAAAGCTGCGTCCTCAGCTATCCAGTGAATACAGCCAGCCTCTAGGGATAATTGGGCATTATTAATTGGGCAGAGGAGTGTTGGGCTGAAGCTGGAGCCCTGGTTTAAATGGATCAGATGCACACAGGGGCTGTTGTTTCTGCATAGGGGAATGTGGCACTGTTAAGCAGTTAGGAAGATGCTGTGAAAGGCCTGGGTAGGAGTCTGCAGAACAGAGATGCTGCCGGAGCAGTGAAGTGTCTGCAGGTTGTGTTGTGATTAGGGAATCAGGAAATCTGGGCCAGCTTCATTGGGCAGTTGCCAGAAATGCTTCCTTGCGGAGCTGGGACCTGACTGGAGATGGGCACGGCACGTTACCAGGCTGGATTTTTTCCTTTGCAATAGTTATTATATCACAGCCAGCATTTGTATGTCATTAAGATTTACTGTGTAATAAAATTCTTGAAGTTGTGAAATTTAAGCCACCTAGTCGTTCCAATGCATAGTTGATAGACTTATCATTTGGGAGATGTTTCATATTTGAGAAATGAAGTGGCAGTATTTCAAAAGGCTAAATAAAAGCACTGAAATTTATTGAACTCCAATATATAATTGTTGTTACTTAACAGTGTGGGATTTTTTGTTTTAAATTAGCTATGCTCAAAACACAAATGTGCGTAAAGAGGTATTTCGTGTTTCTGGAGTCTGAAGGATTCCCTGCTGCCAACCTGTTGTCTCTGCACTGAGACTGGATGTCTGAGGGGATGTGGAGTACAAGCTGCTTATTCTATTTCGTGGCATCTCTCAAAGATATAAAACCTGTTTCCATGCCAGAATTCAATAAAAACAAAATCGTTTTAGCTAAAATTGAATTGTTACCATGTCTGTTGCTGAATCATATGAAGTGGGTGCGACTGGCGGAGGCACTGCTGGATTTCCAGTGGAATTCTTCATCCTGCATCATGTTGACTGATGCTCAGCCGTCTCCCAGACCTCAGCCCTAGCACCAGCCCTCAGTTTGCGTTAGAGAACATCTGTGTTGTTCTCTTGCACAGCAGCACATCTACAAAAACGTTAAAACATTTTGGCTGTCATGTGACTGGAATTTGGACAGAAATCCAGTTAATCGAACGTGCTCTCATCAGCTGCTGTAGGTGATTTATAGGCTTCTTTCTGATCAGCTGCTTCCAGAGTCCTTGGGGATCATCTAATACAGGACCCAGACACCCAGCCTGGCTGCACAGAGAATCAGCCTGGATCTGGGGTGGCACTTCTGCCCAAAGCAAATGTGTTCTGCCTTTACCAAAACTGCTTCCATCTGTACCATGTAGTAAAATGAAACTTTTCTTAAAAAAAAAATATATATATATATATATATATTTATATATATGTAGAGAGAGGAACTGTTTTCATTCAAACATCTAGCACTTTTATCTGTTATCTAAATAACTGTTTTTCTTAAAAAAAAGTTTTTCTTTTTTTTTCTCATTCTACTTCATGTTCTTATTTTCCCTATACTTTTCACTTCGTTCGTTTGAAAAAGCTTGGTAGGAAAACGAGAGATGTGAGAGAGACTGTAGGAAAAAGAGGTCAGTGGAGGAAAAAATGTAAGCAGATTCTTGTTGTGTGTTTTTTCTCCAGTTTGGTTGGAAGAGTGCAGAAGGAAAAATCCATTAGCTTTTCCAGATGAAGAAAACATACTTTATCCAAAGTATTTTCATTTAAATAGTTTTATTTTCTTTATTATTGTGCATAACTATCGGTCGCCGTTGGTAAATGTTACCTTATCGGTCCCTAAGGGCCTAAGGACTGTTGAATTGAACCCGAATTTGTTTTATGGGGGAGCAGAACTTGAGAATTCAGGCTCTGAGCCAGTCCTGCATTTCTGCTCTTACAGATTTCAGGAGCTTGCTAATAGGATTAGGTTTTACAAAGCTGTCTTGAATTCAGAATTAATATCAGAGGGGAGCGCATTGTGGAATGGAATGTCTTGCAAAGAGCTTTGATAGCAGAAGCACAAACTGTGAGATTCAGCGATCCCGTTGCCACTTGCTGCTGTGAGCTTTCCTCTTCCATCACTTTGGGTTATGGCTCTTCCAGAACCTCCTCCCTCTCACGCAGCTCCGTGGCTTCACGTGGAAGATCCCCTCAAGATGGACACTCTTGACCACACAGAGAGACCTTTATATCAGGATATTTTTACATGTGACTGTGTCATGGGTTATTATGAGTTGGGGGAGAAGACTGGAGTGGTTTTGTGTGAAATAGCCCTAGTTTATGAAAATAGCCTTAGGTGTTATTTTTACAAAAGTTGAGTAAGCAGGAAGCCAAAGTCTTGGTAGATTTTGCCTCTTGAATGGTGGGAAGTCAGGGCAGTACGTTTCTTAAAATGAGCAATGTCTTTGCTGCTCTCCCTTTCCGATACTCTTTATTTGTATTGCAAAATTCTGCAGCACTAGAACTAGAAATGTAAAATTACCGCTTCAACATATGCTGGATTGAAAATGGAACAAAAATTACATTCCTACTAAGGAATAAAAAGCTAAACTTCGGGGGATTCTGTAAATTCCAGGGCCCAGCCCAGCGGCCTGTCTCCGGTGTGGCCACAGGCAGGACAGGCACACATGGTCCTTCTCCTCTCACACTTCCCAGGCTCCAGCTGTTTTCACATCAGGGACTTTGCGCCAGAAGGGATTTCTATGTAGATAATAAGCATGAATAGATTTTTCATCTGTGAACTTAATCTTAAGCCATTGTAGGCTTGTGACATCCACGGCTTCTGGTTTTAGGTGCAAAACCCACTTCTGTTTGTTTGTCTTGGACATGGTTCCAATTCAATTTAAGGAGTCCCTGTGTCAGTATTGGAAGAGCCTGTGAACAAGCAGTCCCCATCCATGCTGTCCATGCTGTACATTTCCTTTTACCCTAATGATTCTTAACATTTGATCTGCTGTCTTTTTTCCATTGACTGTTGGTGGCACAGGGCTGACATTTCCAGGTCCGTTGTAAATCCAGGATTTCACTCCTATGTGGTCAGGCTTCTCTGAGTCCATCATTTCATATGTGAAGTTAGGATTGTTTTTCCCACATGCATATTTGACATTTATCTCTATTGAATTTCATCTGCCATCTCGTATGTCATTTCATAAGGTCCTTTGGCAGTTCCTCACAGTCTCATTACCCTGAATAACTGGATATCAGCGACCTTCCTCCCCCTGCTTTCCAAGAGTATGTTGGAGAGCGTAGATCCTTAATTTGGCCAGTACAGGTGACAGGCTTTCAGTCCTCCAGGTCTGTGCATCTCCCTTGGTTAACTGGTCCTCACGATTACGTTGATAAATTCAGTATGAACTGAATATGTATGTGTCCCCTTTCCTTCAGTGCTCTTGTTTACAAGAAACGAGAACAAGCTATGGGAAGATGACTGCTAACAATTTTCAGCTCGCAGGGTGTTTGTGAGTATTCTGTCTGCAAGTGTTTGATGTTGCAGAAATCCAGGTTAATCAGGACAGTTGTATTACTCTTCTTTCTCTTGAAAGAGGAACCGGGTAGCTGATAAGAAGCCTCTGAAGCACAAAATCTCTTCTTGCAAGTGCTTTTGACAACCTGCTGTAATGAGCTTAAATATTTCTGTTGATGGAGTAGCTCATGTGAGAGCACAGTGAACAGGTCATAGGTGTGTGTTTAGAAGTGGTAAAGTGGCTTGGCTAAGTTGAAGGAACCTCCTTGAAAAGCTTGCTGGTAAATACACAACCAGGGCTGGAGGATGTGCAGCTACCTTTCACAGCAGGTACCTGCAACATAGAATCACAGAATAGTTTGGGTTGGAAGGGACCTTCCAAGCTCATCCAGTGCCACCCCTGCCATGAGCAGGGACATCTTCACCAGCTCAGGTTGCTCAGAGCCCCGTCCAGCCTGGCCTGGGATGTCTCCAGGGATGGGGCATCCACCACCTCTCTGGGCAACCTGTTAAAGTATTTTACCACCCTTGTAAAAAATTTCTTCCTCCTGTCTAGCCTGAATCTACCCTCATTAGTCATCTTTTTTATAGGCTTCGTTTACTGAAAGGCCACAAAGTCTCCCTGAAGTGTCCTTGATGGAGGAAGGAGGGGTGGCCACTCTTCTCCGTGCATTCGAGGGATTCTTTCTCCAGGTAGCACCATATTGTGGCAATCAAAACCATCACCTCTCCAAATCCTTCAGCAGTATCTCTGCACTGCACCAGGGAGCAGAGATTTGACTTTGGAGATCTGTGGTATTTGGGACTTCGCTAGCTGAGAGATCTCTTCCCTGCCCCTATCCCACATCTGTTCCACTAGAGACAGAAATTCTCTGTGATAGGTTGTTGAGTCCAAACCTGCAATTTTTTATGTTGATGTTTGTCTTCTATGTGTGCAGATCTGTGTGTCCTTGAATTGATGAGTAGGAGAGAAGAGGGATCACAAAATTATTTTCCTGAACAACTCACAATTTTATTTCTGTGGGTAACATGAAAGGCACCAATAAAACCTAGAAAAGAAATGGAAGATTCAGAGCTACATCCGCTGATGATTACGATGTAGTTAACTCAGAAGAAATCTGCCATTGGTGTATTGTACTGCTTTTCAAAACGGGCACAGCTGTAGCAGAAAGGCAAAGACCAAAGAGGATTTGATCAGGTACATGAATATGCAGACAGAAGTGGGAACAGGGTCCTGTGAAGCTCCTTTGCATTTCTCTCTTCTGCAAGGGTAGCTTTTATTTCAGCTCACATAAAGTGTTAGTGGTTTTTGGCAGTATTTCAGGCAAATCTTCAGACAGGGATGAACTGTTCTTGAACCAAATCTCCAAAGGATTTGGCACAAGTGTGCTTTCCCACAACATGAAATGTGGATTTTTGTTCAGTATTTTTATTTGAATAGACATTAATGAATGCCTACAGAAAATCACAATCTCTGCTTTTTCTCTTGTTATTTGATTTATCTTTGTCTGCTTAACGCTTATGCAGATTGTAGATATTGTGCTGGCAAATCTTACCTGGTGTCTGCCTCACTGTCTGGGTTGGGGGGTGGCAAGGGGGAAGACTCGACTCTGATGTAACTCTGACAAAACATTTGCTGATCAACTGCAACAGTTTCAGTACTTAATGTCTGATTATGATGCCAAACTGGAGGAAAATCCACCGTAATCCACCTTTTTTTTTTTTTTTTTTAAACTCATGACTTTCTCTGTGAGTCTGCTACCCATAGCACAATGTGTGAAGCTGCTTTCTCTAGGCATCATTGAGAGGAGACAGGTATCATTAAAGAGTTGTTCTATTTGGTATTGGCTTCCCACTTAACGTAAGGGACCAGCTGGTTCCTGTGTGTGTTCATCAGGAACCGATCACCATTGATTCCAGGCAGGCTTCAAGTTCATGGTCAGCTAAGGCTTCTGAATGTCGGTGTATCTTGCTTGGGTACTGAAAGATCTGAAATCTGTATTCAGTGACTTCACAGGAGGGAAGTCCACTGCTTCCTGTTTATTGTATAAGAACTAAAATGAGATAAGAAAGAGGCTAACCATGATAATTTGGGCAAAATGCAGTGTCTTGAGTGAACAGATCCTGTGCTTGGCCGGAGATCAATGTTAAGTTGGACCTGCAATCTAGAATCGTGTCAGCAAAGTAGCTGCCGTCACTGGATAGCTAGATGCTTGTGACCTTTTTCTGCTTTTCTGAGTTAGATTTATTGTTCTTGTGTATTCTTTAAGGGTGGTTTTTATACACCACTTGTCAAATTGTAAGTCCTTGTAACAGATTAGCCCTTCGGAAGGTGTGCCCCAAGTTTCCACTAGACTTTCCACATCACACTGATTCTCTGTTAATGAAAAATTGAGTTTGTTTCATTTGCTGTCATGTTTGAAGCATAGGTGTATTTTTTTCTTCCCTAGGACTGGTTACGTTTTAATGCATAAATTCAAAATTCAAGTCCAATCTGTAATGACTTGTATCAGCTATGATAGAGTCAGTGGAAAGCATCAAAATATGATGCATTGAGCATATTCTGCAGTTCTAGGGTAACAGCATCCTTGAGCTGATTTTATGCAATACATCTATGCAATATTTGATTTTGGTGAGAGGGACTGTGGATGCCGGTGTACTTCTCTGTGAATGTATTTTGGCAGTGGTGACATATCCATCGCTTTAATTTTGGAGACAGAAATCATGTCGATGTTTTTTAAGCTGTGATTAGGAAAATACAGAGGAAGGGATCTGGGTAACTTTCAATAATTACTTTTTAGAGTTCAATGGAGAAGAAAAAATATATTATTTTAAACCAGGCATGGCATGGTAGCTTTCAAAGCGGTTCACTGGGTCTGGCAAAAGTGGCAGGTTCTCAAGTTGTTTATCACAGGGCAAGTAAATCTATTATTAATCTCTTTGTGCAGTTAGACTGTCAGATATGTAAGGTTTTTTGTTTGTTTCGTTTTCAATTAACCATATGTGAGTTGTGTCTCAGAAGATGGTGCAGATATCCTCATAGGCTGGTATTTAGGCCTAAAGTGAAACAGTATAACATACAAGAAGTGGCTAATTAGAAGCTGCCTGTTTGCTTCAGAATTTCTGATCAGATCCATAACTCCTGCTTCAAATGAATGGAAATGCTCTTTTAGTGTAGGAGTAAAAAAATAATATTTATCATATCAAAACCATTCCAATATTTCCCTGAGCACATCAGGATTAGAAGACAGAGCTTTGTAGCTAAAATGAGTCCCTCAATTCCTTCCTGAACAGAAAGGAGGTACAAAATGATCTCAAAGTTAAAGTTGTAAAGAAAATTTTATACATCACCCCTCATTAACATGAAGACTTTGAAAGTGATGTTTAAGGATAACTTAAGACGTCTGTAAACTCTAGGGCACACTGTGAACCCTTGGAAACCTTGTAGCGAGATTATTTTTTTAGCAAACCTAATTTTGTGGCACTAACAGATTTGATGGAGAGCTTAAAAACTTTCCAAACCCAAGAAAAATGTCAACTTGAGAATAATTGAGCTTGTTAAGCTCTGAAGACAAGGTCTCAACAGATACCGGTCCTCTGACCCGTTCACAAGGAATCGACTGCCCAGTATACAGCGACTGACTTGGGACTTTCTCCCCTGTGTCCCCAGCTCATCCTTTATCTGGTTTCTGAACCTCTTGCCATTGGAAATCCAATTACAGTTAAACAAAGATTCACCTCAGTGCCTCATGGAAAGCTTTGAAAAATGTTTTGCTTAAAGAAAGTTCTGCCCACGTCTGTCTAGATAGAGAGCTGAGATTTTCTGAAGGTTTTAATGTTGTGTCGCACTCTCTCCTGAAAAAGGGCATTAACTAATCTTGACATTGGTTTTAATCTAGACCAGTCCCCTTTATAGCTACAGGGGCTATGTAGGTCACACTCTTGCTGCCCGTTTCCTCGTGAGATTGGCTCAGAAAGTTGACTTAAGGTTTTTTTCCTTTAGTTTTTTTTGGTCTAGCTTTCTCATTGTGTCATTTAACCCCTGAGAATTTATGCATTTGGGATTTTCTTTTCTTTCCGTGCACCCCTCTTTCCAAACCCAGCAGGTAGAAAATCACTTTGACTAAAGCTGATATTCTCACGTTAAAAGCTGAGCCTCTTCAGCTTTTCAAAGTATGTGATTATATAAAGTATCAAATACTGTGAGAATTGGATTAAAAAAACCACGAGGGCCGATATGGAGACAAATGATAATGAGGAGTAGGAAAAGACAAGTGCGTACAAATACAGTAATGGATAGCAAATGTCAAGAGTTCAACATTCAATGTGATTTCTCTGTTTTTATGAGCTGGATTTTTATTATATATGTCATGGGGAGTGTGTGTGTGTGGTTAAGGGAATAGCTGAAAAGGTGTATAGAGGAAAGGGATTAAAGGTCAGGATAATCAGAGGAATTGGGGATGCAGAGGACTGGGCTGAAGCCAAGGGGTGAACACCAGTAACACGCAGGGGAACAGATTTGTCAGGCTCCTTGGGATGCTCCTGCATTTCCCCAACTTTGTGTTCCCCAGCTCCCTCAGTGGCTGCAGAAAGTCAGGGGAGTAGCTTCAGCACCAGGAATGTTGCTTCAGCATACGACAGAGGTGGATCCAAAACTGTGTTCCTCATGTAGAGACAGTTTCTCAGCACTTTCCTTCAAAAGCAGGAGGAAACTGAAGTTTAGTCTCCATGTAGCTCCTGCTTCCCTCCTTGAGGAGCTGGCTGTGAATTTTAGGGGTGAGATCTGATTATGAAGACTGAGACTCAAGCACAGTAAAGATTTTCAGCATATTGCAGCAAAGATAAATGTTTTTCCAATGGAAAAGTGTGTCAGAAAAGCAAAGATGTTCCTCAGCATCTAGCTAAGCTGTAGACTCCACTGGCGAAAAGAATGATTTTTACTGCAAAATTTCAACTGGGCCATTTCTAATGTTGGGTTCAGGAGTTGCCTTTGCAGCTCACGTTTCAGGAGTGAGGGAATTGTTTCCAACTGGATCTGGAGGCTGTTAAGTGCATCAGTCAGACTGGGGGTTGCTGTGTTCAGGTTCACTGTTTGCTGACTCTGATTCAGTTTTTGCCCTTTTTGTTTTGTTTAAGTCCATTCTGCTCCCCTGCCCTGCCCCCCACCCCTCCCTCTCATTAATTACTGCCAATATGTCCATGTATTGCTGTAAAGTGTGTGAAGAGGATGTGGGGAGATACAGTCCTGAAGGGCAGAGCTCCTGCCATACAGATAGACCCCTAAACCCTGGGGTGGTGCTTAGGATTAAAATCAGCTTCTGACAAGACTGTGCTTCCGCAGCTTCTCTTGGCCACCTCTCCTCAACCACCTGCCCTCTGTTTAGCAATTTCTGAAGTGCTGCTGCTAGATTTAGGATTAAAAACCTGTCCTTTTCCACCTTCCCTTATCCTCTGTCCTGACTTGTATAGGTGGAGATGACCAGCAGCTTGTTTCCAAGTAGGCTTTAACAAGGCGGATGGAAGCGATATGCCCTGCCAAAGTGGATAAAGGTATTTAGCAGAGAGTATTTAGTTTGGATGCGCACAAAAAGGCGAAGAGCCCATTCTTGAGCTCTGAGCCTGAACTGGTTGCACATCGTGGGTTCGCTGGCGTGGGGATGCAGCTGCCTCACATGAACACCCCTGCACAGCTGCGCAGTTGCTTTGAGACTGTTCCCAAGCACATCTGTAACAGGGCTCTTTAGAGAGCAGCTATGCTATGAAATGTGAGACTCTTTAATATTGCATCTTGGTGCCTCACATTTATTCTTGCTCCCTCAATGACTTCCTCATCAAATGTAGTCCATTTAAATATTCAGAACGAGATTTTTCTTAAGTACCGGCTTTGCAACAGCAACCTGCTATCCAAGAAATCAAGCTGTGTGCTGTCTGCTTCATCAATCACCACCAGCCAGCACTGACAGGAAGGATTCAGGATGGGAACTTAGCTGGCAATTAGGCAGATAACACATAGGGTATCATCGTGTGCTGTCAGTGGCCACGTGGACTCTGCGGTGCAAATAGCAGGGGAAAGAAATTTTGCCTGTTTCTTAAGAAGGTCAAGCTGTGGCCTTGTACAGGGTTTAATTTCGCCCATTTTGGGGCTTCACTGCCTTGAGAATTAGCTGGATCTCTCTGGGTTTGGTAACAGTAACATTTGGTTCGTTTTTATTCTTGGGAGGGCAATGTTTTGGAATTGACAGCTGTGGTGTCCCTTCCCAGCACAACTGTTGGGGCAGCGTTGTGTCTTCCTCTCATGTGGTCTCTGCTTTCCCCTCTGCTGTAGTCATAATTGTAGGTGGTCTAATTACCGCATGCATTCCTAGTGTCTGTTTCAGTATTGCACAGCAGTTAAGAGACTTTCAACAATTCGGAGCCATCTTATGTAGCTGGCAGCTTAGTGAATTAAAGGCTCTTCCAAACTAACAGGTTGTGGTTTTGAAAAACCGGGCTGTGACATGGTGGTGTTTTCTCACATACAACATGTACAAGAGCTGCTGTCCCCTTGCATGTTCTGTTTTCTTTCACACATGACTTGCTGAAAGAGGAGAAGGTAAAAATGCATCATCATCATCAAGTGATCTTCGTAGCTGGGTGAGGAACATTTCTTCAGTCATAGATTTTACAGACTTCATAAAAGTTCCTGATTCTGGAATCGGGATCAACTACAACCTTTGGGAGTGGGAAAGTCAGAGACCTTTCAGGGTGGAGAACAGGAGCCATCACCCAGAATCAGTAGTTGATGCATTCAAATCTGTCACGGGGAAGCAGGACTTGAATCAGGTAGACCTGGACTTGGACCTTTAGTTTGCACTCCTGTCCCCTTGCCCGGGAAGATTTGTTTCCAATTAACTTACGTAGATGAGGTTCTTAGGGACATGGTTTAGTGACAGTGTTGGGTTAATGGTTGGACTCAATGATCTTGAGGGTCTCTTCCAAAAAAAAAAATCGTTCTGTGATTCTATAACTTAAAACCTAGCCCCTTGGGCAAGTACTACATGTGCAGACTGAAGATGAAGAGGAGTGCGAGGAAGGCTTACAGCAGTTTTACATAAACCGAAACTTCCAGGGAAAACCCCAAGAACTATTGCAGAGAGAAGCCATCAAAGCAAACTGTTATTGCCATTTTTGCAGGCCTATGTACAAAAGTAGAACCTGTGGTATTACGATTTGCAGGAATTTTGCAAAATTGTTTCCTCTTCTTAAGTGGAAATGAATTAAGTCATACTGCAAGCAGTATTGTGGTCAGTGCATCATAATGGAAAAACTGCAAATAAAAATTACTCCTCCAGCAATAATGTGTTTAAGTCTTTTTAGCACCAAATAAATTTTTGATAGTTATCACTGATGTATTTTTTTTTTTTTAATGATTGACTGGGATGCTTAATAATACCATGTATAATTTAGGAATCCAATTTATTGACAAAACCAGAAAGAAACCACCATATTAAATAGACACAAAAATCAGTTTAATATAATTCATGGGGAGAAATTGTAACTTCACAGCAGGGAAAATACAGTGAGCACTAACGTAATCTTTGAAAATAAGGATTAAGCATAAAACCTCCCAGCCTGTCCAGAGTGGAGCGTGTGATGGTGGGAAGGCTTTGACGCCTTGGTTCATAGCCTGTAATCTGTCCATCCACCCAGAAAAGTTCTGCTTTGTTGACCACTTTGTCACTCTTTATCTTTCACTCTACCTCTCCTTATTCTCCTTTTAAAAATGTTTTTCCTGTTGTGTACCCTTCACAGTATTTTTGAAAACCCTTCCATTGTGGCAGAGTTTTCTTCAGTGCTGTTCATCTTCTCTTCAGCAGCTGAGTCTGTTTAGTGAGTTTATTAATTACCATGTTAGGTTCATTGAAGTGAGCACCTCATTTGGTGAAACCTCCTGGGGACTCCAGCAAATGTACACATACTCATTAGACAGAATGTTTTCCACTTGTATATCAGCATTTTTATAATAAACACTTTATAATGTTAAGGAAAACAGTGCAAGTTAGAAGTTAGTTGAGGCTAGTGTGTTTTGGTGTTTTTTTTTTTTTCCATGGACATCAATATGGTTATTAGTTATACAGCTATGGGTCATCAAACAACCAGGAAGATAATTTCTCGCATGATTTCTGCACTGTGCTTAAAGAAATCCACCTCTTCTGTCTTGCTGGTTCGTGCTGCTCATTATGTGACACTTGGTTTGGCTGTTGGCAAGGCAAATCTAAAGGGCCATGCAATTAAATATAGTTATGAATTTCTTCACTTTACAGTAAGGGCATGATAATAGTGTCTGACTTGGTTTAGCACTGGCAGCTGTGCAGTTTAACCCAACATACTCAGAAGATTCAGAAGTCAAATAAAACTATGAACTGGGTAGCCTATAGCTGGCTTTAAAGTTCAAATTAATTAGGTGAAGATAACATATGGTAGTATGTCGACTGTGGTGCACTTGAGGAGGACTGAATGCAAGGTGGAAAGATTTGGCAAATCCCTCTGGTGCGGTGACAGGTCAGATAAAAGCCTGTAAGTATTTTAACTTGGTCAGTTAAAATACCTCTGATGTGCCTGGGGCTCTGCCCATTTTATAGACATAAAAACCACAGACAGGTTAGCTCCCTTGACAGCAAGTCTGTGGTCCAGCCAAGGCTGCAAGATCCAGTTTCCCTCCTGCCTCTGGATGAGCCATCTCTCATAATCCTCGACTGCTGAAATGCTGTAGCAGTTTGGTTAATCCCTTGCAGGGAGCTCCACCTCAACTCTCTTGCTTATTGTTGGAGAAAACAGCCCCGACTGATTTGTCTGAGATGAGGATTTTTGGTTGGGCTGTTGGAACCGTAATTTCTCTCCCCAAGGATGAGCAGAGCTGTAGAACTGAACCCTGTGTCATATCATGAATCAGCCTTCAACCTCCCACTCTAGATTTTAAGAACCAGAGCAGACAGCTTAAAAACCAGCTGGGAAACTGGAGGCTGCCGGCATCCTCCTCTGCTCTCGTAAGAGGAGATGTGACACCTATATTGAGTTTCTCTGGGGGCGCTTAAGGCTGAGTTTATTTACTGTGTAACATGGTAGTTTAGCGGGATTCCTGCTTGCTGCCTAATTAGTTCCACTAATTTATTTGGAACAAAGCTTCCTCCCTTTCTGTTGAATAACTGGAGTCTGGTTTGTGTGAGCACCTCCAATCCCCTATTTTGCCGCTGCATGGCTTGCTGGATGCTGTGTGCTCTCTTTCTAAGGTCTATGTTTTGAATAAATATTAGTTTTATAAGCAGTTTACCTTAGCGATGCCCAAAGGCCCTTTTGGAACAATTGCAATAGACTTTGTGTAGACAGATGTACTCTTGAATGTTTTAAAAGCTGTTGGAGCTCCTTTGTTGAGTCACTGAAGCACAAGGGTTCCTGAGATCTTGGCCTTCAAGGAGGGGACACAAGATGCTGGTGGGGGGACAAGAGGGGGTAAGGTGAACAGCTTGACCCTTGGCTACTCAACAGCAAAGCACTGGAAATACCCAACTTCTAATTTCAACAAGTGCACAGACACATCAGTGGTACAGACCCTGTGACAAGGTCGATGCCTTGAACTCGTAATATTCTTCTATGTTTCTAATGGCTGCACCAACCACCAGGAATAGTGGTTTAGCCACTGTTTATCTGCTGTTTTCCTTTTGGCGATGTGACCACTAACTGCACTTGACAAACATACACATCTGCGCTTCGCTGTGCGCACGTACCCCAGCTGGCTGCCAGTGTCTGCTGGGAGCAGAGCCCGCAGCAAACTGGGGTTCAGGTGGAGCAATTCCCTTGGCATCCGTGCCCTCAGTGGCTTCCGTGTCCTTACCGGTGCGCTATTGAGGAACATAGATAAGTCTATAGATACTTCCGACAATTTTATTTATTCATGTTACATTATTTCTTATACTTTGCTAATTAACTTATGCATTATATAATTTAATGTTTTTACTGGCCTTAATTCAATAAGACTATTCAGTAATATAAATCACATAATATTTGTATACTTCAACTTTCTCCAACTTCATATCCTGCTGCCTGCTGATCTGTCCTCTCTTCTCTACCCCTTCCGACCTTCCTTACTGTCTGCATATTTATTACCTTTAAAAATGATGTAATATTTTCTATAATGTACGCCCTCTTGTAACTAAAACTTTTTGGCTTGAGAACAATTTGTGCAGAAGGGGTTTGGTACTGAATTTTCCTGTGCAAGTGCTGCTTCTCTGTTCTTCTCCATGGGCGGCTGGCTGGAACCTTCGGGATTTTGGTAAGCAGAGCAGAGCACAAGAGACAGATGACCCAATGGGTGCTATTTAATCTGTTGCACCTTCTTCTCCTGAAAGCTTCACGTCAGAATATCGTATATCTTTGAAACTGTTTTGTCTTTTTGTTTGCTGTCCTTTTGGCGAAGGACTTTTCCCACTTCCCTTGGCCGGCGAGCTGGAGGGAACTGCCGGCTGCTCCGCAGAGCTTGGTGTCTGCATGAAAACAGACATGAGGTAATCAGGCTGGCACAACAATGTGCTGTTATTTATGAAGTCAGCCCTTTCCTAACTTTTCCTTTGTTTGTGCAGGGTAATTTCAATGTCATAAATACTAAAAGGTTTACTGCTGAGAGGTGAGAACATCCCTCATTCATCTCCGCAATTCAACTCCTTCTTGTGCCCATGGTGACTTATCCTTTTAAACTGCCTCAGTCCAGGATTTTAAGAGTTTTACTTGAGTTTTTTTTTAATGAGGTCAAAGGGCTTTTGAGGGAATTTTGAATGCTATTTCATTTTCTGTTTTCTTTGCAGAGTTAGGCTCTATTTTTCAGCACAGTCCCTGAGTTCCTGAGTAACTTCAAACAAATCCTTTTTCCTTTTCTGTGGCTTACTTTCCACATAGCTGTAATAGGATAAACCTGCTTACTGTCCAGTGCTGTATGTGAGCTGCCCAAGAGGTGGGCGCTCTCCCTGTAATAGCTCAGCCACTCCCTTTATTTCTGGCACAGTCTCTGCAGCCTCTGGGCTTGTCCTGGAAGTGTGTCACACAATGACAAATATTTTAAGGAAAGGAATCCTGATTGAGATTTTTCTGCAAAGAATAATCCTGAGGATTACTGTGTGATGCTTCTGTAAATTTTAGGACAGGTAGTGATTTTTTTTTTCCATTGGTAGAGCTCTGTTAATTGGGGTTGCTTCAAATCGGAACCAGCGTATGCTGAGAAGTACATACACGAATGAATTTCAAACTGTCCTAGATTTCATGGGTAAATTTTATCATGAGGAGGAATATAAAGAAATGTCGTGGTCACTGTAGGGCTTTAATTGTTGTAAGCTGTAAGTATGATGTTGCAATAGAGGGAGTAGCTGGTGTGCATCAACCTACTCTTGTTTCAAACAGCTGTTTAATGAGAGTTTCTTGTAAGATCCCCTGTTAAGAATAGACCATAATGAGTATGATGAAACCACCTCATCCTTGAAAACAAATTCCTTTTCATGGCTTAATTAAAAGTGCTCCTAATACTTCTGTGAGCATACACGATAACTTAGGAAAACCTCTGTTTTAATTTGTATAAAGCAGTCTTAATTAAGAAGCAAAAGAGATAGTATGTTGCTTTAATATTATATAGTAAAAACTGTTCTTATTTCTGAACTACTGTTATCTTCCAATCAAATACAATGTATGTCTTAACAGTTTAACAGCTTTCCCCGAGAGACTAGCACGACAACCACTTTCTTGTGTGCTTTTAGTTGTGTCTGATTGTAATGGAAAAAATAGTTGAGACTTTAGCAACTGAGTCAGTTATCATTTATTGATGAATTCTGGGGGGAGAAATTTACAGATGACTGAGCCTTGTGAACTATTTAAGCTGAAATTTTCTAGGAACAGACAGCGCTAGTTAAAGTTGACTGCAACAGTGCAGTTTGCCCAAAATACAACAGCGGTGAAGTGTGCTGCAGGATGGGTTTGTGTTAGTGAATCTTGGTGAGAACATGAAGCTGGCTCACCAGCTGCTGGCATGGACAGAGCAGACATCTCGGACCTGTGAAGCGTCCCTGCTGCCCCAGTGTGGATAAAATCCAGGTGCGGGGGAACAGTATCTCCTGCTGCTCCCCACTGCTGGCAGTTCCCACGTCTTTGTGAGTGAAATGTCACTCTCTGTTTGTAGTTTTATCAAAGATGCTGGGAAAGATGCTAATTAAAGAAAGAAATGTTGATTTGAGAGAAAATTGCCAGAATGAGTGTTGTAAAAGAACAACTGTTTCTTACATTTGCCTGAAATTGCTGTCCCCTTGGGAGAAGGATAAAGCTTCGAGTCCCTCACGTATGGACTTCCCAGCCTGCACGACGTGGGGAGGAAAGTCCTGAAAAGCAAATTGTTGCCACTCCATATCCATCACAGGGCTCTCTCCTGACTTCCTAAAACAACAGTGAATATAGGGCACCAAAATGCGTTAGAACCACCCTCAAAAAGGAGTCTTTTTATGAAAAAAATAAGTCTTGAGGGAGGTTTGCCATCTTGGGTGAAGAAGTTTGTTGCACTTTGGGAAATGCCCCATGTTTGGACGATGCACCCTGATTTATTACTTGGATTCTTTTCACATTGTCAAATTTTCTGTACTTAGTAAAGACGCTGTGTCTGTGTGCCCGTGGAGATGGTGTAGATCATCACATGAAGGTGTGGAGGAGATTCAAATCTAGTAGTTACACGGTAACTTAGTCCATATTGTAAAACCCTGACCTCTTGCAGTGTGACACCGCCATAGATAGTATTAGCAAAAGGATAGTTTAAAAAGATAATGATTAAAAAGGCTTTGTTTTCATATTGATTTCTAGTATGTCTTGCAAATGATCAGGCTGACGCCTGCGTTGCTGACCCTCTCCAATCAGTTTAGGACTCCGCTAAAACCCGATCTTCATCTTTCAGTTCCAACAATACTGAAGATTCTGATTCTCACTGATTTTTGTTTTTTCCTTGCAAGTCTGTCAATCATATTAAGCAATTTAGGTGTGATCTGTCTTTCTCAAGCTCTCCTTCACACTTACAATAACTGCCTTCTTGTTTTGGTGGGTTGTTGCAGAAGGATTTGCTTTCGTGCTAGATGGGATATCAAATTATTTAGCAGAAACACTGCCCCTAGTATTATGGTTTAAAAGTTTTATTAATTGCTCATTGATGGTGTCTTGGTTTGCTGTCAGTGTCTTGTTTCCTCTCAAAAGAGGGATATTTGCAGTACTGAGTAATGTTCATGATTCCCTTCCTACTTTACCAAAACGCTATAATACTTGAGAGAGGCTGAGATTGCAAATGTCAAGCATGGTACCCAGGAGGACAATCTACCAGTCAATGCTGAAATGATTTGAACTAGTGAACTCTTGTTAAAACTGTTAATTGCTTTTTTAAAAACACTTAATGGAAATTGCCACATTTAAGCAGTCCATAAAACTGTGATGACACCAGCTTTAATCAGGTGTCATGAAAATACGTACATTATAAGCTACCTGACCTGATAACTTCGACAATGGAAATCAGTCATGACAGCTTAGTGTTTACAGTCCTGGATATCTCTGGAAGAGAAGAATCATTTATTTATTTTACTTATGAGGAGACACTTCTCTAAAATGCACCTTTATGTGAAATAAGGTTTATTGAAGAGAATGACCCCAGTAGTCTCAGGAGTCTGGAGGGGAAGGTTGTGCTGCTTGGTTTTGAACATTTCATACTGGAATATGCTAATCTGTGTGGTGACCTTGCTGCAGACTCAAAATAACTGTGGAGAGCTGAACGGAAGCTACTGTGCTGTCTTTCTGCTGATGGGTTTGGCTGATTCTGAAAGGCAAAACACTACAGGAAGGAAACTCTGGTGCTGTGCAGTGAAGTCCTAAGCATTCAAGAATTATCAGCTAATATAGTTACTCAGGACCTGATTTTAAAGAATACCAGATGTTTATAGGACATATATTTTCTTTTTGTTAGATATACAATGAGTTAACTGTAAATCCAACTGAAAGCTTAGATAGGCACTTTAAGCATTTATGAAGATACTGTGAGTTGTCTGCTCATCTTGTTAAGCGGTCTGCAACAGCTGATGGAGAATGGTGCCAGGGGGAATTACCACGGATGGTGTATCAACACGTGGCCCACCAGAAAAGATCTCTGGAAAGAAGAGGAGGTGCAACGTTCAGGTTCTGATGGCAGCAGCCGTGCGGGCCTGCGACCAGGCCCCGTGCAATGCTGGTCTTCTCCTCACAAATTCTGAAAATGTGTCATTAATTGCTGTGCTCAACAGCAGTCTCAGAAGAGAATCTGGAAATAGAAGCGACCGATGAAGTGGCACACTTTCCAGCTCTTCGCACTGGACCCTTTTAGGTCACAACATCTTAGTAGGGCACTGCATTAAACATTAGAAACTTGCTCTTTTGTTCCTGATGTTATTTACCGCTCATACCCTTGCACCTTTCCCACACATACCACACTCACATATTTTATTATACACTTTAAAAAGACTCTGTAGTCCCTTTAAGCTTGCTTTGACACTAAGAGATAAGTTAAGCGGAGTTATAGTAGCAGCGGTATGGCCAGAATGGGCTATTTTAAATAGGGTGTTGGTGACAAACTTTGGTATAAAAGTGCTAGAAATCAGCCATCCCAGTGTTTCCACCTTCGTGTCATGCAGAGTTTCTGTGGTACTATGACGATGGTTCTTTTTTTTCATACTTAAAGTTTTATACTGGCTCTTATCACAAGTTACTTGGGGAAGCTTCAGGATATAACCTTGAATTTCATCATTCTTTGTGAAGGACTTCACAGAAACTCTTCCACTTCTTTTGGGGTGAAATTTCACTTTATTAAAGCAATTTAATTTAGTGACAATGTTGATTTGAGCAGAGCTTTGGAAGCATACAGAGGTGCAGGTGGCCCATCTTTCTAGCGATGGGATGTTTTGAAGAAGCAAAGCCTTACTGAATTTCCGGAGGTCTGTGTTCGTGGGATCTCAGGAGGTTTATTTCATAGGGAAGATTTCTTTGACAGCCAATCCTTTCCCAGTTTGAAGCTGTCCTTGGTCAGAGCACTTAGCTACTTTTGGATTAAGGATGTATGCAGCTTCAAACTGAAAAGAGGGACTCTATTTACTCTTTGAGCTGGCAAAAAGTATGAATAAAACCATAGAAACTTAAAAAAATGAGAATTATTGTTGCCTTTTTTTTTTTCAATTCAAAACTGTGTTTTTGGAAAACAATATTGGAAATCTTACCTATTTTCAGAGAACTGAACACTGTCACTTTGTGAAAGTCTGCGTTTGTTCATCTCTGTGAAAAACTATTATTGTTATGAAGTTTATTATGCTTATATGATTTTTTTTAAAACCCTTATTCACCAGAGAGCCCGACATTTTCTACCATTATCATACTTTTAAAAATATAAACCCTTAATAGTGCAGAGAGATCACCAGAAGAGTTAAAGCTAATTTAAAGCAGAAAATGTACAGTGGAACTTGAAAATCACCTTTTTTTTGAGGCAGCTGTTCTGAATGAAATCCTTCTCCAAAGGGAAATTTTGTCTCTTCCAGTCAAGACAATAAATAAAGGTGAAAGAACCACCATGAAAACATCACTGAATTATTAAAATGCCAGAAACACTGTCTCAGAAGAAAAAATCTCTTCGGAGTAGTATTGGAATGTAAAATACTCATTATATACCAAACGCTTAAGGATCTGCACACATACGTAATGCAGCTGGGCCCACAAACCTGAGATCAATAAAAGACTTGAACCAGATTTTGAAGGCCACATTTTTTTAAATAAGTAAACTAGTGATTAAAAAAAAAAAATCAGCTCAAGCTATGCCTTCATAATAAATCAAATGGGAAAATATCTGTGTTATGCAGTCAAGCTGCTGCAAGGTAAAATGACGTATATGCTTTAGTTTTGATATGAAAAGGAAAAAGTTTCTATTGCAGTGGTTGGCCCAAGGAGTTAAGGTCACAGTCAGGAACGTAACACAAACCCGAGTGCCAGCTCCTGTGTCTATAACCACATACTCTGTAACTTTGGGTATCTTTAAAAGCTGAAGTTACAGAAGAAAGTTGAAATATTAACAGTGGATCGTTTACTATATCATAACAGTTCAATCATCGGTGCTGGAAAGTCAATATTATATTAACTTCAAAATAGCGTGTACTTAAGTTCTCCAAAATGATGGAAGTTCAGCAGTCCTAGTTTTCTAGCTGTGCGTTTGGCTGCTTATGAAATATCATATAAAAATGATGGTTTGGTAAGAAATCATTACCTCTGTTCTCACAAAGGCAACAGTTATATATTACATCAGGTTTGGTTTCAGAATAGAGTTTACTGCAAAGTATGTTGTATAAATTAAAATAATACTGACATAAGCTACTAGGTAAGAAACGGTGTGTGATGATTGCTATTGGAAATTCTTTGGATATTTCTCAGATTGAATATTGGCAATGACTTCTGAGTGTCTGTCAACAGCTGACTTCCCAGAAGGTGTTTGTTTTTAGTCCTGATCGCAGTGGAAGTTCATTACCTGAGATATGGATTATTTCATCTGTATTCTTCCTGTTGCCGTCTAATTGGCAACTATAGAGTATTTTACCACCTGGATTAACAAAGGCCTTTGTGTACCGTTTCTAGAAGATAAAAGAGGATTTGAGCTTTTGTAAACATATGTATTTTACAGGGTGGTAATAGATTAAATGCCTCCTATTTTATAAAATACAGTCAATTTTCACCTGGAGCTTCAGGATTTTCCCTCCAGCCCTTGTTCCCCTCCTGTTGAGAAGTGTGGGAGTTTGCCAAGGGAGCTGGAAAATCAGAAAAAGTTTGATCCCCAAACCCCAATAATTTTGTAGAAGAAAATGTGATAGATTAGCCTGTGTGCCTATCTAGCAGATATGTACATGGTGGCTTTGTTTAAATGCTGTAGGTTTTAGTGTGTGTAGGTGTGTGTCATTCCCAATCTGCATTTCTGAAGGCTGGTGTCTTGCTCGTATGTGTTTCCAGTATTTGTAAAATTCACAGGAGTCCTTCAAGGGCTTATTTGCTCTATGTTCATCTGGGATGGACTGAATGCACCATGTAAAATAATGTCAGCTCTAAACTGCATGTACAGCGGTGAGATGTGAGTTCGTTTCACTTTTATCACAGGACCTTGAATCAGGCTTGTTGTGCTGCCAAGTCCCTGAATGCCTCCTTGCAATGTGCCTGGAATTTGCTGTTCTGGAATTGTTTTTTTGGTGTATACCTGTGTGTTTTCTCAGACTTTCAAGCAGGGGGCAGGTTGCTTCACAAATGGAAGCTGGGAGTGATGCTGCAGCCACTGGGGCTGGGAAGCTTTTGCATTTTGGGTCCTTAGGGAGCTCAGGGCAGGACGTGGCATCTACCAACATGAGTAAAATATTGTAGTCTCTGCTTCGCAGGACACACTGAACTTTTCTGTCTTCCTCTGCCTGGTCTCGTGGTTACTGGTGTGCAGCGCATTGATTTTGGGGCATTTTCTTGGCAGGATGGAGATCTGAGTCCTCCTCTGTCCCACGTGAAGTGCGTGATGTGACCTGCCAGCTGGACACGGAGCAGCAGTGGGCTGTGGTGGGACAGGAGAGCTCAGAGCGAAGATGCCAACAGTGTTCCTTCTTCTCCAGCTCAGCGGCTGAGCTCTCTGGGCAAAAAGATGGCTTTCGTTGCAGACACCTGCTTTTAATGAGCATGATCCATACTGTGCTCCTTTGTGCGTGGAGTGTTGATGGCTCAGGACCGTACGTTGAAGAGGTGGTGGAAATTTATGAACACAACTTACCCACAAGTAGAGTTAGTGGGATATGTGATTCCTTTTGTTGTTACTGTTCACAAAGTGACTGCTTTAAGTAACAGAATTTTCTCAAACCCCTACAAGCTGTCTGCTCGTCACGTTATCTTGTTTGTAACGGCTACAGTGTTGGACAGCACTAGTGCTCCAAACTGCTTTTTAAAAATCTTTTTCTCACCATCTCTGCAATAGCCGATCTGCTGTGACTAGGAGGATTTTTGGACTCTCCCATGCCTCTTGTTTCCTTGGCAGAGTGATAGTATCTACTCAGAGGTTACTCGTTGCGAGACAGTATGAATCATGCTTTGAAATGAGTTGCTGTGTTGTCTCATGCTCAAGAGGAGCTAACTTGTTATTTTAGTGCTCTTCATATCCTTATGACAGCTTGTCAGAGAAGTTTTGCTTTATTTTATTTTCCTTTCATCATTGTTGACTAATTAGTAGCCAAACAGACAGCATGTGTTTTTATTATCAAACTGATAGTAATTTAAGGGTTGGATGCAACTCAAAGCTCTGGAACCAAATGATGAACTTTGGGTATGGTCAGATGAAGACGTGACTTGGTACATCCGAAGCAGGAGCTGAGTGGGAAATTTCCCATCCACGGTGAAGCTTTTTGCATTCTGGGCTATCCCAAAGCAACCATGATTAGTTTTGAAATGCTATTTTAACAGTTCATGATGAAGAACTTAAGCTGTCATGCTTTAGAATCAGGGGGGATTAGACCAAGGAGAAATTCTGGACCTGACTCTGGTCTCTTTATATTTGTTAAAACAAGAAGCAACTGGTGAAGCGGACTGCTTGTTGTGTTGACCCAAACCCTGCAAAAGGGGATCAGAACTGAAGCCCCTGAGTAGAGGTGGTGGCTTTTAAAGATGAATCGTTGTCAGACAGAGTGTTTAAGCTCCATGTGACAACCTGGGTGACAGATTAGCTGTGGATTTTGTGTGTTTATTTACACCTGGCTACAAATGGGAAGCCCATTCTTGACCAAGGGACCTATTTGTCCAAAGGAGTTAAACGGTCATATATTCATGTTATTTGGAGAGTAACTAGTACCCCGTCTTTTTCAGCTGGTGATTAATTGCCCAGAGCAATACGTGACATACAGCCACTTTTCATACCGAATGGGATTTGGGATGGGAAGACCCGTGGCACTCACGTCCTGCAACTCCCCGACAAAGCAGCAACGGAGAGCAGAGCAGAGCCTCTTCATGGCAGGTTTCCCAAACAGTCTCGCCTCATGCGAGGAGACTCTATCACCTTCCCACAGTGGGACCAGATGTCCCAACACAGACTGTAATATTGTGGAGAAGGGAAAAAAAATAGGTAAAAAGCTCTGAGAACTAATCTCTGTTTTGTCGAACAGTTGGAGAGCTCCTGGCCATGATGTCTCAAACCTGACAAAATTACCCTGAAGTCACTGATTTTTACATTCCATTTGGCAGTAGAAAATCTTCCAAAGCATTCAAATTCTGCTTTCCTTCATCAGCTCCATTGGGAGGTAAAATAATTCAGAGTAAGGGATTATTGTGCTTCACTCAGACCTGGGAATGATTAGCCATTTTTCTACTAAATTCCTTTTTTTTTTTCCCCCAAGTTTTTTTTTTGTGTGTGTCTTGCTTCCTCCTGCCTACATTTGCAGAGCACTGGCACGTGTCTGCTTCTAGTTAGATGAAGACTAACCATCTTTAGGAGGCTCATCTAGCGTCAGACCTTTGCTATATAATTCTCATTGATGTTAAGAGGAAAGTAGTTGGGAATTCCTTCTCTGTACATGGAGCTGATTTTCCGTCCCACACTGCTGCCTTGCTGACAAGCTTAGACTCTGCAACCTTAATATGTGTGTGTATCAAACACGACTCTCCCACAAGGTAGCAAGCAAAGTGTGTGTTTCCTATGCATTATTTATGGAATTGAAAATGCATTCTCTTAAAAATTACTGTGGACTGTGCACTTCTCCGTGATGCAGCTGGAAACACAGGGATCTCTGACATTTGGAAGGACCTGAGATGGGCACTTGCAGAGCTTTATGCTTTGTTCAGCCTCTTCTAATTCACGGCGAGGGTCCATGAAGCCCCTTTAGTAGCTTAAGAAAAACAATTAATAGTTTGTTTACCAGAGTTCGAGTTTCAGCGGCTGAAGATTAAAAAATAGCTGGGGAAAAATACATGTATGGTATAGCAATTGTAGAAAAGTGTTTCGTTTTCACACACACACAATTTTTTTTTTTTGTTAGTCTTTTTCATAATTAGATGTACAAATTGTTCTTGCAGATGTAACAGTTTGCCAGGCAGGGTGTGTTTATTGTGTTCACTGGCCATTGTTCCAAGGTGCAAATTTCTCCCTAAAACCATGTTGGCCCACATGGTGATTGGGGCATACAGGGAGGATTCTGTGCACGTAGGAACTTGCGTCCTTCCTAACACCCCTTTTCACCTTTTTCATAATAAAGTCCATCCACCCTTTATCATTTGTATCATCAAAAAGCCAAAATCAGGCAGACCTTCTTCCCCCCCCCCCCCCCTTTTTTTTTTTTAAATTTTGATGAAATCTGTGCTCATCCAAGCAGTCTGTTGTTCTCTGTGGCTGTACACAACATTACGCATGGGCAGTCATCAGCATCTCCCTCATCGCTCTCGACTGTGCGGAGTCAGGTGAATTATGATGCCTTATGGTATTCTCTGCAGTGAGGAGCTGTTAATGCTCTGACTCAACTGTCTTCTTGATTAGCCTGCAAATGTTGAGAGCCAAGCTGTAGACGGTGCAGTGGCTAATGTATGATTAAGCTCCACCAAAGACAGATTTCTACTTGTCCTAGCAAATATAGGGCCTGTTCCCATGCGTGTTGTAGCTATCGGGAGCTTCAGGTATTGGTCTACCGGCAAGTATATTTGCTCATTAATGGTCTGCATCATCTATAAGGCGGGAGAATGAATTGTGTAAATTGCTGGCAATCTCCAGCCAGCATTTCCATGTGGGTTTAAAAGCCTTATTTTACCCTGGATATTTTATTCCCACCTACTAAGATGCATGCCTGGAATATGCCGCGGAAAGCATACATGAAAATAATGTACACAGTAGGTTTATTATTTCCAGGTTAACAAAGAGCAGTGCATCAGCACATTGGGGACATTAAAATGTATGGTTTCTCTGCGGCCTTTAATGAATGTTTGCAGAAATTCCAGTGCTTTACAAAAAACCTTGGATTTTTCTCCTACTTTCTTGCAGGGTCCAAATAGAGAGGTTTGCTGTGTATGTGTTTTGAGGATACCATATTTAGGATAGTCACAATTTTTCACTAGTTTCACCCACAGACCCAAACATGGAGCTGGGTAAGCTGTTCAGCTACGCATCGTTCCTTCCTTGGTGCCTGAAAGAGGTTGAAGACCCTGTGTCCATACTTAGGAGCTGAAATAATTCATAGGTGTGCTTCCCAACGGCGGCTGCTCTGCCAGCTTTGGTTTGCTTCCCAGGACTGTTAATCTTGCACAAACGTTCTTTTAGGTATGACAGTGAATCAGCTTTAGTTGTTTATTTTCTCTTTACATTTATTATCCATAAATGCACTAGCCAGCCAGTTTTTTGGCTGCAGTTAGCACTACAATAGGAGGATTGAAAATTGTTTCCGGGAGGAACATTTCAGATAGATAATTCTGACTGTTCACCCTAGAAATCTGACTCTGAGATTGCCTTTTCCAGTCAAGGAACAGCTGTGCTGTGTGACTTACATCTTACCAAATCCACTTGGGTATCTTATACAATCAAATACTTGGAAACATGTCACAGACTAGCAAGTATTCACAGAAAGTCGTTAATGGCTGATCTCAGGTAATGTTCAGTGTCTGCTGTGGTGAAGTCAAGGCACCCACGAATTGTTTGCAGACAATTTGCAGAAAGCAAAGCAGCTGATGTACATTAGATACTCCTCACCCATCACTCAGCTGTAGCAACAACTTGAGGCAAGTCGGGGATAGTATTTCCCTTTATTTTCACATCCATGTGGTCTGATGGACTGTGGTGGACACACCTTGACAGTTGTTCTCTCTCATTGGGTAGATACCATCGTATCTTCCAAAGTGGTGCATGGTCGGGCTTTATTCTCCTGAGAAACAGTAGCTCTGAGTTACCCTTTGTGTCTCACCTGGCTTTGATGTTCCCCCTCTTGTAGCACCGCTTGTGTTGGGGACATCTGCTCCCCTGTGGGAAGGTGGCAGCAGGTGACAACACGGGATCAGTTAACGATTCTAAGTACGTTCAGGCAATCTGCCAGTCTGAGAGCGTAGCCCTTCTTTTTAACTTGACAGAAATTCAAAGAAAAAATATTTTAGTGAGGAGGCTCATCTAGAAAAACAGCACGTTAATTATGGAAGGCAGTTTCTTGGCTGGCAGTTGCTGTCCACAGAATAACTTCGAGATTTCTATTTTTACTGTGGGAAGTCTGGAGCTACTGGCTTTGGTTCTCATGCTCTGTTGCTGCTACAACCATTCAGTAAAATCTCTAACAAAGAATTTTTGGAGTCTGCAGTTCTTCTTATTCTTTGTCCATATTAGATAAAGTTTCACTCCATTAGGCCAAATTTTCAGATGTTATCAGAGACTTTTGTGCAAGTGTCTAGTAGGTTTTATAAGTATCTACAAGTGCCAGTGGCTGGAAGCAAAAAATGCCAGCATGTGATTGACGCTTTGTAGTCTATGGCAGGAGAATTGACTGCATTTCATAAATATGGCCAACATTTATAGGTTATATACCAAGATGCATTAAAAATATGCAAATGTGTGGAAAAGGAGAAATCAGGAGGTTTAGAAATCAAGTCCTTTGTGTAAATTATCATGGTAACATTAGATCTGCATTTGCTAAGAGTCTTTGTGTAACCTAGAGCTCAATGCATATAGCTAATGCCTCAGCACTTTGGCATGATCTCTTTTTGCAGAAGTTTTAATGTAGTGAAATTAAGCATTCAGATAGAAGCTCTGATGGGGGGAGTGGGGGAAAGGGGCTTACTTGGTGTTATTTAGTCTTCAGTGTTTATTTGGATAATTTTGCTACATCTTTTTAAGCCTCAGACTCAAATCAATCAGCAAAATAACAAGCCCTCCTTCACTCCAAGTCAACCCTTTCACAAATATTACAAGTGTAGGGTTTTATCCCAAAAGAGGGAGGAATACCCTGCAGTGACCCCAAAAATATAGTTGTCTGCTCTCAATGATACTTGAGAAGAGCTCGGGGATTGCAGTGATGGATGACAGTATACAAATCTCAAGTAGCTTTGTTTAGTGTGTTTTGTAATATGATATAGGAGAGATAATTCTTACCCAGTGTCTTTTAAAGGGAATCCTGAGGGTGAATCAATTACCTTTCTTTTCTGAATCAATAGAGATGGGATGTATTGCAGTTACTTTATGCTTTAGCGAGTGCTCAAGCACAAAGGATGGCTGCTGATGATAACCATTGTGAAGAATGCTGTGCCATTTTTTTCTCTTTCTTCTTTTAAGGACACTACAATCCCCTTAGTTCACACACTTCATCATTCCTAGTCACAATCTTTTCTCAACAAAGATTTAAGAGCAGGAGGAGGAAGGAAGCTCTCAAAACGCACAAAGTACGCACTGAAACATGGCTTGTAGTCCTGATGACAGCACTTCCCATCCCTGAGACTCTTCAAACCCTCAACAGTTGTGAATTTTGCCTCAAGAATGTTCAGGTTTAGGAGAATGGAGTAAGGAGAAATGGGTTATGAGCTGACACTGTGGTGCTCAGTGAGGTTAAATCAAGTAGTTGAGGCTCAGCCAAGGGTAAAAAGGCAGATTTCCTGATTCTTGCTTTTGCAAGATGCTTCTGTGTATCCCACCAGGTACAATTCTGTTCAGAAAAAGGTAAAATACTGCTATATGTAAGATTTGGTATTTTAAAATTATGCTTGATAACTTATTGCCTTCATGAGCTTCATAAATATACTCTCAAAAGAGTATTAATAAATGTGTATAATATGATTTAGCAAGGTTCTGTTGTAAGAGCTTCCTGAATCCAACCAGGATGGTAACTTGGGAGTAGCGTGAAATGGTAGGAACACAAAATGAACCAAGTTCTGTGGTTTTTCGTAATAAGTACCTTAAGAAAATGGACTTTGTTATTTTGCACTTTGGTTCTCTCCAGTGATGCCAATACATCTGATAGATCTGTGTAGGTCACTCCACTTGCCTATATTGTCAGACTGATATCTGAAGAATGTGAGGAGACAGGAAAGTGGAAACGAGATGAAAAAGAAAGGCTTCTTGAGCTCCTGCCTTTCTTGCCTGCCTTTCTTGTCCCAGGAGGCCTAAGGCAGTCTGAGGTGATGGAGAACTGCATTTGGCTTTTCCCTCTAGTCCCCTTGATCAGGATCCGCTTTCCTGTTCAGAAGCTGAAAAGAAACTAAAGACACTAAAAAGACAGTGAGGGATCTGACCACACACTGGCTCTGTTGGCTGCTGTTTCTTGAAGGCTGTGTCTTAGTACAGAACTGAATTTGCTTCTAAGAGGTGGTCCTGTTCTGGTGCAGGCATTTATTTGTGCTGTGTGGTTTGCGTAGCAGCGAATTGAAAAGGAAAAGGAAGAATAAGAAAGTTTAAAAATGCCTTTCTCAATGGGGAAGAAATAAAATTATATGAGCAGATGGGGACAGGTTAGAAACATGGGCAGGAGACTTTGGCATGACTTCAACTTTGCTTCTCTAGAGCAGTTTACGTTGCACCACCTAAAACATAGAATCATAGGAGAGTTTGGGTTGGAAGAGACCTTCCAAGCTCATCCAGTGCCACCCCTGCCATGAGCAGGGACATCTTCACCAGCTCAGGTTGCTCAGAGTCCCGTCCAGCCTGGCCTGGGATGTCTCCAGGGGTGGGGCATCCACCACCTCTCTGGCCAACCTGGGCCAGTGTTTTATCACTCTCATTGTAAAAAAATTCTTCCTCATATATAACTGAAAACTCAGCAGAAGCGATATGTGGAAAAAGGTATTAAAATAGAAGAGTTACAGAGGACACCATACAAAAGTGATCTTCAAGTCATTGAAGTGCTGATTGGGAGGGATGTTTGGTGGGTTTGAGTCTGTCAAGTTGTGGCCTCACCAGTGCCAAGCAGAGAGGAGTAGTAACTCCCCAAACTCCTAATGTAGCCCACATTGTAGTTCTCCCTACTCGTGCTGGGCATCCACTGTTGGTTTCTATTCAATTTGCTGCCTACCGAAGCCCCCAGGTGTTCTTCAGCAAAGCTGCGGTTCACCCGCGTGACTCCCAGCCTGTGCCTGTGCTGGGGATTAGTCTGTGGCAACTTCGCATTTCTCTTTGTTCAGGGGCTGATGAGATTTCTGTTGACTCCATCTTCAAGTTTATCAAAGCCCCTCTGGATTGAAGCTCTGCTCTTTTTGTTGATCGCTCCCCTTAATTTAGTACCATCCTCACATTCCCTGAGGATGTGTGTCTGATAATCAGTTCTATGCAGAGATCTTTAATGAGCAGGGCATTATGAATGTCCAAGCTTGCAATTTAAAACAGATTCAAGAAATGCCAGTGAAATTCTGTCTGGGAGGCAGAGTGGTAATATTCTCTCTGTGCAAAGTCCCCTTTTCTGCTTTGGAATATAGCATTTGTCTACAGGTAGTTCGATAATAGAAGCAGGTTAACAAATTAGGTGGAATTCAAGAAAGAAAGATGATTGTGTCTGAAAGTGAATTTTCTGGGTGAATAACAAAATAGTTTTGATATATTTCATTTTGATTGAAGACCAATCAGCTTAAAAGGGGCAGCTACCAACAAAAAATGTTTCAAGGATATTTAAGGTACAGGAAGGGCTTTTTATAAAAGCTGTGTGCCTGGTAACTACCAACAGGGATATAAATGAACCCTGGGTCCTAGAACTGCTACTGAGGAGAACAGCAACAGATATGGCTGCACCACCGGCGTATTTTGTGAGGTTGAGATGAACCACGTTTGAGTGCCAGCGCAAGGGTCTGAAGCCTTGACGATCACCATAATCACTTCAGGTACAAATTAAATCTGTACTAGGACTCAGTGCGCTTTCAGAAGAGCTGGAAAGAACGCTGCGTTTCTCCCGGGCATTTATCTTTTCTTCCTTGCTGGGAGGGATCCCTTTGGAGAGGAGATCCTGCCAGCTCACTTTTATGTTGCTTTCCACTGAGTTATTCCCCTTGGTTTCTCCTTGTGTTCTTGGAGGAGAGAGAAGCAGCTTTTGTACCTTCAGGGTGTAAAATCTGGCTCTGTTGGAGTGAATGGAAATTCTTCTTTTGACTTAAAGGCATTCAGAATTTCACCCTTAGAGTCTGCTTAGGAAAACCAGAGGATTTAATGTGAAACATTGCACATTACGATGATCATACATAAAAGAACAACATTAACCTCAATGCCACATGCAGAATTATTTCTGAGTGGAAATGAACAAAATTTTATAGAGTAATATTATTTGCAAGGCCTCCTCAGCAAGAGAAAATATTACAGATGATGAAGAGAAATAAGAATTACAGCTTGAACTACTGAAAACCCCTTTTTGACACTGTCTCTTTAATTAGAAAAAATGAGCCTAACCAAGATGTATATCATCATTGATTTTTATAATAAGCTTTTAAAGCAAACATGCGTGGTGTCACTGTGCTATTTTATAACATACACTGCTAACCATTTATTCTGTCGTATAACAGTTCACCAGCACACGTATTTTATTATTTTTCTGTGTAATAAAAAAGATAAAATCAATACCTATTATATGGCATACCTTCAAGGTTAAAAAGTACTAAATCTTGATGCTAACATCTTTCCTTGTATGCATTAATTTAGGAGCTATATAAATTCAACACAAATACATTTTCTAGCTATGTGATTGAGACTAGATCCTAAGTGTAACAAAGGATTTGGCCATGTGGAAACTAATACAAAGATACTGGCTCTGGATTATGTATTCGTGTGGATTGTTAAATTCTGCAGGAAATTTAACTATGAAAACCTGAGAAAGTTGGTACAGGGGCTAAATGTGATTGAAAGGAAAGATACTGTGGTTTCACATATTTGGATGTAGTTTTTGATCCGACAGAAACTCATCTGGCCTGACAATCGCAATGCCAATTAAATGGATTTATAAGGTCAATACAAAAATTGAGCCGTTTTCCTTCGCTCTGTTGCTGGTAGTCATTTACCAACAATTACAGAGTACAGTTAATTTAATGATGAGAAACATCAAAACTGAGAAAGTGTCAAAACCATCAGAAGACTTGTCTTTACCAGGTTATAGCTCAGTTATTTGAACACCTAAGCAGGAAGCAGTATGATAATGTTGCAGCCTGTTACTGTGCACTTTGCCAGTGCTTCAAAGAAAGAACATCCAACACTTATCTCTGCTTATTATGAGTTAGTTCAAGATCTAATGTGATTGCAGTAGTAGTAAATGAGGAAGGACACACCATATCTCTTCTCTATTAAGCGACTAAAGCTTTTGGATTTCTGGTGCAATGATGGGTGTGAAGCCAAGTGCACTTATTGGTTATGTAACACACTCCAAGTGTGTGCTTAACGTGCTTTTCATTCTGTGTTACAGTAGAAATCTGTCCTATTCATTACTGCTCTTTTGCCACTCAGCAATTAATTGCATGTTGAGATACTGATGAATATGCAATTACAGTTTCCTGCCTGTGAGCAGCCGTCTCCTGTATGCGTGAGAAACGGTTCCATAGGGTTAACTAAGCACTAGCTGAAACTCCCGCTTTATAATAACATCCTCAACATGCAAAATGCAAATGATGCTAGAAATGTTAATGAACGGATTCATATTTATGGCACAAAATTCTGCCTTTGGGTTATAACTGCTGGCGGGCAGGTTTACCTGGGTGCCATCCCAGTGAGGATCATCACCCCTTGGCTTGTCATACTTAATGGTGAATGAAATAAACTTTCAGTGCTGAAGACAAAAAGAAAGAGCTAACACTGAATACTTCAAAGAGACTTCTATTCCTGTCTGCATTTGGGTAATATGCAGTATAAAATCATTAAACGTGGGTTCTTTTTTTGTTTTCCCCTTGGCTTTAGAGCTGCTCTCAGCAACTTCAAGCAACAGCTTACACCTGGAAGCATCCGCAGTTTATTTTCAGGAACAGCTTGAAAAGTTTTTTAATGGACTTGCTTGCGTGACTTCTTGTTAAAACTTAACTCTCCTTCCAGTTGACTTGCAGAACCCCCTAAAGCAAGATACCCCATGTTTTCCAAAGTATTTGTCAGCTGAAACGCATCTTCCAAGAAGTGTGGCCGCACTTTCGTCAGTAGGATGAATTTACTGGTGTTGCAGATTTTTTCAGTTTCTGGGACACTGCAGGAGGATTCCCTGTTGTGGCAGATGTGAAAATCTCTTTGGGAATCTCCGTGCCAGTTGTCAAATCCCCACCAATTTCTGGATTTCTTCAAATTATTCACTTGCCATTAACTGTATCTCTATTGATAGAGTTTGAAGGAAAAATTCAGTGGACTACTTTGTATTTGTGCCACTGCTTGGGTTTTTGAGGGCAGCAACTGCTCAATTAACCAGATAATGCGCCATAGGTACGTTCTTTTTTGTACATTATACATTTACTGGCCTTTATTTTTAGATGAATGTTTTCCAGATAAAACTTAACTTTGTTTGGCCTTGGTTTGAAACATGTTGAGAGAATTCAGCTTGCTTCTTGCGAAAATAGCAGCGGGTGCTAATAATAAAAATATAATTTGTAAAGCAATACATACTTTTGGGGTGGATTTTCTTTTTATAATTTGGTGAGGAAATAAAAGGCTAGCTGATAGATTAATGTCTTACATACTAAGTGTAAGTTGGAGAGATGTTTCTTTGGCAAGCTCTAAGCTTCGGGATACAGAGGATTATGAGGGAAATGCTCACACAACCTCAGCAGCATTACAAACAGCAATGCCACAATGAACAGCACAGCCTCATTGCAGCGATCTAAAGCCACTGCTGTTTTCTTTAAGGCAAACATTGTTTTTATGCCCTACAGATAAATCCCATTTTAAGCTTTGATCAAAGCAAATACACTCACTTTGAGGCCTTGGGCAGATGTAAATTGCTTTGTTATACAGATGCATTTGCATACATTTGCAAGGAGACAGGGTCTACGTGTAACGGTGCCTTTTATTTTTGATGGTGTGCAGAAATTCAAGTAACTGGTGGCTTTCTGCCGTTGAGTAGGCAAAAGTTTCTCTGCAAAGGAAATAAATAATACAAGTGACGCACAAAGCTCCGTCATTGCCAGAGCTGGGAGAAGAGGCCACGAAGGGCCCCAGACATCAAGAGTTGGTTTATTTATTTTGCTGTTCCTTGTGGTGAAGAAATTTGAATTAAATAGTTCTTAGAGAAGAGACATTCCTCTTGTTTGGTCACTTCTGGAATGGCTGTGCCAGTAGTGGATGAAATGTGCAGATTGCCAAAATATTGGGTAGCTGTCTTTGTTACAGACTTCCATTTGTTTTCTTATATATTTCTCCGCTTAGTTTCCTGAATTAAATTGGATTAACTTCCTCTCTCTCCCAATTAATGCTGTTAACTGTAATAACAACCATAATGTGCGAACATCTGGCATTTTAGTACACAGTAAGCTTTTAGAAATACCAGATATGAATCTATTGAAATCTGTCTCTATAGTGATTTTCCTAGCGTTTTGTGGCTTAGACGATGAGTTCTTCTTTCCTCTCTGGTTTCCTTTCATTATCAAGGTTTGTTAATTCTTTAGATGCCAGGGTTAGATAATTAAATACCCCTTTGTAATTACCGTGGTGCCTGTGGGTTTGAGACCTCTAGCTCATTAGGCAGTACGCTGTCCTTCTGAGATATTTGAGGGAAATACTTTCATACTCATCAAAGATCTCAGTGGCAAATTAAGGTCACGGCTGTCTCTTTGACAGGCTGAAGGCAAAGGTTTTATTTTTTTTATTTCATTAGTTACCACCAAGGCAATTCATATCAGAAAAAGCTTTCCTAATCCAAATATTGAGCAGCCAGTTCTGCAAAACTTCTGGTTTCAGTGGCAAACGTTGCCCTTATAAATTACCCATGATTTCTTCATTATAGTGAAGAGAGAGATTTTGCAGGGCTGCCTGCACTTACATACGCTCTGAGCTGAAGATTTGCCTTACAGTGTCTTTTATTTCTACCGTGTCACTGCTCTTGACCATTTTCCAAAGTTATTTTATTGTGGCTGAGGAAAGAATTGGAGCAAACTTGCAAACTATTTCCCCTTGTAATTTTAAGTAAGTGCCAGCTGTCAGCTGTGGGTGAAAAGCATGAAACTCCCGCTGGGGTTGCCCTTCACTCCACTACATGTCCCAGAGATTTGTGTTGATTCTCTGTTCTGTACTTAGATGACTTTCCATGCCCATCATCACTGTGTTCCAAACGGTTTAGTGGATGCGATGGGGCTGGGCTTGCTAGCAAGGATTGGGATGACAACGTGTGGACTCCTGGTTCAGTTCATCATTGCACTTTTGTTCGATAGAACTTTGTGTAATTTGATGTCTTCTCACTAAAATGGGAAGGAAAATACTTCACTATTACAGAAGGGTCATAAAGAGTCTGAATACTAGAATGGTGAATGATGCTTAATGGAAAACAAGCAAATGGAGCCAATGAACTCTAAGATGAAAACCCTGGAGATACACTAAGAAGGAGAAATGGGAGATGGATATGGCTGATTTAGGAAGTAAACTTACTTGTAATCTGGACAACCATTGGAAAGGAAAAGAAATTCCTGTCTGAGCAGAAGGATGGGGTGGTGGGAGTGCAGGTGTAGCAGATGACCTGGGTTAATTGTGTGTCCCCCTCCCCAGCCATGGCAGATTGTCTCCTCTGCAGTGCCTGGAAAACATCAGGAAGGTAGGTTGAAGGTGAGCACATCTGAGACATCTGGAGAAAAGCCTGGGTTGAAGCTTGTTTAAAAACCCTAGGGAGGCACGGGTAGTTTTTGTGTGAGGCAGAAGATGGCTTACGAGCAGCAGAACGCACTTGCAAGGGAGCCCCAAGATGTTTTTCCCCGCTGGAAAATTAATAGGGAGTAGCAGGCTGCCCTCCCGCTGGCCGGAGGCGAGCGATGGGAGGAAGGGCGTCCCCAAAGCTGCCGTCACAAGCCCACCCGCACGCAGGGGGAAGGGAAGGGTGTCACCACCGATCTGCCAGATGGAGCATGGTAAAGGGCAGCCTGCTGAGCAGGGAAGGCAACAAGCCTGAAAAGCCGAGCACATTGACGAGTGCACTATCTCCCTTAGGAAAAAAATGAAGCTACAGACAGTGTTTACAATTGCATCACGCTGATTCATAGAGGCAAAATTATGGGTGCAGGTCTGGCTGTGATTTACTGGGTTGTATTCATAAGCAACCACATTTGATGGTGACTTGAACCAAAATGCCAGTTCCCCAACTGCAGGGCTGTGCATGAATCTGTGCTTGGAGCCTGGCAGGTTGAGCTGACAGTAAAATTGGTGAAGCTGAGATCGAAGTCATTCCATTGCAGGAGGGATGTCCCGTGGGTTGCAGCACTGCAGCACCCAGGAATGAGGCTACAGGGATTGAGATTTTTGCCTTTGGGCAAAGCTACATCCAGCTACAAATCTCATGCAGAGCATTAGAGTCTTTTTGTCTTTTTGTATCTCCATGATTTTTATGTTTTACCAGCCGTGACTCCAATAACAGGCACATTGTCAGCTGTGTTTCAGGTGTGCTCTGTCTCACGTGATCAACTGTGATGCTGGACCTGATCTATGCATTTCTACAGGTATCATGGCTTTTGCTGACATGGAAGTTGAAGGCCATAAACAACCCTTTAATTTGCAAAGATTTCAGTTTATAGTGCTCTAGTGCATGGAGCTATGAAACAGATTTTCATAAATCTTCTCTTTTTGTCTTGTCTGATGGTTTCTTCTTAGATCTTACCCTGCCAGCAATTTTCCACTTTGCCAGACAAATGAATGCATATAGGCAGAACGTCCATAGCAGTTGAAAGGTTAATGCAAGGAAAATGTAGTGACATCACAGTAAGTTTTATTGAGTGAAGCTTTGATTTTCTCCATTATTGGTTCTTTTGTAAGAACAAACTTAAATTCTATATAAAGCACATGAGCACAGACTGCTCATGAGCAGAAAGCAGAAGAGTACAGCAAAGAATATTAATTTGATGTTTTTCTATAGTTCCATCCAGCTGAAGGTCACAATGAATGCATTACATCTCAAGCGTCTCTACTCTTACATGTGTGTTAAATATTACCACTTTCTTATTATGAATAAATAACAGACTGAAGCAGAGTTTTGCATATTTAAAGATGAGAATAAATGTCTAAGGCAGCCCTAGGAGGAAATGTTGGTTATTATGATTCTGATTCAGTTTTGGCCCTTCTCTAAATGAGAATTTTTTCTTTCTAAGGCTGTTTCTGTGCAGATACTGGGCACAGCATTGTCAGCACTAAACAGATAAATAATAATCATCCAACAGATTCACGGTTGCATCTGACATACCAAATTTATTTGAGAAAACTTCTTCTGGCAAATATGGATTGCATGTCTGCATGCCAATTATGGGATGACTACCTTTTGTGAAGGAGAGAAAAGCCTATTGTTTTAAGGGCTTTTCAGAAAATTACACACCTGAAAGAGGTCACTTTCCATTCCGCTTGAACGATTTCAGTTATCTTAAAAAAACCTGTGCGTAAAAAAGGAAAAAAGATCCTATAATTTTCTAAATTGCTAAAAGAATTCTTCTTTTTCTTCTGTTCATTTGACCCGGGGTAGCTGCTGTGTTACTGGTGCTACAGGAGTTGAAGGCTATGGAATGCAGTTGCAATTTTAGGCGAAGCTGCGCGGTGCTCGCGTTGGTTCTTCATGGGCTGTGTGGGGTTCTTTTTGGACACCTGTGGTGGCAAAGGCGTCTCAGGGAAGTGAAGATGAAGGGTGGAGGAAGGATAAAGAAAAACCAGGAAAGATTTCTAGGTGTTGGGAAGGTGACCCCTTATTTCAAAGAGTGAAGATTGGTGATAACTTTGAAGTGTTTAAGGGAGAGAGAAATCAGGAACTCTGTGTGTGTTACAATTACAGATTTTTTGTGTGTGTGTTTTTAAAGAAATTCACTTGACCTTTCTGTCAGTGGTTTTATTGAGGGATTTAATCTTCTCTTTGCAACATAAAATAATATGAAAATAGAAAATCGTTATTAGCACATGCAGTATTTAACAAAAATATAAGCAGTGTTCTCTGTTATTTTTTTTCAGTTAACAATAGATAATATATTCATTTCCAGCCCTGGTAAAGTAATATTGGATATTGTGTTTTACACTGTTTGGGGAGAAAGAAAACCAAGTTTCTATTATAACCAGTGATAGCATGTAGTACTTCAATGATGTGGTTCCTTGTAAATGCAGATTTTGCAATGATATATTGGTCCTTTATGGGTCAGATTCCTTTCACACTCGGTGTTATGGCAAATTCCACTGCAGCTGAGATTTATAATTTGGCATATATGGGCTTTATACTCACAGCTTATATCTTGTCCTGTGTGGAAATCCGTTGTGTCAATGTAAGCATATGTATAGCTGATCACATAGGAGGGATGTTATTCCACTTTAACTACAAGAGTACCATTAAAAAATGGTGACTTAGGGAGGAGAAAAAGAAGAGGAGACCAAAAAAAAAGAGAAACAAAACCATAAGAATCTGAAATCCCATTGAAAGTGAATAAAGATTTGGCACGAGAGTTATTTCTATCCTTTTGTAAATGTTATCCACTTTTTCTGGGTGCAAAGTGCAGATTCTCAGTGGAAGGCAGGCTGAACACTGTGGGTCGAGAGGAGGAGAATGGGAAGAAGATAACAAGACCGCTGGGGAAGGACACGAGGCAATGGGAATTGTCTCCTGCATCTCAGAGCAGTGGGTAAAGAGGCGTGAAAAAGGAGGCGTGAGAAGGGGGAGAAGAAATGAGAGGGCTCAGGGTGAAGGTAAGAGCCGCTGTGCCCTTGGGGGTGCCGGCTCAAGAACAAGCTCAGTCGTTTTGCTCACTCCCCGGTATTTCACATTATGATAAGCTGCAAGATTTTAAGGGGGCTGGTATCTGCAGTTTCTAAAGCTTTGTCTACCGTTAACCATGTGGCATAGTATCCATTGCAAATGAAAGCCAACCCAGCAAGTCCTTCTGGGGAGGAGGATTTGATTGCACAGTTTGGGGCATCTCTGAACTGAAGGGTCTTGGGGGTGGCAGCTCCACTGGGCTCTGCTGGGATTCCTTCCACCTACAATCAAGGTCGTATTTTCTCATAGAGGAAGGTGGGAGGAGACAAAATACATGTTTGGCAAGATATGTGTGAATTGGCAAAAATTACCTGCTAGTCCGTGATTTTATTTAAAAACAAACAAACAAACAAAACACAAACCCAATCAAAAAACAACTCCCAAACCCCACTTTGTATATATGCATTTTTAATCCTTCATAGCAAATAATTCAACCAGGGATTTTATTCTTGCATTAACCCCACCCCCCATCACTGAATTTAATTTTACTATAACTGATGAATTGTGTTAAGGCTGCACAGTTTCATTGTCAAAATGGAAATGAGCTGAAGAAAACATAGCATAATTAAGAATTCTGCAATTTTACGTATCAGTTCCCTTATGATAATTGGCCTGCAACATGAAATATTTAAAAACACAATCAAACTCTGTCTGTATACATGAGGATCTGTTTGTGTATCTGTATCTGTTACCCCTGTGCGATGTATTAGTTGCTTGCAACTAATTAGTTGCTAGCTACTCACGGCATCTGTATTTCAGATCCCATGGGACTCCAAGGAATGTGACCTTATTTTAATGCTTTTCTGTGCTTTGAGAATCACTCCTTTGTATCTACTACTAGGACGTGTTTTGTTGCTTTAATAACAGTATTGCTTAGCACTCGTTTTAGATTTAGATCCCAAGGACATCTACGAAACTAGGCAAACGTTATCTCTAGTATAAAATCGTGTCTTCTACTTTGGAGCCGGCCACTGAAAGCCGGAGTGGTCTGATTAACTGTGGGGTAGTTACAGGAGCGTATCCCATCTGCACAGCTCCAGTGGCTTTGCTCAACTCCTTTTCCTCCTCCAGTAGCTTCTCCTGGTGCCACCAATGGGGACATCTGCCCCGAAGCGAATGGGGTGAGGGAGCTCTGTGCTCCACCACAAGCCACAGTGGCAAAGGAGCTACTTGCAGTACATGCCTTTACACGCAGTAGTGACTTTCGACAGATCTGTGGTATCTGGCCAGACAAGGAGAGAGAAGAGAAATAACAGCTCTGTTTCTAAACAACTTGTATTTCTGGGGGCATCTGTCTGCATAGCAATTATTTATTGGGGTTTTTCTTTTCTTTCCCTAATGCACCTCAGTTTACAAGGCTGAAGAGAAGTTTGAGCTCCCTAGAACAGATTTATTTGCACGATAAAGAACCATATTGATGTTCTTCACCCCCAGGAAAGTTTGATTAAAGAGCTTCATTAGACTTTGTCTAGAATTTGGTATAATGCTTGTTGTGTAGTTCTTAAATATGCTGAAGTTTGCCAAATCAGTACTTAGCCTGTATTTTTATGAGAATGTTGTTTGCGTTCAGTAGATGATGCAATATATATATATATATATATATATATATATTTTTTTTTTTTTTTTTTTTTAATTCAGCACTAGAGCCACATAAAAACTGGAGCTTGCTCAGTGGCTATTTTCTCTTTAAAAGACCACACTCTGGGATCTTGCCACTTGTGTTCATTAAAGATCTCATGGCACTTCTGGCAGGAGCTCGGTGGCTGGACTTCATGTCCTGGCTTGTACTCCAGTTTGCACTGGCCAAAGTCCAGTGTGAGTAATTATATTCTGCATGCCTTAATTCCCCCAGCAATTTCTGGTATTGTTCTTCGTGCCTGATCCTGAAATGTTGTGTGATGTTGCTGTGTGATTAAACTGTTGTGACGTTCCATCCCAGAGGTAGGTAAAATGATCTTGGCTTCACACTTTGTAAAACATTTCCTTAGGATGAATGGGCAAAATAAGCATAAAAGATTATTACTGTTTATCTGAGACATATTGATGGCAAGGTTTTCTGCTTGTTTGTCTTTTTTTTTTAACACTAAAGCAAGGAGTGTTTGAAACTCAACACATGATGACGAAAGTATAATTAGGCTTGTTGCTCAAGGTGCTTTAAAGGTTTTAAGCCAAATGAAGATAATGTACCTTAATTGCATTTGCATAATGGACATAGTTGAAATCAGGTCCCTTTTTTTAATGTCTGTGACTCCCTCAGCAATGTGTGTGAGAACCAACTTTCTACCTGTGGCAAAAAGGCAAATTGAAACTAAATCTGGATGGAGCTGAGTATGTGAGCAGGGTTCCAATGGAGATGTACTTGTGCTGAGTGCAGAGGGAGGACACCGTCCTTATTCAAAGTGGTCACATTTGGGCTTTAACAAGCCCTTGATCTTTGAGATACTGAACGAGCTCATTCCATGTGACTGCACGCTCAAATCAAGCCTGAATTGCAGAAGATAAGACCTGCTGCAAAGTGCATACGTTAGTTGGTTGGGTTTTTTTCCCCACCCACTATTCACCTGGCACCAAGATGTCACACCTAAGCTGGATTAAGAAAAGCTTTGATGACTAGGAAGCATAAATAATATTACAACAGTCTCCTGGAGTCAGGGGAGTCACTGAACAAGGGCAAATCATCGGTATGTTAGTTCCCGAGCAGGGAACGATCCCCGGGGGCCTGCGAGTATGTACGAGTTACGTTCATCTGCTGTCCCGGATCAGCAGAATTGGCATGTTGCTTTTTAAGCCTACAAACCCAGCTTATTCCTGGAAGGAAATGTAGATCCTCAGGGAAAAAAGACAATCTTCCTTGCTCCAGAAATTGTCCTTGGTATCAGATGTCAGTAGCTCCCCCTGAAGCAATCTCAGCAAGGCTGAGACAATCAACAGCCATGCATGAGCACATTAAAATACCATGGAAAACACTATTAAATAAATGAAAATTTGTGGGTGCTGAGTGATATTTTAGAGGAAGAGGTTGCCTTTTTAAGCTATTTAGCACAATGGTTCCCTTGAACTGGCGGCCTTTGTGGTTAGTAAAAATGTTTAAGAGCAGTGTTTTGGGCGAGATGTTTCTTCTGCCTCTTTTGTAATTTCAAAAGCTTTGTAAAATGCTCTTGAGCTGTAGTTTCTCAGCTTTAAATAATTCAGGACTGAAAGCAGAGGTCCTTACTGAGGCAAAGCTCTTAATCGAACTCAGTTATTTTGCTTGAGTGGGTCAGAGTCGACTGTGAAATGAAATGTAGGACATTTGACAAGAAACAAGCTTTATTTAAATAAATTAAAAAAGCCAGTTAAAATACTAGTAAATATTCATTTAATAAACAAACAAATGTCCTTCCAACAAGAGCAAAATCACAAGAGCTCATGTAGCACTTGGATGTATCTCTTCAAATGTTTAGTGTGATTTGAAGACAAGGAGAAGGCACAAATGTTTTGCTGGTTATCATAGACTGTGCTTCCAGAAAGCAGGTTCCTTATGCAATAGTATTGAGGCTTTTTTTTTAATTCACTGGGCCAGTAGCTTGGCAGAATTCAAGCAGCAGTACTGTTGATGTCCTGTAATTGTTTACCCTAAATTATGTGATGAATGGAGCCTCTTTCCTATTTGGGTAATGTCTGTCAACAGGCTGACCTTGTTTTTTTCTTGTTGCACCCGATTTTCTCATTTGGCATTTCACTTTTCATTTGTTCATATAGTTTTGGTAGCTCTCTAGTCCCACAAAACTGTTTGCCCTCCGAGGCTTAGGGGGTGGAAGCAGGGAGCTATAAAATGCAGGGACTTACGAGAAGAATGCTCTTTTGACTAAATCTCAACGGCGCTCTCAAAATGCAGATGCACATAGGTTGGTAAAGTGCATGAACTAAATGTAATAGAGGTTCATTTTTACAGCGATGTTTCTCTCAATTGATCTTAGTTAATAGAAGCCACACTTCAAAATCTGTTGCCAAAATATGGTACCTACCAGGGGAGGCTGTTCCTGCAGAAAGAGCTGTGCTTGGGCCAATAGCATTTTTTCTGAACATTCATATATATATATCTATATATATCTCTATATATATCTCCATAGGAGATTTTACTTCTGTTTTACTTAAATTTGTAACTTTTAGATCCTGTGTTTGTTTGAAGAGGGGCCAAAGCATTTCAGATAAAGGGGGTTTGTTTCTGCTCCTCCTTTTGACTTTTAGTCTACTCCCTAGAGCCTTTTTTTGAGTATGGTCTTTAGTAAATCACATTATTTGAGTTCTGCAGTTGCACTACATGTGGTCAGAGCATGTTACTCTGTGTAAGATGAACAGAAAGCGTTATTTGTTCTAATGGACAGTTGTGACAACTTTGTTTTCAGAAGTGACTTATGCAGAGGGCACGCTGTGATTTGCTGCTTGGTAAGTAATCTGCAGTATTGATTCTTAAAACGTCTTCATGTTTCTTCAAGAAAATAATCATGACTGTGGTTGAGACTACAGCTGTAAGACGCAAGATTTCTTGGGTAATTCAATAGATGCTGAACATGCTCAGGCTCAAGCCCTTAAGTGGAAAATAATATATGATAGTGAATCTATTTCAGAAAGCATCTGTAAAAAAACATTGCTGCATTATTCTTTCAGTTAATAACTTTGGTGTATATCTCATTTGCCCAGTTTATGCCATCTGTTTTCTTTCCAATTTTAGTATAATTATATTAGTTACTCATCAGATTTTGAAAGTTTTAAACACTGCCTTGAAAGTGTGTAAGGAAAGTTAAAGTCATTGTTGTCTTTTGGCTTTGAATTCCACAGCTTCTAAGTACAGTACGTACAGCTGCCTTAAGAAAAAACACATCTACCACCTTGAAAAGTAAATTGAGTTAATAATGGTATAGATAATAATCTAACTTCTGTATGCTGCAGATGTGAATTGTCAGAGGAAAAAGAAGATAAAGCAGTCTATCATCAACAGGACTAGATCTTAGATGATGGTTTTGTGCATAATTTGCATAGTAATGAAAGACAATTATACTCTTAGACTTTGTTGTAAGCTCATACGAATCACCTTCAAAATAACTTACAGTTACACAGAAAACCTGTGTATTTTTACTGATGTTTCGGCTGGGCCATGTCAGCCTGACCTTCAATCACTGTCAATTGTTCTATTCAAACCAATCAATGAGAACATTATTAGTAACAGTAAGTGATTGCTTATGACAAGTCAGTGCAATGTGATTAAATTGTCAGTGCAGATACACATGGTTGCAGCTGTAGGTGCACAAAAGTGACCCAACGGCAGGAATGCTTAAAACTGTTCTGTAGACTTAGACATGTGAGTATTTCCAGAAACAAATGTGTGGAAAGGGTAGTAAACAGAACACCAGAGGTTAGTTGATGGTTTGTTGAAAAAACTGCATATGAAACTTAAATGACAAAGAGAGCAGCAATAGCAACCCACACTCAATCAAAGTGGTGTGTTTAATTTCTACTCCGAATTAAATGTGGGTCCAGTTCATGCCATTAATTGCATGTTCCCACTGCTGTAATGCAATTACTTTCCTGGAGTAGCTTGCTCTTCTTTAATCTGCTCTCAAGCTTTGAGCGACCTACTGATAGAAACCCCTCCAAACTGTCCTCCATCCCAGGAGAAGGACAGAGGCTTTGCTGCTATGCAACCAGCTCTCGCTGAAAGGTTTGGGCAGGGTCTGTGTTTCTCAGCTTCTCTGAGAGTCACCAGCCCAAATCCAGTCGGAAAGTGGGACTGGAGACGATCCAGCATGACAGTTGCATCTGAGATGTCACTGGCTTATGGTAGCTATGATATTACCAAGATCTTGAAGCTGAAAAATCAGTTTAAGAGAGAAATACCTTTTGCTTATAAAATTTTTTTCAAGTACTTCCTTAGCCCACCTAATGCAGAATATGTTAATTTGTAAAACTGTTTTTTAGTCTTCCTTTACTCCACATCTGATTCCTATCCCCATCGTCCGTGTGTGATTGAGAGGAGTTTACCTGCAGGTGTGTGTGAGGGTCTCTCTACAGAACAGGTATTTTGTCCAAAGCCAGGACTGAACTTTGCTCCCTATTTCACACGCTGTCACGGTTATCCCAGCTCCACTCCGCTTTTTTACTAATGGTGCTTCCTGCCATTACTCTTACTACTTGAAACAAACCAAACCAACCTCCCCTCCCCAAAGCCCCAGGTTTCACCAGCAGGTCTCTTTCTCTGTTCCGTTTTTGTTGCCGTGTTTCAGTCCAATTACACGGCAAATGTGGTTTCCCTTTGAAGTTCCCTTGCTGCTTGGTTCTGTATTGACTGTCCCCCCTTGTTGTGTATCATCAGCAGATCTGACAAGTTCACAGCTGGTTTCTCCACTGTAGTTACTGCTGATTAGAAACAAAAAGGGGCCTTATTGAACCTTTCCCCTCTGCTCACCTGCTCCTGCAGCCCGTGTTCTCATAGTTTCTTTTGAAGGGGGTCTCTTCCAGGGTTTTGGTTACTTCACTCCAAAAACAACTGGAGGAAGAGACATCCTCTCAATGCGCTCTAGGATTACAGGCCAGCAGCCCAATTTTGTGTGCACGCACCCTAACACACAAATCTGTGCACCCCGTCAGTTGGTGAAGAAAATTCCCTCTGAGTTTGACAGTTCTTGTAGGACAGATACTGATCTCCATCCTTCCGTGTGCTGTTAACTAGAGACCTGGAGGTCCCCAAAGAAGCAGATGATGTTGCTGTGTGGTAGAAAGCTCGAGTGAGCAAGGCACCCTGGAGTCAGACAGGTAAATATTCTCCTTAAATTTGCTTTGGGAAAAATCAGACTCATTACAGCTCTGTAGGATCTTGGAGGAAGGTGCTTTGTCCTGGTGGAGGTACCTTCTTGCACCTTCCTCTCTGTGACTGATGACACATAGCATGGGCGGCAGAAACACCTTAATCTCTATCAAGGCTCCCTGTCTCAGGGTAAGAGAATGTATTCATTTTCTGTATTGTTTGGGTTTTAGTTCCTTTGCTGAAAGTGTCCACAAGGGGCCAGCCTACCGATTCCTCGGGGACACCAACACTTTTATGTGGGGAAATAGCATGGGACCCTCCAAATTCTGCTCGTACCTTTGGTGCAGCCGCTCAGCCGCTAGTGGGAAAAGCATCCGCTCCGTGCCTGAGCTCCAGGGAATGAGGCACACTGGTGTGAAAGGGTCTCTAAATTATTTTTTAAAGCCAGCGATCTCCTATGCAATCCAGTCCGTTCCTTATTGTGTAGCTACTTTGTGGTTTTAATTAATATTATGATTATACAGCAGACATGCTTCGAGAGCGTCTGTTGCTGTGGCAGCTAGACACTTTAATTACAGAGATTAAAACACAAATCAAGGACAATACAGAGTTGTTATGATGATAATTACTGAATTTGAATATTTGTAGAAAACTGGCCACTCCAGCCACTGAGGTTAATGTACAGACACGTGCCACTGGGTCTCCACTGGAGACCTGGGTTCAGGTGCTGGCTGGGACAGGGAAGGGAGAGCGTGGAGGGCACCTTCTTGCTGTCACCTTCCTCAAGTGTTCTAGCTGTTGGAAGAATCGATACTTTTAGCCCAGGGGGTGACAGATTCGCTCATCCAGGGTCAGGACCCCAGTTTAGGGCTTCAATTGTTTTATTCTGTTTTTTCTTTTAAAATAATTTCTGTTTTATCCTAAAGGAAACATTTCCTCATTTCTTACCAAGATAAAAATGCTGGAGGAAGAATTTTTAGTATTTCCTTCAAGGAACCATTAAAATTAATTTACTGTTTAAGAATGTGAAATATTAGTATAAGAATTGTATTTTTTTTTTTTTTAAGAACTTGAGTTGTTTGGTGGGTTGGAACAGTTTCATATGTTTAATACAAGTTTGGAAACATTCTAGTCTATCTCTGTATGCATTTCTGATTTCAGTGAGGAGGAGGAAGATTGCTTGAAATTAATAGTCTGGCTTTAAAATCATCACATAATTTAGACCTGCAGATCCAGCCCAGAAAGCTTTCGTAAGGCTAAAGAATACTCACCAGCCTCAAAATAGGGTTAAAATGTTTGTCTTCAGTTATTTTTATTTCACAAAAAGAAATCTGTAGTTTAAGAATCTTTCTATATTGCTCTAGTCAACTTGTAAATACCTTCTTTCTTGATACGTGAACGTATGTGTTCTTTCCACTAGATTTTCTGCTTGTTTGCCTCTGTGTTCACTTACTCTTTAAATACAAGGAAGAGAATATGATCTCCCCTTAATTCTTGGCGCAGAGGTCTGTAACAAATCTGTTATCTGGCAGTTGGTAGCTGGCAGTGCGCTCGTGCGGTGGTCACCGGGAAATGGAAATGCTGCTCCTTTGGATGCGAAGGACCCCGATACTGTGGTCGTACGCTCCTTGATTTCGCCACCCTTCATACTCCCAACATCGTTGCCAAATCCCACTTGTCTCATGCTGTCACTCTGGCAGGGAACTGAGAGTCATAATCATATTAGAAACATGGCAGGTTAAATTCGGAAAGGAAAACTAAAAAGGGTCTTTCCAGACAGATTTCTGACTGTTGAAAAATCTCCAAGTCATCTCCTGCCAGCATTGCTAGACACCAGGGGATTGTCACCTGCAGTGCAGTAAAGGAAAACATTTCTTTTTTGAAACAATACAACACCATATTCTTCCTTAACTAGGCAGAAATAAGGGGCTACCAGCAGGAGCTAACTATAAACCCACAAAGAGTGACAAATAAACCAAACAGAAGCAATAAGTGGATGTGACCGTTCGCTGCTTGGCTCCCCGGAGAGCTGTAGAGATGCTGCGTGCGGAGGTGGCAACAGCAGCATCTGCATGGTCCTCCCTGTCCTGTCACCCTCCCCTGATCTAAAGCAATTTCCCTATGTGTTTTTGGCAGGAGTGAGTTTTAACTGGCTATTGAAGGAAGACTTTAAGGGACACAACTGAATTTTCATGCTGTGGTCTATCCGGGGGAGTGGGTACCTGCCTCCTTAGAGCCGGTGAAACAAGAGTTCTTCAGGCCATGCAATACAACTTCATTTTGTACAGGATATTCTACACTGTAGAATAACACGTCAGAAAAAATGTGGTCTAAATGAGAGCAGGGTACAGGCATGGAGTGGTGCATAAAGTAAAATCATAAATAACTGAAAGAAGAAGAACTTGCAAAGGAGGGACAAAGAGAAAACGCGTTTTCATATTAGGTTTCATAAAAGATGGTATCACTGAGCCAAAGAAATGAAAGGTCACTCAACTGTATGGCAGAATCTAGAAGGAAATGTTGTCCTATGGGTAGAAGAGTGGTGGGAGGCATCATCTGTTTCCCGTCTCCTTGTTGATGGGGGCTGACAAAGGTAGAGGAATCGACAGCTGAGGGTTTTCCAAAATGTTCAAAGCCATTCAGTCCTGTGGCTTGTGCTCACGCTAATGATCGAGTTACCTCTTGTCTGCTGAGCAGAAGTGTCTTTGTACAAGCATTTAGCCTCCAGCACAACCAAAATAATTCAGCTTGGTTTTGATTTGCAGTGAAAAAAGTTTAGTGTGTTTCTCGGTATCTCAGTGCATGGGCAGTTACTGGTTTGTATGTGCTCAAGTGCCACAGTTCTTGCTCATTTTCAGTGCAGGGTGAACTATCAGCTTTTAAAATCTCAAAGTCCTGGGCAATGGTGTGATTTTCAAAGGGAGATAGTTTGGAACCAGCCATGTTGAAGACATAGGGATGCTGTGGAACAGCCCCATCACTGCGGGGAGGGTGAACTTCTGGGTGAATTGATCATCTACAGGAATTTCAGTGCAACTGAACTGTGGGAAGACCCTGCAACCATACATTTAAATACCTGACTCAAAGCAAGGTTGATTAACAGATTAAGGATTCAGCAGATGTGCTTTTGAAGTAATTACATACAGGGCTTTCCAAAATAATATCCTATAAATAACTTTTTTATTCCTTATGTGAGTTTGCTACAGCATACTGGCTTCTATATTGACTGCATTGGGCTGTTGACACCCCAAAATCCTTCGCTCTGCGCCTTTTGGAGTACAGCAATGTTTTCTGTTTGCTGAGAGGACATACAGGAGCTGGTAATAACCAGCTGACAGGGGACTATTGTGTAGTTTTTCCATGCAGTGTCTTAGTTTCTAAGTGTGATGGATCACTAATCACGCTGGTGGCATTAAACCAATTAATAATAGGAAAACCAATAAAATGTTGCATTCCCCTGAACTTAATAGAGGCTTTGCAAAATTATTCAGTAGCGCTGGGATTTTATCCTTATTATTTAAATGTTTAAAACATCTGAATTGCAGTTTAAAATTTTGTTAGTTAAATACTTAACTAATCCAGATATTTCAGATCGACAGATGTATGTGTGTGTATACACACAGCGTGTGTAAATGCATATAATTACACAACATATATATTATGTGTGTATCCACATCTGCCCATGGTAGATCCTTTGTTACCACTCCAGACTAATTTGTCAGACACCATTGGACAACTTAATTCAGAGCATTAACAGTAGGTTTTTTTCATTAACAGTCTTGTTAATTTGAGAGGCAGCAGTCATTAGCGTATGGTGGGAAAACAACAGTGTTGTGTCTCAAGTGTTAGAGAAGTTCTTGATGTCTTCAGATCCCCAGCTCAGTCTTAACCTGTCGATACTCCTGTGCCACTGGGCATTGAGTGTCTGCAGCTGGATCTGTCTCTTCATTCTTCGTTTAATGGCAGTGTTAAGAGGGAACCCCCCTGCCACCCTCATGAGCTGCTAAAATGGCTCTTCTGCTGCCTTTCTCTTGTATTGTGGAACATGTAAGTTCATCTAATTCTGAACCTTATCTGCCTTCAAGATTTCTTTTGTGTTCAGAACGGCTCGTCTGACATTTGCTACTGAGGTTTGGCTCCAGAAAATCAATGGTGCCGCTATTGGAGTGGAGTGTCCATGTCTACTGTGTGAATGTGGGGAGAAGGAAGGTAAATCTTGCTGTCCAGATGTGTGTCCTGCCTTAGCTGACATCTGCCATCTAACAGGCATGGCATATGCCTCTATTTCATCCCCTTAGCCCTTTAACAGTGCGAGTCCTAATTTCACTAAAAGTATGTCATTTCTTCAGTGTTTTGGGGGTTTGAATCTAGGACAAGAGTATCAGCAGAGAGCAGCAGGTACAAATATTCAGCCTGTGTATCTTATCAGATATTCAAGAGTGCGGTAAGAAGTGTCAGAGAGTGCTTTCTACGAAATATTTAATTAACAGCAACAGCTACAGAAATGAAAAACAACATCCAGGCAATTACAGTGTTCAATAAAGCAGCTCTCAGAGGATGGAGCAGCAACGGATTAGTGACTGACTGGCATTTAAATATGTTATCAACCAGTTAGGGAGACCAGAGTAAATTTGCTCCCCTGGGGATCAAGCTAGTAGGAGTATTATAACTATATTATTGTTTCTCAGGGCAATCAATTGAATTATATGGTGCAGTAGTCCAGGATGTTTGGCTGTTATTCCAGCAGCTGGTTACGTGATTTGTTTCACTGGACGTTAATACAATGCACTGGGTGAGATACTTCTGTCAGTTTACAAACAGTATTTCCTTGTTTAAAATCAGCAATGTATACACTCCACCTTTGGATTTTAAATGAAGAGTGTGCTGGTAACTCTGTAATTTATAAAAGTGGTGGGATATGCTCATTTTTGCATGTTAAAATAGAACACAATGAAGAATTTGTTCTCTTTACCTCCAGGGCCAAATATATGCTGAGAAGGCGTAATTAGTCTACCGCTTGTAATGCTGCCTTTTCTTGTGATCGCGCAAAAATGTGGATAGTTTCACTGATTGGGGATTTTTGCTGTTATAGATTTTACACTAAAAAAAAATGGAAGCCCTAGAATAAATAACTGTGCTTTTAGTATGATGGATGAGATAAAATTGCATGAACTGCAACCACATTTCATTGCAAGCAAGTGCATTCCCTTTGCACATATAGGCAACCTTGATGGTGCAAAAACCCCATTTCACAATGAAGCTGTACAGGAAAGGCAAACTCTAGTGTACACTGATACCCATGTAGGTGAATTTCTAATTGCATCTGGTGGTTGAGTCCATTGCTTCTCTTTGTACAGGGATGCAAAGGAACTTGTAGGGAGTTGGCAATTTGCAAAGTTTAACCTAATAAATAGCGTTTGTATTGATTTACATTTGCTGACCGATTTGGCAAGTTAATTGAAATGAATCAGCGTCCCTTCAATAAATAGCTAGACCAAACCCCACAGTGTATGAGCCAAAGGGTAGCAAGCCAAGGTGATTCAGTAAGGGATCTGCATGTTTTTGATATCATTCATTCTTTCTCTATAGCAGCAAGGTTGCCCAGCCTGTTGAGCCAGCAGTGTAACGAACTCTTTCACAAGTAGATGCAGAGCAGCAGAGATCAGCTTGTTTTTCTTTTTCCCGTTGCATTTATATAGATTAATTTTCCCCCGCAACCCCTATGTTCTCAGAGGTGAGAGCAACCTTTGCTCTGAGGACAGCAGGAGCCAATACAGTGGTCCAAGACAGAGCAGCTACCAAAAGGGATACCACTGTGAATTATTTCTTTCACTGTAAGTGCATGTTATTGGTATTTGGAAGTGAGGAAGAGCCCTGGATAAGTCAACTTGTTGAAACCCCGGGTATCTGGGAGTCCCCTGGAATAGCTAAACAATTTTTTAATGATGGCATGCTTAACTTTAGAAGAAAAAACACACAGGAGGCTAAGTACCTTCACTACAATTAAAAGGTATTTATCTAAAGCCTGTGAACCCCAGAATAATATAGTCAACAAAATAATACATGAAAATGAACGCGTTTATGTTCATGAACAATCACGAAGACAATTACAGACAAGCATGTCATGCTAGTAAATCCCACCTTGCGTGATGACTTGTATAAATCCGCAAGTGTCCCAGATGCAATGCTGATCCCTTCCAAAGCAGGTAAATTGGGCAGGATGGTCTGATCCAACTGGCGGGAGAGGAGCTAAAGGTCCTCTTACTCACTGCTGACCAGCTCATCAGGCAGAAGAGAAGGGTATTATTGTGCGTTGCCTTATCTCGTAGATGCCAAGATATAGAATACATTACTGAGTAAGAAGTCCTTGACTAAAAATGGACTATGCGCTGTATTCGCTACCTGAGAAATGGCTAGTCAAGAAAAAAATGGTACTGGCTGCTCTGAGATGTTGCTGCTGGAATGAAATTCTGGATGAGATAAAGTGCAGACTGAAGGAAATGCGTGTTTCATCTCTGTTCCCATTGCACTAACCGCCAAGCTGGTTTGAGAGCTCCCGAGCACCCCTCAGCAGTCGCTGATAATTCAGCATCGCAGCGAGGAGGGGGGGGCAGTGGTCAGGCAGGGGAGAACATCATAGAAGAGCTGTTTTATGCCGCTCAGTCTGCCCAATCCCGATTAAAAGGGGCAGCGGAATTGTGAGTCCACTCTTATGAAAATACTTTGGAGAAAATTTGTCAAAGTGGAACCAGTTCTCATTGTGAAAATTATGAAGTCCCCCTCTAAAGTTACATATTAAGGATCAAGTTGGTTGAAGCTCACGTGGTTTTCCCCATTACTCCTGTATCACAGGGAATTGAGGGAAGCAGAATGAGCAAAAGAAATATGTTCTGAATAACAGAAGCCTGAAGTTAATTAATGCTCAGAAAGTGGTTTGAAGATGAAAAGCACTGCTGCTAAGTGTTATTAATAGTGGAGTAACCCCGCTGTTAATTATAAATAACAACAATGCTATGGAGCATGCTACATGCAAAGTTCTCAAAATCCTTTTGAAATATGAATCACAGATTTGTTCTGATAGTCTAAATGGGAAGATGAGGCGTGGAGGCACGTAATGAGTTGTTCGAGTAAAGCATTAAATACAGAAGTAGAGGAGTCCAAGACTGCAGCCCTGATCTCAGACTTGCATTTTACAGGTTTAACTCCTACAGGCTGTTCCCTGGCTGTGCAAACACTGACTTTTCTTGAGTTCTGTTGGAGTGTCTAATTCTGTATAGTATTACTAATGAACTGAGATGTGTACATATACCTCTGATTTATCTTCTGTAATGTTAGGAAGTGCAAGGAATCCTTGCAAGGAGTCTGAAGCTGTATAAAATGGATGAAGCAATCCGTCTCTGATGCGGTAACTCCCCTGAAAGCATCCCTGGGATTCCAGTCTTGCTGTACATGTAAAAAATAAAACCATTCAGTATTGCACCTCCTCACCACTGCTTTGTTTTCGGCATGGAGTTAAACTACCAGGCTGATCTCTCAAACAGAGGTTTTCTAACTCAAAGCCTGGTACTTATTCCTAGAATTCTCAAAAATAGAGTCTGAAGAATAAAGTGACTCAACCGGGCTGAGCGAACAGTGACTGAATTTCAATCAGAGAAGCTAATCACACCCAAGGACCCTCTTAGTTTTAGGGAATGACAATGTGGAAGTAAAATGAACCAGCTCCTGCCATCAAAAGAGCATCTCATGTAGGTCTTGCACTTTCTCTCGTTTCTTGTGGCAAATAGAGGTTTGCTGCAGTATTGGTTTGGCTCTCTGTTTCATCAGACCCTTTTAAAATGAGGATTTTCATTTCGCAAACTAATCTTTTCCCGTGAAGGAGGGTTCATTTGTATGCTGTTATTGTCATTAACAGTGTAATCTTCAGTCTTAATGTTAGTGTGTCTATTTTGTGCTTCCTTAGGGTAACTGTGAAGTGCTTCTCCACTAACCCATGAGTGCCTCTGTTTTCCCATTTTACTGAGGACTATTGTGTATTGTGATCTTCTGCTAATAGAGGAGATTAGCTGAATCACAGCCGTCTCCCAAGCAAGAGACATGATGCCTTTTTTTTTTTTTTTTTTCTTTTTCCTCTTCAGTTGATGGTATAAGCTTGTCTTTTTATACTGGGAATAATCACTTTGTGTTGTTCTTTTATTGTTGCCATTTCTGCTCCAAGACTTCTAACTGCAGAGTCCTAAAGCGCTTCCCTGTTCCGTCTTCATGGCCATTCACTGTGTTTAATGGGCTTACAAGCAAATCAAGATTTCCATCTTCCTTGAATGGAGCTTTTGTTGGAGTCAATCTGTTTGCACAACTGGGATCACAGGTGTAGGCAACCTTTCTAGCCGTGGTTCTTGTACTCCAGACCAAATTTGCCCAGATGTTATTTCGTGAGCGATCAGAATTATTAACGTATAGTTCAGCAGAATGTTGACAGAACACAAAACATAAAACACCTTGCACTGAAATTCCAAACCCAATTAAATGGGCTAATTCACCTACTGCTTAATTGGCTGGAAGCCATATGAGTAATTACGCCACTGACATCTTCCAAAATTATATTCTTAATTGTAACATTTATTTGCATCACAATGAAATAACCACATCTCAGTTCCTCTTATAGCAACAGTCTCACCAGGGTAAGGGAAGAAGCAGTTTTGCATTTCGCAGGGTTGCCTTTGTGAAAACGTCACTTGGCAAGGTAGGAAAGCAAAGCCGCTGGGGACACGGGGCAGGAAAGCGCAAAGTTGGTCTGTTTATTCTTGAACATATGTAGCTTGTTATTGTAGTACATGGTGGCTTTTATTGTAGCACGCTGCGGAAGACTCCTTTCTTTTATTTTTTTTCCTCCCTCTCTGTTATTGTTCACTAAAATGTATGAATGTAGCAGTGCAACGCTGTATTGGTTGTGCTTGCAAACGACAATATAATATCACACTCCAGAGGATGCAGTGTTTCTATTTGCCATCATAAATTTATTTCATATTTTCTTTCCTTCATAAAATATACCCCTACTTTTTTATACAAATAATGTCATTCCAAGGAAAATGTATGCAGAACCACTTTACAGAAAACCTCTATAAGCACTGTTTGGTCTTGCTGTGTAGATCTACTCTCTAATTGCTTTGAATTTACTTTATTGCGAGGCTGGGGATTGCTTTGAAGTGATTATGAAAGAATAAGCAGGCTTCTGCAAAGGGAATTTAGGAAAGAAAAAGCTTTTAAGAAATCCTATTTTGAAGTTCCAGTTCCAGAGGGTCCCTGGTTACTGAAATGTAATGCCAATGCATTTCCTTCCCTCCCCTCCATTCCCTTTATCAGTGCACTCTTCTTCATTAATAAGTCTTACACTGGTGTGAAAATCGTTTCTTGAGATCGTTTTCCAGCCATGTCATTTTGTTGTAGGGGTGCACAATATTACTGTATTTATTGGCTTTTTAAAAGTCCTTTATATGCATTCAGGAATATTTTCATCCATCTCACAAGAGCTTTAGCCAATTCTAACCCTGTTCCAAAATACAATAGGCACATGATGGGTTTGCTGGCTGCATGATATCTTATTTCTGAAGTACATGAGTTGGGTACAAAGTTCATCCGAGTGTCTATTTGACCAATATAAATTGAATACTGAAAATAAGGACTTATATGGAGCAGGTTAATGTTATTTTAAAGAAAATAAATAATGGAATAATAAAAAAGGAAGTGGAGATTTGGACTCAAGGTTTTTTTGTATTTCTGAGTGGTCAGGAGACGCAGGTAAATGCTTTTGAGTCTGATGGCTTTCTAAGAAAAGAGTGGGGTTGTGTTTTTCAGTGTATAATCGGTTAGATATTTCTGTAAAAACCGTGAAACAGATCCAGCCATCTTTCTGTCGCAGCATCAACATTAGATGATGATGAAGAAGGAATGAGATCGGCCCCATGTTGCTTACTTCAGACCCTGTGAACAGCATGATAGCAGCCAGCGTTCCCTTTTAGAAACTCTGCTTTCATTTATGAATTGTTTATTCATCAACAACCTCAGAATTCCCATCCATGCATAGAAGACTTGTTGGTTTTCTGACGCAAAGCTAATAACGTCTGCTCTTAATTAAACATTAATAGTAACAAATGGCTGCCTATCAGGTCTTTATCCATCGTCAATCTGTGTGGTATCTGAGCATCTTCAGGAAGGCACATTTCTTACCCTGCCTTGCTTTGGGTGCTCTGAACCCAGCGCTCACAAAAGCATCACCCTTAGGGACATGCTCAGTGTGCTCAGGTGTGGGTGCTGGGCACTCGGAAAATGAGTCACCCACATAAATTACAGAAATGAGGCGAAATAGGGATAAGCCTCGTGATGCCCCATGTGGAACCAATGCTGAGAAGGGTGTGTTCAGGGATGTGCTTGGCTGTGGCTGGTTTGATACTGATTGGGGTCTCCTATGTTGCAGGGACCCCAAATTAAGAATATTCCACTTTCGATCCTTTTTAAAAACTGTCTTTAAAATGGTTCCTTGGAAAACATGTATCAGGGAAAAAACAGGTCTGCTAATCATACAAAAATTAGCAGGCATCGCTGAGAGTCCCACAGCAGATAAATAGAATAAAGCTGCTGGTGTAGAAGGAAGCAAAAATTTTGGTAGTACATAAGTTAAGCATTAAATTAGTGGTAAGTCGTAGTTTCCCTGGTACAAATGTGTTCCTATTCAAAAAGCTGGTGGAAGAGTTTAGATATGTTGCAAGTGGTTTACAAGTTGCGCAGCAGCTCTTGCTGCGGTGGGGGAGATTTGGCTTCTGCTCCATTTGGGCTGTCGCCTCCTGGGTGACTCTCCTTGGCCAGCTGGGTATCGAATTTTTCCCTGCACAAAGGCCAGGCACCTTTTCCTTTTCTCATTTACAGTCTGTCTCCACAGAATTCAATCAAATGCTCTTACGTACAGCTCACTTCAAACACTTGCTAACTTCAAAAACACCAGTTCAAAGAACTCTGGTTTATTTGCTGGTTTTGCAGTAGTTGCAGCCTAAATAATTAGCTAATACCTTTTAAATATGTGTTTTAAGATTATGGCTTAAATCCCCAAACTGTGTCATCATTTGGAAACAGGTCTCTTTAAAATTGCAGAACAAGCATAAGTTACAGCAAAGCTCCAGATGGTCCAGTAGTTTGCTGTTTATTTACAGTAACCCAGATCCTTCCCTCAGCCTTTTATCTCAGAAAATACAGCCGCTTACCAAAAAGCAAGGGACGTTCTGTGAGCTCTGTAAGGTATCTGAGTCCTTGTACCGACCTGCACATGAAAAAGCCACCATGGCTGATTCTACTGCCATAAATCAGATGGGAAAGTCTGAGGTACGTGCACCGGGCAGCGTCACCGTCCCCCACAGGTAACATCATCTGTGTCACATCACCCCAGCCAAGGGAAGAGCTGCTGGTGGGGCTCTGTTGGTAAGATACCTCTGAATTTTTTATCCTTATCTTTTTTTCCCCCTTGACTGTTTGTTTTGAGGATCTTGACAACAGCGCTTTATTATTTCATGATCTATGACTTTGAAGGTAGGACCACAAAAGAGATTTGACTGAAATATCTGGAATATTTGCAACACTCACATCTCTGGCGTTGCTCAGCTCTGCTTTCTTATCTTTCCCAAAGAGTTGCAGTTTTCACCGATCACAGATGTTGCCCTAAATCAGAAGAAAGCCTCGTTGTCCATCTATGCTGAGATCTATAGAGAACATCTTTTTGGGTCTCCCAGCACATTTTTTTGTCAACTGTGTTTTTCTTGTCTGCTTGTTTGTGCTCCAGCTGGGCCTTCTGTGCCTTGTTCAGAGAAGCAAACCCTGCCAGCACATTACATTATTTATAAGGCAGAGATGCTATCAGATCTCACTCAAATTGGAAGATACTCTGCTTTCAAATAATTATAGAATTTACATTTATGTAGTGCCTCTCAGGGAGACCCTAACGCGCTGTGTTAAGTGTCAATATGAATCTAGAATTGTTAGTTTGCTGCTGAATAGGAATAAAATCAGTCAGAGGGGGGCAGGGGGGCAAATAGATCAGCGGCTGCTTCCAGGGGTAGTGAGGAGAGTTTAGGTAGAAGATAGAACTATTGAAATTGGAACTGAGGTAAGAGAGCAGGCCTGAAGCCAGCCATAGAAAAAGTGCTGGACTCATACATGATCGGTGGGGACAGAGTCCCAGTTTTATTTTTCATTTAAAAGAGTTATTAATGGCTGTGCAGTTCCTTACACAAAGCAAACTGGGACTTTAAGTCCAATCTACAAGGCAGGGATGAACAGTCGTCTTGTTTTTTGACAGAAAAGAAGGCTTGATGTGACATGGGGTGAATTTGGCGGGGACATCGGGGAGTTAAACGCAGCCGCTCACATCTGGGCTGTTTCACATCATGTCTATTAATGTCATTTTCCAGTTTTAGCCATGACTTGGCGTGTTTCTGGTTTCTCAGCAGGCACAGGCACAGGCTGCAGTTTTCTCCAAAGTTCATTTTATTGGGATGTTTATAACATATGCCTGCCTCTAGGAACGTGTTTGTTTGAAGGAGGGTGTTCTGGAAGGATGCAAAAGATCCATATTTTAAGCTTGAAGCCTAATGAAGAACTTCATTTTAGTGCATTTGCACATGGAAGAAGAGCTCTGCTTGTTCTTGCCTTGGCACAATGTGACACCTTAGTTAAGAAGTTTGGAAAGGTAGATTAACTTAATGGAGAGTCGCAAGCGACACTCTTTGTTCTTTTTATTTGGAAAATCATTTTATACAAGAAGCTTTAAAAGAAAAAAAAGGGAGGGGAGGGAGCAGGGAGGGATGGTGAGGGGAAAGGCCCAGGAATGCCTGGAGTGGGACATCAGCAAGAGCTGGTAGGGCCCAGGGTCTGGTTTGAGATAAACTGGATTCCTGCTGTGGTGGCCATTTCACTGCTCTGCTCCTGTGTTGCCCCAATTCTCATGGGAATGTGTGAGCAGGGATGTCTTCATCTGGTGTGATCACAATACATTGGGTTACTACTTTTTGAAGACTTCATATGGTGTGGCTGATACAGAAGGTCCTGATTTAAGATCATGGGGGACCTTTGTGTTTGGTACAGTGCCAATAAGGGGGACAGTTCAAAGAGATAACGGTGTCTGGGAGCTTCAGGCTGAGAAGATGCGATTTTGAAAGCTGGTTGAATGAGCTATGATGTTTTTGTTGATAATTTCTGATCAGATTTATAGCTAGTGGCTTTTCAAAGCATGCAGAACTCCCACACTCTGGAAATTAATATTGTACTGATGGACCTGCTTGAACAAACATAATAAAAAATGTGCTCTCTGTCACGGCAAGCTGAAAAAGCAGATGGCAGTCAGAAGCTGAGCAGCATACAGAAGTTTGAAATTTTAAATTAAATCAATTTGAAGCTTTGTTTGTGCCTAAGGCAAGCTTTCCCCTCAAATGAAGGAGAGTGGCTAGCTGAACTCTTTTACATGGGCTTTGCTTTTGAAAGGGCTGCTGAAAGATTTGAAATCCTCTACAGTCTACACCGTTGTATTAATCTGGGCTAACAGTGGAACAGAAATGTGAAATTCAGGTTGGTGCAGAACACAAAACCTTTCCAAAAATGTAAACTCATGTAATGAGATGGGTACAGAAGAGGGGCTTCTGCTTTTTACACACTGTGCCATAAATATTCAGATTATGTCATATGTTTCCTGTGCTCTGAAGAGATGTAAAAAAAATAACCGAAGAAAGAATCCTGAAGCAGAAATACACACCATGGTGTTCTGCTCCAATAAATCAACTTGCGCCTTGATTTAAACGTCATGAACTGTCTTGACTTTCCTGTAAGCTCACAGGAGGTCACGCAGTAACGCAGGGAAGCTGCTCCCTGGGCAAAATTTTGTTCTCTGTATCTTAAGAGTTCATTAGTAAGATGGGATGGGCTGGACCCTGAGGTCCTTATTTTTACTTACTCAATACTTTCCCAGATTTTAATGAGAGCTTTACCTGAATAAAAGCTACATTTTATTGCAGGCCAATAAGATTGCTGTCTTCTGCAGAATCATAAGCCTTTTTGTGCTGTATCCCAGCTTTTTGATAATTATGCCTTCTTAACTAGCTTTCTGTAGGGACCCTTGGAGCTGATCTCGGGCTTCTGCTTTCATGGCCACTGATGTCTGCGTTAATTCAGAGGTGACAAGTTACTTTATTTCTGCTGGTTTGTTTTTTGACCTCTCCTTTTTGGAAATCATTCCATCAGATTGCAGCTGTACATATCCGTTGCCTTTAGCTCTACAAACCTGCTGCTGATACTTTGTGTGATTCCTACCCCGATGAGCAGTGCTAAAATCACAGTCCCAAAGATTTTATTAGCTCCTGAACCCCCAGACCTGCTCTGAGGTGGGGCGGGGGGAGCTGGTTTTGAAGAGGATACATACACGCACGGAAGGAAAATATTCATTTTAGCAAACCACAAGAGTCAAGAGACGTTAAAAGAAAATCAGTTTAATGACTTTTAATTTTGCAGAAAGTAATAATAATATCAGGAGTCTCAAAAGATGACTGAATTCTCAGCCAGGCTTTTAACTAAATGAGTCAGTCTGTTCCTTGCTCCTTCTTTAGGGATGCAGGTCTGCTGCTCATCCATTTGGTCAGGATGAGTGGTTTGTGCTGCAATAAGCATCCACCTGGAATCCTCTGTCAGTATAAACTATGCCTTTATCTGGGGAAGTAGATATTGAAGTCACTAGAAATGTAGCCAACTTAACTGTATTGTAATACCAGCTGTAATTACTGCAATTCTCCTGAACAGAAGTATAAAGGAGAAAAATTGATGCCCAAACCTGCTGCTACACCATGTTCCATGGGACAGGCCAGAGTGTAAAATGAGTGTGGATATGGGGAGAAGCGTGGGCTGTGCCAAGGAAGGACCACGTGTGGTTCCCCCAGCAAGCACCCCAGTTAGACAGATTGCTGCTTTGGTTATTGATGCCTGGAGCCTGTGGCATTGTTTTAGCTGCAGATTGAACCCTGGCAGATCAGCAGCATTGGGTCACTGGATGTGCTCACTGTGCTGTGCTTAGAAAGGGGAACATGTGGGTTACAGGCTTAATTTGATTTTTCCCTGGATTCTTCCTCTGTTATCAAACACACCAGCTTTTAGAACAAGTTTTCACATAGGCGGTCTGAATGGCCAGAGCCTGCAGCTCTGTCTGTGCTGTTGTGGTGTTCCCCACTGCAGGGTGGTGGAGAGGAGTTGGGAGAAGTGGGTCATTTCTGAATCCCAGTGGACTTGGTGGCGTCAGCAGTTGTGTGCGTTGTGTTGGTTTGCAGCAGGGCCGCAGCAGTGACCTTCGTGGCTGTGCACAACGTGTGATTCCCAGCAGTCACACACAGTTCCCTTCTTCAGCGTTGTCTTTGCTGGTAACGTTGATTTACACTGGAAGGCTTGCTACACATGATAGCTCACCGCTGCTATTCACATTTTTCTAGTGCTTAACCACTCGTTCTTCTGATGCGCGGTTCATTTTGCATCCCGCGGGTCGCAGTGCACGATACGACGAGCACTGGCCCTATTGCTCAGTGTCGCTGGCGTGTTCAGTCCATGCTTCCCTGACCACTGATTATTATCCTCGCTAATGCCCAGGGCTCCACGGCAGCAAAGCACTTGGCAGCACTGCCAGCTGCACTAGCTGCTGACCAGCTGGCAAGGGACGGAGGAAGGGAACTGAGAAAGGGACAGAGACCACACTGGGGCGGGGGGGGAACATTATACATGTATATATGTATTTTAGACCCAAATACATTCTTTTTGACAATACAGCTCCAGAGACATCAGTGTGGCTTTATTTTTGGAAATGATAAATAAACGCAGCTCATGGATGAAACAGAAAGCGGGTTTGACTTTCCCTTCATCAATAGATTCCAGTGGCTTCATTTGGCTTTAATGATCTTACTCTTTTTGGACACTTTCTTTAGAAATGGCAACTAAAAATGGGCAGAGGAAGAACATTATCCTTTTCCTATGTTTCTTCTACTCTCTTGTTCCCTCTCAACCTGCTTTGCAGTTGCAAGTGCTGCTGGGTGCTGGTGAGTGTAATAGACCAAGTACAGCTGTGTGGTACCCTCAGTTTTTGGATAATGGGAAGGCCACAGCACAGGTGCCACCTGCTCTTTCAGGAATTTCTTCTGCTGTTCCAGCTTTTTGGCCAATTTCAGCATATTTTCTTTATCTACTCCTAGATCATGTTAAAAGTCTTCCTACCTGAAAACTATGGAAAGAAGAGGCTGGACAAAATAGTCCTGATGTTTCCAGTGTTGTACATCCATATTAGGATTTGGGTTGAGAGTCATGTCCTGAGCTTTTGGGATTTGATCTTCTTGCGTGGAGTGTTGTAAGCATCAGACCTGTGTGTGAAACAGGTATATGGTGCATGGAGTTCAAGGATTCACCAAAAAATACATGTAAGGACTTACAGACTTCTAGAACTGCTATTCTGGTCTGCCTTCCAGTATGTGCTGGGAAGTTTATAAGGAGATATCGAGTGTACCATTTTGCCTCTCAGATGCTGCTTTCCACATACATAGACATGGACTTTTCTTGGCTTCCCTCACAGGCAACCACCACCAGGGCCTGATCCAGCCAGGGGGCCACCGGTGTAATCTAGTAGAGTGGTACATGCGTATCGATGGAATGGGTACAGTCTGAATTTCAGTGAGAATGAGACCAGCTGGTGTAAAACTACCCCTTGACTCCAGTGGAGCTATGTATCACCCCTCAGCTGAAGATCTGTACCATTTAATGGTGGCTCTGGCTTCTCCAATGGCTTTTATGCACATCTTGGATTTCAGTCTACCTGTAGGTCATTTATTAGGTCTGTCTTGAATAGGAAGAATCAGAAATTAGCTCTGTCCTTGAGTTGGAAGTTATGTTTCCACTGTTACCAGGAATTTGTGTGGTGAATTAACATGGCAGCGCAGGCCCCTCTGCAGTGCTGTCTGACAAGCTTTATAGGTATCAACACACCTATAAACGCAGCAGCCTAACTGCATAAATCTTCAGACGTGTTTGCATCTGGCTACTCTTGGATATCCAGATTTAATTATCTTCAGATAATTAAAAATCATATATCAATACACTGCAATATGAATAAAAAAGATGGGTTTGGGAAGCTTCGAACACCTTTATTGTGTCTTGACAGATGCACGTGCTACATGCTTCGGTGTGCGCCGAGCCAGCTCTGCATACCTGGGTAATGATGTTTCCCATGTAACAACTCCCCTGCCCCAAAAATGGTAGCTGTTTCTTCTTTCTTTTGTGTGTCAGGAATATGTGATTTTGTTGTCAGCACATTTTTTGTAATGAAAAGCAAATGGTATCCAATATGTCTTGGAGAAAACGTGCAAACAACAGCAAAATTATATGTTGTTAAAAAAAAGAAAGATATGTAACTTGTTTGCTGTCAATACAGCTCTTAATGACAGAGTAGAAGCAAAATGCACCCAGTGTTCTCTGCATGTGTGCAGTGATATGTGTGGGATTGGAATATATATATATATATATGTATTTTTACAACTCTACCATGAGAAATTAAGTTGCAAATACTGGATACACATCTGTGATGTTTTGTAAAGTTAAAAGTGTACGTGGACTTTGTGAACAAGAACTTGGTTCTGTAAAAGATGTGCAAATCGGAAATCCCTGGCTGGTCTCTTCAGAGAGAAGACATAGCTCCCTGAAATGACTGCTCTGCAATTTACTGTCATTTCAAGTTCAGACATGGAGAGTAATGTTCTAAATCACAAGTCTGAACGAGGAAAAAGCCAAACAAAAAAATATCAGTATATTTGTGTGCTTGTGTGCGCACACACAGGAAGAGCCTTCCCTGTTTTTTTGCAGAATCCCATTAACTTTGTCCAAGCAAGTAGCCATTTTATAGAAATTATCCTCAAACTGGAGCTGGTTTTAAGTCCCTGTATTATTATTCAGTATAACTTGGGAATTTTTTTTTTCAAAAGTGACTCATTCTAAGAAAGATTATGAATGATTTGCTATTCCTGTTGTCAGCAGAATTGATCGTTCTTGCTTTGAAATCAGCTAGAAGACATCTGAGGTAAAATCTCAGTGTTTTTGAAGCACACAGCAAAGTTCCCATGAACTTCACAAATGTCAGCTTCTCCCCAAATATGAAAATTTACTGCTTGCAACCAGTATACGTATTTTACAGAAAGATCTAGTCATGCTAAACCTTGCTCATGCTGAGAATTTTTGCAAGAAGTGAATAAAAGAAGAAGGAATACTTGAAAGGAAGCTCATGGGCCTTGATTGAATGACTGTCCATAAATATTTGATGCCAATATTTGTCCTGCTCTTGCAGAGACTCTTAAAGAGCTTTTCCTCTGTGATCTTTACTTTACTATTCTTTTCTCCTTTCTTCTCCCCATCTGTTGGACGGCTCATTGCTGTTCCAGTTGGGAAAATGTACATCTCAAAAGTGGAACTTCCTTTAAAAATGGGAGAGTTAAAAAAAAAAAAAGAATCTGTAGGCAGTTCATAGGAGCTTGTTTTTAATAAAATGCTGTTAAACTCTCTGCATCTGCCCTCTGTAATCTTATTTATATGCTACTGATACTTATCAGTATAGCCAGGTTTCAGATAATTACCCCTCAAACTGTCCATGTGTCACACACATCTACAAGTTGTGTGGGTTTGTATTTGATTCCTTGTTTATAAAAATGTACAGGATGTGAAGATTTCTCTCCTCATCCATGCTGGAAACCAACATATCACCCCATGATAAATTCAGCTGGGGGATACAGTCCAGCTCATCCTGTGTTTAGTCAGTACCTGCTGCTTTCTGAGCTTTGTGTGGAGCCTCCATTTCTGATCGTGCCCATGTAAAGCGAAGCCCTGCAGCCCTTGAAAGATCCCCCAGCCACTCTGAACAGTGGCGTACAATCCCCCAAAGTAGCACAACAGGGGTATCTGTAGTAAGCAATTAAAAACTCCCTAAGACTTTATTTGAAAATAATTTTTATAAATCAAATTTTCAGGTGTAACATTCAGCCTAGGAAAGCCACAGCATCTGGCTGCTGTTACTGCTGTTTTACACTGTTGTAACCCATTAACTTCAATAATGACAATCTTCATTTACACACTCATAGTGTGCAGCAAACTGCCTGGGAGCTGTGGGCGCTGGGATGATGCTTGGCTGCTCTTTGCTGCTCGAATAAACCTGTAAACAGGCGGTGCTGAAAAAATGAGCACAAGGGTGGCTCCCATCAGCGAGGAACAGCCGTGCTCACTTTACCTTCCATACACTGATGCTGTGCTTGCTTTCATCTGCTGCGATTTTACATGCAAAAAATAGGAAATGAACAATTGCGTAATTGTAGTTAATATTTTTTTGCAGCTGTAGAACAACAGGGAGGGGGGAACAACTGGGATGTAGTTTCAGCTCTGCTATAGTAAGTATTGGCCTCACAGCTCCCATTAAGCCAACAAGAGATGCACACCTAACGGTCCATATGTGTAATTAGTGAGATGTGAGAGGGAATTTGGATCCAGAGTATTTTTTTGTTTTTATTTATTTAAATTGTTGTTTGGCATTTAAGGCTTGCTGTTGCATATATTTCAGGGCAAGTCAGGGCTTCTTGGTGAGAGGAGCTCACATGAGACCTTCAAATGTTCAGTGTTTTCAGTAAGACGTTATTCCAGTTGTTGGCCTTTCCAGTCAAGAATGACATTAATGAGGGTCTTACACATGCGTGCCATTTCCCAGTGAATGGAATGGTATCTGTACACTTGCTCATTTGAAATGTACAAATGCAAAAATGTGAAAATTAATTCAGAATATCTTTGTGATCATTTTTGAATAATTAAAAACTCTGTCATAGGCCATTTCATTTATTGATTCAACCACTATGACCGTTTTTTTTCCCATGGTAAATTGTATAGCGACCTTAATCTGCAACATGGAAAGAATAGACTTTTAAATCAAAATAAGCGTAAGGAGAAAAAAAAGGAGCATATTAATTGCTCCTTCTTCCTACACAGTTTTTTTCCTTCTCTTTCCTTCAGGCATTCCTTGCATAAAAATATCCATTCACCAACTGTTCACCAACTGTTCCTCCACTCGTTACCCTACCTTACATTTCATTTTAAGGCACCAGCGAATATTTGCTCTTCAGCCTCACAGTCTTTGAAGTTTTCTTCAGGTTTTTCAAGGTAGCAATTTGAGGATATACCAAACAGCAACCATGAGTTAATGAGCACTTTCTGGAAGGGGCTTAGGTGTTATTAATCTTAGACTTTTATGAAACTGTTACTAGAAATATCGCACAGATTAACTGAGCTGCTGGCGGTGTATTCCTCACTTCAGCATCCCTCAGTGGTTTAATTCCTCTCCTGTCCTTCAGCTTTTGGCTCTTTCCAGCCACATCCTTTCCCATCATAAGATCAAGCATTAGGGTTAGGGTTAGGTGGCTTCTCCTGGAAGGTAGTTGAGGTGAGCAGAATATTTGGGAGGCAGCATTATTTATTTTTTCAGAGCTTTTCGTTGAAGTTCTAGGAAAAAAAAATATCAAAAATGAAGCAGTCTGATACACAAACCTGTCTCTTTTTGCTGGGAATGGGGTAGGAATCCTAACCGTAAGAACTGTGAAGCCACGCAAGGTATTACAGCTGTGCTGGAGCCAGGAGGGGAGCGGGAGCAGATGCTGGTGGAACTGCTGGCTGCCTCATTCCTTTTCTTCTGCCCTTCTGTTTTTAGGGGCCCCATCATCATTTAGAGACCTGTGGCAGCTTCTCTTCTAATAATAATACAGGCACAGGAACTGAGTGAGACCTGAGGTCCATCTGTTCCAGTAGCTTGTCTCTGGCAATTACAGTCTTTTTTGGGGAGGGAAGTGTAAGAGTCTTGAAGGAGGGAGACAAGGAATAATGTGATTCCCTGCACCGTCTCCTTTGGATCTGTAATACTTAGAGACTGACCTCAGCCCTGAGGCACAGGGTTTAATATCCCTTCAGGTTTTTTGCTGTCATTAATTATGACAGTGCTGGATGTAAGAGTGGATGTATTTGCTGTTTCTGTGGGTTTTCTCCTCTTTCCATCATTTGAGACATGTGATCTTGCATCTCCTTACAAACAAGTGAATTATAGGGGCATGAAAGGACATTGCAAAAGGACTCATATCCCCACTTTGTTTCTCTTTATGTCTAATTATAAGTAACCCAGGCTTTATGATGGAGCCCAGAAGAATTACTTGCAGAGCAAGTATTCAAACGTTTTGTCCTGACTTTTAGCTCTGTGGATTAGTTTGGCCAATTTCAATATATTTCCTTATCTCTCTAACATAGAGGCTTTTATAGAGCCCCTCAAAGCAACATTAATATGCTCCACACAGAGATTATTTTATGTGCAGAATGAAATCCCTTGCACCTCTACTTCTTCATCCATTGTTTTTAAAGCCCCAATATACATTAGTAATTTTGGAAAGCTCTTAAAAGAATAGGTGGGATTTGCTCATAAATCAGCTGTGCTTTGATCTGGCTGTTTGCTTCCTTAAGGAGCTCTAAAAGGTGATAATAATTCAATATTTTTTATTTCCCCCAGCATCCAACTTTCGCAAGTCATATAGGTGTGTAAGAATCACCAGGTTTTACAATGCTCAGATTTCTTTTCCAGTGTTTTCTTTCACGTGTTGGTTAGCAAAGCTGTGATGTATCTGTGTCAGGGTTTTGGATGTGCCCCATTGCTGAACCATGGTCTCTCATAATGACTTACTACAGTCACTGAAGCTCTTCGTGCTTAAATGTGTAAGTGGGAAACGTAGGCTCTGTAATGAAATACAGAAAACATTGCTATAATATTTGAGATGGAGAATAGAGCAGACAGGATATGGAATTTTGTTTTTATTTATTGTATTGCTCTTTGTGCTTGTTCCGTAAGTCTGGTAACAATATACTGTGTTGTATCACTTTGATTTAGGGGAAGCTTTACTTCAGGAGTGTAATTACCCTTTCTTTAGCATTAGTTCATTCTTGGCACATGGGGAACTGTTCCCATATTTCTTATTTTGTCCTTATTGGTACTTTCTTATATGACATTCTCTCAATTCGTATGATCTCTGACCTCGGTGATGCGCAAGTCACTCCTGAGTCAAACAACGGATGAACCCTGTTCAGAACAGCTGCAAAAAATATTCTTTGCTTCAGGAACTGTTTGATGCCAAACTCCCAAGGGAAAGATGTTTGTTTCCCAAAACAAGAAAAAAAATATTGCTGTGAACAAAGGAGATAAAATATTAAGCATCATTTTACCACTGACAAAGAATAAAAATAATTTAAGTCTGGACATGAATGACTTCAGCAGAGCATAGTTTATTTTTCAGGTTGAGTGTGCACTCTGCAATTCAAAACACAATTGAATATTCAGCCTTTTTTTAATTCATCATTTCAAAATGCATCAAATGTATTTTATTTTTTTTTTTTTAACCGAAAAACATGCTTAACAGTGCATTTTCTAAGGCTGTTGTTGGCTTCTAATGGTGAGTCAGTTTGTCCTTTATCAGAATAGCAACACATGGCTAACCTAACATAAACTCCTTCGACTGTCTAATGCACGTGGTTAGTGTGGTGGCGTTCGTGTTGAATTGCACAGAGGTGATAAGGAGGCAGCAACCGTTTCATCCAGGTTTCCATTACGGAGTTGGATTTCAGCTCCATCCCTCCTCGCCTCCACTATTCCCTTGCAACCTACAAGTAAAAAAAAATCATGTTTCAACTCTGGCTGGCTGGATGCTCACTGGCAAGGAGTGTCCTTTCAGATAACCTCAGCAAAACCGAATAGGTTCTTTGGAGATATAAAGTTTCCACATTGGTTCTTTAATTGTTACTTTTCACATGTTGTTTAATGCTGCTGTATCCCCTTCTTGCAGCCCATCCAGTTCCCGAGTTATATCACGTACGAATCACAAACCGATGATGGGTCCTGCCGTTCCAATGGCATCTTCCAGGTCTAGATGCAGACACAGTGCGAACATCCCCCCAGGGAACAGAAGACGCTCCCGATTCATCGCTGCCATCTGCAGTTCCCAACACTCCCTGCCCTTTCAGGGCAACCACGCTTCCAGCATGGAAATTTAATAATATCTGTCTCAAACTTTTCTTTCCAAAGTCAGTAATTCATTACTGTGGCCCACAGAGTTCAGCATTTTGGCTGAGAGCGGTTTTGATAAATTAGTTACAGACTTTATTCAGTAGTTTTTCAAAAAGTAAGAAAGTTTTGTGCCAAACGGGGAGAAGATTTCAGTGCAGATACGTGACAAGATGCATGAGGACCTAATGCAAATATGGATTATGCTTTCTCTGGCTGTCGACGTTGCCTTGAAATTGTGATTCTTCCTGATTTTTTAATTGTTTTTAGAGGCTGCCGTTGATGTGAAATTCACTTGATTAAATTTGACTGCAGCTTGCGTGTTTTGAAAGTTTCATTATGAGCCAGCACTGCCGGGATGTGCGGGCTGCCTATCGAGTTATCTGCCGTCATCTTCTTTCTGGCCAGTACTAAAAGAGAAGTACCAGGTAGCCAAGTCAATTTATTTACAGTGGTAGGGCATAATTTTAGCTACTTTCCGGCTTTGCTCCTAATTTCCCTTCCGATTCTGTTTATATTCACTTTCATTAATATGATACAAAACTGGAGAATGATCTCAGGGCCCTTTTTGTCATCTTAATGAAAATGAAACTATAACAGTGATTCAATTCCAGTGCAAGGTGATTTGACTGCGGTCGGGTCGGTAATTACTATTGCATTAACATACCCACGTTGCATTAATGGTGGAGTGCTGTGCTTGCTCTCGGGACTCTATGGTTTACTCTTGTCTCACGCACAGAGAGGGATCATTAGAGTTCCATGAATAGTGGAAATCAGAGAAGGAAAAAAAAAAACCTAATAGGATATTTTATCTGTCTTCCTGCCAATACAAAATTCCTTTTTTTCAGTACATATTCTGCAACTGTGTTCTTTTACCTGACAAAATGTCTCCGTTAAAATTCTTGACTAACTCTCTGTGGGAAATGCGATGTGAGTGCTGTTAGGATCAGTGGCAGGACTCCCACTGATTTCAGCAGTGGTTGAATCAGGACTGTAAAAGCTTGAACACATCTTGGTAGGTAGTTTCTTCCAAGCAAAGTTTTAATCTATAAATCAGTAGGAGATATGCAGGGTCTCTCTGTTCATGTACCGTAGCTACAGAGCGTTTGCGGGACTGCAGTAGTTGCTGGATTCAGGCAGCAAGAAGGCAGATGGAACACAAGTGATTACACCCACGTTGCCTATTGATAATTCATTATTCTTTGACCTTCAGAAAATATTTTCAGATCTATTCTGGTAAAAAAGACACCAGATATTTATTTTTAAATCTCTTTTTGCATGGGTTACAGCTTTATTCCACAGGTGCTGTTTTATTTTTTACTTATGAAAAGGAGGTAGCACAGAGAGAGTAGGATCCAAGACGCAGACACCCTTCCCTTCCTGTGTGCCACTTTGCTGTTGGCAGCACCCAGAGCTTGGGAGAAAGAATCATAATCTCTGCAATTCCAGGGGAAAATTTTCTGAAAGGAGGGTAATTTTTATTTTTCATGTATAAAATATTTAGGGGAAATGTGTGTGGTTTTGTTGTTAGTCTTGGTCTTTGGACCCACTTGATTGTCTTGCTGACGTGTGGCCTGTTTATGCAGCTTTGCTGGTACCTCGTGAGGTGCCTCTTCCCATCCACTGGATTTTGCATCATTTGCCGAGTGAGTGTGCGCCACTCCTCACATTTTCCTAGTGTACAAAGTCTGGTCCGTGCCCATTTTTAGAGCATTTCAGGGATCCTGAGGACAGGCGGTGCTTCCTGCACACCTGAAGGTAAATCCCACATATAACTTAATTCTGCCTGTGTTTTGTATGCCTAAATTATGTGATACTACATACTTGCCATTTCAGGACACAGGGAACGGTACAGAAAACTGCAGCTTTCAGATAGCTCAATGGTGGCTGGAATGAATAAGAGTGTTTTACACCAGAAAAACCTGTTAACTGCAGGGGACAACATCGGGCTGTCCATCCTGTGTGGAAAAAGCCACCTCTGAATGCTAAAGTATGCAAGAGCTGCAGCAGATGTCTGTGATTTAGAGATTTAAATAACGCTTATACTTGCCAATAGCTCTTATGTACAGAGATTATCCACCCTTTCAGATAAAAACACAGTTTATAAAGTGTAGAATATAGGGAAGATCGGGTAACCTTGAGCAGTGCTAAAGCTCCTGAGACAGGGGACAATAGATGGTTTCTTTGGTTGACTCTCCAACCCTCTCTTATTAGTGCTGTGCTGGTTTTCAAGATTTCTCAGGCATAGCAGCCTGACTGCAAATCAGCCTAGGTAAAAAAAAACAGCTTCTGACTTGGAAATTATTCCCTAGGCTGAGCCGTTTCTGGTTTTGCCATCCCAGGTGGCAAGATTCCCCCCGCAACATGAATGGTGAGCATAGGGTGTGCTTGTACGGGCAGTGATTTTTACTAAGGTGATAAATAATCTATAGATGCACAAACAGGATCTTTACGCTGTCAGATGTAAAACATTATGGGCTAGAATATTGCTATTAGGCTTTTTGGCTGAGTTCAAGTATAGTGTCAGCTTTGGTTTATGTATCTTCCAAAGCAGCCTCACAACAGATTCAGAAGTTGTGAAAATATGTTCTTGTGTTGTTTTTTTTACTTTATTCTTTTTAATGATTTTATCAGAAAATATAGTTATTTAAATAATTACAGGAGTTTATCCTTCATATGCTAATAAATTGACATTTACAAACAAGAAACATATATGTCAGTATCCAGATCAGTAGCTGTAAAATAATTTCTATTTATCTCATCTACTAATATCATTCAACGAAGGCCTCAGGCTTCCAGACTGCAATAACATAAATACCAATTTAAGAGGGCTAGTCAATAAAGCACACTGCGCACACAGACTCCAAATGTAATTAGTTACTCCGTTCTGTTCCCATTGTGTTACCTATGGATTACATCTATGGATTAGGCCTTCCAGGAATGTTTCTCTCCCGCTCTTTTCCCCTCGCTATAAATCAGGGAGGTCAGGAGACGGCTCCCACCTTTGGGTGAGAAATCTTTGCCTATGAATGTACCTTCTCCATCGGGCACCGTCACCCCCAGTCTGGGGAATTTCCCCTGGGGGAATTTGGAAAGGGATTTTAGTGCTTATCTGAGCACCCAGGGGAGGGACCTGGATATCCTATTAGGATAACACACAAAAATTGGAGTCATATTGAGATGGCTTTGGAACTCTTACTCCATTTTAAAAATGCAGGAGCCAATTTCTAATTATGTTTCTTGCATGTCAAAGCTACAGGTTTTCCGCCGTCAGACGGAGAGCGAGGCAGCATGAGATGGACGCCTTGCTTTGTACTTTGCTGACGGGGAATGTGAACCTCCTCCTCCAGCGCTTTCAAACTTGAGGCTAATTATCAACAGGGATTCATGTTGCATTTCTTTCTAAAACAGATTTCAAGGCCATGAAATCCAACATAGTAAGTAGCTGAACCTTAAAAGAGGGGAAAAAAAGATTAAAAGAATCTGTAGCATAAGTTTGATTTAGCAGAAATAGGTCTTTCAAGTTTTGTTGGCTTACTTTAGCAGACACACATGAGCCAAAAATACAGAGCGGACTGCCAAAATAATGAGCTGGAAAACAATATGCCATTGAGGGGAGCGAAGAGATGGCACGGGAACGAAAAAGTTGCCCTTTTCTGAGGTTGTGTAGTGTGGTGTACTGGTATAATCTTCATCTTTGGAACTGGAGAACTGTGAAACTTGTGTTGGTGTAGTAGCCCAAATCTTGTAGGCCATATTAACTCATTTTCAAGTAAGTTTAATTGCAGAAACTTTGACAAATCATGCCCCGATGAGATCTGCAGTTGTGTTAGAACAGAAATATTTTGTGAAATTGGTTGAATTTGCCATTACATTAAATTAAGAGAAATCTAGATGTTAAGATATCTAAATACTTAATTTCAAAGTTTTTGGAATAGAATGTCTTGATTTTTAATTTACAATCATACTTCCATTTAGAGTTCAATTTACAAAAATGGACAACTCAACTACGGAGCGATTTACTGATGGTATGAAACACTCTTTTCTGCAGAATTTTCCTGCACTGAAAATTTCAAAATAGGGCAGATTTGCTTTTAACTGGGAGAAAGCTGAATGTCAAAATTTTAAAATTTTTTGTGTATCAGAACAGGATTCTTTTACAGAACTCAGTTTGTAATGTAAAAAACACCCTACATATATATATAAATATATATATAAAATATATGGTAAATATACCTCACTGTGTTGTTAGTCACAGTCAGTTAGGATTTCAATAGAATAAAAATACTTAGAAGGTATAATTTATCGCACTGTAGATCAGAGGAGCAGGTAGGTGAGAGGCAGCACGTTTGCTGCGTTCTGAATGGACCAAGGTGCAGCAAAATTTGTATATCGTGCAGATCAGTGCCTGTGCACTTGTACTGAAGGTGCCATAAGCCCGAGGAAATTAGGTATAGAAGTAACATAGAAAATCATCTGCTGTGCTGCTTGCTCATCCTCTCTGCTCTCACACCCTGAGCTTTGTCCACCTACTTTAAATGCCTGAAGCTTGAAGACTTCCACTTGATTTTTTTAGACTGTTTCTTACACCAAATGGCTATGTAGCTCAGCAATTAGTCCTGGCATTATTGAAATGCCTCCACTTGCTTGTGTTCATTTTTTCTACTTATCACCCTAAATATTAGGATAGTTTACAGACTGGTTTGCAAAACAGTATGAAAGACTCTAAGATGGTAATTTTTTAATTGGTATGAAGCACCTCGTGATTCTGCCTAGAGAGAAGATGCTTAGGAGGGGATGTGCAATGGATGGTATAATCCCAGATGGTGGAAATAGCTTCCAAAGAGTCAAAATATAATGTGGAAACATTGGCCTTTTACAGGGAATGATTTCTGATGCAGAGCAACGCTCCAGCAGTAACTCCACAATGCATGAGGAATATATTTCCATCCTCAACTGTTTTTTATACATTCCTTCTGCAAAGCATTTGAGCCCCCAAATCTAGGAGGCCTTTGTGTGCCTGGCCCACTCTACGCAAAGCTACATGAAATCTCTTCTGGCTTATTTTATTTTTTTTAAGGGCAGCTTTTCCCCTCTGCGACCTTCCTAGAGATCCTTCCATTCCCCAGCAGGTTTTAAAAACTTAATCAGTGCCTTGTACAGCTCTCACTGGTGGAACATGCTACAATGCAGGCTATTTGTTCCTAAATCTACACTTGATATAAGAAGCAGCAAGCAATATATATCCTTCCATATACACACACACACGCTCACACCTTCTTTGGCTGACCTGGTTATTCCTGTGTTCCCATTAGCCTGCTAGGCTGTTCAGTTTAACCAGCTGCATGCACTAAATAATAGAAACATTTAATGTTTTGCCGCTTGAATGGTTCCCAACAACAGTTTGGAACAATCTCGTCCCAGCGGATGGTGATTGCGGAGCGACTGGATGACGGCCCCGCGTCCTTCCAGCCCTTGCTGCACTGGGGCTCTGCGAGGAGGAACATGTGCTGTTTTCTGAATGCTGCCGGTGCAGACGGGAGCGGGTGTGTTTGGCTGTGCCCACGTGCTTACACTTCACACAAATTCAGATGTTCCTGTAGCAGCACAAACCTCGTGCTGCTGCTGCTGCTGGAGAAGCTCTCACATGTTTTTTTCAATGTTTTACTGTGTCACAGAATGTGTGCTCTCTCCTGTGCAGTGCTTGCTGGTGCAGGCATCCCAGGGTAAAAGCAGAGCTGCAAATCGGCTGGGTATTTGTGGCAGATTTTATGGAGAGAGTGCAAGTCTTGGACCCTCCATCCCTCCTCTCTCTCCTTCTCCTCTCCTTGGGCAATGCACCTTCTTTGCAAACAGAGATCCTTTCCCTTCATTTATCCCTCAGCCTGAAGGCCCACATGGTCAAGTTCCTTAAAAAAAAACTGTAATATCCAACCAAAGGGCTTGGCAAACCAACAGGATCAGGTTGGCGGGAGGCTGCAGTGGCTGGTGCCTGTGCTGGGTCCTGTCCATGGTCACAGCAGGGAAATGAACCCTGGAGGGTCCAGCCATTGTGGAGAAGCTTTGTTTAATGCACCTATCGGCCCTTGTCTGGCAGAGACGGACTCCCAGAAAGTAATTCAGGGTAACTTAGGGGTGCTGAGGGCCCTGGAGAGCAGGGGGGGCCTCTGTAATCTTCTGGCAACCAGCTGGGAGCCTGGAGCAATGGGACTTGGCTAGAAAGGGGCTGGAACCCCGCAGAGGGGCTGGTGGCCTCGCCGTGCCCTGGGAAGGGTCGGAGCTGCCACTTTCCGTGGGACAGTTTGTGCAATTTTATGGATTTGCAGGGGCTGCAGGAGGCAGAACTGGTGAAATGCCCCCCATGAAAGAGCCTGTCCCGCAGAGGGGCACGGGGGCAGGATGCTCCCAAGTGACTCTTGGTACAAAGTGCTGCTGCCAAATGAAGTAAAACCGCTGAACTGTGTCAGTGAAATACCCCAACTCAGCTGGCGCTCCCTGCAAATGAAGTGTTTTCTTCTCTTTGTCCAGACACAAAATTGGAAAATGTCGGCTTTGTTCTCTGATGAAAATTCATTGTCTGCCAGCTTTCCTGGAAGCCATTGGTAATGCCTGGCCCCAGCCTGCATCAATGGGAGTCCTAAAATACAGCTAGTGCTGAAGAGAACTGGTAAAAATACAGGCTGCTCTCTTCTTGTCGGTGCTATTACTCTTCCTGCCCCTCTGTGAGTGCCTTATGTGAATGTGGCAGCTTCTAGTGATAAAGAACACCATTTCTCCCAAAGGAAGAGGAATTTATTTTTTTTTTGCTACACGGGGAACCTGTCGTCTGACAAGTATTTCCCTCTCCCAACCTCTGTTCTCCTTTTCTATACATAAATATAGTGCTTGTGCCCTTCCAAATGCCCTGGCTTTTCTGAAAAACCCAGTGTTGTATACATCAAATTGGACCATGCATTTTTAATGCATTCTTATTGACTGGATTCTGGAAACATAAGGATAAAACAAATCACTATACTACGAAGGAAAAAGCCATTTGGCCAAGTGCATCTGCTCACCTTTGATTTATTTCAGCAACTTTCTCCTATATTTTCAGTCTACTCCCTCCCCTTAAAAATAATCTATTAGTCTTCTAGTATTTTAGTATTTGCATCTGCAGTTTGCTTCTCAGCCTATTCCATATTCACATTCCTTTGATATATACATAGGAAATAATGACCCAGAGCTGAAAAACTAGCTAAACCTGCTTTCTGACATAATCCCCGTGGTATTTAATTTTACTTTCGTAGGCATCTAAAATTATGGCTTATGTGATTGGTATCTAAATATATAGTAGTGTATCTTCGAAGAGTTAAACATTGTATTCGAGCTGGGAGCGTGAAACCCAGCTGAACAAAGCGCCTCCGGATAAATGAGCTGTGCTGTTTGCTCAGCGCAGTGTGGAGAACCTGGCCCTTGCAAATGCTGCCTGGGATAAAAGCTGCGGAGGGAATGGAGAAACCCACGTTTTCAAACCTTGGCTGCCTCCCGAACCCATCCAGACTGTTCCTTCAGCCATCAGCTTCGGGTGTGCGACCTTTCATGTGGCTGTGGGATGTGCTGAGGAAGGGAAGTTTTGAAAAGGGGGTTTGTGTGTGTGTCATTTGGGAAGAAGACTTGCTTTTTCAACAAATGAGTACTAGTATCCTCAGGAGTCTTCAAGCAGGATGTTCATTGGGATGTGATGGAGCTTAAACTTCTGGGATGCCTTTTGAGAGATGGATTGTTGTGTTAGCTTTGCACACATTGCTGTCATGTACTGCATAGCCAGTCCTCGTCTTCCAGAAGCAAAAGTATCTCTGTTGTAATGGAGATAATGATCAGATAAAGCCCATCTCTCTGCTGCCTGCCTGCCAGCCATCCTGGAGCTGTCAGACCCAGGCAGGTTGCGTGGGGAGGATGAGCGGGGCTGTGCCTGCAGTCACTGTACTTAGCAGTATGAAAACCTTTTTATCCAACCAAACCAAAGTGGATCTTGGGCTTCTTGCATATCTTTTCGTTTCTTTACTGCAGAACTTAAGGCACCTGACAGACTCTGTTTGAAACCTGTAGAAACGAGTACTTGTGCAAATGAAAATACGTGAAACACACATATTCCAATAATCCTTCATACACTGAGGTAGCAGTTAGGGGTCCAGGTGGCTGTGTGGCCACGCCAGCAAATCGTGTTAGCATTTTGGGGTAATTAATGATGGAATTGCAAGTGTTGGTGCTTGTTAGCAAAGTGCCTGTGAGGTCCATCTGAAAATGGGACGCTCCCTGTGCTGATCAGCTGCAGCAGATCATTAATCTACCAGCCTGTCCCCAGAGCTGTCAGTCTGAGCAGGTAGAGTGGACAAGGATGAGATGAGAAGGAAAAAGAAGAGAATGATTTTACACAAGTCAAAGTGCACTGACAGCAGTTAGATCCTGGACTTTGCAGTCCTGTCTCAGTGCTCTGGCCCTGGACCAAGCAAAACCAAGGTTCAGTCTGTCTCTTCTCTAAAATATACACTGTCTTGTGCTTTTCTGCACTGTGTTGCTGCTATGAGTCTGGGAGGCTTGTGCTCCACATGCAGATATAAATTACTATCAGCAGCATAATACAGAGTGATATACACAGCCATGGCAGCACTTCTCACACTGCAAGCTTTTATGTCGGCTGTTTAAATCCACCAACAATATTGCTGCAACTTCACAAGATATTGGTGCTTTTTAGTCTAACGGGAATGATACGGTTCATTTTCAGCTGCCTTCAGGAGCAACTATCCGTGCTGCGGGATTTGAAAATAGACTCTGAGCATCACGAGGATGGTGCTGACCTGAGGACTTGGAGCTGTCTGGCAGGCTGGAGGTGAAGGGAACCTAACACTCATTGTAGAAGCAGGGCATCAGCATGGTTTTGCAGTTTACAGCCATTTACTAGTGTGGGAAAGGATAGCTTGTGAAATAAAATATTCAGTGGCATGTAAATCCTTCTGCATTAGGACGCATTTTCCCCAAAGCATCCCTTAACCAAATGGGCTGTGAGGTTCCGTTTGTCTCAGGTGGTATTTTAGCCATTGTGAGTTTAAGTGATGGATGTATAGTTCTGTGACATGTCCTTAAAGAAACATACTGTGTCTGTGTTCAGTGTTGACCCAGAGCCAAAAGAGAGAAAGGTTTTTGCAGATTTTTGTGTCCAGTAACTTCAGGGAATAATGCTCTTTAAAATATTTATTTTAATAAGCTTAAGTGGAGAAAATTGAAAAACACCATTCATACTTTGATGTCCTAAAGTATGAAATCTGAGTAGCTTACTAGTGACTAAATTATATCTGTTGACCATGGAAAGAGGCAAGATTTAGGAACGTCTTAAGATCAAATAAAATCGAGTCAACTTTGTGATGTAGTGGCTGTGCAATTCTTTGGCGTATAGGAGTCATGAGTTCAAGCTCTGAGCTCAGTATTTCTCTCACAAGCTGACACTCCCACAGAGAGCTGCAGGGTTGATATTTTAAAGACAACCCGTGCAAAAGACTCTGGGCCAGCTGCATGGGGAGGCCAGTTAGAAAACTTCCCTAGGACATGGGACACCTCAGTTAGAACCTCTTAAACTGCAGCTTTATCTCAGATTTTGACAAAGGTACTTCTGTAAAACAGAAAAAAAAAAGCACTTATCTATCTCAGTAGGGTGTTTGGGGCATTAAATACACCCCAGACCGGAGTTTAAAAGGTGTTTAGATGTCTGAAGATGCAGTTAAGCAATTTGGAAAATCACTCAGCGTTCCCAGGTGCCTGACTTGTTGACTTTGCTGAGTTTTTCATAAGCTGCTCAGCCAGTATTGACTGATACACCCAGATAAATGCACCTGGAGAGATTTTCACTTCATGTTGTGGGTTTTAGAGGTAGCTTTAAAGACTCTTCATCTGTTGTGGGAAAAATAACATTTGGGAAATAGCTGTAAAACATGGTTAGACCCCTACTGCAGTTTATTAGTGTCCTATATGCAAATCCATGTGGAAAAATTGCTCTAATGATACCTGCTTAGAAATCTAAATACTGACAAGCTGGCCACAGACGGCAGGAAACTGGACATAGAAAATCTCTGGCCTGACCTTTGAATAACCCCGATACTGAAATATTCAGTTTGTTGTACACAGTCTGCTTTGATTCATGTTAGAAGACAAATATTGTATCCTGGAGCAAAGAACCTGGCCAGGTGTGAAGGGCTGCAGCTGATGTGTGCCAGCACTTCTGGAGCTGAACTCCTAAAATCTGTAATTGCATGTGAACTTCAGCATCTTCTTTCTGAAATCCAAGTGATCGAGAAGTTGGCTGTGAAGCATTTGAGATTATGTATGTTTGTATGTATTTAACAGGAAGCTTTTTATGAGTTAGACAGAACTGAGATGGCACCAAGGATTCTCTAAGCCTTATGGATATGGATGATTTGGCCACAGCTTTATCATGATACAGTGACTAATATATGTACTACCTTATGCTGAGAAAATTTATTCATCTTTTACCAGTACAAATATGTTAACATTCATGGTGCATTGTGTTCGCCTTCAGCTTGTTTAGGAGGGTGTAAAGGAGCCTTATTTTGGTAACTGCATTTTGATAGACTCTTAACTCCTTGCTGGTTAGTGCCTACAGGCAATAATCTAGACTTCATTTATACCTGAGTTCCTCAAAGTCTTGCCTGCCCTCCTTCTCCAGAAATATTTGGAGGAAGACAGTACAGCCTGGGGAGGAAGGAGGTAGATTCAACCCGTAATCAAATACCTCACCTGCCCAGGACATGTAAGGTAGGAGTATGATTGGCCAAATTTCACCTACAGTTCATGAAGAGGAATAGAGCTCTCCAGGGATTTGGCGGATGGAGTGTTGCCCTTTTTGCTTTGAGTGAGGACAACTTTCAGGCCTCATTTTGAGTGTGTTAGGTCAGGAGGCCGCAGATGTGGAGGGAATGGTGGGTTTTTGCCTTTGCCTCAGGAGACCCACCACATGTGCTGCCTTGATTGACTTAGCTGGAATGGCTGCAGAAGTAACAACACGGTACATCAGGCTTTACCACAGGCTGTAAAGGCATTTCCAGCATTCTTGGATGCATTTTTATATACCTTAATAAGCCCATGTACCTGTGTTTTGATTGCTGCAGGATTCTGATGTTAGAGCAGTGCTTTACCGGTGCTTTTATGGATAGCCCAGCACATCTGCTTTTGAAGTATCTCTGTGAAGAGACAAACCTACAGAGATGTGTGCAGAACACAACATCGAACCTCTCCCTCAAGATTTTGTGAGAGAACTTAGGCAGTGGACCATCCCTCACCTTACACATTTATTATATATTATTGTTCATTTATTCATAAAAAATGGATGCAGAGAAGATAAGTGGCTTATCTGGTTCCCTTCTGAAGCTGAATAAGAACTTACTGGCCTGTTCAGTAACCCATAGCCATCCATCCTCAGAGCCTATAGAGCACAGAAATATTAATGTGTCCTCTTTTCTTTATGGCTTTAATTATTTTGTGCACTAGGTATGATGATAAGTAGATATTTTTGTGTTAAGCAGCTAATTAATGTTTGGAACTTAGTCTTTTGTTTATTGTAGAGTTTTGCATGAAACTATTCTCAGCTGTAATAGAGTTCATGAAATATGTACCGTAGATGCAAAATGTTAGAGAAGAAAAGATGAGGTGCTGCTAAGGGCCATCAATGTGTGTTAACTTCTTTTGGTCCTACATAGATCAAAAAAATGAAGTGGAACCCATTGCTGGAGGACTGATTGCAGCTAAAGTACCTGTTTAATCTCACACGTTCAGGATGTCTTGTGAGCCAGGAAAGCTATCAAGATACAGTTTTAATTAACATTTGCTTTTTAGATAATGTGCACAGTTTATTTTGGCAAGAGTTCATTGAATATGAAATTTCCATAATTAAGATACTTAAACCTGCAATATTTTGTTTTCTGCAGTATTTTCTCCAAAATGGCATAAATTGTGCAGCGTTTATTACCCAGTAGACAACTACTACCAGAAAGAGCAATTTCTCCTCCTGCTTTTTTTAATCTGCTTTTAACCTCTTAGTTTTGTTGCCTTTTTAGGCATCATCTTCTTTTCACAAATGTGTTTGAGCAATAACAGAAGAGAAAAAGTGGGTAGACCAAGCAGGCACGTCTCAAGGGAAGGAGGAGGGGGATCGGTTATAAGTTAATGGGTTAATAATGACCACACTGTGCTATGTCTCTATCAAGCTCAGCGCTTTTGTAGATACAGCTGGGAAATTGTACGAGATGGGTTTGCTCAACCACAAACACACTCGCACAATAGAGACGAAAATGAAAACCAAAGATAAAAGAAGCAATGTATTAGCTTCACAGAAAGCTGCAATACAAAGGTTTCAGGAAACCGTATTTTGAAGAATTAAGAAAGTTTTAGGAGGTAAAGTGGGATGGCTGGGAGGGATATATGGAACAATCAGTGATTGCTGTGCCTTAAAGAGGAACTTCCCAGAGATTGAGACTAAAAGTGTATGCTGAAACTGCCGAAGTAGTGAAAGAGGAATACAGAGCTGAGTTAAATGTGAAAGGACAAAGATAAGCTGGAGTTAGAGTCAGCAAAAAGAAGAAAAAGAAGCTCCCTTAGAAATAATCTATAAAGGAAAAGGAAGATCCAGAAGTAGAGCGGGCCTATAATAAACCAAGGGTCTATTTAAATAGTAATTCAAATGGCTAAGGTGCTAAAATAATTTTTAAACATTTCTGTAGCAAAGAGAAAGTTTCCGGCTCCAGGGAATTAGTATTCATAGCTATTTGTTTTTGATGAGGCAATATTTTGCCCAGTAGTTGTGAAGGGCTATTATGTCTGTTATCTCTGGCATTCAAGAAAGTACTGGGAAGGCTACAGGCAATGAATGTGGATGAAGGGTGAGGAGGAGCATGGTGGGAGCCTTTGACCCTTTGCTGCTGAGGAGGGCCAGATGCTGCGGAGTTACAGGAGTTAACCCAGGGACTCTGGAGCAGAGCAGCGGTGGAAGAGCTGATGGGCTTGCAGTGTCACAAGCCTTGATCTAATTAGCACCTTCCGGAGCAGGAGCCAGGGTGAGCCACCGGGGCGTCCGTGTGTCTAAAGTAAGCAAGAGAGTCATGGGGGGTGCAAAAAGCGTGACAATATGTCTAGGTTGGCATTAAGTGAGATTTTCAACTGAAGGGTATAAAACAACACACTTGGGTTGGGTACTGGGGCGGCAAGACATGTCTATGGCAGCTCTACAGCCTCGACTGCCTGCACTTGTTCTTTTTCTCCTCATTTCTTCAATGTAGAAATCAATCCTTTTCTCCAATTTGAAACAAAACTTTAAAGGTAGACACACTTCCGTTGATCTTTTGCAGAGGACTGAACCTCACCCACGGAGATTTAATTAGCAGTCACCGTGTAAACAAAATGGGCAAATTATAGTAAAGTGGAGCTGATAAAATTGGAGGAATCATGGGTTACCTGGTGAAAAGCTAATAGACTATCAGTTTGAAAACAGTATGTAAAGTGATTCTGGTAGTTCCATTTGAAAAGTATCTTCTATCATCAGTAAAATAAATGGAGCTAAAACCACTGGTCTTAGAAGGCTAATATAACTCAGTGCAATAAAGAATACAAGTTTATAAAGAGTAAATCCCACTAAGAAAGCGTACTGTGGTTTAAAATAGAATCACTGCCTCTTTTGGCAGCAGGTAATACAATTAATGTCATAAATTTGGATTTTTCTGAAGCATTTGATATCGCATTTCAAGAAATCTATTTGACAAATTAGTTTAGTGAGGGCTTGCGATGTGAAGCACGGCCAAGAGACTGCGCAAGAGAAGCTGAATGATGGATGGCCCAGGATTGCAGTCAGGAGAGGCACCTAATGGGGTTTTCTGGGAAAGGTGTTAGGTCCTGTTTTATTTAACCTCTTCATTAATGAGCTGGGAGAGGGAGTAAGTGTGCAAATTAATGATCTCAGTATGAGAAGATTTGCAGATAAAACAGAAGAGCGAAATAAGGAACATGGGCAAAAAGATAACAAAATGCCTTCACCTTGAAAAGAAGAGTGCAGATGGATATAGAGCTTAGGAGAGCTCACTGGAAACGCACAGCTGGACTGAATAATAGAGTGAGAGGGCAATAGAAGGAAACAAATTAGATGTAAGTTTGCAATGAAATGTGCAAATATGAAAAATAAATATAAAATTGGGGTGTATTTGGCAGCATTTCATCATAGTGCAGAGGATACAACAGTATGAATCACATCTCTTAGGACATTGGATAGTCAGATGGGAAAAAGCATTAAAACATACACTGTGAAAAATAATCTTAGATTGGCAGGTGGATGATCAAAATGATATACCAGTCTTTTACCTATGCTCTGTATTTCTCTAAAGTCAAGAAACAAATAGTTTTAGCCTGGATTTGTTATGCCATAAAGCTACACACAATGCGAACCGGGAGATAAATCACACAGATGACAAAAGGGACGAAAAGAAAGAGGAAGAATTGCAAAGCCTGACGCTTCGCACATTTAGTTTTCAGCTCTTGTGACTGCATTTTTCTGCTCACAGAGAGTTTATTCAATATGTGATCTGCACTTTCTGTGGTGCTTCCCAGCTGACGAGTGCTGTGATGTGACATCTGAAGGATCTGGGAATATGGAGGAAATAAAAAAAGACAACAGCAGGGGAAAAAACACCTAAATTTTTTAAAATTAGAGATCAAGTGCAGCCTAACAATAATATTTTGGGGTTATTTCAATCAGATTGCAAAACCTCTTTGTATGATTGCAGAGGGTGCAGGATTTTCTGTGAAACAGGTGCCTCATTAAATTAGGCTTATGTTAGAGAAGGGTTGAGAAGGAATTTTTTTGCAAGGTGTAGAGATAAATAACAGTTGTGGGCAATTGTTAGTTCAGAGTGACCATCAAAGCCCTGAAAATGTTATTTTTAGTTGCAGATGGCTGGAGAGAGAGGACTGAGCGAGCTGCTCTTGTTCTCTGCGGAGGGGCCGGGTGCTAATGAACTCCAGCGTTTGCAGGATGGAGAAAAAACAGCTTGCGCTTTGAACTTCCCCCGCGCTTCTCATCAGCAGGTTGCGAGTGCCCAGATACTTCGTTAAGCAGAATGAGCTGTTGAGCAGCAAGAGAGCATGCAATTCAAGGCTAATCTTTGAGAACAACAAAAATGAGTCCCACTGTAGGTTTTTGACCAAGGGGGTGAGGGTGTACAAATTCAACCTGGGTTTTCTCTGGGAACATATATAATTGTCCCTGGAGAATTGCTGTAATTCAGGGTTACCCATACTTTGCTTAAGGATAAGTTGCTCAAATTAATATATAACTATCCCCTACTGGTTTTAGCCCGATGCATAGAGCTTAGACCTGGTTTTGAAAATGCATTTATTATTTCTATGAATTTGGCAAACAACAGAGTTCTGCTTTCATCTCTAAGTGCTAGTGAATTGTTCGCTCTTTGTAATTTATGATGTGCAAATGGCTCCTTAAGAGTCCTGGCATTTCTCCTGTTCCCTCCTTGGAGGACTGGAGTTTTCCCGAGTTTGAGTGGCTTTTTAGAGGCAGGACGTGTAGCACGCAGTAATTTCCAAGCAATTTGAGGCATTTCTCACTGACCCAGACTTGTCACAAGTGCACTTTGCAGGTTTCATTTGCTGTTCATCTGTGCAAGTCTCCACCATGTATTAGACATTTTCCCATAAGAAGGGAGGTGTTGAACTCATGTTGTAGTTATAAGAAAACTTGATGCTAGTGGGAAAGATGGTCAGGGCTGGTCCCACATTCTCCTTGTGGGAAGTCCAACCTTGGTTCTACTCCTGCCACTTTTTCCTGCATGTTCAGCCTCACACCTCCTCATGCTCCTCCATCACCTGCACCGTGGGCCATCCATAAGGAAACGGCATCAATAATGGGGTGCATTCTGGTAAGTCCTTCTTTCCAGCTGTCTATGACAGTACTCCTGATTTCACTATTTTCTTACAGAGCAAGAGAAGTCCTTTCAAAATGTGATGGAAGAAAACTGTGACGGCACTAGTGAAAGACAACATTTTGGCATATGTCTTCGGAAGAGGACAATGTGAAGTCATGGGAGGATATATGATATTTACTTTCTCTGCATTATTTTGATGGCTACTACAGGCTAATTTGCAAAATGTGCTGTTTCCCGGTGTGTGGCTGTGTAGGAAGAGTGCTGAGATGCATTTTCTCTATCTCATGTTTGATCTTTTTTCGTTTCAAGTCCAACCTGCTACTGCATTCACTTATGATAATCTAGTGTCATGTACCCGTTCACATATGCTGGTTTTGTCCTGACATTTATATACTTGCAACCCTCTGTATAGACATCATTAATGTATGAATGCAGAATCAGCCCTTACATGATGCATCATGATTTGGTTCAAGTATACAGTGTGTGATAAACCTGCTGTATCCAGGAGATGCATTAGAGAACTCTTTGTTGCACATGAATCACCTCCCTGATCAACTGCTGTGAAATATTTTTTCTGTTAAAGAACAAGAATGAAACTTGTGACACAGTGACTTTTTCCGTAAATAATACTGTTTTGTACATCCATGCAGCTGAGCAGGAAGCCAAAGGAAATATTTATGAGTAATAGTAATAGTTAATTCTTTTAAAAGCACTATAAACCCATATGCTCCAGGTCACATGGCAAGCCTCGGTTGGCATAAAATCAGAAGAATCAGCCTCTTATGGACAAGGTATTACATAAAAGCCAGGGGTTTGTGCATCTTCCAGAGTGTCCGATCCTGTCTGCTTATGGATGGGCGGCTGTTCCTTTGCGGCAAGCCAGCTCCTGTCTCCTGAATGTGTAGTTGCTTTGCCATGCACTTGCATTTCTATTTAGTAAAGGTCATAAAGTGTTGGTATTTTGTTTTGCGTCGTCTGTTGCGTTTGCTGTGCAGCTGAGCACATTGTGTGTGGGGGGACAAGGAGCGGCTCCTCTCTTCAAACCGGTGTCAGGTGGGTGAGCCCAGTCCCGCTGCTGAGCTCCCCAGAGACCTATGTGAGATTTGCCTATTCGTGATGGGAAATCAGAGATGCCCTGGCCCAGGGAGCTGTGATCCTTCTGCAGCTGGATACGCTTTGTATTACTAAACTGAAGATTGTGTGAAATCAATTGGGAGGGAAAAAAAAATCAATGCCTGGTTTTTCAGGATGAAAAGGCAAGATAGCCACACAATTAAGCGCTGGAACACATTTTCCGCACTCTTCCTGTCATGTTCTCCTGATTCTGTGTCTTGGCTGTTCATCAGAAATAATTAAACTCTCTCCCATGGGCAACAATTACTTGCTTAAAATATTTGAGTAAAAAGAATGCATTTATAATTACCTACCCTTTTTGAAGGTGAAAATGGAGATTATCTTTTGATGAAATAAGTGTGTGTGGGGAGACTTCCCGAGTACCGGAGCATTGCAGCCCGTGGCGATGTGAACCGCGTTCGTTGTCAGCCCTCCGGTGCGTGTTAGCTCTGAAGAACCCATGAAAACGTTTTGATTTCCGAGTTAGGCCCAAGTCTAATTCCCTGCCCATTCAGCAAGCCATGTTTATTCTTGCAAATCTGCATATGGACTTGACATTTTTAAGCAGCAGGAATGAAGCAGGAAATATATCCAATTTGTACCTATCAAATATCACCCTTTTATTTAGTCATACCGCGTCTTCCCTTTTCATGCTAAGAGTTCTCTTTGTTCCTTTTGACTCTTACTCCCCAGGGAGTTTGAGCTTTGAAAGTGTTTCATGTTTCAGAGCAGCCTTTTTTCCCCCCTCTGATTTGTTTACTGATCCATCCTTGGTAAGACCTTTTAGTGAATGTGATAGGAAGGTTATTAAAAATAAAATATTCATCAGGAAATCAGCCATAAACACGTGGGCTGGTTAAAATTCAATTCCTAATTCTTTCAACCTTGACATCATTTTGCTTTTTGCTTAATATCTTTGTGTACAAATTTCTGAGCTAATTTATTTTATCAACTTATGCTTATTTCAGTTGTTCATACAGCTCGCTCTTGTCTGCTTAATAGCATCAAATAACGTGACAATGGTAAAAATGACAATGACAAACGGAGGATTGTGACAGATTGGCTGAATTTGAATGTCTCTTACTGAGAAAAATGTTTCAGGAGTGCCATTAATGGCTTTCACAGCAGTGAGTTATGTTTGTGCATCTTGTCTGTCACTCAGTGCCTGTTCCTGCTCTTCCCGTGCTGACTTATTTCTTTTAATTGCCCGGGACAATGGTGCAGAGAAGCCAGAGCAGGGAGCTCAGGAGAGAAATATGGGAGGGAAAGCAAAGAAAGTTGTTCCTGGGCAGAGCCAAGAGCTGATTTATCTGGATTATTAAATGCAAGCGGGGATGGAAGGTTGTTGGCACAAAGGGGCCATCTCTGGGCAAGTGTCTTCCACCTGGTAGTCCGGGGGGTCACCACGTTTCCACTGCATGATTCCCTGTGAGGCTGGGGCCATCGATAACAGTCATTCCTGGGTAAGCCGGTCTGCATGGCTGAGTTCTTCATTGTCTAGAAAAACGGTTCAATTCTCTTATTTCTTCCCGCTGGCTCTTCCTCAACACCTTTTCTCTTTTCAGCATCCTTCTGTTTTCTCCCACCACTCTTGCCGCTGTGGCACTCGGGCATTTACACTGACCTGGTCATTCCCTCAGACCTTCGATCCTATTGCAGGGGAGAATTAAAATCACCCCCTCCAGCACCGTGTTTCCCCTCTGGGTTCAGGTGCGTTGGCCACCAGGCAGGGTAGACTCCATCTGCCCTCTGAAAATGCAGCTGGGCTGAGGAGCCACATAGAAGCACACGGCCCTCACTTATTCCAGACCTGGGAAGCTTGTACAGGGCTGAAAGAGCCACCCCTGTCCCCTGCACAGGCAGATGAACTGAATTTTAGTCCAGCTTTTGGTGCTTTATTATGGCTACGGCTGTCTGTCACGTTGGGGTACAGTAGTGTCCTGCTTTCTTTGTCGGCCTTGCGGTTGCCTTCAAAGAGCCGAATGGAATTTTAGGACTGTACATTTATACAGCCCTAAAATTCCATTCGGCCCTTTGAAGTCAACTGTGAAGCTGATGTGGCCCCCAGTGAAAATGAGTTTGACACCCCTGATCTAGGCAGTTAATTTTAAGTTTCATTTTCAGAGCGATTCAGACCACTTCCTTGGGGTGACCAACATATTTTGGAGCCTGAGGAACATTTTTAATCCTGGTCATGTTTATTTTATTAAAAAAGAAATAAGAGGTGACCCTGAAAGGGCTGGAGTTGCACATGAGGTGTTCATTTCCGAGCCTCTCCTGAAGCACTCTTCTTCAGAAACAACAATTTGACGATTTGGTTTCTGACCCACGTTGTGTCCCTTAGCCTTCTGCGAGGGTTTGGTGCTCCTAGAAATAAGAAAATAATTATCTTTTTATTGCATACAGGTTTTCTCTGACTTCTTGCCTTCAAATCTCCAGGTTAAATAATCAGGAGATATCAAAGGGCAGGTTTTGAAATACAGGCACTCAATTGCTCAGCCGTCTGTCTCAGTTGAAATCATGATTATGCTTTAGAGCAGAGATTGATTTTCTTCCTTGACCGCATTGTCTTTTGCAAGTGGAGAAGATGCTCGCCAAGCCTGCCTAAACTCTTGCCCTCACCTTCAGCAGAGGTGAGCATTTTTTAAGTGCCCTGGGTACTTGAAAGCCATATTGGGTCATAAAAATCTATTCAGAGGCCTAAAGAGCTAAGACTTGGAGTAAAATAGTGTTTTTGATAAATCCACCTCTCCTTCTGTCCTTTCGTCCGAAAGGTCAAAGCTAATGATTTTCCATATGGTCGGCACAATGGAAAATACAGCGCAGAGAATCAGAGTTTGTTTCCTACTACTTTGTATATCAATATGAGGAAAAAACATGAATAGTTTTCCTTGCAGGCTGGTGCCTGGGGAATAGAAATCAGGGAGCAATTTGCTCTTCTTAGTGCATTTGTGAATGTGCATTTCTGCCTGATGGCGAATGTTAAATCAGCCTTGGAGTCAGTCACCCGCCATAAACTTTCCCTGTCCTAATATACACAGAAATGTATTTGTATCCCAGCAGAGAACAGATTTTGAATTAGCTTTAACCAGGCAGTGTCTCAGTTTTGCTCATGATGTGCAAAAAGAGAGAGAACGGCTAGGAAGTGCATATTATGAAATTTGATAGACAATGAGTGATTGAAACGTGAAGCTAATAATGTCTTTGCTTTCTCACTTATCTGTAATAGGAGCATGGGGAAAGCAAAGATTTTCTAGTTCCTCTTTACTTAAATGGGGGCATTTCTCATTTATCTTTTCTTGCTGTAGAAAATTGTGTTTTTTTCCATTAAAATATAAATGTGTATTTCTCCTTTTCAGATGCTTCTGAAACAGGTTGTTTTAAAACCTAACAATTTAGAGATGGGAATATGTTAACAGCTAACATTATTTTTTCTGCTTTGTAGGTATTTTTTTCTCATCAAAACTGTTTTCATGCCAGTTGGGGGCAGATTCTAAATCAGTCACTGGCAAAATTCTTAAAAATCGGGTGTTTTAACTGATTTGAATTAGGTTACCCAGGAAAGTCCAATTTGCAGCATTTGGACCTTGCAAAATGTGTGGACAGGGGGTGTTTGTTAAAAGAGCGAAGCCACTTTTTAGCTGAAAAAAAACTCCAGGCTTGCCTTCTGATACAGAAGAAGGTTGTCTTTGTTTCTCAGATCAAAGTGTGATGCTGTAGTTGAGCCTGTAAAATGCCCGGTGCCTCCCCCTCCTCCCCTGGATCCCGTAATGCATTGATTCATCAAAATCAATTGCACTTTCATGAATTAGTCATTCGGTTCCTCGCTGCATCTGGACAAATTATGTACTTTTTCCTGGGCCCTGATATCTCAGCTCTGGTCTCTGAAGCAAATGCCTGGCTTGTTGATGGGCTGGGCTGCTTCTGATATGGAGCTGGCTGACAGCAAATAAACAGTTATTTTGTAGGAATTTGTTTGATCACCTGCAAGAATCACCCCAAACATCTGTGGTGAAGGGACTCATTGCCTTCCGGTAGCGATGGCACAAAGAGGAGTTTTCAAAGGCATAACGTGCGGTTGCTATTTAAGGACGGATTAAACACCATGTTAGCACCAACAGCTTTATTTTGGTGCAAAGCACAATGGCGTGTGGCAGGTTGGCCTGTGGACCAGTCCAGGAGCTGTGTCCCTGCAAGGTAATGAAAAGCACTTAAAAGGGATCTATAAAATATGGGGAGACTTTTTAGCAGGGCCTGTTGTGATAGGACAAGGGGAGATAATTTTGAACTGGAGGAGGAGAGATTCAGGCTAGAGATGAGGAAGAAATTTTTTACACTGGGGGTGGTGAAACCCGGGCCCAGGTTGGCCAGAGAGGTGGTGGACGCCCCATCCCTGGAGACATCTCAGGCCAGGCTGGATGGGGCTCTGAGCAACCTGATTTGGGTGAAGATGTCCCAGCTCATGGCAGGGGCAGCACTGGGGGAGCTTTGAAGGTCCCTTCAAACCCAAACTATTCTGTGATTCTGTGATTTGGTGAAGTGCAAACCCTCCTGCCTCTTGGATATTTCTTGCTCAAAGGGATGTGAAGCATGGCTGATGACAAGCTGCCTGTAGAGTCTGGCTTGTTACCTGTGCCCACCCATATCTTTAACGACCTGTGTGCTGTGCTGGAAGAGGGTTCAACAGCAGCAGTGTATGGCAGGGGTGCAGGACGTGTTCCCTGGAGCAGACCATGGAGGTGACACAGCCTGGTTGGTGCGAGGTGGGAGTTTGAAGCAGGACTTCTGCATCCCTGCCCCAAAATGCCTTACAGCGCCGTGAGCCACAAACCATCCCACCATTTTCTGTGTTGGGAAATTGGGGTGTTGCTATGAGGGCACTCTCTTTATAGTGGAGCATTCTTTAAAACGTTGATTTCTGGGTGCAAAATAAATTGTCCCAGTGAAGCCCCATGCTGGTGTCTGAGCAGGACAGACCTGCACCACAGCCACAGGTACCTCATCTCCCCAGGGAGCGCAGCCCAGGCTCTGGGCATCCTCCCCAAGTCCTGCTGCTTCGTGCTTTGAAGCATTAAATGTAATCATCATTAGCTTATTGCTCTCTTACCTCCTGTGGGTGCTGTGCCCTCTATCCCGTCTGCTTGGCGCAGAAATCATTGCTCACAAATATCCTCCCGCCTCTTTAGAATCTAGCTGGAGCTTTTGACTTGATGGCCTTCCGTGATAGGAAATTCTTCAGGGCGGCTGTGTGTACAAGTATTTCCTTTTATTCATTCCAAATTTACCGGCAATTATTGACTGACCCCTTTGCTCTTGTGTTATGGGATGGTATGAAAAGAGAGGGATTGATCAATCTTCAGTATACTGCCCTGCAGAGTTAACGATATTTTATTTTCCTGTATTATGGGAGAGAGAGAGCAAGATCTTTTTTCATTACAAAGCTGATCAATTCCTAAGTTTTTCAGGGCATTCAAGTTCCTGAACTTTACAGATAGTAAAGAATAAGATGAAAAGGTGCAGAGTTGTTCTTGAAATAAATCGTTGAAGAAGATGAAGAAAAATCAACGGTTGTTCATTTATGTGTATTGCTTTGTGCCTAAATAAATTAGAATCAAAATTGTCCAGCAAAGGAAATACAGGTCTCTGCTGTCTCCCCTGCATAAGTTCTTCAGGCAACATTCATGGAGTTTGAAAATAATGTTTCTGGTAATAAATGGCAGAAATATTCTGTTTTCTGCATCAGCAGATATGAGGATTAAAGGATTTGACCATATTAAACAATTTTGCACAGCTTTGGCTCCCAGGGCTTGCAGGCTGCATTATCAGAGTTCATCTCACGGCATTTTCAGACCTGATTTAAGGAGAGAATATGTTCCTGCTTTGCAAGTTGTCACTCCCTAATTTAGGTCATCTTTGACAGAATTAAAAAAACAAAGATAAAGAGATTATTTCTCTTCTCTTGAAAGTGAGATGGCTTCCTAAGGCTCCCTTCTACCCCAATCAGCCATTTGAAATTATGGAGATAATAGAATTGTATTGTTTCTCCAAACCCCCCAAGCTCTGCTTATGCTGGACTGTCATATTGCTGTGGAAACTTGAGAAGGGTAGTAGCTGATCTTTGTTTGGGTGAACAAGAAGATTTCCTGTGCCATTTATCATCATAATCAAGCTGGACCTGGAGTATAACAACCTGCCCTGTGGTGTCTCTCCAAGAGGTATCTCCCACTCTGTTTTTTTGTTTTTAAATTTCTGAATTAAAACCCATGGAATAGTTTGTTGTTCCTTTAGGTATCCAGCATAAAGACACAGCACAGTTACCAACATAAGAATGACACGCCTTTGTGGTAACTAGGTGTGAAATAAATCCTGACCATCCTACTAACTTCAGGGTTTATATCAGGCTGAGAAATTAGTCCCTGCTGTGCTCCAAAAGTAAAAATGTTCCTGCCTTCCTCTGCCAAGAACAGGATGGGGCAGGTATGTGTTTAATCAGTTAACTAAGTAAGTTCTCTTAAAATTGTTCTGAAGACAACTGCAAGTGGTAAAGCAGGACGCTGGCCTGATTTGTAACCTTAGTTAATACCATCCCACTGGCTTTAGTGCTGTTCCAGCATGTCTTTTTGCAGCGTTGAGACGCCTGCTGTGAAAGCACCAGCCTTCCCCTGCCTGAGAAGAGTCATTGCTTCGACATCGGCTCTGTGGATGTTCGGCTTCCTCTACACGTTTTCCAGCTGGCTCTACTGCTTCAGGTCCATGTGTCAGGCCCAGCAGAGTAACCCATCATCACCCCTCTGTGTCGCGTGTGTATGCTGAGGAATTATTCTTCGGACACAAAGAGCAAGTCCTAGATGTTCTGATTTTCACTTAATGTGTTGTTTATCTGATAACCATCTAACCTGAGAGCTCTAGAGACTGCTTTTAAAATTATTGTTTTGCATTGAAGAATCATTAAATTTTAGGTGAAAAACTATGTAGATACCTATTAAGCTATGCTTGGGTAGACCCACCCATTCTGGTTTGGCTCATCCTTCCTTATATTCTAATTTTTCCAGACCAGAAGAGTGGTTTTCAGTCATACATGCCTTTTTTTTATTATTTATTTCTAGCAAACTATAGCATCAACTGCAGCATTAAAATTCTTTCCCAGTGCTGCATGTCACAAACCATATTTTACAAAGCTTCTTTACCTTTATCAAAGAAAACTCTTGGAACTTTGAAGGTCCTAAATGCAGATATCTATACACGTTGACTCTTTCTGTCTGCACAGGATTAATCAAGGCTGTCACACATCTAGCTGTAAAACCTTTAATATTTTTAAAAGGTTTGAAGCTGCTCTATTTATCGCATGCATCGGGGAGAATAGACTGTTAAACTGCTGGATCAGTAAGAATAGTTTTAGCTGTTGCACAGTAAGGCAGAGATGAACCCCAAATGCTAGCCAGCTAGGTAAAAAAACCCACCTCTAGATATTAGAGTGAGATGCTGCTGTTTGAATCTTTGGCAAATATTTCCTGTTATGTACACGTGTATGCAAATCGCACGGTATTGGGTGGAATTTGCACATGGAGGCTGGTGAAAACATTCATCAGTTCCTCTAAACAGGCAATAAAAAGGGTAGCGTGCCCTTTGCTCTGCTGGCAAATACCTCATTTCTGAAGAAACCCCATTGCTGACTTTGTCACTACAAGACATTAATTTTGACACACAGCTTTTGATACTGTACACCTGACATCAAAAGTCATCTCGAGTATTTGTAGCAACCTGTCCCCAGTGCAAGCATAATGCAAAAGTTTGTAATTTTATTTTACTACTTTCCTGGAGCAGTCACCCTTTCAGCCTCTCTATGAGAGTTCAACCTGGAGGTGGAAAAGCTTTGTCAGAATTTTTGCATTGTATTTGAGTCATCACAAGCCAACAAACAGTGGTGGTAGTTTCTCAAACTTAATTTGAAATTCTTGAGTCTGCAAAGCAAGACTGGAGGTGTTTAAAAGATGTTTAGACTAAGTTCTTAGGGCCATGGTTTAGTGCCAGAGTTAGGTTATGGTTGGACTCTATGATCCTGAGGGTCTCTTCCAAGTGAAATGATTCTATGATTCTAAAATTGGAAGTGCCAGATGTTGCTTTTCCCTTAATTCTGCACTTTAGCTTTGCTGGAGATTTGAATAGAAGAGATATGGTGGGGAAGAAATAGAAGTGAATGGCTTCTTTTCATCTTGGAAGGAGGTTAAGTATGGAGAAAGCTTGGCTAAGTTTATTTTCCTTGTATATATGCATTATGTACACACATTATGTTAGGTATATGCTTAGCAATGTGTAAGGCACAGGAAGATCCAGCACAAGTAAAATGCTGGTTATACACTACCATTGATTATCTGTCCAGAGGATAACCATGCTGAAATCACGTGTGGATCTGAATGGCTGTTATAGTATATACTGATCCCTGCCCAAACATCCTCAGGCCAGAGCAAGATGGCCTTTGTTCTGTGCAGCTTAAACTGTTTGGGAAGGCACAGGCAGCATCTAAGTCAAGAAAAGCAGATACTGGGGCCATACTGGGTTGTTACAAATCTCCAGGTGGAGTTTACTGATGTAAATAGCAAAGTGTGTACAGTAATATAGAGGAATAGAGTATGTTTTGATGTCTCTTTTATGAAACCATAGTGGTTTTGCCTGAGAGTTGTACGGAGTCAGATCCTGAGAGGTGTTCAGCACCCCCTGAGAGCTGCTGAACAATTTAATTCCTTATGGCCACTGTCAGAGCCGAGGATGTTATGCACCGTATAAGATGAGCACCTACCCGATTACGCATGGCTGCGACACTTATTTCTCGTTTCTCCCATATGCTTTTCTTACAACTGAAGCATTGCAAAGGCTAAATTATCTAAAAGGTGTCCGAATAATGATGGCAATTACATGATTAATTAGGCATGCAAGTGCAGTTGCTTAAAAATTTTCAACAGTTGGTGCAAAGAAGCCATTGTGTGACTAAATAAACCCCAGAAACCATCAGGTGAATCTGGGGGCAGGTAAGTCCATTTAAGTATGGAATTGCAGACTCAGTGTAATTAGTTACCTAATTGTGTGCCCAAACTTGTTTGATGCTCTTAGTGTGCATGTGTAATTAATGTTGATTTATTGAAAAGCGCTCTTACTGTAAATACTTTCCGTAGCATTTCCTAAAAATGAAATTGCTGAGGGAAAGATTAGAATCTGATTTAATGTATATGGATAGAATTAGAATTTCTTCTTGTGTTTTTTACTGTCTTAAAACAAATAAGCCTAGAAATTATCTGCATATAAACTCATGTAGGAAAGGCCCTAATACATTCAAGTTCAATCAGTTGCACTAGTACTAATGGTTCAAATAATTTTCTCCATTCACACAAGAAAGGGGAGAAAACACATAAGTGGTTTATCTCCCTGCCCTGATGCTCCCTACCTTGAGTGATGCTATGCATGTGGTCGGACTTGATGATCTTGAAGGTCTTTTCTAACTGAGATGATTCTATGATTCTGTTCTATGGCTCTATCTTGAGGGTCTCTTCCAGTCAAAATGATTCTATGATTCTATGATTTGAGTGGAAGTTAAGCTGAACACTATATGCTTCCAAGGTACCTAGATTCATGTTGAGTTATAGCAACATTAACCCCGTTACTGCGTTTGGATTTCTTCAGGGGTTGATCTCTTGTGCAGAAAAAACTTTTGTCCTCATGGAATGGCTGTTTTGCCGATACAGGGAAGAAAGTGTGACAGCCCCGTGAGGAGGTCCCTGTCAGGGCTGGTGATGTTGGTTGGTTGTGTCTTCTTCAAGCCTTGAAACTTCAGTGCATCTGCTGATATTGTAGCCAAGTGAGCGGGGGTCAGAACCTCTCAGAAGCCATGTTTGAAAAGCCTCAGCCTTCCATGGCATTGGTGTTTAAGCTGTTTCTAGAAGACTGGGTTTTAGAAGAAGGCAGGAGAGGAGAAGGAATTGTAATGTGTTTTTCCTGGCTCAGCTGCGACCTTGCTGTGAACACAACTGGCTGTTAGAATTGCTTCTAATGGGGAACATTGCAGGGAGCTCCAAACCAGGGGAGGACCCTAAACTGAGCTTCGTGGATGGAATCCTATTTCATCATCCAAAAGCAAAGCTCCAGGTGAGGTGGGCCATGGACAGTAGGTTACGTGGCAGCCTTGAGACCAAGGGCTGCCCGTTCTCCCCCAGCACCAGGACACTGGGCTCGTCCCTCAGAGCTGCTGCCCGGCTCTGCGGCCGGTGTCCAACACACCCTGTTCCAGCAGGAACTGCAGTATGGGCTTGTGCTATTCGTGTTCCTTCTTTCCAGTGTTTCCTTTTTCTGTGATGGGCAAATCTCGTTTCTTGGACATTTCAGGCAGGTTTGAGAGCCAAGTGATGGAAGAAAATTTTTCATTGATTTCTTCAGGTTGCCTAATAATCTTTGCGATATTACCTCTTTCCTTTCTATTTTATACTTAACACAGCATAGATCTGTCATTGCTCCTTTTTCATCTTAGTATTTTCAGGCTTTGGTTTCCTGCCTTGCTTTTCTTGATGGGCTCAACGCTGCTTCCCCTGATCTTCTGTTCGTGTTTGTTTTCACTGACACGCGCAGATCCTGTATTCATTCTGCCATTCAGATCTTTCCTCATTTCCTTTCTATCTTTTAACAGTCTTCTCTCATCTCTTCACATGTGACTTCCAAGCTGTCTGGCAGCTTCTTCTCCAAACTACCTCGTAGTAGAAGGAAAAGTAATGTGTAGGTCCAGTGCGGGAAAGCAGAGCAGATTTGTCTGCAATAGAGATTGCTTGACTTTTTGTTTTCCAGCTACTGGTTTAAATGAAGATGGGTTTCATTGCTTGAAAATACACATAATCAAATAATTACTTTGATCATCTGAAAAATGCAATTCTAGTGTATGAATTTTTAAATATAATGTGTAGGCTATTTGCTGCCTATTATTCTAGTAGTCTTATTCAATTTGCTATCTCTTATTCCTACCAGGTATTTCTCAATGTTAACTTTTAAAGCAGATTTCCTAGATATAAGTTGTAGAAGAAAAAATAAAGTGTAAATTATTACCATGAGGAATCTGGAAAATGGCTTGGGTCCTAGTTTTCCATCCTATAATATTTGGGTAAACAGATCAAGAATCTCATTGATTCCAGAATGGCTTCATGTGGAAACACGTATGTGGGAAGATTCGTGCTTTAATCACCACTAGAATCCAAATCAGTCTGAAAAAGTAAGAATTAATTAATCGTCTCCCTTTTTCTTAATCTTTGCTGAAGTTGGCTACATGAGGACCAGCTGTGATAGCTCTTTGCTTCTAGTGCAATTAAGGATCTTCTGTAGACCGCAGGGTTGGGCGGGTGCTAGGTTGTCTGAGTACATAAAAATGAGTGCATAACGTATCAGTAATAACGATTCACATCTTCAAAGCACTTTACAGACATTAACTAATGAATTGTCACAGAAACCATATAACATAGACAAGTGTCTTTGTCCTCATTATGGAGATGGAGAAAGGAAGGTAACAAGGATAAATCATTTGGCCCGGGCCCCAGAAGAGCTGACAGTAGAGGAGGGATTGGTAAAGGAGGAATTTCTGGCTAAACATGTGGGAAGGCTGAGATTTTGCTTTCCTTGATGACCATCTCTCGTACAAAAAAATTGCCAAGGTGGGTAAATACCATCCCTTTCCCCCATCCTTTTCCTTCCTTTGGCAAGTTTTATTGCCTCTTACTCTCGTAGATGCTTCTAAAAGGTCTGTGTACAATAAGTTGGGGGAGAGTGGAAAGGTCAAAAATTGTATCTTGGAAAATGGTATTTTTTTGAATTTCCCAGTCTGATGAGTCATTCATTGCTATGACATATTGTGTCTGCTTTTGTTAGTCATGTCATATTAGACTCAGTGAGCGAGAATGATCCTGCCTATTCTAGGCTGGCTGATTTCATGAAAAAACTTAAATTGAGAGTGACACTAAAGTGCGAAAGAGTAATCTGAGGGAATGCAGTTAGTTTGCTTCAGATCTTATTTCTTCTGTACACTGGACTGACATGAATGTTTTTCTTCATAACCTGCAGTTCACAACCATCTGAGTTCTGTAAGATTATGCACTTTACAAAAGTGACACTATTTTATTGAATTAAGTAAACAATTTGTCACTGCTGAAACTCTGTTAGTAATTTATTACAAATTACATCATTATTTTACAATACAGGACATGTGAGTCAGATGAAATGCATCGAGCTAATTCTGAATTTCAGGATAATCGATGAAGCCTTTGTTAGATTAAAATATGATATATTATCTAAAGCCATTTAGCTGGGCCTGGGCTGAAATGTAAATATTTCTATAACAACCTAACTCTTAATTTCAAAAACAAGCACTTGTTTCCATTAGTACTTTCAGTGAGTGTGTGTCATCGCTTTCCGATGACCAAATCCATGTAGAATGTGCTTTATTCTGAGTTATTCATCACAGGGTCGTGCTTTGTGCTGTGTTATTCTGCATTTCCAAATTGTAAAATTAGAAAACTGTAAGATCTTAATGAGATAGGAAGTGTTTTTTTTGAGCCACGGGAAAAAGTAGGAATTTTGAAAATGTTACCAGTTGGTCAGAAAGCTGAAGCCTGGAATATTTTCATTAGCTGTGAAGGAAAAGAATATTTTAGGAAGAAAGAAGTCAACTGAGTGAAAGATTTCCTTTCAGGCTGTTTTGGTAATAATTTGTATGTATGTCTATGTGATAAGTAAATTGAAATCAGAGATAATGATTTTTTTTAAAGTCAGTATTAAATGATTACTCTTATTTCCAAAACTGGTTGATATATGAGTTGAAAATTATTTTTCCTTCAAAAAGCAGTGTTTTGACAAATTTCTTATTTTCTAACTTCAAAAAAATGTATTCTGAATTTCTCAAGATTCCGGTTTTCCCTGTTTTTTTTTCGCATTTTTGCCCTGTGTTTTTCTGGGTCAGTCTAGCCTTACCTTCTATTAGGAAGAAAAGACATTGTGGCCAATAGTTGCAGTAATTTGTGCAATCTAAACCGAGTTTGTAAGTATAGGGAGGAGAAAGGACTCTCCTAAATCAGAGTGAAAACATTCAGTTATAAGGTCTGTCTCTGAGGCTGTGTCTCCTGCTGGCTTCCTAAGGGGAAGGGCCTCTTTTTTGTAAGGAGGTTTTTTCCTCCCACCCTTTAACCCGTTGGCAGTAGGAGCTGAATTTCTTTCCACCAGAAAGTCCCCTCTTGGCAGTGGATGTGCTTGGGAATCTTATGTGATTAATGACCCTCGTTAAGGGCCTGTTACCAAGGGAGAGTTCAATTCATCTCACTTCACTGGAGCATTATATACCGTGTATTGTCATCGGTGAAGATACGGCCTTTTGCAATTATGATAGGTAAATTCTGTCTTTCAGCATACAGGTGATGAGTCCTCCTTTAGCTTTCTCCAAAGGGTGGGGTTGTGGGATAACGCAGCTGCGTTGTCTGAAAAATAACTCCCTTCGGTTTCATTCTGCTTGGGGACATGGCTTTTGGGGGAAAGTAAGGATCGCATTGCTTTGTGTTTAGGATTTTGAAGTACATGATGAAGGTTTAGTCAGTTGCTGTGGAAGATTGAGGGAGAAAAGTAAGACAAGTTGTGACCCAGCCTTTATATCTTGATTTCCATCTGTCCCTCAGCATCTTTATTAGGTTAGAGTTTTCCATGTGTGCTGTCTGCCTACAATGAATTGAAATAAGTAAAAAGAACAGCAGCATTTCAGCTACCCTTTTTTTTTTTTTTTTTGGTAGGAGGAAAATGGACTTCCCTGATTACTAAAAGTTATTCCCTGAGCAGTTTATTTGATATCCCCAAAGTGTACGGTGTCACTGGGCTCTTCAAGGGAGTTACTGGCTTGGTGAGGAGTTTGTGCATTGGATTAACAAATAATCTGAGACGAATTTGTCAAGATGGCTATTGGGTTGCATGGCTTCCTGATGGCATAACCTGGCACGGTCTATGCTGCTTGTCACATGATAGACATAAGTGACATCCTCCTGTCATAGCATGTCCCAGTCCTGGTCACTTTTAGGTTTCCACCCCTTGTAGTTCAACTAGCAGCATGAGCCCCAGCTCAAGGAAAACAATTTATGAACCGTTTTATTTGAGCTATTATCTAAAGTTGCTTTTGGAAATGGTTGTTAGTTATCTCTGTCACTTCTTTGCTTTTCAAAATTGTATTTCCTGTCCAATTTCTCACTTTGTCAGACAGCAGTAATTAAGGTTTGGCGTGCAGAATTTAAGCCAGAAAGGACTTGCTGTGCAAAAAGATCTATGTGGGCACTGGGGAGTAAATTTAGCAGCCTTCTAGTTTAAAATACTTTATCACTTTATCTGTGAGATTATGACCATGATACACAATGGGAGTTGGAGATGTGACTGAAGATGAAAATGTGACTGTCTGCTAAGGGTGTTTGTGCACTGAAATGCAGCAGTGTCTGTATCGAGCCTGTCTGGCCACTGCATTAATTTATATTCACCAGACTCGTAAACCTGGGAAATAAAGGCAAAGTTGTAGTTGTTCACTAGTTAGGGTAAGAAGATTATCTCCAGAAAGATCCAGCACTGGTCCTAGAATAGCTTTTTCCTGTTTCTCCCTGTTCTAAGTCTTAGCTCTTCAAGTAAGCAAAGATGCCTTGGTTTGCAGAATGCAGGAAGGAGGAATCATTGGGGTTGTGCTGGTTCTGGCAAATGTATTGAAGCCTGAGGATGAGTAGACGGCAGTCAACCCTACATCCCTCGCGTGGTCTGCCGGCTCTTTAGTCTGTGTGTGTTGTCAGAAGCAGATCCAAGTGAACAGTGATTAAGAAATAACTCTCTGAAAGTCATTTTTTTCTGAAAAATTTCCTGCTCTGAAATGAGACAAGGAGCAAATGCAGAAATTGTCCTCCAGACCTGCGCTCACACAAGGTGTCAACGCTGGAGGTTGTTTCCTTGAATTGCTGGTCTGTCCTACAGCACCGAAATCATTGCCAACCAAAGCCTGCACTGTATTTGGGGTGCAAACTGTCTGCTGGCTAACTCCAGTGTTATTTGGAGAGTGGAATAAAAGGCGATGGATTATGTATCTGGATTTCAGTATTCTTGTAGTTGGAGCCTTACTTCTGATAAATCTCTTAATTAAAGCCAAAGGATGAAAGCCCTCATTCAGTAAGGTATTACACTGTTAATTCTTTTACTTCTTCGGTTGCATGAGAGCAATGATCGATTGAGCTACCAAATAGTTTATACTTATGGCATATGGGTTGTTTGTTTTTTGCAGCTGAGCAAAGCGACAGCTCTGGGCTTGCCGCTGTGCTGAGTGTTATAGATTGCATTTACAATTCCTCCATCATTCCCTATTTGCATGGACATTTTAGTGCCTCTGGACCTTTGCACAATTATCTCCCAGGATTATTTATCAAGTCCCAAAACATTAACACATCCAATCAAGTTAATTGAAAGAGATAGGTTTTATTAAAAAGAAATCCTGGCGAGGCCTGTGGCCTGTATAATAAGATTGTTCTATAGAATCTCTACATCTGATGCAAAAGAAAAATGTCTTGTGTGCTTGCAAATACAAGCAACTAGATGAAAAATAGCTGCTGCAACTGAGATCTTGCTGTGGTTAGCTAACTTGTGGCATTACCGCAAATAGCAAAGAATGTCTTGAATAGTTTTAATTTTCCCCTCATTTAAAGCATAAGTTCTGTGTGCAAATCAAAGTTACATAATACCGTCCATAGGGCATTTTTCTAGCAGTTTTCAGGGTCTTCACTTTCAATTTATGCATTTTGTGTATCTTCAACAGGAATGAATGGTTGCGGTGGCTGCGTTAATGAAACACAACATCTATCTGAGTGAGTCAGTGAACGCCAGTAAATTTATTCACCACAGATTTGCTAGTTGAAGTGTAGGTAATACAACGACATCTGTGTTTGGGTTGTGATTCCGAGCAGCGGCGCGGCCGCGAAGCCAGTGCTGTCCTCGTCCCTGCTGATTGTGTGTGTGCTGATTCAATTCGTGGCTCCGTTTTGCTGCGCACAACCTGCCCCAGGCAAAGCCTCCCAACCTCTAATGGGGAGAGAAGGGCTGAAACAGCGATAAGTTCTGAACCACATGCATGGTGGGCATGTTTGGTTGAGGGGAGCTGATTAAATCTAGTCCCCAGTGAATGCCTGAAATACATATACTGGAGATGTAGAAGCCTCCGTACCAGATTGAATCTAATGATTTACTTCTGCTGTGGGAAAGTAGTTGCTCATGTAGATATAGCGGTGAGACTACAATGAAGAAACTGTTTGTACTTGGTGGCTGTGGATGTAGTAACTAAACTGTTGTTGCCTGAAGCTTCCCAGCACATTTACAATTGTATATTGGATTGAACTGGTGAATCATGAACTTGCACATGCTGTGCCTGTGTATCTCATTTCTTTTATTAAAGTCTTACCAAATGTACCACAAGACTAAAACTGGACAAAATAACATGTTCAGTATTGGTCAAGATCAGTGTGTTGCCAAATGCAAAGGATGAGATTTATTCACCACCACCACAGCACCAACTGCTGCTGCCGCCGTGTCCTCAAGTGTTCTTGCCTGTAGAATGAGAATGGCAATTGTTCTCTGCCAAGGTTTGTTTTCACTGGTCTTTTAAAGGAAATGAGGTTGTAGACATATTGAGGACCTAAATTAGCAGAGACTAATAAAATGCAGCAGCCGGTAATCTTTACCTGACCTAATTGCGGTAGGCATATATTTGATGATGGTTTTATTTTTTAACACTTGTGCTGCTTCCTGTTTGTCTTCAAGTCTGATTATTTTATTCACTGATTTCACATCCCATTTCTCATCTCTTCATGCCCTGCTGCAGTGACTTGGCTATCCGACAATGCAGAGAAATATTACGTCTAGATTTTTTTTTTCTCATTTTGACCACTTATTTCTGACCATTTCTTTAACTTTTAAAACTCACACATCTAAATTTTGGACCCAAATGAGCTTGGACTATACCTTTAAAAAAAGGAAGCCCAAACCCTTTATTAAGTTACCCTGAAGTTGCTGTGTCAGCATCAATGTGATTAACCTGCCATAGAAATGTGGGTGCTATAAAATGAACTTGCTCCAAGGCAGCTTTGATTTGCATGCTCAACACTTTCCAAGTGTTGCATTCATAAATCAGTAGGGTTTTGTGTGTGTGTCTCTCCTGGGTTAGTGTTTTTCCTTCATTCTCCCCCGTCCTCTGGCCCAATGTGTATATCATGGCCACATGAGACCTGCCCAGTGTGTAGATTTAGAGATACCGATTTTATTTCTTAGGCATAAGAGAAAAGACCTATTGCCCAAGCTTTCTAAAATAAATACACAAATCATTAATACCTTGTGGAAAAATAACAATAAAGAAAAAAAAAAAGGAGAAAGAGGAGAAAGTGACCTGGCCGTGGAAATGCAGTATTATAGAAGGGAGCTGTTTCTACCCATTGCAGTGTGTGGTGTGCTGTATTCCGCACATCTGGGTTCGTATAGGCAAAACCAGTAGCAGAATACATCTAAATTCCCTTTTATTTGAAATTTTGCATTTTTTCGAGAGAAGAGGTGCTGTTTCCATTTCAAACAAACAGAACCCAAAGTCTTGCACTTCCAGATGGTGCTGTTTTCCAGGCAGCGCCTCGCTCGAGTGCTGCAATCCTGAGCAAACAGCCCTGGTTGGTTGTGCTGGGGAGAAGGGCTGCTCTGCCCAAATATTATCAATGCCAAGTTCATTTAAATTGCATAAAGGTAATTGACTCGTTGTAGTGGAATGGGGTTTCATTCTTCCCTTATCACAGCTCAATATCCTCATTTGATGATACTGGTTAATAGATTTTCAGTTCCTGGATATAAATTTTCTAAGCAGAGTGGTGGGATCTGAAGAAGTGGAAGAGGTTATTTTGGGAGAGGTGGAAGGCTGATCTGAAGCAATAGTATGTTTTTCCTGTATTCCGTAGCACCCACAAGAACAAGCAGTAGCATCTAACTCGGCAACTCTACCAGAGACTTAACACTAGTATATCTACATGACATCTGAAGACTTGTTACTTCTTCTTATATTATCTTTCACCTAAGAAACTCAGTTTTGTGTCTGCTGTATCGCTGCCTTCTTACTACTTGGTCATTTAGAGACAACCCACAGTAGTACCATCTGCTCAAGTAGGAGCAAGAATATGGGAATACTGTAAAATATTGTTGGCTTGAATACTTGTGGAGGGCCATTACATACTTCTTGACTTGTTTGTACCTCGTGATGTCATCCCATGAAAGATCTGTCTGAGTGACAGTAACTGTGTTCAGGTTGCTCATGAGAAATTGTGAGACTGACATGATGGAGCGTAACTATGTTTGATTTAAGAGAAGATGTAGGGTTAAGGTAAGACAACAACATCAAAAAAGCTAGGAAGTATTTAGGTTGGTCTGAAATTAGCAAAATTAATCTGGGGCACAGCAAAGTTACAGCAGTCCTTTTTGCTATCTTACAGAAACAAAACAAAACTTAAAGATGTATTATTAACCCAAACTGGTGTGTAGCTCAACAAGTTCCAGGTCAATAGATCTGGAAAACAGTATTTTGTAGGCTCTGTGCCCTGCACAGGCAGACCCCAAACTTTAAGGCTGACTTTAAGTCTAGAAATTTGAATCAGCATCTTCCCTCTAGCTCCTTAACAAGATGTTGGGCTTTGGGAATTGGTTGACATTTGATCCTGAGCCGCAAGTCTGATTTTGTTCAGGCTCTTCTGAATGGGAGGTGACAGGAAGCGTATCGCACGATACCCAACTGATGAAATAATTGATGATATTTTAATATGTGGAATTTATTTTTTGCTGTAAGTATGGATTATATATAACGCATATTTAAACCATTTCTGTGTGAATTCCCTCTGCAGCTGACAAGGTGCTTAATTAGAAAGAGAAGCTGGTTATGGCCAACTAAACCTGGCTGGTGCCATGTGGTTGGCTTGTGAAGAGAAAATTACTTTAAGGAGAGACGGTTGTTAGATCTAATGTCAACTGATTAGAACAAGGGTGGCTAAGTGCAAATCAGGAAAAGGTTAAGGAAGGAAAACAGGCCAAGAGATGAGATAAGAGGTTTGAAAGCCGTAGTGTTCCTCACTTACATCCTAGAGATAATCCCAGCAAGTCCATCAAGATGAATGTGATGCATGGTACTGAGCTGCAGCTCCCACCGGGGACCAGCTGTGGAAATTGGGAGAAAAATGCCTGCAAGTGTCACTTGCATCAATTGTGGGAAAGATAACAACAATAATGATAATTTTGATTGCAAAGGACTTTTGATATTGTTATTTATTGAAATTCTTATTGCGTTATTTACAGCATTGTTTCAGAGCAGGCAGGAGAAGAGAAACAAGATAAATTGGCCTAATTGGGCTCGAAACAGAATAAGCAGAATATGCCTTTTTTTTTTAGTATTTCACAGAAGTTGTTCTTTGCCTTTGCTACCTTAATTTTTCACAACAAATGTTGCACCACAGGATCTGCAGTGCTGCATATCAGTACAGAAAGCACTACAAGGGAAATAGTTAAGTAGTGCCAATATTTATTACACCAAAGATGTGGATTTGCCTTTTTTTTTTTTTGTTTGGTTGGTTTTGGTTTTGTGTTTTGTTGTTGTTCTTCTAATGTTACTCTATTGTCTCCAGGCAAGAAAACAATTCTCCCTTTGCCTCAGAAACATGTGGCATAACCTCATGTCTCACTGGCAGGGGATTTAAAACAGCCACTATAATTTACATGATAATTGTGTCATAGTTTTTACTTCCCATTCAAGTTCCTCCTTGTTTGAGATTGTTCTGTCCTTTAGCAAATAGCGCACTTACCTTTGGCTCCATAGGGAGCTCTTGGCAATCTTCAGTCAGGAATATAATGGAAAAATGGCTCACCTGGTGATTTCAAGGGGATTACAGAGTTAAGGAAAATAATCCTGTGGATGGGATGGGAAGGAGAATTCCACCAGGTGCTGCTGGAGCCAAACAAATATTGAACTCTGTCATTGTTGGCTTCCCCATCGTCCAGCACATCTTTTTTTTGCAGTGCTGCAGAGGGTGAGGGAAAGCGTCTGGAATATCTTTGGGATGCACCTGGCACACATGCGATGAAGATGCTCCTGCAAAATCAGGTACCTTCTCTGTGCTCAACAGGCTGCAAGCCGTTTTCACATGACAAGTCCTTCTTTTGCTTTGTGTTTTAAGGGAGATTGCCAGGCTAAAGGGAGCATTACAAATTGAGCCTAAATGGCTTTTTTTTCCAGGTTCAGACCTGAGGAATGCGTTGCAGGAATGACAGCTGTTCGTGTTTCTACTGCAGTAAATGCAAACTTTGCTCAGAGCTGCAGCACTTGTCCCAGCTGTAGAGGAGATTGATCATTCTGGCCTTTGCACAGCTCCACTCTTCACCATTCAGCTTGTCCTGTTTGAAATACAAATGATAGAAATTAGTATATTAGCAGGAGACTGCAGGATGTAATTGTACGTTGACTGAAATGGTTCTGATGGATGGACCTGGCGAGATGACATCTCTTATTTATGGAGGGGAGAGCACAGGTAGCTGATAGATTTGACAAGAGCGCAGTGGCAAAACAAAATAACACTAAGGCAGAATGAGAATGTATTTCCTAATGGCCTCCCTCGCAGCTGTATACACTGATTTAATCTCTCCAAAGCACTCTGTTGTTTATGAGGCCTGTGGGTACAATTTTATGCCTGACTGAAGAGGTTGCTAATAGCTGCCATATTTGTGTTTAAGGACCTGCGAAGGATTAAACTAAGTATTTTAAAGCAATGAGCCATAATAAAGTAATAATGTATTGAAAATAATAAACAGCTTTTTATTCAATAATTGGCTGCAAAACTGGTGAACTTTAAATGACAAAACTACTAATTATGAGTGCAATTGCTAATCATATATTCATTGGGGAATGCAAATTAGAACCATAGCATAAAGTCTCTATATGTGCCAGAGGCAACAAGTCACAGAGCAGGACAGTAGGCTCCTTTAAAATAAACCAAAAAAACAACCACAAAAAAACCAAACCACAAAGCCCGCAAAAGAAACATAAGGGGAAACAAAAGATTCCTGTAGGAACACAAGTTGTGTTGGTTATTCAGGATTGCTTTATTCATAATAAAGCTGTTGCATGAGGGAGAATTATCTGTTCTCAGTGCTAAGATGTGATATCCCAGGTTGGGGTATTTGGTGTCTCAGGCAAAATGAAATTGTCTCCAACCCACAGTAAGAACTGGAGCGCTGAAGGTCTCCTTTTCCCATTTTTGAAAACGGATTCTTCCATCCCAGTGACCTTATTGTCTTCCCTTATCTAGGAACTATGGTTCTTTTGGTTCCCATCCTTTGAAGCACAGTGTTGTGGTCAAGGTTTGCTCTCTTCTTGAATGACCTTTTAATAGAGCAGGTCTGGTAGAAATGACAAGAGGAGGAGCTCCCTGAAAGCCTCAGTGATGAGGTATTTTGTGTTATCATCAGTGTTGAGTGTAGGTGGCACTTGTTCAGCTCACCTTCTGGTACCAAAACACCCCATGGCCCACACCCATGTGAAAACGCCTTGAATGCGGACAGCGAGATGGGTTCGGTCATAACGTTCAGTCATGGCAGGGGATGGGTTAGGATGGGGGTCCAGGGATGTCCATCTCCTTCAGGAATGAGACCAGGGACTAGTCTTGTTCTCCAAGAAACAAACATTGCTTAGTCTGTGCAGCCAACTGAAAAGTGAGGTTTCTCGCATCCCAAAGATGTTCAGGAGGACTCAAATGTTTCCTTAAAAAAAAAAAAATCACACCAAGTTACAAAGAAAGAACAAACCTGTTTTCCAGACCACCAAAGGAGCTGGAGCTCTGGAGGTTGTTGGTTGAAGTGGTAGCAGTGAATGGTTTGGGGAAGGACACAGGTGATATCATTCACACATTGTTTGCAAGCAAAGCCACTGACCCATGTGCAGGTAATAACCACCTGCCCTTCCTACTTCGTATGGAGGTTGCAAATCAGCCTTGTTCTGGGGGGCTGCAGCAGCAGCAGCTATTGGCTCCACCTGGGCAGCCCCTGGCCCTCTTTGGGGTAACAAGGGTCTCCTGTGAGGAGGCTGGGCTTTCCCAGCTCCTCCTGCAAATTCTGGCTGTGAGCAGCTTGCTTGGGGTCTGTGAGGCAGAAGAAAAACTGAGCTGGTGCTATGAAATATTTGGAGTGACAATAGACTTTCTTTTATAATCTCTGACTAAATTAACAGTTTGGATGCTGAGACTGGGAGCAACTCTGCAATGTCAAAAGGTACTTTTTTATTTATTTTTTTTTATTTATTTTTTTTTTTTTTTAGTTGTACTTTCTTGGAGTGTAATTATGTAGAGCTGCATGAAACAAGGTCAGGTGTATAATTCTGTTGATCTGGGGGAATTGGGGAAGTATTTGCATATGGACTTGCATGAATCAGCTCTGTGACAAAAGTGTTTATGTAAGCAGCAGTTCTGCTACTTTCTGGATTTTAAGAGTTGAATCACTGAAATTTCAGTGACTTTCTTGGCCCTGCAGTCAGGGTCAGTGGTGAGTCAGAGGTAACTTCTTTGTGCTGGAGTGCCAATGTACTTGGCTACGTTGGTGGGGAAAGGTGAGAGTTAGAAGTCCTGAAATGAAGGATTAAAGTCCCTTTGTCTTTTTGTAGTCTGCACAGCTCTACTTTTTTTTTCAAGTTTTAGATTATTTTCTATGTTTTGTATGCTTTGGGTTTCATATAATGTATTTTTTAAGGAGAAGGTGTGTTTATCATGTCGTTGGGGATTGTTGTGGGGAGTTTCTCCTCTCGCTGTTGTTTTTTCACTGCTCCTTTTGCTTTGCATTATCTTCTGTGGTGGTTTGGTGTCTCTGAGGAGGTGGATACAGGTGTCACCAAACCCTTCCTCTGCTCCTCAGCTGTGCTGTTTAATTTTACCGTGATTGTTTTAGTGATACCTTAACAAATTCACAGAGAAGGGTGATGGGAGCGTCACAGAAAAGATGGGTTTAATAACCACTTGTAGAGAAAACAAAGGCAAATCCAGTGACAGCCCTGGCAATTCCCACCTTCGTTATTGCTGACAGACGGCATGAGAATAAAAACAAGCTGGTTTACATGCGCTGACACTAATATACAACCAATGGTGATGTCCCGAAGGAAATGTCACCAATTAGCATGAAAGCTGCTGTAGTTATCAACTTAGACAAGATTTGGCCATGAAAAGTACAAGGTTTTAAGATGAACCGATGACTCCTTCTCCCAAATGTTTTCCTATCCAAACATGTGTGGAGATTTGTAAGACAGCTCAAGGGAACTTCTTGGTAAGCTCTCATGGTCTGATGAGGACATTTCCTACACCATCTTCTTGCTTCTAATGCTTGTGGCTTCTGGGAATGAGGTAGCACAGCGTTATGATGAAAACAAACTTGTTTATATATTTATTTTTATATATATATATATATACACATTTATATCTAGTGTGAGAAATAATGACAAAGTTCAACATTGGAGAAGCTGTTAAAAAATGAAGATGGAAATACTGAGAAGCGTGCTACAGAGATGGAGGATAGCAAGGGAAGGATTTAAGTTCCTTCACTTGGCATAAACTGCCCAATACCCCATGTTTAATGTGAAGCTGGACAGGAAAAAATAAAAGGGGGGAACTGAAAGACCGTCTGTAAAAGCTGCCACGACAATTTATGCTGCATTAAAACCCTTTCCCTGAAGCTGTGCTTTAATAAGATTCCAAGTCAGAAGTCAAACTCTGCCTAGTAATTCATTCTCAACTCTCATAATGCATTTATTAGTGTGGAAACTGCAGAAGTGAAGTGACCGCATCTGAGGTCCGTATTGAATATTAGCAAAATCTACTGTCCTTCCAAGTTAAAAGGGAAGGAGAAGGAGCAGTGTGACACGCAGCAAATGATACCTTTGCATTACCAGGCAGCTAAATGAGCGTTGTTTGAAATAACATTTTATTAAGTTTCCTTAAAGTGGATACTCAATGTGATAGATTATTTTTTTATCTCGGATAAAGATATTGAAATGAGAAGTGTTCCATTACAAAGAAGTTTCTTGAAAGACAGGGATATGCTTTATCATACTATAGCTCTTGCATCATATTAAATGCTACCTATGTGTTTTATTGAAATCCAAACCTCTTGCTTAGTGTTTCTTTTCCAACAATACAATAGCTTATGATTCACAACCTTTTACATAATAGATACATTAATGAGTTTCTGCATATTTTATTGCTTTGTATTATTCTAAAAGCTGTTACTCTATTTTTCTTGATTATCAGTTACGGCAAAATTGTTATAATTTTTTTCTGAATTTCATTGCTGCCAACCAAGTTCAGAACTTTCGGAACTAATTTCTTAAGCTACCGGTGGGACTCACTAAACCTGATTCTTTCCTTCTTCCTTTTTCCTATTGAAAATTGTATCCAGACAAAGACTCAGCGTATTTTTGTCTGAATACAGGAGGATAAATTCTGCTTTTGGGTACTTGCATGTTCTTTCATTCAAGTAGATTAGAGTTGTACGTATGAATCTCAGGCCCTAATTATGTTTCTAATAATAGAAATTTCTTGCTATAAATACATGACTCGTTGAAATGATTCCTGTATGTTTAGACTGCAGATGTGACTCCTACATATTCATTAACCTCCCAGTTCTCTACTTGAGATATGGAAATGCTTGATGATTAGAGGAGGACACAGAGAGAAAAGGGTATTTGTCGCCTCTTTTGGGGAAGTTAAAGCCAAACTAACAAATTGTGGGAGCAAGTGGCAGTGGCTTCAAGCTGCACTGGTGTCCTGTCTGTCACGGACCAGTTTGGTGTGGAGCAGACCCTGCTGTAACTTCAGTCTGGAGACACTTTCAGAACTGGGATCACCTCATGGGGTGCATTTTCAACTTTACATACTGCATCACTCTTTATCTATTTGCATATTTTCCTTAGATTGAACTGATTTATTTGCTGAGGGGGGCGGGGTGGGGGGGGAATAGGTTTCAACCAATTTTTCGGTTTGCTGCAAGTTATATAGGCTAGGTGTTTAAGTTACCTGATTTCTAATTAATATCTGGACAAACTTCAAGTTTCACATGGATCCCTATGGTTCATCAGCACATAATAGGTAGTTCTGTGCACTTACTGCAGCTTCCTGCTAGTCCTGAGAACTGGGTTTGCTGAAGATCGCTGCCCGCACCAGTCTGAACAGTGGTCTGCATAAGAATGGGAAAATATCTATTGTATACAGTGTATATTGTGTACTGTGTTTTCCTTAAGGCTACTTAGTAATAGTATCTGTATATGTTTTCTTTTCCTCCTCAATGGTTTTAGTTACTATCAAAACAGGACATAAATGATTAAATAAAGAGACCATTCTTACACATAAAAATGGATGGTAAAGACTTAATTTCTACTGCGCAGAAGCAAATGTGTGGACTGCAGACCACTTAAATCCCATTTTAAGTTCCTCTGTGGAGTAAATTGATGCACATATCTGATGCTGTCACATCTCCACTAGGTCTGTGTCATCCGTGGGGAACAACTCGCACTTTCACTGTGAGCACAGGCCGTAATGGTGTGGGTTTAATTAACAAATCACATGAATATGGTATGGCAGAACAAACTCTCATTTTACCCTGACAATTATTGATTTATATTCCCAGAGTGACAGAAAGCATTTTTATTTTTATGTCCGGCAACAAGTTGTTGCCATGGCAACATCAGTGTTGGGTAACATTTGCGTCCCACCCTCATCCCAAAGTGAAACCCAATAGATTCTGAAACTCTTTAAAAATTATTACAGCAATAAATTTTTTAAGATAAGTTTTACTTCTTGTCTTCTTTCCGAGAGGGAATAATTTATATTCCAGGAAGGTATTGCGTGAATCTACTGCATCTTCTGCCAGCCACTGTCTATATTCGGTACCAACATTCCCTACAAACAGAGCTGGGAAAGGTTAATTTTTGTCCTCTTTGACCCTTTGCCTACTCTGTCCTTCGTGCTTTATTTAAGAGGGTAAAATACCCCACCAAACCCACCTGCAATGCTTCCTTCAGTTGCACACTTACTAAATTATTTTTTAAATCTGCAGCCTGTTTCTGCTACACATGACGCTAGTAGTAGAGTTTGCAAAGTCAAGTTAATGTCTTTTCAGGGTGCCTGGATGGGGCATGTGTGACATTCTTTTCTGTTTGCTGAGTGTAACTTCAATACTTTCCAGCTTTGCTAGATGATTGTCCTTGTTTCATGGGGAATCTCCTCAAAGCCAGAGGTGAGGTGGGCAGGCTTATTCCTAAGGCTCCAATAGTTTTTGTAGTCTCTCACAGTTGCTCTTTACCACTGAATTTCCAGGTCCTGCTCTCTCTTGGAGCAGCCATGGTTTATGCTGTGACTGAGGGTGGATTACTTTTTCTGATTATATGGAGCACTGCTGCAGGGTACTCACACCCCAGCGCTGAGAGTTGCTCTGCTGGGCACTGACCCGCTGCCAGCTCTGTTGCTACAAGAATGTATGTTTGAATTCAAAAGATTTTGTTTATATTAAGTTGACTGTGCTAAACCACTTGCTTTCTTGGGCAAGGGGAGGGATAGCTGAATGGCATACCTGAAGAACAAGCTTCTGTGACAGCTGCTGTAAATTTGATAATGTGAACTCTTTGAGCAACGCTGGGGTGCGCATGGTTTCCCTCTAGGTCCTCACAACCAGGGTTTGCTAATAGAAATGCTTTCTGCCTGAAAGAAACAGCACCCCATTCTCATCAATTATTTTCCAGTGTTTCTGCCAGCTGCTGGATGCCCGGCAGGTTGTGGAGTCTCTGTCCTTGGAGATGCTCAAAACCCAGGTGGGTCTGGCCCTGAGCATCCTGCTGTGGGGGACCCAGCCTAAAGCAGGAGGGATCTCCAGGCATCTCTGCCAACCTCAGCAATGCAAGAAATAGACCCTTAGTGCAGGTGCCAACAGTCCAGCTCCATTTGTGGGTTGGCTTAGGGTAAATACTTGCAGCTGGAGCAGCCTCCTGCATAAAGGTGACCCATAAAGGCTGCTCTGCTCCCTGCCTGCCTTGCTGGGATGGGACAAACGAGCATCATGGCTACTTCTTCATCATTGGATCAAAAACAGCAAGAAAATACCCACACTGCTGCACCTACTTTAAGCATTGACTGGCTGGAATTATTTACCATCAGTGGGTCAGCAGGTATTTGAACAATTGTTTCTTCTTTTTTATTTTTCCCCATCTTGCAAGATTTAAGTATAATTAAATGGAGATTGACTGAACATCAAGTTTGGTTTATCTGTGGGTGACCCAGCAAACCACATCTTTTTAATTTCATGCATCAATGAGATGATACGTCATGCTTTGTACAGCGCGACAGCTTGCTACATTGCATAACTCAACGTGCTGATGCAACCAGGCATGCAAAATTAACCTGATCCTCAAACTCGGGGAATTCAAGACAACAAGCAGCTTCCTCTGCGGCTTGCATTGTTCAACAAACCTTGTTATTCTCCATCTTCCCTCTTAGAGCTCTCCTGTACAAATGATGAGGATGGAGTATTTTGAAAGATGTGCTTGTGTAAAAATTATGTGAATAACTCCAGGCTGAGCTGGGGTTGAACTGGCACCATTTCTCTGTCAGGGGCTGCTCAAAACAGTGTGCATCTCTTGGGCTTTTGGGTTAATTGGGGAAGGAGAGTATCTTGCTGTGCTCCTTGCAGATGCTGTGCCTAGGTGTTGGGTTTTTTTAACAGCGGTATGAGCCTGTATTTCCCACATCTCCTTACATCCCATTTACCAGCTCTTAGGACTATTCCAGTGCTGCAAAGAGGTTGCAAGTCCAGCAAACCTCATATGAATTTCCCTTTCTCCATTTCCACACCATGCAGCTTTGTGAGCACCAGCTGCCAGTGGGCCTTTGTGGCCATCTTCTCTTTGGAGAGACACAGAGAGGGACATCCTGGGGAAGGAAACAGGAATATTGCTCAGCAGATGCAGGGCTGCTTTGTGGGACCCTCTGCAGCCACCCCTAAAAGCTGCTGGCAACACATGCTCGGTCTTGTTGTGCCCCAAGTGGAGCATAATTATGAACTGTGGGGAGAGAAAAAAAGATTGATGCTGGGCATGAATATCTCGAGAGTCAAAGGCTGTGGCATGCCACATGTAAGCTTGAGCATCCAGTGCTTTGCTTGAGGCAAAATTTTTGCTTAATATCTGACATGTGTCAGTGGCTCCTTGCATGTTCATAGGTGAAGTGAAACAGATTTCTGCAGGAGTTTCTCGCATGGTTGCAACGAGAAGCCCTGAGGAGCCACTCCTTCTGACCATACTTGAAAGTACGGAAAACAGGGAGGTCTATTCGTGCTCATTACTGTAGCATCTCAGGGCAGCTCCGAGACATCCTTGGCCACAGTAGCAAGTGGCATATGCTTACCTGAATAGTGAAAATAAAAATAAAATGGTGCTTGGTGGTCTAAATAAGGATCAAACTCTGTTGGGATTATTGCAGTGACTAGGATAGGTTTTGGTAGTGGTGACAGTGACAGTTGTTTACTTGTCAATTAAAGTAACCAGAACGTGGGTTTGGATGTCTCGGGGTCACCAGTGATGTCCAGATGCTGCTGTTGTGATTGGAACAAGTCCCTTTGCACCTGGACGTGCCGTCTGTTTGCGTAGCACCCGCTGCAGTGGGGTTCAGCTCTGTCAGCTATCCCTCTGATTTTCATGTATATTAAAAGAGGGGAAAATGAACTGCCTGAAATCTATTTCTCACCTTAATCCCCATATCAGCAAATGGGCTCCTCTCAAATAATGAGAATTAGTATGTCTTCCAGAGGTAGAGGAGGACCATGACAGCTTGGAGTCCTTAGATATTGTTCTTGCTTGAGTTGCTTTGCATTTTCTCAAAGTGTACAGTGCCCTCTGGCACAATATACATCCACACTGCATTGCTAAGTGCTGAAACTTCACATCTTAATTCTATGTGAGTGGTTTTCTCTCGAGGCTGCGATGCCTCTGTGGAGAGGGAGCCTGATAGCAGCACTGAGAAGGTTGTGCATTATGCAGAAAAATGTTGATGGTGTATTAAAAAATATCTTCACTAATGTCTCTTTATTTTTGTTTTTGTTTGTAACGATCGTATTTGAAGTACATCCACTTTGAGGTTCAATGATGAAAAGCCTGTTTATTTGAAGCTGATGGAGATACTTGAATAGAGGATAACTGAGATATAGGGCTCTGGGATAAATTACTCCACTTGTATTTTCTTTTTCTTTTAATCTGGAATGCACATAAGCCACACAGCAATATTATCATCACTTTGCACTTTCCTTAGGAAGTATCTTAATATTCTATAATCCTCTTTGCTACAGAATGGGGACTGAACTAAGATGGAATTATATTTTAATATTTTAATGTAATTCCTTGTGAAACAAAAGGGGACCGTGTTCAGAAGCTGGCTAGATATATGGCAAATGGGAACTAGACAAGCTGTGTAACATCATGACCAGTTTCTATGGCAACAAAAATGTCAGCTATCCTTTTGGCTGATTCTATTAATCTGTGGTAGAGGCACTGATACTGACACATTCGGAATTTATTTAAACAAGAAGGTGGAAAGATAACCTCAGTGCAGCTTATAAACAAGGGGGAAGTTAAGCCACTAACGTAATGCTATCTGACATGTATATAACGGCGTAACAGGCAAGTAAGACATTTCAAAGGCAGCCACTCTGAATTTTATCAGAAAAGTGATTAAGCCATTTACCAAGAAGAGTTACCTGCTATTGTTTGTTTTTTGACAAAATTCCAGATTCCCCTCCATGGTGCTGTACCCCAGAATGCTGCCCTGTGTTCACCCATGTGCTGCTGAACCAGGAGCCAGGTAGAACCAAACTCACCAAGCAGGGTGAGATCTGGGCACCTGGGACATCCTAAACTCGGTGCCTGTTTTTTTTGGGGTCACCACCCTTACCCTTGCTGGCTTCGGTCCTGGTTTTATTCACACAGCTGGAGCAGAGTGGCTGCCTGACAGAGAAAGCTGTAGCACTTGGTGGTTAAAATGCATGGGTTGGCCACTGAAAAATGGAAAAAGCAGTTGTAAGGAAATAAACTACATTCTCTATTCCCTCTATGTGGGTCAGATATTTTCCTAGGGATACTCTGAAATGATTGTGCCATGCTATTTCCCTGTGGTACTTTATCCTTTATTCTCTTGTTATTGAAATAGCTAAATGTTTTCCTAGTTTTCAATGTACCATGACAATACAAACTGTACGGTGATGTTGGAGCACAAAGTAAATATGGATGCAGATACTTGTCATTATGATAAAACAACATCTTTTCATCTTTATCGTGGAATTACAGGCTCCTCAGGAAGATGACAGTGCCTTGTTATGGAAAATGAATTTTTGGTAGTAGAAAGATATCTTTTAACTTATTCTTGAATTCTTCCTGTTTGCCAGAGGCATGTAGAAAAATTAACTACTTTCCCAATTCTTTTGCTGGTTTTTATTAAAATGCATAGTACAAAAAGTGCTATATAAAAGTGCTTGGTGTGTGACTGAGAAAAAGAGCTGGAAAATGCAGAGCTGAAGTTATTATAAGATTATTAGCTGGCTACTGTCTGGGTGTTTTTTTTCCAATTATTCTTTTTTTTAAAAAAAAAAAAAAAAGCCCTGAATATATTTGTCTGTTTCTTTTTAGGCTTGTAATGTACTGAAAAGAATTTAATACAATATGTATTTATATGTTTCTGATTTTTTTGTTTGTTTTTGTTTCTTTAAAGCTAAAGTCCCAAATACAGAAATTACAAGAGCTGTAACCACGGCATAGCTCCTGGAAGTGAAGTTCACGTGAACTTTTGAACCTTTACAAATTCAGAAAAGCTTTCTGATAGGGACAGGAGTTCTCAAATTTATTCCATGCTGCTGTTAAAATCATGTTCCTACAACCTATAGATCTGCCTATTGCATCCCTGTGACCGCTGGCTTTGTTAAGCATGTGTTTCAAAATTGCACAAATGAACATGTTTTGAGCTTTTATGAAGTTAAAAAGATAAGTAGCAATAGTGTATCTAGAACACCACAATGCTGATTTCTTCCAGTTTCTAAACCAAGAACGACATTGTTGAAGACAAGTTTCTTATCAATTTGTGTATTTAATATCATCAGTTTATGTAGTTCTGCCTCTGAATCCCATGGGAGTTCACCAGACAGCTTTTCTTTCTGTCTTTGTAATGTAGTAGCAGAGAAATGTAGATGATATCACTTGATAGTGCAGAAAATAAAGCCAATGGACTAAGACTGAACCTGAGAGCCTAAAGTAGCATTGCTCTGCCCTGTCCGGAGGGAGCAAGGAGGGAGCTGCTCACCGAAAAAAAACTACTTTCTCTGAAATCCTGATGGTCTGCCCTGATCTGGAGCTTCTTCTGAAGATGACTTTTTTGCTTTCATTCTATAGGAAACTCTGTCTAACTGTAGTTGGGAAGGTTTCTCTAGTCCTGGGAATAGCACAAGAGAGCACCTTGGCTTTCTTCCTTTGCAGCCCAGAAGGCCAAATGTATCTTGGGCTGCATCGCAAGGAGCGTGGGCAGCGGGTGGAGAGGGGTGATCCTGCCCTCTGCTCTATGAGACCCCGTCTGGAGTTCTGTGTCCAGCTCTGGAGCCCTGAGCACAGGACAGACGTGGACATATTGGAAAGGGGCCAGTGAAGCCACAAAAATGATCGGGGGGGTTGTTCAGTCTGGAGATGAGAAGGCTCTAGGGAGACCTTATTGTGGCCTTTCAGTACTTAAAAGGGGCCTGTAAGAAAGATGGTGACAGACTTTTTAGCAGGGCCTGTTGTGATAGCGCAAGGGATGATGGTTTTAAACCAGAAGAGAGGAGATTCAGGCCAGACAAAAGGAGGAAATTTTTTAAAATGAGGGTGTTGAGAGCCTGGCCCAGGTTGCACAGAGAGGTGGTGGATGCCCCATCCCTGGAGACATCCCAGGCCAGGCTGGATGGGGCTCTGAGCAACCTGAGCTGGTGAAGATGTCCCTGCTCATGGCAGGGGTGGCACTGGGGGAGCTGTGAAAGTCCCTTGGAACCCAAACTATTCTATGATTCTATGCTTTTAAGTGTCTCCATCTCTCGTGAACTCTGAGGTTCCACAGGCCTACCCGCACGAAGCTCACTAATCCAGATCACAGGGAAGATTGTCACATCTATCCTGAAAAATAGTGAACAACAAAACTTTAAATATCTTTGATGAATAAAATATAGGAAGCCTGTTCTTTATCCTGGGTTGATTGTTACAGCAAAAATAGACTTCTCCAAAGAATGTGAAATCTTCTATGAGGGGAGAAGGTAAAGGAGTGAAATTTTTTTCTAATTGTTATTATTCTAAGCAGGACTGACATACTGTGTGCAACAAACATTAAAAGCTCTTAACTCAGATGGAAAGTCATGCGGAGACAATTGTGAGAAGAATAATCTTTCTTTTGGAAGCCAGTGACTTGGAAAACTTGTGCACACAAAAAGGCTGACCTTTTGAGGAGTCACAGACATTAACTTCTGATTAAGTACTGTATTTAATTTAACTGAGCATCTAACCTGAGGGCAGGCTCTGGCTTAGTGTTCTTTGAAGTCAAATGCCTGGCTGATCCTATCATGGTCAAAACACACTTTTGAGTCCTAGGTATTAGGAAGGGAAATGCCTGTGGTGCAAAAGCAGATATATCTTGATTTGTTTTAAGTCTTTCTTGTACGATTTTGAAGGCATTATTTGGGATATCTCCTGTAGTGCTTTCAAAATAGGGACCCTCACTTATTCTTTTCTTTTGTTGAATAACCTCAAATCTGATCTGGCAGAAAAACATGAATCTGCTCTGGTTGCCTGAGTTGCCATCCCTGTATGCTGAGGTTGGGCACGTGGATTTACTTGTCTGCCTTGCCTTCTGCCCTTCAAGGACCCGAGCGCTTATTATGATGCATGTTTATATACATATAAATACATATGTCAGTATATAAAGTATGTGATATGTATTATGTATGTTACATTTGTCATATTATGTATGTTATAATGGCATATTTCAAGTATCAAGCATTGCATTTGAAATTCAGGCATTCCTCATCAATAACATGGCAGTGCCTGCCAGATGCCTGTCTTGTCAGCCAGATGTTGCTAGAGGAGCTCCTCAAGGAAGCCTGCCAAAGGACTGGGAATCACATGGCTGGCTCTTGGCAGATGTTGATGTGTGTTGGAAGTGGGGCCTCCCTGTAGCAAAAGGACCAGAGTTTTCAGGGTCATGTCAGAGCAGGATAGGCCAGAAGAGGAAGGTGGTCTGAGCTAGTGTTGAGTAGCAGAGAGCTGCCCTGGTGTTCATTATCAAGCTTCATAGCTAATTAAGTGCCTTACTGGACAGTTCTACAAATGATGGATGGACACATGACTTAGTATGTACTTTCACCTCTAAAGGATATAATCAGAACCACTTAATTGGAAGCTGAAGGGCCTCCTTCTGCTAATAACTAATGTTGGCTCTCCATCTGCTTATGAAACAGGTGGCCAGGTGGTAAAATAGTAAAATCTTATAGAAAGATGAGACAGGGGAAACTTCATGTTCTTTCTTCTTTCTACATCACAGCCTTTTCTTTCTTTTTCCAGGTCTACCCAGCTTAAAAAACAAAAAATGAAAACAGAACAAAACAAACCAACCCCCCCACCCCCCCGTCCCACAAAGGCAGTCTCTGCTATGTGAGGCTGCAGTGACATTGATTACAAGGGTTTAGGTTATTGCAATTTAAAAAGCCAGTGTGTGTTGGTAGAGTGCGGTTGCCCTCATGTAGGCTTTCAGACCAGCTCTGTTGTAGAGGGAGAAATGTATTTGCTCATGGGGTTCATAAAAATGTTTTGCTTGTCCAGGAGGCGTGGCTGTGAGGGTATGTGCATGTTTGCTTCATGTGGCTTGGCCAACAAGGAGCTGAATCATCGTAACTCACTGGCTTGCAGCAGTCTACTGCTTCCTTGGAGGAAGAAAATTTGTTTTCCTTGCCAGAAAGGTCTCGTCAGCCTTGAGGTGTAATGCAGGAAAACCCATAGCTGCTCTGTATTGCCTCCAAAATATGCTCCGTGTTGAATTTCCTTCTGCCAAAGAAAAGCAAGCCAACCAGAATGAGTTGATAGTATCATTTCTCAGGAAAAAAAAGGCCTGATTTTTCACTCGTGCACAACAGGAATTGCTTAATGATGACAAAACTGACCTCAGCTGCTCCGAAGTCCTTGTTGGCACATTCCTGGGATGGCTGAACCAGGAATGATGATGGTAGATGACATGGGGTTTTTCTTCCCTCTGGACTGTGTCATGGTACAGTAGGAGATTCACCCCATTCAATGTGTGAATTAGTCTTATGAAAGACTACTTAAGAAAGGAAGTGCTGAAACATGCTGAAGTAATAGTTTACTGCCTTTAATGAGGCTGGACAAGTGCTGAATTCACATTAGGAATGTCCTGTATGAAATTGGTTGGGATTAGAGCCTTCGCTAGTGTAAACTCTCGGGGACACGGTAAAGTCAGTGCAGACATGCTGATTCACCCCTCTCTACATGTGGTATTAACGCTGATCCTTGTTACCAGACTAAAAGTGTCTTAAGACAATGCAAGACTGTGATGCTTAACATTTTTAGGCAATTGCTGTTTTTGTCAAAACTGTCTGTAGCTTTTCTTCTTCAGCACAAGATGGTGAGTAATGAGCTATCGGAATAATGTCTGTTTGAAACAACCGTAGCCATATGGCGACGTGGGAGGCAAGGATAAAACAGGGATCAGTCACAAGTGTTTACTTTGAAACACAGATAAAAAGGCAAGTTTTGTGCGGCAGCTTGGTTACATGTTGGATCAGGTACTAGAAACAGTAGTTTTTAATTAATTTCATGTTTAGTGAACTTTAAAATCCCAAGCACTTAAATCCGTTGTGTATTAGTCCTCCTGATTGCTCTCTTCAAATCTGCGCCGTGGAACAACAGGACAAACCCATGTTGCCTTTGAGTGAACCCACAACCAGGTAACCCGCCTACACATTGGGTGTTGTTTTCAACACCGATATGCACTGTATGTGGACAAAGTGGGCAAAATGTTGCTTAGGAATGTCTGTGAAACTGCCTGGCTGCACTTGAAAGATGGCTTCGGAACTTTTGGGGGTGTTTTAAGGCCAGTTCAAGATCTGTCCCCCCCCCACCCTGGCAAGCGCTTGGCTGAATAGTTTCTTTTTTTCCCCAAAGAGCTGAAATACTGAGGCTCCTTCCTGGGGTGAGCCACAGGTGCAGGAACAGAGTCCTCTGGGAAAGTAGGTGTGTTATTTTGATAATCGAAATATTTCTGGAAGTGACAACTTGTAAAAATATTCCTCTGGAGATAAATCTTCATTTGGGATCGGGGGTTGTATTTTTTATTTTTTATTTTATTATTATTATTATTTTGTGGAGCTTTGCACATGTGCTATCAGTTCCTGCCTCCCTCCAGCTGTCGGAGCCCCAAACCTTGGCCGTCTGCTCCATCCTTGGGCTCCCATGTAGGGAACCTTTGGAGGGATGAGGGAAAAATGAGGGAAAAGAGGCTTCTCTGCATCTCTCAGTGAGGGCTTGGGAGTAGAGTGGTATTAAGAAAACAATTTGATTCAACAAAGAGAACCTCTCGTAGCATGCATGCATTTCATGTTTTAAATACTTCTGCAGACTAATTGGATTGATGATCCTATTCGGTAGGATGAAGGTGAATATGTAGGTGAAGAGAGAAACTTACTGCATCAATATGGTCCGGCTGCTTCCTCTGGGAATCTGTTATTGATTGCTGAACAACTAAAGGATTCTTGGTGTTTTTTACAAGGAAATTTTGTGAAATTGGAACATTTTGTTCACGAAGCAGAAGCACAGAATGGAGGGGGGGAAATCTCAAACTTTGCTAATACTGTGTGGGCTTTTGATTAGAGAGTGCTCTGTATGCTAATTGAATGTTGTCTTATATTAGCATAATCTTGGGGTTATGTCTGGTCAGTGTTAATGATAAGTGACAGACACATTTCAGCAACCCTGTTTCATCAGATGGAAATTATATCCTATAAATGCAAGCCCAGATCATAATATTTCATCTTTGTGTTGATTTATCCCAGCCTTAGATTATTTATATTGATCTGCTACTGGAAAACATATAATCTTGTGTGTGGTCTCTACTAATTGCACACATACAATACAGATATTGTACAGTGTAGGATGTATAAATATATAAAAGATTAAAACCTCTTGAAACATATATAAGTGGATTCTAAGATCTGTTTCAAGATAAAATTGCTTCATAAAGGAAACATATTGTATATATGCTTATATGTACAACATGTACATATGTTTTTATAAACTTTATACTCATGTTTAATGTGTATGCTTTAAACTTCTAGGACCATATTGCCTAGAGAAGTATGCTTGTAATTGTTCACAGGATGAGTGTGTTTATAATTGCTGTGATTTTTGAGCACAATTATTGTAAGTAGCTGTGCATCAAAATGAGCATTTAGAAGAGAAATGGGCCTTTTCTGTGTAAGCATAACCTTTATATCTTTTCAAAAAAGACCTAGGAAGGTGGCTTTGTTCTACCAGCACTTAGGTAAATTCACAATAATAAACCAGAAACAAACCCAGCCTCTACCCATCAGTTTCAGTTCTACATACAAATGTCTTCACAGCTATTTGCACTTGAAATGCTGCATTTGCCAACTCAAATGTGGCATTTGCAAATGCAGATTAGTGATGGGAACACTGTTGGCTGCTGCTTCTCTCTGCTTTCAGATGTGGCTCTTACTGGACATTTCCTGCCCAGACTTGTAGGCAGCAAACATATGGTCTGGTAGATAGTTTATGGAATAACTTGCTGGGAGTGCTTTAAGTGTTCCAGAAATCTCACAGGCAAAGATGCACAATTTTCAACATAACATTCATCTGAAATGCCAAAGTTAAGATATTCAGTTGCTCGCTTGTATTGTTGCTTTTCATAACGATAGAGCAGACAGAGATAGATTGTGGGTTAAATTAACAGATACAAATCTCTAGCTTTATTAGCTGTTTGCTTGAAATGCAAACACTTTCAGGGGTCTGCATTACAAGAAAAATTGCTATATCTCATTAAGAAGTGAATTCCACCACGTCAGTTGGTAGCAACAGTGGAATTGTCTGTCTGAGATTACCATTTCTCACTTTACACTGTATAGCGCTTCTGTTTTATCAAGCGTATTCAGCGCCTGCCATCGCTAAGGGAGCTGTGTAATTCTTCCTTGTACTTCTGAACTGTGTCAAGTGTTCTGGGAATTTTAGTTTTTCATAGCCCATAGCAAATGAGTGTTGCTCACTATTTTTTTTGTTTTCATATTTCCTCCAAGATCTTTTTCCTAAACACCCTGGTACATGGGGCCGAGATTCAGTTGATGAAATTAAACTGTTTTTGCTACAGTGACTTACAATTGCCCGGCAATGCGTATTTATTTGTATGAGCTAATCTTAGATAAGGATCTGAATTCAGGCTCTGCCTGAATACAGTGTTTAAACCCCAAAATGTGACGCAGATCAATGCATGCTAGATTAACTCGTCATTTTATCCTTCGCATGGCACTTGTAGACATAGGTCCTTTACAAAGCTCATCTCAGTGCTGCAGATTAAGTTCTTGTGATAAAACTATGGGGGCGCGGTGTGTGCTGATGAGTTAGTGCCAGCCCAGAGAATTAATCACGGGCTGCTGGCTGTGGAGCCAGGTAACTGTTCCTGGAGGATGGGCAAGCTCAAAAAATGCCTGGAGAAGGGGATTTTGGAAAGGCAATATAGCTTCCATGTGAGCTTATTAGGGATTTTTCTTTCCCTCTAGTTAATTTCTATTGCAGTGAGCTGAAACGATAACATTTAACTTTGTCCAAGCGCTCTTGTCTCATCTGCAGTCTGTCTGTTTGGATGCAGGTACACTGATGGAAACACAGCCTTGGATTTCTCTTCCTTCTTGTCTTTTTGGTGCTGGATACCTACTTTTGTTAGGACAGTCAGGTAGTGGGCCTGGGTGAGGAATAGGCACCCAATTCATTTTTAAGTTAATCACAGTAAATCTGGTTTGTACATTTCCCGCTCCAGCTGACAGGCCCCGTGGGTGGCTGAGCAGTGGGCCTCAGGCTTTGCCACTTGCAAATCAGAAGGGAAAATTTGGTTGTAGTTTGGAAACTCCTTTTGGGGCTGTGTCTTGCTCCAGAGGTGTCAGGCACTGCTGTTCTCTTGGCAGTTACAACACCTGGATGCCAGACTGAGCAAGAGCATCTGTATTTTCTGGTGCCTGACTTATTCACGTGATTATTTTTTTTTAACATGATCTCTGTGACTGCCTTTTTCATAATGCATCTGGAACTTGTTCAGGATCATGCCTCTGGTAGCCTTTTCTGGCCGAATATGTATTACGTATTTGATCAACTCACAGTTGATTCCTATTAAATATTTTCAGGTAAGTTTTGCCTCATGCTATGTATTTAACTTCAGGTGGTTTACAGGTCATTTCTTAGGTGAAAGTCAAGAACCACCTTTGTTGTTTTTGCCGGGTAACTTGTGACTGTAGCTCATGTAAAGTGACTAAGAGCACTGTATTATAACATAGGTTTTTGTGGATCAAAAGAGAGGTGGGTTTTGGAGCATTTTTCCTTGCCTAGCTTGGCACCATGAAGTTGTGGTGTCTTGTTTCTAAGCCCCTGACTCGTTTCTCATCCCACCAGTGGAACAATGGTGCCCGGGTCCAGGCTGTGCCCTACGTCCGTTCATGGACCTGGTCCCAGACCAACTGGGTTACTGATATTTCTAAATCAGGCCATTTCCATCCTAAACAGAACATTATCAAACTTTGCATTTCTTTTCCAACTTCGTATCCCAAGATAAGGAGGGAGGAAAATCAGAACCTATTCAGTGTTGTAAATACAGCAGATTATTATCCTAATATGTTATCCAGCAGTAACAAGCTAAATAATTCAGCGCACTTTTAGGTCTTCGTTCAGACTGATGAGCTAAAATAAAAAGTGTTGATTAAGCTGAGCGTGTACCTCAGTGTAGATGGATGTTGCTGTTTTGTTTGCTTCGGTGTTTTCCAGATAGGAAGGTCTCTGATAAATATACAACTGTTCTTGTAAGGCTTCTCATATGCTGCATTCTGTTGCTGTTTTACTGTCTTTTTACTGTGATTACTTTAAACCTGCATTGCAAAACTAGTTTTTTCTATCACAAGCTTGTGTGTTCATGATGGGTTTTATTTTTAATCCTACCTCACTGCTGGAGTTCAAGCATCACATAAAGAAAACCTGGCTGCAGGATGATGATAAAGCATAAGCGTCAGCTTCTTCTATTTTCTTGAAGTATTTATATAATTGAGGATGAAATGTTTTTGTTTTACTTTCCCTCAGCTGCTCCCCTTATAAAAGATACCAAGGTTTCTAGAAAATTCAGTAGTATTATCACACACAAATAATGTGTCTGGGGTGCTTGTGAAAGGCTTCATGGGGGTGTCTTTGCTCACTGGTTCTGTACTTGCATGAAAAATGTGTGTTCTCCTGGCAGGAGCCAGGAAGAGGTGACTGTGCTGCCGTGCTACGCTGGTGGGGCCTTGGCGGAGAAAGGGACCATTTCCAGTGATCTTGGGTAGCTCCATCATAAATAGCCAGTGTCCTGGCATCATCCCGTTAGCAAACAGATTTGCAGGGATATAGTTAGATTTACAGACCTCATATTTTGACTGTTCAGACAGGTTGTTCTCTGTAATGTAGATATTTGCTTCCTGTGCACTAAGATCTTTATTCCAAGAAGGTCTGAGTGGGTGGAATGCAGATGTAGTTGTAGTTCCATTTGTATATGAAAATCCCGACTTGTAGCATTGAGTAAAGGTTAGACTTGATCTTTGTATGGGTGAGTCACACCTTTCTGTAACCCACCCCTTAAATTATCAAGCTAAAGCTTATACATTAAAAAAAACCCAAACAAACAAAACCCCAAACCACAATACACCCCCCCCGCCCAAAAAAAAAACCCACCACAACAACCCTCAAAACAAACACCCCCCCCAAAAAAACAACCAACCAAAAAACTTCCCCCCCAACCAACTGACCAACCACAAACCTGCAAAGAAACGTGATTTTGAATGGTGCTTTATCCAATGCAGTAAATCCATGGAGGAGGACATGTAAGTGAAGATTGCTGGCCATTTGCTTAAAGCATTCTGGTGAAGAACACAGTAAATGTTTATTTGGGAAGCTTATGTTTCATAATATGTGCTACATGGATGGAACAACACTATTTCTACTGAAACGGACTGTTATTGCTTCTGTAATTAGCCCAGTGTTAATGATAGGAGTTCACAATAATTTCAAAGGCGAAGTTGTGTTGCAGGAGCTCACTTCCCAGAAAACTGATAGAAGAATCTCTAGGCTTGGTATCAGTATTTGAAGTAAATAAACTTTCCAAATAAACCTTACCTTGTTTGCCTAACTTAAAGAGTAAGCTGTTTATGTAAAAAATTAAAATGTTAGGAAGAAGCCACATTTATTCACTTTTAATCTTTTTCCTTATATATAAATGCTTGAAGTATAAACCAGTCAGATTTTGATGTGAGTTTTCATTGTGGAGGCTCTATCTGTGGAGATATTTCTGACTTGCACCATTTCAGTTGAGTTCAGAAGCTGGTGTTTTCTTCTGTGTCAGCACAGATACAGAAAAGGTATTACAAAATGATCTCTTTAATCCTCTACCATTTTTATGTGCTGATTAGAATCTGGATAATTTCAGCCTGTCTTGAAGGAGTTAATCTTCCTGATGGAGATGTGAAAAGTAGGAGCCATTTTAAATCTCAATACCGCATGCTGCCTTAGGGATCACACTGTGCTAAAACCCAAGATAAAAAGGCCTGACAAAGATTATTGACGGTTTACCTTTTAATGAGCAGCTTGGATTGATTTTTATTTCCCTCTGGGGCTGCTTGCTTTGCCCTGTTTCCACCCATGATGTCATGATTAACAAAAACAACAACAACAATAAAATTAAGGCTTCATATCTGAATAATTGCAGAGAAATAAAGAGGAGCCATGGCATTAAAAGGAAACTGGTGCCAAATCCCATTGAACCTCATAGGAAAAGCCAAAGCACTTGAGTCAATGGTTTGGTGCTTCTCCCTTCAGAGGAAATGCACCCTCTACCAAATTGACACCTCGATTCTTCATTTGTATTATATATTTTAAAGATCATTCTGCAAATCAACAGCAAAATACAAAAATGCCTTCAAATGTATTTAATATTGTTGCTGAGAAAAGCAACGATTTGTCTTCTTTTACCAAGCCATCACCCCTCTAAAGCCAACACTGAACAAACTGCCTCTGGCTACGTTCCCATAATTTCGTTCAAATCCTTAAGCTTCAAAAGAGAGCAGCTCTGCTGCCACAAAACTATCATCCCGAAAGCTCTTAAGCTCTGACATCATCTATTCTGTTTGAGTCCTTGCGTATAGATCTTGCCAGAAAATGGAAATCCCTTTTCCACACAGGAGAAAGGTTGTGGTGGTGGTGTTTGGGTTTTTTTTTTTTTTGTGTTGTTGTTGGTTGGTGTGTTTTGTTTTGTTTTTTTTTAATCATCCCATTCTGCATCAGGATAGAATATTATTTTTAAAAAAAAAAAAGGCATGGCTTTCCAGAACAAACCCCTTGTTTTTGAAGAACAGGCTCAAGTGACGCCTTCCAGGCAGGCAGATGGGAAGCCGGCGGCACAGAACCGTTCTGCGAAGTGGAAACATTCCCGTGGAAATATTCTGTTTTTGGGCTGCAGGAGAGACATGTCCCTTTTGCGCTGGGTTAGGAGGCAGCTCCAGCCTCCTGCAAAGAGTTGAAAAACCCAGCTGTGACCAGTAAGCAGTTTTTGGGCCAGCTGGAGTGAGGTGGAAAGGGTGAGAAGCCGTGTCTGGCCACTCAGATGTTATAGGGGCTGGAAAAATGCAGATCTGTGCCAGTTTGTGAAAAGTGAAGGAGCCTGCTGATGTATGGGCATTCCTTGGAGTTATGTTGGGTGGAGGTTTAAGGGGAAATGTGGTGGTGAAGAGCGTTTGAAGAGTGGTACCTGTGTGAGGCTGTGCAGAGCTGGATGCTGTAGGACATCACTCCTTAATGCCCTGAGCTGCTGCAGGAGGGATGCAGGGGAGTGGAGAATGGAGGGGGAAGAGCAAACACCAAAGGGAATCTACAGGTTGAATTGCTTGAAGTAACACTAAAATCCTCTTAAAGTGTATTAAAAAAAAAAAAAAAAAAAAATTGTTCTTCTTTAGAAGATGGGAATGTTGAATAACTACGGGCTATTCTCAGTGGTGTAAAATTTCAATTCTTTAAAACACATTCTTACCTATCAAATTGGCAGGCTCGAGGAGCAGTTATTCTGCTGCAACTTCAAATCACCACTTCCAAAATTGATCTGGGCTTAGGTATGTCTTTGCATGTCCATGCTTATTAGCTTCATGTTGTGATTAACTTAATGGGCTATGGAATTTTACATGTACTCTATGCAAATGCAACTGAAAAACCAATTATTGAAAAGTGAAAAATGAACTGTAGGAGACAGTCATTAGACTATTAGAATCCCCAGTTCCTTTGGAAACTGTGTTTGGGTAATACGTGGTTTTAATACCGAATTTCAACTCCAGAAAAAGCAATTGGCAATTACATTTTTTCAGGCAGTATGAAAACATTTTGACAGGCCTGCCTGCATGGGCTACTAAGACCCACTGGGCTTTACGAGTTGGAAAATTAGTCACGGCTTCAATAAAATGTTGTAGTCCACTTAGTTATCTATTTTCAAGATCCTTAGATGTACAAGCATCCATGAATTTAGCTTGAGTGGCTGGTGGGTATAAACTCCGCTGGGTATAATCCATATTAGCTGGGCTGCATCCAGCAGCAGAGATGCTCCCCTGGCTGCTTCCTTGCAGGACTGTCTTCCAGCAAATGTGTTTTATGTGGGTAGGTCATGATGAAAAAACCTCCTCTAAAGCCTGAATAGGTCATTTATGTGCCCAAGACCATGTGGAGGGGCTGTGGCAGCATCTATTGAGACAGCAAGTACATTAACACTGTATTACGGGATTGTGGCCCGGGTGGCACTGCTACTATTAACTGGAAAATGATGCTGATGATTTTTACTTCTCTCTGTAATAGCTTTATTTTTAAAGTATGTTCCTGTTTATGTGCCAGAGGTGTTATAGGTCGCTGTTGATCAACCTTGTGGCATTCCCAGGCCCGCAGCTTTGGGTAACAGCATCTTTACAATGAAGCCGCCGTTTGGAGTGTGGTTTGCATGTCGCCAGCTGCAGTGACTCGGGGATGCCCTGAGCTTACAGTACCGCACTGCTCTTGCAGGGAGGTCGCAAGCGCCAGCATTTGGGGAGCTGTACTCGCTCAGCGGGGGTTTGAAGGGGATTGGAGCTCAATGTAAAGTCAAAAAACAGATGCAAGCCCTTTGGTGAGAGAAAATTGTCAGTGTATGTGTGGACTCATATTGTTGTGCCATCTTTCAGCATGTTGAGATGCACATTTGGAGCCTTTGTCCTAACTTACCTTCCATTTCCATCACCAGTTTGTCTGGTTTTCACCACCTGCAATTTTAACCCTCCTTCTACTACAGGTTTTGCAGGTGCAGAGGCTTCTGTGCTGGCAGGTTCCTTCTCTTTATGGCAGAGATGTGTTACTATAACACCCTGAGTCTCGGACGTGGCATCAGAAGATCCTGCACAGGTCCAGAGCTACCCACATAGCAGTGGTTGCAGGACTGGGGACTGTCAGCGGACACAATGGGCCACGAGCGTCCATTTAGTAACGTTTCCTTGTGCTGCAGGAGCACGGGGCCTGATCCAGTTTGTTGTTGGGCTCATTTTGTCTGCTGGAAAACACTCTCATAACAAGGTGACAGGGTGGGAGACCTTGTGTAGGATGAAGTCACCCAGGGCTCCACAGGGAGTTGTGCAAACAGATTAAGGGCAGCGTCTGACCTTTCGTTTTCGGTAGTGCCTAAAGACAATTGGATGAGGAGGTGAGAGGGTATCCAAAGAATACCAGCTGTAATTTAATCAGTTGGCATTTAGATGTGCGGTGATGAGTGTCTGTAAGTGCTTTGGATAGATGAATATAAGGTACAACCAGAAGGAAGATGAGTAAGGATGTGTAAATTCCATAGACCAAAGTTTGGAAGAACATAGTAAAGAGTAAATGAACAGGACCAAGATGTGAATATAACAGAGAAGCTAAAAGCTACTGAACAGAAAGCATTGTATGTTGAATTGTTCTGAGTATTCAATCAGGTAGCTTAAAGCCACTGAAAATACCCTCTATACCAATGAAGAGGAGAGAATAACACTAAGCGAAGAATAGATAAAGCATGTATCAAGAATAAAACACAGTGATAAGGAAGATTATGAAGCCAAGAGAAGGAATAAATATGGTGTGGAAAGCAGATGCAGAGACTGAAGAGAAAGGTGCATAAAAGACAGATGTAAATAATAAGGCATTTGTCAAATCCTTGAATGTAAAATGTCAGGGCTTCAAGAACTTGTAAAGGTTATTTACTAACTAAGGCCAGAGTGAAATACTGTTTAAGTACATTGATATAACACAGGCATGTGCGTGTGTGCTTTGTTGAATAGGACTGGTTTGATTACTTAGTGCCTAAATAAAAACCAGTAATTCTCTGTGTCTTTGTTTCTAGGGAAATGGGAGATAAATACCATAAGAAATTGATGGAAGTCTCTGAGCTTTTAAAAGAAAGCAAGAATGGGGAGGGAGAGGGTAGAATCACACAAAAAATTACAGTACTTAAGTGTTGAAATCTATATTGAAAAACTTGAGAGTTAACGTTAAAGACTTGGGATTGAGAAAACTGTACAATTCCATTGGTTTAGATGTGGGAAGGCATTGATAAATTTTCAAACACCCTTAGGGTACATTCATAAACGGGATCTAGAAAAACATGCTTTTAACTGTAATTCTAGAATGGGAGAGTCACAAAAATTTTGTAAGAGCCTAAATAAGGTATAATGTGGAAAACTCTTAAATCAGGATAATTAGTATTCATGCAAAATTACATAGTATCTAATTAATTCTTTTTAGGAACTCATGTCAGCAGCTAAAAGAGAGAGTCAAAATATATGAGAAGTTTGGTAAAGCGATCATTAGACCATGTAGCATTCCCCTGGTAGCTGCCAAGAGTGGGTGTCCCTGGTCTCTACTGCAGACACTGGGATTTCACTTGGAAGACTTGAAGCAATTTTGAGTTACAGCATAGAAGCAACAGAAGGAATTGTAAATGCTTCATATGTTGACCTGGAAAAGGGAATTTGCAGCAGGATTAAGAAAAATACATATAAGTATATATACACAGAGATACAGAACTGGGAGAAACAGAGCAGAAGAGTTAAGCAACCTGTAATATTAATACTTCTAAATACATCCCATAGATTAAGAGCATAGACAGATAAGCAGGCTGCACAATTTATGGCGAAGAAAGATAAGCTTATGGACAGACAAAGCATGAAATACAAAAAGATGCAGCGAAATAACCTGCATGGCTGTACATTGACAAGATGGAAAAAGAACAGATGAGAAAGGTAGTTGGATAGTGTTGCCTTCATCACAAATGTTATCGTCAGTGTATTACAGCAAACAATATATTAAAGCAAACGTAGCAGAATGACATTTAAATCAGATGAAATAATCTGACACCAAACAAAGGATCAGGGACTACCTCTGCAGCCATGTGTCTGTAGCTTTGCTTGCATTTTTCTCAGCTATAGGCCCAGACAACATATGGCTGAGGGCAGCCACCTTTTTCTTCTGAACTCTTGAACCATTTCTATGCACTGTCCTCACATTTACGTGTACTGTATTGTTAGACATTGTATCAAGCACATTCATTAAAATTAACCAATTTGTTGTAATGGTTTCTGGTTACATGCACACAATTGCCATAGTCTTGCAAAGGGAGATAGTATCAAGAAGAAAGGCTATAATTACATTCAAAACTTCTAGAATTAGATTTCTGTACTCGCTAAATGTAAATGTGTCCCCCCAGATAGTTTCTTTCAGCTATTTATCCTCTGAGAATCTATTAGCTATTTCTGTACGGGTAGTAGGATGACTGTTTATAAAGAGCCATGTAGATAAATCAATAGCATTTGCAAATCTGATGAACTTGGGTGTGCTGCAGGTTGCTGTGACCGTGCTGCTCTGGGCCATAAGGACAATTCACTTGACTCACAGTCTCTTCCCAGGCGCAAAAGTGTGACTTTTTTTTGCCAGTCTTCTCAGTGATACATTCCTTATTTCTTTTCTGGTGAAGCAGATGCAAATTATGGCACAATGCTAAGCTAGAGCAGAATGAATTCCCTTCCTTGGTCTTCTCATCTCTGTTCTCTTCCAATGGATGACAAGACAGCAGAGTCCTGGGCACACCATGAAGGTGGTAGGTGGGTTGCCCTTTGCCAGACATCTGTGTCACTCGTGACTTACTTGCCATGTTCCTCAGCCCCTGAAAACCCAGTTCCTTTTGTGGATCAGCGGTGGGAAGCAGCTGCAATCTTCTCTGCATCTTACCAGTCTGTCTTGCCAACTTGAAGACATAGGTTGCTCTTAAGTACATCCTTCAAAGAGACTGTCCTTCTCCTTCCTTAAGCATAGTTGTGCTTTTCTAGGTCTTATTATCATAAGTTATGTGGGGAGCAGGGTTCACTTCTTTGAACTAAAACCAGCCCCGTTCAATTTTAATCACATGGACTAAATTATTAGACCTGCAAATCTTACTTTGGTAGGCTGCAGTCCTCCATGGGTTTGGATGTCTGATGCTGGATTAGCAGGAAAAGGCTATTGCATCCGCACAGATCAATTGAGCAGAGACGGTGTGTGGATCTGAGGTGACCTAAGCTTGACATGCGGCTTTCAGGTACAGATCTGCTGGTCATGGGATGTTTGGGTCGCTGGCACTGTTCCCTTGAGGATGAAGAGCACAGCACCTCCTTCCTAAATCCTTTATACAGGTGATGTAGTGTATCTTAAATAACCCCAGAAGAATTTGCTCTGCAGCTTCCCTTAGTCATCGAATTTGAATTTAAGGACAGCTCCTATCTCACAGTCTTGTAGATGTTCAGTGGGCTGGAGTGGTGGTTGCTCTGTGTGCTGTACCAGTTGTGTTTGTCTCTGCTGTAACAGCCAGGGAGAAAGGTCTTTATTCACCCCAAGATCAATGATTAATTCCAAGCTGCAGAGTTCGGAGCTGATTCATTCTAGAGCTTCTCCAATATTTATGGTGTTTAGCTCCAGGATTTTCCAATTTAAGCATTTCTGTAGTCCAAGTAGGGTTATGAAGTGTTGAAGCAAACTCTCAAAATACTTGCCTTGCCCTAAGAGGAATAATCTGTGCAATAACATAAAAAGGTTTTAATCTATGCACTTTGAATAGCAGTTCGATAGTCTCTGAAGACGTCCCATTTAATTTGGAGTTAATTCCACCTTCATTGCTCCATGGATGCACTTGAGGTGCTCTGTGGTGTTTAATTTGGGTTCTTTTGAATGCCAGATGCAGAGAATTAGAGTAATTATAGTGTGTAACTCGGCTTTTAAAGGCAGTTTCCTTTTTAGAGAGTATAAAGAGTATATAAATTGTTCTAAACGTTTTAGTGTGTATTGATGTCCTGGAAGATTATCCAGCTGGAAATAGAATGCAAGTTCTTTTTGTTTCTCTACGCAAAGATAACATCACTGCTTCAGGCTGCTTTCTTAAGGAAAAGCAAAACAGGTCTGGGGAATGACTTGTACCTACACATGTGTGGTGGTCTTCAGAAAAAATACTGTCACCTTGATGGAAATAATCTTGTAGTGCCACCCTTTACTTTAGGGTCTAGGAGACCTAGTCCTGGATTCACAACCTACTGTGATGGATACCAACCTACCTTTGAATACCAACACAATGCCAGTCCCGATTTTTCAAGTCAATATTTTATACCACCTCATAAGAGCTGTTAGTCGTGGGGATGAGATTGCCATATGCATCTGCAAAAGAACCTTTTATTTCTCTTCAGAAAACTAACCTTTATGCCTGCACAAAACCTCAATAAATACTGGTTTTCCTTTGTGCTAGTGCCTGTTGTGGAATCTTACCCTACTGTTTCTATGAGCTTGCTCTAATGTCTCTCCTGAAGTTGTATGGTCAGGAGCAAGGACTTTGTTCTGTGTTACTGCAGCACCTGGCACAGAACCAAAACTTTTGGTCTTGAATTAACCTGTGAAAAGCTAAGAAGAAAAAAAAAGCCAAAGTATGTAGGTTTATCATGGTTAACTCTTCAGCCATTCTGCAGGTCAACTGAGATTCAGAATCTGGAGCTATTGACTGCAGGGGTTTTTTTGTTTGGTTGGTTGTTTTTTTTTTTAAGGTGTACTGAAGCTTAAATAGCAAAATAGTAAATGTTAATAAAATACATACATAACTCTGCTTTCTCCTTTCAGTGCAGTCATGACTGCAGGTTTTTAATACAGAATAAAGGCAGTAGAGAGGTTTTGTTTTCCAGTAATTGAATGAAATCCTATAGTCATTCTCAGTGCCTGCATTTTTGGCAGTCAGGTTTGGGATGTGCAGAATGTGTTTGTACCCGCTGGCTGTAGAGCGTGGAGCAGGTTGAGAGGGAATCCTCACTGCACCAGAAAACTGACTTGTAGGAGCAGCCCTAAGTTCTCTGAACATTTAATCAGCTCTCTTGGTGGGGAGTTAAAACAAAAGGAATATATGTACTGCTAAACCTAAATCAAATTTCCTGTGAAAATGTGAACCTGACACTTGGGTCTGACCTGTTCCAGTGCACCGTAATTCACTTGGGCAAAGTGCCGTCCCAGAGCTGCCTCACATGATGCGCAAGCTGTGATGAGATGCACCATCTCTGATGGAGCTTTTGAGGCAGTGGCTGCAGTGGGAACTGTGTCTTGACAGCTTAATATTTCAGTTGTGACTGGCCATACTTACAGTAATGAGGATGTAATTTAAAAAACTTTTTTTTTTTTTTTTTTTTTTTCCCCAGCCTGGTTAGCACCGCAAACATATGGTACAGTAGCAGAAGAAATTATTTTGGGTAACAATCCTTGATTTTTTTTATTTATTTATTTAATTTTTTTTTTTTTTTTGGCAATCAAATGACTAGGCCTTTCCCAAGGGGGAGCACAGAAGTTCCAATAAAAGCACCATACTGGCAAATCTTTGTTAGTGCTCTTCTACCCAAAGACAACCATTCCTCCTCCCATCTTGCATTTGGCTCTGAGTCTGGACAATATCATTGCTGTTGGCAATGCCTGCTTAGCTCGCCATCCCCTGGGGGACAGGACAACGCAGCAGGGGCTCTTTCCTTGCTGTGTGAAGGGCTGATGTGTTGAGACAATTATTGTAAATTTGGGGGTTTTTTTAATTATTATTTTTTTTTCCCCTTGGAAGGGGGATATTTTTATGCTCTCATCAGTGCAAGTGACTGTTTTTTTTTTTTTGGTTTTTTTTTTTTTTTTTGGTTTTTTTTTTGGGGGGGGGGGGTGTCAGTGAAGTTTTATAGAGATCTGTTGGCTAAACAGTGAGACATTTCTCAAATGTGAATGTTGTAAAACGTGCAAGTACTGAATGTTAGAGATTGAGGGCATCATGTCCACGAGGCTCTATATGTTTTTTTGGTTGTCCTTGTGTTCAGGGCTCTGCACAGTGCAATACACCGACCTCATTTTCCTGCAGAACTGGGCAGTTCCAGTTATACAACATCCTGCGATAAGTCTGTAGTCCGTGTCTGTGTGTCATCAGGGCAGGTTAAACAGATGCTGCTGCCTTGTTAGTATGTGAAACTCTGCCGAAGAGAGTGAGTGTCTGCCTGGTTTCGCATGTTCTGCATGGTGGCTGATTGCTCCTTCTCATTCTTCCTCATGGAATAATTTCTGTAGCAGCTCTGGTGTAGACAAGGCAGTTTGAGGCAGGAACTATCAGACAGGTTTGTGTCCTGCTGGTAGCTGAAGGAGCTGTGTTGTTTAGAAGCAGAAGGGACCTTATCTAAGGGGAAAGACCAAAGTCTGGTGATTCCAAATTATATCTTTATCAACGTTTATGGGGCTGTGAATGTATTGCCTCAGCCCTTGTGAGAGCCTTTGTAGGTGAAAACAAATCTAGCATGAGTGGGCCTTCAACCAACCCTGTTTTCCCTCCATGCTGGAACAGAGCACGTTTCCCAGGGTTTTCAATGTAAAAGGCATGCTTTGAAAGTGAGACCTCTGACCTCACTCTGTAGTGCGGTTATTCATGGAAGCTGTGTTTTGCTGAAAGCTTTTGCTTTTAAAGGAGAAAAAGAGCAAACAAGGATGTTGTGTGGAGTCAAAGCTAAAAAGAATTGGAGAGGAATTTATGGCCCAAAAGGAGATGTTGAGGTGTTACTATATAGGGAGACCTGATGCCTTACAGATGTTGAGATGAGTGTTGTACCCAGAAACACCTCCTGAGGCAAATTCTCTGTTGACCCATCCTGCAGCATTTACAGCCCTGACCCCTCTCCTGAGCTTCATATTTATTGTAGCATCAGAGAATAGTTTGGGTTGGAAGGGACCTTCACAGCTTATCCAGTGCCACCCCTGCCATGAGCAGGGACATCTTTACCAGCTCAGGTTGCTCAGAGCCCTGTCCAGCCTGGCCTGGGATGTCTCCAGGGATGGGGCATCCACCACCTCTCTGGCCAACCTAGGCCAGGCATCTTTGTGTACGTTTATTGGAAGGTGGAGCCAGCTTCACTCTCTTTCCTGCGAAATCATGGTTGGAAGTGGTGGAGCTGCAGCAGGAGCTGCTGTACTGGAGGGGAGGATGATGACGTGAGTCCTCTTGGAAACAGCAGGGAACTGAAGGCACATTTTTTTCATTTGGTGGGCAAGTGGTGAATGCTCCAGGCTTTTCCACTGAAGAAGTGCTGGTTATGCCCTTAACCTGCAGTGCTAATTAGAGGAAAAAATGACAGAGCACAGGCAGGTTAGTTGATAGGTTTCCCAGGAGTTAGAATGTCATGGAGACAAGTCAGGTATCAAAGTTGCCTTGATTTTTATCCCTCCCCCCTCCCCTTTCCCCCCCAAACTCATGAAGATGACAGGAGGATTGTCTTTCCAAATAACTGATCTCAAGTTTGGATTTCATTCAGGCAAGGAAGGTGCCTTTTTTTATTTTCCCTCCTCACTTTGAGGATAATAAGGCCATAATCAAACTATTTGATTTCTGGCAGGCAAAGCGGAAAAGAAGGCGGCAGGATGAGAAAACCCCAATGTGAATTTTCCCATCTTTTTGCTTGTGCTCTTTCTCTTAGGTTCCTTATAAATGCACATATTTTTGGTTTGAATCCTTTCTGCAGAAAGACTAAATGATAAATTGGATGTAACAATAAAAAAGTCATCTCTTCCTCTGAACTGATTTGTTTATCATGCGATGTGCTCTTGTTACCAAAAATTACTCTTAAGTGCCTATTGATTTCATATAGTCATATGGGAGGACCTGTTCTGGAAGAGCCTGGGTTTCTCTCTGTTTCTGGGGATGGTGGGTGCAGGGTTCTGCACTGATGTGACGCAGCGCTTTGAAGGAGCCATATCCCAAATTTATCCAGCTACTTGATTCTCGTTCACATTTTGATTCATAAATAATAGTTGAGAGATTGGTTCTCATAGGCTGTTTTGAGGTTGTTTTCCCCTATGTTTACTAATTTGCTTACTGTGTTGTTCATTAGTTCCTGGGGAGAAGGAGGAGACCTTTATTGGTCAATATAACTAAATCGGGCTCAGAAAAACATACTTTGCAGGTATTTGTAGCATACCTACCAGCATAGTGATGGATGAGGAATAGCAGGGCAGGAGGAAAACCTCCTTTAGCCTTTTTTCATGCGTTAATTAGCTTTGGATGAGAAAATGGACTTGAGATTAGGCAGGTGTGAAAAAGAAGTCTTCACACAGTGCTGCCCAAAGCCTTGGATGAGGGAGTGAGCTTGCTGGCAGTAGTGTGTCAAGGCAGGAGGATGTTTCATGCGGCAGCATCAAACAAGGAGCAGCATTTTCTGAAATAAAGACATCAAAAGACTATACGTGCTTTGCTAGGAAGGTGCCTGATAGCAAACTAGTTAAACTAACGCTTGTCTTGCTCCTTCCTCTCTGCTACATAAATAGATAATGTTTTATCCTGTGTTAGTCCAAGGGGAGATGCGGATGGTCTGCAGGTGGGACAGGTGCGGGGTCAGAGCTGGCTGTGAGCGTAAGGCCAGCAATAGCCTCGGGAAAAGCATTGCCAGGAGCAGCAAAGGAACCGTGACCGCTGCCTTGCTGGAGCTCTTGGAGCCACAATGAACAGCAGAAGGGGCAGGTCCAGACTGGTCCATTCCAAAGGGTGTCCTTCTGTCCATGAGCAATAAAGCTTAATTCTGCTAATGGTCTTAAGACAACTTGAGCCTCTTGCAAGCTAGAAGCACAACACACCTAAATAGGGACAATAATTGAAATGATAGGGTGTGGAACTTTCAGTGCCTCTTTTCAAGTCCTGTATCCTATTTAGTGCAGATCAGGCAAAATGTTCCATCAGTTCCTTCAGGTTTTATCAGCTACAAAACTGCAAATGTGACAGAGGAGATATTTGCTCTTTTCCTAACCCACAATTTCTCCTAGAGCTAATTGAGTTGATTATTTAAAAAAAAAAAAAAAAAAAAAAAAAAATCTTGCTAAGCAGTCTCAGCTGGGTTGTGTAGAGTGTCCATATGCCACAAGAGGTGCTAATGGGAAATGCTACTGGTCCCCTTATAAATCAATACCCATAACAGTGGAGAGCACAACAGCTCACTGGCACTTTTCACCTGAGCCAGAAGCTGCTGCTGCTGCAGGTAATAAAGCACACATATCAGCAAGGTTGCATCTTCTGTGTTCCTGAATGTTTCCTGATTTTTCTTCACGTTCTTGTTAAGAAAGTGAAGCTGCAGCTCGCCCCTGTGCAGGAGGCCACTGCCAGGCACCCCTGTCGCTGAGACATTTTGGGCATCAGGTTAGTGGTGTGGAAAGCAATTGCAAGAGCAGGCCTGATTTACGTTGTTAACATCTCTTGAACAACAACAACAAAAGGAGACTCTTCCATCATTTGCAGCTCCTGAAATATCACTAATTAGTGTCTGAGGAATACAGACTGCGTGGGAAGTTAGACATTTACCAGGCTGTTCATCTGGGAGCTGACTGAGGAACAGCTCTGCCATGCCGGACATCTGCAGGACTGGAAAAAAAAAAAAAAGGAGAGAGAAAAAGACACAGTTAATTAACCACCACCACCATTACCCATAACACAACTGGGGAAGCTAATCACTGCCACTAAATCTTACTCTGTTTACCATCAATTAATATTTAGTCTCCCAAATTTGGAGCTCTTTTGTTTGTGTGCCTCATGTCATGTGGAGTTGCCACAACTCTGGGAATTGCGGCTGGCGGTGGTTGGTATCGCATGCCCCACGGGCCGTGATGCTCTCTGCAGAAGCCTTCAGGGTGCTGCTCTATTAAAGAGATAATAATACAGATTTGGAAGCTTTGGCTGATTAATTAAATGCAAACACAAGATTGTACTTGCAGTCCCTTTCAAAAGACTCTGAATCCCCAGATCAACCTTGACCTGTGTAAGCGCTTGTAATAAAAGATTAAAGGTGACCTGTAAAAAGAGAAAATGGATTTGCATTGTTTTTAAACTTCATTTTGTGTATTGTGTAGAGAAGATCTTTTCCACCACACATCATGCCTGCTTATTCCCTTATTTATAAGTGGAAACCAGCATTTTGTGTTTCCAAATGATGTGGGGGGTTAGGACAGCGTGTCCAAAGAAAGCAGAGGGGAGAAACTTTCTGCCTGGTTTGTGCAGCATGTTGGCAAGAAGCAAGCACAGCAAAAACTGTTCTGGTGATGGGTTCTGAAGGAACTAAACAATTAGAGACCTCTGGCAATGCAGATCACTGCCTGGAGAAGTTGATCACCACTGGAAATAGCAGTTTGCTTTCTGAAACGGTGGGGCTGTGAGGTCTGTGGGTGCTGCTGCTCTGAAAGCTGTTGGTTCTAGGGGGGTGTTGAGGGTGTGAGGGCTCTAGGAAGAGGTATCTGCTGTGTTGAACCCCTCGTGGGACAATGCGCTGACACCTGGGCTGTTGGAAGCCAGCAGTGCTGAGACCTTCTGTCTGTCCTGGAAGCACATTTCCATTCTACCCGATAGGGTGGAATTTAATTTTGGAAAATGCTTCATTAAAATTAATTGAATCTCTCTAGGGACAAGTCAGAGCAGACCGTTGCAGGAAATTTTAATATACTGGGGGATTCTTACAATACAATTTAATTTGATTTGTTTTTGCTGTTTAATTTTGGTTGTACTCCTTATTTTCAAGGGCTGAGCTGTATGTTAGGCTCTCGCTGAATAGCATGACAGCTTGTGAGGTGTGTGACAACGTGTCTTGAGAAAAATAATGCAGTAGCCATCATAAATTATCTCTTTATATTTCTACTTTTAGAACAACTGAGATTTGATCTTTTGTAACTTGAATTGAACCTTATGAATTGCAGATTGCCATTATTTTTTTGATTAGAACAAAAAAGGTTTTAATTTTCAGGCCACATACGTGTTTTTCTAGCAGCTATTTCCTAACCTGTAGCTGTTGTAACCCCTTAGACTGTTTAATTGGGTGTTGCCAGCAAATATACAGAACTATAGTGTTACCAATCATTGTACTACATTACAAAGCTGAGTTCATCCAAGTGTCCAATTCTTTTCTCAGTAAGTTTGTCCCTGCAGAATTGTCTTTAAAGTTAACATTTGTCCTTGACAGTGCACGTACAACAGAAGCAGTAGAAAGGACCAGATGTAGTGTTACAGAGCTTCTTTGTTCTTCTCTTCCTGATAAAGCATGAAAATCCTACATAGTTTAACAAAACTCTAGTATCTGGTCCTAATTGCTGTAAGTAAAGCACGTGTGATCTAAATGTTAATCAGATTTCTGCATTTAATGAGGGAAAAAGCAGCTATTATATGAGAAATGTTCAGGAGCAGGAGCTGTTCGTGTTCCAATCAGGTGATTGTGCATTTGAATAGTATTTCCATTTAAATAGCTTTATCGCCCTGCTGATTCCTAAGCACTGAGTCAAAACAAAAACTAACAGCTAAATTGATATTATTACTAAGGAGGAATGAATAATAGGCAGTAAATCCATACCTGCTGGGAATCATCAATGTGTTCATGGACTATATAGGTGTAAGGGTTTGCACCAACTCTATCAAACTGTTATATTTACAGAGGAGCATCCTGGGGATGTAATTGTGTCCCGCTGAGTTCATGTTATGTTTCCATTAAACTATTCCTCTGCTCATTTTACTATTGGTTCTGATGAAGATGCTTGGTCATGTGGTGGGCTCCCTTCCCAGTTCCCAGCATTTGGAGAAGTCAGACTTTTCAGGCAGGCACATGGAAATTCGTGGAGGTCCTGCAGGACACGTCCTCATTTCCCCAAATCACGTTCATGTTTCCCAGCACATTAGTGCAACTCTATTGCTCTGGCCACCCTGGAACCACCGTATTCCCTAATGCTCCTGAAAGGATTATTTTATAATCTTATCCTGTGAATGCAACAGCTGTAAGCCTAGATAAATTGCATTCCTCTAAGGGAAAGTGAGTTGGGACTCGTTTTAACTGCATCCTGGTGGAATTACATCATCTATAATGTTAAATGGTATTTGGCTGACTGTGATTGCGGTTGATTCAATGGAAAAGCTACCTTAGGATCTACTGACCTCTTTCTGTTTATATAAACCAAGCATAAAACAGTTGGTGTATATGGATGCTGAAACCAAGCCACTAGCTCTGATGTATTTGCAGTGGGACTGCCCTTCAAATAATGGCCTTTGGGAGAGTGTCAGGAGAAACGCATTTTATTTTAGATTTGGCTATTCTTCTAGCACGTGCAGCTGTCATGCTAGGTTGGATACAGATACAATTAGACCTTACGAATGTTCAGAAACTCTGGTTCTTTCAGGCTACGCTTTGCAGCTTCACAGATGGTAAAAGCCAGATGAGGTTATATCATGATCGCCGAGTCCTGCCTCCTGCACAGCCCGGGCCAAAGGATGTCACTCAGCATCCCTTTCATCAGGTTCGATGCTTTGTGCTTGATCCGCAGCATTTCTTTCAGAAACACACTCAGGCTTCTGTGAAATGATGGCAAGTCCAGCCTGCCCTGCTTATCAGAAATAAAGATAAGGGAGAAAACCTGCTTTTTCTCCCAGATGGGAACCCTAGTGTGACATCTGATCAGGAACTCTAATATCGAAAGGGACCTATATCAGTGGGATTCAGAGCATATGAACTTTGGTCCCTGTGCAGAGACCAGTCATTGCTTCCTTTTAACTGTTGAGGTATTTTATAGGATATTTCGTCACAGCTTCTTAAGAATTTGCTTGCATCTTAATGCGTGCATTTGTTGTTTCCTTGTCCAGCTTCCTCAGAAAAGGAAATTTGAAAAAGAAAAAGGAAAACTGAAATTCTCCTATTTGCACAATATTTCTCAGTTCTTGATACTTTTGTTTCAATTACCCTCTGATTTTGCATAACCATGTTCTAAACAGTTCAGACCCCCACTGCATGTGTACAAAGTAGATGAATGTTTGTTCCATATTTTATGTAGTTAATTAATAATGGCTAAAGAATAGATACTTCTTCCTTAGGCTATTTTTTCAGTTCTTTGGCAGAAGGGTAACTTATTTTTTCAAGTTTTTGTTTTTGTTTTTTGCTTTCTATTAAAGAAATCATAAAAGCTGCTAAGAAAAAGTGAGTCCTATTGAGTGTTAACAATATAACAGTGGTGATGCTTGAAGAGGATATTTGCTTTGTGTGTGGGAAAAGGTCCCGAAATTGGTTAAGTCCTGATTCAGTGTTTTTAACCACCATTTCTTCTTTCCTTCCTACTGTACATACAATTACAAGAATTGCCTGACAAATAACAGGCTGCATGTGAAGTTCCAAATTAAAAGACTGTGTTTTTGAAAACGTGGTTGAAAGTATGGAAGGTGAACAGAGCGCAGTCAAGAACTAATCAGAAATGCATGTATCAGTTGAATGAGAAATATGTATAGCGAACAGTGCAAATGTATTTGGTGCTAAGCTAATTTTGCCACTGGGTTATTAGAATTTCATGTTGGGCTTGATAGAGAGACACATTTAATTTCAACATTACAACTTAACACTTGGAAATTAGTTATTTTACATTGCCTTTTTCAGATGTTAAATGGAAAATATTTTCCTGACATCTACAAGAGCCAAACTTTCAATGATTAAGATTGGAAATATTTACTATTAATTAAATGAATGTTGAAGTCTAGAAGAGATCTGATTGCAGGTTTGAAATCTGGGAGAGGTGCTTTGTTATTCTCCCATTATTACTGATTGTGTTAGTACAGAAAGAAATCAATAGTGTGACCATACTGTGGAAGTGGTATACAGCGACTGAATGATTGGCAAAAAGACTCCGTACCACGAGACCTGCAAAGATCCTTTGCACACAAGATAAACATGTTACGGTAAGGAGAAAATAAAATGTTTGCATGACAGCTCTGCAAAATTCCCCAGCTCGGGGCTTTCTGCAGATGGAGCTCAGCTTATCTATGGGAGCACTAGAAGGTTCCCCTCCAGTGTCAGGCTTAGGAAGAAAAAAGTCAAACCCACAGATTGAGTCAATAGTGCTGAATTGCATTCAGCTTTATGTTGAAGTGACAATTTTTGCATAGTTTTAATGAGAGGCAGCCTTGGGCCAGAAACTTCAGCCTGGGATGCTTCTTGCATTCTGCCCTAGTCTGTTTTGTGTCGGTCTGAGCCTGTTTTCATCCCTATCACATGAGAGTGCCGTCCTGTAGCACATTAACCAGCGGGACCAGCATCCATCATGTGGTGTTTATTCTGTCATCTCTCCCCAGGAACAGAAGTGTGAGCAGTGGAGTGTTTTATTTTAATAGCATTTTTGTTTGGTCGGTTTTGTTATTGTGGAAGTCTTTTCTGAGGCAGGAGGAGTTTCTTTTTGGTTTTTAATGCATCAGTTGCTGTGTACTGAAGTTAAAGCAAGGAGAACTGGAGCTTGGATGTTGTATTTGGGGTGGATGGGTGTGAATTTTCTCCAAAGCTTTGCAGCTGATTCCACAGCCTTCTGCTTGCCTTCAAGAACATCTGCCTTCTGCCTGGGCAAGCTTGAGCTCATCGTGCAGAAAGAGTTCCCAAAGGATGGCCGTGGGCACGGGCAGTCTGCACAGTCATCCTGTGTAGCTCACAGAAAGGCTTTTAAGATAAGATATGGAGTCACAGATGAATTTTGGTAAGCAGACACCAGCCTGGCATTTTGTCTTATTCCCAGACTTTAGGGTAGTCTTTTAAATACCCTAAGCCAAGATCATGGACTATTGTGACAGACAGGGATAAAGCTGTCAAAAGATGACAAAACCATTAATATCTTTGGTCGTCATTTCACATGTGTCCTAAAAAAACAGAGCTGGAGGAAAGCCTTTCCCACAGATGGCAACGTGAGAGCCCACAGCCACAACAGCCCAAGAACTATTAATGCATTTGGTGTCAGGAGCAACCATTGAGCACATTGACCATGGCACGTGGAATCTTTGAATGAAATATGTTTCTCCATGGTGGTGTGTAGGTCTGGATCCAGCTATACAGTCTCCATACATCTGTTTCTCCATATTTAAAACTGTTTTTTTGTTTTGTCTTTTTTTTTTAATACCACTATTGGAAGTGTAGACCTTTCTGTGACACAAACCCAGGTCAAAGGAAGCAGCATCACAAATCATTTAGAGTGATATGGGGCTAAAATGCAACAACTGGAGGGGCATCTGAGTACAAAAAGCAAAAAGGAGCAAAGGGCAAGGGGCAGTGGATACAAACTGGAACACAGGAGGTTCCACTTAAGTATGAGAAGAAACTTCTTCTCAGTGAGGGTGACAGACACTGGAACAGGCTGCCCAGGGAGGTTGTGGAGTCTTCCACTCTGGAGACATTCAAAACCCACCTGGACACCTTCCTGTGTAACCTCATCTGGGTGTTCCTGTTCTGGTGGGGGGATTGGACTGGATGATCTTCTGAGGTGCCTTCCAATCCCTGACATTCTGTGATTCTGTGACAGAAAAAAAGGAAAAGGGGAGGAGGAGTTAAGCACATTTACTTGAGTTCTTCAGAAGGCTGCTAGTAGGGAAAAGCTTGGGAATACATAATTTTGAAGTTTATACTCCTCATCCAGAACATCAATGTGTTTCGGTTTTATAGTATTAAGCAGTAAAGTTCATTGCAGCTGGATATGAAGTGGAGAGGAGGAATTCATGGGCAGAAAAAAGGAAGAGTGTGAAAAGTGAATTATTCATGAAAAAAGTGGTTGGTATGATATTAGATAAGGAGAAGACTAGACACTTTCTTATTAATAATAAAATCAACCTGTAAAGGTAAAATAAGCAGAAGAAACTTCAATATGTAAGAATAAGAGAAATAAGAAAAAAAAAAACAAACAAACAACTTTCTGTTTGTAGAATGCCTTGAAGATGATGAACACAGTAATAATGCTGAGATTACTGGTGGGCACAAAGTGAACTCTTAGTCTAGCACAAAACCTGTAGCCGACCCAGACGAATGGGTCAGTAGAAATTAAATCAGCACTGAGCTCCAGATAATATCTGATTGTGTGTTTATGTCTGGATGGATGGTTTCTTTCTTGTTTCCTCATTATGACTGATTGCAGTTGCTACAGAAATCAATAGTCTGGGCATGGCTGGGAACTGAAACAGCGTCAGGCAGAAAGGCGACTTCTCGCAAGAACTTTTGTGAAGGCTTTACAAAACCCAGTACCAGCCCTGCCGGGTGGGCAGAACCTTTTAGGAGGGACTGAACATAGGAGATGCAAAGCTCTCAGTCTTGCCTGGTCTATCAGGCAAAATATTTCTTCATATATTTTAATTTCAGATGGCATAGGCTGTGCCGTGGCACTGTGATTCCTCCCTGGACTTTGTACAAAGTGTGTGCCAGTCCAGCTGGGTGCAGAGAGGTGCTCCTTGGAGAACCTGTGTTAGGGACTGCAAACCAAAGCTCACTGGAAAGTTATTTTGGGTGCTGTAGTAAACAGATAAAGAACCAATTATGATTTCTACTGCAGGGGGATAAAAGCTAAAAGCTTTGATTCTGGTATTCTGACAACAGTAACTGAAATTAAATGATAAAACTTTGCTATGGTTTTCTGGTAAACTTTTTAAACAAAAATTTAGATACTTTTTTTTTTTTTTAAGGTTATTTCATTCATTACGTGCTCAGTTTTATTTTACTATTTCATTGCTTTTATCCCTGCTTGGATTTTTTTATGTGGTATTTGTGAACAGCAGCAAAAAAATGTTATATTTTTGTAAAATTAATAAGTAAAATCCGGTTTAGACTAGGTGGCTTATCATATATTAGTTGATCACTAGAATATGCTTTAATGGATTTTCAAATTGGGCTTTTAGTTCATCATTCATGAGTCTGCGTACCCCTGGGTTTTATAGGCAGGGCCCACACAGAAACGAGACCAGGTTATTTAGTTTGATTTCTACAGAATCCTGCACAATACTTGTGTATTGCATTAAAACTCCTGTGTATTCCATTGAAACTCCAACTGATCCAGCAGCTCATAGCAAAAGAATTGAATGAAAAGGAATATGGGAAATGAAACTGATTTTAAAAGAAAGAAAAAAAAAAAAAGTTTTCTAATGAGGTCCCTGCAGATGGTGGGATGGAACCTTCCCAGGTTTGTCCCCCCAGATCCTGGGGAACTTTGAGTGTGTGTTTGCAGCTTCACTGCATTCCAGTATTCAAGAACTTTTGCGATATGTTGCATATGTACCTTTAGGCCCAGGGTGAGCGGGAGCTTAATTCACTCCAAATTACTTTCCACCCTTTTTCCTATTGTTTATTATTTATTCTGTTTTAATTTATTCAGAAGATTAAGTAGGTAAACAACATCACAACTACTCATTGCTACACAGTCCAGTAAGCATAATGATGCCAGTTTTAAATGCTGAACAGTGCTGATTAGAGCTGTTACGCTAATATTCATTTGTTAGCTTTACCTTTACTACTTTGCTCACATACTTCACAAATTAGGGTATAATCCTTCCCCCCCCCCCCCTTACTGTTTTTATCATCAAATGAAGGTAATTTACCATTTTTCCATTTGAATTGTAAAGCTAATTGAACTTAATGGCTTTAGAAAAATCAATAATTTCCTACTGTTATTGATATAATGAAGCACATATAAGGGATTATCCAATAAAGACACAAACCACTTAAATGAAGAATTCAACTTCACATTGAACTATTTAAATTGTCTACGTGGACAATTAAGGGGAGATCATTTCATGTGGGGAACAACAGTTTTTAGTATGTTAAATTTTTGACACAACGTCACTTGTGTAGGACCTCGTGAACCTCCGACGGGTTTGTGTTTGTCCCGTGCAGCTGAAGTGTGTGAGGGTTTATTCAGGGCCTTGTATGTTTTCTGTGCGTCGTCTGTAAGAAATACTGCGGTATTTTCTGCGGTGTGGTTTGAACTGGTGAAGTGGGAAAGGCTGGTGTCACTGACCCATCTTCCAGGTGTTCACCCATCGCTGCCCAAGAAATGGGAGTCAGTGCACTTTTAGAAATGGAAGATGTTGAAGTTCCTTCCACAGTTTAAAAATACATGTTTATTAGGAAAATACCATTAGCTTGTGCCCTGGTTTTGGCAGCAGTTTAATAGCTCCTAGGAGAGTATATGGAAAACTCCAAACAAAATACTTCTGAACTTTTAAATAGGGATCAAACCCATTAAATCCTTAAATGACATAGGAGACATTAAGGTCTTTAATTTAGAGATCAGTGTAGTAAAAAGGGAATGCCAAATATTAAATTACTTTTAAATTACTGTCTCATTAGAAAACAATTTTGCCACAGTATTTTACTGAATTTAGGATATCCAGAGATCAATAGCAATTCCCTTTATTTAAGGCACTTGTGACGTTTACTGGGTGATATTTTTGGGGGAAGGAGTTGCTATTTGTGAAAATGTTATTTGTGAAATATTAGTGGAGTTAAATGCATTTTAAATTGCACTCTAAAGCTGCATTGGTTTGACACCTGGAACTTCTGCGTTAATTCTTATGGTGCTTGGATGCTGAGAATACAGAACAGACAACTTCTGCTGGGTTTGCAAACAGGGAAAGGTGGCTGGAGTGGGTTCAATTCCAGATGGTGGGGGATAAAGAAGAGAGAGGGCATAGCTCAAAAAATAAGGAAAAAAAAAAAAAAGCTAAATACTAAAACCTTGAAATTTTAAAATTATTGTCCCTCAGAATTTTGGTAGCTGCCTTGGTGATGTTTCCTGAGCACCACAGAGATGTCTGTGTTATCTCCGTTTCATTCCACATGCCAGGACTGTTGTCCCATGGGCTCTGGGTTCCCCCATCAGTGTGATGAGAGACAGCACATCCCAAGATACTTAGGTCTAGACTGTACTGGAAAATAATCTCCACAAAGTAATCCAATTAACCCTCCCCCAGAGGCACTAAGGGAGGATGGCTGAATGGAAACGCTTCAATTTAGGGAGGCACCAGCTTTTGTCGCAAATACCTGAAAGATTATAAGGCAAATGAATACCTTTATGGAAATTGCCAGTCCACAAGGTTGCATTTACAGAATAAAATGTTAGAATGTGCTCTTGGCAGTGGGCAATAATTGCCTGAATGCTGTGTGCATCCACTGTTTGATGTCTGATGTTTTTACCTCCACGGTGTAAAGAGGAGGACAGCAAGTCCTGCCATGCACATGCACTTGCACACGCTTTGGGATGTTTTCTCAGATCGCAGTTGAGGTACTTCTCTTCCAGTGCTCCCCATCACGTCTTGAGGATGACGCTTAGGGGCATAAAAACGTATAATAAAGAATGTTAGGAACAAACCACTCCTTTTTAACGTTGTGAAAACTGTGACTATTACTTTCCCAGCATCCTCTCAGCTAATGGCCTGAAACAGGACCAATATTTGATTTCTTCTTGCTGTATTTACTTTATAAATAGATACTTCATGGGTTTCATTCTTTACTGAGATTGAATTAGTGGGTTAAATAGACAGAAATATTTCTTACTATGGCATACTGATCTCCTAGCGTCTTGCACTGACCTGATAACAGGCTAGCAGGAGAGTAAACTCAATTATTTTTTTAAGCTATAGACTGACAATAGAGGACACTGAATATTTCTGAAACAGAGATCTTCTTTTCTGTCATTAAAAAGCTGGGGAAATTTAAGAGGAGTGTGAATTCAAGGCAAATATCACTGCGATTATTGAAGGTTTTTCAGAGAGTGGCTTATCATCTCCCCAGCTTATTTACCTGATAAACCAAAGCCTTAAGCTTCAAAAGCCCCAGCTCCTCAGCCCTGATGCTGTAGCCACCTCTTAGTGAGGATGAAGCCGGTATGATGGGGTCAGCAATCAGGACATCACCAAGGCCTTTTGTTGCAATTCGCACTTCAAAAAATACCCCCCAAATGTCTCTGTTTCATTATAAACAATAACTGCATAAAATGAGTTTGATTAGATGTTTGGGAGGACTTTACCTCCTTTGTTTTGCTCTTCGAACTTCAGTTCTTTATGAGGCCTGCAGTTTTGGGGGTATTTGGAAAGGGTGCACGATACATTTCTGGCAGCTGCTGTGCCCAGGTGTGGTCTCTGCAGCCACCTGGGCATGAGATAAAGATCTGATTGCAGCTGGGCTTTACCAGCCTTGGTATAAGCAGCAGTAATCTGCTAAAATGATAAATACCCTTTGTATCAGCATTTGCAAGCTGGCAGGGTACCGGAAAACCGTGTGTGTGTTCGGGAGGTTTTGGGAAGGCTTTCCGTTGCGCTGTCCATCCTTCGTTGCTGCTCCCCAGCCGTGGAGCCAGCTTGTTCTGTATGTCATTGTATCCCCGCTCCTTCAGTGTGCATATTAATCTTCATTCTAAAGCATCCTACAGATGCTGCATGCAAATGCACCGAGTGATTCAAATTGGTTTTCTCTGTTTGTAAATGTAGTGTTCTGTGACTGCTCAGGGGCACTTGGAACATATGCTCCTTGATATCTGACATTTTTCAAAATTTCAAGCAAGGAGGATATTTGCAGCATAGGCACGTGTGGGATGTTGTGCTGCCCTGCCTGTCCTCCCGCCCCATGGTGCACACCCCGAGCCTGCCTTGTGTGAGGGTGGGTTCAAATCATTAAATGAAAAGTTTTTCTTTTTAGATGTGTGTATATAGGGAAGGGGGTGCAAGCAGCAGAATGCAAATTCTCTGTGAATTAAGCAGAGAAGCCCTATCCTATTCCCAGAATTTCATTTACAGCAAAGTCTATTATTCAGGGGGTTTGTGTGAAAATAGCATTACTTATATCTTCCTGCCTTGTATTATCCCTGCAGAGACTTGTTGTCTGTGGGGCGGTGATCTGGAAGGGAGGAGCCTGGCTGCTGCTCTCAGCCCCAGGCCGGGGCCGCTAGCCCTGGGCAAGGGGAACAGGGAAGGCATGCAACGGCCTTTTGCTGCCCCTTTCCTTGCTGAACTTGGTATTTTCATGACCTCTACATGTTCCTTATTGCTCACAGTGAGAATTCTCAGCCCCTTCTCTCTCCTTGGGCAATGCGACCTAGTGGGTGACACCTGAAGGTCATTTAATGGCTCAAGTCACTGGTCTGAAAGCGTGGATGGGTAGAAATGGCTGGAACTCCTGCTGGTCTGCAAGAGGTTGATAGTCTTGGATGAGGTGTCCCTGACATACCTGTGGGGCTGATGCCTGATGCTGAGCACAGTGTCATGTTTTCAAACCAGTTCTAATGGGCCCAACTGCAAACCAGGAGAGATGAGGAGCGGGTTGATGTGGCATTCAGCCACCTCCCTGCAGGGACGGTGCCCTGGGGAAAGACAACCCTGGGTCGTTTGGGTCAAACTCATCTGCATTTGCAAGCCAGCACCAACTGATTTCTGGGGACGAGGGAGCTGAGGTTGCTGGGGAGATGCTACATCGCTCTTTGGGTTCCTGGGCACAACCTGCACCGCGAGTGTGTGATTCACACGTGGCAGCCCAGGTTATGTGACCAGGAATCACTGCGTTGCGTCTGGCGAGAGTCTGTGGTGGTCGCGGTGCTGCCAGGATGGAACAGTGCTCCCCAGGCTCCAGAAACACACAGCCCTGTTCCTCGAACGCCTGACTGCATCTCAAGACTTCAGGCACGCGTTTTAACACTAATTCCTTCCACTGAAGGGGAATAAGCACTCTAACAGTTAGTTTACTACAATAATTAAAATTCATGTTATCCTTCTTGAAGCACAGATGACTCTCTGTTGTCAGCACCTCCGGAGGTCCTAGTTTAGCTTCTTCTGGTTCATTTAATGATATAACAGTAAGAAGTAGAGATATTCCTTTTAATGTTGATGTGCAAGGTTTAAAATTAAATGTCTCTGCTGGTTGCTGGGTACTTTCTGCTACTGCCAACCCCATGAACTCTTTAAACATATGCTAATGAGTCCGACTTGCTCCCATTCCTTTTGTATAATCCATGAAGGAAGAAAAGTCAATCTTAGTCTTACTGCCTAATGGTCTCTATATGTTGTAGTTAGCACAAAACCACTGTGAAGTGATGGAGATCAAGAGTTAAATGCATGAATTAAGCAGAGTCCCTCTGACCACACTCCATTAGAAGAGAAAGTGTCTCTAGGGAGACAAAACAAGATTTCTCTTTATATATACGTTATGAGAGTCGCCCACTGATCCTCCAGGCATTTTGAAACATTACTGGCACCTTAGTGATCTGGACAGAATAAAATTTATCAATATCACTACAACTTCCTACCTGAAATGTTGCTGGAATACAGATGTGCTACAGCATAATAAGGTTTGAAGGAGTATGTATGTTATACGTATCACTTTCATGCACCTGATCTCTCAGCCCTCACAGTAGTCTAAAAGGTTTGCTAAAATAAATGCAATTCCGTTTAATAATCTATACCGCTTTTTATTTTTAACCTTTATTTATTTTTTTTAACACCTGCATGCAGTTTTCTGCCTTGGCCAGCAGCTGTTTGTGTGTTATTTGCTCAGAAAACAGAGGGGGAAGGTTATCCAGCAAAGCTCCTGTGATGGATTAATGCAACAGAATTACAGTGGTAAAGCTCGTGCAATGGCAGCAGATGGATGAGGTCCAGCCATGGGACGGGAAACTCTTCCACAGTTCTTTCAAGCAAACTCTCTTCATCTGTAGCAGCTGTGGAAAGGCAGTCACTGTAAAAGACTGCTTCCACTCCAGCTCTGTGGTGCTGTTCTTAGCATTGTTATGATTGATTATGGTGTGTTAGACAGTTATTGAGTAAAAATAAGAAGCTAACAGACCTTGTCCCCTGCCTCTTGTCCCTGCAGCTCCCTTCAAAATGCTGCTGCTGTAATTAGCTTCTTACCTGAAGTGTTTGTTGAGCATATGGGCCACTCTGCTGTGTTGGACACAATCATCTGAGCTCAATTTTTAAACTATTGAGAGTTTATTTCTCTGTATTTGTCTTACTGTGACCCTTCTGCTCCTCCTTGTGCTTCAAGCACTTCTCCCACAGCACCTTCCCCCTCCTCAGCGTTTGTGCTCTTCCAGTTTGTGTGGGCAAAGAAATGTCAGATAAGAAATCTGCTGTTTGCACGTAGAACTTGTGCGTTACGGAGTGGGGTTGTACAAAGCTCATGAGTTACTCGGATTACATCTTGTTAGTGTCCCTCAGTCGATACTACATAACTTTTCAAGAAAGGGGTTAGCATCGACTGTGCTCTTGAGTAGGGCTTGGGACCAAAAACTCTTCTGACTCCTTTGAAAGAATAGTAATATAAAACCAGAGAATATATATTTTTCAAAAAAAAATCCATGAGGATGAGTTAATTTCTGTTAGAGTGATTTGGGCAGACATGTTTCTTTCTGTTGCTCTTTCACGTTCCCCAGCATCTTTCTTAGAGGGGCCCCTGATCTTCCACAGAACACTTTAGGACATTTTAGCCCTTCTGGTAACTTATTTGGAAGAAATCTCTTAATCTCTAGTGAGAATTTCTCTTGACATTGTTTGTCACCCTTTATGTACATAAACATGAGAACTTCTCTAGGAGCTGGGTGTGGAATGTGCTGAATTATTTTTGGGAACTATATGCTGCACTGGCTTTTGACAGAAAAAACTTTTGTCTTCAAGTGCTATTTTTATAAGTAGTTCCTTAGCTGCAGGATCTAAACACAACTATTAAACAGGAGTAAAAGAGCAGGAAAAGCTAAATTTAGTGTGCATACTTGTTCTGCCAGGTGTAGTATGTAGGCCTGAATCCATCTGATTTCACTGTGAACTTTGTATAGTTACAGTCTGCAATAGGATGAGACGTTCAAGTCTCAAGTGCAGCATGAGGGTGTACGGTGTTCACTGCTATTTTTTCTCTCTCTGGATGCCTTCTAGAGAAGAGCACTCTGGTAATCCTTTTAGAGCTGGCGGGATCTGCGTTTAAGTGCTCCTTGTGCTGCTGCTCTCTCAAAGACAATTCCTTACAAGGAGGTTTGGTGTGATCCGATGTGTTATTGCTGAGGTTTTGTGTAGGACACGCAGCCTTTATTCCAGCGCTGGTGTGCAACATGTAAAGCTGTCACCTTCCAGATCCCCATTGCTTTGAACTTGTAGAGGGTCACATAGGAAGATTTTTTGTGGTACTTCACTTCTGTTGCTCACTCACGCTGTAACACTCTAAATGCGTTTGTTCTATCAAGACACAGGCTTTGGTTTCATTTTGTTATATTGCCACATTTCTGGGTTTTGCTCTGATATTTGTATTTCTTTGTGTTCTGCTCTTCCTCATCATGTTTCGGTTCGATGCAAGCTTCTTAATGGAAAAGCATTTGCTTAGGGAAATCCGATGCCTATCAACTGATCACAGCTATCAGTTTATGGAATTAAACCAAGACTGTAACAGTGTAAAAGCTCTATGAAGAAAATTCTCTTCATAAAATTCATCTTGCATATCATGGCTCTTTGTCCGTATGGTTCAGAAGCTCACAGTTCGTTTCCCATAATCTACTGACTAATAACAGTTTGCACTTGCATTTGCAAATCAATACACAGGCTTTAGCTCCTGACCGTAGTGAAAGTTGTGTTATTGTCTTAAACAGTAACCATTACCTTTCATGCCTATGACTGATCGTTGCATTCTGTCTTTCTGTCAAATTTGACAACAATCACCTCCTGAAGCTTTAACAAAAGGCAGAAATTCCCCTGGTGCTTCTGGCAATTACACATTAGTCTATGCAGAGACAGAAGATTACTTGCTGATTCCTGTTTGCTGATTCCATTGTGTGTGCTCCAGTACATAATGGTTTGTTAATTCTCTAAAGCAGCATAGCTAGAAATATTCTTTTGAAATTACACTATTTTGGTTCTGTTTAAAAAAGTAAAAAATGATTAATTCCATAGACTCTCTTATAACCACTGGGGTTTTTAAGATGATCGCTATCAGGAAACTTATCATTATGGAGGGTGGACTGTGTGCAATGTGGTGAGCTGTTTCCTTTTGAAGATATTCATTTTCCTTCCATTGATTTGATGCGATATGCTTGCAGTGTAGCTGGGCAAGAGTAATAGTGGTGATGAAGACAGCTTATTGTTTTATTGTGCTCTAAAATAATTCCATTAAGATCTAGTCTCTTTCCTGAGATGAATTCCTGTTTTCTCTTTGCTGTGTTTGTGATCACTCAGCTCCAAGCTTCACCTGCAGCCCTGTCCTGATGGAGAGCCATGAGCTGCTTTGACCCTATTAAAGTCAGGTTGATAGACTCTCATGAGGTTGTACCTCAGCCTTGCTTGCAAAAAATGCAATGCTGTATAATACTGTGAAATGGGATTAGGACAGAGAAAACAGAATGTGATTAAAAGTTTGGCCTCTGTGGCAGATAACAGAAACTTCGAGGCTGATGGACCACTGTGGTGATGCACCTGCCCCTTGGTCAACAGACAGGGCCATTGACCAAGGAAATGCCTTGGTTGAGAGAAGGTCCTGGACCACCCATCAGTGACCACAGCTGAGATTCATTAGGGTATAAACGGAGGCACTGGAAACCCCCAATGAGTTGATCTTCCTTGGAGCAGTGAGTGTGCAGTTGCAGACTCTCCTCCTTAGACTGGTCATCTAAGAAACATTCCTTGGGGACTGAGACACCTTGTCTGCTTGCTAAGTAAGGGTACCCTTGACAGTCCTCACTTTGTAAGGGTGGGAAGATGTGTGTTTTGAATCATCACTTTAGAGTTTTGGTATCTGATCCCTTGAGTTTGAATTAGATGTGTAGTAACTGAACTCCAAACCAGTATCCGAACCTGTGTTTTATAATGTTGGAGTGCTGAGTAATTTTGGATAAACCCTGGTTTTAGTTGTTTTTCTGCTGAACAGTTCTGGTTAGAATAAAATCTGTTGGGAGCTTGTTGCCTGCCTAAATTGATTTCTGTGGTGCCTCTGTGGCAGCCTCATCTTGCTTTGTGCTTTGCCGCAGACCTCATCCTGCCCAGCTCAGCATCTGAGCCGTGGGCTTTTCCATATGGAAAAATGACCATGACAGTCACTGAGAAGCCCTGCATCGCTTTCATACAAAGCTAATTTCATCTTCCTCGTGTGCACGCATGGCTCCTGTGAGGATGGTGGTGACGCTGTCCCGTGAAAGGTCCCAGCTCATCGCTGCCACTGTGAGTTTGAAGGGGCAGAGGAGCAGGAGGTGCCACGCTGATCTCACCCTCATTGTAGCCGATCTTGTCCGTACAAGTTGCAATACACAGTCCTTTCCCTGCAGAGCTCGCAGTCTCACAGACAAGAGAATCTGTAATATTTATCCATCTTCTGCAGATGGGGAAAAGAGACACGAAGAGATTAAGTCCAAGGTCACACAGCAAGTCTGTGGCAGGACCAGGAATTGAATTCAGCTCTCATGGGTCTTTGTCCAGTGCCTTAATCACAAAACTGCCCTCGCCTCTATGCTTTTTCTATTATTTAATCAGCTGAAGAAAAAAAAATGCAAATTGATTTAATTAAAGGAGAGAGCAAATTTCTAATTTCAGTCTGGATTTGTTCTATGGTTATGGAAATTTTGAAGAATGGGGAATAAACATCTGTAATTTCTTTTCTCAACAGATGTGTTTTCACTTACACAGCTGCACAAAAATTATATAAATATATCTTGTGACGTATAATTTTAGCCTAGAAACAGATCTGATGTTGGACTACCAAGAGGTGTCATTTTCCGGCTTGCAGAATAATCCTCTTTCTGGCAAAAAGTCGGTCATGTTTCTTCCCGCAGACATGGTTGCTTCCTTTAAAGTGTCTCTCAAAATTATTTTATAGTTGATGAAGCAAATCCTCCAAAGGCTTCATTATTCTGATGGTAGCATCATCTGATTGAATATTTCAATCATAACATCCTTTGGAGAATTTTAGCCCTTTCCACTCGGGATTTTGGAGGCTTGGCTTCACGCGTGTTGCTGAGGTTTTGACAAACTGGTGTAGGAAATTCAGATAATTTTGAATGCAGAGCCCATTTGGGAGGTAGATGTTAATGTTTACTCTAGCCGTTGATTAAAATAAGTTAGATTGCCTCTTTCCAACATGAAAAACACAAATGCAGCTTCTTTGGGCCCCGCTCAGCCAAGCATTTAAGCATGTGCTTGCTTTTAAGCATGCAAGTGTTGTCTGAGCTTATTCCTGCCATGCATTATTAGTAAATCACAAAGGCTAATGCCATAAATTGTCGCTTGTCAGATCCAACTGCTAGGGACATCAGCAAGAAAGTGCATGCTTCCTGGTGCCAAGAAAACGTTTAATATTTGCAGTGCATGCTGCCCGAGATGCTCCCAGTGAGTGCTCTCTGCTGAACTCATCCATCAGTGCGGTGGGACACGTGTCATCTCTGTGCACGGCAGCAGCCTTGTCGGGCTGAGCGGGACTGTGCGGGGGCTTTGTGGTTGGCATTTTGCAAGTGTTGGTGAGATCAGGACCTCTGTGAAGGGTAGAAGGGGAGGAAGGCTGCCTTCATCCTTGATGTTTCTTCTTCATTCATTGAAAAAATCATAGGATTATAGAATAGTTTGGGTTGGAAGGGACCTTGCAAGCTCATCCAGTGCCACCCCTGCCATGAGCAGGGACATCTTCACCAGATAAAGTTGCTCAGAGCCCCATCCAGCCTGGCCTGGGATGTCTCCAGAGACAGGGCATCCACCACCTCTCTGGGCAACCTGAGCCGCTGTTTCACCACCCTCAGTGTAAAAAGTTTCTTCCTGATGTTTGGCCTAGATCTTCCCTCCTTAGTTTAAAACCATCACCCCTATTGTCCTGTTGCAACAGGCCCTGCTAAGAAGTCCGTCCCCATCTTTCTTATCAGCCCCTTTTAAGTAATTCTGAAAAACTTAAGTGTTTTTTTGATATGCGAGTTCTACAAGGTTGCCGATTTCAGAGCTTCCTAGAGAGCTGTGACAGCCCTTGGTACCCCATTGCCTCTCCCCTCTTGCATCCCCTGGAGAACATATGAAAGATTTCAGCATCCACCTTTGAAGAAGGAGCTCCTTGGGCTTACGTTGCCAGCTCTGAATTGCGGTGAAGCTGAGGACTACTTGCTAAGGTGGTTCTGCTTATTTCAGGCTCACATTAGGTTTTATGAACTTTAATGAACAGTAAGTAATAAATTCAGTGAAGAAATTGGGTTAGCCCGTGATTAACATTTAGAGTGATGCAGATGAGTGTACCAATGATGGGAACATGTGCTCACATCATGATGAAATGCAGATGAGAGGCCCTGGAGCAAGCCCAAGGATGCAGGCCAGCGCAGTTTCATCTCCGTCAGCTTTAATCTGATCTAAAGTGCGAGTGCTACCGGCCTGCAGAAGGAATCTCAAACCCTGGGAAGACTTTTGTTTTCTGTTAGAGGCTATTAAAACATTTTCTTTACAATCAAAGCTCTACAACATAAAAGCGCAAGACGCTGTATCTAAAAAACAATATTTCTAGCAGTAGGGAAGAGAGGGGAAAATAGTTGGAAGATGCTTCTTGATTTGGTTTAGCTTTTATAACACGCTGCTTTACTGAACAGTCATTTTAGTCAATTGAAACCCAGCTGAGCCTCATCGTCTTATGACAGCGCCGTTGTACAGAACAGAGGAAAAAAGAATCCACCATCACCCCCTCCCCTTTTAAATGAAGTGCAAAGTAATGCTAGAAAAGGAAAGAATAAATCAATTTTAAGTGGTAATCTATGAAGCTGGACAGAAAATGATGAGAGATGAAGCAACTGGTCATAGGAAATTGACCTTGAAAATAGTGTTTATCCTGTGGACGCAGTGGTGGGGCGCCGGTGGCTGAGGGGGGGATTTAAATCAGAGTTTCTTTGCTTTGAATCTCAGTTGGGTTTTGAGGGAGTTTCTGTTAAGACCGTGTACTCTGATGGTTCCGCCAGTCGTGCTGCTCAGCAGCATCTGGCAGGCAGGATTTATTCCTTGGTGGCAGTCTCATATTTTATTTTGTTGCTTAAAAGGCTGCCTATGTTTGGGAGCGGCAATTGCCCGCGGTCAGAGCAACAGCCGTGATTGTGTAATAGATACACATGCTAGGAAAAGAGATGGTATTTTTACTTGACTTAAATTTCCATACAAATAAACACATTAAAGTGAGTAAAAGGACAAATGAGTAATACATGTCACCTCTGCTATTTTAAACTATAACACCTACTTACACCAGAAGGATGGTTATTGCAGTATTATATACATCTTTATTTACAGTAAAGGTACAGGAGGGTGTGGGAGGTGGAATATATTGAGTTTTCCCTGAAACTCCTGTAGTAGGAAACACTTGACAGTGTACTTCCATGACTTGTACCTTCCTAGGACAGATGGTCAGGAGTCCATCCTTCAGATTAACTAAATGCTTTTTGGTTCAATTGATTATGATCTTGTTCTGCCTTTTTTAGTATCAGCTGTGTCCATAAGCGAGCCATAAGAAACTCATTGTTCTTGGTCACCTATCTACTAGTTGTCTCAATTATCCCCAACTAAAACATGTAGGTACAGGTTTTGTTGGTCAGCAAAATAACCTGGTATTAATGCAATAACTTTACTGAAACATTATAAATATTTGTGTCAGTTCTGATCTGAATGATGCAAGTGGGATGTCTGGTTTACTCAGTTGATTACTATAATCACTGACCTCCTTTGTCAGCACAGATTCTCTTTCTGCGTAAGTCAGATTGGACACACAGGCAGGACGATCGCTGGGGCTGCCCAGGTGTGAGACCAGATAAAAGCCCTTAAATTCCCTGTATTTTGTCTAGTTACCTGTTATAGACTTTCTGGGAAGCCTGGGGAATTACTTGTATTAGCCAGTAAAAGATGTGGACCAGGTGACCTTCGAAGGTCCCTTCCAACCCAATTATTCTATAATACCTGCAAGTAGCAGTTGCTTCTGTTCGTATGGCCAGCATCCACCCTAGATCAATGGATGCAGGGGCTTATTTTCCTGGACAGGACCAAGCAGGGTTTGGAGGTGCTCCAGCTCAAAACCTGAAGGCATTTCCCTTGGTTGGGAGCACCTCCCGATCCATTTAGTCCTGCATGTGTCGGCGGGAATAGGACCTGGGATGAGCATCCCAAGCAGGGAGAGGGGAACCAAGGGTGAGAGTGAGGAGTGGGTCTGGGGGTGCTGAGCTCCAGGAGGAGGAGAGGGGACCCTGCTCCCCACAGCCCTCCATGGAGAACTTGTCTTGATCAAGCGCCAGTGACATTCAAGTTGGTTGTGCTATTACAGCTCTTCTGCTCTGATGGAAAACTAACAAATAATAAATGGAAGTGCTGTTTTCAGACTGTGCAAAAAAATGAAGAATTTTGAAGCAAGCCTTCTCCGGATATTTAAAATTCAGTGAGCTTTTTTTTTGTCCTGGGTCTTGAGATGTTAATGACTTTGACTAATTGTCAACATCACCAATTACTATGACTGATACCTTATCATTTCCCACAATGAGCAATGCTAATTAAAATTGATTGTGCTGCTGTTCTGGCACAGCAGCAAGTTTCCTTTTCATTTTTTGTTTAAACATGAGCTTATTGTGCCGATTTGGTGAATTAAAGAAGGAAAGCTCATTATTCTGATGTTTATTTTTGAGCAGGGGTTTTAAGTCACATTGGAAGCCTGTTACAAGTGTCAAAGAAATAGAAGAGCTTGAATGAATTGTATGTCTGGAGTACCAAAACATACACCTAATAATAATATTTAGCACTTTTATACCACAGTGCTTTTTACATGATCACATTTCTGTACAAACGTAACTACTCCTTTTATCTCTGTAAGGTGGGTAAACACTATTACTTCTGTTTCACAGATATTGAAGCCGAGACGCAGGAGCTTTGATTCTCTAATAGCAGTACACTTCAGGCTATTCACTGCAATTAGATTACAGATCTCCGTCTTACAGCAGCACGAGCTGGCTAAGTTATGATTTGCAAGGCTTGCATTTTACACAAACTTGGCCTTTTATTTCTCACTTTTTTTTTTGGGGGGGGGGGGGTAAAGTATGAGTATTTATTTCTCCTAAAGATAGGATCAAAACTACCTTGCTCCTGGCCCGCTCCTGTACGTGTCGGTTCTGCACATGCAGGGCACAGCCGCACAGGAGGGCTGGAGCTGTGCACCCTCGTGTCCTCCTTTTTTATTTTTTTGTGGTCTTTGCTTCATCAGCTGAATCTCCTTGCGTCAGGAAGGGCTGTTCTTTATCCGGGAGAAGCTGCTTGCGAGAAGTAGAGGTGGCTGGATTCTAGTCTGGGGTGGTACTGAAACTCGTGTTCTCTTTCCCGTGCAGCTCTGCAGTTGTGTTCTGAATTCAGCTGTGGTTTTATGTGAACTTTTCCATGGGGAATGTTTACGGGATAGGTTATCAATGGAAGATGTACCTGGTTTATGAACTATTCTGCTGGTATCCTCTTTTTAAGTGGCTGATTGCAGTTAATAGCACAAGTCTATGACCTTATCGTGTTGGAGATTGATTTAATTTGAACAATTGATTCCTTCCGTGATCGATATGTAATGAGTTAATATGTAATAGATATAAATGCGTGGAATTGCCTGAGATATTCCTTTCCTCCTCCTATTTAGTCCATAAAATGAGTCAGCTGCTTCATGGTGGATATTAGAAAAAAGGCCTTTTAAAGAATTCTACTTGTTGCACTTTTTCATAAACAAGATCTTGACAGAGAGGGAACCCATGTTTTCCTGCATGGTATCTTGCAGGAGCAGTTAAAGACAAGTATGTCAATAAAAAAAAATCTTCTACATTTATTGGGGAAAAAAAACTTTTAAATATCTGGCACTTAAGAGCAAGATAAAAATGTTTACATTAGAGAAATACCAATAGCAAAAATAATAACTGAAAAGTAAATATTTCAGTCTTGAACACTATTTCTTGATTATTTACAACTACGTGAATTTCCCTTGAGCATTGTTGTTTTTTTCTGATCCTGATATAAGCTGGGAGAGACCTTATAAATCTGTAGATCTCTTTATGCCATAGTGCTACAATGGACTCCAGTATGAATCCTCCTTGCTGCAAAGGAGAGGAGGTCCTGCCCTCCCCACCCCTCTTGGTTGGGCTCTTGGGCTCCACCGCTAGTGTTCATAGGGACCTAGGTCAAGGTAGAAATCTGGCTGAAATGTAATTTGAAAAATAATAAAGACATGTTTTCAATTGTTTAATACAGGTTTTCTGGATGAATATGTGAAAGCCAAGGTGGCTCCAGGCAGTGGGGACTTGGGTTCGGGTTTGGAAGCAAACCCACCTCCACCTCAGCATCACATTTGATGCTCGATTGAGCTGACGCTGCCCGCAAGGCCTCACGTTGTCTCGCTGGTGCTCCCTGACCTTTCACCTCGGTTAATTGGCTTATGTTGGGAATATTGTGCTAGGAAAGGGGGCTGGAGGAGTGCAAAGTGTTGGCTGAATGTAGGCCTCTCCTTTTGTTAGCAGTAAAAGAGCTGAAAAGAGCAGTGGTGAGTGTTGAGCTGGCACGCACCAATGATGCCATTATCAGAAGGTAACGTGTTGCCATTAGCACGTGGAGCTGTGAAATAACATGCCAAGTGTGTCTTCTTGAAGCACATTGGACCTAATTCTCCTCTCATCTGTGCTGATGTCTCTCCACGGACTACGCTGAAGTTGCTCACATAGAAAGTGCTCTGTAGAAAATCAAAGAGGAATCATGGATGACTGACCCCCTCAGTGTAACAAGCTGTACGCAGAGGCAGAAGTTTTTACTTTCTCTTCTATTTCCAAATGTCCCCTGGAGTTTCATTATGAAAAGTCAGATGTGAAAATTGGGGGGGGAGGGGGAAATATGTCATTTGGGTTGTGATTTGCTGTTAATTAAACTTTAGTGTGACACATCCTTTATGTCAGGGGATTCCTGATTCTCATCTCAGTGGCCTGGTAGAACGGAGGAGCATCTCCATTGAGATCAATGCTCATTATTATTTTCCTCATTATCATCATGATCCTCATCAGTATTTGCTCTACAACACTGGCTGTGGAACAGAAGCGTAGGCAGAGATGACCCTCACCCATTCCTGTTCAGAAGCTTTCATTCTTAACAGATAGAAGACATAAAGACTGGGGAGGGGAAAGTGAAGCGAACTCATGATGGAGAATTAGATCCAGCTATTCGCAAGTCAGCATCAGCCTTTCCACTGCAAATGACATGATGAGATAATCAGTTTTCATTATTTCCATTGGAGTACAAGCACTTGCGCAGGGTTTGAAACCCACAGCATGTGAGAATGGTGATGGATCTGGCGTGGAAGGGGTAAGGTCCATAGTCTTGACCTGTTCCTGTTTTAGTGTACCCTAAATGGGATTTTGAGAACTGTTCTTCTTTCTCCTCAGTTGCAAGAGTTATTGTGGGCAAAATGCTCATTTTACAGTCTCAGGCCTGAACCATGGCTTTAGGGTGGCACTGAGGGTGGCAGGGTGACTTTCTTGCCCAGCAGTAGCTGCTCCTTGAGGTGCAAGTGGGATGACGTCAGGACAGGGGACGTACCCTGGCAAGTCAGCCTGGTTCTGGACCTGTTTTCTGCTTTGTGTGGGACAGCAAGAGAGGCATCTATGCTGACATGTAACTGTGGGAGACCTCAAATGCAGCAAGCACTTGATGATCTGACCACCTTGTTTTGCTGTGTGACCTCTGGTAAAATCTGCAAAAAGGACCAGCGAAAAAGAGATGTCCCTTCAACTTAGGGACCTGAACCTTTCTGCTTAAAGTAGTTCTTTCGGACACTCTGTCAGACTGGCAAAAGTCTTTTCTGTTCCAGTTTGGTTCTTCTGGTTTGAGATGGAGGAGGAGGGGTGCGATTTCTGTGACTCATGTTCAGATAACGAACTGATAATCTCACAACCATCCGCTTAGTGCTGGTAGTTTCTCTTTCTGCTGATGGAAAGTCATCTGGGGGTCAGGAGGCAGATGGAGTTGTTAAGGATCTCACATAGAAACTATAGAATACAGAGATGTTGAAATTGTTGTAGGCTGTACCACAGGAATAGCTGCAGCTCTCTGTGGGGAAAACCACAGCTTGAAATGTAACAACTGTTGAAATCTTTGGGGTTCCTGGAACAGATCAGAACTAGTCAGGATCAGCCTTACTTCCAGCCTGATGAAAGAGGTGTTAATCCTGCTGCTTATAAAGAATTTAAGAATATAAATGTATGAGCTTCAGCCTGGAAGATTAGAAGAACAGTTAAATAAATGATAGAGGGTGGATTGACAGAAAGGCTGTCATGCTGGGAACAACTTTTCTCTCTTCTGGACTAGTCAGTTCCCAGCCCCTTTAGAGCTTCCAGTTATGAAGAAGCACTCTTGTGATAGTGGTTATCAGGATCCCTGCCTATGACCAATGTCCAGTGGTCCCTGTCATGCCACTCAAACACCATCCTCAGGTCCTTTACAATACACTTAACTCTCTGTGGGATGCTGGTTTGCAGCAAGCTCTTCCAAATAAACCCTTGCAAAGAAAGACATGCCTGTCAGGGAATGGATGAGTGTGGTAGGTTGACATTGGCCGGCTGGTGGATGCTCACCCAGCTGCTCTCACTCCTGTTCCTCAACAGGATGGGGGAAGAAAATGTGATGGAGAAGCTTTTGGGTTAAGACAAAGACAGGGAGGTGACTTAACAATTACTTTCATAAGCAAAACAGACTCAACTTGGGCAAAATTAATTTATTAACATTGAAAAACAGAGTAGTATGATGAGAAACAAAGTCAAGAACTAAAACATCTCCTTCCCTGTGCTTCCCAGGCTCAAGTCCACTCCTTCATTCCCAGCTCCTCTTCCTCCTCCCCCGATCAGCACAGGGTGGGTGGGAATGGGGGGCTGCAGTCAGTCCATAACATCACATCTCTGGCATTCCTTCCTCCTCACACTTTTCCCCTGCTTCAGTGTGGGCCCTTCCATGGGCTGCCGTACTCCAGGATGAACCTCCTCCAACATGGACCTTTCCATGGGCTGCTGTCCTCCAGGATGAACCTCCTCCAACACGGGCCCTTCCATGGGCTGCAGCCCTCCAGGGTGAACCTCCTCCAACATGGGCCCTTCCATGGGCTGCAGCCCTCCAGCATGAACCTGCTCCAGCACAGGCCATTCCATGGGCTGCCGTCCTCCAGGATGAACCTCCTCCAGCATGGGCCCTTCCACAGGCTGCTGTCCTCCGTGATGAACCTGCTCCAACATGGGCCCTTCCATGGGTTGCCATCCTCCAGCATGAACCTGCTCTAGCATAGGCTGTCCACCGGCTGTGGTTCCTTTAGGAGACATCCTGCTGCTCTGGTGCGGGGTCTCCAGTGTGGATAACTGCTCTGGTAGGGTCCTCTCCATGGGCTGCAGGGAAATAAATACCTGCTGTATGTGTAGCAAATTTGCCCTGTCCAGGAACAAGCAGCTCCTGCTTGCAGGGAGGTTTGCAGCCAGCAGTGGTGGGGCCTGCGCTGGGTTTGTGAATCCACGAGGCAAAATGGAGCTTTTGCTGCATTTTCCTGGTGATTTCATAAGACCAGCTGTGTCTTCTGTCTGTTGCCTAGTAGCTGTGGTCTCTCCATCTGGGATTTGTGTTAAATTGCACGTGATTTTTTTTTTTGTTGAAATGCTTGTATGAGGGATTAGGTGTGTTTCAAAATATCTAACTACAGTTAGAACTGGCTTATAAAACAGAGGATAATGCTAATTTATTGCAGAAAACAAATAGAATTCTTGGGGGTTTTTTTCTGAAAAAGATGGCATTGCAAGTTACAGAATTAATTCATCACAAAAAAAAAAAAAAAAACAACCCCCAAACCTCCACCAAATTCCTTCCTCCTCTCCCTCTCCAAGACAGCGGTGATGTTGGGCATCTGCTCAGGTTCATGCTCTGGCTCATTTGCACAGTGTAAGTGATCGCTTGCTGCTCTCAAGTTTGCTACAAGAACCTGGTTTGGGGAGATGTTTTGATTGCACCAGAGTGTTTGTGGATCAACCTTGGGAAGTGAACTCCTGTCATTAAAACGTTTGCTGCATGTAAGAAGAGTTTTGGAGCTATTATGGACTCAGAGAAGGTGACCAGCTGATCCCTCGTGTCGGTGTGTTTGTGTAGCACGTGGGTTAATGGGCCGCGGCTCAGACTTGCTGGAAATTGCCCATGACCACAGCACTGCGGTGATGTTTGACCTCTCCTGGCCCCGCTCCAGAGTGGCATCCCCTTTGGGTGAGATCTCTGCTGCTCTTTGCAGCAAGCTACGAGTCTCCAGCTTTTTATGCACTTAAAATGGCTGCTGGGGAGAGGATGCGAAACACACTTTCCTCTTGTGAAAATCCCTTTTGTGGTGATAGGTGTATTTTGGCATTATGGATTTTCCTGATGTGTTTTGTTGAAAGGCAGCGAGATTGCCAATGTGCATCTGTATGGGCTGAGCAGCTGCTGGCACTGAGAGCTGGGTGTTGGGCTGGCTGCAAGGTTCGTCAATGGTAATTTGCTCCTCTAGAGCACAGCACAGCTAATGAGCACAGTCCCTCCGGTCATAGGAACACACAGACGCTCATAAAAATGGATCGGAAACAGCCTCTGCTGACCAAACTCATGAAAAAGCTGTATTTTGTGCATGGCAAATAGCAAGATGCTGCATATTTTTTGTTATTAAATCTGAGTCCATACGATCAGGGGTAAAAATGAAAATAATGTATTTTTATCTATTAAGTCTAATGATAAAATAATACCCAAGGAAAATATTGGTCCCTACCTTGACCTCTTTCTTATAAAACAGGAATTTTCATTGTTTCACGAGTTTGTCAGTGCATTGCATGTACTGGAGTTGTCGCTACAGCTGGTATGAACATCAGCTCTGCTGTCCTGTTCCCTTCCTTCCACCAAGACTTACATCTTTTTCTCCCCCTTCCCGTGGATGATGAGAACTGTGTCTGCTCGATGGATAGAAAAGACAAGATGCATTCTTATGACACCAGAAAGAAAATGATCCCAGGGAGTTACAGACCACTAAGCTTTTCATTTGTACCTGGTAAACTGGTTCAACTGATAAGGAAAAAAAAAGAAAACATTTGGGAGATGCTGATAAGATCAGGCTTATCCAGTAGAAAGATACTGTAGGATATGGCTGGAAGTGATAGGAAAAGCCTAGACTTGATGACCCAGCAGGTCACGTACAGTCTTTCACTCTTAATCTCTTAGAAGTCTTTGAACTTGTCAATAAGAAATGAAGAGAGAGGAACTGGCTTATCTCATTTATTTACGATATTGAAAGGTCTTTAGCAAGGCCTTTCGTAGAAAGCAGTCAAAAAGAGAAGGTAGGCAGGTGAAAGGAAAAAGTAGTCTTGAGTCAAAACCTGAAGTGAAGATTAGGTTTAACTGGGCAATTTTCCCCACTATAGAAAGTTAAACTGGGGTTCTTTGCATGTTCCGAAGTCCTGTGTCAGATCTTTGATCTGGGATGGGGAAGAGGTGGAAGGATAACCAGCTTTGTGGGTAGCAAAAAGCCACCGAGGTTGGTCATGTCTGGGGAAGGCAGTGAGGATGGTCAGAACAACCTAAACAAGCCAATAAATACATGACACAGAATCCAAAAAATATTCAGTGTTAATGGATGGCTTTTGGCCGCCCTGTGGTTTCCATTTGAATTTGCTATGGTCGAGCTAGAAATAAAACAATTCTGCAGTCCATGTAGGAGATCTTGTTGGGTCTGCTAATGGGAGAAGAGATGATCTCTCCCTCATAACCAACCCAGGAGGGTCTGCGTTTCAGGAAAAACTGCACCAGGGACTTCAAACTCCAATTAACGATCTTTTTTCAGAAGTAAAGAAGGTTTAGACAAACACAATTTCCCAAATTACTACTAAGTTAGATTTTCTCTCTCACTTTAGACACCACATCTTGTTTCTTTTACATAGCTGCGTCTGTCTCTTTGTCCCAAACAGAAATTTTGAATAAGAGTTTAAAAAATACCATTTGTTTGCTTTGCTAGCTGGTCTGAATGTCGCAGCTGAGTTTGTTCCCTGCACCACCCCGGGGCTGATGGAGCCTCCTCCCCATCCCACCAGAGAAGAGCTACTAGATGTCCCTTCCAAAGCCAGGGACTGAAGTCCTCAGTGTTGCTAATTAGCAGCAAGAGCCTTTTAAAGAATTGAAAAGTTGCATTGTTGTGATTTGAGAAACAAAAGCTGAAGAACTGTAACGCTTAACTATGGAATTCCACGTTATTTTTCTCTAATACAGGCTAAGCTGCCTTACAGCAATCTTTTAAATGTAATGATTGAGACTATTATAGGAAATACTATACAAAGCAGCATTTTTTTTTGCAGCCTAAATAATAAGTAGGGCAAGGTTTTAAATGAGGCTAGAGTAATGAATGCTGTACAATAATTTTGATGATAAATTTCCCCAGAGGATAAAGTGGAAGAACAGAAGCAGGCTGTATTTAATCATGCAAAGTTAAGGGAATGCAGACCAACAAATATTTATAGATATGTACAGTTTTTCCAACCTTTTCTGAGATATTCTTGCCCCTTTTTCACCTGAGATACTTAGCAGAAATGCAGGTTTTTTTGTGTATAATAGTTAGGAGGAGGAACTGAATCGATCACATAGGGTCAAGTGTTTCTTCGATGTAGTGCACAGAAATTCCTGCTTCCTTGCAGGCTGGCAGACTCAAACAATAAGATTGTTTTTTCACAGCTATTTAATTCATCAATGTGTCTGAAAAGCTTGCTTTGAGCAGATATACAGCATGGGATGACATATTCTGCACCTGCTTTTCACCTGGTATTGACCCAAGGAGATATGTCCCCACCATAAAGCAGAGCGCTGTGGGGAGATCCCGACTTTGCTCCTAAAAGTGATGTAGTCGCCTTTGAGCAGTGTTACATGCAGAGTAGTAAGAAAGCCTGAGCAAGTAAGAAAGATCTGAGCTTCCCCAGACGGAGCAAGCTCAGGATCTTTGCCCCATGCTCCATGACCCGGTGTAGACCTGCCCTTCCCATGCACATACCAAACACCATCCTCCTCAAAGTTGATGCTCCTTGGCTGGGGTTTCTTCTGGTCTTTGCTGTTTGTCTTCAGGAGGGAAGCACAACCTTAAAAAACTAAGAAACAGTAAAAAAGTCGCTGCCGACATCTGTGTTAGCATGTTCCTGGTTGTTCTGCACAAATGTGCACATTTGTGGTAGAGTTAGGTAATTGTTCTGTGAAGCAAAGGGTTGGATTACCTTTTTTTTAATAACTGTTTAAAGTAGGGTGTTTTACTGGACTTCAGCTCAACCTATAATAGTATTCACTTGGCAGAGACAAAAACCTGAAGATTACATTCTGCTGATCAATACTTGGAGCATATATTGATTTCCTATTTAGGTGTTAACTTTTTAGCTCTTAGAAATGCTCTTGATATCAATTTTCACCTTGCCTGATGTTCATTATATGCTGAGCATTATGACAGTGAGCAAGCTAGGATCTCATCTGGCGAGACGATTACTTCTGGTGACTTCAAGACTGCAACATGCCAAGATTTACTTGTCGTGTAGCATCATGGTAGCTTGAAATATCTGCATTTAAGGCAATGACCTTTTATTCTAGCCTGGCACAGGCTTCCTCTAGTGTTTCTTAATCTGTGTAGTCAGTCCCTGAAATGATACAATAAGCTAATTAATAGCACTATTTATTACATTCATGTTGTTTTCTCATAATAATTCATAGCAAATGAGTGTGAGGTCCACAGCTCAGCTTGCTGTATGGCCTGATGTTACTTAAGCAATAAGACACACATGATAAACAGTGCATTCCTATGTGATTATGCCTCCAGTAGTGTTAGGAGGCACAAGGTCAAAAGGCTCAGTGACTTTAACTACCTGAGAAGTGCCATGTAATCCCCTGTGAATGGGCTGTCTACAGTGTCTTATTGCTCTATCAGAGAGGGAATTATTTATTTTTAAAGGCAGCTGCATGAATTACATCTGTAATTGGCACAGGTATGACATCACTGACTGCCAATCAGAAATCCTCTTTGTCTTGGATTTTAACACCTTAGTTTCAAGTTCAGGTCATCTGAACAAGCTGATTTTGTTAAAATGGTATCTTGTGCTCCAAGTCTCATCTGCTTGTTTCAGCAAGGAAAGCGTTATTTGTACTTGGTGCGTGTGTTGTGAATTGCTCCGCAGTAGCTTTTGCATCATCATCAGGCACTAAACAGTGACTGCAAAGTCTTAGCAGAGCCGATGACGTGCAAACCATGGCTGGACTCGTAGTGCTGAGAACGTTAATTAGCCATGGAGCGAGGGGAGGGCAGACAGCGAGGTGAGTGCTTCTGGATGCAGGATTTCAAAATCAATGCCTAGCCATCAAATTCTTTCAGCCTAGCACTGTCTTCTCCTCTTTATTGGCAAACATAACCCCAAAATAATAAAATCATCCCGATTTACAGTTATTGTTGGTAGAATAAGTACACATAGGTTACAGCTTTACTAGCATGAGCAGGTGAGGAGCAGGCCACTAAGAAGGATGCTGTAAATCTAAGTAATATTGAGAGGACTGTAGGCAGTTGCTGTCATTTTGGAAGTGGGGGATGAGGAGCCCCAGATGGGGAGATTTCCCCCTTTATCTCCCTCCTTTATGCCCCAGCAGAAGAGAAAGTAAAGGCACAGCCCCTCAGAAGCTCCCAGCAGCCTCCTGGGCTCCTTTACTGGCATCCCTGTCCTTTCGCGGAGGAGAGGAAATCCCTCACTAAATCCCGTGGTCAGTCCCAGGGGTTGTTTTTCCTTTGGGAAATTGGAAACGGATGGCAGAGGTGACGGCTCACCTGCATCTTGCGTCTGCCAGCGAGATGAGAGCCGATGAGAGCATCTGCTCGTGGGAAGGTGTGAAAACCACTGGGTGAGGGGATGCTGTGAGAGTTGCTGTTCGGTTGCAGAGGGATTTGGGGGCAAAGCAAGAGAAATCTTTATCCTGTTAGAGGAAAAAGAAAAAAACAACAAGTACTTTTAAAGGCTTAAAATAAATCTATCTTCATAACCCGACTGCAGTGCTTTTTTCCTTAGCTATGTTATAGAGGCAACAATACCTCTACAGTGAACTCAATTAACCTTCTGCAGCCTTCCGTGTGACAAGGAATCCTAAATCTTCTGTCTTGTTTTTTTTTTATATTTTATTTTATGAGTATATTGCAACATTTGAAGCTACTCTGAACTTAGCATTAATAAATGCCACTTCCTAATTGGTGCCCATTTGTTTGTTTTTCACAGTGAGAAAGACATGGTGGCTGTGAGCAGGATCTAGTGTTCATGGTTGACAAGAGCTTTCCACAAAGGACTGAGGTAACTTTATATTATCATTATTGTTATTACTATTATTAAAAATCTGTTGCTTGTGTGTGGTGCCTTTTGGGGTTTCCATTGTTCAGTGATGTTACAAGGTGATTTTAAGGAATTTAGCTTTGTTTCTATGTATTGTTCTGTACAAATGGATATCCATTGCCAATAACTGTGTGATGCTCCTCTGTCTGAGACCTGATGCATTTTGAGTGTCCTTTGGAAGTGCTATAGGAAAAAGGGTAGGAAGAAAAACCTGTGTATATAGGCTTCCACAGCTTACAAATCTTCCTTCTGCTCTGTGGTACATCCCACTGTACATCGCATCAGGGCACTCGGTGGCATTTGCTCCTGCTTCACTTCTGAGATTCTCACATGAACACAGGCTCTACGGAGCAAAATGTTTCGTCTGGGAGGGAGGATGTCAGTGCTAAATGAGAAAACAAGAGAAATGGATGATCCCCCATAATGCATGCCCTGTAATATAATCATTGTTGTTTGATAGAAGAGACACTTCTAGCAACTCTCAGTGCCCTGCTAGGTATGTTTGGATTTATTATTCAGGAAGGCACAATCAAATATCTTCATTCTGTTGACAAATGGGAGCTGATCAATTCAGTATCTGCTTCTTATTTATAGCATATAGTGGGATGATTTATACGATAGCTGCAGATCTTCCAAACCAGTTTTAATTAGGAGCATTGGCTGCTCTCAGAATGAGAGTCCGTTAGCTTCCTTGTCATACACATCCCCTTAAGACTGGATAGAAATCTTACTCTTTGCCAGGCAATGCTTTTCTGTTTTTGGAATGCTAGTGAGAAAACGTACTTGTGCTTTAGTAGCTCAGAGAATGGATTCACGTTTGCAGCTTTGAAGGGGCAGGCAGGGGAGGTCGAGGAAGGTAACACCATTTATTGCTGTGCCTTGGGGAAACAGCACAGTCCTTGGGCATCAGCATAGATGTCACATGGGAGTTTGCAAATGTTCTAAGTGACTTTGGTTTTGAGAACAAAATAAGCACCAAAGATGCCAAGGACAGGTGCTTGGGCTGCCAGCACAGGTGTTTCTGGATTCTGCTCTGGATTTCCGTGCTTGGAGGAGGATGGATCTGAGAAGGCAGAAGCCCTCATCTCAGTGTACCCTGTGGTTGGAGTGTTCCCAACATTATTTTTTCTGTGTGCGTTGTCTGATGATATAAGTAAGCATTTCCCCCAGCTGTTCCCTTATCCGCAGAGCTGCTCTGGCTTGTGGTCTAATTGGTACCCCTGAGGTACAGCCCGCAGTAAGGAGGTGAGTTCAGCAAAGACACTCGTTTGAGTCTCTATTATTTTCCTGCATCTGGTAGGAATGTAATCCCTTTGAGACCTCTGCCTATCTGTCAAACCTGAGATCAGCCAACAGGTTCAAAAGTTATTTGGGGAAGCAATGAGTGACAGAACAATTGCATGTCTCTTTTTTTTTTTTTTTTTTTTTTTTTTTTTTTCCCTGGGAAACCAGGTTAAAAAAGCGCAGGAAACATAAAGAGTATTTTTTGTGCTTTATGCAGTGTGTGTAGCATGCAGAATGGTCTGTTGTTATGCTTCCACTGATCTTTTTTTGACATGAGCAATGCAGTCGTTCTGTCTTCACATCAAATAAGCCTTTGTACTACTTGTCACCAGCACACAGTGTCTCTGTCTACGTGTAAACTCAATGTTTGCTACATCTGCTTGTCGAAACCGCTGCTGCCTGCAGGTGGGCAGTTCTGCCAAACCTCCACGTGTTTCACAGCAGCGTGCTGCCAGTGATCCGGAGAGCAAGAAAACCTTAGAAAACCTTAAGCTTGAGGTTGACAATGATAGGAAAAGAGAGCACATGAGCACTGGAGCTGGTTGCAGATGCTTAGTGTCACAGGTGGGAGAGGGGAGGCTGGATGAAGTTCATTGCTGCCCCACCAACACTGTATGTAGATGCTTGAGAGGCTGATGGGGAAATGAGGAAATAGGAGATGAGGATGTAAAAAATCCTGCTGCAAACAAGCCTGAAATGACTGTGGTCAAAAGGAAGGATAAATAGGGTAGGGAACAGCAGGGAAATGGTTCCAGGTTTGCAACTGGGAGATGACGGGGTCTGTAGCTGTGACAGCAACACAGCCATGGGTAGTTCACAAATCAGTGCCTATGCTGTGAAAACATTGCGGTCCTCTGGCTGAATGCAAGTTAGATTTGTTTTTTTTTAATCTATGGAAGTTCTGTTTAGGTATTTTTATTTCCTTTTTTGAGCATATTGATAAACCACATTGTTTGAGGAAGCTTTCGAATTATTAACATATTTGGGCTTGTCTTTGAGCCAAATGAAGAGTATTTGGTAAGCTGTCTTTGGATATTACACTAAGTGCTTTTCTACTGCAATTCTAATAGAGTGTAGGGCTGAATTTGATAGTGTTACCTATTAGTGATTAGAAAGTGAAGGGCTTTGAGTGCGTCTGTACTGTAGAATTGGATTTGATTGACCGATCAGGCATTATGCATTTCATCATTTTTAAATTTGGCCTTAAAGTAATGAGATTTCCTCTTTTCCCCAACATTTTGAAAACATATTGAAGGCATGAATTGGGGAGGAAAATAAAGAGGGGAGAGAACAGTTTTGTTCGCAAACACTTAAATTGTACGTTAGTCAGTGGTACAGACTGAACTCTGGCAGAGAAAGGTACTTTTAAATTACCAAAATATTAACATTGTAATTATTGAGCTTGGATGATAGTTATCAATTATGGATCAGTCAGGCTAGCAAAATCACAGTTGCCTGATAGAGACAGGTATGATGGGAACATGTGGGAAGGTGATTGACAATTCCCTCTTCATATTTTCCTATGCTCCTCGCAGCAAAGGAGGCCCCTGGGAGCTGCAAAAGCCCCCGAGGGCTGGAGCATCCCTGCCTGAGGAGGGGACAGGCTCGGTGCCACCAGAACTGAAGTGCCGGCCAAGCTGGATGGCCCTGGGTGGTGAGCTTTGCGTGACACTTGTCACTAGGGAGAAGTGCTGGTGTGCTCCAAGGCACAGCACCTGCGAGGGCATCGCTGCCACCTTCCAACTTTGCCTTCCCTGAGGAGGCTGCAGGGGTTTGTAGTAATGCTGAAGTGATTTCCGGCCGTGGCTCTAACTTTGCTGATGACACACTATCTCATCTTAAAAAATAACTTACCACCACCGCCTCTCAGTTCCACGGTCTGTAAAATGGAGATAACACCATGTCACACTTCTGCAAGGTGTTTTGACATCTATGAAGGAAAAGTGCAACCAGAGAATATCCTGCTACCAAGCGACTCCAACAGGAGCTCCGGGCAGCACTTGCTGTTAGGATACGTATATATTTATTTTTTTCCTTTGATTGCTGAGCCCTCGGGATTGTTGTGGCAGGAGGTCCTGCCCTGTCCCTCTTCATTTTATAAGAACAAGTTGCTGGTGTTACTAACACACAGATGCTTTTCCATCAGTTATTCAGTTTGTATCTGGCCAGCTTCTTGCCTTTTTGTCAGCCACATCTGTTTTCTCCAAACAAAATCAGTTTTGTTTTTACTTTTTTAGTGGAGGGCTGTAATGTGTTTGAATTGTTTGTCATAAACTTTTGAGATTCAGTGACCTTTGTTAATCAGGAAGGGTTTTTTTTTTTGAGGTCTGCAGGAAGAATTAATCATATGTATACTGTTTGCTTTAAAAAGGCTCTGACTGAATTTGGGATTTCCCAGGTAGCCGTCAAAAGGTCAGAGGCTGGAGGCAGAAGCTGTGAGCAGCTGGGAGGAGGGGAGCTGGGGATCGCTGCAGGAGGACAGACCATCTCGGAGCAGTTTCAGAAGTAGGGAGAAACCTGTGGTAACACATGGTGCTGGGGGGAGAGCCCAATGTGTTTGAGAGACTGGCCTCAAGCCAGGATTGTGGAGCTTTTGAGGAAACATTACACAGACTAGCAGTGTGTTATTGTACTCTGCTTGTATTTGCTTGCCATATTCTGTTGTTTCAAAAGCAAGTTTGTGCTTTCAACAAAACGTTCCTTGGCCCTGCAAGAGTTTTAAGTCGTACGTCTCCCAGGCACACGGGGTACAGGAGTCTCTGGAGCTGAAGCTTTGCTTCACAGACCCTGCCAACATCAGGTGTTGTTGAGAGCAGCATGTCCCTGCAAGTGTCCAAGCCTCTATAGCTATGATTATGGGGACCTTATAGCCCCGTGTTAAACCCGTGAAGGTAAAAGAGGTAATGGAGAAAAGGGTAGTTATCAACAGTCAATGTTGTCGATATCCTATCCCACAGTGTCGTGGTGTAAAGGGTCCTGACTAAGGAAGGTCTTTCTCTGCATCTTACAGAACTCTGCATGTTGAAACCAAACTTCTTAATGTTGTTTTAATGTATTTTGCTCTGTGCAGTAGCAGTTTTTACCTGTGAGCCCTTGGCATGATGCTTCTCTATGAAGATAACATTGGGAGATGTCTTACTAATCAGTTGCAGTGCAGTGAAGTTTCATATCCTACTGTGCAGCTTTCTTGGTCACCCCACTTTGCTTCTTCAGGTGATGCAGTGGAGCCTGTTCTCAAACTTGTTTTCAAATTTTTATCAAGTTTTGGAGAATAACTGCATTATGTGTTAGGGGGTAGCGTATTGGGAGAGCTTCACACACATTGCATGACAGATGGGAGAGTTTGCCCAATTTCTTCTGTGCCCGTACAAGAGAGGACATCGTGAGCACCATTAACTCTTCTTTCCCTTGCAAGCAAGCAGGCGTGAGATGGCACCTCACCAGCCATCCATTTACAGTGTGTGCTCTTCACTGGGGGTGTATTTAGGGCCTGATTTCTGCCAGTGTTCAGAGGGACCTTGCTCCAAGGTGGCTTAGAGCCCAGGGGCTTCTCGAGGCTCGTCCTGCAGCAGTGAAGTTTGGGCATTGTCCCTGCTGCTGCTGATTAAAGAACAGGGCTTCCTCTTTAAAGAGTTTGTTCCTCAAAAACATTAATGGAAGAGTTATGGGCTGGAAAAATTTCTATCTGATCCAGAACACACAAAAAGTCTGAATATGAATGATTTAAAGACTATGGGAAAGCATAAAGATGTTGAGGTGAATTTACTACTTTGTTCAGTGCCACAGATTGTTAGAGGGTTCTTCAGCGTGAATTAGAGAAAATTTCCAGTCAAGAGACATTATGGTTTAATTCAGATGTTAGTACAGTCAGGGAGAAGACAGTAGTGTGTTTGCAAAACCAAATAGGATTTCCTGTTCTGAATTGCACCTTGGGTGTATCTAGCCCTGTTTCTATGCAGACAGTGCTGTGTGTGTCTGGTAATAGTTGGCTCCTATTCCAACACCAACCGTGAGTGTTTGTTGTTGAAAAGCCCTATTGGATGTGAGTGAGGACGTTCTCCTGACCTTCCTCTATCTCACTGCATTGATGAATCACCTACATCTGCACCGTGTTCATATTGAGTAGCAGTGAGTTCTGTGGGGCAGAACTATTTTGTTTAAAAACATACATGGTGTTTTTTAAGGGCAATTTTAAGTGTGATCTTTGTCAGAGTTATCCATTGGCCCATTCTTGTACTAAGAAGGTGAAATACTGGAGGTTCTGCTTTATCTTTGTTAAACCACTCGCCACTGAAGTATACCACCCCCATCACTTCTTATTTATCCCTTCTCTAAATTGAATAAGCTACCAGTTCTCTTTTTCTCTTTGCCTCTGGAAATATTTGCAGCTGGTATCTTAAGTTTTTAAGCTTTGCTTTTGCTTTTTTTTTTTTTTTTTTGAGATCAAGTGTGCCAGAGTTTCAGTCGAGGCTGGATATGGTTCCTGGCTTGATATTTTAAGTGTCATTTCTTGTTCTAGTCTCTCTAGATCTCTGGTTTGACTTTGACTGCTTCTGGTTACAGACCTGTGACTTTCCTGGAGCTTCTATTTCTCCTAGAAAACAGAGGTGGCCAAGGAAGTGCGCTGTGCCTGTGCAATTTTTGTGCCAGAAGATTTATTTTAGCCTTCCGGAGGCTTTCTTTCCCCCTGAATCTTATTTCCAGTTTAAGAGTTTCCAGCAGTGGCTCTGAAGTAATCCCGGTGCTCTGTCTCTTCCCATTTTTTTGGCTGAGAATGCTCTGCACTGTGAGTTAGAGGCCATCAAACCAGGGTCTATTGCACATCAGCGATCCACCGGGTGTTTGCAACTCTCTTCCAAAACAGCATTCCTGGAGCCATGCCGGGAGGAGCTGAGCGAACAGATGGGCCGGGAAAGTACCTTGTTCTCGGTGGGTCTGGAGAATGAACTCATTATCCAGCCAGTGGTCTGTCACACAGGCCTCGTTTACCAGTGGCTGGTGTGAAAAATAAACCTTGGAAAGTGGTGTCTTGCAGGGTGTGAGTGCTGTGGGGCCAGGCATGTCGGTGTCGTTCAGTAAGCGAGCTTGTTGCGGATGAGGGATAGAGAGGGAGCCTGGAGAGGCAGAGCATTTATAAACAGGCAGCAAAAAGTTTCATAAAAAATGACAGAAAGTCCATCTTTTGGGAATCAAAAAAAGAGTCATGTGGAGAGGAGCCACATTTTAAGGCTGGCTCTGCGATTTGGACACACCTGATGTGAGAGTGCTATTTCCTTAGGTGGTTTGTCCTGGCAAGAATTTCCTAGAAATGCCATAAAGTATTAACTAAATATGATTTTTTAAAAAAAGCACTTTATTCAAACAAAAAGGACCAAAAGTCCACAGGTGATGTCAGACTGGATAGGTAACCTGACAGTTTTCCATCTTCGTCCTCGTCACACACCAAGTTGGAAACATCTCTGAGCTCCGTGTGGCTCAGCCTCCTGCACCCACAGCCCCAGAGCATCCCCGGCTCTGCGGAGCTCAAACCACACGAGTAATGTAATGTCTTCCCCTGTGTTTCTTGCCCTCGCATCAGCAGGGAGCACACTTTGCTAGAAGCATGGTGCAATTTTGCAAAGCCAGGAGAGATGAGACTTGGGGATTTAGCCAAATGAAGTGTTTGAAAGTTTTGGGGTTTCGCTGATGGGTTGAGGGTTGCAGGAGTCCTCAGTAGCTGCTGCTTTGGTTGTTGTTAAAGACAGGGAAATTTTTGGCACTGGTTTACTCGGAGGAAAATAAAGGTCAGTCGGCAGCAGTCTTGGAAAGGGAAAAAGTGCAGGGCGGGAATGCTTTTGTTTATTCATAGTAAAATCCATTAGGAATATGGGGGAAATTGTTGTCTCTGAGTTGCTCTGTGGGTTTGTAAGTGAATGATAGCATATTAATAGTGTTAAGCTCCTTGCTTCAATAATAATAATAAGAAATCTGGCTGAAAAATATTTGTCTGCCTGTATAATCCCAAGTTTTATTCAGGCAAAGCAGATATTATCCACTTTTGTCATGTGAAAGGGGGTCCTGCACCCGCATGGGAGAGTAGAGTCTCATCAAATAAACCCATATATCTGGTGCTGGCAAGATCTCCTGTGTGGGGAGGAGTAGGAGGATACTTTTAGCTTTGAATCAAGCAGAATGTCATGTTTTTAAAATGTATAAAGATGCCAAAAATATGTCCCCACAGGCTATTGCCTTTTTTTTTTCTTTTTTTTAATAAAAACTCTAGTACCTGACACAGCTGGCACAGTGACGGTGTGTAACCTTTACCATAGGTGAAGGGACTGGAGGCAGACAGATGTTCTAGTGTTGTTGGCTGCGGATTCTGCATTCTGTGCCTGCACGTTGTGCCCAGATGGTCCTTTGTAGTAACGCGGCAGCTTCTAGCTCCTAACGCCCCGTCCCACCTGTTGACACTTACAGTATGTCTCAAAAGAATAGCCGAGTTGCTGGGGAGAGGAAGACAAAAAGATACAGCAGCACTTCTGGCTGTGAAACAAGGCAAGCTGTGTTGTAGCACGTAGCAAGGAAGCCAACAATTACGGATCTCTCCAAAACAGGAGGCTTTATATAAATAATACATTCTGGTAATTCACTAGATTGTGGCAAGTATGGAAATCCAGAAGTTTTTTAGTTGTGTTTTTTTTTTTTTTTTTGTTTGTTTGTTTTTTTTGTTTGGTTTTTTTTTTGTTTTTTTTTTTGTTTGTTTTTTGTTTTTTAATGAAAGGGAGCTTCTGCCCTGAGAAAAATTAGTTGATGCTGGATTGGATTTGGTTCTCCTCCTGCATGCTGAGCTTTATAGAGAGAATAAAAAGGGGCAGAGAAGAACAAATTGACTGGAAACCACCACTTACAAGCCTGGCTTCAGTCCTGCCAACCCTTCCTATAGAAATGAGCACCCCACCCACACCGAGTGGTTGAAATGGAGCAGCCCCAGTGCAGAGGCAGATCTGGAGCATTATCAGAGCAGTTTCACAGGGGTTTCAGCAGATAAACTGCACCCACAATGGCTCCCAAGGGGCTGTCTCCCTCCTGCCTGGCTGGGATGGGACATTTTTCTCCCCTGTGCTCCATCTCTCGCCCATGTCCTCGCAGCAGGAGCAGAATTGCTGCCCGATCCTTCCAGCATTGCCACAGGTCACACTGGCTTCAGCCCTTCACCTGAGAGCTGGAAGTAAAGCCAGAATAAGCTCAGATCTCAGTGTCATTCCCATTAGCCCACTCTGCAGGTGAAAGAAGCATCTTCAGAAGTGAGATGTACAACTGTAGGGCTTCACTGCTTTTCTTAAAGGTCTGTGGGGAGCTGCCAGGCTGAACATTGAGCTGGTGCAGTTTGCCTGGCGTTACAGACCTCATAAGGATTACATTGACTCCCAGCAGTACGAAAATAAAGTAATAGTTACTGTTTTCTAATAAATCATAACTTGCAGTTATAAAACTGAGCACTGACTCAGGCTGATGTTGGAGATGGTTTGGTTTGTACTGGTTCAGAGCAGGAGAGCGGCGCAGCAGGGAGTTTGTTGGCTGGTGCACCATGCAGACCTTTGCGGCTGTTTAAGGAATCGTGCAAAATATTTTGCAGGCAGACACTTTGCAAACCCCAGAAAGTGTTTTACAGATTCTTCTATAGAGAAAGTTGCCATTCAGTGGCATGGTTTATTTATTTTGTTTGGTTTATTTGGGTTATTAAACACGTTTTATTTATAGAGTGTGCTTTCTAGAGAACCATCTGCATATATGTTCTTAAATAAAACACGCGGGACTCAGCAGATGCTGGGTTGCAGTTTGTTTGTGTTTGGCCATGCTGGGTACCCACAGCAGCTCGGTGGGATTTGTAGAAGCAGTTGGACCTGAAGAGAAGAGCCAAAGTCTCTGAGCTTGCAAAGAGAACGTGTGTGGCTCACTCTGGGCTCCATCCGTGGCTGCAGATCTCTGCCAGTCCCTCGTGCCACCAGGCAGCTCCTCACCTGCCGCAGTCCTTTCCCAGCTCAGTTTTAGTGCCTGATCGAGAATGACTAACTCTAGGGATAATCCTTTGGAGTATAAACATGGAAGGATCTTGCTAGTAACCTTGTGTCATAAAAAAGTGTGAATTTGTGTGTGTATGAATTTGTATGTGTATGAATTTTTGCACCATCTGTTCCCTTTCCTGCGGCAGAGAGTGAGATTTTTATCTCCTTTGCTCAGTTCCAAACAGGTACATGTGATACTGATGTCCACTACGATGGAGTACAGATTGCAGGGATTTTTTCTACTAGAACGTATCAACACATGGGCACAGGTGTATCAATGCAATGCAGGTAGAAATCTATTACGATTATAAATACCGTTCTGCCTTTATCTCCTTGTCATCCTCTTAATTAAATTGAAATCCCTAAGATGTTTTCAACTTAAGAGTTGGTTTTTTTCCTACTGAGAAGCCCAAGTAGAAGGAATTGTGTGCATAATGGTGTGGACAGCTGGCAGAGCTGTACAGAAGTACAGTTTCTGTATTTCTGGGTAGGTTTTGTCCTAGCAATCTACAGAGCAGCCAGTGGGCAAGGAAACCCTACTTATAAGAGCAATTTCTCATGTTTATTAATACCCTGAAAGCTGAAATAAAATATTGCTAATCTCTGCTGCTCACAGTGCTTGGATACTGAGCCATTGCAAGGAAAGAGAAGTGTAGTTTAGTTATACTCTGATTATAACGGGTTTTGAGAGAACTCAGATTATCATCCAGGACAAAAGTCTCTAATTAGAGTCTAAGAAAGTGAACTTAAAACTCTTCTGCTTTCCTTCTAAACCTTTGGTCACGTAGGGCTGCTCGACTTTGCGCACCAGCTAATTTTTCCGGAGCAGATCATCTGCAGAAACCTGCCAGCAAAGTTCTTAGTGTGGTTCAGGTCATCAGAAGCCGTTTGCAGCATGACCTGCGTGCGGCTGCTTCTGCAAACTGCTGCTGGGGCCAAGGGTTTCATCTCTTTGGCTGTCTGTGGTATTCTGGGGGGAAAAAAAGTACTTGTGTCTGGACTGTGGCAGAATGCTGGCTTGGTCACCTCCAGAGTGAGGCAGTGATGGGCTTTTAAGGATGCTCGGCTCTTCGGAGAAGCCGCCCTTGGTGGGTAATCCCAGCGTGATGCAGTCAGCATTGTGGATGGACTTGGGACTTAAATGGACTAATGCATCGACACCTTGCAAGCTGCATTTTAAAATTTCTTGCCTTCCAATTGTATTACTTTCGCAGTCATTGCAGCTCCCAACAGAAGCCCAAGTGTTGTTTTATGCAGTCATTGATCAAAACAGGATACAAATTAGGTCCTAAAATTATATGTATAATGTGGGGAAAAATTTACATGTATAGATGGAAACCTTTCAAATGACAAAATTTTGTAGCTGAGGCTATTGTGATTTATTAAGATGAGCTGTAGATTTTGTATGGCAGCATAATTCAGAGTTTTCACATCTTGGCATTTCAAATAATTTTAATTAAGCAATAGATTTACAATTTGTTCCACAAGTATTACAGTCTGCTCAGATTACGCACATTTTCTGTAGTTTTTGATTTTACTACTGTATTCATTTAGCTCAGCAAATTTATAAAACTAATTAAAACAGAAGTACTTTTTGATTCAAATCCTAAATGAAAAACAATGATCTAATGTAAAATGATGCTTGCAGAGAAAATAAGACCAATTGCAACTCTATAGGTATTTTATAACTTAGTTTTTTAAACTAAAAGCAATTACTTTTGTACCGGATTCTTGGCACAGTCTTTCTTGTTTTCATGTTTTGTGATGCCAAGGGAGCGAGAGATTAGGATCTGATTCAGCAACACACTCAAACATGTCTAACGTAACCATGTAATTAGTGCTCATTGAATTCATTGGGTTTCTTGTTTCCTGAGGCACTTGTCTGACCTGAGATGGTGTTTTAGACCCCCGAATTACGCCTTCGGGTCTCGGTGCATGTTGTGCTGCTTCCCAGTTCTCTTTAAGTCGTGTGTAATTGCAGGAGTGAAAAAAAGCCGCGGTTCCTGGGCTCTTGGCATCCCCAGGCAGCATCTTCACACCAGGATTTTTCCTCATCTTTGGAATCCTTCCGTCCCCAAGTTAGTGCTGACAGCTGAGATTCGTTGCGATATGGAGAGCAAGGAACGTGTAAGGTTGTTTGAACTCATTTGAAGACACGCCGTTGCAGGTTTAAACACCAATTACCGCGTTTCAAGTGACAAATCTGGAGGGGAAAAAAAGATGATCATTTAATAAATTTATTATGAAGGCAAATGACTCAGACATAAATCAAACTGCTTCATTAAGGGAGAAACTCAGTCAGCTAAATACAGAGGTGACAAAGGTTAACTCCACAGTCATGGCACCAACTCTGGCATCATTTCTCCTGAGCTCTCACCGTGATCTGTATTGCAGTGGCGCCTGGTGTTGCCGTCCCCTCATCCTCAGCATTTCTCGCATCACCTTTTGCAACATCAAAAGCAGTCGAGATGTTAGGAGAAAATCATAATCCTGCTTTAGACAGATGTAGAATTTGAGACTTTTGGTTTTTTTTCCTGTGTGCACCTGGTGCAAACCGCAGCATTCCCAGCTCCTCTGCGATGTGTTTAGCCACCCCTTTCCCAATAATCCTCCCAGAGCAGGGTCCTGGTCCTGCTGTTGTCCAGATCTCTTATAAATTAGTAACTTAACTGTCTCAGCTGATGTCCTTGCAGTGCTGGGAGCTTCTGCCTTTATCTGAACTGTTACCCATACCATTCCTGTGTTTTCTCCTGCTCCAAGGCTGCTCTTTGCCCACGTTGCTCGCGTGGCTGCTGCGGGACAGGCCTGCCTGAAAGATGTTTTGCATCTCCCACGTTTGGGCACCCGTGGGCCACCCTGTACAGGCCAGGGTGTTTGGCTGATGCTGTGGGGCTGTTTTCAAGGAGAACAATATGTGTTTTGGGCTATTTCACAAGCCGACATGTACTTCTCCGCATGGTAGTTAATACACAGAAAGAGGCAGTGGGGTGCTCTTGGGGATGGGTGAGCCATCTCAATTATCGTCACCTTGTTTGCAGATGCCATGTTATTTTTTTATACTCTGTGCTTTGGGAGTTCATGAACAACGGTGGTGATGAAGGTGTGTATCAGCTGTGGTGAAAACAGAAAAAAAGCACAGGAAGGTTTTGGCCAGACAAAGACAAAATGGGATAATTTTTCAGTGCCTTTGAAGCTTTTAGAATTGATGGAGGTGTGGTGAAGATTTTTAAATAACCCTGATAAAGAATTTATGCATCATTCTGCTTAGTGGGATGCTCTGCTCACATGTGCAGCCTGACTCTCTTAATTGACTTATACCTTGAGCACAAACAGGGCAGGCAGAGAAAGGCAGCACGAACACCAACCCACCATATGTTGTTTCTAATGATTTGAGAATAGTGGGTGTGCGCATCGGTCTCCCAACACATTCTGTAGGCCAAGGGCCTGTGGCACTGCAGCTGTTGTGCTTTTAATTCCCCCATATTCTCCCCTCCACGGCTGAAATCTGCAGCCGGGAAGCTGAGGATGCTGTTGCCGTGATACGCCTTTGGGATGCGGCTCTTCTGTGAGGATGCACTTTCTGCCACCTATTCTCCCCCAAGTTATAAGGCCCGGTACCGGTGCCAAGGAACATGGTTACGGTTTGGGGATTTTGGGTTTTTCCAAGCCTCCAGCATTAAATACTTTTCATTGATGTGGCAGAAGCCATTGCATTTTCCAGACTTAGGGTTGGTCCCAGTGCCCTGCTTCTTTTGCACATCGATATTTTGCAAGGTAGTGCCTGAAATCGACAATTGGAAGAGACAGTAGAACCATGTCACCGCACTATTAGTTCACATTTTTATAAAACAGCAGGAATTCAGAATGCAGCTCTTAATGTCTCATTCAAGCAGGCAGTAACATTGAAATGTGTTTTATTTGATGCTCAAGAGACACGCACTAACATTTATAGTGACAATAGAAATCTACTTGTATTCCAAACTCTTCAGGAGAAACACTGAATGCTTTATTCAAAATAATGACATGTAGAATTGCTGAATCGCTTTTCTAGAGCGTCTATCCTGGAGGAAAGTCAGCACCGTCATTCTAGTCATATTTCTAATAATTAAATAACATCTAAGTGAGGTGTGTGTCTTGGTCTCTAATGCAGAAAGGGGATAACCCAGGAATACAGAGGGGAGATGCACCAGGATGGTCCCAGCTCTGCTCTGGTCCCTCTTCTGCTGCATTTTTGGGGAGAGAAGTTGTCACCCACTACTGAGTTAAGGTGGCAGGGATGCGTAATAACAGGCAATAAGGAGAGTTACACTTTATTAATCTGACAGACAGTGTTTATTTGTGATATTTTTTGATACAGTGGTGAATTATCCAGCAGCAGTGAAGTCTTGGGCGTAGGTGACCTTGTGGTGAATCTTGGCCGTTTCCTTTTGCGAAGGGTTAAAGGGAGGCTCGTTTCATTTTTATGGAACTCTGAGGTCTCTGTATGAGCTCCACAAGAAGTAGCAAGATTCTGCTGTTACATTAAATATAAGACCTGCTATGTGTTAAAATAAAGTGGAAGTCAGTGTTAAATTGGCACAAGGCAGAAATTGCCCTCATATTCTGAAAGAGGCACTGGTGCTACACAGAAAATAGTCTATTTGGAGATCATTCTGCTGATATTTTTTTCCGCTGTATCTTTTTGGGGAGGAAAACAAGCTCTCGGTGGCTGAGGAGTTCATTTTCTCCTGCTGCTGCTTTTTTCATTGAAGTCATCATAATCCTCCATTTGTGACATCAGAGTTACTGGCTAGCGAGATAATTATGATTTCACAAGCTGAAGATTATGACCTTCAAATGAGGAAGGCACAGTGGGGAGGACAGATTCCTAAGCAACAGCCATCAGATATTTGTGAAATATTTGCGAAAATGTCCTTGCAGTTTAAAAAAAAAAAAAAAAATGAGGGAGAGAGGGCAGGAGGGAAACATCCAAAAAATATTATCAGCAGAATGAGTTGCCAGCCAGCGTTTTTTTTCCCCAAGTTTTCCATTTGGTGCCCATGATTCTCTAACCTGTCTCATTTAGCCTTAATGAACACAAGACTTTTTTTTAGCATGCCATATGTGCTGTGGTCCTTTGGAAAAAAATGCATCCAAATAACTTATTTTTTATGTTCTGATTCTACCCAATCATAATTTACATTTTGCACAGTTTGATGCCCATCTGCAACGTCTTTACTATCAGAAAAGGTAGTAAGAAAGGGAGGAAAAAAGCATAGGAACATGTTGAATGACACAAGAAAACCTGGTTGGAAGAAAATAATTTTTGTCCCGGTGTCAATAAACAACTCAGAAAATGGGTTGAAATCCTGTCTCCGGGGTGGGGCAGCTCCTTGTATCAGCAATGCCTTGAGAAGATGAGGCCCAGCAGTTGTCCGTGTGTCCCTGGGGAGTCTCTAGCTCTGTAAGGAGGTGGGCGAGTGGTCCCCCTGTGGCTGGGGAGGCTGAGGAGCAGCCACATGTCTTGAAAATGAGCCTGGCCTCTTAGAACGAGGTTTAGAAACATGTTCTCTGCACAGAGAAGTTGTGCCTCATCTGGATCCTTATTTGCAGTTACAGGACAAGCTAGTTAATGACCACACACTCTCCCTTGTCCAAAGCTCCTTGCAAACATTTCATCTTGAAAAGGTGGAAGACCTTGAAAGGACATCTCTTCCTCTTCAGTCCTCCCTGTCTTTTAGAACACCAGAATTATGTATTTTTAATTTGGAGCTTGGCAGGAGGAGGAGGAAAGGAAGGAAACACCAAAGGGAGGTCTCAGACTGACAGCTCCAGGAGTACGTTTCCACCATGAAACTTTCTGCCTGATGGACTCTGAGCTTTTCTGCATCCTCACGTTCTGCCGAGAGCCATATGGGGCCACATTCTCAATGACTGCAACAAATGATGACAATTCATTACATTTAGAAAACAATCAGTGTTTTCCAAACAAAGCTTCAACTGTAACAATCCAAATTAATCACATCAAGCCATTGGAGAGCCCTGATATGGCTGGGCTGAAGGTCTGGCATCTCTGCAGCCCACCTTGGCTTCCCCATGACCCCGCTCTGGACAGAGTGTCAGATACAGGAGCTGGGGCTCTTGTAATGTCCCAGTTCCCATTTTTCTTCCTAATCACCTCAAAGGTCTGTTTTTCCTTTTAGTAGCCTGAGTCAGAAAATGTCATGGATCCTTTGCCTGGAATGGTACTGATTTAGAAACATTTCATTTTGCTAACATAAACTGACAGGCATTATTACAGCCTGTTAAGACCTTCAGTTACTTCATCTTGGATTTTACAAATTCAGAATTTAACAATTGGTTGCGGTAGTCAGTGTGGTGCTTTCAGCATTTTCTTACTTACATGAGACAAGAAGAGAAATTCTTGGCTTTATCTTACTTCTGGGTGCTTTGTTTGGATATGAGAAGCAGTGGGAGGTGAAGGGCACGTGAGGGACCACCCAGCGGGCGATGCACAGTCTGGCACAGGGGCTCGGCTCTTTTGTTGAGGTAAAGAGGAAAGGTTTCTTGAAATTTGGTATAAAAGTCAGGGTTTCTCTGTAGGTCAAGACCTCCTCCACCAGCCCAGGTCATGTTTAACTCTGTTTTTGCTTCCCCCACTCTAAAACAGGGATGTGGTGTTTGTACGTAGCTCTGGGACTCAGGAGATACTCACAGTATAGATGGTGTATTGGGGATACTTCATCACAGGTGATGGAACTTTAAGCTCTGCAATCTGAATGCTGGAGCCTGAAATACTCCAGCTTTTGTTGTGAGGGCAGCTTTGCGAAGCAGAGAAAGCAGCTGTATCCAGGAGCTCCACGTGGCCAATTTACAGGGAGAAGTGCAAATCGAATCCAAATCCTCCCGTCCCACTTGAATCCACGGCAAACTGCTTGTGATCAAGACACAGACTAGTAACTATTTGTATAAAATATTTAGTGACTAATTTCTCATTACAGATGCTTTTGGGAATACTGTAAGCTGCTTGCAGACAATTGAAAAATTAAGGAAAAAAAGAAAGGAAATTATTGAATACATTATTCACTGCACATGGTTTGACCAGCTTTAGGCACTGCAGTGTTAAACCACAAGACAGGTCCCTGCAGAGCATTTGGAGTGGCTTTACCCACTAGTAGAGAGTAAAGTAGCAGTAATACCATGACAGGTACCACAGGAACAAGTGTATATATTGCATAACAGAATTAATTTAAAGTTATAGCTTGAAAATGTTGTGGTTGGAGTGAGAACCGAGTGTAGGACTGAACCATTAACCTCCCTGAGCCTTCCTCCTGTGGTTGGCATTACTCAGGGCAATAGAAAATATATTTTTTTCTGGTTGCTAAATAAAAAACTCCGTTTACTTATTCAGTTTCACTTTTGCTGAACGTGCATCGGTGGCAATGAACTGAAAAAAAAGCAGAATAAATAAGTACAGACAATACATGGAGGAGTTCAGTTATAATTTTCCTCTACTGAAACTGCCTTTTAACAACTACATCTTCTGACTGACAGCTTATTAATACTAATTACATTAGATATATGCAACATAACTAATGCACTGGTACTTTCAATTATCTTCCCTTGTCTTCATTCCTTCCCCTGCTCTCCCATCCTCCCTTTTCATGCCCCATAACCGCCACCTTTGGCTGCAGCTCAGAGTAAGTGGATCTGTCTGTCCATGGGCAAAGTCTTTTATTTCTTACATGGGCAAGAAATGCTGAAAACTCGGGTGAGTGTTTATGAGGCTGAGTGGTGAGAGGTGAGCTTCCGGCCCTGGAGATGGTGGGGAATTGCTTTGGATTTTGGGGGAATTTTCTGTGGAGGTTCTCTGAAGTTCCTGTGGAAATCCTCCAAATTTCACATGGAGGTCCTGTAAATTTCCGATGGAGGTACTCTGAAATGCCTGTGCAAGTCTCCAGCTGTCTCAGGCTGTTGTGGCCTCCAGCCCTGGTTTGTACATCAATTTTTATGGCTTTTCCAGAGTGCGATGCAAACCTAGTGCTAATCCTGGTGAATCTGCAGATGTTTTGGTGTTTTGACATTGGAGCAGCACTGATTGACCCTCCTAATTATCGGCTCTGAAGAAGGATTCTGTGCCCTGGCCTTTTTCTTTTACAAAGTCACAGTCCCCCCAGGTCCTTGTTTAGACCAAAGTTCCTCATATTGTCTCGGCTTTGTTTTTGTCTTTTTTTTTTCCCCCATATCTAATGAACTGTCAATTGTTTATGCAAATCAGGGTAGAAGAGACATTTAAAGGTTATTTATAATGCTTGAAAACATTGAATCAATCATGCCAGCTTTTACAGCTCCCTCTATCCAAGTGTCATTTAGACCTCTAACTTCTTACATTATATTGCTGTAATAGTTCATGTAAGAAGACAAATATGTTTTGATTTTTTTATATAAGCTTACTGATTGCTAAAACATCTATGACAGTTGACATGGAAATCATGGAGGTTTTGATTAGGCTTTTCTGATATGTAAATGTTTGTAAATGACTTACATATATATAAAAGTTCTATTTAAAAAGCAGGCAGTATTAGCAATAGTGTCCCATAGCAGTTACAGTTTAAAGAAAGAACCTGAGATGAATGTTTGTGTAACATGTATTTAAAGTAACTCTAAGAGTAACCATTGACTACTCTATGCAGAAAGTTAGTGGAGAGACCCTTTAGTATTTACCAAATACTTACACTGGGCTGCTACACAGTCAGTGTGCCTTGCCTATAATATTTCATAATTGCTATAAATTAGACTGGAACCATGGTCAGACACAAAATGAAGTGGTTGTCCAGTAAAAAACTCGATAAAATTGGTCTAGGACCATGAACTTGCAAGTGATTTTCTATACCAGGTCCTTGCACAAGGATAGCTGGGGCTTGCTCCTTGCACTGCTGATGACAAGTGGTGTGTGTGTCTCTGTAGAGCCTTTTCTGTGCCTGCTGTCTTTGAGATGTCCTGAACGGTGCTGGAAGGCAACGTAGGGGGCAATAAGATGGCCACATCCCTTGAGATTTATTGTTTTCTGTGGAGTAAGTGAGTATGTTTTACCTGTGTCCATAAGAAAGCACCATGGGGAGGCTGAGATGATGCAGGTGGTGGAACTCACCCCTACATGTGGTCCTGCTTTGAGCAGCCCCTTGTGGGCAGGGATGGTGGATGTTGCTCTGGCACTTTGTGTTTGCGGGGTTTTTCAGTCATAAAGAAAAATGACTGATGATGAATCTTTCACCTGTCCTCTGCAGAAAAGACAAAGAATTTGTGCTTGCTGGTTTAAACCAAGCTTTGGGATCTTTAGACACAAAGAGAACTGACAGTGTTTTGCTGCGAGGCGGGCTCATCCCTCTTGGGCTTTTAAACTGAACTTAATTGATAGGTACAGCTGTACTTTTTACAGGAGGAGAGATACTGGTGGAACTAGACAGGAGTTGCACCCAAAAGAAGGAGGTTTGAAATCAATATTTTCAATTGGCTGCTAATTAAAGCTGAATCTTTCCTAATTTCAGTGTTTTGAGCCCATTAAGCTTTTTGAGTGGTTTCCAGAGTGGGAATGCCAGACTGAAAAGAGGAATATGGTTCAGTGTTGGGGTCCTTGTCAGGTCTCCTCTTGGTTTCAGCCTCAAAGAGCCAACCTGTTGTTTTCAAATAGCAAGCTTGCTCTTGTGGAGCATCTCCCGTCTTCTACAAGTCGTACAGCTTTGGATCAAAAGACAGAAAAAGACGGGATGGAGGAGGTTCTTGTTGCTGGTCCATCTGCAGCCTTGGATCTTGCTTTTGTGTTGTGCCCTGCTGGCATTTCTGCTCAGTTTGATGGAGTTCAAGGCTCTGTTAATTCGCCTGCTTTTCTTTCATCTTTCAAAGTAAATTAACAGTTATTTCAGCGGTATCATGGCAAATCTGTAACGTTTATTTTGAAAAGGAAAAAGAGCTCAAAAGATTACCTAGGTGTCCAGCTGTGATAATATTACTTGCCTTGTAAAATGCCGTAGGTACACTTGGAAGATGTAAAACAAATTGAGGATTACATTAACTTCCTTCTGATTTGCTAAAATTATTAATTCAGTATCACCAACTATCAAATATTGTAGGGTTACTATTTTTTTAAGTGTAAATGCATAGCTGTTTTTGCTGTGCATGGTAAAGTACTGCCTTCAAGCCAATAAACCCTGTTTTGATTGTATCTGTTGTAGAGATTGGTTTGTGGGGTTTTTTTGCTTTTACTGTTTTTTTCTTTATAATATAAGATTATAGTAGCCTGCATTCATGTTTATCCTAATAATTAAAAGAATTAATGTTGCACAGCAATGTGATTTTGCAGCATGATAGTTTTACCTTGGAGATTCCCAAATTTTTTTCAATTTTTTTACCTCACTGCACGGCAGATTTGTCTTACATGTTACGCAGTGAGCAAAGACCCTGTTCACATCCGAAACAAGTTGGTGGTGGAACTGGAAACATGTTCCCCCTTTCCAAAACTTTGTAATCTAAAACATCACTAACAATTTTGGAAATGTGACTCCCTTTTTTTCAAACAGTTAATTTCAGTGGTTTAGCTGTTCTATGTAGCATCCAGTGTCAGTGTTGGAATGTGCTCTGGTTGGAGTCTCTGCATGCAGCCACTTTTGGAAGGGACTTGCTGCTTCAATTTGCGCTATTTTAAGTTCAGCGGTCAAGCAGTTTCAGTGGTCTTGGTTCTGCCACTTCAGTGTTGGCTTCTGACTCTTCCCAGAAGTTTGCGTTTGGGAAGAACTGCAGGGTTTGTTATCGGAGGACACTGCGATTGCAGTGATTTAGAAAAGGATGGCTGACTCACAGCTCAAATACACAGATCTGGAGCAGGTGACACAAAACCCTATTTAAATGTTTTTCAGCTCTCATGGGTTCAGACTGGAATATTCCATTTTTCTGGTGGAGACATGGGCTTATTGTTTATTCATTGTTCTGTAATCTCAATGCACTGGAGCAGGGAGTACAAAGAAAAGGTGGAAATAGCTGGGAGCAACTATTATCCACCACAATGTAGCGATGGCTTTGGGGATGGCGAGCCTCACCAGTTATAGAGACTCACACCAGAGACCCGAGCTCCTGTACGAGGCAGGAAAGGGAATGAAGCATTCATCCAACAGATTAAAGAAATGCAGTTATCTGTTGAGGCAGAATCCTGAAGTGTCTTAACACCAGGATTAATACAGAAACATATTTTCCACTTCAGGTTCCCTATTTAGGCTTCGTTAATCCATGTTTCTAGGGCAAGCTGTAAGACACTGTGGTCAATGGTTTAGTCACCTGTGGGCCCACGCTCTTCTGTCTGTGCTTTGCCACACATGCTTCCAACACAAAGCGATCGTTGGTTAAATTCCATGGCCTCTTCCATTAATCAGGAACAACTTGAAATCATAAGAGCACTGTGGCATTTCTGTTAATCAATAACTGAGCTATTAACTTTCTACTAATATATTGTTCTTTAGTGTGCAGAGAATGAAAACATGTTGATCACCTGGACTGACCCTACCCAGCGCCCACAAGGGTTGCTGGGGAGATATCCTTGGACTTCAGCGGGTGCCTGGGGATGCCCTCGAAGTGGTTCTGAGAGTTATAAGAAAAGCGGGAATTCCAAAGCCCCTCACATTGCTGCTATTTTCAAGGTTTCGAAAGCAGCCCTAACCTCAATATTGGCAGGCCTGGGTTGTTTAGGCTTTTTTGAAGATGTCATCTGACTTCTTTTTCCTTGAAAGTTATTTATTAGTAAATTTGATTCAAACCTGCCTTTTCAACTAGGAGAGAAAGTACCTACGACACTTAAAATACTTTAAATTGGTATATGAAGGATATAGTAATTTTGGACAGACACCGCTGACCCTTTTTGGGACCAACGTTCTTCCTCTGCCACCATTTCTGTAGCAGGAGGGAGAAGCAGGAAGCGTCACATGTTCCTGCTCCTTGCAGGTCAGTGGGACGCGTTGATGTTTACCCACCTTTAACAGTGAGGTCTGGCAGATCTCTGCTAGGGTCCTTCACAAATGGCTTGCAGCAGGAAAATTCGATAGCAATAAAATTTTACAATAGCAGAGCTCTGATAATGAGTTTAACAAATAATTAGCTGCAGTATCTTTTTATTTTATAAAAGTACAGTAGTTGGTGAACTTGTTATGCCATAACTAGGAGCTCATTTGCAAACAAAATTCAAGGGTAACAAATACCTTAAGGGGATGTTTTTAGGAGCATTTCATGAAATCTTAAATCAGAGGAAGAAAAGTCAGGAAATGTAAATTTTCTTCCCAGATGTGTTACACACCTCCTGTGGGACTGGGGACAAGGCAGGATCTGGAAGTCAGGACTGAAGTTGGCCTCATTTGCCAGGATTTGTGTTCACTTACAAATTTTAGGCTTTTCCATGTCACTGGAAATGGCACTGTATCCCCATTTTATTTTGCCCAGCTAGTGAAATACATATTGTTTTTCTATTCTGTTGCTTAGTTTGATCATTTTAGAGAAAAAAAATAATGCATTCCTTTTGCTACTACAAGAGGGCTATATCTCAGCAAAGAGGGTTTTTTTCTTTGGTTGTGATATTTTTGATTTTTCAGTCTCATGGAGCGGGTAGTAATCCTAACAAAGCTGGCAAAAAGTATTTTGTGGGCTGCTCGGCAAACAGCAGGAGGTACCTTCTATGAAGCCATGTTCTCCATCCAAGAGCATTTCCAGTAATTTTTTTCTGTTGTTTATATGATTATTTGAAGATGGTTTATGTGGTTAACACTGTGTTTTCTCCAAAAATCCTTCTCATTCTCTCCATAATGGAGAAAGCAATAGGACAAAGAGAGCTGGTTTTACCCTTGTCCTGAAAAAAACCTTTTAGAAAATGATAATGGGCTTCTAACAAATGGGAAAGCTGGTTATCATTGGGGAGAATTAATCTTTGACTTGATTGAGAATACCTATGCCGAATTATGAGCTACAATATCCATCTGCTTGCTGTTATCCAGCAACATAGATTTATTGTGACATTTCAGAGAAGGAGTAAGAAAACATATGAACAACTGTTTTGGTTCATTAGCCCTTTATTGGTAAAGCACGGTGCTCAGTGATGTTAGAGGTGTACGAAAAGACAATCCTTCGACTGAAATCGGTACAATCGTTGCATTTACAAGGCTGTGCAGAGCATCCCCAAGGACAAGGTTACAGATTAGCTACTGCTTTATGTTACTTGACTGTGAGATGGTTCTTTTCACTGATGTTAGAGTTGATCAGCCAGTAGCTCCAGGAGATGGCAGAAAATGTTGGGGTACATCCAGAGCCCTCTGGATAGCAGCTGCGTAGGACACCAGACCGGTTGCCATTGTAAGCCCTTCATCTGCGGCAGGTTTGTATAGAGGAAAATCCATCTGTGTTGTCACTTTCTTTTCTCAGAAGTATTTATTTTTAATCCACTGTAGGGGGCTATTCCATGGGTACAACCACAGAGGCTGTTGATTTATTTGCAATTAAGGATCTCAGAGTCAGCCTTCTGAGCCAACTCCCTTTCATATGGTAGAACCTTTGGAAATGCACTTTAGGTTTATGACACTGGCTTGGTTTAATTTAATTTACTGTTCACTTAACTGATTATTCAAAATACCAGATGTGACAGACGCTAGATTGAGCTGAAATATTACTTCACGGGCATGTTCAAGGCATAGAATATGCTCTCCGTATGTGAAGGTACCGAATGTCCCCTGTTTATGTCCAAGAGTTTGGTTTTGAAAGGACGGTGGTGCTGAGCAGGAGACAAGGTCCCTTATTTCTTTTGTAACCTTTGTAACAGCTGATGTGAGAGTTTGACCCAAGTTCTGTTGTGTGAGATATAACATGAACATCTAAAAAGGCCATCAGCAAAGGATTTGTCATGTGTAAAACATTTGTTGTTGAGTATTTACTGATGTTAGGCTAAGTAATTTTTCTAGAAGCTTAAATAAGTACAGCAAAGTCAGACAATAAAACAGTGGCAGAAATGTGGAACATCCCACGTTTTTAAGAGTACGTTGTCTTCTGATGGCTGGGACAGTCTTACTGAAGTGAGAGGTCCAGCAGAATGGCATTAGTTAAAATGTGTGTAAGTCACAAATACCTGCTGACGTTATGGTCATTGGTGCACTAAAACCTCAAGCCAGGGTAAGGTACAGGTGCTCCGAGAGCTGGTCCTTAGCGGTGGCATTGGCCATCAGGTAGGAACAGAAGAGCTGCAGATGTCTGCTGGGGCCTCCCTCCTTTTCTCTCAGCACTACATTTGCCCTTTGAAGCAGGATGATATGTTGAGTCAAAACAAGAGCAATGGAGACATGATTAATTCCAGGATTACCACTAATTCAGCAGGCAGGAGATCTTGCTTCTTTTGGAGAAGCAAACATCCAATGCCCATCATCAATACCTTTGAAGTTTATGGTCTGAGGTTCCTTCATGTAAGGGCAGGACTTGTCTAGGGTACTCATCTAGACCTTCACTATTAAAGAAAGATTAAAAATTAAACTTTGAGTAATGCAAGAACCTGAACTTCGAACTCCCATGTGCCAGTGAAATGTTGATCTGCTCTCAGCAGTACCCGATAAAGTCAATCTGTCTTCCTTGCCTAGTTAATTTTTAATCATTTTGATGGCTAGAAGAGCTGTGATAGGTGAGAGTAAGCAAAGGAGGCCTTATCTCCTCATCCCCTAGATCCCAATGGGGAACAACATGAACTAAACTTCTATCATTTATATTCTGTATTATCCCCCTGTGTTTATTTATTGAATATTTGGTACGTAGGTGCGTTCTCTGAACTGATGTTCAAGGGTAATGGTACACCAAAAAATCTGCTTGTGTGTACATGTTCACAGTATTACTGTCAAGTTGTTAATGGGAACAGTATTTCCTAGGTCTACAGCAAATGTTTATAGCAGTGCTGACCGGGAAAGGGGATTAATGTGATCAAAACCAAACCCACTTTTAGCTCCAATTTGAGGGTGATTCAGTAGTCTATTCTGGGGTACATCTCTCAAACTTCTTAGAAATATTTAAAAGTAACCTTTAAAGCATTACTTTTAAGATAATGTTTTGGTTTCACTATTGGTAGTTTTTGCAATATTTCTGTCATTCTGCATCAACACTTACAGACCATGCGAGGATGTAAAGATTAATGCCTTGTGTCAGCACAGCACTTAATGTGCTGGATTTTATCATCGTTGTAAAGGGTGGGAACTCAGAGATTTTAAAGCACATCTCCATTATGTGGACAGCCCCAAATTGCAGTGCTGAGATAACAGCAACCCCAGGCTCACGCTCTTGTCGAACCAGGGCTACCTTACCCCAAACCACTCTAGACCTTCCTCTGCCACCACCTCACTGCTGGGTGGGAACAGGACAGCTCTATTATGCCATCTTTTTTTTTTTTTTTTTTGTGGGTCCAGACAGCCCCCATGAAGAGACCAGTTGAGATCAGCAAGACCTAAAGGTGCAGGTGGCTCCTGGGGGAGGTGTGTTAACAGTGGCCAAAGGACCTCAGAGGAGAAATGTGGGAGGTAGAGGGTCCCCAAGTGGCTGCAGAAGATAGAAGGGGAAATGTCTTCACTGTTCCCTTAAACATGGACTTTTCAGAAGCATTTGTGTGCCCAATTGCACTGAAGTCCGAGCTGTCAGGCAACTAAAGGGCTTTCAGAGCCTAACCCCAATTATTTATCTGTTTGTAGAAAAAGGCTGGATCAGCAAGAAAATGTAGAAGAGATGAAGCAAGATGCTGCAGATGCAATATAGAGAACTGAAGCATGCACTTCTATCACTAGATTACCCCAACATGTGCGTAACTCATTTAGGCAACTGCAACCAGATAACATAAAATTCCCATTTTTTCCCCAAGGTGGGACAGGTTTCTTTGCCTGGTCTCAGCTTTGACCCCAACACGCCTGTCTGTCTGGTGCCCTTCCGAGGAGGTAATTCTGTCTGGCAACTCTGGAGGAGACAGCTCTGTGCAAATAATTAGCAGAAATGCAAATCAACATAAGTACGTTTTTTAATACTTGGTGCCTGGAGCTGTGCTAAACTTAGCAGCTATGAATAAACAGCATCAGCGTTCCCCTCCTTGAAAGGACGAAGAGCCTGCTGCTATTTGGGATGTCTCTGGTACATTTGCTATCTCACTGTAGCCAGCCCCAAATAATTAGTAATGTGAGCAGGCTCTCAAAAATTACCAAGGTTAATAAAGGTTGAATGTTTTCATTTCTGAGCCTTGAAGGTGTACTTAGCGAATGTCTTTAAGCTTTGCTTTGCAACCAAAAGGCTAGGAAATTACTGCTGGTTAATGACAATGACATTCTCATGTAATCACCTTATTTCAGGAGCAAGGCTTTTAAATAAACTCCAAGAGACTCATGATAAAATAGTAGGAACTGGCAACGTTGAAATATGATCTTCTATCATTAAACCATTCGCTCTTAATTAGTTTTTATTTGCAATATTGACAGCTAATCTCCTCTCTCTATTATCCGTGTGCAACTTCCAATGATTGGCATAGCAGAGTATATATGTAGCTGAAGACAATTTGATCCTCCCCACATACGATTTCCAAACCACCCAGGATTTATTTTTTGTGAAGTTGAGGTGTCTTTGTATGACACGTGTAAGCAAAAGTCCATCATTCCAGACCTGAGCTTGATTTTCCCTGTTTTGGAGATGATGAGAGACTTATGCAACCAGTGACTAGATGCAGCCCAGTGACAAGGCTAAAAAAGAGGTGAATGGTGGGATAATTTTATCTGTCTGTCAACATCATGCAATTTTTAATAAATAAATAAATAAGTATATTTTAGTTTCAACAAGGTGACATTTGATGATGTTCACTAATTTAAGAGAGACTGATTTATGCATGTTTAATCTTCACTAATGATGACTCCAGGGCAAGAAAGGAAAATAAGTTCAGTTAATAATATGTGTATGTATTATTAACAGCTTTACAGATGGAGATGGTTCTCTTCCTGGTAGACAAATGTACAAGCGATTTGTGGAAGATCCAAATGACTCAGAGCTGTCAGAACCTTTCTTTATCTTACCAAAATACAGAGAGCAGGAATACTTGGACAGTAAAAATTCTCAGCTGATCAACTGCCGTTCAAAACTTGTATGAAAACTATAAGTAAATACAATAAGCAGCCAAATTCCTTATGTTTTGGGGTGCTGTATAAAAATGAAATTATGTGTATCGTTGTTATTATTGTACCCTGATTGTGGCTGGGTTCTCAGTCTGCCATACAAAAATTAAAAAGGATGCAATCCTTGAAATCAGTCTATATGCTGACAGACAAAACTTATTGTGAATATTAATGTGCTTGGTCTAATAATGCTGGTATTTTTTTGTGTAATTTACTCAGTCAGGGAGTTGGAATTCCCTCCTAGCTGTTACGGAGTCAAACATTTATGCAAAATCCTCCAGTCTTGAGATTTACAGTGGATTATCTACAAATATTTGAATACATTAGTGCAGTCCTTTCAATGCATTCCCTTTATTTACATACAGAACAAATAACAAGCAACTTGAATGACAGCACTAATTCTATCAAGGAGCTCGTGTCCTGAGAAACCACAGAAATGAAGCACTGAGAGGCCCACGTGTTTGGTGGAGCTCTGCCTTGGAATGACAGCTCCGTAACCCGGGTTTCATTCATTTTTCCTATTTAAAAAAAAAAAATGCACAATTTCATAGATTTTGGAGCTGATGTTGTGTTTGGAAGAGAAGGGTAGAGGTAGCACTCGCTCCTCTCACCCACTTACACCACAATGCAGGAAAAAATGGGAAGGTTTACTGGAGTTGATGGTGAGGGTTCAAAGAGCTCCTTTCAGTCTAACCCACCTGGGCTAAGGACAGGTTATCTTGCATTCCTGGCCATTTTATGAATTTATGCTATTTGCATTGATTTACGAGGTTGCTGCACTCGCTCACAATTACAGATTTTCTCAGTACGTTGGCAGGAGGATTGATGCAAGAAAAGCAACCTGGGCTTGGTTTCTGCTCCAAGTCTTCCTTCTGGAGGGGAGAATAAAATCAACTCCAAAGACTCAAATCTTACCTCCGTAGTAAGAGAGATGGGTTCCTGCCGCTCCCAGAGGTAAAGCCTGAACAGTTTCCATGGAATAGTCAATTATCTGTTTCATTGCACAAGCCAATATCTTTTCTCAAAAAGATGTATTAGAGTGTTTAGCCATTCAAGTGATCCACCTGGCTGAGCATTCTGAGATGCTGTTTAACTTGATTTATCGGGCCCAGGAGCGGTGTCCTTGGTGGCTGCTGGGGCTGCATGGGGACTGTCCCCGCATCTGCTTCATTGTCACAGGGGTCCGTGACCTGTCAGGGCAGGGCCTGGGCTGTCACACTTCTCCATCAGGACACCCTTATTGCTCATCAGCGTGATGGTGGGATTTAAAAATTGCCATTGCGAATGAGGGCTGAGGGGCCACCAGATGTTCCCAAGGAAAATGCAAGCAAGCCCCCAGGCAGCAGATCCCTGATTAGACACAGTCTTTTTCTCCAGCAGGATCTGCACCTAAATCCTAATGGAGTCTGGCTAAAGCCCTGAGGCATGAGATTGTATATCCCCTTTAAATCTCCTCTATTTATAAAATACATGCTACAGCTCCAGTATTCATGTTTTCCCCATTTCCATCAGATATCGCCTCCCACACAGTTAAAATGTGGCGCAATGCAGTGAGTGGGTATAAGTCACTTCTCTAGTCTTGACTGATCTGTGGACGCTGAGGGTTGGACACGGCTACAAATCACTCGTAGGAGACAGCGGCTGAGCTCCCCAAAAAACAGGGATTTGGGATTGCAGCCTTGGGTCGGGCATCGTCCATCAAGGATGTGGTGAGATGCAGCCCCAGAGCCGTGGGCTGCCCAGGGTGGGAGGGAAACGCACCCCAAGAAGGTGCTGGGTCTGTGTTTGGGGCCAGAGGAATGCTCAGCATTGAACACAGAACCCAGCTCAGTTCAGGGCACTGGGATCTGCTGTGACGCAGGAGCAGCTGGGAGGAGGCTATATGTCATGTTTACATCCTCAAAGTGCATTTCAAGGCAAAAACATTTACTGTAATGCAAGCAAATCAATGGTGTAATATTTTAATTACTAAAAACTTCAGGCGAAATCCTACGTATTTTCTTCTGGGCTATCATCCAGCTTTACAGCATAAATTCTTTAAAGGTAAATTATTAAATTGAATTAAGCTTTGGTTCCCACTTGCTGCTTTTTAAAACTGAAAATTGCCACTTGGCAAAGATTTATTCTCCCCCCCCGCTTTTTTCTTTTAACTTAGGTTTGCAACAAAGTTTAAGTGTGAATGCATTTTTGAGGAAGTGGAGTTATATATTTAATATAATCCAAAACAGATTGTCTACTCAAACACTGTTCATTAAATGAACTGTCTCCAAGTGTGATTTACAGTGCAACGTGGTCATGCGAATGTCTGTGTGTATTTAATAACTGCACAGTAATAGCTTATTGGCAGGAATGGTAATTCAATTTTGGAGTTTTATCTTATTTTTGAATTTCTGGACCGTGAAATCCTGCTGTCTGACACACTTTTCCATTGCATAATCTCCTGAGATTTGTGTGAAGAACAACAACTTTCCTCATTAGTGAAGATCCAGTGCCCTGCTGTATATATTTTTTTATTGCTAAGGCCCCAGTGCAGTTATACACCCGGCTCAAATTTGTGGGCTTAGTACCACGATACAAACTGGAGTAATAGACCAAAATATTGACATTTAATGAGCTAAGACCTCCAGTCTTGGAGAAGATAAAATCTTCCAGTAGTGCATAAGTGCAAAAATTGTCAAGGATCATTTTCCACATAACCTGTTATGTTCTGTGTTTAACTTTCTGAGCTTTCCTATTGATTTAAAGTCAAAACTCTTTTATTTAATGTATTTAAGGAACTAAAACATTAATTCTGATTCCACACAGAGACTTGTAGGTGTGCTCTCCTCCTTCTGCCTTGCAAGTTTGGAAGGTTAGCACCTGAATCAACTCCAGTTATACCATAGTCTTGTTTTCTGAAGGCCTTGAGAATGAGTTTTAGAACCAAGCGTTGACATTTTTCCTTTGGAATGGTGCCCAGTATCTGTACATGGCAGGTGTGCTTCCCAGAGAGGTTCGAGGGCTGGGCAGCTCTCATGGAGCTACCTCGAGGTTGCTCCATGGGGTAGGATGAGGACACAACAGTTGAGAGGAGGCTGCATGCAGTCAGGCCGTATTGTCTGATAGGGAATTATTATTAATTTGCCTTTTTCTTTTTTTTTTTTTTTTTTTTTTTTAATCATCTGCCTTTTCTATAGCTTTGGGAATGATGTCTCATAGCAAGTTCGGCTCCCGCCTTCCCACTCATTCTTTCCTTCCTTGTGGGAAATGCGCTGCACAACTGAACAAAATATTTTGAGTACCCATAATGAAATATAATTTCACCTTGTGAATCAGTCAGCAGTGCAAAGGCTTCATAAAGGATTCCAGGGGCACAAATAATAGCAAACCCATCTTCTGTGTGACAACACAGACATCAGCTGTCATCTTCTCACATCGGTAGCGTGGGTTCTTTAATTCACTTGTCATTATTTTAGTGTCTTTCTGCCTAGTGGAAGACTATTGTCCCTATAAATACAGGTCTGAATCAGCTCATTATTCATCTAGCATTAGAACTGAAATTCTTGCTTTATGGCTTGCTCTACCCCTGCAATCACACTATTTAAGATTTTAATTATTTTAAATCATCTATAAGTTGTTTCCTTTGTGTTGGAGCCAATTAATTGCCAAATATGGTTGGACAGTGCAGATCTGATGCAAAAAATATTCTTTTTTTTTTTTTTTTTTTAATAGATGTTAGGTAGTTCCTGAACCTGTAACCAGCTTGATAGTGCAGAAGGAGGGTCACAAAGCAACTACTAATGGGAAAGTAAGATGATGCAGACAGTTAACTAAAGCAAGGTTCATTTGTGGGGAATTACAGGTGGGAAACAAAGTTTAACAGTGCAGAGTTTTCCTCTACCCCTGCAACAGTAACAACTAAAGCTGAGGGCCCAATACAAAGTCTTTGGAAATCAACAGATGACTTTTAGTTAATAGGGGATAATTCTGAAGTTTCTATTTCATATTTGTTATTAGGATACAAACAGAAAGGTAAAGAAAACAAAATGGGACAGGTTTGCATCAGTTTTTCAAGCAACAGCTCATACTGAGAGGGTCATGGGAAATGTTTCAGTTAAGAATTGTAAGAGGATTGTTGAACCTGAAAAGTTTTAAAACTTTCTGAGTAGGAAATCATAGTAAATAATTGTGATTTTGTTGTTGTGTTTTGACACTGTAAAGTATTTTCACGTTGCTGTTTTGTACAGATGAATTTTTATGGCTCAGATCATGCTTAAAGATTAACCCTCATCATATATATTCATAGCACATACGTATGTGCTCTTGTTTTATGATCCAAAATTATCATCTTTCATTGTCTCAAGCTGAAGCATTTTAGCATTATTACAGCAAATCTTCTGATTTTTTTAGAGTGAATTGTTTCTCCATTTTTATTTTAGCAGAAAGGTTGAAGGAGAAGCAGGGTTTGGTGTTCAGCAGGGCAGCATCTCCTGCGAGAGGCTCCTACTTGGAGCAGCTCTGATGTTTTGTGAAAACAACAGCAAAGCAGTGGTAGAAGACATTTCATGAATGTATTTTAAAGTAAGTTTTACTGGCCAAATCTTTTTTCCTTGAAATTGGTGATGACACCCCCTGTGACTAGAGGGAGGCCAGCACCAAACAAAACCTCATTTGAGAACCACATTTTAAAATAAAAAAATGTTTATTGGAAGAGATAAGGTGTTTCTCAGAACCAGTATAACTCATAATCATCACTTAAATGCACCATTTTATTTATTTCTTCCTCTCTAAAGGAGTTCCATTAACACTTGTATGTAGTTTAAGAGATGTTAATATTCACCTTCTGTTCTCTTGTGCGTGTCTGGGTATGATGTGAAGGACCATATGCCGTTAATGTAAACCCATGAACAATGCAGATTTCCTCCTTCATACACTTTTCTTCTGATAAACGGAAAATTAGGCAAGAAAGGGAAGAAAATGTAACCGGTGAGGCTGGAGCAGAAGCGAACTTGTGTCTATGACTGCAAGACATGTATGAGGCTCTGGTGCCTTGGTGGAATTTGGTGACCTCAGTGTAACTGTTCAAGGATTTTAAAGATTTCCTCTGATTTTTGTGGGTTTTTTTAGTTAAAAGAGCTGGTAACGAGAAGCAAAGATGTTGATGAGTCTTAAGCTGCTCTCTGTGCTCATAGAGTTTTATCAGTCTTAGCTTCTTTCCTCTATATGTGTGTATGTTTGTATCTTATCTCTACACAATAATAGTATCTAGCAGGCTAGATAACTGTTGGGTGCCTATAAATGTGTTATCTGTATGCTCAGAAGTTTTCTATCAGGGACGTGAATGCAAACTGCAGAAGCTTTGCAAAATTGATGTGTGCGTTAGGGGAATGAGAAACCTGAGCACATTTTTACTGCCTGCACTGTTACCACCCACTGATTCAGTCTTTGAAGAGTTCTGGTCCTGTTAGCTCTGGCTTTTACTGTTCTAACTGGTACACCCTGAGGTTCAGAAGCATTAAGGCTCTGTGACAGCACCCAAGACAGTGGTCAAAATTCCTCAGAACCACCACAGTAGCAGGGAACTCTGAATTGCAGGGTGTACAATCCACAAAGCATGCAGTGGTATGGTGATACCTTCTGCTACCAAATCAAAATGCTTCTCTTTACCAGCTTGTGACAGTAAAAAGCACAGAGAAGTGTTTCGGAGTTAAAAATGGGAAATAAAAGTGAAAATTCAGAAATCTGGTTTCCTGAGTGCCAGGGGAAGTGCTGACTTGCTTTGCCTGTTAGGGCTGTGGGCTAGTGCAGATGTGACATACAGAGGATATGAATAATGCAGGAGCTTCGAGTGCGTGCAGCAAACACAAAATATACCATCCTGGTGCCCCTTTTAATTTTCTTCCCCCTTTCCTTTTCCTCTGTTTTCAAAGCAACGTGCATCATGAAACATCTGGTAAGAGCAGCACCATCTGCTCTCTGGGCTCAAAGGGGACCGGCCACCCACAGAACAAGGTGTGCAGTGGGGGGACCGGGTGGCACTGAGAACTCTGCTCTGCCTCTCCAAAAAGAATTTTGGCACCCAAGGAGGAGGAGAAGGCCACGTGAACAAGGCTTAATCATACTAGTGTATGCTCAGCCATGTTGACTGTTTTGTCTTATTGCACTCTGTTCACTTCTTCCCAGTACATCATTCAGTCCTTCAGAAATTGCTGAAATAATTTGTTTGTTCCTCATCTTTGGGCTCTGTCCTGGCTGTGTTGACTTTGCTACGAAATCTGGACCTGCCTGTGCATACATTGAGTATATGAGGTACCTGACCCCAGCTAATATTCGATATTTGTTAGTGCCTCTGAATCCCCCGCAGCCATCCATCCTGCTGTTGTTCCCTATTGATCACTGTGGTCACAAAATGAAACTAACAAAAAAAAATACACCGGAAAAGAAAAGCAGAGCAAAATAAACACAAACCTGACATTTTTTGCTCTTGTGCTGTTGATAAATGTGCTCCGTGCTTGTCCCTAAAAGGCTGTTGTACATACTGATGCTGTTGGTGCCATGCCATAGCAAAACTCAAATCATTCCTTCCCATGTCTCCATATCTCATCTGTTTAGACCTCTCAGATGTTCTTATCTTAATGGAATTTGCCTTACAATCCAGAAGTTGTACCAGGGGGCTCTTGTATATCCCGGGCAATGCTTTAGTATGCATATTATAGCAGTGCGTTGTCATATGTTACTATAAATAGCTCTCACAAAGAGTCCATATTTCTGCAGAGATTTGCCTGTCAGCTCTTAACAATGGTAGTCGTTCACAATGGCAAAATAGAATACCAGCTCCATCAACCTTTGACAGACTAATAGGGGTTATTTGACTTTCAATTTTTCATTATCAGGTTTGGCAGCCACAATCGTCATGTTGAAAAATACAAACTGATCCGCACTCCAACAGGAGAAAACGCTCTCCCGGTCCTCCTTCAGCGGGTACCCGAGTGCCTGCAATGCTGTGGTGTGTAGCCACTGATAATACAGGAGGTAAAACCAGCGTGTAATGTACCACAAGTTCAGAGATCCCAGTATTGGCCTTTTCCCCTGCTTTCAATAGATGGAGTACAGTGGAATGATCTTATATTGCTGCAAAAACCCAACAGCTGAGTCTGACCAGAGAATGCTGCCTCTGCCATGTGGGCTATAAACCCTCATGGACCGGAGCACTGAACTGGGGCTCATCACTGTCCTTTGGGCCATTGCAGCTTATCACTATGTCCCCTGGACTAATATTGTCATGGTGTGCTCCATGCTTGTGTAGAAATTGATTTTTTGGGGGGAAGCGACTTTGTCATCAGGCAGCTGTTCTGGGCTGTGCGAAAGGTGAATCACTTGATAAACGTTTCATATTTAGCTCAGATTTGCTACTGGCAAAAAATGCCACATGAGGGTTGGAAACGCGAAGGCTTTTACTTTGCCTGTGATGTGAAAAGGCATCTTTTTACACCAGGAAAACTGTTGTGGTATAAAATCTGGTAGCAATAAAGGACAATGATCTACTTGAGGTCACTGCTTTTACCACCAAGTAATTAGTCAAGACCAGCTTTATAGGCTCTTTACAGGACCCAAACTGGCTATTTAGGAGGAGAAGTAAAACATTAACCTTTTTGCTGGAGAAGATACAGGCTGCATGTCACACATTTCAGTAAGTCCCCTGTGTGCCCAGGTCAGTCCATAGGTGCCCAGGCCCTGTCAAGCAGTTGGTTGTCAAAGCTGTATTAAGGTTTAGACACGGAAATATATCATAAATAAAAGGCATCTTGCAAATAAAAGGGGTTAAACTGGACTCAAACAGCACATGGAGTTGTCCCCGCAGAAGACATGGGGCATAATGTGCGTTGGCAATACCCAGAGCACGGGTGCTCAGCGGCTTTTGAATATTGGGCTTTCCCCTGGAAAGTTGCCTGCAAGGGCTCTCCAGTCTCCTGCTGAGTATCCACTGCACCTTAGGAAAAAATCTAAAAATGGATTTTCAGGTAGCCAGTGTTCCTCTGCTTACTTAAGTACCAGTAGTAGATAAGTCTTCTAGAATAAACCTTCATGTAACTCAGTACGATCAAGAGAGGGGGCTGCCCCGAGGAGCTTGATCTAATACACAAACCTAAATCTTGGAGGCTTTAAGGGCTGTCCAACACATTGCAGTATAAATGACTGCCTGACTCTCTTAGTTCAAAACGTGGTCTGGCTCTGGCTTATCTTCACAAATTACAAGGGTTTAACCTTAGAAATAAAATTTAAAAAAATACAGGAAAACCTGCTCAAATGGGAACCACAGCCTAAGGTACGCAAGGGCCATCCTCCTCTACGGGCAGCAGTTGGGTATCTTAGTCCCAAAGCTTGGAAGTGGAAAATTTCTTTGTTTCCTTCTGAGTCTGGCACAGCAGCTGCAGGGATTAATTGAACTCATGAAATCTATTGATTTTCTGTAGCTGTTATTAAAAAAAAAAAAGAAAAGAACTTTTGCACCCTGTGAAAGGTATGACTGTCACTAAATTGTGTGCAATAAACCAACAAGGATCTGGTGTGTCGAGAAACCCGGAGTCACATTAGTCTCCTAATATTATTTCAGAGCACGGAGACTTTTATTATGTTACTGAAACTTCTGAGATAGTCCTGCTGTGCCATCAGCATCATCTCAAGGAAGAAATCCTTCATGGTCCCCACTTCTGTTTTGCGGATCAGCGGGAGAGATGCTGGCTTGCTGGAGAAGCCACCCAGCCTTGCAGAAAGGAGGTTCTCACTTCCGCAACTGAAACCTGTTGAGCATAAAGACTTACACGTTCTGCGTGATCAGATATTTGAAGAATAAATGCAACACTCACATTCTTTATCTCCATGTAAATTCCCATGAGTGCATCAGGAAAATTGGTTTCATTTTAGAAGATCTGAAGTACTGCTCTCGAGATAAGACGTTAAGTTTTTTATTGCTGGTTTCCCTGCTGATAATTTAGTAAAAGAAAAGCTGCTTTCACCCAAGCACCTCAGCAAAGTCGACTCTGCTCAGGCCTCCGATAGTTTCCAAGAGCTGCAGGTGTTTACAGAGTTGAATAAATTACCTCCACTAATACCTCGAATGAAACCAAATCGCATGGTGAGCCTGGGGCTCGTTCTTCCTTATCACTTCAGTGGGTAGATCTATAGCACTGCAAATGGATTGGTACACAAGTGTTAGTTTTTATTTTTAAGCATGCTAACAGTTCTACAAAATGCAAGTTGTATTTTAAGACCAGACCAAAATCCACAGACAGCAAAGTAATGGATATCTATCTTAAAATATTTTGCTTATGTGTATTGTCATCTTAAGAGGCATGTGGTGGTGGCAGCGGCAATTTTATATATCGCTTTAAGGCTCTCTTACTATTTCAGTGATGAGATTATGGATTGTGTCATCTCTGCTAAAAATGTAGTTAAATAAATCCCATACCCTGTTCTCTGTAAGCTATCAATTTATTGAGTCCTGTATTAGTCATGTGTATGACAATATATAATGAGCAAATTTCTTTCTGCCTTATGCATTAACTAGAAGGGATTTTAGAGCACACCTACCTGTTAGATTTGATTTCCCAGATCACCATAGGCATCCCGGTTCTTGTTTTCTGGGAGAGGTTTTTTTGCTAAGTAGTATTTAGGTAACTTAGCTAATGATTGGAAAGTGCTTTGCAGATGAAAAAGTACAAAATGCCTGACTAGTGAGCACAACATGATTAACACTTTAAAATCTGGTTCTTGGAACATGTGTCTTGGGCAGCGGGAAAAAAGGCGTACACGGCCAGTCTGTGTGTTGTATGAAAAAACACCTCAGTCTCTGATTTAAGGTTTTCCAGCTTGTATCTTCATGGGCCAGGGTGCTATTTTAATTCATTTAATTTAATGTAAAGTTTAGAAAAGTCATGTATTTATTAAGATTAAAGGCATTTCTCTTTCTAGCTCTCTAAAGACCTGAGTACAGGCTTACAGCTCTCTGCGAGAAGTGTGTGAGTATGCAAAGAGGAACAAACAGACTTTGCTTATATTTTCTCACTCCTGATGGAGTTTGTGTGCCCGCGTCTCCTTCAGAGGAACCATTAGCCTTTCAGGACTGCAGAAGTTGGAACCTGTTTTCAAACATTCTCTCTTCAAGCCGTTTAAGCATATGGAGCCTTTCCCATGTTTCACTCGGCTGTTGGCAGCGGTGCCTTTGCAGTTTCAGAAATTGCCCCTTGCCAAGCATGACAGGTCGTGTCGTAGTTGAGAAACACAGCAACGGTGAGCAGTTGTCCTGATTCAATGGATACTAGAGAGTCAAAGGCTTAATGAGGTGCTCTGGTGCGTAATCATCATCACTAATGGGTACTTGCTTAGAGTGCATTATTCAGCTGGGATATATTGCGTCCTGCACTCTCTGGCTGTAAATAATATTTGCAACACTGCACAATTTTTTGACCAGCTAAATGAGCTTTCTTTGAAAAACTTTAAAAATCATCTTTATTTTAAGTAAGAGTCTAGGCCTTTCCATACAATGCCAATGAGAGCTGCTTTCGGAAACCATGTGGGCTGAATATTGGAACTGGTTTATTTTGCTGCAATAAGGTGCTTAAGTAAGTCTGCGTGAAGCTTGAATTGGCCCAGACTTGAGGCCAAGGTGCTGGAGAAGGAGGCCTGGGAGAAGCTTTTTCAGGAAAAATGGAAGTAGACAAGGGAAAGGTCTTCATTACTGCGGGATGGGGGCTGAGGGACGCTTATCTCAAAGGCAGAATTGACTTGCGATGTCAGCACTCAATGAATTTTGCTCTGGCTCCCTGTGTCTTTGCTCCTTAGCTGACACTTTGTTCTTGTGGTTTCTAATGACACAGCCCTTTAATTAAATTTCAGACATTGAGTATTCTTTGGAGGAGTCGGCCGTGCTGTTGTCCCTGTCCCCTCCTGCAGCCTGGTCAGATGGTGCCTCCAGGAGACTCGGTCTAACTCTTCCTTTGCTATAGTGAGTCGGTTGCAGAAAACACAGAGGCCCACTCAGGTTTAATTACCATTAAATTAAGGCAGCACTTAAAGCTTTAAATTGCATATTCTAAATGAAAGGAGAGTGGGTGTTAAACTTAATGACCTGAAGGAAACACTCAAGGCCAGAGGTGCAGGAACAGGGATTGATCTAGAGACCCGTGGTTTGTAAAGCCAGAAGGGACCAGTGTAATAATCTCTTCTGACCTCCCGAAGGCTTCTCTGAATTAATCCAGCTGAGCTGGGGTGTATCTGTCAGAAAACATCCATTTGTGAAATACGGGTTTACAATGTTGAAGAACGTGTCTTAGCTCTCAATAAATCATTTCCCGTTGTTAATTACTTTCACTATTAAAAGCCAGCATCTCATTTCAAGTCAGAACTTGCCCAGTTTAATTCCGAGCTACTGGATCGTATTATAGCTCTGTTTATTTCGTAGAGAGGCTTCGATTATTGAACTTCAGTGTCCCGTGTAGGTATTAATAAGCTGCGATCAACTTGTGCCCTCTCCTTTATTCTGATAAACTGAATAGATTGAGTTCCTGACTTTTTGCACTTAGCACTTATTTACTATTCCTTTTGTCATTCCTGTGGCTGTTTCACACACATCATGGGGACAGTGCTGCTCCCTTACTGCTGTGGTGGTACCAGTTCATGTGAACAGTGTGATACAATCTTTCTGTTCCTGTGTGGCTTTATTCTGCTAACACGGTCATTAGCATTAGCCCCTTTGCTACGATGGCAATGCCTGGTCATGACTTCCAAGTTTTTCTGGTTTTTAGCCCCTGGCTTGCCAAAATAGGCTTCTCCAACCTGTAAAAGTGCCGTATGTGCTTTGTTCCTAGGAATCAGTTTATCCTAATTCCTAATTAGGATTTAGGACTCATTCAATAGCTGAACTGCGGAGCACATAATGCTTGCTTGTGTTGATCTTATCAGGTTGCTTTGAATCGATACCTTCTCCACTTCATTATTTACCATTCTCCTAATCTTTGTCAGTCACTTGACATTTTTATCAAATAATGTTTTTGTATTTTCTTCTAGTTTGTTGATAAAAATGTTGTGTAGCTGAGGGTCAATTACACAGGGTCCTCACAGGATCTCATTAAAAACACCCACTGTTCTGTGATTTCTGTGTGGAGAGATTGAAACGCAGTAAAATCAAATGAATTGATGAGTGAAGTGATATAGGAAAAAGTGACAATTAGGAAGCTGTCACATTATACAGTGCTGTGATGGTAGAATTCGATGGCAAACCATTTGGAGGCATTGTCCTTTAAAAGCATTTTTACTTTTTCAACAGAGAAAATAAGCTCTTGTTATAATATAATTCTTCTGGACAGGGACTTTTTAAGGCAAAATTTTTATATTAGAGAAAGCTTCAGTATCAACATGGCTGTGATTTTTAAAATGTTGTGGTTTGTTTCAATTTATTTTCTTTTTGGCCATGTTTTTTTTCCTTGAGGAGCCAATATGTATTCACCTGCATAGGCAGAGACCTACTGACAGTAGGAGGGTCACTGAAATAGCTGGTGCATTCTGTTATGCCACCTGCTTTTCCACAGTAGTTTGCATTGTTATTTAAGCGTAGGGGGTGAGGATGGCGAGTTACCTTGCTAGAAATGGAGGTTTCTGAGTGGTAAACAGCCTCAGGACAGGCATTGCAGGGCAAGTTCAGCACATGCTGTTGGGTGATTGTTGAGTTTGGAGTGACATACGGCATTTTTCTGCAAGTTTTATCTTTTGAGTAAGTGAAGAAACAGGTTTAAAGCAGAGTTTTCTTTCCTCCATCCTTACATGCCCAGCCAGTGCGACCATATTCCTTCTCCTGTAGGCTGTCCATACTCCCACCCCTGTTCCACCCCCATTACAGGCATCTGTGTCCCCTGGCAAGTCCCTTCATTGCTCTGAGAATTGAATCTCAGCTCTGGTACAAAATTCCCTCCCCCACAATTAGCCTGGTGGGCTGAATCTCTGGTGGAGAAACAGTGAGAAGAGGTATTCTGCCAGCGTAGCTACTCCAATAAATATAAGCAAAGCTGATGGGCAGGGCTTTGTCAACCTCATTGCATTTACATCAGAAATGTTGCCTATTTTAGTCATGTAGATTATGGGATGTGATTTTTCACGCTCTGTAGTATCAAGCCAAACACTACCAACAAAGCTTTGTTGCCTCAAGACTAATGAGGTTGTAAAACTCTATCCATAAAATCAGAATAATAGTATTCTCTTGCATCACAAGATTGCTGTGAGTACATATGTATATTCTGCACTTGCATGGCCTAATGTTATGTGCTGCACACGGAACAAAACTTCGTTTATTAATGCAAATGGCAAGTATCTATATTGTAGAAGGTTACAGTTAAAATCCCAAGGTTTTCTACCTGCATCTTGCTATGTAAATAGAGAGGAACACTGATACAGTTCATTTTATACAGTGAATAATACAACATCAATTATTGCTGAAATCTTTATTTGTCTTTTCATGTATTTATCTGTTATGGTTTCTTTCATATGTTCTCATTTGTTTAATTAAATTATGTTGGGTCTTTTCGGAGTCCTTTCTGTCCCTGCTTGTTGTGGACATTTATTAATAGTGTCACTTGGTTGATAGTCTGTTAATTTTAATCTCATCTGAATTTGATTATCTTTATCTATTTACACTTCAGAGACTCTTCCATGAATTCAGAAGGACCTGCTCTTTCTTCCCATTGTTACACAAGGCAAGTTGTCATGTGTACTCTGCGTAGGTGCTTTAATGGCACTAATTAATCAAGAAGCGGTTCAACAGAGGAAGGAAAACAGTACAAATGAGTGCAGCCAATTTATATGCAGAGTACCATGACTGACCCACACTGCCAGTCTGAAGGGACCGTCCTTACTCTGGCATTACCCACCAAGCAAAATCAGAGTATGCCAGGAGTAAGGCAAGTTAAGATCACTGACAAATGATTAGTGTCTGTTCCTTGACACCCATCCCTTTTGCTTTAGGTCAGCTTAGGTTTTAGAGCACTAATCTCTAGTTCTGTAGGTTTCTGAAATCCTGTGATAGCGCAGTATAAGTATTTAAACCCAGTAACTTCTGGACACGTTCAGTGCAGTTCAGTGTAACAGCATCATGTCAATGTTCAAATGAGTTTTGTTAGCTCTCAGGTGTCTTTTTCGTAGGGCATCAGATCTCAGTTTCTCAGCTTGCTCTGCTTTTAAGTTTCTAGTGCTTATAGTTGATGGAGAAAAACTTGGAAATACTCAAAGACCTCTCTGCCAAACAGGAGATTAGTATAAATATAAACGCTCGTATGCATTTATTTTTAATTCCATGATCTTGGGTCATTCTCAGAAGGGCTGAGGAAAGGTTGAAAGGAGCCAGGGAAGCCCCAGTAGGGCAGCTGGGGGGGTGGAGGAGAGTTGGACTTGAGCTGGACTTGCAGCAGGCAAGGAGACTTCTCAAGGATCTGACTGTTTTGGAAACTGGTGAGTGCTTCCAGGAGTAACTAGAAATTTGGCAGGGTGGAGAAGTGGAGCAGAGGATGCTTGCATTTAGTTTATCTGGAATTTGCTGAAGGGTAGCCTGCTGGAGGCAGGATCTCTTGCACAAGATTGGGAAGATCCTCTAGCTAAGAATTTGGGTTTCTTACACCCTAAGCGCTTTGGTCACCAAGGAACATTGATGGAGCGAGGGGCGCTTTCTTTAGCTGGTTTTGAACAAATACCGTCACCTCTCCTTGTGGACTCAAGTCATGACATGTCAAATGGGACAGAGCGTGTTGTGCAGAGGGAGATTGGATGCAAGCCACTTGTGTCTCTTTCCTCGTTGTTTTCAGTGGCTTTTTGCTCTAGAAATTTCAGTCATGTTAAAGTCACTATTGGTTTCCCTTGGTCTGTATCAGAAAGTTCAGTACCTCATTCTTAGCTCTGGATTCATCTGTAGGGTTTAGGAGTTGAAGTACCTTATAGCCCAAAGGATTGTTGTCTAATTAATAAAAGTGGTTTTTGCATTGCACCAGTGAGAAGAGTAAGAAGAAAACAGATCCCTATACCTCCATCTATTGAAAGAGATAATGTGTAATTAAGAAGAAATGCTGTTGCCAGTTTTCTCCTCTCTGTCTCACAATGGAAGCGTGGGACTAGGATCACACACAATAACCTTTCCTCAATTTATCTAACGAGGGTGAAATTCTACTGTCAGGCATATTTTCCAGTTTAAGTCGTGATGTGCAGCATATTGTTATGCATGATTATAAAGCCTAATAAATTTATCACCATCTCATTTTTCCTGGCTGGTAGAAGTCGAGGATCAAATGGAGTCTGGATGAGGTGGGATGGGGCCTGTGGTCAGAGCTCACAGTGTGGGGCTGCGTGTCCTCCTTCAGCTCTATGTCAGGGTTACGTCACTTGTGGCAGCTAATGTGGTGGAGACAGTGTTATCTCACAGTTTCCCTACCAGTTGAGGAGCTCACAAGCTGTGTGCATGTGGGTTGATACATTGAGTCTGGCTTGTGGGTGTGAGCCAGAGAGGCTGGGACCAGTGCCAGCCTCTGAAGAGCTCACGTCATGGTCACTCAAGTGACTTTGGTTTGCTAAATGTTAAGATGACGTTCCTTGGTCACTTCGTTCCATTGTTAGTTCTGATTTCACATAGGCAGTTGATAATCTGTTGAACAATACAATGTCTGTTTGGGTTATCTTATGTGGTAGCACCTTAGTCAGGGCCAAGTTACTCTTCTAAAATGAATACGAAATGGATTCTGATAGCAAAATGGATGAATTGAGATTTGTGAGTGCTCTGCTATGGCTTCTCCTGGGGTGGCGTGATCCATACTGATGTTGGCTTTCATCATACTGAACAAAACCTTTTGTTGTTTTCATACTCATTTTCTTTCAGCAAATGTCTGTCTGTGTGCGGCGTTTTGGCTCCGCAGTCCCCGTCACTACTTATTCACTCCTGAGAAGGCAGCGCATGGTAGAAAATGTTTAAAATTGTGATGATCAGGGAGTGAGCCTGGAAATATTACAGAGACTGTTACATTATGAGGTTAGGGAGGGAAAAGAGTAAGAAAAAAAATGTTGTCGTCTTCTTAATAGCGTTACCGATTTCAAAGGCGCTTGAGAGTTTTTGGCTCCTTTTAACTCCTTGGAGTTGTGAATGTGTTAATTGCGTATCTCAGAGGGTGACTAATAAGTTTCTGGACTATAACATGTTGTTAAATGGCTTATCTTTGCTAAAGATAGAGATTCATAATGCCAACAAGGGACAGACTACAGCTGATTTTTTTATTCTACAAAGTTCTCAGACTGGACAAGTGGCTTTTGTGGTACCGATGAGAAGACTGGCTGGGCTCAGCTCAGTGCTGTCAGGTTGTTTATCTCAAGGGAACTGTCGGTGAGACAGGCATTTTCCATTATTGCTTTCCTAGTGTTAAATCTGATTTGTTCTCTTACCTAGTTCTTGCTACAGAGACCAATCATGCCCTGATTTACTTTCCTTTTTTTTTTGGTTACACAGCCATTTGGAAAGCACCCTCCCAATGATCTATTCAGCTTCAGACTGGCACAACTCCACTAAAAGGTTGGAGTCATTTAAACTGCTTTTTTATCTCCTTCTCTCTTTTGCCTTCAGGTTACTTAAAACATCAGCAAGAAAAATACTGCTGCACTAGTAATTACTGGAAATAAAAGTTCTATTTAAATAAATATATGCATCATACTAAGCACTGATTTTCAAGAACTGTCTAGATCCATTGTAGATGGAACAATGAGGGGCAAAGTGGGATGGTGGCAGAACTGGGGTACAGCTGGGTGCAAACACTGAGCTGGAAATGCAGTTAGAGGGAAAATTGTGGGAATGAAATGGAATCTGTGTTGTAATAAAATGTACTATTCAGTACATCAGGAAAAAACATACCACTAACAAGTCAAACGACCTATATTTATGGCTAATACTGACAAGCGGGAAGTTGCTATTAGAATAATTTGAATGACCTCGATGGAATAAGGTCACTTTTTCCCATGACTTGCTAGATTCTCTGTAATTGAATGCTGCATGTGATTTTCTGAAATATAATTCCTTATTCCTGTATACAAAATTCGTAACATTGTACTTCCTTATCATTTTATGTCTTTATTAGAAACCTGTGTTCGGTCAGGAGATTCTGATTTGCCACCAGTTTCTGGTCACTTTGATTTTCTTCTGTACCAGTCGGGTGTTTTCTTGCTGAGACATGTTTTCACCTGAACCCACAAATTTTTGAAAGCTCCTCCCTGTCTGAGATTCCACCTTGTTAAAACTGTGAGTGCTGCTGAAATTGCTGAAATATAAATTCGCAAACATGGATGTCTTAAATGCATTTTGCACAGCCTTTAGCGTGGTTCTTTTTTGTTCCGAAGGGCACAGGCTGGAATGGAGTAAGGTTTAAGGCAAATGGTGAAATGGTAACATCATTAACAAAGGAAGCCTGTTAATTGATAGGTCTGAGAGGGAGAAGCTATTTTGGTTCACTGATCCCTATAGATTTATTGGCAAATGCAATCTAATCATTGCTTGCAGTGCAGTTCCAAAAGGGGAAAAAAAAAAGGCAGCTTTTCAGAGCTCAACTTTATTTTAATAGGCTAGACCGGTGCAAACCTGTGTGATAGCGTTTCAGATGAAAGGACTTAGATCTAACAAGTCTCCTTTCTGTCAAACTAGAAAGGACATGAACTATTATTTTTGACGCAGAGGGGAAGTAATCAAATATTGAGGTCTTTTGTTTTCATTAACAAGAACGGGAGGATAAAAAATAGATACCAGAATATTCCTTTTGATTTGCTTCAAGAGTAAGTGAGGCATAGCTATTCATTCTTCTTCATTTTCTTTAAAAGATGGGAATCAAGAGTAGTGCTGTCCTCCCAGAGTGTGCTCCAGTTTGTTGTGGTAGGAGCATTTTCCCTGTCAGCTTAAAGTGTCTGTACAGAGCACTTTGTCTCTCTCTGTCTCTCTTTTATTTATATGAATGGTTTTTCAGCAGAAATAAGTGCTTAAGTGCTAACTTTTCTCCCCTTGAAGATAAGATGAACTGCATGTCACTGTATACAGACAACGGATGAAAAACAAACAGAATTTGTTTCAGAGGTAGTTTCATTTACACGTTCTCAGAGCTTGATGTGAAAGTGCCTTTAAAAATGCTGTAGAAACACTGGCTTTTGTACTCTAAATGAAGACTGAAATTCTTTGCTTGCCAAGAGAGCCATTTGAAAGGGCGAAACTTAAACATTATACATTGATCTCTCTACAGGAGAGTGTTTCATAAAGGTATCCTGATCCCTGTCTCAGAAGCGGAGAAACAGAGGGAGACAAGCAAAGAGATTTTTGCAGGGCCACACACTGGAGGGCAATGGCAATTCTAGGAGCATAACCCAGGTCTCCTGAGTCACAAATGGGAGGTGGTTGAATTCTATATAGAGCAGAGTCTGGACCATAATGTCAGAATTTATCCGAGGACTTCTGGGATGTATATTGCAATATGGTAATCATTGGAATGGACAATTGTCCCACAGGCTGTCACTGAACCATCCTATGGTATGGTTTGTCTGCTCAGAAAGAAGCTGTAAATGAACTATTTTTTTTTTCTTTTTTTATTCCTTTTGTTTTAAAGACCCTTTTAACTGGAGAAATTGTCCTTATGATGTCAGCAGGGAAAGATTAACCCAGTGCCTTCCTTCTGAAGGTGAAAAATGCTGAAAATTGCCTTAAGAAAATCACATACTGTGTCCTGTTAAAAAGCTATTAGTGCCTAAGGTGTTGGAAAAAAGGCATTGAAATTTCAAATATATTGGGCATTTAAAGAAATGCATGTATGCTAATTATGTTTTTACTCAGATTGGCTTCTGTGGGTTTCATCCAATATTTCTTCATTGTGTGACAATTAAGCATTGCAAAAACATACCCCTTTTTTTCTTCCTGCAAGATATCCTGGACACTTTCTCATAACAGAGAATTCAGTAGTCTACAAGTAATATAACTAAAGGATTAACATCTAAGCGTAAAAGGAATGGTGAAATTCAGGTAACGGCCAGAATGAGCAGCAGTTTTTTGCAGTGTCTATAGGAACCTGTCAGAATTAGGTTCCATCTTACTAAAGAAAGGTGTAAATCTGGAGCCAAGGATTTTTCTTTCTGCATGCGAGTGGAGAGGAGCCCTTGGATGTAAGTCTTTATTATGTGAGTGTTGCAGGGGGAGGAAGTTTCTAATAGATCCAAAGTGTATTTCACATATAGCTTTGTGCTTTATATTGATACTCTGACTTCCACTTGGAAACAAATCGGATGCATTGCATTAAAAAACTGACCAGAATAGCCCATTATTGGTTTGGAAAATCTGGACTGTCTAGTAGTGGTTTTAAATCTACTATCCATGGGAAAGGGTGGGAGAAACCTTGGAATAAATGTATTTTAAATGTCTGCTACTGATGTTATTTTCTGATAAGTTGACCTTCATGCTAAGAAATGATGGAAGACTGGTAGTCCTTTGCTTTCTCTCAGACTGAAACAAATAGCACCAAGACAGAGATGGTGCATTTGAAATGTATTTGACAATAAAGCTGATGAAGAAATTTATTATTCTTTTTTAGTTCTGTGCCCTGGCACCGTGAAAAACATTCTTCACTGGGTGAGGAGAAACAGCCTTTTGATAACCAGTAGCTTGTAAGAATGATCAAATCCGCTGTTCCTTGGATTTACCGGGTTGCGTCTCCACTGACCCTGTTGACTCTGGAGCAGGAAAACATAACCAGCTGCCCACGGTTCCCTCCCATTGCTTTAGAAAGTGATGTGCAGTATAAGTTAGACGCATGAGTATAATGATCTACATGTGTACACAGCCAAATTCTTCCTTTAATTGTGTTAGTACAACCCATCTATGGAGTTCGGTAAATGCAGGATGAGCTCTGCCCTGGCACATTTTGATATGGGCTCCTGATTAGCCTACAATACATATTTCACTTTGCCACCAATAGGACCTTAACCTCACTTTAAAAGAATAATGACAAAACAGCCCAATTATCTGTTCCCAGAGAAAAAGTCCATTACTGAGGAGGAACCAGAATTACCCTTTCTGTTCAAGCAGCCTGGTTCTGTATTACATTTGCATTAAAAAGGGTCTGAGATTAGGTTGCCTTTGTGTTAGGCACTGTGCGAACACGTAACAAGAAACAGGTCCTGGCGCAATGAGGTTACAGTGTAAATTAGACAGAAGCTGAGAGAAAGACAGTGGCTTTTTTCTTTTCCTAAGGAGAAATGAGGCACAGAATATGTTACATAGCAGAAGTGCACAGAGATAACTGTGAATGAGCTAGAAAAGTCCAGAAACGTGTATTATACTGGCAAAAGGTGGGGCACATAGTGAGCTGGTGTATTTTACTTATGCAGTTGGGACTCGGGGACACTTGAGGGATGTGCAGACACAAGCACTCGTTTGAAACTTGCTTGGGTTTCCAGGTGGAGGTAGTGTTTCAAAAAACATTTAAACAGTTTGCGGGGCCTGCAGTGTTTCTTTTATCTCTGTCTCCCTTACTGGGAAGCACAGAGCCCCAAAACCTTGGGTGTCCATGTCGTTTGTTAGACACCCCTCCATCACTGTCCCTGGCCCAAGGTAGGGGACAGCGGGAGACCTGATACCCGACCAAACCAGCAAATGAGCTATTGGGAAACAAGAGCACTGAAGGTTAAAACATCCTAGTGTCAATAAATCAATATTTTCCCCTGAAAATCAGTTTTGTCAGAAATTTGCTGATGAGCACTGCTAAAAGCCAAGCTCTGTCTCTGTTCATCGCGGGAAGTTGCTAAGGGGCAGGCTGGAAGATGTGGAGGTGGAAGAAGCCAAGGACAGCTTTGCCCCCCAGCTGTGTCCTGCTCCCCTACCAGGCCACCCTCTGGGTCCCCTTGTGTCAGGTGGTGTCCCCAGAGCAAAGCGGAGCTGCCTTCAGCTCCTGGTCTGCATCCTCCTTTGCTTCCCACTGAGGGGGAAAGATGAGAAATAGCAGTTCCTGCTAAAACAACAGCACAAATTCTTCCTTTCTTCTTCCCCCCTCCCCACCTCCACCCTTTTTCTCTCCCCTTTTCTCTCCTTTCTGTGTTCTGGCCGAATTTCCATGCCTTACATCGGCTTTGTATTGCTGGGAGGATAATACAGCCCTGAAGTAATCATTCATTTCAACACCTCCGTATCTTTGTCTCTAGTTTGAGGTCATTTTTCTGACCTGCAAGAATGAATTCTGAATCCTCAGTGAATCTCACTTCTTACCTAAAATGCAGTTGTCGGTCACATCTTTTCTACTATATTTTCCTTGGAAAATCCACGGTTAAAATCCTGACTGCCATGAATTTAATGGCAAACAGGCCAACAGTTCACCTGGCGTGTTTGGTAAAAGACCTTTCACAACTGCGACAGGAGGAACTGCCCTCAAACAAGAGCTTTGAAGAGGCTGGAGCACAGCCAAATGGGGAAACAAGGTTGTTATTGGCATGCTTTTAATCATGATAGACAATTAGCAAAGCTTAATTATATTGAGCAAGAAAATCAGAGCAAGTGGCAGTAATGAATTTTCCTAGTAAATCTCTTGTGCTTCAAAATAAAACTAGCTGACCTATAAATACACTGAAATTAGAAGAGGTGTTTGCCCACACAGCTTAGCTCTGTACTGCTTGTTCTGCGAGTGTGGCTTCTCATGTGAGTCCCTTTTGAAAGGTCTTTCTCTCGTACAGTAATAATCCTCGGAGCAGCATTGCATTTTAGCCATTTAGGTGACATCCAGTGTCAATAAGCAGCAAGAGGAGGCTTTTTATTTTCTGTAGCTGAACTTGGTAGTATTAGAAGTTAATAGGCTTATACAACCAAGGATTTTTAAAATACAGCCGTTAGCTAAAATAAATATTATTTAGAACTTAGTAAGTGGGTTATTTTTTAATATTGTGAAAGTCTTGAATATTTCCAGAGGAATTTGTGGCTAAAATAAAACTACTAAATTGAGTACTATCAGCCTTAAAAGATGTCAGAGAGGATTTTTCATGTTTGTCTTAGTAGTCTATAGGTCTGCTGCTTGGTGGAGAGTGAAAGAATCTGGCTTAAATCAAGAGTGCTATTTAAATCATTAAACCTTTTAGCCGCGGTATAATAATGGAACTTATAAAACAAAGAAGCTCCTGGTGAAAGCAAAGAAACCTGTGTGAGTAGTTTTATGTTAGACGTCTTTAAATGAAATCTGTGCTTTATGGAGCTGCAAGCAGTTCTTTCTCTTACTTGTTTTAAAGCCCAGGAGACCGACATGTGTCTCGGTGGCCAAAGCCAGCCAGGTAGGTCCCAGTTCCCGTGAGCCTGAAGTGACCTTGGGCAAGTCAAACCCGCTCATCTAGATTAGCGTGATGGCAGATGACTGAGGACAGAGCTCGTCTCTGCTCCTTGCGTGACAGTTTGAAAGCTGGAGGCTTCTGGTCCAGCGATTTCTTTGAGTCTGGGTAGCCTGAACACATCTCCTGTAAGGAGCCATCTGTTCCATGGGTGGCAGTGCCGTGTTGGAGTTTTGAGCTGTTATCAGTTCTCTCCACTTGCACAAATGAGGGTTGCTGTTTTGCAAGTATTTACATACATGGAGAACTGTGATTTCAGGGGGATTAATCGAACGAGTGAGGTTCAGTGGGGTGCATTTGCCACATCTATGCCCCAAGTCCCTGATTCTGCTCTCTCGATTGTGAATCGCACTTCTGACTGAGGATGAGATGAGATGTCTGTCACTGCCAGGCTAATTTGCACGGCTCTGCGCGCTCCTCGGCAGTTCGTAACACAGCTGGATGCAAAGAAGAGAGGCGTGCTGGTCCCACCTGGCATCCAGCATGAACACGCCTGAACTGGGATCACACTTCCCCGTGTTTTGAGAATTCTTTTCGTGGTGGTGTCCCCAGGGATGGTCCCAAGTGCTCAACTTGGTTGAAACCAGAGAAGAATCAGGAAAAGTATATTTGTATTTTTTCTGGCAGCCATGAGGATGGGTTGCTTTACTGCTTCAAATTGTCTTTTCTGTTAAACTCAGATATGGATCTCCATGGCAAGTCACCTGCAATAAGGTCAGCACAAATTCAGATTGAACTCAGATATTCAAATATGAGAAATTTCACATCTGGGGCTTTACCACGGAATTCTCAATTTGGTTTCTTTAGTCTCATCTCTAGACTGTCTACGCAGATGGGAGTGAATGTCTGCCCATGCTGCCCTTCCTAACAGGATCCTAATTTTGACTGGCAAGTCATATTTCCCCAAACAGATGAGAAAACCTGAAAGAGCATCTCTTTACAAACCATTTCCGAAACCCAGTTAAGTAAACTACTCTTGTTAGACGATCCAGAGCCTAAGCAAGGATCCAGAGCAGGATTCTTGTTTTTGTGGAAAGGCTGCCATGTGAGTAGTAACAAACAAGCTCTTGCCTGTGGAAAAATCTTTTACAACTGAAAGAAAAATGTTTTAGCATTTCAAATAGCTACTGCTCTGAGATCAAGTAAAGTTCTTTGCTTTAGGAAGTGAAATGAATCTGTTTGACGGGATATTTTATTAATAGTTTTTAAGTTTTAGCAGTTTAGTTTTACATTTCCATTAATATCAGAGTATCATAGGAATTTGAGATAATATTATTGGGATTATTACATGCAAGTCACTAATAGCAGAGAAGATGTAAAAATTCATTACCATCATTGAATTTTAGAGCTAAGTTAAGTCAACCTAGTTATGTGTGATTTGTGTGTAGAACTATCTAAGCTGAAATAGCTCAGAGCTTTTCATCTGCATTTTGTTGTGTTACTGAGCCAACACAATTTCTATGATTTGAGTTGGGACAGCGCTGGGACAACTTCTGCTCTGTCTTACAGCATGTATGTTCTGTGGAGCTACCTAAGGTTGAAAATGGACTGGAAGGTAATTTGTCATATGCAGTGCATTACAAATATTTTCCATTTGTAGTTAAGAGCACAGAGAAAATGAACAAAGTCCCATTTTTACTATTTGCTTAAGGCAAAATCATGCAATTAGTAGAGGGATAGGTTGATATGCTTGTGTTACTGTCTTTTTTGCAGTCCATGTTTGAGGCTCGAAGTTCTCTAACCAGAATTAATGCTGAAATGATGAAAGAAAGAATGGAGAAAATACATATACAGCTCTGTACATCACCCTTAGCTGGACTGTTACAGCTTCATTGACTCCTGTGATGCTGTGCCACTCATTCCCTGGCTGAACAATTACACATCGGGGTGTACTAAAAGCACACAAATATCTGGAATAGCACCTAATAAAGTCATAATTTGCTCTGATTGCTGAATTTAGTCCCCCTGAATTAAATTATTGCATGGACACCAATTCTCTTTCTTTCTATTAAGTTTCCTTACTGCTATAAAGCTGGATTATATGATTGCAAAGAAGACATTTACTCACTGGGAAGCGTGCACCGTGGTCCTGCCATTGTGCAACTGGTGAGGTAGATTTTTCCTGTATAGCTCTAATGATACAAGCAATTGAACGCAAGATATTTATATACCCTGTCTTTTAACTGCTAGAGTGATATATCTGTGGTGAGTGTCTGCCTCAGCAAACTTGGGGGAGTGGGAAAACTTTTCATGCAACACAGAATGGCATTTGAAAATTAATACAAGCTCAGCCTTTTGAGAGTGTTCATTGTGCCACTAACCACACTAAACAAGTGTTTGCTGTCTTGGCAGTCACAGGGCAGAGATGCCACTGTCACCTCCTCGGAGCTGTTTTGGGTCAGATGGCACCTCTGGATGGCTCGTGCCGGCTCGTGTCACTGCCTGGCTGGCTGGCCACCCTGTCCCTTTCACTCACCTCCGTGGACACATTTCCCCATCGTGCTCCCTCTGGTCTGTCAAAATAAACCTGAGTTAATACAAACCGTAAGGACGGATGGTGTGGGCATCACTCACAGGGGTCACAGCTCCTGGCACGATGCGCCAGCCAGATCGGTCCTGCAAGCTGTAAAACCAGGCAACTTATTTTTAGCATATTCCCAGCCCGACTTATCAGTAAAGCACTTTGAGGTAACGACTTCAGCGCATTTGATGATTGTTCATTTTGAAAGATGTCATTTTAAGAATTTCTGGAAGTTTCAAAACTGCCCCGTGGGAGATCTGTTCCATGCCAAAATGTCATTTCAGATTCTAAACTACATCCTCCCTCATACTTTCACTTTATAAATGTTTCACAGCACCTGCATTTTTTATCATTGCACTTTTATGTGACCTATGATTGCCTTGCAGCTAACCTACAAGGCCTGTCGGAGGGAAGTAACTAATATATATTTTTTTTTAATTGGCTTTTTCCTCTCTCAGAAGATAAAACCACCACCCAGTTATTTCTTCCTTCTGCCTAGATATTTGTATTAATATTTTAACAAATGCAGTGTTTACAGTGTTACTCATAGGTCTGTGTTAAAATCAAAACAAATGTGTCCTGGAAAGTGAATGCTTAGTTTCATTTCTAATAATTGTTAGAATCAGGCCTTATTTCTTCATTAGCAAATCAATCTCCTGGTGTTTTCTGCAAGTCATCAAACTTCATTCTCAGGCTGTAATTATGTGTGAAATGCTGCCTGATCGCTTTGCTGGCAACACAACCACTCAGTGCACAAAGCTAACATAAAAATAACCTGAGCTAATATTTGTGTTGCTATCCTGCGTACAGTGAGCACCACTGAAACATTAATGGTGTTTCCCTTCAACGAGCCATCATTAAGGGGAAAGATAGTGAATACTTTAAACATTCCTACAAAGGCTGGTAGCATGGGGAGGTAAATCTCAAGTGCAAGAACACGCAGCTCTGAAAATGGAAGTATGTATTAATAACGATCCAAAAAGAAGTGAATAGTATGTGTAATGACCCAGACTAAGAAGCTCTTTTCTATCCCCAATCCCGTGCAGGTGGGGAGAAGTGTCCCTGGGCATCCAGGTGGGCACAGAACCGGGAGCAGGAGCTGTGACCTGTGTGGAGAGGGACTCGGCCACAGGGCTGCCAATTTGTTCTGTTGCTTTGGATCCCTTGTATTTAAATCCCTTCCACTTTGTAAGGATACATTCATTGAGCTGAAGAGGAAGGGAATGAGAGACTGGATACTTGGATTTGAATTAGAGAGGTCATGAACTTAAACTTGGATTTATCTTATCTCGGTGTCTTTCATGGATTTTGATCAGAAGTTTTGTCCTGGATCTATGAATGTTTTAGGCAAACTGATTTCTCCCCAACCTCCCACAAAGGTGATGTTTCTAATGAACCGGCTTGTGCCTGTTAGTGTGAACAGTGAAAAATTAGCAGGGAGGGAAATTTGCTCATTAGTGTGTCAGTCACACAAAGATCATAAGGATGTAAACTCTTCCCTTTTCAGTGGGGGTGTCTGTACTATGCAGTTGGAAAGTTAAACCAGCACCTTCCACCTCTTTGGACTTTGCATTTCAGATTTTTTTTTCCCCCTCTACGAATAACTTTTCTATGAAATCTTGTTCCCCAGAATTCTGTATTGGATTTTTCCCTTTCTACTGAGTTGTGCATAAGGTGGTGTAATAAGATCTGATGGTTCTATCTTTTCTTACAGCTACAAAGTCATGAACTCCAGGGTAGTATTTCCACCTCACAGCAAGCTTCAATAGAGCAATGGTAATGCCTCTGGCAGCCGTGGGCTGCAGTGTTAGGAGGAACACTGGGTGTCCCCAGCACTGCTGGTTTAAGCTCTACAGTTAACATTATTTTTAAGGACTCAAGCCGTAGAAAAGCTCTGATATAACTGGTCGCTTCTGTGTTCTCCTCACAGAGCTGATACCAAGTATCAGATGTCACTCCAAACCTTTTCAGGCAGTACTGGCTAAAATTGTTCAGAGGTGTCCTCAACAGCAAACAACTAATTGCTTAAAATCAAAGATAAATCATGAGAGAGATTTCTCTGTAATTTAACTGTCAGGAGGAAGAGACTCTGGTCTCAGAGGTAAATAGATCCTGTGGAAAAGATGTTATTTTTTTTTCTGAATATGTTATTTTTTGTGATGCTAATGGAAACTAAAATCCTGTAATGTCACCTCTCTTTCCATTTCCTTTAACTGCTTGCTGATGAAGATGTGTGACCCTTCCCACCACACCCCGCACCTCCATTTCCCCAGCTCTGCCCTGATAAAGATGTTTCCATAACCAGACCCGCCAATAGATTTCCAACAGTGGAGAAGGTTAATGAGCAATTGGCACTGATTGCCCTTTCCTAGGCTCACAGAGTCCCATGGAGATCAGGGACAACTCCCCAGTCATCCTCCCTGGGGACATTTGGGGTCACTGGCCAAACGGCAAGAGGTTGATGTCACTTGGTTTCCAAGTGGTGCTCCCTCCCTACTCCACTGTTTTCTGGACTAAGCTGACAAGTGCCGTAGCATGAGAAAGAATTAAATTGCAAAAACTGGTCACCCTATAGCTCTTTATTAGGAAAATAAATGCTGTGGTTAAACCAAGCTTTTTAACTAAGTCGAGGAAATGAAGAAATATGTTTGTCAGTACCTCAAAGTAGGCTCCCAGATGGTAGTGAAGCTGCCAGTGGTACACCAGAAAGGTATAATGTTGTTCCAACAGCAACGCAAGACTTTATGTAAGCTTGTAGCAAGAGCAGTGACTGGAAAGTTACAAAACTATCTTGATGATGTCCCTCCACCATGTATAGATCTGGAGTAATACAAGACAACAGGCCTTTTTCTAACTAACCAACTTCATTTACTTTAAGTTTAAAAACTGTTTTTTTAAACAGCAAACAAATTTTGCATGAGACAAGCACTGACATAATGGCAAGATACTGTTTCTGCTGAAGATTTTAATTTGCATCCAGTTTGAAATGAAAACATTGAGTTAATACACATTTAAAATGTACTTGTTCCCAGGAACCAGCTCAAAGGCAATGCTTTACTGGTTTTGTAGGAAGTGTTTATAATCTAATTAAGAAATAATTCAAAAAAATAAAAAAACACAAGATTGCTGGATGGAAATGGTCAACAAGAATAGGCAAACTTTCAAACTGTGTTTGCAGTGAACTTGTGACAACAAGGGGAAGTTTGGGAAACCCTACGGGAATTACTCTTTCCTACAAACCATTTGTGGCCGAATTTGTTCCAACCTGCTATGGTGATTTTGGTTTTTGCGGTCTTCAAAATAAAGCCTGCATAATGCTAACAAACCATAGAACTCAGAAGCCCATTAATGGTGTAAATCGGGAATGTTGCCAGAACGAATCAACAGCTGGTTTTTGACATGCTTGGGTTTAAAGCCAATAGTGAATTTGTTGTGCATAGACCTGCCTGTGCAGAAGCTGCTGTCAGAAAAGTGTGTTGTTTGTGGAGGGACCGTATCCCAGTCTTGCTCCGACTCCGTCCCTTTGTCACCGTACACCCATTTCAGGGTCCCTGCATGTGCACCTTCCTCCCCACGCTTTGCTCTGCCAGGCTGCCTTACTCCATCTCCTTCTGTTCTCATCTCATTAGGTTACCAAATAACACTCTTTTTCTTCATTCAGAAATCTGACATTAGAATAATAAACTTGTTGCTATCCGAATGTATGTTCCAGGCTTCCTTCCAGCCAAGGACTGTGTCAGGTATTTAGATGATGGGTTCTCAGGGCACAGGTCCTCCTGACCTGTTTTCATTTGGTATCTAATAGAGCAAACTCATAGCAGACCTTTGGGTCTTGAAGCCACAACTTCTGTACTTTTTCGTAGTTTAGAAAAGTACATGTTTAAAAAAGAACAGTAACGTCAAGTTCCTCAATGGAAGCATTTAGAAAGCACATGCTTGGGTGAAGAAAGTTACCCCAGAACCTCTGCCTTTGATTTTATAGCAATTATTTGAGAATGCAAGCTGTGTGAAGACTTTCTTTCCAAATACTTACTCCTTTAAAGGGATACAGGACATGTAAAGTGATTAATAATATGTACAAAATTACACAACTCCAGCGCTATGGATAAGACTTAACATAGAGTGTGCCTTCATTAAGAGAAAATAAATAACTATTGTCAAAAGGCCTATAAAGAAATCCATTTTCCCCTTCATCTTTTAATGGAGACATAAGTTAATAAGAAGTTAATAATACCTTTTAAAATGTAAACATATTTAGTTAACTATTATTTGGAAGTCTCAATTGCTTTTAACTTTATGATTTTTGAAAATTTTTAAATATATTCTATTCTTTATGAATCATAGCTTCTATTGTCCTGAGAAGAAACCTAAAAAGACAGTGGTGATTGCATGCTCTGTAAAGATTAAGAGGGAAAGGCTGAGAAAATAAAACAATAGTATGCTTGTACTTCCTTGCCACTGCAGCAACTAATGCAAGGTGTATTTTCAAAAGAGGGAAAAAAAGCGTTTTGGCAGAATAAGTAATTCAAAAGCTATCCCAGAACTGTCTTACCAACAAGACTGGTTTTAATTATGCTTATGGGATAAAGTAATATAAACAAGAAAACAGTTTGATCAGATTGGGTGGATTCTTACACAGTTGATTCTGTTGTGAGACAATCTCATTTTCCTGCAGCACAAGTTATGTTTATTGTACATTATCCCCATGCTGCATCATGTGCCTCATATATTTCACTTTATGGGACAAATCAGATAACAGTTTAAGGCTGAGTGGTAGCTGACTATATATATTCCCAGCTAGTTAAACTGCTGGTTGTCAATGGACATCTTTCATGTGAAAGCAATTTCAAGGGGATGGGATTCTATCTAAAAGAAGTACCTCAAGTACATTTTTATACTTGCTCACACGCAGTATTTATTTCATAGCTATCTATGCAGAAGACAGATGTGAAAAATACAATTACTGAAAATCCCTCAACCTGCTTGGGTCTTGTGATTCTTTTCAGAGAAAGGTTTCAAATTATCGTCTCCTACACATAAAACTGTTTGTTTGGGTTTTTTTTAATAATAAAAGCAGTTTTGTTTATTCTTCGATTTCATTTTGCTGGAGAGGATTTCACAGTAGGTGTGCAAATGTTTGTTTATATTTGATACCCCACAAGAAGTGTGACAAATACCAATTTTTGCTAAATCAATTCCTGCAAAGAGATAATAGTAGATTTTTGTTACATGATGGCTTTAAAATTTAAAATAATTCATCAAAAAGTCAAAAATGTAAATTGGATATACTTATGGCTGTACTGTATGTGTTTAACTGGATGTTGAGAAATCAACAAACATATTTACAGAATTAAAAGGTTGTCTTACAAAGAGAAAATTGGCTGAAAAAAAGAATCTTTTCCTGTCTACAGTGATGTAGAAAATGTGAGGTTGTGTTGTTAGGAGAGTTATTGTTATATTGATATTATATGATATTGATCCTATTAACTTCTGTATTTAAAACGTTCTCTCTCCTGGTTGTTGATATATGTAATATCCTTCCTTTAAAATTTTTCTGTTCTTTGCATAAAGAGATGAAAATGGGGCAAAGACTATTCCAGTGTCTTGAGACACTTCAGTATGGATTTTGCGTGCCTTCCAGAATAACAGTAACAAACTTTCAATCAAATCTGTAAGAGCAAGATACTTTAACAGGTATGATTAACTGCACATTCAAGTGTCTCAGGGTGATTTACCAGCACTGTCTCATCAAAGCTCACACTGTATATTGAGGTGACTGGAATTACTCCCATACCCAGCAGAATACGAGAGAGCTAGAAAGGTTTTTAGGTCTTTAATGGATACTGATTTAGATAACATTACACATTTTCAACACTTAGGCTTTATTGTATTTTCCTAGGATCTTCTGTAGAGCAAGGAATACAGCCTGCATCTTCTGTGGGTACTTGGTTTGTCATTTCCTATGGTCCCTTTGTGAAATGGAAGAAAAGTTCACTGCAGCAAGTGTGCAACTAGGATGCTCTGGCCTGCAAACTGCTTGACAAAAACTTTTCAAAGCTGCCCAAATACAGAACAAGAGGCAATGAACTGAAAATGTGATGTTCTGCTTCTTTGGAAAAAGATTTTAAAGTATAGTAACATAAAAATATCTTTTTCCTACTGTTTAAGGTAATAGATATGCTGGTCCATGAGCAGTATTTTATCACATATATGTCCAATATTGCATATATGTTCTCCTCCTGAGCTTATTACATAACCCCGTGCTACTCTGCATTCTGTAATAGTACTGATCCATAGCATACTGTTTTTTTCCCATCTGACCTTTACTTTTCACTGACATTTGCAAAATGTGACTAAATGAAACCAGACTAAATAGATGTTAACAGCAGAATCTTTTTGCTGCTTCTTTCTATTAAAAAAAAAAAAAAAAATTAAAAAAATCTGTTTTCTGAAACTGCAGAATGTGAGGGAAAATGCAAAAGTTCAGATATTTGCTATTACTACGCTACATCCAAATACAATTGAAGGCATTGACGACTTGCTTATATTTATCTGCTGATTTACACAGATCTATTCAAAGTAACAAGAAGCCCAGCTGGTACAGATCGTTACCAAATGCCTCTCATAGCCACCTTTAGCTGGAGAACATTCGTTGTGTGTTGACTGAGAACAACCTGTTTCAAACGATGCTGAAGTCTCTCAGAAGTATTAGACACCAGTTTATCAACTGTTTTGAAAGGAAAAAATGAATTTATATGCTTCTCCATCAGCAGATGTGTGTTCTGACAGGTTGTGATACAAGGGATCTCAGTGCCCCAGCTTTTGGGTGGAGGGGACATTTCCTTGCTGTATAAAGCAACCTTGGCAGCAAAAGCTGCTCAACAACCTATTTATTAGTATCTGTACTCCTCCCCTGCTGTTATATTAATATAATGAATTGCTCACAGGTGCTTCAAATGAGGTTTAGATGATCGCTGGGAGCTCTGTTACTCAAACAAGCCAAATTGAAAGGAGCAGATGGAACAATCCCCTAGCAAAAGTACAAAGTATGACTTAATGAAGGTTATTTTGCACATTTTGGCCTTGGTGACCCTAAGAACAATCAGACTGTCATTATTTTACTGTTTCTAGACAGAAAGGTGATTGCTTCTTGCCCACTTGCCTTGATTTTTTTTTTAGCTGTCTTTATTACATCATTGGGAGCTCTTAATTGCATTTAATCCTACCTCCTTTTGACTAAAATGAGATAGTTCCCATATGATTGTGGTTAAGCCGTGCTCTAAGTCATGTTTGAGCTTTAATGCTCTTTTGTGTGGCGATGTTTAAATCACAGTGAATATTCAAACACCAGGCTGGGTGAATAGATGGTAAAATGGACATTCTGAGCTGGATATGCAGACCAGGTAGAAGAAAAGAGATTGCATAGGAATGCTTTGTACAGCAATATTTGTACCGTCCATAGCTTGTGGTTTTCTTCTCTTTCCTTGTTTTGTGGCAAATAGAGTGAAACTACCAAACTGACATTAGCCCAGAAAGGCCTGTATGTGCAGTTAGCATTGTAAATGTTGATTTACTGGTCTGCAAGGTCTCTCAAAAGGCTGTGAAGGATGTGAGAGAGCTGCAGGCCCTGGCAGATGAGCCTCTGGATCACAGATGGGTGGTACTGAAGTGAAGGTGTCAGACCTGGGTCCCTCCCACAGATTTCACTGGGATTTTGCGGAAAAGCTCACCTATTCCCTATCCCTCTTTTCCTTATTGTAGAAATAGGGATGAGGATGTTTTCTTCCCAGCCTTTTAGCTGTGTTTAATTTATATGTTTTTGAGATAAGGCTTTTCTGTTGCTCTGCTCATCATAAAGGGATTCCGGTCTCAGCTGAAGGCTCTAGGGGCTATAATAATTGCAATAAATGTGAAGGCTACTGTACCTAAATAACCACTTAATTCCCACTTCCCCCAAATGGAAAAGAGAGGAGGCTCTTTTCCTCCTTCTTGAAAATGTTTAACGGGAATGCACTGAGGTCACAATGTGCATCAAAGGACTATCTTCGCATTGCTTGACTATTCGCTTGGCAAGCTCTCTAACGTTTATACTTTGATAGTTCAGTGACAGATATCGCCAAGGGGAAAGGACAGCATTTTAACCTTGAGTACACATTGCGGGAGAAAATTACACCGGGACAGAAGAACCACGTACAACACCTGTGCAATGAGCCGAAACAAAGATCTTCATTGGGCTTTTCATCTAGAGAGGGTTTTGGAAGGAGCTGCCAAATGCTGTTGGTTTGTAAGGGAGTGTTTGCAGTGTGTTCATACGGGCTGCAAGTGGTCAGTGATGGAATTACCAACAGGACACCATTCCTGCCAGTAGCTATTACTGACGAGAGTGAAACTGTATTTTAAATGTGAGCACAATATTATTTGTTCTTTCTAGAGGAGACAACAGTTTTGTTCTTTCTCCAACAGCGTACGTCCTTCTTTGCTCCGTAATATATTCAAGATTAGATATAACCTATGTCTTGGCTGGGTTTTAGTGTGGAACATGTGTATTTGGATGGTTTTCTGGCTTGTGCCTTGCTAGACTTTGTTTATAAAAGTTTATGCTGGACACCTGGGGTAGGTGTCTCTTTCATGCTTATTGGGCTTTATGGCAGAGTCCACAGAGTAGAGCACAGAGGTAATTGTTGAATTCAACCATGAAAACTGCTTTTACTTGGTTTTTCTGTGACATCTGTTATATCCTGTTGTGCATGTGATGAGAGGTAGATTTTGTTTCATTTTGAAATCTGTTGGTGAGCTTGAATAGTATCTAAAATAGTTGATGGCTCATCAAAAAACACAGGCAAAATCCATGCTTCCTGAGCTCAATGCAAAATCATCTTCTGAAGGTGTAGCAAATTAGTGTTCTATAGAGACAGGGATTCAGTTTCCAGACTATGTTAGAGGCAAAGCAGGGAGTAGGTGTTTCAGGCAGACTGCAAAAACCCCTGTGAATTAGAAAAGGAAGATGTAAATAGACTATGAAAAGTGGGAAGGTGGATTTATGGCTACCTGGGTACAAATGTTAGCAACTTCTGTTTTCATTTACCAGTACTGTTTAATTTCAGCAGATTTTCTCACAAACTCTACTTTCTCCGGTCCAGGTCATGCTCATGTCTTCATGGGAGGTTACATACCAAGCACAAACAGGGCCTGTGAAATAGAGCATATATCACTACAGATCTGAAGCTAACATAAGGGCATGATGCTGAGGAAGGCTGCACGCTCCCATTTTCTCATCCGGTACATGCCCTCGCATACGTGTTGCTGGTCACACTCCTGTAGCCCTGAGTTTTACAGTGCTCTTTCCTCCCCGTCCACAGGCCAGATTGATCTAGTCTTGCTTACTGCCCACTCCTGAGCTGTATTTTTATTGACGTTTGTCACTCCCAAGCACTTGTATTTCAACAGCAGGTAAATATTGAGTTGAATGCTATAGATCTTTTGCGATCTATTACCTATTCAATCAAATTTGGATTCTATTACTTGCTAAAGACCATGTCTATCATGTATTTGAAGTCCAGAGTGAACATGCTTGCGTGTTCAAAAGCCCTGTTTATTAAACAACATGGATTTTTTCCTGCTCTGAAAGTTGACAAACATCTCAGTGCTCTTGTTCAAATTTATTTTTATGTTGAAGAAACGAACTCTGTTGTAAAGGGAGATACACTTAGGCAGATGTTAATGAGAAATGAAGGAATCAGAAAGGAATGGGTTATTCAGCTTAACAATTACTTGGATTTCTTTTTATTCTGTACGTAACCTTGATTTCATGTAACTTCTTCTCTGGATACTGATGCTGCCGTTTTTGTCACTTTTGCTAGAGGCTGCCATAAAGATTCAGTCTTTGATGCATAATATATATGAAAGTAAGCCTTCCCAAAGTTGCAGTAGTGTGTACTTAGCATCTAAAACTGGGACTTGGCTCTCATACTGTGTTGAAGGGGTGCCATTGTATTCTCTGATCTGTTGAGCGTTATCCTGATTTGGAGAAATACCACCTTAGCCAGAGGAACCATGTATCTGAAAAACTGTCATATCTTCTATATATATGCTGCATAGTCTCAAACTGAGCCTTAAGCATGTGACAATCATCAGTCTTCTACAAATCCCATTTGTTAACAGTCTTTGAAATTATCTTTTTTTTTTTTTTTTTGGTGTGGCCGTGGGTGAGGACTCCAAAACTGGGTTGTATAGTTTCTGTCTTGGTCATGTCATGATTTCCTATTGAATATGAATAAGAAAGCCAGGAATAAAAAGACATTTAGAAACCTAAACTGTACCATTGAGCGGTTTTCTAATATAAATAAATAGTATGCATTCAAGATGTTTTGTTAAACCTCTGTGCTTTGTCTCAGGCTAATGTTATAATCTCTTTCAAGTGAAGGATTGTCTTTTTAGATAAACAGCAAAACCCCTTTAGAAATGAAGCCCTGATCGAGTTGACACCTATAAATTTATTACAAAATAAAAATACATCGCACATCTTTCATTTGAATTGTTATTTGAAGATTTTTATTATTTCATTGAGTTGCTACGGTGGCACTTGGAATTTACATTTCTTCCTGGAAAGCTTAAAGAGAAAAAAAAAATAATGAATAACAAACGTCAGAAGGTAATGATTTGTCAAGTTTTGAAGTGCACTGCAGAAATATCAATGTAGGCAGATATGTTTGGATGAACTCTGGCATGCTGCCTAGAGCTGAGGTTTCCAGACTTGTGCAGATTTCACTGTGGGAGCTCCAGGGTCCACCCTCCTTGCTGGACAACGAGAAACCTGACATCCCAAGACCTAGCTTTATCTGTACATTAACTTCATGGTGTGTTGTAGGGGTCCCAGAAGTGCAGAGATCTTGTATTTGAACCACAGGTGTTAGCCCTGGCAGCTCTTTACTGTTGAGCCACATACGTGGAAGTCTTGAGTTCATAAGCAAGTGAAGCATCTTCACATAATTCCTCAGTCCTTGTCCACAGTCTGAAGGGTGGACGAGCTTTGGGGATGGTCCCATCAGTGTCAGTTCCATGTCCATCATAAAAGAGCAGTGGCAAAACAGCCAGTAATCAGCAGCTGGTGAAGAGGGACTACAGGGATTTAGAAATGCTGGTGTTGGTTCTGAAATGACAAAAGGAAACATCTGTGCTTTGGTACCCTTGAGTTAGTCTGAGCTACCAACCACTCAGAAACATAACGAGAGGGTAAAAGGAAAGGTCAGGAATGTAGACAGTAAAGGCAAAGAAAAGTACAAGTCAGTATATAAGCAACAGATTTTAAAAATATATTATTATTGAAAGGAAAATTATTAAAAATTGATTTCTTAACTTTCAAAGATAGTTTTACATAGCAGTGGGCTCAACTAGCTTGAAAGTGGGCTGAGCAAGTTCCAAAGAGAAGTGTTAGGAATCTTTTCTAATGCCTGACAGAAATAACACATTAAACCTTACTTGAAAAGCCTTGTTCATCTAGTGCTCGTAATACCGTGCTGAGGGCATTTTTCAGGATGAGTCTGAGGTTAAGAAAAACACCTACTGAATAACTAGTGCCACTTACTTCAGCACTTGTGTTTTCCTCAGAGGTTTTCCATCCAATTGCTGACCAGATCCTGTGATATTTAACTTATCAGGTCTGACAAGAGCTGAACCCAAGGTAGAATGACTGCTTAAACATTTATTTGTGTCAATGACACGTTTAAAATTCTCTGCTCTGCCTAAATATTTAAAGGAAAATATAAAGAGGAAAATGTAATGTGACATAAGAGGAAATGAAAAACAACCTTATTTGTTGAGGACATTCACTACACACAATTGCTGTCTTCTGAATAGCTGTTATTTTGGCAGAAATTGAGGGGAATGCAATCCTAAATATCATGTTTGTCTGTCTCTTTTTAACAAAAATGATTTTTACAATGGCAAGTGGATCTTTTGCTGTCAAAATCGTGGGATGTGACAACAGCCAAGATCTTCAGGAACCTCTGAGTCTGAAGTTTTTGATTATAAAGCTAACATCTGAAAATGAAGAAATAATGAAGATAAATATATACTTAGTAAAAAAGAAGTTGCAGCATGGTCCAAATTGGAGAGCTTATATGTGTTGACTGCTTGTTAAAGTAGACGACATCTTAAGAACAAGCTGCAATAAGCTTTCTTTGTGGAGAAGCTGAGAGTTTAAAGTTTTCAAACCCCCATTTACTCCCTACTTCAGAGTAAAGCCAAATTTCAGAATTCTCTGTAAAGCAGATCTTCTGTGTTTTCCATAGTAGATATACATTTTCCATAGCAGATATACATTTTCCACAGCAGATAGACTTTGCTATCAGTTTATGTGTGCTTAAACTAGTGTGAGCACTTTCCAAAGTAATACAGAACATGTGGGCTTTCAGTATATAAGGGATGCCGAAAATTTTCTTCATCCATGAACTTTTCCTAGAAAGGTGCTTAATAAATTCAGAGATTTCTCCATGTGGATCATCAGTGATGTCTGGAGGGGATGAGAGAACAATGTGTGCATATATCATGCTCTTAGAAACATGTTCTCTGTTGGAACCTGACACTTAGGTTAGCAAAAGCAAACCCACTCTAAATTAGTTTGCAGTTAATTGGCTGTGAAGGGAAACGCACCTTGCCAAAAAAAGGATTTGAAATATGAAGCAGTTTGGATTTGTGAAGAAGCTGATCGCTGTACTTGAGGAATCACAGACTCTTGGGCATCTGGGAAATAATGTAGTTCATAATCTCCAGTGTTTTTATAAATTCCATTATTTGGCAAGGTGGGCATCTACTTGCTGCCATCTGCTTGAAGATTGATTTTAGAGGGGCTGTCTTAGAATGCATATTGGAACTGTTCATTTGTGGTTGAGGAAAGAGATTTCATTAGGGTAAGTTCAGTAACATTTTGAATATGTGGTGGAGAATAACAGGAGCTAGCAGACACAACAATCACATTTTTTTTCTATTTTTCCTCCAGGATCTGAAAATGGAATGAATGGTCACATGTCTATGTAATGTTTCATTTGCCTTTGCTTGTCTCTGTGGTCTTTCAAAATATTAGTGGAGAAAGACTCACAATAGGCCTGGGAAATAGGTGTGGTAGAGATGGACACAGAAGAAGTGTAGCTTGACTTATCTAGGGTCACACAACCAGTCAGTGACAGAGCTGGGATTTGAACCAAGCTCCTGGATTCTTTTTGCATGTCTGACTACAGGATGGTGCAGTCTTTGTTGAGGTGGATGAAAGGAAAAGTTCCTCTGTCGCCAGCCTGCAATGCAGTAGGAGTGTACACAGGCCCATCTTCAGAAACCAGTGATGAGCGTCTGGAACCTTCCAGACTTAATTTCATTGTGCGTAATTTCATGTGCTGGTTTTTAATAGATATCCAGGACTTTTCAAGATAATACACATTTAACCAGATTGCACTGTGTGGTCAAGAATTATCACAACCTCTTCCTGGTGCGCCACCACCGGGAGACAGAGGGGCTTCTCATTTTCCATGGAGGATCACCACAATTTTTCTACCGAGATCATTCTGATGGGCAAGAGTAGCGTTCAGCAACATATTCTGTTCAGTCACCTCTCAGCTAAGTAGGTATAAGTAGGTAAGAAAATATCCATAATAGATCTTTAGTGAAAGAAGAGCGCTGCTTATTCCCATTTGAGAAAATAGAGGATGAAACCAAATCGCGATTAATTCTGCTGAATGGCTAAGGAGCTGTGTGGCTACCATGGTAAAAGATGGGCTACCACAGCTACTGATAATGCAGCAGGTATTATGTTCAGTCAGTGCCTAATTGCTTTAAAGGAACTTATTAAACTGAAACCACTATTGTGTGAGGAACTGTTCATGTAGAGTATCTCCAGAGTGATCAAGATGATCCTGCTGTGGGCTACAATATAGATCAGTAAATGCGAAGAGTGGTTTTGTGAGGAAGCTCACATTTTGAGAGCTCAATTGGCAAGGGATGGTCTGCACATTGTTCTGTATTTTAGTAAGATGTTAATAGCAGAAATAATGTCTGATTCTCTTTTCAAATATTTGAATGCCCACTCCAAAAATCACACTTGGATCAAGTAAAGTGTAACAAATATCTTTTACTTCTAGATTCTTTGAAAGCACCACCTAAAGCTCCTTCTCAAACATCTTAAAATTTCAAATAGTATAAATATTATTTGGTAGCCATTTATAATGACCAAAGCTTGAGGTATATGAATTGGTTTAATGAAAATAAGACCTATATTCCATCTCAGAAAATGTACAGTTCTCTTTAATACTAATGGATGTTACACATGTGCACTGACAATAACCTTACAGGTTTTATGGCCAAGTGATTTACCATTTATGCAGGATAATACTGATTTTACAACTTGGATACTATCTGAACATTTCATGTGAGAAACATGTAGGCTTGCAGCTGGACAAAACTCAGTGGGTTAAATAAAACTTTCTTCTCCTTGGCCAATAGGATGCTAAACATTTGCATCACCAAAGCAGATTTTAGGAAGAGAAGCTCTGAATATCCATCTTTCAGCAAACAGTCCTCATTTGGTTCTGCTCTGCAAGGAAACTGGCTTTTCCTAGGGAGTCAGAAAACTCGACTGTGAATTATCAGTGAATTCACTGTCAATAATTATCCTGTGAATTATCTCGTATTTTTGCTCTGTGGGGTACTTCCTACAGCAGTTTACTAGCAACTGCAGTTCTTATTGTAAATTGAGTAGTATAACAAATGACTTAAAATCCAGCTGTGCAGGTATCAGTAGTGGATATTTTAATGTTATTTCAAGGCAATTCTTCAACGAATTTATGCGGCGCTCTTGGTCGTAACATTGAATTCATCCCTATCTCAACTAATGTGTACCGGAACACTTAAATAGCTTATGATCATTGTTTTGTTAGCTCAAATCTCATCAAGAGCTAAGAAGATGATACTACTTTCCTTTCAGTTATTGTAGCAAGTACTAAGGGACTGAGTGCTGCAGAGGTATCTATTCAACACATTGGAAAAATAGGTTAGAGAATTATCTTCAGCTCCTCCATCTGGTCAGTGGTTAGTGGAAATGGCATCTTTGCCCCATAGTTCTTAATATGTAACTCTTAATGGTTTATCACTTAATCTGTGATGGTACAGTACATCATCAGAAAGGAAAATATAGCAATGCTGAGTTTAAATAAGCTTTACAGATAAAGACAAAAGAAGGCTATGCTGATCATCAGACCACATTTCTTTCTCCTTTGCTTCTTGGTCATGTTTTTCACTAGAGAGGAGGAGGAACTGTGACCATATAAATGTTCTCATGAGAATTTGTGTTGCAAAGTTATGGCCTAAGGAGTATTTTACATTAAAACAGAGCAGATTGCTTATGGCAACTCCTGTATAATGTTCCTGTATAAGGAACACAATGAAGAACTGCAGTTCATATTGCTCTTCAGGTCTGTTCTATTTTCACTTTTTTTTTTAAGTAGAAAATTGCATAGTATAATTACAAGTTCATTTGCATTCATATTACAAGCTGTGAGCTAGTAGAGTCTTTTATATCTAAAAAATATTGTTAGCAAGTGTGACTTGCATCCATGAATTTTAGAAATGGGAAGGAAGTTTACATTAATTCAAAGTTCCTTCTCTTCTCAGTCAACAGGTAGCACCCTTCCTGTAAACTGCAGGACCTCAGGGAGGCCACAAACATACAAAATGCAACTTATAGTGTAATGGGCGAAGGTGTAGTGCAGTTGGTTTACTGTTTGCCCAACAAAAAAATACGCCTTTTGGGGACTAAGGATCACCAGCTTTTTATTGGACTTGATACTTACAGACAGGCATAGCCACATGTCATCTGGAGGATGCTGTCTGTAATTTCCTAAAGGAAAGCTGACTTCTGTTACTTTATTTTTTCTTAAGTTCTTTGTCTTTTCAAGACAGTAAAGTTCTCACCAATACGAAATATGGCTACAATTAGGTTTACTACTGGGACTTCATTTTTTTTAATCCACATTAGAATTAGTGGGTTCCATTGATAATCCTGCCTTTCATTTCTGTAAGAAATGGAAAGCAGGACAATAGTAACAGTCTCCATTCTATCAACTACTTCTATGAATGTGGTCTGACTTTTGAATTGCATTTTTGTTATGTCGCAACTGTTATTAGATGACTTTATCTTTTATGTTTAATACTTAGTGTGCTGTGGAAAGAATAATTGAGGGATATGGAACTGAAAATATTTGAGAATGTTACCGGCTCTCTGCATGCGCTTTCGATCAATCTGTTTGCTCAGCCTTTCCCTCCGCACTGGGATGGGTGCTCCCTGCCTTGTTAAGCATCTTGCCACATTGGTTCAGATCTCCTGCCTGTCATGTGGAGGTAAAATAACCTGTAGACATCTTTGTACCTTGTGAGCATCTTGGTGATCACTCCTTGACTGTCATCTCGAAGAGTGCACATGAGCAGCTAGGTATTTGTGTGCCCAGCGTAATATCTTGCTCGTAATTTCCGATCAGATTGTGATGGTTTGAGCCCTCCTCTCTGCCAGCCAAAGGAGACGCTGCCACTCATACCTGAGAGGTGAATTAGATCTATGTGGAGGCTGCAAAAAGCTTTTCTTTCAGTCATTTACCTCAGTTAGCTAGAGCAGAGCTGCTTTTATGCCATGATTGGAGATAATACCAGTGGAATAGCAATAACCTCGCGAATGTACTTCTCTTCTGTATGTAAATCCTTTCAGGAAGTGCATGACAGCCCCTGTTTTCTGTGGGTCTCCGTTTGTAAAGAAGCTGTTATCACAGAATAAGTTTAATGGGTCGTGAATTTTGTGTTGAAAGGAGAGTCTCTCCACGACTTCTGATCTGCCTGCAATAGACCTATTGGCTCAGCAGCGAGTGCATTAGGCTAAATATGCTTCCTCCATTGACTCTGAAGGTAACAGCCCTAAATGCCTCATTAAATTTTCATGGGTGACTGAGAGAAGCCATGAGAAAAACACCACACTCGTAGCGGTGGGGCCGCCGGACCCCCTACCCACATTGGTGTGCAGCACACGGGCCGTGAACCCCCAGTCCGGGGGTGCCGGGGGGGCAGCCCGAGCACGGAGCCCCGCGGCTGCGAGGAGGGGCCGGGGCGGGGAGACGGCGTTCGCGGCGCCGTGGCCGGGTGTTCCACTGACCGACCGGCCTCCTGGCGCTCCTCCGCGCCACGGGGCAGCCCCGTTTACCGACGCCGCTCCATCACCGTTGTCCTGGTCGCGGCTTGAGCGCGGGGATGCGGGAGCCGGGCGGCGGGGCTGCCAGCCGCTCCGTCACACGAGGGTTGCCCCGCAGGCGAGTGACAGGTTGTTCCCCCCCGCCCTGAGAGCCCAGCGAGCCCCCCTCCCCTCCCGCCGTCCTCCTTCTCCCTGCCCAGCTGCACCAACGGCGCCGAGACCCCCAGCCCTGGGAGAGGAGGAGGAGGAGGAGACCGACCCCTCATCAGCAGCTTTCCTCCGCCACACACCTCCTTCTTTCCCCTCCCTCTGGCCTCAGCGCCGCACTGGCGAGGGCCGGAGAGGGCAGGCAACGCGGGAAGGCGGCTCTCCCAGCATGGACGAGCCATGTGTATCCTAAGGAATAACAGCAGCTGCTGCGCCCACGATGGGGAGCAGAGGAATGCCAGGAGGAGAGGGCTCGCTGGGGCAGGTGAGGGCGCCGGCTCCATTCTCTCTTTGGCGGCCGGGGCGGGGGGAGATGTCCGTCCTCGGGGGGTGCGAACGGAGCCGGCGGCTGCGGCCGGCGTGTCCCGGTGGCGGACACCGGAGGGGGGAACCCCTCTCCCCGCAGCGGGCACGGGAGGGCAGCTGCTCTCCGAAGGAAGTTTGGTGGTGGTGTTTTTTATTTTTGTGGAGTTTTTTTTGCCTGTCCTCCCCCCAGCACTCTTCCATCATCCGGAGGAGGGAAGGGGGTGAAATCTGCGAGTCGCGGGAACTTGCCGGTTTGGAGGGGAGCGGGGTGCGTGGCTTTCCCATCCGAGTCGCGGGGTAGCTGCGGCGCCTCTCACCCCTCGCCAGCCGGGACGCACCGTCCCCAGGAGGGGGGGACAGGGAAATAAAATTCAGAAGGGACCCACAGGCACGGATGCGGGATCTGTGATACTGTGATCTCCATTGCCGCGATCCCCCGGCCGTGAGAGCCGCGCCGCCCCCGGGGGTCCCCGGGGCTGCTTCGCGGGTGTCCCCGGGCTGGGCGTTCGCCGCTCCGCGCCGCTCTCGGTGGCTTCAGTCGCTGCTGCCCGCCAGCTGGAAGCGCCTATCGCCTCTTTGGCCGCACTGGATCCCGCATCCTTCGGCGCGGCCGGGGGGGAGGTGCCCCCCGCTGCCTGTCAGGGCCGATGGGCAGCGGGCCCGGCCCCCGAGCGGGGAGCCCGGCGGCGGTTCGGCTGCGCCGGCGCTGCCTTCCCCGGGAAGGTGCAGCAAGGGCGGGAGACGCCGCGCGGAGGAGCGGCGGGAAATGGCGCCTGGAGCTGAGGGGCAGCTGGGCGAGCGGGGCTGGAGGGGGACGAGCTCGTCCTCCCGAGCGGGGGAGCCCTTGGGCGGTGCGTGGGCTGAGACTCTCCCCAGGAGCCGCCGTCCGGTCCGCGGCGGGGAGCTCCCCGGACCCTCGCCCTCCCTGCGGCCAAGAAGTGGGTGTGAACAGCTGCTTTACGGGCGGCTGTGGGTTCCTGCACCTCACCTTCACGGCTCTTACTTTGGGAAAAAAACAAAAGCAAACAAAAAACAAAGTGGTTTTGGTACCTTTTTTGTGCGTTTGTGAATGGCCGACTCACAAGGAACGTCTTAACAGCGACACCCTGAATTAGTTAAAGTTCAAAATGCATTTGCTCCTCGGCTGCCGTCTGTGGAAGAAGCACGCAGGGCTCAGGGCAACAAGACAGTCGTGATAGATCCTACAAGGACTGTCAGGACAGCACTGTGAACTCTCCAGGAGCCAGAGCCACCTCTTTCTTTAGTGTTTTGCGGGGTGTTTCGCACCATGGGAGCTCATACTCCTGACTGACACATTGAAATGCCTGTATGAATGGTAAAGCGGTGAGGTAGGGAACTGGGACCAGTATTCAGTAAAGAACAAAGCTTGTTTCTGTTTGGGACAGTGGTGGAGCTCGCAGATGAATAGGAAGTTTTTTATTTCCCTGTGAACTTCTGTTTTATTGTACGTTTCAAACCCGTTAAACTAATTTTTAGGTCTTCCTCCAAAGTAGCTTTAAAAGCAAAGTCCTTGGGACTCTTTGCCATTTGTCTAAATTCTGAATGCATGTCTGAAGCATTTAATCATGTTTATTGTTTCCAACCACTCAAACGGAATAAAAATTACTTATCGTTGATGAAGCTTATCTTGCAAGCTGTTTCACAGTATGTTTCCGTTGCAAGACACAGCTTTGTGTTAAACTACTGATGATTGTATTGTTTATTGTTCTTTCATTCTCCCTCCCCCCCGTCCCCCCATGCCAGGATCAATCTGCTCCTTACTAGGGTACTCAAAAATAGTGAAAGAACAAGTTTTCACTAGTTAGTTTGATATTTCTCCTTGTATCTGAGATTTCTCTCTTTTGTATCTGCTCTTAAGCTGTTTTTCATGGAGTGTGCTAAAGGCAGCTGATGTATTAAAAAAGGAATTAAAGCACAAAGCAAAAAGGCACTTTCAAACTCTTGAAGTGGAACTGTAGGTGGAATTAGTGCTGGATTCAGAGTCATTGTTTATTTCTTTAGTCACATAACACCTTCCTGAAACATAAGATTCCTTGCCCCTTTGTCAGTATCACTTTGTTTCATTACCCATTTAAAATGCACTTTTCATATTGGTTTAGAAGTTCAGATTTATTGTTTGGAGTGTTTTGATATAGGTGCTGATCTTGGACTATACCTCATAGGTGATTTTGCTGCACTTTCACAGCATCTCAGCACCATGATGGAGGAGACTATCATGTTTTCTTGTAGGATTACCTTTGGGACTTCAGTGACTGCACACATCAGTGGTTTCATCTTAGGAGGATTGAAATTGATTTTCAGCTAGTGAAAGACCCTGTATCTGTCCTTTGACCCGTGCCCTCACAAGATGAAGTGACACCAATAGTGGAGGATGTAGACTTGAAGTAGCTGCTACTAGGCCTTCAAAATTAGAGGTGCTAGAATAAGCGTGTTGTCCTGGTGAATTCTGCTTGGTTCTTTGGACAAAGAACAGGGTTTTTTTTTAATATGAATTGGAAAACCCCTGCATATATGTATCAAAATAACTTTAAATTGTGAACCTTATGGGTCTTTTAAAATACTTTTTAGAAGTCCTTGCTCAAGCAAAACAGGAAGATTGACCTTTCCTTCTCATCCGTAACAGGCCAGTTTTCTTTTAAATATTTTAGATTTCAAATTTTGCAAGATACCTGCCTTGAATTTAGCAACAGCCAAGCTACCCAGTTAAATATTGGTTAGGTGGGAGAACTTCTATTTTTACAATTGTGTTTACATTTTAAAGTGATAGCAAATACTAGGAAGGCGCACCAAGATTTTCTCATCTTTATAGTTTAAATTAACTTTCCCAGTCAATATTTAGTGAAGATCTTGGTGGTTAAAGTTAACTGTCCAAGTCAATGTTTAGTCAAGGTAATTACTTGGTTTTTATAAACACTACCCAAGCATTCTTGCAAAATTAATCAGAATTGCTGGATCACTATATGTTATTACATGGTCTCTCATATGTCCTATACTATTTGGAATTATTTCAGTTGTGCTTACTTTAGCCCTTCCGTGGCTTCATTCTTACAGTACTAGAGCAATTTTTAACACATAATTTTATCTGCCAGGTGGCTTTGTGAGATAGAATAAGTAATGTTCTACCCTGTTTTTTTAGGGGTAGGAAGGTGAGGCACAGGGATGCCAGGTGCTGGCTCCCAAAAGGAGGTGGAAAGCCTTACAACGTGTAGTGCAGCAGCAGGAGGGTTACGTATGTAGTTCCAAGGAAGTCTTCCAGGAGGCTGTGCTGGGCACCCAGCTCCTCATACCCTGTGCAGGAAGGGTGGACACTTCTGATAAAGCAATACTTTGCTAAAGTATGAAAACAGTTTTGGCATCGGGGACAAAAATGATGAAATTGAGTATGTTGACATTGGTACTTAAAGTGCAAGATTGAAGCACATTGTGATCTGGGAGAGAACTGAAATATTTATTGCAATTCTTCCTTTCTTGGGGTTAAACTGCGATCTTCATTCTTCCAGGTTGTCTCTTAAGTCTCTTAGACTGACACTAAAATCAGAGTCAGGACTTAATTGTGCCAGTGTTTTATTATTTTCTTTCATTATTTTTTCTTTTAATTGTACCACTTGCAAATGTATTCCATGCAATTACATGGGTATTAGAGTAGATATTCATTAGGCTTTTACTAATCTGAACCTCAAGTGCTGTTCTGCAAATTTGCCAGCCTTTGTGAGTGCTTGACTTCATCAGCTGCACTGTTTTGTTATGAGTATTTTGATACAGTAGAATGAAAAGTATATATTCTAAGTAATTAATCAGATTTAAACATTTTCATACTTTGACTTGTCACGCAGAGAACCTGCAACTCAGTATTTTGCCCTTAGCACTGGATTTTGCCCAGTCTAGCTACAGCAAAATTACATTTCATGGTGGTGGTTTAAGAATTTCATCCATGAATCAATCTTCCATTTCTGTTTAAAGACAGCAGAATTGTCACAACTTGGAAAAGGTGAGAAAACCCAATATTGTGAGTTACAGAGAAGGTAACTGTGTTGCTGTATGCATCCTCACTTGTGTATCTAATCTTACACAGCCATCAAACACATTTTCAGGTGTTACAGGTATAAGTGTTCAATGGTTTTAATTGTGCAGAATGAAACTTCCCATTCTTCTGTTTGGAAAGAGCTTTCGGTTGTTTAAGCAACAAACATTGTAAGAACTTGTGTAAATTGAAGAGTCCTTACCTTTTCCTGTGCAGTCTCCTGTAGGTGAACCCGCCTTAGCAGGTGGGTTGGACGAGGTAATCTCCAGGGTCCCTTCCAACCTCAGCCATCTGTCTGAACTTTCAGAAGCTCGGTCGCACGCACAAATCTTCTGTCAGGAGATACCATCGTGAGCCTTGCTGGTTACTGTGTGGTCTGTGCTGCCTGTTTTCACTGGTGGATCTGGTTCTAGATGTGTGACATTTTGAAGAACTGGGTCAGAGGGAGACCTGTCAGCTTTGTCTCTTGATCACTACATTGCTTTTAGAGGGGTGAGAGCGAAGCTCATACTCTGGGGTGACCTGTCGTGTGCCTGTGCAGGTGCTGAGGCTGATGGCTCTGCTGTCCCCAGCTGTGGGCAATGCAGCTCTTGAAGACTTGGCTCATTAGACTCAGCTGCATCTCCTAACCAGATCCATCCACAGTGGATGGATTCTTAGGTACGTGAAGCAGTTGGTATAGTCTGATGGCCTTGGAGGTGGGAAGATTTGCTTTAGCTGCTTATGGAATCAGAAGAGATGGTGACTGTGGGTAAGCTTGTATAGACATATTGTTCCTGAGCTGGGGAAGCCTGCTCCAGAACAGACTCGGGGCATAGTGTCCTGCCCATACTACTTTACACTTTTTATGGGTAGTGCTTCTCTTGTCATTCCTTTACTGTTGGTTTAATGAAGGTGTATAAATTGGTACTTTTCTTAAGGATATATACAATGTAAACAAACAGGGCAGTGTAATACCAAAGTACACAAAAGCTCTTGCTGGGTTTTCCTTGTATTGCATTTTGTATATCTCTGTGTATGGGTACATGTATGTATGTGTTACACATTTATATATATGAAAAGATTTATTAGCTGCTCTTTTTATTATATAAAGATTTCTCAGGTTTCCTGATACTGTTAATTGGTTACACTGAGAGATTCCCCACCCACCCTCCCCCCAAATAGTGATTACTCTTGTGGGTAGAAGAACATCAGTTTCTTGAGAGTCTTTGCAATTCCCCAAGCCTGAAGGCAAATGAATAGAAATTTAGTGGACCACCTAGTTCTTGACACAGAATTCTCCAAAGAGTAGTCTGACCTAATTTATATTGTATTGAATGAAATAATCCTATCATACATGTGTGCTTGCCATTTTGTTTTCTTTTAGCAGGCTTATTGCTGTCTTGCAAAAACTTCAGATCTAGATGTTAGGCAATGTCTCTGTGGTTTTAGGGGGTGCTTTTCCTCAGTGAGTAGTTACTGGAAAATTACATTTAGAGGACATTTGTGAAAAGGGCGACAATCAAGACATAATACTAAGGCTGCTAGAATTATACCTGAATGTGAGTGTGTCATTGTTTAGTACTGAGGGTAATCAAGAGTCCTCTAATATAAAGTCTCCCCATTATTATTAAAGATGGAGCTGGAATCCTCCCCAAAAAGCTTTTTGTAGCAAAAAGCAGTATAAATGTCTGTGTTATCAGTGTGATAGGGATACTGGTAGGTGTGCTTTGCTGTGGGTGATGGCTGCATTTCATCTTTGCAGGGTTGCTGGTGATAAGTGGTACTGAATGTATTTGTTGGGGCCAGCGTGCTTTGAAGCTAATTGGGAGCTGATGAGCATCCGGGCAATTCCTGGTGTGCAAATCCCTCTTTTGGTGTTATTCTCTAGGTAGTAGCACCTGTCAGCCTATCTGTGTTAGGTCCCAAGATACATTCCGAAGCATATCAATTGGTCTATGTAAGTTTGTGTTTTGGGAAATAACTTTTTAAGCCTGCACAGTTTTATTGTAGGAAAGCTTATGAAAGCTGTAGGTCGGCAGAAATTCAGGATTGTAGCACCAGTTCTTTGCTTTTAGAGTGAGTAGGTATCCCAGCTGCAGGACTCTTATTTTCTGTCATTCAGGGAGGTTTTGCTTAATCTCTTTTCACAAGAGTTGCCTTTTTGCTTAGAAGTGTATCTTCTCTTTTAAAATGTAGTGTTTAAAACTTCTTGGCTTTCTAGTTAGAGATGGTTTTCACCTCCGCTGGCATTGTAGGACGGCTGAGCATAAACACCCCTTTTGCACTGGGGAGTGATTAATGAGTTAATTGGTTTGATAGCCACCAGGTGACTCTTGGTTTAGGTCTATGCAAAATAATAAAGGTCTTAGTGCTTTTCCAACTGTGGAACAAATTCTGTAAGATTACACTTTCCTTGGACTGTGTGCGGTCAACACAAGAAAAAGAACAGAATAACACACTATATAGCATTGTTAGTCTGTGTACACGGTACTCGATACCAAGAGGTTCCTTGACAGATCCTTTCCTAATTCCTACCGTGTCACATTGCTGCAGTTTTCTAAGTGTCTTTAAGATATACAACATACTGAACTAGGAAGAAAATCCATAGTCTGAGAATGATTGATTACAAAACTTCAAAATATTTTTTAAAAATGGAAGAAATATGCATATTGAACAATAGTGGGTATTAAGAATATCAGTTGGTATAACTTCTAAATAGTACTAAATGTTTTGAAATGAACACTTTTCAATAAGCACAATAAGTTTAAAAGTTTCTGCTGTGTTACCATATTCAAGTTATGGGAAAGTTTCTTTTTTATGATACCTGGTTGTCTGGCTTCTTAGTGCACTCACATCAACTGCTGTTGGTTAAAAGTTGACTTTCTAATGTGTGGTGTAAAGTAGCTTCTTAAACATATGGCTTAGTTGTACCTACCAAAAATAATGTTATCAATTAGTTGAAATGTTTAAATGAGATTATTGACATTTTTAGCTTCACTTTTAGAATTTGGAAATACAAAGACTTAAGGTATGCCCATTCAAAAATGAAGAACTTTAATTACTGGGAACTCAATTGATGTGATACTTCTTAATTTTTTTTACATAAGTGTTTTCTAACCTGCTGACAGATTGATGACCTAAAGAATAGCAGGCATCATATTCATAATTTCCCAACCTAAAGGATTATAATTTTTTTGTAGTACTTGAAGTGACTGGGGGAAAAATGTGTGTGATCTCTGTACACTGTACAAAAAAAAAAAAAAGAGTTTAATTTCTGTCCCTGGTTACTTGAGATGCAGCGCTTAATAAACTATGCTAAAACAGCAAAGGAAAAGAGCACTTCAACTTGCTTAACCTTTATTGGATTTATTCAGGTGCCTCAAGTAGTTCCAGAGATCAAGGCAGAATGAAGAGATCGAAGCCGGCAGGATCAGGCAGCAGCAGACAGTGTGTTAGTAATTTGACAGCGTTTCCAGGACCTGTCAGTCTCTGCCCGGAGAATGGCCACAACAGTTCAATTGGCATGTGCTTTTTGCCAGATTAACATGTAGTAGGTCACTTGAATTCTCCCCTTATTGAGTTCATACCTTTCCTTTAATTCTCTCTTGCAGTAACATGTCAGTGTTGATGGGAGGAAAGAAAAACTTTCTCTGTATTTATGATGATGATGGGTATTTTTAACAGTTATTTTTAACTACATGGGTAGTTAGCATGAAGAATTTCAGTTTTATCCTCTTTTTTATTTCCTTGTATAACCTTTACCAGTCAAGTGATTTTTACTGTATTGTAATTTGCTTGTGTTTCGATCGTTGCTGGCTCTGGAAGTTGAGGGCGATGGGCTGGTAGTGCGTGGGTAGCCTGGACTTCACTGCATTGCTGCAACGGAGGAGTCAGGGCTGGAATTTCCAACTAGCTACATGATTAAGCCGAGCATAAAGGTAATTAGGAAAAAAACAAAACAAAACACTTTTAAACTTTAATGCAGTCCAGCTGATATTAATGAAATTGTACTGATATTTAGTTCAGCAACAGTCAATGCAGTGAATATTTTATTAATATTTCACTTTTGCCTTTCATTCCTTCATGTAACAAAATACACACTTAAGTTAGTTTCACCATTACTGCCTTTTATATCAGTTTTCTTCAAGCTCTAAGGCATATTAGCAAGTTGAAACCTTTTAATGGCATGTTTGGATGACCTGTTAGGTGTTCATGTCTTTACTGTAGCAGCTATATGGCTAATATCAAGGATATTCCTGGTAGGTGGGGGTTTTCCTCCCTTTTTTAACATAATGAAGGTTTTCCCATGCTAGGATTTTCTTCACTTAAATGTGCACAGGTTTTTTAATTTGCTCAGTGTGCCACAGTGCCACTGGCAGTATGATTTGAAAATGTTAAGGCCCCTTTTTATTGTTTTAAAACACCTGGTAGTTGATTGCAATAAGGACTCCTCTTCTTAATTATGCTATAATTAATACAAAACAAATCAACAGGAAGTGCTACTTCACACAGCATGTTGGCAGTTTGCTCAAGTTTAAAAACAGTAAAAAAAGTGTCAGTGAATTTAATAAAGATTATTTTATGATTTATTTTTTTTTCCGTGGCTGCTGAAGTAATCAAATCTCAGATTATGGCTTCAGGACACTTTTCCATCCACCATCCCTGTGTGACAGTTTTCATATATTCAGCCCTCTTTTTTTTCCTCCTGAAAACAAGAGAAAGTGTTTGAGAAGTCCTAAAGAGGATAACAAATTGGATTGTTCACTTACTGTTCCTGGCACTCAAATTTTATGATCCTTACCTGCCTAGTGATGGAGCAGGCTATTCAGAAGCACTGTGTGAGGGTTACAGCTGATGAAATTTGGCAAAGTTTTTTCAAATAAGAACTACATGGATTTACATAAAATGAGGGCTTGTCAGCTGTTTTTGTATTTGTGGCAAATACTAATGGATTTTGGTGCATCCAGATCCTCAGAGAAAAGTGAGAATTGTTGTTGAGTGAATCCCAGTGTACCAAGCTTCGGTTTCTGGATTTCGATGCAGGATGATCCTGGCGAGGACATGAGAATCCTCTTTATGTTGTGAAACAACACTAGCAAAATAACTCTTGCCACAGCCACAAAACTGCCCTGAGACTTCAGCACTCCTGATTTTGGACTTGACAAAGATCAGCAAGTCATTTTTGTAAAAGAGCTCTCTGCAGCTCCATTGTTTTGTGGCAGGACTGTTGATTGAACAAGTTCCGTGTGGTTGTCACTTTTTAATGTACCATTTCTCATGTTTTGTTCTTGCATAATTTGTTCTGTTGGTCTCTTTGGTAACATGAAGAGGTGGCAGAGAGAGGACTCTCCATGGGATGGTTCTGTCGGTCACTGTTCTTTGTAGAAGCAGCCTAGTTCGTTAGCTTACACATGTTGCCCAGTCCTGACAGCTAAAATTTAGGTCAGAAGAATCTTATTCTCAGTCATTGAACTCTTGTTGCTTTGCTTTTTCCAGACAGCAAGAATCCAGGGGAGTGGTTCATGTGCATCAAACTTCGAAATATTGCTCAAGCCTGTGTAGGGAACTGACTCTGTTCTTTATTGCAAAGATCATCTTTAGTTCAGAGAACAGATTGCAAATGACCCGTAAACACCGTGGGTGGCTGATTCTGCTAATCTGTATTTTTAGATGGAACTTTTTGGTGGAGATGGGAAGTTGCACAGTGCAGAGAAGAATAATAGTACAGGTGGATGTCATATGTTTTGTGGATCCAATGACACAAGAATAAATCATCTTGATGAATACAGTGTTGGTTTTCTTCTTTGTGGCTGGAAGTGTGTACATAATTTGCGTGTAGACAATGAGTAAAGCAGCTATACTATCAATGGTAATGTCTGTAATGGACTACCTATGGCTTTTTTCTCATTTTGGGGGACTAATGCTGTACCATCTTTGGCTGCTTTGCAGTGATCATGTATTTATTTATTTATTTTTAAAAGCAAAGTACTCTGATGTTGAACAATAGCAAATGCATTTCATTTTTGTAAGTGGACATATATTTTAATGAGAGAGGCTATCATTAGTTTTTTCCAAGACTGGTCTAGGGTTTGATTTGTGAGGAGAAATAGGCATCAACAAACCACCAGGAATTGTGTTAGTTTCTAATAAATTAGGGTAGGTACGTTGTTTTTTCCTACTAAAAACGTTCCGGAGATTAGTGTAGGGTTACTGTTGTGTATTCAAACTACACTGGAAAAAACCCAAACAAATTTGAACCAGGATCTCTGAGGATCTTCCTGTTTCAGACATGAATGCTGCAGGTGTTGGGTAAAAACAGCAACTTAATCTTAAGTTATGATCAACAAGAATAGAAGTAGTTCGTAATAGCTCTCTAGTTTTCACATTAATAAAATGTGAAAAAGTTCAGCCTAGAGTTACAAAAAAACCTGTTCTTCAGGTTTTGGCCACTTGTGATGTACCTGCGCTGGACTGCATCCTGAACCTTTTAGTATCACTGCGTGAGATAAGGTGCAGACGTGATGACAGAAAGTGTATTAAATTTGTTGAGTCCTTATAAGAGTCCTAATTGTTCCAGCAATTACTTCCTGTAAGAAGTTGGCCACACTGGATGCATTAGGGAGAGCACAGTGATGAATAGAATGAATTGTGTATTCGGATGTTCTTTAGCTTGTACTTCATTTGCAAAGAGAGAAAATAATGTGCCCCTGTCCTGAAGGTACAGGGGATGATGTCTGGAGGAACAGTTCCAATGCTTGACAGTTAACAATAGCGCTTTTAAGAGAAGCATTTAGCAGAAGACAAGCACATAGGTTACAGAGTGGTACAGAGAACAATGTATTTTTTGTGCTGTTTCTAATATGTTGAGATCAAATAACTAATTAATAGGAGGACACTTTGTAAGGATGCTGCAAGGAGAAGAGTAAGTTCTTCTGCATGTTAATCTATTGCCTGTGTTATTGTTGTAATAAAAGCTTGAGAAGTAAATGTGGGAGACTGAAATGCCTTGCAACTTGTAATAGAGGTCAAAAAGTGCTATTTTCAAACAAATTTCCTTTAAATTAAAAATGTTAGTGTAATGTTTTGGTGAGATGCTAGTAAGAACTTGTAATGATTCTTACCACACCTCTGTGCGGTGATGTGAGAGGGAAACTTCTTAATCATGGTGGTGCAACTCAGTATGTCTGCAGGGAAAAGGAAAGGAGCTTGGAGCTAGAGGAGTTACGGTCACTCGTTCTGAGGAGCAAATACTGTGTAAATGATGAGTGGAGCAAGGAGAAGGTGTCACTGGTGGAGTGTGGAACAAGCACAAGAGAACCAAATGGTGGTTACTGTGAGAGTCTGGTTGTGCGCAGCTGTTTTGCCTGAATGATTCAAGGATATTTGTTCTCTCTGCTTCTTTACAGGTTATTTTAAAGCTTATGAAAAAAGACTTTATTTAACATATGTGTTTTGTAAGATATATAAAACTTCTATAGAAAAGTAGGAATCATTAATGGGGTCTTATGGTTTCATAACAATATACCAAACTTAGCAAGGTGAAGTCTTGAGTTTTGGCACCCAGAAAACAGTCTTGCTGACCCTTCTACCTCCATGCCAAAGTTTACATTTTTATAGTTAAAGATGCCTATTACATTTTGTTGTTACAGCCTTAGAAGCTGTACTGCAGTGTACCCAATATTACTACAAAAATATAATGTGAAAAACAGATTAGGAAGGAGTCACAGTACAGAAAAGAAACAGTTGCTGTTATAGGTATGATGTGTTATTACCCAGTGCCTCCATTTCTCTTCACTAAATAATTGGGTGTTTAACTGGTAACTTGTGAAACAGTGTAATGGTCTGTTAATGAACTGGAGTGGGACACCTTTTAGTTGTTGGTGTTTTCAAAGGTGACCTAAGGCTTCTGGAGCATGTGCATGTGTACATGAATTTGTTATGTATTCTGGTTTTGAACAGCCCACTCTTTTTGTAGTACAAAGGCTTGCATTCAAAAACCTGACATAATAACTCTGAATCCCCTCCTGTGATAATTCTGGTTTATCACCGATGCTTTTAAGACACTGATACAACCTGTAGAAGAATTCTTAGCATATGACAGAAATGTATCTTGCTTATTTTGAAGAAGTGGAGTTCACATACATTCACAAAGATTTGTAAAACTGTTGCTTGTAGATCTTTGAAATGATATAAGTCAGACAATGCATTGTAATGGAGACTTCAGCCTTCTTTGTATTTTGTGACAGCTTTTCCATGTGTTTCTTTCTGTTTTGTTCTTGCATGATTTTCTGGCACTTGATGTTTGAAAGGTTGTTGTTGCTTTTCAGTACAGAAGTGTGGGTCGAAAACAGCTCTTCTCATGGTAACTAATGTTAGCAGTTAACTTCTCTGCTGTTAGTTGGCAATGCTCTTCCTGCCATGAGATAATCTTCATATATTATTCTTGTTGATGCCGTTGCATTACTTGCCCTTGGTTTTATGCTGTGGTAAAACAGATGTTCTCATGCTCTCATTTAACGCTTTATGCTGCTGTTGTGTAGCTGTAAATCTTACAGGCAGGGATTCTTTACTCCGGGGGTTCAGTTTTTCCTTTTACCTAAATGGGGAGTGAAAAAGCTCTTGCTCTGCACAGAAACCTGCAGGCCTGTTAGTTCTGCATTCGCTTCCGAGTTCAGTGCTTTCAAAATGTAACACTGCTTTCCAAAATGACCATCATAGCTTTCTAATTAGACATTTAGATTTTTTTTTTCTCTTGTGACAGAGTTTAAATGTTACATATTAGCAATAATGCTTAAATTGATGAAGTGTAAAACTAGTCAAATGGGTTACAGGGAAAGGAAGTGAAAATATTATGAACCATATGCCCTAATTTATGTCTTCTTAGAAAATTTGTCTAATGAAATGAGTATTTGAAATGATTACGCTTAAAATATTCAAAAAGAAGTACAGCAGTAGTGGTTGGATGATCATGCTTTTGACATATTAAGTAAAATACAACTCCTTTTTTGTTTTGGAGAGGAAGAGTAACATCAAATTGCATTGCGCTGAGATCTATGTACATCATCAAGACCAGATATTCTTGTCCTTCCTACGGGTTTCTTTGTGCATTAGCAAGAAAGCACATCCATGATATGAAGACCAAATCTTACCCTGAGTTTCAAAACCCACAGAGCTTTTCAAATGTAAGCTCATAATCATTATTTAACATGATCAAAACACAATGTTTTCTTACAGTCTGAATCTTGGAAGTGATTCAACTCATTCCTCTTCCCTCATGTCCTGAAAATCACCCTGAAGCAGACACACTTGACGTGTAAAATTGTAGCCTGAACAGTCTGGCAAAGTTGCAAGGAATTGAAAGGAGACTCTTAGAGGGGGAAGTGCCAGGCAGCCTTAATAGTAGGTGGTGCTGCCTGCCCTAGCTTTGAGTAGCGAATATTTAAATAGGTAACTTAGTGAAAGGGAATTATTTAGCAATGTTACTGTTCATAGCAGCACCTTAAATAAATTCCTCCAACTTTTCAGTATCTGACCTCCAAATCAAATATTTAAGAGGTAATTGGAAAAATGTATTGCGTACAGGGTGTGTACTCAGTAGGTGCTCTGTGTCTGGTCATTTCTGTCAGACAACTGAAGGAAAACTGACCTTCTTCTATCAGCACCAGCAACAGTGAATATTTTGAGAGCCTGTGTTAGAACTGGTAACTCTTGTGAGGTAGAATGCAAAGGTCATTGATGCCAAGACACCTGTTGACTGGGAAGAACAGAATTTAAACTATGCTGGTGTTTGGGCCTTGGTGAGAAAAAGATTTAAAAAGTGAGGAGCTTGCAAAATTAATCCAGCTTGATGAACTCTTAGGAGCCTCTGAAGAAGGAGGAACGTTGTATGTGTGGTCACAGCACTTAGGCAAATTCAGATGCCTTGCCTTTTATATGTGTTTCCCACTTCTAATGCTACCAAACTACTCTGTGGTGATTAAAATGTGACTTTAATTAGAGTTTTCATAGCAATTGGTATGTCATCATGAAGAATATAGTAAATGTATCTTTTGCCATGTAATGCTGATATTGACTGTTGACTTTGGTTTTCAGGAGCATATAAAAGTCCCTCCAATTCTGTCTTTCATATTCAGCAAAACTATGGTGTTTTTAATTCCTATCCATGTATGAAGCATTTTGCTTAGGTAAGTGAGTTTGGGATGTGGTATTGGAATTTAGAAAGAGGAAGATACATGAATAAAATAATATTGCTGTCCTTGGACTCTCACTAGAGAATTCAAGACATGCAAGTACTAAGTCAGTGAGTGGAAATGTCATTCTTCAAAAACATGAAATGCAAGGACTATGATAGAAGCGTTGTTCACTTTAAGGTATCTGAGTTACAAAGAAAGCTTGTAGTTCATGGAATTATATCTATGAGCCTTTTCATATACTCAGGTTGTTCTTTATCTCCTACAGAGCACTGCAGAATTTGTTTCCCTGGAGGTGTCTGAAGTAAGGCTAGGAAAATTCTGCCTGATCTTTAATAATCCCTCACACACATGGTAATACTCCAGAATTGTACTATCATTGTATAATTTACACTTAAATCCATTCATCTCTATACTCCCACCCTCAAAAAAGTCCTTTAGTGTTTGTAGGGAGCCAGTGATTATGTACTTGAAACACCTTGGCCTTGTTGCCAGTTTAGACTCACCTGCTTAGACTGATTTATTGTGTGGGTTTTTTTCTTCAGAGAGTAAGACTGAAAAAGAAATTCTCCCATTATAGTTAATAGATTCAGGAAGTAATTTGCAGATCGGGAAACAATGGATCTCATATAATAAAAACACTGTCTAGGTAATTCATAAGGAAGATAAACTTGTATTGTTAAGCTTGCACATTTTACTCTTATTTGTAGGCCATATATTGGTCTCCTGTGCTTTCCACCATTAAGCAGTAATGTTACTGCATTAGTAAAAAAGCACTGCTGCTTTGACTGGCTTTCAAAAACACACGCAAAATCAAATAATGCATTTTACTGAATTATGAAGAACTGTGTTATTTGTTTATAACCGCTTAGTTATTGCTCTCAGTGCTCCATGTTGCAATTTAATGGCTGCTCTGCATCTCTTGAGCCCACGCGGCAGCACGGGACACGGCACAATGACTGGCAGTTAAGGGTTTCCGTCAGTCAAAATACTGATTTATTTCTTTGAGGGGTGTAAAGGAAATGAGAATGGCTGTTTTTTGTAACTGATGCACTGAATAGTCATCAGTTAAACTGCGGAGGTCACGCATACGACTTGAGAAAGGAAAAAAACCCACTAGAGTGTGTCTTGTCATCCACAGTGTCTTTGTGAAGCTGGTAATGTTCAGCATATCCTGCAAAGGATACACTAAGGACGAGTCTGGAATCCTTTCACTTACAGGGTTTTCATCACAGAAGTAGTTATACGAAGAGTTACAACACAGGAACAGAGAAGTTCATTGTCATCTATCCGGTTAGTTTATAGAGCTGCAAGGTTTTTAACTGAATTCAGGATCACTTATGTGTTGGTATTGCAGAATGTTTAAACTAGAATGCTGCTCAGCTAACAAATAAATCCTGTCTGTTTGGAAATGGGCAGGTGGTATGAGTATCTGTGAAAATGCATCCTTTTTGTAGTGCAAATTAGAACTCAACTAGAGCAAAAATAAGAGTAAAAGCATTGGTGAGGTATGCCTGAGATAGGAACAGTTAGATTAAAGTTTTCATTGCCCACTTTGATGCAGTAGAAATCACTTAATTTTACTTTTCTCTCCCCCTCCTGGCTGAAGTCAGTCCATTTAGTAATAATAATTATTTTTTTTCTTATCTGAAGTGCTGTTTTAAATCTGAAAAAAAATCCTTTTTAGATAGTCAAACCAATAAATATTTTAATAACAAACCTGACAGCATTAGATGATATTTGTAAGATACAGAAAATTCAACCAAAGTTTTTTGCTAATGGTCTATCATAATTTCTTTTGCCCAATTCTATATTCCATCTGAACTCATACAGATATAATATCCAGAGGAAGCAAGCAGATAGGTTTTAATGAAATTAGGTCTTTCTAAGGCTTTAAAACCTCCAGAGCCCACTGAAAATCTGTGCTCAACGATCATTTCTATACAGCAAGAAAGAAACCTTACCTATCAAGAGACTGCTTTAGCGGGGTATTCCCTAGAAAGCCAACTATTGCCTAGCCTACATTTCATGCTCTTTTTCTAACCTAAATCCTGAGGTTTTCAAACAGTTTCATAAAACGTGTGAACTAAAGTTTTATGAAAATGTGGCTACATATAAAAAAATAGAACTACTTTGAGAGGAGCTTTCAGTGCTGACGGTAGAGAAACTTTTCTCTGTCTCATGGAAAGCTGCATGGTCGAAACTGTGAATCCAGAGAGAGAAGGTGATTTGCGTCTTGGCCAGAGGAGAAATTTCCAGGGTTGCTGCTGTGGGGAAAGGAAGGTGTTTGCGGAATGAAATGGTAAAACCAGCCCTTGCTATTGCAGTGGCGAGGGGGAAGCTCCACTTTTTAATTACACTGATTTCTGGCTGTTTTGTGCATTTTACAAGTGCTGCATCCAAATGAATTGGTATTTATTTTGATGACACGCATTAAGATAGAGTTTGGTTTTTGGTTTGTTGTTTTGGTTTTTTTTTTTTTTTGGCCTATTTTGTCTCCTTGTCAGGGAACATGCAAGATACGGTGATAGATGTGTGATCATGATAGTTTTGGAAGATGAAGGTGAAGAGAAATTGTGCTGTGGGCAAGAAACGGAGCTACTTCAGCATGTCTTTTCCCTTTTGCCTTTTTTTTTTCTGAGCTAACAGTCTGTTCAGTCTGAATACAGATCTGTTCTTAATGTGTTGAACCGCATTATTTAGCTCACCACTGCAAGCCAAATTGTTATCCCTGGAGATGAAATTGCTAACTTGATTTAACAGAGCTTTGTTAATGTAGAATTTCATTTATATCTTCTCTCATCCATTGTAGGTTCTTTGTGTTTATTAAGTATGATTTTGACAAAAAGACACAAATATAGACTAATAGCAGCTATTTAGCTTGCTCCACAATGCCTGGGAGAAAGCTGTGGAGGAGACTCTTGTCTTGTAAAGCACAGTTAGAACTTGCTATTAAGTCCTGTAGTGCCTGTGTCCGCACCACATCGATCCTTTAGAACCGAGACACTGAAAAAGCAAATCTCTATTATGCTCTGCGGTTGTGAGTAATTGCTGAGAGATATGGAAAAGAATACCTGAGTGTTTTATTCATAATCTACTTAGCAGCTCCATTCCTTACTCCTGCATGTTTTGAATACCGTTTGCCAAGATGACCAGTTGAATACACAACCAACCGCTGGCGGTTAAAAATGCCGTGAGGTGTGCTTGCTGGGAGAGAGAGCCAAAGAGTCCCCTGGAAGATTATGGGTAAGGATTACATTAAAAAGAGTATTTGCAAATCTGGAATGTGCTTTCCCTACAGTATCTATTTCCATTTTCTGTGAAATGGCTTTCAATTTTTAGGTTATTTCACATTTTGTTATAATCTCTCAGATGGAGAGTAGATTTCAGACTGTAAAGTATGAAAACAGGTTGCAGTAGTTCTTGATGATATCTGGAATACCTGCAAGGTTTTAGCAGCCAATATGATGCGGAGAAGTGCATAAACCAAATAATAGCGTTTATTATCTGTATTGCCACCCCATTCCCTAGGACTGTGGAGGTGGATTGGGACCCTCCGTCCTTTCAGCTTCCCCTAGTGGTGCAAGGTGCTGGAAAAATAACGGAGAAAACCCAAAACCGCTTTCTTCGAATGCTTGATAGGAGAGACAGTAGCAGTTTGCTGCTGAGATTGATGGGACTCCAGTTACCAGCATCAGTGGTGTCAGTACTTGGATACCAACATCTTCTGTCCTTTTGTGTGATTTAATAAAAAAAAAAAAAAAAAAAAGACATATTCGAGGTGAAATTTTAACAACAAAGAATTGGTTTTTGGGAGCTGTGTGGCACTGCTTTAGGAGGGCAGCCAGGATCAACCCCCCATGAAGGCGCTTGTTCGGCAGGAGTGTGTCGTGGTGTAGATAGAAAGCGTCAGAAATGGGATGAGTACCAGTTATATAGTGGTTTAAGAATATTACATGAGATAAAAAGTGGTAATTCTGTTATTCAGTGTCCCACATCAAGGGCAGAAATGAGTTCTGTATTACCTGTAAAATGTTGAGCATTTAAAGCTTTCTGCTTGCTAAGAATTTTCTAGTTTGTATTTGTTTTCCTATAAACATCTATTCTTTCCTAAATTATTCTGTCTCCTCAGAGCAATCTTCAGCTAAACGTGAGGACGGATTTGCACCATTAGCAGTGTATTGTCTTGAAGCTGAGATTTGCCTTAAGGAAAATGATTGTTGTGATTTAAGGACTAAAGGTGGTCTTGCACATATTGTCGTGTTTGTCCACAATTTATGTATTTCTTTCCTGTTAGTTTCAAAGGATTTCTTTCTAGTCAGGAGTTAAATGGTCCCATGTAGTGTTTACATTTATGCAAATGATGGTCGTGTCACTGGGGTTGCAACATTAAAAAAAAAAGTGCCAGATATCTTACGTGCCTCTGAGTATTAAAGTGATTGCAATTACCTACATAAAAGGAGTTGCTTTATTAATTAATTAACTTGGAGAAAAAAGGCTGGTGACCCTCTGAAGGAATATCAATAACTGAAACATTAATTATGCAAATATGAACTGTCTTTACTGTTCATTATTCATAGTTTAACATGAAAATTGCCTTTTAAAATAATGCTTCATTCATATATTTCAATAAGTGTCTAATTTGCCTGGGCTGTCACTGGGATCTAGATTTGGAGACAAAGGCTCTGCAGTGACATTGATACAGACCCCTCGCTCACGGTGGCACTTTGGTCAAGTCATTGGTACCCAGGACTGGATTGCTGGGCTGGGATTTTTTGGAAGACTTGCTCTCTGAGGCAGCAGTCCCCTTTGTGGATGAGTTCCTGCAGTATTTATATTCAGAGAGACAGAGTTACTACACTTCGTAGGTGAAGAAGTGTGTGGGGGGAGAAGCAGCAAAATATTTGAAGAGTTTTTGTGAGTTTCTCTTGGTTTCCAAAGCAAGATTGTAGCAGAGCTATGGAACCAGCCCAGCTCTGAGTCCTGTGTGAGGCTGCTCAGTTGTGGGATTGACTTTTTCTTTGGTGCGTTAGGAGAGGTAGCACCAAGGCAAACAAATATCATAAGAAAAACAAAGTTAGACCATGTGTTTGACTACTCTGAACTTAAAAATCAGTCAACTTGCTGGTCTTTTTTACATTTTGAAAATGTAACTATTGTATATGCTGCGTGTCACATGCTGCAGGTGATTTCATGTGGGTTGTGAGAATAGTTTCCTTGTGAAGAGCTCTTCCTTCTTAGTCTCTGAAGTTTCGTAGAGTGTGTTAGCAAATTCTGATGGATTCCTGGTGGATTTTATTCCTTTTCGTATCTCGAAAAACAACAGTTGAAGGTTTCCGGGGCTGCTTCTTGCTCAGGTGTCTAGAGTATACCTATGAGAAGAGAGGGAGAGGTGGAGCTGTGTTTTCATCAGCTGAAAGGCTGTGCTGCAAATAATCTCATATCAGTTTTGAGCATGCAGAAAAAAAAGTTGTAGCTATATGGTCCCAGAAAATCTTTTACGCTCCACTCGGTGAAGATTCAAACATACCTGCTTATAAATGTAAGACATTAAGATTTCTTATTTTTATTTCTTTTTTTTACTGCACTGGAACTTGCTTTGCCAGTAGCAGGAAGGGCTGATGAAGAAATATGTCCCCCCCCCCATTCCCTTGCAGTCTGATGAATTGTGGAAGTCCTGATTGAAAATTCTAATCACAGCCTCGCAGTCCTTCAGATCCCAACCCTTGACAGTTGATTCACTCCTTTTCATGCCTGCTGCCTCTGACTGCTCCTGGTGCCTCTTATGCATGAGTCTATCATTAGCACACAAAGCATGATGGATTGGTTGGGGTACCTCTATCCTTAGAACCTGGGGAATGCTTCTTTTTCAGAATCAAAGAACCTGTGTGTGACATCGTCATGAATGGGAGAAGAAAGTAATACAGTATTGGATGTGCCTGTTTGCTGCCACTGTTTTAGAGAGAAAATGATGCATTATGGGGAATGTAAATATATGGCGTGTTTGTTTGGTTTTTTTGAACTCTCATTAGCAAACGATGCAGAAAATCATGGATCTTAATGCATAAGCTGAGTCAGGAAGTGCATGTAAGTTGTAATACTTTTTGGAAATCTGAACTGTAAACACTTTCAAAATTCTACTTAAAGATCAGCCTGTTTATGAAGTCTCTTAACTTCCAGTGTGATCTGATGACCAAAACAAATAATGGGTTGTGTTAGGCCGTGGACTTGATTCACTTCTGTGGATTTATTTTCTACAAACCTTTTGGACAGGAAACTTTTGCAAATGTTTGCATCTGCAAATGCAGATGTTAAACTTGCAAATGCTTTTATTTATCTGTGTGAGTTGGCATTTAATGTTTCAGTGAACAAGACAGTTAAGCTTTGGCTCCAGTGAAAGATTGATAGGAACAATTTTCAAATGTGGTATCAAAACAAAGTGAAAATATGTCAAGTACAGAGCTCTGATGCATCATGTGGTCTTGTAATAAATGAAATAGCACTACAAAGCTGACAGATTTGCAAGAAAATGTTTCTAAATTTATGATGATTAATTTTCAAGATGAACTGCAATGAAAAAAACGGTTAGTAGATACTTAAAGAAGGTAAGGGGAGGTAGCTTTCTGAAATGAAAACAAGCGGGTAATGATCAAGCTGCCTTCACTTTGATATCATGCTTTCTAAAATTTGCGTGGTGAGTAAATTGATATTCTGGGTGCTGGGTGGCAATAACAGCTACTCATGCAAGTGTAACATCTCATGGAAATTCCACTTCTTGTGTTTGTACTGTTGCTTTGTACCAGTTGTCTCGGAAATAGGAGTAACACAAAGCACAGCTGAAGATTTCCTACCAGGACTAGTGAGTCTTTCCAAGCCATCAAAATAAAACAGCACTGAACCCATTGAGAAAACAGTAGTTCCTTGAAAGAAAACAAGAATTTTCTGAAACTCAACATATTTATTTGTCTTGAGCGTTTGCCACTTGAAGATTGACTTAATTTTGCATTGAGACAGTTAAATGGAAATAATATTGTTTAGTAAGATATAAACTGATTTATTTAAACGTTGTTAGGTAGTATTGGGCTAAAAACATGCCTTGATACCATTTATACTTAGCAAGAAGTCAGCCATACATGCCAAGTGCTTAAGTTTTATTTGTACTGATTGAGGTTTATTTTTACCGGTAGGGTTCCTTGCTTCTCTTCTTTCCACTTCATTGTATTTGCACAGATGCCTTGGCAATTGACAGGTGCAGAATAGCTTTATGCACCCATTAGTACAATGTAGTTGCTGGCAAACATGATTTAATTGAGTGAATGAAGGAATGATACACTGGGACAGATCCTGGATCCAGTGTAAATTGGCGTTAGCTCTCTTGCACCAGTGTAGCTGTTTTGAAGTTGTTTGTTCCACGCTGTGGCAGATCAGAAGCAATATTAAACTGAGTGATGATTCACATGTTAACTCTTTTTCTTTGGTAGCATTTAGTTTAACGAGCCCTTGCTTTTTTAATTAGAAATTGCCAGTTGAAGACTGTCTTGGGTAGGTATAGGCTTTTGTATATATATATACACAATAAAAAGAAAAAGTAATATATTGAAGCGCATATATATATTAAAAATATATTGAAGTATGTGTAATATATTGAAGCAGTGATATGATTTTGCTATTTATTTGAGCATGCATTTAGCAGCTTTTCCCCCTGTAACACCTTGCTGCTGTATCTAACATCTCTTTTGTAGTATCAGTTCCTACCAAATGCAGAAAGGTGAAATTGTGTCACTCCCTAGCAGTTTGCCTTAATTCTCCTTTATTTCAAGGTACTGTGTTGCTGTGAAAACTGACATCACTTTTGCTCATGTCAATTTGTCTGCACTTTTAGTCAAATCTATAAAGTGTGTGTGCATATGCACTGATCTGATGTTTCAGGCGTCTTATTTTAAAACTAGGCATCTAATTAAATGAAACTACTATTAGTGCTTCATGATTGGTGGGACCTGATTGTGCTCAATGTTTCTTTATATTGGTATATTTTTAACAACTGAGACTACATTTCCATGAGCGGCTCCTTGCTTTCAAAAGCTTTACTTGTCTCCTACACGTGCCACGCTGTTGTTTGTTGGGTCTCTCTTGTTTAGCAGCTGAGAAGCTGTTTCTGTGAAAAGATACGAGAAACTTTGTGAAAGGGGTGTTTGGAAGGAAATGAGATGTATTGTGACTGAAGTGTGAGAAAGGAGTGGGCTCTTGTGATGTGTTTGGACAGAGATGTATCTTAGTCTTAGTGAGGCCAAAAGTGGGTTTTCAAGTTGGACATGGGGGGGGGAAAAAAGCTTCAGAAAGGGTATGAGCTGAATGTTTTTCAGAACAGGAGTTAAACAGGAGGAAAATCAGATGTATCAATGTTGTGCTATTGCGAAACAGCCCAAATTCATTTTAAAGGAGATGTTATGGTTATCATGAACACTATAAAGTTTTACCTGGGAATGTTTTATGTTGACAAGAGGTGAGAAACCCCAATAATTGTCTGCCAGCAGTTAATTTCAGGCACCCCAAGGACACTTCTCATGTCTCCCCTTCCTCATCTTCAGCATTGTGTTAAATAAACACACTTGGTGGTCTGAGAACATATCCAAATTACTCTTTATTACCATGTAGAGCTGCAGTTCTGGCCTTTGTAGCAGTACCAAAGTTGACTTCAGTCCAGGCAGCAGCAGAACAGCCTGTGTGCTGGGGGTGGCCGCTCGGGTTCTAGGACGGCTGCTCCAGCCCTGGCAGGACTGACCCTTCACAGCCTGGGCCAGCTCAGGTCTGACATGGTTACACTCGAACAAGCTGCTGCATCCAGCTCAGGACAGACATGGACCTGTTGGAGAGGGGCCAGAAGAGCCACAGAAATGATCAGAGGCTGGAACAGCTCTGCTGGGAGGACAGGCTGAGACAGCTGGGGTGTTCCACCTGGAGAAGAGAAGGCTCTGAGGAGACCTTGTTGTGACCTTTCTTTACCTAAAATGGGCATATAAAAAAGATAGGGACAGACTTTTTTAAAGGATGTGTTATGACAGGTCAAGGGGTGATGGTTTTAAAATGAAAGAGGGGAGATTCAGGCTGGACATGAGGAAGAAAACTTTTACACTGAGGGTGGTGAGAGCCTGGCCCAGGTTGCCCAGAGAGGTGGTGGATGCACCATCCCTGGAGACATCCCAGGCCAGGCTGGATGGGGCTCTGAGCAACTTTATCTGGTGAAGATGTCCCTGCTCATGGCAGGGGTGGCGCTGGGGGAGCTGTGAAAGTCCCTTCCAACCCAAACTGTTCTATGGTTCCTGTTACCCGGGTTTATGTGTAGTTTATTCTTACCACAACTGGAGTTTTTAAATGCAAGCTTATCAAATTTTAGTGTCACTGAAGCTAAGCTAGTTCATGGATCTCCTGTGTGTGAAGGTTGTCCTCTTGTCTCTGACTCCCTGCTGACAGACAGTGATGGCTTTGTGTTGGGTCCCATGTACTTGTCTGGAGTTTTGCATAACACTGGAATTGGCTTGAAGAAAGAGTTGCAAGATTTTTCTTAAAATGTCCTGTAAATGTGGTTCAGTAAATAGACAATGTGGTTTCTGTTTTCAAATCTCAGCAGAGATTTCCAGATGCCTTTTCTTACAAATCTACTTGGAAAGAGGCTTCTTATTTACAGAATAAGGTGATTTTTATGATCACTGTAATGCAAGTATGTAACTTCTTAGCACAAAATAGAAAATATTTGTAAAACCACACTGTTATTTGAGACTAGTATTCTGAATCCTATCAAGACAGGCCTAAGTTACAGCCACCTCACTGACTTAGCATTTCAAAATGTACAGATAGGCCTTTGACTTTATAGGTCGTCAGAGGTGACCTGCATATCCTGGGCTATATCAAATCTGGAATCCGAACTGTGGAGCTGGAATCCATCTGTACATGCCTTTTTTTTTTTTTTTTTATTTCACTATAACTACTTTCTATACCTTAAGATAGTTCCCACTGGTGATGTGAGTTACGACTATTGATACAGTTATTAGTTTAGCATTATTAGACTATTAGAAATAATTTTAATTAAAGAGTGGTTATGAGTTTTGGGCCTTATGTAAAAACTTCTGAAGGTAACAGAAAAATTCCCATTGAAGTGAGCTGACTTTGATTCCACGTTGTAAGAATGGGGATTTAGGATTTGTCTAATACTCTGATACATTGAGATGAGCTAAATTCTTAGTGGAGATTTTAGTTTGCTTCTTAAATTGGAGAAATAGTTTTCTCCTGAAGACTGAGTGTAGAGTATTTCATCATATTTGCTATGTGTTGAACTTTTCTATTTGTCAGTGAAGCGATTCATATGTACTCTCTGTACTTGCTTCGAGGGAAATTAATGTACTTGAAAGTTTTGTGAAGAGACTTTTTCCTGTTCAGAAAGTTGACTGTGTAAACTTGATGTATGTGCCTAGTGGTAATTGCCGGGAAGATGGGAAGTGCCAAGACAGCTAAATTTCCATCCTTCTCTGCCATTGTTTGATGGGAGTTAACGAATCATTTTTGCAATAGGTAATTCAATATTCTAGCTTCCTTTCAACTTTTATCTTGGCAAATAAAGGCAAACTGATCAAAAGAAACATTGTCAGTGTACATGTGAAGTCAAGATTTGTATTTGCCCAAGGAAAACGTGGGTTTCTGTAGAGACCAATTTACAGTCCAGTATCAGAGTTTATTACCTATTAAAAATGTGATCTGTAACAAAAATAAGGAAAACTTACTGCTGTGTTTGTCTTTTAAGCAATCATTAGTGTGGCTTGTCTTAAATGGTCTAGACTTCCATTTTAACATCTAGTGACAAAGTGGAAAAGCTGTACAAACATAAGGTACTTTAATTAATGGGGACAATATTAAGCTTCGCAAGTCCTCTGGAGCTTTTGTCTCTGTTGGAACGTTCTCTGTGCTGAGGATCTCCCCGAATAGTTAAAGCAAATGAACTAAAGTAGCCTTTGGGCTATTTTGTTGCACAGCATTGTTGGGGAAAAAAAAAATTAATCCTGTGCCATTTTACATTTGCTGTCTGTGAATCAAACTGTGAAAGCTAATTTAAAAACTTTCACACTTGGCTTGAATGAGGACTGCCAGTGCTCGGAGAATGTTAAATTGAACGCAATTAGCTCGAAGTGGGCTAGCATAGATCTACGCATCAGCCTCAGAGTGCCCAGGCTTAATGGCTGCTCTGATAAACTAACACTGAGGTTATAGAAAAGAATTTAAAGGCACTGAGTTGCTACTAAAAAACTCACTCTATATAGAATAGATCATTGAAACCGGAGTAGTCTGTACACTGAGGGGTGGGGAGCCCTGTGGAAAGTTATATATACAGCACAGTGCTGCATCCGTGAAATGAAACAACTGATGAACCTGCTCAGAAATTTGAAAGACATAAATAATGTAAGTATAATACATTGTAATAGCAATAAATAACTACTTATATTCTCTGAAGTAGTTGGGTGTCATATATATTTAAAGAAGAGGCAGCTGATACAGCTGTGGTGGAATTAAGTCCTGGCATGTTTTGCGGAATGAGGACTTTGCCAGTGCTAGTGTTTCAATTTGGAGAACTAATGTGGTTTTTAATTTCATAATTGTATCTGTTTATCAAGTGCTTCATCAACATATAATGGGGACATAAGGTCTAAAGTTAATTGATAAAGTGAAATTCCATGCTTGGTGTGGGAGTTCAGAGCAGCTTTGGAGCTGGGGATGGACTGAAAAAGCAAAAGATAATGAGCAGCTGAAGTTGTGAGAAGAGTTACCTGCACTGACATTAGCTGCTGCTCTAAGTGTAATGCCTCTTCTGCAAGGTGGGGCGTTTGTGAATCACAGTGGACTGTGGCTTTTCGGATACCATTTTTCCATGACAACATGTCAGAACATGTGTTTGGAGCTCATTCAAAACCTACCTAGTGGAAAGAGACCCTGATGGTAAATTGAAAAGAAGTGAGTCTGTAAATTAGCATTTTACATGTCATCCGTTCTTATGTGAGCAACATCAATTGTGCAGAGAACAGCAACATTTTTACTTAATGAACCCAGCCCTAAGCACTGTTCACATTTAACATATTTACAGGGGGTAGCATCCAGTCAAAAACTTCCATTAATTCTTTTTACATTAATCTTATGTGCATGAGTGCATACATCTATGTGTGGATTTGTATATATGTGTATGCTATTAGTGTATGCAGTGTTAAAGCATATATAGTAATTTAAACAGAACGACTGAAGTTTCATTATGCATGTAAATATATTCAGCAGAAGACTTAAAATAACTTCTTAATGGAAAAAAAGGAAAAATTATGCTATTTGACATGAGGAGTCTGTTTTGAACTATAGTATATGCGCAGTCTGTTTTCCGCATTTCTTTTCTTGAAATTGTTGCCTGAAATATTATAGTGGCATGCAAAGGCTTTGCTTTAAGATTAATTTTAAATTTAATTTGCCTGAGTGCTGTCAGGATATTTTTAAATAGACAGTAAAATTGGAACTTGGTAATATTTGGCACCTAGTTTCTGTAGAAACGGCATTCAAGATACAACTTCAGACTTATAAGTAAAATAAGATAAAATCACACATGTTAATGATGATTTTAAAATATTTTAAAGAACACGTAAACGTAATTTCCGAGTTGGTTTGTTATATGGGCAGCAGGGAGGAGGGTTTGTAAGAGTCACATGGATACAAAGCCATGAATGAACTTTTCCAGTCTCTTAATCCAAATGTTCTTTAATGGATAAAAGTAGAACCACATTACTGCAGATATAAATATCTGGGAGTTAGTTACATGGCTTCAAACAGAATTATTCTTCCAATAATCTTGATATTCTCATGTTTTGGTTTTGAACAGCCTGGCAGAGGGTTACTTTGCTCCTAGAAGGCTGGAGGCATCCTCGCCTGTGTTTGCTTCTGATCTGGCAACATCCATTGCTCCTCAGTTACACTTCAGTCTTGATCAACAGGCTAAGTCTTGCTTAAAAAAAAAAAGTGTTTATTAATATTGAATGTTTGATTTGAGGTGTTCAACCTCTTAATACATTTGTTACCGATATAACTTCTGGGCCGTTCGGTCCCCATGGGTGGACCCAGCCAGCAGAATCGATGCGCTCGCTTCTGCTCTTACCCGAGCTGTGGCATTATAGCTGGCTAAAGCATAGATCACAATGCAACATCTCTACTGTGGGTCTTAAGGCATGTATCTCTTTAAAAGTCATCAATCTGGAGAAAGTAAAAGGAAAATAAAAGCCTGTCCAGAGCATAGATAGATATTCTTTCTTGTCTGTTTGAACCAGAGGTTGCATTGCAGGTGTGCTGAACTTGCCCTCATCACCTCTCCATCATCATCCTGGGCAGTGACAAGACCGAGTTAGACGCTTCACAGGAAACTAAACCAGCAAACAGTCTCACTTCTTCATCCAGGCTGCTTCTCAGCATGTCCTGCTGTGGGATGTGCACAGCAGCAGAATTTTATTGCCAGTTATTAGTTTGTTCAGGTCAGCCCTGCTGATTGACTTGCCAGAGCTTGTGGCACCAGTACCCAGCTGTCCTGCTGTCCTGTCTGTATGTGAAACCGGACACTTCAGGAGTGACTGTGGCGCTTCTTTATGCGTTTGAGATGGTGGTAGATAAAGGCACACCAGTCTCCAGTGGTGTATAATTTGTGGAGAGGAACCAAGAAGATCAAAGAGCTGCTTTTTTTCTTGGCTGAATGTCCCATTTCCTAAGGAAAGTCTGTGGCTCAAAGATGGACTGCTGTGTCTTTGTGTGATTGGTTGGTTTGTTTGATTTAATAAAATAGTGCATTGCTTATAGTAATAGAAGTCCTCTGTGAGCACTTGGGGCCTCAAGCCTGTGTTTTTTCTTTCCAAGTCCTTTTTGATACTGCTTTGACACAGACCTAGGAGTCTCAGTGACAACAGGACCTTCTGTTTTTCTTTCCTGTCCTTCTCTGCTGAAGTCTTGTTTGAGATATAGTCACTTCTGCCAGACTTATCACATATTGCTAAAGTAACTTTTCCAGAGTAGGTGCTGAAAGAATGCAGCTTCCAAGCTGAACTCAAGAAGATGCTGCAGTATGGTTGTGGTGCACCTGTGTTGCCTTTTTCTCCTGTATGTTATTACACACATACATAAAAATGTAAATTACTATTACGGAGACAAGCACATCAGTAAAGAAATGCTAAATTTAACGTTGTCCAGATGGAAGATAACCAAATGCAAAGTTGTGTATGCAGTCATGTAGTGACTTTTCTGTGCACATAAAGTCTTAGTGCAGAAGAGCAAATCAGCACTGGAGGATCCAGAATCTGGTTCACATGATAAAGGCAGTCGCTGTCTGTAGGAAACTCTGTTGCTTCATGAGCAAGGTAGGAGGAGGGAGGGACAGTCCCATCCATGCCTCGGGACAGCAGGATGAGGTCTTGGAGACTGAACTGCGTGTGTCATGGCGTCTGCTGTGTGGCGTGCAAGACGTCACCTCCAACAGATACGCTTTGGTGTGGTTTGGTAAAGTTACAAGGAGCTAAAAAGACAATTCATAATGGAAATGTCAGGCAACTTTAACAGCACATGATGTTAACAAACGCCATTATAATTAAACAAAAAATTATAGAATGATTGAATAGTTTGTGTTGGAAGGGACATTTAAAGGTTTGCTCCAACCCCTCTGCAATGAGCAGGGACATCTTCAACTAAAATACCTTGCCGTAATAAAAATTGCAAAATCTCTACAAAAATAACCAAAACGAATGCAATATAATTATTGTAGGAAGCATTAGCTTTTACTCATATTTTATTGTTATGTTTTGGGCTATTGTAATGTGCATTTCTTTGAATGGATTACCAGAATAAATGAATTGTAGTTACTGTGTTGCCATGTATAGTTTCTGCGTGCCTATGAACTAGAAGCATCAACTGTTTCCTGGATTTTTTTTTCCAACCCGTCACAGAAAACTCTCAGCATAGTTTGCAAAAGAAGCAGTCCTTTCACACCGTGAACCGGACTTTTCTTTGCTCATCTGATACCATGTCAACAGTCTCTTTCAGGTTTGTTCTGGTTTAATTAACTTCATTGCTACACACTGTTACTTTTACCAATGTAATAATCGGTGATCTTGCTGTGTTTTGGGGTAAAATAATCTGAAGATGGAACCCAGTATGCATATTTAAAAAGAAAAACACCTCTATGCTTTTATTAAAATTGAAGAATATGATGTATCTTGGGCTTTTTAAAGTCTAAGTAGGATGAAGAATTCACTGCAAATGATACTGTGAAAAGGGATTGCAAGAGGAACGCAATCAAGTAGGGATAATTAGTTACTATTTAAGTATGCAGAAAGCAAAAAGCTTATCTGGAAAAGCAGAGGGAAGTTATAACAGCGTAAAACTAATGTAAGAATGATTTGCAAGCAATAAAATCACTTCTCCCTGACTTTGTAAGTACAAAATAATAAGCAATATTGAATAATGGAGACTGTAATAGTCTGGGTTATAAACCCAGTGGTATATGATTTTACCATTAGATCTTACCTAAAGGGGATAGATTGGTTTAACGCTGATAAAGCTGATCTGTGTGAGGATTGCTGGCATTTGAAACGTGTGTGCAGGAATGGATGAGAGTAATTGTTGAAGATAATCTTCTAGCAGTTAACTCGGAATAATGATATGAAGTTGCTGGAACCTGTGTTCTGAGGTTTTACTTCTTCCTCCATCTCAATCTGAGAGTACGATCACTTCTGAAAGGAGGAGATATGACTTTTACTGTTGGCATGATTTTAAAAGGTTTAATGAAGAAGAGAAGAATATGCTGTTGAGAGCAAATACCGCTTGGCAGAGAAACGGGTAGGATGGTCTTAGTTCTTAATCATCTCTGATTTTTGTAACTCTGTCATTGTTTTTATTAATTAACTTGGGTAACACAAACATCACATGTCTTCCAAAACTAATATTATTGCTGCCTCCTCCTATTTAGTCTGTGGAACTGGAAGAGGAGAAACAAACAAAAAAGGAGCTCAAAGGAAGAATGGAACTGATGGCCTTGACCGCTGCTGGGCATTTGAGTTCCCTTTCACCAGGGTGGGGGTGCTTAACCCCATGGCCCTGGCTGCCTTCCAAGTGGAGTAATTAAATTCTGCACTCCTAAATTCCCTTTCATTTTAATTGGATTAGGTACTTTTCACCTTTAAACTCAGCTGGCTAAACAACTAAGGTTTTCATTAGAGCAGAGTCTTTTTTCAGATTAGGTTATATTATCCCTGTATATAATGTACATTGTTTTAAGTGTACCAGGTGGAGCAGCGTACAAGGTAGATCAACGTTTTGCTTATATTTTTGCTTGATTTTCTTTGCTGTACCGAAGTACACTCATTTGATGGTTATTCCAATTACGCTTCCAATTTACAGGCCTTGTTGAGACTTTATAATCAAAGTTAGTTTATAAAAAATACTTTAGATCTCCACTGCATCCAAGAAACCCTCTATGTGTGCAACATTCATCTTTCTTGTGTAGTGGGTGAAATCCAGAGCATCACTGGAAGTTCACTCTTCAGTGTGGATTCGGATGTTTATGTGAATGTTGAGATTGCTTAGTAAGCAAGGGAATCGGTGCTGTATCTCCTCTAAAATATGGCTTCGTTTCTAGTGTGCCAGTAACATCTCTTCAGGTACTGGAGCCTAGATAATTGTTTTTTCAGTGTGTGCTGTTGCACAGCATTTTGAAACTTGGGCTGCACTGTCAATGCATACTGTCATTCTGCAGAAATTTTAATTAATGAATGGGAATATCCAAAAGGCATGAAGTAATGAGAGTGAATACATGATTCAAATCTGAGAAGTTAATTTGTAGACAGTAAAAATCTTTGGTTTGGATAAAATTCAGATTAGTTCACTTAACAATTCATGTGGCCCTAATGATGCCTAAATTTAGAACTTGTGAGCACCACCGGCCTGCAATCAAAATGTGTTTTACCCTGCATAAAATGGAATTGTATTAGTCAATTCACATTAGCCAAGTCTGAGTTCTGTGTCTGGTTGGATTTAGTTGCACTCTGCTGATGACAGAGCTCTGTTTGGCTTTTTGTTTGACCTGGATATGTGCATCTTTCTTAGTGCTGTCAGTCTTCTCTTATGCTGCTCAGTGTGCTTCTGTTACTGAAAAATCTATGATCCATATCCCTTTATTAAATTATAAAGTACATTTTTTGTACCTGTAATATTTACCTTTGGACATTAGGAGTTTTTTTTTTCCTAAAAAATAATCTGGTACTGGATTTTGTGGGAGTTTCTTCATTGAACCTCTATGAAAAATCCTGAAATAAAAGAAAAAAAAAAAAAAAGAAAAGAACAAGACATCCAGGCATGTTTTTGTGGGAAAGTCTTAAAAATTAGTAGTAATGAACACATCTGCATTTTATTTATGTATTTATAAAAATTAAGGCGTATGTTTCTTGTTAGTAATTACACAGAAGTCTTAAAAAAAAAAAGAAGGATCCCACCTGTGTTATGGCCTGTAAATGCATTTTCTATAGCATTCTGACCCCTTTCTCTGTATTAATTCTAGAAGACTGCTCTAAAGTGCTGTAAAGCCTTTTCGTTGCAGACTTGATTTTGTTGGTATACAAAGAGAGAGGGTAAAACCAGCATCCTGTCTCTCATCCTTCTGGATGAGGATTAATCATGATCCCAGCTGCAGAATAATGCAGATCTTAGCTGCTGGGGCTGGCGAGGGGGAAGGGACAGGAGGGACAGCAGAGGACATGGGCCGTCTTTACTGTATTTCCACCCTGGGGGGCACTGTGTTTAGCAGAGGCATTGCAAGAAACAGACTCTTGGAAATTGTTTTCCTCCTGTTGACTTGGCGGATCACCTTATATTTGAATTTATGCTGCTGTCTGCTGGAAGCGCTGCTTGACTTGATGTGTGCTGTCCCTTGCTGTCTTTGCTATATGAGAGCAGTTCACCTTAAATAAAGACAGAGATTTGCTGTTGACCTAGCTTACCTTTTTTTTTGACTAATTAATTTTCATGCTTTTTTTTTTCTTTAATCATAAAGGAATGCATTCCATTTACCAGTAACACACACACAGTTCTTACATGGCTTACTTGTTTTCTTGATGATGCATTAGGCAATGGATGCTGAAATGCTGCTGGCTGGAAGGTGCACAGATGCAGACCAGTGACTTTTACTATGTCTCTGTAGATAGCCCCTAAATGCCTTGCAGGTCAACTGTTTTTGAAATGGATAAAAGTGTGCTAATTCCTTCAAGGTAAATCAGAAGGATTATGATATCTAGGAAGAAGAAACTGCCAGACAGCTCATGAGCAATATAACTAGGACTGACCCAATAGCATCTCTAAAGCTTCCAATAAAATTGCCTGAGGAGTCTGCCAAGAAGCCAGATGCTGCTGCTGGAAAAATACCTTCTGTAGCTTGGCATTTGTCCTGTAATTGCTTCCAAGAGAGAATAAACTGTAGCATGACAGTAGAAGGTGAATGGTTCCTTACTGCATGCTACTTGGGTGATTTTTAAAAATATTCAGAAAATAAGTGTGGTTTTGTGATGCGTTACCACTCGTGCAGGTCTGTATACTCGTTTAGCTGCTTAAGAGTTCCCAGTTTCCCATCTGAATAATTAAGAGCCTCCTTTCTTTTATTATTGTATATATATATAATTTTTTTTTCCTTTCCTGACATTTTAGCCTGGTGGTGACTTCATTTTAAGTAGTTGTCAGGTCCCTAACCTGATAACTTAGGTGGTGATGCTGTAAGTCCATGATGTGGTCACATAGACCTCTCTAGTCGCATGGTTGTAGCAGAGAGGAGACCCATGTGTTTCCCTGCGTTCATGTTTCTCTATATGGAATTACAATACAGAAAACAACAGCTGGCCCATGCAGTTTCAGAGGTTAGATTGTCATATGAGATTTTTTCCCCGCTATAGTAAGTATATTTTCAGCTGTGAAAAGAGTGCTGTGTTTTATTATTTATAAAGTGCTTAATGTTACCCACAAACAGAAAATGCGTAAAGCCTGACTTCTTCTGGGAGGTGCTTTCACCTTTTTAAAGTGGTTAACGCTCTTACTGTTAGAAAGCAGAGGTGTGTGTGTGGAGCAGCATATAACGTAATCAGATACAAGGCACTGCATTCACAAATGAGATGAGAACAGATAAATGAATACAAGAAAATTATTTATGGTTTGAAATTTCTCCAGTAAAATTGAGCAGCTGTTTTGAAATACTTCTGTTTGGTATCGGTCAGATGTCTGTCTGCTGTTCTGAGCAGTCCTGTGGAGTTACCTTCATGAGTGGCTTTGCTGGTTTGAAGATTGGAATATTTAAATGGAAACTGTCCAAAGTATTTCTGTAGCTAAAACTCATTTACTAGACTATTTAAAATATTGATATTTGTTAGCTGTGGAACAATGAAGTAAAAATATTTTTTGCTTGTATGTGTAAATTCATGCTTACAGTGCCAGAATGCTTTTTCTTTTCCCCCTTTGCTCTGCTAGTCAATGAACTTCGGTAGAAGTCTCGTGGTTGGATTTGGTGTAATAAATCAAAAGTCTGTTTACAGTGAAGTGAAGTCCTCTGATTAGTTTTCCTAATACTTAACTGTCAGAGAACAAGGACTGAGTGTTGAAAAACAGCAGTGGATAAAGATCCCGGCATAGGGCTTTTTGTTGTGGTTGTAATTGGGAAAGTTCACTTTGCTGTTATGTCAGGAAGCATTCAGAAAATTGAAGGGCACGATGTACAGATTAACTCTTGTGGCTGAGCAGATCTCAAAAGGACCTGAAAGTATTGGTGCAAAATTCATGTCCATTAACAAGGCCAGTATAAAGTAGCATTTCAAGCTCTCCTGATTTCAAAGTATAGCTTAAGTTGGTTCTTATGTGGGTTTTATGCTGTATTTTATTTAAAATGAATGAGAGGGTGAGTCGCAGTTCAGTCTTGCTTCCAATATTAAGTAAGTAGTCTTGAAATTAAAAAAAAAAAAAAAAAGCTGAATTAAGATATTTCTGTAAAGGACAGGAGATTAATAAGTTGCCTTCAACTTACTGCGCCGCTTAAAAACTTGCTGAGCTGTCCAGGAAGTGAGGCATTTAATTCCATAACCTTTTCTTCCAATTAGAAGGCACAGATTCTGATTGTGAGGAATTTGCATTTCAATATAAGACGTGGTGTCTATGACATTGCTTTTACCTTCTCCCTGGTGATGCTCCTGACTGCATACGTCTCCCTTTCCTTCAGCGTGATGATTGCACCACCGTGCTTTAGTAATCATTTAACAGCTCTAATTACAGAATACTGTGATCCCAACTGTGTACTTTGTCCTTTTTCCCTTCTTAGTCTTCAGCACGGTGTTGAGAGGATCGTCAAAGAGCCATTCTTCTGCTTTGCAAAAATAAATTCCAAAGACCCTGCTTTGGTAATGTACAGATTTTGCATTTTCTTGTCACGTAATGTTAATGACACTGAATTTTAGACATACAGGGCTTGGTTGGTTTGGTGGTGTTTACATCCGTCACGCCGGCATAACTTTGCTGACACTAATGCAGATACACCCACATAAAATTGGTGTAACTCCAACTCCATTACAATCAATGGAGTTAGGCCAATGTAAGTCAAATGTAACACTATTGATTTTGTGCTGGTGTGACTTTATTGACTTTAATGGAGGTGCGGCAGGTTTCTGATGGTGGAGCTCAGGTTGCAGTCAGGCTGTGCCTGGGCGGTATTTGTAGCAGTTGTGAGTTTTGTTTCTTGTTTGTTCTTACACGGCGTTATCAGAAATTATTTTTCTTTTCTGCTTCAGGGTCAGCGACGTAGTAATCTGGGTAAAGTCTTGGCGTAACGCAATTCGTATAGGAAAAGCATTTAGGTAATTCAGTTTCACTCTGAGTGCAGGGAATCTCTAGTCCAATCTGAACGACTGTGTCAGCTGGTAACACAGCAGTCTCAGTGTCAAGGGAATGATGTGAAGTTTATAAGCCCATTCCATTCAGTGGCACAGTTTGGGGTTTTTTTTATGTAATGCCCTGCAAAAGTTTACAAACAGTGCTTTGAGTAGAGTTTTGCATCTTGGAGCAGAAAAATATGCCTAAAGGCACAATGTGTGTTGTATTTATACCCCCAGCACATGGGGGTTTTGTTGCTCATGCTTTTTCCAGGGCTGACTTGTTGCATTCAAGGCTGCAAATGCACTTGTCCAGTGGACTTGAACGCTGTCTCATGGAACTGAAGTGCCACCACGACTGGTTTTAATAAGTGTAATTTCCATTTGATTTCCAGCCTTCAGTTTTCCGTGGCCATAGATTTGGGGTTTGATTCTGTCTCTTCTAGCCTTACAAAGCCCCTGAAAGCAGTGCTGCTCACGTTGTGTGCTGGTGCTCCCGGGTGGATACCCAGCTCAAAGAAGAGGTCAGTGTTAACAAAACCTCAGGCAGGGATGTTAAATGTTGTTTCACAGTGTTGAAGCTGATTCCTGAATTATTGGAGATCAGACTGAGACCAGCTGGAGAGCAGGAGAGACCATCAAGTCCTGGGTTCTCAGTGCTGGGTGGCTGTCGTGGTTTTGGTTGTGTTGGGTTTTGTTGTTGTTGAAGACATTGAAGGAAAAAAACAGAAATATTTTTCTGTTGGTATTTAGTGTCTGGCTCAAATCTGGCTGTTTTACTTAAAAGTATTTGAATATAATTCCTCAGAGAAATGATAAACTGACATCATGTAGTGTTTCCTGAGTACAAAATGGCACACTTCTGAATATTTAAAAAATTCTGTTACAGCAAGGTCGATGTCTTCTGCCTTTGTTTCTAGAATGCTGTCCTCTATAACATAAAATAGAAACTGTAATATTAAAATGGAATGTTAGCAATTTTCCATTAAAAATGTTGATGAAATCAATTCATTCCTGTGAAAAGCATCGTTTTAATCCAGTCAGCATTTTCTATGAGTAGAAAATTCATAGCACTATTGGTGAATAATTGGTGAGGTGGATTGTGGTATTCACCACTACATGGAGTCATTTCCAGGAGGAATTTTAGTAATTATTCCCGTTGTTATTGGAATACTGATAAACATCTTACTTTGGAAATATTTTATAGGTCAATTTTTTGGCAAGATGCTCTTCTAGTGGTAAATCAGCTTCAATGGTGCTATTTACACCATCTGAGGAACTGGGTAGCATGCCTGGAAGATACCCTAGAGACAGAATAATGAAGCATATTGTAAACCACAATAAATTTAATAAAATGTGTTATTGGCATTAGTTACATGTAGATTTTTTTTTTTTTTTTTTAAAAAAGAAGCCTCTTGTTTTCAGGAGCTAAGAGAGGTATTTTATAAATACAACTAAACAAATAGCAACTATGTACAGTGGGAAATTAAATTTTATGGTTTCAGTAATAACTAGTTTTCTGATGCTGGAAGAATTAAAAAGAGTTAATTGGGAAGTATCATTGTGGTGTCTCACTATAGACATAGTACGGACAGCATAATAACGCACATAAATCTCCTCCCTTCATCTTAATATGTAGAAAATTAGAGGTGGAGGGCAGTACTTGCTCATTTTTAGAGCAAACAAAACTAAGTATGAAATACAGAGGCAGTTGTGAGTCTTGGCAAGTCGTGTTGCTTTGGGAGGTGATGGGAGGAAGAGGGTGACGGGTGTCGGGAGCATTTGGGGTTCCAAGGGGAGATTCGAGGGGTTAAATAGGGCACTTTTACAGAGTGCAGAAATACTGGTGAAGAAATTGCAGGAAAAAGCAGTTTTTGACATGCCATGACAAAAGAGTCATTTGACTTTGTCAGTAGAAACAGTTTATGGAGCTGTTCTGTGGGGAAATGACAAAACCAGAGAAGAGAGACGGGGCACATGCAACAGTCTAATGGAGACTGTTTTCTTTTGCAGGCTAGACAGAAGTTTAGTGTGTGAGCTGGCTTAGATTTCACTGCTGAACATGTTATAGAATTTGCTTTAATGAAGTATCTACACAGACATCTTGTCTTGTTTGCTTTTCTGTTCCTCCTCATTTTCTCCTCTGTGCCAGTATCGTAAGCTCTTTTACCTCCTCTTCCCCATATTCTGGTTCTTACTTGTAGACCTTATTAACTGAAATATTTCTGTGGATTTTGGACCAGTCTCTTGGGCTTCAGTTTGGAATTAGTGTAGTGCTTTCTGTAAAAGATTAATGTGCTGATGCTGTGTAACTTCCCGCAGGATGTTCGCAAGACCTGACAATTCGGGAAATGAGCTGACGAGCACAAAATAGTGTGAGCATCTTCCATGGCCTCTCTCTGGAGGGTATGAAGGGCACTGGTGGCAAGGATGGGTTTTTCCACCACCCGTTGGTGTGTGGTCCCACTCAAGTTCTCTGTGTTAGGCTTTGTGGTCAGATGAGAAGTTGATGAGTAACCTTTTTCTCCCTGGATAGCAGTCCTTCGCACCTGAACTTCTTCCAGTTTTCCAGGATCACATCACTTTAAAAATAATTTTGTCACTTATGTCTGGTGCTTCTAGTATGTTTGGGCTTTGTTTAACACTTGCAAAATCACGTGTGTCAACATTCCCTTGGAGATGATTATATTGGGTGCTCTGGAGGAGACAAATTGCAAATCCTCGGAGGTATAAAAGCAAGAGCTAAGGATGGTGGGATGGTTTTTGTTTTGTCAAACCAGGGTGTGGGAGGTACCATCCTCTTGTCAAATCCCACTTTGGGACTGTGGAGAACTTAAATACCTAGGGGATGCCAGGGCTTAGTTACAAATCCTTTCTAAGACTGCTTTTCCTTTACATAAGCAGATGGAAAGTGGTTTCAGGGGAGGTAACTTCTTAAGTTTTAAAGCCCTGAAGAAAATTAATAAATTCATGTATTTTAAAGCCAGAGGGAAAGTATTATGATCGTCTTGCCTGACCTTCTTCATAATTTGGGCTGGGGAAAGTCACCTAATAACCCCTTCACGAGCTTGCTCAAGCGTGGTTGAAAAGACAAATGATTTGACAGAAATTGTTGTTTTACAAACGCGTGGGGGAGGCGGCTGGAGCATGTGACTCATTTCCCTGCTATGAAAGGTCCAGCCTGTGTTAATCCAAACTGCAAAGTGAATTTACAACAATATTTCTTCACTAAGGCTTTAGGTTTTATACCACTGTAGGAGTAATGCAGAATGGAGGCTTAAGACTTCTCTTGGAATTAAAAGCCAGTTAATTCCAGAATGCGCTGATTGTGTTCCTACTGTAGCTACTTAATAAGGGAACAGAAAATGTCAGTATTTTGTTAAAACGAAGAGCTCTGAATCCTCTTTAGGAAAAGCTGAAGCATGCACATAACATTGTAATAGCTGGCACAGTAATGAGGCACACAAAAAGATTGTTAGAGTGGATATGTGTAAGCTGATGGATTTCTTTTTTATTTTATTTTTAAATGCAGCTAACAAAATTTTGTCTTTAGAGCAGGGAGAGAGATGTGACAGAACTGATCAAAGAAAATAGCATCTCATTGATAAAACACATGCTGCAATCCTTCCCACAGTTGGAAGAGCGTGGTGTTTAACAACGGTGACCTAGATTGGAGGAGACAATAAAAGCTGTTGCGGTGAGGAGCAGATTGGCTGCCGCTCTCATCTGGGTAATCAACGGCTGAAATATGGACAGTATGTGAAAGTTTGCTAGTGTAGCTCACATAAAGACCTATGCTTTTGGAGGAATTGTCTCTGTACCAAATTCAGTTTGAACTATAGCTGGCGTCTGACAGATGTTTGTGTGCTCCTTTACAAAGATACTGATTACTTTATTCAAGGATCTATGAGCCTGCAAGACTGTGGCCTGATTAGGTTTTAAAGTACATCAATATGGGAACCTGTCCAAAAATACACATGGATTTATTTTAAAAAACATAATTCAGTGGGAGAACCTCGAGGGGATATCGTGTTTGTGGAGAGTTTAAAATGAGATAATAGTCATATGTTGTTATTTTAAAATACTCGATGCCTTTCAGATGCTACTATATCAACTATCCTTTGATAGTGCCTGACAACAGGAGATTACATTCTTGATGCTTTGTACCTAAAGGAGTCTTCTAAGACACTAAAACTTACTTAATTCTTGATCCTGGGGTTTGTTGTTTGTTGGTTTTTTTCTCCCCTTTTATTTTGGTGTTATTGTAAATGGGCCTATTATAAACATTTTTATTTCGTTAAGTGGTTCATGCTACTGCTTCTTGCAAAGTTATGCAGTTAACCTTTAGGTAAATACAAATCCAAATTCTAGAAAAATGAACGGTCGATCCAGCTGTGACTTGAGAGATGCTTTAAGTAAGTGCCATTGAGCTGTAGAGACAGATGCATCCCTACTGTGCTGTAAAACTAAATAATATTAAACTGGGTGAGGGGGAGGGGATGGCGGTTGCAAGGGACATCTGTTCCCTGCAGCGCGTCCCTCCCGCTTTGCTGGGGGGATTTCAAGTGTTAAGTGCAGAGCAAATCCATCAACGGTGGGGTGAGGTGGTTCTCTGGCAGCTCCGGGACTGTGTCGCTCTGTGCTGGGACCGAGTGGTCACTGCACATGGTGTCCCCACCGTCACCGTGCTCGGGGGAGAGACATCGCCCTCTCCATGGACATGGCCACCAAGCGCTTCGGATCCTGAAGGACTGGCCGTTTTGGGGCTGTTATCTCACTCCTTTTCTCTGTTTGATCCACCTTCAATTGCTTTGTCCTTTCCTACTGTTTTCTTAACTAGGAATGTTAATCAAAATGTTTTTAGTTTGAGGTATTCCAAGGGGGTGTATTTAGCATGCTCTGCAACTTTGATGCGTAAGTTGTTTTATTCTCCCTCCTTTTTCCTCTGTAGCGCTGAACTCAGGCTCTATAGAGGAGGAACAGGGAATTTTGGATTTCAAAATCAGTTCGGCAGATTTTGAAGAGCTATCTTTGAATATTCTATAATAGACATACAGATTTGAAGAGCTTATTAAAGAGAGCCCCTGACACACTTCAGCAATATTAAATCACTTCAGATGATGCATGGCAGTGTAATGTTACTGAAGCATTTTACAGAATGTTAAAAAAGCCTGGATTTGAAAGTACTAGTGGGTTCACAGCCCTTACTGTGAAAAGTGATTGAAACTGTCAAAATTACTTCAATGTTTGCAGTGTATTACTTTCTTAAATTACAGAGAAGGGACATTAGTAAATAAATACAATGGTAGTTAATCTCTGGCCAGCTAACCAGCTGATGTGCTGGGTTAATGTCTTTATTAAATGCTTATTTAATAACTGGGCAGCTGTTCAGACAGGCCAGATGGACTTCAGTGTAATTGTGCTAATAACGAGAACTTTCTCACAAAAAGAAAGAGCAGTAAGAAGATGCATTTAGTGAGGGAACATCATGACAAATGTCTTCAGGACGGTGTGGTCTTCTGCCCTCAACAGACCGGCTGAAGTAGGTGGCTCATCCTTCAAAGCAAGAAAAACCAGCAGTAAGAATTGGAATAATGGTTTATTCTTTGCTGGGTGGTTTATTCTTTGCTTGTTCTTTGCCCCCACAGCCTCCTGCCTCCCTCGTGCATTCATGTATCTCCCCAACAAATCCACATTGTGTAAAGCTCTACCTTGCTCGCTAAATGTTGTCATTTTGCCCCATGTAAACAGCTCTAGCCCATTTGTATTTTGTGGAAACTGTGAGGTTTGATTAACTGTATTTTCAGAGTTTTTGCAAGAAATATTAGCAGACAGGTGTTAAGAATTACAGCTTTGTTTACATGGAGGCAGATTCTTTTATACTGGAAACATACTTATTATCATAAGCAAGAGGAGTGGTGAAGTGTGATGTTCTCGGTATGAGTAATGAATCCATTTTTCTTTTGTCTTTGTTTAGAATGAAAGCGTTGAAAGAGCATTTGAAGAGTAAAAATCTGGAATTAGTATCTGGCAGTATGTTTTTACCTTGCAATTATTGCATTTAAGAATTGAGTCCTTGCAGATTTCTTTGCTGTTGGGGACATTTCCAGCTACCTCCTGGATCATAGTCTTTGTCCTCCAGCTGCTGGTCCAGAAGTACAGGTCTTCTGTACACCTTGCGTGGTGTCTCTCGGCAGTGAAGGCATCTCAGATATGCCCAAACTTTGCAAACAGGACTAGATGACTGAGTTTAAACATCTAAAATTGTGAGCAATTGCCTTTGTAGCTGGAGGAGTTCACAGGTTTCTTCCTCAGTAAACTTGCAATGGCTTTTGGTTTTGATGTTTTAAACTCAGAAAATGACCATTACTTTTTGTTTCCTTCTTTAACAGCACTCGAAAGGAGTCAGTGAGATGAACTGTTGGGATTTTAGTGTCTGAAAGGCTCAATTATTCTCTTGAAGAGACGTTCTAAATGAGCCTGACCGAGATCCTGGATCTGTGTGAAGAGGACTAAGGATATAGGATGTCAACTGAGACAGAACTTCAAGTGGCTGTGAAAACCAGCACAAAGAAAGACTCCAGAAAGAAAGGTAATGACTAATTTATCTTTATTCATACGTATTGTGTACTTTAATCAACCACCTTTTATGCATCTGTGATTCTTTGATTATCTGTGTACTCAGTGAAAGTAAAATTTGTTAAGCTCAGGGGGTGTCTGGTATGGGAACATGGGGTTTGATTCTCTGACATAAATATATCAAAACATATTTAAAATGTAAGAAAGAACTTCTGTATTGCAGTTCATTAATTTTTACTCTATATTACAATTGTTTCATAAATGGAAATACAATATTAAAAATTCCTCTTAGCAAAAAATAACTTTTTTTTTTTCCTCTTTGTCAATAATAAATTTTCTTCCAAAGGCTTTCTTTCTGCTTTGTTTTGAACTAACCAGAGCTTAAATGCCCTTTCTGTTACTGGAGGTTGAATCTTACTGACTTTGAGAAGTTACTGAGAACTCAGTAGCAATCTGTAGAGAGGTGAACTGTAATCTGGTGAAGGAAATATAAGCAATGAGGAGGAAAACTCAAAATGAAGGAGAAGCTATGAATAAATGCGTGGTTGGATAATTTCACATTTGTATTTACGATTTTGCGTCGGATTGCAGGGCAGTTCTTTGGGCTGGTAAGCGTGAGAAATGGGACTATATGGATTGGTGCTTATGAATAGGAGTACTGAAAGATTTTATTAGGGAATTTTATCTGTAGATTTCTATTAGTATTTTTACTGTTTATGTTTTTAAGTACTGATGAACCTGGAGGCCAAGACCTTGAATTTTAGTGGTAATTTGTGTTTTTCTGTGTTTTTCTTTTTTTAAAACCTGTACGGACCATGAAATTGAGATTGAAAATGAATATAAGTTGCTCAAATAAAATCAAGTAAAAAAGGAAAAATCGTACTTGATAGTTTTAATACTGCAGGCAGCAAGATTTGAACTTTCATGGGAGTTTTTCAGTTTGTCTTCTTTCTTTTTGAGGGTTATAATTTAGCAATTTACTTCTGAGGATTTTTTTACATTTTTTAAGACAAAAAGTGTTCTCATCTTTGCTCACATGTGTGTGTTGCAAATTTTATGTGACTTAGATACAGATAAATAACTTCTTCGACTTCTAGGCAGCTGTACTTTTTGCCACGACAGTTCAACCAAACTGGTAATTAAGACCTTGTGTTTGCTACAGCTTTTGTGTCAGAAGTCTTTATATTAGTGTTTTTTAAAAAGAGACACAGCAATTAAAAATTTTTGAACATTTGTTTTAGAATCTTTATGTCCACTCTAGGTCTAACCTCACAAGGAAAAAAAATCTTTTAAGGTAAAAGAGCTATAGTTTGGAAAGGCAAAAATAGGGGAATTTGATGTAAATGAGAACGTGATCTGAGAGATGTTCATCAAGGCAAGTAAATAAAGTGAAGATAGTTTGGTTGTATAATCACTCAGTCTTTTTGGGCAGGCAAGAAATTAAAAGGTGTCAGTTCTTTGCAATACAGATAACATCTTTTTGATGTGTGCCGCCTATGTTGTTTCTTCTGCTGGAGGGGGAAACTTTTGAAAACAGCAAACAACCATTTTAGGAACTTGATGTTTATGTTAATAAAATATTCAGTATCCAACTTCCAAAAACATTTCCATAAATCATAATAATAACTGAATGCTTCTCTGCACAAAATCTGATTGTATTCCCCAAATGGAAATTCTGAGAATTACTGCTGAGAAGTACAAAATATGTTGTGTGGCAGTGCCCAGAGCTCCCTGCAGTGCGCATGAGTATCTGGGGAGCTGGAAGGGACGGCGAACGGCAGTAGCTCATCTCCAGAATTCAAGGTGTACAATTCAGACAGGGTTTGCTATTCAAATCCCATGTAATGAAAGTCAAAAGAAACTTGGTGGGCTCATTTGCTTGTCACTGAGCTTGTAGGTATTTGTGTATATTTCAACAAATAAGCCCTGTATAGTGTGAATGACAGACGTGTGAAAACCAGATATTTTTTTTTCCCAAGTTCATTAACTGCAAGCAGTAGCAGGTACTAACATGAAGTTTCTAATGTTACTAATCAATGAGTTTGATTATGCAACGGAACTCAGAATTCCCAAGGAATTAGTCTTTGCTTTATAGACAGAAATTTCAGCTCTACTGTATTTCCAGTGCATCAGGCTTTGTAACCATTTCTGTCTGGAGCAGAGAGGAACCTCTTTTGCTGTGTTATCTACTGTTCTGGTAACTCTCCTGTCATCTGCAGCGCACAGCACTGTGTTGAGAAAGAGCAGTAAGTTTGATAATAACTTTCTAATGGGGTGTCTGTCCCACATGTGTGTCAGATGTGACGTTCTGGGGAGACTGAAAGGGGAGAAGGATGAGAATGGAGATAGAGCATGGGACAGGGTTCTTTCCTGATCTCAGCATCCATCTCCTGTGTGGTGCCAGCTAAATCTTTAGCTCTCTTTATATCTGTATAAGGATATAGTAAGGTGGTGTCTCTTAGTTGAAGTATTGAAATAATACAAAGCTTAAATCCTAAAGATTTGTAAGGTATCTGGATATAAAATGTGACAAAGAAAGGACTGTCAGGCATTGGAACAGGCTGCCCAGGGAAGAGGTGGAGTCACCATTCCTGGAGGGGTTTAAAAGGTGTTTAGACGAGGTTCTTAGGGACATGGTTTAGAGCTAGAGTTAGGTTGTGGTTGGACTCAAGGATCCTGAGGGTCTCTTCCAACTGAAATGATTCTATGATTCTATACATGCAAGCTGCTGTTCTTATTGAAGTACAATGGCCAAAAAGGAAATGATGGTTATTCAGAAAATGTGTCTCATGCGTTTGTACCATAGTGCCTACCTTGAGGTAAAGGCACTGTAGCATCATGAGCTAAGAAAACAATTTAATAACCTGGAAAAGTTAAAGAAAAGGGCCAGGAGGACTCTCATGCGAATCAGTGAGTGAAATACAAAGTCCTGCTGCTGGGATGGACTGACCTGCAGTGATGTGGGCTGTGTGTTTGAAGTTCTTTTTATGTTTTGGTTTTTGTTTGTTTGTTTTTTAATTGCTTTTGGACTCTATTGCACAGATTACTGATTTTTTTGGTGACAGAGAAATAGGTTGATTTCTACTGCAGATGGGGCACATGACATTAATGCTCCTGCAAGGTTACAGACTTTACAGAATATTTCTTTTATGTGCTGGGAATGCTTCTCTCTTTTGGTAGTCATATGCAAAGCAATTCTCTTACAAGAAATTATTCAGACATTTCTCATTATGCACAGTGGCTTTACAGCCATAAGCTTTCTAGTCATAGTCAACTCTTCAGTCTGTCCGTTGTCATCAGAACTGGTTTATAAGACAGTGTTTGTTTCAGTGCTAAAGGATTATTACTACAGTTAGGATGAGAACTTAAACACAAAATCCTCTCAGAAGCTGCTACTTATGTAGAATCATAGCTGTGAAACTCTAATGTACTATAGGTAAGTTCAATATTAACATGTTAATATCAATTTGTAATTTTCTGTGTTAATGTTAGTACCTTGGATAATCTTAAAAATAGGCTATTAAAAAAAAATCAGCCTAGTCTTCATGCCATTCTCAGCCAATATCTACTAGTAACTGTGTTGTAATTACCTGTTTTGAGAACATGCTCAAATATTATAAGTCATCCTGAAGAGGTTTTGCGTTGCTCTCTAAAAGAAAATAATGCAAATTTTTTTTTTTTTGGTGTGTGTGTGTGTGTGTGTTAGCCAAAAATCATGTGTTCTCTAAGAAGCATTTAGAGAATTAATGATTCAAGTAATGCTCTTAAAGGCTGATTTTATTTCATCATCTGGTTCATTGAGAGGTGAATAAAAATTACGTGTTTGTACCGTTCACTATAGGAAATAAGAATATTTTATTAGCCAAAGTTGTTAGAAACATAAACCACATTTGTAGTACATGGGGGAAAAGCCATTTTATAAGTTTGTATGGATTATTGAATCAAAATGAAAACATTTGAGCCTATTGGAACTAAAATTGATTTAGAAACCTCTTCGGGGGAAATGTGTTGCATTGATGGTGAATCCACGCTGATGGCTGCCTTGGAAAATCCCTGCTTGCAAAATTAGCTTAATTAGGAAAACTGGAATGGGAGGTCAATAAAGAAGAGCCAGGCTGCCAAATCTGAATGCAGATCTGCATCTGTAATAAGACTTCTCAGTCAATTTTCAGAGTGACAGGGACTTTTAAAAATGGAAACAAGATACAAAGAGGAGCTCGGGCATGTTGACAAGCAGCATAACGATCTTTGATGCTAAAGATCCCCGTGGGTGAAATTCCCTTATTTAATAGGTTTCCGCTGCAGCGTGTGGGAAACACGTGGCAGCTGGAAGGAGCTTTCCCAGCAGGCAGGCGGCCAAGACGGGGATCGCCCCAGCGAGCCAATAGGAACCTGGAATTCAGAGGGCGTGTGATGTGGTGTGTCCCCACCAGAGGTAGATGCCTTCTCCGAGCCATGGGTTGGGCATTTTGTGTTGGCTGAATGAACGTACAAGTCCTGAAGCTGTGCTTGTGGGGGCAGAGCGAGAGTGGCCTCCGCTTGGGGACATCTTTAATGCCAGGTGAGAACTTCCCCACTTGCCCCAGCAGAGCAGAACATGTTGCCCAACGGTGCTTTCTTGGTGGTACAAGATGGGAGTCTGATCCTTTTGGGATCAGGGTGGCAAAAGGCTTAAGTGTCCCATTTTATCTGACTGCTAATTAAAAGGAGAGCAGCAGCTCCAGGACTGTTCACGTGTATCAGATTGTGCCCCTGGCAGAGTCACATCTATTTCCTGGGTCTTTTATACTCTAATGAGAGAGTAGAGTCGGTCTTCACCATCTAAAGGAAAACCTTTGCGTCCCCAGAAGCAAAACTCTAGTCAAACTAAGATCAAACAGGAGGTACCCAGTTAGTTTAAAAGCCTTTGGGGATAAGCAGCCCTTAAACAAGGTTATGTTTTGTCATTATCGGTTTTCATCATAGGTGCCTAATGCTACCCAAGTCCTGTTTCGGGTTTCTTACATCTCATTTGAATGCGATCTGTGGACTAATCATTGCTAAATTTGAGAGCGAGATGGAGATTTCTGGTTGCTGTGAAAGTTGCGATTTTGCTGATACATAGACATTTTGATGCAGTTTCTACAGGTTCATTTCCAGTGTGGAAATTCATCTTAAATTAATAAGTGTTATGAACAATGATGGTTGATTTTTTTTGTTTGGGTTTTTTTTAATTTATTGTTATTGAACTTCTTTTTACATTACAATCAGCTAACAACAATTAAAGCATCATCACTGTAATGAGGCATTTCAAGTCGTCAGATTGGTTTAGGTTAATTTATTTTTCTGATTACATAGCTAAGATTCATGGAATCCAGCAAAACTCAAATTTGATCTAAAGAGTAATGAAAAAGATGTGCAGTCAGGAGGATACTTCATTGACGGGGAGTGAATTTGCTTTGTTTCCTTGCAGTAGTTATGAGTTTTTCAATAATTTATAGATCAAGTAACAGCAGCATTAATTGATACGCTAATTGAGTCCACATGCCTGCCTTTAACAAATCTCTTTTGTGAAGTGGTTACTGACGATATTAATTGCACATCTTTTGAGTCTTGCTGTAAGTTATGAGTTCATTCTCAAGTTGAAAGGGGGTGGGAAAATCATTAATTTTGACATTGTGTAGCTATAATTAACACGAGTTATCCAATAACCTATCATAAATTAGAGAGCTCATGAATTCTCTTCTAAATACTGTGTTCAACCCAAGGGGGTCCATGGTTGTGTTAATTGCAGCATTCTTTGGGGGTGATGGATGTTGTCTCTTGCTGTGGTTAAAATGTTTATTGTTGTTTTTAATTGTGAGACAGGTCTGCCTAAGTTAAGGTTGGAGCTCTGTTACTTTGCTCCTCAGTAGAGGAATTTATAATCTCTTGAGTGTTAAGAATAACATTTCCTGAGAGTGCCTGTTATGTTATGATTTCTCAATGTTTTAACAGTCGTCAAAGCATTTCAGTTGAAACTAGTAATTAGGAGCTTAACACAGTGCGTGTTCCATGAATGATTTGACTTGCGTAACAGGCATTAAATACAGGTGGGTGTTAACTGTGCTGTACATTAGGAAATCTGTGGGTTGCTGGCAGTGAGAATCACCTATAAATCCCCCTCAGCCTGGGCTGTACATTGTTCCTGGCTTCATCCACTTACACTATTAAACTATATCTGAGACTTGGTTAAAATATGGAGAAAAATGGGGAGGCTGAGGCTGATAAGGAGGTAGACTTCCCAACAAGCAAATGAAGTAATATTCAGGGAAACATTTTGTCTGCTTGAAAAGGCTCACGACAAAGTTTTTTATTAGGACATTTGTGAACAAAAAGTTTTGCTTAGAGAGTTCAGGGAAAAAAAATTCTGTCACATAATGAATGTAACTGAGCAGGAGTGACTTAATTCATCCAGTTCAGTAGCTAAAATGCCTCTGGAGGTTTGGATGAGTGGAAGTTTCCTAATATGACCCACACAGAGATATGCTACAGTGGCAAGGATGTTGATGATATATATATATTTTTTTTAATTATTCTTCATCCAAATATATTTGCTTGCCTAGTAAATATTAATGAATGACGTTTCTGACAGTGTGTCACATTATGTACATTTGAGCATTTCTACTTTTCTGAAACATTTTGCCTTTCCCATTGACATTATGGGAAATTCTGCAAGTAATAGTAAAATATGTGGGTGTCACCTCTAACCTGTACTTCACAGTGAGTATCAGCTGTATTGGTAAATGCTCCCATTTTGCTGAAGGGAAATCAAAGACAACTGTAACAGGAAAATGAGCTTGATCCCAGCAATCTTGGAAGCATTAAACATCTCACCAGTTTTCGCTGAAATAAACAGATAACACTTTGCAATAATGTGGACATTAATGCTGTGTAGACTTTTTCATGCTACTGGGGAAAATTCCTTAAAACTTATATAATCTCATATAATTTATGGGAAGTAATGAACTTTCATGACTTGTGTACGTAGGGTGGAAATGTAAACTCATTTCAAGGATGGTTCAATCTTTGCATCAAAAGGCAGTGCTGATCTCTCAGTTACTTGTCTAAGATTACACTGCAGATCAGGACAGAGCTTGATATGTAATCTGAGGGTCCTGTTTCTTATTTTGTGCTCTAATAAACACATCTCACTCTCTCAGTAATGGTACCACAGTAATTTCATGAGTCAACTTGTGAAGAAAAAAGTGTGGAGCAACATACAAGTTAAAGGCAACATGCAGGTTTTGGTTTGTATATTTAAGCAGCCAGAAATAGAAGTCTTTAGCTGAATATCTTAATAAATTAGTCACAAAAGCCTTATTTGAAAAACTGTCCTTAATCTTTAATGTCATGAACCTGTTGAACACTGATCACTTACTGTCAAGAATACCTTGCCCACAAAACTGATAGCCTTTTGAAATATACTGCGGCTGAATTTGTAAGCCTTTTATTTGTGCCTTGTTCCTCTTTAAGAGCTCAAAGAAATACATAGTGAATTTGGCCAAGTAATAGGCTCAGACTCCCTGTGATAAAAAGGTCAATCCCAGACATTCCCTGGGCTCCTCAGGAGTAAAGAAAAGATGTGGCTGTGATCCTTGCAAATGATGTGCTCTAGCTATAGAATCAATAGCATCATCATTGCCCATCCAAAATGAAGGACATAATATTAATATGTAATGTATTTGGGTTGTCCAACAGCACAGTGGATGAATGTGTTTAACATTTCTCTCGAAAATGAATTCCTCTTAGAAGCGTGTCCTCAGAAATAATTACATATTATTTGTATTATTTTTAACTAAACATTGTTATATATAATAGCTAGTGTTAGTGTAAAGACAGGAAAAATGTGTTTCTCTGCTTTTACAGTTGGTTGGTTTTGCAGATGAGACAATATAGTTTGTTTAACTAAATAATGTGTTTGTGTGGGTCTTTTGTACGAAAACAAAGGGCTGAATAAAAATAAAATATTTTTTCTTTCTTTTTTATTCATAGTGAGATCATGAGTAGGTGTATTATATGCAATTAATTGAAACCTTTTTTACAATGTTTTCAATGTATATTTTAATGTGAGTGCTAGATGATCAGATTTTAATGTATATCTATGGATTTTGAGCAGGCATAGGAAGTATAAAAAGAATGAAGGTTCCCTGCAATGGGAGCAGCAAGAAAGAGAATTATTTCTTTTTTAGAAACTAGCAACCAATGGCAAAGACAACTGAAGGCTTTTGTTTTTGGAGGAAAGGAGAAATCAGAATACTTTTTGGTAAGTTTGCTCTCCCAAGAATATGCCCCCAAAGATGTGTGTAGAATCCTGGAGTCCTGCATGAAATGGGTTTTGGACACAAACGAAGATGTGCCTCTCTGACCTGACAGAGCTGGGTAGCAGATGTGGAGACATTGCCAAGGGTCAGACCGGCTTCTGTAAGGAGGTTCTGGCCCCTCTGAAATTGTGGGAAATCAGCATCCTGAGAGCAGAGTGGTGGTGTAAAATAATTGTACCAAAAGCACCAAGCACATCTCTCATGCCCTGTACCTCTGAGTTTTTCTTCTCCTGTTCACCTACCACAGTGGTTTCTGTTGATGGTTTCCTGGTGCCTGTCATGTTAAAAGCATGAAGAACTGATGGTAGCCTGGTGGTTTGTGCACATATGATCCTGCTAGGTCAGGTTTTTTAAGTGATACAAACATTCTTTCCCTGATAGTACTAAGAGTGCTTGTTGCTTAGAAATACACAGGTTCCTAAGTTCAGAAAGGTTGTAAATTTAATGCATAAAGGTACTGGTCCTCATCAGCTGTTCACTGAAGACCTCCATCATTAGGGATCACCTTCTGAAACCTTTTCTTGTCTTGAATAACTTCTCATTCTTCACTCAGAGATCATTCATGCCAGAACCCTTGGCACCCCGCTAGCCCATGGCCCGGGCTGCAGAGACCCCTTGCTGCCCGGCTGCACGGACACGTCATGGGCTCATCACGAGGAGGAGCTGCACCCTGTTTCACAGTTAGTGCTCTGTTGTGAGGCATTTTCCAAAGATGATCTATTTTCTAAAGCATGAAAGAAGGCAAGTCTTACCTGCTTGAATCTCTGTAGCCTCTGTGAATAGAAACTCTACATGAACATAAGCTGTATGGAGCAAATACTTTAATGCTCATTGACATCTTTCCTTCTACTAGTAACAAGAGTGAGGCCAAAGCTGATACCCCAGCACTGAACCAACCTGAGGTGTGGAGAAGGTGATCTGTCCATCTGTTGCTGTCTGCATAACTGTGTCTGGAGGCACTTCTGACATCTTACAAGCCCTGCTTTCCTCCTTCGATCCTCCCTGAACAGCCAGTGCTTCTCCCCGTGACCTCTCTGCATAGATGAGGATCAGTGGAGTTGACTCGCTTCTGATGTAGACCTAGTGTTTATCCTGTTCTTCTTGCCCAGGCTGAAACACCAAATAATAGAGGTTATCACTTGTTTGCAAGCAGGTGAATTTACACACTTTATTTACTAGAATACTGTTGGCTTTTCCCAATTCCTTTTATTTGTGCTGCTGTGCAGTGCAGGAGGGCAGTTGCCAACACAATATCCATTATTATTCTGACAAGAACAGAGTAGCTTTCACTTCCATTTCTTGCAGACAGCATTACTCATGGCTGCAAAACAGCAGTAAAAATAGCACTAGGGCAAATTACCGTTTGGCTGCTGCTCGTCGGCTAGTCTGAGCTGAAGTTCACCAATGCTTCTGCGCAGGCTCAGGAAGGAGAGCAAGTCTGCAGGGAGGTCCTGGCCCAGGAACACAGAGTGAGCTCATGGGGAAAGGAGACTTCAGGTCATGGACATAGTCCTGGGTTGTAGGTCGGTGTTTTGGGAGGCTGCAATGTGCCTGTGTAGCACTGACAAACCTCTCACCCCCCTGATTTGTCCTGGCTGTGAAGGGCATGATTTTGTGTGAGGGATTCCTGGGATACCATTGTGTCCTCCTGCCTTACCACAAAGGGCCACGAAATTGGTGAAGGATTTAGAGTGGAAGCCTTATGAGGAGTGGCTGAGGTCGCTGGGTCTGTTCAGCCTGAAGAAGAGGAGACTGAGGGGAGACCTCATCATGGTTTACAGTTTCCTCACAAGGTGAGGAGGAATGGTAGGAGCTGATCTCTCCTCTCCGGTGAGCGATGATAGAACCTGAGGGAATGCCAGGAAGATGTGCGGGGGGAGGTTTAGGTTGGACATTATGAAAAGGTTCTTCACCCAGAGGGTGCTGAAGCTCTGGAACAGGCTCCCCAGGGAGGTGTCACGGCCCCAAGCCTGACAGTGTTCAAGAAGAGACTGGACAACGTCCTCAGACACATGGTGTGAACTGTGGGGTTGTCCTGTGCAGGGACAGGAGTTGGGCTTGATGATCCTTGTGGGTCCCTTCCAAATCAGGACACTCCATGGTTCTACCTGTAACTGAAATCAGTGAATGCAGCTGGGGAAGGTGGGAGATCCTGGCAGTGGTTTCAGTCGTGGTAGGAGGTCCTGCCTTGGAAGAGCCATGCAAAGTTGTCCAAAAGCACAGAAAGCTCTAGCCTCAACTTCATGAATATGAATGTTCCACGGCAGTCTCTTCTGCAAATGGTGGGAGGAGCAGCTTTCTCTGGAGTCAACTTGCTTTTAATGTCTACTCCATTTTAACTACTAGCAAACGTTGAACAGCTAATCTATGATCTATAATTACACCTCTTATTCTTTTAGTTTAGTTAGATGAGAAATTGTATAGTGAAAAGGATGATTCAGGGAGTGAAAGGAAATTAGGCATAGTAAGTCTTTTGAGGTTAGCTATTAATTTCATTTTTAAATATGAAATTGCCATCAAAGTAATAAGAGGGTAATATTTGCACATCGTGGTAGTGTGGACTAGCATGCTGATAACTAGGTAGAAGGCAAAGCCATCAGTAGTGTTGACTGAGTTAATCTTTTTTTATACCTTGTGTTGCCTGTATGAGTTATACATTGAACTCAAATGTACAAAGTCACATAAAGTGAATTAAATGCATCAGGGAAATTGGATGTACTCTGTACTTGGACATGGCTTAAGTTTCCTATTGATACTGTTACCTATGTGTGTTTAGTTTTGCTCTGTTTACTAGTGTAGGGATGTTTATGGCTTGCAGGGGTTTTTTTTAAGTGCACAGACTCTGAAGTGTCTCTTTAAGAATAATGTGTTATCAGCCCTTCACAGTAAAAGTAGATGTGGAGGAACACAGGCTCTACTGTCATGAGCGTGTCAAAAAGATGGCAATGCTAGAGATCAAAATGAAAGCTACCTACAGAGTTCTTTATCTGTCTCACCTATTTTCTTTCTCTTTGCTAGACTATAACTAAAGCAGTATGCTATATCTATACTTCTATATTTAATTGTGTTAAAGAGATGCTGAGGCTATAAGGTTAAGCACTAAAATTCTAAGGAAGCACAGACTCAAAGTTGCCTGTGTAAGCCTAATTTAACATCCCTTCAGGATATACATTTTCATACAGTTTTTAATGAGCTGAGCTCATATTGCTGTTTCCTGGAGACCTTTGCCCTGTTCAGTGAATGGAAGGACAGTGGTCAGGGAATCTGCTCCATCTGGTTCTGCTTTCTGTGCTCCACAGTCAAGATGGAGCTGCTTTGTTTTCACAGTGCTTCAACACAAATGTGGATACATGGATGTTGATAGGAGCACCAGAGCATTTTAGCAACATTCTCTTCATATATACTTTTTTTTTTTTTAAAAAAAAAAAAAAAAAAAAGAAAGAAAAAAGATAGAGAAGCTAGTGAACAGGTAGTTTTGGGGTTTTGTTGTTTGTTTGGGCTTTTTTGGGGGGTTGTTTTTTGCGGTTTTATTGTTGTTTGGTTGGCTTTTTCAAAAGGTGACATCATAGGGACATGAAAGGAACAGGGAAGTATTTCTGGAAGAAGAAAATAGTCAAAATATCCAAGCTGGCAGTGATGCTTCAGTGAAGGAAGACAGACTGGTTCAGGTGAGAATTAAATAAGGGCATAGAAACTGTAGGTATTAGGGAATTTTTTCAACAAATTAACAGAGGAGCTTTCCATAGAGATGTACTGTTTTCAACTAAGGCTTCGTTAAGGAATCTTCCTCAGATCCAAGATAAAGTTTCAGAAAGAGAAGCTTGTGCCAGAGGAGTTGGGGATGATTTTGGGGAGAGCCACTTTGGCATATATGTGTCTCTCACTCTTTTCTTCATCCTTTCTTCCTTCTTGTTTTTTGCTTTTGTAGCTCCCTTTTCCTTTTGGGGAATATCAGAACAGGAAAAATCTGAATATTTTGAATGTGGATCTTATTTTCGAGTCAGCCTTAGCTGGAAGAAGGAAACAATATAGTTGAAATGAGTAGTCGGAATGATTGGAAATCCAGGACTTCAGAGGGGTGCAGTCAGAGGACTACTCAGGAGAGATTGTTTTGGTTGCTTTTTCTGAACAAATAAGAGATGAGCAGGACCAATGATAAGAAGAGACTGAACTCGCAGCAGCTGAGAAGTTGGTTAAGATACAGATGCTTGGCATGGCCACGGGGTGATAGCAGAGAGGGATGAACAGGCTGTAATGATATTAAGAGGTTTATTAGGGATCATCTAATTCTATTCAAAATGGTGGAAGGGCCCATATTTGCAGCTCATCTATATATACATATGTTAGGGGGGGTCCAGGATAACACAGGTTTATCTTCTTTCTCTTTAGGCCAAGTCCTTCCCTAGCAGACAAGTGTAGATAGTCCCACAGCTGCTAGAATACTTACTTCGATGGAACTAATGCAACTTGGGTGTTCAACAATAGTGAGTTCTAACAACCTGAAAGCCAGCTTTGTAATTTGTAAATTTGAAAGCCTGTTAATTATTAGGTTCATTGTTTGCTTGTTTGTTTTAATGTAGATATATTTAAGAGAGCAACGAGGAACCTGGGGTTGGATCTTGTCAAAGCAGTGAACCTTGCTTGTGTTTAAAGCAATTTAGAATGTTATTTTAATGTCATTATTCATTGATTTTTAAATCATCTCCTAACCATTTGCAGCGGCATGGTCATTTCAGCAAATAAAGTAAATATATTTGAAATGTATTTGAATACCTAGTAAATTCTCTGCAGTAATTCTTTAATACAGTAATTCCTCATATTTTATTCCATGCATAAACTGCTAATATACTGAAAAGATTATGAAGATCATAAGGAGGTTTGGTTTTCTTTTAATCTTTTGGTGGAAACAATCATTTGGGGCTAAATGTCTGTACAGCAGTTGGATACAGGAATATTAACAAGTGAAATGATTATGTGCTTATATGAACTACTTCATGTATTTGTACTAAACTTGTCAGTTCTTAAGAGGTAATTAAAAAAATATTTTGAGGGAAATTTTGGATCTTTTTCATAACGAAGCAATCAATGGAAATTTAAAGATGCAATAAGAACTTCTATAAACATACTATGAAAAAGTATTTTCTGTTGTTGATGATCATCTGTTAAGATGATCTGTAACCTGACTTGATGACTCTTTGTCACTGGAGTCCAATTTTACAATCAGACTTTCGCAGTGGAGGAAATTTGAAGCCTTGTAATTTTGCAAAATGACCTTTTAGGAGTTGTTTTCAGTTTCCAGTAAAGTCATATCAACGTTTAATCTATTTTTGAATATTTCATAATGAGAAAGCTCATTTGTGTAACAAATTCAGCTCTGTCTTTTGTAGCAAAATATTCGACTCCTGGCAACACTTCTGTGTTAACCTGAGGTCCAGAGTGGCAGCTTCTCTTTGTTTTTGTAATGGCCAAGTTATTCAGAACTGACAAGCTGCAATATTTAGAAATAGTGGTCTGTGGAGAGAGGAAAGCTAAACCAACCAGCCAACAAAACCAAAACAAACCAAACAAAAAGAGATTTGTAATGTGGAACTGGGTGTTTTCTCCTAAAAATTAATACATTTTAATATTTCACACATGGAAGTGAATTATTTTAATTGCCAATAGTAGGTGGATAACACCACCAGTTCCCTGTTGCCAGTGCTGCTAATGTAAGCTAAGCATCCCTGGAATATAGTGGCAGCCAGACTTTCATGTCTATAAAACATTAATATGTTTATGCAGGTATGACCAAGGCAGAATATTCAGAATACGTTACCTTTTGAAATTCCTTTTGCCAGCATTTGAAGTTGGCTTTTCATTTGATCTGTTCTGTAGAATCGGCTTTGAGGTCAGAGATTTCATAGCCAATATGTTTCTATTAATCAGAATTTCATTTACCTAGAGGTGTTAACTTACTAGTTTGCTCACCTCAAGCCCAATATTAGTATCAAGTTAATTCTTAGTCACAATTGTTTGGAGAAACACTTTTTTTCAGGAAATTTTCCACTTTCACTCTGGAATTCAGTGATTAGGTGAGAGAGTTTGGATTCCAGGTGGAACAGTCCTGCTGCTCTTGCCAGTGACTCTGACAGTTTTCCTCCAAATGCCTATTTTTCACGTACCAGTTTAGCAAAGGAACCAGATCACAGCCTGATGGAAAGGCTAGCAGTGGATCCCAACAGTCATCACATTAAGCTGAAGCACTAGTTTAATTGTATGATTGGAGGTAGCTCTCTGCTTGCTTTTTTAGAAACCTTGCAACATGTAAGCGATAGTAAAGATGGCAAGATTGTGCCAAAAGCATTCAGTAACTCTGAGTGTATCAAGTGATTGTATACTGCTGATTTTTATTTCATAGAGGTGTGGCTAAGGCTTCATATGACTCTTCTTTAATGTGCTTAACCTTTGTACCAAAAGCATTTTTATTCATGTAGTTGGTAAGTATGAAAGGCGCTTGGAGCAGCATGCTGTTGCAAAACTCTGCTGCAAATGCTGTAATCATGGTATTAACCTACTTCAGAGCCTTAGGAGTACGCTCACTTTGTGAGGGCAGTAAGATTGTTTTTATCACTTCTAGTTCACTGACAGATTTTGAAACCAAATGATTTTCCTTTAAATAGTGTCTTGAAGTAGAAGGCTGCAGTGGAAATGATTGTTCCATCTAGCATTCCACTTAGAAGAATAAGAATTTCTTACACATTTTCTGTGCCTTCAGGAGAAGGTTCGTATGTACTGCTGTTGCTGCAGATGTAGAAATTTTCCTGGCACCTGGAATGTTGTTTTAGGGAAAGGAATTAACTACTTGGTATATCTCAAAGGAATTTTGATTCCAGCTTACAACAGTTTATAAGAAGCAGAGCCCTTTCACCTCTCTAGACACAAGCAGTGAGTATAGAAGGCAAAGCTCACGTGCAGCATGTACAGTTTTCATGGTTACAATACTAAAAGATTCCATGTGTCTAAAACAACACGGTTCTTTAGGTAGAAACCCGAGCGCAGAAATCTAAGTATGGGCAGGTTTGTAGCCAGCTATACGTAACCTGGTGCCTCTTTATAGTTCTGACCACCTGCAACTGAAATTCAGCTTTCTGGATTTGCTGGCATGATTTTGAGAGTACTGCTGTATGTGAACAGCCCTGTTAACAAGAGAGTGTGTTCAGAGGTAGTCATGGTCAGCAACTTGTTCAGTAAAATCTGAGCTGACTCCAAAATGGAGCCTTCAAGGACAGAAGACTAAGAAGAGGGAAGGAACAGAGAAGTAGGATTGCTCTAAATACAGGAGATGATCTGGAAATGAAGCATTTTCTGAACGTATTGAACAAAATGGTAATCTTTAAGACTTTGCATCTTATTTATAATTTCAGGAGCAACTTCTGTGTTCTCTTTACCCTTTGTTTTCTGTATTAGCAAAGCTATTTGTGCAGGTTTTGTGGAGATGATTACTGGAACTGCAGGGGATGGGGATGTGGCAGGGAAGGGATCTGCAGCAAGCGGGCGGGGGGGGGCATTGCTGGCAGGAGCACGGGGAACTTCTTTGTTGTAGTTGCAACTACAAGACATCACCTGGAGGTGTAGACACCTGGCAATATTGGGGGACTGAGGAAATGCAGGCATTAAGTATGACTGAGGGCCACTCAGAACCTGCGATTAAGACATCTCCTGATCCTAATCCAGATTCACAGTTTATTGCAGGCATCTAATTACCCCCTTTGTACTCCTGCTCTCCTTATGAGTTTTCTCCTGCATCCCACCTCAAAAGCGTCAAGGATAGAGCACCTGTGACTGGCACCAATCTCACACCACCTCTTATACCACTCACGATCGCAGTGCTGGCCTACGCTGCTTTCCTGCTCCAGCTCTCCACATGGGAGATGGAGCTGGTTGGGTTGACCTGTTATCCACAGAGCAGGACACAGACAGGCAGGTGTCTCACCTGGAGAAGCTCTTGGCTGAAAGCAGCCCTGCTAGAAGGCCTGGTCTGCTGGCAGCTGAGCTGTAGGGCTCTGCAGTTGGCACAGGAAAGGTGTGTGGTCTGTACTGTTCTTGGCTATTGCTGTTAATCCGGTTTATTCATTTGCAGTAGCCATCATGCCTGAACCAGCCCCACAGAACTCGGTACATGGTTGCGACGCTGCATCTCTGGCATGCCTCGTCTCCTTAAAAACAGAAGAAGGTGGGAGCCGTTTCTAGATAAACGATCTCTGTTTTCCTTTAGTTAATTTTCAGTGAAAGGAAGCAACTGCCAGTTTTCTAGTTGAACCCCACTCATAATAATAACAACTTGGCAGGAACAGTGAAGAAGGGAAAATTCACGCTTTTGCAGCTAAACATTGTGTTCTGAACTGTATTATAATTACAAAATGTCACTTCTTGATAAATGAAACTTTCTTCTTATAGCTGGTTTCAATTAAGTTTTGTTTTACAAAGGAAGAATAGGTTTTAATAAGGCTTAAAATACATAAAAATATTGCATTTTTATTTTAGGGGAACAAAGAGGATTTCAATATTGAATCAGTATTGAATAGCTCGAAGTTATCCTGTCTGCATGACTTAGTTCCTTGCTGTCCAGGTTGTTCCTTGTACTGGCCAGGGTCACCACTGGCTCCCGTGGGTGTTGTCTTTCCAGTCACTGAAGTGGTGCATCCCAGATGCCAGCAGAAAACGTCAAACCAGTCTTGTGCTTATGGTTCCTCACTGCTTAGACTTTTTGTGGAACTATACACACAAACATGGACTCACTTTATGATAAAGGGTTTTGCCTTAAAGGAAAAATCTCTTTCTAGGAATTCATATATATATATATATATATATATTTTTTTTTTTTTTTTTTTTTTGTCTTGAAAATGAAGAAGAGAAGGCACCAGGGAGACCTTATTGTGGCCTTTCTGTACTTAAAAGGGGCCCATAAGAAAGATGAGGACAGACTTTTTAGCAGGGCCTGTTGCAATAGGGCAGGGGATGATAAGTATAAAGCAATATTTTTATGTATTTTAAGCCTTATTAAAACCTATTCTTCCTTTGTAAAACAAAACTTAATTGAAACCAGCTATAAGCAGAAAGTTTCATTTATCAAGAAGTGACATTTTGTAATTATAATACAGTTCAGAACACAATGTTTAGCTGCAAAAGCGTGAATTTTCAGGCCAGACATGTAGAAGTAGCTTTATCTATGTGGGTGGTGAGAACCTGGCCAGAGAGGTGGTGGATGAACCATCCCTGGAGAGATCCCAGGCCAGGCTGGACGGGGCTCTGAGCAACCTGAGCTGGTGAAGATGTCCCTGCTCATGGCAGGGGTGGCATTGGGTGAGGTGGGAAGGTCCTTTCCAACCCAAACTATTCTATGATTCTGTGATTCTTTGAAGTTGGGCCTTTATCTTCTTATACAAAGAGGTCATTGTTTGTCACCACTGTATTCCAGAGTGCCTGGACCTGACTCAGTAATTAGGCTGGAAATATTACACAACCACAGAGATTCATCTGGAGCCAAGACAGTTAATCAGAGTCATATAGGTGATAACTTTAAATACATAAAGTGAAGCATTCACACCTTTCTTGTTTCAGGTTCTGTGTGAACAGCAGCACTCAGTTTGAATCATCAGGAGGTGACTGTTGTCACAGCAGCAGAAGAGTGGCCTGAACTTTGTTCTCGGTGGCACGAATATGAGCACTGAAAACCAATTTCACCTTCCTCTGGGAACGAGAGTTACTTACCGAGATAGCAGCACAGGTCAGCATGGGCCAGGGATATGCTGACATATTGTTGAGACAATATTCTTGACAGATTCTATTTGTTTTTCTAGTTAAATGGAAAATCTAACCTACAAATTGGAAACAGTTAGTGAGATTGTGAAACAGGTGCATTTTAAATAAGTAAAAGCCTGCCTGAAAAGAGCAGGAGCCTTCACTCTTCACCTCTCTTGGGCAGGTTTGGACTTGAAAGATAAAGGTTTCTGCTGATGGTTGGATTTTACTGTGATGCTGTAAAAATCCCAGTTTTAAATGGACTTTTGCAGTGGTGGATTCACCAGAGGACAGTTATGAGGGTAACGGGACGTGATGTGTTGGAGTCAAGGGTTGCACATCATCTCTAGTTATCATTTATATATAAATAAATACATCTTTCAATGCAAGGTCTGTCTAGTTTTCAGAATGATCAACATAATATGGGTTGTATATGTGGCAGTTTAATGCTGTGAAAAATTTTATGGCAGTAAGAGACGTGGCAAACGCCACGTTGTGTGTTGGAAGAGGAGCAGGTAAGTATGTAACACCCAGTGGCTGCTAAGCACGCAGGGGCTTGATTTTCGTTGTTATTGAAAAGGACATAGATATTATGGAGTGCAAGTAAATTGGAATTTTTCTACAGTTTTGATTTTTCTCAGAAATATAATGAAATTGCTCCTGAGGAGAATGGAAAAGCTGCTTCAGAAATCTAACCACTATTAAATTCAGTGCTTTGTAAATACTGCTTGCTCTGTGGTGGTGCAAGTTCGTTGCTGTCATGTAACACGACCATATTCCCTAAAATAAATCTTTATTTCTCTTTTTTTAGACCCATTTTTCCCCTCAGTCTCTGATAGAGGCATACACCTTACTGTAAACCTGTAAAAGGCTGTAAATATTTTCATCTCCCACAGGTAAAATATCCAGTGTGACATAATTAAAATATAAAAATATTCACCCTATTTATTGACCATTTTTTCCCCTTCACTTGGCACCATGTTGTCAGGACATTCCTGATGAATCCGGTCTGCAGCACAACAGAAGCTGATCTTCTCCAGTTTCTCTTTATGAATCAATGAAGAGAGAAAAGTAGGAAAAGTGTGTTGATGGCATGGGAGAAAATGACAGGCGGCTTCAGGGGCAGGTGTTGCATCTGCACAGCTCCGGAGGTTTCACTGTGCCTTGAAACACACTTTGGATGCTGCTTGCAGGAAATTGAGAATTCTGTCCAACGCAGATAAAAAGCAAATTTGGATTTGAACAACTTTTGTAAAAATAACTTTGGCAGAAAAGCCTCCTTTTTTTTCAAAAGGCACAGAGAAATTGCTTCAGACTTGTTTTCCGAGGTTTCTTTTCAATTTTTCTTCCGCTTTTATTCAACTGTGTGGCAGATTTAGGCTATATCATGCTTGAGTTTTAAGGAAGTTCTGACAGTTTCATATTTATGACTTGTCTTCCCTTGAGGAAAACTGTCATGCCGAATTGAAATTGGACATACTAGCTGGTCTTTAATTTCAGGTATTTCCTTAAACTATTTACAAATATTATTGGAGCATATCCAAGCATTTTTAGTGGTGCATTTTTCCTGACCTGAGTGATTGGTTTCAAAGCACCTGCTTAAATTTATTGCTTTATACTTAACATCCCCTGTATTCCAAGATACCATTGTGGTCCAGTTTAGCTGTTTGTAGGCAGGAATTTGTGTATGCAGAAGGAATGTGAGGCTTGTTACATATTTATTCTTGATGGAATGAGAATCCTACTGAAGAGGTTTTAATCTTTTGTAGGACAAGAAGTTTGTGTCGGGGCAGCATCTTTACTAGAAGTCCAAAGAATACATGAATACATGTGTCTGTTCAGGACTTGTCGTGTTTAATGCTTTAGTTTTCTTAAACTCTTTTAATAGTCTGAATCTAAATCAAAATTTTTCTTTTCAAATCAGATTTAGTAGGATATTCCTGAAAAAGATCCATTCTTCCTCACCTCCCTCTTCCTGGGAGTATGGGAATTGCAGTATTTGCAATTACACAGGCAGAAGATTTCTCTAGTACAGCTGTTAATCTTTATGGATTTATCTTCATAATTAATTAACCATAACTCTAAATGAAAAACTGTTTAGGTTTGGTTCGTGGTTTTTTTTTTCCATAGGTGGCCTGAATACAGTATTTCAAGTAAATTGTCTTTCAGTGTCTTCCCAATTTAATTTACTTCACTTTAATTACTGCTCTTTGGCATCATTACAGTCTTGTTTCCATTTCTGTCTAAATATAATGTTTTTGCAATGCTTTTCCAGAGGTTGCAGGTATAAAGCAATAACAGTGACGCTGAATAGAAAATGATAATGCATACGTAGTCTCGCAAGGATGAGAGACAGTGCTTAGGGTAGCTCATGGAAAAGAGCCAAAGCTTAACATTTATGAATTACTAGAAGAAGCATTTTGTAATTATGAAACAAAACATTATATGGTTATTGTGTTCAGAACTTAAACACTGGTCAGTCACCAATCATGTCAGTGCATTTGTTTCAAGTATGGAAATAGGTTATTTTTCTGAAGCGTCAGGAGCTTATGTGAACTGCAACATTTATTTTGATTCGCCCTGTCTGTATTTTTCTTGGACCTCATATCACTGGGATTTTCTTAGTAAAACTGGTTTACAAAAGTGTCCTGGGAGATGTTGCTGGCCAAGTGCAAGGATAGTTTCTCTTAACTACAGCCTAGAGGCCTTCTGCAAACCTGGCTTGCCCTCAGTCTCTTCTGTTATTTCTTCCCTTATTATATCCATATATCCTGCCAGTGAGAGCTCCCTCATGATCCTGCTCATGCTTTCATCCTTGCTAACAATAGTCTGAGATTTGCTTGAAATAGGTTACTCTATGCATATTCTTCCATAATACGCTTGCCGAGAAGGTTTCCAGAATTAACCTGTTTTTAAAATTAGCCTCCTTTTGCTACCATGGAATTGAAAATAACCTGATAAAAAGATCCCGACAATAGTTTCTCTTTACTGAACTCATGCTGAGGATAATTTTTCAGCCATGGCTTAAAAACAGCCATGATTTATAACAACTTATTGGGTGGTTTGACATAGTCTTCGCTTACCTTTGCACATCATATAGGGAACCAAAGGAAGGTTTTGAGGCTAATAATGCTGTGCTTTGTCAGCTGTTAGGTATTTGTGTGGTTATGGAGTTCTAATGCATCCAGGACTGTAGTATTTGGGTTCAATATGGGAAGGAGAATTAGTAACAGAAAAGGTCTGATAAGGATTGAGGACTGTATGTGCTGAGTGACTGCAAGACTGTATTACTTAGGCCGTCATGTGTGTTGACACTGAACTAGAAAATCACTTTTCTTGCTTCCCTTTGCAGTTAGAGAAAGAAAATGTAGAACAATGAAGCCATAGTTGCGGAAAAGAAATGAATATTTGGAGCAAATAGCAAGTATATCAAATCCAGGTGATTGCGTTTGTGCAAAATGTCACCTGCCTTTTAAAATGAGTTCAGAGAAGTTTATTTTCTCTTTAAGTCACAGTTTTAAATCCATGACTTGTGGTGTTGGTACTTTTCTTTTCACCGTAGGTACAGGTGTATTTACAGAGTTGTTTTCTGGTTTGGTTCTCGCTCTTACAGTAAATTTTGATACAGTGGAGAATGTTGGGGTGGCACAAAACCAACACATTTTTATAGAAAGCTTTGATCTAAGGTCGAGGAAGTTTTAAGCTGAGCTTTAGTGTACAAGGAGGATAACAGTGACCAGTAAACACAGGAGGAGGGATTAACATTCAGTTGCCACTGTGAAAAACAGCACTGTGATAAGGTATTGGTAAGCCAAGAGAATTCCAGCTCATAGTAATAAAGTGTGTTTCAACAGCTTTCTGTCCTTGCATGCTTCACCTGCAGGATATGGATAACTTATTTTACCGAAAAATGAAAATATTGTGCTTCTTTTTCTTCCCTTTTTGTATAATGGAGAGGGCAGATGAGTAGGCTGCTAAATGTTGCGTCTGACCTGATACGTTTTAAAAATATTTTTTGAGAACCTGCTTCACAAAAAGCTAGTAATGATAATGTACATTTTGAGTTTTCCATTGCTGGAGATATTTACGGCATGTTTGAACACACAATTAGAGATTCTGTACACATCCATAAATAGTGCCTGTGGAGATGGAGCTCAGTCTTTTTTATCCTACATCTCAAAGTATTGGACAAACTTTAAAACTAAATAAAGACAAGATTCTCAGAATACTGCCTAGATATCGCAGGTGTACTCTGCCTATTGTGAAGACTGCTTTTTTAAATTTTATTTTAGAGCTACTTTTTAAAAATGAAAACGAACCTGCATACATCAGTGATGGGCAATGAATGCAAAAATAATAAAGCAATCAGCCACCACTGAAATGCTGCCACCTCTCAAGAAATGACAGCAATTTACCATGTGCTGCAGCGCAATACAGTATCATCCCTCATTTTAATATTTGATTTCCAAGAGTCATGTTTCTGATATTTATGACAGATGTAAATCTTAGAAATCCAGAGAGGTAAAATTATGGACTCGTCGCCCAGAGTTAGGCTTTTGTGCTTCTTTGGTACTAAATAATATCAGAGTTAAAGGAAAAAATACGCTGCTATCTGAATGAGTCTTCCCAGATGAGAATGTCTTGAGGTGATTTCTCTGATGATATCACACAGTATCACAGTATGTTTGGGATTGGAAGGGACCTCAAAAGATCATCTAGTCCAATCCTCCTGCTGGAGCAGGAACACCTAGGTGAGGTCGCACAGGAACATGTCCAGGCGGGTTTTGAATGTCTCCAGAGAAGGAGACTCCACCACTTCCCTGGGCAGCCTGTTCCAGTGTCTGTCACCCTTACTGAGAAGAAGTTTCTTCTCAAATTTAAGTGGAACCTCTTGTGTTCCAGCTTGATCCCATTACCCCTTGTCCTATCATTGTTTGCCACTGAGAAGAGTCTGGCTCCATCCCCATGGCACTCACCCTTTATATATTTATAAACATTAATAAGGTCCCCCCTTAGTCTCCTCTTCTCCAAACTAAAGAGACCCAGCTCCCTCAGCCTTTCTTCATAAGGGAGGTGCTCCACTCCCTTAATCATCTTGGTTGCCCTACGCTGGACCCTCTCCAGCAGTTCCCTGTCCTTCTTGAACTGAGGGGCCCAGAACTGGACACAATATTCCAGATGTGGTCTCACACCACGGAGTAGAGGGGAAGGAGGACCTCTCTCGATCTACTAACCACCCCCCTTCTAATACACCCCAGGATGCCATTGGCCTTCCTGGCCACAAGGGCACAGTGCTGGCTCATGGTCATCCTGTTGTCCACCAGGACCCCCAGGTCCCTTTCCCCTACACTGCTCTCTAATATGTAATCTCCCAACCTATACTGGAACCTGGGGTAGTTCCTGCCCAGGTGCAGGACTCTACACTTGCCCTTGTTAAATTTCATTAGGTTATTCCCCGCCCAACTCTCCAGCCTGTCCAGGTCCCGCTGGATGGCAGCACAGCCCTCTGGCGTGTCAGCCACTCCTCCCAGCTTGGTGTCATCAGCAAACTTGCTGATAGTACACTCAATTCCCTCGTTACCAAGTTTGGTGGTTTGTCCTCTATATCAATGGAGAGTAGATACTCTACATTGATTTTACAAAAGAAAATGCTGTTTTTCTGGATTAAATGATACCAACAAAACTACTTGCTTGTAAAGTGTTTTATCCTCTGCGGAGGCATCACTCAGGTTTTTGTGTGTTTCTGGCTTGAAGCAGTTCAGGACTATTTTTATGGAAGGACTCGCTGCCAATGGGTCTGAAAGAAATAAGGTTTTCATTGACTTTCTGGTCCCAATGTGAGCTGTCACTCAGCCTTAATTTTCTGAAAAATTCCAGGATGGATGTGTGCCCCTGAGGTGACAGCTTTGGTGTGATGCTGCCACTCCAAGTGGTGTCCTGTTGGGTTCTGCCACCAAATGGGTGCTACAGTGAAATGCCTGGAGTTCCACGTCCCATTAGTACTTCTCCTTTATCAATGGTGTATTATATGTAATTGATGTAATTTTCTTGCAGAACCATTTTTGGGTGAACCATCAGACAGTGCTGATGGAAATGCTTGGCCTTGTTGAGTGATGTGCTGGTAGTGCTGAGGAAGCGAATGCTTTGCTTGGAGGTGAAATAACTAGTAGCTGAATAAAAAAAGACACACATTTGCTTCTCAAAAATTATATTAAACTATTCGAAATTAAAATCTGCCCTTTTGTTTGCTGGGAATATGCACCTGGATTTCACTGCATAAGAGCAGAATGCTCGATCTGTAGTTTTGAATTATTTCTCAGTGCTATCTTTTGCCTTGTCCGGTGTGTTTTTTAATAAAGAATAGCCTTTTCTCTAGCAAGTGAGAAATTTGTATTGTAGATTAGACATTAAAATGTTTCAACTGCGCCAAGCTGGTCGCTGCTGAAATTCAAAGTGCAGGAATGGATTAAGATCAGACAAAGCTGTGGGAAGTTGGCCGTCAGCTACACTCCGACTTTTGACGGGGAATGTAAATTATACTCCACTGCGGCTCTCTTAGTTGGTTGATCTATGGAGCGAAATTGAACCTGACTACTCGGGCGGCTGTTCATCTTTCTTCTTGATTGAGAAAAAGATGCTGGTGGCACCGAACAGCAAGTACCCATGTAGAGGGGGGAAAAAAAGGCTGAGACTGGGGGAGATCGGGGATAGAGTTGATAGCCTTTGGGAGATCAAGAGGGATCAAAGGACCAGCCCTCACCTCTGCTTCTCTGCAAGGGGAGTGGTGGAACTTTAAAAAAGAATAAAAAGAAAACTAATAGAATGGCAAAAAAAGAGCCCACCTTCAATATAAACCAACCAACAAAAGCAAACCAACCAACCAACAAACAAAACAAAAAACTCACCACACCAAAAAAACAAAGCTGAGTTGTCATTTTCTCTTACCTGTGACTGCAATAGAAATGTATATGTGAAGTCCTTGGAAAAGAAAGTGAATATGAAGTCATTGTTGAATATAATTTATAACTTAATTTTGACTTTATTATCTAGTGCTTTTGCTTTTATACATGTCGTGAGAATGAGGATATGGTTCTGTAGAGGATTTTCAGGTTTTATTTCTGCTTTCCAATGTGCTGTAAAAATTATCCTTGAAACATTTGTACCAAAAGCAGATCTTGTTGACAGTTTTCCAGGTTATGAACTGACCAGGATTGGCAGTGAAAGAGGGTATGAGTAATTCTGTGTTAGCTGAGTCTCACTTTCTCTTACGTGGATTATTTAACATCTAATTATGAGATTGAACTGGTGTTGCAACTTTTCTCTTAGTGGGGGCCTTCATTTGAATCTTTCCCCTCTTTCTGGCTTCTGATCTTTGTAGAATCTACAGAAATGTGGTATCTTTCATATTCTGTTGAATTTGATTGCGATTAGTAGATTGAATCATTTTAACGAGAGGGACAAAAGTTTGGGCATTGTGTCTCTTTAGAAAACAAGCTTACAAAACGTAAGAATGGAAAAGGGATGTCTAGAACAGGACAAAAAGAAATCCTTTGCCTTGTAAACTGCCAACTAAATAGAGGCAATATGGTATTGATGATAGTGATGAATAGCCATAGCCATATATTTCTCCTCCAGAGGAACATAATGAAGGTCTTAGGTTAGAAGACAAACCACAATGATGTTATTTAAGGGCACTCTAGGGAACTTCCCTATACATAGGGCAAAATATATAACTGTACATTTACTTTTACATATAACTATGTATTTACATTTGAGTCAACACTGTGTCTGGGAAAATCATGGTGAGTAATTGCCATTAAGAAAATAAAGTGAAAAATCTTCTTTTGGCTCAGCTGACTCCTGTGCAGTTCAGTGAGTAATATTCAGCTCGGGTGTGTTTTTCAGCTGGAAGAAACACAGCAAACTGATGCCAAGGAATTGAAAGAGTATCTCTAGAATTGATGACTCCAAAGAATGGTTGCAGGAGAAAAGCTGAAGATGAAAGCTGTGAACTTTTTTACTGAAGTCATGGATGGTATTAAGTTTGCAGTCTTCAAATAAAAACATCTTGGCTTACAGGTTCTTTTAGGAATTTATACATTAGACTTCCTGGCAGCAGGGAATGGGGGTGTTGGGTAAATTACAAATGCTGCCATTTATCCTTTAAAACATTAGGTTAAAAAAAAAAAATCTAAATAATAGTTGAAAATTAATTCAATATGATTTTACAGACTTAGGGGGTTTGAAAGCCTGTGAGAAGTCAGGTGAGATCTGGACGACGCCAGGCAGATGTTTGTCTAAGCTGGTCTTAAAAAAACAGTAATGAAGAAGCATATAATCAATGGGTAGGTGTTCCTGTGGTCCAAGTGCAAGGCAGAAAGTTTTCCTCAATCTCTGCCCTTTACATTTAGCTGATTTCTTCTTATCTTTTCCCACCATAGAGAGAAAAATTAATTGCCTGCCCCTTAATGCTGACAATATCATAGAGTGTCTGGAGAGTGGAATAAATAAAAAGAAATTGCCATTTATAATGCTATTATGCTACAGGGAAGTATAATCAAAAAGATGGCAGATAGGAAAAGACGTGAGAGAAGTTGGCTAAAATTAGAGTGGTTAGCGCTGAGAGTTGGCAAAGATAAATCAGGTGCTTTGTGCAAATAGATCAAACAAGAATTAAAACCTGAAGAGCAGCAAATTTGGGTTAAAAAAAATGAAATTTATGTATGTCCCGTGAAACCACTGCAAGATACAAGTGCTGAAAAATCTTGTCTAGTCACAATCAGAGACTTTCTGTTCATGGATTTTGCAAATCTGTTGAGCTAATTGAGAGACAAAAGCCCTGTGTGTTATCCAGTGAGGCACAGCGTGAGAGCCAGGGCAGCTGTAAATGTTTACCTGCTGTGCCTCATTTAAATGTTAAATATTACTCTCGGGATCAGTCGGCGTGTGGGAAAAGGTCACCTCAGCCTTTTCAGACTGCGGGCAGGCTGCCCCTGCTGGAGCAGGGATGAGCTCATGGTCAAAGGATAAAAGTTGGTGATGAGAAACACAAGGCTGGGGTTAAGCGGGATCCTTCGCCTGTGGGTGAGCAGCTCAGCCTGGAGCTCTGCACCTCCTTGTCCTTCCCACTCCTGCGCTGTGATCCTCCCCTTTAGCCTTTTTGCAAAGAGAGGAGACCAGGGTTCATGTTTTTCCAAGCGTTACTTCCATATTACAAGTTGTTTTAAACCAGAATGTGCCAGTACTTGGATAGGAGCTTCTGCAGTTGTTACAGAAGTCATTAGAATTCCCTCAACTTGAAAAACAGGGTAGTGCACCTCAGTGCTTCCGCACCTTCGAGCAAGCACGTGTGACTCTTTTGAAATGTCTCATTACCGTTCTCTTCTCCTCCGCTGTCATTTTCATTAGCTGGTATTGTTGGAGTGAAGCTCTCAAGCGCCCAGGTCTGATTTCAGCACACGGAGCCGGTGCTTGCTTTGCACGTAATGCTGGGAGCTGCGGGAGAGCTTGAAGGGAGCCTCAGAAATAGAGGGGAGTTGAACACCAAGACCAGAGGCACATTATGACCTTCAGCAGTTATCCTCGCTGTTCAATAGACCCACACAGAGTCATTATTAATAAGCCGGCCTGAAAATCCTATTTGTCAACAGAGATGTGCCAAAGAGGTAAATCATCACTTTAAAGTGCTGGCTGGTGTATGCAGGATTTCCTTGTGCACTTGTGTGTCTGCCGGACACATGTACGCTTGAGCTTGAACATAAAACCATTTGAATGTAAGAAGTAGTAAAAGCCAGTTGTCCTTCTTTAATGGTTGTTCTCTGGTTTTGCTGTATTATTCAAAGATGAGCTTGTAGAAGATAATAATGACACGTCTAGCCTTGCTGTGAGCAGATGTCCTTGTATAAATAAGTGCGTACTTCTACTGCCTTTTTAAGTCTGAGTAATTTTGAAATGCCAGCACCGATACAAACAGTGTTAAAGTCTGCTTTGTTCTCCTACTATGGTGGTGCATTTATTTAAGATCCACTGTTTGTCATTTTAATTATAGGTAAGCTGAGGGGGTGGTGATTAGGAAAAGATTATGTGAAGGTGTAGGCTGTGGCTTCAGACTTGGTTTCAAGGTAAAAGAGCTTAATTCCTGCAATCTATTTTAGCAAAATCCCCAAATGGGTAGTTCTCATGTGACAGGCCAACCTGGAGAGGTTGCTGCCACCCTGGTGTTTGTCTGGGCCGTAAGCAGAAAAAACTGGGCTAATACTGTTATGTAGATTGATCTAGAACAACACATGTAGTGCTGAGTTTGGGGCTCTCATAACTACTGAGACTTCTGAAAAGCTTGAAAAGCACAGCTTCGGTGATTGACACTTCTCTTTCTGAATGAAGCTCATTTGTCTTCCTATATCAATAATTTAAAAATGATTCATGGGATTGTTGGATTCGGAGGAACTGAGTCCAGCCCCTCGCACTGATAATTATCCAAAATATATGTAGGAATTTATTGTAGTCTATGTTTCTTCAGTGTCATGTTGCTGTTTCCAGTTACCTTCTGCAAATGCTAGACCAGGCTGTGGGCCACCAGCATGGTTGAAGGTCAGGCAGATGACTGTCCAGCTGCAATGTAATTGCTGGGGTGGGTGGTTTTTTTTGTTTGGTTGTTTGGTTCGGTTTGGGATTTTTTTGTGTTGGTTGGGCTGGGGCTATTTTGTTTTTTTTTTCTTGAGCTGGTTTCTTTGCTCTCCTGGTCCCTGCTGTGTGTCCCTGTTGTAGCTGTTCTTCTACTCAGGCCTATGGCTGATTTCTCAGATTTCTGTCACCATATCTTCTTCCAGAGCTCTCTTCCCTGATTTTCACTGTAAATCTAATAAGCCTCAGAGGAAGATACCTGAGTGAATAATTTGTATTGCCTTGTTTCCACAATCCTGCTACGCCTGGAAAAAAACAACTTTGGAAGCTCCTTGTCAGTTAATGTTAGTTATCCAAGGTACATTGACATAGTCTTTAAGTAAGGCTATTCCTGATGTTTGTCTCCTTCCTTTGTGTACTTAGACACCAGCTCTATCCTCTCCCAATATGGTGTTGACAAAAGGGAAAAAAAAAGCAAAGAAAGTTCTCGTAGTCTCCTCTCCTGTGTTAGGCTTTGGGGTCAATATTTAATCATCATGAAGCAAATAACTTTTTAAATTTTTCATAAGTATTATGTACATCTTAATTCTCTGCAAATGCTTCCTTTTTTTGTCTGGAGAAAATGAGAGCTAATCTTATCAAGTTATACAGAGCTCTTAGTGCTGCATGTGTCTTGCTTCAGTGGAAGGTGAGGGAATCGGCCCATGAGAAGTCAACAACTTAAAAGATCTGCGTTTTCCTTCCACACCTGCCTCTAATCTACATGCCAATTGAGGAAAAGCGAGTCTAAATGCAAATAAATATTCTGTTTCTAATTGTTGTTGCTTCCTGAAATAGGCAGACAGGAGGTAACAGCCATCTTAGTTGTACAGATTTGAGGGAAAAACAACTGGTTTTGTTGCATATTACTTGAAATTTCCGAAGACAGTTGTATGTCTTTTAAATGAGCAAATAGAAGGTGAGTGTGTTTAGGGGGATTGTTGTAGTAATGTTTTTGTTAATGGGAGTCCTGGATTTATTTGATGGGACAGATGGCTTAAATGTGCTGATCTCAAAAGTCCCTGTTCGTCCCATGAAAAATATTTGTTGTATCTGAGATCGAGGAGAAGACATTCACATGTACAGTTATTTCACTCGAGGAGATTCGCAATGGGAAGCAGGTAACTTTTGGGTCCTCGTGGGTGAGAAGGTGATGGGTGATCAGGAGTGGGAACCCAGGGAGGTTCTGAGGAGGTTTCTGAGTCTGCAGAAAACCCTGCGCAGCTGCGGCTGCAGCTCCTTCCCTGCCCCGCAGGCAGGACCTGCTGTGCAGAGCAAACTGCTGGCACATGGGCAACAGGGGAGGCAATTTGGAGAAATCTTAAATTAAACTCAATTAGGCATGGCAGCCCTGAGCTGAAGGGCCTGGTTCTGTGCTTGGATATATTCGCTTCTGTTGCTGTCAACAGGGTTTGACAAAATAGTGCTGGCATCAAAGATGTGAGTGGAAGGGTTTCTTTTCATCGCTCCTGTGTTTAATTTTTGACAGTCTTTGTTCCCCCCTCATTTTATATTGACTGTTTCTTTTCTCTTTGAAGACTTTTTCACTGAATTTAAAATCTCAAGACTTAAACCGTATGTAGATATAATTATGTCTCTTTGTATTTACTTAGGAAGACATAATCTTACTACTTGTTATCCATACAATATTAGCAATGACACATTTTCTTGTGCAGGGTTGTAAGTGATGAATTTTCTTGAAGGAAAGGAAAAAAGGATGAGTGTTTTTAATAGAATATCTTGACTCATTTCAAGAAAAGTAGGCAGGTGCTGTGTTTAATATGTTAACCCCATTCTCTGAGTTTGTTTTAGAGTCCTTCTGTCTTGAGATGGCAAAAGACTGCAAGGGAATTAAGGGACTTTCTTTGGTCGCCGTGACATTTTTATGTGCTGAAGTAACAGGCAGGCAATCTCACTTTACACAATGCTGTCTTCCTGTGTAGAACAATTAGTGTTAATATGGTAATGATAATTGTTTCTGTAAATTATTCTTAATTAACTATTTATGTAATAAGACACTTACAGATCTGTATTTAACCATTTTGAGGGAATTTTTCCCCTGCTAATTGCTTTCGCGATATATTTCTTGCCTGAGCTAGTGAATGTCTTCTATTCAGCATTAACTGTGTGACATCCAGGCTTAAAATACGGTATAGATGATCCTTAATTATCACAAAATGGTGCATAAATGATGTAGTAACAGGTGGGTTCCTTCCTTCAGCTGTGCTGTAATTGCCAATTGCCAGTTTTTCAGTGATCAAACTCTAAGACAGACCCCAGCTTGTGGGGCCACCAGTCCTGCCTGGTATTGTCACCCTCCAGTTTTCAGCAGGTGACAATACGCCTCTTTCAGATGTTCGATTTTATTCTGCACCAGATGTGGAAATGCCTTTTGGGGAGTCTTCTGTATCCAACTGGCATTGCTGAGGCTAAAAGTAGAAAGGAGAAAAGTATTTAAAACAAAAGCTTCTGGGCAGCCAGTTTACACTGGTAAACACCAGTGTAAGCAGGGAAGAGAGTAACAACTGTGTGATCTCCTGCCTCATTTGATGCCACTTAATATATTTGGAAGGGGTATTGAAATAAGGAAATGGAGAGGGAAGAGTGGCTATGTCATGTGCTCTTTAATTAGCTCCCTTTGCTCTGCTTTGGACTTTTTTTCATCTTGAAAATGTCGCCTGCTGCCCTGCTTTTTCCTCATTGTTCTTTTACTTGTGTATGCGTGAAGCATATACCAATATTTTATGTACATAATTGGTCTAGGTTTCTGTGTACTGCCTAATATAAAGTGCACATTCTCATTTTTACTGTGGTTTATGTTTATTGCATTCACTACATTGTTTTATGTGCTCAGTGTGCTTATTGAATGTGTGGTGGAGTCAGAGAGATGTTATATTCCATTCTTAGTATCATTAGTGCTGTTTTCCTCACTGATTTTCATCAAGCTATAGTCTAGTTCACTTCATTATTTTGGAAAGTGGTTCGTATCTATTGGATTTCTCTCTGTCGCTTTTAAAACCACAAGTGTCTCAAAACAGTGAGAACATAAGTATTTTTAGCTTTCTTTTTTCGACATGTTATGAGCATCCTAGGATTTCTATAATACAGCCAATCAGTTAAAGCCAATTACTGATAGCTTTGCAAGTTAATTAGCACCGCAGTTCATCAGCACTCACACTCAAATTAATACTGGAGTAAGCATATCAGAATCATATCTTCGTTTTCATTTAGTGAAGGTGATTTTGCAATATGTTAATGTGTATTGTGTGCAGAGTGTATTTAATTTTCAGTGCTCTTATTTTTTGACCTATTTAAACTCAGCATCCAAAATCTTACGGGAATTGGCTTGTTTTGGCTTGCGTATAGAATATGGAAAATTCAGTCTATGGCTAGGATTTATTCTGATTAAGCAACACTGACTGATATATTTCTGTACTCATTCGCTTGGAAGGCAGGTATTTCTTTGACTATTTTGTTTTCTTTTTTAAGTATATGCAGCTTACGGCTTTTGATGTAAATAAAACTAACTACATGACTAAGTAGGAAAAATAACTTCAGGCTAATCAAGCCTGAATTGTCTGGATTAGTAAGACCTACAATAATTAAGATACTTTGCAGAAGTAATTAGCTGTTCATATACAATCCATTGTATCCTTAGATTTTTCGCTACATAGGTTTTTCTTTCAAAGACTGAAAGAAATGGTGGGAAGAAATAGTTACACTGATGGTGAGCTCAAGTATATATGAGAACAAATAATTGGAATTTCAGAGACTTGATATCTTGGGAAGAGTATAGATAATTATTATTTATTGTTGTCCCCTCAGCTGCAGCACATCAAGAAAAAGTAGCTAATATAAATTACTCTTCCTTTAGAGATTATGGCTGTGGGGATACTTCATCAGGAGTAGTCTGCACCGCTGCAGAAGACTCCATTCAAACACTGTTGGTGAGCAGAAACCCGAAGCTCTTTGGTGGTTCTTCCTCTGCAGCCTCAAAGAAGGAAAGTCCTTTGAGTCCCAAGTCTTAATTTTACACCACTGCTTAGGGCTGAATCTGATAGAAATGCATCAGTACTGCTCTACTAGCTATATATATCCCTAACATAAGCTAGAAGTTATTCCTGGTACTGATATACGGGCTCAGAGTATATTAAAAATCAGGACCATGTCTTTCAAGAACACTGTTTGTGTCTGTGTTTTGTTTTTTTTGGAGCATTCTTCAGGAGTTTTAGCATATGTACAGCATATATACTGTATCTTCATGTCTTCCTTTGGTTTTCTTGGGGTAGAGCAGAAGTAGAGGAAATCTGAGTTTAGCCTGTTTACGGTGAGCATGCTGCGTAGAATAGATGGGCCGCCTGCTGGAATATAGACTTTTATCAATACGTATTGAACAGAGTACAGGTAAATGTTTCCTTTAATCAAGGTTGATTAAATTACAATCAGAAAGATGCCCCTGCTCCCCTAGGCACATCACAACCTTGTTATCATCTCAAATTCATCCAGCCTTTCAAGAGGAGATTTTATTAGCTCTTCCTAATCCCCAAATAATTACTCTAGACAAAGAGCTATTTGTAGAGAATATCTTGTCTAAGGAAAAGGGATTCACAAGAAATCACAGGCCCTAATAAATTCTCTTGTGCTCTGTGACATGAGTTTCCCTGGTTGTCCTTGATCTTAAAACACAACTGGGTTGCAGTGCAGTGGGAATGGTACCTCAGTCATAGAATCATTTCAGTTGGAAGAGACCCTCAGGATCAGAGTCCAGCCACAACTTAACCTAATTCTAGCACTAAACCATGTCCCTAAGAACCTCATCTGTACGTCTTTTAAACCCCTCCACCACTGCCCTGGGCAGCCTGTTCCAATGCCCGACAGCCCTTTCCAGGAAGAAATTTCTCCTAATATCCAATCTGAACCTCCCCTGGCACAACTTGAGGCCATTTTCTCTCATCTTATCTCTTGCTACTTGGGAGAAGAGACCAACACGCTCCATGCCGCAACCTCCATTCAGGTAATTGTGTAGAGAGGTAAGTCGACAGAGGTGCTTCCTCCTTGGGGCCATGGGGTTTAAATTTTATTCTCAGTGCTTAAGCATCGTGTTTGTGAAGGAGCAGTAATTTTTTGAAGAGACTGGTAAAAGGGAGAGGACACTTCTCATCAGAGTTTACATTTCACAGACTGGTTGGGGTTGGAAGGGACCTCTGGAGATCATCTACTCCAACCCACCTGCTAAAGCAGGTTCACCCAGAGCAGATCACACAAGATTGTGTCCAGGTGGGTTTGAATGTCTTCAGAGAAGGAGATTCCGTAACCTCTCTGGCAGCTTGTTCTAAGCTGCCTTCTCACCTCAAAGTAAAGAAGTTTCTCCTCATATTCAGATAGAACCTCCTGTGTTTCAGTCTGTGCCTGTTGCACCTCATCTTGTCATTGGATACCACTGAAAAGAGTCAGCTCCATCCTCTTGACACCCACCCTTGGGATATTTATCAGCATACATAAGGTCCCCTCCCAGCGTTCTGCAGGCTGCACCAGCTCCTCCATTACATGGGAAGAGCCAAATCTCCGAGGCTGCGAGTCGGAAGACCCATAGACAGACCAAGAGTCCGACATCCCGCCCTGCCCTGTGTCTCGGGTACCTGGCGTCTGGCTGCACAGCTGCATTTGCTGACAAGAGACCTGAATCCTCCTGGGATTTACACCCTTTGGGCAAAGAGCAAGGGTTCCTCCTTTCTTTTAAATGCTGTCACTGCAGGAGAAGGGGGATCTTGATGCTTGGTGCTGCTGCCCTTTTATAAAATAGTTTCATTATTACAGGAGTAGGAGGTCAGAATCCCAGCAGGATCATTAATTCTTTAAAGTTTCCACTTTTTTTCATTACAGCTACCTCTAAAAAAAGTGCCTAGTTTCTAAGCTTACTGTATTTCAGAAATCAGCACATTTTGTGGGGAGTTTTATCACGGTGACAGTAAAAAAATCCCCGGAAAACAAACCTAGGCTATTTTATATACTTTTAAGTTATTTACTCTCTAATGAAATGTGCGCTAGCACCCAGGCTATCTGTGCACACCTAATCACGTTTTAAAGGAAAAAGCCTTTACTGCTGCAAAAAGAAAAATTAGTCATAACTGGTTTGTTCTGCAAAACACACTTCCAGTGATGGGGAGGGTCTGATTTTTTTTTTCCACCTCAAATAAGGAAACATAAATTACTTAAGGGACTACTTAGCTTCCAGTGGTGCAATTAGATTAATGTAGGAGGAATTTTGATTTATTTCCAGAGATGAATATATGTTTCTAGGTCAGTAACTCTATTTAGAATAAAAGATCTTAAGATTTTTCCAAAATAAATCCAAATGTAGTGTTAGGTGTGCTGCTCTTCATTTGAATTTCAGTTTAGCCTTCATCTGATTTTTTTTTTCCCTTTTCTTGAGAAGCGGCATGACTCCAAAAGTGTTAAAGTTCAAAAGTAATAAATGAATTGAGAAAGAGTGGCAGTGGTAATAAAATGATCATCTTTATTTGTATTGCTAGAGGACTGGTGTCAATCACCCTGATCCAGAGACATGAGGCAGGAAGGAGCAGATAGAGAGGCAGTGGTGTTTGCTAGCAGGAAAATACTGTCCAAAGCAGTACAAATGAAAGATAGCAGTGAAGCATTGAAAGGTATGATGATATTGAATAACTGGGCAATAAAACAGCAGATACAATTCAATGCTGATAATGTAAAACAGGACACAGAGAGGGAAAAATAGTAATAAATTTATACGTGTGGTGGTGGGCTCTCATTCTTCAGTCGCTGCTTTGGAAAGATGTCTGAAAGTTCAGTTCCACCAACCCAAGTGAGCAAACGCTTAGTGTTCCTTTGAGCAGAAGCTGCATGTTGCCTGGGACTCCTTGCAACAATAGGGTTTGGACAATAGGTTTGTGTCGGATGCTTAAGTTGAAGAAGCAGGTGGGCAAGGTCAGTGAATTGAAAAATATATCAGAGGCCACTGATATGCGAAGTTGTCCCTTCTGACACAAGAGTCCTTGGGGTCTGGAGGGTGTTCCAGAGTGGTACCACTGTCTGGTTTTCCAACTGGTTCCCACCAGACTTAAGGAACTTTATTGACAGGTTCCACACAGGCTGCTGATTGCTTTAGTGTCCATCTGTAAGCAGTGGATCTCCAAAGGGTCATTTATATTATATTTTGTTTGGTACTTAGTAGTCGGTGCTGTGGTATGGAGGTTCTGCTTGAGATAATGCCCTGTCCAGGACGGGGGATCCTTTGGTGAATTGTGATTATTAAAAGAGAGGTGTGAAATGCGCTCTCAGCGAAATTATTTACTTTGTGTCACTAGAAAGGTGGATTTGATGAAGCTGGAGCTTGCTGCCTGTCTCAGATCATGACTCCTTTTCTATGAATCAAAAACAGATTTCTGGATTTGGCCCCTTGTATGCAACTTGCAGAATATAGCATAAAGGACAGGAATTTTATCAAGTGAAACAAAATTAAAAGTGCAATACGTGTACTACCAGTCTGGTAATGTGTCTGTTGACAAACTTCATAACAGAATTATTAAAACCTGACCTTTGGAGAAATGAAAAAATCAAAGAATTAGTTGAGCCTCTCTTAGAATATGCAGGATGCCTGCGAGACTGAAAATTAACCAATGTTTCTTGTGGAAAAATATCCTCTGGCAAACCGTTGAATGTAAATTTTGAGGAGGTTATATGTATCTATGCTAGAAAAAAAAAAAAGTCACCCATTAGATGTTCAATATAATATACTTTTAATTGATAGCTAAGTTACCCAGGGGAATTTATGGTGTTGGCTCAAAAAACAACCTCACCCCCTAAAAAAGCCCCATTCTCTTCCAAGAATCCCTTGCTCAGTCCTTGAACACCAGAGGGGGGACTCAGGCTGTGACCCACTTCTGGTATCTGCTGCCATTTACAGCCCCTTTGAGTGTGGTTGTGAAGATTTGTGACTGAGCTAATTACCTGACAGTATCTGAATTTAAAGCCTGACAGTTCTGTATATGCCATGTACTGTAGTTTCCATGTAAGCAGTCATTGGAAAACAGAATAGTCCTCCACAGTAAAACTGAGTAAGTTTTGAGGAACATTCTCTGTTTGCATCTTGGGAGCAGGATGCTCTTCTCTCATGTTTCAGCTTCTTGAGAGATTTTATAAGGTAACCTGTAATGTATAAACATGGTTTATTGCCATCGCCAATAACGCTTATGCAATTGTAGTCTGAATACTAAGCCTGAAATATAGTTTAGGCTTCTTTTGTGTTCATGATAGATTTTATGAACCTTTTTTCATTGCTGGTGATGTCAGCAGGATCTCTCTATTGAATTATGGATTAGACATTTAATCAAGGTCTGTGCATTATTATATAAGCCACTTGAGTTTTCTACTGAAAAATGAAATAAATAAAAAAAAATTGATTTGCAGTGGAATTGAGTGAACACCTGATAAATAAAATTCCGTTGTGCATCTCGTTCCTCTCTCTAGCAACATGCAAATATAAAACATGAGGCATAGGTCCAGCAGGCTTTTCTACTGGAAGCCAGAAAGATTTTCTATATCAGTAAGAAAAGAATACAAAATTCGGAATAATTTCCACTGATGCACTTTTTAATGTTCTTTTCTGCAGATGTTACTTTAAAAACATGTTTGTCCTGGTGTTTCTTTTCTCAACATCTTGAATTGTAGTTGAGGTGTGGCTGCAAGACCAGTTTGGGACTACCAGACTTGATGGTTTAGCAATTACATCTGTTTTTATTCCAAATTATGTTTTTGTCCAGCTGTCTTTCAAAACCATTTCTATGAGTTGCTAGGATACATTTCTAAAAGTGGAAACTGTTTACACAGCCTCAATATGAAAAATCTTTGTATTTCACTTATTTCTTGCCAAGGCTTCATTACAAGGCACTGCTGAAGTTTACCAAGCGCTCAAAATTGTCATACAATCCTGTCTCTTTGTTTGTTGTAATCAGAGAAATACTTAGCTGATTAAATGAATCTTGTTTTGTCTACTATTATTAACTCCTTTGCTGAGCTTCCCAGTGGCATTATTCAGGTGGATGTTTAGTCAGGTCAGGCCTCAGAACCAAGGCCCATTCTGCGAGTGCTGGATGAGGTGGTTCTCATTGCTGAAAACATCTCCTTTTTGAGATTGTGAAAAGGTGAAATCAGATAATCTGAAATGGGTCAAACCCACACATTTTCCTAAGGAAAATATTGAAGCTTTAGGGAAACAACGTTAAGTTTGTGTAAGCGAGGGGTGGGTTGACGAATCAGTGTGGAGCAGCAAAGAGGCTGTGTCAGCATTTGCATGATGAGTTCTGTGTAATTTTTAAGTTGCTACATGCCAAAAGATGATCCTAAGGATCAAGTCTTCCTCATCTTGCAACATCTGCTGTAACTTGCCTTGTCTTACACTGTTACGTTTTTGAAAATGTGAAGGGGTTTTTATGTAACAGTAGTCTTTTAACTGTAAAAATCTATACATTAAAAATAGTTTTTCAGCATCTGAATTCCCATTTTGATCTGCTGCTTCAGGGTCACTATTGATGTTTTTGATATCGAAGAGATTTTATTTTTCTGATGGCATGTAGGAAGGTGGCTGAAGAAAGAACTGGCTTTTGCATTTTAAAATAAATTTTCTTAAAAGGTACTTTTCAGATTAGTCCTGTTAGCCACTGTAGTGTTTCTTTTAAACCAGCCCAATAGGTACTTAAATAACTGCTACAGACATAATCAACAATCAGGTTATATTGAATGCCTGCCAACTCCACCAGAACAGTCAAAGGGAAGACTATTTAAAATGAAACAAAACATAGCGTTTAAATCTTAGCATGAGAAGCAGCCAGACAAAGGGAACACAGATCACAGTTTGATTACCCCTGTAGAAGAACTTTTAGAAAATTAGTATTAGGACACTGGTAATGGAAAGCATTTAAAAGTGTTAATGCCTTTTCTTTGATTAAAAAGGTCATTAACAGAACACAGCTGTGAGCATCTGTGGTACCTTGAGCGCATATGGGAGTGGTGGCCGTAATGTGCTCAGGTCTTTGTGCAGCTCTTGCAGGTCTCTGAGGACTGAACTTTTTTGAAGTGCAGCCTTTCTTTCTGGGTTGTTTCAAGGCAGCCTATTTGTTAGTACGCAAAGGTGACAGATCATCAAAAGAGTTCAAGTATTGTGTGTCTTTCTCTGCTGTTCAGGGACAACGTCTTTACTGGATAATGGTAAATCTTCCTCTCTGTCCTGGAAGCCAAGAATCATACAGATTATAGACATGTATAAGATATTCCAAATGACCTAGGAGGAGAACCTGCATGTGACCTTTTTCCTTTCCACATCTTGCTCTGGCCATTGCTCTAATGAGTGTCTCTTCATTTCAACTTACCAGTATGGTGCTAGAATGGCATAGAAAAAAACCTAGTAAAGTGAAGAATTAGGCTCATAATTGTTTGCCTTAGGAATAATAGTATTATATGTTTTTCAGTTGTACCTCCTAGCAGCATATTAGAAGATGAAATATAGGCTTACACAGCACTTACCTGGAGAGGAAAGTTAAAAGATTTTACTTCTGCCAAGCCTTAAGTTTTTAGGATATTTAAAAGGGGTATGGTTGGTTGAAAGTGGAATCCATCATGTGGCTACTGGTAAAAACAAGGGGAAATGGCCAGGTAAGCAGGATACAGTGCAGTTACAGATGGTTACCTTGATGACCTTTTCTTTGCCAGCAATAGTGCAGAAAACCTCAAATTTGCTATTTGTTCATGTCTTTATATGATCAGCTAGTCACAGATAGCCTGAGTGGCATAATGAACTTTTCCATCTCCCTCTTACTGCGGGAGTGTTTCCAGCAGCTCGGGCTCATTCCTAATCTCTCACTGGAAGATCTTGCTGAGCACGTGGATGACGTAAGTCATTGTATACCTCTGTTTTCTCCTGTTTATCTTTTAGTTTTGATGGAAAGACTTTTGTGAGTTGAGGAACCTAGGAAGCCTGGCTTCTTAGGTCTTGACATTGCTCTAAGCCCTAAGAAAAGACAAGCTCACAGCATGGCCTTTCCTCGCTCCTCTGGTCAGCCACCTATTTGCCCCAACCAGTAAAGTAAAAAATACATAATATAGATGACACTTGATGGAAATAGGCCTAAAAGTTCCAGTGTTACTGCAGGGAAGAATGGCATGAGAAGGGCAGATGGAGGCTTCCATTCCTTTGCACATTCTCTTATATACTCATGGAGTATGTGGCTGTGTTACTCTTGTTTCCTTAGGAAACCAGACTAAAAAACATGCCAGATAGGAAATAAAAACAATTCTGTGATTACATAGTACTTTGTAAGTGAAAAAAATTATCCTCATCTCTGGATTACAAAAGTCTTTGAAGCTGTGATAACCCAGTTGTTAGCAACTATAATTTAGATGTATTTTTTTTACATAAATATGACTTATTTGAAGTATGTTGAATTAGGAAACTCATGAATAAATATTTTGACATAATCAGAATTATATGGCTAGAAATTGACCTACTTTGCATGACAGATGCTTGAGAATCCCCCAGCTAATAGCATAGTAACCTGGCATAGCAATGCCCTATCTTATAATACATTAAGCTGCATACAGACATTAAATTATTAGGTTGTTGGGTTTTTTTCACAGAGATTAGACACAGTCAATTTTGTTTATAAATGAATAAGTTATAGGCAAGTTATTGAAGGCATTGGGGGTGCAGTCCAAAGGAGGACTTGTCCATCGTTTGATCAGTGTTTTCAACATGGTCTCACAAAATACTATTTGTTACAAGTAGAGAAATAGCCAGAAAAGCTTGGTGGTACCAGACAGCAAATAACTAGGGTAGTATACCAAGTAAATAGGTCTTGACTGTCCAGAAGATAAGCACAATCGCAAGAGGAATCATAATGTTTTAAAAGACTGGTAATATTTTAATGATGTAAATAGAATCTATTTTTTCCCATGAAACTGTTCTTGTGGTGATTTCAGCAGACTCATATTATCTACATGTCCGTAAAGCTAGTATGACAAGGATTTTGTACAGGTCAATAAAGAACTCTGACCTAAGAATAAAACAGTCTTATCCTCCTTTTGAGTTCCTATGGATTTTTTTTTTTAAATTGCCTGCCTTTATTATTTTAAGAAACACAGGTGATGAAACAGTTTAGCTGCACTTCGCACTGAGTATATTTTTCAGGCTTCATAAATTTTTGTTGTTCAAGTGTAGCGCAAGAAAGAGTAGTGCTTTTATTTGTGAATTACCACTGGTTTTTATTTTTAATAGGAAAAAGGTAACTTTATTTTGCCTCAGCGATAGTGAGGAAAACCCTCTGCTCTTTAATTCATGCAGTGAAAAATAATATCATATTCAATTTCATTAACTCCTTGTTTCTCTTCCTAGTTGTTTTCTCTGTTTTTAAAGAACTTCTGTAGGAAGGACTATGATTTTGCTCTCTTGTAATAAACTCATGTGTTAGTTTGTCCTCTTTCCCCTCATGTATCAACAGGCTCTTTGGATTCGAACATTCTAGTTTAGCTTGGCAGGCAGTTGGGTCCTTGTGCTCTTACAACTCAACCTATTTACCCAACGTCTTAAAAAATTGCCCCAAGTTTTCCCAGTTGACTGATTTCCTTTCCTCTTACTTGAAGCAGAGTTATCTGGAGGGTTTTTCTGGCTTGTTTTTGTTGGATTTTATTACCTTTTTAACAAAATTCTGTTTAATTCTTAGTTTTTGGAGTACTACCCCAAACACTTTGGCTCCTGTTCAAGAAGCAGAAGAGTTATCCTGATGGGTTGATCTCCGTGGCACTACACACATGAGAGATGCGCAAACCCCAATTTCCTACCTCTGGAATTCATTATGGCACAGGGGTGTTTCACTTCTTATTAACGCTGTGCCCAAGGGTGATTGCCGGCAGTAGTCTTTTCATTTCTGCCTCCTGCTGCCACTTTGACAATAGGAACGGCAGCAGGAGGCAAAAATGAAAGGACCAGATTGAAAGAAGCACTTTGCCACTGTTGTAATTTTGAAATTGATGGCGTTTTCTAGCCCAAAGTCTCAGGAAAAAAGCTGCTTTCCTCTTTGCCTCCTATTGTTTTTCCAACAGAGAGAGACATTCTCTGATGTTGCAGAGGCAGTGGGAGGCCAAAATGAAAATAATTTTCTTCCTGAAACATTGGATAGCAAAACGCGAACAATTTCAGCGGGGAAATAGCGGTTTGTTATTTTATTGACTGCCATGTGGTGAATACTGGTATTTCCGTTTGCCCGTGGAAAATAAATAGCAGGTGCTTTTCTTATTGAATTAACATGATCATAGCATAATTTCTACAAATCTATTTGCGTTGCGTTTTTAACAAGACATTTTCGTTCTTTTTTTTTTTGTGCGAGAATAAGCTTTCTAAGGTAGGTAGATAATTCCCTTCTGAGTCCATTGCTGCCTCTAATGCCACAGCCTTGGAACCAGCTTCTTAAGAGAGAACTTTATGGGTCTGCACATTCCAGAGCTGTGTTTTATACCAATATCATCAGAACTGTGAGTAAACCCAGATATAATTGTCGGTGCCGCTAATTCTGTAGGAGGAAAGGTGCACGGTGGTTCTGCTGTCACAGCCCAGTGTGTGATGCAGCTTTTCTGCTGGAGCCTTTGCTCAGTGCTATCAAGGCTTAAGTCTTATTGGGGTTAAGTGACATGGGAGGTAGATGGCATGGGCTTCAGAGGAGGCCAAGTGGAAGAGCATTTGGGGCTGATGTTCACCTTCTCTTCCCTGGAAGACCACGTTCTGTCATTTAGGTGAGACTATTTGCAACGCTGAACCAAACCAGTCAAAGAACAGAAGTACAACAAGCAGACTTTGCACTTTGCAGCTGTTTACAGCCTGTTGTAATCTACTGCGTGGTTTTGTAACTGTTTTAACGAGCGCTGGCGCGACTCTTCAACAAATGACAGTTCTGTATTGACAAAGAGGGTGGCTCATGGCTCAAGGAGCAGGGTTGCCCTGACACATGGCCATGATTTCATCCAGGGTGGTGTACAGTCCCATTTCTATGTGTGCCCCCAGCACTGATGCAGTAGGAGACCACAGTATTGACAAGAGAGGGTAAAGTGTAAATCAGTGAATGGTTTTGTCCCCCTGTGTTAGATGTTATGGGCTATTTGCTCTTTTCTTTGGGGACTTCAGTGTCTGTAATTAGTTATCTTGAATGGAATGATTTTTCTCTTACTGAATATGTGAGAAATTTGGGAATGTTAATCAGCAGAGCATAACCTTTTCTTAACTTGCTGTTTTTATAGTCCTGGAGAATTAACATTTATCTTAGGGCAGCACAAGTATTTGGCATTTGTATGAAGTGAACTGATTCTCCACCCTTTTGCTTTCTTTATACATAACAAAAAACAAACTCTTTAATAGACTCATCAACAGAATGTATTTGTAGGCTTTGAAGTGTAAATTCTGAATCTGTGTGTCTCAACATGACTTTGGGGCGCCGTGTGTAAGCACATGCATGTCTGGGTGCTGGGTTAGTTAAAGTCTAATTAAAATTATTCCTGAAAACTTCATACAGAAAGCCAGATATAGGTAGACACATAAAAGCAGCTTGAGTTTTTTTGTGTGTTTTTTTTTTTTTTTTAATAAATTCAGAGTACTTTTACTTCTTCTGGGATTATAGAGAATTCAACAACTCTGCAAATCTTGTTGCATGTTCACATACCAAAATTATTTAGATGCTCGTCTTTAGATGACAAGTCTTCCTAGTGTTTAACTCGTTTTTCTCTTGCTTTACGTTGCTTCTCAGTACGATGGTGAAGCTCGGAAGGAAGGACATTTGTAATTTACTTTCCTCTTCTCCAGGAAGTTCAGTTTTGGTTTGGAAATGACGCGTTCTGGGGTAGTTCAGCGGCACCATTTGGACTGGCCTCTCCTCGCTGTTTTGAAGTTGTTTATGTTGGCAGTAGATGGTGTCTTCTGGCTGCTCCATTAGGGCTGTTTTGCTTGGGCATATTAGTGCAGCTCTAATGGGTCCCTTGGTTTTCAGAATGTCTGGGCTTTTACCATGCCCCATCCAAATGGGGGATTGGACTAGATGATCTTTTGAGGTCCCTTCCAATCCCAAACATACTGTGATACTGTGAAATGCAGTGCACATATTAATGCCAATTAAGGATCACTGTAAAATCAATTACCTTTTCTTAGAGTTTTTGTCTCAGAAGCAACTGATTTCATACTGACATCCAGGCAAGCAGGCAAGGAATGAACTGGTTGATGACCCTGTTTTCCCCAGGGCTTTACTTACTTGACATTTTGATGTCTGCTTGATTTAAACATTTACTCCAGCTTTGAAACATGAGGTGAACAAAGTTGCTGAAGTATCGTCTGTCTTTTAAAGAAAAAAAATCCACAGATACCTGTGTTCTCCCTTCCCCTCTAGTTGTCAAGAAAACATGATTTTTATTCTTACTCTCTAACAGCAGAAAATGGAGCACGAAGTTTTTCTTGTTTCACTTCTGGTCGCTCTGTAGGGCTTGCTGAATGAGGCCAGTAGCCCAAAATAAAGTTTTATTGCAGTGTCTTATTTCCATTTAAATCAGTGCACAATATGGGATTTTAGCTGCTTCTGCATCCAGCCTCTAAAAGGCACCTTAAAAAATGTCTTTCAAGGATTTATGAAGACTCATATGGTACAGAGGCTGAAAGGAAGTTTAATTACATTCAGCTTTTGGTCATTTCTGTGTCTGAGGATGTGCCCATATTCTGTCATCTCAAAGACCATCTAAGAAAATAAAATTGATCAGTGAGCCTTCTGGCTAGAACTGAGTGCTTTGTCATCTGCCCGTGGAGCATATGTGCTCAATCACTGCCAGCGTGCTTACCCTGGACTCTTCAGCACTGAGATTTGTCCAAAATTTTAATAAACCTTGTTATATAATGAGGCCTTCTTTGTAAAAAATTGAGTTCTTTTCATGACATGCTCACACATATTTCCTTGTATTATAAAGAAATAATTTAATGCAGTGCACACTGTTGTTTTGCTTTGGAGACAGTCAAATGTACATCTTGTTTTATATTAGCTCGTGTAGAGTACAAAGTGTTAAGGTAAAAACTTGGCAAGTGCAATTGTTGTCACCTTGTGAGTGACATCTCTGCTCATAAACGTCTGATCAAAGACAGCAAATAGTACGGGAACATCTCATTTACTTGGGAAACTTGGTTCTAAGAGTAGGGATGTGTAGGTGTCTTCGAGGACAGTAATTCACAGGCTAATAATGCCAGAAGCCATAAAATCTCAGTTGGAGGTGACTGAATAGCAGTGCTGAGCAATCGGGAACTGCTGCTGAGATGATAGTCTGAACGATGATTGAGTTTTCCTGGAGAGCCCTTATCTGTGTTTAAAATTGTAGGTAATATTTTTAAATTTAACCGTAATAGAAGTTCATTGAGCCTTCAGAGTGGTTTCTGTTTCCCCTCTTTAAACGGTTTATCCTGTTCCATAGAAATATTCTGGTCTTTGCATTCAAGACAAATGTTTGCGTTGATGTCAAAATGGGACATTTTACCTTTTTCTGAGCAGAAGCACCAAGAGGATGGAAGCATCAGTGGGACGGGAGGGAGATTCTCCCTCTAGTTCCTCGAGCCAGGAGGCTCATGTGGCTCCCGATGGCACTTCTGGGCAAGGGCAGCTCATGGGGTTTGTGGCAGGGGGAGGTGTAAAAGGGTTTTTTTTTTTTTGGGTTTTATGTACTTGTATCGTGGCAATATCACTTTGTGAATACTTGAGACCCCAACAGAGTTGACTTGTTGACCCTACAGCAAGCTCTGTCTAGCTGGATAAGCTAAAAGCGCTCCAGAACAAATCTTGCAGACTTTTTAGGAGTTTTTAGGAGCTACATTCAATTTGTCATATACTGTAACCAAGAGTTTTGTATAGCATCCTATATAGAAAAGCAGTACTTATTCCTTATCAAATTTTAACATGATTTCTCAGGTTGTAATCGATCCCCCCAAAACAGATTGCATTTCATTACATCAGTAGTTTTTTTGCAGTTGCTAGGAACTAACCTTCATTGACGAAGTGTGAAATTCAAAGTACATCTTCATTTAATAGAGCAGTGATTGATGTTAGGACCAGGTCTTGTTGTGAGCATACTCTGGTCATTTCAGATGAGTTCTAGATCTTGAAGTGAAACCCTTAAGTAACTCTCAGTTTAGAATGGCTAATTGCAAGAAACTCATTTGATAAATATTATTAGAGGAAGAGAATGCTGGTGATAACACCAGAACTTATGTTGTGTGCACATATACTGCTAGATATGATGTGTTTTATTTTCTAAAATGTTATGTAGAAAAAGGAAAAATATTTTATTTCTGTGCATCAGTTCTCCAGGTGTTTCACAGTGGATTTGGGCAGCTGTGCTGCCAAAGTCAGTGACAAATACACAACCTGGCAGCTCCAAGTTTTCCTCCTCTGGCAGAAAAGTTCAAAACTTGGATTAACAGATAGGAGAGGATCTGGAAATTGGTGTGTGGGGGATAGTTTTATAATTCCGAATAAGTGTTCAGCACTGCACTTTCTTCTGTCTATGAAGAATTACATTCCAGAGGGGCTGCGGTCTTGGTACCAAGGTCCATCCCTCTGTGTGATGGGCAGTTTTGAGCCATCTCCATCGGACTTACAGTTCTGTGAGGCCATTGAGAAAAATGTGCCATCAAGGAGAATAATCTCTTTGAGTTTTTCATTATTCCTTCCTGAATTGCTGTTTAGTTGCTGCTCTACTGAAAGCTACATATGATTATGTATGAGTATTTTTTCTTTTTTATACCTGCTTATGTACTTACCCTCCACTCCCCCCGCCCAGGGAATTCTGCAGTTGATGAAAATTACCATGAATTTTCCTTAGATAATTGATAGCAAATGAAGCTGTGCACCATGTGTGTATGTATATGTGCAAATACATAAAATTATGGATGCATATATATGTGCACATAGCGACATAAATATACACAGCTAATGGAAAATATCTTTCACTTAGCAATTAATTCAGTAGTCATCAGTGTGTGTGGCATCTTAGAGGTCATTCTGCACCACAGTATTCTGTCTTTCCCTCTGTATTAGTGCTATAAAAATGCTAATTGTCTCCATGAAGATGTAGGCTGTTTATAAGTGTTTATGTGATTGTTTTTCAGCCGTGTGAGATACAAGGAGGTGTTATTTCAGGTTTATAATTTGAATGTGTGATGGATACAAGTTTGACAGTTTATTAGTTAGAAAACAAAAAAAAAACACAAGACAGTTGTGTGTCGTTCTTCAGCAAATTGATTGCCAGGAGCATGTTATTGACTTTGCTGATAATATCATTATATATTTTACAGCCATAAAATCAAGAAATTCAGATTATGCCCTGAGGGCTTCAAACATTTAAATAAAGGATACAGCTATTTCCAGGGCTATTGGTTTAGATTAGCGAGTGCTGTGAAGAACGTGTAGTGTGTTACAAGAGCACACAGAAAAAGCAACAGTGTGCTTATTGCAGTGATGCTTTGGCTTATTTTCTTTTTCTATTTATGAAATACGCTCACTTACAGATCCCCTGGGAAAATAAACAGCATTTGCTTTAAGTGTTAGCATATTAATGCAATGTTAGCTTGGCGCTCTGTTGGGCTAATAGCCGAAATCAAGTGTAATCGTCGACTTGTACCAAGAGTGAGGATAAGTCTTCTTGAATCGCTCATCAAAATACACAGTGCCTGGGAAGAATCATAGAATTATTTCGGTTGGAAGAGACCCTCAGGATCATCAAGTCCAACCATAATCTGACCTAACTCTATCACTAAACCATGTCCCTAAGAACCTCATCTACATGCCTTTTAAACCCCTCCAGGAATGGTGACTCCACCACTGCCCTGGGCAGCCTGTTCCAATACCTGACAACGCTTTCCATGAAGAATTTTTCCTGATATCCAATCTAAACCTCCCATGCCGCAGCTTGAGGCCATTTCCTCTTGTCCTGTTGTTTGCTAGTTGGAAATCATAGAATCGTAGAACTGCTGGTGTTGGGCACTCAACTGGGGATTTTCTGACCTGGATCTTACACAATAGCTTGTGTTCCTCTTGGCCTGTTTATCAATCACATCTTGAATTCACTTGAGGTATTTGGGTTGAGTACTTGGGCTTTTGGGTTCAGGTCTGTCTCTAGCTTGCTTACAGAACTTGAGCTCAGTTAAAAGTGCATTGCCTCAAATAAAAATGTTTGACCATGTTAAAAAACTTGTGGCTTTAGTGAGATGGATAAAATACCTCAGTGCTGATCGTGATGATAAGCCTCTCTCTTCTTTAGACACGTGCTCAGAGCACATTGCATCCCCCAGCTCCAGGGATTTATTGTTCTCCTAAAAAACTGTGGAAGTCCAAGCGCAGTGCCACAACTCAGTGGCAAAGATCATGTTTTCCTACTTAGGCAGGAGCAGTGGCTGAAAGGTGAACGGTGACGTCTATAGAAGTAGGTAAAATAATTATTCTTACATTTACATTTTAAGGGCTTCTAAGGATTATAAATGTATGTTCTGCAAACAAAACACTTCTGTGCCTGTGTCAACAGTGGCACATTTTCTAATTAAAAGTGATCACCTTTCTAAATTGAATTTGTGTGATCTTGTTAGTGGTTTATTAGCTTTTGCTTTTTTTCTCAGTTTGGGGCATGAGAATCAATTCAGTTTTAGTTTTGTTGTTAACCTGGTTCCATTTTGGATTGTAAGGTCCTTGTGTTGAGTTGCAAACAAATGCTTGGGATATTTCTTTGATTATGAAAAGCAATTTTGGAAAGCATTTTAAAGAAAATTGTTAGAAAATACCTGTTGGTCTTGAAGTTAAAAAAGTTTAATACAAGAATTTAATTTGGGATCATTTCAGGATGACCTAGTGTTGCTGGTCCTTTGCCAAGGAACGCTGGGTAGATCCTTACCTGTACAGGGTACAGTGGACAACTGAGATGGGCATCGGCCGCTCACCCAGCGTGACTTTGGCAGCTGTGCTGTTCCCTGTAGCCATGACATCCTAAAATGTGATCTCAGGAAATATGTGTTGTGGAAAGAAGTGGCTGTCATTAAATATGTGCTTCTAATTTTGCTGTAGATTATGATCTGGTAATGATTTCAGACCTCAGGCTTCAGTTTTCCATAAAAATCTTCTTAGTTGGTTTCTGAATGTGCCCCTTGCTGCCCTTGAGATGTTATTTGTAGTTTGAGGAAGGCAAGCTGAGAGCAAAAGCCCCAAGATGCAGCTTCTTATTATTCATATAAAACGGAGCTCCAGCAGTAAGTGCAGCCCCATATCCAGGATAATCCTCCGTCCCACAGGCTGGGACCAAGCAGTTTCAAACTCAGAAAAATCTTGTTCAAGAACTACCATGGAAAAACAAAACAAAAAACCCCACACACAACTACAAACAGCAACACCAAGAACCACAACAACAAAAACACAGCAGCTTTTTTGTTTTAATGATGAGGTGTTTATGAGAACCTGGACAATCTGCCTTCTAAGTGTCCAGTGTGCAAATGAAGTATCACCCTACATAAATGTCGTGGCGTCTATAAAATCAAGCGTGATGACAGTTGTCACAGGGTAAATTTCCAAGCAGGTAAAAATTTTTTCAGTACAGGTTACAGCACTAAAATTTGGAAATATGGTATGAGCATAGATTGGGGGAGGTATGGATAGACGTTGAGAAAGGATGACTGTTGCAGATGGCTGATTTATAACATAGGGCAGTGTGTGTGCGTTCTCTGTGCTTTTCCATGGGACATGCTCTAGGGTTTTACGGATGAATTTGTAGCGTTGAGTAATTTGTAGTTTCCACCACAGTTCAAAATATCTACATCATTTTCAGGCTGATGATTTTTTTTTTTTCCCAGTCATTTATCCCAAAAGCACTTCATCCTACTTAATCTGGATCATAATTGACATGGGAGTTGTGCGTAAGCAAACACAGCCATAAGTTGTGTTTGAATGGGCTATTAATGTCAGGGATTTAGTTAGGCGCAGCAAAATAGATCAGAGGTTGGAATAAGTATAAATGTTCAAATAATGGATGACTGCAAGGTCGCTGTCATGACTTGGACCCAGGAAACACTCTTGAATGCTTACATGCTTATGCTATCAGCTAACAGCTGCCTTCAGCTCTAACGACGACGTAAAGTTGAAAATTGTTGGCAAGAAAGCTGTTGGAATTGGGTTTTATTTACTGCAAATCAACAGGATATCATTGTATGTATAAAAGACATATGGAAAAGTCCACTGTTATCGTTGTACTTCGTTTTTTCTCCAGATGTTCTCCCTCCTGCCCCACTCTGGAGCTGAAAGTGGAAAATGGTTTTTCATTGTTTGTAGCCAATGGTGCCAACATCTGCCTTGATGTTTCCCTTGATATTTCTGGTTTGTCATTTTTGTCTCTTTAGATTTTCTTTTTTTTTTTAAAGAAAATATAATGTAAGACAATGAAGTTTCAACCCTCTGTTTAATTCTTTTTGAGGGAGCAGGAGTGAAAACGAATCAAGGGAAACAGGTGGATGGCTACTGAACTATCACAGCAACACTTAATCACCTATCTTATTTTTAAGGGGCTATAAATGAGGCATTAAAACATTTATCTGTGCTGATATTTTTCATTGAAAGAAATAGTATTTGTGTGCTCAAACACACTCAAAGATCTCAATATGCTTAAAATAGCTGTATTTTTTAACATATATTTAGTCCATCATTAGTTCACAGTGTGGACCTTGCTGTACTTTGGAGGAAGGAGGACAAAATGTGAGTATCTTCATTTGCAAGTACTCTTCGTTGGTCCCATATGCTCTCTAATCTTTACTGTAATGGTATTGTAAAAATGGCAGTTCCATAGTTTTGAACCTGGTTTATTATCCACTTGGTGGTTGTGTAACACTAGCAAAGTTGACCCAAGTGTTGACTGCTGAAGAAGTGCTTTTACTAGAAATGTAAAACAAAATAGCTTTTCCCCCTCAAAGCATATGTACTTTTGCTTATCAAAAGCTAGCTAAGCAGATTTTATTATTTTTTTTCTGTGCTTTAATCTGACTTTTCAAAGAATGACCTTTGGAGAAAATCAGGGCCAAAATTCTTAGATATAGGTGTCTAATATTAGTTTGTTACCTTCAGTTCATTTATAGCAGGCTCTTAGTTCATTTTTTACAGTAGCTACTATAGAAGGACGGGGCAAAATCTGTGAGTTAGAGCTACTAGGTGGTAATAAAATAATTTTTAGCAGTGTCAGCCCACGTTTAGGCAAGTTTCCTGGTGGAATTGGTTGTGTCTGAGAAACTTCAAATTCTCTAACATCTCACGTTTCTACTTGCTGCTTTGTGCCCTGGAAGTGGTTTGTTTGGTTGGTTGTTTGGTTGCAATTATTTACAGTTCGCTGCTGTTTTTCTGAGATCCTAGCAAGAAATTCTACAGACAGCTGCAAAATACATCTTTAATCAATTTTAGAAAGACTGATTCCCTAACTAACATATTTCTTCCAGCTGAGACACAGAATAAACTCTTCTGCAGATGCTCGGGAAAAAAAGTCTTCCTGACAAAACTGTCCCTTTCATGGATTGCTGTAGTGTCATTGTCGTGTGATTCAGGCCAGTCTGAGCATTGTAATTTATGTGCATTGGCCTTTTCAGTACTGTACTATCTTATCCCCAGTTGCTTTTTTGTTAAGAAACATCTCGTGCCATTTTTTAAGCTTCTCAGGGTGAGCCCGTGAGAGCCAACTTGGCTGGTTTTGGTTTTTTCTGTATATGTTTATAAACAGAAAGAATAGAACATGGAGACTATATTTTTGTGCTTTAGAGCAGCAGTATTCTGTAGTCAAACGACGTTATTTCTTTTTTCATCATTCAAATAGTAATAGTGTAAATATTGCTGATAAAGTTAGATAAGTCACTATGCAAGGAAATAGTCCCATGTTTCTGTTAGAGTTTTGTCTGCAAAATGAAGAGTTCTCAAGCGTATTAGAATTAAAACAAGCTGCACAGATCAGAAGTTTTCAGATCCGTTAGGTCTGATTCAGGCTTATCTCTTATTTCCGTAAACTTAATTTGTGTGCAAATTTCGTGCAGAATATTTTGTATGGCAACAATTCCACTGTGAATTCATTTGAAGTAGTAAGGCCAAGAGGTTTTATTGAACGAGTACTTTTCTTGTAATTTTATTGAAATGATTCCATGTTGAGGTAGGAGTTGGATCTAATTTGCCACTTAATTAGAAGCATGTATTCATTTATTTTCCTTTGCACTCATGAAAATTTCCTTGTTTCCCATATGTCTTTTCAGGTCAGGATCGCAGTGAAGCCACTTTAATAAAGAGGTTTAAAGGTGACGGCGTCCGATACAAAGCAAAACTGATTGGGATAGATGAAGTTTCTGCCGCACGAGGAGACAAGTTATGCCAAGACTCCATGATGAAGCTCAAGGTGCAGTGGAACTTTTAATGTTTAATATTACGGAGTCAAGGGAAGTGAATTTCAGCTTGAACTTTTACTCGTTCTCCTTTCATGACACTGAGTCACACTGGTTAATTATGTATTGAAATCAGTCAATTTTACATGAACTCCTGGCTGGTATTGCTTATTCCAGTTTAATTTTAATACATTATCTCTGAGTTCAGTAGTTATTCATGATTGACACCACTGCAATTTGTCCACAAATTACAAACAACGCATCTGCAAATTGAATAATTTTATTATGCAAAAGGAGAGGTAAAGCATTGAGAAGAAAAATTATATATCAGAACATTTTCTATGACAGTGCTAATCAGCTACAGCCCTGCCTTTGACCTCTGTCTCCTCTTGGGACAGGGAGGAAGGGGTGAGTGACGTTGTGGGGTGTAGGGAGCCAGATACAGAGGGAACTGGTGTCCTCACTGTTTGGGGAATGTCTTGCACCGCTAATGGCAGGGTTGATGGGTTACAAAATCAGGAGTCAGTGCTTGAAGAGGACAGAGCATGAGAAAACAGAGAGGAGTCGCCAGAACTTTGGGAAGGAAATGGAGCAGTGACAAAAGCAGATTTTTTAGTAGACTGCAAACTTAGAGTCCTGGTGGACCTTCTGGAGCATGCTAGATATCCCTCTCTGGCTCATTCTTTCCTTACAACCCTCAAAGAGCAGAAGAGTTCTCTATAGGAAGCATAATTGTGTTTTTCTTCAAGTGCAGTGTTGACCGTGGGCTTCCCAACTTCATTGTAGGATTGCAAGGTAGGTCTAGGAATAACCCGCCCCCAGTCTTTTTACCATGATTTCCTTCCAGTCCTCTTCCCAGCACTCTGTCAAGAGAGCTGATGGATTTCCCATTACTAATTTTTTCAGTAGTACAAATCCCTAAATAGTATCTTTTACACTACCAACCAGCAGGGTTCCAGTCCTAAGGAACCAGGAGGAATAAGTTATTAATGAATAAACAGCAAAGGGTGCCATGCATCTTACGGTTCAGCAATCTAAAAGCAAGATCTGGTAGATAATTTACAAATCAGTTACCAATGTTTTATGACAGGCAAAAACTCATCTGTTCTAAAAGGTGTACTGTTGATTTATTACATCTGCCACAATATTCTGATCTGTTTTAAGGTATACTGGATATTTCTCATTATTTCATAGTTCTTAGAAGCAATTTGGGAGCATTGTCGCTGTTCTGCTGCACAAGCCTTTTTGTCTCTCTCCTCCTGTATTACCATTTCCACAGCTCCCGGATGCCTGATAACCTGTTTGCATAGTGGCGAGATTGATCTGAACAGTGTTGTGAGAGGACTAAAACTATTAAGGCGAGGGGGCATTAGACATTCATGTTTGTGTATAAGGCAACAAAGCATGAAGTTATGGGCTCTGGAAACCTGGTGCCTAAAACATGAGTTTCAAGGCCAGGCATAAAGTTTTGGGGTGACTTTTGACAAATAACTCAATTTTTTCTTTTTAATTTTCATGTCTGCTAATGAGAACACTGACCTCATTAAGGTCTTAAAGCATAAGTTAGTGATTGTTGAAACATGCTGAAATTGCAGAGCACCAGATAAAAGCTAAATGGTTTTATTTATTTACTAGTGCAATGGATTATATTTGATCTTAGTACATGGTTATTTGTCAGGGCAGGTTCCTGAGAATGTGGAAACAGAAGTTACTGTTATAGTTATGCTGTGGGGGAGTAATGCATGAAATGTGTATCAGCAGGTTCACTTGAGAAGTAAAGGCCTGAGATTATGAAAAAAAACTAACCCACAATATGAACTTTTACCGCAGAGGTGTAGTTTGATTTTGCATATTCCAGTTATGTGTGCCCATGAAGTAAGCTAAAGCTGTCGGCATTTTTTTTCCACTGCTTATTTTTGTTTTCCTTATAAAAAGAAGAAACAAAGCAACTAACAGCTGGGAAAAGTGTGCTAGAAATGACCTTCAGCTTACATGAAAACAGGTTTCGTGGAGGATTAGCTGGTGCAGGGGTTGGAAGTGGGAGCATGTTTGAAATGCTCTCTGGATAATGTGTGGCACCTTGAAAAAAGGGAGGAAGCCAGAAGTAAGAGAGGCGACTGTTCCTAGAAAGCCCTTAAGTTTTCTTAGAAAGGTGGTGAATTGTCCACAAGCAAATTTTTGTGCTCTGCTGTGACACCTAGAAGAGTAATGAAACCAGCCAAACTGTTCTTTGTTTCTACAGGGAATTGTTGCTGCGGCTCGTTCGAAAGGAGAACATAAACAAAAAATCTTCTTAACAGTTTCCTTTGGGGGGATCAAAATCTTTGATGAAAAGACAGGGGTAAGTGAAATAATCATGTGATGGAGCAAAATTGAATCTTTTCATGGTTGTTTCTTCAAAAGCATTCCCTGGCCGGGCAGTAATATCTCATCAGTGGAAGCACACATAAAGCATCTGACAAGCTTGATAGAGAGTTATCATATATCAGAGCAAGCCATTGACTGACGTGTAAAGTGTAGCGTGGGGATGTGGTTTATTGTAAAGCCTTGTCCTGGATACTTCTGCAGAACCACTTACTTGAGTACAGGGATGCTTCTTATGTGCATAAATACTCAGAGCTCGAAGTCTGAAAGAGGTGAGAGGGGGTTTGTTTTCCTCCTGCCAGGTAAAAAAATTGTTTCTTGGCAATACCAGACTACTGTTTGCAGAAAGCTTTAGCAGTCTGTGGTACAGACTAGTGTCTGTACCCATGTGGGTTTTCTCATCCAGTACACCAGTGCTCAAGTGCACCAGTCCTCTGGATGCTGCTTAAAATTCCCTGGCAGTACCAGGTGACCTTTAAGAGTGTACAATCATAGAACGGTTTGCGTTGGAAAGGACCTTCCCAGGTCATCCAGTCCAACCCCTGCCGTGAGCTCAGCTCAGGTTGCTCAGAGCCCCGTCCAGCCTGGCCTGGGATGTCTCCAGGGATGGAGCATCCACCACCTCTCTGGGCAACCTGGGCCAGTATTTCACCACCCTCAGTGTAAAAATTTGTAATGGCAAGGGAATGGGATTAGATGCTGTGGTTGTCTTGGATTGGGACCTTTGTGTCATGGGAAGCTGAGGGGAAGAAAACAAGCTGGAACAGGGAGCTGCAGACAAGGCCAGGAGAGTGAAGCTTGTTTTCTCCAAGAATGAGGTAAGAGAGAAAAGGAAGAGCACTGGGAGCTGGGATTCCCTGAAGAAGGCCCAGGGGAATCCTAAAGAATTCCTGTCAGGTCCATAATTTTCAGTCAGCACAGTCGTAACCTCCGTAATGCAATATACTCCTATTAACAGCAGTGATTGTCTTCTGTCCAGTATGGAGTAACCATAAGAATCAGAGCTCTTGTATCATCAATGGTAAAAAATGTATACATTGTATGGAATTGGAGATGAAAGATATTGCAAAGTTTGTGGTTGCTGTTGAGTCCAGTAGCGTCTGGTCGAGGAATATGCAGGAAACCTCCATGCCTTCGCAATTTTTGCCACAGCAATATCATGTTTGATTTTCTTTAAATTGCTCTGAAAGAAGAAACCTAAGCAAAACATTATACTACTTAGATGTAAAGCAACAACACACAAACTGTTTTAATCCTAATTAAGAAGATTTTTACAGCAGTTTAAGCTCTGCCTTGAATTTTAAAAAGCTCTTGATTTAATCTTTTGAAAGATGAACTATTAAACATGATGCCAGAAATAAAACCCTACTGATGATAGATGAAATTATCTTCGCCAGTTAATTTATATTATTAGAAAATCAATGTCATTGAGCTCACTGATACATAATACAAGTAGTTAGTAATGAAAAGCTCATTTGGAATATGTTGTGTACAGCGTATGCAAAGTATTCATACAAAAGCCGTGTGTAAGAGAACACTGCTGAGGTTACAGCCTGTGCTCAGGAGATCGGAAATGTCAGGATTAGGGCTGCCAGTGCAGTCATGGTTGGGTCCTCTAATAAAAAGACACGAACTATGTGATGACGCACCTATTTTTGGCCAGAGAATACCAGTTGCATTCAGTGTACAGAACCGAGGATAATGCACTGATATGGTAGTATTTTCGTTTTTAGCGTGCAGCCTGCTGCCATGCCATGCACTCTGCACTGAGGGCACAGCTACTTTCCTGAGACTAAAGCCATTTCTTGGGAAAATAAAAAGCAGAGAGGGAGACCTGTCCTGTGGCGCTTGTATCTGACTGTTTCACAAACATAGGATGTATTTTCATAAAATAAAGAGAGAAAAGGGGATTCTTTAGAAACATAGGTGTGGCTTAGCCACAGATTGCCTTTCCTAGAGCATCCTGCACACTCGCCTGTCTGCAACTAGTGAGGCGGGGACATGAGAATAAGTCTCCTTCATTTCATAACTTTGACACCCAATACTCTAAATCTGACATAACCCTGTCATCCTCATAGTAACCCTGTCACTCACTCACTGAGGCGTAGAATGAAACCTTTAAATCCACCTTCCAGATGTCTGTCCCGAAGCTGCCTGAGAGACGGACAGGAGTATTGAATTGTCCTTCTTGAAACAGGACTGTGGCAGAGGGATGTGGGGAGCTCTTGACATAGTTTTGTACGTGCTTTTCTGAAAGCAGGAGAATCATTCTTCCCATGCCAAGCTTTTGAAGCAGGGCTGCATGAACTCCTCTGTTTTTTCACAGCCGCCATCCCTGCAGCTTTTCCCCTAGCTTGGGTATTTCTGTGTCCCACACTTTCATGGCCTTGACTCATTTTTCTCACAGTCTCTCTCATCCAGCCTGTCCCTGCTACATCAGCCTACAGTTGTCATCTCGTTCCCATTCCTGCTGGTGGTCATGTACAATCTCAACATCTAACAATTCAGGTCATCCGTATAGCTGCAATAGAAATAATAACAAGGTGCTTTCCACAGCACGAGAGACTGATCTTTAGGGTGATGCACTGTTTCTCATCCATATGGTTGTGTCTTATCCTGGCGTAATACTAAGAGATATCACCTATTGTGGTAGTGAATAGTATCATCTGTGTAGTCTTAGGTCAATGTCTTAAAAGTCACACCCAAAGAAAACTGCATTACTGCTGTAACATGGAGCCTCCTATAAGGTAAAATAAGGACAATGCTATTAGGTGATGCAGGACCCTGATGATCCCTTTTTCGGGTTAGAAGCAATACGGAAAATCTCATAAGCTGGAAAAACTGGGAATGTACAAATGCTCAGCCTGACTCTTTTAATGGGAAGGAAGCAAAAGGGGTTGCAAAAAGGTTGGGTTTTGCTCACACAGATCTTCTGATATCCATGTTAAACTTCAGAGTTTATAAAGTTTCGAGACTGATGTTCACATTTGTGCAACAGGGAAAAAAATATGCCCTTAAATAGGGAACAGCCTAGATGATCTTGCATCTGCTTTCTTCTCCTTTAACTGCCTTCCCTGTCCACCATAGTGCTTTCCCCCTTACATGTGTTTCCATGATTTTCAGGTTCCCAGAAGGATATTTTGAGCCACAGGGCTCATTTATTGTTTATTTGGAAAGGCTATTTACCTCTTTAGAGTGTCCTTTCTTCTTTTCTATCATTGGCTATTGCTATCACGTCTGCCACAATGGCAGTCTGATGTGGTAGAAAAGAGAAAAAGAATATTCTGAAAAAACGTAGGCTTCTGTATGTTTAGTATCTTGTAGGCTACTATTGGATTTTAATTTATCACAATAAAAAAATCAATTTGTAGCTCAAAACTAGCAAATTTTTTAAAATTGGCAGTGTCATAGCTGACTTCATACAGATGATTTAGGGGAATTGCTCCATAATTCATTACAGATGAAGGGCTGTAGTTGGGTTACTACTGAAAATGATAAGCAAGGTTTTTTCCCCTGTACTTTATAGTCCTCTTTAATATGTTCCAGACCTAATATTCATCAAAAAGTATTGATTTTAATAATGCTATTATTTCAGCCATCAGGAATTCTGCCCTTTGAGTAAATTTATCCACGAAGGAGATCAGGCTGAAGGTGGACTATCATTTGAGAAGAATTTATCTCACCAAGAAAAATACAAGGAGGATTTGCTGTGAGCTTGCAGCGTAGATGCAGTACCATTTAGACCATCCATAGCAGTGCAATAGAAATAATAATGCTCTTCTCCTACATCTCATCATTCTGTTCCATTGATTAATCTAAACAGGTCCCTTTATACCACTTTTTAAATACTTACCAATGTATTTAGAAGGGCCCCACTTAGCAGAGCTCACCCTGAAAGCTTGTAGTTTATATACATTGCAATATAGACTCACTCATCTGCTGGAGAAGCCTGCTCAGGTGGGCAGAACACCCCACATGGTTCTGCTATTAAAGTCCCAACATCAGCTGTACATCCTGAGGTATATATTTAGTTTGACTAACAGGATATTTTCCTGTTATATGTCAAAATTGTCATTACACATGGGTTTTGACCCTCTTTTTTCTAATAAATGTACTTTTTTTTGTCTTTTGTTATATATTTGCCATCCATCCCACTTGCTTTCTTCCACTTGCTTTTCTCTCTCTTTCTACCAAATATAGACCTTACCTGAAGGAAATACAATTTTTTTAAATATATATTAACATAAAAAGTTTGTGACAATTATCATAATACTAAACCCAGACTTTTTCTACCCAATGCCACTTCAGAGGTTTAATGGCTGCACATTATATGAAAATAATTTTTGACCATTTGTTCTGTCATATTCCCCCTGCACCCTGGTGACATCTCAAGACGTCATCTTTCAAACACAGTACAGTTCTTCATTGGTAGACTTGCATGAGAGCTCTTCTGTATTTTAAAAAATATGGTCTGTAGAAGGCAAAAATGCCACTAGATGCATCGTGCCATTTAATATTCTCATTTTCAGGGTAGAAGCTAGTGGTTAATATGTTTCTTAGAAAGTGACAAAAAGCATAACTCTCAATATAGCAAGATATGCAAAATTTTTGAAGGACCATCATTGTTCATTAGCTATTTATGAGCATTATTTTTTTAATCACACATATCAGCCTATCTCCCTGTGATAGCTTAGTAATGCTTCATTAGACGTGCATGACTAATACGGTCTCCATACAGAGGCTGTAATTGTCTCATTGTTTATTTATGTAGCAATAAATCTTTGTTTACTGTAGGTTACTTTACAAAAATGTATTTAAAAATAATAATTACGTTCTGTAAAATACTTGGGAAACCATTTTCTTATGCATTCATGTAACAAGATATACTTCTAGACTCATGTGCTTTCTAATTGCAAAAGCCCGGTGACATTAATGGAAAACCCAGATGATGCGAAAGAGAAATATGATGAAAGCAAAAAAAATTACTAATTAGTTTTAAGTAAAGAATTATCAGTTTGTGGGTATGCAAATTGATGGAATATACTGCAATATGTGTCTATATGAGCTATTTTTATAGGTGAAATATTTATTTAGACTTCTGCAGTTGTCCAAAAAAATTGTAACAAACTTCTATCAGTATCTTGTTTGGTTTCATTTGTGAGAAATACCCTAAACAGATGGATTGTAACCCAATTTACGAAGATGATAGTTGTTTCACTGATTTTTCTTAATTTGTCGTATGCAGCACCCTAAAAGTTTTCTTTTCATGATTTATTCCGTACTTTAGAGGGACTGGCTAATCTTTTAGAGATGTTGACCCATGTCTTTAGCAGAATACAGGGTTTGGCACAGCGTGTGGGTTTGGATAATTTCTAGGAATACTGTAAAAGTCTGATTGGGCTACACTATTGTAGAGAAGTGTTCCAGTGTGTTACTCATGGTTTATGAGTTTAATCTGTAGCAATTTTCTTCAGGCTGTCAGGGTGATACCCAGGAAGGAAAACTGTATATATAAATATACATGTATCATTTTGATCATCTGTTCCCATTCTTGTTATGCATCCCTTACTCTAACTTTTGTTGTCTTTGAGGAAGATTATATGGCTCCCATGCAGAGCAGGTTTTACCTGAGAAGGTGTTACTTGGTGAATACCTCCCTGTTTCGTGGAAGGGGGATGAGACCTTATCTGTAGCATTTTGTACCAAAAAAAAAAAATTACACATTAATGCTGGCCACAGAACTAATGACTGTGCTTCTGCTTTATCTCTGAACGATGTCCAAATAAATAACACCTATAGCAGCTGGTTCTAATCCTGCTGGCCTCAGATTGTTCTAGTGAGACAACATTATGGCTGTGATAGGATCTAACCACTGTTTAGATACCTATGTCTCGCCTACCTTCTTGATCTTTTGAGCTCTCTTAACCTTGTAGTTACAGATTTTTCAAACATGTTGTTAAGGTTTCTATAAAGAGTTCTCCAGCTTGTTTGGAGACTTCTGTCAGGTTTGTGCTGATAACCCCTGGATTTGCTGCTCTTCTCCATTTGATGTGAATGATCGTGTTAATTATGCTGATAGATTGCTAACAGGACAGCTAAACTTGGCTGAAAGAAAATTTTAGCAAGATTAAAATTCTCGCTGTTGGCAGAAGATACCTCATTTAAAATGTACCAAAGGTACTTCTTGACTTTACTGGAAATCTGTTGGTTCTGGCATCTTTGACCAGAAATCGAGGTACGATTATGGAACTGTAGTTATTTCTTGAAGCCACGTGTGCTGGAGCAGATGAAATGTCAAACTGTCAAGTCTCTATCACTGAGCATCTCTGAATATTTAAAAATAGAAATGAAAGAAGGAATTAATCTGCTCTGTACTCGCTCTGCTGCGAGCAGGAGGGATGGTGCGATTAGTTCACTGAATTTTTGTGTTTGCCAGAGCATGGTATTGGCCAGGAGATTGTTAATGGTCTGTGCCCAGGGCTTCTTCCAGTTCTAGGCCAGAAGCTCCCAGAGGTGGGTTTTGTCCTCTTTATTTCTTCAAAGCTGATCTTCCAAAGTTCCTCTTCATGGTTGATCTCAGGCAGAGCATTTTGTTAGCATTGTTAACTCATCAGCTGATTTTGACTTAAGTCCTTTCTCTGGTCTCCCACGTTTGTAATTTCTCTTTCCTGCAGTTTTCATCTGGGATTTCCCAGGTGCTCTGTCCTTGATATCTTCTCCTGCTATGCTTTTAATCAGTTACTTCAGTTGCAAATATAAATTTGGTTATTCTGTCAAACCAAATTATACCAGTCCTGTCTCCTGTTCAATTCCTGACCTGTCTCTCCAGCCCTTTCCTTACATGTTAAACCAACAGTTCAAGCTTAACATGGCTGAACCGGGCCTTTTAATCCTGATTCCCAAAGGTCTTTCTCTGACCTCGTTTTTGGAGTGCTGAGGAAAATATCAGCATCATCTGTTTTTCAGCCCTGTAAATTCAGCAGCCTTTTTTGACTCAACCTTGTTTTCGATTGTCACATCCAGGGTAAATCCAGATCTTACAGATTCTTCTTAACTGTTCTGAAATACAGCATTTATTGTTGTGCTTACGGTTAAAACCCAGTCCTGCCTCTCTTCATCTTGTGTCTCAATTGTTATCCTTTTTTTGTCCTTGACAAATGTGACTTTTATTTTTGAAATCCGTTGTGACTGCTGAGATTGCTGTCTCAGCTTGTTCTTTTGATCATGCCACACTTCTCTTTACATTCCTACACTGAATCTGCCTTCTCTATTTTATCAACCTATAGCCTTGTTGTTTTTTTTTTCCCAGGCTCTTCATGGCTGTCTTTGCTCTTTGTCCACTTTCAAGGAGTCATTCCACAGCACGAACTTTCATTCATTTATTTCGTTCATCATTCATTTATTCAGTTTTCAAATAAATGACTCTGAGCCTTTTCCCATCCTATCCGTCGTACTTTGGAGGAATTCCTTGCACATATTCATGCAGTACCCCCTTACTTTTTCTTCACATTTCTCCTTAAAACACTTCCATGCAAAGGCCTTCTCCATGCCCAAGGGTTTTTGAGGAGGAGTTATTTCAGTCCTGTGTCTCAGAGATGTCCCAGGGATCATCTGGCCATTACCTTTCAAAGGTTGAAATTACAGGATAAGCTCTCTGGGATTAACTTTTAATGCATATTTCTAGCAGAATTCTCTGTTTATAACAATTTATCATAAGAAAAGTTGGGTCTTGGACCACGCTTAGGGCTTCTAGGGATAAAAATATTATGTAATAACAATAAAGAGCATACTGAAAAACAGCCAAGTCAAATATTGCGTGTACATTTGAAAATGGTGGTATCTGGCCATTTTTATGCCTTACAGGGATTTGATGCATTGTCTGCAGCTTCTGCCTGCAAAAGATTCCTCTGGCCAACTGGGAGTCTTGTGGTGTCACTTGGCAGTTTCCTTTCTCTCTACTTATAAATATGAATACTAAGACATTTACGGTTCTACATGCAATAAATATATCCAATTAGAATATGACAGAGTAGGGAACTTAAAAATGCTGCATATTACTCCTACAAGGTATTTATATTCTTTGTGATACTTTAAATAGCACATTTCCTAAATAACTTTTGATAGTTAGCAAAATGTAATGTCATAAGAAACTACTTCCATAATTACATCCCCTATTGACTATTGTAATTCATTTGTTATTGGTCTTCCAAACTGCACCATAGACAGTTTGAATGGTTTGGGGTGATCCACAGGGATATTTAGTAGCCACAAGCTCGTAGAGATGCATTCCGTAGATGCCCAAATTGCTGTATGAAGATTGTAAAATCCTTATATATTATGTAGGTTTGTCACCATGGGAAGAAAAGATCCCAAAAGGCAAAACTCAGATATGATTTTGCACATCATGACATCTGAGCGTTTGGGGATCAGGAACTTCGGTATGAACCTTATGTCTTTCTACTGAGCAGCTGGCAATATGGAGGAGGGCTGAAATGTTGCCTTCCTCTCATCTGGAAATGCTCTTGATCTAGAGCTGAGTTCAGTGGCAACTGCCTTGTAATATTTTTGCTGCTAATTGGTATGAAGGTAAAATAAAGCTATTCCAGATGTCTTATCCAAACTGAAATAATTTGTGGGAATTTGTTATAGTTGTATTTTTCAGTGTGAAAAGGGTAAAAATTTGATTGCTTTCAAAAAGGCAGCAAATTAGATTTTATGACTTTAGTGTTGGTCTCATTTGGCTGTCTATGGCCTGCTGTTGTTTAATCCAAGCACCCCCACATGGGTTTAGGAAAGGGAGGTGCTGCTATATGCATTGTGTGTTATGGTATGGGCAACCTCACCATATGTGTGTTTGCAATCGCTGTTTAGCCTCCAGTCTATATGAGGGGGGTGGTACCTGTCTACAGAGCTGTTGTAGCAAAAAAATTACTATGTAAACACTTCCAGTTTTGTCTAGCTTTAATGTTTGGTATGCCTAAACAGAATTTGGCTGAATTTTACTGAAAACTCGAAAATCAGCTTTTGGTTATAAAAATGTTTGCTGTTGGTCTCTTCTCCCAAGCACAAGTGACAGGACAAGAGGAAATGGCCTCAAGGGGAGGTTCAGATTGGATATTAGGAAAAAATTCTTCACGAAAGGGCTGTCGGGCATTGGAACAGGCTGCCCAGGGCAGAGGTGGAGTCACCATCCCTGGAGGGCTTTAAAAGGCATTTAGACGAGGTTCTTAGGGACATGGTTTAGTGATAGAGTTAGGTTATGGTTGAACTCTGATCCTGAGGGTCTCTTCCAACTGAAATGATTCTATGATTATGCATCCCATAATATATTGGATCTGCACTATATCCCTGCAATGAGGTGTTGTCCCACAGCAGAAGACTAAAAGTATTAGAGTTATGTTGGGATTTTTTTCCTGTAATCATTACCCTTTTGTGATTCAGACAAATAAACCAGGATATGAAAGCCACATTGTCATCCTACTGACTCTAGTGGAGCCATATTCCTTCTTCTCCTTATAGAAAAGCACCCAAAATACGGGGATGGGGGTGGGCTGTTGCTTGCAAGTACTGATATTTTTAAGCCAGGTTAATGCATTACACACTAGAAAAAAAATTCAGGCCCATTTTCAGCACACACAGAATTAAAATGGCTGGGTTGCAAACTGCTCAGGAAAGGATTTAGAACAAGAAGTGCTGACATAATGATAGCGGGGACGGCTGAGATGCACCAAAACCTCCCTGCAGAGCAGTGGGGGACCTGGAGCCGGTGCTGTAACAGAAAGTGTCGTCCCCATTTGAAATCTGCTGTTCTTTCCCCTTGGAGATTCTGCGAAGCATTACACCCCAGGTGTGCTGGTGATTTTTTTCCTTCCTATTCAGTGTATTTTATCTGGTAGGGCTGCTCTGTAATTTTCTGTTTGCTCTGGTAATAGCAATTCTACCGCCCATGCTTCTGAATTCCTGTGCTAACTTGCAGGCTGTTTAACCTCTGCTATTGCTGGGGTCACGTGCGAGGGACAGAAATTACCTTTGGGAGAGGGAAACTACAGGAAGGTTTACTTTTAGAGTTACCTAGAGTTTGCAGGATGATAGTAATAGGTGCCTATTGGCAATAAAATCAGCGCATGATATTCTGCCCTCAGGAACATGTGTGTCTTTACAGGGAAGCTGGCAAGACCTTTGTTCAATCTGATAGTCTAGGGGGATGAGTAAATGCCTTTTCTTACACTTAGTTTATGTACTAAGTGGCCCCGTGGAAGGAGAAGACAGTGGTTGCCACTGGATACTCGTATGTGTTAACAGTTACCAAACACAAATACCTGCTGTTAGCCCTGTCTTTCAGTTGAATAAGTAATAAATTTCAGATACCAAGAGATCTTTGCTTAATATATAAATAACTGTTCATAAAAGTTGGCTTCCTAAATGAAGTAACAGTGCTCATAACTTTTCTGGTTTATGCACTGTATGCTCAGCATGCAGGCAACCTCATGTCTTGGAGCCTAAGGGCTGGAACAGCATCTCCCGTCGTGCTACCCTGCACCTGGTGGTAATGGTGAAATTACAGCAGTGTCTAACGTGTCCCTACATTCTAGCACTCCTCTAGAAAAAGCAGCATTTAATGGACTCTGGCTTGCTGTTAATGCTTTTTAATCCTTTGTGGTTCCCATCCTAACTCCTCATCGTTGTACTTCCAGCGAAGGTTGTGCACTAGGTGAGGACAAGCGCTAATTAATTTGAGTGCTTTGATATTTAAAGCAAGTGAGAAGTCTAGGTATCTGAAAATACCATATATGGCTCCCAGCCCCAGCTCTGCATACCTCTGAGTGTTGTTTTTTTCTTTTTAGGTAGACAAAATATGGATCTGAATATATGGATCTGATTTTTTTTTTTTTTTTTTTTTTTTTTTTTTTAATTATTGTGTCCTTGCTTTTAAAAAGGCTGAGTTGGTTCAGAGGACGTTTTATAGCCTTATGCGATCTTTCATTAGCCAAATGCACTCCTGTGAATGTTACAGGAATTCGGAAGTATTTTAAAATATAAAGCACACGAGAGCATAACCTGTGCATGTGCAAAGCTTAGTGCTGAGCAGTGCTGAGTGTGAAGTAATGAGGAGGTTCATTTTTGATTACAAGAAGAAGACATCCCATGCACAGAAGTTGTAAAGGGTGGGAGAGAACTAAAGGAATAACTAGCAGAAACAAGCCAGCACCCGTGCATCAGAGCTGTAAAGGGCTCTACTGCGGGCATTAAGTGGAAGGCGAGGGCAGCGCTGCCTGGCAGCTTTTCTGAACAGCAGACACTGCATGACACCCGCTGCCAGGACAGCAGAGCAAGGCAAGGAAAGAAGAAAGTAAACACAATTGAGCCATGCTCTCTGCTGGGCCGTGTCTGTGTGCAGACTCTTTAAACAAAGCTTGCTTTTGGAGATTTTGGTTAGCAGGAGGAGACTAAAACCAAACATCTGTCCTGCTTTTACATAAAAATGAGCATGGAAGAAACAACTCCGGGCATTAAAATGTGCAAATGGGAGCTTCAGGGCTCCCTTTTGGAGGGTACCAGGGCGGAACTAAATACTCTCCATTGCCCGAGTTGAAACATAGAACTGTTCACACACAATGTGCCAGGCATCTACTGAGTATAACTCCAGAAATTCCCACCTCGGGATAATGCCGGGGGGGAAAGAAAATGAAATTGAGCCAAAAATTGTGTTCTCAAGAGTCCCTTTGAGGTTTGCCTTTTATGTTTTGTTTTATTCTTATCTTCGGGCTCAAGTACTGCACACACTCGTTGTGTTGCTACAGATGTTTTACGTCCTAAGTTAAATGTCTGTTGTGGGACCTGAACAAATGAAGGAGCGGCACATCTATGGGGTTATCTGAAGTTAGTTTTTACATGCAACTATAACTCAAAGGAAGAGGTTTCCTCTCTTTTGTTAGGAAGACTGGAAATAAAATGACATGGTCTTTGTGACCAGGGTAGGTAGTTAAAGTACTGTCTCTGAGTGGTAGAGCTCATCGCTCCAGAGTCATCTTCTGCAAACTTGCAGGTTCACTGAGTCCATCAACAGCCTTCAGGCTCCTTCAACACAGGTGTTGTTATAAAGCTCTGTGATTGCACACCTCCAGTTACGGAATAATCCGAGATCTTACAGCATTGACAGAGGATGTTCCTTAGTCTTTTTCAAAAAGTCTGCCATAGCTTCACAGGCCAGTTTTGCATCGGGAAGAACATCCAGCAGCTGAGACATCTCTGCTGGGAACCAGGAGGATTTCTCATGGTAACGAATTCTGGCAAAAGTAGTAATAGAGAAGGGTGATCCCAGGAAGGAAAGCTTATTTGTGGTATGGAAAGGAAAACTCAAGTGTGTCTCATAACCATACTGATGTCTGTGGTAGGGGCCATTTCAGGATGTCTCCTTTAGCCGATACTGTATATCTATATGTTGGCCACTAGAAAACGAAGCCGTTAGAGATGAAGAGTTGGGCTAGAGTGGATTTTGTCCACTTCTTTACTCCGCCACTTGAAACCAATCTGTCGTTTTGGAACCCAGGATTTCTTGCTTGTATGCTTTGGTTTATTTCTGATTATGAAATCATATTTGTATTTGAAGGATACAAAACATTGTGTCGTGTGAACTTCTCAACTTTTTTGCTTTCATTTTCATTTGGCTTGTGAACATGACATACTGGTTATACACGGTTTGTGAATTCAGAGTCCTTTTCTATTCTCATTCTTCTCTGTACATATGCTTTCCCTCAGCCCCCTTTAGAGTCTCATTAAATTGGTATGAGTATCTGAGAGACAGATAGATAAATATAGAATAAATCCTTCTTGTCCTTTTTCTTCTTTTCCAGGAAAGTTTGTAATGTCGTGGAAGTAGATTTATGGTTAAAGAAAGTACCTGTTTGATGACTACTCAGTGCAACTTAAATTTTAGTATTGCCAGATGAGTGATGCTTTTGTGATATTTGCAAGCTCTGCTTTATAGGGTTTGCATGGCAAATTGAGAGAATCAGAGGCTGGTTTTCTGTGATGAGTTTTTTGAATCACAATGCCGCAAGAGGAGGGTGGGTTATAATGCTGAACCTGACGCTGTTAAGATCTGAGACAGTTAAAGTAAAAAAATTAAATCCATAGCTTGTTGGAGTTGTACAAAGGGATTTCTTGTACTGTTCATGTAAATCTGAAGCATTTCAGTAAGTGAGGAATATTGGTGTAAAGAAACAAAACACCCTTATAAAAGTAAGCCTTCACAGAGGACATTCACAGGCTGTAAAGATGAATGCAGTAAAAATATTGAGAGGTTCACTGATACTGTAATGAACTGACTGGCTCCTTGCTGAATATTGTACTCCCTCAAATTCAAGATATAATCAATAAGGGTCTTAGAAGCTTCAGAGTATATCAGGAAAAAATAAAAGGCACGGTCAGAGGTGCCTGTTGCTGTGCATTGGCTGTATACAAGCTCTGGCTTGAGAGCAGAGGAGCGATATTGGCATGTTTATGGCTCTTTTGATCTACTGCGCATTTTGCAGAAGATGATGAGGTGGGTGCTAAGAGGGAATACACTTGGACGGATATGTTTCATCAGCCCTGGAAACCCAGCAGTGACCACTGGGTAGCTGCCATGCCAAAGAATATAATATCCTTATAGGCAAGTATTACTGCTTGTACACCACATCAAAATAGTGACATGGCAAGGTGAAACAATGTATTATAGTCTATAGGTGGTCCCATACAGCTGCAATATAAGGCCGTATTGCATTACTGAGCTGATTATGGCCTAATGGGGCCATTGATTTTGGTGCGAAGGATCAGATTTGATGCTTCTTGGCATCACAGTGCAATCCTTTGTTTTAGCCATCCTGATAAAACAATGGCTCTGTCTGATGCAGAAGCAATAAGAAAATAGCATGAGACTCATGGGAGGTCCAGCATCGCGGCTTTAGTGTAGCACATTTGTTTTTTCAAAGCTCTCTGAAAATGTTTCCTTGCCCTTTAGGATTTTCTTTGTCCTGGAACAATATTTCCAAGTACATATTTAAAATATAACTTGGGATTAATAGTAATTGGACAAGGGGTTTAGATTTAGCTAGCTACTTTCACTCCTGGTGCAATAAAAAATTGAAAAGCCTTTGAAGTGAAGATATGCAATTGGCTGTGTGTGCATTCCAGTTTTGTTTTGTGCCTTTCACAAGTTCATATATCTAATAAATGGATCTTCTGTGTGAGCAACTTAGCATTTGCTTCCTAAGACAATGAACAATAACTAAATCCATGTCTGGTCTTTGTCAGACATTATTACAAATTATGAGAGCCAGACAGAAGTTTATTACCTTAGTGGTGTTCTCTTCCACAAATTAGGTTCTTGGAACATCCAGCTAGCTCAATATCGTAGATCCATTAATCACAATTAGACTGCTGTGCTGGGCAAAGTTAAGTCGCTGACTTAATTGACTCCCAGAGTATATTGGGGGTCTCGGGTGAGGACAACTCCAGACCGGTCGGGAGCATCGCTGTGTGTGCCTGTGACAGGAGGCACAGACAAGGACGCTCCGCTTTGCTCTCGCTCCTCAGGTAAGATACAGGCAGGAGCAGGAGACTTTTTTTCATCAAGCAAAGAAAATGGTAAGGATGATTTCAGATTCTAGCTGAGGCTGAAGTACCCTTTTAAACTATTTTCCCGAGTGCAACCAAATAGGCTCCTACCTGGGGTATTTTCGCTAAGTGCTTGTCTATATATAGGATGAATTGGAGTGTACAGATTGAGCTTAGTCTAGCACTTCACTTGAAGACGTGCTTATCCTTACACATACGATTATACTCACTGACTTTTGTCCTTCCTGACTCGGCTGCACGTTGCCACGTAAGCCTGGGGAATCACATAATCTGGTTTTTTTGCTTCAGTCTCCTCAGTTGTTGAAGAAAATGGCTCTTAAGACTTTATTACTATTATTGCTATTAAGAGGAAATGAAATCTACGTATCTTTTGGGTGCTTTGGTGTGTCACAGCCAGATGGCTGACCCCCTAGAGGGACTGAATCTGTGATAACTGGGGCTAAATCTGTCTCAGTTATTTTCTTTATCAGCACCATATTTTACATGCCTGTTTGTGATGCATGGACCATGCTCTGATGTGCATATAATTTGAAAGTGTATTTCCTGTGCCAAGTGTTTTTTATTGAAAAGCTTGTGCACAAAACACTTTTTAGAAGTTGGCACTTGGAAAATTCTTCCTTTATGTTATTGTCTGCAAAATCAGTGTGTATAGAAGAAGCACAGGGATTAGACAGGTTTATTCCCTTCTCATTGTGAAGACATGCTTAAAGGCTGCCTTCTGAGAGGTCCGCTGCCACATGTAAGCCAAATTACTGCATTCTCTCATATACTGTTTATTCTGCAGTGCTCTCCCCATGGACATGCAACTGGGTACTCATCAGGGCAGGAAAGGAGTGTTGGATTTGAAACATGATGTTTCCTGTTTCCTTTTGTTTAGACACATAGTTCCAAAGCTGTTTCTTTTGTGAGTGCTATCTTTTCTCCTTTCCTCAAACATCCTTGGTTGTTTTATACGGCCGGGGTGAATTTCTCGCCTCTTGCCTTTCTGACCCATGGGAGAAAAATCCAAATAATTTTTTTGTATTAATCTTTGGAAAACAGGCCAAAGTAATAGGAAAAAAAAAAAGGATAGTAAAAAGCATCTGCCCAGTGGAGGACTTGGAGCAGCAGCCTGTCACTTATTGAGAAATGAGTCAGCAGTGATAAATTCTCAAAGTGTGTTGCAAAGCTTAATCAGGTTGGGTTTAGCTGCCTCTGGCATGTTTTTATGCTGCGCCAAGTGCCCAGGAACCCCCAGGAAGGGGGGGGAAAGGCTGTGGGTGAAGGCACTGGTGGCAGTGGGGAACCAGTTGTCTTTTTGAGTGGATGAGCTCTGTCACCACCCCTGCTCTTGGCTGCCCTGTGCTGTGTCCAGCAGCAATTCACAGGGAGTTTGGAGCTGTTGGTAACTATAGCTCTGAAGCACGCCAAGCTGCTTCCTCTTCGCTATTTCAGATTAAACTGAAAATTGCAGCAGTGGTTGGGGAAGGCTTGTTGCATTTCCCCCATCTGCTCGTTCCCTACGTATCATGGCAGGCTGATGCTTTGCCACCCTATCTGCCACCCACATACTTAGTTGCAGAAAACAACACGGGCGAGTTCGTGGTGCAAATACGATTTACTGATTCATTTTCCATTTCACTGACATTTGAGATCATTGACTTGTTCCCCAAACTGTCTGTACACAGTCCCATTGAAACACTTGTCTGTATGGGGAAGGGAAGCTGAGAGGTTCACAACTGCTTAGCAGGTGTTCATGCATCAATAATGGGTACCAGGGAAACTTCCATACCAGCAACGGTTTTTGGGAGATTTGGATTTTTGGGGGTTTTTTAAGTTGTCAACATACAGGAGACTATTCTCCATCCTTGGCTGAAAGTTATAAAACTAGATAGGTCTGGAATTTGAATCAGCAACTGTAGGGAATTCAGGTGTTTTCATGTCTACTCCTTAAGCATGTATTTGGGCTGTGGGTGTTCATGATGGAGATGAGCAGCTCCAGACACTAAGTTCAGTGAAACAGCAGAGAAGCATTGTGCCACAAACCTGGGCAACTAGAGAAATGTTTGCGAACAGTTGCTGTCCTCATGATCCCTGCAGACCTTGGGATGTTGTAAGGAAGAAGAACGTGTGACAAAGTGCTGTGGTATGAACATCTTAGCACTGTCAGGGAGCACAGCAGTATCACAGCTGTAGCAGAGGAGACACACACATGTACCACTCCAGCCTTTCTTGCAGCAGCAAGATAAAATTCATCTCTGAACCACTCACGTGTTTCACAATTCATTGTTTTCACTTAACGTGTTGCAGTGAATAATGGTCAGTGTACTATTGTGCTTCTGGCTTGCTAAGCTTGTTGTGAGGGTGTTGCTGTAATTTTCCACATTAGGTTCAGTTTCCATGATTTGTTCAGTGATCTTCCTAAATGTACAGGTCCTGATTTCCTAATGTGCTGCTGAGCAATCACAACATCAGTGGGAGTACAGAGGACTTGCAGGTAGACAGCAGCATGACTGAAACTATAGTCCGTAAAGTTACTTTATTATGAATCCATTAAGGATTTTGCAGTTTAGTGAGTCACTTTTTGATGTTTGGGGAGATTTACGTGACGCTTAAAATGTGCTGTCTCTTATTCAAATGTGATAGAGGTGAATAGAGAGGAATAGAAATGCAGAGGATGCTTGGGCCGTGTCTGTCACATACAACCCCAGTGTTGACATGGACATTAAAACAGTGACACCTCTCTGAAAATGGGCTCGCTGTTTAGTTATTCAAGGTGAAAGGCTGCACAACTTAAATCCCTGTGAAACTTGTCCTTGTAGATACGATATTGTCTGATACATGCTTCCTGCATTCGGTGGGGCAGCGTTTATGGGAGGCTTTGCAGCTTGCAGGATATTATTTTGTTGTGGCTCTTAACACTGTGCCCCAGGCTCCACTAAATAGACAACCTCATTAAAAGAGAAATAGCGATAGTAAAGCAGTGACTTTCTCATGCCATCTAACTCACATATTTGACATGATTGCTGGACCCTCCAAGTACTTAATTGATTGACTTAATTGATTTAGTGGCACTGGAGGCTACAGCATGGAAATAAAGGGGCAAGATGAGGATAAGGGGTGAAAAAATTTATGATAGGTGCCAAGCAGCCTGAGGAAAATTAGAAACGCTACAGATCTCAGAGGCAGCTAAATCAATTCAATGTGATGTACAGGGAGCAACCTGGGGGAAGAGGAGAAGCAGGGGGTAGGATGGAAAAAAGGAGAGAAAATAATGGCTGGTGGGAGAGACCGGAGCAAACTTAAGGGGGAGAGGGAGGATGGCAGCCTTGGTGAATGGGGGTGTTTCGGACTTCTTTAACACCGGGAGAAAGCTTTCTAGTGTCTGAATAAAATATAATCATGACATCACGTTTAGCCTAAAAAGAAGGACTTGTGCATTACAGGACTGTTTTAGTTATCCATTGTGAAACGTTATCTGTGCTTTCATTTAAACGCCTCAATGTTTGCAACAGTGATTAGAGTCACAGGAGACCTAAAATAATTTGGAGGCTATGTACTGTGGATTTTTTTAACAACTGAAGCTTAAATGTTAATTTACTTTCTAATCTGTGCAATATTTAATTGACTGTATTGAACTATAATATAAATTAAGTCTTGTCTATAATTTGTTCTGTCCTACTGCAGCCCTCCAAAACAATTTGATACCTCACTTATGAATTGGTAAATGGCTCGTAGCAGCACTCAGCAAAGATACAGTAAAAACATCAAATAGTGTGTGATGGAACCCATCGGCATGGGCATATAGGGGTGTCATATGAAAAAATTCTTTTATGTGCTTCTGACCTACTAGAGACAGGATGAAGTCATGGGAAAACCTTGAAGATATGTAAAAAAACACCGTAGGGGGCAGATTGCTTGTGAATGTTGACTGTTGAGCACTGAGCAGCAGTTCTGCTAGAAGCAATCTTCTGTGGCTTCTGTCTCTTTTCATTTCAGAACTGTTTATATCAGGTATCTCAAGGGGGTGGCTACATGTGAGCGGTTACAAACTGAGGGAAAGGTGCCATTTCTGTTGGATTGTCTCATTTTGTGGGACAGATTAATCTGTGAGAATGCACCAGGTGCAAATCTAATCAGAACATGCAAAGACCTTGTATTTATAGGTAGTCTGAGTTCTGGGTTTCTGTTGGATGGCTGGATGAGACGGTGTTTCTCCCTGTGCTGTCCCTTCTGCTGTCCTGTGCTCTCCCGCATGTCTCGCTGCTGTGAAGGGCTGTGCAGGGTATCAGGCTGATCCTTAGAACACAGATTTACAGAAAAGGTGCAGTTCTGGTCTTGCATTTTGTCATGGTAAATCTCTACTGATTGCAACAGGAGTCTCATTTCTGCTTTACGATGAGCAAAGAATCAGGCATTCCTTAAATAATAATTGGAATCAAGCATTGGAATGCGTAGAAGGGACACATTAGATCAAGGCTGTGAAAATAGAGGTTTGAAGGAATGCTTGTAGCTACATTTGAGTACAGATGTGTGTATGCAACATCGCATTTCATGTGTATGTTCCAACTCAGCATCCCTCAAACAAATGAAAAACTCTTGCTAAACACTCCATACCATAAAATATGTGAAAGGATAATGTTGCAGTCACCTTTACTTAATTTGTACATCTATTGATACAGTATGTAAAATATCATAACCATTAAAAATGTAATGATTTTTGAACGGTTAATGAGGGTTCCCAAATAAATTGGAGTGTCTCCATCTGCTGTCTTACATTGTGGGTGATACTTTTCCATGGTAGAGTGATCTTCAAATTTAATTCCATGAGGAAGAAATCTGATCACAGTTTAATTTCAGTGCAAAACGCTGTCTTGCAATCAATAAAGCAATGTCAAAGAACTTTGATTTAATAGAAGCCAGAGATGATGCTCCCTGTCATATGCAGAATAGAGAGATGGGAACATTTCATTCCATTGTAACAGATAGCATGCAACTTGGTTTTCAGAAAAACCTAATAAATCAATATCCCTGTATTATCTAAGTAAGATCTCATCATTAATTTTAAACGCTTAACACATTGGGAGAGTCTGAAGCGCACCTTCAGCTCAGCCACGTTCAGCCCGAAGTCAATGGCAACACTTCCATTTTCCTGCGAGCAAGCAATCTCGATGTTGGGAAGTTAGGAATCATTTACTGTGAAATGAAAGTAAAAAATATCCACCCTTTTGTTTCATATGTAGTTGTCTGTCTCTTATGTGCTGCCTCTCCTTTTAAATTTCAATCCGTGTTCTCCTGAAGTCTCATCGCTTGTCACTTGCCCTGCATGCACTCAGCCTTTTTGCTTCTACACATGCACATCTTCTCCAATTTTGAATTTTAAAATGTTTTTTCAACCTCCAAAAATAACGGGTTGTTTAGAGATTGCCTGGATACCATGCTGATTTTCAAAATGTGCTTTTCTCCAAACCAGCAGGAGTCTGGACCTCAAAAGAATTCTTCATGAAGCTTTGCCTGCTCTCAGAAATAGCATTATCCCTAGATGATAAAAGAGCAGGTCAATATATCAGAAGGTAGAAATCCAAACTAATAGATTGGTTTAGATAAACTTTTCAAGGACATTATTTTAAGTAGAAATATTTAAATATTATTTTGGTAATAAAATACTACTTAGTCTAAAGTGACAAAGCTGCTGACACTCCAGGACATGTCTCTAGGAGTCTCAGATTCATGTCCCCACTCTGGGGAGAGTTTTGCTCATGCATTTAAAACAAAATTGAGTCTTTTTGTTATTACAGTTAACCAAAGTGGGATTTTAAATTAAATGTCAACTGTTGCCTTTAGCATTGTTTTCAAGTTAGGTAATTGCATTTCCATGAATTTTCTGGGAAAAATACATTTGTGGAGTTCTGCTACTGCTTTAAATGGAATATGCCTTGCTGGCTGATGGGAAGTGTTGCAGAGGTGAAGCAAGTCTGGTGCTGGTTCTTACCAAGGTTGGATATCTCAGCTCTGGCTCTGCAGCCCCTGCACATCTGTCTGTACCCGGGCTCACTCTGTATGAAGCTACAGCTGCTGCTGCTGCTTTTATATACCCACAAATATTGGTTCCATACCTAGGATGCTATGTAGGTAGTAACCAGATAGCATGGTATTTTCTGTTGAATTGTATCTCATCAAAAGATACAAAAAAAATATTCAGCTGAAGATTTTAGTCAAATTATTAAAGCAAGTCAAGTTTGGCTAGATTATGAAAAGAGAATAATCTTAGAGAGTTCAAATATTAATTGATTTTGATACCAGGTTATGTATGTTTGTTGTAATTCCATGGGGCTATTGAGATCCAGATAAAGCATTGATGAGAAAGAAATCGTACAGCTTTTTAATGGAACATTTTGATGGATATTTCTTACCGTGGTTTGTTTTTTTTTAATAGCTATTACAGCACCACCATGCAGTTCATGAAATTTCATACATCGCAAAGGATATCACAGACCATCGAGCGTTTGGATATGTATGTGGAAAGGAGGGAAATCACAGATTTGTGGCAATAAAAACAGCCCAGGCGGTAAGTATCAGATGACTGTCATTTTGTACAGCGCAACTCAATAGAAAAGCTGAGTTCATAAGAAGCAGTTCAAGAGGCCAATACAAGATTGTTTATGTGCTAGAGTTGTCACAAGAGTCTGCTTAGATGTTCTTAAATAGAAAATTAATGAAAACAGCTTGGGAAAAAGGGAATGTTTTTCACTCTTTCTGACTTTTCATGATGTATATTTTTTTTTTTATATAATCAGTTACTGTTTTCCTTTCCAACTAAACTAGCCTGGAAACAAATAGGTTTGTTTATATCCCTATACTCATCTAAGTAGAAAATAATAAATACCAAAGAGCTACTTTGCATATAGTCTACTGTAATTTCATTGTATGAGAAACCGATAATATATATGGTTTTATATTCATATATACCTTTTATACTCGTAACACCTTTTATATTCATAATTATAATTAATTTGCAACTATAGTTTGGTAGAAATTAACCTGAGCCTGGATGCTAAGGTAGAAATTAAATGTGGATGCAGTTCTCTCTGATTGTGGAGATGCTGTAACTGCTCTATCAGTAGGATGGGATAAGAGGAGTATATTTCCCATATAGAAACTCTCTTTCCTTTTTTTGCTTCTGTAGGCTGAGCCTGTAATTCTGGACTTGCGAGACCTGTTTCAGCTCATCTATGAACTGAAACAAAGGGAAGAAATGGAAAAAAAGGCACAAAAGGACAAACAGTGTGAACAAGCGGTATACCAGGTACACGCATAAGCTTAGACTACTGCCAAGAAAAAATGTGGTTTGGCGTATCCCCCAAAAGTTGCTCCAAAGAGGCACTGAGCATCCTCAGCATTTCTTAACAGCAATGGGTTTGACTGGTGCTAGCTTCAAATGGACAAATAGGAACGCAACAGCCATCGTGAGCTCAGAAGTAGGATTAAACAGTGATGAAAGCGATCACTTGGGGCATGATGAATGCGTTTAGCTACTGGAAATGTTCTGTTCATTTCCCCCATATTGTTTCTTCTAATGCAGAAGGAAAGTTTTAATGGTCAGTGTGTTGTAAGTCAGGTTTTAACAGTCTTATAATTTAGGGAAGATTCAACATACTTCTGAATGCGTGTATTGGAATCAAATCGAATAAGGTGCAGATTGTTAAACTTGGATGAAACTTAATAAAGTTACTTTGAACAATAATGTGACTTTATCTGTATGCTAAAGAATGAAAACTATATACCTACCTGCCCAGTTTACTTATTTCTTTGCTGTCCTTCAATTTCTGAGTACAGTTCTTTTATCTCTACTGTTTATGTTCTTTGCTTTTACTGCCTGTCCTCTTACTTTGCTGTAGACAATTTTGGAAGAAGATGTAGAAGATCCTGTATACCAGGTAATTTCTGAAGCTGTATGGCCTTGGAGTTTCAGAAATGATTAGATAACATATTATCTTCAAACACAGCCAAAACTTTTAGCAAGATGTTTTGAAATTTACTGACAGAGGTCTTATGAGAAATTTGCAAATTTTTACGGAAAGTAGAATATTTAGAGATAAAGCTGTAAGTCCTGGCACAGTATATCTGTATGGAATAGAATATTTCAGTTATAGAATATATCAGGTTAAATATTTTGTAAATATTTCCTAAAATGTGGCTTGTGATTCCAGATTTTAAGTTCCAAATGAGATTTGGCATCACTTTTTAATATAAACTCCAACTAAAAAGGGAATGACTTTGAGAATAAAAACAATAACATCTTGTTCCAATAGTAATAAATTGACATTTTGGGTTTGGCTTCTATGGGGCCGGAATTTAATTCAGAGGGTGAATATTTGGAATAAAAAAAACAACAGTGGAATTGATGTTGTAACACATTCCCTTGTTGCCATTTGGGCTGTGGTTTAATAAGAGATCTGAAATTTAAGTCTTGTTTTATCCAAGCAAAATGTCTGGGAGCGAAGGTGATTATCAGAAAGATGTCAATATATTCATGTCCAATATCCTATTAAGTGTGAAGAAGAAAAAGATGTAATTTTGCTCTCCTGTTTTTGTGCTGAAACAAAATAGATGATAGTTTACCTTTTCTTTCCTGGAGATTTTGTGTTCTTCCACTTAGGCATGTCAGTGGGAGGCACACCAAAAGAAACTGATTCAACCATTAGTGAATGTTGAACAGTGCCTAAGGTGCAGCAAGAAAGATGATAAGAATTAGGATGCCCTAAATTACTGTTCGGCTTTTGTAATGTCAGGAGTTTTACTTTGTGCTCTTCACAATAAAGCAAGAACCTGAAAAGTGTTGTGACAGCCTTTTGCATGTGGCCTGTTACATGAGCACCAGCCTATTCTTCCAGTTCAAATTTAGCTTTTTTTATTCATAGATAATAAATATATGTGGAAATAATTGCCATTATGTAAAAGAGGCAACATTCACGTTGACTTCAGAAAATTAATATTGGGCCACAGGCGGTCTCCCTAGTGAGTAAGAATTAGGAAGTTGCTCTAATGATCATTAGGGGAGATTTAGGTCTATTCACTGCTGGTTTATGAAATATGAAACAGCCTTACTCTGCGCTTTCCAACAAATGGGTTGTCCTGCTGCCAGCCTGTACTTTGAACTTGTTTCTTTAATGCCTGCCTATGTTTTTACGTGGAATTCCAAATCGCCTTTTTCCCTTCTGTTTCATCTCTGACTTTTCCTCTCTGGCGGCTGGTGTCATAGTACATTGTGTTTGAGGCTGGACACGAGCCAATCCGTGAGCCTGAAACGGAAGAAAACATTTATCAGGTATAAAATCGCTAACTTCGGTGTTTTCATTGCAACAATTGCAAGCATTTAGTAAAGTACATTTCATATATAGTTCACTTTTATTAGTTCTCATTCATCACGAAAATGTCTGACATTTCATTCTGATGACATGAATAATCTGCCAGGCTTGGTGTGATTTTTCTGTTGTTTGTCATTTCAGCTTCTGCAAATTTTATTAACTTTGTCAACTAATGAAAGGTCTTAAACTTTTGAGTACACCATATAAGGTGATGAATAGTGAATTCTGTTTTTTTCTGTTAATTTTTTGAAACACCTATTCTAAAAAATGGATAGTGAAATCTGATAGAGGGCAGACCATCCAAGCAGTTCTTAGAAGGACATTTTGATGGTACTGTTCTTCTTTCTGGCTAACCAAGGAAATAACTGAGCAACAAACCTAAGAGCTCTCAGTGGATATCCCCCAGACTGGGGAAAATATTTTCTGAGTGTATATGTTATGTTAGAGCCCAAGCTTGCATTCTTCACGCTGACAAAAATTGCATTGAAAGCAATATAAAATAATCTTTTGTCATGCAGTTTATCCTCAAGGGATCGATACAGGGTTTATTAAAATATAATGTACTTCATTTTGTATCATATACCAGAGGCAAATGTGGAGACAGAAATCTCTGTATGCTGTAAAAATTGTGATTTGAGGAAATCATTTAGTATGGAGGGGCAGGAGACTCAAGCAGTGATTAAGCATTTCCTCTAGCTGTACTATAAGTTGATCTGCTAATAGGAAAAGCTTTTATAATTTAGAGAAAGCAAGGATAGAATGGAAGGAAAAAAAAATGAAAAGGTTTTTTTTAAGTAATAGAAAAGGTAGGAAGATAATAAAGAAAGAAAGAAAAAAGAAAAAAAAAAAAGGTAGAATAGCTGGAAGCCAAAATAGAAGCAAAAGGGAAATGCAAGTTAAACATTAGAAAATAACCATCTTATAGACCCCCATCACAGGGTTATTAAGATGAGATTCGCTTAACCTTGTTCTGTTGATTTTCTGGCACTCCACTGCACACACTAAGAATGTGCATCTTTCTGCATCTCTAGACCAAGACATGCAAAACTCTCAAGGTGAGAGTGTGCCTAAGGTGGAAAATTTTCTACCGCATAGTGTTGAAAGTTTTACTGTCTTCAGGAAAGTATCTGTTAAAAAATTACTACTCTATGTAATAGTACTATGTTTTTATGCTAGAAGCAAAAATCTCGTGGCAACTACATTCAGGCCAAAGTGTTCTGATTGTTGTTCATGGAAGTGCAGAGCTTTTAGTGATGTTTTAGAGAAGAACCTGTAGAACCAGGCAAAATGGGGTCATCGCTGCCAGTGTTTGGAGAACTTAGAGCAAATTCTGGTGGGGAGGAAAGAAGTAGGAAATGTGTTCTGAGGAATGGCCTAAAAAACAGGAGGACTCTCTGGGAATTTGCTTTTTCTTAAAATGGGGATAGAAGATTTTGAGCATATAGTGAGGTCTTGTCTCATCTCAAGGTGATGCTGTTACTGTCTTGGAAGTCACCAGAGAATTGTTCAGGGCTTCATATGGCAATGCCTGCATGTGATGAAGTTTTTTTCTCCTGCATTGAGGCGCAGAATATACTTGTGATAGATACTCTCAGTATAGGCAATCTAGCATTGTCCTTCTCTGTATCTGCTACAGGCAACACCCTGAATACAGCAAACATTGAGATGAGGGAGTTATGAGTCTTTTTCTATTATCTATTGTAAATTACAGATGCTGAAGTATCGCTACCATAGACCTGCCCAGAGCCGTGAGCTTCCGAGTTCCCATGGCCTTGGTGAGCTCTTGGCTTGCTGAAAATCAGTGGTTCTTACACTGGCAAAATTGGTTCTCTTACAAGATTTTGATGAACTCAACACCGTCCACTAAAAACTGAATTAGAAAAGGTCCTCTTTTTTCGTTTGCTTGTTTTTTTGTTTTAGTCTGGTGCAAATTGTTGCCAGCTCTATTATTTACTACAAATGCTTCCTTATAGTACACTTCAGTAAACATGCATCTCCGCAGTAACCTCATGCATCCTCACTTCAGCCTCACCAAATCTTTGTTGTGGTACTGCTCTGTTTTTTCAACCAAGAGCTGGTATGCAAAGAATTCACTTCTCCCTTGTTGGGAAGATTCCTACCCAGTGGGCAACTGGAGGTGGAAGATATGTACCAAAAGTGACAATTTCTATTTATTTTTAACATAGTAGAGGTCACAATTTTCTTTTTAGGCATTCTTTCTCTGTCTGTCACCTTTCTTTAATACATTACCCCAAAGTCTGTGTCTGTCTGCTCTTTTAATATTGTCTATATAATTTGCTCTAATATGTTAGTTAGGCAGGGACTTGATTGCCGAGCATGTGCCAATCCTCTCACCTAGTGTCAGATGTCTTAATACCATCTCCTTTCCTGCCTGTCGCCTTAGTGAGGTGGGAATGGGATTGTGATAGGTGGTTTTGTATCGTGTATGTAGCAGCACTGGCCTCTTTGAAGAGGCAAGTTCTGCTCCATGAGGAGTTGACAATCTGAGATGGGGGTTTCTGAGTTGCAGTGCTTGTATTGCCGGTAAGATACAAGTACATCAAAATGGATCACAGCCTGTCACAGAGACAGAGCTGTCAGCAGCAATAGTGCTGGTACCTCTTTGCTGATATTGCTAATCAAAGAAAAAACAGAAGAAATCACTTGCCAACCCCCAGTCTCAGTAGCAATGCAAAAAAAAGTGTGATGATGCATGGCAAGTAAAGACAACAAGACAACAGGCGGTATCAAGTCAGGAGAGAAAAATGTCTTTTGGAAAAGTTTCTCTGTCTTGATATTGAAAGTGAGGAGCTTTTCTCTAATGTATTTGTAAGCTGGAGTGTGAAGGAGAGATTGATAGTGCAGGGAAATGCTCATTCCACAATAAGCTGTGGACGGGCCTGTGCAAATTAGGATTACTCCATAGAAACGTTGGAAGGAGGAAGAGGAGAATGACTGAAGGGGAAGCTTTCCAGAGAGAAAGAGGAAAATGCAGCCTGATGAGTTTATAAATAGTTTATCTTACCACGGTTGTCCTCTTTTTATGAAGACTAAGCGTTCCTATGACTTACTAAATAGACCATTCTTGGTTTTTGTTCTTACACTGTCATGTAAAGCTCTCTCTTTGCAGGCTGTAATTTCCATGAAATTGAATTGTTCCACTGTTACCAGTTTCATGTACCTAATGTGATTTTAGTGGGTTTACGGGAAGTGGTCAGTACTTTGAGAAAACCAAGGCAAGCAAGTCATTCCTGGGATAGGAATAGAAGAGATCTTTTGAAAAGCTCATTCAGTTTCTGTGAGGGTTCTGTGCTCATGCTCTTGACAAACTCCTGCAGTGTGCACCAGATTAAAGATGAACGGTTTACCATAAAGACTTTGCTGTTTAAACATGGGCAAGAGAATGTTTGAACCATAGAAAGATTTTTCGATATGTTACACAGACTAAGAAATGATGGCACATCTCAGTAGATAAGTAACATTATTTCAGCTTCCCGTAAACCACTCCTACTCTAATATCAGAATTCTAAGATATTTAATGTCTTAGAAAGCAGAAATGGTAATTATTTTGTCATATCTGCAATATCATTTCTCTGACCTGTGAGGTTTCATTAATGTCTGAAATGTAATCTTCTTATGCTGAATGCCCTTGTTCAGTGGAAAAGTAGAACTGATTTACTTAGAGTATTTGTGCCAGTTTAGAGCATGTTTTTACTGTTCTTTTTGCTTGTGACGTTTACAGTAGACACTCAGTGCTTCTAAGAAGGAAAAGAAATATAATCTCAAAGTATAAATATGTAAACCAGCAGTCCTTGGGCAAGCAAAGCCCAGTATTACAAAGCGACTGAATTTACATGAACAGGTTATAAATGCCCAAGGTGTAAGTCGTGACTTGTTGACTCAACTAAAGACTCATCCAAATTTTTTAAGTGCATCATCCCCTGTCCATCTGAGGCTGTTGGCTTCAGCTCCCTGGCTGTGTCAGACTCTGTCAGGCCAATAAATCCTTAGTAAAAATTGCAGCATTGTACCCGAACATCGCTTAGAGCAGCCGCAGGGCCCGATCATGGCAGGGATACATGTTATGATGTTATGACTTTACTTGACTTAGATTATTAAATGAATTGGAAGGAAGAAATCTAACGCCATAGGCCAAACGTCTCTTTCCCTCAGATCAGTAGCTCTATTTGGGATCTCTGCCACGGAGGAAGATGACATACTGACCTGATCATGACTTCCATGTGCATCTTCAAACCCCCAAGTAAAATGAAAAAAGCAACCATTTAAGTAGGAAGCAGATTCAAGTGCACCTGGGCGTAATGCAACTGAAATTAACTGAGAATGAAAAATCTCGTTTCTGAACACTGCTGGGCTTGAGGATTTAAAAAATTCAGATAAATGTTTTATTTCTTCACTGTCTTCACTGTTAATGGCACTAGTTGGATGAAAATGGAACCATCCATTATTTCATTAGTATTAAATGACTATTCTTTATATAAATATCTGTTGCTGATGTTTTCATTTGCTGTTGCAGGTTCCTACCAGCCAGAAGAAGGAAGGTGTTTATGATGTGCCAAAAAGTCAACCTGTAAGTGTAAGTATCTTCCCTATTTATATGCAGTAAAGAACGTGTGTTTCTTAGCTTCTGTGACTTTCATTATTGTATGTAACGTTTGGAACATTCCTTGTGATGTGAATTTTATCAGTGATGTGTTACAGGTTGACTGGGTTGCTTTGGAGTAACCAGGGCTGTGCTGTCACTTATATCCATCTCATTCATTATTTAAATATCCTTTCTCTTTTCTGACTAATTTTTATGAAAGCCACCAGTTATAAATATGTTATCCGTGGTTAAGAGTTGACAGTGAGTCGTCTTGTTCATGCACAAATCATTGCTGCCTGGATTAGAAGGGTTCCTCTGTTACCAAATGTTGTGCAAGGTTTGTCACTCGGAGTGAGCATGGGCTGCATTTTCTCCCGTGTGCTCTGTCAGAGCCGTACTTTGTATATTGTGCTCCTTACAGCTTGGTTTAGTAGGACAAAAAGAGAGGCAAGGCCTGAGTAGAGCGGAGGTTAAGAGAAGTGGCATTGGGAAAAGGAATGTCAGAACATTATCTGTGACCTCTGTGGAGATTTTCTGCAGATCTAATGTCTACACCTCTCAGAAGATTTCCTGGTGAATTCGGTGTGCTGATAGGTAAAGATTTCTTAAGGAGCTTCAAATCAAATGTTACCAAAAAAATGAGAATTGGCATTAGAATTACTTTTCCATTGTTCGGGAAGAAAACCAACCAAACAAGTTATATCAAAATCCAACCTAACATACAGCATAGAAAAGCAATTCTTTTTCTAATAAAATCAACTTCTATGGCAGCTTAGTGAGAGCTGTGGAGTTGTAGGGCAGAGATACGTGCGATTGCCATTGGTTCCAACAGCTGTGGGGAAACTCTGAAAGGAACTACATCAAGATTAACTGTGCAAAAAGACCTCATTCAACAAATTCCCAAGTGGCAGAATATTTTCGGTATGTATTGCGTTGCTTTCCTGATTCTTGTGGGCTGTAATCAGCACAAGGATATTTCCTCCCAATATTGCTACATATTATTTCTGTAGTGCTCTAATGGTCAGTACAGACTCAGTTCTTTCTGTCCTGTGCCTTATATGGACAGCAGACTATTAAAAATAGGGTTGAGATGCTGTTGTGTCCGAATGTCTCTGTTCCCTTTCTATGTATTGGCATTTTGAGGAGGTGAAGCATTTATTCCCAGAATGCATAAGGAATGGGAACCAGTGGTTGAGAGAAGATGTCTTAGCAACAAGGCATGCCTTTGCTGAATGGCAGGTTATTCTCTTTAACATATTTTTTTTGCTATAGATACCTTGAGAAATTGCTTGATTATAGTGGCTACACAGAAAATTAGTATTTCTGAGGGTTTTTGAGGATGGAGAAAAATAAAGGAAAAGGTTAAGGATTTCAGCCTACTGTAAGCATGGGGAAAATGCCTGTACTGAGGAGAGAAGGAACCTCCTTTTGCATGAAGATGTGGGAACTTGCACAGCTTGGACTGAGCACAAAGACCAAAATGTCGAATAAAAAAAGATAAATGCTGGAGAGTGGCTGGTTGGGGGCCTGAATTGTGACAGTTCTGTGGTTTGCACAAACAAACAAAACTTGCCATAAATATTTCATGATAAGCCACTAGGAGGAGGGAGGCATCACAGTGTTGTCTGGGAAAATCTACTAAATAACTCATGTTGCATAACTAATTAAGGTATTTTTGGGCACGGAATAGCTGTAGATTTTCCCTCATTTCTCATATAGTTCAGTGTTATAGTTTTTCCACTGTACATTTCCTGAGACTTTTTTGTTATTTCTTCAGCGATGTTTCAAATTTACTCTGGGTATAGTATGTAATTTAGGTCATTGCAGTGTGATTGGGTGTACAATACACTTGCAATCATGTCTGCAGACACTTTGGTATTAGTCTGTCCTGGTAAAGAGCACGACTGTGAGATATAGGTCATATGGAACCTACTCTGTAATCATCAAATATATTTAAACTGTCATCTCCATGTAGCTGTTCGCAGACTTAATTTTGTTTTGTTGTTGTTATTTCATGGTTAAAGTCATTAGAGCTTTTTCTCCCAACAGCTGATGTACTTCAATGTGTGAAGAAAAAGGGTAGAGGAAGACATACGTAGCTGAGATGGTTTAATCTTTTTATTAGTATGTATTAAAAAAAAAAAGAAAACCAGCATTAGCTGTTAAAATTAGCAATTTAATATTCCACTGCCCATCTGATTTATTGCTTACCCATCCACATCTGAGACTCTCTGTCATTGAGACAATTGCCATAATTTTTATTTCAATTTATAGCTGTCATTATTATATAAACCTCTAAAATTCAATCTGAGGGCAAATAATCTAGCTCATCTACCTGGTTGAAACATAGAAGGACACTTTCTTTATTAGGAGATCTTGCTTTCATTAATTTCATAATGGATTAATAAAATGAGAAACTTTTTGTAGCTCCTAATGGGTTTCAGGCACCATGAATTCTCTCTCCTGACAATAAATACACCACTTAATGAAAACGCAGCAAGTTTTGCTCGAGTTCAAACTGAATTGCCGACGTTCCCTGGACAGAGATCGATTTTTTTTTTTTTTTTTTTTTTTTTTTTTTCTTCTGGTGTGTTCTCAGGCAAGTTATCTCTATTCTCCACACATAGAAGTGAGGGATACTGAAGCAGCCATCCAGGTGCCCTCCACCCTTGACTCTCTGTAGCCAGTGGAGAGAAATAGCAACTTCACGGGGAAATTCCTCCTGTTGCGTGAGGTGTCCCTCTCAGCTGGAAATAAATGTACATCTGGACATTGTTATTTTGTGCTGCAGAGGAACTTTAAATGACTTTCAGGTGTGGTAACTTCTAAATAGTTAAACTTAGGTGGGGTGAGATCTACCACTAATAGCCAGAATCCTTTTTGCAAAGGCTGCTTTGAACCTGAGAAGCATAATTCATACTGATTTTCAAAAAGATATAGCTTCCTAAGAAACCAGAACCATTTGGGCAAATATTTTTCTGTGTGCATGGGATCCCATCATGGCTGAAGGTGTGAAGCATCTTCATGCTGGTGCCATGAAGCAAAAGTATTCAGCATTCTATATGCATCAAGATAGCCAATGTACTTATACAATGCTGTGCCGTTGTGTGAGGCCATTTGTCAGAAAGTGTTGAAGTACTTTGTAGCGTGACTCCGCGTGATCACTGATATCGAGTAACATAAATACGGTGCAAATGAAGCGGAAAGGAATGAGTCTCAGATCTCAGAATTTGAACGTACCCACTGAACTCAATTATGAGTGGTGGCTGGTTGCCAAGTCCCTTCTCTGACACTGGGATGAAAAGATTGCTTACTTGGTATAATTTTTGTATTTCCCCATCTCCTTGCTGCATCCTTTCCTTGCAAATTTCCTTTGCTGGGCATGCAGCTCAGCTCCAAACACACTTTCCATGGTATCCAGTATCCTCCCAGTATCTCTCCCTTCGTCTATATCAACACACACTCCTTGTATTCATTCCTATTTTTCTCTCTGCTCCTTCCTTAGACCAGTTTTCGTACTCTTTGTTCACTGAGAATAGACATCTAGCCAGCAAAAGAAAGCATGCTTACCCCAAAGAGCTGTTAAGTGGTACAGGCTCCACTTAGAAATTGTGGTTCTGTATGTGAAATTAACTGTTTTTAAAAAGTGAAATGTTTAATGAGCTCTTTTTGTCATAATTCCCCATTGTCTCCCCATTATACATCCACATCAAGTTCTACCCGTCATGGTGTTTTCAGTAATCAGAGTCAGACTGTAAATACCCTTCGTGGAGGCTGTCAGTCATGTCACAATAAAACCTTCTCTTCTCATCAATATGTCTAAATTATCTGCTTACAATTTTATGAAGGCTTTCAAACAACTCGTCTTACTGCTGTATAAAGATTCAAGGCATTATAGCTGATGCCTTACAGTGCAGAGAGTCTTCTGGCTGGTACCAGCTATGTGGAAAATACTAAACCAGGGTGGAATGGACAGGGAGGAACTGGGCTGCCTCAGGGGCAAGGCATTGGGAGGAGCAGATGGAGTCGGGCTGGACTTGAGTCCACTCAGGTCTAGAAACCTGATCCTTCTGCCCGAACTAGGAAGCTGCATTTAGGAAAGCTCAGTTTTAATTCTGGCTGGGATGACAGTGCTGTTTGCAGGTCTGATTTGGTCAGAGGAGTTGTGCCTGGAGTCACCTGGAAGACACGGGCAGCCCTGGGCTCCACCAGCTCACACAGAAAGTTGATCCCTGGAGTAATGGCAAAATGTCTGGCGATAAAGTTGCTTAGAGCAGCTTTCCGGATAACTCTGAGCATCCTCTGCATAGTGAATTCTTTCTATGACACTTGGCCTGGAGAAGAGCTTTGTAACTCTGGCTTTTCCCTAATTTTGTATCAGTGGCTTTACAGAAACAGCTTGCAGACTGGTGACATTGACTTCAGCCTCCACAACCCAGTTTTCAGGATCAAATTTTCAAACGTAAGAAGAGTAGGAGTGCACAGGCCCAGTCTCTGACTATCTGTGCCTGCAAAGCCATCCATTTTTATTTACCTTTGCTAGAAGAGACACCTGTGTTCAAATGCCCTGCCTTAATTGCGCTTGATTAAACCCCACATACAAGGTTTAACATCATGATGCGAGACCTGCATTTTTAACAGACACAGGTAGTTGTTGCAAAGTTTGAAAATACATTAGTTTGCTACAATAATGTCTTGTGTCATGTGTTTCTTTGATGTTTTAGTGGGCTGCTGCTATTTTTTTTTTTAGAGAGAAGTGGATATACATAGTGGTATCTGTAGTGTAGACATTACACTAACTGTTCTGAGAAGATGCTGTGCAGCACTGGAAATACCTCTACTCCATGTGCGCCTCCTCCCAGCTTGCCTTTTGATTTAATACCAGTATTTACTGCTGGCTTATAATGGAAACGTTTAGCACCATGCCAAAGGTAACATCTCAGCGCTGGAGGTGAGATGTTGTTGTCACAGACATGTCTTCAAGAGCGAGACTTGTGCAGTAGCAGGAGGCCTTTATTATAACAGCCTCTCCACATCAGCCGCTTCTGTCCATCTGCTGTGTGGGTACCATCCCCTCTGCATCCTCCATCACCTGCCCTGTGATACCCTCTGGGCAGTTGTGGCAGATGTGCTGTGTGCATTCTGCATCAGTTTGGGGAGAAGCTGTCATAGTTTTTTGTGGATTCACTCAGTCCTATCCTATGTTATTAAGTACAGAAGTAGACAGGTTTTGGATTTTTTGCTTGCCAAAACTCAAAAGATTTAAAGGTTTGGAAAATACCAGAGTGATGTGGTATTCGATAATGAAAATAGAAATAACTTGTTTCTTAAGCTTGGTTATAGCTCCAGTCACCTGTCATTTTGAAAAGCATTAGGTAGACCTGTATAACTGACCTTGCAAGTATATTAAAATAGTAAATTTGGGGTTATTTCTAACTCCCTTCCATTGTTTATTCCCTATAAACATCCAAAGCTGTTTCTGCCATCATACTCTAGAAGTGGAGTTTTACTCCCACGTGGAAATTTGGATTCTCATCACCACTTGTCTCTCCGGCCTGCAATTAAAGAATGCCATCGCATGTCACCAGGGCTGGCTGCATGGTGCCACCCGGGTGGTACCGTAGTCCCCTGACATTACAGAATTCATCTTTCCCCATCTGAACTCTTACTGTGTTCTGTGCCACTGTCCTTGTTCCAGTTCTCCCCAGGGAGACTGGTAGAGCTACACGCTGGGAACAAAAGGTGCCTTACTTTCAGAAATACATCTTCAGGCAAGAAATGCCACTGATGCCAGTGAACATGTCTGGCAGTAACTCTGGATGGAAACCACATTGAACCAGCCAGAATCTTGTTGTTGGTCCCTGATTTTCCTGTTCAGACACAATTCCTCATGCTGAAATGAAATTAGGTGCAGGCTGGCTTTAGCCACTCCATCAGCTGAAATGTTTTGCTCCAGTTTTCCATTGAATGGAAAAAGATGATTCATTTTAATATCATTGCATTGCATTGCATCAACCACATGCAATAAATTGGATGTATTTGTAAAGGTACCTACATCTAGAGCCATGCTTATGTTTCTAGAAGACAGATGTCAAGGCCTATTACTGCATAGTATATGTAAATTACAACAGCTTTTGTAGCTTACGTCAACAATTTGAACGCCTCAGTATTTAGTTCAACAACATAGTGATATTTCTGGACTTGAAGCATTTCTTTTAAATACATGAGATGTGACTGGTGTCTACCATGGTGTATACCATGCTCTCAGAACCCACTGCATAGGGTCTGGAGAAGATACTAAGGAGGTGACCTTTGGTGGTGCTGGGACCTTTGCACCAGCATCCTCTGTGCTCTGGAAAGTCTAATTATCTTGAGTGTTGTGTTGCCTGGAAGCAGCATGGGTCTGGCTCTAAGAGTCATTCTTTTGGACTCCTGATTTATTAGAGTCTGTCAGAACAGTGGTAGTTGAAACATCTTAAATATCCTTTCCTATAGGAGTACATAGCTAAATTACACAGGGAATTCAGAATTAAGTTTCCTTCAAATGAAGAGAAAATAAACAAGTGAGTAAGTGTATATTTTGATCACATAAGAGATCCTTAATTTAAAGGAGGCTATTGAGCAACAGTGAAGCAATTCACTCAAACACTCCTCAGTAGTCTATTATGTCCATTATCCTTAACCATCCACCTCTTTAGCTGTGCAGGCTTGACTAACAGCATTTCTAACCAGCACTTCCAGTGCCTCCCAGTGAAAAAGTAAAGGAAATGGGTCAGTTGGTGAATGCGATGAAGCTCAAGGCTACCGTGAAGATTGGTACATCATACCAAAGTCAGTACTTGGGTTTATTACTTCAAATAAAAATACAGAGGAGAAGAATCACCTAAAGAAGAATTCTCCTGACAAGAGTTACCCTATGAAACTGGAAAGAGAAATTTTAAATAGGAGGGTTCCTGCGTCTCACAGGATTCTGAGCACTGGAACCCTGTGTAAGTGACTGATGTCCAAATGCAGGTATGTTGGATAAAAATCAATCAGTGTAGTTTTATGGCTGCTCCTGTTGCTGATCTGACCTGTACTGTTCGGGAACCACCCTGAATGTTCACTGCAGCCTTGCAACTAAGGGGTTGTGCCTGCTATAGTGGTGAAAATCTGGGTTGATGGTAATACCAGGGCTGCAGTTTGCTCTGTCATGGGAAAGTTTACGGCATTTGGTCATCTTTAGGATCTGTAGAAGGCTGGAGATTGCAAAGGCATTGACTTTTTTTCTTCATACATATCTTCTTCCGTGTATGCTCTTCAATTAGAAAGTAATTAAGCAATTCTTTGTTGAATTATCATGCTACTCCATTAATCCAACAGTAGTTTTACAGGAAAACAATATGTTTGTTGGATGTTTTCAGTGTGTGTCAACCTACTAGATGTAGTTTGATTATCAGTTTTGATGTGCGCTTTCGTTGTAGTTCTAATTGGTTTTTAGAATGAATTGCAGTTAATTAGCAAGCTGCTTGCAGCTCATGGTGCTCATAGTAATATCAACATTTGTGGTATAAGGTTGTGCAAATAACTGGAACTTCGCTTAAATAAAACAATTATTTGAACCATCAGAAAAATATTTGACATAGCCAAAATATTTACATTTTCAACTAAAATAAGAACAAAAATCTTTAATTTGACTAATGATTTGACTTGTCATTAGACTTTCAGTGTAAAATACTTGTTAGAAAAAGGGGGATTGGAAATGCAGAGAGGCAGCGTGGCTGGATGATCCCTCTTTTCTCTCTGGGACCGAGTGGTAGGGCACTTAACCTGAGCGCAGAAACCAAGTTTAAATCCCTCTGCTGTCGTAAGAGATCTGAATAGCTAATACCCAGCGCAAAGGTTAATTACTAATTGCTGGTTATTTGCTATATTTAGTATCCTTCATAATCTTTTTTTTTTTTTGCTTGCTGAGCTCTGTATCAGAGTACAAATTAATTACTGTGTGGTGTTTTTTTCCTGTTTTTTAAGCATCATCTTTGCTTCATTCTCTGAGATTTCAGCATTTTGTAAGATGCTTCTTTTGCTGTCTCGTTTGCAAAAGTATAGCAATATTAAGCAGGTTTTCCTGTGTTGTAAGTCAGTGTAGACCCCTTGCTTTTTGTAAAACCAGGCTGAGTAACAGAAGTCGAATATTCTCGCTTGTTATATTTAGGAGTGAAAGAAGTAAGGTGCTTCACACTTCTATGAGTGCAAGAGTCCTGTCTTAGATTTCCCTTTTAAAACTTGAACCTTCAGCATTGTTTAGAAAAGATGTTTTTCAGACTACTTGGTGGTCAGAGGGAATATGGTAGTGGAGGTGAATCGAGTTGTGTTCAGGTTTATGAATGCTGCAGTTTACTTATCTCTTATCATTGCTTCTGTACTCTTGGTTTTCTCCAGCTCTTGGATAACATGTTTTTTCTTTAGTGAATAGTGAAAAGTGTCACCAGGAATTTCATTACCAGCTGGAGTGGTTCAAAAAGCTTGCTGCTGCTTTAAGAAGCCAGATTTACATATTTCATGTTTAAAAGATTTACAATATGTCTCACATGCCTGTATAGAAAGATGGAGCTTTCATTATAGGTTTAATGGCACTGCGATACAAGGATTGATACCCTTCCCTCCGCCTCAGTCTGTGCGGCTGGTCGCTAGTGCCTGGTGTGTTCCTGGTTGACTAAGCTGTAGGGGTGTGTTCATATTCAAGGAGATGCATTTTTTAATAATTAAAGCAAGCTTTTACATCACTCTGTGGAGAAATCCCCAGACAGCAAGCCTAGAGAAAGATCCAGAACTGGAGCATCTTTCCAGGCTTCTGGTTATTTTCTGTCGTGCACTGGGGAAGGAGGGAGAGGATTGTTGTCCTTAATTGCGAAGGTTAAGCGCTTTGTATCGAAAAGCCGAACCGGAGTAAGGCTCAAAGGGCCAAATTCTGTGCTCAGTAGCTGTGTTGCAGCCTTGGCTGTTCCATGCTCTAACAGACTGGGATATCTCACCCTTATCTCACCAGTGTGTGATGCAGAACACGAGCTGGTGGAAGATGCAGCTCAAGTGCTACATGATAATTGGGCACTTGGGGATGCACCGTGACAAGTTGGGCAAATGTTTTCTGTGAGGTCTCGCTGTAGCACAGGTGGGAATTTCTAATGGCCCATCAAATGCCGTGCACATCTTCCCTCTGTGCCGAGACACGGTTGTTTCGCAGCTGGTTTCACAGAGCGATGGGGGTGACCGGGGCAGGATCCGCTTCCCAGCGACACGAGCTGCATCCCGGGATGCTGGAGGATGGAGGACTAAACAAGGGGGCTGTCAGAACAGAAAGTGGTTAACTACTGGCCAAAACTGATCCATCCTGAAGATGTAAACCCTTCTGTGTTAGTTTTAAGAATATTTTCAAAGTCTGTGGAGTTCTTTGAATAAGCGGACACAGCTTTTTCACATTTTCCTTACCTGGGGTTGGGGGGAACACACTGGTGGCTCAGGACTGGGTCCTTTCCTGGTTGTGTGTGATGGCATTTTCTTCCTTTAGCTTTGCCTTTTGCCAGTCGTCTTTATTTATTCAGGTCTATGATGAGATCTGGCGGGGGGGGAAGAAATTAATTTATAGGCTGTTTCTGAGATATTTTTAAACTTTGTTTAAAGGCAGCATGCAGTTACCAGCTGGTAACTTGTATGAAGCTTCTCAGTCATCTAAGATTTGATTTTTGATAACTTGCTGTTATGTTTGTTTCTTAAGCAGTAAAGTCTCTAATGCTTCAGTAAATGTTATCTGAAATTTAGCATTCTGATGACACTGAGGTCATAATTTGTGTTAAATATATAGATGGATATAGATATGTATGTATGTGCTGGCATTATGCTCCCACATATAATTAATTACACACAAACTATGGATTTAAATGTAACTTGAATTGACTTATGTAAGTAATTTTTTAAATTACTACCAAAAGTAAATACTTATCTTAAATATGTTTACGTTCATGTTATACTTATCCTAGTTAAGAGGAAGCTGTGTTTTTCTGCAAATGGTGCTTTTAGTGCTTTTGTTGTCCAAAATTCAATATATTTTTTTCCCCCGAGGACGTTAAGTGATTTCTTGCACCAAGCCGATGAATAGTTCCATTAATGTAAGCAGGATCAGACCTCACCGGGTATGCTTATTGCTGAATTAATAAATATATGGGAAAATAAATAGTTATGATGCAAGCAGTGAAACTGCCTTATACACCAGAAGATGAGTTTGAGCACAAATAAAGGGTGTGTTTGCCCCACATCCCAGCAGCATTCAAACTCACTGTTTTGACTGTGTGATTTCATCTCTGTGCTCACTGCAAGGTGGAAAGGGTTTTCATTTCAATACTGAAGTCAATAATTATGGAGGTTATCATTTTCATGCTCAGAAATTCATGTCATTTTCATAAATCATTCATTTCATTTCATAAATCATGCTTTACAGCTGGAGAATGGAAACTTATTGCTGGACATTGATGAAAATCTTGTTTCAGTCACTCAGGTAAGGTTGTGACACTAAAAATATTTTAAGGAAATATAGATTAAATCACCTATAGGAATAATGCAATTTGAAAACATTCAGCTTGGGATTAACTTCACTGGAATGTAGCTAATATCAGGTGTGAATAATTTAAAAAAGCTTAATGGGTGGAATGAGTTCTGTAGTGACAGTGAAATCACAAAAATAAAAGATAACTATTTGGTGGCCAGAATCTCTTATGCTGCAAGTGGGTAAAGCTGTGTGTGTGTCAGAGAAGTTGCATTCGTTTATTCAGGCTGAGAACTGAGTTGTAGAAATAAACTAGATCCAGAATCCAGAGCTGAACCATTTGGGACTTTAAAATCCCACCTTTAAGTGTTGCTGTTTAAGACTGTCTCTAGTAAGTAACAATGAAGTTGCATTCCCACTAAATTTCTATTTACATTATCTGGTGTAGTTCCGTAGCTCCTGTTGGATGTAAGGTTGCTATTCTGTGAGAAATAATTCCCCTGTAAATATATTCGTTTTCCTTGAGGAATATTGTGAATGAGGATTTATTACAACAACTGGTGAAGTCAGCTTTCCTGTCACTCTCTCCAGCTGCCTGTTTAGAAATCCATCTGCAGAGTTTCTCTTAAGAGCTTTAACAGAATTATATCTGCGAAGAGTTTCCAAAGATCCATCACCTCGAAGCACTCTGAAAATTAGTATTATTCCCATTTGACAAGGGTATCGAGGCACAGAGATCTGAGTTGCCACCTTTCGAATATATACCATTTAATCCTGAGTTCTAAAGTATTCTCACTATCAATTTTCAGTATTGATATGTAAGGTATAATATTTTTTCCAGAAAAAAATTTATAACTTCTCAGACGGTTTCTCTTTGTTTGTGTAACCACATATGCCCTGCACTTTCACATCCTCTCTGGTTTGCTGTCCTACTTCCTCACCTGGGATGGAAGCACTGGGGGAGCCTTTGCTCATGGCTTCCTTGAAGGGACACATGCGTTTTCTTAGCAAGCCAGAGAGGAGAAAACAGTGAAAAACTCACCAGTCCTGGAGGAAAAGGGCAGATTTAGGGGTGGTGCTGAACATGCAGTTTGGAGAGATGAGAAGAAAGTGGCTCCTTCTGTAATTTGGTGTCACCTGGCATCTCTGGAGTCAGCAGTGCCTACAGGAGGCTTGAGGTGATTTCCAAACAAGTGCTGCTGTTGTCATTATTCCAACTTTTCTGGGCATTTTAACAATACACACACTGCAGAAGTGACTTATGGGCTTTTCTTTTGCAGAAGTAACTTCTAGCAGTATTTTAGTAATGTACACTAGAATCGGTATACCCTGAAGAAAACATGGATTTTCTTATTTCTTACTGCTTCCATTTCCACACATACACTTAGAGGGACGCATAAGCCCATAAGAAGAAAATGTTGTCATAGCACTAAAGCAATGTGATCTATTTAATATAAGACATGATGTGAAGAAATGTGAAATAATGCACCCCTAGGTGCATCATTAGACGTAAGCCTGAGAACCATCTAAGCTGCTTGACAAATTCCAGATCTAAGTGATTGTAGCACTGCTTTTGTATATGAGAATAGAGATTGGATTGCAAAAATATATAAACCTTTGCAATTATTATACTTTGAATGACAGTCTTATTTCTTAAAGGATCATTTGTAATAGAAGGTTGAGGGAGGGAAAGTAATTGTAGGGTCATCTTACTCCTTTGGTAGTTTGTAAAGACTGACCAGCCAGTGTGATTAATGCCTAAAGCAGCTGCCTTTCTAGGTCAAGACTCAACTGGATTTCAAACCTATGTATGTGATAGGAGGCTGCAAAGTTTTATGTGCCTAAGCTGGGGAGGAGACTCAATGAACTGAATTAAGATTTGCATTAAATCTGGTTCATAATGAGAATTGTGGCTTGCCAGAAATGTGGGAGCGATAGAGTATGATACTGGGAAGAAGGAAAGCCAGTAAGCAGAAGGTAGTGGAGAAGGAATAATTCTGGAGTTCCCATCAAAGCTTTCCAGAACAACCACCCTGATAAGGATGGTAGTTGGGTTTTAGGTTTCCTGCAGAGCTATAATGAATCTGTGCTTTTCCATCCCTGGACTCCAGCTCAACTGATTCGCAGATGGGTGGAAGAGAGTGATTTTTCTCCAGAACATGTGAAGGAGCTTTGATTATGCAGCCACTCACTGTGCTCTTTATTATAAAAGTGCTTTTACTCTTCTGGTCCAGTTAAGTGAGACCTATATGGGTGACCTATTTTGAGATCAAACTGAAGGATGCCCTGAGAAAACATTTCTAGCATGAGTTAAACGTAGAACTACAAACTTGAAACAACCCAGTTGTGCGTCCTTCTTCAAGTCCACTTATGCAGGTCACAGCTGTCTCATGGGCAAGGGGAAATGAGGCAGCACGTTAAAAGCTTTTCCCTTCTGTATCCTTCTGTCACCTCCACAGTCTGCTGCTGTGTTTTAAGAGCTTGTAGTGGGGGTTCAGAAAAGGAGACAGGGAAGAGGACTGGCCGTAAATCATGCTTGGTGCTCACCGATGTTAAGAGCGGAGCAGTAGTGCATCCAGTCCTATTCTGGATAGTTTTTCCATGCTTAATTCATTTTTTTTATGGTGGAGAACTCCCTACAGAATCATTTTATAGGGTCAGCTGCTGGCTATTTGAGTCCATCATCAATATCAAAATACCACAGCTTGAACCCATGGGTTTCCTCCATATGGGACTTGAGATTTGAATCCTCTTGGGGCATTTATATTGCTAGCTGTTTCTAGTTAACTTTACAAGTTGTAACTGGTTAAGTCATGGTTTCTTCTCCTCAAAAGATAAATGGGAATGTTTGTGTTTTTTTTTCTTCTCTTCACAGGCTGTTACCCAACTAGAGCTTTTTGGGGACATGTCCACTCCTCCTGATGTAACCTCTCCCCCCGTGAGTACCCAGGGAAATGGAACTGTGCATTTTTCTACATGTTCTTTTCAGCACATTTGTTGAGCACCTTTACAATTCAGGTCATCAGCCATTCCAGTAGGGAGGATTTCAAAGCAGTTTTTATGCTGCGGGAAAATAAAACAGAAGCAAATTGAATGTGGAGTCACTGCTTCATGATGATGTGCAAAAATATCTTCAATTTTTATTCTTCTGATAGAGGGCTAGGTGTCACAAAAGATATAACCTGAGCTGCAGATCTGCTTCGCTGGTGTTTATCTGAGGTGCACACTTCACTGCACTCTGTCTCTCCACTGCTCTGCAGGAGGATCCGGTTCCAGCCGTATAAATCACATCTCTTTGGGTCCACCAAGCACATAGCCCAGAACTGCTGGTGAAGGAAGACAAAACAGTAAAAAGAGAGAGATGGCTGAATGTGTTTTGAGGGCAAAGAAAATTTTCTCAGCCACAGATCTCCAGAGTATCCTGCAGCGTGTTTGGGACTAGATGTTCAAAGTCCTCTCTCCTCATCCTTAGCTTGCTCAATGGGATTGTGTTTCTCCTTTAATGTAGAGCTATGGTTCTGGTCCTGTTAGTTAATTGGAAGCAGTATTTATTCATTTTTCCATAGATCCTGCAGATACTTCATTTGCCTTTACTGTTTCTTACATTAATGCCATGGTCACTGACTCTACTGGTTGTCACATAACACCTGGAATCACAAGTTTGTGTGTTCTAGAGAAAGAAATTATGTCAATATTTTGCCTGTGATGCATTCCAGGCAAATTTTTTTACTTTTTTCCTCTGGTACAAAGTCTCTCGTTATCTTTCTTTTTCTCCTGCCTCCAGCAAATTCTGATACTCTTATTTCTATTGCTCCTTTCATTCTACATCTTCCTGTTCTTTTTTCTTTCTTTTCTCCAGACTTGTATCTTTAGAGTTACAGATGATGTGACAGCAAAGTATGTGCTGCAGAAGCTGCAGCTGATACGTCATCATTGTATTTTATTCCTGTTTTCTTGCAGACTCCTGCTACTCCAGGTGATGCCTTTATCCCATCTTCATCCCAGTCACTCCCTGCTAGTACAGACATGTTTGGTTCTGTACCGTTCAGTACTGCTGCCGTACCCTCAGGTAAGAAATCTGCTGGAAATAAAGGCTCAACTCAAATGTGGTGATTGGTTCTCGGCTCTGGTTTGCATTTCAGTACTCAAGCCGTTAATTTAGTGTAGTGGAAGTGGGGAAGGATTTTGAGGACAGTACTGCAGGGCAAGGCAAAACGAGTCTTGAAGAAGCAGGGAATACTTTATTTTGAATTTACACACATTTTTAGACACAAAGGCCAAAATAGTCGCTGGGAGTTGAACCATAGTTCAGCCATCTCAGTAACACACTTTGCAGGTACAGTAGCAAGAGAGAAAAAGCATTTGGTTTAGCTTTGCCTTTTTTTTTTTCAGTAGCAATGAATATCCTGTGCTGTCTCCAGTAAACAGAGAATGAGACATGGAGAATTTGATTGCCTTTCAGTGGTATTCCACTTAGGCAAATACTGCTGTTTCCTGTAGACATTTCTGTGTTCCTCAAAGGGCTCAAAATTCAAAAGCTGATCCCTGCCTGGGATATTTGGAGTACTTGCAGCTCCACTTAGGAAAAAAAGGAGGAGGAGTGCCTTGAATCATTCAACAGTGACTTTCTAATTGGATAGCTCCTTCTCTGATGAGCTCAGATTAGCCACTGCATCTCAGAAAGGTTACACTGATGGTGAAGCGTTTGGGGATAATGTCAGATGAAAACCCTCATGGCTTGGATGAGGTTACAGTGGGGGCAAGATAAAAGGACATCTGGAGAATCCATTGTAGCCATCTATAGAAATAGATATGTATCTGAGTGACTGCTCCTTTCATCAGTCATTAATTTGATCTTTCAAAGTTCAACTTCTGGTTTTTATGTTACTGTAGGCTTTTCACTTTACAATTTTGCAACTACCCTTACACTGAGCTTTGCAAAACAGCCTAGAAATAAAATCAAGAGGAAAAGCTACATGAGGACTGAGAAGAACACCTGGGTTAGAAACAGGAGTTTTAAAGCTATAACAGTATTAAAAAGTAAAAGAGGTTTTCTTATTGTAACGTATTAGCAGTAAATCTTTAATTTAAACATGAAACAGCATATCTGTAAAGTATAAAAAATCTATCAGTGGAACATAATTGTATTATATGGTTTAATTTGTAAAATTTTTTACAGTATTAGTTTCAGGGTTTTTTTTTTTTTTTCATTGTAAATAACAAAGCACCTGATAATATAATTCCTACACAGTCAAATTCTTGTTAGCTTGAAAAGGGTTCAGGCCTGACAGAAAGCAGTTATAATTTTAGTTTTAATCTTTAATTTCCTCCAAAACTAGAGAAGTTTTATGCTAGCATAATACCTGAAGCAGCTTTTTGTTATTGGGTATGTAATACAGCAGAAACTCAGGATGTTCTCAAGTAACTGGATCATAACTAAATGTGTTTGGTTGTTGTTTTTTGGTTGGTTGTTTCTTGTTTTTTTTTTTTAAATCTGAATTAATCCAAACTCTCTCTTTTTATTACGCAATTTGGGACATTTGCTTTGCTTTTCAGAGTCCCAGTGGTTTGCACTGTAGCTGTGTCAGAAGAGGTTGCAGAGAATCTCTGGCAAGAAGGTCAAGGGCCATTGGGCTGTCCTCTAACATCTAGAAAGATGCTTCCCTGTATCTTAGAACCAGTTTTGTAGCTGGGTCATTGGCAAAAGTTGACTGGTGTTCGAGTCACTCTCCCCAGCAAAAAATAAAATTGAAAAGGCTGAGAAACTGCTGCAAAGTTATGCAGAGGGGAGGGAGTCCTGGCCATCCTCTTCCTTCCCTCTGGCTGCTGAGTTTTTATCTCTGAAGTTATTAATTCCATCCCAGCCTGAGCCAGAGCATCACGTTTGGTCCCAGAGATCCCATCCCCAAGAGGAGCGGGACAGCCAGAGGACAGGGAGAGTCGAGGTGGCAAGACGAGCCTGCAGAGCTCAGGGGTGAGGAGCAGGGTTGTGCTACAAAGAGGTGAGTTTAGGAAATGTTTGTGGAGGCTGCTGTGGGACATGGTTTGACCAAACTGATCCCAGCTGTGCTTTGGGACAAAGCCCCGGGGCAGGGAGCTGCCCCATGTACAGCTGCCAGCCGGGTCCCTGCACACAGACCTTCACAGACCCACGGGGATACTCACTGAGGAAGAAGAGGAGAGATTATTTGTTCAGATGAGAGGAAGGATTATTGCCAGTATCCACCAACCTGTGGCTTTGTGTACAAGTATTTGTTCAGTGATATGAATTCAACCATCTTTCAGTTTTCTTTTTAAGTGGGCTAAAGTGGGATTGCTAGTGTAGCCTGCATATTTCTGATTTATTGTGTAGCGTTTTCTGAATGCTCTTGTCTGCAATGTTAAAATCTTCAGTTTTTTTTTTTTCTTCTGTTCTCTCTATTCTTTGAAGGTTATGTTGCCATGGGAGCTGTTCTGCCCTCGTTCTGGGGACAGCAACCACTTGTTCAACAGCAGTTGGCCATGGGTGCTCAGCCTCCAGTTGCTCAGGTGATGCAGGGAGGACAACCCATCGCGTGGGGCCAGCCCGGCATTTTCCCTCCCACTCAGCAAGCGTGGCCATCTGTAGCGGGTCAGTTCCAACCAACTGCCTTCATGCCGACACAAACTGTTTTGCCTTTACAAGCAGCCATGTTTCAAGGTACCATTGCTCCTATAGCTACTGTCCCACCCACCAGTGATTCCAACAGATCAAGTCCACAGACAGACAGGCCCAGACAGAAAATGGGAAAAGAAATGTTTAAAGATTTCCAGATGGCTCAGCCTCCACCAGTGCCATCAAGAAAACCAGATCAGCCTTCCCTCAGTTGTACCTCAGAGGCCTTCTCAAGTTACTTTAACAAAGTTGGGATGGCACAGGAAGCAGATGATTGTGATGACTTTGACATCTCTCAGTTAAATTTGACTCCTGTGACTTCCACAACACCATCTACGAATTCACGTGAGTATTTATGTGCTTTTGGCCACACCTTTCCACAGATGTGACTGCTCCTCAAAGCATTTCTTTTTTTTTTTTTAATACAGTAAATTGCAACACAGGTATGGACTGAGATCCTGCATGCATGGTCTAGCTTATTTATATGTTACAGCCATAAAGAAAAGTATCAGAGAGGAACTTCAGAAACCATTGAAATCAACAGCCTCAGTAGCTGCAGTCTGAAATGTAATTTCTAAGAAGACAGCAATATACGTTCTATGCTAGGGACATGCAAACTGCTTAGAAAATGCCCATGACATTAAACCTTACGCTTACGTCCCATTCAAGCCATACTTTGCAGAAATTAGGAGATGGGCATTTATTTGAATAGCTTGATGTAGTGGAGATGTGAGGAAATTCATTGAAGAGCTGTAAAATAAGCTTATTGTGTTTGAAGCATGGAGATGGGGTATTTGGCAGTTTGCTGAAAAGAGGAATTCATGAGACACAGATTTACCAGGGGCCAACTAGAGACCTTCTGTTTTGCTTACCTGCCATAGGGCAGGTGACTCATGTATTCTTAATGTAATGTAGTGGTGTCTTCCTGGTTCCTAAAGGCACATGCCAGATGCAGCCAAACTTAATTTGGAAACAACCGAATGAAATCCAATGTATGGAATTGATAATTGCTTCTGTGTTCAAAGAGAGAACTCTTACAGCTCCTCATCAGAAAATAATTTTCAAGGGTAATAAAAGTTGAAGGCTATAAAGCATTAGAAAATTTGTGCTGCTGCCTTTCTGAACAAATTAACAGATACGTATTCTGTTGCTTTTACCTTAATCTTTGTTTAGCTCCAACCCCTGCACCCAGACAGAGTTCTCCATCAAAATCATCAGCATCTCATACCAGTGATCCTGCTGCAGATGACCTCTTTGAAGAGGGGTTTGAAAGCCCAAGCAAAAGTGAGGAGCAAGAGGCTGTGAGTAGCAACAAGGTTTTAAAATGCTCATTATTTCTTTTTAGCTGGAAAAGGTGGAAGTTATGAAATGTTGTTTAGGAATGTCAGAAGTAACTATTCTAATAGGGCTGGGTGGTTTTTAAGGGGGAGCTGCAGACAGCGTTCACTTCCCAGTTCAGTTATGATAACTCTAAGTATGACATTTATGTTGATATGCACTAATATTGCATAAAAGGAAACAAACTCAGATTTCATATGTATGGTTATATATGTTAGTTGTATCCAGTGTCCTTTTTAGCATACCAGCATTCACTTGTTGATGGGAAGGGAGTCCGAGGTAAAACAACATACATGCTGAGGCTGCAGAGATGTGAGAGTTTGTGTGTTAAAAGATGATGGCTGATGTTGTCTTGCACATTATTGCATCCCAGTTGCTTGCCTAGTTACATTCCTCAATGTTCTGGCCCTCAGTATGTGATTTCTTTGCCTTAGACTCAGTGGACCAAAGCAAGAAATGTTATCTAAGCAATGCCTTTAAATTACAAGGTGTCTTAGGCAGATAAGAGCCTAAGTGAGCCAAAGGCAAGATGGAGTCTGTACCAAAAAAGTACAAAATAACGCAAGCCTGGACTCTTTCTGATTTATGTAGATTTGGGTTTTCTGATCCAGTACCTTCTGGAGCCTGTGGCAGCTCCTGCAATGGCTCCAGCAGGCACCGGTGTGGTCCTTTCTGCAGGAAACCAGTATGGCTTTTAAGAACATATCAGTGGTGAGGTCTCACTTTCTGGTTTTCATGAGATAGGCTGTAGTTTTTATCCCCACAGCATGAAAATAACCTTGTGTTGACTTTTTCACTTTGCTTATCGTTGAGAAAAAAAGGTGTTATGTTCTTGTATTCTAGCCTGATGGGTCTCAGGCCTCATCCAACAGTGATCCATTTGGTGAGCCAACTGGTGATACTATAAGCCCACAGGTCGGTAGCTAGATAGCGCAGGTTGGGGTAGGTATCTGTCCTTTTTTTCTCTACATCCTTGAGGTGCTCACTTATTCTTCCACCAGTGCTTACCATTGCTTTCATGGATGCATGGTTTAATTTTCCTTTTCATCTCTTGCGTTTTTCCTCTCCATTATGCACAGTGTGTTCCTCATGCTCGGTGGTTTGCATGGCTTTTGCCATTCACCAAGTGTTGCAGCTTATGCAAATATGTGTGTTTCGGCTGCCTGCATGCTTTAAAGAAATGTAGACTTATGTTGTGTTCAAATTCAAAGGGGAAATAGGGAAGCTGAGCCATTACTCATGATGTATTAGGCAAAACATTTTCTTTTTATCAAATCCACTCCGGCCTTTTGTCAGATGTAACATATTAAATGGAACAAGACATCTTACCCATAGACATAACAAACATTTAATGAAATTATGTAATGATACATGAACACCTCTACCCTAAATCAATGTGATAATCAGTAGAAGCAGCACATTTTTTATCTGCGTGTAAAAAATACTGAAATGGGTTTGTGTGTTTTTATCTCCAACTGCAAATTAAAAACATGAAAATTATTATCATTAATATTACCATTGATATACTGATGTTTTAAAAATTATTCATCAAATGTAAGCTATTTAAATCCAGACAGACGGGAAAGATGATCTTTTTGTGTTTTGTATTACAGAACACATCAGAAAAGGTGGCTGCCAATGAATGTTGTGTGATTTGTATCAATACAGTATATGTGTTTTACCAAAAAGACAGTAAAGCTACAAAATTTTATGAGTGCTGAGCATTGTTATTCCATCCAAATACTCTCAAGTGTTACTATTTGAAGGATATGTTTTATTATCTTCTCCCTGTCTGCTATTCCTGTTTTCTGTTACCCAAATATGAGAGCTGATGCAGCTTCTGTGCTTCAGCACAAAGCTCCTGCAGCAAATCCCTAACAATGGTAGAACGCTTTTTATTTTTGTACAAAAATTGCACCGTGTTTACCAGTGACTTATCCACCCTGAGCCAAAGTAATTTGGTTTCAACTCAGTAGTTTCATTAGGAGTCAGTTTACTTTGTACATTAAATATGGTTTTAAAAGTCTTTCAGTAACTTAGCTTTTATCTACTTGGTAGTAATAAGATTATCTCTTCATAATATGTGGTGCTGTGAGAAGGCATCTCCCCCTGCGTTAGCATCACCAAAGTAATGCTCAGCTCTTGGAGGCTGAAGCAAAGGTAGCATTAAACTTTATGTCTCATTGAGTCTAAAAATGACAGCGCATGGGTAAAGTCAAGCTGGGATGAACTGCTCCAGCAAGAGCATCACTTGATTTTGTACTCCAGCGAAAACCGCTTCCGCAAATGGATGGTGCCACATAGTAATTTGGCTTTGCCTTTGCCTGACCTCAGCCAGCACTATCCCAGCTTCAGCCTCTTTCAAGATTTCTTTCTTAGATCAAGAAAGAGGATTTGACCTTTGAGTCCCATACTCTGGAAACCCACATACATTTGTTTATTGCGCTTTATCATAGGGTGATTCTGCAATTCATCACGGGGAGAATAATGATAAAATCTCTTTCTGATTTACTGACTGTCACAAAGATAGCTACCAACATTTGTAAACTAGCATCACACACGTATACCTACCAGGAGTTCCAGATGTAACTTGAAACAGTAGTTTAAGTCTGTTAATGCACATTTCTGTGTGAGGCAGTCAAGTAAGGGACTACTTTGTTCTGCTTTTATATAACACATAGTAAAATACATTATTTTATCTGTCAAGAGTCTCTGGGAGCTACAAGAACAGTATATTACCAGTGATTCCATATGGGTTTTTTCTATATTTTTTGTTAATCCTTATAGAGTCTTGCATAAAATATGTCTAATTCTCAGAAAGACATTCTGGGAAATGTTAACTAATGTTACTGATTATCTTATTATAGTAACTCTTAAAAGCTGTAGGCAGGAACAGGAAACCGAACAAAAAGAAAGCCTCTATCCGGGGAAGTTACACTAATGTCATTGTGCCTCTGTGCAGTGCCCATTCAGCAGCAGTCCGTAGGAAATCCACTTGCTAAAACCAGCCCATCTAATTCGGAAGCCTGGTATCGTCAGAGCAACGGAAAGTCTAATCTCCATGGAAAATTATCAATTCAGGACTTACTACTGTGTTGTGTATTGAGCTCTGCATTTGGAGAGAAACTTAACGGGGAGAAACATGTAGTACAAAGGAATCACAGTCTGCATAAAAGCTGCTTTTGTGTGGTAGATGGGAGATTACTTTGCTCTTTAGAACATGGTTCTTCCCACCAAGAACAGCACAGTGTACAGCTCAGATGAGTGGACCTCTCGGGAGCATGGCATAGTATTGTGTTCAGAAATTTCAAATATGTCTGTTCCCAGCAGCGCTGTGAGATCAGCTGTGCCCATACAATATCTTTTCGTATCTTGATGTATTCAGGGTACTCACCTGCCTAGTATTTTGTATTCTGATCTTTCAAGGTACCCTTGCAATTTGGTTTCTTGATTCCTTCTGATACTGCATATTCTCATCTAGAAATAATTCAGCATCTTTCAGTTATTATCTTCATTTCTCCCTTTCTTCTCTCTTCCTTTTGCAGTCCTCAACTTAGGCTCTCAAATTCCTCATCCTACCAGTAGCCATTTTTATAAGTCACTCTTCAAATAGTTGTTGGTTCTTAGTAGGTAAATGTGACATTTTATGGATTTCAAGCCTTTATGGTTGCAGATGAGAAGCAGACAAGCCTAACTTTCAGAGGTGAAATAAAATCAACTCTTTGCAGAGCAGTTGATAGCAAGATCTGTATTCGTTTGTTTTCCCTTGGTTTGTGAGCGGTGTTGAGGCTGGACAGTGATTTTACAGAAGAGGTGAGGAGAATGCTGAATAATAAGACCACCACTTTCAGCTGACTTACGTTTAATCCCTACTGCTATCTTTAGAGGTTGTGTGTGGGATAACTATGTTGGAAGCAGACAGAAGGAAAGAACTGTATTTTGCTAATATTCTACTGAATGTGTAACACTTTTCTTATTATGGACACTTGTGATTAAAGCAAGACGTTTGACCGGAGGAGTTTTCACCTGCTCATCCTCTTTGCATCAGTGCAGCCAGTCAGCCTGAGTTACAGGCTCGTAGTTGCAGACCCTGTGGTGTGGATATTTCTGTTCTTGGGGTTATTTTAGCCTCAGCCTCTAAGTCAGCCTCAGCAATAGGTCTAGCACGCCGTGACACTGGGAAGCCCTGAAGCTCTACAATTACAATCTTAGCAAGGGCCATAGAGAGAGGAGCCTTCAAGCATGGTAAGAAGAGGGAAGGAGAGGAGCAAACATCAACTCCCTGTGGTTATGTTGGCCAGTGTCTCCTACAAAAGCATCCTGATTGTAGAAAGAATAAAGCCATCATGAATACTGGGACTGGATATCACGAAGGTGGACTAACTCTGTATGATCCCTGCAAACTGGTTCTCCAAGGCAAGTTAGCAACAGTGTGAAAATTCTGAAAGAGAATAATGGGAATTTAATACCACAGTTATTGTAAAAAAGGGTCATTTTAAGTGCTGGAACAAATGCAGCTCTGATAATAGGCTGCCTGGTTCAAGACTTGCACTGGCAGTCATTCATGAGAGATTCTCAGGAAACCTTCAAAACATTTGTGGCTAGAGCATATCTTCCTCAAAAAGTTTTTCAGTTGTTCTGTGAAATGTGTGCAGACAATTATCAGCCCTCAAAATATGTCACACCCTTCATGATGCCATCAGCACTGTCAGGAGAGCGACAGTTCATTAGAATATTTGTCTATCAGCTTTTGGTGGTACTTTGGTGGCCCGCTGCCATCATCCATTTTTGAGCAAGTGCCATTCTTAGTGATAAATGTTCCTAATAATCTTAGTCAGCTCCAGGATGGACTACTCTAAGTCTGGATTTGGGCTGTTAACTATGAATTTGAAAGAAAATAGCAACCTATGAACAAAGCCTTGACTTAACTGGGAGCTTAGTGAGCCTCAGGAGGGCACATAAAGCTGGTTCTGCAACCTCCTCTTCCTTTCTGCCCCTTTCTATGGCACTAGGACTCTGAAGGGGCTCAAAATATCGAGATATTTGCAGGATCTGTTACTATCATTCATCTGGCTCAAGAGGAACTGAACGGAGTCCAAAGAGGAATTCATCATGATTATGGCCAGCCTGTTCTTATGGTAGTTTCTAGAGCTATCATTCTCAAACTAAACACACAGCATCGAGTGGGGCTGTAAACGTGAGAGAGGAAGATCATTGTGCATTTGGAAAGGGATCACAGTTTGGGAAGTACTACTTCATTCCAGAGAAATCCAAAAATTGTCATTTCAAGCCCCATGCTTGTTTGTTCATTGTCATGTTTCCCAGGGAATCTGAAGAGTCAAGACTAGAGAAATCCAGGCTGTTCTGTGAATAGAGGCATCCTACAGATTTGTCTTCATTTCTGCTGAAACAATCCCCCTCAAGCTGTTCCTTTTAATGTGACCAGCTCGTACAAGGGTTTCTTACCTCTTCCAGTGTTTCCAAGTCTGCTTGAAGCAGCCAGGTACCCTTCCATTTCTCCAACTTCTTCCTCTAAACAAGAGACAAAATCTATGTAGTTTGTTTAGAGCCATGTTCTTGCTGATTTGCAATCCTGCAATTCAGTTAGGGGCCAAGCTCCTCCAGCTTTCTCTGTAATGAGGTCATTGAAAAGTTCTCTGTCTTCTTCACAAAACTGATTTTAAAAAGGCACTTGCAACAATTTAGTATATTTGACACTATGGAACAATTTGCTTTAAATTGACCATTGGGTTCAGAAGTTAGGAAGGAGAATTGACAGATACATAGATGAAAGTATAATTGTGTGGTTCCTGTTTTGTTAGGAAAGGGGCCCAGAAATAATAGGTACGTTTCGTGGCTGCAGTTCATTATTATATTGGGACCAAGATGGAGCAGGGCTTATCTTTCTGAGAAGTTCTCATTGGTTTTTCATTTTATGGATCCATCTTGATACTAAAATGACAACAGCTTCTAAAATGCTAATAATTAAGCTGGATATTTGAGACTAGAATCTGTTCCTGGGTAGGTTTATAGTACAAATAGGGGCACTCTCCTGTCATAATCCTGAACTAGAAGGTTGCTATATTTATGTTGCTAATAGAGGCTAACTGTAATAAAAATAACCAAAGATAAGCTACTAGCTGTTAATGGCCAATAGGAATTCCTTGTCTTATCACCAAAGATATTTAATTTGAATCCCACTTGCCAAGTTTACTATGTCCTATTTTATTGAGTCAGCATGCAATAAATAGAGAAGACACATTGCACTCCCGTTCCCTTCACTTGCATCCCCAGCACAAGATTCTCATTTTGGCTGACGTTCCAGCACACTTATTTCATGAAACTCCATCATTTGAGCCTGCCCTTTCTGATCAGTCAGCCAGGAGTAAAACTGATGCTGAGAATCTGTTGTAAAGGGCAAAGAAATCTATGTGGGCCTCACCTCTACAATTGTGTACATCTTGCCTGAAGCTTTGCACATAGCAGGGAGCCTCGCACTGATGAAAGGGCTGCCAGTATAAAAAGAGTTTCTTCCTAGCCAAGTCCCGTTTTATGAGTGAGCTCACCTACACAAGCCCAAATAGATGCTGAATCGTTCAAGAGATGTTTGCCAGTGATTAGTTTTGTTGGGGAGCAAATGTTAATATCTTCAAATTGGATGCAAATTTACTTCTAGTAGTTACATAATGTTATTCAAAACCATTAGCAATCTTGTTAACTTATGCAGTAGTGTACTATACCAGAAATACGTACTGTTTGCTGCAGTCTTGTATATTGTGCAAAATGTTCCTTAAAATGGGAATAAATTGATTTTAAGCATGAAGTATCTCTGGAATATGTAAATGTAGCATACATAGGGAAAATTTTCTCTTTGGCAGTTTTCGAAATTAATTCCAAGAGAGTTCGTAACTCAACATTTGCACAACATACTTGTAGCTTCCTGAATATTTTACTCCCTTACCATAAGGCGTGTATATTTAGACATTTCTGGTCCTGTACTGCAACCTGTCACTTTGGTCAGATACCTTACCTGTGAATTCATATCCTCTTCCTGCAACATCTTGTCATTTAAGGGCTACTGTTCAATGTAAAGAGCCACGCTAGTGTGTGAGAATATAGCTAAACACTGCTTTGATAGCAGGTTCCAAACATAAAGGAAAACATTTACTTTTCAAACATCTGCCAGAAATTGCGTATCCCCAAAGCTGATAGAAGCCTTCAAGTAGGATTTAGCAGGGAAAAAAAAGAAAAGGTGCTGCCAGTTGTCATCTTGGTTTCTCCCCGTGGGCTGATGAAAGCACATCAGAAGTGCTTCTGGGGCAATCCTACAGAAAGGAAAACGCTTTCAGATTCAAGGCATTTATGTGGATTGGAAGCTTTGTATGCTATTTTATTTGTTCCTTTTTTTTAATTTCTTTTTCCTGGCAAATACCTCTTCTTTCACTTCCTCCCCTTCAAATCTGTTCCTATCACAGGGGTAGAAGTAGAAAGCAGAAAACATCGGTGAGATGATTCTGTTGCTGTGAGAAGAGTTAGGCTCACCTGCCTTTTAATGACACTGTGACTTTTGCGTGGCATATGTAAAAAGAAGGAGGTTTATTTCTGCTTCCAAGACCCTACAAAGTAACGCTTGTGAAGCCCTGGCTTTGTGAGAGAAGCTCTCCATGAAGTCAACGGCACTTGACTCATGTTTTGCCTCTTTTCTGTCCCTTTCTGCTCTCTTTTGCTTTCTCAAGGATCATTATCAATACTTTACAGATACCATTTTGCAATGTGGGGCTGTAGTCAAGAAGCACTGCTTGAATTATCTCAAAGTAATATTAGAAAACATATCTCGGTCATGGACAAAAAAAAATGGCTGAGAAGATTGCACACAATTACTGCAATTAATTTCTCATTTAGGCATCTGAAGGGGGAAATCAACTAAAAGGAAGACATAAGAGCACGTTTTTCATTCAAGATGTTCTGGTCTACTAGAAGAAAAAATTATTCAAATCAGTGAGAAATGCAGGCCTTTGCCACATGGAGTGTATGTTCAGGTGAATATTGGGTAGGAATAAAAGAAAGTTGTAATTCTGAAAGCTCCCTCATGTGTTGCTGAAAGTGCAGATGACCGATGATGAACTCCTCCTCCTCTTCCAATGGTGTCAAGTTCAGTGGCACCTTAGGACACCTCTTCCTTAAGTGCATCTGCATATCTTAAAAATATTCAAGGACAGCCCTAACAAGCACACTTGACATTTTGAAAGGCTCTTTTTTTCTCCGAAGGCATTTGAAATCTGACATCTTTTGTTCCAAAGGGATGCTCTCCCTCCCTCCCCTTTTCTTCTCTTCTTTCCTTTTCGCTTCCTGTTGCAATCACCTCAGGTTCAGCAAATGCCTGAAGAATGGCCTGGTGTGTGTCAGGTTCCCACATTAATTAGTACAGATTTTCTCTGAACTAGCTGTGATAGATCATTCTGCCAGCTTCATGTCTGCCGTACATGAAAATTGGCATAGGTAGACTTAACACACAGTATGTGAAATGCAGTTATTTACTCTCAGTCATCTCTTCTGATTACCTTCAGTGTTTCAAGGTCACAAAATGTATTTGCTTCTTTCTGGGGATAATTTCAGCAGCCTTTATTTAATTATTCCAAAGGATTTTTCTCATCCTCTTGTAATGCTCATAGTATACTTGGGGCTTCGTGTAGACAAGAGTTGAGGAAGCGGAGTCCGTGCAAGCGGCAGAAGTGTAGTCATTTTAAGGAACAAGTGACAACTTTTCTTGGCATGAAGGAAACAGATCATGTTTTGGATTTGTTGTGTTGCTCCTCATTCAACACAAGATGCACAGTGAGGTGAGACAGGGCACTGGGATGAAGCACAGCCTGCAGCACTGGTCAGACCCCCTGGATATGGAGTAAATACAACCCTACAGATCCACCTTTGGGCCGATTTTTCTCATCAGCAGCATCATTTTATAAGTAGCAATTAAAATCCTGTGCCATCCCCCGACAGAGGTTTCTGTGCTTTGCAGTGCCCAGTGATTTGCCAGCCTTTGGAGTTTGTTTTTTTGCTTTTTGGGTTTTTTTTCTCTCAAAGTCAGCTTTTGCTGATGCTGCTGTAACATGAGTTGATTCTAACTTGGTTAAATTCAACGTCGTGGCATTGTATTTGAATATTTATCAAGCTGTGGAGAGTTAATGCAGTATGGCATTAATTAGCCTTTCTGCCTGTCTTGTTCTTTTTTTAGATGTCATTCTTAGTTTAATAAATTAGTTTCTGGAAATGAAGTAGAATGGATTCCAGGGTTCATGGATGGTTTGCTTCCCGTTGCAGCCAAGATGAACACAGTATTAAGAAAGAACAGGGTGTCAGCTGTGAAGCAACACTGAAGAACATGGCAACTTTTGTTCCCCCCACATCCAGGGAATTGCTCAGAAAGAATCTGTTAGCAAATTGACCCGCTTTCCTCCCAGCTTTAATAATTGTCCAAGCTCCTAATCAAAGTGCACAGAGCGAGCTTTCCTCATTCTTCATCGGCAGCTCCTGCTGTTACTTTAAATCCCATCACAGCTTCATTAGCTCACCTTTCAGTAGCGGTTTTTGTTTGCAAGTGTTTTTCTCCACGAGTTGTGTACCATCCACAGTGATGTTCTGCTGTTTGCTGCTGGGTGGGGTCTCAGCCTGGTACCAGTACCTGCCTTTTACACCAGCTACGTTTCTGGCCTATAAACATCAAAACGTCCAGTCATACAAATATCATTTCATTTCTTCATGTGTCTGTGGCCAGCAATACCTCCTGAGGATCAGTGCACAGCTGATACTGGAAGAGGAAATTGATAGTAAGGATTCGTTTTCTAAAATAATGTCATATTTTCTTCACAATTCAACTGGGGTGCTGTGATCAAGGCAGCAGAGAAACAGGCACTTCCTTTGGGTTTTGACTCACGAGGTATTGCTGTTCTCAAGCAGATGTTCTAAAAATGTTCTAAAAATGTTTGGAGACATGTCTGCTTATTTTATTTTTGTTATCCTCAGGAAGCAGAACCTCTCTACGCTCAGATCAACAGACCTAAGAAATAGCATTGGTACAGGCTTGCGGTGCTCCAAGACTGAAGTGAAACCCAACAACCTGGCAGGCCTTTGGCTTTTGTGCTTTTTTCCGATTGATTTTGTCTGACAAGGAGAGATGATTGCCCTCCTGGACTGGCTCTACGAGTGTTCCTGACACTTCTTTTTTGGCAACCAATGGCAGATTCCTATGGCAGCACAAAATAAAACTCTCCCTGCTTATCCACACCACGAGTCCAGCCCTGTCCCCACAAGTCATGGGTATCCAGACTAGGAAATCTTACTCCTCGGTCTTCTTTTAAGCATTTGTTATCTTCCATATGCCACATATAAATAATGAGCATCTTAAATTTATTGAGTATTAGACATTCTTTTTCTTTTGAGCGAAAAGCAGAAATCTGTATGTAGCAGTGGCATTATCATTCAACAGCCTTTTGGGCACAAGTTGGCACTTTTTATGTCATGGTGACATGTTTTTCATCATCATTTACATCAGGCTGATCCTGACTTTTTTTTTTTTCCCCCCCTATGTAGACATATTTAAAGAACAACAGCAACAAAACACTGGCAGTGTCATTTTTTTTGTATTTCTTATTCTGTAGTTTTGTATGAGTGACAGATCCAACAGCAAAACGCCTCCTGCAGAAATGATTCCTAACTTGAAGCCACAGAATAACACCGTTGTTTATCCATCCTGACTGAAAATGTTGCCAAATGGACCTTTACGTTCTAGCGCATCATGAGGAAGAAATGCTGCTTTTCTGTTTGAATACTCATGTTGTGGGTAGAAAAAGGACATCGAGTCCCACCGAGGAAAGACAAAGAGTCAGTATTTCCTAGGAAACTCTAAACAAAGTGCAGAAAAGGAATATTTTTATTTCTTCAGTATCTTGCTGCTGTAATGCTATGCAGACAAGTGTTTTCTTCTCTGTGTGCCATTTTTGATGAAAAAAAAATCATTTGCCAAATAATACTGGTATGATTCTGGTTTAGGAATTTGGATGAAGTGGACTTTACAAATGGGACAAGGATGGCATGGATTTTGGAATATCAAACTGATTCTGTGATCAAATTGTTCATCTTTATCACTTTTTGTACATCAGAAAAATCAAATGGGATTTTTATTTTATAACTTGAAAAAAAAAATCTTACTGTTAAACTCTTTAAATGTTTAAGGGGAAATGGCTTTAAGGAGTTCGAATGAAAATTGCCAGTTTTTTTGTAAATATAAATGTTAAGAAAATTCTTTTACTGATGCCATTACACAGTAGAGAAGGTAGCAAGTTGCAGTGCTTGGGAGGTGTCGCAAACCCAGTTTGTGGTTCTTGCATCACATACATTTGTTCACGTGCTTATGGTAACGGGCTGCAGCTCAAGTGCATTTGCCAAAAGCAGTCAGCTTGTCAGCGACTAGAGATTAATGGGACACATGATTTTATGATCTAGCATTATCACATGGACATACTCCACTTACAAGAAATCACATTTCATTTACATTCCTCTGAACCTCTGCATAGAAGTCATCAAAACTGTTTACACACAGAACAAAAAAATGTAAAGCTTCCTTTTTTTACATTTATGAAGCAAAAGTGCAGTGTTTGGGTTCATATGTTTAGCACATGATTTTCATAAAGAATCTATATATTTTTGCCCTACAGAGAATTGTTATACAGGTCAAATGTGTTTTCCTGATGTTCCTATGCAGTTACAGTATATTGAATTTAGTGGTTTAACACCAAAAGAAAAAAAAAAAAAAAAAAAAAAAAAAAAAAAAGAAAAATAGAAAAAGGAAAAACGGTTGAATAAATCTAATGATTAATCAGTTTTTAGGGTTATTGTGCAGATTTTGTTTTTAAATTGACACATTAGGATTTACATTTTTGTCATTATTAAAATAGGCCTGGAGTTATAAATATTTTACTTTCTTTCATCTCTATTATAAGCTAAAAATGGTTTAGAAGACACAATAACGCGGGTGGCGATTGTTGATGTGTACAACCAAATTTCGCAACATGATTCCAGTCTTTTGTTTTGAATTAGAGAAATTAGAGAAATGTGCGTTAAGGAATGTATGTGAATGAAAAATCAGCTGTGAATAGACCTGATGAACCTGCAGAGAAGAGAACTTTTGTCCCCATTCGTGGTCATTTGACGCTTATTCCTTAGTCATGTGTAAACAGCTTTGTAGCGCATCTTATTTTCCCATCAGAAGAAAGATCAAGTTTTCACACTGGAGAAGATGAATTAAGATTTGTGGATTGAGCGTTGCAGGATTAAAAGCAGAGGTAAAAGCATTTCTGAAGGACGTTTCTTAATATTCTTAATGTTTTCCTAATTTGCACAGTGGTGCTACTTTCTTAACCAGTGTCTCTTTTGGGTTTTGTCCTACATACGGAACCACAAAGACAATTTTGGTTCATCATAGACATTTGAGGTTTAGTGCCATCAGTGCATTTCCACTTACAGGGTAAAACATTGAAAGAAAAAGAGGAGATTTATGTCTCAGAGGATCCATTGACATCATATTTGTAGGAAGCAAATAATTTGCATGGTCCTTGCAATGAATAGGTGCCAAGGGCACAAGGCTGGGATTTTAGTGTCTCATGGGACACAGGTGGACCGTCACCAAGGACCTTTGTCTTACCTTTACCAATGCTCATAAATAAAAACAAATTCGGGATTGTCTTGTCATACAGTTAGATCGTCCTTGTCATGGTTGAGATGCTGATTTGAGAGGACTGGAAGGCCTCTGCACTGTACCGGTCTTGTAGATAACTCAAATATCCAGCTTGTGCAATTGTTTAATCCCTCATCCTTCACTAGCACTAAATTCCTCACTTCAAATTTAAAAACCAGGGAATCCCACCAGCCATCCTGTTATCATCCCCCGTAGGTTCTTGATCTTTACCTGTCATGAAAAGATATTTTGGTAGATCGTAGTCATCCAAGTGTCTGATGGAACCTTTCATCTAATAATGTACTGGGCACCTTCTTTGCAAAAATGTTTACTCTGTGGTTTTCATTCATTTTTATTTCTGCATTCTGACACATATTTTTTTAATAAAGATGAGAAAGATAAAAAGACTGCAGTACATTTCTAAACCTACTTTAACTTTACCTCAGATAATGACCATTTGTTAACGTATATGGACATATTATTTTTAACTTTATGTATAATGCATTCAGCAACAACAACAAAAAACCAACAAATTTTTAGAAATTTTCCATTAATTTCTGTAACACACCATGTAATACTGTTATGAATAAAAATGTTAAAAAAGACATCATTTCAGTTAGTTTGTTTCATAGCTTTTGCTTTTCTGTGATAATTCTGCCATTCTTACAATGCATTGTGGGTGTCACGGCCAGTATTTTTGACAGTGGAAATACCTGGGAAAGGAGAAAAAATAGTGCTTCAGTTTGGGGAATTACCTAATCTTAAACACTCTCCAGTGCTGCTTATCTTGCAAATACTTAACCTGCTGCTTTTAACTGCTACCTCTCCATTTTTGGCCTCTTTACAGGTGTTTTAGAATGAGCATTTTAGTCATCTCCTATAAAATCTCATGTTCCTGAGAGAGACGAGTGCTACCAAAGCTGGAGTACTTTGTGGCATGAGAATCTGTAATTACTTCTGCTCACGTTTTCCTCCTCAAGGATGATTTAAAATAAAAAATGTGCTTTTAAACATGACAATTTTGAAAAAAAAAAATAAATAAATGAAACACACAAAACCAACCAAAAAACGATTTCCAGCAGTGTGCACAGAATTGAGAGCAGAGCCTCGATCCAAAAAAAACATGTCAATGTTGCCACCTTGTATTTCAGTGGGACCTTTCTGCTGTTTGGGGCAACACGTGGAGTAGGCTGAAGTGTTTTGCTGGTGTGAAACTCTTGACAGCACATGCAAAATAAAGTTATATGATATTCAGAGGTACCAAGTACTGGATGTTCCAGTGGAGATATGGGATAGTACCATTCTTTGCCAGGTGAGCAGTGCAAATATGCAAGATGCAACTTTGAAATTTAAGGGTAAGAATTACATGAAGGGAGAGATGTGGATGTGTGCGCGTGTATTATGTTGTATTTCTTCTTAATGTCTTACCCCTTTCTCATCCACCAGAAATGTATGTTAGGTCATGCCAAAATATTCATTGCCTTTGTCAATGAACATTGTTGAAATATTTGGAGCCCACCTAAGAGTAAAGGTAATTCTGTTGTGATGAAAATATGTTAGTGTTAATGTCATTTTGATTTTGTACTTAGCTAACTGTATTCAGATGTCCTTGGAAGGAGCAATATGATCTGTTTTTGGGGAGCTATGAAATGTCAATTTAAAGTGAAATAAGACACGGGCAAGCTTGATTTTGAACCAAAATACGTTTTTACAGCATAGGCCAAATCTAGTCTTGTTGATATTCATCTGGTACCCCCACAGTGAAGTTACTTTATGTTGAAAAATCAGAAAAAATGGTTCGTGTTGCACAGTTGCTATGCAGACTCGGTTTAAAAATGCAGAATGGGCAGGTTTGAGATCTAGTCTGGTGGTGGTGAGGAATCTCAAAGTAGGAAGGACCTGGATGTATGTTGGCATTGCTGAGAAGGGGAAAAAATCTGATTTGTGCTCTGCTGTGTCATTGTACTATATTACATTAATTTTAGATAACATAAGTGCACTGGGAGTCTCTAGATTGTGTATGAGAGTATCCAGCTCAAACATGACTGGTTCAAGAAATGGTCCCGATTTACCTAATGCTAATTAAGTCCATGATCTCCTGCAGTAATGAGAATTTATTTAGCAAACAGTTTGCAGAATTAACCTGCAGTTTTACACAAGTGAGAACTCTGACAGGTCTTTCTTTTCCATGCCAGCGACTTCTGGGAAAGCAATTGATTGTATAGACTGGGAATGTGCAATTTTAACTTGCTTATATTGGATTAAAGACAACGTTCTATGTGCTTTAATCACTGCACAGTGACAGTTGCTGCAGCAGATAAGCTAACCTCTTTCTTCCTTTTTCTAGGTTGTGATACATATTTCCATGCAGCATTTCCTTTTCTCTTTCTTTTCTCTATAAACAACTTATGTCCTGTCAGGTTCATATTTATTAGTTTTCTGGTGAGTAACGTTCTCAGTCACAAGAATATAATTTCAAAGGAATGAAAGGGGATATCTGCTGGTAATTGTCTACAGAGGTTTGAATCCATTGTCTGAACTTGTCTCTCTAAGCCAACATGGGAAGCCCACAGTGATGAATGAACAAAATCCATATGGCCGCAGTAAAATAGAGTGTTTGGGTAAACATGTGAGCCTGGGTCATATACACAAGCATCTGTACTAATGCTGTTGCTGTCATTGTCCTTACTGCTCCATGCACTTGGGGCTTCTGGTTCTGCTTCTGTTCCTGGCTGTGGTCTAATGTTACTACTGTAAAATATATGATTTTTTTTTTTTTTAATACCTAAGATAATGCAGAGAGCTGGCATGAGGAAGGAAAACGGGTATTTTTTCCTTGCTTTACTTGCTGTCTGAAAGTGTGAGGAAACTGAATTATACCTTTCAGCATGACAGTGAGGAATATGGGGAGATATCCTGATACTATTTCCTGATTACCTGTAACATTGCCTGTCTCTTTCTAAAATTATCCTACTAGAGGCAGGAAATATCAGGTCTATTAGTGAAACGACTCTCCGGCTATTAGTTTTTAGAGCTTTAAATAGTCTTATCTCAATGGACATGTTTGCCCTGTGGTTCATCTATCACCCCTAAAATGTTTTATCAGCACCTGAAAAATCTCAATAGGAAGAATAACCTCAAATGTTACCTATTGATGAAGGGGCTTTCAGATACAGAATTTATTTTTTTAAAAAAGGACTTTTTAAAAGCAGATATTATTTGCTGGCTTTCCAACCCCACTTCATAGCTCCCACAGCACCACTTCTATCAATAGTCCTCACCAGCAAAGAAAGGAAATCACGATAGATTAAAAGAAAACTATGTTAATGGGCAGCAAATCAATGTCCATTCAGCCCCAGACATTTGTGAAAATAAAGGGTTATGAAGAATTATTGCCAGGTACTAGCAGCGTGAAGGCCTTTTGTGGCATCTTTTGTCTTTAACGGATAGTTATTAGGGGTCTGAGAAGAACTCTCTCAGCATCAGAAGCCAGAAATAAGTCGAAGTTATAACGCCGTAAGATGCTGCATTTTTTTGTAAATTTTTTACTACTTGACACACTGAGATTGCAAGTTTCTTTGGTTTTTTTCCTTTAAAAAAATGCTGTTTCTAGTTTGAAAACGTGTGTGTGCTATCTTGAGGTCTAATGGAGAGGAGATGGAGACAAGGGATGGGGCGTGGTGGGTTTTTTCTTTGTCTGCTCTTTACTGCTTATTGTCTTCACATGACCACAGAAATCGGAGCTTTCAGAGTAGGCGAACGTGTGCCCAGTTTGGACTGAGGGACTATAAGGCATTATTTTTAGTGAATCAAAAACCAGAAAAGGAGAATTAAGCTCAACAAGGTGAATTTTTATTTTCCAGAGCCTTTCAGAGAGTAGCCTCGCCACCAGAAAATAACTGTAGAATCAGTTGTAGTGGACGTTGAAGGTTTCTTACTTGTATGTTTTACAGTATATTTGCCACTTTATGTCTTTCACTGTTAAAATTGGTGGCTGAATGTCTTGTTACCTTTGAGTGAGCCAGTTGTGTTCTTCTGCTGAAAGAAACCTGTTACGAGTTATGAAGCAGGGACTGAAAATATTGTCTCAGAGAAGAAAAATAAACCCTTTTTGAAAATTGCACGAACAATATCATAAACAGCTGCTTGCTGGCTCCAGTCTAACATTCCCAGGGAGGGCCTTTCATCTCTGATGTATTTCACAGTTTTTCTTTGGATGCGAAACTGCCATTTAAAAAAAAAAAAAATCATTACTTTGGTGAAACTGTACAGGTTTTATTTACAGGGAGCAAGGGGCCACAAACGTACCTTCCTGTTATGAACTCTGCAAGGGACGCGTTGCTCTTGGAAGCTCGGTGTTCATGATGGACACTTAGTGAGGCTTCATTTCCAGGTGTGATGAAACCCATGGTCAGTGACTTACAGCATAGTTAGCGCTAAGTGCTTTGGGACCGAAAACAGCTCAGCAGATGGCTGTGGCTATTACAGCGGTGGAGAGGATGGAGAGTGGGGAAAGAGGGCACAGGAGGTGTTACAAGGCGACATTCCCTCTGATCCATGAACCTGCTAAGCCACAAACTGCAAGGAAATGAAGAATGAGCTGTGGTTGTTGTGGATTTTATGTGTTAGAGCTACCTCTAATTAAACCAGATTATCAATTATGTGGCAAACCTGATTTTGCTTTTCAGTTCTCTCTGAAAAATTATGTTAACGTGTAGGAAATTCTGTCTATAGTATCCTTGCTGTTGTTTAAACCTATCCTTTTTCTGCTAATTGAGGAGCAAGCACGGTCACCAGTAAGATATGCATGGTGGGAGACAGCAAACCAGCAACAAGCAGCAACAGGAGCAGGTTGCTGTGGGATCTTCACACACCGGGATCACTGTCATGGTTTGCAGTTAAATCTAGAGGGTGCTCTGTGCTTATAATCTGAGCTTCTCTTTTGCTGCCGTTGAAATGCTGGATGTGCTCTGCATTTCCCAGCCAGCCAAGGTCCCATGTATGGAGGGGTCTTTCCTGTAAATGGTGGTGGGGTTTTTTTGGTGCATAAATGATTAACAGCTAAATCAATTGTGTCAAAGTTTGAGCAAACTGTGTCACATAAGCTTCAATTTAGTCCGGGGCAAAGTCATTTGAAACAAAAAAATAAAGCAAAAAAAGGCAAACAAAAAGCTTTGCACAGACTAAGCCGTCTTTCCAAACAGTTTGTCCTCCATTTTTAGAGGGCAGTTAATCACTGACTGTTCAGTAACATCAGGTTAAAAAACTGGTTTTCTGAAATACAATCTTTTTATTCGGAGCAGGTACCTACAAGGAATCGGTTAATGTACTTCTCCATGTTAAATTGTTCTCATCAAGCTGCAAACTAGAAGGATGCAGCAGCCAGTAGCTGATTTTGCAGAGACATGGCTCCACAGTCAGAATAATGTCATTTGTAAGGTAACTATGACACATTAAGTGGTATAGCACTTGGCCAGGTAATGACACTGAACTTGTCAGGTTTGTTTTGTATTAGTGAATATGATTAATTTTATATATATCATCCATCAGTTCCGTAATGAGGGAATTAAAATGTATTTATTCTTTGTATCATCAGAGCACTCGGAGACTTATCCCAGGGTGAGACACTGTGCTGCAAAAAGCTGTGGTTGCACACAGAGTGAGACTGCATCTGTTCAAAGAACCTCTGTTTGTCCAGCAAGAAAAAGGGTGGGAGAACACAATGATATTCATCATTTTGTACAGGGGAACACAGATTCAGGGAACTTTTATTCCTCTAACATGCTCCTTGTAGGTTAAGACTAAATAGGAAAATGAAGGAAAAGACTGTTGTGTCTTAGGAAGCAAAAAGCCATTAGGCTACCTCAACAGGCAACTGAAGAGTAGTTCTGCAAGGTCTTGAAGATCCCGGTCTGCCTTTGGAAGCTCAGCTGAACTGATGGGAATCAGCCCTTGGTAACTCCTGTGCCCCTGTTAGGACCATTTAAAAGAGAGAATGACTTAATAGCTAGAAAATACCTAGATGTTTATTTTGATACTCTCACAGGTCTTCTTCAATGGGCTCAAGACTTTGGGGCTGGGGCTTTTCCCCCTGTTGAGAGGCAGCAAAGGGCACTCGGGGATGAAGGGTTTCCCTGAGCTATCGGAACAGCTGCTTGAACCTTGTGCCTGGGCTCCCTCTGGAAGGCTGACATGAAAAGCAGAAATAAATAAATGATTTTGCAGTCTGTTCCTAGAAAGCTGACTTTAGTTTACTTATTGCTTCCCTGTTGCCAAGACTTTCGTTTGTTGAAATATTCATTTATTTCTCCATCTCTTGAAAGGAAGGTTACAAATGCAAGCATAAATCGCTTCTGGACAGATCTTTGCTTCCTTCCCACTTGCCTCCAGAAAGCTGTGTACTAACAATTGCAACATTTGCCTTGTGAATCTGCCAGGTGGTGGGTCATCTGCTGTTTACAGTGTGGAAAAACGGCCCGGTAATTTATATTTTTCTACTTGAACCATTCTCAACCGCCCAAACCAGCAGATGGAATTGGAGCAGTGGTGGTTTTAAATCACTGATGGTACCTCGGAGTGATGAGCACATCACGCACCATGTTTGCTCCATATCCCATCAGAGTGTTGCTGCTTTATGCTGCGTTCGACATCCTCACCCTTCATTGCGTTGGGTAAGTGAATGTTTCTCTAGTCATGTCCATGGGGTGATATGATAAAGAGGAAAAATCCATATGTATTCTCTGCTTTCACATTCTATACCACATAATTGGTGTCTTGAGTGATTTCTGTATTTCTAATTAATAGTGAAAGACGTTGTTTTGAAGTTAACGTGGTGCAAAGTGTCTGCCTTTAGAAAAGTAATCCTGTTTGATAAATCTGATACGACAAATTGCCACGGTTGCATTGTAATGTGGAATTCTGCTTGTGACGGGCAGCCTCCTCCCATGCTAGTGGCCCGACAGTGCGCTGGAAAAACAGGGTTTTGTTTTCTTTGAGTACGTAAATGGCAAGAATCTGACAGATAGTTTTTCTTTCTCTGCTAGTTTAGTAGATTTTGCTCTTTCAGAGGACTGTGGTCAATCAGTGACTAATCTTTCCAATCTAACTATATTTTTCCACTGTTATCTGAACTTTGAGCTCTGATTTCATGCCTCAGCGAGCTGATGAGTTTTTGTAATTCCTTTGTTTCGTGTGATTTTTAATATGCAGTAATGGGAGCCCCTTACCAGGCACTAAATCGTACTTACAGCTTCAGCTGATGCTATTATGCTTGTCTTGGTGGAGGAATTGGGAACACCACTGTGGTAGTTTACTTGTCAAACTGGGTATGAAAAGAAACTAATTGTCAATGTTTTACTAAAGCTTCCTGCTTAGATTAGGTGCTACAGGGAAGCATTTGTCTGGGATGAGGATTTAAGCAGAAATACTGAATCTGTCAAAAGAATAGGCAGCATTTTAGCTGTGGCATCGTGGAAGCCTTGGAGACAGTTGTCACGTGAGGGAGTGAGGGAAGGGCTGGGGTGAAAACTGAAGACTCACACTTGGGGTTCAAGTTTGTTACTGGGATGAAACGGATTAAAAGGTTAATGACCCTCTGTTGTGAACCAAGAATAGAGTCCAAGACCAATGGTTTTAGCCAGCTTGAGAAAAAATAGCCTGCTTGGCAAAAGGAGGCACCTAAGCTTGCTTTTCAAAAATGCTGACTGTTTGCCAGCCCTTAGCATTGTGGCTGGTGTTTGTTATGGAGGCGTCTGACCTTGGAGCTGTTTGGCATGTATGGCAGCAAATGCTGCCTGTCCAGCAAGCAGCAGGGAGCAGTGAGACAAGGGCAGCACTAAGGGTGCAGATTTTACTGCTGCCCACTTTGATGGGTTATTTAGTGAGGCTTGCATAGTTTGAGATGATGCCAGGTTGGTGGGACAAGGGTTAAGTTTCCCATGTTGGCTGGATAAACCTATGTTCTCCAGAGTTACTTCATGGTGGTGGTGTAGAGGACTGGACCTACTCTTGGACACTGAACAGTGGACCAAGTTTCCTACAGAACTAATGCCAGTATGGAAATCTAGAGGTTGAATGATTTGGTGAGGTCTAAAAAGCATTAGGTCTCGTTGGTGTGTAGTTTTGTATGGCTACAAACCAAGTTGCTCTGTCCTTGCCGCTTGGTGATTTAACATGATGAAGCACTTGTGTTGTTGAATGCAGTGGTGAAAAGGAGACCCTCAACCTCAGCAGCAAGAGTGTGGCCAATGGCAGACGTGTCCGGTCCGTGAGCACCTCGCCACAGCCCCGCGACTGCCTGCTCTCCGCCTGGTCCTCGTGGAGCCACTGCGATCCCTGTCAAAAGAAAAGGGTGAATGTTTGTGGTCTATGCATGAAGTCTGAGAAATCGGGAGGCGGGCCCTCCTCCAAGCCTTGTATTTTTTGTTCATGGGGTTGGGCAAACAGTGGGGAGTTGCTGAGGAAGGCCCTGTACAGGTGATGCTGTGGGCTTTTGCTTTCAGGTGGCTTTAGCGCTTCAACTCTTCACTCCTAGTAATCTCAGTGGTTTCCAGGCTGCCTCGCTGCCCTGAGAAGGTGTAAGCCCAGACTTAGTGAAAACACAGGCAGGAAGCCCAGGCTTTGCAGGAACTTTCCAACACAGTCCACTTCTTCCAGCATCTGTGCGAGGCACCATCTCCACTAATGATCCCCCATGGGACCTGGAGACACTCGGTGCCTCTCAGGATTAAGATGCTTTTTCTTGTCTGCCGGTGAGCATTTTCTACCCGAGAAGCCCCATCAAATGAAAGTAATGATCTCAATAGTGTGAAGAGCAAAATCCCCATTGCTAGCGGGACCTCTGCTAACGAGTTGGAGAAGCTGTTCCCAGGCTTAAATGGGAATAACCAGTGATGGGAGTTGGGAAGAGTGAAGCTTTGTATCAAAGAGTTAATCTTAAAAGCTGGGAAGAAAAGGAGGGCTAACATATTGGACAGAGTAATTGACTGCTTCACAGCAGTGTTGTGGGCGGAAAAAAAATCCCTAATGATACAGAGGGCCAAGTAAATACACTGACAGAAAATAACAAGGGATGTCGTTACCAGCACTAATTGAATGAGAGGAGATGTAACTGAATCTTTCCTTACTCTTGCAAATGCCCGCACTACCTTGTCAGGCTCATTTAAACAAACTGTCAAAGAAAAGCAAACTTCCATTCATCCCTTCCAAGCCTCAGTCCTTCCTTAGTAAAATTAAAACTGCCACAGATCAGGAACCTTTGAAATGGGGCACGTTACCAGCATCATACTTCTTTGCTAGCATGTTTTTTATATGACAGTATTCTTAGATCAGATCTCCCCAAGACAAAGTTTGTTTTTTAACTAGGCAAGCGTGAAATTCACAATTTCGGTACACTTGAGTCAATATTTTTTATTTCATCACAGTACAGATTTGCCCGCCTGGAACAACCTTCTCAGTTCAATGGAGATCCATGTGATTACTCTGACAAAGAAACTGAAGACTGTGTTACAAGTAATCCTTGCAGGAATAAAGTTAGATGTGATGGGTTTGTGTGCGCAGTTACAGGTAAGGGCTTATGGAGTGAGAAGTGGTGGTATTTAGGTGACATCTCTGACACCTCCATGCTGAACCTTCTGCTTCTAAAAAAAGTTTGACGGGCTAAAGAGATGTCAGGAGTTGACTGGCGTCCATCCATGCTCGTGTTGTGTTTGCATCAGTGATTTTGAGTATTAGCCAACATCTGTCAATCTAAAGCATGTCTTTAAAATCTCCAAGTAGGAAATTAAAACCCAGTTTTATCAGTAAAATCTGTAGCACAAGTGGATCTGGCAGCAACAGGAGAACCTCCGCTGGGCGTCCTTGACACATGTCCAGGAGCACCGCAGGTTATGATGGTGGTTCTCATGGCATTTCTCTCCATCCATATCAACAACTAATTAGTCAAGAACACTATAATCAGTGTGGGGAAGCACGGCAGCAGTTAGCCGTATGCAAAATTTGATCAACCTCTGCTTTGAGTCTGTACCCTGGCAGTGGAGAGGGAAGTATGCAGGGAGCAGCCTACCAGGGCAGGGGGAGCTGGAGGACAGAGATCAGGATTGCTTTCCCTTGCCCTGTTTCCTCTGCTCTATCCCTTTTTATTCTTTTAATTAGGGATTGTTTTAATTCTAGGTTGAACAAGGAATTTTAAGATTTTGAAAGTTGTGAGGATGGAGTTTGGTGGTTGAAAAATCTGAGGTTTTCCATGCAGATAGAGAGGAAATATTTTCAAGCTAGTTTTGAACCATACATTACAGGAGTTTTTTATTTTGTTTCCAGACTTTGAGTCAGGGACTGTAAATTTGCAAAATAATGGTAAGCAGGATAATAGAATGTTGTTTGAGTAATTTACACCTTGCATCCTAGGGAGATGCATTACACGGAGGCTGCTGTGTAATGGGGATGATGACTGTGGGGACCAGTCAGATGAAAAAAACTGCAAAAAAGTGTTTAAAAAATGTGACCAGACAATGGAGCAATACTGGGGAATAGACAACCTGGCAAAAGGGTAAGTCAGTGACTTTCATGAAATGTTTTCTTACTTAAGGATAAGAATGATCTTTTGTGGCATCAGATAAAAAAATTGAACTGTGTGACTTCAGTAGAGTGACTTTAATCGTCATCTTGGATTGTCTAAAATCTGAACGTGACTATGGATTTGTATTTTTGCAGAGTGTATTGGTTTTGTGGGGGGTCAGAATTTCTTGGATTTCTTCCATGACAATGAGAGATGGGAGAATTTGTGTCCTTTACGTGAGTGGGGTAGGATTAACCTGCATGTTACCAAGCCCCAAATTTTGGGGGATTCTAATCCACATCTAAGTTTATCCAGCTTTTGCTGGCTAAGACTCTGGTGACTTTCTGTAAGATCAGACTGTGTGAAAAAGAGTCTTTGCTCATTCTGGAGGGGAAAAAAAAAAAAAAAAAAGAGAAGAAAAAATCAAATTGCAAGGAAAAAATTATAATTTCCTCATTATTCTCTGGAGATATGGCTGCTGCATGTCATTGCTAATGCTTTGTACTTCTGAGTTTAATCAAAATTAAAAATAATGTTGGACAATTACAGGAACACGCTTCTCAGCTCTTTGAAGCTACAATTGCTCAGTAATTTGCTTTTAGTGGACTTCCCTTCTTTTCAGATTGTTCTAAAATTAGAGTTAATATTTTAGAGCTTCAGAGCCATTATCATACAAGTCTCTCTCCCCAGAATAAGGAGAGGCAGATCTAACAGAGGCCTGGAACGCTAATAGGGACAAGACATGGACTAATAGCAATTTATCTTTTTTTTTTTTTTAATGAGGTTTCCTCTAATGACTCTTGTTACTGTTTGAGTGTGAGTTTGTAGAGTTGAGTGCCATGTCCTCAGCTGTGTGCCAAGAGGGGGATGTGAGGCTGTCCTGACAGTGAGCAACAAAAAGGGTTGTATTGCAACACATCCCACCAGCGGCAATAGGAAAAGCTATTAAGTCAAATTTAATCACCCCGTATGAAGAGGTTTTGCCGTTCTCAGCCAAGTCACTTGACATTTACCTCTAAAGAGATGATATTACTTTGCTGTTATGCTTCATGTACAGGTTAAATATCTTCACAAATGACTTGGAAGGATTAGTTCTTGATCACAAGTATTATGCAGGGGGGTGTTCTCCGCATTATATCGTGGACACGAGATTCAGAAAGCCATACAATGTAGAAAGCTACATACCAGAGGTATGTGTCAAATTCTTCTGCAAGTAAGTATACATACATTCCAATAAATATAGTGTGTAATACTAATCAAGCTTCATTACTAAATCATTTTATAAAGCGTTACATCCCATTACAGGTGGGATGAGGCTGAGTTTAGCTCTGCTTCTAGAACATCATCATAGCCCATGCACGCTGTGTAATATACTTGTGCAGAGGAATAGATGACAGTATTCCCCGGGACCTTGTCATTGCTAAAACTGAGCCCAACCTTCCCAGCACCATGTGTACAAGAGGGTCCTACAGCCAGTGGGCACAGGAAGGTTGATTTTAGACGGAATTGTGGAGAGCCTTGAGATGTAACAGCCTACGATGTATTAATAACAGCAGACCATGTGCTTTGTGTGAAGGCAAAGGCACCTAGCTTATTTTTTTGGTTCAACAAAGCTATATTTCAAACATTATATATTTGACCTTAATGCTGTTGATGACATAGTGTGATATTTTTGAGTGTTGCCCATCAGGGAACCCTTTTCTCTTAGTATTTGTACTTTAATTGACGTCTATGTTTGAAATTTCACCTTCTTTGCATATGATTGACGTATTAAGTAGAAGCCTGAGGTCCTTGCAGTATGGAGGAGATAGTAGCTTTCCTGCTGCTGTAAATCAAGTATTCTTGAAGTACCGGTGTTAATAATAATAGTGCTTTGCAATTATACAAGGCTTTTCACCTTCAAAGTGCAAGCATTAATTCACAAGTATATTTGTATCTGTACTCCTTCCCCATGCTTCAGGTATACAATCACTATGCAGGAAATTAAACATGTTGTTTTTTGCTTTCTGTTTAGACCAAAGGCACATATGAATTTACAATGACTGAATATGACTCCTACTCAAATTATGAAAGCAGTGTCCTGAAGGCGAAAGCTTCACAGTCTAGCTTCAGCTTTGATATAAAAATACCAAGACTGTTTGAACTTGGTTACAATTCAAACGACAACAGGTTCAAGAAGTTCATTCAAAGGATGAAAAGATTTTCTTCAACTGTAAGCACTGCTCCACTTAATTCTCTGCTAACGCATTGTCTGTATGTGTGTATGTTCGTTTGATCTCCATCATCAGGTCTGCAGCCAGCACTAGGATAAATGAAATCTTTCCTCCTGGATGGATTTTGCAGTTTGTATTGGCCAAGGGTTTACTAATGCGACAACACCTTTGCATGTTTTTATAGCACCCAGGAGCTTTTCCATTCACCTATCAGCCAGGAACCAGACTGCCTAACCTCCAAAATCAGCCACAACTGAATGTGGTCCTTCCTCTGTCTTGCTGGGCATCCACATGTGGGTGTTTGTAGTGAAGTCATTTTGAAAAAACGAAACTAAGAAGCAGGTTCAAATGGCCTCCCCTCCATAAAGTGAATTCACTAGTAGGAGCTGTAAAAGTGACACTCCTAGCAGGGTCTACATGCTGCTCCCCAGCAATGGGGTGCTTTGCACCTTGCCCTGCCAGATCTTAGTTCTTTCCACTGATGCCAAAGCAATCTGGCAGATGGGAGGTGAGTGGGTCCAGCCAGCACAGTGACTCCTCCAAGGGAATCCATGCAGGTAGAATTGGGGTTTAGCAGATGAACCCAGGAGCCCAGAGTTCCTTCTGCCCGATGGGTGACTTACAGTGACTGATAGAGAAATCCGGGGTGAAAGAAGGGCAAATCAGATTTTCTGCAGTTTGAGGAATTTCTGCACTTGAACACACAGTCCAGAAGCCTGTCCACGTGTGGATGGCTGTTGTCTGTGCAGTATACTGTGGGGTATCATCTTGCACATGAAGGACCATCCCTCTTATGTGGGTTCAGCAGGGCATGAGCAGTCCCTTTGGTAAGTGATAATGCAAACAGCAAAGCCAAGCTCTTCAACTGTAGGCCTGCCTCAACAGTAATGTAGAACAAAAAACTGCCTTTCATGGGCTTAATTATAGAGTAACACACACCATTTTACTTTGGCTGATGTGATCTGTCTGCTGAGTACATCATTCACCAGATCAGGACACACACGACACAAAATTTGGCTGGCACAGTTCGCTGCCAGTTGCGTCTGCGGAGATTTGGTTGCAGCTGTGATCGGATGCACGCTTTGAGCTGGCTGGAGATGCTTTAATCTATAGCTCCTATGACTGCTTTATGAGATTCAGTCTGAGGTAGTGTGCACCATCATTTGAATTCTTTTTTTCATCTATTATTACTGTAAAAAAACCTAGCTCTTGTCAGTGGTTTAATGGTATCACTGATCTATGTTTACCCCCTCAGTAAAAAGTGCACTCAGGAAATGCAGAGTATTCCTTGTTGCTATTAAACTTGCATTTCCTTCCTGAAAAGAGGCATTTCCTGTTACAAGATCAGAGGTATGTAAGAAGCATTTGCAATAGATATCCATAAAAAAAAAAACAATGCTAAGTCTTGATTTCTATATTAAACCTCCCCTGACATGCTTGTCCTTCTGGCACAAACAACTGGACAATAAATCCTTTGGACCTGGCAAAAGACCTCTTCTGTTCCTGACTTTTATGCCAGAGAGGGGAGATGTAATATATACCTGTGTACACATACCTATACAGGTATACATAAATACACGTGTGTGTTTGTGTTTTCCTGTTTCCTTTGAGTTTTGGTAATGGCATCTTCTGTGGAATATAAGTTTGGATCAGAGAGGGAATTACCTTTTCACCTATAAAACATCATGATTTCAGATGTCAAAATTTTTCAGGAGAGAGATTGTGAAAGACAAAGGGTGGCTGATACTATTAGTGGTAGAGCAGTCTCATGGGATGCTGCAGAACAGAGCCTGGAACTTGGCTGTCATGGCCTGAGCCATCATCTAACCTGCAATCACTGTCTCTCACTCTTTCTGTAATACTGGTCAGACTCCCGATTTTCAGAAACTTTACTACTGAAAGGTTTGGTTTTGCTGAATTAAAAGATTTCCAGTTGCAAACTGTTAACCTGATGAATCCTGACCAGCATTAATTGTTTAATGGCAAATAACCACACATGGTCATAAGAATGACATCCCTCAATTCTGGATTCTCTCGTGTTTCTGCATTTCGCATAGTCCAGCAAATTCATCCATGCCCGTTCTGAGCTGGCTGTTGCCGTTTATAAGCTGAAACCCCGAGCCCTGATGCTGCATTACGAGTTCCTGCAGAGACTCCGTCAGCTCCCGTCAGAGTACAGCTACGGGGAGTACCGAGAGCTCTACAGAGACTACGGGACCCACTACATCACAGAGGCCACCGTCGGTGGCACTTACGAATATACTTTAGTCATGAACAGCGAGGAGCTCCGAAAGGCAGGTATGTGCATCTGATGGTCATGAAAAAGCTGTGTGGCCAACTTTTTGGTGGGTACCCAATGATGATTCAGGTCTGAGGTCAGGAAAGGGAAATGGTGGAAGAAGGAGTCAGCAACATCTCCAACAAAGCCTGCAGGAAATATGGAAGTAGAAGTGCTTTATGGTGGTGAATAAAGAGCCTGGTTTTCAAGGTATGCTCAGCATCATGGGCTTCATCTAGTTCTGAAACTGTGAGTGCTGCCAGTTCACAAGAAAAGGCCCTGTAGCAAGGATTTTAGATGACACATTTTGGAGGCTGACAAGATGTTGAGATGAATGAGAATTGTATAGCTTAACTCTTTCGTTAGCTCTGAAAACATGCATCCAAGTTCTTTTTTCCATCACCTTTCAAATGACAGCTCTGAAACACCTTTAGCCTCGAGAGCTTTTCCAGCACGTAGGAAACAGTAAATAATTTGCTGGGTGACTCTTGTACCTGACATTGCTCTTGCTCTTTGACTCTAGCTTCCTTTTTTGCGAGAAATGATGATTGTTGTCTAGGATAGAGCAAGCCGTGTGACATTAATCAATAGCTGCACTCTCTTATTTATTCATTGGCATGGGAGTGAGTAACTGCCTTCGCTGTCTATTTGTGGAAGCATTTAGTGGACTCTGCTGTGTGCAGTGTTCAGTCTGTTTGCTCTCTGCTGTCTAGGAAGTTGCTTATTCTGGAGTCAGATACAGCCCGGAGGGACAGGGTTTAGATTCGGATTTCAGATATTCAGAACATCAACGCTGCCCAGTTTCTCAGCTGTTGGTGTGAGCCCATCACAAGCCACCTTTCTTTGAACTAATGTGTATTATTGTTTGCATCAAAATGTGACCTATCAGTGTCTGCTGACCTAGATCAGGATCCTGCAATCACACCAACATTTTCACTCTCCCTGGTACTGAACTGGGCTGTAAGTTCTCAACGGTGTTTGGTAGGTCTAGTCTGAGAAATCAGATTTTTCCCTTCAGGTCCGCCATTGTTAGTACTGCCTGTGCTGGAAATCAAATCTTTTGCAGATCTAGTATCACATGCCATTTCACATGGTTGCTAATTGCACTGTTCTCACATATAATCCAATATGCCAGATGTGGCTGTGGTTCATTATTTGACAGGATCCCTTTTCTGATCTAGAAAGTGGCCAATTTCAGATGTATGAGAAGAGCATAGGAACAGGACAGCCATACAGGCGATACTTGGATTGTGAGCTCATGTAAACGTTTGTTTCATCAAGACATGAGTTTAACTAAAAAAGTAGAGAATTCAGGGAAATGTGAGGGATTACGACAAAAATGCAGGAAAAGAAAAGAGATACTTGAGTATCATATCTGATGTTTCACCATGATAACTGCTTAAATATTCTTGAGTGTCAGGACAGCAAGGAGTTTGGATAAGGATTTTGGTGAAGAACATATGAAGCATTTGTAGATTTTTAGGGCAAATTCCTCTATGCTATAGTAAGGCTTCATGGAGAAACTTCCATGAAACAATTAAGGCTCTTACTGCAGCTAAGAGTTGGAGAAGTGAGCTGGCAAAGGGAGGAAAAGCTACTTAATCTATTGTTCTTAAAAAGCCTGCCTTCTGATGATGGGGAGGGGTGGTGGGTAGTCCTTTGTCAAAAAAGTTTGGTGTTTATGTCACAAACCAGGCTCCCACCCGTTACAGTTCCATTGTACCCAGAACAGATGAGATGGTTATGAAAAGCCTCTTCCAGCATTTACCTTGCATTTGCACTTGGTTTCAGAGTTCTGTGTAATGTAGAGATTTCACTTCATATAGATCTGTTGAATATCCCAAAAAAAGGCTTCTTCATCTCATCTCCTTTTTTCCCCAAAGAAAAAATATTTATCACCTCCCATGTTCTGTGTTTATGGACATAAAACATCAAACAATTGTACTAAAACACTACAATTTTTTTGTGTGTGTATTTAAGGTTATTCTCTGAGTGATGTCCAGAAATGTGCACAGCGTGGTTTTAACATTGGTGGAAATATTCGTGGCGTCTATCTGAGTCTTGGAATAACTGAAGCAGGCTGTAAATCCCTTTTAAAAGAGATTGGAGGTAAGCATGAAATGCTTCTGCCATTTAATTTCTAGCCTTTGTCATAGTGAAAAGAAGATTTTTTGATCTTGCCTGCCTGAAACATTTCCCTACCCATTCACAACCTCTCTTGAGTCTGCTGGCTAACTACAGCCAGGCTTAACAGAGCTGTAGATGTCTCAAAGCTTGCTTTTTTGCAAGATTTTCTTTGCTGGGTAAGAAGGACATCGCTGCTCAGTGTCCCAGGTAAAGGCAGGGACAGATCAATCACTACCCACCTGGCTGGTGCTGTGTTCCATATCCACTCACCTCTCAGCAGAGCAGCCCAGCATGCCGCTTTTTTCACCCAAAAAAAGCCCAAATGGGAAAAGCAGTGAGGTGTGAGGGTGCTGTGGGAGCCTTAGGGGACATACGGGATGTTGGGGTGTTGCAGTGGAAGGAGGGCGCACCTGAAAATGTGTGGAGGAGAACAGGCAACATTCATGGTGGTGAGGAGCTTCAGGCTGTGGAAAGACCTCCAAGCTCATAACCATAGGGGAGAAAATTAGGGGGAGAGATATAGGGTATCATAAACAGGGGTGTTTTGTTGTGAGCTTATATTTCATCTGCACTCCTCAAAGACGTACCTGAGCAGAGCTGGCCACTTTCTGAGTGTATTTATTTTTGCAGACAGCACCTCCAAAAAACAGTACGTGGAAGATTTCATCGTCCTTGTACGTGGCGGAGCAAGTGAACACATCACCACGTTGGCTTACAAAGACCTGCCGACGGCTGCGCTCATGCAGGAGTGGGGAGATGCTGTACAGTACAACCCTGAAATCATAAAGCTAAAGGTACCGTACCCATTGTTTCGTTCAGCCTCACTTAGCTGAACGCCCTGGAAAACTCTGTATTTAAATAAACAGGATTTTAAAAAGAAAAAAAAAAAAAAGGAAATTTCTAGGGCAAATAATAGACCTGTATTTTGCAACATGGTTCCTCTAAGACTGGATATTCAGAAAATCAAAGGTGTGATGTGTTAAGAAGAGTGGCGTGGTTGGAAGTACATGAGTTAAACAGCTTTCCCCCTTCTAACTTGGCTGTGCACATGTGATCACTTGCTGCCTACCAAGCAGATCAGACTATCCACCTTGTTTTACCAGATATTTTTACTTATCAAAAATATATCTGGCAGCATTTATTTTATAAGGACTTCTTTTTCTTGAAATTTCTCCTGTCTTCCTTGAACACCAGTGACTATTTAGCAACAATTCTCTCTGGTTCAGAAGGTCAAGAGGTTCATCACACATCCCTGGGTGTTTATGCAGCAGAGTTAAACCTCAAAAGTATGAGTTCAGTTTTGAAGAGTCAAGGTTTTTTGATCCTGAAGAGTTTTAGAAATGCAAGGCGCTGTTAAAGTAAAAACTGAGCAGATGTGTGTAGCAATTCTGCCTCATCATTTTTAAGGTCAAAATAAGTTCACTCTGGGTGAATAGTACAAAGGTGCAAGAGAGCATCCTTTTAAACAGGAGTTTGGACTGATAGTGGTAGAAGTTGATTTTATTATTGTATAATTGGCTGTAATTGTAAAAATTAGTTTTAGGCAAAAATATTTGTATTTGTAAAAGGTACTTGTATCTTATTGAAAATTCTGACTTTTCTTTAAAATAAAAATTAAAAAAAGATATGAAGCAAAGCAAAAATCAGTCATTATGTCACAAGAATCTTAGAACAGCCCCTTGTGTGCTGTGGATGGACCTTCCAGAAATGCACTGGAAGGTCTCTGGGCAGGAGACAACATCACTACAACCCTCTGTACAGAAAACTCTCTCAGAAGAAATTGCAACTTTCTTTGTCTTGCCTGGCATCACTGACCAGCCTGCCCGGTGAAAAACCCCAGACGGATGAAATTTGGATTTGGTATATATAATCCTTCATTTCCATACCAATATCCCTGTGGGGCTTGAAGATCAAAAGTACCAGCAGAGTGTGACTAAATGTCAACCCAAGAATGCTTAGTTAGGGAAAACTGAAGCAAATCAGTTCATAAATCATCTGCTGAAGGGGCTTGGCAGGTCACTCTTAGTGTATTTCCTCATTTGTATGATCTGAATTCAAAAAGCAAAGTATGGATCAGAGATAATTGATGAAGAGTGGATGTACATCAGCAGGAAATGAGCATTTTTTAATTGAAACATTCTTGTATTTCTTGTAGCTTGAGCCTGTGATAGCAGGAGGGTGATCTTTCATTCATGCTGTATTGCCGTGGCCTGTATGGCAGGCATCTCTGTAGCAAGGACGGGAATGTGGGATAAATCCTCTGGTGACACACGTCAGTGTCATCCCACTGGCATTAGTGGGTGACTGGCAATATTGAGACCACACTTTTGCTTGTTCTCAGGAAAAAAAAAAAAAAATGAGCTATTCAAAGTCAGCTTGGTCCTTAGTGCACGTTCACAGTGTTGTCACCCCCTTATCTTCTCCCACCCACCTCATCTGCGGATGAAGATCACAATCCTCTCATTCTGAAGGCCGTGGAAACCCTTATCTTGGCTTCATAAAGAGTGAAATCAGCCTTGAAGTGCAGAAGTGGTTAAGGTGCAAGCGCAGTTGTGAATGCCTGTGACCATAGGCTGTGCTGTGTGGCTGGAAAATGAATGAAGGAGATTTTTGTGGGTGGGGTTTTGGGGGATTTCTTTAAAATCGGAGTAAGAGAGAACTCAGGAAACCTAAGTTTGAGCAAGTCTGATCTAAAAATGTCAGTGTCAGGAAAATGGATGAGAAAGGATTTAATGAAACTTCTGTGAAACTTTGCCTGCTTGTCAGCTCATGGTGTGGCTGTTGTATTTTGTTATGCCCTTGCAACTGCTTTGGTGTTATAAAGCATGGGGAGGATCTCTCTGTGTATTCCAGACTTCGCTGCCTTGTTGTTCTCGAGATTTAAGGCGATACTATTGGAAAACTTGGAGCCTGTACCACAAGGCCTTCATTTCCCTGTCTGGCTGCGCTCCCACCAAGCCCAGCAATGCTCACACCATCTTGAACTGGGAAACAAATGCAGTTTTCTCCTTCCCTTTAGGCAGAGCCACTGTATCAGCTGGTGACTCCAACTGACTTTGCTAATGCAATCACGATAAAAGAAAACCTGCAACGAGCTCTTGAGGAGTTTCAGCTGGAGACCAGTTCTTGCCACTGTGCTCCCTGCCATGGCAATGGCATCCCCTTTCTGCAAGGTAGGAGGATTTTTGCACTACTTTTGTGCCCTTTTAAGAGAAATGGGCTGGGAATTTGTGAGGAATGAGGAAGCTTGGCAAGTAATCTGCAATCTGCTCTTTAGTTTCTCCTGTCATTTGTTTTTTCAGGTAATTTTTTTGTTTTAAGTTGGTCTGTTTGTAGAGTGCCACAGGTAAGTAAAGACAGTAAAGTCAAGGCACGCATCTTTTTAATGGGAGTGACCATCTGTATCAGTTTCGTGTTGTTCATTCTCAGTTATGCATTTAAAAAAAAAAAAAAAGAACCCTTGACATTTTTAAGTCTCCTTTGCTTTTAAGATTGCTTCCATCCTCCCAGAGAAGTGACTACTGTCTCAGCATTAATTAGTGCTTGTAAAAGTGTTTTGAAGATGAAAAGCACTATATAAGTGCCAAGCACAGTTATCACCGTCACCACCCCCATTTCTAATAAAAGCTGTCCTCCTTTGTAAGCAGGCTGTGATTTAAAAATGAAGGGGAAAAATAATCAAATTGAATGAAAACTGCACTGCCTAAACACATATATATGATGTGATGAGAGCTTCTAACAAAAGGACCATTTTGTCAAGTGCCCAATTCCAATCTGCATCTGCAGAAGTCCTGATGAGAATCGTTATCTTTTAAATGTATCTAATGCAGAAACAATCGCTTCAGGTATCAGCTAGTTGATTGTAGCACTTAAAGGATTGGTCTCATGATGACCCGTGTTTAAATAACTTTTTAGGAGCTGAGTCAAGTTAGCGTTTCATTTAGAATCTTCTCAACAAGAGGTTTTAAATGACCATTTATCTTCCTAAGTGGGAGCTCTCCTCTCATCCCACTGCAGTCCCGGGCAGCTGGCTTGCGGTTACGTGGACTTTTGCTCAGCCACAAAGCCAGCTGGGATGCTCCTGTCCCAGGTACTCATTCCCAATGCTGCAGTCTGCTTCCTCTCAGCTCTACCAAGATACCTATTTTGGAGAGGCGCGGGGGCACTCTGTGGTACCCCACGGTGCTGAATTACTGTAGCTGAGGTTTGAGCTTTAGTGCAGTGGCAGGAACAAATGCCTGGGGAGGTGAGAGGGGTGGCAGGGTGGTCACAGCTCCCCTGCTTTATTGCTATTTTATACTTTCACCATCAGAGAAAAATGCTGATATCATTTCACCTGCTGTCCTTTCCTCGCAGAAGATGAAGCACTGAGAAGAAATGGGTATCTGCAGGGAAATGTGACTTGATGGCTCTAAACCCACCATCTCCGCTTCCTTTCAGGAACCAAGTGTGAATGTTTGTGTCCCCTTGGCTACAGCGGCATGGCCTGTGAGATCAGCAAGAGGAAAGGTAGGAGGGACCCCAAGGCCGATGGCAGTCCCAGCAGTATTTCGGAATGTCCAGGGGTAGGGAGTGATACCCAGTGCTGGCTGTCCCCACTCTGTCCAGCCCAAGGGACTTGGGTCCTGCAAAGGGACAGATACACTTTGCCTGCCCTCTTCTAAATTTCTTGGCACTCATGAGGGGGTGGCTTTACTTCTGCAGTTCAAAGCTGCATAAATGTACCTTGCAGTTATATCAAAATACAAACTCCTGCCTAATTTATGATCCATGACAAGCCTCAGGTCTCTTCTAACAGCTCTGTTTCCCAAGTTTTCCCTTTGATACAGCCAGCATGTTGCAAACTGTTTTCCCCCGGATATACTATCATGCATTTTAATCTTAAAATCTTATTATGTTGCTTTGAAGCATTTACTAATGCTTCTTGGTCACTTTGAATCACTGCTGTCTCCTGACTGATGTTCTTAACTCCTTCTAGTTTAGAATGATCTGTGAATTTAATCGTTTTGTTTACTTCTTCCAGCTCATTAATTTAGGTGCTAAATAACACCAGTTATCAGGCACCCAGAGCTCTGGCACCATCCCACAATTTGATGCACTGCATTTATCATTGCACTTTGTTTACAGTCTTTTATCCAGTTCTCATTCTGCATTACTGTGTTCTAGCCAAGCCAGGGTGAAATACATTTAAAACCAAGATTTCACTGAGCAGAGGGTCAATTTTGTAGGTGTTTCTAAGGAAGTCCATGGAGCCTTAATTTGTGGAGTCACACCCTGTTCCAGTCTGCTTACTACACCTGTAATTGCATCCGACCCTCCCAAAGACTCACATCCATCCACCTGTCAACATGTAACTTCCTTTCTCACTCCCCTTTCTTTCTTTTATGTATTGCCTTTGTGTTCGGCTCCATGATTCTCAGGATTTTGAATTTATGTCACTCACATGTTCAGGGTCCAGAAGAAACAATGTAATAGGAAAAGCAATGGATAGAAAGCTGAATATTCAAGCTGTTGTTCATTGAAGAAGAACATGTTAACATTTCCTCTAGCACCTCAAAATGTGGCTGACAAGAATTTAATTGCCGTTTTTCTTACCTAGGCTTGGACTATGTCAGAAACACTCTACAAACAAATATAATGCTAATTGATTTTTTCCTTGTCCTTGCTGCATAAAGTGTAGTTTGAACAAACAGCAGAATGCTGAGCAGAAAGTTAACATCTTTAAAACAATTGCTCATTGTTAATGATTCAAGTATATATATTGTGGACAGGGGCAGAGCTGTTTGTATTTAAATATGATTCATGGAAGCTGACAGCTTTTCCCATGGAAAGAGCTGCTTTATTCTAACAGTCCTTTCTGGCTTTGGGTTTTTTTCCAGATGCTGCTGTTAATGGAAACTGGGGTTGCTGGGCCAGCTGGTCTCCATGTTCAGGAGGTCAACGAACAAGGAGACGACAGTGCAACAACGCTGCACCCCAGAATGGTGGTTCCTCATGCTCAGGGCCAGATGCCGAGACAGTTACTTGCTAGAGGGAATTGTTAAGAACTCACACAAAACTGATGGGCAGTTTGCAGACTGAGTGGGAGGATGCAACCTGACTGTTTTGTTGACTTTGCTCTGCCTGTGGGTCTCCAAGTGCATTGAAGTTGGAAACATTTCAGAAGGCGCTGGGAGCTGAGTGTGTGTTATGAATCCCACCTTCAGACATGCTTTGCAATTGTCCCATGGGATCACTTGTGTTTACTGTTCTTAATATTTTGACTTCTCTGTCTTTATTGCAATGGGCTAACTGATACAAGCTTTATCTCCTGCCTTATTTGGTAGCTGCTTGATTTAAATTTTACTGTCCTGTTTTTGGAGGTTTCTTTGAGATAAGAAAAGACTGATCTTACATGCACCCTGTTATGTAGCTTCTGTGAAGACAACTGTGTCATGTGGAGCGAAAGACAGCATATTAAATTCTAAATCATGATGAACACAATAGTATCTAATGCAACATTTAAAGCCACTGTGCCTCGCTATCCCAGTTTCCCAAGTTATCGTATTTAACTTTGGTTGTCTGTCATATTAGAAATTGTCTTGAAGGAGTGAAAACTGAATTGTGAAGAACAGTCCAGTGACAGCAAAGCATTGTTAGACTATATAGCAGTTGTACTCCTAGCGCAGCGATGTGCTTCCTCACGTGCATTTCTGAGGTAGAACAGATACAGAGAGTATCGGGTATGCCCCAATGCTCCAGATCCTTGGTAAGGGGAGGGAAGTACAGAGGGATGCTACTGGGATGGGGAACTGGAAAGCAGCTGCTGCTCCTTTGGCTGCTTGGGGATGTTGGAAGGTGGGAGAGATGTCTACACTTGCAGGAGACACTGAACCTCCGCTGGAGCAGGATGAGCAGCCAACTTTTCTGTAACGCTTTGTCATAAGCAGAGTGAACAAACTTCTTCACACATCCCCCGAGGTCTTCTGCACTTCATAGTTGTCTCTGCCCCAAACAGGTTCCAGTTCATCAGTTTGATCCTGTGCACGTCTGTATTGCAGCAGCTACACTGCTAGTCCACTCAGGTTAGGACATCTGAGATGGAGAGAGTTTGCTATAAAAACAAACAAACAAAACAAAACCTAAACAAACAAAACACACAAAGCAAAATTAATGTTTTGTCCTTCATTACCACTCCTGGAGCCATGCATTGCAATCCAGGTCAAACAAGAGGAATATTCTGCATCATTTCATGACTGACCTGAGCAGGATCATTCCAGGGACTTGCCTCCTACAGCTTCGTTGGTTGTTAATGATTTTTGCAAAGACATTTGGTGCGCCATGATGTAAAATAACCAGCAATAACTTCACTCCAGGAAAATGGTTCCATCGATGCAGCATTGTTCAAAAGTGTTTTGAGTCTTCTAACATCTCCAAGGTCAAACACTCTTCTGAGGGTTTTCAGCAATGCTGGTGATGATGGGTTGGTATCACCAGTTTCTCTCCTTTCAGACTGATGTTGTCTAAATGTAATTCTTGTAAGAACAGCTCAGGCTCTCTGACATCTGAACAATGGAACATGCATTTAGTTGTAGCCTTCTTGCCGCCTCCGCACTTACCGACAAGGTTTCTGTGACAGCTTTAAGAAAGGAAGAGCACATTGCATATGTAAAGAAGAGTGCTCTGTACTCATTATGGGCTTTGTAATTGAGCTGCCAACCCAAAACATTTCTGTTATCCACTGTGCAACTGTGATATCTTTTGTGTGACAGAAATTTGCCAAGGACACTGTAGAAGATCTGCAGCAGAGGATGTTGATTATGGTTCATGGGTGCCTGTGAGGACATGTACTGCAGTGCAGTTGCCTGCCCTTCTTGAGAAGCATCGATGTAATCTCATTAAGGAGCTTTCTTGTATGAGTCAAGTGGCTTTTGTAAATTTGACCACCTTTCCTGATTATCAACCTGGAGTAAGCACTCTGACACGTAACTGTGGTGCGTCTGTCTACTGCTGTGGCAAACAAAGCCAAATACAGCAAACTGAATTTGGGTTGTTGTTCCTGGATCAGAAAAGCCCAGATTTTTTGAAGTGGCAGTGTCCTAGTTTGTGTACTTGGGGTTTATTTTGGAGGAAGAGAGGAGAGATTTGACAATATTCAAGATCAGCGGGATAGCCTAGCTGAAGTATGATTTCAGTAGTGGTTGAATATTGAGCCTATAGGCTTAGAAGCCTCCCATAAAGGACATTACTTTATCTTGTCCTTGTGATTTTGTGCTTTGATTCAACCAACTAATGATTTATTATGACCTGGAGGGTAATAAAAAATACTATGCTGAAGCTTTTATTGTTTCATTTTGGTACACATTAAATTTTGGTACTGTCTTTTAGTGGTGTTTCTAACTTCCATTTTCTCTGTAAGTTTAGATTAATAACCCACCTATGAAAACTCAGAAGGCTGCAGGCACAGTGTGTCCATGCATTGATTATCCATTTCTCTGGTTAAGGCACTTGTATCAATGGGCTCCACTATGTCCCATATTATATTTTCACCAGCACTTTGCTTGTGAAATGAAGAAACTCAGTAAACATGGAGAATCTCCTTGCTTGAAGATGTTGCTGCTGTGATGTGTGCTGAATCCAGACAGCATGGCTTAGGAAGCTCCCAAAAGAGTTATTTTATTAGTAGGTAAGTTTTTATTGTCATATCCAGCTTTCCCAGGACAAAACCAGCTTGACTCTTGTAGCCCCTAATATCTCCATCAGGAGAGGGTAACTCAGACCGGTTTCCAGCCTGGATTCACCTGCTCCCTGTCTTTTCTCGTTGTGTAGATGCTTTGTGTTTATCTGTGAGGCTGGGACATGATCTAAGCTGTGGCTGGGGACTTGCAAACCCTGTGGTAGTCATGGTGTTGCTAAATTACCATGTTCCTGTTTCTCCCACTATCAGATATAGTTGTTCCTCCTCAGGATCTCTCCCAGACTGAGAGATTTTGTTGAAAGCAACCCAGTGAGTCTTGCAAAGATGTTCATAGTCACCATATTTCCAGCTTGTGGGTCTTCCGCCTTGATGGCTAAAGAGCCCAGTGAGCACTGCCAGATTTCAGGTCAAATGAAGCCTACAGATTTGTCTTCTTTTTGTATCCTTTTTTAACACACACCCCCCCCCCGCTTGCTGTAAATCAACAAAAGTAGAGAAGAAGACAATAATTATTACCATTATGAACAGCTATTTTTTACTTATTTGTAATGCAGCACCAAGAGTCCTGCTGTGTTGAGCGTGATAGAGCAGCACAACAAATGCTGGTCCCTCCTAAACTCTCCAGAATCTGGCATTTCTTTTGTTCAGGGTAGAGTTAAAAATGTTTTCTATCTCCCTGCGCCTCTGTGTTACACTATATAAAAAGGAAAGTGATCATTTTTGAGCTGCTCCTGCTGGGGAATTTTTGCCTGCTCTAAAATTGCAGGCTCGGAGGGAAGCAGGCATGTGGATATTCGGTGTGACATTGACCCTGAGGTAGAAAACAGCTCTGGCTCAAGCGCTGCCCTTATCTCCTCTTCTGTTAGCTGGTTATCTGGAGTCTGCACCTTGCAACCTCAGGTGTATTGTCATCAATCATTTCCTATTTTCTTTTGCGTACTGGTTCCTCTCTGCCCTTCCTTTGTTAATAACCCAGTTTGCCTATATCCATAAAAATATCTGATTGTGATACCATTTATCCAAAGCACCATACATCCATCATGTACTTATGAGTGAGATAAACAAGTTCTCCTGGGAAATACGCCACAAGAAATATATAGGATAAATAACTATATCAAATGTATGTCAGTGTGCAAGAGGGGAAAATCTATTCATTAAAAGCAGGGTGGAACTGCAGTATTTTATTGTACCCTCTAAGCTTTTAGTTTAAGTGAGAAATGTACATTTTTGCTGCTTATCTCATCTAGCACAGCTCTCATGCTGGCCACTTCAGGAGGAGATATATTAGCTTCTTTGACTGACATTGTAAATGTGTAATTGCTCATAATCTTTTTTTCTTTTTTTTTTTTCCCCCAGACCTTACAGGAAGCTTCTGCCTTTCTTTTGACTTCAGCTTCGCTGCTCCCGAGTTTCAGCCGTGTGAACCCTGGATAAGGCGGGGGACGGGAGTGGGGGGAGAGGGGCTGCTGCCGAGCTGCCTTTGGCATCTGAAGGGAGCCCTTGGGTTTGGATTGCATTGCCCTGGCTTGGGAGGTGAGTGATGAACCCTGGCCCGCACATATCCTTGCTTTCATCTCTACACTCCAACATTGCACTGTTCAAAGTGGAGAATGAACAACCACAGGCAAATCCCAGTTTTTTTTCTCTTTTTATATGTGCGTCATGGCGGTATTTCACATGTGGTTTCATTAATAACTTGGATTTATTCTCTTTTTTTTTTTTTTTTGGGTGATTCTCCAGCCTGTGATCTCTTCTTCTAGAAATGGCTCTAAAAGCTGATGATGCAGGGTGCCTTCCTGCAGGCCCTGTCCCTCCCCAGCCTCCAAGGCATCAAATCTTTCTGTTCATTAATTTCTTCCCTCCGGTCAAGCATAGTCGGCTTTCTAACTAAGGTGACTTAAAATTCATTAACTTTCAGGCATTTTCCAGAGTCCTAAGCAGTTGGTGTGAAGGTAAGAATCACCTCTGGGTGTAAGAGCAAGAGTCTTACATTTCTATGTAACCTGCCAGCCCAAAGCCAAAAAGTGTTGATAAAACTCATTGATGGAAAAACTTGTTTTGATTCTACATTTCATATTCCTCAGGGATGTCTAAATCATACCCATATATGGGTGCTTCATGTTGCTGCATTTTCCCACTGCAGAAGAAATCAGATTCAGTCCCTTGGGAGCAAATTAATCTCTGGGTGAATATCGCCTTTGACTGGAAAAGCCAAGTTGGCAAAAAGGCCACAGCTTTGCCACTCATCATAGAGCTTTTTCACAGAACAGTTGCATCTCGGTGTTCAAGACAACATGGTTTGTTGTTTTCTTATACAAAAAGAGCCTATAGTTTCATTTTGAAGAAAAAAAAGTGGTAAAAAAATTGTCCTTTGGCAAACATACGCACAAAAGAAAATATGGGGACAGATCTTCCGGTAGCATAAAACAGCTGTGGACAAGGAGCGACACTGATTTACATCAGCTAAGTGTCAGACTCTAAATCACCACTGACATGCAGTTGAAAAACAAGTATTTCCAAGAATCAGAGCTATAGCTGAGCAATTTCTTTCACTAAACCATGATTCCTTTCTACCCCCTCTTTCCATTCAAATGTATAGAGAAGTGCTCCTTTGTGCTTTGAGGTTTTGTTGCTGTTGTTGCTTTTCATAATGACCGATTCTTTCTCAGGGCTTTTTTATTTTTCTCCTTCCTGTGTAATGTAAAGCGCAGTAAAATGAAGTGCCATTCGCTTTCTGTCCACCCCGGGTTTTTGCAGCAGTTCATTAAGAAGAGGGAGCTGCGGGCTCTGGATGTGGTTCAATATTGTGTATATTCTTGTGCCGAGATTTACATCTTACATTCAAAAAAGCCCGTTAAATCAAGCAGCCCGTTAGCATCTTCTCTGGCTCTGGGTGCCTGGGAGATAAAATGCCTGTGTGCTAATAGTCAATTCATCACTGATTTTAAAGAGGAGTAACCATTGCCTGTGTGTGAACATCCTCTGGTTGTGTTCAAGAATATGTTATTTATTTACTTATTTATTTATTTAAGATTTTTCATCAGTTTGGGTTCACATTTTGCAATGATGCTTCAGTGTCTTTAGGCTTAAGCCTCCTGCCGTACAGAGCAGCATACGGCTTTGCTGCAAATGCAGCCCTGGCCAGTATGCTGGACTTAAAAAAATCTGACACTACCAACTTGTACAAATTTGATGTTACATATGTCAATACCAACTGCATAAAAATGCAAAGATCGTGAGCTTTTAATGTGTTTTCCAAAGACAAATATAAAAATTTCTGGAGTCAAATTTACTTACATTAACACTTTTAATAAATTTGTTTAATGACACGTTATAGCCCCATGGGCACCCAGTAGCAAAGCCACCCCTGTGGATTCCCCATCACTTCCTGTATCGCAGCCATGCCACTGTGGACTGGTGGGGCTCCCACCGCAGCTCGTGGTAAGAGGACAAGGGGGCAGCCAGGTGTATGTTCAACCAGCCAGAGTGGATGGTTTGGAGAGCAGCTGGGTTTTATTAATACACAGCAAATCCATGATGTCTCCATATATATGGAAATGTAGTCCTTGAGAATTACTTCTCCTTAATAATTTCATTGCAGGATTATGCCTGGAGTATTCACAGCCCAGCACAGACCCCAAACTGCTTTGGACCACGTAGCTGTGGGGAGCGATGCTGTCCCGTGTGTTTCAGCAGGCTCTGCTCTGCACGTCCCTCCCGGTGCAGGGCTCCCCGCCGCGCTGCGGGGCCGGGTTGTTGCACCGCCGGCTGCGCTGTGCTGTGCCCGCCTGGCAGGGACCCCACTGGGACCAGCAGCTCCAGCGCCCATTCGTCTTGCCACCTGTAAATGCATTAAAAAAGAAAAGGGGGGGAAAAAAAGTATTCAGGTCTGAAGTGCTGCATATGGCCTGAGTGCAGCAGTGTACTCTGGGTGGGAGCAAGTTGAATCCTGTGTTTGATTTTGGGCCCATCACTATAGGAAAGACCTTGGGGTGCTGGAACAAGTTCAGAGAAGGGCAGCGAAGCTGGTGAAGGGAGCGGAGTGGAGGCAGAGGGAGCTGAGGCTGTTCAGCCTGGAGAAAAGGAGGCTGAGGGGAGACCTTATCGCTGTCTACAACCACCTGAAAGGAGGTTGTAGTGTGGAGGGGGTTGGTCTCTTCTCCCAAGTAACAAGCAAGAGGAAGAGACGAAATGGCCTCAAGTTGCGCCAGGGGAGATTTAGATTGGATATTAGGAAAAAAGGGTTGTCAGGCATTGGAACAGGCTGCCCAGGAAAGCGGAGTCACCATCCCTGGAGGGGTTTAACAGACACAGAGATGAGGTTCTTAGGGACATGAGTTAGTGCCAGTGTTGGGTTAATGATTGGACATGATGATATGGGGGGTTTCTTCCAACCAAAGTGATGCTGTGATTCTGTTCTATGATTCTACTCTGCTCATTTAAAAGGCTGTGGCTTGGCTTTCCCAAAGGGCAGCAGACAGCACTCTGGGCACTGACATCCCCGCCTCTGACCAAGGCAGAGGGACAAAAGTCTCCTAACAGCGTGGAGGTGTTTTGAAAAGTCTGCTCATTTCTTTGGAGATGGGTCATTTCAAGGCTTTTTCGTTACAGTACGGACTGAGTTGTCAGGAGCGTTCAATACTATGGATTATGGCAGTGCTTTTGAATGATGGAAAAGCTTGATGGCTGTCATTTACTGTCATTTTTTATTTACTCAACTGGCCTTCATGCCTGGCTTGGGCACTTTATTAATCCAGACAGCACAAATGCATGTGTGTGCATTCACTTAGTGCTGGGTGTGAAGCTGACTTTCCCATCTGCTGAAACAATGTGCTTTTGAAAAACTGGGTTTTATCTTAAATTCAGTTTTGGAACTAAAAGTTTGAACCCGTGAGTTGGAAAAGTGCCGGTCCCCACTATGGCTAAAAGCAGGGAGCGTGGGGGCTGGCCAGTTAGGTGGGCTGCTTTGGGACCAGGTCCTGAGCTTTCCAAGCTCCTCATCTAAGGCAGATTCCTCAGATTTGGAGATAACTCTAAGAACCCGAGATTTTTAAATAAACCCACTTTTCAATCACTGAAGCAATGCTTTTGACTTCAGCTTCATAAACCATTTACCCAGCTCTGCTCTAACTCCATATCTCATCACAACTTTTGATTTTCCAGTGGTGAGACCCTAGTTATGACAGATGGTCTGGAGCTCTGCCTGGTGGAACTGCTCTGGAGGTGGATTTTTTCTGCCAGCTTCAAGTCCTGAGATTGGGATTTTTTTTTTTTTGTCATCAAAAATCAAGACAAAAATATCCAGAAAGAACTGTGACTTTTCAAAAAAACAAAACAAAACATGTTCCAACGTTGGCTTTTTTGGTCACCCATTAAACTTTTTAGGATAGTATATAAAGTAATAAAGAAAATATAAATAAAAGCCTGTCACTTTTGAAAAACACATTTTTTCTCCCCCAAATTAAATACTTCCCTCTAGTTAAAAGGTTTCCTTATGGGGAGTAGGGAAGGGAAATCTGGCAATGTGGTTATTTTTTTACTAAAACAGCATTTTTGGTGGCACATGGTTTGAGCAGCATTTCCCAGTTGCTTAGCCTGACCCTTTCAGCCTCCCTTCCCTCTCTGCCTATCGGGGTTTGCTCTCTGGCCCTTGATGTCCACATGGGATGCTGCAAGCACTCCAGAGAATCACCATCCCGAGGACGTGACATGCCAGTCTGTGAGGACCAGATGACGGTCTCATTTACAGGAACGAGCTGCATCCCTGGAGCATTGTGGGTGGGCAAAGCCCACCCCTTAGCTGGCAATATGGGCGGCTGGGCTTTGCCTGCTGCTGCTGCCCCCCAGCTCAGCTTCTTGCCACATGTCAGTAAGTCTTCAGCTATTAAACACAGCCTCATTTCCGCTAATGTATTTATAATAATCACCGGAGCTGTTAATTTAATTCTCTTGCAGGGCTGCTAAGGATAGCATAGCAACAAAAGCGATGTGGAAGAGGAGGCTGTATTGATGCGTGGATGCAAAGAGCTGTTGGTTAACCACGTGGAGGGGAAAACCTCGTCCCTTTGCTGCCTTTCACCCCCCCCCCACTATGGTTGCACGCTGGGGTCTCACCTTGGCGCCTGGTCTGTTCACAGGCAGCGCCTCCATAACCTGGTCGGCACTGGCAGAAACACACGTCTCCCACCAAAATGGGTTCACCATTGTTCTGACACGGTCCGCAGCGACAGGCATTGAACTCCAACAGGTAATCGTCCAAAGCTTGTTTCAGGTTTTGCTGTTTGGTTTCCATGTTGCCAAGGTTGGTTCTGCGGAGAATTCCGTGGATGGGTTGCAGCTATGTGGAGTGGAGATGAATAGCATGGAGACAATTTCAGCCGGGCAACAACTGAGATGCTGCCACACCGCCGTCAGAGCGCTGTGACGTGGCTGGATAAACTCAGAGCTCAGAAAAAACTCATTTGTCTTCCTTGACAGCTCCATGTATATCATGCAAATGTGTTACCATGACTGATGGGCCCCAGTGAGAAACTACCGTTCCAAAACTTCCCTCATCTCAGAGGTTTGTGTGGGATTGGCTTTTCTGGACATGCCTGGGAGTTTCAGTGTGGATTCAAATGATAAACTAAAACACCCTATTAAGCCCATTTTTTTCTAATTTCTTAGTGCTGTCACAATTTCAGAGATTCTTGCATGCTTTTTGCCTTTTTGAACCAAAATGTTCTGGTAAGAGCTTTGGACGGTGGTTATCATCAAAGCTTAATGCCAACCTGCCACTAATGGTGACTAAATTGTGAACCATGCAGTAAATGCTGAGCATGGGGAATTTTACTGACCTACTTTCTGCCCTTTGATGCAGCGGGATAATATTGTGCCATCTACAGCTTTAAAAAAAATAACATGCTCACAGTATTTCCAGTAGCGAAATCCAGTTCCTATATACCATTCAGCAACAATGGTCTGGTTTGGGCAACTGTAATTATAAATGACCCAACCGAATGTTAATGTTCATCCGAATGCTAATGCTAAAAGTTCAGGCCTAGGCTGAGGACACAAATTTACATTTGTGCGTCTCTGCAAATGCTGCATGTCTTGGCTGGGAATTGGTGGAAACTGGTCCCAGAAAAGAGCTGGGTATCTTCTCAAAGCACAAGGCGCAGTGAGAGCGATTTGTGGGGAGGATCAGCCTGGCTTTGGGAAGTGCTCTTAGACAAATTTGCACAAGCCTGTTGAACAAACAAGAGGGAGCTGCAGATAAGAGCTTCTGAAGTGGACATGAGCTCTTATTGGCAGCTCTGGTTGCACAGTGACTGCTGAGCTCCAGAGCAGCCAACAGAGACGTCAGCACATGGTTTACAGGAAAATTACAATAAATTTTGCCTAGAATTGATGTGAACTTGTGCAGAAAGGTGAATAACCTGCAGCTGGATCTGAAAATGATTCGATGTTATCAGGGCTTTCTGCTGCCAGGGTGCTGCCCAGGAAGGTTTGCAGAGCCCCTCTTGCCCTTCCAATAATCCAGATAATTCCTGGTTCCATTTTCCCTTCTCTCACCCTCTGCCAGAGCCAGGAGTGGGTGTGCTTTCAAAAGAAGATGGGAGAGATGAAGTGGCAGCCATGTCTCTGCAGTGACCAAGGTCCTTCCTCCACGTCTCAGAGCGGACCAGTGATGGTAGCATCTCAGGGTAGGTGTGGTACTCCTGACCACGGCCGGGAAGTTGTGCCCAGCTCCTCACACCTCTGCGGTCTCTGACCCTGGATTATTCATTTGTAGGGTCACTTGTCTCTCTCCCTTTCCATTCTCTCTGCTTGCACCCATCTCCTCCCTATCTCTGAAGCCTTGTAGGATGCTTCAGTGACCTTTCAATTTAAGAGGGCATCCAGCAAAACAAAACGGAAGAGTAAAGCTTGGCTGATTTTTATGGCTACCGAACCTCTTTTTGGAGGATGGAGAAAGACAGGGCCCACCTGCTCTAAAAACTCCTGGAAGCACCCATAGCGATACGAACTGTGGTCTGCGGAGGGGAGGCACAACCACTGAGGCAGGTGAAAAGCAGCAGGGTCTATGCAGAGCCTTTGCTGGGGAGGGGGCAAGACAGCCCCCTGTGAGTGCCTGGCTTATACAGGAGCTCTGACAGTGTCAGGGAGAATAATAGGGATGAATGCAGCCTCGGAGAGCCATTCATCAGGAAGCTGTTTGGGGACACATCAGAAACTTAACTCGGCACTAATCCAGCATTAAGCTCCTTGTCCATCTCCCTGCGGGTGCAGTTGGTGGGAGATATACTCCCCATTGTGAAATGAATAAGAGGTTACCAGATCAGTGGCCCATTACATTTAATCTTGTTCTGTGATGGGATCACAATAAAAATACGAAATGATCTGCTCGACTACACTTTCATTCCTTATAGCAGCAGAGTTTCTTCAACTGCAGAAAAGCCTTACCTCAAAATCAATAACAGCAGGATTATATTTTAATGACCTTCCCCAGTGACGATACATATTGCCATCCCAACTGTTTAAGAGCCCTCCGCTGTAACTGGTATCTCCACCTCTAATCCGGGTGATAATATCTTCCACAACTGCACTGTTGGTCTCAGCATCTGAAAAGTTGAATTACACCCGTATTTTTTAGTTACTGCCTCCACACATACACTAGAAACTGCTTAATGGAGGTGAGATCAATTGTGCAAGGGCCTATCAGTGAGTGGCACTGATGCTGCCTCCTGAAATCAATGGGAGCTTGATGTCCCCAGCTCATGGGCAAGCCCTGTCACATTATCACAAGGTGATGAGTTGAGCATCACAAATGCTTTAAGCTGGTAAGAGCTGAAGAGTCTGCACGGCTCCAGCCTTTGTTTCTAGTTACCATGTGGGCAGTAGGTCATGCTGTCTATAGCTGGTTAAATGATTTACAAATCTGGGGCTTCCTAGCCTCTTTGAGTACTTTCTATAACCAGTTTTTACTTCTTTAATAGTTGCCATGTTGCCCTTGTTATCCATGTCACAGCTATAGGGACTGCAGCCTTCCAGCCACCCCACTGCCTCTATTTACGCATTTCTAATCCAGGTATTGCTGCCTTAATTCCTGCTTTTTCAAGAGCAGTCAGTACTCCTGGAGGCTTGGACCCAAAGTCATTTTGGTCCCATGACTGGGTGTGAGCCATGGCCAGGGATGGCACCAGAGCTCCCTTCTTCATACCCTTGTGTGACCTGACTTGAATCTCCATGCCCAAGTGACCCCAAGAAGTCACACAAGATGCCTTAACAGACATCTGCCGTGCTATCGTACCAGTTTTCAGAAATCCTTTCTTTTCACAGTCAGAGGATGACACCGATGCTCCCAAATACAGTTGACTCTCTCTGACGCTCAGGCCAATTGACCAGCCAACACAGGCACTAATCTCTTCAGCGCTGATCTCTGCAAAACAGAAAGGAAACCGGTAAAATCAGTGACTCATTCCAAGTGGATTTTCATTTTCCAGTGTATTTTTTTTTTTTCACTCAGTGAAGAAAATATTTGGTTATTTGTATGTCCTGTTTTTCAAAGTCAAGAGCAGAAGACAGCCTTTAGTCTTGCAGTGGAAAAACTAATATTTTATTGGGGTGTATTGGGTCTATGTGAATGGGGAAATGGCCTTACTGTAAAAATTGTTTCCTTAGAAAGTATTAGAAGAAAGTAAAAATCTTAACACAAGGCTTCAGGAATGTATTTCCTTGTTTGGTCTGTTTATTTAAAAAGAATATGGTTTTTTTGCAGACTAATTCATAACTAGGGTAAAGCTGGGAACAGCAGCTGAAATCAATAGATCCTCACTAATTTTCCTAAACTCAGGATCAGATCAGTGTATTAGTGCTTTGAGTAGCATCTTAAGTAGAACTTGTAAGAGGTCTGTCTGCTGAGAGCTGCCAAAGCCTTTCTGCTGGGCTGCTGCTGCCAGCACCGCCACATATATCATGAAAATATGTAACTGGAGACCCATGAAGCAACTGCAGAGGGGAGAAGTGAACTAATGAGGTGGTTTCACCAAGGTAAGCAATGTGCATATTTCATACAGCCCAGTTATATGTACACACACTGGAGTACCGCAAATATAAGGCCGTCTTCTGTAGTAGCTAAAAAATCCATTGATTTCAGTAAATACAGGTGTTATAAGTAATAGGTAACTTTTATATTGCTCTTTTTGTCAAAGGACCTTAAAGTGTTTTACAAAGCAGCCCAACAATCGATACTCCGGTATTGAAAGGGAGGCACAGAGATCAGCAGGATTTGTGCATTGTGGCTGAATAGTCTAAAGATTGAGCCTCCAGCCAAGCCCCAGCCCAGAGCATTGTCTGCTGAACTGTACCGGGGAGCAGTGTCTTGTCTTGCTTGTGTTTAAAATACTGGTAAAATGCCCGGAGCTCTGATTTTGCTGCTTTCTGCACGCCCTGCAGGAGAAGCTCACAGGGGCCAGGCAGGGCACAGATCTGTTCCTTGGCTTGGTGGGTCCCAGCCGCTCAGCATCCCGAGAAAGGGGCTACAGGTCCTGGATTCCAACTGGTGAGAGCTGAAGCATACTCAAGACTTTAGGAGGAATTACATCCCATTGCAAAACTGGGCCCTTGAGAAAGATTAAATGTGCAACACTCAATTACTTGTACTAAACTGTTCAACAGTTGTAAACACAGTGGGTAAAGTTCATTCACCCAAAGCAGCATGAGTGATTGCTTATCTTGGTGGTGGAGTGCCATAAGATTAAACTTGAGGAATACCCTGATTAATTGATTCACCATGGTTCCCGTTGAGTAATTATGTTCAGTGAGTGTCTGTCAATACAATTCACTATTGGTTGTAGCAAGTCCAGGTCTTGATAAATGAAAAGTGGTTATCATTGCAAAAGGGTGGCCATAGAAAATATTGGCACTTGAGGGGGGAAGCCCTGATTGTTTTTTATATGATATAATTTGTGATAGCGAAATGTGCTCGAGTGATAAGATTTACTGCTGCATTGTGAATTAATCAGAATACGTGAAGACTCTTTCTAATTTACTCTGTGCATAATGTTTCTCCCATAAATGTTCTTGTAATATGTGAACACATTATACTGTTTTCTGCTAAATAATAGAACCATAACAATCTATTTTAAAAACAAGTAATGAAAAATATTGATGGCAGAGCAACAAGGGACCTCATTCTGACATATGTATTTATTTCACTTATGACCACATCCATATAAGTCCTTACAGCCTGAAAGCTAGAAATGCATCTGGCAGCAAAACTGGAGTCCTAAGCACTGCACTACTGAGCCGTAGTCTATTCCTGGCTATCTAAACCCAGAAGGTGACATTGTTTTCAAAATTCAGGTTTCCAAGATGCTTAAAGCCCAGCTCATGCCTGTTCCTAGCTGGATGCTCAGCAACCACCCAAGCTGTCTCTCACTTAGGGAAGACTCAGCTTAGGGATTTTTTTTTCCTGAGCTTGTGCTTTAGTCACCGGTCTATGAAAAAGGAGCGTTTTCTCTTCCAGAGCATTTGTAACACGTAGCCTCATGGGCTAGATGGGCTCTTGGGATGCAGTGGTTGAGCTAATGCCAGGTACCTTGCTGCTCAGCCCTCTGGGGACTCAGCAGTACCATTTCCAGGCATCTGCAAAGTTTCAAACTCATCTTTTGAAGCTCTAATTTAAAGACTCAGTCACTTATATCCTGATCCTGACTGTTCCTCAGGGAAGTCAGATAATCCTCTTGCAAACAGCCTTCAAGCATGGCTGTGATCACCATTAGAAAAATCAGGTTTTTTTACTACATGTTTTTAGACGGTGACACATCAGCCACTGCAGGTGGGTCCTTCTGAGTCTGCATCGTGTGACGTAGAACTTTGCTGACTTGGTAAACGTGGACTTTCTAGCTGAGGGGGGGTTAGATGCAAATTACGGAAGTGCGCTACATTAGAATGAAAATTACATCTCTTCTGGGGCACATTTTTGTCTTTTGCTGAACTTCGACATCCTTCTTTCCCAAAATAGGGCATCTTGTAGCAGTAAATCTCCTCCTTATATACACAGCAAGCACAAGATAAAGCAAATTGATAGCCTCCCTTCACATGCTCTTGATTTATTCTTCCTCTGAAACTGGCAGTCTGCTTCCTGAAGACTTGCCTGCCAAGATCTTGTTCACTTCAATATCACTCACTCTTCAAAGTGAATAAATGATTTGAAGAGGCACCATGTTTCCAAACATGAGTAGTTCAGGAACTTGATGAAAATTCTCTCAGTTGGTAATTTCTTGTGGAAAAACTGGCATGGTTAATGCTCAATATGGAGTTTAATAATTATCCTAGTGCTGATGGTACCATACCATTTCAGACTGGAAGCAGAATTTGAGGCAGAACCATGGAAATTAATGAAATTACAGCAATTTACACCAACTACAGCAATTTGCACCTGTTGTCCAAGGTCACAGTTTTCTTTTGCATAAATGTCCAGCCTGGAGTTACCGAGGCAGCATTAGCAGAGCAGAGTGATGGTACTTAGGGGAAGTGGGATCTATTGCATTGCCAACACCTTTGCAAAAGTTGACAACACAGTTAGTGTACTAAAGTACCAAATTATTGTTCTGCATCTTATGGTTTTGATTAGGAAAAATGTTATGCTTTGCCTCATCAGTAATGGCTGTTCTTGCAATCTGGACATCTGCAGTGGATATTTTATGTAACTGAGATTTAGAGGTATAGTTTTCCAGCCTCATCCACTCTATTTTCTTGAAAACTGGAGCTAACAGAGGTCTGTTAGTCTTCAGAGATGACACTAACCAGAGTAAAGTGGCAGGAGTATTGCAAAGTGCAATGCGTTATTTTTTTCATTTATAGAAAATTGAAACCCTCACTATTAGGAGGCTAAAACATGAGTGGGCCATCTTTCTTTACTCTGGATGGCTTTGCAATCATTAAGAATTGTGAGAATGGCCAGAACAAAGATTATAAGAAATAAGAGAAGTTTAGAGAAGTGTAACAAGTGGTACTGGGAGTTGATGGTTATGGGGAGCAGCCAGAGGCAGGTGAATTACCCTGGTGGACTGGACCCTGCCATGGTCTCCAGGTTGGAAATTCTTGATTTAGACTAGAAAGTTGATAACAGATAATATTTTGTAGTTTTCTAACCTTTTCTTCTCATTTCTTCCTTGTTAATGACGAGGATGTACTCAAAGATACCTCCCATAGTGCCAGATGTCATGAAATGGGTGCCGTAGTCGTTGATGAATTTGGCATACATGCCATAGTTGTAGGTGTCTGGAAGCTCCCGCAGGGAGAGCAGCACATCTTCATCCAAAACAATATTGTCCCTTCTCATCTTGAAACGGGCTGTCTGCACCTTGGTCACACCTCTAATAAATCCAACCTCCTGCAGGCAAAGAAAAAAGAAGCTGCCACTCAACATTCAGTAAAAAAAAAGTAATTTCTAGTCCTTAGGTTTGCAAGGGAAAGCCTAAATCTGTGACTGTCAGTGGATATTAAAGGCATGAAAACCAGCCCTGGTTTAAAGGAAATTAGTGATAATTCTTTTACAGGGGGTGTCTATATGAGGTGGAGAGAAGAGCCATGGGTTTGGATGCTGTGGGAATATTTTTATTGATGTGAGAATACAATCAGAATCAGGCTCCACATGATTCCCTTGAATTCTCCGTATCTGATATTTATTTCATTTTTTTTTTCTTTTGCATTCTTTTCCATGCTGTTTATTCCATTTTGCTTTTTTCCACAGCTTCAACCAGTGATGCAGGACAAGGGCTCATGACAGACCCAGCCCAGCCTGGTAGTGGGGACACCTTGGCCATTGCCCCATACAAGACTCGAGAACAGCCCTTTACATGATTCTGTCAATAACTGGTCATCGTGTGGCTGCCAACATCATGTGAGTCTAGAAAAGGGCATGGTAAATACTATCATGGTGCCAATTTCCAACAGCTTTTAAGGGCATTTCAACTCAGAATGCCATCAAAGTAATTCTTCTTTGATGTTTTCTGTCAGTAGCCATGAGAGAAGTGGAGATGGGGCACAGTAAATGTGGGAAATACCCATGTTCATGTTTTTAGATTGGAAAGGGGTCATCACAGCTAGTCCATGACGTAAACCCACTGTGAGAAAATGCATCTTATTATCAGGTACTCTTTCCTTTCAGTGCTGTATTTTAACCTCCTGTATAAAGTAACATATTTTCCCATCATAAGGCAGCTTGTATTAATTTGAACAAGATATATTTGCTACTGGAGATCATTCCCTGGGGACAACTGTTTTGATCAACATCTTGATATTCCCTCCTCCCTCATCATCATTGTAACTGTTTTTTATTTATGTGCTTAATGCAGCCATGAAACAGGATGGGGTGAGATGACATGTGTTGTGCTACTTCGTAATTCAATTTTATTCCCACTCCCTGTTTGCTAAAATGTAATAAGAAGAACAAACAGGATTACTAACGATCATACATTTGCAATTACATGAACAAATTAAGGTACAATTACTATGTGTTAAAAAATGCAGTTGAGAGAATAAACTGACGTAAGTTACAGCCAGATCATGCAATGCACAGATGACATGACTAGAACAAAAGCATCATTGATTTTTTTTTCTTTTTTTTTTTTTTTTTTTACCTTTGCAGTGTATTGTGTGAAATTCTTCAGGGATCCTTTGCCACCTGATAAAGTGAAGCCCAAGTCTAACTGGACAGGTGAACGTGCAGGCCTAATTCCAATGGTAAAGCCTGTTGTTTTGGATTTATCACTTTCAAGGGCATCAAGCAGATCCTTTGAATCATCATAAAACTCAAAAGCGAATCCAGAATCAGAGTGAGCCTAAAATGAAAGAAGAAGACATTAATTTTTCAGGTACTTCTCTTGCTTTTTAATCTCAGTTTCTTTAAGGAGCTGATTGTACCTCTGCTGAAGCCCCTGGTGCTCCTGACAGCACTGACACTGACTTCAGCAAATGTGGAATAAAGAATTTATTCACATACCATTTCATTTGGAAATACGTGAGAAATGCAGATAAAGCCATGCATTTTGCTTCATCCATCTCCAGGCAGGGGAAGAGTTTGTGTTTAGCCACTCAAAGCGGGACCATTACAGTCATAGCTGGGAACGGTGCCTATTAAGCTTGACGCTTCCCATTATAAACCCCTCCTCCTGGTTCCTTACAGCTCTGCCAAATCCTAATGATTTGGAGTGCATTTTTTTTTTCCCCAGTCTGCTTCTGGATTAATTTATTTAGGAAAAAAAAAAACAAAAATCAACAGCGGTGATCCAGCCACTGGCGATGGCAAAGCTGGGAAACAAACATTGTTTTGCCTGTGTTTTAAAGAAGTGACCTTTTCCTTGACAGCTCTACTTTGCCGGCGTGTGGAATTGAGCAGCTTTGCTGTGTCTGGGCTGTGCCATTTGCCATCTCTATAAAAAGCTGGCTAAATTACCAATGCTGAACAAAACCATCTCACATTGTCGTCGTTGACTTCCTAGACCCTGGTGGGTAGAAGCTCCTAGATCAAGATACAATTGGGGCATGCTCAAGTGTCCCTCAGTGCCTGATCATGGTGCAGATGTCCTTCCACCACTAGCAGCAGGTAAAGGGGAGAAGAAAATGTGGCCAATGTGATGGGTTGGTCTGGGTTCAAACTGAGGACTAAGGGGCACAGGAGAGTCTGCTTGCTGGGAGAACATAAAAGGCACTTGCATTGAGCCAGTGGCTGTAATATTCCCCTGGAACAGTGTGTGTTTCATTCATTTATGTCAAAAAGCATGATAAATGTTCAACAGTGGGGCCAAGGCACCCACTTATGATGTAGGAGACCCAGGTTGAATCCCTGCTCTACTTAGTTCCGTCTCCAACATCAGATGTGACCCCCCAGAGTACAGATGTTGTGATACATGGTGATGGCTTTCAGGATCTCTGTCTCACTCAGAATTTGGATTTATGTCCCTTGTAGGCATAACATAGAATTAAAATGCTTTCAAAGGTTGAACCAGTAGCATCGTTGCTGTTTTACACATGGCAAACTTCATCCCTAGAGAGGCACGTGGTTCATGCAAGCTCTACAGCTCATTAATAGCAGAATTTAGAGAAAATCCATTTCTCTTGGCTCTGACTAGGCCAGAGTGAGCAGTAGGAATGCCTGAGTGATAAAGCACGTTAGTTTCTTGATGTGCCATAAAAAAGCATTTATATCATTGATTGCCTGTTGTCTTGGGCAGAGCTGGAGAAAGGTGACTTGAAAGACAACCTCTAGTGAATGGAAGAATGTACATAATGTCTTTATAGGAAGTTTGGCTTTTAGCTGGAAAAACATTGCTAAATTTGACTTACTAGGAACTGGTATATGTGAAAGTTGTAAGGTTTGCGAAAAAACTTCTCATCGTCTCCATAGTACAGACGTTCACACGCGGCGTCATACTTCAGCTCCCTCCACTCTCCGTTGTAGACATACTCACAGTGGCCTCCAAAAAAGCGAGGATCATATACGTACTGGCTCTCTTCCTGGGTTAGTATATTGTATCTTGGAGAGAAATAGCGTTCGGAAAGTTATCCATAACCCCTAAGAGTTTTTGTCACTGTTTCTGTTGTCCTGACACTACAAGTTATCTATCTGTCTCTGATTTTGAATTTGGATAGCACCTAAAATACAAAGTTTGAGTCTGTTCTCCTTGTTATCTCCTTCCAAAAGCTAGCAGGAGACAAACAGCTGTTTTATTTCCAAGATATTGGTTTGGACTCATATGCTAGAGATGGAATAAATCAGTTAAATTGTCCTGTCCATCTTATCAAAGTCCCAAAGTCCTGGAATGCCTCCAGGTCCCCTGTGTCTCTTGCAGCCTAACGCATCTCACTGTCACAAAGTGTATTCTCACATTCCCTGTAATTGTTTTCTATCTTTATTTAATCTCCTTCCTTTTAATAATGGTCCTGATTCTCAGGGGCGTTAGCACCCTCCCTAGGCTTGCAGTCTGCTTGTGCTTTGCCAAGTCTCTCGCTTTATTATTTCCTTATGCCTCTTTCTTCCTGCTCTCCAGCCATCACAGCTGCTTCCCTCTGAAATCCCACCTGTTACTTAATATTCCCTATAATTCCATGGCCCAAAACGAAAGCATTGTTCAAACTGGACAGCAGCATTGCTCCTCACAACAGGGAATTGTCTTTAAGACTAAGATAATAAATGCTGTTGCTGTTGTGTGTTCTGCAAGAGAAACACATCACGGAGCAGTATTAGATAGGGTGCTCTGTGAAAATTAATATATGTCTTGAAAAACTTTTCATAGACTTTCCCAGGCCCTGGACCAGAGAAACATTTATCTCATGGACTTCAGAGAGCATTGGATCGAGCTGATGGGAAAGTTTTCTGATGGGTGATTATATTCTCATACTGTAGCCCATGTTCTCCAAGGGAAGTTAAGCAGCATCTTGGTTAAAACACAAGATTTAAAACAAGAATATCACAAATTTCTTTTGGATTCCTCATTTTCATGTGTTACTTAACCAGAATTTGAAACTGAATAGGACAGGAGTATTTACTCTGTATTTATTCATGTGAAGCTCAGGCTCTCTGCCTTGAGTCTGTGCTCTGAAGTCCCAAATCTTGGAGTTAAATCATCTCCTTAAGGAAGAAAGCCACCAGGATGCTGCATCTCCAGAGACTACTGTTTCCTTTGATATATTGCTTTTATCAGCTGGAGAAAGTTGTAAGATAACTGGACTCTGAGAAATGGGATATATTTTTACATGAGTATGAAGAGGGGACTCACGGTACAGAGCAGCTGAGAGAGGTCGAGGTCAGTAAACCCAGGACAGGATTCGAAATAAAAGCTGAGATGAACCCTCCTGCCTCCCTTATTGCTGCCCATGATTGGGTTTTGTACAGCATCTCCTCAATTCATGGAGTACTGATGTTACTAAGGAAGAGTAAAATAAAAAACCTTAATCCAGTTTTGATTGTGAGAGTAGCAGCTATGGATTAATTACTCACCCTCTTGCAGCTCTTTCAGACCCTGGGATTGGGAACAGATGTTCACAAGGGCTTTCAATGTCTTCATCCTCACAGTTCTCCTCATCAGACCCATCTCTGCAGTCTGGCTCTCCGTTGCACACAAGATGCCGTTTAATACAGCGACCTAAAGTGCACGTTTTTGTCAGCTGGCACTGATTGTGCTGTTTCCCACCCATATCTCAGGGCCTCAAGAAGTCACATGGGCTGTTAAACACTCTGCTCTTCTGTTGGGAGTTTGCTTTTCCCAGCTCCTTGTGGGGAGGTTTTCTTCACAACCTGGAGCAAGCACAGCTTGGAGTCCAAGCTGGCAGCTCCGCCTAGGGCTCCCATGGGATGGGAATCAAGAGGAGGTCACCTCACTGGCCTGATTTTTTTAGATAAAATCATGAATGTTATCTAAAATCATGCTCTTGGAAAGGAGCTACAGGAAGCAGTAGCTTCTCCGCTTTGCTTAGGGATGTCATCTCTGTTTAGTTAAAGTGCAATTTTTTGTCTTCCCATTGCAGGAGGTATTTGGGGAGTTTATTGGAATAATTATAGTTCAAGAATGGATGCTTGCAGGAAGGGCAACTTGAAAGTGCTTTTGCGTCTGGGAGTGAGGAGAAAGCCTTAACATGATATTCATCACAGGTGTCAACACACTTGCCTTAGCAGAGTGATGATGACCTGCTTCAGCTGGTCACACAACTGGTGTGTAATTCTAAATTTCAATAGGATTTTCATTAAATGCTCAAGATGGCAGTTCGAGCCATTTGTGTAAAACCAAAAATCTGTCAAGGCCAGTCAAACTTTCAGAGAACAGCCATATTGTATCCCAATCCTCAGAGCTGGGGATGGCTAAAAATAAATAGATCACCCCAGCAGATTGCTAGTTGGATTGATAATTGAACTATGTCTTCTGCAGAGGGAGAGCGTGGTGCATTGTGGGAGCATTGGTGCCCATGGAGGGGAGTGTGAGCTTGTAGCACAGCAGTTGAAGCAGAATATTTCTGTTCTGTTCACTGAAGAATTAACCTTTTCCATGTCACACAGCCTTATTTACTATCCAAATCTTAATGTAACATGGATGGATGGATGGATTTCTGTCAAAGTGGGGGGGTGGGGAGAAAGGAAATTTCCTGCTTTCTCTTGCACCAGTTGACCATTGTGCTGGCTGGGCTGTATGTGTTTTGGCAAAGCACTGCCCATGGCAGGGGGCTGATGTCACCCCGGGTCTGTCTAGTCAGGACTGAAACCTCTTTGGCAGGAGTTTTTGCCTGGTTCACTCACCCGTTTCCCCACACTGAAAGTCCTTCCCGCAGCCTGGGGTTCCAGCACAGCTTGTCTCGGCACGGCACGCTTGCTCGTCCCAGAGATGCCCGACACATCGTTGCCCCGCAAACCCTGCCGGCTGCACCAGCCGCCGGTGCCGGTGCTGAACCACACGAGAGAGGAAAAACACCACCAACACCTAACTTGCATCCCCCAGAGATATCACCTCACAGGCTACAAAGCAATTAAAGCTATAGCTTTTATCTGTATTGTTATATTTCTTCGTCGTCCACAGACTTCGCACATGAGAAGGAGAGTCAGCAGAGAGGTGGGAGCTCAGGAGATTGGCTTGAAGTTCATACAAGTGAATTTGAAAGGTGGCTGGAATGAGTGATTTTAATTTTTTTTCCCCTGTTCTATACCTTGGAAATGATATGGAATTTTTCCAGCTACACATGTTTTGGCCTGGAATGTAACAGGCTCAGATGGACACAGACACTAATTACAACACTGATCCTGCCACATTTCTGATGGATTATTAATGAGAATTGCTGCTCTTTAAACTAGGAAGAAAATTTTTAAAAAGGGAAAAAGAGAAGAGCCAAATAATTACCAATTTATTTAGCATGGGAACAAAAAAATGCAGGAATATAAACTCAGTAGAAAGCAAAATTATGTCAGGTATTTGAAAATAAATTCCTGAATTATGAAGACATATGTGAAATGGTATAAAAAATCTAGAACAGGAGCTGATGAATGAAGGGTGCTTCTAATTTCATTGGAATATTTGTATTAAGAATCAGGGGATATTTAATTAAATCTGAGATAGAAAAGGAAGAAAGTCTTGCACAAATATTCTGGCCTGATTCTTCTACCATTTGCCTTCATTTTGCTGCTCTGCTGCCTTAAATGAATTTATTTTCCAGTTTACACCAGGATAAGTAAGAGCTTCTCTAGCAGCGGAGCATCTCCATCATATTTGGATGAGTTTACTGGATGCTTCAGAATGATGAATATGTATAATATATATAATTAATGTGTGTACATCCTCATCACAGACACATCTGAAGATAAATTAATACATTACAGTGGAGTCTTACTTTTTTCTCTTCGCAGGGAAAGCAATCAGTCCATTCTGACCACTGGCTCAGCTGACAGTTGATAGGAGCCGGAGAATTAACATCTCTGCCGCTTCTTCTAAGAAGGGTAAGAGATAACAGTCTAAGGTCTTTGAAGTTGTGTTTAAGGAGGGCTGTAGGACAGCAGGGGGAAAGTAAATGATCTGCGTGTGTGTTTTTCCACCAGAAATCTATTCTGTAGTAAATGGAAAGTATCCCTTAGCAGGGGTGACTGTACTACGAGAGATGCCCTGTGCAAGTGTTTCACTATCAGAATTGGTCAGGGGCAGTAGGTGCAGGACCTGAGGATTTTGTCTTGGGTTTCTTGCTTTTCCAAGAGATCCTGGTCCTTTCCAACAGGTATTTTCCAATAAAATAAATGTACATCATATATGTAAGACCAAACACACTGGGTAAAGGGAAGGAATGTTGGGAAGAGACAGATTTTAAGAAAAGGCTTCTTCATTGGCTTTCTTCTCAGAAGCACATCACCTTGGGCCTGTTCTGAAATCTATTTATTTCACTTTTTTTGCACCATTGTGAATGCATGGTTGGGATTTTTCCTGACAAGTATGAAATCAGGGTCTGATTCCCAAGGACTTTGTGTGGCAGTGCCCAACAACGGTGCTGAGAAGGCCAGGTACAAAGCCGTGGTTACTGTGAGAATTTGTTGCTTTGCTATTTCTAAATGGAAATACACAAATTCTGAGAGGAAGAAAATAAATAAAGGAAGAGTATAAAAGCAGAAAATGGCAAGGGTACCATTTTAAATAGGCCTTGGATCAGACTTTCTGCAAATACACTGAATATCACTCCACAAAAGCAAGAAAATACTTTTCCTGCCTCCCAGCCCAGTTGTTATAATCTTTATTTCTGTCTCTGCTCCTACAGTCTTTATTTGTATAATGTGTTTTTTGTCTTGAGGAGCAATCTGTGGCGTGCTAATACAAATCTGTTTGCCACAGCCTTTGAAGCATTTAGAGGGGTTATTCTGAGCCAAAATTTTATTACTATTATTTTGGTGATTAACTAATGAGCAGTCTGTTTTACTTACGAGACTGCAGTCCAAAGAGAAATATTGATAATTAGCAGAGGTATGGAGCACATTGGGGATTCATCAGAGGCTGTGGAAGAGAGACTTATTAAATGAAAGCCACAGCAGCTCAGCAAAGGAGCCTATGGATGGAGATCAGGGTGTGAGATAGAAACCCACCATGTGGCCGGGAAAACAACAGGAGCCTGGAGAGAAACAGGGAGCTGGAGGACATGCATGTGTTGATGCCTTTTCACTCTGACAGGAGGATTTGTGGTCTGTATCCTTCAGCACTTCACAAAGTACTTAATTGGCTCACCTTCGGTTGGATTTTACATTTACCTCTTCGTTATTCTGCCTTGTTTGATAAGTTCATCAAACATCAAAAATCTCGTCTTTGTTCATTTTCAAAAGGGATTATCGGCATAAGCCTTCATAATTAAGTGTATCACTACCACATTTTTTTTCTTTCTGCCTTCTCCTTGTCCCCACATTCCAATTATCACTGATACCTTTTTTGATCCTTCAAATCATATTTGTCTTTAGAACAAGCCTGAAATTAATAGCTGTAGAAAAAAAAAAAAACAGCCATTTTCCTATCATAACACTATAGCTTTACAAAAAAAGTAACTTGTTTATTCCCTTTCTTCAAAGCCTAAGTGACACTCATATAAGTTAATAATATTGTTCAGGGGAAAAAATTGAGGTATGAGAATCTGCCTTGGATTGAAAATTGGGTTATTCACATGCACTTGTTAACTTCATATTGACGAATGCAAAACAATTATAATGAAAAAGAATATGAAAAATATTCACTTGTAAATCATCCTGTATAGGGAATTCATTCCAAGTGCCCAAAACCAGTATGGTAATTTTGGTAAGGAAGTTTAAGAAGGCTTAACAGTCATCTTTAAACAAAAAAACATTGTGCAAACAGTTCATATAAGAAGGAATTACGATGCCTAGCTTGAGCTTTGGACAACTGCCAGTATTTTTTTTCCCGGTAGCTGTTTACAGAGAGCACAGTGTGCACATGCCTCAAGTCAGTACAAAATTGATGGGCCGACTGACTTGCCTGTAATTTCTATGTGTAAAGGTGGGGGAGGAAAGGACTTACCTCTGGGAAGGCAACACCTGAAGCTCCCCATGTGCTGTAGCTGTGGCCTGACGAGCTGTTAGAGCCACCAAACAGACAGAGAGAATCAAAGGAGAAAGCTGACATGAGCTCCACCACATTGTTTTTCCATATGTAAATGCTTCCCATAGGTTAGCTGCAAACAAAAGCTTTAGGCTTCAGGACGTTGTGGGGCAAGCCCTGCTAGAAGAAGCACAGAGCCCACTGGACTCCAAAACACTGCGGTAAATCATTGACGATAGCACAGATCAAATCACAAAGAATCAGGACACATCCTGGAGGCCTTTGCCCTTTTGGGAACAAATTCCCATTTTTCTGGGAAGGGAATATATTAAACTGTGCAACTGTTTCCACATTACAGTCAATCAAGTCCTGTTGCAGCAGTGTGTTTCTTGTCCACTCTGCACCCTCCTTTTAATTTGAAGGAGGAGGAAACTCACTTTATTTCCCACAGTGACTTGACCATAACTTTGGTGCGTCTGGTTGCTGACCAGGGGAAAACTAAGTTGCCCCATACCTGTTTCCTTGAGCTTGCATGTGACCTACAAAATTCCCCTGAGGGCAGACATGAAATGCACAAGAAATCTGTAATTTCATTAGGCATTAATTAAAAAAAAAAAAAAAAAAAAAAGTAAGAGATCTGTAGATCTATGGATACTAATGGATACTTTTCTGTTGGAACAAGTGCCCGTGTCTCCCTGCTTTTCTTTTGCATAAATGGGGTGAGATGCTTCATGCATAAATTAAGTGTTCCCAGCAGACAACTGGAAGCTTGAACCTCAAAAAATTCAAGAGAAAGTGTAATTATTGTAGGAAAAATCTGGTTTTGGGCTATTACAGCTACTAAGCAGACAGTGAATTGTCCTCTGTCCACGAAAGACTTGGGTGGAAGTGTCACTTTGTGTATTTCCCCAATTAATTGCAAAGCTGATTTCAATAGCTGGTATTGTAAATTATCAAAATAAAAGGACCTCTTACCGTGTTATTTGAATGTAATTAAAGTTCAGAATGACCCTGGGGCTTGTCTTTGCTAAACATGAAACAGTGTAGCACTTGGGTAAACTCGATAGCAAAATGACATGAAAACTGCCAGTTTGTGACCTTCGAGAGTACATTAATGTAATGTCTTACCTATTAATGCACTTGAGTTCAGCAAGTCTTTCTTCTTTCTTCACCTACAAAAAAACTCAAATAAGGTTTTTAATATATACTATTAAACTTAAATTACTTTTGACAGGGAGAAAAGCAGGGGACTGAAAGTGGCCTAAGGCGATCCCCATCGTTACCTCCCTGTTACGCATTACACCTCCTCTGCATGTTGCTGCTAAGAGAGAATGACATTAAAAGGTTTTAGCAATGCTTGTAAAGGTCTGGTGGGGATGGACCCCACTGTCCCCATGGTGGGAGCCTCCCTGGCCATCTGCCCAATCTGTCTTTGATCCAAATTTCTGCCGTCGTGCGATACAAATGGCTGCTTTGCACAGTCAAGTGCCTCTTCAGTATCTAAGCTACATTATATCTTTTCTGATAGCAAACACACCACATATATAATGAAAGTTATTTGTGGCATGTCTCCCAGGTAAAAGGCTGGGCTGGTTTGTGCAATCAGGCACAACAACAATTTCTCATTGATAGGTGAGGTCGTTTGGGGGGAGACGTGCAAGAGAGATTTAAGCGGCCAGCAAGGCACACCACATTAGAAGTGAAATTAAAGAACCTTTCTCAAAGGTGTTACGTTCCAAAAGTTACAGTTCCATTTGTAATGTTATGAATTGAACTTGTCTAAAATGCGTGTTGGATCTTTGGCTCTAAACCTGAATTAACGCTCTGAACCTCTGGCTGGCAACATGAGCCGCACTGGCGATAGCAGCACAGTCACCTTCAGGAGGATGAGCCATGACTTGAGGCTCTTGAGGACCAGGGAAATTTGGGCTGTGAGCAGGCTGGGATGAGCGGTGAGCTCAATGCAACAAAGCCTGGGTGGGAGTTTGCATCATCCCTTTGGGACTATTCCCATCACAAAGCTCTTTTCCCTGGCACTCAAGAAATCTTCACTGTCAGCCTCTAATTACAAGACAGACAACTCCTCATTTATAACTTTTATGTATCTAAAATCAAGCGTAGATTAACTCAATGGAAACAGATTTGGTCACCGGCTTTTCCTCACTTGATAGCAATAGAAGATTTTGCTCCACTTCGAAAAGTCTCCACCTGAAATGTCTTTGTCCCAAAACTGGGAATTAATTTCTGCCTGCGTAATGCATTGATCTGTTAAATAGCACCTGGATAGGACATACATGAATGTGGCTGTTTGTATGAACCTAGCTCTAGGGTAGAACTATATTACAAGAGCTAACATAGTGTTGTTGTCCAGCAACTTACATTTGCACTTCCTTTATATGTAGATTTTTATTTTTAGTATATTCACATGGTTTTTGCTGCAGGGGATACAGTTACTTAAAAGAATAATCCTTTTTTATGCCAATATTCTATTTATAAATTTTGTAGTACATTATTCATGCAATACTGTAAATCTGATTTTTTTTCTGACTTGAAGACCATGAACATCTAAAGGCAGAGTCCTATTCTTTTTTATTCCGTTTCATACGCCATACCCCCAAAGTTGTATCTGAGCTTCTTGCTGTCATGCATTAAGCAATGTGACTGACAGCTGCCATGTGCTGTTTGTTCTCTTGTGGTTCCCCAGGGAAAAGGGCAGAGCAGGCAGCCTTTCATTCAGAGGTAGGGTGTTTTTTTTAAAAAAATAGAGAGATCATTGCAATGTACAGAGGTTATAGAAATGTTAGATATGGCAAATCAAGAAATTGCCTAGCAATTGGAGCACCGCCCTTGGAAAGTTCGCTGTTTCACACGCGCCTTCACAGCACACATGGGATTTCTCATCCTTTCTGCAAGCGCTGGGGAGCTTTCTCTGCACAGGAGCCGCTGTTTTGCCAAGGAAGCAAAGCTGGTTACCAAGGTCTTCATCTCTGAACTTCAAAGTCAAAATCCCAGCACAGAAACCTTCAAGAGAAGGGTTTAGATTTGGAAGATGGCTTTATATTGTATAGCTAACAGAAGACATGAGTAGGAGCGTTGAAAAGAACAAGATAGATGTAGTGAGTTTGGTGTGGCTTATGCTGCTGAGCAGATGCTCTGAGGTCAGTGATGTTCCTGCAGTCTTGAAGGCCTCATGCCCACGTTGTGCTGTGTAACTGCAGGGTAGGGAAAAGATGCTGCAGGCTGGTACAGAAACTTGGAGGCTGATGGACCGCTCTGGTGATGTACCTGCCCCTTGGTCAACAGACAGGGCCATTGACTAATGAAATGCCTTGGTTGAGAGAAGGTCCTGGACCACTCCCATGAATGACCACAGCTCAGATTCATCTAGAGTATAAATGGAGCCACTGGAGACCCCCATTGAGTTGATCTTCCTTGGAGCAGTGGCTGTGCAGTTGCAGACTCTCCTCCTAAGACTGGCTGTCTAAGGAAGATTTCTTGGGGATTGAGACACCTTGTTTTATTGGTAAGTGTTCTTCTGGTTACCCTTGAGGGTCCTCACTTTGTAAGGGTGGGAAGATGTGTGTTTTGAGTCATCACTTTAGAGTTTTGGTATCTGACCCCTTGAGTTTGAATTGACTGTGTAGCAATTGAACTCCTAAACTGTGTTTTGTAATTTTTTAAGAGTGCTGAATAATTTTGATAAACCCTGTTTCTAGTTGTTTTTCTGATAAACAGTTCTGGTTAGAATAGAGTCTCTTTGGAGCTTATTGCCTCCCTAAGTTGACTTTTGGGAGGCCTCTGTGACAACTGCAAACACCAACACACTTTTCCTCTCTGCACCAGTTGTACATCTCACTTACTGAGGTTCAGCTGTTTGTCATCCCCAGCTTCAATTCTGCGGCCATTGAGTACTCACAGTGCATTGTAAGGACCAACAAACCTCTGTTATTTATGTGCATGGGGCACGTGTCCCAGTTACTGAACCCAGTGGCTGTGGAGAGGTGTGGAAAAGGTCCAGCTAAGGAGCAGAAGATGACCACAGCGCTAGTGCTGGGCATGCCAGTCCTCATTTGGTGTCACTGAACTGTCTGGATAACACCTTCTGCCAGAGTAAACGTTTGGCTTTGAACACACGAGCAATCATACAGGCTACACTGCTAAAAAAGAAGTATGCACCTAAGTGTGGGATCAGAGTCATACTGCTGAGAAAACCTTGTAGCTTGGACAGATAAAAACCTGAAAAATTGCAAGGCTTTATAATCAATTTTCTTATCTGAAACAGTGTTTCGATGGGGATGATTTTAAAACTTCTGAAGGAGTCACATGGGTACCTACATTGGCTCCTCCTGAAAAACACTTTGCCCTGGCTAGTAAAATAAAGTGTTAGCTTTTTGAATGCTGGGATCAATAGTACTGCATTTTCTTGAATTTCTCATTAATGCCAGTAATGCAAGACAGAGCAAGTGGCTCGATGGTGGAACAAGTGATCCTATCTCCCCCTCTGCTGGAAAAGCACGATATGACCGCCAGGAAAAAAAAGGGTGAGACGTGTAGGAAACCCGGCTGGGGTGGCTGTTCTGGTCCTCCTCGGGACAGAATAAGGCATAAAAACTGAGCCAAAATCCCCATTCTGTAATATTATGGCACCGGGCTAATGTTATCACCAGTTATGTCCTGGGCAATACCTGAATCTAGTTGTCTTCCAAAGAAAACTGGATTGCCCCAAAATTTCCCCAGTCTTCACCACTCATGCTGCCCTGCCTTTATAGATGTCTGAAAGATTAGAAATAAGTCATCTTCCCAACGTTTGCTGTTGTATCTGGTCTCTAGTAACACCTCTGTGGAGACAAAAACAGTCCCAAATCTGTATAATATACCTATAACATATGAAAAATCCCAGCAGTCACTAAGCAGAATAATTTCAGGAAAATTCAGAATATTTCAGGGAAAATAAGTCTGCTGAATGCTTTGCTTGAAGCCCTTGGACTGGTATGTCTATATAAGAGACTGACTGCACCACTGCAAAAAAACCCTATCCAAATCATAAAATTTGAAATTTTTAAAAGGGCTGAAATTGTTTATTCTGGGGAGACCATGCGTGCTTAGGAAGTGTCTGGTGCTGTTGCTCTCAGGGGAGGTATTTGGGTTTTTTTGAGTCAGGGCTGTGCCTGGGAACGCCCATTCTGGGTCAGTGCCTCTGATGCACAAACCCAGACCAAACCCCAAGCTCCTGCTCCAAACAAGGCGATCGTTGTGTTTTGCTGGGATGTCACAGTTTATGGCAATTTGCAGCTTGATGGGGACCGACGGGAGGCACCAGCACTGCGGGGAGAGATGGAGTGAGAGGGGAAGAGCTATCAGAGAGATTACCTGCATTCCCTCCAGCATTTCGTGGAGGGTGTAAAGTCCTGTTTTGTTGTCTCCTGACCTCTCTGTCTAGTTCCTCGAAGGAAGTTGTGCCATGTGGCCCATTAAAAGGTGGCTTACACAGAGCAGCGCCAGCTCTTTGTCATCAGACATTCCCCAGAAAGGTCCAGAGCCAGAGAAAAAAGTCAGCTTCCACTTCTGCAGTGTTTGATCTCTACAACACCGCAGCTACACCACACTCCCCATGCAGTTATTATAGCCTGGTGCGATTTATAGCAGCCCTGGGGCTGCTGTGGAAGGCAAGGTGGGGGTCCCACTAGGGCTAGCACTCACAAAAATGTATGTTTTAAAGAAACTTTTGGCATTTTCTTTTTATTTTTAGAGCCCATACAGAGGAATCTACCCTGTCCTTTTCCACAGGAGCATGGCTCTGAAGTCACAACCTCCTGATTCTTCAACAGTGCTTGAATTCATGGCCTGTGTTCATACCACTGGGCAGGTCATAAATCCTCCCCAGCTACCTGTACACAAAATCAGCATTCATTTTCATCATGCCACAACTGTAGCCTGAGTTTGGGGGACTTTCCTGCCAACTCTCAGCTCGGCAGGACCCCCTTTTCTTCTCTGAGACCACCAGGCAGCAGCAGGGCTTTTCATGTGGTGAGGAACGAGGCACGTGCTTTGAATCATGTCTCTGATGACTGAGTCTTTTTTTTTAATCTTTTTTAAAAGTTTTCTCAGCTCTTCTCAAGCTTGACTCTGGAAAGCAGCGCCAGGTTAGGCTGGGAGAGCAATGGTCCCACTCCCAGTAGTGACAGGGATGCTTGAGGCAGGGTTTTTCCTGATGCCCATGTGCAAAGGAGGAGTGTCCATCCACAAGTCATGTATCACACCGTTACCTTCAAATCAGTGGAGAGAAACCTGGGACACTTTCAGACATACGCACACAGTTTGCCATCAGGTCCCACACATCAAAGACATGGTTTATCAGTCCCTTTTCCCTTAACCTCAAGGCTTGCTGTTGCTGCAGGGTTTCTTTTCCTGGCAGCTTTTGAGAATGGTGTATACAAGAGGTGCCATGTCCTGGTGCTTGGGATTAAGGTCAGTTGGTGATGGGTAAGTATTGCCCAGGCTGCCGATGGCTCCCTGCCCACCCAAGCCCTATTGACAGCTGCCTCCGAATACCATCCAGCACCTGGGCTCCGTGCAGCAGCCATCTCTCGACACTCAAAGGAAAACATCAAGTGCACCCACATAGTAAGATAAAATAATATTTGATCAGTTATGGAGGGGAAAATAAAAAAGTCCTCTCAGTTCTCTTCTTGCCAAGCTAACCAGCATTGCTTTTCCTGGGAGATGTGCTCTGTAAAGACATGGCTTCACTGTTTGGACAGATCCGTTCAAGATGTTCTCCCAGGCAGAAATATCCAGTGATGAGAAAAGTCTTGTTTGCCCTAATTCAACTGGTCTGTCCTTAGGACTCTGAGAAACAGCTCACCATGAAAAGGAGCTGCTTCACCAGGGAATATGTCTGTGCTTCAATGAGGATGACTGTTTTTGCTGGGCTCTGCTATCCAGAGATGGAGAAAACATCCAGGGAAATGTCTCTTTTAATCACTCCAAGGTCTCTGGCTTTGGCTTGGGGAAGAGCCTGGTGCAAGCTGGGCTGATGCGTTAAGGGTGGGTGTCACCCATGAAGAGACTTGTGAAGAGGTGTGGTAAGGACTATTGCTGGGCACGGTGGGACTCCTCTGTTCTCCTTGGCTTTTCTTGCTTCAGGTTTGAGAAGGGACCTGAGAACTTCTGTGTATATGGACAGGGGTGCTGCAGGGGCACCCATGCTGAGGGGATGTGCTGTTCTTTCTCAAAAAGCAAACAAAACTGGATTATTTCCTTTGTGAGCCCATCCAAAGCCTGCTGTGATGTTGTTTGTGGTTCAGAGAACCCATGATTCAGTTAGGGAAGTGTGGCCAGGCGGGCTTTGCTCCCGCAGGCTCAGCCCTGCCGGGGTGAGGCTCTCCCCGCCCCGGGGGCAGACCCGGGCCTTGGCCCAGGTGTGTTTTTGGGCTCGCCCCGCCTCACCCGGTGCTGTGGCGGCAGCAGACAGAGCAGGGAGCAGCAAAACATGGTGCCAGGCTGAACGGCTGGAGCCGGCGCGGAGCAGCGAAGGAATGGAGGTGGTAACTGTGGCGGCCCTGCTCCTCTCACCCTCACTGCATGGGCTGCTCTGTCTCCTCTGCCCCCTGGACTGGGTGAAACCTCTGCCGCTTGATTTTCTGCTGCTGATTTGTAGCTTTGGGGCTGCTATCTCTATGAAGGACTGGGAGCAGTTAAACTTGGCGTTAGGTGCATGCTTTCAATGCTGCATGTGATGTGCATGGGGACAGCCGTTCTGCCCCACAGCAGGGGCTGAGGGGTTCCTGGTGCCTGGCTTCTTACCCTCTGAGATGAGCTGTAGTTGCTGTCTCTTAATTTAACAGAAAGTAGAGGTGGATTTTTTTTTTTTTTCTGGGAGAAGCTGGCAGGTTAATGAGTAGATGGTATCTGTGGCGTGTTCTCGTCAGCATGCCCAGGGTGCCTGGGCTCGGCTTCAGCCACCCCACTGCCGGGAAGAGAGCAGTGCTGATTAAACATTTACCCGTGGGACCTCCCTTGGAAATCAAGATAAAGAATGGATGAAGCCAGAAGAATTTCAGGAAGGGAACATGCAGTGCTTCCTCTCAGCTGAGTGGAATTTTTTCAGTGTCAATTTGTTTTAGAAAAGCAACTGCAGAAAACTAATGAGAACTGAGATTCCTTTTACTTAGTACTTGATATCAGCACAGACCTCCAGCTGGTGATCTTTCTAAAAGGTGTCATTATCATAGGCTTAAGCTGAGCTTTATTCTGCTTCCTAGAATGATATTAATGTTAGCAGAACATTTTATTTATAGGGAGAAAATATGGAAAGTTTAGCTATCCCCTGACTCTGTAATGCTCATAGCTTTCCGGCCAGTGGAAGTTTGTTTCTTTTTTATCCTCTCCCGTATCTTGCATGGGCTTTTGCCAAATGTATTATTATTCACAGTGAATTATTTGGCCAGATGTAGCTCTAATATACATTGTGAGCTTTTGGCAGTCCTTTCAATTTACTAGTGTATTCTCCCTGCTTGTCAACTGGTCTGATTTTCAGGGGATCACCTCTCCCCACTGTGCTGAACCCTCCCTGGGCTGGTGGGGCACTGGGACTGGGACTTCATGTGTGGCCTGACAGCCTGTGGCCCATCTGGCACTGCCTTTAGGTTGGGCATCTCCCTGAGCTAGCTTAAGGTGTGTGGGCTGAGCTGGAGAGTTGCCTGAGTGGGTCTGTATTTTGGAACAGTCCTGATGGAAAATTATCTTTGCAGAGACTGGGAGAACTCATTGTACCTCAGATGGTTCTGCTAAGCTCAGCCCTGTGCAAGGAGGCAGCACTTTTGGGAACATTATTGAGGGAGGGAAGAGAGCATTGGGGCCAGCTGGGTGTGGGGGTACAGGAGGTGGCCACAGGGTGCAATTTAACCCCATCTTCCCAGGCAGTTTGGTGTGCTCAGCCAGGGACTGTATGTGTCTCCCTGGTGCTGGGTCTGCTTGTGGCATTGTTGAGAATACACCAAGTGGGCTGCAAACTGCAGGAGCTACGTTCTAGTGAAGGGCATGGAGAGTGCTTTAAGTGCAGATAACCTTCCAGTTAATTAGGCAAATTATTTGAAGCTGCCATTTCAAGGCAAGAGGAGTAACAACTTGAGGGGGGGAAAGGGAGGCTTGTATCCATCCCTCTTTAAAGGTAGTGCCAAGACTGTGACTGTCACAGCTGTTTCTGCCACTGCCGGGGTGAGACCTGACCACAAACCCTGTTTCGCAGGAGTCCACTTTGCCGGTGGCATATTGAGACAGGCAGGTACTTTTTCTTTTCTATTTTCTTTGTCTCCGAGGGCACTGATGAGGAACTATGTGCTAGAGTAAAGAAAATCAGTAAAGCAAGGTAAACAGCAGTGAACTCTTCAACTGCTGCTGCAGCACGTGCAAAGGCTCAGTGCAATCACATTAGGGCACCTCACTGCTTTATTTCCCGTCTGGCGGTGCTGGAGGGATCTGGTACATGAGGGATTTTTTTTTGTTGTTTTTTTCCCAAAGTCTGATTCTTCCTCCGTATGCTTCTGAAAATTCCCATTCGCATCGGCTCGACACTAGATTAGGCTGTCTGGACAGCTTACACTGCATCACGCTGCTGACCACTAATATGAAATATAATTGGAGCAATTCAAACCTCTTCCCCATGGGTTGGTTCTTTACATCATGCACTGCCCTGTGAAAGTAATAAAGTCAGTGAAAGGGGTTATTCAAGAGAAATTGTCAGTGTTTAATAAATCGTGCAATTAGATGCAATAAAACCTCAGTATGCTATTCATCTGTTCTGCCTTAACACTTAAGGCTGGGGCTTTTTTCAGAATAACGAAGTTCTGTCCTAGATAATTTTTTCCAATTTCCTCATTAGACAGGTTCTCGTGGAGCCTTACAGTTCTCTGCACTGAACTAAGCTGCCAGAGTAGTGCACCTAATGTAATCGTGGCATATAAAAAGTTATAGAGCAGTTCAAGGACTTAAGTAGCTCATAAATTTTTCTTCATATTTTCTCCCTAGTTCAGTTCAGGGCTGAAACTAAGCCACAACAACATTGCAGGCAAAAATTGTGGTCTTCTTTCTCCAGGATGGGACAGTGACATGCCTGAGGGCAAAGTCTTGAAACAAAATGTTCTTAGGTGGCCTTTTAAAGCTGTGCTGTCACTGCTTAGCTCTCTTTGTTCAAAATCATATATAACCTGGGGCCTGGTGACTGTATGGAACAAGGTTTGAGTATCTTAGCAGGTATTCGTGTCCTGGACCAGGAGATGCTCTTGCTGTCATTGTGTGCTCTGTGTTTGGTTTCTATGTCCTCTGCTTCTTGGTGTGGGAATAATGGCAAGGGGAGAAGCATCCAAAGAGCCATGGGAACCCTGAGCTAAACCAAAATCGTGGAAAAAGAAGATTTTTGTCCCAGGGGTCATTTGGAGCCTGCCAAGGTGGATGTTTAGTGCGTCTCTTCCCATGGTGAAGTTTTCTAAAGGAGGCAGGGTGTGGACTAGGGATCTGTGGGGCAGCACTGGCCTCTCCCCTGGCTGGTGTTTATGTACTGAAAATAAAGTGCAGTTTTCCTACCCAGCAGGTGCATGAGCAGTATTGCAGCACCTGTGCTGGGAAGCTCTAACATTCATTTTAGTGTTTGTCAGGTCCTCCTGAGGGAGATTCTCCAACACTAGGTGATGTTGGGGAGCAGGAGCCATCTCCACTGGCTCTGCTTGGTTGTGTTTCTGTGCCCTGCTTCTGTGTTTTCCTTCATCTCAGTTCTGTTGCCTTTATCAGAAGTGATTTGTGAGCCTTTGGAGGATCCTTTGAATGAGCTAATTCTCCTCTCCTGCTTTAAAATTTTCACTAGGCTCTGCATATCCTTGGTGATGAGGATGGAGTCTGGGCCTCCTTCTCTCTTAAATGATCATGATTGTATAAATCGCCTGTTCTCACCCCTGAAAGCAGATGTTTTGTGCTCTTTGCCCTCCCAGGCAGGTGTGACTGATTTCAGAGCCCTCCGAGCAAAATTTCAGAATGACTCCACCTTGGCCAACAAGCTGGTGCAGCCACACAAAAAGCCTCCCACTGCAGTCCCTCCCAAGCTGGGCTCTGGAGGTGATGCTGTGTCCAGGCCCCTGCCCCTGAGTAAGAGAGAAATGATAAAACTAAAACCCAAGGGTGAACCTGCCCATCCTACCTCCCAACCCTCTGCCCTCACCCAATGCAACCCCCTGGCATGGCCTCGAGCCAAGCTGAGTTACTTGGAGCTGACGGGACAGAATGAAGAGCGCAAAGGCAGTGTCTCCGAGAAAGGGCTGAGTTCTCCCAAGAATGGTCGAGAGCAGCCTCTGCCGTCCCATTTCACTGACCAGTATGGATCAGCCCAAACAGCTCCAGAGGACTCTCTGCTCTCCGGCTCTTTCCACCACGCCCTACAGATCTTGGAAAACACTTTATCCCACGGCAAGAAAGCAAATGCGATGCTCGCAACCGAACGGGCAGCAAAGTTCTACGTGCACCCTTGCCCAGAGCAGAGGTGTGCTCCAGCTGCCTCGGGCAGCAGCGGGATGCAGCCGTCTGGAAGTGATGCCGTGGGGGACTCACCTGTCCAGAAGAAGGATGCTCTGCGCCACAGTGAGCCAGCTCTTTCCCAGATGGGTTATCATGCACCAAGAGAGCCACCTCAGCACCAGAAAGGTACAGTAAGCTATACTCTTATTATAGGTATATAGGTGCTCTGAAAGTGCAGGATACATGAGAAAAGAGAAAAGCTGTTAAGAGTTGGGACCCTCAAACAAGAGGCCGAACTGGCCCATTGGGGTGCTCTCCTCTCTCTCTGGAGGTCCCAGGGTTAAGAAATAGGCTCCAGACTGCTGGTGAGCTTGGGCAAGGGGAGGGTTCCCCATCTCCAGCAATTTTTTTAAAACTTGTTTGGAGAAATTGTCCACATTTTGAGAATAGGATGAAGAGTGAGGACAGGGGAGTATTTTCAGTTCTGGTCTACTTTGGCCTTTTGCAATGACAAGGTAAATGTGACTACACCCTGCTATTTGCTTTTCACACAGACATAAAGGTTTGGCTTTTCTGCGAAGATAGTTTAGTTCAAATTAAAATGGTTTAAACCTGAAGTCCCCCCTCTGCTCCCTCCCAGTTTTGCAAAAGGCAATATTCGAGCTTAGAGAGCATATTCTCCTTGCAATATTTCTTACAGAAACTAGTGTTAGGAAGCTTGAACACTGTGAAATTCCTCTTGCTAACATCATACTGAGTGACGGGGCACTGAAAAGATTAAGTTTTTGTTTACCCTGGAAAACTACCTTGCTCAGACTGTGTATGGAAAACAGCTATGCCGCTAAATCCTGGCAGATTAAACTGTTATCAGTACAGAAAATTAGGCTGGTATTTATAGTCCAAAGGAAGGGACCTGTTGAGATCTCAGACCCCAAAATGGTTAACTTGGTAGAAATCTGTAAAAATTAACATTTCCATTTACTTTTCCACTCTGGTAATGTGGTAAGATGCCTGCTGTGTAATGGGGATGCTGAAACTGGGAGGAAGCAGAGCTGGTTAGAAATGTCTGTGTAACAAGTAATGATCTTACATGGATTTTTGCTTAAATGAGGGCTAATTGCTGCCTGTCCTTGTGCTTCTCTGGAGCAGAGTCTGAGCCTCCCTTCTGCCAGCCCAAGGCCGGAAAATGGTCTCACAGCCTTGGGAGCAAGTGGCCAAGAATTAAACCTCTCCCTTCAGCTGAATCTCTGGGTCCAGCCCCTGGGAAGCCGCCAAGACCCCCGCAGTTTGATCTCAGTGCTTTCCGAAGTGCCATGCCTTTGGTCCACAGGGGAAATGAAACAAGTAAGGGATTTCTAGTCTTTCTTCTCAAACCTGTTCTGCAGAAAATGAATAATAATTTGCAGTTTATGGACATCTGCAAGGCCACAATTTCTAGCACATGACTTGTTTCTAACATCTTCCTCAAACACTAGAAAGAACTCATCAGTTTCAGTGAGGCTGAATTTTGCTCTTAATCTGGAAAAGGGATCTGGTTTTCCAGGCTGGATGTCATCCCCCATGCAGAAACCCGCTTTCTTCCCAACTGCAGTGTGTTGTGAGCAGTTTACAACTGGTTGTAAAGGAGCAGCAGCTGAGCATGAGGCGAGCTGATCTTTATCATGCTACTTCAATGGGAAATACCTTGACTCTGCAGCACACAACTGTGGGAAGGCACAATAAAATCGATAGAAACTGGTCTGCTAATCCCCCCCACCCCTTCTGTTTTAAATACAACACGAGGCAATGTTAAATGTTCCAACATCAAGATATGCAAAAGTTCAGTTTCCCATAAGAAAACCCGATTGATGTTGCATAATAGGATATTCTGGATCACTTATTAAGCTGTTAAATTGTATTTCTTTGTAGATACAGACTTAATTATAGCCAGATATTTGGGCACAACTTCTGCTGAATTGAAAAGGAGTTGCATTTCTAAGAAGGGCTCTGCTAAACTGTCTTGGGCTTTCCTGTGCCAGTACTTATTGGTCTGCCCTGGTCTCGATAAAAATAAGAGGGAAGGAGAGAGGTTTTCACTGTAACTTTTTTCTATCCTACTTACCTTTTCTAAATATATTAAATTGATGGAGGAAAATAGTTACATTTATGTCATTGTTTCCATGCCCCCTCAATATTGCTCAATTATTGATTTCTAGAAGGCCTGAGGTTGTTGCCTGGAAACATGAAATAATGACACATTAACATAGCCACATCCCCAGTTTCTGCTGGCAGTCTTATTTCACACCGCTCTTTGTGTGCGGTGTGATGCCACGAGGAGGGCCCATCCCCCTCACACCTCCCTGTCGCTGCAGCTGATGTTCTGTAGGCAAGTGGTCTTGCCTTCACATGCTAATCCTCTGTGTGTTTGTGTGCAGCTGCTGACGAAGAGGATTACTTGACCCCTGGAAGGTGAGCATATGGCAATGGGAGCATCCACATCCCTGTGCAGTCTGGAGGGAATGTCCTGCTCCCAGAGGCAGCAACTTGCTCCAGGGATTGTGCAGACCTGCATGGGAAGCTCAAAGCTGGCTGGGATGACCTTCTCCTAAAGTAGAAAGCTTCATCTCTGTTTTCTCCTCTAGTCTCTTTGAGCAGCATGGAGATCCCTACCCATGTATCCTTAGATCTGGTTTAGCTGGTTGTAGGGAAAACAGCCAGTGCTTTGGTTACAGAAATCACTGAGCATCTGTGTGGTTCTCGCTTCCTGTTTTCTATATACTCAAGCTTGGTGTTTCTAGAAAAGAGATGCTTTTGAAAACTGTTGCTGAAACAAAGGCCTGGTGTAACCAGCAGGTGTTGGGGTTTTTTTATTTTGCTTGCCCTCCTGTGTGTTTGTGCAGCCAGCAAAGCCAGGGTATAGGAGTCGCTGCCCTTCCTCCCCTTCCCCAGGACTTCAGCTGCCTCCAGATGCTCAAGTGAGTTTTTTTATTGAGTGGTGGTCCAAACTCACTCACCAGAAGACAAGACAATTGGTTCAGCTTCTGATTTCACAAGTGTCTGAAAGAGCTTAAAAATCTTACAGACACAATTGGTTTTGTATGCAAGGGGATCCTGACTTTTTCCGCTACCCCTCTGACTTGTCATGAGCAATTGTGTAGCAGTCGTGGTTCTGTGCCAAAAGAAAGCAGAAGTGGAGAAAATTATTCCTATATATGTTTTGCCTTAGCTGCATTAATATACAGCTGGGAAAATGGGAAACAGAATGGCTGAACCAAAGCAAAAAGAGACAAATTCTTAAAATACTTCCAGTGCCTAAACAATGAACTCTTGCAGCTAACAATGCAGCAAGTTGTGCTTTTTAAATCATGAGGTGTTCCTGCCAGCGTTGCCTGGTGTTTTCTTTAGCTTTTAACCTGTACTTGTCAGAAGAGAACTGGTCAAAAAATAACCAGCTCCAAACCTGTCATGCCCTGCAAGTCCTAGAAAGATTAGCAATCTTCCTCTACTACTTGTGATAAGGCCTTTACAATAGGTCACTTGTTAAATATTAACCATGTGATAATGGGAAATTAATTAAATGAACTCCAGCATAAAAGCAAGATCCTGGGGCTTTGGGGGCAGAAATTCCCCTCCTTGAAGCCCAGAGGTGGGAGCCCCACCTGCAATGAAGTCTGGTCTCTTAAACACCCAGATGTTGTTTGGGCCAGCTATTCTTGAGCTTCGATTCCTTGTTTGGGGTGAACACTCTGCCTTCTCTTCTGCTCGTCAGGGATCCATCAGCCCAGCTGTATTTTGGGTCAGTGTAGCACTGTGGTGTTTATAAAGGGCTGTCTGGTGTCCAGCCAAGCTCTTGGGATGCTGTTTGGGCTGGGGAAGTGAAAGGGCATTTTCCTAGTCATCTCTTCCTTAAGTGATGGCACCAGGAACAAAATACCTGTGGGTGGTATTCATTCAATGTGTATATAGGTGTCCCCTTCAGCGAGATGCCCTGACCTGTGTGTCCAAAACGTGCGGTGGGATCAGCAAGCTTGCAGGCCCTGGACTCAGAGCATTAGCTGCTCTTCAGCATTAGCATAAGCTTCTGCTTGACTTCAGGTGTCATTTCTTACTCTGATTTCACTACTGTTAAAATGCACCTTGAGTTTCTAGTTCCTCTTGTTCTGGTTTGCAACAACTACTCAGTCCTTGCGGTGTTGACACTGAGTTGTGACAGCAGGGCAATTCAAGGAAAACCATACCTTCCCTGAGGTTTATTACAGACTTAATGTAAGAGATAGAAGTTTTCACTATAACTTTTCCTGATGCTCTTTCACCACCCCACCTCATCCCCCATGTCTTGCAAGCTGCATCTTGTGCATTTGCCACTTCTCAGTACTCTCCTGAGCTGCTGAAACCTGGGTGGAGGTGAAGCCTCTGAGCTTTGCCTGGCTGCTCCTTGGGTTGGGTTTTTCTCTGCACCCATTCCCTGATGATGCTAATTTGAATTTCTGGAGGAGGAAAGGAAAAAGGAGAACTAGGAGATGGGGACTAGGATGGTAAGCCAAATACTTGAGGCTTTGCATTGCTGGGGCTGTGACACCTTCCCTCCCACAGCTGGCATGTCCCATGATGGCATGAAGCATGTGGCTTGATAAGCTCAGGAGCAGGACCTTTATACCTACCCTCTGCATATCTCTGTTTTCCCTTTCCCGTTTCCTTAATTGAGAACCAGCATGTGTTGTTATTAATTTTTAAGTAGCTGTGGTAGGTTTGAAAAACACTGCATTTGGATTTATTTGGACCTTTTGTTCTGTTTCTACTTGAGGGATCGCTGTAGGCAGAAGACCATAATCCCATTTTGAAGTCCCCTGATGTTCTTTGAGCCATATAAATGCAGCCTGTCCTCCCAAAGGAAAAGCTGTGGGAGTGTGGGCTTGAGGGGGAGGCTTTGCCATGCCCTGCATCTGGCACAGGTCTCCTCTCCCTCTGAGGAATTCTTCATTTCACTTTGCTTTCTTGTAGACTCAGTATAAAAGCGCTTGAATTCCTTGTCCTTAAGATGAATATTTTTTTTCAGGCTTCTAAAAGAACCAGAAAAAAAAATCTTCTCTCTTTTCTCTCATCTTCTTAGTGCTCAACTTGAAGAGCAGCATAATTATGAAGAAAATCCGACGTACCTGAATCAGTTTGGGGACAACACAACCTTGTGTGTCATTGAAGGTACTTTGTGAGGCAAGACTGCTAGGTGAATTATGTGGTATTTGGGATAGAGCCTCTAAAAATTGAAATAGTATTGTTTCTTCAAGCTGAGCAAAGCAGCTCCACATTGGTCAGGGTGACAAAAGATGACTGTCTGTGTTGTACCTGTGCGCACTGTCACGGAATGAGGGCTTTGGGGCACAGACAAAAAAGAAGTTGTAGTTTGGTGAGATGTTGCTTACAGTAAAACTGCAGTGGGGAAAAGTCATAAGACACCCATGTAGAAGAGAAAGAAAAAAGATAGTGAGGCAAACCTCAGCATCTTCTTGGGAATGGGTTTTTCCATCTCTATTACTACTTCTTCTCTGTGTAATTTTCTCCATCAGAGTTACCAGTGCTCTGCTTTTACTTTTTTCAAAGTTTTCCCTTTTGGGAGAGGTTAGCTTCTGCCTTGTGCGTGGGTTTTCTCTCTCATTGGAACAGGAGCCAAACAACTTCCTTTGGGGGACTCTTTTGGTTTTGCCCCAGGGGCTATGAAAACTGTGGCCAGCCAAGCTCCATGCTGTAGTCCTCTGAATGTGTAAGCCAACATTCAAACAGCAAATTGAAGGACCCTGGCCAGTAGGACACAGCAAATGTACCATGGTGAATGTGTGCCTAGACGCTGGGAAATTTGGGCTGAAGTTGGGTTTTGCAAGTTTAAGTGCAGTGACTTTAACATGGACTAAAAATTAATACTTGTTCAAAAATATCTTTTCTAGTACCTAAGGCAGATCCTCGAGAACACAAGGTTAGTCTCCTCACAGCTGTTTTTGATCTTGTAGGCTTGACTGTACCATACATATCCTTTCCTATCTTAAGAAATATACAGATATTAAAAATTTCTATCTGCTGAGTATTTCTATATGTGTGTCTGTGAAGACTCTCAAAAAATAAATAAGAGATTGCAGCAGGGACACAAAGACTAATGAGGTTTCCAAACACACTAGGGGAGCGTCGACTCCCTTGGCTTCCTCTGAAAACACGTAAGGAAGTGGTAACACCATCTGGCCATTGGTGGTAGACCAAGTGTCAACCACGGATATCAAGATCATGAATTCTGGGAGGAAAAATCCACTGAATTGTAGTGGAATTTCCTGTCAAAGGTGGGCTGGTGCTGGTAATCCATCTCAGAAGGCAAAAAAGCAAAATTGAACCAGGTTTTATTGTCACAGCAGCATGCTTCAAGCTTGGGCTTGTGAGGGCAACTGCTGTTGGCACAACTGTGCAGGTTTTCATCCCCTGCTGCAGGGACATCTCTGCTGCAAACTGTGACCTGACTCTTTTAATTTTACCCTGGCTACAAAGTGGGTGGCTGTTAACCTTGGCATTGGAGATAACATGCAATGAAGGCAGGATAGTGCATTGCACAGGGCTGGAATTGCCACAGGTGTCCCTAGATAAGACCTGCTTGGCTGCATGGCCCACAGTCCTGGGCTGGGAGAACCCGGCACCTTGTGCCAGGAGATGATAATGTGCTGGGTATCGGTTCTGGCTCTGCTGAAAGAGTTTCAAGTCCTGACTTTCAGAGCAATCAAGTTGTCCAGGAAATAGCACAAGTTTCCAAATGCACTTATCTGTGTGTGATTTGTGGAGAGGTGCTTTAGATCAGCCCTAGTCTTATTTTATGGTAGACTGGAAAATATTTATTTGTTAAAAAAAACTTCTGTAAGCTCTCCAACCTGTAATTGCTTTCATTCCGACCAGTAGCTTCATTGGCCTGATCCCTTGCACTGTTACATTATCTGTATATAGTTTGTCAATATGTGTATCCCCTGTTCTGCAAAGTAGAGGAAGTATTCTTGTCTGATGACTATTCCAAATGTAAAATACTTTTGGGCTTTCTAAAGCAATATTTCTTTAAATGTTAGATGACAGTTGAGGCCTTGTATAAAAGCTTGACTATTGAGAAAAGCCCAGTGGCCGAAGGCTTTCCTCTTCTTTATTCTAGAAACAGAAGACACTTCTCTTTGCCAAATCCAGGTAATTTCCTTTCTCTCAAGCTTCTTCTAATCCCACAACTAACTCAGGTTAGGGTGAGAATATTGTAACACTCAATAAATAGAAAGAAATTTCAGATACTTTGTGAACAAGAGTATGTAGGCGATGATGCTCTTCTGTGTTGGCACTCATGGTTTCTAAGATTGTTTTCATTCCAAAGCGTGATCGTGTGATGAGAGACACATCTTGTGAGCCAGGTACCACTGCTGGCAAATGGATCCAGCTTGTCCATTCCTGCCACTAGAAAACAATTACCTTAGTTTGTCTCTTTTCCAAGAGTGATTTCTAGTACCCCAAGTAACCAGTGACCTTTAGTTTTGGATTTGCCCTTACTATTAGTACTGGCAATCTTTTTGGCACCTACATCATTCAAAGGGAAAATGAGATGCATATTTGGGCACAGTCATAAAGCAATCTGTCTGTCTGTGACTTTGCTAAAATGTCTCTGTTGTGAGATCACCCTCATTTCTGAAATTTTCAGCTCTGGAGAAGCTATAATAGAGGATGAAAAAGAGGAAAAAACAAGTCCTGAAAGAGAGAAACAGGAAGGAAAGAAAATTTTCGAGGTATCATATCCTTGAGATTACTTTAAATAATTATTGCAGCATGTTGCTTCCCTTTCTGTTCTCTGTCTCTTTGGCAAACAGTTGAAACTTGTCCTTAATCACCTTTTTTATTCTGCCTTCTCTTTTGCCTGCTCATACCTACAAGGCAGGTAGTGCTGCCAAGCAGTGCCTATTTCTACCAGAAAACCCTGATGGAAAAGGGTGAGAAACTTTTAAGTCCACAGAAAGATAACTTTCATCATTATAGATATGTAAGTTATATTAGAAAACTGTTTCTAAAGACTGTATTGACCAAACCAAATGTCTGATCTCAGGTGAGTGGAAATGAATATGTATCTCCCACTAGTCAAGCCAAGGAAGATGGTAGAGGTGGGATGGAGGTGCTACAAGAGAAGCAGGATGTGACCGGTACCCAGACTGCAAAGTATCCTACCCCACAAGGGCTGGCAAGAGATGGAGTGGAGCTCTGTGAGTATCTCATTGCATTGTTGAGTGTTTCCTCAGTCCCATCTGTTGCCCAAATGTCTCTTCCATATGGGAAATAATGTTAAATTTGGATGCAACTCTTGAACCAATTTAGTTAAACCAGGGCAAAAGGTTGCATGCACATTTGTATTCTAGTCTGAATCATTTATTTTGGCTTGGCAAATAGTTTCCTAAGTTGGTTAACCATCTGCGTAACTTTAACCGAGGTGTTTATTTTTCTAGCAGATTGCCCTTATCCAAGAGAGCTGAAATACATCTCCTCTGCTTCTCATAATTTATAGAGTCTCAGAAAAGGGTTTGGCTAATGCTTGTGGTAGAAACACACATGGGCAGGATGAGAGCCCAAAGTTTCCCTCTTTCCCTTATTAAGATGGATGATGGCTCCTTGCTCCATCTTCTTAGTAGTTCCTGTGAACCTTTTTCTGACTCTGGGTTCATTCTGTCACGATGCTCTGAGACAGTGTCCAGAGCTGGTGATCTGCACCTGAGCTGCTCAATTATTAAACACACAGCTTGAGGTATAAGAAGTGTGCATGGGCTCTATTCTGCAACAGCTTACTCCTGCCTCTGCAAGCCCTTAGTGTGATGTGGTAGCAGCTCAAAAATAAAAGAGAGAAAAAGTAGCTCTGAGCTCTGTGAACAGACCAGGAGTGTGAAGGAAAAGAGTATAAATTGACTGCGACTTTCGTTGTTGAGATTGGTGTGGCCTTCAGTTTTTGTTTTTCTTTTCAATTTTAAATTGCTTCATAATAATTTTCTGGTTTGGTTGGTGTCTGTTTTTGGAAGAGATCTTGCTGATTTGCTTGACCTTTGAACAGCTGGAGGTAATTTCTGTTGGAATATTTTTTTTTAAGTACTCATGGGGAGCCTCCTGCTATTGTTTCATGAGAGAGGCTGATTTGGAGAATTGTTTGGTTCCCCTTCCCCCCGCCATGCTTTTCTTCCTCATGGGGGTCTGAAAGTTTTATAGCAACTCTGGTCATTAACTAGAGCAGATTGTGATGATACATGTTCTGGCGAGAACTACTGCATGCACCTGTGTTCATTTAGAAACAATCTGCTTTTATTTTTGTGGCTGCATTTCTACATTATTCCAACACTCTTAAACAAGTTTTAAGGATTTAATATTGCCACTTAACTGAGTCCTCCAGTAACAATCTTCTTCTAACGTCATGAGGTGCTCTCATGCTTGGTTCCAGCCCTTGGTGAAACACATCTCTGGGATACTCTCCCTCCTTGGCTCCATTCTGACATGTTGCTTTACAGGTGTATTTTCAATGGATTTTAGCATCTCCACTAACCATGCTAAACCCTCCTTTCAATCACTTCTATGAACATCCATGAATAGTCTTGGGGTGTTTTCTGGTGAGGAGCATTTGGGTCACAGCTGCCACAACTGAGAATATTGATGGATGTTTTAATTTTTTTAAACCTAAAATATTTTAAAACTTTTTAAAGCTAAATGTTTTAAAACTTAAAATATTTTTAAATTCTTCACTTTTCTTTCTCTGAGTGGCTCAGTGCTTTTCCTGGACTCCTGGAATGGCAAGTGTGTCTGTAGGCTCTTACTTGTTGTGGCTTTAACTGTTACCCTCAACAGGTACCCTTGCCCTGAGAGAAGTTTCCTTTCTCGTTTCCAGTGCGCAACAGGAGTACTGGTGCTCTGAAGCCAGGGGTAGAAAGAACAGCCTTAAACCAAAACATTTGGCGGTCTCTGGAGGCACCAGAAGATATATATGATGATGTTGAGGGCATGCATGATAGACTGTAAGTATGGACCTGAGCTCTTCACGATGGCTGTGTCTGTGAAATGTCTTTTAAAAACCATGCTGCAGCACATGCACATGTAAAATTTCTGTCTTTTAGCAGCCAAGCGTCAGATGTCTCAAGTGCATTCGCTTCAGCCAGCAGTAAGTGCAGCACATGGAGAAGCTTGAACGGGAGCTGCTTTTAATTTGGGCTGGTCCCTGGGAGATGATGTGAATAGCTTCATTTAATGTTCAACATCTATAGTGTCTCCGTCTGGCCTGGTTGTTCTGAATTCCCATTAAAACCAGTGGGGTGCAGTACACACGTCTAGTATGGAATTCATTTGAATGACCTTGAAGCCTCTGTAAGAGTAAAATGTAGTGGCCTGGGTGCAATTTGTCCAGCAAACCTCACCTCATTGCTACTGAACGTGGTTTGTGATAATGGTGTGCCTTGGTTTTAAGTTTCAGGAAACAGCTACGAAGAAACATATGAAGATGTTGAGATTGAGGGTGATAATCCAGCAAAAATGGAGTAAGTTGTAATTTCTTAGCCTGTATTTTGAAATACTGACCACACTTCCTTGATTTCACATGTCAGGTACTGGCTGGAAGTCTTTTTGTTCCCTAATGCAACTGCAGAAAAGTTGTTGTGTGGGTGGGCTTCTTCCCCCTTTTCCTCCCTCTTTCCACTTTGGCTGACACTTAGGGAGCAAAAAATAGTTATGAAAATTAAATCCCTAAGCAGTGAGGCCTTTTTATTAGAGCTTGAAGTACTCCCCTTACAGACCTCTGCTTGCATAAAACACACAGGAGTCTTGCTGTCTTGATCAAAAGTGTTGCTCAGCTGTAGCTCAGAAATGGCACCTTTCTGTGTGTGCTGCAAGAGGTAATGCTTAAGGGAGAAATGGAGGCATTGCCCCTATTAAAAAAAAAAAAAAAAAAAAAAAAGGACAAAATGTTCACAATTTACATCCCAGAAGGTTGGAAAGCTGAAAGGAGCCCAGGCTGTGAGTTAATGCCTGCAGCTGACATGCTGTAACTAACTTGCAACCTGCTCTTTTTTTATATATCTTCTCGAGATATTTGCTTCCAGAGGGTGTGTTAGAAACGCAATGAGTTTTGCAGCCTCAGGTTTATACATTGCCTGAGCTCCCCAAATGGATTAAGAGGTGAAACATGAAGTTAGTTGTGTTTTTGCTTATTAGCTTTGTGTGGTTCCCTACTCTCACGCAGTAAAAGATTTCCTGCATCCCTTGGTAAGAAACAGAGACAGCCTTTGGGAATGGCATATGCGCTGGGGATGCTGCACACAATTGCTTCCAGTGCATCTGGTGGTTCTCTTCTAAGGAAGCGGTGTGGGAGGAATAATAAGGTGTTGCTGTACATCTGCTTTTTTCCTTATGGATGTGAGACTCCTACTGCCTTGCATCTGGATGCAAGTCTAGCTTCTGCATGCATGTAGAGCCTGTGTGTGTGGGAGACAGGAAAAAGATATGGGAAACCTGAAACCCTGGCTGTGACTGGGCACTTATTAAAAGATAGAAATGTCATTTCTCTGCACGTTGTCCGTGGGAGTTGTGTAGCAGAGGTGCATGAGCTTCTGCAGCCAGATGGTAGGTGTGCTGGCATCTGCATCTGGTTGCTGGACCAACCAGGTGTGTTCCCTACCTGCTGGGAAGCATCCCCATGGCTCTCCTGCGCCTCTGCAGCCATGGGTGCTGAACAGCAGCAGAAATTAAGCTGTATTGCTAATTCATAGAGGAACAGTGCGTCTTGCTGGGTTTGCAAGGGAATTTCATGACGAAACTAGGATTGTGACCAAATTCACAGGGTTCAGAGGTCAGTGTCTTAATCCCCAAACCAGTCTTTATTTAGTCTTTCTATTGATCCCACGTGCAGGATTAGGTGGGCTGATACACATGAAGTATTTTTAATAGTGCTTTGTGCATGGGTAATGTCCCCCATATGAGGATCTTGGCATTTCACAGGTACTTTATTAAAAAATTGCTGTGTAGCTTTGCAACCCCCTGTAAGCTTCAGAGAAGAGTGTGTGTAGTGAAATGGTCTTCTCAAGAGTGTGAAAGTCAGAAATGTGTGATGAAGGGTGGCGCAGGCAGATGCTACTGATGTCCTGCTTCAAGGTGCATCGCATATTTCTGGGCAATTTTTGTCTGTTTCATCAGAAATTTTTACTCCAAATAAACCTGGGTCATTCTGTAGCTTTTGGGTCAGAGGAGGAACAGCTTCAATTAACACAGAAAAGTTTAAAGCTAAGCAAAGATTTGAGCTTGGACTTGGTACTTAAACACCTTTTGCTGTGTTGGTGCCTGTCTTACTGAATCCATCATTCATCTGCATGATGCTGTTAAGGCTTAAAGCCTAGTTCTAATCTGAGGTCTAAGATCTGCTGACCTTCCTTTACCTGCTTCAGGATCTCTGGGGCTATGAGTATTCCACTTCTCACATACTTCAGTGCTCAGTGCCTCTTTAATTTAAAATCTATTTCTCTTTTGGACAGAACAGAAAAACAAAAGAGATTTGGAAACTTGTTTAAGATAGAAAAGTTGAAGCTGAAGAACAACAGGTTTAAGGAAAACTTAAGGTAAGGAAATGGTTGTTGTCCGGCCCTTTCCCCCTCCAAACGTGAGCATTCATAGTTGCAATAATTTGAGAGCAGATCTAAGGGTAAGGAATACAGTTTTATTGGGAAAAGTTATGCTGAAAGTGCTTCTGTTGTTGCATTGGGAGCTGCTATGGCAGATGTGGCCAATGGTCCATCTGTGCAGCTTCTCCAAAGTCTATGACATTAGGAACCTACAGGAGCGGGTCCTACAGCAGAGTCCAAGTTTTCATAAGCTTTCTGCTGCCTTTGGTACCCTTCTGATACTTCAGCACGATGCACAAACGAAAAAGAATATATGCAAGAACATAGAAATGTGATACCTGCTGCTTAGACCTGTGGGCCAGGATTAGGCAAAAGCTTGCTGAGGTGGCTTTTAAGGGTTGAGTTTCTTTATTCCGAGTACCATTTATAATACCCACTACCATATAAATGGCAACAGCATATGTTGAGTAAGTTTACTATTGAGTCTGTAGTCTAACAAGTTAGGATAGAGGATATTGTATAACTTCCTATAGTGCCCTTTTGGGTACTCACACTTTAATATTCAAAACCCTGGTTAAGGTTCCAGGGAAATCGCCTTTTCCTGAGGTGCACAGTAGCTGTCTGCAGACCCATCCTCTGCCACTGCCAGCGTGTGCCTCATGCCATGCACAGTGCCTGAACTGCGCGAAAATGCTACTTTTTCCTATCTCTTTGTAAATTCCAGATTAACCAATTTTTGCTTAAAAACCTTTTCACACTAGATACTCTGCCATGTCAGTGGCTCCTTCCTGCATCACTGCTAAATATCACTCTAGGGAAGGAGCCACCAGGTTTCATGCCATTCTTCTGTTTCAAAGAACCCCTAAAGCTTCTGCAAGTATCTTAGATATCTACAGTCATTATCACTTTTAAATTTCTGGGCAACCTATGGCACACTACAAGGAGGAAGTTACTGCAGTCCATCAAGCCTCTAGCTTTTGGGAAGGGGTGTAGGCGTGGGCAGAAGGAGGGTGCTTTTGCCAATTTGGACTGTTCTTTGGGTGCAATGTAGACCTTTCGTAACCAGCTTGGTGAATGCGTGGCCATTGTTGCTGCCAGAGGATGGAGGTGCTTATTTAGCAAGGGATGTAATTCCGGCAGTTGTGGTTGGTGTCACAGAGCTTGTCACCTAGACCTGCCTCCATCACTTCAGCAACAAGAGCTGCTATGCTACTTTGTTGGTGCTTGTGGAATTTTAGGTGATGCTGATGTGCAAACTAGTTTCTAAAAGCTTTTTCTATCTGCAGGTTGTTTTCCATTTCAGTATCAAATTTAGGTAAGCAAGATATATGCATCTGACTCTTGGGGCTTTGTGTGTGTGAAGAGGCAAATGTATTGCACAATGGAAAACCAACTTTACACATTGTGCTTTTCTGAAAATCACGTAATGTGGCACCATTAACTCTGAAGACATGACAGAGATTTGTGCTTCAATTGAGGGTGGGTTTTTTGCTCATTTTTGGATGTTTCTTCTTTGAAGAAGAGCATTTCTCCAGAAGGTCTGAATATATTTAGGAAGGCGATGTGTGAAGCAGTCGATGCTGAGCCACTCCTTCCAGGTTGGCGACGGTGTTAAACAGCTCTCCGTAAAACTACTTATTACTGCCTGGTGGAGGGACAAGTTCGTGCCCTGTGTAAATGGGGGGTGGATGCAAAAACTGCCCCCACTAATCAAGCCGTGAGAAGGTGCTGGAGTGAACGTACCCATGTCCTTCGGATGGAAAGCATGCCTGATTTGGCCACAGTTCAAAGCTGGGGCTTTGCTTCTGCTCCTGCTCCATCCCTGGAGCTGGATGGCCGAACCTGTACAGAAACCTGCCCACAAACACACCTTAACAAACCCAAGCCTGCCTTGTGCTAGAGTTTTGAATGGTTTGCGGTGTCCCAAGGATCTTTCTTTTGCATTGCCTTGATCTCTCTGGGTTGAATGACCAGCAGTAGCCCCTGTTTTCCTTTGCAATATATTATTTCATGTGCCAGGCTCAGAATGACACCTCCTAATACATTTCTCTGCTGTGTTTTGGTTGACAGTGGCTGGTTCCCAGGATGACACAGTGTACGATGATGTCGAGGTGGGGCAGAGAAAACCGAGGTGAGGAGGGTGCCCCCTTCTGAGGCTGGTCCTGGGTCATAGAGATGTTCCTCTTGTCACAAAGCTGTGCCTTGGGGAGCCTGCTGTACGGTGAGCCACCAAGGGTCATGAGCTGGTCGGGACTTAGTCCTCTGGAGACAGTCCAAGTGCCCTTTCCATGTGTGTTTAATTTGGCAAGTAGCATCCTGCACGACGTTTCTTCCATGTGACCTGGTTAGTGCCAGAGACATGAAAAGGAGAGGGCTGCTCCCTGAAATGTGAAAATTCAGATACTTTTCTTAAGGGAAGAAAACTCCAGCTCCCAGACCTGATAATCAGCCCCATCCTGGCAAGCTCCTTGTCAGAAAAATTACTTTTAATAGGAACAGCATGTCTCAGTGTCTTGCTGCCAGATGATTATGGCAGCAGCACGTGCTGGTATAAATCACAGCAAGTGTTTGCGTTTCAGTGGTGGTTGTGGGGGGAGACAGAAAGAAAAATCATGACTTTGCAGCTACACAGGTTTGGGGAGAGGACACAGGGTGCTGGCAAAAACCTGAATTTCTGTGTGGTTCTCTCCCCTCCTCTCAGAGAGAAGGACAATAAGTACAGAACCTGGATGCCAACATTTCTGATAGCAAAAGAGGATAAGGATCAAAGGAAAAGTGGCAGCAATATGGAAAGGTCTTGATTTTCGTTCTGTGTTTTTCTGTGTTGTCTAACTTCATACTCGCATCTGTTGAATCGTTTGCAGGAGTGGGATGCCCCTGATTGTGCATTTTGTTTGGCTGCTGCTCTGGGGTCCTTTCCCTTTGAATCCATCTTTCAGGAAATCTTTGCAGAAAATATCTTAAGGGCAAAACAAACTCTTGGATCTGAGCTGTATGCAAGCAGGGATGCCCTGTGTCTCATCCTGAAGTTGTATCATGTCCTCCCACTTAGCCGAAACAGAAAGGTGCTACTTGCTGTATATTTGGCTGCTTTCCTGCACTTGTCAGTCCCATTGCCTCTTAAATTTTGTCTTCATTAAATATTTTATCTCTGTGGATCAGCTATCACTATTGTGGCAAGAGAACTGTGTTTATGAGATTTGTATACAGCATAGTAATTGGCTGTGTGTTCCCCTTAACCTTACTTTAAAGTACTGAATTCTTGACTCTTCTGTTTCCAGTTGGATTTATTGCATTGCCTCTTGCTGTGCCATTTGTGCATAAAAGCAAAAATAAAACTTTTTGTTACCGATTCTGCAAAAATTCACATGAAAGTAGGAGTTGCCATTTCCCTTTTAGATCAGGAAAGTGTGCATTGCAATGAGCTTTTCCATGACCCAATACCTGGGACTTCAAACAAATGCAAATCAGAGATCTGTTTTCTGCAGAGTTCCTGCATGGGGTTGCTCAAATACCACTTTTTTGGGAAAAGCCATGCATGTAATTTTACAAACTATCAGGTAGTCAATGTGATTTCATCTGTTCCTTAGAGATCACAGGTCCTACTGGCTGAGTCTGCCAAGGAGGAATCCCTTCACAGCTTAAAAGTCCCTAATTTCAGATCTTGTTTCCCCATCTCTCAATTTTAAATGCATGAAAGTTAGCCAAGGTTGAATAATTTGTTCTAAGTGGGTGGGTTTTGTTTGGTTGATTGGTTTGCTGGTTTTGGTTTGGTTTGTTTGTTGGTTGGTTTGGTTTGTTTGGGGTTTTCTGTTTGTTTGGGGGTTTTTGTTGTGGTGGTTGTTTGGTTTTGTGGGTTTTTTTGTTGTTTTGTTTGTTGTTTTTGTTGTTGTATTTTTCTTTTTTTTTTTTTTTTTTTCCTTTCCCTGTCTTAATTTTAAAATGAATGCCATAGCTGGAGTTTCATGTACAAACCAGGATGAGCAGCATCTCCATACCCATGAATGGCCATTGCTCCCCTTAAGCCAAGTTATAAAAGCTTGTTTTACACTTTACAGTGCTATTTAAATATCTGCTTGAGTGACTTTCTCCATGTGCTAAGAAAGCAACAACAATCTTGAGAGCTGTGTCAAGCCCCACTTCCATAAATGACCCGGGATGAGAGTTATCTGGGGACCCTTAATGTTTACATATACATAAAACCAGGAGACAAACTGCTGGGGGAAAAGTGACTTGTTGACTTCTATAAAAACAAAACTGATTTGAAACACTCGATAGGAGTTTGTTTGTTGTCATGCTCCTTACAGAGAACACAGTTATTGCAAATGGAGATAGAAAATGGCTCAAGTTTTGCTCATCAGCAGGTTTGAGTTGTATATTCATTTTTTAATGAAAAATAGCAATGTGAACATTGTGCTTTGCTCTTTCAAGAGTTCATTGCAGGCAAGGCTGGACTAAGGCTCCGTGTTGCATTTCCCCGGTGTGCCAGGGGTCATTTAAATGGAGCTCCTAAGTGTGTGTCTGTCATTCTCAATGCAGGAGTATCTTCAAAGTCAAGAAGAGCAATGCAGAAAAAAGCAAGAAGATGGGAAAAGAAGAGAAGTTTTTTAGAGAAACATTTATGGTACGGGTTTTTTTAGAGAATTGGTCATGTCAGAGGAGGAAAGCAGCTACCTGCTGTGCTTAAAAGATGCATGGCGGAAAGCTGTTGATCCTTTGCTATGCTGGGAGAGATGTCCCACTGACATGCTGCCTTCTCCTCAGGGAACTTCATCAGGGATGTTGCTGGGGCATTTTTGTGTGGGTGGGGCATTTTTAAAATTTGTGTGCGTGTGGTTCTTTGTTTTGTGGGTGGTGGTGTTTGTCATTGTTGTTTGTTGGATTTGCTGGTAGTTTGATTTGGTTTTTTTCCCCCCTCTTTTTTTCCTCTCTTCAGCCCCAGACAAAGCCTCACAACCCATCCTGAAATCTCTTCTCTCTCTCCCTCTCCACTGCCCTTAAAGACATTGCACACGAGTGTATAATAACTTGTGGTTTTTATTTCTTTTCCGCAGTATGATAAGGAGATCAACGTCATCAACACAGCCACAGCTGAGTGCTCGGTCCCCAGTATGAGGAGAGTTGATCTCCCGGTCACAGCTGGAGAACAACTGGATGTTATCGATGTCACAGAGGGCAACGCCGTGATCTGCCGCAATTCGGAGGGCAGATGTAAGTTTGCAGAAAGTCTCTGGCACAGGCAGTCACTTTGCAATCCAGTTTTGAGAAGCAAGCAACAGTATGTTCTTTGTGCTTAGCCACGGGGCCTTTATTTTTTCAGGAGTTTATTAATTTGTTTTTTGTTTTTGTTTTGTTTTTTTTTCCCCGTATTTTTTCAGATGGGTATGTTCTAGTGGAGCATTTGAACTTCAGGTAAACTCAGATTTTATTTATTATGATGCATATTTTCTTCTCCTTCCTGTGTATAGATATTTGAGATCTGGAGAAATGTACTTAAAACTTCTGAAGGCAGGGAAAAGTTAATGTAAACACCCCGTATTAAATATTAAATAAGTATTTCCAGTTTTATTCTGCTGTTATACAGGTTTCCAGTCCAACTACAGCTAAAAAAAAAAATCCCTGTCCAGTCATGACTTGTATAAATTGTAGATTCTTGACTTGCTTTCAGATATGCCATATTAATTCACATCTGCTGCAAACATGGGCCATTCCGTGTGCCTCGCCTTGCCAAAACACACCCTTAAATTCCCTGCTGCAATATCATTTCCTTGCGTGCTCATGCATAATTGATATAAATGAAGCTCCTCTTGCCCAGGTACCCATTACTGTGAAACTTTTTTTTATTTAATTTTTGAGACAGACAGTACTAAGGGCCCTGACAGCTGCTTTCCCCCAGAGCATCCTTGAAGATCTCGTTTGTGCTTCCTGCATCCATGAGAGTCCACGTTGGCCAACTGCAGAGAGCAGATGCAAATGTAAATAAAGTTTTATTTTTTACATTTACACTGATAAGTTTGCAAGAGACGTTTCCTTTTCTTTTTGGTTGGTTTGTTTGTGTGGTTTGTCTTTTTTTTAATTTATATTCGTTTGTTTGATTTGGGTTTTTTTGTCTGCTATTTAGAGCATGTCTTCACTGATTATCTCACCATTAGTTATTTTCAGTGTTTCTCACTGTTTGTTGGTCAGCTCTGAAATGGCTATAACATTGCTGCATTTGCATTAAAAATTTTGTGCAGAACGTAAGAGTTTAGTTACTCTATGTCCATCTCGTTACTGTCTGTTTCAGTTGCTGGAATTGCGAGATTCTCCAAAAGATTTGCTCTTTAAAATGCAAGCCATTTAAATTTGAACTGTAAATTTGAAAGTAATTGGGACAAGAAGTATATACCACCACTCCTGCCAGGTTAAATATATAAAATAGTGGAAAAAAATTGACTCATCTCTTTCCAAAAAAAAACATTAAAAAAGAGTAAATAATGTGTTCAGTCAAAATTTTCTTTATTTTTGTAAGCTAACGTAGGCATCCCAGCTATGTGAAGGCTGAGTCCTGGCAGCAGCAGGCAGTTCCCCAACAGTTGCCCTTGTGTTCGGGCTGTTCTCTGCTGTGGGCCTGCAGGATCATTGCTTATTTTAACAAAAAATGCTCCTAAATGTAGGAAGAGAAATACATATTGCTAATGGTTTCTCCTCAGTGTATCCAGTGGCTCCCTTTTCAAAAGCGGAAAAAATGTGGATAGGGTTTTTACATGGCCTTGGAAGAAAAAAAAAAAAAACCTTAAATATGACTGTATATAATCTATAGGTTCTGCCCCTCCCCAGCACATTTTAAGAGCCCATATCAGTTTGCTCATAAATATCCTAAAAATGTAGATGGTTTAATTAGAAATTATTAAATGTTCCAGGCTTAAGAAAACACAGCAAAATAAAAGCGCCATTTCAAAGCTGGTACAGAAGACATCAGAAAAAACAGCAAATATTTAACATTTACTTTTAAGTCTATACAGGCATTCTTATTTATTTTACCATGTGGTTACTGTTAAGTGCATTGGCCTGCATCCATCCTTGCAATAAAAAAATAAATAAAACAATCCCCTGTAAGCATGTGCAGCTTTGCAGGCTTGCCAGCCCAAATATTTAGATTTTCTAGCAGAGATGGAGAGTTTGGGGAGCTGAAGTGCGTGTTTGGCTTCGGAGCAGGCGGGGACGTGCTCTATGTCCTTCACCTACAGCCTTGGCTGGGAATTATCGTGACGGAAGTTGTGGAGATGCTTTACCCAGAGGGCTTTTTTTCCATGATGATGTTTAGGATTGATCCTGAGAAGAAAACACCTTCTTCCTCATCTCTTTCCTCATCCTCCTCCCCATCCAGCACTACCTCAAAGGTCCTGAAGTAAGTGCCAGAGGCAAATTATGTATTAGCCACATGTGCTAGATCTTTTCTTGTCTCCTAAGGAAATTATTTAACAATTTTTCCTTTTCTTTTAATTAAGTTAAAAAAAATAAATCCCCCCATATATCCTGTGGTATACGTGCTTGGGCCTCAATGCCGGGTGCAGTTACACACAATCCTTGTGGGGTTGTGACCCATCTCAAGGCAAAACATACAACTGCTGCCGTGGTGTTGGCAAATGACTTGCAATGCACTTAAAACTCTTTTTCTTCATGGACAGATTCCAATGCATGTACAGAAGGAAAGCACTTGATATGGGATGACTCAAGACAATAGAAAAATGCTTTACATATAGCAATGTTGATTTCCTCAAACCACAGAGTGGCTGTATTTACGTCAAGATATTGGTCAGGAAATTAAATTCTTCCTTTTTTTCTTTTATGGCCTTGTTGGTACACCCTGAACGCATCAAAACTTGAAGTAATTCTTACGTGAATTTTAAACCCTGTTCTTCCACGTTCCTTCTCAAAATGGAGATGATCACAATAACCATTCTGGTTTGTCACAGCTGAGGGAGACCTGAAATTCCTTACAAGCCACATACATACCTTTTTTACACATAAATTGTATAAAAGGGAGACTGTAGATAGGGATGAAACTGGACCACTCACAGCAGCTTTGTGCCTTAACTGGATTTGCATCCCTCTGCATCATGGATACATGAACTAAGTTCCAAATTTCTGCCTCCCAAGCACCTTTCCTGCAATAAAAGGCTATTTTTGCGCAATATTTTAAAAATCCTTCTCTCCATGTTTTTGAGTAAGGAGTAGAGATCTGAGGTACCACCAGTCCATCATCAGCTCTGCTCAATGAACATTAACACACAAGAAAACCTTTGGGCATGGCTTCTGGCATGGATTTTGGATTGGGGAAGCTGTTTCTGTTATTCCTGTAGATACTTTAATTCCCCTCCCTGCTCCAGAAGCATCTGCGGCCCCACAACTGGGATGTGCCGGGAGCATCTCCTGACGGAAACCAGCCAACCCCAGCCTGCAAAAAAAAAGGAACTGTGCAATAATGAAGTTTTAAGGATTTGCTGCTCTTGCCTCTTTTCATCTCTGAGTTTATTAAAGTGCAAATGTCAACCACGGAGACAGCTATGACATGCAGTGCAGTACACCCAGAAACACTTTCCACACCATAAATGGAAGGTAAAAGGCTTCGTTGTGATTATCTAATGCACAGTTACTTGCACAAAGGACAAAACTGAACCTAGGCCCTGTGCCCTTCCAGAACGGCTGCACCCAGAAAGTACTACAGTAATTAATTTGAAGACAAAAACCTTCTCCAGCCCATCAGTTGACAAAATATAAAATACCAAGAAGGACAGAGGATTTATAGAGCTCAGTATTTTTTTCTGAGGTTCATATTAATGACATGTTTGAAGCAATGCTTATACTCAGAGCTTTTTATGATTTTTTTGTTAAAATACCAAACCTTAATTACATAATATCATAAATACTCCTTATAGTACAAACAAAAAATTGCACCAGACTAATCTGGTTCGTCTCTTTCACAGAGCTGAATTTTGTCTGCCCAAAGATGCTGGGCCACAGACACTACTGTTATCCTGGGATTCAGTTTTGCTTTGTGCGCTACAAGAAAAAAAAAAAACAACCAAATGCATTGAGGTATAAGACACGTGAATATAACATGATACAGAAAACATGAACATGCTTTCAGCTACAAGAATAAATAGTACTGAGTCTACAGTATCTACTTCACAGCTTTGTGAGATGAGGATAAATAAACTCTTTCAAAACCTAAAAAAAAATTGAGATGAGTCTTAAAAATAAACTTTGATTTTTAAACTAAGGCAGCTTCAGCAGGAATTTCAAGGCTTTTGTTGAAAATGGACTTTTTGTAACACCAAAAATGCACTAATGCTTTGTAGCTAGTGCTCTGATTTACTGTCCAGGTCTCCTAACTTTAATAACCAAAATGAGCAAAGACACATACATCGAATACACATTTGATCTCAGCTAAAGTCAGTGTTTGGTCAATAAGCATAATGTGGGAATTCTGAAAACCAGTTCACCTCTGAGGCATGGGAGTGAGGTACCTCTAAACGAGTCATTAACTCCAGAGGCAGACTGGAAATTCAGAATTACAGGAAGCTGCTGAATGCTGAAAAGGGATATATAAGGGGAAGGCTAAGGAAGCCAAAGGAAAGGACGAAATGGAAAGCCCACACCACAGACAGACCTGAAGAAAGGTGACTCTAGCAGGTACATCATACACCTGAAATAAAAAGGGTGGCTAAAACTTTCCAGTAAAATACTGCAGGAGGTGGAGTGAGGATTTGTTTGGCTTACCCAAAAGGACGGATGTGTGATTCTTCTTCCCCCGCTCAGCTAGTAAAAGGGTGAAGCCAAATAATTGCACAACAAATGGTACTTCAAGTATTTAGGAACACGGCCTGCATGTCTCACCGGTGGGATTCTGCATAAGCTGGGGGATTTGTGCACCTCCTGAAACAAAGCTGCGCAGTCCTAATGTATGTCGAAGGCACGATTTCATGTCCTGCATATAGGTCTCTCTTCCTTCTATAGGAGTGCGCACAAGACAACTGATGGTAAAGAGCAGTAAAATGAAAAGGAGTAGGCAGAATGGTTATTTTGTTCAAACTTCATCTATTCCAATACAAACAGCACTATAATCACACACAAAAAAAAAGTTTATACAACAGATACTAACCAGTTGCTTCATTTTTTACAACACTGCCCATATATACCCCTGTGGTTCTACACACCTTATGAAATGCTAAATTGGACGCACACTCTGAAGATGCATTTCTGACCCGTTAAAGAGGAAAAAAAAAATCCCACTGCCTTTGTCTGCTCAGCTCTGATTCCTGAAAATAAAACTGCCCAAACCTCATTGGCACCAGGGCTCCGGTCAGGGACAGTGGGAGGGCAGGATGCTCACGGCTCCTGATGCCACCTCTCCCCGGATGAGGCCGTGCTGGGTCTGACGAGGTCAGCTAAGCTTCTCATGGGCTTTATCTAAAAGAGGGTGTAAAAATATCATCCCCTTTTTTTCTGGGTCCTCTCACATGCTGGGAGTAGTGTGTGCGATGGCACACACCTACCTCCTGGGCAAATGAAAATGAGAGGCCAATGACAGGGATGCTACCTACATTTTAAATTTTTTAGAGATATATATATATATATATATATATATGTATCCATATATAATATATACATATATATTCACCAGCTAGTACAGTACAATCTCTCTTCATTGCCTCATCCAGGAGCTGGAGGTTAATGCTGGAGCCTAACTGAACTTGATCCTTTGCCTTTTCTCTCTCTCTGCCCGAAGCAAAGTTGAGTTTGTGGCTTGCAAAGCACAGCTGCCCAGTGGCTTTTGAAGAATTGCACTTGGAGTAATTCAAGTTTCTGTAGTTCAAATACATCTACCCTGCTTTTCCTGATGCTTGTGCATGTACCAGCATAACTCACAAAACAAAAATAAAAACAAAACTGACCACAGTGTAAGAATTAAACTTTTCCCCTGGAAAATGTAACCAGAGGTCAGCACCTTCTTTGCAGATGGTAATGAGAAAACAGCCTGTTTGAAGGTAAAACAAATTGGGGGGGAAAAAAAAATGTTAAAATTCTCAGAATATTTCAAAACACAGTGAGGATTGGGTAAGGCTGTAATGGACAGTTCAATCTGATGCATTCATCTAAGTGGTACTTCCATCAGTCCTACTTGCTCCACTGCCTCTGCTGCCATACAGCAGGAAAGTTGCTTTGTCCCTTTCTTTCTCTCCATATGGAAAACCACCTCCTTGGAAGGACTGGTTTTGCAGATCCACACACGAGTTAACGTTTGCATGGGTCTGAGAAGATGCCAAGTGCTAAAAGAGCTTGTCCTACCACCTAGAAATCCCACCCGCCTCCAGCAAGGAAATATTTCCTCCCAAGAGCATTTGCTGCTATTTAATACTAGTAGTTCCGCTCGGTAAAAGAAATCCCAGAGGACAAGTGTAATTTTAAGGCAAGACGTCTGTACATCTACATGATTCTGAACGACAGATTGTACCAAAAAAGCCAGCCCCTTATCAACTGGGCTACAGGTGTTGCCAGGACAAGCAACCTGGAAAGATGCTCAGTTGTGAGCAATGATAATTTAACCAGCCGTTTACATTTCAAATACATTTCACAGTGGAAGTATGGACACTCCTAACTCTTTCCTGGGTGGAAATTAATGTCTGTTCCTACATATGCTCAGCCAGCGTCTCCTGCTCCTTTGCAAAGGGGCTCATCTCCAGCACCCAAAACCATGTAGGGCTGTTTGCTCCTACTTTGATGCTGAACCAAAAGCTGCTAAAGAGCTGGGTGCTGCTCAGCTTTGGCTCTAGGATGGGTTTTTTTTTTTACATGCAGGATTCTCCATCCTCGCCAGATATGACCTGCTAACCCCAGAGCACTAGAGACAAGCATCCTTGGATAGCCACCAGGCACAGTACCAAATCCATCCTCCACCCCAGACTATTTATTTAATCTTGATAATATAATAAAAAACTCGTTACAAAACCTAGGAGTACTACAAACATTTCCAGTGTTTCTTTTAAAAACAAAATTGTTCTGCTGCCGGGTTTATAATCCAACCACTGCTGCGTTGGATTTAGAGTATGAGAACCTAACAACAAAACTGATTTTTTTTTTTTTTTGGAAGCTTTCTACTTTGTGCGGCTTCTGGAAAAACTGGAGCTGTGAAGTCACGTTAGTGAGCATCCAAGCATAATCTGTAACAAAAGTAAGGCAATTTTGTGTTTTTTTTTTTTTGTTTTAAAAAGGGGACAAAAGCTGAAAATGTCCACTTAACTGCCAGTAGATGGCTAAAATATCCTGTATTTGTCTTCATTACCTAAAATGATTAGTACAAAAGGCTTAATGTGTCTTTCTCTTCCTTACTTCCCATAGAAACTTGCAGAAAGTATAAACTAAAGTGCAATCGTACAAAAAATACTAGCAAAAAAACCTCAATGGATGATAAAAAACTATCAAAAAGATAGGTTTGTTTTGATTTGGTTTTTTTTAAGTTGAGTGACCACATACCTGGGTCCAGCAGAAGTTCTTTGCTTTGTTTCTTAACACAAAACAAAACAAAAAACCACCCAGGATTTTTTTGGCCAAGTTTTCATAAAGCATTTGTTCCTTGACTGATTAGACTATTAAGTTCTTTTGCAATCAAGTAAATGGAATTAAATACCATAGCAAAGCCAAGCAGATGCCAGTGCTGCCCATTAGATTAAGCCTAAGTAATCAAAACCAACAGTTCTTTTAAACAAAGAAGTCACACATGCATTAACGTTTACCCTTGAATAACAAGAATTTTAACCTTAAAAATCCCCAGATTGTCTTAGAAAATAAAACCCTATCCCTTCAGATAGTAAAGAAACAGAAAAAGTCTGAATTGAGATATCCCTGCCTTATCAGCGGTGATGGTCACAGCCCGGAGAGCAGCAGCAGGACAGGGGAGCCCTTCGGCGTGAGAAGTGAGTCTCCAGCGGCATGAAGCGGCAAGCAGGGAAGGCAGATTTGGCAGCGATTTTCGGGTGGTGACAGCAGGTGGAGGGCTTCCTATGGGAAAGGTGAGAGGTAAACGCTCTGGAGCCGAGCGTTCTTGCTGGTTCTTGCCCGGTGGTGATGATCCCAGCCCTTGGGTGCACAGTGGGCGAAGCACTGGGTTTCAGGTGGCTGGTCGGCACCCTGCCCTCCATCAGTGGTTCATCCAAATCCTGCTCGGGATACGGTCCCTGGAGCTGGTGGAGAGGGTGAGCGGGTTGGAGGGGGGTGATGGTTAGGGGCTGGAGAAAAAGCAAACAGCCTTCATGTTTGAATATGGGGAGTAGGTCCGGGACTCTTGGAAGGAGGAAAAAAAGCATCTGATGGGACACTCCTCTGCCAAGACTTGACATGTGGAGGCTTTCCCATGGCAGGTTTGCGACAAGACCTTTGCATCCCACCTTCCCTCCCCATATTTAGCAGGGGAAAAAAAAAAACAACAACACACATAGGGGAGGGAAGGCATATTGCACTAGAGCAGAAGTGTTGAAGCAGCTGCTAGTTGAGGAGGAAAGCGTCACCAGAGGCTGGCAGCCCCACCGGCACAGAGTTACTTCATCTCCCCCCTGCTCCATTTCACATAGCTCCCGGTCAACGCCTCTGACCTGGTTCAGCCCATCCTGCCCCTGCTCTGCACAGCAAAGGGGATACAACACCAGCCTCACTGTGCGCTACCTACATCGCAGAAAGCTTGGCCATGGCTGTTAACTTGGGATGAACAAGGGGGAGGTGTTTTCCAAAACATCAATGATACATTTGCTATTTTACAGCTATGCCAACATTTCCCATTTGATTCACTAGAAAAAAAGGTATTGGCTACATTTCACCATGATATAAGGAGTGAAATGAAGTTATTTTTAGTTTCCCCAGTGCCTTCTTAGAGGGGACTATGTTTTGGGTCTGGAATTGGCTCTGTGTCACAGGCTGTGGACCAGTGAGGGGCAGAGGAGGAGGAGGAACGAAGCAGAAGCAGTAAGGAACGGATAAGCCAGACCAGATCCTCACAGTGCAACACTGTGTGCAGAGGGACCGGTGCCTCGGCGCTGCCCATCAGCGAGCCAGGGCCATGATCAAGCTGGCGCACATCTCGAAGAAGTCCATGGTGTGGCTGCCCAGGCGCGGTGGCACTGAGGGGATGCTGCCGACGAAGGAACCGCTCAGGGACCCCATCAGTGACTGGCACTCAGCAGCCGCGGCAGCATCGATGCTCAGCCTTGGGCGCTGCAAGCCAGCGGCGGAGCACGAGCGCTGCGGCGTGGATGAGCCGGACCTCTGCTCCATCACATCATCTTCAATATGAAAAAAAGGAAAAAAGACAAAAAGAAAAAAAAATAAAAGAGAGAGAAAAGAGAGAAAAAGAGAAAAAATGAGAGAAAAAGAAAAAAGAGAGAAAAAGAGAAAAAGCAAAGAAAAAAGAAAAGAGAAGAAGAGAGAAAAGAAGAAAAAAGGAAAAAAAATAAAACAAAAGAAGTGGCATTATTTTGGCATCTGAAATGCACGCTTGGTAAAGAGCTAGTAACAGTAGTAGAGACAAATGGGTCAAAAGGGCTTTTCCTGACTTGAAACAGCTGCATACACATTTTGAAATGCAAAGAATGATTTTTTTTAAAGATTTTTTTAAAACTTCTAAACTTGCCATTTTATGTGTTTCACATCTCGTGTTGCACCATTTCCCACTTACCGTCAATGCTTTTGAAGTCCAAGAGATAGCTGCGGTTGTCAACCTGGTAGAGCTGCAGGCTCATCTTCACATAATTACCCGTCACCGGGTTCCTGCGGCGCACTCGGAGATGGTAGGAGTTCACCACCTGCAACGGGAAACTTGCTTTCAGGCGTTAAGATTAAAGGTAGCAAGAAGAACATTTATTTCCTTATTTTTTTTCTAAATACTAGTGAGACATCTTCTGAGCAAAACACAATTTCTAGAAAGAGCAATGCCTATAAAATTAAGCAAACAGCTTCATGTCTTACTTCCTCCTATCTTTAAAATGCTTCTCAGGGTTCTGATTCACCAGCTGCTGGCAGATGAAGCTGCTGTGCCAGGCACCAAACTGATGTTTGCTCCTCCCTGCCCAGCAGCGATGACCATACGAGCCAAAAAGCTGTGGACCCACGTATGAGAACTGTGCCCATGACACCAGGGCAGGCTGGAGACAGCAACCTGTCCCATCGGCCCAGCTGAATTCCATGTTTGTGAATCAGCCTTGTGCTGTTGTATTTTCTCTCGCCACTTCCCACCCCACAATCTGCTGCATCTCATTTGCAACGAGATCTTTCCTCTGTGCTATATTTACGAAGCATTTGCATGGAGAGGAAAGCTATTTCGATGAAGAGTCACGTATCTCTGAAGATATTCTTAGGGTGGGAAAGACTACTGTGAAACCTCCTCGTACAAAATAAGCTCCACTAGACATTGGGCTGACTGGGTTTGTGAAGCTGTAGCAGAAATACATCAGGTTTGTTCTCTGTAAAACCACGCAAATAACAAACGTCTGGCTGGTGTAGGCATACGCATCTGGAGACAGTCCATCTCCTGGCTGGTGCAGTGAAATCAAGCTTCTGGGTGCTACTTGGCTTTAAATACTTAATATTATCAAAAATAAGAAGCAGCACAGTGACATTCACACTGTACAATCCTTGGGACCTGGAGCGAGGAGGGTGTCGCCTCTGGTGATGAAGATCTGGGTTGGAAATCTCCTTCCCTTGCTCCTGATGTTCACACGAGGCTGCTGTGAAAGGCCATGAGTCAGGAGCGCTCCTGTCAGCAACTGCACTGAGATTTAGGGAGTCAGGCTCAGCAGAAAATATTAAGTGTTAACTTAGGGATTTATTAATTGGACTTTGAAAAAAGATTGTGACTAAAAGCTATGTAGCTCTGAAGAAATATCTGAAGTACTGTCAAGTAAAATGTTATCTGGGTTTAAATCAAGCTTCACGAAGCTGAACCCTAGACCAGGGAAGCAATAAGCATCTTAAAGCACATCTAGTCCACGAGGACCACTCCTTCTTCCATTGAGAAAAATGCCACCACATCAATGGTACAAAATCCTGCCCCAACAACCCCTCACCTGTGGATCTTTTAGGAAGATGCAAATCATGCAATTTCAGTACACATGACTGCTAGGAACCAAGCAGAAATCACGAGAGTTACTTTGCTCAGTACTCCAGATAACCTCGCAAGGAATTAGCCACTAAAATTAGAAACGTGACCGCTTCTCTTATCCGCACAGCTAAATGAGGCAGAATCATCTTTCCAGACAGAGGCTTAGAGCATTCAGAAAGAAAACTCTTATTTTGTGCCATAAATAAACACCACAAATATTGAACCACAGCTAGCACAATCACAAGGAGTGGGTATTTGTTCAGAAACAGGTGAGGCTGTAACCAGACTTAACCTCCCTGAGCAATTCAGCTCATGAAACGACCCTTGAAAACCACCACCAGGAAGCACCAGGACTCCCTACCTTCCACTCGAAGTCCAGCTGTTTCATAGCACGGTAGACCTCAGCCATAATGTCATAAGGCTTGCTCTGGCTGCGGATTCCCAGGTGCCACTTGGCCTTTTTGACAGTCAGAGGTTTTGGCTTGGTGGTGTTGAGGGCATCCAAAGGACATCGTGCTTTGGGGCTGTCTGCTATCAATGGTGGCATCCGCTCAGGGTGCGGCTTCACCCCAGGAGGGATGTGCATGGCACTGTCATCCATGAAAGAGCCGGTGGGGGGGCTGGAGGCAAGGTAGAACTCGCTGGCTTGGTTCATGATCCTGCGGTTGTCTATGATGAGGTGGTAAGCCACTGCCAGCTGGTCCTGAGGGTCACCACTGTACAGGCTGTTCATCACCTCTGACTCTGTGCATTCAAACTTTTCGCAAACTTCCCGAACTGCATCGTCGTCGATGACGGTGGCATCATAGGAAGGGTCCTCTGGGAACAGGTAACTGGGCAGCTCCTCCTTAAACCACTCGTGTTCCCTGTGGAAAGGCAGAGGAGCCAACATGAGTTCTGTGCAACGTAGGCTGGGGGCAACCACTGCCACCAGACCCTGGATTTCTCCTCAAAAGCATCTGGGCAACTTTGTCTTGGTGGTTAAAGCATTTAATTGAGAAATAAGCAATGTGTTTCCAGCAAGGTGACTCCAAATCCCACTAAGATGTGGGCGCTAGCAAGCAAAATTAGGTCTACATTCCTAAAAGAGCTGTGCTTTTGGCACTGGAGAGGTGGTGGCCAAAATGAACCTTGGCGATGAGAAACTGGCTGGCTGCAACTACTTCGCCTGTATTGCTTGGTCTAGCGAAGACTAATCCTCAGCTGCAGATTGGGGAGCTCAGCCCAGCCCTGCACAGTCCCCCCAGCATTGCAACAGCGATGCCGCTTTGCAAGCCTGGCTGTTTGCTCACCTGGCTCTGAAGTTAAGACCTCAGCACCTACAAGATGCTATGGGTGTGACAGAGATACAGAGCATCCAAGCTATCCAGGTACCTGATTCCCACCAATTTACAATTAAGTCAATGATAATTAAGTGGCTAAACACCACAGAGAGCCTTGTCTATATGTTCTGCGAATCAACTTGCCATATGAGCTGCTGCTTTAACATGTGATTAAATCCTCTCATCTTAAGGAATTAAGAAATTTAAAAGGCATTTTACTTGTTTTTACCTGAAGGGTAAATTTAAGGCCATCCATTGCAAATGCATTAAAAACATGAGAACTCCTGAAAGTCTTGGTAACATTTATGTATATGTTTAGCATACCAGCTAGATGTAATGATTACTACAAATTTCATAAAATGTTTATCGGACTCCAGTTTTACAAAATGTTTCTAAAATGGCTCACATTGTGAGAATTTTGAAGTCCTGCTACCAGCCATGAACTTTTAATGATCTCTGCAGGCACAAATATCTGCTTAAGAGCCCAATTATTCCTTTTCCCTTGAATTTCCACAGTGATGCATGCAGATAAAAGGTTCATGGGCACTGTACTCATTGACTAGACAAGACAACTAAGGTACAATAATTACCCTCTTATTCTGAACTGTTACCCAGAGGGAGGTGGTCTTGTAATAAAGTAATGAAAAATGTCTGGTAGATCACAGAATCACATAATGTTAGGGATTGGAAGGGACCTCGAAAGATCATCTAGTCCAGTCCCCCTACCAGAGCAGGAATCCTAGATGAGGTTACACAGGAAGGCGTCCAGGTGGGTTTTGAATGTCTCCAGAGTAGGAGACTCCACAGCCCCCCTGGGCAGCCTGTTCCAGTGTTCTGTTACCCTTAGTTCTTAGGATTATTGCATGACGTAGCTGACTTTGCTAAGTATTATTAAGATATTTTTGAGGCTATTTTATAATGCAGTAAAATACAATGTATATAAAATCATCACCCTGTTCATTATCACCCCTGCCCAGCTGGCAGCACTCACATCTCCATCAGCAGGGTTCAGGAATACTCCTTGAATCCCTTGGGCCAAAAGCCTGCTGGATTAGCTGACTGCTCTTGCAAACCACCCTCCCACTTGCCAGCAGGTGACCCCCAGGACAGCCACCATCCTCTGCCACCCATAAGCCCCAAAGATAGCCAGCCCACCCCATCCCACATGGGCTGACCTGATGTCTTTGATGGTTGCTCGCTTTAGGGGGTCAACCTGCAGCATGTGCATGAGGAGAGTGGCAACGGAGCGGTTGAGGTATTCTGGGATGTAAAACACACCCCCCCGGATCTTCTTGAAGAGGGTGGGGACGTGCTCATCATCAAAAGGCAGCGTGCCGCAGAGAAGGGCGTAGAGGATAACGCCGCAGCTCCAGATGTCCACCTCAGGGCCAGCGTACAGCCTGTGAGAAGACAAGGGCAGGAGAAAGGTGTCACCCCCTGTCCTCCTCTCCTTAGTGATGACATAGGTCCCACTGGGCGAGCTGCGAACCCACTGCCAGCTCCGCAGGTGCCAGAGCTGCAGCCCACCCCAGGCTGCTCATGTGGATGCCCCCAGCCAAACCTGCATAAGCCAAAAATCACTCAGGGACGAGGGGAGATGACACAGCAGAGCTGGCGGGGGCTGCCCACGCTCTTCTGAACAGCCACGTACATCCCTGCCTCCGCCAAACCGTCCAAAAAGCCAAACCCACATTTCCAAGAGATCTGACAGGCTGTTTGCTCCTTTTCCCCAAGAGCTCAGCCAGCAATTTCTGTTCCTTCAGTGAGGCAAATTAAGTGGCAGCAGATACTGTACCTCCATTTATTTTTGGTTGAAATTTATGTGCTGGTACATAAGCATTCCCACTTCTGAGAAGCTGCTAATGTGCTCACTGGCATCACAAAGTCAGGACACCCCAAATACATGGGTTTTGCTGCTGCTTGCTTGCTCGATTTGTTTCTCTCTTTTTGCTACAACTGATGCTTTCTCAGAGATTTTAGGAGGCAGTGCCTTCCCTTGGGATGTAAAACCCCATAAAAATAGAGAGGTTGAAATGGAAATACAGAAATCTCTGCATGAAAACTCATCCTCCTGCACTTGCTCCTCCTGAAAAGCATTGTCGCAGACACACTGATGTACAATGCATAGGAAGCCCAATTCTTTTGCTTATAACCACATTGCTCAAACAGTGGATTGGACCTTAAATCCCAAATGAGATGTATTTTTATGAGTCTGGAACCTGAGCAGTCATGCTCTGCTGCTTTTGTGCTTCTACCCAGCAAAGGCAGGGGGAGCCGGGAACCAGCTCAGCCCCAACAACAGCAAGACAATCATCCCGCTGCAGGAACAGCAGAGCATCCCTCTTCCCTACAAATACAAATCTAAGAATAGGGCAGCTTGGTACATTATTCAGTGGTATAAAGCTGATACTGTAAGCGGTGTTGATGCAGGATGGTGGCTTGTTAATAAACCATATTGCCTTGGAACAATGAGGCACTGCCTACAGGCAGGGACTAAATACTTCTTGTTATTCTACCACGTGCCTTGTTTCCTATATGAACTGAAAAAAAAAACTTCTGGCCTTTATTGAAAAGGACATGGAAATAATATTTTTTTGGAATCACGGCAGAGTTTCCAGTTTTGTCTCCCTCTTTGACAATGAGGATTTACTTGCTTTTGCATGTAGAGCTGTAGCCCCAACAGGGTTTTTGGATGCTGGTCTAATACCTAGGATACTCTGCCAACACTTGCACTGGTATAAACAGGGATAAAATAATCATAATCACAGCAAACACACTTGGAACAAAATGTTGTATTTAAGAACTAGAGTTATAGGCAAAAATATGCTGGATTAGGAAAAATAATGCTTATACAAAGGGTGATTCAAAAATATGGGGCAGATAACAAGGAGATGGACGGTTTGAAGGACCATATAGAGGACTAAAAATTTGAAAATCTGTATTTGCAATCCTTGCTATGCTATTACAGAGAGAGTTGGGGAAGTAAGTATGTTCTGTGTAACTTAGGTTCCTTACAGTAAGATACAGGAGGTAACACTCTGTGTCAACGTGGCTAAGTCCAATTCAACACTGCAGAGTGCATTTAACACGCCATGTGTTGTACAGATGTTGCATGCTGAGAGATGCAACCACACTGGAGGTTTGGCAATTCAAGGCAAAGTTATGATGTTTGAACCTACTGTCACAGAAAAGAAAAAAACCCTGGCTTGAGGAACCAGAAGACAATTATTTTCAATACAACAGTTCCACAGTGTAGATGAGTCATTAAACATCTTCCTGAAACTTTTGTAGTGAATAGTTTTCCTCATTAACACTGTGTTTTATATTACAGGTGGGCACGAGAGAAAGGGGTGGCCTGGAAAAGCCTTTCCATCTGAAACCTCGGTGTTTGCATCCAAAGAGTAATTTTCACCCCCTTTAATTAGCAATATAAACAGTCAACATCTGCTATTAATAATTCCTTCAGAGTAAACATCTTTAGCAAAACATGTTTTGCTATTACAGCTATTGAGAAATGTAATAACCAAGAAAACATTCAGATTTTTGCCAGTAGATTCACCCCAACATAAAATACAGGCTGGAAGGATTCAGCTGCTTTTACTAGATGTGCAAAACTTTTTCCAGTCCCAAGAACAAATGTAAAGACCATGTGCTCACATAGGCTCTGATTAGATGCAGCATGTCCTACCTTCCAGAGATGACTTCAGGGGCTGCATAATTTGGGGAACCGCAACTGGTGCGTAGAAATTCACCATCTGACATCATGTTGGACAAGCCTAGAAAAAAGAAGTTTACTACACATTGGTATTTGATGTGAAGGTCCAGCCATAGAGGACTCTCTGTTGCACAGAGGAGGACAGTTATAGCAAGTGGAGGGGGGAATTCAGAGGGGAAGCGTCAACATCATTTAGATAGGTTCCTTTGAGCTGATTTCTGAATTATTATTATCATTATTATTATTATTATTATCATCGCATCTAAGCGAGAAATATTCACTCCAGGCTAATCCTCCTTCTCTGAGTTGCAAACCCCAGAGCTTGCTCTCTTTAGCACAGAGGAAAACAGATATAATTCATCCCTGAACACTTACTTTATATGGGAATTGCATGAGGCTGTGAAATTTGTAATTCTTCAAAAGGATTTATAACTACTAGAAAGGACTCACAGGGATTGAGCTGGTAGCCCAGCTATTTCATTTGATTTAAATCTGTAATGCCACTTAAAGAATCCTGTTACTGCTCATTTGTAACATGAAATGAGGCCAAGAGCACATGGCCAAACGTACAGAGAACACGCATGAAAATAAACACGCGCAGCCAGCTCACGCTGGAATTAACTGCACTGAGTCAGTCTTAAACATAAATTAACTACATCTTTATATTAGGTGATTATATTAACACTAAAATCTAGTGAAGATTTGCAAATTTGCTGCTCCATTCTTGATGTGAGTACAGAAGGAGCCTACAATAAGTAATCCCTGCTTTTGTAAAAAAAAAAAAAAGCTGGTGTTTATAACTGTGGGCTTTTCAGGTAAAGCAACTGCTAGTGGTTAGGAAAACAGGCTCTGGGTTTTGTAAGGCGTGCTCCAGGGACACGGTCCAGCAAGCGCCTGGGAGCTGGCTGTGTTTCTGGAATGTTGCTGGGGTCACATACCAAAATCGGCGATCTTTGCATTCATGTGTGCGTCCAGCAACACGTTCTCTGGTTTCAGGTCTCGGTGGACAACCATGTGTCTGTGGCAGTAATCCACCGCAGAGAGAATCTGCTGAAAAAGGCGTCGAGCTTCTGCCTCTTCAACCTATGGGTGTAAGGGGAAATAGTCCTGAAGGTTGGTCTGTATGCAGGGCTGGCAAGGGAAGGTTTGACTTAGCAAGGAGCCAAAATCTTCCAGGGTGCAGAGAGAAAAAAATCACAGTGTTCTTGTGAATAGAAGCAACAAATAAGGCAAATTTCCCCTCTTGCATTTTATAATGTGCTAGTGTCTTCAAATTATGTAGCCCAGAGACGAAATTAGAAACCTAAATTTAGCTCAGCTATCAAGGAGAACTTCTTGGTAGCCCCTATGAGGCAATGGCTTGGTGTCCCAAGGGGACCAGTTCTGCTATGCAGCACACACAGATCAAGGCTGGACAAAACACCACAGGGGATGCTACAGGGAGAGACTTCTCCTGGACAGATGGCTTTGGGGAAAAAAAAAAAAAAAAAGCTAAAGGTGGAATATTGTGATGATTTTAATTATACAGATAGCTATAAAGTTGTTTGAGCTATATTACAGAAATTATGTTTAAAATGATGAAGAGACTGGTTATTTTACTGATTACTTCCTATAGACTCTCCTGAAAAATTCAGTTTCTAAATGCAAAAGTTCAAAAAAGATCCAAATTAGTCACTGAAAAGATAAAAACGGGTAAGATGTGCTGGAAATCAGAACTGTAGGCAGAAAAGTAAATGCTCTCAGCTCCATCAACTAGTGTACTAATCTAAACAAATTTACCATAAATGTGTTGACTTTTTTTCAGTACAGAGAGGAAACATATAATGGGCTGATCCTTCACCTGAAGCCTTATTCTGAATGTCCACTTCAGCTCATTTTTATCTCCTTGCCCTCTGGTTCTCCTTGCCTAGGAGGATGTCCACAGGGCAGACACTAGTGATTTTCTTTGTAACCATAATAACACATTTCATGGGCTCAGCCTATGCTGCAGGTGATTTATACCCAGCAGGATTACTAGCTTTTGAAAACGTTGTTCAGATAAGCCACATCCTTTAAAAGTCTTCAAAAAACCTGACATGGAGCCAAGGGGGAGGCGAATGACGGGGACGGAGACCACACCGAGCGCTCTTCCCCTCCGGTGCCCTGCACACACGTAAATCTGCTGCTGAACTGTGGGGGTTTTGACAGGCAACTCAGAGCTAGAAATTATAAAAATATGCTAGTTTTCCAAATATTTGCACTAAGTAACACGTTACCTTGGATATTTTGGTTTGCATATCGAAATACATCAGAGAACACTGTAAAGAATCACACGCAATTTTTGTGTGAGCCGGGTACGAGACACTCCATATGGGATTGCTGTGAAGCAACTTCTATTTTGGGCCTTAACCTTAACCACGTTCCCTTTAGCAGTCATTTTGCTTCTAAACACCACCCTCTTCCCACACAAGTGTTTGGGCTGACACAGCGGTGGCACTTACACGTCCGTGCTTACAGATGTAATCAAATAATTCTCCGCCAGATACGTATTCCATGACCATGAAGAAGTCTGTTGGCGTGCTGATGACCTGGTACCTTCAAAAACACAAGCGGATTTAGAAAAATAATTAAGAAGAACAGGGAAAGGCTTTTCAACAGATTATTAGTTTCATGCCAGTCCTTAAATAATCATTTGTTTGGATGTTGCCTTTATAATTGCTTTCCACTTCTGAAAAGCTCTCTCTCATTTCAAGTATAATCTTTCACTTGTCTATGAGAGGATCACTTTTACAGACCTACGGTTTTCCTTCAAGCTTTTAAATAATCCTCTGAAATATTTGCCAGACAATCCTATCACATTTAGGACTCTCCTGACTTTGAAATCTCCATTTTGCCTAAGGTCTGCAACAAGAGCTTTAGAAATGAAGGCTTCGTTAGCTGGGGCCAGGGAAGGGATATGTTTGGTTTCCCTCCTATCAAGGATAAAGAAGAACTTGAGACACTAGAGGGAGCTTCTTTTGGAAAGCTATAGAAACAAAGATGAGCACCCCAAAAGATCACAGCTATTTTTCAAATATTAAATCCCTCTATATTCTAGAGTAAAGGGAAAAAAAAAAAAAAAAAAAAAAGTATAAGTATCACTCTTGACTCACAAATCTATTCTCTGTTTTCATTCAAAATCATCCCTGAGCACTGCAAAGGCATTTTGGTGTCACAGCTGGTACAAACTGCCAGTGATCAGCTGAGGTTAATGCAGCTACAGGAATTCACAGCAACACCAGCTGAGAGTCCTCCCTGTTTTATTTCAGAGACATTGTTGTTGTTTGCCTTTTTAAATTCTTTTGTATTTCTTTTACAGCTGAATTTCTGTGGGTTGTAATTTGAAACAAACAGATTACAAACAATATTCAGAGATCAGCAAGCAAACAGGTGATAGTCCCATAAAGTTCAACAGGATCAACCTACTTTTTCTGAAGTGCTTTGAACGCATAAGTCTAAGTTATCGTTAATTGTTCCACTATTTCTTTTATATACATGTAAAAAGCTATTGAAAGAGAAGGTTTATGTACTGCACTCTCCTCCGCACCTCTTTATCATTGTATTTTATGATTGCAGTATGTACCATGGGACACTGATATTGTTAAATATGGGTTAACTTTTAGGCTTTAAAACTTTGATGAATGTGTGAACAGGACTTAACTTGTAGGATGCTGGATACATAGCTGAGGACTCTTGCTGGCTTTTTTGTGAAATAATACCAATCTGTTCTCTGATAAATCCATGGAACTGTGAAGTTACTCTAAAGTCAACAGTTGCTGCGTGGTTAGTTATTTAACTGTAGAGAGAATTTGTTTTCCCTTGCCTCTAAGTCCCAGGTATTTGCTATATCTCATGCCAGTTTTAAGGCTGACCTAAATGTCAACTTATCCCTGCAGTTACCATCCAACAGCTTTCTTTTATAGAAATGCCAAAGATATTATCGAGTGCCTCATTAACGTGGACTGGCTGCACAAACTGGGGATTGAGAAGGAATCCCAGAGGCTGGAGTGCAGGTGCTGATTTACAACTTAAATTCAGGTTCATCAGAGTGGCAACTTTGAAAGCTTATGTCTGAATAATAAATTTTCAAAAAATGTTCCTTTAAGCTCTGGATAGCCAGGCCATTAAAACATAAATACTATTGACTTCAGGCCAAGGCTTTGCTCTACAAGCCTGACTGTGCTGTGGCTCCTCAGGCACAATTCTCAGCAGCTTCAAGCCTGGAGATATGAAGCCTAAAAAGGGTCATCACAAAAAACTTCTATATAGAATCATATAATCTTTTTGGTTGGAAGAGACCCCCAAGATCATAGAGTCCAGCCATTAACCTTACACTAGACCATGTCCCTAACAACTTCATCTACATGTCTTTGAAGAAAAAACATCTTCCATCATTTCTCAGTGTCAACTGTGTTCCCCTGTTAGTGGGAAACTCCCAAAAAGCAACATTCGGCTCTACCCTGCAAAAACTTGACCATGTACCTCACATTTTCTACTACTCCAAGCCATCTCCTGACACCACTTCAACTGTGGGTGTGAAGTCTTTGCAGTTGGAGGAATAATCTGAACACACGGCAGAAAGCGTACTTACAGTTTGATAATATGAGGGTGCCGGAAGAGTTTAAGGTTTTGAATTTCTCGTTTGATCTTCCCAACCACATCCAGGCTGCGTATTTTCTGTCGGTTGAGTATTTTTACTGCTACTTTGTGCCCCGTCAGCTGGTGTTCACCAACTATTAAAAGAGAGCATTGCAAAATCACTAAACAGTGTAGCAAGATTCATACAAGCAATTTAGGACACTGATTTATAAGCAAAAAGCAACTCTTAAAGGCGGGGGGGGGCGGGAAGGATGAGGAGGTGAAATATTTTGATCTTGTTTTTCCAGTGGAGTCATGGAAGACAGAGCAGAGATTTATCTGCAAAAACACTGAAGTAAATAAACAGAGTGAGTTACTGGAGGAGGTCATACCCAAAGCTAATTTGCAAGGATTTATAGCTTGTAAAAGCTAGATCAATCAGAAATAGAGATATTTAAATGGCAGAGGAGAATCTCCAATGTAACCAGTTGATTAAATCCCTAATAAACCCTGTCTTAAAACTAGACCATCACACCTCTTTTTAAAGAATGATATAAGGATTTTCCCTGCCCAAAATAGGACTGCAGGATTTGCATTACTAAAATTAATTTCTATTTATACTTTCTCAAGCATGTTTCTTGATGACAAGCTGCAGGAACACTGCTGTACTGCAAGAGCAAATTCTGGTTTCAGAAAAGAAACAAACTTCAATATGGGGTTTTATAATATGCACTTGGTACATTGAGATGCTGATGCTCATCTCCTGTGTACAGGGGATAAACAGCAACCACAAACTGGGAGCAGCAGCACTGTCACTGGTGGAACTGCACTAACTTAACAAGAATCTGAAATGAATTCAGCATTTAATCATTTTGTTATTAATAAACATACTATGAAAAAAAAAACACAACTCCTTGGAAGCAAGATTTATAGTGAAGTTAGCAGAAACTGCTTGAAAACTGTCAGCTGGATGTTTATATCTAAAAGGGTTTTCTGGCCATGAGCTATGGCTTCTCCGTATTTTCTAATGTGGTATTAAAAATTGTGACATACGGGTGGTTTTCTCAAGACTGCAGAGAAAACCTGCTTACAATAAATATTTGCACTCTCTAATTACGAACATTACCCTTCCAGTAATAACACAGAGTGCAAGGAGTTAATAATTATGAGCAAACCTTGTTATTACGTTATTAGACTCTGTAATTTTGGAGGCTCTAATGAGCTGATCAGAAGCAAACGGCATAAGCAGACGGCATGAGAAGGGCAGGGCGGCAGCGCCGGCTTGGCTCGGGGCACGCCAGGTCACTATTATTAGCCACCAGATAAGACCTGCCAGAGATTCTTTCCTCAATAAGAGCATCCTAAAAATAAAACGCTTTACTGCCCTTGAAAATTAAAGCACCACTTTGCATGGCCGTTTGATTCCTCGCAATACTTAAAACTACTAGATGAAATGAAAATAAACTAAGCTGTGCAGTATAGATGCAATTTAGGGATTAGCTGAGGGCTGGAGGAGGCAGATAATTCCTCTTGTGCGGTGCAAGGAGAGCACCATAAATAGTCCATAAAGGCATGTTTTCCCTGGTGCATCCTTGGTGAGAGAAGAGCAGGGAAGTATTGGACCTGCCCTGTGCTGAGGGACTGATCTCTGCCAAGGCTGTCATGGTGTATGCATGGCAGATAGAATCATAGAATTGTTTTGGTTCTAAGAGACCCTCAGGATCATCGAGTTCAATGATAACCTAACTCTAGCACTAAACCATGTCCCTAAGAACCTCATCTAAACACCTTTTAAACCCCTTCAGGCATGGTGACTCCATCACTGCCCTGGGCAGCTTGTTCAAATGCCTGACAACCCTTTCTGGGAAGAATTTTTTCCTAATACCCAATCTGAACCTCCCCTGGTGCAATTTGAGGCCATTTCTATGTCACACTGAGGAAGGAGTGACAGAAGGGTGTAAGACAACTTCAGCAGATGTCTTTGACATCAAGTCTTTTAGCAGCAGCATTGATTTGGTCAACTCTAGCACTGCTGTACCTCTGCTCCCTCTTTCCTGGGAGGACAAGAAGCTGTACTTTGAAAGTTGCCCTTCACTCCTTCAACAAAATTAAAGAATTATAATGCACTGAGCCATTAGCTGGGAAACTGAGAAAGAGCAAAGCAAAGTGGTCTGTCCCTGAACTAGGAAGAAAACCCTGATTTCTGCCATCCTTTCTTTCAAGACAAACCCTTTCTGGCCTTAGCCCATTACATGCTTTGAAAATTTTTTACTATACATTTGGAAAAAAAAATAGCCACGCTCAGAATGAATAATTATTGTTTTTCATTCCTTTGCCAAATAGTTCATCTCCTTTCCATCCGTGACAAACAATGTGTAACTCTGCAAAGGTTTGCTAGCACACACACATTAATAATTAAAAATAAACAGTCTATTTTGTAATCCATCTTTTGCTTACAGTAAGCATTACATACAGAGATATTATTGTTTCAGTCCCCAGTGGCTTGTTAAGCCTACTCGAATGCCTTGAGAAAAAAACAGAACATAGTTTGCTATGGGGTGGGAGACTTTTAAGCCTTTCAGGTCTCTCCAGCTGCAGCCTGTAGATGCAGGGATTTTGACACAGGGCAGCAAGGACAAACGTCCCTCTCCTCAGGGAGTCACTGTCTCTGTCCCCATGTGCTGGAGCACATTGATGGGAGGTTCCAGCCCCAGGATGAGGAGCAGTGGCAGGTCCCATGGCAGGGTATGCTCATGGAGCTCATCTCTAATGGGTTTGTCCTCTGCTCACCCCAAGGATGGGCAGCGGTGGTCTTGGGTGGTGGTGAGGAAGCCACCTCCATCCCTCTCACTGCCTCCCTGGATTAAAAGCCCAGAGAGAAGAGAGAGAGCTGAGCAGCAGCATTAGAAAGGAGATTTGACATCTGTCTTGTCTTTCAGTGACAAGGACTCAGGTAAGCTCCACCACAGCTTAAAACCAGCAACCACGGCTCCGTTGGGGTGAGTGAGGGAGACAGCTTTGACACCAAGACAAGGAGCAGTGTTGCACACAGTGCGGCAAAAAAAAAACCCCAGTCATAAGAGTAAGGCAGCAACGCTGACCCTAAACTCCAAAAAATGGCACCAAATGGGACACTGTGTGAGTGTCATCAGCTGCTACCGCATCTGCTTGCATGTGTGATTGCCTGAGCACTGGGATGCTTCAGCATCAAATGCTATTAAGAAGGGCAGAAATATAATATAATGAGTTTCTGAAAGAGGACACTTCTAATGTAGTTATTTTTATAACAGTAAAATTATGGAGGAATAGTTATCCTACTGTAAGCAGAGATAATCATTAAAGACCCTTGACAGCATGTTTTTTTACAGCAGGTACCAATGAAGCTTTACCTCTGGGTGAGTGTTTGACGCAGCTCAGGTAACAGAAGCAGTTAACATTTTTGCAAATGTTTCAAGGGGAATGTAAAAGTTTAGGGAGGGGTGAGAAAACTCCTTTCCTATCAGCTGTACTGGCCCTTTTCTTAGTCCAAAGTTAAAAATGAAATCCACCCAAAGTATATACTTAGCAACACTGTATTAATTCTGCCCAAGTGCTGCTTGCTTGTATATTATATCATCCTTTCTCTCCCTTTCCTTCATTTGTTCAGTCTCCTTTAGTTTGTCTTTCCTCCAACACAAGGTTTGTCCTTCAGCAGCAATGGTACAAGTGCCTAGGAAAATGGGATCTGACCCCAACTCAAGCCCATGGAGGTGCCATCATAACCAACATAAATATAACCCAAGCACTGCTGGTCCTTGAGGGACCACAAATTGATCACCTTGATGGCCAACAAGTGTGGGTAAGAAACCACCAAGTGGCCACCGGGGACGACATCTGTGGCACCGCATGGAAAAATATTTGTGTTACTCCACTGGATTTTGATTTAAGCTCTTGTTGTGTGAGGGCTGTGGTCACAGGAGAGCTCTCTGGGGACTCACAGGGTGGGATGTGCCAGGGACAAACACAGCAGCGATTTGGCTAATCTGCTCTTATCAACCACCAATGGGGGAGATGCCACCTCCTTCCATCGTTGCTTCACTAACCTCAAAATCCAATATCATTTGCATAGTTCTATTTTCTGCTAATTAATCTCATCTTTGGCTTGGAGAACAGGGAAAATAACTATCACCAGCTCCCCCTGTATTTGGCAAAATCCCATTTAGTAACATTGACCCTTGGCACGAGACCTCCTATCCATCTACCAACTCCTGCCACCTTCCTGTCTTGTAACAAATGCTGTATTTTCATCACCATTTCCAGCTGGAATTTCAGTATTACCACCAAAATCCTTCTCTCATCTGCAAACCTATTTGCACCCCTCTGTGGCTTGTGTGATCTTTCTATAAACAAGACCAAGCAACTGAATGTACTTAAAACCAACCACCTCTTGCAGCATTTAGCGAATTTTTAGGAGGATCAGTTCACCAATGACCCAGACAGTGCTGACCCAGAATGAATATCCCAACAGGGCAACAGGGACTTTCTTCTGTCGTATCTCTGGTTTCTGATGGCTCAAAGTGACTATTTAGCTCCAGCTACAAATCCAAGTTCTGGTTGGTACCCCATCATCACTAAATCCTTCCCTTTCACTGCCATTTATTAATTTCCTTGATAATTGTAATCCTTGAAATTTGTAATTTATTATTTGTTTGAGGAATAAGGTGGGAGAAAGTGCCTCTTACGAAGTTTTGTGCAAGACAGATTTTGAAGAAAACACATCAGCAACAAGAAATGTCACTGATGGCATCAGCCTTCTTAGTAAAAAAACAATTATTATATACAATATATACAAAGCTTGAACCAATTGAGGCAAAAATCTCTTTGCTCTTCTCATGTTTCTCACTACACAGGGTGAATAGTTTTTTCTAAAATGCTGTAAATCTGTATAAAGAGGAGATCTAGTTTCTTCATCTCGTTCAAATTTCACCTGCCAGTTATAGGCAAAATATTAAGGAAAAAATAATATAAAGGGTACTACTTACACATTAAGTATTTTGGGCTAGGAAATACATTGTGTGTTATTTTAATTGTTTCTTTGGAAACTGGGAGTTTTTCCCAAAGTCAGGTGTAGGTGGGATGGGGTATGTTTGTGCTAGCTACTCCTGAAAGGTATTAAAGGAAAAAAAGCTATTGCTGATATGCTTAATTTGGTCCACAAGAAAAAAATTGCCTTTGGAGCACTTTTTGAAGTCTGCTGGTATATGTGAGTGATTTAAACAGCCCTTACCGTTAGAAATATTTGTTCCGATAATTCTTTATTCAGTAAATTTGTGGTTTGGGATTAAACACAGCAATATATTTTTAGGGGCCTGATTAATGGCCACAGGTGGATTTAGCTCCAGTGGTTGCGGTGGTTTCTTTCCCCTGCTGTCAATATTGGTTTATTTTAAAACTCCAGTCACTGAATGTGGGCACATCACCCCCTTTGCCCAGCCGCAGCACTGCGGGTAACCCCCTGACGGGGCTAAACCCAGGAATCACAGCTACCCGTTTTGCTTAGACAATAAATTTTGTTGTTTGGTTAGCTGTGGGGTTTTTTTTGTTGTTTTTGTTTTGTTTGTTTGGTTTTTGTTTGGTTGGTTTTTTGTTTTTGTTTTTGTTTTTTAATTTGCATGTAATACCAGAATTCACAAGAAAAGGAAATACAAATATTTGGAAATTTTACAGTTAGCTAAAGCAAAGCTGGCACCTTTAAAATGTGGGTTGACTACTCTGGTAGTAATGCCAGAGGAATCCCTGTGTACAGCCCCAGCCTGACCCGAGCCCTCTATCCCTGCCTGCTGCAGGTCTCACCCCTCGGGAGCCACTTCACGGGGCAGCATTAAAAAACAAAACATCTTTTGGTCCCAGTTCCTTACACTACAAAGCACTTGCCATTCCTTTGGGAAGGAGGGGGCAGCACAGACCACAGCCTCGGCACAAAGGGGGAAGGATGCCCATCAGTGCCCCGTTGGCTGCCCAACCTTCCCATCCCCTTCCTCCTACTTCGGAAGGAAAGTTTCGGTGGCTCCTGCCCAGAGCACCGGCTGCAGCAGGGAACGGCAACACGCAACCCAAGGGCGAGGGATGCACCTCCCACCAGCTGCCCGAGACCCCCTCCTCATCCTTTCCCCCCCCCGCCCGCCTTCCCAAACCCCGAGAAGGGGGCGCCTCCCACCCAGTGCCCACTGGGGAGGCGCCGAGCGCCGCCCGCCCCCCGCGGCGCCCCACTGGACCCCGCCGCCTCCCGGGGATGCTGCGCGGCCACGGAACCGCCGAGGGGAGCGATGCCCGGCGCGGAGGCCCGCGGGGGCAGGGGGAAGGCGGCGGGGGGGGGGTGGAGGGGAGGACGCAGCCCGGCGAGCCCGGCCCCCGCCCCGCGGCCGCGGTACTCAGCTCTTGACTTTGCCGAAGGTGCCGACCCCCAGCGTGTCTCCCAGCACGTAGTGGCCAATCTTCACCCGCCCGTCGTGCTTCTGCTTCTCGGCCATGTTCGCCCCCCGCCGCCGACGGACCACAATGCACAGGGCCGGCCCGGCGCGGCTCGGCGGGCGGGAGCGGCGGCCGGGCTGGGTGCGCGGGGGCGGGGAGAGGCGCGCCCGCTATGGATGCCAGGTGGGGAGGGGACACCTCCTTAGGGTGCACCTGCCCGGGGTGACACTCCTCTAGGGCGGCATCTGCCTGCGGGTGACACCCTTCTCGGGGCGTGCCCTTCTTCGGGTGCACCGTGTGTGGGTTTGGACACTCCTTGGGGTGCACCTGCCTGGGGGTGACACCCTCCTTGGGTGACACTGCCTTTAGGGTGCACCTGCTTGATGGTGACACTTGCCTTGGTGACACAAGGGGAGGAGGAGGGGCAGGCACTGATCTCTCTGGCAACTAAGGACAGATCCCAAGGGAATGGCAGGAAGATGTGCCAGGGGAGGTTTAGGTTGGGCATTAGGAAAAGGTTCTTCACCCAGAGGGTGGTGGAGCACTGGAACAGGCTCCCCAGGGAGGTGTCACGGCCCCAAGCCTGACAGTGTTGAAAAAGAGACTGGACAATGCACTCAGACACATAGGGTGAATCTTGGGGCTGTCCTATGCAGGGACAGGAGTTGAACTCGATGATCCTGGTGGATCCCGTCCAGCTCAGGACATTCTATGATGATGATAATGCTTTTCTTTTGGTGTACTTGGCTTGGGATGGCACTTGCCAGAAGGTGTGTCTGCCAGCTGGTGGCACCTCCTTGGAGTGATGCTTGCCCAGAGGGTGCAGGTCTCTAAGAGTGACGCTCTCCTTGGGGTGCACTCTGCTTGTAGTGCACCTTACCTGAATTGAATCCTCCTTACAGTACGCCCTCTCCTTAGAGAGCAGGTGCCTGAGAGTAACACCCTCCTTGGAGTGACACCCACCTTATGGTAAACCCTGCTTAGGATGTGCCTGCTGGTGTATGAGTCAAACCTGCCTGGGGGTTGACATGCATGGTGACACTGTCCTTGGGGTATGTCCTCCTTTTGGTGCCCTTTCCTTGGGTTGATCCCTCCTTTTAGTGACACTTTGCTTGGGGTGCTACCAGCCAAGGAAGCTGCACTAGTTCTGTAGAGCACATTCCCATAGGAGGAATGGTATGGGGTGGGAGTCATGGCCCCACATACACCCTGTGGGGCCCAGCTGTAGCTTGGGCTGGGAAATGAGGTGGGTAGGTACAAGTGATTGATGGTAATTAAAGAATCATGGGCAGGTGGGTGGCTGGAGTATAAGAAAGTGAGTGTCATGGAGGAAGGTGGTTGAGGGGTGGACAGCAGGTGTAAGGACTTGCCTGATTGGGTGTTGCTAGGTTTTGGGTCCTGTATGCTGAGGTAGGGAGGTGGTACTCATTGATACTTCCTTGCTGCCCTTCACTCTGAACTGGAGAAGTGAAGACCCAGTGTGTGTTAGTAAGTTGATGTGTGCGGTTGAGAAGGGCTGAATTTGTGGGGATAGTGGTGCTACCTACTGCTAGCAGCTTCTGGGCAGTGTGTTGGGGGTGTGATGCTGGATGAATCTTGCAAAGCAGAAACAGGAGCCTTCTTGTGGGTCAGTAGCTGTGTTAATACAAAGGAGCAAAACAGGTGCATGGGGAAGGAAACATCAATACCTCAGAAGTCAGTGCAGCTAGATGAAATGATCTCTGTATCTTGGTAGTGCTGTCAGCTGCTGTTTCTCATGAGCTAACAGCTTGTCGTAACTGTATCATTATCTGTTCCTTAATGTTTCAGCCCTGGGACAGCCTGCAGTCTGCTCTGGTGATGTTGTGTATTGAACAACAACACAACTGGTCTAAGTAGACTACCTCTTGATAGAACTTATCACTAGAGATGAACTTTGTCGGGGGGGGGGCGGGTAGAACCCTGTCTTGAAGGAAATACCTGCTTAGTGATTCCACCTCTTTTCTATGGTAAAGATTTCCCTTTTTACTCATTAAAAAAGCAACTGCAGCCACCGAAAAAGAAAGCCCTTGCCATGCTGCACAGCATCTGAGGCTGGCAAGCAGCTGATACAGGTGTGTTTGCTATAAGGTGGCAGTCTCCCTCCTTTGCAGCCCTGTGGCCTCAGTTGCCTTTTGCCTGGCTGATGAGACCCCTGTAAATGTTATCTTGGGACCCCTGGGTCTCCAGATGAGAGCTCAGGCAAAGCAGCAGCTGCTGCTCAGCTCAGAGACCTGTGCTAGAAAAGGGGTTTGTTGTTCGTGTAAAGGCTCAGATCCATTTCTCTTTCAAGCAGTCAACTGATGGACAAGTTCACCTGAAAGTCCAAAAAATTCCCTAAGGAGAGCAGGATGTTCTCCCTCATCTCCTAAACAGGTTGTAAGCTTTGGACCTTGTGAATAGTTCCCGTTAAAATATGCATGCTCATCCTGAGTAAGTAGCACTTAAGTTGAACACTGAAATTGGTCTAGTGTATTTGAAGAGGGATTCTACCATGTTTTGGTAGTGTTAATTTTGATGTCTTCATTTCTTATTCAGCCACAAGAAGTAGCAGAAGGCAGTTGCAAATGTAATCCACACTCTGAAGTAGTAAAGAGCTGCTTGGGAAGGTGTGTAAACAAAGGATACCTGATAAAATAATGACCAGACTATGCAACTGTACTATCATAAATAATAAAATGACAACTTAATTCAACAAATCCAATAGTATAAATAAGTAAAACAACAAGCTCAGGGTAGAAACAGGAAGGCTGATGTAATACAAAACCATTTGTAGTGTAATAAAACCATATCTGTTCAATGAGAATAATAGATGTACATGAAGGCAAAAGAGAAACAGTGTTTACAAATAGTTTTGTTATTATCTAAAGTTTACTATCTTCTGGAAAGCTTGAGAAAACTCTGTCTTCTTCTGGCAGCTGCAAAGTTGTCAGTCCATGCAAGACTTTACCTTGCAAGCTCTTGGCAGCTCCCTTGTGTCTTTGCTCACGAGAGCACGTGGGGTTTGTTTGATCTCTGCTTCCAGTCTTGGCAAGTCCTGACTATGATTGAATGAAGCACTACAACAAATAGGTGAGATTTCATAGGGTATTTTTTTTAATGGTTAAACTAATATGTTAAACAGGAGCTGCTCTATGTAGATGTGCTGTTTTGCCATCTTGTTAGAAGTTGGTAACTAAGTCTCAGAGCAAACTGATATGTCATGAGTGTTTCTGCAGCCTGTTGCAGACCCAGAAGCTGTTTACTAGAAATAGTGAGTTAATATTAATCAGGTTTTTAATTTACATTATATATTTTGGGAGCTTAAGGCTTACAGGAGACTATAGGAGGCCCTTTGCTTTGCAGCAGGCATGTTACCAGGTGGGTGAGCACCTTTCACCTGCATCAGTGTCAGTGAGAGCTGAGAGCAGTTGTTCTGTAGAGCCTTGTGTGCTCCTGGAAAGCAGTGCCGGGGCTCAGGCTTAAGGGAATTTGCTTCGTTTTCCTTCTGGCTTTTAAATAAATGCATGTATGTATGCTTATATGTAAGGGTATCTATAAATCTCATTTACGCGCACTGGGGAGGGGAGCTGTGCTTATAGGTAGGAGCTGGAGTGTCTGGAGTAAAATGCTGGGTGGGGAGGTGTTGCTAGGAGATGGAGACTCCAGTGTCTGGCAAAGTGGCATATTGATTTTGGGTGTAGATCACATGAAACAGTATTTGACTGTGAAGCAGGATAGAAATCTCTTCCCTCTGCTTACTTTCCACTCTGAATGATCTGTCTGTGCCTAGTAGCATTGCAGCTTATTTAAAACAGAAATCAAATGTAGACTGGGTGCCGCTCAGTCCAGCTGGAGCTCATTGAGAAATCCCTCATTTGAGCAGCAGGATATATGCCTTTCTTTAGAGGAGGACATTCTTGCATGCATTTTGTTCTGTTGTGGCCAGTTGTTTCTACCTTTTCAGACACTGTGTGTTAGCAGTAATTTTTTTCTGGGTTTGGGCTTATTAACTACACCCTGCCAGGGCTTGTTCTCTCCTGGTTTGCTGCTTCTGCCCATGACTGCACCCCTCAGATTCCCTCCAGCCAAGCATCTCCACCCTCCCCACAGCCAGGGACTACAGGATGGAACGGTGAAAGCTGCCACAGGGTGCCTTTACTCAGGGCACCTGGCTCTCCCTGATGTGCCAGGGCTGGTTTTACAGTAGAAATTAGGTCTGAATGGTAAAACATTGAGGGGTTTTTTGCACCCTTTTTTTTGGGTGCTGGATTTCTGGGCAGAAACACGGTGACCTCTTGCAGCTCTCACAGAAACTCATGCCATGTGCTCCCCTTTTGCTGATGCCCCTCTTAGGCACTGAAGTCCCTTCACTCAATATGCAAGGGGCTTTTTTTTGGTGATGTGGGGCTGAACAGCAGGATGCTGAAGGGTTGAGAGGGAACCTGGGTGCTGCCGGTTGCAGTGCTGACTTTGGTCACCATGGTGAACCTGCAGGAAGGCTTCTGGATGAACACCTCAAGCCATGTCTGACCTGCCAAAGGACTTCAGCTCAGCACCCTGAACCTCTCTGCCTGTTCAGGAAGAGGTTGGGATGCTGTATTTTTCCAGCTCAATGTGAGGGGAAAAAAAATAAGGAATGCTGTGCATCTGTTTATACAGAAGCTCAGGTTGTGAGGCATGCTGTCCAACCCTTGTGAGTGCCCTAAATCTGTGGATTTTCACAGGATTTGCTTTCCCAGTCTCTTTTTGGAGGAGATAGTTAATGAGATAATGCAGCAGTGAGTAAGCTGTGACGTGTGAAATTGAGCTTTATTTGAATGATAGAGGATCTACGTGCATCAGAGGCTTATGCACATTAGATTTATAACAAACCAATTCCCATTTATATTATGTAACTGATGTTATTTATCAAGCTCTATATACTGAACTGTCGTGGTATAGAACTGGAAATTAACTTTTCTGGGAGTCGGTTACTCAAAAGCAATCTTGTGATTAGCTCCTTGTAATATAATGTAACAACATGTAATATGGAAGTATTATTCCAAAAATGTAGTGCACATGGGCCCAAAGTTTATTATGTTTGGGTTTTGGTACTGAGTGAAAATCTGGGCTGTATGACAACATATGATGCTCTGGTGGGCATGTGCGTTGAAAACCCTCCCTGAGTCAGAGTGGGGAAGGAGTGTGATATTTCTTACATTGAAAATAAAACACATTAAGCCTGCAACATGATAAACATTCATTTAATGAGGAGGTTGTTGAAAAGGGACTACTTGCATGTGCCAGCACTCTGTGTGTACACACTCTAACCAGCAGGTAGGGAAGGATACTTTTTTTTTTTTGGTGATTTAGTCCATCTACATGAGAATGAGACTTCTGAATAAGGTTATTTAAGGGCACAAATGAGTAACTAAATGCCTCATCCCATTAGAAGTGATTAGTAATGAATTCTATGGGGTTTTTTTCTGTTTTGTTTCTTTGTTTTTTAATATGCTCTGTGATGGTAATGGTTTGCTTGGGGGAGTTAATTTTAAAAGCAGAACCTTTTTCTGCAGTCATGGAATCAATCTTTTTGGCTTTACCACAAATGTGAAGCACAATATGGATTTGAGGTGAGCTATATGGAAAGGCAGGGGGTATTTTTTGTTTCCATGCAGTTTTATATATTTTTTAAGTGTGTTTTTTTGTTTTGTTTTGTTTTTACAAGTTGTAGGCAATACTATTCCTACAGAAAGTTTGTAGCCTAGAGTTCAGCAGCAAATCCTGCAAGGTAACTTCTAGGATTGTGGAGGGAAAAGCAGTGACTGCATGAGCTGCTTGTAACATTTTTGTCAGTGGTTTGCTATGTATGCTTGCTTTTAGGGCATAATCTGTGAGAACTGGCAGACCTTCTCTTAGCTTTGCCAAATTAGCTCAGCTGGGAAAACACTTGCTGATGAAGAGGAGTTTGAAGTTTATCCTCACCCTTCAGTTTGGACCCACGAACATCTATTCCAGGGCCCGACTGAGGAGAAGTTTAGGATTTGGTCTACTGCCTGTACAGTAGATCCAGCCTTCTTTGACCTCGATATGAAATACTATTTAAAGATCTACAGCCTTGCAGAATCGGTCCGCTCTTTCCTTGCCCCTTCTGTATTGCTGCTCTGTATCAGAGCATTACTGCAGACAGGGTGGAACAACATGTACTCTGTGTCCCCGATGGCCGGGACAAAAATAAGGCTAAAATTAAGCCACAGAGATGGTATGAGATGAAGAAATACTTAAAATGAGGCTTATTGAAGCATCAGAATCTGTTATTTGATGGGATGGTGTATTGCATATGTTCCTGCCTGGGTTGGAGGGATCATTAAGGTTAGTCCCTGTATGTCTAGTGCCTGGTTCATGTCTCATCCAGGACCTCAGGATTTGGGTTCAGCCCCTGTGGGATGCTGGGTGAGCTATCAAGGTCTAAGCACAGTTAAGGGCTGAAGTGCCTGAAGTGGGAGAGATGGAGCTGAGCTGAAGTCTAAAAATCCCCTTCCAAAGCTTCCACTTGCCTACTGCCAAGCCCTAATGTTTAAGTGGCTTTTCTTTTATTTTTGAGCTCCCCACCTGGAAATCTGCCCAAAGTTAGACCTCTCTTAATAACCCGAACTGCTCCATTTTTAACAGTGCTAAACTGTGAAGTCACTAAGCCCAGAACAACCCAAGGTACGGTGTTCCTCTGTGCCTTAGGAGCATCTTTAGTGCCTTGTGGTACCTGCAGTTCAGGACAAATCTTTGCTTGGCGGAAATCGAGAGTTCTAGTTCCCATTTCCAGTTGTCTCAACATATCATCATTAATTGCCAATTTTAAAGTAGATCTAGATTTTGTTATTATTTAGCCCTCTATCCTTCTGTGTTTCCGTTTCCTGTCCTCATTGCTCATTCTTCTCTCCACCTGAGTCCAAGTGGAAGCTGGAAGCTCTCAGACCTGTCCTGAAAAATGTATTAATATCTGTTTATGGGAAGACGTTACATCTTGTGGCAGGCTGCTGGTATGATGGGTTGGCTGCACCTTGGAGAGGTTTGTCCCTGCTGTTGTACTTGCTGGGTCTGAGCGTCCCTCGGTTGGGCTGAAACACATAGTCCTATTTGTGTGCACGTTTTTAATAAACGTGTTGTTTCAACTGAAATGCGTCTTTCTGGCTCTCAGAGAATCACTCTTGCCCTCTCTCACCTCGGTGGCAAACTGAGAAAGGTTTCCTTTAGTCAGCTGCGGGAGAGGGAAAGGATTTATTAATCTGAGAAACACATTCCTGATGCGGAATAGGCGCGTTTCTCAGTCCCCCCCACCCCGCTCAATAAAAGCACCATTTGTGTGGCAAATAGCCAAGAGTTTTATGAATGTGGCTCTTACTTTTCCCAGCTGCTAGAAACCTTTCTTAAATATGAATTAAAATAAAAAGCCTTGCTAGACACTTTTAGAGCTCATAACTCTGCTATTTTTGGTCTGCGGTGTGGAGTTCTTGCATCAGAAATCTTAGTTTGAGAGGCTTGAGTGGCTTCTTTCAAATATTGTTAAGTTGAAAAAAAGCTGAAAAATGTGTGATTTTAAATAATCTCCCACAATATAAGAATCATCAGAAACTCTGTGTGATTATGGCCCTAGATTTGATGTTCCCTAGTTGTTACTGCTGTGAAATCCTGTCTCTGGTATCTTTATATAGGCTTGCCCTTCCTTCAGAAATCTTCTTGAGAAATTCTCACTGTTGGGATTAGTTATTTTTAATAAATCAACTGCAGGGGAAAAGAAAGGATCAGGACTGCAATCTGTGCATAAGAATCTCTTTTAGACTTTAAGAAAAGCATTTTCGGCTACAGCGCAGGAATGAGCTTTTGTAAGAGACCTGGGAAACCATGGTAACGTTAGGAAGATGGTTGAACTGTGAGTTTGCAGTTTGCGTAGCAGAGTCTGTGTGAGCAGGGAGAGAGATGTCTGGGGGATTTGTCAGGAAGGCGGGTGAAGGGCAGGGAAATGCGATTGCTCAGGGGATCATGGAGGAGAGTGCTTTTTCCACGGGGAATGAATTTGGGCAGTTTGCAGTTGTTAGTGATTTTTGTGTAAGTATCAGCTGTGTATTACCTGTGCATTTGTGCAGTGATTTTTGGATACTTCCCTGCTAAGTGGGAATTGTGCCTTGTTTGGAGTCACTGGGAGGGGGTTATCCTGAGCAGGGAGCACGGGGTGGTGCCACCTGAGCAAGAGCTGCACTGGGGCATCTTTTCTTTGCCATGTCTATAATCCAGCTGTTTGTCTTCCTGTAACAAACCCCACCTATCTCTCTCAAGCAATGCTGTGTAAATTAGGAGCAAGCAGGCTGTTCAGCTGGTCCCAGATACCAAAAAGCAGTGGGTTTTCTTTTTGTGTGTGTTTAGTTTTTTTTTTTTTTTGTTTTCTCCAATTGCTGCTCCTTTGAGAGAGCAGCTGGAGTCATTTTGGATCTCCACAGTCAGTAGTGATGGAGAGATTGCTTTCCTGGAGGAAAGGGCTCATGCTGTGCCTGTGGGTGCATCAGGATCCTCATGGCCATTTGGTGTGTCTGTATTCAAGCAATGTGGCAGCCAGCGGTAGGAGGGAAAAAGCTGGACAAATGTAAAATCTCACCCACTCAGATTTTGAAGGTAAATCAAGAAAATGTGTCTAGAAGGGGGAAAAAAATCTAGTTATGTATAGGTTGTGGTGCCATTAAGATGGGGTGGAAGTAAGTTACAGACATTCATTGAATGATCTCCCATATCTTCCTAGACCTGTGCACAGCAAGGAGAGGTGAAACTGAGAGCAAATCTCACCTTATAAATTCATATGGCATGGCAACAGGATAGATCAACTTACTTGCAAGGGCAGTAGAGATTTTTCACTTCTGTGGCATTAGCCTGAATCCCAACCAGATCAGAGACAAATAACAGAACCTCCTGGAGATGAAAAACTGGCCAAGGAGCCATCAATGCCTTTGCACCTGGATCTACACTCAGGAATTAATATTTTTGCTGGCTGGTAGGAAAAAGTGAGTATTCCCCCCATCATGCACATCAGTCCTGGGGGCATCATCTTTGAGGATGAAGTTGAGTATCTGTGGAGTTCAGTGTCTGTAATGGTTGTGCTGTGGCTACATCAAAGGGGGTGCTCAGGGGTAATTACACGATTGGCACTTCTGTCTGTGAGATGGAGCCTCACTGAGGCCACAGCAGCATTGTCCATGTAGGTCACCAAGCTTAACCAGGCAGCAATGGGAAACATGTGTGCTCATTTGGAGAGAGGACTTAATTATCTAGAGGCTTTGATGAGAAATATTTGTTAAAGGCTTTAATACAAGTTGCCATTGTCAAAGAAGTTGCTGTCCCTTGGCTGCTCTGTGGGGATTTCATGTGCCTTGGCTTACCCTGGTGTGGATGAAGCAAACTGCATTGAGTTACCTTGCTTCCGCACAAGGGCAAGACATCTTACATGGACAGTAACTGTCCATCAACCGAAGTGGGGTAACACTTAATGCTGCAGCAACCTGATTGTGTGTCAATGCCATTAAAAGATGCTGAGGGCATGTAAACTCTGACTTGCAGGACTCATAAGTCTTATTTCTCCCCAACCTGTGTGTCTTCCTGACATGTAAAAAGCCCTAATGAATCGGGGCCTCACCAAAGGGACATTACTCATATTTTACTGAGCAGCAGATAAACTACAAATCACACAAAACAAAGGGTTCCCAGGCTTCTGAGTTAACCTCTATACAGTGCTCTCTTTAATAACTCAGCAGTGTATTGCAAAAATAAACCTAAACTTGACCATCTGTGTTTAAAGACAAACAACCCAAAGCCTTTTAAATGAGAAATAAAAATATTTTGGTGGTATTTTGTGTACCTAAGTAACAGCCTTATAACACACTTGCTCACTAGATGTATGCAGCAGTATTACTAGATAGTTAGGGATATTTTTTTTGCTTAAGCTGTATTGTGTGTTAGTGCGTCACCTCAGTTTTGCAGTCTGCTTGATATGACTGCTTTTATAAGCAGGAATATTGTTTTACTTGTGTCCTAGTGCAAGTTTGTGCATTAGTGTAATTTTCCAGTTTGTTTCAATGTACAATGAAAGCAGTTGGCTTTTCCCCATGGACTACAGTGTATGTTGTATCAGGAATTTACTGCTTAAATTGAGAAATAGTATATCATAATAATCCTGCAAATGTTTTCTGACCAACTCCTGTGATACAAACCTTCATCCTACAGCACCATTTTTAGCCCATTTGTGTGTGTTGTGTAAGTTAAAGTGATTTTCACAGCTGGACTTCCTATCAGTTCTTCCTACTGCCTAGAGATTAGATCTCGTAATCTGGTTTTATCATTTCTGTGTATCAACTGTACTGTTCTAAACCACTCTGCTAAGGCTGTGGAGCACTTCCAGCCTGAGGATGCCCTCTCAGATGTGAGCCTTGGGGCTGGCCTGACCGTGGGAGCCACACTCGCATCCTCTGCCGAAATCTTCAGAGACCTGCTTTCAGATGAGAATGTTAGTTTTTTCACAGCCTGCTTAAGTAGAAATCAAAATGTTTTTGCCAAGTTTGCTAGGCTGGGAGGAAAAATCTGGGATATGCAGATGTAGGTGGAATCTCTTGAGCATCCCTGGAGACCCCTGACACCAGCATGTACCACTGTGCAACCTGATGATTATAGTGGCAAAGATTAATCAGTAACAAAATGAGGTCTCATTAAGTCCCTTACTGACATAACTGGACTGGGATGGGGTGTCTAACAAGCAGGAAACAAGAAATGACTTTAGACCTTGTAAGTTGGCATGTGGAAATGGAGCCCTGCTGCTTTTGATGACCATCTGAGTAGCACATGTTCAGCAAAGATGCTTGTGATTCTGCTGTTATCTCTGTATGGGGGAAAAGTGGAAGATAAATGCACTTTTTTCCAGACAAAAGGAACTTATAAAGTAATACTGAAAAAAGGCAGCACAGAGCCAATCTTGGGTTTGGCCCTTATTTTGAGCTGAGTAGAATAAAACTGTGGCCAAGGATCAGCTGGAAAACCGTTTAACCTTCTTTGAGATCAAACAGCAGCTTTTGCTGAGAAAGTCTCATTTGGAATACAAGCATGAGAAAAATTGAGAGACCAATGATTTATACAGTGATTGACAGCATGTCATGTAAAACAACCTACAAACTCACCTCCTGAAGGTTATAGCATGTATGATCATGTACTTTGATGAGGTGGAGCTATAATATATGGGAGGTTATAGAGGGGAAAAAATGTTGCTTCTGTTCTTTTTCATCTCTCCTGATGGGTCTTTCCCTTACCCTGCCTGTGTCTCAAATTCTCTTTCAGACCCAACCCCTGTTAGGGTAAGTGGAAGTAGATGGATTAGCTCAACAAATTCACACATCTTAATACCTAAGGCTTTTTTTATTTGAATTCCTCACTGTTTATTGCATCTCATTCTCTGACTTCCAGCTCATGCTCTCCGTTCCTTCACTCAACCATACTTCAACAGGATGTTTTTGATGACTTTTGATTAATTGAGGAATTGTATTAATTTCAATCATATTCTCACCATAAATGATGGGTGCTGCTTTTCCTCCTTTCCAAAATAATTGGGCCTATACAGATGAAAAATAGTAGATGGGTTTATTGGCTAATGGCTATTTGAGCAATTTAAAGCACATTGGGGCTCTTGTACAGAGATTCCTCTCCAGTGGTTTAAGTGAGCTGACTCTGCTGTACTGTGGCTAAAAGGAAGAATTGAAATCAGATCCATCTCATCCTTAGCAGATGCGAAGTAGAGGCCTTTGGTCTGTTGTTTTTGCCGTAAACACCAAGCAGTGTCTATTAGAACAGCTTTCGCAATAAAAACCCTATCAAAACAGAAGGCTTTCTGTACACTATTTCCAGTGGCAAAAGTGAGACTTGTCACTTAATGTGTAATTGGAAGGTGTTTCAGTATTAAAGATATGCAAACCTGTGGGACACGTAATTATGCTCGCTTGATATTTTTCCAGTTATTTTTGGCTGATGTATCATCTTGTGCATACCTCTGAGCTGCTCTACATTTTACAAAGAATAGAGCTCCTAAAATCTTGGTTTAGGCAGCATTTTATCAACCTTTGGAATTCAGGAAGAGCTAAGAAAAACTTAAGGGTCTATCTCAGAGAAACTGGAGATGTAAACATCTGCTAGGCTGCTGTTTGCATCTGTAGGGAGTTTGTGTGCTTTTTATAGCAGCTCTTGTCTTTGCACAGCACCTAACATCAAGGGTTTTGAGCGGTTGCTTGGGATCCCTCGGCACTATTGCACAGCAGTTAGTTAATAAGATGACATTGTTCCCTGTAATGCTATTATTATTTCAAATATCTTGTTAAAGTTCTTTAATCTCTCCTTGTGATCATCCCTTTCTACATTTTTAATTATCAACATTTTAAATGAGGAAATGTGGAAGTATGAAAAATCAGATAAGGAAACATTCAACATCAAGAAGCTCTTTGCTCAGAGGGTCTTCAAACAGGACTATTCTATTGATTTGTTAAATCAGAACCTGTGTTTTATCAGCAATGCATACATCAAATGGCATTGTGCACAATGGATATACTTGCAGTTTCTAATAGGAAAAGAGACCCCGTTCAGTGAGGTGCTTCTGATTGCTGTGAGAGAATGAAAAGAGTGTCTTTTTTTGTAAACGGGGAATGGTGGAGTAGGTCTATGAGAAAAAGATTAATCTCATTTCAAATTTGAGGGAAGCTGATTTGCTCCTGATTTGCAGTGATTCATGAGCTGTCACGCATCAGATACAGCTCTAGCCCAGCTCTGACAAAGTGTGTGACCTGAGCAGTCTTTGAAAACAGCAGCACCAATGGGCAGGGTGACACAGAAGGGACCTGGAGGGGAAGCTGCAGCTCTAGGGGAGGACAGCCCATTGCATTGCTGCATAGCAGCATCAGCAAAGTGTTTGTCTTGGAAAAATCAATTGAACAAGTGGCCGAGGCTGTTGGCATGGGGGTTATTCAACACATGGGTGCCTCAGCAAGTACCCAAGGGAGCAGAGGTGTCAGCCAGGGCTCTGCAGGCTGTCTTGGGACCATGGTAAAGTGGGACCTGAGTCTGGAGAGTCGGTCAAGCTAAAACAGCCTAAGCTCTTCTCCTGTGCCCTCAGGCTGAGGATTTAATCTGTGCCTCCTAGAGACCACATTTACATTCAGAGATAACTGGTAAGTCTGGGTCTGCCCTTGCTGTGTTATTTTCCTGGCCAGCATGACTGCACAGACCTACTGCTCAGACACAAAGGACAGCAAGCTGTGATGTTTCCTTCTGACAGTTGTTGCTTGATTTTCTTATAAAACAACACTGAATTAATTTAAGCCAAGCTTTACTAGGACAGGTCTAAACCAAAATAAAGTCCCGCTACCATTCTGTATGGGTTCATCTTACATTAAACTTTGGCAGTTATCTTAGGTGTAGGTTCTCCTGTCCCTAATGTGTTGAATGATGTTAGGCAAATTGTACCAGTATCTCCAGCTGGGCAGGAGCTCTTTTTCCACCCCAGACCTACACATAGCCATGCATTTTGGGCCCCATTTAACTTCTTTCTGTCCTGCAGAATAGCAGTGTTGAAACAGCGGAGAAAGGGGTACACATGGGACTATTTGACGCATGTTGAAGGAAACAGGGAGAGTGTAAATAGCATCTTTGGTCAAACTTTGAGCTGTGGCTTGCTCAGAAACCCTGACACAAACATTCCTCCTCTCTATGGAAGGATACAGCAGCCCCTGCCTTGCATCCTGCTGGCTGTTTGTCCATGCAGCACACTCTCCAGCTACTCTTTCTTGCCTCAGGCCAGGGGTAATTGCAGTTATTCACAGGCAGTAGCACCCAATGGGTTTTCTTAAATATGCAGCAGGGATGGGCCTCACCTGACTAAGATCAGTTGAGTAGGTATGTTCTTCCCACATTAAAGCCAATTAACTTTAGAGAGGTATGAGTGAGAAGGAAATTTAGCCCAGTTTTTCTCTGTGAATTGGTGCATGTTGGCTGAGATTGAGTCTCATGTCTTTCCTTGAAGCAGAGGCTCCTGTACTTGTGAAGACCAGGCTTATGCGGAGCCTTTAGAGCAGGGGAAGGCCTTTGATCTCAAAATTGCACCATTTGAAATTGCAGACAAAAAAAAAAGAATTAATAAAACGGCAAGCAAGCCTGCAAATGAATGATTTTAGCTTCTCCTAGAGCAGGCTCAGTCCCAGTGCTTCTGAAATGGGAGCACAAGTCTGGCAGGATCGATGTGTTACCCCACGGGTGCTGAAATGCAATGCTCCTGATGGCCTCACTGCAGCAAGACTGAGGACTTGCCACTTTGGGAAGGGGAGATGCCAGTGGAGGCAGAGGAAAGCAGGATTAGCTGTGGATGGGAGAGAGCAGAGTTGATGGGGGAACTGGGAGCCAGAGCAGGAGGCTTTGGAGGAGCAGGTCTGCACAGCTTCCACCACTTTTGCCCGAAGCTGGATGCATGATGTACAGCCAAATGAGTGTGGTGTGTTGCCCAGGAAAATTCAACTCACTTTGCACTGTAACTTTACTCTGCAGCTTCCAAACCAGACCCAACTTGCACCCTGCCAACTCCAAATGGGAGCGGAGCAGCCGGAGCCTGGTGAAGAGACGTGCCCTGAGGATACGTCTACATTGCAGTGCAGAGGTGAGACCTGGGCTTGGTGAGACAGAGCTGAGCTAGCTCTTGGGAGCTTCAGGGATGTGAGGCACTGCAGGGTATGTGGGGTGTGTGTCCCTGGGCTCTAGGGGGGCTGTGAAGGAGGAGGAGGGAGATTTCCAGTCTCAGTGAGTCTCATGACACTTTGGGGGACTGAGGCTGGTGATAGAAGGACCTTAGGGACTGGCGTGTGCTGTGCTCAGCAGTGGCACGGCTGTTCCCTAGAGATCATGCAGGAAAATTGTGATCAGCAGCACTGGGAAGTGGACAAAGTGGTAGTGCTGGAGTTTGGGTAAAAGACACAGCCATCTTCCACAGGATGCATGAATCTCAGTGTTTGACTGAGGATCTTCAGCCCTGTATCCTGACACTGGGACAAACACAGCCCTTCAGCCCAGTGGTTCACCTCCTGAAGACCAAAACCTTCTCTGCAGGGTGCAAGAGGAGATGAGGGTGTGGAATTCATGGGGTGCCCAGCCCTGGGGCAGGGGTGCAGGAGCATGTGTGATGGATCAATTCAAGCACCTGTAGCTGAAGGTTGTAGTAATGCTCTAAGCTCCCTCTGCATAAGCATGTATAGCAAGAATACAAATAGTAGAAACAGGTTAAACTAGCTTCTGGCAAGAAGAATACAAAGAGCTTAGTTGAAAGGAGTTGCAATGCATATGAAATTTCAGGGTTATTTTCCCTTCTTCATTCCTTATGTTCTGATTGCAAGCCAGATTTCTATATTTCTTAAGTGCCAGGCTATTTTCTACCTGTTTTCCTTCTACCTACTCTGCACCCCTTGTAATCCATGAAGTTATTCTGTTTGAATTCACCTTGTTGACTCTAACAATATACCCAAATATTGTCTCAAAACCAGGAGGAGGACAATCCTGCACAGGTTCCATGCTGCTGACTGAAGAGTTGGCTGTATCTGTATGAGCCATTTTGGTTCACTTTACAGTCAAATGAAGAGAAAAAGGCACTTCCCACCCTGTGGCAGACTTCTCTTATAAATCTGGTAAACTGGCACTTCAAGGAAACATTTTCTTTCTACTGACTGGAAACAGGTTTTAGATGGCTCCAGCAGATGTTATCCTCCAAACGAGTCCCACCTCCTGAGTCTCTGCTACCATGTGGTTGCTTATTCCTGAAATTGTACAATATTACAGAGACAAAAAAGAGTTAGAAAAAGAAGCACTATCAGTTTAAATCACAGGTGATTTTCAGCAAGATTTTGGAAAATAAAGTGTGGTGTGAGCAAGCAGCATAAAAGTAGAAGGGTGATGGCAGCCCCTGGAAGAGTAGTGTAGATCTTCAGCACCTGCAAGGCTCCTCTGCTCTCAGCTCTGAGCACTAGATGGCATCTAAGTGGGGGGAATTTGGGCTCCTGAATCCAGTTCTGGGCTCTGATATAACTGAAGCTGGATCCAAACTTATGATCCCATCTGGATGGGGAAAAATACCCCCAAAGAAACAGAAGGGCCAAGGAGGTGGACTTTTTCCAGCTCCTGCTGCCATCCCATTGAGGTATAGTTTGTTCTGTCATCTCAGTTGAGTGCTTGGCCATGGGTGCAGGAAAAGAATGTGAGGGGATGAAGTGCAAAGGCATCATTCACAAGTCGAGGTGCATTAAAGCCTGTGGGAGTGTATTCACTCACATCTTCTTTTTCCCCTGAATGCTGCCAGGCTTGTGGGTGCTTGGATGCATGGCACATTGCGTACATTGCTGTCTGTTCATGTGCTGTCACTTGGTGTCCTCTAAGGTGTGCAGCCTGGGGACATCTCCAGGTGACTGGCAATGCACCTGCTCTGAGCTGGAAAACATTTCCTAATGAGGGAATTAACTTTGCTTTATCCACCTTGTTTTCTAAATAAACCAGGTTGTCTCTAGGCCATTAATGGGCTTTGGAAGAAAGGAGAAGCACCATGAGAGATAGCTCTTGCCTGGGTGATTTTTTTGTTGTTGTTGTTTGTTTGTTTTCTTCTCTTTACCTTGAAGGCATCTTTCTGCTGATTGGGATGAGGAGTGTTCAGTCTTTCCCTGCCCCATGTCTCTGTGCTCCTGGGAGGGAATGTTCAACTTCAGCTCCAGGCAGGATGAGCGCCCCAGCTTGGGTATTAAAATATTTGCTTTTGTCATCTCTCAGACAAGCAGTGGTCATGAACAAGCTCCTTGGGAGATGCAGCCACACTTGGCTCAGTCCTGGTTTGGTACATGGGCCAGGAGCCAGCACCCAAGCTGGGGCTCAAAGGCGCTGATGTGTACAGCGTGGAGGTGCACGCAAAGGTGTGAGGAACCAGATGATATGCCAAAATGAGTGACTGTGGGTGGCTGCCTGGGGATGTGGGAGCCATGGGAGGGACAGAGCACTCCCTCTCTGCCTTGTTTTGTCTGTGGCAGGTGACCTTGAGTTTAACAACTTAATGAGTGCTGTGCAATCACCAGCATCATTTGCATGTGCTGTGTCCCTGACAAGGAGGATGCTGAGCTACAGGTCGCACCCAGCGTAGGCTGAAGGTGACTTTATAACTGTCTTCCTTGAGCCTTTTCACTGTCTCTCCAGATGAGCAAAGGGGTCTCAGGGCTGCAGCATCCCACTCAGGGCTGCCCATGGAGCTGCCCTGCCTGTGCAGACAGCACCTGGGCACACCACAGCAGGCAGGAGCTGTCCTTGACCTTATCAGAGAGTAAGCATCTGCTGTCTGCAGCATCCTGCCTCGCCGCCTCCACAGCCCCGCCAGGGAGAAAGGATGGGGCAGGCGCTTGCTCAATCACAGCCATTCACTCCTGGGCGTAAATTTGTCTTGTGTAGCACGTGACAGGCGGGGAAAGAGCTGTAAGGGTTTGACAGTTGCTCCACTGCCTGGAGGTCCAGCACTGAACTGGGCTGGGGCTGATCACTACCCAGAAAATACTTTCCTCCTGAAACACCTTGCTGCTCAGGCTTTTTTTTCTTCTGTGTTGTTGTGTGTGTGTGTTTGTTTGTTTTCCCTGGTGTAAATACAGCTCCAGGCAGGGATGCAGGAGAGCTTTATCAAGGCTTGGTTGGAGTTTGAAATAGTTTTCTTCCAAAAGTATGTGTACTTACAAGAAATAGCTTCAACCCAAGCCCTGGGAAACCCACAGTTACTACAGACTGCTGTTTGTGTGCCCATTTCTTTTACCTGCAATTATGGGGAAATTGCCATCGTGTAAGCAGTGAGCTGTATGAATAGCTTTATTATTTATTATTATTAGACCTAGATGTGTGTTTTTCTTGAGATCATATCTGCATAAGCAGGCACAGTAATAATAGCTTTTTGGACTGGCCAGGTTTAATTTGTATGGACCGTGAAACTTTTGAAGCGAGGTGCTGTTTATTGCTGTATTTTAAAATAAACGTTATTAAGCAAGGTTAATCAATGGTATTAGCTTGCAGTAGAGAGATGTCTGTGTTGTCCAGGCTGAGTTCCTGTAAGGGCAGTTGGTCATGTTGTGCTTGCTCTCCTTGGCTGGTATCAGCAAAAGAGTGTCTTGTTACAGCCTCGTGCCAAGCTGTTTCAGGAAGCAACGTTACCCTTTTGTGGAATAATTTTTCAGGTGAGTTTAAGTACTGAGCTCATTTGCATTTCTCTTTTTCTGGTTTGGTCTGTTTGCTTTTGGGAAAGGTACGTAATATAGAGAGCAACAGCTTCTCAATTTTGTTACAGCACAGTGCTATCCGAGTATGGAAAATGTGACCAAGAATGGGTCAAGAAATAGGAAAAGATAATGTTTTCTCTTGGAGGACCATTATCAGGAGCTTTTCATCAAAAGAGTAAAACCAGAGCTGGGTTTGTTAATATATATCGTGACCTACCAGTATTTTTTGGGCTGCTTACCAGGTGTTTGTGCCTGTGCGGACACAAGAACATGTGGTTGCAGAGCCACACAGGCTGGCTGTTGCTGAAAAGAAGATGAAAACAAAGCTGAGTTGAAATGGTGTCTTGTCAAACTTGTGCAATTTGTGCTTTTGATGATGGGTGTGGTAGCCCAAAAGTCACCTCACGGTTGGTGTTTTGCTTCACTTTCTGAGCAGCTGGTGGTACCAGGCTTTGCCGAGAGAAGATGCACTGGAGAAAGACAGGCAGCCAAGGACAGATAAAATGAGAACTCAAAATGCATCACTTTGGGGGGATCTTTTTGTTTCATTTTTGAATCTCAGTATTTCAAAACAATATCAGGTTTGGAAACAAGGATTTTGACATTTAGTGTTTGATGTGGGCAAATAAAGGAGATAAAGAGGTCCGTGACAGAGCGCATGAGCTATTTGTAATCTATTGTGCAACAATTGCCAGTGAACCTGTGTCTTTGTGTGTTTAAAGTGTATTTCCTGACATTTACTGGCAATTTTAAAGGGATTTACTCTTCGCTATTTCATAATCCCTGGTTCAGAGCAAATTTGCAGATTTTGAACATCAGGAGAGACCATTAGTGCCATAGTCTATTTGGATAGGTCAAGCTACCTAAATTCATCCTCCTCTCTACTGAGCCCAATACTTTTTGTTCAGCTACAGCATGTCTTCTATAAAAGCATGATATGAAGGTGGAAGGCTCAACCACTAACCCAATGGTTTGTTTCAAGGTCTGATCATTATCACTATTTAAAATAAAAAGGGCAATTTACTTCTCATTTTTCTTTGTCTGCCTTTGGCTAGAAGAATTTATGCCCAAACATTCATGTGAAAGCAAATATTTCTTTAGCCCTCTCAAAGCAACAGATAGGCTACATATGTGCTGCAGTGAATCTGTGTACATAGAAAATAGATTACCATCCTTCCAGTGGTTCAGTGCTGTGGTCTGCAGGCAGCATGCATGCATTTGTAAAGTCGTTTGAGCTGCATTAAGGTCAATATAATAACTCAAACATAATTTATTTTAGTGGCTTTTCTTATTTATAGACATTTCTTCAGCCATTTGAAATCCAATGTTGCAAGCAAAATTAAACTGGCACAGAAAGTGAAGCAGGAAGGGAGGGTTGTGCACTTAAGTGGGGGCAGAAAAAAGGTGTTTACCTGGAAATGGGGAGTGGGCTGGGCTTGACCCCTTCTGGCTATTATAGGGCTATATTGCAAGATAATTTGGGAAAATATTCTAGGTGGAGAGAGGGTGTGAACCAAATGGTTCATACAGAGTCAGTAATTTGAGTGCTGTAGTTTTGTAATGTGTTTCTAATGCAAACTGTGGATGTCACCACTCCTGAATTTTTGGGCCTGGCTCTTATCACAGTATCAAACAGCTTATAAGAAAGTATTCAGAATACAAATGGGGAGAAAATCTTTTTCAGAGCTATAAAACCATCTTCTGTTGTAAGGAGCTTGGTCGTTTTTTGGCAAGGCTTTCAAAGAAAACAGTGAGATCCTCTAGATGAACAGGAAAATTAATATATTAGGTATTATGTAAATCCATACTTCAGCAGAGCGCTAGATAAGATAAATGGGAGCAAAGAGCAGGCTTTGAAGGCTGTTGGTAAGATTTCTGTATGTGTGCTGTGCCACTTGAAGGCTTGGTGCAGCACCCACAGCCCACAGGGATACTGAGGTCCTGCATCCCTCTCCTGATCCTGGGCTGCTCAAGGCGCTGCTGCAGCATCACCAACTAAATTTTGTCAGCCTGTGGTACAACCTTGCTCAGGCCACAGGGCTGTAGCATTATCTGTGAAAAACCTCTTTTCTCCCTGTTTTGTTGTGAAGGATTCCTTTGAGACCCCACCTGGAACAAAACTGTGTCCAACTCTGGAGCCCTCAGTACAGGAAAGACATGGACCTGTTGAAGAGGGGCCATAGGAGGCCACAGAAGTGATCAGAGGGATATGGAATAAGAATGTCTCACATGAGGAAAGACAGAGAGTTGGGGTTGTTCAGCTTGGAGAAGAGAAGGCTCCAGGGAGACCTTATTGTGGCCTTTTAGTACTTAAAAGGGGCCAATAAGAAAGATGGCGACAGACTTTTTAGCATTGTCTGTTGTGATAGGACAAGGGGTGATGGTTTTAAATTAAAAGAGGGGAGATTCAGACTAGACATAAGGAATCTTTTATAATGAAGGTGGTAAAGTACTTGAACAGGTTGTTCAGAGAGGTGGTGGATGCCCCATCCCTGGAGACATTCCAGGCCAGGCTGGATGGGCTCTGAGCAGCCTAATCTGGGTGAAGATGTCCCTGTCATGGCAGGGGTGGCACTGGATGAGCTTTGAAGGTCTTTTCCAACCCAAACCATTCTATGATTCACAGTTTCAATGTAGGTGGAAGAAAGCTCCTCAATGGCAGAACCAGGCTGTGCAGCCCCTTTACACCTCCCTGGACATTCTGTAGTGTGAGGGGATCAAGGCGCAGATGGCCAGGGTTACAGCAAACCCAATTTGTGTGCTGAAGCAAATATTAGGGGAGAGTCCAGCTTGACCCCTGCATACACATTTAAATACTTGATTATCGCTGACAATGAATTATCGAGATAAGGACTCGAGAGCAGATAAGCCCGGGACTTGTGCATTGTATACAAATATATGGCCTGACCTCACATCTCATGTGAGGCAGCAGCAGGAGGGATGTCAGAGCTCTTCCCTGGCGTGTCTCCATTTTCATGTTGTGCAGTTGTGCAAGACAGGATTGATACAGACACCCCCACGTGTGGGGCCACGTGCTTCACTTTTTCTTGCACTGCTTTGTCTCCTGACAATCCCTACCATTGCTCCATATATATATTTTGCTTAAGCTGCTTTTCAGAAGCCTCTCCCTGCTTCCACACTTATGCATCCAGACCCCTCCAGTATCAACCCATCTAAGCAATATCTTGGCCCTTGTTCAGAAGATGCAAGCCCATGCATGCCACCTTCAAGGCTATTCCTCAGTTCAACATCTCCTTTCCTATTGCCAAGCCACACACCTGCCCCATCAGCGCCCGTCTTCATCGTCAGGGGCTTCACACTTTGAAGGTGATGCCAAAAGCTATCAGATGACCCATAAAATGGTGTAGTCTAGACATGGAAAAAAGACTTTCTTTTTTTTTTCTTACACTTTTCATTTAGATGCTGAGCACTTTCCACCATGTTATTGAGACCATTTGCGACCAGAAATCAGTCCAGGCTGAAAAAATGTAGCTGTGCCTGTTTACATTATAAACCACAAATGTTTGTATCCTGCAACAAACATCTGGGCAGTGTCCAGACCAGACATTACAAATGTGTTAATTACCCTGAGTTAACCAGTAATCAATTCAGGGCTGGAACCTCGCGTGTGGACCTTTCCTCTGAAACGGCTGTTAATAACGGGGCTTTCATTTAGATCCTGACCTAGAAGCGTAATTAAACCATGGCACATTCTTGACTTTGAAACAAACTTCTGGGAGCTTGCAAAGGCAGAGCACAGACCCAGATTTACCAGGTTTAAATGAACGGCAATGTGCCACCTCTTTCATTAATGGTTGTTGATGGCAAAAATGTCTGCCCAGTAGAAATTGTGAATTATATAGGCAGACCTTGAAGGCTGTGCTAATAAACACATGAAAGGATTTGAAGGAACTGAAAATACTGGCCCATTGAAATCCTTTTTAATGCCACCAGTTGGGGAGAAGGTGTATTATTCAGGGCTGGAATTTCTAATAATTAAAGTGCGTCTTTTGTAATTAAGACAGTGCTTTTGATTTTTGCAGTATAAGTTTGCTCCAATTTCTTCATCAATATGGAGATGTATCACCAGGCAGGAGGAAACCGTAGCCATGACCTGCTGGAGCTGCTTTGATGGAGCCGAAGGATTTGTTTTTCCAAGCAACTGCTAAGAAAGGGCAGTAGATGGTGCTGTTATTCTCTTTTTCGAGGACGGTGTACTGAAGACAGAGGCATAACCCGAGCCGGACACGAGGTGTTACCGGTCCCCAGTGCCGCCGAAGCATAAATCAGGCTCCTTCAAATCTTGGGATGTGGCCTTCAGAAAAATAATCAGATTAAATCAAAAGGTATCCTTTCCTACATCTAGTGCATTTTGATCTTTCTGATGAGATGTAGAGGTCACATTTTTGAGCTTTTTGTCATACCCGTGTAATTTGATTTTTTTTTTTTAATTTTTATACTTTTTTTCCTCTTTGTAATAATGAGAAGTGGAATCTTCTAATCATTTCAGGAGCCAGCAAGATTCAGGGGAACTACATTAAATTAAGGAGAAACACCAGGATTGTGAAACTTGGCAGCAATACAGAAGCTGGTTTCAAAACAGCCTGGACTTCTGAAGGCTGTTGGCAAATCGAATGCATCTGACTATGAGTGATTTGGGATGCCAGGAACCACTCTGTGACCACAGAGCTCCCTACCCCATGGGTTACTGTGGCACATGCTTGAGGGATGACCCTCCTGGCCTGCATCCATCTGGACACCCCATTTCCTGAAGAGCAGCAAACCCTGTATCAGGATGACATTTATCAGTTATTTTTTAAAATGACCTGAAGATTTATGAGGCTTGATTCTTCCCCGTGGCATTGGAGAGGGCAGAACTGGGCCCCCTTTGGATTTCACTTTTATTTGCCTCTCTCTGCAATGACAGGTCTAAGTTCAGCCTTTGCAAACATTTCTCAACAGGGCAGCAATGATTGCGTGCGTTGGATAACCCAGCACCGGTGAAGGTGGCCAGGCAGGGGACGTGGCAGCTCTCCTGCCCTTCACCTCCTCCTGCCTTGGCCTGGGGTTGGCAATGTCAACCCTCCCCACTGCTCGCAGCCCCTCTTGTGTTTTCTCCAGCAGCAGCTGCTGGTGCTAAAAATAGTCCTCAACAGAGTAGTGGTGGCTCAGCTTTGGACTTCCCAGAAGTTTACTGGTATTCTGGCCTCGTGACTCCAGTTTAGGTGACCTGATGCTCAGCAGCACGGAACTTTGCCCCAGTTTCCCTGTTCGTTGTGGAACAATCTCAAATAATGTAGAGATAACAATCAGCATACTGAGTACAGCTCACTTTCTTATTTTAGGTTTGCTATAGACATGGTCATGAACAGCTCCAAGAAATACAATAGGCAGGGCCTAGTCCTTCCCTGCTGCATGTCCCATCTCCAGAAGAGCTACTGCCAAAGCTTCTATGTGATGGAAAAACAAAGTGGGCTCCTATCTAGAACCCTGATGCAGGTCTGAGAGGGCAGCACTGGTTTGGTGTTGGGCTGTGCATCAAAATAAGTGTCCAACCATACACACTTTAGACATCAAACTGTCCTGCAACATTGTTCTTGTCAGGATGTCAGGAAGAGCGGGATTCTCTATGCTTGCAAACACAGCAGCCCTGGGAGCAGGGGAGCTGCGCGGGCAAGGGGCAGAGCTGACACTGTCAGTGATGCTGCACTAATGAAACACCTTGTAGGGACTAATTAAAGTTGTGCTGGGCCAAGGGGAGTGGGATGGGATAAGTGGGAGTGTAAGAGCAGGCTGCAAATCTGCTCCCTGCTCTAACAAATAGTTATTTTCTATTAAGTGACCTATAGGATAAACTGCTTCTATGAGCCTCAGAGCAGAAACTGGAGCTGCTTCCCTTCTCTTTCCCCAAACCTACTCTGTGTACCAGGTGGAAACACAAGCTCTTGACAGGCTACTTTTTCTTTTTCCCCAAACCCGACCTTACTGTCTTCTTGGACTTGGTGTGGGTGTTTTTTGTTGTTGTGGCGGTGTTTTGTTTTGTTTTTTTTACAGAATTATGCCCTTTGACCTGGATCATGGTGACTGGTCATGCTGAAGGACGAAGAGCTTCTCTCCATTTTAAATTATTGCTGCAAAATGAGCAGGTTGCCATGTAGTCATGCCCTACCATACGAAGGTGCAAGGGACAGCATCCAGTTCCTGCCCCTTTTCCTGTTACAGGAGTAGTCTTAAAGAGCTGAGTCTCTTAAAATGGCAAGACTGAACATAACACAATTCCTGTTTTAATATTGTTGGGTTCTGAAATATCATAGTTAATGTTTATATCTGGGCAAGAACAAGCATTACCACAACTATTTTATTTTCCTATAGGTTGTATCAGTGCTGCGTTCCTTGTTCACTGGCTATCTAGTCCAGCTGAGACATGAAAATGGTGAAAATGTTGTGAGGTCAGTCAGTCTCCAAAAATGTTGGGCAAAATTCACTGATAACATAAATGCAATTGGCTCAGTTAATTTATATCAAGGAAAAAACCTTCAGTCCGTAGTGGGAATTTAGAATCTGAAAGGAAAAGCTGAGCCCTAAGTGGATAGCTGTTGCATGCTGTATTCAATAATTGCATTTGTGAATAAACAATTATTACCAATGAATCTCTTGCATATTATTGACAAAAGCACAGAAGCTGCGTTTTGGGGCTGCTGACTTACCCATTGTCAAGTGTGAACTGAGCAATTGTAGTGGCTGCTCCCTTAAGAAATTGTCCAAGATTCAGACTTATTTGTGTGCCCTTGCTTGCATCAATTAACAGTACAATCTTTTTTGTTATGAAAATGCAAACATTAGTAGCCTGAGGGGTCTTGTAAATGCAAATATGAAACTATAATTTTAATTTCCCTTTAAGTACAAAAAAGTTTTTGTTTGTTTGTTTGCTGTTACAATGTCAGGTCTCTCTCTCTCTTTTTTAAAAATTTATTTTCTTGTTTTAAATGCAAGATTGAATTTAGCCCAGGGAATTTGCATGAGGATCATTTTCAGTTAGCAGATTTGGGGAGGGTGAAAGCAGCTGCTGAAATCTGTGGGCTCCTCTCACAAGGGCCAGGCTCTGAAGGGTGCAGGGCAGGGTGGATGCTTGGCCCTGCAGCAGAGGTGGTGAGCTGGGCTGGGCAGTGTGCCCACAGCTGGTGTGGGCTGGTCCCCTGGGCTGGGGGAGAATTCCCATGTGAGGATTCTTTCCACTCACTTCAGGCATTTGAGGAGCCTAAATTAGGCACCCGCACCTCTGCCCTGGTCAGGAGAATGAGAGAGAGACCTTGAGATGTGTCCTTCAGAGGCAGCTTGGGCCTGGGTGCGTGGCCATCACTGTGGGGCACCATTTTGGGCCAAAACTGATGGGTTTGTGTTCAGTGCCACAGGGTGATACTGGGCGAAAGAGAGCCATCTCCTCAAAAGTAAGGTGGGAGATGACACCTGAGTGCATGTCGCTGAGGTGTAATGAAAGAGCTGGAAGAAAGTCCAAGGTCTGTTTTCCCCTTTGTTTTTACACCACACATATAAAAGTAAAATATGAAAACGCTTTGCTTTATTCCTCCTAGGTTGGCCTCAGTGTGCCCAGGTATGTGTCTAAACAGATTCCTGGAAAACCTGCCCTTGCCAAGGCGCAATCTGTAGCACTCGGGTTACAGTCTGCAGCTCTGTGAAAAGCAGCAGGGAAGCATGTCCTTGCTGGGGGGCCCTACCTGCCCTCCCTGCCTGCCTGCCCGCCCCTGCAGGCAGGGAGATTCTGGGGACACAGCAGGATATGGGGGACACAGCCCAGGCACAGGATTTGGCCAGGTCATGGTTTGCCAGCACACAGACAGAAGGCTGAGGTCAGATATACAAACAAATAAAAGAAGAAAAGCAGTCAGATGCCATCCTGAGCAGCTTCCACGCACTCTTCCCACCACCTTGCATCCCTGTCTGCGCTGCTTGGAGCTGCTAGCATCACCATCCTGCCAGCCCAGGGTTCTTGGGAAACCTTTTGTTTACTTCCTTGATGATTTTTAATTAGAGCAAAAGGACGATTAACCAACATAATAATCCCTCACCAAACTCCAAATGCTCTTGTTCTGCACTTTACGAAGGTCGTATTGCTGGTGCAGGAGAGTGAAGCTGCCATGGTTGGGTGGTGGTACCCACGGGAGGGTGTCATGGCCAAACCAATCCTTCATCTGTGAGCACACAGAGCGGAATCCGGCCCTGCCAGGCACCAGGGTCCATGGGTACCGTACACACTGCGTCCCCTCGAAAAGGATCTGTCTCAGCACGTGGAGCAGAGCTGGAGGTCAGGGAAAAAAAACCAAAACAAAACAGGAGAAATGTGTTTAAAGTTATTTGTTACCAGCTTTCTCCCCTTCACACCATTGCCACTTTTCGGGAGTCATCCAGCCTTGGATCGGCTGGTTGTTTTCCTTCCCCCCGCCCCCTCTCCCATCGCCCTCCTCTCTCTGGTGTATGAACGCTAGAGGCTCCCTCCTTCTGGTCTACGAAAAAACTTTTAGTTCCTGACTTTTTTTTTTTTTTTTAAACTTCCCTCAGGAAAAAAATGTGGAGTTAATTATCTATGTAAAATGTCAGATGCAGGAAAGGGGCTGTGCTTACTTGGATATCCCATCCGAGGCGAAGTGACTGATTTTTTTTTTTTCTTTTTTTTTTTTTTTTTTTTCCTAAGGGGTGGAAAGGCCCTCGCGAAATAAAAGTGCAGAAACAAGCCGGTGGCTCCCAGAGCGGCCGGGGCGGGCGCGGCGGGAGACCCCAGCGCAGCGCGGAGCAGAGCGCGGAGCCGAGCGCGGAGCCCACCTGCCCGCGGGAGTGCGCATCGCCCAGCTCCTCGCTCCGCACGTTTTCCCCCCGCGTACTGAGATCCTGATATATACATATATACATATATTTTTTATCCCTCCTCCCGGCTTTTCCTCCAGGACTTTTCCACCGCCTTGGGACACCCGCAAACTTCTCCTTCGCTCTCCCTTCCCTCCCGCCCCTCCTTTGCTGGTGGTTTTGTGCTTGTTTTGTTTTTGTTCTGCTATTTTTTTGTTGTTGTTGTTGTTGGAAGACCCGCCTGCGTTTCGCCTCCCGTGCCTCACCGGAGAGGCCGGGAGCGGCTCCGGCGGCGCGGGCAGCACCTCCCCGGCTCACCGCCTGCCAGCCCGGCGGCGCGGCTCGGCTCGGCGTGGCCCGGCTCGGCTCGGCACGGCTCGGGCGTTCGCCCCCGATAATGCAGAGCTACAAGTACGATAAGGCGATCCCGCCGGAGAGCAAGAATGGGGGCAGCCCGGCGCTGAACAACAACCCGGCCAAGAGCAGCAGCAAGAAAGCCCTGCTCATCTGCCTCGACTTCCTCTGCCTCGTCATGGGTGAGCAGCCGCGGGAGCTCCGCGGGGCTCCGCGCCCCTTCCCTCCGCTCCTCTCCCTTCCAACCTCCCCCCAACCTCCTCCCCAGCCCCCCGGACTCCTACTTTGGGAAAGTTTGGCGGAGGGCGGGCGGGCAGAGCTCGGCCGTGCCCCGGCCGTGCCGCTTCCCAAACAAAAGCGGAGCGGAGCCGGGCGCGGAGCGGGGCCGCCGGCCGAGGCGAGTGGGGAACGGGGCAGCGGCGGCGGCGGCACCGGCCGGGCCGGGGAGCGCGTCCCGCCGGGGTCACAATGGGGGTGGGCGCGGTGGGGAATGGGGCAGCCGTGGGACAGCCGGCTCCCCGCGCGAAATGGTGGGCACAGCACCCCTCACACCTCGATTTACTTTTTAATTTATTTATTTTTTGTTTCTCCCCACCCCCGCCACGGCCTGACCCGGCGCGGGGGGAACGCAGGGTGGGTGGGTGGCCGGGCTGCCGACGGGGCGCAGGGGGCACTGTGAGCTCGGGGATGCGCCCCCGGAGGGGGGCCCCCCCCGGGCAGGGCCCCACACCCCCCGCCTGCCCGGCCAGCGGCACCTCGGTCGGCGCCGGGGCCAGCTCCAGGTGGGGGTAGTGCTCTACGGCTGCCACAAACCGCCCCGCTTGGGTGTACTTCTTTATTTTATTTTTTTTAATAACGAAGGAAAAAAACCTTTTGCCACTCTAGTTACTTTGTTGCTCGGGTGTCGAGTTCACCAGTCTTTTTTCCCCTCTCCCCTTCTTGGACTGAGTGCTGGCACCTCGCTAAACTAATTTCTTTAAAAGTTGGCTTTGAAGTGCTCTCGGGCATCTCGTAGTCCCTGGCAGAAGTCTTAGCTTGCTAGCTTGGCTTTTGGAAATAGTACGGCATGTAAGGAAACTGTCAACAGTCTGTCTTTAAAAAGATTTTTGCATGCCAAAACATCAACTGTTCAATTGTGGCTGCAATGCTGAATATTTAATTGACAGACACAGGCAGGGGAAATCAACTGGCTTCCAACAAAGAGATTAATAACACAACAGCACGTGAGTTTAATACTCCAGACACCACAGTCTTTAAAACAATTGTTTCTGCTTAGAGCCCATTTTTTAAAGACTGTCAGTTTGATTTAATTTTTATGTAGTTTATTGATCATCTGGTGTATATTACAAGGCACTAATACATTAAGAAGAGAGGCATGGTTTTCTCTTTATATTCCCACAAGAATAGAGGCCAGTGCAGAAAACTTCATCTTCTTGTATCTGGAAAAAATAAAAATACTTATCCCATATATGAAACTAATGTAAGTAGAAACATAACTAGTTTGACTTACCTCACTTATTTAAACAGAAGGTTGGGTTTCTAGTAAAACACAACTCCTAGGAGTCAGAACTTTCAAACTTTTATTTACGTTAGTTTTCTTAACTTCAGCCCTTCCTGGCACGAGTAAGTGCTATTTCAATGGGTAAAGGGTTTTCTTCCCCTTCTCAAGACTAAGGGTCCTAAATGCAAAAGCACTTTGTTGACATGTGTTATTCTACTTGTGATAGTTTGGGTAAATAAAACTTATCAAGCATCACTGGAAGGTATTGTTAGCAGAGAATAACAAGATACAGTAAAAACTGTGATTGTTACTTTGTTTCACATTACTACCGGTGGAAATCAGAAAGTAAACATCAGAGTTAGTTGAGGTTTTTTTTGTTTTGCTTTGTTTGGGTTTTTTTGTTTGTTTAAGTGTAAGGAGCATTTAGAAGAGCATGAGTTCAACAGCTGAAGGAAAGCTTAGATCCAGCTGATCACCACCAGGTGAAGAGCACAGGTGGGATGTGGTAAGGGAAGCAATTACATGATGGATAGTCCATGATGTGTGTTTGGGGATGGGCTTTTTCAAATACACCCAGACTAGTAGTATCGGACCTGCTGGTGGATGACTGGGCATGAGTTGAAGGTGAAAAAAACATGCTCTAGCTGAAGCCTGTAAGAGAAAGATGGACAGATACAAGTTGATGGGTATTTACATGTTCAGTAAAGAAATAGACTCCTGTGTAAGATAATGAGAAGCAGAACTGGGTGAAATGACTTGTTTAAAGGTGGAGGTACTCATAGAGGTCTTCTGCTGGTGCATGTAGGCACATGGCCAATGGCCTCCAGTGCAGTTAAACTGAGTTACGCTTCTTGAGCGGCTGCCCAAAGACATTTGGAGTAGCAGGGAAACAGACGGCTTTTGCTCATTTGAGGACCACTTTAGGAAATATTAAAACTGATCATTTGATTTGCAGAGGTCTGTGACACTGCATTGACTTCTACTGCAGGTACTGCCATAACTCTGACCTGAAAATATTAAACTATGGCTGAAATGCCTTTCAGAAATGACATGTCAGCTCTCTTGAAGGTTGTAGATGTGTACAAGCCCTTCTTTGTTTACATACAAATTTAAACAAATTACCCAGAAGACAATTATCATAAACATCTAAGAAAGTCAGAATAAGTAAAGCAGCACTATCAGGGGCTTCCCTCAGTTTTAATTTGGTACGAGTCGTTAGAAAGATCCACTTTTGTCTTTCATTGTTAAGTACAATGGTTATCTTGATAGTAAATGCATAAGGGGAAGATTTGTATCTCCATTCTTTGGGGATCACAGAGAGCAAAGTCGTTGAACTGTAGGCAGAAGTGTGTTGCTGGTGGAGTAGGTTGGATGAAGATCTGCTGAATGAGAACCCTGCATTTCTCCTGCATTTCCAACTTGCATTGGGTTGGCATGGAGCTGAATATTTTGGAATACCCCACTCTAATGGGGCGCTTGGTACTGACATATCCCTGGTTTCTTGCATGAACAAGAGGTTTCATGACCAACACTGTGAACTTCCCAGAAATTTCATGTTGGTGCTTAACTCGGTAAAAGAGACAGAAAAGAACTGAGTGTGCATTTATTAAAGCAGGTCATGTGAGGGGGGAAATTAACTTTCTCCATCTGCTTCCTCCTCTCAGGAGGGCTCTGTTTAGAGAATTAGAAGATGCTTCCTGAAATTGTTAGGGCTGCAGGCGAGCTTGGTGGTGTGGAAGAGTCGCTGCTGCCGTGTCCCTGTCTCACTGGTCACCGTGACACATCTGAAAATGTGATTGAGGAGCTCAGCCGGGGGAGCTGAGGTTGCCCCCACTAAGCTGGTCCGTGTCTTCATGTTGTAGAGCTTTGGAGAACCCTCTGAGCCTCCTGCCCTGACCCTTGAGGTGGGAGAAGGCTCGAGGGAGACCTTATTGCAGCCTTGCAGTACTTAAAAGAGGCTTATGAGAAAGATGGGGTCAGACTTTTTAACAGGGCCTGTTGTGATAGGACAAGGAGTGATGGTTTTAAATTAATGGAGGGGACATTCAGACTAGACATGAGGAAGAAATTTTTTACAGTTAGAGTGGTGAAGTACTGGCCCAGGTTTCCCAGAGAGGTGGTGGATGCCCCATCCCTGGAGACATCCCAGGCCAGGCTGGACAGGGCTCTGAGCAACCTGAGCTGGGTGAAGATGTCCCTGCTCATGGCAGGGGCTGGACTAGGGGAGCTTTGAAGTTCCCTTCCAATCCAAACTATTCTATGATTTTTTGGAGTCTGCCCCACATATGTAGTAACATTTAAGGCTAAATTTACTCCCCTCAGACATGCTCTTTTTCCCATTAGCAGGGACTCTCCACATTCAGCAAACTCTGACCAGCCACCTGTGCTCTGCTGATAGGCACCGAGTCTAGCATTTAATCTCGGAAGAGGGGAAGACTGTGTCAGCAAGACTGATAGAGCAGATTAGGGTCTTCAGTAGCTTATATTTGTGCAGCTTGTAGAGGTAGAACAGCTTCCCAAAAGTTGTGCTTGTGCTATAGAATGGAGGGATTTCATCTGGCATACCTGCTTCCTAGGCTTGTGGAAATTTGGTTTATGGGAGCGCGTGTTTCAGGCTGGTGAGACGTAAACTGCACATAATTTACTGTGTCTTATTTTCTGTCTCTAATTTAATTATTTCTCTTCCGGTGGTCCCAGTTAATCTACACAACACAAGTTTTACTGCCTTTGAGAGGTTTTGAAGCAACAGGTGGATAGGCCTCTTATGACCTTAATATCTCTTCAGCTTTCTCAGAAATTTGGCATCACCTCTCCTGTAGTGAGCTTGATGCTAAAATAAACTTTGAAAGTAAATATTTATGGTAGCAGGACCTTGACATGTTTATGTAAAGTGGGGATACAATATTAAAATTTGGGCTAACAGTTTAGATTACTCTTAACTTTCCTCCTCTATGTAGAAAATTGTGGTGTTGTCCAGCTTTCAGAAGAAAAAAGGGTTTGAGCTCCACCAGAGGCTCTGCTGCTCTGTCATGGAAATTGGCATAAACAGGCCTGGGATTGTCATTTGTGTGCAAGGAGTGGGAGGAATTAAAGACGAGATGAGGTTAGAGTTATTTGGATGCTGTAAAGTTGAATTTGATGAGCTAAGTAACTTTGCTTTGTTTGGGTTGGGTGTTTTTTTTCTTATTTTTTTTTTTTTAAGACTACCCTGCATGCAGAGCTCACTTGTCCTGTAGATAAAGTCTTTCTATATGCTCTAGAAGAAACTGCTGGCTGAGCCATTTCTTATTTTCAGCAAGGGGCAATGAGATCTGACTGTACTAAACCAGATGGGCAGTCCCAACACCTTGGAGTTGTCTTCTCCATGATGCGTCTTCTCTGCGCTGGAGGAGGACTGAGTCTATACCACACATGAGAAGCTGTGTGGGCGGAGAGTCGTCATCGTGTTTTGAGCATCCCTAGATGGGGTTTGGTCATTAATGTTTATGTATTGCTTATTTTAATACCTGTAGCTTCTCCTGGTGGCAGTGAGCTCCCTGTGAGGCAGCAAGGTCTGTTTTCGGGATGGCTGGTCTGCAAGTGCTTCGGCAAAGGCAAGTTTGCAGGGGTGGCATCCTGGCACATTGTGTGGTTGTATCCCACCATCACTTGAGAGTAAAGGAGATTTTTTGAGCCTTGAAAAGCTTCCTGTTAAGCAAACAGTCAGCATCTAAGCAAGATACCAATCCTTAGTTTTTCCAGTCTCTTGAAAGACCAGAGGAGCCAAAGATGCCTGCAAGACAAAAAGAGATAAATATTTTGGTGGTGTTTAAAATACAGTTTTTCTTTTTTGCATTGGCTTTATAAAAACCAAAAACCCTATCAAGAGCAGGTTATTAGTGACAATTATACTTGAGGTGTTAATTGCAGAACAAGGAAATGCTGTACCTATGGCAGACTGAGTCCTTGGGGCTTCTGCTGGCTTTCCTGAGTTGGTGGAATTTGGCAAACCTGAAGATGTGTCTCCAGGAAAGCAGAATTATGTGCAACTGCTTCATGGCCAGAGGTGCTTTGAATCCTGTGTACCTGCTTCTCGGGCAGGCAGAAGATGGGATCACAGTTACAGTAGATGACATTTTTTTTAATCGTCTCTTGTTTGTAGTGAGCACAGAAAATAACATAAACATCACTCCCAGATCAAACAGAATATTTTTATACCCTTTAAATCTCAATTTAATATGCATACCTTTCTTAGGCTGTTTTGGTCTGGCTTTGTTTGTCTAGATACAGGCTGACAGTACATCCTCCAGATGCATGTGCCTCTGTATACCGCCCAGAGATGGTTTGCATACCACAGTCGGGGAACCCGCGCCTCATGGGCACCGTCTTGCAAACCAGGGCTCCTCTTAAGTTGCCTGCATCTGAGATGGGAAAGGTGTTTGTGTGCCTCCATCTCTTTCTGAAATCACGTAAAAAGGGGGAGGGGGGCAAAAAAGCTCCAGCCCTTCCCTCTGCAGCTTGCTCTGACAGAGCAGACTCCATCCTCTCCGTTTCGTTCATACAATGCTCCCGCTTCATCCATGGGAATCCAGAAGGGACCGTTGTGGTCGCCCAGTTTGCCTGTGCCTCGAACAAGGACGTGCCTGTTGCAGGCAGTGTGGGGAAAGGCAGCAGCAGCAGCCTAAAAACCCCTTCCATCCCAACGGCAGCTTTCCCCAGCCCTGTGCATCCCTGGGGCTTGCCTCCCAGGGGGCAGCAGGGAAACCCCCTCCCTGGATGCCGCTTTCCCTCCAGCGCAGCAGGATGCCAGCTGAGGTTTGAGTACAAGTGCTGTCATATTATTTTATTTTTCTTTCTTTTTGCTCTGTCTTAGGGCCCTGGCTTCTGCAGTTATGCTGGGTTTTTCTTTGACAGGTCAGGTTTCATATTAAAAAAAAAAAAAAGGCTTGAAAATGAGGACTAAGTGAATGATAAAGCCTCAGGAAAAGAAAAGTAATTTAAAGTAATACAGCATTTATTCTGCAATGGTAAAACCTGAAGTCAGTTTTTTAAATATGCCTGGGGATTTTATTTTTTTTCCACTGGCTGGTGTGGCAGAGCAGTAGAGAAGCTAAAGCAGCTCTCCATGCTTCCCTCCTCACTAAATGGTGCTGCAGGCTGCACTGCTGCATGCATGGGGGTACTGCCTGCAGCCAGCCTTCGCTGTGGCTTTGTAGATACACCTGCTGAGTGGTCTTGACAAAACCTGGGAAGAGACTGCCCTGTCCATCATTTAGGAAGAGACTGAACAACGCACTCAGACACATGGTGTGAACCATGGGATTGTCATATGCAGGGACAGGAGTTGGCCTCAATGATCCTTGTGTGTCCCTTTCAACTCAGGACATTCTATGGATCATCTGAATCATCTCCTCATGGATCACCACAGTCCCTTTCTCACAAGGGCATTTGTATCCCTTTCAAAGCTACCCCATCTATCCCTGTTATGCTCTCTCCCATGACATCTGCCTTGGAGAAGCACTACCTGCTCCATGAATTTTAGCAGGTGAGAAGCTCCTTGGGGCAGATCATGTGTCTGTGTACAGGGTTGTGTTGGAGCAGCTGTTTGGAAGTTACACTCAAGAATCCCTTAATGTCTTCTAGCTGCATGCAATGGCATAATTGTAATGGTGGGATCATGATTGGCAGAAGCTGGTCCTCAAGTTAGACTTGTGGAGGCAGAATGTCACCAAAGAAAAGAGGTATTTGAAGTGGTTTCATATAGCTTTTGAAGCAAACCATTGGAAAACCCACTTTAGGCATAAGTTTGTTACCAAGACAATGTATTAAAGGGTTTGAAGACTAGGTTTGTCCTGGTGGGTTTCTAAGTATCAGAAATTCTTATAAACTCCATCCTTTCAAGCTGGGCACGTAAATGGGCTTGTTTTTCACATGCATTGGATGTTTGAAGACAGAGGGTGGAAAAATGATTCTCTGCATCAAGTAAACATTACAAGCAGAATGTGAAATTTAACTCCAGAGCTTCTGATGCTCTGAAGATGCCTGTGTTCTTTATGCCATGTGTTCTTGTTCCGGTGTTGCCTGTAGCTCACACCCATATATGAGCTTGTCATATCTGAGCATATGGCCCTCTCAGTCAGGAGCTTCAGGGCCAGGCTGGGGCTGCCAGCCAAAGCTCACATGAAGCTGCATTTGGTCTGACAATGGTGATGACACTGAATCAGTGTAGAGCATTCATAGTTCTATAGCACTTTCCCATAATTTTTCATCCTTTGCTCAAAAAGACATGAAACTTCTGTTGGCGGTGGCACAGAGAAGCTTGGGATATGCCTCCAGCCTTTCTGATAAACCGTATCAGTGGGCTTAGCCTATGGTGCCGAGAGACACAGCAAATTGAGGCTGGGTTGACATTGGTGGGATAACCCAGACCTTGTCCTGAACAGCGAAGGTGGCTGTGGCATGGAGGTGTCCTTCACCGCTTTGGGAGTTTGCAAACAGTAGTAGGCTGCATCTTGGAGCCACTTCAGCTTTGCTCATTGGAGGAGCTGAGAACAGTGTGGTTCTTCCTTCTGTGGGGTTAAACAGAGAAAGTGAAAGTTACTGGTTAGTGGTTTTGGGCAGCCAGCCCTCTTGAAACAAATGATGCTCCCTCTGGGAGCTCTGTTTTCCCAGCAGTGTCAGGGTTGTAGCCTACTGCTTCGTGAAGGAAGTGACAAGTTGCACAGCAACCTGTAATGAGCTTTCAACTGGTTTTACTGTAAATTAGTGAGACTGGCGGTCATTTTTGAAAGCTTTTACAGCAGTGCCCTTGTATGTGATTGTGCGTGTGCTGGAGACAGGGACTGCACACAGATATTGGTTCCATCACTATTAATTCAGTGTGTGCTTATGCAAAGCTGAGACACCATTGCATGCCTCAAAATGAATTTGAAAGCCAATGTGACAAATGGGGTCTGGGCTTCCTGTCTTCTTGACACTTGGCGAGTTATTTACAACCTCTGTTCTGGGGTGGTGTGATGAGCCTTTCTTTAAGCCGGGCTGCAAGGCTCAGCTTGAGGCTGGCCTGAGTGAGCAGCCAGCCCAGCCCTGGTTATTGTTCCCACCGCACCGATGGTGACAGCAAGGTCTTTGCTCTGGTCTCTGTAGCAGCACAGCAGCCATGGTAACTGGTCTTGCACCACAAGCATTTTCAAAGCTTCCAAGGCTTTTCTGCAAAGCCCCCTGCTCTTTAAAGTGATAGTTTCCAAAGGGAGAGTCTAAAATAGTGTGGCAAACTGCTGGTAAGCGGGTCTGGTCCATGAAGGCAGGGTGTGTTCATGTTCTGAATGATGCTGGTGGACTAATCTTGGATGGACGGTAAGCTGATGGCAGGCAGCAAAACTCCTTTGAAGTTGATAGCTGTGAATCGTTTGGTGTTAGCAGGTGTCTGCAGCTGCTCTTTGATCACTGATCAGATGACCCTTGCTTTTTGGGGAGCTGCTTCTCCCTTGGCTGCCTGGGTTGCAGCCCAGCTGAAGCCCTAGAGGAGTCCTGTACCCAGATTTGAGCCCTGCTGCCCTCGGTCCTGCCCAGGCACGTCCCTGGAGTGGTTTGTGCTTCTGGGAATTTCTCATCTAAGGAGACAGGGAGTGTGAAGGAGCATCACGTCCATGCGTGGGCAGGGAGCTGGAACCCAGTGAGGGCACACTTTGAGGGCAGTGTTTCCAGTATGGATGCACCCAGGTGTCCGTGGGGTTGTTGTCGGAGCTACTTCTAACTCCAAACAATTTCAGTGAAGCTGCAAACTTCAGTGCTGCTGCTAGGCTGTCACCTGCCTCCCAAGGTACCTTTTGAAATCAGATCCTCAGTGATACACAACCATGAAGGAAACCTGTGGCTCCCAGAGCTGGGGCTGAAGTGTGTCCCCAGGACATGTGTGCTCCTGTCCCCCAGCGCCTCACCTCGATTCCTGCGAAAGCTTTCCCGGTGGCTCTGTTTCCGTGCTTTTGTGTTCTGCAGAAAAAGGAAATGACCCTGCATCACCTGTTGGAGCAGAACTGGCTCATCTGTTCCCAAAATAAGAGCTGAATTTTTTCTGTTTAAGGATATGGAGGGGAAAGGTGCCCTGGGACACCTGGTAGTTGATAATACCCAACACAAATGTCTGATTATCAAAGGGAGGGCTTGGAGGGGGATCTAGCCCACTTGTGCTTGCCAAACTGTGAAAAAATTCCCTTTGTTTCCTGACTATAAGAGGCTGCTTTCAGCAGAGGCCTCATTTTTTTTTTGTGCCCCCCCCTTTTAAAAAAATATTTATTTATTCCTATTAAAGTTTGCAGCACCAGTGACTATCTCATCAAATAATTCCATATTTTTTCCTGTAATTCAGAATGGATATTTTTTTCATTTAGCATTCCTTATTTCTTGGCCATCCCTGCAGCTTTAGCATGCAGCCATCATTCTGCTGCAGCTCCCACAAAGCGGCTGAAAACCAAGGTAACAGCAACATTTTGAGTGAAGGGGATGAAATGTGGAATAGGTTCAGCGCATTTCTTTGTCATTGTTGGAGTTCTATTCAGTCTGGAGCTGAATAGGAGGCTGATTAGCATGTGGAAGCATTTGTAAAGCATTGGGTTGTGAGGGTTAGTATTTTTTTTTTTTTTCCTTAAAGGAGAAGTTTTGTGGCATTTGTTTTTCTGAGTGAGCTGGCATGTATCATCATCAAATGCAAACCCATGGAAAAGTCAAATAGTGTTTTAGAGAAAGCCTGTTTTGATAAATCCCTGTATGCATGAGCACAAAGAACTTTTCCAGTGCCTAAAGGTCTAAGAGCTACTGCAGAGTCTTGGGACACAGCATGTTTAAAACAGGTAGACAAGTGAAATAGAGCTTGGGATGCATCTGAACGGTGAATGTAACATAAAGGACTTTGCTTTTGCTCTTGCTGAAGTTGTCTGCAAAATTGGGTATTGCTTTACAAGCACAGGACTGGGTCCACAGCCTGAAAATCCACCTGCTTAAATGCTCAGCATTTTGCTTTCACAGAGAAATATATAATGCTGAGGTCAATTAAAAAGCTAACTGCAAGTAAAAGCAACTTTTCCCTGATGAAACTGCTTCAAGTCCTGGACCTGAGTCTGGTTTTGAAGAAAAGGTTTGACCATTTTGGCTCAGGGTGAGGTGTGGGGCTGATGTTCCAGTTAGCCTCTTGCTGCAAGGTCTGCTGTGTTTTGCTCTGATTCGTAACTGAAATAATTGCCTTGGTACTATTTGTGAGTCTTGGATGGGTCTGTGCTAGACCAGAGATCCTGCCATGGGAGTGCCACACCTTCTGCCCTTTGTAGGACTGCAAGTTCTTGGGGGACTTGCAAACCCCAAGGGAGACAGGGAACTCGGTTGCATACCAGGGGCTGTATGGATGTAACACGCATGAGCCCCACACACATGAGCTTGCAGACTGAGTGGGCAGTGCAGGAAAATGCGTTTCATTTCTGGGTGCAATGAACTGATGGACTTGAAGTTGCATAGAAAGCTGATGGCAGCAGTTGGAGTCAAATCCTCTTGGTGGTGCATGTAGGAACCAGACCCTGTGCCTGGGTTTCTCTGAGGAGCAGTGATTCCTCCTCTAGTTTTCTTTCAACTATGCCAGTTGAAGAGATAAAAAAGCGCCTCTCCAGCTCACTGGTGTGTCTTAATGTAGGCTATTGAAGGCTGATTAAAGCTATTGTTTAATTAAGGAGGACTTAGCTCCTCCAGTCACAAATCACAATTAAAAGATCGTTTGAAGTAATTCTGCAATACTTTTTTTTCTTTTTTCACCTCTCTCCTTTAACGTAAAGAAATTTCCTAGCACTGTACGTGCTCCAGCACCAAGGTTTTGAACACTATTACAGGACCGCAAACCTGCTGGCGAATTTGGCCACTGCCAAAGGCATCTGAACATTAAAAAGCCTTGCAAGAGGGGTGGGAGGGAGTTCATTCTCAGGATACGCTGATTTGGAAAGGGAATCCAAACAAAGAGGCTTTTCAGCAGAGGCTGAGGCTTGGCTTCTCTCAAGGGCAGTTTGGGCTTGGGGAAGCATCCGGGAGGCAGCGAACAGAGCAGGAGTACATGAGCTGGATGCTGCGTGGTGTAAGGTTTCCCAGCACAGCGCGGTTTTGTGTTACAGGCTGGGGAACTGGCTGTAAACTCTCTTCTCTCTTTTTTTTTTTTTTTTCCTTCTCTTTTTATTTCAGTTGGAAACAAAAGAAAGGTTAAGGCTTTTATTTTTTTTTTTTTTAATAAGGGAAAAATAAAGGTTCCCATCCCATCCCCTGTGCCATCTCCCCTGTAGGTTTGGCAATGCCTCTTGCTGTTGATGCTGGAGGGGGACCCATTGGTGCCTCTGACCTGAAGAAACCCTCTGCTGTGTCCCAGGCTGACATCATGTTTTATTTTGCTCAGAAAGCATTTTATTTTGCTCAGAAATCACAGCTCAGTTGCAGGCCCACAGAGGGCATTCTGGCAGGAGCCTGGGGTGCTGGGGGGATAGGTGCCTCCTAAAGAAGGGCCTGGCTTAGATAAGGAGAGGTGAGGAAGATGTTTTTTACAATGATGGTGGTAAAACCCTGGCCCAGGTTGCCCAGAGGGGTGGTGGATGAACCATCCCTGGAGACATCCCAGTCCAGGCTGGACGGGGCTCTGAACAACCTGATCTGGGTGAAGATGTCCCTGCTCATGGCAGGGGTTGGACCGGGTGAGCTTGGAAGGTCCATTCCAACCCAAACTATTCTATGATTCTGTGAAATGAGATGGATGCTGGAGCATCTTCCTCACAACAGGAGGGCTCCAAAGCATGGTGTGCATCCACTGGGTCCCCTGTTCCCACAGCAGCCCTGTCCTTTGTGGTGGCACCCCTGAGTGCCACCATGCTCTTGAGAAGTTCCAGGAAGAGCTGAGCAGGGAGGAGGTGCTACCAACCATCCCAACCAACCAGTTGGGTTTTTTAATAGGCACCAGATGGTTTTAATAGAGGAAAGCTGAACTTCTTATGACCCTTCCCCACAGACGTTATTTGTTGTTTTGTAATTGTGGCCAGGACAAAACCATGTCCCAGAACCTGCAGTGAGTGTGAGAGCTTGGTGCCTGGTGCCTTCTTCTCCCACCCTACCATGAGGCCACCCCTGCTGCCCCCATGCTCCTCTGCCTCCAAATTATCCGGGTAAACTGCTGGGCATGAAAGACTTGAGGCTTTCCACTGATCCTCGGTTAAAGAGATTAGCAAGAGTACAAATTGGAGAAAACCAAAACATCTAAAAGCAAAGCGCAAGGAAGCAATAAAATGTCAGGCCATGTTTTGCCTTCCAGTTGATTAAAAATTCTTCTGATAAGCAAGAAAGCTTTCATGGCTGGACAAGACCTGTATTGTGTCAAATGCAGTGAAAGGTTTATTAGAAGCATAAAGTCTTGTGAGTGTTGGGTTGTACTTGCAGCCCTTCTGGCGTCGAGTTATCCTGCAAGGACTGAAGGCATTTTCTTGCAATGGTATGGTGGCAAGAAGTGTGATAGAAAGAGGAAAATGTATGGAAGTGAGGGTATCTGGAGGGGTGAGTGGTAGACATGAGTGTCTGAGTGCCGAACAACTGTCAGAAAAAAATAACATAGAAACTGGATGTTGGGGAAGGCTGTAGGGTAAAGGTGAAGCATGAGGAGGAAAACCTATTGAGTTACTGTTAAAGAGGGCCTTTGGGTGTTATACATATATCCTTAATGCATCCAAACCCATGAGTTTTGAGTGCCTAGTTGTCCTGTGGCTGTACTCCAGTAAATCTGAAATCATACGCGTCTCATGTGCTACTTGTTTCATGGTGGGTCTCAGAACAGAAGGCCACCAAGACACTGAAGTTCAGTGGACTCACCTTCGCTTCTGGAAAGTAGAAAGTGGAAGAAGGGAATGAGGGCTGGGTCGCCTGTTTTCCATGGGAAAAACAACAGTGGTGGCAAACCAGGCTGCTTGGAGACCTGCTCCAAGTCAGTGCCAAGATGCTCTACTGGGCTCGTGGTTTTTTCTCTTTTCTTGAGAAAATGGTGCCTGCATTTCTGTTTGGGGATCAAACACAAGACAAGAATGAAAAAACAGGAAAACAAAAGGTTCGTTTCCTTGCTGTTGTGTTTGTCTTCCCAAGGTTTTAATTGCCAAGGGCTGCTTTGGGAGCCAGCTGGCTGGGAGGGGATGCAGATTGCAAGTAAGAGAAGGGCCTTCTTCTGGTTCAAGGATCCGTGCTATATTTTCCTGCAGGAAATGCAGTTTGAATATTTTTTTTTTTTTTTAATCCCAAAGGTAGAAGTAGCATTTTTAGGTACCTGATTCCTCAGTTTCTCCAGTTAATATTAAAGCTCCTGCTGTTTCTGTTTTATTACTGATGGGAGTGAGAGGGTACAAGCAGCAGGAATGGCAAGTATGGAGTGCAAATTGTACCTCAATTTTAGAGTTTTTCTCCTTGGAGCAAAAATTATGCTTAACACAAAGGGAAAATACAATAGGTGGTTCAGCTTGCAGGCTCTTGGCCCATGTACCAAGGGATGCACTTGTCCCTGCAGATGCTGTGACCGTGACAGCAGGATCAGACCCACTGGTGTGTGGCCTGGGACCAGGCTGGAGAATCCCAATTTTGCTGCCAAAGCCTCGCTTGTACATTAACTTGAAAACAGGAAAAAAGGCCAGCTTAAAAAGAAGAATATATAATAATAAAGTATGGGATATTTGGCATGCCAGTTGTATAAATTTTGACATCAGCTACCTGCGAATCATCCAGCAGCATGTTAATTGGTACCCCTTGATAGATGAGGATTTGGCATCAGGTCTGCATGTAATTACAAGCCACACACAGAAGGACACAGGCAGCTAATGAACTCCTGCCAAACTCCAACTCCGCTTCTGCGGCTTTTGATGTTTGCTGGTCTTTCAGTGTTTTGTATAGTAAGCACTGAAAGGCATCAAATCACTCCTTTGACAGCATTTAGAAAGGATTGGTTTGTTGAATAACTGAGTCCCTCCAAACTTCCATCTGAGAACTGGAGCATCTATAGGCGCCTTTCTCAAGGGAGCAGTAAATAGGCTGGAAATAGAGGACACCCCCTACGAGCTGCTGAGCTCTTGCCTCCCTGACAGGAGCCAGACAGGCTCTGGTTGCCACGATCGTCTGCAAGAAAAGAAACTATTTCCATTTAAAAAGTCCTTCAAAACAATCTCGCTGATGGTACAGGCTTTTTCCCAAGTATCAAAGGGCTTTAAAATTCAAGCTGTGCAAAGTGGGTTGCAGTGTGTTGCATTGGTGTCACAAGGGAGATGGCAGAAGGTTTTTTGGGGGGTTTCTGCCCCATTGGGAGGATGGGTTTCCGTGATGCTGGATTTGGAGGGTTGTGGTGCTTTTCTGTAGATGTTTTTTTGCTGAGATCAGGTTTGAGCCCAAACCCTTCTCCTCTTTTCATGTCTGAGGTGACAAAGGGAGTTGTGGAGATAAAAACAATTTCCATGAAAACCTGCGATTTTCAGGCAAACATACCAGGCGGGTTTCATGGTAGTACCATGGTGAAGAGGAATAATGCAACTTGGCACGAAGCTCTTCCAAAAGAGGAAAAAAAAGAAGGGGGGGGGAACAGAAGAGCCTTTGTTAAAATTAACCACAATAAATAAAAGGACTGCCATTCCCTTGAGCTTCTTTAACCTTTTTTCCCCAATTTATTCACACATTCCTTGACAGCAGAGCACAGCATTGGTACAGAGGGGCTGGAAAGGGAAATAGGGATTTATCCATTTTTGGTTGTGTCCCTTGACTCAGTGTGAATAGAGACTTGGCCGCTGCCTGTCCTGGCCCTGTTTGTACTGTTCTTTAAGGAAACTGGGCTATGAAATGTCACCTGGCTGCAAAACACGGCCATCGTGATGAGGCTGGGGCTGTGCGTGGGAAAGGGGCTGTCGTGACACTGGGTATGACAAGGTGGATGTGCCTGTTGTGGCTGTCCCCTGTGCTAGCACTGGCTCTGTACTTGCAGAAGAGGGTGGTGAAATTTTAGGTGTCGCTGAGACACTGCCACTTCTGAGATGGTGAGAAGTTTGGAACCATGCTGTTTCCCACAAAATCTCTGTTTGGCTTTCAGGGACCCAAATAATTTGTAGGGTCTCATCTAGGCACAGATGGGTCCAGGATGGGTAAGTCAGCCCATCCTTGTAAGCAGCATGGGGTGGGCACATCTGTCACCCATTCCCAAGCTGCTTTCCACCATAGTAACTCAAACTTCTGTGGACAGCATGGCCAGGGCAGCACCCCTGCCTGCCCCTGCAATGTCACAAAACTATTCTAATTAAGACCATGATATATATATTTTTTTTTTATTTTTTTTTAATATTGCCTGGGTACCAGTGCAATCTCACTTATGTATTGGCGTACATTAGGGTGCCACTTTCATGCACTAACTGCAGTCAAAATACAGAGGAGGGAGAAAAGAGATAATTTTACGCCTTTTTAACATGTTGATGAATAGACAAAGCCTGACTGAGCTCTGCTCTAGGGACCACTGAGATCAAACCCCATCGCTTGAAGGGCCTTGGGATCATTTCCACTCATGCTTACATTTTTTTGCCTTTCTTTCAGCACTGTACTGTGTATTATATCCTGGAAACTCTACCAAATCTCGACTACTGAGGGGGAAAAGTTTCATTTCCAGTTAATCAAGGGAGTTGTGTAATACCATTTTCTCCTGGGGAACTTCAAGAAAAAAGAAAGGAGGAGAAGAAGCGGGGCGGGGGGGAAAAGGGGCGCATTATATTTAGCAAGTATATTAAGAGGAAATAAATTATGAAATAGAAGTGATTAGTGAACTTTTAAGGAAGAGGTCAGAAGTGCCTTTTGGACTACAAACTTTTTAAGCTTTCAGTGCTTGTATTCGGTTACAGAGTTATAACCCAGCCTTATTTGTGCAGGTGGCTGCTGCTTCAAATCCGAAGAAGGATTTTGCATTTACAATAGGTACATTGACAGAACTGGGTCAGAAAGCTACTTGCGGTAGGCATCAGTGCTGGGGACACCAGCTCTGCCGCCTCCTGCACGGGGGCAGTTGCTCCCAAAAACGTGCTTAGTTACAGCTGCCGTGCCTGGCTGGGATGCTCTGAGAAGGGGAGAGGAAGCTTGGCATTTCAGCAGATTGCTTTTTATTTTTTTTTTAAGGGACTTGATGTTGACCGGGTGAACTGGCTTTATTTTTGTTTCAAAACCTTTGTGGCTTTTTTTTTTTTTTTTTTTTTTTTTTTTTAATAGAAGAGAGAATTTTGTTGACTACTTTGTTGACTACATTGAAGGGGCTGCAGTTTTTTATTTCTACTCGCTCTTGTTAGGGTTCAGCATGGCTGTGCAAAGAGAAGAACCAGAGCTTATATGTCATGGTGTTTGGGTGCAGTAAGCTCAAATATGGAGTTTCTGCTGCTTGTTTTATATATTAAAGCAACAACAACAGCCCACAAAACTTTCCTCTTGAATAGAGACTGATGGAGTGGAGCAGATCTGTTATTATGCAGGGAAATATTAGGGTTCCTGCAGCCAGTGTTTGTCAGTGAGAAGATGTGGATGAAGGGTGAAGGGCAGGAGCAGCTCTATTCACCCTTTCATTGATTTGGAAGAAAACTCCCAAATTTCCCACAAAGTACTGGGGTGCCGTGCCCCTTTCCTGCAGCACGAACGTTGCCGGGGCCGGGCGGTGGTCCCAGCCCTTCCTCGAAGGCTGAGCCCGGAGGAGCTGTGGCGATGCAGGGCTTGTTCCAAACCCACTGACCAGCACAGCAAACTGTGTTCACTTCATTTGTAATTGAAAACATGATAGTCGCTGCAGTGTATTTTTCATATGATCCATTTGCCCTCAGTATTGTGAAGTTCACAGATACACTTTTAATTTTACTTTTTTTTCCTCCCTCTATTCAAGCTGTGTCAACCTAGGTTGGACTTGTCATATCTGCGAGACCTTCCAAAACACTTGGGTGTATAGAGGTGCCTCAAAAGATGCCTATGCATTAGGATTTTCATGGCATATACCATTTTATTCCTTGCTGTAGACAATGTGAAATGATGGCTTTGTTTCCATTATGTTTGACTGGAGCTGGCTCTGGATTCCTGTTGATAATGTCTTTTATATTCATCCTCTCTCTCCAACTATTGCTGGTTGGCCAGTGTGGCTTAAATCTGTTTTACTCCTACAAATGCAGAATTTTATCTGTGTCTGGGTATTGTGTCTTGGATAAGACCTTTTGTTCTTATTAATGCATTTTTTTAGGTATTATAAATATATGTGCACTTTAATATCAAGCTCTTTTAATACACTCTCTTGATAGGAAGGACACCAGATAGATTGACACAAGTAGGCGCAAAGGTTAGCGTGAGATATATGGGGGAACCCATAGCAAGTAGAAAATGAACTAAGATATTGGGGTTTTTTGTGGAAATCAACCCATAGTGTCCTAGGACTTTTCCAAACAGATCAAATCAGAGAAATGCAATATATGCTGATCCTTGTTTATAGGTTCTTTAGCACTCTAAAGCAGGTACCTGTTCCACAGTAAAGTCTAGGGTTTGTTTGTGTGTTTAGAGAATTGCCTATCCTTATGCGTCTCTGTAGCTGAGAGTAGTGGAACTGTAATAGGGTTGAATGGGAATCTGTTTTGCAAACACAGATATTAGATCTGTTTCCAAAATACAGGCAGATGCACAGAGCAGTCTTCTGGACTGTTAGAACTGAGGTGAAGAACAATTAAGACTGAGCAGGTAATAAAACAGAGACTTGATGATACTCTGTATTTCTGATGTTAACCTAGTTGACTCTTGCAAATATATGGATATCAAGATTCAATCAAAAAACATTGGGAAAGGAGGCACATCACTGATGCTTTCAAGACCTTTGAAAATCCCAGCATAATTGCCCAATTCAGCCTGCAGTAGGACCCTTCTTTTATCTACTGCTGGGCTGTGGATCACGTCCCTTGAGATAATTTTTTTTTTTTGGCTGACCAAGCCCCTATCCCTCCTTCCCCCACCTATTTTGTTGGTGCTGGTGCAGAATCAGACCCTATTGTGATTTTAAGCATATGCCTGATATGATGGAGATGTGGAAATACTTCTATTCTTCATGTTATTAAATTTTATCTGTGTGTGTATACATCTATATGATGTCAACTGGCTTCAAGAGTTGTGCACTATTGCAGCAGCTGCCAAAGCTCGTATGCAGTACTACAGTTCTTCTCTAAAAGCTGGGAAGCCCACTTTTAAAGCCCCAATAAAAGCCTACTGAAGGCTAATCTGTTTTTTATGCATTTTAAAATATGTACAAATGTTGTAAACCAAGTAAAGTTTATATGTGCCCAAGATCAGCCACTAAGTACTTCAAATAGAAAGCCCGTCACTTGTAGGTAACCAAATATTTACAGAATGTGTCTTGAATAAGGAATTAGGTGCCTCAGCCCTGCCAAATTATTTAATGATCTTTTTCACTTAGTAAGATAGACGTCTAATCTACCGAAACCTTAAAAACACGCCCAGGGCCTGGACACTGGCAGCCAAACACATCACAGAGTGCTTGTTAGAAATTACCATTGCTTTGTTGAGATAGCCAGCAACATCCCACTGACCTGCAGGGTTGAAAGAAGAAATATTTAGTGGGGAAAAAAAAAAGACTGAGATGGTGTTAAATTTGGTGCAAAGGTGAAGGTTGAGCAGGGAAGATGAAAGCTGCATGGTTGGGTCACTGCAGAAACGCCTCTTCCCCTCCCGCTCCCTTGGTTTTTCGGATGGGTGGCCGAGGAAAGCTTATCCCCTTTTGATTGTTGTTTTCTTTTTTCTCCATTAAATCTGCACAAGCGTTAACTTTTCAAAGACTCTGAGATTCAAAGTGCTATACCCAACACAGAGCCCTTTTTATTTCTGCCTTTGATTTTGTGCACATTTCAAGCTAGCCAGAGAGTACATGGGGTTTTTGCAAGGCTGTTGGTTTTTTTTTTTTTTTTTTTTAGGCTTAGTGATGGGGTTTTAGCTTTCATACTGCCAGCCTTCCCAAGATTATTGCCTATTAATTGCCTCTTAATAAAGGTGCTGACCAAGGAATGTTTTTTCCTTGGTGCTAGATTTCCAAACTTGGATTTGCTTTATTAAATAGAAAGACAAATAAATTTAAACCTTGCCCTGAGATAGCTTAGCATAGGACACCAGCGGTTACAGGTCACCAAGTCACTTGGACTTCCTCTCAACAAAAGCAGCATCGTTTTTCAATGTCCAGCCCCATGGCATCCCGTGGTGTCTCTCACAATTCGTTAGTGTCCACACCTGCTCTGTGTTGCCTGGAGTGGGGCTGAGCCTGTTTATATGGAGCAGGATCAGTCCCCAAGAGATTTCTATTATGACCATGCTTTGGAGCCCTGTTTGATCTCCTGCAGCATAGTGTAGATAAAAGCATGTGGTTGGGTTTTCCTTGTTCTGTTATTAAAGCAAAAAAATCCCCTTTATGTAAGGGAAAAAACACCACTTCCCTTCACCTTGTGAAGGATGTTACGATTCAGAAGATAATCTCATCTCCTTTTACCTTTTTGTGCATCAGAATAAGTAAATTCCTTTTGTTCTGTGCTTTGGTTTCCTGTGTCTGTGAAATGAGGATAACAGTGATTCTCTGGTTACACATGGATGCCCCAGGGTTGCCTCCGTGCCTTAGGGTATGGTCCATAGGCTGATGTGTCATTTCTCATCATGGAGACATCGGTATTAAGGAGGAAGACATGAGGCCCTTCTACAGCATTACTAAAGATTTTGCAGTAGGTCTGTACATGTAGGTGCGTTGTAGCCACAGCCAAATAGGACCATTTTTGGAGAAGTGTGACCGTCCCAAAATCAGTGTAATTTTTTTACCTACTGCGTATGTCTATTGCTAACTTCAGTGCAAGTTACCATTTGTTACCATTTTCTGGTATGTACCTCTTGTATCCTCAGTAGTTTTGTAATGTGGGTAGGGAAGTGGTGGAGGTTGAAAACCTTACAGGGAGTTCAGCTGTTGAATTTGTTGATGCAAATCACTGCAGCAGGGATGCGTAATCTGAATTTCCTATTGAAAGACTGAACCAGAGAGGCAGACAGGGTCAGAAAAAGTGAGGAGGCCACATGCACCATCTTCATGGTACAACCCTACGCTGCTTTCCAAGGGTATGTGTGGGCTGTAGCCTCTCTTCTGGATACCTTTGCCTTTGGCAGATCTTCTAGTGTGAATAATGTCTCTGTGGTGTTTTGCTGAGGGATTCCAAAGGCATCTCTCTCTGTGTTTAATTTTCTGTTTTCCAGACTTCCCTCTGTAGTGTTTATTCTGCAAAACCCTTTCTCTGGCTGTCTTTTGGCACTGCTAGAAGCTCCTCTGAGCTGGAAACCTCTTGCCAAAAAAAATGTGGGTGATGACCCACATTTCCAGGCACTTAGACAACCCGTCCTCCAAGAAATAACCTCATGGAAGAAGAACCTTCTTGAGCCCAATTTACAATTTGAAATGGGCTAGGGTCTTTCTTCCTTGGGTTGAAAGAGCAGCCGCTCACCCAGCCCTTGAAATCAAGGGCGTGTTATGTCTTGTAAGTAATATCCATTCAGCTATGGAGAGTATGTTTATGTTTCTCATGTTAAAAAGAAAAAAGGAAAAAAAAAGGAAAGGGGGGAAAAAAAATGGGAATCTGAGGTTACTGTTTTGCTGGAAAAATGTCAAGACTTGATTGGCAATATCCCACTAAACCACAAGTTCATAGGAGAGAAAACAAAACCATTGCATTTTCGAAACTATGCCTATGCGCATTTTAAGAAAATGTATACCGTGTAGGTCAGTTATGCTCTTATTATAGCTGTGGCAAGTGTACATGTAATTGAAATGCGGAAATACTACCCCATGCTGTTCAATGAATGAAGGGAAAAAAAAATCTTTATTATTCCTGGGTTCACATAATATATAGGAACACTATTGTCCTTTTTTTTTTTTTTGTTTAAAGCCAGTTTTAGATTTCAGATGTATTTTATTGTCTGTGGGAACATGTGTTTTACAGACCTGTCATGTGAAAGCTATTAACAAAAGGAACTGGAGAAATAACAATAAGCCACGTAACTGTGGCATGTCTACTCCCTGAGTTCAACTGTTACACTGCTGCTTCAAGTGCATGTGAAATTGGACCATACCAAGCAACATTAGCTCTTCTCCTGCAATTTTTCATTGGGAAACTAAAGATTTTTTAAGTGGCCTATTAATATTGGATTGCCGGCATCAGAGGCAGGTTTTGGGGCCAAGCTGGCTAGGCATCAAAACGGTTAAATAATGGAATGAAGATCAACTGGATTCACATGACATGTCCGATTTTTATTTACCAAATTGGAGCTGGGCAGGCAGTTCTGAAGCCTTTCCTCATCAGTTCAGATGTGTGGTGGAAACTGTGCTGCTCTGCCAAGCGCCATGGGGCCCAGTGCTTGTGATTAACCCATTTCCAGAGATTTAGAGAGGATCTGAAAGGGATCCTGAGCGGTGGCCCCGGCTGCTCTTGGGTACTTGAGAGGCTTCGGGTCTGTACATGGTTGTACCTGCTCGCATGGAACAGATGATGGGGACTTTCCCTTTCCTTAAGACTAACAAAACCCCCTAATAATCCCAGATTAGGCAAGCCTATTAACATGTAGGAAAAGGAGCCAAGTGCAATACAGAAAGTGATTCCCATGGAGATGGGGAACAGTATTTGGGCGACACTTTTTAACTCTCTGGATGGTACCTTTGCTAATCATATCTAGCAGATCATGATCACTAACAATGTACTGTGGCCAAATTTTGCTGAAACCCAACAGCACTTCATTTTATTTATTTATATTTTAGAAGGAAAAACTCTCTGATGTCTTAGACATCTCGGTTTAAACAAACCCACAGATACATAAGCAAGTTAGTGGTTGACAAATATTCCCTAGTGCTTTCTGTAGGATCTGGGTGTGAGACCTGTTGTCTTGGCCCAAGGACAGTTTGAATCGCTGTGTGTTTGTTTTCCCCTTACCTGGGTTTCGCTCTGCAAGTGGGAGGACGGTTTCCTGTACCTTGTGGTTTGTGATATACTCCCAATACAGGTTTCAGGGATTTTGAGGCGTGTTTTGGTAGGGATGTACTACTTCTCTCCATGATGGCCTTGACAGCAATGATGGAAGGGGAAACTGAGGCGAAGGGAAGGAGGGTGCCATGCCCCAAGGTAACATCAGGGCTGGGAAATACCCCATGGTTCTCCTTCCAGGTCTGAGGTAATGCTGTATTTCTCTGAAATACTTAAAAGAATATGGAGTTGCGTGCAGCAATTTTGAGGTATCCCCTTCATAATGTGTCCCCTAACTCATCATCCCCTGTTTTTGTACTCTATGCCTGGTGCAAAGGTCCAGCCGAGCTGTGCAGATGCAGGTTCTGCACAGGGGATTCACAAACAGCTTTTAAAATGGATTTCATCTGTTTTTAACATGACTGAAGGTGAACTGGCTCTGATGGGAGTTCAGCAGCTCTTGTGGACAGGCTGGCTGGGTCTGTGCTCAGGTTCCCCTTGCACAGATGGGTCAAGGATGGGTGTCCCAGAAGCTGCTTAAAGCATGTAGACTTATGGCATTAGTAGGCACAAACATACATATACTCTGCAAATACAGAGAGGAGGGAGCCGAAGAAGGTTTCAGAGGCCTAAAAGTAATGGGGATGGAGCAGGTAGGAGAAGCGGTGCTGACACTGGATACTCCAGTATTTGTTTGCACAGCTCTGGGCTGCCTTGCTGCGAGGTGCTCAGCAGAGCATCAGGCCCTCTCTGGAGAAAAGTGCCAGATTCATTTTCATGGCTTTTAGCAGAGGGATTGCTTTAGGGGTCCATTCCTGTAAGTTAATACCTGCAGTGCACGAGGCTTAACTGAAACCAGGCAGTGCAGACATCTGATAACCATAACAGAGGAGATGCTTTTTCTCCACAAGAGCAACTTGGAAAAACAAATCCCAATGCCATTCCCTTTGGAACAATAGCAATATGAAAAGAAAAGCATCAGGAATGGTGCTGCATGATTTGCAAGGGGTTTTCTGGTTGTTTTTGTTTGTTTGTTTGTTTTTTTGTGAGTTGCTTGTCTTTGCCTGTATTGCTGATGGGTTTGGTTATTGTCTCCCCTTTTTTCCAGCCGGGTTGCCGTTCCTCATCATTGAAACGAGCACAATCCAGCCCTACCAGCGGGGCTTCTACTGTGATGACGACAGCATCAGGTACCCGCTGAAGACGATGGAGACAATCAACGACGCAGTGCTGTGTGCTGCGGGCATCCTCATTGCCATCCTCGCTGTAAGTACCCACCTCCAAAACCTCCTCTCCTGTCCCTTGGGCATCCTCCAAGGCTTTTTGTCACCTCTTCAGCTGATGGCACCAGTGGCCTGTCAGTGTTGGGGGTTTAACAGCATCTTGCTGGTGTGTCCATACTGTCTACAATTATCTGACTTCCTGACGAGCATGGAGCAATAGACATTTGCAAATGAAAGCTTGTAACGGGAGGAATGAGATTCCTCTTGAAGCTCATAAACATCCCCAAAGCTGTTTGGGCAAGTCTGTGAGATCCACAAGAGTTTTTTCACTCTCCGGTAGAAGTTCAGAGTAAAAGCAAAAAGACTTGAGTGTCAGTAAGGACTTGTGCCTATTCAAATAACTCTTGGTATTTGCCTATTTTTAAGGTTAAGAAAAAAAACCCCAACATCTTTTCAGCTAACTAGTGCCTGGAACAGTTTCACAGGTTAGTATTAGAGTTTTAAGAGATTGTATATTACAGCCGTATTAAAAAGACAATTAAGACCTTCCAGGTGGAGCATATTCCTTGTGTCCTTGCTATAAAAAGTAGTTAATGCACCACCTTCCAGATGCCTCCTCATTTCTCTTTTCCTACCAGGTTTCCTAGAGCTGTGCTAGGAAACAATTGCATGGTGAGAGCTTTATATGTCAGCCAAAAAGCTGAATTCAGCCCAGGGAGCCGAGCTTCCTTACCCCACCACGTAACTGGTGCTGGGGCAGAAGGCAAGAGCTTCTCCTGGCTGTTGGTTAAACGCTTCCAGCTGAAAATTAAATTTCCCTATGAAAAGTAGCTATGTTTTCTTTCTCACCTGCTGCCAGCACAGCTCAGGTGCTTTCCCAGAAATGTCCTTCTCTTGGTCCTTCAGCTGGAAAGGAATGGAGATGGTCAAGAGCGCTTCTTTTCCCCTCTTGGCCTTCATCTTTCCTCAAAGGACCAATGTCACGGGTAATCGGTATTTTAGCATGGCATGGTGCCTGCTTTGGTAATACCTCATCCCCAGCCTTGCTGCTTTGTGGTGTGAATATCTCCATCATTTCCTGACCACATATAGTTGCTGAGCAAAGCAGGTCCCCAAAACTGACTTGTTCCTACACCCCCTCCCTCCTTAAAAGGTGCCAGACCCCCAGTTCTATAAACACAGCAGAATTTTACCCTGCAGGTGAATTACCTCCAAGTGTGGAAAAGCCATAAAAATGAAATGGAAAAGCCTCTCGTTTTCGCGTTACTGCCTGAGCTATCAGCACGCTGGCTCCATGTGGAGTGTGCTGCTGATCAGTAACGAGGCAGTGGCAAATACAGGAGTTGGAACAGAAACTGGAAACATAATCAGTTGCCTATGTGATCTGTCAACTTTCTACCACGAAATAGCAGGTCAATTAAAAGAGAAAGAAAATCCCCAAAGAATTAGTTGTTTCTGCTCTTGCTTCGCTGTGCCCACAACAAATATAACTTAATAAGGTAAATTCAAAAGCTCACTTATTTGCTGTTGAGTGATGCAAATGGCTAACGAGGAATTGAAGCAACAGATTTCTTTGCTATGGCAGCATGCATGGAAAATTCAAGTCAGCCTGACCTCTTTTTTCAGATGTAACCCAGATACCAGCATTACTGTAGCATAATAGAAATTCCTTCCAAATCCACAAAGCACTGACTCCGCTCCTCTTGTTCACAACGTTTGCCTTCAGAAGGCAGGACGGTGGTTATGAGGACTTCTAGGGACCCGGCCTTTTGGATGGCGCAGCCAAAATTTCACGCCCTTGCTTTACATGGTGTCACGGGCAGCCTAGCCTGGGGTAAAAGGTCCAGGTCATGTTTTAAATGGCTTGAGGACACCCACGGTGCTTGCTAAGTAAACGGTGGAGGCAAAGACCTTTGCTTCAATCAGGATGCGGGTGGATATGCATTTGGTTTTAATACCTACATATTTACTGACTTCAGGCAAATTTCCATGCAGATGACCCTGGAGATTCTCATTCCCCTGGGCTGTGTGCTCTCGCACCTCTCCTGACTGCTCTTCTTGCTGGAAGATGGTTATTTTGATCATCTTGAGCACAGAAGCATGTTGATGGTCCCTGGGATGGCCAGGGGAAGGTGGCGTTTTCCCCATCCTGAGCCTCATATGGGTACCGCTGCTGAGCCACCCTGCATTCCTACACCTGATGGGTCTTGAAAGCCTATAAAAATACCTAAGAAAATTAATTTCCTAGATGATCTATGTCACACAGACAGACTAGCTGATTGTTTTACAGTTGAAGGTGATGTGCTTCAGTGTGATTAGTCACAGAGAATGTTACACCAGAGACATAAATGATTAGAAAAGCTCTAAAATTAATTACAGGCTAATTGAGTTGCTGGTGATGCCTGATAATAACAATAAAGTGGGTACGACAACCCAAAGTCTGGCAAAAGCATTCCTAGGCACAAAAGTGTGGTATTGGCTCCTCTCTAGTGATCATCTTTCTTAAATGTGTGTGACAGTCCCCCAAGGGCTGTGCCTGTCACATAGGCATGGCATATGTCCCAAGCGGGTGGCTTGCCCAGAAGCACAAGGCACAAGAAGAGCTTAGTATCTCTAAGACTTTTTTTTTATCTCCCTTCAGTTCATGCACATCTGTGCTGCATTAGTTTTTCACCATCCTGCTGTATCTGGGATGGCACTGCCAAAAAATCCAAGTTTACCCAATTTTTACCTTCTCATTAAGATCTGAGCCGTGGCTGTAACTAAGCAGGGAGGGTTCAAGGCTGCCCAGCAGCGTGTTAGCAAGGGAATGAAGTCTCCAATTTACAATCTGCTACATGTATGCAATTACCCAGACCACCAAAGGTGAGAGAAAAATATTAATCCCCAGACTTTTGTCGGTCCCTGTTTAAAAAATGGTCACACGCCTTTCCCAGGGCAAGAGTCTCAGGTTAACATGGCTCCATTTGTGAGTTTGGAGTAATGGCACATCTACCAGTATCAGATGTCACGCTTAAGTTGCCTTGTCCCCCCTCTGCAAAAGCCATGAGTTTTGAGCCTTGTGGCTCCTGTTGTGAATTCAGGCTTTTGGGAGGCTGCAGGTGGTGGTCATGCCCCTGTGCAGGAGCATCCGTGTCCATTCAGGATGCTCTGGAGTTGCCTCCTGGCAGAGGAGCAGGAGGCACTCCAACCTCCCTTGGCGGTTCTCATGCCAGTAGATGTCCTGGCTGCCAGCTTGTGCTGGAAGGTGGTCCAAAATGGAGATAAACCATGGTCTTTGGAGTCTCAGAGGATTAAAATTATGCTGGAGCTAGTTAGCTGCAGCTTCCCAGACAACTCCTGGTCACGACCGAAAGTAAATCTCAGTGGCGACATGTAAACCCTGAATGATGGTGCAGCCACCCAAATATTTCTGTTCATGGTAGCAAAGCGCTCTAGCTTGGCCTTTATTTTTTATTATTATAGTTGTATCTCTCTTTGATAAAACCTGCTTAGCTGCCATTTCAGCTGCCCTAGGTCAACTTTTGTTTTTTCAAGCTACAGTACGAGTGAGTTCAAACAATGATACAGCTTCATCTCCTCTTAGTCTAATTGCCATACTTTCCAGTTTATTACTTTCCAAAGGTTGTGCCAAGCTTTTAAAAAAGGTAGGCAGGGGAGCCTTGTCTCCTGCATGCCACTGGCAGGCTGCCACTTTGGAGGAATATTGCTGGCTGCTCCAGAAAGGAATTAACATGAAGGCATTTTTCCTGACAGTTAATTTTACATATCACAGTCCTTGTGACTGGAGAGGGGCAAGGCTGAGGGGGTGGCTGAAAAAAAAACAACCACCAAACCTGCCTCAATTTATTACTCAGGTATGAAAACATTTAAAGTAATGAATAAAATCCTAAAGCTGTAAATCTGGAGCTCAAAAACTAGGTGTGTAATGTGGCAGAGAACAATTTAAGCCTTTGCCTCTTTGGGAGCGGTGAGACATTTGGACTTGATTTCACAGTCTGATTTTCATTAACCCACCTTTTAAGCATCAGGATAAAGAGAAGTAAGATCCTCTGCTCCTGGGCTGTGATTTATGGTGATATTGTCAAACAGCAGCACCCCTGTCACGAGAAATACATGATTTGTTGCCATGCAATGGCAATACCCATTGATATGCCCAGAAATAGTTGGCATTTATGGAGAATTTGAGCAGCTTGAATTTGGTCTATTGGTGGCTCATTTTGGGCCAGAATCTGAAAAGGTTGGGGCTTTCTAAGTCTTCCTCTGTTGTGCTTGTGGTTTTCAGAGGGGAAGATAAGCAGGTTGTTCATTTGTTTTCCTCCAAAATCAGTTTGATATGGGGGTAGTGGATCTGGCCTCCCCCTCCCAAATGCACGCTCATTCTTTATCCATTTTATGTTATTTTTTTTCCACTATGCTCGTATAGATGTGGGGCACTATTTCACTTCTGTAAAGATATGCCAATGTACTAAACCAAAAATGTAGTGTGTTTTGTTTGTTTTGTTTTGTTTTTTTCTTTCTTGTTTATGGAATTTTTCCATTAAAAAATTTGAGCATTGTGATCTCTTCTTGAGAGGGAAGAGGAGGAGGATGGAGAGACGCTGGGCTATGTGCTCTCCTTCCTTGCTGTGGAAGCAGATTTTCGTTTCGAGATGCTCAGGGGATGAAGAGCTGTCTTGGCTCCACGTTTGCCGCTCATCACTGGTCTCGCACAGCATCTTTCCTGCTCTCTAACCTCTCTGTTGTTTTCCCCCACAGATTATAACGGGAGAGCTCTACCGCATCCACTACCTGAAGGAGAAGTCACGCTCCTTTATCCAGAACCCCTACGTGGCAGCACTCTACAAGCAGGTGGGCTGCTTTGTTTTTGGCTGTGCCATCAGCCAGTCCTTCACAGACATTGCCAAAGTGTCCGTCGGGCGCTTGCGGCCGCATTTCCTGGAAGTTTGCGATTTGGATTTCTCCACGATCAACTGCGCTAAGGGAGTTTACATCCAAAACTACACCTGCAGGGGAAGCGACAGCAAAGTCCAGGAAGCCAGGTGAGATCCTGTGGTGTCAAAGTGATGGGTTGCTGCCACCAAAATGGTGTCTCGCGCTAAATATGTCTTGGGGTTTCTCTACCAGCAATAGATGACTCAAATGCTGCTTTCTCTGCAAAGGCCGTAACTCTGTCTGCCAGCACTGGGTAGTTTCCCTCGGGAATTGTGGGATGTGGCTGAATAATATTTCTTTTCCTTTCTCTTTACTCCTACACTATTGTTTTCCTGAGTGGTTACTCAATGTGGGAATTCACCCCAAAGCTGAGCTCATGGTGAGCAGCTCAAGCTGTCCCATGCATTGGAGAAGGGAGCTTCTCATACAAGGAGAGTCCACACAGTCACCTCCCCTTCAAGCTCTATCAAATCCATCAGATGCCCAGTTTTGACATTTCCAGGGGTGCTTTTCACATGCTGCAATTCAGCTTCCAGAGAAATTGCTCGCTTCTTACTTCTTTACAGTTTCCTGGTTGTTTGAGGCGAGACGATGAGTTATTGGGCTATCCTGGAAATAACTGCTGTCCCACGAGTAGACCAGGAAGGGACGAACAATGCGAGCATCCTGTCCATCCGTTTGCTTTCTGCCTTGCGAGCAGGCGGGGTGAATAACGGGCATTTTATAAACCAAAGGATTGGGGGTTGTAGGTCCCTCTGCTTTGGCACTGTCTCGCCAGCACCAGGCAAGTCACCATAATACATGTAAAATTATAATGCTGCGTAAGAAGATTATAGCGGCTGGTTCTTAGCACCTGCTTTGTTTTTCAGGAAATCCTTCTTCTCCGGGCACGCATCCTTCTCCCTCTACACCATGCTGTATTTGGTGGTAAGTGACCTCAGCTTTGCTTGAGACTGATCTGTCCCCTGTCCCCCTTTCCCAAGGTGCTCACCCGTGTTCAGTAGCAATAATGGCACAATGAGTGTTGGAGATGCGTTTTGGTTGAAAAAATGAGCCTGAACAGGCTGGTGGTGGAAAGATCCACTCTCAGACCTTGTGGTGCTATTTGGTGTGGAGGCTCCAGGAGTGACAGCTAGCTGTGCAGCTCGGGGATATAGCCAAGGCTGCAATTAAATCCAAATCCTACTAAATCTGTGGATGACCTTTGCAATTTTGCTCCCCCCAAGTTGGGTGGGTTTGGGGCAAGACAAAATTGATAGAGAGGGAACATGCACCATCACAGCTCTGCCAGAGGGTGAAGGCAGTTCCCAAATGTGCCAGTGGAGCAGGTGGAGCAGCCTCTGCCCACTGGGATCCGGAGCGGAGGGCTGGGACTTGTTTTTCTTTGTCAGTGAGAAATGGCTCTGCCCTTCCTGTGCCGGGGCTGGGGCCGGGGCGGCTGCCAAGGTGCTTCCTGCTAGGGGTGCTGGACCCGCACGCAGCTTTTTGGAGGATCTGGATAGTGATTTGTGTTTGGGAGGGCGTATTTATTTAAATTTTTTTTGAAAATCAGGAAAAAATGTTTTGGATCCCTTTCAAGATCTGTGCATCTCCTGTAAGCTCAGACTAGCACGCAAAGAAAGCATGGCACCGATAAAAACATTAAACATGAATTTTTATCTATGAGCAGTGCTCACCCCATCCCTTTGCCCTCTGAGAAGATAAGTTGCTGCTGCTCCCTCCTGCTTTTTCAGCCCTGGATCCCCCTTCCCTGTGAGCAATTTCTGTAATTTAATTACTAAGCTGTCCAGGCTGTTGGGAGCGGCATATTAAATTCTTATTTTTCCCCCTAATCTTGTTCTTGGAAAACTTTTGAATTTCTTTGGTAAACAGTTTGGCTGTTTTCTCCCAGCCACGTTACAATGCAAAACCATCCTGGGTGATGCCTTGCAGGAGGCTCAGCCCTCCGCTGCTGCATTGTGAAACTTTCCAAGTTCAGTTTGCCATTGCTTACACCAGCATTTATTTATTTCCAAGGAGATCTGCAGGCAGTCAGATAAGTCAGCCTCAAGATGCTTTTGAGCCTGGCATCTGGAAAGAGCAAGGACTGCCAGTCCTTATCAAGTTGGTAGTGGTTTCTCTCCAAATACTCAGCAAGATTTGGGTTGTGCTTTGAGGTATTTTTTCAAGAGATGCTGCTCTGGGGCCTTTTTGGAAGCCAAACCCAATACTTTACCTTCTGCACAGAATCATGCTCCGCAGCATCTTTCAGGGCAGGGGACAAACCTGGGGGCTAAGCCAGCGCTCACTCCCTGCCTGCATTTCCACCCATCTCACTTTCGTGGTGGCTGCCCAAAGTCACCGGGGCTTGACCCTGTTTCTGCAGGGTGCTAGGCAGACCATGTTGCTTTGCCAGTTTTTTTTCCACGTTCTTCTGAAAAGCCAGTGGTTACAGAGCAAGCGAGAAGTGAAATGGCCTGTGGCAGCACAGCAGGAATGATGGTGTCTGGAGGGCCAGTGGCAAGGGGTGTACTAGCCACCCCCAAACTGCTTTGCACTAGTGCTTGCTGCCTGATTTGCTTTTTAACCTTGCAGCAGGCTTCAAAAGTGGTGTTTAGTTCCTGTGTAACACTTCAGAGCAGAAAGATGCTTCTGATCTCTCTTTGCTGCCCTTCCCCATCCCCATATGGGAGCACCTGGGCTATCAGCAGCCTCTGCCCTTCTCCCTGACTGATCCGGGACAACAGGCTGCTCCACTTATCCCTCTCCATGAAGGGTTTTTGACACCCAGCCCCTTAAGAGTGATTTTATTTAATTTTATTCCTTGTCTCAAAACTGGGATAAGGTGGGTAGAAGGCTCCATCTGACCAGCTGTTATAGTTGCTTTGTGTCTTAAAGTCAGGGGAAAAATTACACCAAGTGTTCGATCATAAATTAAAGGGAGAAAAAGGCAATCTGAGACAAGACAGTGTGATGTGGTACGTGTCAGAGGTGAGAAAACGATGATCTTAAGGGTCTTTTCCAACCCAAATGATTCTATGATTCTAACAGGTCTAGCAGCACTCTGCTCTCCATCACTCCAGCTCCCTGGCCGCTGCCAGAGTGTGAATGAGAATTCTCATAGAAAAAGGGAGGCAGAAAATCTGTCATGTTGGAGAGGCTGTTAATATACAAAAATATATTAAAAAAAAAAAAAATGCAGAGGGCTTTATTTAATGTGAAATAAACTCTGCTGTTTTGCCAAGCTCAGCGATTGAGTGAGTTTTTGGAAGCCTGGCTAGAAATGTGTCATTCATTATGCCAGCACCTGCAGGGGGTGGGTTTGATGGATTTAATCAGGGATTTATCTCAATCAAAACTGTTGTTCTCCAGTTCCTGGGAAGTGAGGGCTGTGCCACAGCAGGTTGCTGCCAGTGCTTTGGGTACTGGGACTTTGCTGAGAGCCTTTGCAGAGTTTGGGGTGTTCGTGGGGCTGCAGAGGCTTTGCTGATCAGCCACGTCCTGAGTGCATTCCCTATTGAACAATACTTCATATTTCAAGGATAAGTCACTTCCCGTCTTTCCTGGCATTCCCTGGCTTTACTCTTGGAGCCTGTTCTGAATTATAATGTTTTTAAGTTTGCCTCACCTGGTGGAGACAGATGCCAGAAAGCTTCATTCCATGTTTTTTAAAAGATACCTGAATTCCCACGCATCCCACAGGGCTTTGCCTGCACCGTGGGGCTGGATTTGCCCAGGCATTTGGTGGCCAGTGCATCATAGAACCAGAGAATAGTTTGGGTTGGAAGGGACCTTCAAAGCTCCCCCAGTGCCACCCCTGCCATGAGTAGGGACATCTTCACCCAAATCAGGTTGCTCAGAGCCCCATCCAGCCTGGCCTGGGATGTCTCCAGGGATGGGTGACCACGACTTTCCCATCACCCAGTGCAGCAGCAATGCCCTGGTGGTGTTCATCAAGGAGAAGCAGTTTGGCCCTGGACTCCTAGTAGAAAAAACATGGGTAGATGTCAAGCCCTGGAGGGCTTTTCCCTGGGGGCAAAGTCCCAGGGAGAGGCACTTGCAAAACAGTAAAATATCCTGGGATTTAGTTCTAAACATTGAGACTTCAGGGCTAAGTTTCTCGCAGCCTTCTTGTCACCAAGAATACTCAATTAACATTAGGCCTTTGTATAAAAAAATTGAAAAGGGGAAATTACACTTGGGTAATCGTCTTTGTCTTAATTTTCCTTGCTTTGTTACTCCTTGGCTAAGTGAGCCTGTAATACATATTTATAGCAAGCTGAGGAAAGAGGGGGCATGTAACAGCTTATTCCATGTAGCCCTCGGGACCTGACCCACACCTCTCGGTTTTGTTTTGCTGGACATGGGGAGTCTTTGCAGAGAGCAATGTGGGTTTTCTACTCCCCTTCATGGCATGAAGTTGCCTGAAACTGCACAGAGGATGCGGAAAAACGAAATAATTATCTCTCAGCAATGTTGGCTGATTCTGAATAAAACAGGAGTAAAATAGGGCTGTCTGCATATTTAATGTGCATTCGTGGATGAGGTTGAAGTCTGCAGATCAGAATGGGGTTTAGTGTGTTCTACTCACTTATAAGAAAAATTAGAGATGTTGATGGTTCGGTGCATAAGGGTGAGCATGAGGGTTCTCTCTGGGTTTCTTGCTGAAGGGTGGAGAAAGTCCCAGTGCCCTGGTGCTGCTGTGTGATGACGTGCCCATGTGAAGGAAACTCCATGGTGGTTGTGGACTTGGAGTCAAGTTTAGAGATGACCTAAGTAAGAGGATAAACTGGAATTACATCAGAGGTGTGAACTGCGTTTCTGAACTGACAGGGATATTCCCGCTGGGGTGGGAGGTTGCTGTACACCTAGCAAAGGCAAGGAAGAGGCAAACAACTCATCCATTTGGTGCTGGGAGGTCTTTGCCCTTCTCCTGTCATTGTCCCCTGGCCATCTTGGTGCTAAAAGCCAAATTTTGCAGTTCCCCTTCCTCCAGCTGGCTTTGCCTAGCCAAGGCAGTGCGTTACATTGGGGTGAGTTTGAGGGGTTTTGGCCCCGTACTTCTTTGAGTACCCCTCTGTTTGTGGATGGGGCTGGAGATGGAGGTGACTTCAGGTCAGGCAGTCAGAAACAAGACCAGCCATTTCCCAGAATGAAGCCTTAGCTGTGACTAAGGGACGTGGGTGATGGAATTCAGCTTTGTGGTGGGAAGAGTGTGAGCAGGATGGGGTTTCTGGGTGGCAGAAAGCCCCGGGAGGCTGGAGGTGATGCTTTTAGCCCGTGTCCTCTGCCAGCTCCTCCTAGATGGGTTTACTCAGGGGTTGCATGTGGCTGCAGGCTGTTCCCACCAGCACTGTGGAAGTCCCCTGGCAGAAGAATAGTGATATGACATCCTTCAAACCATCTGCTTTGTGGTAACTCAGCCTCTGCCAGGAGACAGTGGATGGTGGGAGCTCCAAATAACTCCTGCTCTGTGTGATCCCATTTCATTCCATCCACCCTTGCTTCTCTTGATGCTCCTCCTGACTTTAACTGCCCCATGATGGTCTGTGGTGGAAATAACCCTGGTTGTGGTCTTGCTCCTCCATCCCCTGTCAGGAAGGGCTCCATCCAGCCCACATTTCCATCCAAATCTGGCAGTCCTTAGCAGGCAGCACTTCAGATTCGCTCCCAGGTTTAAAACCAAAACCTTCTAAAGCAGGTTTTTGGATAAATTGCCTGGAACTTCCCATTCTTAGTAATAGCACTAATTCCCTCTTTAGGGAAATTCTGATCCTTTCAGCTCCCAAGCTCCCCTTTTGCTTTTTGACCTTATTTTGTAACTAGTTTTCTTTCATACTGAGGGCAGAAGCAAAGTTTGGAGCACCCCAAGGCTCTCCTCTAAAAGTACTTAGGGGTCCTCAGCACCCTGGTGTTTAAGCACAGTTTTTGGCAGTCTTCATGCTTATAATAAACCTGTGGAATATGGAAAGTGCTGTTAGTTTCCATTCATACAGAAAAGAAAAAAAAAAAAGAGGATAATAAAGAGCAATTTTCCCAAGACTTCTAATGCAGCAGTAAAAGCAGCTCAGTTGAGATCATCACACTGATACTGTGGTGTCTGACGCATCTATTCGGGTGGGCTTTACTTCTCCAAGGTGTGCAGGTGTGGGGGTAAGTTGGGTGCTGGGGACTTGGGTGGCACCCCGTATGGTGCCACATTGCCTTTGCACACCTTTTCTAGACCTAAAGTGTGTAGATTAGGCACACAGTTCAGCACTGTGCTCTGGAAGGAACGAGTCAGTATATTAACACATGTGGTTTTTAATTTCTTCAGCCCCAGAAGTATCTGCTTTATTGTGTGTTCAAATTCAAAGTTAGCTTTTTATTCCTGATTATTGATTGGTACCTTGCTTTCTCACCTATAGATGACTGATTTAGTCCAAGGTTGTGGGATGCAGTGATCTGAGGGGATGTCAAGGCTGTGCAAAAGGGACAAATGTCAGATTACCCAGCAGCAAATTTCTTAAGGGGTTTGATGTGACAGAGCCTCATGACTAAAGTCAGATGTTAGGTTTCAAGTCTTCCTGGTAGAACTAAGACTAATTTTGCTCTGCAATAACATACTGGAACCTGAATCTTGCACTGTCACCTGGTCTGGGCTGAGACTCTTGAACATGAAAATAATCCTGAGCCTAAACCATAGCAGTTGGAGCACATTTTATCTTTTCTGTGCTTCCAAAATGCTACCGTCCACAAATGCTGTTTTTTCAAGGGACATTGTCTCTACACCGGGAAGTTGCATTTAAAGATGTCAGATTCCCCAGCTCTCTGTCACCATCTTCCCTGAATACATCCAAGGAGTATCCTGCCTGCACAGTTTATTCTCAGTGGCAGATCACTGGGTGCATGAGTACCATGGCAGTGAAAATTCAGCCAGCCTAAGGACTGCAACTAAAAATGCACTTCCCTGCTAATGAACCGCATAGATATTTGCTTGCAGGATGAAGTGCCTGCTGTTAAATCACTGCAAAAGTCTGTGCGGGATGGGGTTGTGCTGAGTTCTAGCTCAGGGTGGCTGCATTTAACTTGGAGAGAAAGCAGCTCCTCATCAGTGATGGTGTATTTGGTTTTTGTTTTTTGTTTGTTTGGGTTTTGTTTTTGTTTGGTTTGTTTTTTAGATATTCCTGGGCAAAATGTGCCTCCTAAATTTGATATGTTGGCTGTTGACTCCTCTTTCTCCTGAGCATAGAAATTGTTATCACAAATTAGAGAACCAGCCCTGTGATCCTTTCACTAGGTTACATCAGTGTGGATTTGCTGTGAGGATATAGAGAGCTGTAACTCATCCTGGAGCATCGTTGTACACCAGTTTGCATGGTGTGAGGTGTGCGCCGTGGTGACGTGGCTCTGTTCCCAGACTCAGGCTGGTTTGCAGATATATTTCCCAGAGCCATAATGCACATTAGCCAGTGCTGAGCTGTTTTGGTACAGCTCTGTTCCATGTTAATTGGCTAACAATTTGGATAATTTGGAGCATCTGCTCCATTCAAATGACATGATGTTTCATTTCCTCTAGAGAGCCCTGTGTGTGTTCTTTACAAAAAGGGGTAAATATGATGTTTATGCAACAGCCAAACATACTAAATTGGCCAAAACGAAACTTCCCCCTTATCAGCTTTCCAATTAATTCTGCTTTTATAGACAAATGGTGTCATTCAGCTACCTGTGGTTTCGGGGAACCCAGCGAGAGCTTCGTTCCCTTTTACATCAAGGCAGTGTAAACTGCTCTGGGTGTGTAAAAGGGATTGTAAATGGGTATTAAACTACTTTCCAGCCCTCTGATGTTGCAGAGTCCCGCAAAGCATGCTGGGTCTAACTTCTGGTGCTTCGTTTAGGAACAGGCAGAAAATACACACCTGACTGAGCCTGTGGGCAGCTGCAGGAGCCGAGTAGAATTTTCCAGGCACTTTTACACCTTTTGAGCCATTGAGTGCCTCTCTCCTCCCCAAGCCCGAGGGTTGCTGTGGTGTCTCTCTCTTCCCACAGCCTTCCTCTCCACACTCATCCCTGGGCAGCGAGTCACCATTTTCCTGCCTTCTCCTCCTGCCCAGCTTCCCGGTTCCCACAGGAACCAGCTGTGCCCACCAGCCAAAACGGAAATGGACCCGAGATGGTCACGAGGGCGGACACAATGTCCCTTTGATGTCATGTCAGCTTCATCATTTTTGGGTCGAGCAATCCTTGGGGCTGGCTCTGGAGGTGTGGCATGCTGCAGTGATGCTTGTTTTGCCTCTGAGAAATGCTGTGGGTCCTGCGTATGACCAGTGTGGGACCTTGCTTCTGTTACGTGCTAAATAGTGATGGGGAGGAATTTCTTTATGTGGCATGATGGGATGTTGTGTGAAGGCTGAAGTGGGGCTGTGGTGTGAGCCATGATGCAGGGGGTCCCAAGTCCCTGGCTCACTGAGGAAGGGCTGTACCCATCCACCTCTGCCTACATCCCCTCCATGGGTTAAAATCCCTCCAGCTCCACTCCCCTCTGCATGATGGAGGCCACATGTTTTCAAGGAGCATTCTTCTTCTTTGACAGCTCCCCCCTCCTTGAGCCAGAGGGGTGCAGGTGCCCAACAGCCAGCCCCACAGCGTGGTTGCTGCTGTGCATGCACATTTGGGGCACAGCCTCCCCTTTGCTGCCCTCAAATTAATGCAACCTATTTGTTTTCCTCTCCTCTCCACAGTTCTATCTGCAGGCCAGATTCACGTGGAAAGGAGCCCGCCTGCTCCGTCCCCTCCTCCAGTTCACCCTCATCATGATGGCGTTTTACACCGGCCTGTCCCGCGTGTCGGACCATAAGCATCACCCCACCGACGTGCTGGCGGGCTTTGCACAGGGAGCCCTGGTGGCTTATTGTGTGGTGAGTACCCCAAAGTGCGCACGGAACAGCAGTGGGATGCTGGTGGGGGTCCTTGCGTAATAGTGTGCTCCGGGGGCTTGGTCTGGTGTCACCCCGTGTCAAAGAACGCATAAAACTCATTTGCAGGTGGAACCTGCCAGTTGCAGCCTGATAGTCGGTTCTCTGATGGGCACCCAGCAAAGGAGGGTGCACCCTCCAGTGATATCCCCTCCCCATGAGCAAATGCTGCCGCTGTGCTGGAGGAGTGAAGCAATTCCTCTAGTCCCCCACCAAACAAACTGCTAATTTGGCAAAAAATGCACGATCCAGTCCAAAGCTGTTCCCTGGGAGCGAGAGCTGGTGTCTCTGCAGTGAGGGGAGGCAGGAAGATGCCTTTGTCGGGTGGTGGGTTTTTAACGTAGCAAAAGCTCCCATGAGAAAACAGCAAACAAAACCCGTGCACGCTTGTCCGTGGCTGCCTGGCTTGTTCTCATGCAATTTACTTTCCAAAGAGTGACCTGATTGCACAGCCCCCTAACTCGAAGTGACACATGTAAATGTTTAAAGTGGGCAGGCTGGGGACACGGGGTCGGGTGGCTGCCTCACAGAGAAGCAAATGGTCGTTCTTGTGTCTGTATGAACTGAAAGCAGGGGTTTAACAGCTTACCACTTTTGTGGTGTTGTGGAGATTTTTTTTTTTTTGACTGATTTAAAAGTAAAGCAGCCCCGGAGGCAAGGAATTAAGTTTGCTAATGTTATATATTTTGCAAGGAGAGAAAATAGCTTATTTATGTTCTTTCCACTCATTGATAATATTCCAAAGCTAAGACAAAAATGGCATTGTTGGGAAGTTTTAATGAAGTATTATTAACTCTGAGCAGTAGCTTTTAGGTTTTGCCATTGCCTGATGCCAATATCCCGGGAGGGGCAAGCAATTCAAAGGGAAAACCAGAGAAGCGTGTGTACGCACAGATATGGTCCTGTAACGACTGCTCACAGCAACAGCATCACAGGTTCTGTGTCCTTCACACCAATATTTTCAGGGTGTTTCTCCAAATCCTGGAAATATTTCCCTATCCCAGCAGTCAGCCGTAGCCCTGTGCTGGCAGCCCTGTGGAACAGAGGCTCTGGGCAATGTGGGGAGCAATGAAGCAGATTGTCTCAGTCCAGGTGCCTGAATTTGTATCGTGTGAGTTTGTCAAGACACCAAATGCACATCGCCAGGCAGTTTTACAAGGGAGTATTTAATTCTCCCTGTGCCTTTCTGCTTGGGAAGTGGGATAACAGCAATATATAGGGGGAATAGGGAGCAAGTGATCTGTCCATGGATCCCAGTGGTGGTTTCAGAAAGACAATAGCTCTCCGGATGCTCGGAATGGGTGTCCGGATGCGTCCTGACCGGGATGAGTGGCAGGGCTGGCCATCCTCTCCCGTCCTGTCCCTCTGGCAGCTGGAAGCTCTGCTGGGAAGGGGAGGCTGTGGTGATGCTGGGCTGGTTTTCCTGTGTTGAGGCAGAACTGACACGGGAAGCAGCTGCTTGGAGTTTCGCAGGCAGGCGCGGGTTTGCCTGCGAGCCCGGGGCAGCCTGCGCTGCTCTGCCCAGCTGGTTGGTGGAGGGAGCTGTTGTCTCTGCAGCCTTTGCAGGCATGGCTTGGTGGCTGGGGACATCTCAGGTGGCAGCTTAGGATTTGGACAGGCTTTAAACCCAACCCTTGTCCTGTTCCATCAGCTTGTGAGGAGCCAGCAATATGTACTTGTTCTTCTAAACCTGGCTTTGCTGGTGTGAACCATTGCCTTGGAGGGGCCAGCAGATTTTCCTCCCTTTTGGGAAGTGGCAACAAGGGACAGGGGAAGAGTCGCCTTGAGACTCCCTGGAGTTTGCATCAAATGTGGTGTTTAGCAGCTTTTTGCTAAAATTACTGGTATATCAGAGCAATTACTAGTATATCCTGGGGGTCCTTGCCCAGGTCTGGTATCCAGCTCTCATGCATGGGATGCCCTGAAGAAGAGGGAGGGACCTGGAGACTCATCACCTCCAACCCACCCTGGGTGATTCCAGAAACTCCTTCCCCCAGCAAAGCCTTCATAAGTCTGTTCTGATGATAGTCAGGGCCTGTTAAAATACCATAGTTTTCAGGCTGTGATTTTTCAGTAGAAACCAGTTGTGGGTTTCATCTCCAAGGACTGCCAGAGCTTATGTTCAGGTTGTGCTGCAGCAGACATGTTTGTCCTTCAGTGCCTGAAATAACAAGCAGAAGGCATTTGTGTCAAGCGCTTACCACTGATGAAACATTCAGACTTGGATCCAGGGTGAAATACGATGACAAATTCTTAAATGCGAATAGTTTTTATGTGCGTTGTAGGCAGCCTCTATGTGTTGTGTAGTTTATATCTCATCTGATGGAGGGAGAAAAGGGGAGGCGTCCCAGGGATATCCTCCTTCTGTTGCTCTGGTTAGCTCAGATGAGTTGTTTTAACCTCTCTGTACGTGATTAAGGATTTTTTCAATATAATGAAAAGGAATGGGAATTGTTAAGTAGCAGTATAAGATATTGGCTTCCTTTGTAAAATACACACTCAGCCTTCTGCCATCAAGTTTTCTTTATGGGTGGAGAGCACCTTCTACAGGAAATGGAGCTAATCCAAGTGAAAAACTTTGCACATTTGTTAGTCCTTTTTTGTGTTAAACAGTTCAAGCATTAGGAGGATTTAACACACTGTTTTAACCCCCGAAGATCATGTTTCATGATTCCTATAAGTGTTTATATAACCTCCAGCCATGTTAAAGTGAAATACAGTTTAAGGAGAAACGAGACCTCTTACCCAGTCTCTGAATTAAACCCTGAAAAGCAGTGAGCAGCACAATAAAAGCTAAAATACTCAGGATGACAGTCTACCATAACTCATTCCTGTACAAAATAAGGACCAGGCTCGGTGTAATCCCCATATGCTTCTTGCACTCTGCAATCTCCTACCATAAATTGATTTGCCATGGCTATCTGGGTGCAGAAATTGGACATCTTTTTGATTGAATCCAGCTCTCCAAGGTGGGCAAGCGAGCAAGATGGCATCAGAAATGCGCCGAGCTGGCCAAACGGGGGTTTTACAGTTATTAACGACCCAAAAGAAAACCATTGCCAGAGCAGTTCAATGTGCTTTTACACTGTGATGCTGCAGCAAGAGGCCAGGCTCCAGCTTGTGATCCTCAGTAGGTCCAGCTGGATCCTGTTATTTAACCAAAGGTGCAAATGCTGCCCCTTGGATGCCCTGTAAACAACTTTAGCTCTGTTATACAACTAGGCGGCCAGACACCAACATGTACACGCAAAAAAGAACTGGTTTGTATGTCACCTCCTTCCCTGCTTTTCCACCTAGCAATAAAAGCCAAGCAACAACAGCTCAGCTTCCTGCATCCCCGGTTATAATTGTAGGAGTAAATTGCCACTTACAGTGGCTTCACTGTTCAGCTCAGTTCCTTATCTGCTCACGCTGATAGGAACCTGCAAAAGTTGTTTCCAAGGATGACTTGACTTGCTGCATAGGGCTTTGGGTAGCTAGAAAATGTGGAGCTGCAGAGGGGAAGAATCTGTGCTCCTTCCCTTTGTTACCCAGCCTGGATGTGCTAAACTAATATTATTCCTTTGAGCACCTGGGACTTTTTTTTTCTTTCCTGATTTATTTTGCTGCTTAAATGTTGCATCTGAGTACTGCGGGAGAAAATTCAAACATGCTGCTAATTCCTACAACCATGTGCTGCTCCTCCCTGGCTTCAGCTCAGCAAACCCACATCTTGGCCCGAATTATCGGTGTTCAAGGATGTCTGAGATGAGATGGGAAATTTGGGCTGTCAGAGGCAGTTGGCAGTAGGACCAAACCTTGGGGCTTTGGTGCCAACTAAGAAAACAACGAATCCTCACCATTTTTTGTCCCATCCAGAGGATCTGTGCTCTCTGACTCTTTTTCCCTTCTGGCATGGGGCTGAGGTTTGGCAAGGGAGAAAGTGCCACGGTCCTGGAGGGCTGATAAGCTTTGTGCCGTGGCTGCCAAGGGAGGATGTAGAAGTTTCCTTCCAGTACTTTGTTTCTTATTGTTTTGCTACCTCCTGAAATTGCCAAGTGCTGGCTTTTTCACATCCGGGAGAGGGGTTACATCACAGGATATTTAGGAAGAAGTAGTCAGGAATAGCTCCTCCTCTCCTTAGGCTTTAGGACCAGACCCTGGCTCTGTACCAGTGCCTTGGTGGGGCATAAGGAGAGCATCACTCACCGTTGACTCATTGCTGATAACTTTTCACACAGCTTTGATTTGAAACCTTTTAATTGCCTACCTGATGTCTGGCCAAATTAATTGTTTCATACCAACTCCATCCCTAAAACCACTCACCATGAGTCAGGCCAGCCCTGTGGAGAACTTTGTTATTTTACTGGAGTGTGGGCCGTGTATCTGTTTCCTGGCTTTTCAACCTGTTCAGCAGAGGTTTTGTTATGGCACTCGGTGATTACGCATTGAGAAATGGAATTGTTTTTATGCCGTGTTTTGTGAGGTCTGAGCCTTTTTCCATATTGTACAGAAAGGTGGTAGCAGGTGCTTGGGATTTCACAGCTACCAGTGTTACGGCAGGCATTCAGTAGCACAAAAAGTGCTATTTTCGAAGTTTAATGATATTTATATATTCTGTAAACCAAATTTTTGAACAAAGCATCACCCAGAGTGACTAAGTTTGCCTTTTGTGCTTATTCCTACAGGTGTTTTATGTCTCTGATCTCTTCAAGCCCAAGACAAAGGCTTGCCTGCCTCCACCGCCCATCCGGAAGGAGATCCTTTCACCTGTGGACATCATTGAGCGGAATAACCATCACAACATGGTGTAGACCTTTGAAAAATCGGATGGGTGTTGTATTTTATTTTATTTTATTTTTTTTTTCAAAAAAATGACTGCTGACAGCAACTACCTGCTGCTCTCAAATCTCATCAGACAGTAGAATGTAGGGAGAGACTTTCTTGCCCGACCAGTAAAGTCTTACTCTGTGGTCTTTTCAACTTACAACATTTGGATAAAAGGGTAGTGGTCAACCAAGTCAAAAGCGACAACGAGAAAGAAAAACACAAAAGCCAAACAAACAAAGAGAGGTGCCGGAGTTCTGGATGTGCAATTGGTTTGAGTGTTCATGTTGTAGTGAACGCCAAATTGTTCATAGCCTAATGAACACTAAGGGATTTTTGGAAAGCTGGCCATCTTAGGGTTTTTTACTATGAAGATTTCCAATGCCTGCAAGAAAAAAAAAGAAAAAAACAAACAAACAACAACAACTCACGACTAAATTGTATAGCACTATATATGAGAAACAGCACTGAGTCAAGATCTGGGATTGGTTTGTAAGAGTTGCCTTTTTTCTCTTTTTTCATACTAGTTTATTTTTGCCTCCTCTATTCCATACTGTGACTTAGTTTAGAAGAAGCTTGCCAGGTCAAAGATCTCTGAAGGGTCTCGGTTCACACTACATGCCTTTAACGAGCAGTCCTGAGACGCGCAGTGAGGCTGAATAACTCCATCCTCTGCACAGAGAAGCCACATTTCTTCCTCTCCGCTCGCTCCCCAGCGAGGGTTCGTCCTTCCTGAGCCCCCCCCTACAAATGGCCCTTCATGCAAAGAGCATCCTCCACTTCCCAGCCATCCACCCCGCCCCCCTCCAAAAGAAAAAATCACAGCAGATTTTCTGCGTGCCCACGGGAGCTGGCGGTTCACGAGTCGGTAGCAGCGGCTCTGCCGAAGACGCGTTCGCACTACGACCCTGGGGCTGTGTCCTGGGGATAATTTTTTTTATTCTGCAGTTTCGGGACGGGCTGCTGGGCGGCACGTCCCAGCCTGGGTGTCAGTTGGCTTGTGCATCCTCTCCTCCCTCCTCCTTCTCCTTCTCCTCCCTTGGGCACCGCAGTGCACACCACAGCAGGTACCAGGCCCTGTGCTCTGCTCGGTGACACTGGTGGTAAATCATTTGTGCCTACATCGAGTGTGATTTATTATTATTTTTTTTTTTTTTTGCCTGGAAACCACAGGTTCTTGGTTTGCAGCCCTTTCACAGAGCGCGTTTGCAAAGGGATCCCGCAAAGCATGCAGAACGGCCATTTGCACATCCTTCTTACAGAATCCGTCCTATCATTTCAACTATAGCAAGCTATGATTTTTTTATATATATAAATATTATATAAATAATGTATAAAACCTTAAAAATTAACTATGTAAAATATTATTTCTGAAACAATTTTAGATATACCCACTATGACTATAAACTGTGTCCTGACCTGTGTTATTTACATTTTGCTGCTTAAAAAAGCATTGAATTAATTTTTTATAGTCAACTAAAATATTGTAGTTCTGTGGTAGTAATATTTTAATGAAAATAACTACAATTAGAGACATTTGTATAAAAAAAACCATATTAAATTGTCTGTATTTTTGTAATGTTCCATTTTGTAAAGAGAAGAATATTCAAAGACTTTTGTAGAATACAAAATTGAAGTTTGTATCTGCGAAATTATTGCTGTATAGATGTGCTTTTTAAATAAAAGCTCATAACACAACTAAATATCCTGGTGTGAGTTGTATTCTGCCTTTGGGTTGACCTTCCCCTGCGAGAGAAATAGGGCCCTTGCCCGGCAGGAAGGTTGGGGGTGACCTTTTGGGATTTGATGATGCACAAGGGCATCTAGATAAAACGGACTCGATGCCACTTTTGATGGGCATCTGAGAAGGTCCCACCAGCTCTTGGTTGGGGAGGGTATGATGGGGGCACTCATGGGTTTGCATTAAACTGCTCTTGGCTATGCCCAGTCTTTGAGCAAATCTGTTTTTATTGGGGGCATCCCTTTTTCTTTAGCAATATTATAAGCTTTAAAGAAATATTATTGAAATAAAATAGAATCTTGAAGAGCCACAGCCCAGGTGCTTGGTGTGCTGGACAGCCCCTGCCTAGGAAGGCTCACAACTATGCTCTGAAACAACACCTTTTCCATGAAAAACAGACCCTTTGCAGATGAACAAAAAACTTGCAGCTCTCTGGGTTGCAAAGATGTGGGTGGAAGGTGAAAAGAAGAAAAAAGCAAGTCCGCAACTTGTGCTCAGATATGCGCATGTGCACAGTATACAGTTACAAGGCAGCCTTAATATTTTTTTTTTCCTCCTCCCACAGAAGAAAATGAACTTTTCGGCAGTGACACAGGGACAGAGCTGCTTTTCGGCCACTCCTTGGGTGAACAGCATCAGCAAGATAACGCGGCACAGAAATAATTTGCAAGAATGCATGACAGGAAGCGAATACCACATCAAACTGCAAATAAGCAGCAGGTGGAAATTAAGTAAGCAGAACTCAGCTAGCACTTGCTATTATTATCCTAATTAGTAGTAATATTTTATTATGCATGGAAAAACTTTGTAAACTCGCACCTGTTCTAAATGCAAAGTGAGTGATTTGAAAGTGTTTGGGGGTTGAGTGTGTTGTAGAGGTGAGACTTTAACTTCAGGGCAATGGCTGTGAGGACAGACTCGTAATCCCCAGTTTATCTCCAAAATACGCTAAGAAAAGTGTTTGCTTTGCATCTTAACCCCCAGCTACTTGGAAGAAAACAGGAATACAGATGTCTGGGTGAAAGAGGAGGGCTTGGAGGAGCGTCAGAGGGGAAACAGCGCAGGAGGCGATAAGAGCCAGGGCAGAGCCCGTGGCTGTGGGGCCAGCGAGTCATGGGACCTTGCTCAGGATGTCTGGGTCAGGTTGGGGAGAGGGAGAAAAGGCCACGGATAAATCGGTGGGAGGTAACAGGCTGAATGTTATAGCACGGGGCTGAGCATCAGCAGTGCCAAGTCCTATTTCTGGCCTGAGCGATGGTCGTTTCCTCCTCCACTTCCCGTCCACCTCCCTGATGCTGTCCTGTCCCATCCCGTCCCATGCGTGCTCTCAGGCTGGAGTGAGTTAGGGCAGCTTGGCAGAGCAGCCTGTTTCGGGGGGTGCAGCTTTGCTGGGGCTCACCCCTGCTGATTGCTTGGGAACTAAGTAAAGGGGAGTGACAACTGCTGGAGGCATGTGTTGGAGAAGGTGATGTGTGGTGGCATGGTCTGCAGACACCTTTCTGGGTTAGCCAAGCGCGGAGTAAATGTTTAGGTGCTACAGGAAGAATGAGCACTGATATTAAATGGGCGTTTCAATGAAACCCCACAGAGAAGTGAAAACCAAGGGAGCAGGGGTGTAGGTACCTCAAGCTGTGAGCACGGTGGCAGGGTGTATCTATTGCCATCGCTTCCTGCGAGGCAGGAAGGAAGTGAAAGAGAAATGGGTGAAATGGAAAAAAAAAAACAAACAAACAACAAACCCATGTGAGCACTAGGATCCCAAGGCAATTGCTTTTGCGGGTGGTTCCTGAGCAGTGTCTGCATGTGCAGCAGGAGCTTGCACCTTGCACCACTCTGTTTGGTCCTTCATGCAAACACACATCAGCAGGGATGCTGAACAGCCAGGAGACATCGGGACTGACAGTTTGCATGCTGCTCCGCATGCTGCAGCTGTCCCGGATGAGTGAGACGGATGAACAAACTCCAATGTGTTCATGCAAACACGGTGCGTTGCTGGAGCCCCAGGCTGGGTGCTGGTTGTGGCCTTTAGTGCTGCAAAATCCAGGCTCCGCTCATGCTGATGCTAATCAAAGATTGCGGAGCGCCCAGCACAACCATCTGCTTTTAATGCTCAGGCCTGGCTGGCAGATCCTTTCTGCACAAGGGCCCATTCTGGTCAAACCTGTCTTTTTTTTGCACAGAGACTGGTTCAACGTGTTTTCACAGGCAGGGATTCATGCATCCACCTGACTGTGATGGGAGCAGGTCTTTTGTTCCAGGGTAAGAAAGGTTTACGCAAGCCCCAGGTTCAGCCGTGTTTCGGTGTACCTAAACAGCTTCACTCAGCAAGAATGCTTGTTGTACTTCTGCTCAATGATTTTCAAATATGAAGTTCTCAATCAAGGGAGGGGGAGGGAGGAGAATCGTCGTGCAAGCAGAGACCTGTTTTTCTCATGCTCCGAGTCTGCCTTGTTTTGAGTGTCTGAAGTTTTTATCCAGTTGTTTGTACAGATAAAACCAGCAGCCAGCTGTGGAACAGAGCACATCTTGGGTTGAGGTCCTGCAGTACCGGAGGGTGGATCTCAAGCCCAGGTCCATGGCTGGGGTGTAGCACAGCTGTCCCTGGAGACAGCACTCCACATCAGCTGCATTTCTCTACCCCATCTCCCATTTCTCTTTACACACCCTCTGCCTTCATACACTGCTCTCCTCCGAAAAGGCAAGTGATTCCTCCTGTGTGTTTATCTTTACCTCTGGAGACCAGATGAGAAGTTCTGGTTTTATGAATGAAGAGAATCGCTTGCCTCCTGGCTTCTGTAAATACGGTCCGTAGATGAGCCCAGAGACAGGAGCTACAGCCTGTCTCCTCCAGACTCTCCTACCCTTGTTCCCTGGGTGCTGCGTGATGGTTGGCACAACCCTGATGACCAACTTGCTTGACTTACCAAGCTACATGAATGTTGAACAGAAGCTGTCGCATTCACCAAAGCAAGCAGGAGGTAGAAAACAACCTCCTGTTGACTCAGTGTGTGTGGGGGGAAACCACACAACAACAACTTTCAATTATCACCTTTGCGCGCCACCGCCACTGGCACCAGCCAGCACGGGAGCGCCTGCGTTAGCTTGTCTTGAGTTACAATTTCCTCGGGGCACAGACTACACCTATGTGTGTTTTTGGGTTGTAGTGATCAGACTGGTTGTGAAGAACTCCCGCCCCGTCCTATCTGTAGCTAGAAGGGAGTGAAGTCACCGGGAAAATCTCCTGGTTTCCTTAGAAAGTCTTGTTCTGCAAGTTTGAGAGCCGCCGACTGCCACCACAGCAGTCGCTCGCAGGCAATGCTGCTTTAAATATATAGTGGCTCAGCCTCGCGTAGCATTTAATTTTTGTCTTTAACCCAGAAAATAACCGTCTAGGCTTTCTTTTTTTTTTTTTTAATCTCTCATCAGGTGACTCTCAGTGCTATGTTTCAAGACACGTGAAGCGTGAGGCTGCCAGCTAATTCACTGCTGGTGGCAAAGTCTTCGGCATCTGCGGGGTTTAAAGGCATGAACTCCACAGGGTTTGATCTCGCTTTATGCTAAGGGTTCGTAACCAGCAGGAACAATGGGCTGTTATTTAAGAAAAACACCTTTTAGTGTTTCCACGTGTCAGCAGAAAGTTGAGAAACAGAACCACCAAAACACAAAAATATGTGTACACACACATCTACGGATGGGAGAAATGGGAATTGAGGGGAATTCAGCCTGCTTCTGAAGGCTTTGAAGTGATTAAAATCATACCAAAACTTGAAATAATACGACTTCTCTTTCTCACCTGAAAAATGAATAAAGTGAAAAAAAGCCATCACTTAGTTTGTACAGGGAGTGATGTGAAAAACTTGGCTTTCCCACCGCACTTTAACGTCTCTGTTTCCAGGTGTGTAGTGTGAGGTCCTGCTAGCTGAGGTCAGCCTGAGATATAAATTAAATAAAGGAGCATTTAATTTGTGCTGAGCTGATCTTTCCCCTGAAGAAACATCATGAATGAAACAGGAGGAAATGTGCTGGTTTAATAAGGAGTTCAGAAATAAAAATAAAAACTAAAAGGTAAAGTAAAATCTAAAAGAGAAAAGAAACCCCCTTTTTATTCAAAGGAGGGAGACAAATCTCCCCTGAGCACAAGCAGGTCTAATAGACCTGCCTTCTGCACAAGTGCATAATTTGCTTATTTTCAAAGAAATTCTACTGATGTTGAAGGTAAATGAATAACATTGCTCCAACCTCCTAGGGCTTGTCTGAACAAGAAAGGTTGTTAATGTTTAATATGAGGTAAAATTTTAATCCATTTCATTAAACTGTCTAGATATTCTTAGTTCAGTTTTAAGCAGGATTAGTCCTGTTTACCTGAACTCAAGTAAGCACAAGTAAAACTTTGACTGATATAAGCCTTGCTTAAATTAAAGGAAGAATAGCTACCAAAGCTTAGCAGGGGGGGGAAGCTCTTATTTAAAATAAAAAAAAAAAGGGTTTGCTTAGATCTTTTTCTTTACAAAATATTCCTTTCCATGGGAAAATAATAAAAACTAGAAAAAACATATGGAAGTTTTGCTTGTAAACAATGAGATGACTGCAGCTGAAAAAGCACTACTTAATTCAAGAGAGGTGATTCTTTTCAGCAGAGCCAGCCTAAGCATCCCCTGGAATGGATGCAGAGCAAGGCTGGGCTGGTTTGACATGGAGCTTCCAACTCATGCATTTCGAAGAGTCACCAACACCAACTATAAACAAATGAGTCAATGCCAAGGCCAGCAGGATGCTCCATCCCTCACTCAGAAATAATCCAGCAGCTCTTCTGTTTAGCCTTGTAGCCCACGGCTAAGGTACTGCATATCCTTCAGAAAGGCATCCAGACCTGATGTAAAGGTGCCAAATTATATTGGATTTACCCCATCCCTTGGCCAGCTGTCCCACTGGCTCGTTGGCCTCACTGTTAAAAATATGTTATTAATACTTCCCTTGTTTTTCATTATGAACTGCTTTCTGTGTTCCCATGCCTCATATTCCTTTTGCTTTTATTTATTTTTTTAAAAAAGCTTTTTCTTATTAAATCATGCAATTTTCCCATAGCTGAATCCCCTGCTTAGCTTTTCATGGGATTTCCCCATAAATAATGCTTCTAAGTTTAAAGTTTGCTGACTTTTTGCTCCATCTACAAGAACATAAGAAAGGCTGAAAGTTAACACAAAATCAGTGGAGAAGGGACCACCTCGGGACCAATTTTTCTCTGTGCAAGCAATTAGACAGGAGCACCTTCTGCTTGTAGGTCAGATTTAATCTGCTGATGCTCTCCAAGAGGAGAGATTCCTTATCAGGTCTTAACCCCTTTGCCTTCCAGGCCCCAGAGGAATATTGGCTTGACAGCATTTGCCCTTCTTCATGCCTTCAGTCAGGCACCTTATCTGCTAGACCTCGGCGTACTTCTGAAAAACAGATAACCCTCTCTCTTGGGGATGTCCAAAGCTCCAGAAGAGGCCTCATTTCAAGAGGAACGTTAATGACTCCTGTGCCAATGTGTAAGATGTGTTTCTTCAAGCAATGTTGATTGGGGGAGCAGCATTTCTGAGCTTGGTGGGTAAGTCACTTCTTACTTTGTGCTTGGTGTAAATCAGGTGTGATGCTGTTTGTTAGGCAAGTGAACTGGGCCACCACGAACTAAGCTGCATAAGGCAGAAGTCTTAGAGGTCTGGAAACAGCAGCACACGGGGCTGACAGCAGATAACTGCATAGACACCAGCAAACGTGAGCTGAACAAAAGGCTGCAGAAGACTTTCCACCCACCATATCCTAACAGGCTGGTGGAGTAAAGGGAGGGATGTTAGGCAGAAGGTTACATCTTAAGTCTTATTTATTAAGGAAAAAATATTCAAATAACTGCACGCCTGCTCCTTGTCTGAATTGGCACTGAAAATAGGAAGGTAATTGCCTTTCTGAGCTCCTCCAGGAAGATTTGAATAAAGAAGACGAGCTTACTGGAGGCATTAAGCCATGCATGTCTTATCTTGCAATTAAGGGAGCAGTTCCCCACGGAAGTGGGCCAGGCCAGGCACCAAGCAGGTGGATTAACTGTTCAGAGGAAAGAGCATGGAAAGTAGCTTTCTTGCAGAGCAGGTCTCCATACAAATAAGTACAAGGCAGCATGGATTAGCGCTTAAACTAATGAAACACCCGTCAGACCCCTCCAGGAGAAGATATTAGCACATAGCGGTCCGGCCTGCGACAAGCTGGCACCTCTGCAAGGAGCCAGAGGGTTTGGTAGAGAACAGGCTGCCCGTAGCCAAACTCCCAAAATACACATTGTGCTTTATTGGAAACGTAACACAAACATTTCCAGCTCAGGAGCTGTAATGAGCTTCTAGTTTGCCTCAGGACGTTTTCTCCGAACTTGGTTATATTTATGAGAAGCTATTTTTTGCTTAAGTAGAGAAGGTGAAAAAAATTGCATGGCCTGAGCTCCACTTCCTCTGCACCCACCGCTGCAACCCTTGGGGCATCCGCATGGGTAAGGGGAGACCTTTTGGGGTGCATCCAGACATCAGCTGTTGCACTTTATCTTTTGTTATGAGGAGAAATATATACGTTTTTGCAGATAAAAGCCAGGCAATCAAGAGGTTTATTAAACAGAAAATGAGCTTCAGAATACAGAGAAGCAAAACCATTTGTATGGTGCTGAGGTGGGCGGGAGTGGTGGGGTGAGGTTGGAGAATGGAGATGGGTTTGGCTGTAAAGCACACCATTCTCTGCCCATGGAAAAAACTTTTATGGTTGGGCACCCCAGGAAACCAGGGTGGGTGTGAGGAATCAGAAAGGATGTGTATCCTCAGCGGACATACATACGGTATGTCCCTTATCTATACTGTACAAATCTGAGGCAAATCTGAACTTTTTTTTTTTCATGAAATGGGAAATTCCAAACAATCCTCATTAGAAAATGTTAAACATTTTTGTGAAAATCTATTTGGCCAACTACATTGCAGCCCCACACAGTTGCAGGCACTCAGCACAGAAGCAGCATCCTTACAATCTCAAAGCATTCGAGAAGTATGTTTTTATTTTCTTTAGTACTTCAAGACATGGTACAAACACGAAAAGAAGATTTGTTATTTTTAAGTAAGCTAAGCTCATATTCACCCAGGCAGCACCTCTGCAAGTGCATTTGCTTACCAGCCTGTGAGATATTGCCTGGAGCTTCTGAGCTCAGTAAAACTTGATCCTGCTGGCATAGCTGCCGGGTTCCTTAGCAGAGGTGACCTGTCTCCTTCCCTGGAGCACCCTGAGCTAATCTGTCCTAAGGGCTTAGCGGATGCTCGGAAGGATGCAGCCATCACTGTGCTAAAACCTCCAGGGAAGGTGGTGTAACGACCCATTTCCTTCTCCCTGGAGCAATGCAGGAAGGTAAATTGGGAGTCAATATGCCAACGATAATGTGATGTGGATTAAAATTAGTCCAGCGACAGGAGCGGCCCACACAGTTTGCTGTGCAACGCGCTGTTGTGCTGTGCAATGTGCTATTGCTCTGTGAGGCTATTTAGGTGCTCTCCTCCTGCAGATTTTAACAGGAGCTGGTGCTAACTAGGAGCCAGGGGTCTAAATAACCTTTTACATTAGGGGCCCAAGTCCTGAGCATGAGCCCTGCATGCTGCACCCATGCTCTGCTACCATAAATAGCATAAGTCATATAATGCTTAATCTGCATAAGCCCATCATAATTAGATAAAAGTCAGGCAAAACATCCTTCACCTTCTGTAAATAACTCAGGCCAAAGTCAAAATAAGTGCCAGCAGAGAGAGCATGTTCTTACAGCAACGGGATTTCCAGGAATGCTGCTTTTCTTACTGAAAAATCTCTGTTGTCCAAATGCACTCGGCATTTGAACAAACAGGGGCTAAACCGAAGTGAGAACTAACTGCTGGGGCTCAGCAGCACATGTTTCACATTAAGGAGCTGTTTGAGGGGCCTATGTGGCTTAGTGGATAAATCATCAGGTTTGTCCCCTCAGAGCTCGCAAGTCCAGAATAGGCTGTGGTCCTAAAGGAGAAAAAACTCAGTCTAAGCTTAATAGTTTCCATCACAGAGGTTGCACTCTGGTGTGAAACAACTGGTGCATAGGCCAGGTCTGCAGGCTGGAAACCCAATCCCCACCTTATGTGGGACCTTAGGAGCAGATGTAGGATGCAACAGTCCAAGTCTTGACATGCACAGCCTGTCCGAGGATCTCCTCCTCTATCCACAACCTTGGGAACAAGCACTGCCTATTGCTGAAACATGGGAAAAGTGATGAAAAAAAGGATGAAACACAAGCCAGAAGATCTAGCACACAAATAGCAAAGGAAAGAGAGATAAATACTATGATAGTCTTTAAATATCCATGGAGGAAACCAGCCAGGAGCCAGTTTGGCTACAAGCGGATGGGCTGGAAGTTCATGACAGATGATCCCGATATTACCGAGCAGCTAAGTGGATTTCTAACCACCATTTTCACAAAAAGAAGCCGAATGTCACATCCTAGAGATTGGGTTCATTTTCTTGGGAGGAAAAGGACTGCTAAAAGCCTTTAATAGCCCTTATTTAGGGAATTGTGATTATAAGGAGCTGTGAGAAATCCAGGCCTGATGTATGAGATGCCAAAGGCTTGAACGCTGTAAACAAGGGTAGGGAATATTTGTTTTGACAGCACGCTCAGAGCACAGGAAACATAAAGCAATGAGAGGACAACTCTGCACAGGAGTTCCCAGTCCTATATTTAAGAGCAAATCAAACTAAGGGAGGACCCCGCAAATTATAGACACCTACAAATAAGCCCAGACCTTTTGTCTCAGCTGTGGGAAGATGCTGAGGACACTGATAACAGAGATGGCATTGCACAATGCTGGGAAACAGGGGACATGTTGGTATGTCCACTCTGCCCAGGATCTTGGCTCTATCTCCAGCTACAGGCTGCAGGGGAAGGTGGGGAGAGCCTGGGAGAGGATAATTATGGAATAACCTGTTGATGGAGGAAGTAGCTTCCCAACCACTCTTTACTTAGAACTGAAGTTGTGCTCAAAAGGAGGAAGATTTATAGCCCTCCCCCACGGTTGTGTTGTTTTCTCCTTCTGGCCAGATTAGTTTAATAAATGAGAAGCAGGAAAAAAACTGCAGAAAAGCAAAGCCCCTACAGCAATGCCATGTCACATCATTAAATAAGGGAACCTTTTTACTTAAGAGGAATTGTTTGACCCACAATTACAGCTAAACTCCTATTTGGAAAATGGCTTTCAGTCTACAGGGGCTTCTCTTGTAATTTTAACAGGATGCAGCATTTGAATCTTCACCCTCTACTTTCAAGGGCAGTGTAAAGTGATTATATAATATTAAGTAGCAGCTACTTTTCAGGCTGGAAGGAGCTCTTCATTGTTGTGTGATTCTGCTATACACAAAGGCTCTTTCTGAAATTAAATACTCTCCGTAAATATCAAGTAGTATTTGGTTCTTGTTCCTGAGGTCTGTACACAATTCGTTGTAGCAAAACATAGGCTGAAAACTAACTTGACTTGTATGATAGAATGAGTATCGACTGGGAATTTCCAAACCCCAGCATCACCGGGGCAGCTGGAGCTCAAAAGATTATCAAGGGCAAAGACATTGCAGTGTCCTGAAACATGGGTTAACCATGCTTGCAATATTTACTGTCCCCCAAGACTGGATTTGCTATATTGAGAACATGACAGCATGTTTAAACACATTGCCTCATCGCCATTTAGATCTAAACCAATTGTGAATCGATAAACCAGCTCTGAGGTCACCAGGCAGCTTCTTTGGTGATAATAATAATTACATTCCTTGCATTTACACTGCGTTTTTCATTTGTAGATCACAGGAGACTTCATCAAAGCAGGCAGCAATCATCACTTCCCATTATTATCAGCAGAGAAAATGAGGTGCAGGGAAGGTAAACACTTTGTTTGTCCCAAACTAGGGATCAGGTGAGGGGGGTGGCAGGAATTTGGAGTCCCATGGGACCTTATTCAAAGGAGAAGACATAGCTACGGATCTACTCTCCTAAACGGATTAGCATGAAATTGCCCAAAACCTAAAGGCAAGGAGACATCTGGGAAGTTTTGGATGAACCACTTCTGCTTTGTTCTTTATTTTTAATTTGTTACCTTCAAAAAGAAACACTTCATGACAACTAGCTCTTTCTAACAAAGCTCTCCTGCAGAAAGGTTTCCTGACATTATAAGGCACTTTGGGATCCGAAAATTTGTGTATTTAGCCACAAAGGCCCTTTGACGGAGATGTGGGAACTCCAGACCTGTGTCAGACCTTCATGGCCAAATCTCCCCATCCCTGATGAGCATCTGGTCGTGGTCTCACCAGCAGGGTGTAGCTGGTCCAGGCTGCTCACAAACGCATAGTTCATCCACCCATCATAGCAGCTAGTCATCCTGCATGCTGGTAGACTCCTGCTTTAACTATTTCTCCACAAAGTATTTAAAACACTTATATCCCTCAACATCTGGATTGCAACCAGTTGTGGGACAAGACACGAGCTCTCTTCCTATCTCAAAGCTTTGAAAGGTGTTGGTCTCACATCCACTTCCTGGAGAGCAGGGCTCAGTTTTGACATCTCAGCAAATTTTTCTGCCTGTCCTCATGTGGGAAATTTCCTGCCCATATTTAAGCTTTGCACAGGCTCTTTCTGCTGTCATTTTCTATAATAAAAGAATTGGGAAAAAAAAACCAAAAGAGAGTAATACCAAAAAAGACCAGTCTGTAAAAATGTCCTCTGCTGTATCCTCTTAAGAAAGACATTAATATGGCATTATCCAATTGTACTTTTAAATTTCACATAACTTTTAATCAGGCTTCAGTTTCATTCCAAAGTTTGGGAAAGTCTGGGAAAAATAGCAACTTTTTTTTTTTTTAAATAAGAAATAGTGCCTTCTTAAAAACAAACAAACCAACCAAAACCAAATAGACCAAAAAACCCCACAACCCAATGAAAAACCTCCTCTTGATTCTTTCTGAGCAGTTCTTCAGGCCTTGAGCTGGAGTGTTTTATAATGTATAAAGTAATTTGTGTTTTGCATTCAGCAATGCTTTGGAGTCTTGCCTGTAGTTGTGCAAAGTTTCAGCAAAAAATAACCCCATGACAGTTATTTCAGTTTTTGAATCACATTTTGGTGTCAGAAAGGAACTGACATCTCAAAGATGGAAAGAAGTTTTTTCTCATAATTTTGTAAGTCTACACTTGTCTGAATCAACTCCATGAAAGCTTTCATTGCTGTTATTGTCCTGGCTTCCTTCATTAGAACCAGGCATATTCCCTAAAGAATAAGGAGTTTGCAAATCAGGGACAAAAGAAAGACTGGCACCCCAGGTTCTTTTAAATACAAAAGTGCAATTTGCATCTTTAATTATTTTTTTTTAGGTTGGTTTCTGTTCATTTGACTTTGCATTTGAGGGGGGCAAGTTCACAACAGAAACCAAATGATCAGCTGTGCTGAGCTCTGTGCTTTGCACTGGTTTGATTTGCTTTTCTACCCCCAAAAGAGCTGGCCTACTGCAAGGCAAACGGTTGCAGACTCACAAACTCAAAGCAAAATCCCAAAATGGAGACTAAACCCCCTCCTGTCCAGCAGCAGCAACAGAGTGTTTTATTGCGAGGCGTAACAGCGATTATTTGGGGGGCCAGGGCTGTGCTTGCTGGCAGCTCCCCGGGCAGATTTGTGCCTCCACTGAGTTTTGTGCAAGACTTGCCAAGCTACACGTCCCCAGCAAACCTGAAATGTGTATTGTTTTCTGTTTTACACAGTTCCCAAGGGCAGAGGGAGGAATTAAATCCCATCCTGAGCAGGGCTGCTCACCCTCAGAGAAGGAGGATCCCGCATGGAGGTGCTAATGTGCCTAACAAAACCATCATGGCGGGAAGTGTTGGGAGTCTCTTTTCTGACGAAGGCCATCTAAATACCAGTCCTCCAGAACAGTCTCTTCTTAGGCTATAAAAAACTAGCAAAGAAAAGGATCTTTGCATTTACTTCCTAAAAGAACCTGCTCCACATCCAACCTAAGGGATGGCTCAGGAGCTGGGGTGGGAGCATTGGCAGCTGCCCGGGGAGCCGGAGGAGAGCATGCTGTCATGCAAAGCAACCGCCAAGTACCTTAGGATCTGGTATGGAGACAGAAAATGGAAGAGAAGCCAGATTTCCTTAGGAGATGGGGCCAGAGGATCTGGGAGGTGAAGGCTCTCTGACCTGGCAGGTGATGGCTGTTCCCAGAGGATGCTGCAAAGTGAAGCCCCCGGCAGCCACCTGCCGTCAAGTGGCACTGTGAACCCTTCTCTGCTTCCAAGGAGATAAAACCAGTCTGTGGATGTCATATGTTTAAGCTGATTTAGATACAGCTGGTGTGCTGGGAACTGAAGGTAATTTATTTCTCTTGGCTGATGACCTGCTCCCTTCAAGGGCTGCGTTTTCCAAGCACTCTCTGCTTGGCCGCAGTATTTGTACTTCTGACAATTATTGTTATTTTTATATTAGGCTAAGATATTAAGCTGGTAGCCTGTAGACTCTTTAGCAAGTCTGTTTTGGTGACATATGAAGGAGATTTTGTAGATAGGCTGTTCAAACCCAGCTCAACCCTAGTCTGGCATTTAACTGCGGCTTGCAGAATATAATGGCTGAATGAATTTAGCCCATGCCCACAATAACTCTCTTTCACTGTAAAAGAAGTTCCAATAAACATGTCATTCAAATGCGAATGTACTCCAGTAAAAATTAGTGAGCTGATGCTATGAATAACCTGCAGAGCTATAGTGTAGTTTCAATTGCCCTCCCATCAGACAGGACCGAGATGATTAACACCGGATCAGCCATGATATGTATATTGCTCAGATCATGGTGTGTCATAAGCAAATGCAAAATTGCATACTGCATTGTAACAGCAGGGATGGGAAGATCCACGTAATGAGCTGGTTTTATAGTGAGAAACAAATGGGATAGTAACATAACCCTGGAAACAAGGGAGCGCTTCCAAGCAGGGTGATGGAACGGGACAGCAGTGTGTGAGAGCAGCGCTGAGAGTGACTCTTGAGTTAAATCAAGTACTTTTATATAAACAGAGGTGTTGGGTGTTGTTTTGGGGTTTGTTTGTTTGTTTTTGTTTGTTTTGTTTTGTTTTTTTCCTTGCAGTGGCTTCATACGATATAGCATGGATTTGAATAAATACTGTGAACATGTCCCAGATCTAGCCAGCTTGGGAGAGCATTTTATAAACTTAATTATTTTTGTTTGTGCTAAAATTAACCACTGCAAGTTTTTCTATTACCTCCCCTCTGTCTCCCTTATTTTATTAATAACTGGGTTCCTTCCTGTGAATCTGCCCCTCCAACCAGCAAGTCCTCCCCCCGACCTGTGGCCCCTTTCCACCGAGTGCTATTTTGCAAGATCTCTTGTCACCAGGGCTCTGCGAAGACTTTCGGTACGTAATGGGAAACATGTGTCTTTCCCGGCGCTTGCAATCTTACCCCGGCGAGGGCTGAAATGGGAGCGCTCTCTGCGGAGACAGGGAGCTGATGGGGAAAAGTTTGGAGCCAGAGACTGGCAACTTGGGTGTTTCTTTCTTTGCTCCAGAAGTGTGGGATCTCGCACCACAATGACAGCAGCAAACGGCAGTTTCTGCTGTGGAGGGGGTGGACATGGGCAATAGCGCTTGTGTCAAGCACTCTGGACAAAAGGGAGTGCGGAGGAAATAAAGAGCTTTTTAGAAGATGACAAAAGCAAGAGGATAGGAAAACAATGCGCAGATTGGAGCATTGACCAGCCACAGTTTTGCACATTTTCCCAAGCAAGAGAAAAAAAAAAAAAAAACAGAGGAAGAAGCCAGAGAAGATGCAGAGAAGTTGGGGAATCACTGGATTTTAAAAATTATTTTTCATGGTTCATCACCATCAAAAAGAAAAGTGGGCATCATAATACTGCATGCATGATATATGATATATAATATACATAATGTATATGGAATAATAGGCTTCATTCCTCATTGTTATTCCTTCTGGTTATTTTAATTTGTAGTCTTACGGAGAAAGGAGATCCTGTAATGAAATTGGTGCCCTGCACAAGCACCCAGAGTATAGGTTAGCTTTACTGCAGTGATAAAACCTGCTCATCACCTTAGCCACCTCCTTACATTATCTGGGATAGTGGGTGGTCAGAGCTTCTCAAGCTGCTGAGCAGCCAGAAATACAGTCCAGAGCAGTGAGAACCCGATTGCCATGTTCAAAATCTGAGTGTGACTTGGCTTCATCTGGGATTAAACACTGGAATAACAAAGCACGCAGGATCTGGCTGGTGTCTGACAGCCAGTGCTTCTGGGTTTCCAACAGCCAACTTCATTCTGAGAAAAAAATAAATTAAAAAAGATCAGGCTAAGGCTGAGGCATGTTGTTGTTTCCTCGTGAGTTCACTTGCAAAGGTCACTGCTCCTCTCCCCCCGCCCCCATGTCTCGCTCTCTCTGCAACGCTTTTGTTTGTGCAAGACTTCAGGAATTAAAACCTCATTTCAAGGGTTATGAGTAGACCGCAGCAGCGATACATTGCACTGATTATCAGCAGCAGGCGAGTTTTTCCCCGTCAGCTCTTTAGCAGCAGCAGTGTGCAGGATCTATATGGCTTACACTGATTTTTCCTGCCTGTAATTCTTTTTTTCTTCAGCTAACAGGGACTCCATTGCATTAGCAGGACAGACTTATCATGATAAATTACATAGGATTATATTGTTACAGGGAATTGCCATCACCTCAGCAGTAATAGAAAGAAAAGGAAAAAAAAGATAAATAGATAAATAACTGCAAGATATCTGGGCCTGCAGATAGAAGAGAAATGGCCCTAGTAGGGAAGGAGATAGACGTCTTCCTCAGGCAGAAAGATTAATTTAGGGAGACAGCACTCTGAGAAATCTTTGAATGAAAATGCAAAGCTATAGGAAAGTAGTTGTCTTTATGGAAAAGGTATGGGTCTGGGGTTCCTAGGGGTTTAAGGTTTCTAGATCTGGAGTTCATTTGTCAGTGCAATGATGGGAACAGCATTTTCAGAAGTGAACAGCAATTTTCAGTGTTCTAATTTCTGGGTAGATAAATGGAGAAACCTTGGGAGATGCTGGATTTCCCAGAAGCAGCTTGTACCCCCCCTGAGAATGTCAGGCTTCTTGCAGCAGGACCCCTGAAAACTGAGTGAGCCCCAAATCAGCCAGTTCTTTTGCAAACAGGCACATCGTTGATTAAAGGCCTGGCAGGAATGTTCTCTTTCCTGGCCTCTTGCATAACAGAGGCTAGATAATTAAATTTTATAATCTTTGCATCAAGCCTCTAATTCCCCGATTGTGTTACAGTATGTCTTTGAGAAAAAGCCCGAACCAAAATGCCTCCAGAAGCATCTTGCCTCCCTGAGCAGCCCTTACAGTCGCCCATTAGAAAGGGTCATGACTAGAGATGGTTTAACATTTCCACCTCCCATTAGGCCTGATCTTATCTGGGTTGAGCTTCCAGCCCTGGCATAATTTCTGCTGGCTCAGAGACTGATTTGCCATCACCAACCCTTTCCCTGCCATGGGGACCAGCCAGCTGAGATGGAGCCACCTCTTGTCCTTCTCCTTGGGGAACTCAGTGGGTCGAACTTCTGAGTTGCTCACCCCAGCCAGGCTTTCAAATGTCATTTTTCAGGTGTGCTTTCCTAAACCCTCAATAATTCACTGATATCCTCTCCAAAGTCTGACCTCCACACCAAGCCTGAGCCAGGCACGTTCCCAGCAGTGCTACCCACAGTAGCAGTGACACACGCCGCTTCTAACGCCAGCTTCTGCCTCTCTTTTATTTCTCTATATCATTATGTTCATGTAATAAATATGCAGAGGAGCTCCAGGCACCAGCCGTTTCCTTTGTTTGAAACGCTCTACCAACTGGATATTATCATATGATCATACACATGCCAGAGAAATAGCTCCCGATGCCAGTGCTGCTTTTACACTGTCTCTGCCTCCCTGTCCTCCCCTTTGCGTTTCCCATCCCACATTCACACGCTCACATTACATGGCTAGCCTATATTTTACTCCCTCTGTTCTTGCTGCAGCTCCTCTCGGTAAGGGAAGTCTTGATTATATGTTGCGGCCAAATAACTTAAATCATAGCAAAAAAAAAAAAGAACACAGAGGAGCGTTGCCTTGAGGTCAAAATGAAGTCAGAGCCCTCTGCGTTGGGAAGCAGGTCCTTTTTGAGAGCTGGTGAGCACCTTCTCCTGCTCTGCATACCTGTAAGGATTTAACTTCCATCTGGGGAAACTCCAGCCCCTCCAAGCCAGCCCATGCTGAACTGGGCATAGGGCAAAACTTTATATGCAGGCTGCAAGCTTCAGGCACTGGGAAGATTCCTGCCTATTTCCAGCAGTGGGAAAATGTATGAGCAGGGAAGTCGTATTTACATAAGTCAAGGAAAACACTGTTTCCTTCTTCGGCAGGAAACAGAAGTTATTCTCAGAGCTTCAGCAAAAGAATAAGAAATTAAATAAAGTGTTGGCAGCCTAAACTTGTTTTATTCCTGTGGTTTTACAATCTCTGAGTCAAAATAAACACATTTTCAATCTCAAGAGAATTATTAGGGTAATAATAGAGGGGGGGGAAGTTATTTACAGGCTCCAGTGGAATCGTCCAATGAATCATGCGAACTGAAATAACAGATTCAGGGCAAGAAAATTCACATTTATGCAATTGTCTGGTTTGATTTTTCTGTTACCAGGCACTCTGATGCAGCAATACAAGATTGGGCAAACTTTTGGGTGCTCCCAGCAGGATGTTTGCCTGAGAGACGGGCCATGATCAATATTACAACACCCAATTTCTTTCAGTGAAGAGTTTTAATGAATTTTAATGGTGTTGTCCCTCCTTAAGCCTGGGATGGACTCTCATGGCTGGGTGCTGAATGGTGCTAATTTACAGTGCCCCATGATGTCCAAAGATGAAATGCAAATGAAAAATTTGTACTTTCATACCTTGATGTGCTTACCGTCTCAGGTCTTAAAAAATAACCCAATTTGGCATTGTTTTCCGCCAGGACAAGAGGCCAACAGCCCATACCTAGTTGCAGTCCATCGCCTTCTCTTCCAAGCAGAGCAGTTGTCTTTGCCCATGAAATCTCAGGGACAACTTGAGGACACCCCTGTGGGCAGCACCTTTAGTTAGCTCCCTGTCCACCTCTTCCCATTTATGCCTTTCCTGTGACATTCAACGGTATTGCAAAGACAGCTCTTTTCTAGGTGAATGCCTGTCTACTGCTGTGCGTGTCTACATGCCTAAACCACACAGTGTAAATGAGTGGAAGGGTTAGGTGTTTACCTAATATATATATATACATATGTATATATATATGAGAGCTTATCGCCAGCTTAAGGAGGGACACCATCATTAAAATCCTTATATATATTAATAGTAATACAATAATGATAATACCAATATGTATCTAATATATATTAGAGAAATACTTAACGCTACTGATTTACACTGTGTCATTTATGCATTTAGATAAATATGTTTTTATCGTAGGCATCACATATTTCTTGGGAGCTGTGTCTACAGCCAGCAAGTGCTGCAGGTACAAGGGTAACCAAATGTAGTTACAAGCAATAACTACAGGTGGTAGTTACAAAGGTAAGTATAAGTACCAGAGGTAGCTACAAGGCTCTTGGCACTGAGAGAGTGAAGAGCAGAGGAAGAAGAGCAAGAATGCGGATGCCAGGCTGGGAATGATGCAATCACAGCAAGTCCTGAAGTTCTTTGCCTTTCACTGGGATCCTGGGAGACAAAAGCAGATAGCAGGTAGGTGAGAAAATCTTGAATTGCTTACTCCTTTCAAACCCAAATTGGGCCAGAGGAACAAACACTTTGCCCTGCACAAAGCAATTCCTAGGCTGAGCCCGCTGTTGAAAGGATAGAGGTTAAACTCAGAAGAAAGCCTGTAATTTTTATAAACAAGGTTCATGTTTCCCCTGGAAATATATATATATAGAAACCCACGTACGCATGAAGTCTAAGACACGCGTGAGAAGACCACTGAAGCTCCATTATCTTTGCTTCTGTTTTGTTTTCCTGATGCTTTTTTAATCCCTGTACTGGTACTGCCTTGGGATTGACTCCCTTTTCCAGGACAAGCTTTTCACAGGGCTGAAGGGCTCTTTGTTCTCTCCCCGCCGCCCCTCGTCTTGTTTGTGGAGCCGTCCCTGGGGTGTGCTTCTGCTCTTCCAGGGGGCCAGTGGCGGAGAGGAAGAGGCAGAGGATGTGAACTCCCATCTTTGATCACAAAGAGAGAGAGGAGGAGGACCTGTTTACTCTTCTGCTAAATGCTCCCCAGCAGACAGAGAGATTTCCACATGTTCATGAGTAAAACATTTTTAAAAAGGTGTGGGGAGAAGGGGGGTGTAAGCTGACGAGGTGCTGTGGGTTGTGTTTGCAAACCTTGCTGCCACTATCACCATCTCGGTGCTTAGGTGAACTCTTCAGATTTGCGTGGGAGTCGCTTATGGAACTTCCAGGTATAAAACCTGTTGGCTCCAGCGAAACTGCTTTGCATACGATGGTAAGAAATGTAAATCTATTAGTGTCAGTGGTGCTTGGGAGGGAGCCACGGACATTCTTGGGCACATAGGGCTGGAAGGGACCACCTGCATCACGGGGCTCAGTCACCAGCTCCTCACAAACACCTTCCACAAGCTGGTCAAGCACCAGTTATTCAGTTATTTCCTGGTTAGTCTTGCAGCTGCTACCCCTCACTTATTAAAAGCTTGACATAAATATCGGAGTAATTCAGTTTTTCTCAACGTCGTTTTTCAACTAAAAGTTTGCAGAACCTTTTTGAGGAGAACCCAGAGTCCATCTTACAATGTACCATCACGTTTCCATTTTTTTTTTTAATAAGACTAGTAAAAAATGAATCTAAGACGCACATTCACTTGTTGCACTGTTGTCCCAAAATGCTATTTGCTTTTACTTTTTGCTTGCACTCTTGAGAATACATATGCAGGGAGGATTTTGTGTTTTGTTGTCCAGCACGGAAAGGAGAGTTGGCAATAATTTTGCAGCTTTTCTTTCCATGTCTTACAGCCCTGGTGGTCCACAGCTGAAGCCCAAGAACCACTGGGTTGGTGGTTAGTGAGACCAGCCAAAGTCTCTTACCTTCTGCGCTCACCCCAGCAGGTTGTCGTGAATGACTGAATCATTAAAGTGAATGATTTCTTGTAACATGAGATCAGCTTAAACATCTCTGCATCTTTACAATGATGTTGCCTCCACCATCCCCCTTGCCCAAATTACACAGCCAAGGTGTGAGCCAGATCCTGGAGGTGGTCTGTGCTATAAACAATATTTTCAGGGGGAGAAAGAATTCATTTTAATAAGGATAATTTCTCCACAGCCCAACATGCAGTCGCGAAGAACAGGCAAACCCTGGGCACTGGGAAAGGGCAGGAAGGAGTTTCTTATTTTGTTTCTTTTTGCAAGCAGAGCCACCACAAAACCACAGTCAGTGATGGCCTGAAAACAGCTATTTCAGAAGCATGTTGTGAGGCTGATGTAGCCACAAGATTGAGCTCGAGGGGCTCTCCAGTGTGGCAGCCCTTCCCCAGTGATGGTCCTGGGATAACAGTGATGGGACCTGAGTGTCCACACAACTCAATGAAACTGGAACCTCTTAACTTGCATTTATCATGGATTAATATGAGGACATGGACAATTACTGAAGAGCAGCCACCACACAAGCAGTTAGCATCATCCCTGCCTGGTGGGAACCTGCTCCAGAGGCCGTACCCACAGAGAGGGTGGATGGTGGTTATCTCAAGGTCACATGTGCAGGAAGCAACCAGAACGACGTTAATATTGTGTGAGGGGGAGCCGCTGGTGGGACTATTGATGCTTTCCCTGTCAGGCAGGACATATAGGGAGTCACCCGGTCCCAGAATGAAGCAGGAAGAAGTGAAGATGGCGCCAAAAATCCTGGTGAGAAGGTTCCAAGTCTGGCCAGAGCAATCAACCCTTGTCAACAAAGGGAGACCCTGGCTGCAGCAACATCCATCTGGAGCTCACCCTTGCACAAGTCTTAAACCCTGCTGCTTTCTCTTAAACCTCCACACAAGCTCATCCCACCTACCCCAACACCCCTCTTATACCTCCAGCTGCCAAGGTTAGAATTTACTTTACTTTTTCAAGTGAAAGAGCCCAAGGACAGACATACAACTAATGGTCTACAGATGTCTTTTTGCCAACACTTTGCAGGGCTGTCACTGCCTTGTAGAACCTGCCCTGCTGACGCTGAAATTACAAAAGCCTTTGGTGTCTTTTGGCTTGACATTTAGGTATTTATTCATCTGAGAGCATCCTGGTCCACGGAGGATCTCACAAGCAAATAATGACAGCAACTGTAATAAAATCACCACCAGCATCTGGATCTTCTTGAGAGTGAAAACAAATGATGATGTGGCTGCACAGCCATAAAATCAACAGCAGTTTTGCAACAAAAGCCAGAGGACAACGACTTTGCTGGAGCACCACCAATCACTAACATCTTTAAGGGTTAAAGTAGCAAGCTGACAAAAGCCTTAATGTTTTTACAGCACACAGACATGTAACATACAATACAGGACAATTTGTTCTATTGATGTCTAAAAATGCTTAATGGAGAAACAGGCTGTTAAAATACAGGATACTTTATAGGTTAGTTCTTCTCCATACTTCATCCTTAGGTATTTGCCAAGTTAACAGAGCATCAGACTTCAAGTCACATTTAGGCTTCTTTAGAGCAGTTTTTCCACAAAAAGCTTAGCTAGGAGACATACATATTAATGAAAAGGAGTAATTCATTCTTGTCACACATGTTGTCCTCAGAACAGTTGCAAATCCTGCATATCATTTTTTTTCTAATTAAGGGGAAATAAAACAGCTTTTATATAGCTAAACAATTCTCCACAGTCTTTCCCCAGAATGGAAAAATGCCCTAAAAATGGAAAGCAGGTGAGTTTTCTTCACATCAAATTGCTTCTCCTGCACAAGAACAAATAGACTACATCCCTGTGTTCTGTTTAAAAAAAGCCATAATCAGTGTATTTTCAAAAAAGAGTCCTTTGAGCTGGAGAGCTCTTGGAATTGTTCTTTGGTGCCTGTACCAGCTGTATTTACCTACAGCTTCTTTTAACTGGATTGACAAAACTTTCCTACCATACCACAGCAACCTTTGCATCCCACTTTTCGTTGCTATCTTGGGAAATTCTGCAGATTTCTTTCATCCTGTTGTTGGTTTGGGAGAGTCAAAGCTGAAGAAAAGAACAGAGAACATCTTCAGAGATATTGACGGGGATAGGGGAGAAGTGGAGTTTGTTGTTTGCTTAAAAGAGACAACCGAGAGTGCAGAACTTAAGAGGAGAAATGCCCAACAAAATAATTGACTTTGGGGCTGAAGCTCACTGGGATTTCACTGAGGATTTGCTTCATTACTTCTGAATGTCTCATTTGTTCAGAAGCTTCCTCACTGGGAGTAGAGCTGGCAAAAATGGACCACTCTGGCATGTACTTTTTTTACATCCAGGTGGATCTCAGCCAAGCACACAGTCACACCATTATTTCAGACATGGGTTATCAGCAACACACACAAAAATGCAGGGTTAGAGGAGCAACTTTCAGAAGAAATGTTGCTGATAAACCTGGAAATACTCTCGGACCTCCTGTGGCAGAGGAACAGCCAGGAATAGTTAAGCGGGTGCCAAAGCAAAACCCTTGACCTGAACAACTGCAAATTTCAGAGACATTTAAAACAATATCTCAGACTAAATGCAGAGGCATGAGAACAGGATAAACAATTAGGCCGATATTAATGGGGCACCACATTTGTATGAATTTAATTTGGGGTCAAATTTTGGGACCTTCCTGACTTTCTTAGATTTTTTTTTTAATTTGAAGTGCTCTAACTCAGTGAGAAGTACTTGGTGGACACCTTCAGCTTGTTTTCCTCTTGGCAGAGCAGCGTCCCTCCCAGATAAACCAGTCCACACCACTCTTATTTACTGCATCAGCTAATGGAGGGATAAAAGCAGATGGGACGGTTCCATTTTGCTGTTTTTCCTCCCACCTTTCTCCTTCACAGCCTGTCACCGATTCCCTTTCTTCCCCCTCTCCACCCCCTCTATTAAAGCAAAACATCTGCTGCAGTTTTAAGACACTTTGGGCTTTTGCAGGCTGTTACCAGCAAAGATAGCACTTGGCGAGGAGAGAAACTGAGCAAGAGCCACAGCAGGTGAAGGGTTTTAATTCCACTGTTACTGTAATCAGCTGCCACGGCCATGGAGCCATCGGTGGGAGGCAGAAGTAATGATTTCCAAAGCAAAAAGAGATCTCTGGCAGGCTGGGCTGAGGCTTGGCCCCCATCCGTCAGAGCTCTGCAGAGCTCAGCTGGTGACTAGTCGCTGCGTCACTCCTTTCTGATTAAATTCCCATTAAGTTTAAAATAATAATACGTCCTTAGTGGAATAAGAAACTCTGGAAGAAGAAAGAAAAAAAAGAAGTCTTTGTGGAGTTTTTCTGGCCAGTGGTGAACTAAGGGCCAGCATTGAAGAAGTATATGGGAAAAACGGCTCTAGGACCAAGCTTTTCTTCTGTTAAAATGCAGGGCTTATCCTTGCATTTGCTATGACCACAACATCCAGGTTCACTGGTGAACTAAGACCCTTTATACAACGATGATAATGAATTATTAAGTGTGAACTATGAGGTACAGAAGCACCCAAGTCATTCAGCAGACAATTTCTCAAAGGGGGTTGATCAGAACAACCTGTACATTTGTGTCCAAGATCTTTGGTCTGACACTTAAATCTCCAGCTCTCTGACCCTTTTTTTCATTACCACCCTGTGCAGGAGCCAACCAGACTGAGCAAAAGGGGCAACCAGATATTTTAGTATCCACTGTCAGACCAGCCTTGAAGAAAAAAATACAAATAGGTCCATGCCACTGGACCCAGACCAGGGAGGTAGGTACCCATTTTTACCACCAAGATTCACCTGTACACCTAAGGACCAGTAGTTACTACAGCAGCAATATTAATAATTATACTAACAATAAGTCTTCTCAGCTTATGTTTCTTCTCCTTTTGTTCTTACAGTCCACTGATCACTGAGGAGGGAATACCAGTTTGTGTCTAGTCCAATGATCACATCTTGCTTCTTTTAGTGCTGAAAGGGAAGAGACAACCTTAGAAACTTTCATTTGTGTATCAGTCCAAACCTTTGGCTAAATGTGAGAGACAATGTTTTACTTCATTTTGGGGCTATATAACATTTTGTGATAACATTTTCCTTTGGTTCAGTTTAATTTTTGAAACCGAAGCACTATGAAAAGCAGATCTGAAACACGTGAATATTCAGAAAACAACAAAATGAAGCATTGCAACTTTTCCATGGCCAAGCTTTGCATTTAAGAAACACTGGTGGAAAAGTAGGGATAATTTCAAGGGCCAGCATTCCCTCTTTTCACAGAAACCTTTCCCTAGATTTGAATGCATTCACAGCCTTTCTCTTCCCGAAGTCCCATTTGGAGGGATGAACTTAGAGTAGTAACACCCCACACCTCTGTAGTTGTCGCTGCCCCAGACAGGGAGCCGATGCGGCTGAGCCACTTGGGGCTGCCCTACTTCCCCTCCATGAGCCAACACTCCCCCAGATCCCCCCGATATTTTACATGGTGGGTAGCCATGTGCAATACATCATGGTCCCCAGGGGAATGTGGAAGAGCTGCTGAAATTACAGAGGTCATCTGAATAGTAACAAGATGCCCAGGTAATAACACCAAGCTACCTGATGCTTGGGTCGAAGGTATGTAAATAGGTAATGGAAGTGTCAGGATTTCAGCAAATGCCCACTTTTGTTTGTGGTTGTTCATATGGCTTCTGTACTCAAAGCTAATTCACATCGAAGTCAGGTTACCTGGGAAAAGATTAAGAGAAAGCAAGAGAAGAGGCTGTAAATCATCCAGAGATCAGGTTGAATCCCTCAGGATCACAAGGTTGGGGCCAATGCTGGGAATGCAGCGTGTAATGGCCTTGCTTATTGCCCTGATGCTCTATGCCAGAGTTATTAACGGCCTCTGGTGTGCAGTGACAATAACAACAGCTTGAGAAGCAACCTAATAAAAAGAGGCTCCCTGCTCACAGCCAGGTCACTTGTAGGCATCCCAGACTCACTCCTGCCTTCCAAAGACATGACGCTGGTCATCTGCTGTTCCCACCATATGTTTCCTCCATCGGCTTGCCTAGAAGGACACTAATTACTCCCGTGATGATTTGGCTCAGATTATTAAGGTATTAGTAAAAGAAAGCTCCTCAAAGTCCTGGAAAACTCTACCTGGCACACACCACAGGGCTGATAACACCCCCCTCTGCAACACGCTGGTAGGGGGTAGGAGGAGCCGAACTATTAATCTTTTGTAATCTAGCTGGAATGAAGTGACAGTGATGGAGTACCTTGTAATGGACTTCCTGAATCCTCACACAAATGGAGGAAGTGACCACCCTTGACCAGATTTCTGCTCATGTTGCCTGTTTCCCTGCCTGCATTACACATTTTTCCCTTTTGCAATCAGTTCTGACCCTGTTTTAGCCAGGCTAATGAATTAATACTCAGCCAGCCTGTGAGAACAGCAATCTGGGGGCGGGCTAGGGGGCTCCCTGGGGAGTGGTGTGCATCATGCAGAAGTCCTCAGTGAAGAAAGGTCTCTGAAGTACCAGAAAGGCAGCTCTGTTGCCTGGGGAAATCTGGCCAGTGGTGCCCCAAAGCACCAGGCTGTCCTGGGCACACCAAGAGAAGCTGTCCTTGGGCTGTCCCTATGGCATGCAGAGTGTATGGCATTCCCGGTGGCTTTGGTCCCTCCTCAGCAGCAGAGACATGTTGTTCAACAGAGCCAGCAGCTGTGCAGGAGGCACTGGAGCTCTTCAAGTCTTGCATCTTTCTGCCCATGCTGGGGAGAGGGTGGCTTTATTTTTGGAAAGCATCAGTTGAGCTCTATTGTCCTGGTGTATCCATGTTACAAAACCATGTTGGGGACCCAGCCCTGCCTCATGGCAGGCTTGCACAACCCTCCAGCAGCACTGGTGTTGACAAGGGACAATGACCTTCCCTTTGTGGAGCAGCATTGCATTGCCAGACGGGAGCTCTAGCAGACAAGCTTATGAACTCCTGTCTCCCACCCAACGAGCTGGCCATGAACATACCCCGAAGGCTCATGTTGAAGAGTCAGTGTGAAACAAAAAAGAGACCACAGATTATGGCCCATGGGAGCTTCAAACCACGCCAAAGGCCAGAGCCAATGGACACTGTAGCCATAGAAGGGCATATTCAGAGTCAGTTCCCAGCATTCTGACCTTGGTTTCAAGCGCTGGCTTTGGAAATGCAGTCAGTCTGGCAGTCTGTGTGGGCTCTGCCTCTGGCATCGGGGCTGGCAGGAGACATGGAGCTCAGAGAAATCCTTTTGCTAATCTGGCCTGGGGAGTCTCACGAGCACAGGGACAGAGAACTGGCCTGCAATGAGGTGGCTGTAGAGACAGAGCAGAGGTGACCTCAGGAGGACATCAAGCAGCACAGTGAGACGTCACAGCGGCCAGCTCAGCCCTCATTAATATCACCACCAAGAACAACAGTTGGCTCATCACATCTCAGCTCAGGTGTAGGCTTTGATTTTTTCATCTTTTCCCACATCAAACTCCCAGGTATTCTGAGCGTGAGGGAAACTGAGACACATACACCCCTTGACACCAGCTCTGGGTCTGGCTAATTGCCCTGACATGTTTTAAAACAAAAATCACATTATCAGTGGTCTTTTGTGCCTCTCCTGGAGCCCATCACTCAGCAAAGGGCCACCTCTGATCTTCACAAATGTGGATTCACTCATGCCACAGGGGAGGGTCAACATCAGGCACTGGGGTTTGTGCTGATAGTCCTTTGCTATCTTTTTTTCTTTTTCATCTTCTTTTGGTCTTCCTTCAGCTGGCTTAACCCCGACTTGCTTGCTGCCTGAATCAGGAAGGTCTAAAGATTTAGTGAAGAGGTCAGGCTACGGTCCAGTGTTTTTTTGTCACTTACTTGTCTAAATAACGCAGGAAAAGCTCCTGCATTGCAAGCCAGGCTCTCCGTGAAATGTGTAGAACAGAAGAGGTGCAAATGGAAACCTTGGTGGCATTAGGTGTTGTTTTTCTAAACATTCCCCAACAGTAAGCACGCAGTCTCTCAGTACTGCACGGTCCCACCGAGGTCTTTAAATCGTATTTCTAGGCTTTCTTTAAAACAGGGGCCTCAAGCTTTTAAACACAAAGGGAGCTAAGGAATGGTTTCTTTAGCAAGAGATTTGAGCAAATCAGTGCTTTTTGTCTTACTATTATTTTTTTAATGGACATCTGCTGGGGTTTGTATTTTTTGAGCCGTGGGGGTGAAAGGGGTTGATGGGGAAAAAGAGGCTTGCAGACGGGGTGAGCACAACATATACTGGAAAAAATCCCGGATGCTATAAATGGGAGCCCCCTAACAGTGCAGCTCATCTGAAGCAAAATGAAAATATCAGGCATCCAAGAAACATATGTGCAGATGGCTTAGAGCCCAGTCTCCCTACTAGGGCTCTGCATTAAATAAAATGCACTGGGTCATGTTGCTATAGATATAAGAGATTACTAGGTGCAATGTGCACTTCTCTGTGAAACTGCAGGTTTTAAAAAAATTGGAAATACAGACCTTGTTTATGGATCAAGCAAATGGCTTCAGTCAAGCAGAACAGCCCCCCTTTTTCTTTTCTTTTGCTAGGGCTGGGGTTTGGAGGCTCATACTCTGTTTGTGAGACTTTGCTGCAGACACTGCTCAGAAGGAGAGCAGTCTCGACACCAACGTGAGAAGCAGCGTCCAAGAGGGCTATTGACTACGACCTGTATTTTTGAAGGATGATACGAATCAATCCAGGTCCTTGGCAAGACCTTACGGTTGGGGCTTGTGCTTTCAGCCAATGTCAATTATGTCATTATTGAGCCTGCAGAAGCTATTACTAATGTTACTTTTACAGTTCACTGCCGACCAGAGAAAAGAGTTTTTCACACTGTTGTCGTTTTGTTGGAGCAAGACTACACAAATCGCAGATGGCTTCCTTGCCAGATGTAGCCTCGCAGGACGGCAGTTTGGGGTTTACAAGAGGTTTAATGAAAACTTGGCATTTTCCCAACTTTTGGCAAATACTCATGGGCTGTCAACTCACGCAAGCAAGTCAGGATCCTAAAAATGTCTAATGACTTGTTCTCACCGAACGAGGAGGTGAAAAGTTTTACCTGAGAAACAAAACCCAAATGAGTAAACCAATACTCGGTCACACTGGGCCTGAGCTCATGATCACCACGGTTATTGAAAGCTCTCACTGCACACTGGATCTGTTCCCAAGTCTTTGCTGTTGCTCTTGAGGGGTCCAACATATTTTTGCTGACATGGAACACTGATTGTGAGAAGCAGGGAGAAGTGACATCCAGGTGTGTCAAAAATCACATCATCCTTACTTTAATGTCTACTGCTTTTTTTTTTTTTCCGCAGCCTTTCTGCTTGGTTTGCTTCTTCCTTGCTGATATGAGCAGTTTATTAAAATTGTGCTAAAAGAAATTCTCAGGTGTGTGCCTTCAGGTGTAGGCCATCTCCTGTACTCAACATGCCTAAATGGTGCAGAAATAATGAGAATCTTCAGCTGCAAGTTGGAAACTTCACATTATTTGAGTTTTCAGGTATATTATTTCCTTTTCTCCATGAATATTTGTGCTCAGTGAGACCTGGCATAGCACACTGTCATTTTAAGCATAACTCCTCCTAGTTTATCAGTCTCCCCATTTTCCATTCCCACCATCCTGGACTGAAATTCATTCTGGTCTAAACTGTCAAATGGAGTCAGCTGCAGTGCTTTGGTAGTGAAGTTTCTTCAGCTATGATTTGGATAAGAAATGGGTTCCTAGGTCCCATCAGCCTCAAAATGCTGCCTCATGGGTGCAGTGTGTGCACCAGTGGCAGGGAGCACAATGTTACCTGCACATACACAAAATGGATTTGAGCCTGTGGCAAAAACAACAGAAACTTCTAGGCTGATGGGCCACTATGGTCATGTACCCACCCCTTGGTTGACAGACAGGGTCCCTGACCAATGAAACACCTTGGTTGAGAGGTGTTTCTGGACCACTCCCATAATTGACCACAGCTCAGATTCATTAGGGTATAAATAGAACCAGCTGGAGACTTTTATTGGTTTGGTCTTTTCAGAGTAGTGGGGCTGCAGTTGAACACTGGCCTGCTTAGACTGGTCATCTAAGGAACATTCCTTGAGGACTGAGACACCTTGTTGAACTGGTAAGTGATCTTCTGGGTACCTTTGAGAGTCCTCACTTTGTAGGAATGGGAAGATGTGTGTTTTGAATTATCACTCTAGAGTTTTGGGATCCGATCCCTTGAGTCTGAATTGGATGTGTAGCAACTGCATTCCTAACTGGTATCTGAGCCTGTGTTTTGTAATGTTGTTGGAGTGCTGAATAACTTCGGATAAACCTGGTTCTAGCTGTACACTGGATTCTAACGGTTCTGGTTAGAATAGAATCTAGAGCTTAATGCCTGTCTAAATTGACTTTTGGGGTACCTCTACGGCAAAACCATTCAAAAGATCAGATGTGACAAAGCCCAAAACATTATTCGTACCAGGTCTCAAGGCAATGAGCCTGCCTCATCTGTGGGCCTTCAGCAGTCTCCCATAACCAAGTGCCTTTGCATCAGCTTGTCTGCATATTTTTAAATATCTTAATCCTGAGCCTAACTTGAATAGTACATTTTTATCACTGTTGGTGCACAAACCAGATGATTGAATTATCTGGAGGAAGTAGTGCTTTGCATCCATGTGGCAAAAGGATTAACAAAACCGCTGGAGAAACATCATCGTGGAGATGTCATCCTTTTCCCTCTGGCTGAGGCTTGGATGCAAACTTGATACCTAACCCTCCTTAGCACTCTTGTGGATCTGGCTTTTTCAGAATCACTTTTAAGCAGAGTTATTTTGATTATTTTTTTTTTTTGTGTGTGTAGTTTGTTTTTGGTGGTTGGTTTTTGGTTGGTTGGTGGTTTTTTGGTGTATTTTTTGTTGTTTTTTTGGTGTTTATTTGATTTTTTTAAAGTGTATGGGGTGCTTGGAGACTTTACAGAAACAAAGTTCATTTGCCAAGATAAAGATTGAATCAACACCCCTGAGACACAGCACAGCAAGCACCATGGGTCTCCCTCTCTTTACTTTGGTGATGGAGTGATAGAATTGCATATCACGTTAGGGAAGCTATAGCGGACTGTAAGTCTTCCTGTCACCCAAAAAAGAAAAACTATAAGTGTCAAGCTTCTTTAAATGAGGTTTTTAATAATCTTCAGGTTTATAGAAGGACTTTGGATCAGATCAGAAGAAATCAAGTGGCTTGTCATGACTAGTCTTTTTAAAGTGTCACATACCTTTTCATGAAACACTGCCTTGCTGGCCTGAGATGGTTATTGCTAAGGAAAGACTACAAAGCCCCATAATATCCTCTACTTTAGGCAGCAGAAGAGACTTAGTATAGCAGTAGCCCTCATAATAACAACAATCCCTAAATATCTATTCAGTTGGAAATTATATTTTCTTGGCTAGCGTGCTTTTTGTCCAGTGAAATCTTGAGCATCGTTATTCCCATTGTGGGCATGTACAATCTGCACCTTGGGGGTGTCAATATCTCTTAATTTACTAAAATGGGAGCTAGTTAATATGGTCAGCTATGGGTAGGAGTTGACTCCTATCCCTATGACAAACTATGCTTTTTTTCTTCTATAAAATAGAGGTATCTCTACCTGCAGAGCTGCTGTAAGGACCCAGACCTTACAGAGAGGGAAGTGCTTAAATGGGCCAGCAAGGCGGTCACGGTAGATACCTACATTCAAGAGTGTGTGGTTTGTGATGTATAGCATTCCATAGTAAAATCACAGCATTATTAATTGTGCTGCATTGTATACCCTTGGAATGGTAAAAGCTAGAGGAGAAATCTGGCCCGGTGATCCATCATCTGAGGCTTTGAAATAGAGCCAACTGAAGTAAAATTTGAGTGAGCTCTTAGAAACACAAGGAGGGCTAAAGCAACAAGTGCATTTTACTGAGCTTATGATATCATCCTCTATCCATTTCTAGAGGGGAAGTTGTCTATCGGATGTGGAGGGAGAGAAGAAAAAAGCAGAAAAGCACACACATATATTTAAATATTCAAAGCTGCCCCAGGAAAGAACTTAAAATCTGAGGTCATTTCCTTGAAGAGCCTGAAACATTATTTGTCATCCACACTGAACCAGAATAAAAAGGGAAATAAAAGGAGGATAGGAAAAGTCTGTTGCACCCTTGCCATTTGTGGTTTGAATGGGAAGGTGCTTAGTTACGACAGCCAGCTGAGACCTTTCATCTGTTCTGGGCTGGCTCTGAGCACCGAAGTGGCAAAATTCATGGAAGGGGATGCAGGAGACTTGGCAAAGCCCTGGTACCACCTGGGACTGTTTTACATTTCCTTACCATCACAGTGCTGAGACATTTGTCAGAGCCTTCAGCCAAGTGGAGGAATGAACTTTTCTATGCCCCATCTAGGCTGTGTATATTTGGAGGGAAGCATTAAATTCACTCCTGAGAAGGTAGAAAGAGCAGGTCCAACCAACATCTCAAGGAGACTGCCTAAGCAGCTTTAGTCTTATATTGAAGAATGTTTTATTGTTCATTTGCTTTGATTTAATAGATTCCCTTGTATGTCAGAGCGAAGTGGGTGTCATAAGCTGTCATTACATAAAGGAAATAAGTGGAAAGTGCAAAAATGCTCCCTGCAATTGGCATCATCATGCCAACATTGATCAGGAAGGGCAGAGCTGGGACAGCTGAGGGTAAAACAGCACTTTGTGCTCCAATTGAATGGTGATGACTGAGGAACTGGAAGATGATAGAGAATCCACTAGGAACTGCGTAAATAATTTGGGGACCATGATCTGCCTGATGAGAGCATCCCTTCAGATACCAAGCACCCTTACTGCTGATGCGGGAAGTGGAGACTCCACAGAGTTCATTGATCTGGCTGAGACTCTCCAGGGTATCCATGCATGAGAAACAAAAGATAAGTAAGGAGACCTGCATATGCATCATGCAGAAATTCCCATCCCAAAATGTAACTATTTTGTGAAGCTGTACAAGTGTTCCCAGGGCTAGAGGAACTGTGATGTGCTCTGATGGCATCTCTTGGATGGCATTTGGGTGTGAGGACAATGTGGGCTGTAGAACAGAAGGCAACACCAGCTCTCACCAGCTTAGCCTTGGGCAGTGTTTATTCTCAGAAGACCTGCAGCCACCAGGACTCAAATGGGGGACCAGTATGTGAGCAGGCAGGGACCTGCCCTGTTTATTATTTGTATTTCTTTCTGCTCATGCTGACCTCCCTGGAAGAGCACTGGGCAGCTCACATGAATGTAGAACGGCAGCATGTGAGACACTGAGAAATACAGATTAACACAGGCATCTGTGGGATGCTCAGCTCTGGTCCTCTTTCATTTATAAGCATGGATGCAGCTGAGATGTCCTGGAGAAGATGAAGCCATGGAGAAAGCATCTTCCTCTGAGCATTCCTCTATCTTCTCTAGAGTGGTTCCTCAGAAGCTTTTTGCTCCCATTTGAATTGGCCCCTGAATAACACATCAAGAGTTGCTCTGCCATGAGCTTGTGGTCTGCCTAGAAGCTCTGAACTGGCCTTTGGTCTGCAGCTGCTGTTTAGCGTCTTGATTGCGCAGCTCCAACCACATCATCAGTTCCCTGTTATCAAGGGCCCTGATTCAGAGCTCAAGAGAACATTGCCATTGCAGGCTGTGGGAGATGCACGTTTTTTTCCCCCAGCAAATTTAACTTGAGCCACACTGGCGTTGTAAAAAAATTAGAATACCTAAGGAAAGATTAGGCTTCCAGTTTTTGCATTTTTACCTGTCAAAAAAGCTGCACTTCCAGCATGTTGTGTCCCAGCTGAGGGATGCTTTAGTGGTTTTACTCTGTAAAAGAAAAATGATAGTGATGGTAATAAACAGTATGTGAGGTATTTCTCTTTGCTGAAAGTTGGACCAAGGTCCAAAGGACATGGCATACAAGACGATGAAGCAGCACTAGCACTTGCAAGCAGCAGCAAACTCCATCCTTCCCCTGGAGAGCCCAACATGCTGCCACTCAGCAGCACGGCTGAGTCAATGTGCTGGCACTGTGCTTCCCTAGAAGCTGGAGCAGTCCCTTGTCAGCACTGCTCTGAATGAGTATGTCACAGCCCGATGTTAGGTGACACAGCATTTTGGAGTGTTTTTTGACAGCCTGACTGTGCCCTCAGTGAGAGCTGCCCTGCCAGGGATGTGCTCAGGCCATTCCTGAGCTGCTGGTGTGGCATGAGTTGAGAGTTCCCCTGCTAAAATAAAGCAGAAGTGGGTTTTCAGTGACTCCACAGCCCTTCTGCACCACAGGAATAGCATGCGGCCACTGGGCCTTGCTGGCATGTCAGCTGAGAGTTAAAAAAAAAAAATAATTAAAACATTGTTTTTCTGACCACCGTGTGCAGCAGATGGGAAAACAGCAGGGAAGCACTGGCCAAGGAGGCAGCAAGTGGTCTATAGCACGTCAACACCAGGAGGTCTACAGACATCACTGTAAACTAATAAATGCTGCCAGTTTAATACTGGCAGTGAGACGAACTGGCCACACAAAACTATAGGCGTGTGAATGCTCCCTGGGTACTTCAGAGCTCATTTCGGCTCATTGCGGCTTTCTCTAACATGCAGGAGAAAAAAATATATATTTTTTAAAAGGTCATAAATCCATTTTAGGGCCAGAAGGAGCTGGTGTGACCCTCTAGTGCAGCCACCTGCCTTACACGGACTGTCCAGCTTCACTAAATGGCCTTGGCATCATGCCTGAAACTGCTGGTACAGCAAGTGTCTCATTTTCATAAAACGTGGAAAAGATTGGCTTCTTCCCTGCTCTAAAAAATCATGCCTAATGTTTTTTTTTTTTTTAATTATAATTTTAAAATAACAAAGTGGAATTGCTCAGCAAGGCAAACTTCAGCACTAACCACAAACATAGGCCTGGTTGCAGGGACCAGTGAGCTGGGAGGCATTACCAGGTTGTTAGTGTTAAAAGCATGAAATGACAAGGAAAATCCATCCTCCGCTTCCTCCCAGTGTGCTGGCTGCTGGTCAGCGTTCCCAGGCTGCTCCTTCCACCCCAGTGCAAAAATCAGCAATGCCCGGATGGCCATTGAGAAATGAAGAGATGGAAGGGGGGAAAAATTTTCTACAGCTCATCGCTTGTCCTGATTGCATTGCCATAATCAGAAATGGCTGAGCCATCTATCAGTGCTCAAAGCCAAATGAGGATTGATTGAGGCAGATGTCATGGGGTCATGGCAGGAGTCTTGTCACAACAGATGAGCATGTGTTGGTGTATCTAAGCGGTACATTCCCGTTTGCATGCCACCTTGCTGTCCTCCTCAGCACCACAAGGAAGGTGTTAGAGGTGCTCAGGGTGTGATGTGCCACAGGGAATCCCTGCACCACATCCCATGTCACTTCTGAAGGACACAAGGACTCTGCTCACCCAAGTCTTGCCTGGCACTGTGGCAAGATGCTTTGGCATATGAGCATCCACGGGGGAAGCGATACTCCGAAGCTGACAAAGCATGCTCAGTAGCTTCCACTTAACATTTCCACATGCCTCCTTTTATTACAGATACAATGTGGTTATTAATATTTTTTTCTTTCTTGGATATGTCTTTGTTTCTGCAAAAGGATGACAGGTTAAATCAGCTGTTTATCACTCTAACAGCCTTTCACTCAAAATAAGTGACATTCGCTGCAAAGTGTCTCCTGCCCTGGATACAAGCAGATTTGTAACAGTCCAGAGGAAGCAATTTTATCTGCCATTTTAAATTAAGACTTGCTGCCTTGGTAGATGGAAGGTGAGAACTGTATGGCTTTTTCCATCACACAGAGCAGAAGAGCCTGGGGGAACAGACAGGACTTCAGAGAGGCTGATGTCTGCCTCCAGATTCACCCTGGGCCACCTCCTTCTCTTTTTTCACCCTTATCTCACTTTCTCACCAGATATGACACCCTAATGCCATGCAGACATGTGCTGCCCTTGACCCCAGCAGACCTTCAGCCAGGCTGTGCTTTTGCAGCCAGCTTTTTCCCTATTTATTGTTTTTGAGACCTGGATGCAGACTTTTTTTAAAAAAAAAAAAAAATCAGTTTTGCTCTTCTTGTGTATTCTGTGAGGGGTGCAGTTTCCCTAATTGTCCTTCACTGGACCGCTCTGCAGCCAGCCTGTGGCCACCAAGGTCCTTTGGGACACTCCAAGACCATGCCTCTCCTTGCTGAGCCCCATGGTGTTTTACTGTGGCTGTGACCTCCCCAGGCAACATTGTCCCTGCTTTGTTTTGACTTCTCTGTCAATAACCTTGCCAGGTTGCTTCTGGGATTTGTTAGGAGAAGGACATGTAGCTGAATACTCTGCTTGGACCACTTACGATTCATTTCAGCCTGGCATTCAATGCAGGCTGAGAAACCCACTTGGCCTCAAGTGACGTTAGGTAGCCCTTTAAAGGTGGTACAGGCAGAAATGCGATGGGGTCAGGGTGAAAAATGTCAAAAGTCAACTTAAACAGTGAAAACAGCTGCTTTGAACCAAAGCAGGACTTGTCTCTACCATAACGCAAGGTTCATCCATGTTAGGTGTGTTGGAGGATGGAGCACCACACTCTCCTCAGCTTATCAGTAGGGAAGATTTGATGCCTTCTTCAGACAAGTCCTTGGACCCAGACTCTCTGGACTGTGTCATACTTCAGAAAAACACCACGACAGCAGCCTTGCTTCCCAGATGCTAATATTTCAGATATTATAGTGCATTTTTCAATGCAGAAGGCAGTAGCCTGGAGTTCAGTTACATTGCCCGGGTGATTAATGTGTTGTGCAGGGAGCCTGAGAGAGGTCTTCTCCTCTCGATGACTGCCCTATAGTGCTGCAACAACAACAACAAAGCCAATTTAGCGCTTGTGGATTCTGTGTGTTTTCTGACTATCTAAGGAGCATTTGAGGTACATCATGTGCATGATGGGAATGACTCAAACAGTGACTTCTGCAGACTGAAGGCAAGTGCTCATGTTCAACTGCTTCACGGACACAGCTTATCAGAGTAACCAGTCCAACAACAAGCAAAACAACAAGGCAAACAAAAATCCGAAGGAAACTGAAGAAAATGAGATATGTCTGGTTTATCCTTATCAATGCATACGGAGCAGGATCCAAACGAATGCAGATTTTGTACCATAGACACCTTCCCTATTTCTTCCCCTTTGTATGACAGAGGTGGCTGAAAGGAGGAGGACATTTATCTCAGATATGAAGGGTGTTTGATGGTAGAGACTCAGCAGAGCTACTCAGCTTTGGGGTTGCAGGGCAGAACCTTAAGCAATCCATTACCCCGAGCAATGGTGGCAGATGCAGGAGGGAGCTCAGTGGTTCACATGCGCATCCAGCACCAGGGATGGGTAGATGATGCATGGAGTGTCTACAGCCCATTTTCCCCCTGGGTACCATATGTAATAAGCACTATATTAACTGACCCTCAGTAGTGTCAGCCTCTGATTCCTAAGAGGGAGGTAGGGACCTCTGGGTGTCACTTGGGAGATTTTTCTCCCTGGAAATCAGTGTCCAGGTCTCAGATGCACAGCCCTAGCACGTGTGTTTTACAGAGTATAGTTTTTACCACATGGTTCCCCTTCACTCCTTTGACCTGCCTCTTTCCTAGTACACTGCATGCATTTGGTATACACTGAAATGTATAAATAAACCAACATTTTGCTGGGTCAGCCCTCTGTTGGCAGTCTCCTTTGTCACTGGAAGCCACAACTCCACTTAAAGTGACCATTTTGTCTTGGCAGGACTCAGTCACTTATTCACTCCTCAGCTTTGCTGTTGAGTACCAAAGCACAGCACAAGCTCCTCGACTTCCCCTGGCTTCCCCTCTGCAGGTGAGCACTGAGCTGTTGGGATGGTCCATGACATAGAAAGGGAAAAGGGAAAAAAATTCTACTTGCTAGCATCTGAGAAAAGAGAGGAGATAAAGGCTGTCAGGTCCTATTTGACCATGGCCCATAGGCAGAACTGCAGGGGGTGTTTATAGCTCCAACCATTGGCTTCCACTTGGGATTTAAGATACCCATACACAGTAATAGAGATAAATGTCTGTTGGCCCTGATGAAAAGAGGCGTTTCATGGGACAGACGTGGCTGTTCGCAACATTTCCCGGACTAGTGACATTCCTTTTTTTGTGTCCAGAAACGGAATGGGCTGATCCCTTCTCCTGCATTCGGAAGAAGAATTGCTTTTTCCCATCCTAACCCTACATCAGGTATATGGGTTTGATCTTTTTCAGTGCTGCATTGTTTTTAAATTGCAAAGTGTCTGCAAATGGAAAAGAAAGAATTCATGGGTATATTTATGCAGATAAATGCCTCCCAGACAAGTGCAAGGGGCTCCCTGTCGCTAGAAGGGTGCTCCTATGGGCACAGGCTCAGCATCCATAAGCATGAGGTCTCCATGTTTAAAGAGGGCAACATTTGGGACAAACACTGCAATTTCAGATATACAGCCTCAAAGAAGTCTCATTCTCGGAGGACAGTGCTCTCAAAAAATCATTCTGATCCCAAGCTGGACACTGCTCTGGAAAGCATAAAAAAAATCTTGCGTGACATTTCAGAGTGATGTCCAAAATGTTTGTATTTTGTAAACAGGAAGTCACATTGTCTGGAGAGGATATTTTCCCCCTTCAATAGCTGCATATGCAGGCTTTTTACATAACCTCTTTTTACAGTATTTCAGGACTGAAAAGTTCATTTCCCTCTCCTAAGCACACAGGAGAATGCAGCTGCCACCCAGACATCCTCTAAATGGGACCACATGTAGGCCACTTAGTCTCCAAAAATGAAAGCAAAACATTGTGCTGTCATCACTGCACGGCACCGTCAGTCAGAGCTGCTCATATGCTCCACCATGTATAGCTCATACAGTGTTCATTATAAGCTTAGGCTAATTCATAATAATAAAGCAGAATATTACAAATGTTAGAAACTCTGGATTAGTAAGTGATGGATAAGTGGAAACAAAAGAGTTCAGATCCAGTCTCTTTTCTGGCCATGAGGGTTGGTGAATACAAATTCCTCAAATGCTTAACTGAGGTGTTTTTCCCAGCTTTACCCTGACTGTGTTGTGTCCATGCTCCTCAAAAAGGAACTTATGTTCATGTTACTCTACCGAATAATCAAAATCAAGTTATTCTACTTGCAAGTTAACCCAAATGAGTTTTTCAGGGACACTCCCCCATGGTGTGGATGTGAGACACCAAGGTGGGTCATGCCCAGCTGCTTTCATCTCCCCCCTTGCCCTGTTGGTCCCATCCTGTGATCCAGTAAGGCCACAATGGGATGTGCTGAGAGGGCAGGTGATGCCTGTCAGACCGAGGGTGAAGTGAACAGAGAGTGTCTACAGACAGACCTTGACTTTCAGGCTCCTTCTGGGATTGCCAAAAAAACAAAACAAAACAGAAAAAGATAACCTGCCTAGTGAAATAGTCAGTCCAGGTCACAGTATCACACAGTATCACAGTATGTTTGGGATTGGAAGGGACCTTAAAAGATCATCTAGTCCAATCCCCCTGCTGGAGCAGGAACACCTAGGTGAGGTCGCACAGGAACACGTCCAGGCGGGTTTTGAATGTCTCCAGAGAAGGAGACTCCACCACTTCCCTGGGCAGCCTGTTCCAGTGCTCTGTCACCCTCACTGAGAAGAAGTTTCTTCTCAAATTTAAGTGGAACCTCTTGTGTTCCAGCTTGATCCCATTACCCCTTGTCCTATCATTGTTTGCCACCGAGAAGAGCCTGGCTCCATCCCCATGGCACTCACCCTTTATATATTTATAAACATTAATAAGGTCCCCCCTTAGTCTCCTCTTCTCCAAACTAAAGAGACCCAGCTCCCTCAGCCTTTCTTCATAAGGGAGGTCAAATCCCCAGATCCCACAACTGCTGTAAGTTGTAAAGACAAAGTAGTCTATATAGCAGATTAAAAAAAGAGGGTAGCATCAAGACTTCTCCCTTGTTCAGAGACATGAAAGACTGAGAAGAAAAATGGATATATGTTGCCTCCCACATGTAGGGAACACAATGCAGTGAAGTATAGATGCATAAAGGGCCTGGCAAAAGTAATAGCTATTGATAATTGTACCTTTCCCTCACTTAAAACCTGTAAATCCCATAAGATTTCTCAAAAGGTGAAATCTTAAAAGCCATTATCTTTCCAGCATAGCATCACTGCTAGGATCCAGGGCTTGGCATTGGAAAAGAAGGATCCGGGGAGGACAGATGATGGGTGATGCTGGACTGGGAGAGATGTGGAGCACAGGAGAAGGGGGAGGTGGGTTAACTTGAATGCTTAATGCAGTGGAAAAATAGTTTTCAAGGAAAGAGAAAAATGCTGGGAAAAACCCAGTTCAGTTCATATCATGGTAGATCTATTGGAAGTATCATTTAAAACACACAAGGAAATTATGAAAGTATGTTTGGTCATTTGTGTGAAGCCCTTTCAGTAACTTAACATCATTTGTAGAGTGCTTAAAAGAGAGGAGAGAGTTCATTAAGAAGTGAGGTTAGGGTAAGAGTGGCCAAGGCTCTCCAATGGGAACTGGTGGGTGGGTTGGTTTCATCATGGGAAGACATTGCCACTCCTTTCAACATACCCTGGGTGTAAAAGTAGTTTGAGTCTTAAACAAACCAGCTGGCACAGGCTTAAAATTTTGTTGTTATTCATATGCATCCAAGTATAAAACAAGGACTGTGTAAGCTGAGTAAATAAACAGACTCACTGGTCTCTGGTAAGGAGGTCTGTGTCATTTTATTCACACTTTTTACCATATACACTGGAGTTATTCGCCAGACTGGGAATAAAGGGCATCTGGTTCTTTAACCCAGGCTTGATCTCCTCTCTCTTATAAAGATGTTTCTTTCCTGGCTTCTGGGGTGCAAAAACCAGAAGGTGAAAGGAAAATCTAGCCATAAATTGTCTTAAATGTATCAGAAACTTCTGGGCCTGATTCTGACTGTGTTTATTCCCTTTTTCTGCCACAATAGGGCAGAGAATCTGGCTCTCCCTGTCATTTCCTTTCAGCAGTAAAATACTGAGATATTTGTTACGAATTTGCTAAAGCTCAGTAGAACTAATTCAAGTAAATCAGCTGCTTTTAAATGTGCTATAGACTTATTATTAAACACCACACATGTTTCAGTGAGAGGGTTTAAAAATAGTGATTTTAGAGAAGGAAAAAAATACCATTTGTGGGGAGAAGAAAACCACCCATTTCAAAAGTCAGTTTGACAGTGGCACAGAATTCACACCAATTTAAGAAAATTTGACTTTTCTCAAGTTCTTCTGCATCAATGCTGCTGAGAAAGACAAGTCAGCCCTAATAAGCTGCCTTTGTGGAGATGGCTGAACTCTCTTCTTTCGACAAACACGTTGTATTATTTCGTGATGGTGTCTCACCTGAAAGAACAATTCGGATCCTGTTGCAGCCATGGAACACCCTCCATTGCCCCCAGTGGGAGACCAGAATGATCAAAATAAATGGGTTTGCTCATTAAACTCAATCCTGCAAATATTTATAAACAATGGGAAAAAAGCTAAGAGAAGACTGTAAACTGATATACCAGGGCATCAGGTCCCAGTGAAGTGGTCTGGATTTTGGACTGAGACGTGGGTGGGTTCAACCACCTATTGCTGCCAGAAGCACACATGCTGCCACCTGAAGCCATCCAGATTCCTTCAAAGCACATAATCGGGAGAAATAAAGGGGAGATGGGTGAATGCTGCCGCTCGGTAGTGCTGGATTTCTGTAGTAAATGTGTGGCAGCACTTGGGCAGGAAGGAGAAGTTGTGGCCGCAGCAATCACTCACATCAAAGCCAAGGCGGCAAAGTTTGGGCTGGGGTTGGTTTTCTGTAGCGTATGGGAGGCGCATCACTGGAAAATGTGGCACGCTTCTGGGTCCGTGCAAAACCTTGCCCGTGTTATTAATTTTGGAAACCCCTTATTATACTTTCATTAAATGATACTTCTCTTAAAATGCCCTTTATGCATTTTTCATGCTGAGGGCTATAGGCAGCAGCTCTTGGTGGCATTTCAGGTGCAACTTTTTTGGCTTCCTACAGCTCCTGGCAGGGGAAGGAGAAGAGCAAAACCAGAGACAGAGAAGCTTTAACACCCCTGCATGTTGAAGGTCAGGTGAAGGTGGATATTTGTGGCCCAGTCCAGCTGTTATTGAAATAAATGGCAGGTTTGCCATTGATGTCTGTGGGTGTAGGTTTAGGCTCAGACTACGATGCAGGCATGGAATTAGAGCAGTGCCTAACTGCATTAATTAGGGGGTGGTTAGCAGAAAAGCAAATCCCAGCAGTACAGAAGATTATTTAGTGGTGGAGCAATGTGGGTTTGTGCCCTCTGTTATTGGACTGCTCTCATCCCATGTTCAGTCCTAGGCTGTGCTCCTGGCCTCTCTCTTCTTACACAGGCTTTTCTCCTGTGTAAGAAGACAGCACACAAACACGTTCCTGATCAATGCATCGTGGCTGGCTTAATACAGCAGCATGAGTGGGGAGTTTTCAAGCATGGTGACAGGGGAAAAAAGACCCTTGCACTCCACAGTTGTATCTTTGAAGACAGAACAGAGGTCACGAATTCAGGGACTGTCATATGGGAACAGTTTACTCGGCTTTTAGGTTTTCTTTCCTACAGAGTTTCATAGCAAGATAGATCCTTATCCACCACCTATCACACATAATATACTACAGGGAGTTGTTTTTTTTTAATATTGGTCTTGGCTCTTTGCCTTGTGTTTTTCTCCTACCTGAGATAATTTCAGCTATAATCTTTGTTCTTAAGCATGCTTCCATGCACAGATCAGTTTTTCACAGCATGCTGAAAGCATCTCACCTTGATGAATCCCAGAATGCAGCTTCACTCTTAGCATTTGCATTTACCTTGGCTGTCTGCTCTGCCACATGCTCAAGTGGGTCATCAGGGATTTATCTACCATGTACATGTTTCCAGGGCTCAGAGTCTTTCTTCTCTGGACATGCCCCAGCAGCAGTTGTGGGGTCTAAGGCACAGGGAGCATCTAGGAGAAAACCCAGCCCAGAAAGCTGTGCCAGCTGTGATGGGAGTAGGTTTTACTGCACATCAATTAGCTGCTGAGATGAATGTCCTTTCAGATATGCACATGGTATTAATTAATTCAATGAATATTTGTTGTTGTTGTTTGCTGGAAACAAACATTGCTTTTAGCTCTGGGATATAATTGCACAAAGGGAGAAAAACCAAAATCACAAGGCTGAATTTTTTCAGGTGGTATAGAAGCTTTCAAAGCGGATTAGTGTTATTGCTGGGTGGTGGGAAACATGAGACTCATCCCAGTCCAGCCAGGAGTTTACTCTGCTTTGCAAATCAGGCAAACCTGGGCTATGGCTGTACATCAAAACTGTGGTAAGCGCTTGTTAAGCTTTGGCTGGTTCTCATACATAGCTGGGAAAGCAGGGCAGTTTGGCTGGAATCCCCTCTGTTTTGGGTTAATAACACACAGGACAGACACTGAGATGTACACAACACAGTACAGCAGAGACAGAGACACAGCTCCGCTGTGACCCACCAGCTCCAACAACTTTTGGTTTTGAAGAGTTTTTTTCTATTGAACATGACGTTGTGTAATGTGTATGTTTACTCCTCTGTGTATTTATCCCCCCAGTGTAGCAGTGATTCATGAATGTAGTATTATATTATTTACTTTTTTCCTTTTCCCAGATGCTGCTTTAGTGTCACTTTTGCCCAGTGAGAGGATCACGAGGATGAAATGCCCATTGCATGCTGACCCCCTCCATAAACAGTTCAAAAATTATTGCCCTTGCTGCAAGGCTCTTCTCCCTGTTGGTTCCAGAAGAGCTAAAGTTGACTCCCCAGATAGTTGACATCTTCCTTGGCAGTGCACATGAGGTGTTTGATTAGGGTTTGGAAACTCTCAGGGTTTTGGCTGTTTTTTCCTGTATTAGTCAAGGACTATTGTATTTTTGTGTACACGTGGGGTCTGTTTCTCCCAGCAGTGACAAGTCCTCCTTCATCCTGATGCTCACTAAGAGAGAATGGGGCCCTGTTGCAACAGCCCTAAACCCTCAGGGTTAGTCCAGTCTTGAAATAAGGCACATTTTCCTATCGTCAGGACTAATAATTCAAGGAGCACACACCACAATTATTTCAAAAGATCTTATTCTCTAAACACGTACTCCCTGGTTGTGTTTCTAATGTCAGAGCTGGCTCTGTTTTCTTTTCACTTGCAAATTCTCCTGCTCTCACTCTGCACTCCAAATTCATCCCAACCCCTGCAAGACAGTTTTAAAGGACAGGGCTGTGCAGAGGTACCCAGGCAGTGTTCAGCCCAGATCATGAAGTTTAGCAGTTCGTCTGAGCTAAAATACCACTTCTTGTACCTAAAGTGCCCCTGTGCTTGAGGCAGCTCCAAAAGCAGCAGAGAAAACCTTTAGGTCTGAGCAGCCACATTATGCTTGTTGTTTAAAGTAAAATTAAAAACATCTCTGTGGGCATTGCAATTCATTTTAGGGTTTATCCTAGTTTTGCACTACGCTAGTTTTAAGCTTAGCTCAACACAGCCCTTAAATAGCAGCAAACAAACAGTGTTAGGTAAAATAAAAACTAGGCTGGAGTTGTCTCCCAAATAATGTGTCCAAATGTTTTCAAAGTGTGTTATAGTTGGGAAAGAAAGTGGAAATAATGAACTACTATAAATAAAACCACTTCTTCCAGTGTTTCCATCAGAGGAAGCCAAAGCCTGGAGGTGCTGGATAAGTTTTAGAAAGTCTACCCTTGTCACTGGTATGTTGATGTTCAGCAGTTGGAGTGGTTTGGAAAACCAGAAGTTGTTTGTTTGGGTTTTCTCTCTGATGGTTTATCAAAAAACAACAATATCAACAAAACAATATCCCCTGTACCTAGAATAATTTCAAAAGACAATGCTTAGGTGATGACAAGAGTTGTTATAAACCCTTTCCTGGACAAGATCAGAGTCTGAAATAGTCTGGGCAAAGTGAGGCTCCATCTGAAATAAAAATAATGCAATTTGGTGTGGAAAAAAGCAAACCCTGGCATTTCTCTAGGACAGCTGGGGAGAGTGGGCAAGGAACCAGGAGCCTTCTGCACAAAAGGGCTGAACTGGGCCACAGGCTGGGGTGACTGTCCCACAAACAGTCCAATGTGCCCAATGACTTGTATAAAACGCAGAAAGCTCTCTGGAGTGTGTAAACCAGGGTGGCATATGCCATATATGTGTCACCTGCAGATGCACGTCCCTTCTGCTCCGCTCGGGGCTGGCAAAGCCACAGCTGCAGTGAATGGTCCAGATTTTGCAATCCAGACTTCAAGGAGACTCTGGAGAGGGTTCAGCAAAGAATGATGCGGAGTCTAGAAAATGTGATTTCTGCAGGGAGATGGCAAGGAACGAGCTTGTGCTGTAATGAGCAGGGAGGATGGAGGGGGAAGATGTGATATTATAACTCAAATATTTAAATAGAGAGGAAACGAATTAACTGGTTTTGTGTCCACTGAGGAACAAGGAAAGAAATCACAGGCTTAATCTGTAGCAAAAGAGATTTAGGTTATAGGTAGGGAAACTCTGGTGTTGATTTTTGGGGCAGGCTGGGTATGGAGGGAGCTGCACGGGGCACATCTGCCTTGTGAGGATGGGTTGGAGAACTTCTTGTACCAGGTCGCACTGCGTGACCTCGCAAGCTCTTTTCCAGCTCCGTTTTCCGTGATTTCGAAATAACAGCAAAATTACACACTGACAATATAAGAGTTGGGATTATTTGTTTTAGGATTAATATAATTAGGTTAAGTATGAATCAGATGTTGTAGCTATTTGCAATTAAAGTGCAGAGGGGAGATGCAATGCTGTCTCTGTGTCAGTGAAAAAACCCATGCGAGCACAGAAAGCAAGTGCTGGCAGGCACTCTCCTTTCACCCCGAGTCAGGCACGGTAGGTGGGACTCCACGAAGGATTAGGTATGATGCCTTTTAAGCCTGTTGGATGCTGCCAGGCTGAGTTTTGCTTGTATAACCGTAGCATATTCACAATTATACACTCAGTGTCTTAATTACCAGCAATAAATGTTAACACTTGCTGGATTTACTGGGAAGATTTGAATGCCAGCTTAATTCAATGCTGACACATCATCACGTGAGCTCTGAGGTCTCATCCTTCCCAGAGCTCTCTATTTTAAGATCTCAAGGGATTGCTCTTTGCCGTCTGCATCTCCTGCAGCGCTGGCTTGAGCCCATGTGCAGGAGCATAAGGATACTCTGGGATTGACACCCAGCCTTGATCCGAAATCTTCAAGTGATGAAGAGCCAACCACATCCCTTTGGAGAGCCGCAGTGAATAATTACAGCTCTAAACGCATGTAGTTTCTGGCCGCATTTTAACTCTGGCTGCTGGATATACCTGGGTTTCCCTTTATCTGACATGACCGTGTCAACTAGCGGGTCAGGAGGAAGGTGCTTCCTCTTCGTGGGTGCACACAGCACGCAGCTATTGAGCCAGAAAATTTCAGACAGACAGGTATCTGTCACTGAGATCAGTCCATCCTTGGCCGTGACTGCATTTGGCCCATGCTCCCAGCCTCTTTATTACAGACAAATCATGGAGGCTTTTCTGATTTTCCTCTGTTTTCCTTCTGACAGCAAGATGTTTGCTCATACGTCTTGACACTGGCAGAGAGTTTAGCACAGGGAAACTCCATCTTTGCCACGTGGTGGTCCCAGCATGAGCAAGGAAAAAAACCTTTGTTTCTGACTGCTGCTGAGGATTCTATTTTATTTTTGCAACTGTTTGAATGCAATGTGAACTCATGGTGTATTGCTGAGAGTGGGGAGAGCTGCTGATGCTCTTTGAATGTGCAGTGTGGTTGCTCTGGTGGGACCTGAAGGGGAAATAGGTTAAGCCCCAGAAATGTGCCTGTTGTTGCTTTGCCCTCTTTTGAAACCAGCATCTCCCTTCATGTCTGTGCTAGTGGATATGTGAGATCATGCAACAAGAAAGAGGGCAAGACCAACACCATATCACAGGTGTATTTTAAAGGCAGTTTGCTCTATCTGTCTCCCCAGCCCAGATGTACATGAACCCTCGAATAACGGCAGGTACCAGTACACTGGGCGATCAGTCTTTCTTCCCCTGAATCTCAGCACTAAAAATTCAGAGGGCTCAATTTTATCCCTTCCTTCCCACTTCTGGCACAATTCCCTCTGACGAGGGAATGCCATGTTGCAGATTCTACTGTAACAAGAGCCAGAGCAGGTTTTTGGAAGGCTGTGTTTGAATGTGCCAGCCCTCAGCTCAACAACATCACCGGTTTACTGGGAAACTATCTAAGTGTATCTCAAACTTTGGTGCTTGCTTAAAATGGAGATGTGGACACATGCATTTCTCTGACAAATGCTTAATTTCTTTAAAAAGAAGAGCATACAGAAGTTCTGAAACCAGACGGGATTCTGGAAGTCCCTAAAGTGCGAAAAAAAACAAAAAAAAAAGGCCAAGCTTAGCTCCCAACAGCAAACTCCTCTGAAAATTCTGTCTAGAGACAAGGACATGTGATCCCCAAGTCCAGGGTGCTGTTCACAGAGCAATTTAGCAGCATGCCTGCTCGACCCCTGGTTGCAATGGTATCATCTGTGGTCCATTATCGGGGATTTCATACCAGCTGGGCCACAGGAGTTTGTCTGAAATTCACCCCAGCTCGGGAGCTGATGAGTTATTTAGCTACTGCTTGTATTTGTCTTATAAAAGTAATAATACTGTGTTCTGTTGCCATTAAGCTCTGATGTTAAATGCATTAATTTCCTAATAGATCTAAAGCAAGAGCTAGGAAGGCCTTTTATTTTTAATGAACTGAAGACTGTTGTGATCTCATTCACCCACCCATGAAATCCACTGACTGACAAGGTCCCATTTCTGAGCAGCGGGGTTAAATGTGCTTCAGACAAAAGCCAGATTTTCCTTTCTTCTGCATGCCATGGGCAGGATCAAAGGAGTGGGGAAATGGACATTAAAGCCCTTGTAATCAGGGACACAGACTCCAACCCAGCATGGGCCAGCCCCCTTGCAGGCTTATGGAAATGCTGCTGCGCGTTATTGCAGGGGAAGCCGGGGAGCTTTGGGTAGCAAACTGGGCAAGTAAATAAGGCTGGGAGGCAGGTGCTGCATGGACCAGGCTCATCTGGCATCACCAGGAGCTTCTCCTTGGAGACCATGTAGAAAAGTGAATACCCCTTGCACTTTTGGTGCTTCTTTTCTCAGTTTAAGACTTTAGTAATAAACCTGTAATATCTCTGGGGCTCACCAGATGGTGCTAGTATAGGTAACCCCAGAGTATGGCTGAACGGATGGGCAAGTAGGTCCTGGGGAAAGAGAGAAAGCAACAATACTGGTTTGATTACAATTGTTTATAGAAATGGTGGTAATGTGCCAGGAAAGCTTTTCTCATTAATCACATTTCCCTGAAACTGGAACAATGCTGGAGCTGCAGCAGCGCAGCTGGGAACCCGCATCGTGTGTGCGACAGAGACCCAGGTGGGTGGCAAGGCCATTTCTCTTGGCTTGCTAAGCGAACCATAGGACTGGGCTTGGAGGTGGGGATGAAGGTGACCTTCAGAGAAGCTGGCGAGTCATTTCCCCTCTTACATTTTCATTTGGTCTCCTGTTTTAAAATACTTTATTCAGGCACCCCTCTCAAAGCATCTTGAAAGAAACAGGGAAGAAAAGCTGCTGATGACTCCCAAAAGACAGCAAACTGGGAATAGTTTGTTTTCCAAGCACATATGAGTTCATTATATTTTCAAAATTTGCATTTATTTTTAACTGGATTAACATCCAGCTAATGTGGATGTCAACCAGTTGGAATGCAATTTTGGGAATTAAGGAGGAATTTAGCACTGCTGATATAAACCAAATGTGATAGAGCTGGAAAGCATATGATGTGTATCTACAAGGGCTTGGTGTCATCAGTAGGCTCTGTCTTCTCCTAGGTTAGCTCTTAAGCAATCCAAATGGAAATAAATACTTCTACTATAACTCCCATATGACTAATGTGATATAGTGTGTTACTTGGCTTGGGGTTTAAAAGAAATAATAGGGAGTTTATTACTCAGACCTTCCTTCTAATAGGAATGGCAAATGACACTCCATATATAAAGCATTTTTTTACTTGGTATGCTATTTTGTTTCAGTTGTCACTGAATTACAAAGGTTATTGTAGTGCATAATGTTTGGTAAGCACATACATGCTAGCATAATGATACTGTCCTTATTCTGCATCTATTTGAAGCATATTCAATGTAGTTATTTTGGCATTTGCTGAGACTTTATGGTGATAAGTCAGAAAAAGACTTAAACATCCTTAAATCTGTACCAAGAAAGGAAAGCATTTAAATACCTGCTTCCTACCTTGCTTTCAGGATCCTTCCCTAAACTCGGGCCACAAAGAGGAAACATAATTCCTTTAAATGGACAAGATCCAATGGCCTTCTCAGTGCTGAAATCCTGCCTGCAGGAAACACAGACAGGGGAGCATCAAAGCAGAGAGGACAAGTTGTTCCTTAATCAAAATATTGTGAAACTGTGGTTCTGTCAATGGTTTGCTGTTCGGGTTTTGTAGATACGTAGGATGATTGGGAAGCTTCAAAGAAAGATGGCAACCAAATGTTTTTCAGAATCACGTGCAAGGCAGAAGGAAATGTGCTTCCTAAAGGTCCCACTGACAGATGAATATCTTTCTGCAATCAGTAAAGTTGTAAAGTCATCCCCCCCACCCCATACACACATGGGTGATGATGGAATTTGCATGCCAGCCAAACCCAGTTTGGGGAATCAGACATTTCCCTTTGAAGCAGCAGCACGCTGATCTTGCAGCGGACACACTGGGGAAAAGTGCAGCATGGACCTGCTCGTGTTGGGCAGCTCCTTGTCCTCTGCCACGGTGCTGCTGTGTCCCACCATCAGCTGGCATCTGTACAGGGAACCCACCAGAGACAGGGCTGCCCTGGGACCCGGGTCACTGCTCATGGCCACTGCTTTGCTGCCTCTTCCCACACAAGCAGTAGAAAATAAATAGAAGAGAGGTTTGGTTGCAACTGTCTGCAAAGATGTGCATTTACTGTGTAGAAATACATTTCCTGACCTGTCCATCCTGCTTTATCAGTCACGTTGCAATAGCTTTTCTTCTAGATGACCAGAGTTACCTGAGCAGAGGACTCTCTGCCTGCTGAAGGTGGGAGGATTGCCCTGTCTGTTACCCATGTCACACCTTTCACCAGAGGACAGCAAAGACACGTAGATGTGGCTCTTAGGGACTTGGCTGAGTGGTGGACTCGGCAGTGCTGCCAACTGTTGAACTGGATGATCTTAAAGGTCTTTCCAACCAAAACGATTCTATGATTCCATGAATGATGAGTTTGGGCAGCTCCAGCAATTAGTTAAAGGGATAATAAAATAGTGATGGTGATCTTTGAACTCATACCTCTCATAAGTAGGGTTTGTAATAACTATAGCAGGTTGTTTTGTGTGACAAAGAGCGAGCTTTGGTTTTGAGGATTTGAGTATGACTCTCAGTTTCTCAATTCAGATGAAATTGAAGCCCTACTTGATTGTCCTCAGGAATGCAGAAGGGTGATCTGTGGACAGTGACATCAGGAAAATGGCTTAAATTCATCCTCCTCTTCCTGATAACTTTTTCCCTCCTTGAATTTGCAGGAAGCTTGAGTCATTATGGTATTACAACATCTTTAGTGTAAGGTTAAACTCAAGGTTGCTATTCATTATTTATTTCTACCAGTCTCCTTGGAATCGCAGACCCTTGGAGAGATATTTCTTCTGCAACACAGGTTGCCTGAGCTGTGGCGGTGGCACTTCTGTGCCTGAGATCAGACATGAACTGTTTACTCTTGTCTTACAGTTAACTAAGCCATTCCCTATTAAGTCCCATGAATGGCTAGAGGGTATTAAAAAGTCTCTTATCACTGGCTAATTCCATAATTTTTGGAAACAGGAACCCCATGTGTTTTTTCAATAAGCACTTCTCCTTCTGACAGCGCTATGTCTTTCACAAACGCAGCAAGAATAACCTCTGGTCTTTGCTTGCAGCAGTGAAGTATGAAATTTTGAATTCCATAGGTCACTGTTTTTGCTGCAGCCAGATGTGGATAAAAGGCAAAGGGTGTTTAATTGTTGTTTTCTCAAGAAACAGAAAAAGGTTTGTACTAAGGTACACCCTCTATCCTAAAAACAAATGGCTAACATGTGGCTTGAATATCGCCAATTGCCATTTCAAAAGATGAAACTTAAAAAAAAATATTTTGAATTTAAATATTCTGTCTGCAGCTAATAAAGTAAGTTATGACTTTAAATTGGATTTGGGAAAACATACAGGGGACTACAGCCTTGATGCTGAGCTGTGCATTAGCAATGTGGTTGTTGGTGGTTTTGTTGGCATCGCAGGTACCAATGAGTTGTGGTGGAAGTAAAAGGGAAATAATGGCTGAGAAAAACAGCGTAGTGAGACCTTTTTGTTCTAAACAGATCGAGTTATTCATTGGAAATAAATTAACAGATGAATTCAATTGCTGTTTACAATGATGAATGAGTCTATGAAAGCATTTATTATTGGTATGCATTCCATGCAAACTCTTTTGGTGACTGAGGCGTGTTAAAAAACTGCTTAGCTTAATTTCTCTGCAGTCCCAGTGTGCCGCTGGTGATTTAAACCCTCTGTCTTTTGCTTGGGGAACTGGATATTGAGTAACCAGCAATGAACATCTCACTTCTGGAATTCTATGAGGAAAGCCATCTTCACAGTAAGCTACAGTGAGTGGACCTCATCACTTGGAAACACTGCCAGAGAATGGCTGAAGCTATGAAAAGCCATAAATACAAATAGAGAACCTCACTGTTTATTTTTTTAATTGCGTTACTTAATCCAGTCCTCCCTGTTGCACACACACTGGACAATATTTGGGTTCCCAGCCACTATCTGTGCAGCCCAGCACTGTGACGTGATTTTGGCTTCCAGCAGTTTGTCCACTGTCTCCTTAGATGTTCTGTTACAAAACCAAAGATGGGATTCCTTTGCTTGTGCCTTCACAAGGCTTTACAATTCTGGATATTGTGCACAGAGCTTCAGTGCTTCAGGATCCAGTCTGACTCACTGATTTAGCAGGAAATACATGGCTGGGAAAGAATGGATCATTTTTTTCTCCCCCCACCTTGGATGAAAATAGCTGATGAAAGGACAAATGAGCATGAAAGCAGAGTATGGCCAAGCGTGGGCTATTGTGTGTGGGAGAGGGGAGGAGGAAAAAGGATACGGAGAGTGGAGCAATTGGGGAAGGAGACCTTCCTCTTTAAATGGTGGTGGGAGAGGGGACCACTGCAGCCATCGGTGGGGACACAGGTGAAGGAGCGTCAGCTTTTCCCTCCCCGCTCCACAAGGCCAGAATCGCCCTTTCAGGCTCACCTCCATGTGTGCTCCACAGGCTGGTGCTGCTCCAAGCAAAGCCTTCAGGTGAGGGACTGTACCACTAAGGATCATGGAAACTCAAACCCACCCCCAGTAGTTTAATGATCTCAATAATTGAAGCATTTTGAGGAACAGATATTTTCATCCCTTTCTAATTTGCAGTTGAGACCTGGGGCAAATTTTGTTCCTAAAACTTTGGAGTTACTTCAATGTTTTAAGCCACAGAACAACTGCTCATGTTCTCACTCCAGTCATTTGAAGTCTCCCTGTGAAACAGCTGGCCTCTGATGTGCAAGATACCTGCTTCCCACTATTTGGCTTCCAGCAGCAAGAAGATGACTTACGGCCATGAACTATCCCTTAATTTAACACATCAAAACCGAGCGAAAATAAACAAAGCAGAGTGAAGAACACATGTAGATCGTGAACTCACATTCTGCACCTTGCACTTTTGCCCAGAGCACATGTTTTTGCAGCTTATCTCCCTAGGTATCTGTGATGGTGCCTTCTCTTGTGTTTGTTTTCTTTGTGTGGGGATACTTGGCAAGAAACTGCTTCTCTGGGAGAAAAACCAGTTTTTGCTTCTCTCTGGCCATGGACCAGACCATAACTGGACACTTAACCACAAGCTTGCTGCAAAACCTGTCTTGATAAGTGTAATGTCTTGCACAGATCTCAGTGGGTCTTGCAGAAGGTTACGTCCAGACTGTTTTGTCCTTTGGAACTACATTTCCCGCCTTCATTTGAATCAGATCTTCATTTGTCTCTCTGTTAATCTGAGCCCTTCTGCAGCCCCAAAATGCAATTTAATGTTACAGCAGCAAGACAGATTGAATTTTGCCTCTGTGTCTGAGATGGGGAAAAGACCCACCCATGGGTGAAGCCTTTGGCAGTTGAGATTCATCCTGCAGTGTGACAGGCAGTCATCTTTATCTCTCTCTGCTGAGTGGCAGTAAAAGGCAAATAAGATGCTTCCTACCAAAAATGATCTATTAATTATTCTATTTTCTTTCCATAGAGTGCTTTTTTTTCTGCTGCTTTAAAGGGCTACTGAGATGTGTAATTCATGGGCACCTTACAAGGCATGGTAATTTCAGTACTTCCCTCTTGGAAAAAAGACTGCGTTATTTGTAAAGCCATAGCTCAGAAATGCTTTAGACCAGAGACTGCCACTACGGACTCCAAGTCATGCTGCATCCAGTGGCTCCCTGATTTTGCAGCTGGAAAACAGACTTGGTGAAGCTCAACTTTGAGTTAACTGAAAGAGCATATAACATCTCTTGAAAAGACTTCAAACTAGTTTCTAAATTTATACTCTTCTTCATACTGGAATAAGTGGCATTTTAAAAAGACAGTGAGGAAATCAGTCCCAAAGCCTGCTGGTCAGATAATAGACATGGTCCTTCCCATTGATGCTGGGATTGTGTTACAGCTGGCAGATGTCACAGCGGCCATGTCCCTCACCAGGCACAAGCCTCCGAATCTTCAGCTGGTTTTGCAGAGCCCCAGAACCCTCTCAGAAACTCAGTCATTGTCAGCGGACTTGGATCTTGTGGATATTAAGCCACACGTGTACAGCCAAGAAGGTGTTACAGCCAGTACATTCCCGCTGCTGATAGTGAATGAAAATACAGCCTTTTCTGTGTTACTCGTGATGAATGCAGAATGAAAGGGTCAAATCCAAAAGCTAATGGCTGGTCAGAGATTCAGTTTGGTGAGGGTTAAGATCAAGTCTCCAGGAGTCAGGAAAGAGAAAGGCCTCAAGTGTCCTCGAAATTTCCATATGACATTTAGGTATCAATAACGGCATTGTTCAGGAGTAAGAGCTCATTTTCTAAGAAAGGCTCTTGCTCCTTGCAGACTGGGCTTCCTGCAGCTGAGGATGCCAGGCTGCTCCTTGGCAAGAAGCTGTCAGTTCATTTTAAAAGTGCCCAGATTAAATGAGGTATGAATTAACACTGTTCCGCTCACATTAAGACGTATCGGTTTAATTCTGCCGAGGACACTGACCTGAAAATATTTGATGATGTCAACATTTCTAGGGAAAATTTTATGTGGAATTTTGGTGGTTTTGTGGTTTATTTTTTCTTTAAAAAAGCCACTTGCCTTTTTTTTTTTTTTTTTTTTTTTAAGGATTATCTGTTAATCTTACCCTGTTACAAAATGTATCCATAATCCTCATGGCAGTTACTTAGCAAGTCTTAAACCTGTCATTAAAATACCTCCTCTTGTTACTACAATCAGCAGTCTTAATCCACTGCGAGTCTCCTTTTTTTTTTTTTTTTTTTTACTTTTCTCACTTTGTTCTAAAATGGCTTAAACCAAGGTATGACAGGTAGCAAACAACCCCACATCTAATTACTTGGAAGAAACAACTAAAGGGAAGGAACACAAGTCCTTGTGTGGCGAATTCCTGGGAGTTTGGAAAATAGAGGCCGTAGGAATGTGCCCTGGGAAATTTTAAACCCACTCCAAAGCTGTGGGATTGAACAGCAGCGGATTTAGTCCCTGGAAGGCATCGATGGGGAGAGATGCTGCCAAAAGAGGGGGAAGCCGCCAGCAGCTCCAGATGTGCAGCCCTGGCCCCAAGGTGAGGATGCGGGAGGATGCTCATGGACCAGACCCAGCAAAATACGTGTTGAGCTTTCCCTGGAAGTGCTCGGCAGTGCCCAAGCCCCTCCAGGCACCGAATCCCTTGGGAAAGCGCAGATTTGGGAGATACAGGTGCGGCTGGACACCGGTGAGTAGGAGGGCAAGCGGTGGGAAGCAGAGAGGAACACATTGCTGCAGAAATGGGTGTGAGGTATCAGGAAAAAAAAATACAAGGCCAGTAGTAGGATGTCTGATTCATGGGAAAAAAAGAGCCTGAATTAGAGAGGAGCAGAGAAAATGTGGCAGCTCTACACGTTACTGGAAGGAGAAGGAATAAAATGTTATTCGGTTGGTGCTTTAGTAGGACTCGGCACCAAGTTAAACGCATCACACAGCACCCACTTGTTTGAAGCTCTGAGCTTGTTCTGTCCCCAACCCCATCATCCCAAAACAGAATCTCTGGAGTGGGGGTATCTATGGCTGCTCCCAGCATGTGCTTTCTGTGATGTTTTTTTAGGGGAAAACAAGAGCTCAGTTTCACACTCCCCAGAGACCCCAGGCTGTCAGGGGAGCTGCTGGGTAAACACGCTGGTTTGAAATCAGATATGGCCTGTGCAGAACTCTTCAGAAGATAATTAGGCTGAACTGAGATTTTTTAAAGGCATTAAGTCGGTGAACTTTTCAATCTAAACCAATGGCACGATGACCATGTTGGGAATAAGGCATTATGGCCCTTCTCGGAGATCATGTGTTGAAGTTGTCTTGTTAGTAGAGAGACGTTAATGTAATAAAGGAAAGCATTGTGGCCTGGAACAGCTGGGCTTTTCTAGCTGCTTGCCTAAATGTGGGTGATTAATGACCAAAATGCATCCTTGCTGAATGGCATTGAGAGTCTGGAGGTATTTCATGGTATTTTCCTTTTCCCATTTTTGTCAGAGAATTGTGGCAAACAAAGCTCCATTGATGTAGGGCCATTAGAGATATGCAAAGTGAATACCGTATTATTGCCTATCTGATGGGTGACAATAATGTTACTTTGTTATCCCATGGTTTATGCTGCAGGATCCAAAGATGCTCAAAAACCCACTTGGTGCTTTTGGAGACTGGAGCCACTCAAACATTTTAATGAGATTTGTTGTCGTTGCTGGAAAACGCTGCTTCATCCAAACCAAAATGTCTTGCACTGAAATAGCCCCAGTAACAACATTTCCATGGGAAAGTTTTCAGAGTATCTGGGGTCAATTTATAAGCAGAGAAGGTTCTAAACGAGAACCTTGATCTTCTAAATCTGAAAGCAGATGTTTTAATGGCAACAACTAGAGAAAAAACAAATCAATTTTGGGGAAACATTTGAAAAGTTTGGTTCTTGTTCCACACTGGAATAAAAACACATTTCCAGACCTTGGAAACCTTAATGGAAGTGCACTGCTGATCTCCAGCTGCCAGAAACTTCATGGCCCATCAGAGAAGGGACTGGCATGTAGGTCGTTTGCTGGTGCAGCCATGCCTTGGCCACTGACCCCTTGCTTGGACTTTGGTGGGGACATCACCCATCTTCTGTTCCCTGCCTGCCCAGAAAACTCCGGCAGCGCACAACTGCCTGATGCTTTGCTTTGCTTTTCTTGTTTAAATGTGAAAAGTGGTTCACAAGAAATAAGAAAAGCTCCTTTGGACCTGGGAACAGCCATCTGCATGGCAATTTCCTTCACCTAAAGGTATTGCTGTGACCAAGGAAGATATACCTTGCATTTACCCAAGAACCTCTCTTACAGACCTTTTTTTTTTTTCTCCTCAGGCAATGTGTTGGCTTTTATCATTCAACAGGCCATGGGATTGTTTTCCCTAACATCCTCTTAAGTAGGATGTATTTTTCAAAATACTGCCATTCCTTTCTCTGAAACAGGTTTTGATGTGGCTACTTCAAATCAAAACCATGAGCTTTCCTCTCCTCACGCCCACTGACTTAAAATCTGCCCCTGATGCCAGTGGTTCAGAACTATCCAAATAAAGCAGTTTCTTTATGGACTGTTTGCTTTTCCTCTCAGGCTCCTTCTCTTGACACTATATTGTTTGTGGAAAAAGAGTTCTCTGGGTGGGTCATTTAGCTGTCGTGCCTAAGAAGTTGTATTTGAAGTCTGGTTCTGTGTAGAAGAAAAAATACGTCAAAACAGCCTTGAAAATGCAGTTCAGTTTTTTCCCCCTCCATGTCAGGATGTTACCTTTTTCCCTCTGTGAAACAGCTTTTTCCCATGAAAAACAGCTTCATGAGGACATTTGCTGTGTGGCTCCAAAACGCAGCAAACATAACCCTCTTTGTACCAGGAAAGCAGATTACTTCTTGAATAACACCTTGCCTATGCAGTTCTGCATTTTAACTTCACTTGAACGCTTAGTCCTGAATATCTTTGTATCAGGGAAACACGCTTAATTATTCCTCTGTAATTCTGCCTGCTGGACTGCAATCCCTCAAATTAATGATATGTGGGATTTTGTTGATGATGTTGTTTTTTTCATTTGAAATTATGCCAAGGAGCAGTTTCCCTCTTCCATTTTCCCCCTCTACTTTAAAGCAGATTCTCTGTGTTCCTCAAACAAAAACTCCTCCAAGATACTTTTTACAGAGTGGCATGTACACAGTGGGCCAAAAATGGCATTAATGTATTTTTCTTCTATGGCCTTGGAATGACGTGCGTCTAATGTGAATGTGTGTTGCCTCGGAGAACGCTGTGTTTTCTATTCTTGTATTTGATTTTCTACAGCTGGGAAACCACGTTTCACAGGTGGTTGGTAAGCTTATTAGATTATTCATAACTGGTTTTATTTATTTTCTTTCCTCCTTTTTTTTTTTTTTTTTTTTTTTTTAAAGCAATTAGAAACATGTGTCAAAGGAGGTCCGTGATGATTAGAAGCACTGCTGACATCTATTTCCCAGTTACCTTTTGCTGTTTTCACTCGGTTTATATAGAGCACGGAGCTGGTACTCATATGAACATGCAGTTTACACATAGACATGGGGCTCCAAGAGCCCACTGGCCAAAGGAGTAAGATGTGTGTGCTATTCTTGTTGGAAATAATTTATTTGGAAAAAAATATTGCTGATGGTTTATCAGGGTTTGCTGCTTGAGAAGCTTCTGTTTCTTTCCTGGGACTGAACAGCAATCACAGTAATAATTATGATAATGATGATGAATGCCTTGAAGTATTTTTCTGCTGGTGATCCCAAAGCAGTGACAAACTCTGGGCACGCAGCAATTCATCTGAAGATGAGACTATGGCAGTCTCAAAAGAGGCTCATACACCACACCAGGAAGGGGAAAAGTACTGAGGAAGTCACTGTTGGGGAGAAGTTGAGCCTGCAGAAGAGGGCGGCTCCAGACCCTGTTTGCAAAACCTCTGCCAGGATGGTCCCAGCCATGTGTGAGCCAGATACCAGCTCTGCATCTCCTCCAGAGGAGGACTCTGGTAGCTCTCATGTGGCCTGTTCAGCTTCTGGTTCCCAGAGGAGCCAAGGTTGACTTTCCAGAGGTGCTGAGCTTTGACTGGCTGGGATTCAGGGTGTGCATTACCCCATGTGAACAGTCAGACCCCAGAAAGCTGAACTGATTTTCAGAGAGGAAGTTCTAGCAAAGGAAATTAATTCAGGGTTGTACATTGCATACAGATTTCCTGAAGTGCTTTTATTTACAAAAAAAAGTAGAATTCATATTTGGTTGAAAGTGCTGGATTTTTAAAGGATTCATGCATGCAATGGAAGGAGAAGGGGTAAAAAGATCAAGATAAGAAATAGTAGTTTTGACAGGTGGCAGCCACAGCAAGAAGATGGATATACTGTTTTGCTGATAGCAGAGACACCAGTACTCTGCAGTCTTCAGAACTCTTAGAATCATGTCTTTAGGGCAGACTCCAGGAGCAAATTCATAAGCCCTTATATGGGGGATGCCCGGTTCAGCCCTATGGACAGGACAGGGAAGCACTGCAAATGCAGCTGGGAGAGGTGCCCATATGGGCTGCCAGTGATGGGACCATTTTTGCCTTCATCGGGCACAGAAACAGCCACTTGCCTTTTGGGCCTTTTACCAGCTATTCACCCTGCTCCAGAGTGGTGCACACCAACACACTTTGAGCAGAAAGTCTCTGCCTTCCTTTTCCTCCCCGTGTTTAAGTGACAACTGCATTTCCCTGTTGGTTCCCACAGCACAGTCACCTTTTTCCACAGTCAGCCAGTAACCCCCTCCTTTCCTCCAACTCTTCTGCTAAATAATTCAGATGCTGAAAAGCTTCATTTTAAAATGCTCCTGGCTTATTTGTACCCTTCATGCATCACAATTTTATGCATTGTCTACTTTTCTGCCTTCAGGTCATTTCTTATACACAGGAAACAAGAACAGGATGGCAAAGTTTGCATGAAATATCTGTTCTTGCCTGGGAGAAAACGCGGACTGCTGACTCAGGCTATGCTACAAACAGTCCAAACACTGTAATATTTTGCAATATATTTACAGCCCCACTCTTCCTCCAGCTGTGCATATTCCCACTCTAACCATCCACCACGACTTGTTTGCACAATTGTCCTCTTTGGAAATCACCCACCTTAAAGAGCTGCTCTTTGAAAATATCAGGGGAAAGAACTTGAAAAAAAGGTTTTGGAAGGCAGCGGGTATCTGAGGTTGAGTACGCACTTACAGCTAACCTCACCCCAATGCACATCAGAGTTGCAAAATGTTCTTTCTGCATGGCAAATGTCCCTGAGAGCAGCCTGTTGTCCTGCTTGGTGGGTACGTATGTGCTGGTGGAGGTTGCCGTAAGCTGTGCTCCTCAGTGACCTTTCCTTCACAGACGGAAATGAACTTCTTCATCCTGACATCTGCAAGCAATATGAAGCTGCTCCATACTGCACAGCTTGGTTTCCTAACATTTTGGTGAGGAAAGATCACGTGGGATGAGCTGAATGACGTTTTCCAGTTTGCTCACAGGTCTCACCTCTGGTTCTAATCACTTCATGGAAACCAACAGCATATCTATGGTGTATGATCAGAGGAGACACCAGATTTGCCCAGCTATCTTCTTTTTCCCCAAAGGCTCTTCAAAGTTGTCTGAATTCCTGCTTTTCAAGTGGGGAGTTAGTAGGAGGGCTTTGTTAAGTAGTCATGGAAAGACCTAAGGAAAAGAAGCAATCTAACGGCTGACTTAAACAGAAATGAATGAATCTGGCCTCAGTCAGAGGAATCTGCAGCCATTCTGGAGTTTCATTGTGCAAATACCAATCATCTTACCCCAGAAGTTACCCACTTTGCTGTCCTAACACTGCACAGCCATCATCTCTGCCCTGGCTGGGACTACCCCCAGTCATGATGCTCCTACGGATACTGGGAATTAACCTCAGTGAGATCAGACCGTATTCAGCTTGGAGTCACTCTGAAAATACCACTAATCTCATCTTCTTGGTCCATGGGTACCCTGGGATGATACTGCTTTCGTTGCTTGCAACGAAATACCTTACTGCTTGCTTGTGGTCCTGTAGGATCACTCATCAGTGCTGGGAAGCACAAATAATTAACAGATTATAGCATCACCTGAAGTTTATCAGAATTAAGATTGGGGTTTTAATTGGCTAATGTAAGGAGAAATATTTTAGGCTTTTGTGGGTGGCTGGATTCCTGTCAGTGAAGCAAGAAAAAGACCCTTCTGCCAACAGCCATGCCAGGGCTTATCTCCTTTCCTCCACTGCTGGTTTATTAATGTCAGATCCTGCTTGATTAGCTGAGCTACCATCATGGCTTGTGCTTCCCTGTGTATCCACACAGATTGTTTCACAAATGGCGAGATCTCTTCTTTCTCTGGTTACTCTGCAAATATGATTGTACGTGTTTTCCAGTCCTCCCAGCTGCACCGAAGTGACTTTTCCTGTAGCAAGAAGTTAGTCCAAGGTTTTGCTGCAGCCTTGATGGTTAAGTTACAGGGAGCTGTTGGGGCAGACTTCATACTTCTCTCATGTTTCACTCCTAGATCACTCTTTTCTCTTTTTTTGCAACTTGAGCTCTTAGTTTTTCTTGTGTGGGACCTGCAGTTACGGTGCTATCTCTGCATGTCCCAGTTCATTCCTGGGGCTCAGCAAAGCTCCCCTCACTTCAGGGAGCTGGGAAAAGATACGACTCTCCTACTAAACCTAAAAAGAGCAGTTTGTGGTAGAAATTGCAGGAAAAAAAGCTTTTTCCCCACCTCCTCCTCCCATCACCGCCGTGGGCACTGGTGCTTACCAGCATTTTCCCAAGCGCTTTATTTTCATGTAGTCAAGGAAGCAACTGGCTCTTTGGGATTTACATACCTTTGAGGTAAAGACAGAGCAGCTTTGAGAGGTGAATCTTTCTCTTTGCTGGCTTTACAAACCATGGGAGAGGGACTTCGCAGCTCAAACTTTGCAGTCCTTTAACACCGTCAGAGCTGATACCTTTCCTTTGAAATGGAGAATGTGGCAAGTGATTTTTGCCCAGTGTCTTGAGTCTTAATCCAACTTTTGCAAGGGATTCAAGATTTCTGTGGGTAGTTTCTTTTTTTATTCCTCCTCTGACCCACTTTGCTGCTGTGCTTGGATAAATAATTTCTGCAGGGTAGGAAGTGCAGCCAAAGTAAGTAGCTTAATGTCTTTTCTCAGTAAAAATATCGTAAAAATGATCAGTCTCAGATTCACTTTGACACTAAATACTGTGCTCAGACACAATGGAAAAATCACAAACAAAAACTGCATGAAGAGACTGGCTCCAAAGTAACTCACCCCGAGTTACTTATGCTCATGCATGTTCTGCTTTCAGTTGGAGTATGAAGGCAAAGCTGGTGTTAAATCTGGAAGCGATTTTCACCTAAACTTCACCTGGTGGCCTCATCAATCTTGCATGATCAATTCGGCCCGTGTTGTCCTTGTAGAGCTGAAAGCAAAATGGGGGGATAGAGGATTGTTGTTTTGATACCGTATCACATTGTTTCTGAGGGAGTCCTGCAAGGGGAGAGAAAGGGACATTATTCCCTGCTAATCTGGGCTGCTTGCAGGGCATGGGCTGGAATATCTCTGGGTTTGCTTTGGAAATCCCTGCAGTGAATGTGGCTCTTGCACACCCAGAGACACCCATAAGTCAGCTCCTGAGACCTCAAGGTTTCCCTTTTACATTTAAATTCAAGAATGAGGAACGCAGCTCAGTACCTCCCTAGGAGACCTCGGTGGGTTTTGGCCACCTTGTAGAAGGAGCGATGTGATTCCTCTTCCCATACATGGTGTCTCCTCCTGTGGCCAAACAGCCCCATATGTTCCTACCTGAGAACTTTGCAAAGAGAAAATGAGCAAGATGCAGTCATATCTGAAATACAAAAGCACCCAGCACTTTTCTTCTCCTTCCAGCTTTCTGTCTTTTTCCACTTGGGCCTCAGTGGTGTCTTTATAAGGAAAGATTTTTTCCTGTCAGTATTAGAGCTGGTCATCAGATACCCTCATCCTCCGGCAGTTACCTGATTGTGTCTGTGCACACTCCTGACAGTCTGAAGTAGCCCATCTGTAGATCATAAGAAACCTGAAGTTATGTCTGTCTTTGTTGACTCCAGATAATCAGGTAAAGCTTTGTTCATGCCCCAAGGACAGATAATAAAAGAAACAGAGAAATTCAGATAAACTCGAAGTAAAACATTACCTCGAACTCATGTTTGGTTCATATAAATAAAGGTGATATTTTCACTTGCCATTAAATTTCATCTGATTCACTGTATTGTCCCACGTTACCTGTATGGCATTACTAAGCATTACAGTATTTTCTTTACTACCTTAAAGCAATCGGGTAAGACAATTTCATTTCTTATCAGCAACACTTGTGGTTAGAAATCATCTTCCATAGTGGAAAAGACTGTGAAACATTTACTTATCTGCCCTGTTAAAATACTTTCTGGGCATAAAGGGGGGAAAGGGGAAAGTAATGTTTTCCAATAGTCACCAAAGCTAGAATTTTGTATGAAATTTTAATTCATCATATATTTTTAATCCTAGAGACCTGATCTGGGTAGGATGTTGTTTGTGTATCATGTGCCATGCACACACAAAGTGCTGCTCAGAAGCACACACACACACTCACATATACATACATCACTTGCCAGGGATTATTTTGCACTTGGCAATTTATTGCATCCACATATTGATATATTAATATAAGTTGAATTAATAGGATGGACTTCTGACAGGAGTGGAGTGCACAGCATGGTGGATCAGCCTGCTCTGCTCCTGTTCAAGCACCCCTACATTGTCCCTCCAGCTGGCACTGCCAGATGAAGCATTACACACAGGTACTGGTGTCCCAGTCCTCCCCATAGGCACCAGCACTGGGCTGGGTGGCTGCAGTGAGGTCTCACACACGCCCTTTGTGTTTTGCATTCTCTCTATTGACTTCAGCGTATTTTGGCTCCTCAAGGATCAGGGTTTTGCGGTTCCCTGTGTGTAGGCGATGCCCGGTGAGCTTGGCCCAGGCAGGTGCACAGTTCGCTGGACTCCAGCCCCGGTCCAGCTCTTCTCCTTCCCACAGCTGCGTGCTCACTGCTCCATCAGCACAGATGGATTTCCATACTCGATTTGTAGGAATAAAAGAGCCAGATAAGAAATATGTTTTTAATAGTAATGTCACCAATGAATGCTGAGGATTCTTGATATCAGCCATTAAGTAAAAGCAGGGGTAGAATGAGCATCATTTGTCTCTTGCCAGCTTATCTCAACTGGCTTTCATTTAGAGGAGGAAAACCCCCCAGTCATTGCTATCCAGGTAATAGTGAAATATATTTGTTGTCAGCAACAGGTCAAAATGCAGAGATATGTTATTCTCAGCAAGCTGACTTCACATTTTCTGAGCTAAATGCTGGATCCCTTTCCTCAATTATTCACATATGTTTTCTGGTTTAATAATAACCCACATGCTGTCCCTTAAAGAAAGCTTGCAGTTTGCAGCCTTCATGATGTTCCACTAGAATATGGTCTGCTTTGCCATTTCTTGTTCCAGAGGCTGAGCCAGTAAATCTGAGAGATGAAGTTAAGAAAGGTGCCAGTATAAAGTGCATTCTGTTAAAATATAAAAATAAACAATTTACCGACCATAGAGATTGCAAGTGAGGACAGTTTCAGTGTTGCAGGTTCAGAGGAGTGAGTTAAATAACAAAGCGAGCCCAATGGTCGCACAGTAATAGCTAATTGATGTTTGCCCTCAGCACAAAAATGCTTCATCATTCAGCATGTTTGGAGGTGGCTGCTGCTGTGTTCCAGCATAATATAACTGCATTCCATGGGGGAATAGTGTATAAGTAACGTTACACAATAAATGCCAATGCTGGCTGCCTAGCAAGTGCTCGATAACTTTGATGTATGGTTTTGTCTGGTGTGCGACATGTGACAGCAGAATTGCCTGGGTAAACCCGGGTGTGCTCTGGTCTGAACAAACACATAGTTTCTGTTACAAGTGCCGGAGCTGCATGACAGATGTCTGTCTTTCCTTCTTGCTCTTCTTTCTTTCTTCCACGCTCTTCAAAGTCTTCTGCAAAGCTTGTTACTTTTCTGCCCACATAGATTTGGGCTGCTTTTCGATCAGCTTGGTTTATGCCTTTTCTCACCCCTTGGATTCTGTGAGGGTTTGCTCACCATCAGAACAGCAAAGGTAAAATCAAAGTAGCAAGCATGAGCTAGCCTTATGTAATGCCTTTTTGTACGCTGCTTCAGAGTTACAGTGCACCCAGTGATCAGAGCCATGGGCAGGTGCCACAGCTGATCGTAATACAGAGATTATGGTCTGTTATCCTATATAAAAAGCACAAGGATGCTAAAGGTGGAGTTTATCTAGGAAAAAGGGAGTTAAGCAGCAGTAGGCATGGATGGAGCTAGATAAGGAGTAATTTGTGCAGTCAGGGATGTGCCAGGTAAGAAATGAGGGGTGGGAACAGCTGTGGTCAGAAAGTCCTATTCCTGAAATCTTCTATTCATGTATCATTCGTGTCTCATTTTCAGCTCTGCGGCAGCAGGGAGGCAGTAGCTCAGGAGACATCACCACGATGGGTGAGGCTGTGCTCATCAGCGTTACAAATTCTGTTGTGAGGTGTTGGATCCAGAGGACCAGGCCACTCACCAATGGGGGTTTCAGTTTCCAACAGAACTAAAAAAAAAAAGTTTTGAGAACACAGATGGTGTTCACATACCCAAACCTCATTTTCTCCCTGGGAAAAAGCTCAGTGGGGGATTTTTGACCAGCATCAAATACACTTTTAACCAAGATAACTTAGTGATCCCCCAAAGATGAAAGACTGAGGACTTTTGGATTCCCTTCCTCACATGCATCACCTCTGGGTGATGCCTCAGCAGTCAGGCATTAAGCAGTGTCCTGCAACTTCTGAGCCCCTGTGTTCTTAAAGAGATCACTTTCAAGTGTAATGCAGTAAAACCTCATATGATTTCCATATGTCCTGCTGCCTGAATATTTTGCAACTGATTCACGATGGAAAAAACTTATAAACACTTTATCTTGACAGAAGCAATTCTTGAGGTAGCAGGAGATAGGATAGCGGAGACTTTGAAAGGAGGTTGTTATTATCCAGTAGCATTTTTCACTGTATGTCTATGAATTTTATGTCAATGGGTCACCTCCTTTGAAGAGAAAGAGTGAAAAGTGACCTGTAGGACAGGTGAGGTCCTCCCCAAGCCTCCCCATGATTATTTAGCTCCAGAGCTGCTTGCAGCCCTGCCAACAAGGCTATTAGCTGAACAAGCCACAGATCCAGGTGCCTCAGCTGGGAAAGAAAATGATCCAAGCTTCAACATATGGGGCTTGCTACAGCTGTAGCCACAACTGCTGACTCCTTTGCTGGAGGACACAGAGGGGCCAGATGGAAAGCAAAGCAATGCTGCCATCGCTGCCCACAAGACCGGACAATTTGAGGCAGCTGGCGATGAAAAGGCACCACGTAGTTCTGACAGCGTGTAACTGGCCGTGAGAGCATGGCTCTGGGGGTGACATGGCTCTTGCAAGCTCCAAGTGTTGTGCACAGGATGCAAAAGCCTCAAGATCTGCCAGTCTGGGCCTCCCAAGTGTTCCCTATGAGGCTGGAAGTTGTTTTGCTTAAGCTGGCGGGATATCTTCTTATCTGGTATAGGACTGATTTTGATGGTCTTTTTTTTTTTATTTTCCCCAAAATAATGACCCATTTTTGGGGTGTCCATTTAGATACTCCTTAGAGAGGGACCTGCTTTCTGGAGAAGGTTGAGCACATGCTTCTCTGCAAACCTCTGCCAGAAGCCATGGAGCCACTATCACAGCGTCATGGACTGTATCGCTGAAGCCATTCCTAGACCGGCCTGTCAGCAAAGTAATATGTTGTGTGCATCTGCCATGCTTCAGAGATGTGGGAGAACCTGTGTGGCACAGTGAGCTGGGGCAGCAGGCCAAGCAGAGGACAACCTGGAGCAGCAGCACCAGGCTCGGCAGCTCTGCCCTGCTCATGAAGACTCTGGTTCGTGTTGAGCTGAAACCCCAGTGACAACCTCAGCTGTAAAGAAAACTGATTGTTTATGGCCTCATCTCAAACACATCACAGTTTTTCTACTGTGTGATCCAGTCCTGTTTGGACCTGTCTGCCTACTAACGTTCTGCAGGGTCATTTAACCCCTCCTGACTCTGTACCCCACATTTTCCCTGTGAAAAGCAGCAAATGTTCATGTCTGCACCTGACTTCAAATGTAAGAAGTGCTCACCTCTCCAAAGCAAGATCTTTCAAATGCAACTTCTGCAATGTCCAAGCTGGAGTTATCTCCAAATGGAAGTCCTGGTTGCAAAGCTGATCAACAGCTGAGTGACGGAGCCAGCCTGGAAACCCCATACACCATCCCTAGTGGGCGGCATCAGACCTGGGTGATGTAGACACTGATGTAGATGGAGGACTTCAAAAGCTGAAGCAGAAGGGGAACAACAGAGCCTTGGCCCCAGTCACTGGTCCAGAGCATCTCTCCTGGGACACCGATGGGCACAGCTCTCACACATGGCACACAGGTGACCTGTCTTGAGTCCAGGTGGGATTTAGTGAACCTGAGGTCACAGGAGCTCAGATGTCCCCTGCAGATCTCTTGAATTCTCATAAAGAACTTTTGGGTTAAGTTAGTGAATCCATGATAAGAGCCCTCCTTTATATCTCTTGATCCTGTTTATTTGCTTCCCATCTTATGGAAGTGCATCCCTACCTTTAACTGGGAATCGGAAAGATAACTACTGCTAGTGGGGCAATAATGTTGCATTAACTGCTCAAAACACCTGGGAGAAGCTGGTTAGATCGCATGTTTTCAATGTGAAGGGTGGTTCAGCTCTTTGTGAATTTGTAGTAAATCAGCACGTCATAATAAGAACAAATGTTTCATTCTCACTTAAAAATTACTATGGTTAGAGACTTGTAATGTGTAGTTTTCATGCAGGGTTTACATGACGGGAACTTAAATCTGTTCCATTTTCATCTATAATTTAAAACGTGTCATTTTGATCGATGAATTAGTAAAAGAACCCAGGATAATTTTGAAACTACCAGCTTAGTAAAGTTGTCTGACCTTGCAAATAACCTTTCCAGTTTAGAAGCCTTTAATAGCTTAACTATTAGCTAATCTCCTGGGAAACTTTTTCCCTGGGCAAAACTAGTATGGAAATATAACACCAGTAATAAGGTTTCCATCTTTCTCCTATCTTGATCTTTTTAATTAATTGCCACTCAGTAAAAACATAAGACTGGGAGGCAGGGGATAAAAATCCTTGCAAGGGGAGGGCAGGAGTTAACTGTGGGCTACTTCTATCCTTTACCTGCCTTTTTTGCATAGATTCATTAGGTGCTGAAATATATTAGCAATTGTTAAGGCAAAACTGCTGCTTGATTGCCTGACACTTTTGGCTGAAAGCTGTGAAATAGATCACTTTGTAATGGAAAAAAGCTGCTCCTGCTTATAACGAGCAAACATTAAAAAACCCTGAATGCTTTGCAGGGCCCCGGGAGTTTTTGTGTTACGGTTTTGTTGTTGTCGGTGCTTGAGTTTGCGGGTTGTTTCTTTCTGGGGAAGGGCAGTGGTTTTTCCAAGGGCTGCAAATAAGTGATTTGTTAAAGGAAAAACAAGGACTTGTGTATAAGTGAAGAGGACAGGGTTGAAATTCGTTGCCCAGGTGAAATGTGGACTAGTATCTAGCTTCCTAAGCATCCCACTTGGTTTATTTTTCCAAAGTTTCTAGTGTCATTTTATCCAATGGCCCTCCAATACAAGCATTATGTTGAATTTATGAGAGGTTCTCCCTATTGCTTTATTTGGCTGATAAAGGGGTTCTCATTTTACTATATGTGCATTTTGTGCTATGTTCTTCCATGCTGCCTGCAGAAAAAAAAAAAAGAAAATCTGTTTCCTAGGCTAGGAGTGTGTGACCTGTACATTGCTCGAGCTCTCTGGCAGCTCATCTCCAGCTTCAGCTCATGTCGTTTTTTTGTTTTTAATTTGTGTGAGAGAAGAGCTTGGTGAGGCCTTCACTTACTTGCAAGCTTTCTGCATCTTTTGCTGGGCCACAGATCATCCACCATGCAGGTGAAGCCACAGTTTCTGTAGCAATAACATGGCTCCTGGATGAAGATACACAGAGTTCTGCTGCAAGGGTATGGAGCCACAGGGGCTTCCCTCAGGCTTATCTTCAGCTGCTGAAGTTTATTTTGCAGGTCCGCACTTCAAGCACTTTGGCTGCATGTGTGAAGGTAAGTCCGTGACACAACCAGCATCTGCTCTGGCATCCCCTGTCTTGGCTATTGATCTCCAACCATCTCCTTCCTGCCTGAGACTGTGCAGATACCAACTGCACATGATGGATGGAGCACAGGGTCCTGCTCTGCGGGCTCTGTTTTTAGTGAAAATGAGCTTCATCCTTACTCAGCGACGGGTGTTGCCTGGTGACCTTTGAACCAGCACTTAAGCCCCTGGAGCACAGAAATTAGACTTCAGTCTGGAAGGACCTCTGCTCCAACAGATGACCTGTTATTTTATCTTGAGCAGCGGCAGGCGTGGAGGAGCGTTGGCACATGGCTTTTAGAGCTAATCACTCACGGGCTCTGAGGAGAGCAGGAATTTTGCTCCCTCCCCCTCCAGTAACCTGGGACTTTATGGTGTGTCTGGATCATTTCAGGCTGATCCTTCCTTAACTTTTTCTATTTATTTTCCCCAGTGCAAACTTATGATGCAGTCCCTGGACCCCTCCAGCACACGTGATGGAGGCTCTTTGCTTGTGCCCATTGAACCCAACCCCTTCCCCACTGCAGGTCCCTGTTACCACACTCCATGAGCCACCTGCCGTGTGTTTCAACCTTCTGGGATCTCCCCACCGAACCATGAGTCTCCCATACCAAAATCCTGTCTTCTTGGTCTCTTTCACTACCGTCATTCATCCCCAATGATGCACAAGCAACAATCCAAGGAAGAGGTGAGAAGCAGCAGCTCCCTCACTGCCTGTCTCTGCTGTTAAGCCTATACGGAAAGCCTGAGGCTACAACCCATTTAGAGAAGGGAATCTCCATTTTCTCATGCCCTGAGGCTCCTAAATATTTATTGTTTATTCAGTCAAGTTCTGCTCTACCTGACAAGGGCTCCATGCAGTGACTGAAGTGTGGGGTAGCGACACAGAAGCTTGTGTCACAAGAAAATGATAGATGTCATAGATGAGAGAGACTGAGATGCTAACCAAGAGCTTTTGTGACCGAATTGTGGAAAGCCACACAAAACTTACATGAGAGCAGTGGTGAACAGGGCTTCTTCAGCCTCCCTCGTCTTCTATTAGCTCAACATCTGCTGTAGGGTGTCGTCACGACCTCTATCCATCAGGAGGTCTGGGCTGGTGGGTCAGGCCCTGAATTCGTTCCTCTAAGCAGGTGCTGATGGCAAGCTTGTTCCAACCCTCATGATGGGGGCAGAGCTTACAGGCTCCCAGTGGGCAGGATGAGACTCTGTGAGAGGAGAAGCTGGTGTGGCCTCCTGGTTGTGCTGGTGGTGATATCGGATGTGGTTACTGTTAGAAATACATTCAGAGATGCTCAGTGTCACATGAGACAGAAGACATGAACCTGTTGTGTCTGTCCGGAGAGTCTCACAGTGGTGTATCTCCAGCACGGTGACTGTCTCCTGCTTCTCTAATCCACCACCTTCACGATGATCCTGTGCCTCCGGTTTCCATCCGGTTATCCCTTGACCATTTGCATCCCACAGCGTGTGCCCAGTCCAAACGCTGGATGCATACACGCAGTTCTTGGAAGCTCCTGAGCTAATGGGACTGTACCTGTCCTGGCAGCAAACTGCCAAACAACCCACAGAAAAGCTATTTAATAGAAACTCTGGACTGTAAAGCTCCTGTCTGGTTTGGGACGTTACAGCTGCAAAAGAGAATTCATGGCTTCTTGCAGAGGACTACACTCAAAGTAAATAATATTATTTCAGAAAACAAAATTCATTTAGCAGCCTGAGACCAACTGCAACAGGATACGAAGCAGGGGGAAAAATTAAAAATGCCTTGCCTCCAGGGCTATTTATTATTTATACACCACTGTGCCTAGATAAACTCCTCCTTGAAAGAGTAGGACGAAAATAATTCTGCGACATTGAAACAAACTACCTATTTAAAGTGATTTTATGCCTGAATGGCCTCATTATAAAAACAGTCAGTGTGCAATAACTTTTTACCCTTTTCTACATTATCCAATGAACTGCTTTTTGTCACTCTCACCAGTTTCAGTGCTTTTCATGCAACCACCTTGGTGGAAAGCCTCCACGGTTTCCTTAGAAACATCTTCCTTCCTGGATGTTGACCCATGGTGGTTGAGGCAGCGAAAACCCTGGAGAGGTCCTGTTCAAACAGGAAAGAGCAGACAGTTTAATGGTCAGCTTTGCAGCAACGTTCTTCCACAGTTTGCAGTAGTTGGGAGCTATATATATTAAAAAAAACCATAATGAATGTTTCTTTATTTCACGGTCAGCTTTGTGTTGGTGTTTTTGACGAGCTGGATCTGTAGCTCACGGGATACTGTCAGGTAGCGGTAGGGTAGAGATGGTTCACTTGTAAAGTGCCGGCGCTTTGGAGTTGCCTCCCTGTGTGTAAATAGACTTTGTCCTTTGGAAAAAATACATGCTGTTGAGCTTATAGGTGCATTCACAAGTACATGGGAGGCAGTTTGAGAAGCTGTAAATAACATAATTTTTCAAGTGTTTTGCAGCAAAAGGCTGGAGTCTAGCAGTCCATGAGAGAGCTGGGAGAAACACTCTTCAGAATGGGACATTATTAAACTAGGCTTATCTCCAGCTCTGCTTGTGTCCAAACACTTGTTCTCTGGGCCAGGTGTCCACTCCAAGTGTTGATCACCATGGGTGTTACTGGAGAGGTTGCTCACAAATTTGGAGGAGGCTTCAGGGTAACCCTCATGTGAAAGGACCCAGTGAGACCTTTCTACCATGGACTTCCCACAGAATCATCCCCACCCATCTAAGACATCAACGAGAGCAAGTCCATGGGCAGGTCAGGGGTGCACATTCATGTGCAGAAAGTCTGTGTTACATCTCTATTGCACTCAGCTGCTGAATCTATAGGGAAATCTTGGTTGCAATGGCTGGGGATAAGCAGAAAGAATCAACATAAAGAGGCCAAAAAGGGAGAACTTTAATTAAGAACAACAAAAATAAATTACGCGAGAGCATTTCTCTTAAAGATTTTAATAGCAAACGTAACAGAGAGCAGTTTTTTCAAGCCAAACAGGAAGGAAAACAAACAAAAAGCTACAGCCAACTAATTCACAGGCTTTTAGAAGTCAGGTTATCATCGAGGGACCCACAGACAGGAACTGATGAAGCACAAATCTCCAGGGAAACAGAGGAGGTTTTCAAAGAACACAAACACATAAAACCCTAAGATGTACGTATGTTTATAAATAAGCCCAGGGAAGAGCTGGACACCTGATTCCCAGGCTGAGCTGGAAGAAGAGTCTGAAGACGTGATCCACACTCTTAAAATATGGAAATGGTTGAGGAAGTGATTTGGGTATTTGGATAAGACAGATAATATTAGTGAGAGTGACTGCTGCTGGTCTAGATGTGACAGTGGACACGGAGGGCAAGGAAAAGCCAAAGAACATTTAGAAACGTGGAAGCCAAGTGTTAGGCAGCTTCATCCTCTCCAAAGGGCAGTGATGGTTATAGAAGAATGCTCCAGAGCACCATACACAATCTTTAGGGCAGAAACACTGCTATTAGGTCATATCAGAAACTGTAAGCCTTTAAGGGATCCCGAGCTATGCTTCAGCGTGACCTGCTGTGGGTTGAGCTGCTCTTACTCCTTTATAAATATCTCTCAACCTCCAGACAGTTTATATTTTCAATGACATAGTAATAGATAGGGTTTAATACCTACAGGCAAGAGTTAAGTGATCTCTTGGTGATGTGTAAATTAGCAAGTGGACAGTTGCTCCAGAGAGAAATGGCAAACAAATATTTGTTAGTTTTTTTGAAGGACCACAGCCATAAAACTTTGTCCTTTGACTGCAGAAGTGTTTGTGTTTTTACTGAAACCAATGCTAAAGGTGATGGCTTTATTCCTGAGGTAACATCTGTAACTCTGTGATTTACTGTCTTCAGGTAACAGGAAAAAACACAACCCAGAATGTGTTTTAATGTACACTGCTCTTGCAGCATGCTAGGAAGACGCCAAGAAGGCATTTAAATACCATTTTACATGAGCAAAATTACTGTTGGTTTCACTAAAATAGCTGATTTTGTGACTGCTGTGCTTTTTATCAGAACAATCACCTACCTTCTGGGCAAGTAGTCTTGGATAGATAGCTTAAATATATATATGTGGAGATATATACACAGATGTATTTCCTATGTCATAGTAATGTCTAATAAGGTCAGTGCTGAACAATGAGCAGTTTGGCAGTAGGCAAATAATTCAATGTTATTTTGTCCCCTTGCATTTTTAAGATGTCACTAAAACATGCTGTCATTTGGTCAAAGTTAACTTATAGAAAAAATAAAATTCCTAAACCTACATATAGGTTGCTAGATTGGAGCTTAGACAGAAAGGCACCAGGTACTTAGGGAGGATTAGGAAATTATGAAGGCACCTGGGTGTGTGCAGCTGAAACTTCTGAGTTTACTTCAGTGCATCTTCAAGAGGTGCTTGAATGGATGAATGGCCTGAGCATATGCAATGGGGGTTAGAGTATGCACAAATTTGAGCTTAATAATGCTGCAAAAGTTATGGAAAGATCCCCAAATCCATTAGTCTCGCTGTCTGCCATTTTCTTATTCTCCCTCAGACACAATAGTAACTGCTCCTGATCCAAGGGCTGTGGTTTAGTATGAATTTATAGAAGATCATGGCATGTACACTTTGGTCCAGCCTTTGAAATAACTTGTATTTCAGTGACCATGGCATCCCGAGTCAGCTTGGTGAAGGAAATCCACACTGAGAGGTCATACAAGAGGCCAGGTTTTCTACAGCTCTGTGGAGACTCATCAGTGCCTCGAGACATCTAAACTTCAGGGTCTGGTTTGCTACAATCTCTCCCTTATCCCCATGGATAGTCACGCTGCAAAATGGGCACTCCTTAAAATAGGTTGAATCCAAATGTCTGGCTTGAGGAGTAAAACTCAAGTATATTCTGATTATTTCAAAACACAAAAGAAAGTTTGATTACTCTCTGCAAGAATTTCCCAGGTCCGTAGGGAAGCTGTTTTTCAGCTTTCTGTGGGGAAAAGATGTAGCTACTAGTCTCTTTACAGTGGAGAAAATACATTCTTTCCAGTATGCATGAGTGAATAGTGGCTAAAATATTTCACTCTGTTCTTTCTAATTCACCTTTCAGCTGAGGCTATGACCAAAAAAAAAAGCCATCCCCAAAGGAAGACTTCATTCTTCTGGGAAGACATGAATTAGCACAAATTAAAATTCTATTTGCATAATTCACTTGGAATTCTAATTTAAATGATTTTGCAATCTTAATTACACCATTTGTTCCTCATTTAATTGCGTAATGCTACTGAATCAAGTTAAAAAGGAGAAGCTGCTGTATGACTTACTCTTACGAGACACTTAAGCCTGGGTAGCTGTTCTTGGGAAGCTTTAAGCCTGTGTCATCAGGCAGCTGGTCCCAGGCTCTTAGGGCTAAATATTCTCTGTTCTTCCTTAGGATATATGAGTATTAACATGAAGAAGCCCTCTGTGCCCCACCAAAAGCCCAGTCACCCAGGTGCCTTCAAGGAAGATTTTACAAAATGAGAAGCAAAAGAAGGGGAGGAAGAAAAATAACTGCAGGATGAATTTAGATGAGCTGTTATTAATGATGAAAATTCCTTTATTAACCCCTCCAAATCAGCTTTGCTGTTGCTGGGGCAGGGAGAGGAAAGTTGTAAAGATTACTGAAATACATTAAAGGGACAAACTTCATAGTCTGTGCAGAAAGCTGTGACACATCAGATAAATCCCCATGGACTATCTGCACATTTGTATAAAATAACTGGGCTGTCACCCATGGAGCGGCTCCGTTTTCCAGGAGTCCTGAATCTGGAGCTGAGTGACTCAGTCAGAAAGTCGATGAGTTTTACATGGCCTCTAATCCCCCCAGACTACTTTCCTCCGTGAAGACTACTGCTTCATTAGTGTGGAAGGTGAATTTTACAGCAACACCAAAGTCCCTTCTCATGTGTTATCTTTGCCTAGAGAATAGGACTTTTGACATAAACCTGGAAGGTAGTTCAAAGCCTTGCTGCATAAACACACATCCACTTTTTGTACTTTAAGAATAGGTAATGTAAGAGTTGAAAGGTGAAGGTTATGGCAGTTCGTGTTTATTTCACCAAGAGCCAAGAGATGGGAAACATCTGGCACTTACACACCATGCAAGTCTTAAAAACAAAGAGATCTAGACTTGAGTCCGGCTGAGCAAGCACTGGGATAAAAGCTAATGACAGGCCGCTTATTTAAAGGGATCATAATACAGAACAGCCATGTAGGCAACCAGGGAGGACTTGGGAGGGGGAAAATGAGGGGAAAATTTAGCTTTGTATTTCTAAGTTAAGGGTCAAAGCTTGACTTCAGTTACACTCCAGTGTCAATCCTGACCTGCAGGCCTCATGCAGCATGTAGGACCCTCCAGATTTCACCCTTTCCTGGTTTCCAACATGACCAAATACCCAAAGCAATACTCAGAAAAAGTGCTGCTGAGGTGTTTCATGTGTGACGATGCTGAAGTCCTCAGGATCAACCGTTTTCATGAAGGTGAGAGGAGAGCCTGAGCCCAGAAGTGGTGACTCACGGGGATGTGAGTGTCATGTTGATGCAAAAAGCTCATTGTCGTTTCTTGGGATTGAGGGAGGTGCTCAAGCACATTGCTGTGGTTTCCTTGGAGCTGATCTTCGCCTGCTTTGCGTCTTCTTGCAAAGCCTCGTCCTGACAAAGGTGTTTTGTATGTGGGGCTACCTCCTTCAGAAAATGAACACTTTAATTTGTGGTTGCAGCTCCTCTTCAAAACACATTACTTCTGATTTCCCATTTTCTGTATTCGACCCCCAGAATAAAACAGTCTCTTCAGCAGGATCCATTTTGACAACCAGAGATTTACCCAGAAACTGAAGAGTGATGACTCTCTTGCCCTCTTTTGGCAAGGTACGTTTCTAATCCTAGCCTCCCAAGAATTAATATTTAACATATCTCCAGAGGAATGAGGAAATGTGGACTCTTAAGATTTTAAAACTAACTACTGAAAACTGAGCATTGTCTACTTCATAGAAAACATGCATGGGAGTCCTCTACAATTGTTTTTTCAAGAGAAAAGACCTGTCATATGCATCCAACCAGGCAGCATAAAACCTTTTGATCCCACAACACGTGATAAGGAAACAATGGTTACCGCCCTAGAAAAAGATTTCCAAGGGTAGCTATGTGGCAGGAGTTAAAGTGCTAATTCTTACTAAGGCTGTGGTTTGTACCCAACTGTACAATTTGGGCAATCATACCGGCAGTGCCGTGTGTCAGATGAGCAACACGCTGTTAGAGCATAGACAAACTCCAATTAATGGTTCCCATTTGTCAAAAAACAAACAAAGACAAGACAAAAACCCTAGCTTTGTAACAGCAGTTTTTTAGCATATCAGTATTTTCTAAACGTCATGTGTACCAGTTATATTCTGCCCTTCCAGAGCAGGGGTGCAGCTAGCACAGAACTATAAAGCTGGCCTAAATTCCATATCACGTCCCTTGGCTAATTTGACAAAACACAATCATGTGTCCCTGCCTAATCCACATTAGATTTATAGTCCTGGGTGAGCTGTTAGTGCACAGGTCTGGTATGAATAATCTTGGAACCACAGCCTAAATCTATTAGCTGGAAGCAGTTATACGATTCTTAATCCTATTTTGTGTCAGAGCAGATGACTGCAACCAAGATGGAGTAAAAATTGCATGTTTTTGCCTGGCTAAACTTGCCCTGAGTCCAAGCTTTTGGAGAGTTTGAGCCACTCCAAGTGCGAATCTTAAAACTCATGTTTTGGGGGCACTCTAGGGCAATTGAACCTATAAATCCCAAAGACAGAAGGATGATGCTTTGTCCTGTAAGAAAAAGACTCCATTTACATGAAAGATGCTCATATCCCATGCAAAGCAACGTCATCTATGTTTGAGAATCCATCGCTTGAGCAGGATGAAAGCTTACGTGTGTGACATAATTTGCAAGCATGGTAAAGATTTGGAACAGTATTCCCTGAAAACTTAATGAGACCCATACTGCAAGAATCCACCATAAAAACGCAGCTCCCTTCTTCAGAATGATTTTCCCATACTAAATATCTGAAAATCATAATCGTGCTGTTTCCTCAGCAATTAGATATTTTTATATACTACATTTCTTTAATAATACTACAACATTTTTTATTTAAAAAGGCCGTCCCCTTACAAACACACTATTAAATTGCAGTTTATAGCTCTTGCAGTGGGGTAAATTATGGTTGTTTTATTGAAGTATTTTAAAGACTGGAGTTTTACCGACATATTGCTCATTGCCAATAGTTGGCCAGGCCCATGAATGCTGCAAAAGTGCAAGCTGCATCTCACAGAGTCCTTCCGCACACCGGGAGGGAATTTATGCTCGGTTTTACAAATAATGGGATATCACAGAAATCATGTCCCAGCTGACTCCAAACCTCTGATGTTTAACACCCATTATTGATGCCAGGGGTGTTGTATTTTCTCTCTCACAAGAACTGAGAGGGAATTAGGCCCTAGGAGGAGGAGGCTGGGGCCTGTTACTGTTCTTCTGTTTATTCTTATTGCATTAGTTTGTTTGATTCTTTGCAAATGACCCTGCTTCTCCGCAGCTGCTGGCCCACCAGGAGCTCCTCCACTTGAAATGCTGGCTTAGCAAACTGAAAACCCGAAATAAAGTATTGGCTGCATTAAGATGCAATGAAAATGCAAACTCACTAGTCCATCAGTGCCAAAGGGCACATGTGCCTTCAGGACACTTTGTGTTACCCTCCCTGGAGTTTCACTGATGTCAAATTGACATCAGGGAAAAAAAAAAAATCACACCCCAGATATTAAACAGAACACTTGGGCCTTGTTTGGAGTCGATACTGCATTTTCCCACTTTCACAGGCTTGTGTCTGTAATTGATAACCCTGGGCTTCTGTCATTGTGTGTTTTCTGATGCTAAATCGCGTTGCGAGAACAGACTCGCACGCGCGTGCGGTCGTGGAGCCGAAGCTCCGACAGCCTCGCCAGGGGCTGATCCCTTGTCTTCTGCTCCCAGCAATTTCTGGGCACGGCATTTGGCGCTGGAACAGGAAATTAAAGGCTGTAGGAAAGCAACCTTTGGCCTTTAATTCACTTTTTAATAAAATCATTAAAAGAAACCTACACCCTGCCAGACATTATGGGAAATCGCTTTAATGACAGTTTCAAGAAAAATACATTCACTCAGCTGTGTGCATCGCCTGCTCAATAGCTGCAGCTCGCTTGTTTGTGTGTTTGCAGTATGAAAATGGTTTGAATTATAAAGCCAGGCTAGAAAATTTTATGTGAACCAGGCCATGATAACAACTAGAGGCCAGGTTCTGTCCATTATACACTGCTCTAACATGTAAACAACAGTTTAAAAGTTTTACTAGAGAAGATCAGTAAGTTTGAACCAAAGACAAGCATCAACAACACAAAAGGCCAAAGAAAGCAGAGGGGTTTTGTAACCTCCCACTCTCTACTGGGAACAAAATGGGTGCCATTAACTGCGCAAGTGATGGGCACACAGCAAAGCAAACACGCAGTTTGTGGGAGCACAAACCTGTCTGTCCATGGCTAAAAGCTTCAGGCTGCATCAGGCTGTTCTCTCGTTGCCTTCAGATTTGCCATTGCATAGTAATGTAGGCTCTTGAGAAAAAATTAATGGCATTCTTACAGAGAAAAAGTAAATCTTGCTTTATAATTGTTAAACTCATAACACTTGGGCATATGTAAATCTATTTAAGAAATTTTATTAATTGAACTGAGATTATGGATAGATAGATAGATAGATGGTTAGTGAAGACCTTTTAAAAATTACAGGAGAGATCTGTGCTAAACCAAATTTGTTTAGTTAAAGCAGTGAAATTTTAAAAGACTTAATAATTTCTATTTAGTGTAAAATTTGTCCTCATGTTCCTTTCCTTTCTTTCCTTCCTTTCCTTTCCTTTCCTTTCCTTTCCTTTCCTTTCCTTTCCTTTCCTTTCCTTTCCTTTCCTTTCCTTTCCTTTCCTTTCCTTTCCTTTCCTTTCCTTTCCTTTCCTTTCCTTTCCTTTCCTTTCCTCTCCTCTCCTCTCCTCTCCTCTCCTCTCCTCTCCTCTCCTCTCCTCTCCTCTCCTCTCCTCTCCTCTCCTCTCCTCTCCTCTCCTCTCCTCTCCTCTCCTCTCCTCTCCTCTCCTCTCCTCTCCTCTCCTCTCCTCTCCTCTCCTCTCCTCTCCTTTCCTCTCCTTTCCTCTCCTCCTTTCCCTTTCCCTTCCCTTTCTTCTCTCTTTCCCATTCTATAGAAAAATGTTAATCAACAAACCTGGTAGTCAGTTTTCTACAATCAATAAATTCTAAGTCCAAGCCACAGTAGCTTTTATGTCTGTACATTGTAAAAGTAAATTTACATCATATGTCAAACACTACACATGAAGACAAAAACAACGCTGATTTCTCGTCCTAAAAGATATATGTGTATCCATAAAATCAGCAAGCTGTGTCCTGAATACAGCTGGATGATCATATTCTGACCAAATGGCTTTTTGTCTAAGACTGGAGATCTGTCAGACTCAACTGTTTTCCAGAACCGCATCTGTTTCAGGGAGCTTTGGGGAAATGCAGGATGAGCCCCTGGTTTTCTACCAGTCCTGAAGGAACCCAAATTTTCCTGTTTCCTGGGCTGTGGAGCAGCCAAGGGGTCACACCAGGTCCCCAGAGGCTCCGAAATGGCAAGAATCGATCCCAAATCAGAGCTGTGCTGCACACCCTTCCACAGCAGAGCCAGCCAGCCTGGTAAAGTTCATTTATCAGAGGGAAATGACAAAAGAGGAAAGACCCAGCTGTGCTAATTAATCACAGGAGGACTCAATAGCACCAGCGTCATCTTGAGCAAAGCAGATCTGATCCTGTATAAACGGACTGAGCAGACACAAGAGAGCAAGAGGTATTAAGAAGAGCCCTTTGGGGACCTGATGTGCATTGCTGTGCAAGGAGAATCCCAGCCAGAAGAAATGTGAGAAGAGGGAACTAGGAAGACCAGGGAATACGCAGCCTTTCTTAGAAGATTTAACTTAAAACTTGTGGTACAAGCCTACCAAAATGAAATCTAAGAAGGACACAATATCTATCTAAAATATATCAGAGAGGAGCAGCAGAAAGGAAGAAAATGTTGCTTAAATTTAAAGAGCAAATGTGGCACAAAAAGGATAGAGTATAATCTCTGCCCATAATTACATAAATATACAAGAGGGTCCACCAAATAGACAAAAGAACAGTCAGTATAGTTTTAAGGTTCGTGGGTTTACCCCAACATGTTGGAGGTAGAAAAATCTTCCTGCAATGGCTCTAATTGTTTACTTTTTTTTTTTTTCCAAAAATGAAGATACATTGCTACTCATCTTTTCAACTCCAGAGACCTGCACCTTGGTGGCTGGGGAACACAGCAGAAAGGGAAAAGGTGGAAGCAGAAGAGAAGACCCATTCATGGGATCTTTGTTAGTGGGAATGTCCTCCGTGAGAAAATACTGCTTTCTGGAGAGCAGATGAAAAGAATATTTCCAGAACATTTTCCATTTTTTCCCAATGACATGACATTAGTTCATTTGGGTGGACTCCCTTCTTTGTGTCCTTGCTCTTGGCTGGAAACCTCCATGGTTGAGTAAGGAAAGGAACGCCACCTATTCCCACAAGTAAAGACGCTTTTTGAGCTGCAGTCTTTAACAAAGAAAGCCCCTGTGTTCTTTTCTCATGGAAAGTATTTATTAGAAAATCCCTAATGAAAATTAATATATCTCTGAAACGAGCTCTTTATCTAATATCTCACCAACTTTCTGAGACGTGACTAAACAGAGGCAATTGGATTTCAGGCTGGAACTGGTTAAAATAAACTGCCACCTGGTGAATGCTAGCTAAAGAGTGTTTTTGCCTTCACTAGGTGTGGTCTGGTTTACACATAGGAGAAGAACTGATCCTCAGATATTCATGTTGTACAATTCAGGGTTACAACACAAATAGGGTATCATTAAATCACTGCATTACTTTCTTCCAGCCACACCGCACAGAGATTATTTTAACACAACAGTTACGTCTAGAGCCCCCAGTCCAGCGCAACCTGAAATCAGGAATCCACAGTTCCTGCTAATCCAACTATTTTTTTCATGTGAGATGTTGTAAGAAGTTGTCCAGCTAAACCTGTGCTACCTGCTGGCAACATAGCATAGAATCATAGAATGGTTTTGGGTTGGAAGGGACCTTCACAGCTCATCCAGTGCCACCCCTGCCATGAGCAGGGACATCTTCACCCAGCTCAGGTTGCTCAGAGCCCCGTCCAGCCTGGCCTGGGCTGTCTCCAGGGATGGGGCATCCACCACCTCTCTGGGCAACCTGGGACAGGCTCTCACCACCCTCATTGTCAAAAATGACAATATTTCCTCACAGAGATGCTAAGGATGCCAATGCATGAAGTCTCCAAGCCCTGTGGTGACGAGGCCGCCACAATATCCAGGGGACATGTGGGATGCCAGGCTGCAGCAGCACCTTCAGACAGCTCGCGGCATCCCAGACCTGCTCTGAAGCCTATTGACACTGAAAGCCTCCCACTGGCTTTTATCAGCTTTGGCTTGCGTCCTTGGCATGTGGTTTGTGCCTCTTTATTTATAATGTCATGCATCTCAAGCAGCCTCCCAGGGAAAATACGCCAACTCATCTTCTTACTCAAAGAAGTCATTTAGCCGTGATTGCAATCTGTGATTTCATTGCTAGCCCCTATTTGCCTTCACAGTTAGACTCTCCAGGGATAGAATTTTATTTCTTTGGCACAGCTTAAGCATTGTGCTGTGCAAATCTATTTATCTCATGCATACCTATATAATAAGCATGTATGTGATGAATAATAAGTACATAGGTGCTACGGGCCTCCTTTGTATTTCTTTGGCCCTATAAATAGTCCTTAAAAGTGGAAATAACTCTCATTTGTGCCAGCTCAAAGCTGTCTTTATACAGTCCAAGCATTGTAAGGGAGTTTTACTATAAACAGAACATTTCTGAATAATTAATCATTCCAATATAAGACAGACATACCAATTCCAAGTAACCCCTGCCTGCATTCTTGGTTGAAAGGAGCAAATGAAAGATGGGGAAAAGATTTAGTCAAAATAAGAAGCTACAATATAGAATTCAGCCAGGAAAGCGTGAACTTTTTTTTTTCTTTTATTTTCCCTTTTTTCTCCTTACTCACACAATTCAGAACATATTTTCCCTATAAAGTAAAGGGGTAGGCTATCCAAGTAAACCTCTGACAGTATCTCAGCTACATGTGCAACATTGGGGCACAAGAATGGGGTGCTGGACAACATTGTCTGCTGTTAACCACCAAACATGGTCCCAAAAAGTAAGTGTCAAGCTCTTGGCACTGCAGCGGTACATGTGCAGCCTGTCAGGCTGCCCAGAGGCATCTGTGTGTATAAGCTGGTGCATCCAGGCACTTGTTTCACTTTCCAGAAACACGAACAATTATAAACATATGCATTTTTTAGCTTTAGCAGCTGTAGCAGAATTCACCAGGGTGAGATGGCCAAGCAGCTCATGTGAGGCAGGAAGTTTGGTTGGTGTTTGTAATTTCAATGGATTATTTTTTTTCAGAAGCATAATGATTCGGTGAGTGGCTCATTATCATATGCAAATGGAGTTATGGGATGGTCTCTGTATGGTAGGATAAGACACAAAATGACCCTGAGGCTTTAAACTTGCAGCACAACTCTGGTGAACCCATAGGGATATGTTATTTTTGCTGGGTTAATCATACACCAGGATCGGCCCAAGAATGAAAGCTAATTTCTGCTTTTTCCAGTCATCTCATTGTTTATTTTCTTGTGTCATCTGAAGTGTCTGAAATCCAGCCAAGCAGATCTCTAGTAAGTAAAGGTTGAAAGAGCTTTGTTTTGCAGTGGTGTAACATGAAATTATTTGAAGTTAAAAGCAAACAAACAAACAAACATTGGAGCAGTTCATAGGAATAATGCATTTCTTCTCTGACTAATACAAAAGGCATTGTCAGAGCACTCCCAGAACCAGCATCAATAAACAGCCTCAACCTTTGAAATCCTGCTGCTCTGTATTTCTAAAACACTGAAGAGCTCGGGCATCACCTCCCATGCCATGAGACGTGGGATGAAGGTTTGGAGGAAATTTAACTTCTTCTTCATTCAAGACTCTACCAGACGATGGTCTGTAATTTCATCTGTGCTATGGCAGTGACAATGTGGAGGGAAAGATCACAGCGATTTATTACATATACCTGTCCATGGTCAGAACAACCCTGTTCTAGTAATGGATGACGCAGCATTGCAACTGAAATGCAGATCCAGGATGGGATTTCTGATAACTTCTGTAATTTCTGCTCTCTGAATTGCAGGAGATTGTGTTGCAGGTGGCTGCAAGCTTACGTTTTATCACTAAGCTGCAAGGACACATAAGTAGGCTAACTACAGCTGAGTCTGTCAGAGGAACCACATGAAAATCCCAAGAAAATAAAGTCTGGACAGTGCTTCCTTAGCCTTCAGTAGCAATTGCACTGTTCAGCAAAGGTTTGTTTTGGTTTTGGCTTTTATTTTATTATTTGTTTGTTTAAAAAAGAAAAAAAAATCTTTATGATGACTTTAGTAGGATAGAATTGAATGCCTGACTTTGCAGATTTCTTTCAGGATTTGGAAGGATTTTTTCCATATTTGGGATCAAAACTTTTACTGCAAATCACTCCCAAACCCCACTGAATTCCCTCTGTCACAGAGATATCATGCCTAGAACATGCTTTGCACACCCTGAGGGCCCTTTAGACCTCAACACCTTGGTCCCTGCTGATAAACAGCTGGCAAGCAAAAACTCATGTGTTTAACGCCATTACAGCAGGCAGCTTATTATCACACAGAAAATCACACAAAGCTCTAGGTTTGTATTGCAAAGCAATAAATCAGCCCCATTTACATAAGAGGACAAGTTCAAGTTGAAGTTATCAAGTATGACGGCTCAAGTGGCATCCTGTACGTCAGACCCAGAGCTGAATGACCCTTCTTTTCCTTTTGCCAAAGAGACAAATGGTGAGAACGTGTCAGGCTTTATCTCTGATTCACATTTTTAGCTGGGGACATAGGAAGTTTTAAACTGAAAATGATGTCTTTCTAGGGGTGTGTTACAAACTTTTCCTGACGAAAGGTCTTTATTTTTAAAAACAGGGCAATAAACAGAACAACACCCAAATAGTGACAAGATTAAACTAGGACAATTTTAAGAATTTGTCATCAAAGAGGTACTGAGCTGTTTGTCTTTACAGGCCGGTTCATGAATTACTGTCATTGCAGGACAGCAGAGCATGCCTGGCCTGTGCTGCCACCCCAGCTGAGATAAACCCCTGCCAGATCTTTCATCTTTGTCCCACTGACAGAAGGTCCCTGGTGATCCCCTGATGAAATATCAAAGCACTAATGACATACCACACTCGTTCTCCCACCATGAGGTCCACCGGGACCACAATCTGGCCATGACATCTTATAGAAACCAGCAGTTGCTCTTGAATCAACACGGACCACCTGTGGCTGAGTTAGAATGCTTCTATATGCCAAAGTGCCATAAACAAGATTCAGCCTGGTGGGAGATAGGGTCTTTGGTCTTTATGCTCGCCTTTGCTAAGCAAAGCTTCCCCGTGTTAAAATGAAAAAATAAATAAAATCAGAAAAACATCCTAGTTCTTCACTGCAGAGCAGTCAGATCATGTAATGTTTGTACACCCATGTCAACCAGACACCCTTTCCCTTTGTGTTAGATAAACAGTAGCCTGCTTGCCTGCCTGCCTGCCTGCCTTCCTTCCTTCCTTCCTTCCTTCCTTCCTTCCTTCCTTCCTTCCTTCCTTCCTTCCTTCCTTCTTTCTTAAGGAAATTGTAACTGCGTAGCTTGACTTATTACTCAGAGGCTGACTTATTAACAGCTTTCACAATCCTTTCCATTAGGTAGAAACTGAACAAACTTGACAGGAGCATCATCTATTCGATCACTTTTACCAAATTCTGTTTATGTTATTTTTCAAGGGGATTTCGCATTCACAAAACTATATCACTTTTTGAAATCAAGACAAGAAAAACTCTTGCTATTCACAGGAAAGGGGTATAAGAGGTCCTTCACACATCCTTGAAAGTTCTCTGCTGCTCTTCTGGCTCTTGAGCCAAAAGTGCATTGAGCTCTCACATGTGGCCATGTGAGTTCTACAGAAATTGCCAAAAACATGCCCAGAATATCGATCATTTTCTCTCCCTGAGAAACTGAGTGGGAAGGTCAACCCCATTGACTCATTCAACAAATGAAAGTTGACAGCCTTGTGGTGGTAACTACCATCACTGCCAAACTGGACTTGATTCAGACCAGTACTTGTTCTTCCTGCGGTGGGAATTTAACCAGTGGCTTTAGTGGACTTTATGGGGGAAAAAAGACAGCCAGGAGCCTCACAGCCACCCAGCTTAAAGCCTGTCTCAACAACAAACAAGCTGGGGATTGTGTTTGGTTTCCCATCTGCACCTGGACCCACCACAGTGGCTCATGACAGCCATGCGCTTCATCTCAGCTCTGGGTTGTCCTCCGCAAAGCAAGTGGGATTTCATCCAGAGAAATTCTGTAAAGTGTGCTGAGCGGTAGCAGTAGCATTTTGTAAAATGTTTCATTTCACACAATTAGCTCCTCAGTCCGCCAAACATGTTTCTGAGAGAATTCCCATTTGTCTACTGTGCAGCAAAGCTAATTAATTTCACCTGACAATATTCCATTTTAAAGCTGGAAATGTCCCTTTTTTAAAGAAAAGCTTTCTGATCAGCCAGGCCCATGGTGAGGCAGTGCTAATTGCTCCTTGGTTGGAAGAGACTTGGTGTCATGAGCAGATAAAAATGTGATTATTAACCCTAACCCCTCTTGTGAAGATCTCACCAGTCCTGTAAAGTGCTCTCTCATTCTGATAAGGAAGGAAAATATAAATGCAAAATCTATTGGTCATCAGGCAGGATATTGTGGCTGGAATTTTCCAACGAGCTCAGCGTCTCTAGCAGTGGCCAAACATTTGAAAGAAGCACTTCATAGTCCAAAATAAATGTCTACATTTTCAGAAGACAGGCAGAGACTAGGCACTGTCTGGGAAGAGATGCCATTTTTTATCACTTCCAAGTTTTATTTTTGCACGTGAAATTTGTCCTCAAGTCTTGCTGAGCTGGAAGAGGCATAGGACACTTTGCTTCACGGTGTGAACTGTGATGTTGTCCTATGCAGGGTCAGGAGATGGACTCGATGGTCCTTCTGGGTCCCTTCCAACTCAGGACATTCTATGATTCTACGATTCTCAGAAGGGCCAGCCACGCACGGGCATCATTGATGTATGGGCTGGCCATGCAGCTGGATCCACTGCTTCTGTGGCCCTGAAATTGCTGCCCCTGGAAGATCACTACAATTTAAGGGATGGTCTGGACATGTCCTCCGTGTCTGAGCCAGGCAAAGGGTGATACAGAGTCATTATAACCCAAAGTCAGAAAGATTCATCAGCTTTGCCTTCTGGAGCATAAGAGAAAAACCTTGAAAATACAGACCCCAAAAAGCACACACAGATCCTATCATATTGCCTACTGAACAGCAGAGAAATGAGGAATCAAAGACCCTGGAGACATTTATTGTTCTTTTTAAATTCTCTCCAAGCAAATACGGTGCCCATATTTTACAAGGCTACAACACAATAATCTACCACCACCACTTTAACAACCAAGCAGTTGCAGAGTTGATCTATAAACTGATGTTGCCATTTAATGTGGTTTCCAGTGAACTGTAAAATTTATGGCTGTAACTAACACCCCCTCTCTCTTTTATGTTCCCCTCAAAAAACAAGCTGCTCCACAGCTCCAAAAGGCAACGCACAGAAAATCAATGTGTAACCTTAAGCGAGCTAATTAGGATCATATTCACATGCCGTGGATCTGTGGCCTTTTGGTCAATTGAGCAGAGATGAATGTCTAACCCTGGATGGATGAATACCACCAAAGGGAAGGCACAGAATTTTTCAGATCCACCCTTCTCGCACAACCTCTTTCATGAACAGTGGCAATGCTGTTGCACGGGGCAGGACCCTCTGGGAGCTTTCTTCCATGGGCTTTCTCTACTGTCTCCCCTTCAAACTTCTCAGGGTCTTCTGGGCAGCCTCACCACCATGGTAATCTCAGCATGGTGCCACCGGCACCCCTTCTTTGGCAGCTGCCTGGCATGTCCCTCCCCTCAGCCACGCTGATAAGAGTGTAAGGTGAAATCCACTTCTGCTCAGCTGGCTTGGCCCTTCTGATGTCACCTTTCAAGTGACTGATGGGATCTAAATGGGCTTCACTTCAAGTCCACAGCATGGAGGGAATTTTGTCCCAAACAAACGTAATGTTGGAAAATCTTGGGTGCACACAAGCACACAAACCAATTTAAGCTCACTGTTGTGAACACTTGGAATCAAAACCGGGGGCCTGATCCCAAAGCCCATTAGCCTTTGGAAAGATTCCCTATGATGTCAGTGGATTTTGGAACAAGCTTTTGATGCTTTCTGGTAAGGGCTGATGGAAAAAAATCTCCAAGCTTAATTGGGATGGGGAGGGAGGTGGTAAGGAAAACATTTTTAGATGAAAACCACCTTTGCAGGGGATGCACAGGCTTGCTTGAAGTCCATTGATACTTTCTGTAGAAAACTCCCACACTTACTGCCTTGGTCTATTTGTTTGTAAGGTGTAATTTTTTTTAGGGGGGGCAGGGATTAATTTTCTGACCTCATGTGAGATTACATTTAAAGTTTCAATCTTCTCAACAGCTTCCTAGTGGGATGAAGAATCCGTTTCAAGACTTATACCTGGATATCCAATCAAAACTTTGGCCTCTGCTCCCCTGCCATGGTGCTGTATTGAGCAATAGATGCACAGTGCCTCCATGGGAGGTTTCTCTGGGGGACAGGGGGAACAGTCCAAAGGGACACCAAGTCTTCCCTGGGCCAGGGATGTGGGCTCCGGCATGTGTATATCGGCTGATGAGAGAAGTCATGGTCTTTAGCATCATGACTGCAGTACTTGTTTAACCACAGACTTGCTTTAAGGTGGCTTTGTCTGGGGCCAAAGTGGTGATTCAGGGTGAGGTTACCTTACGATGGTTTTTGGAGAATTGTCGTGCTAAGCTGATGTCAACGCTGCCATACTTTTTATTAAACAACAGAGTAAAACGAAAGCAGAGGGCCAGATTCTGATGTCATTTTTGCTAGTAAAACAAGACATAAGTCAATGGGTAATAAACTCGCCACTGGAGAACCACAGTGCTGTGCCATGTAATTATGGTTAGCCCCATAAAAATCAGTGGAGGTGGGAAAGGAAGAGAGCTGCCACCTTAGAGAAAAGGAAATTAGGAACTCTAATAGTAGGAGAAAGCAGGATGAATAATGAACAACCGGATCCAAGTCCCTGGTTTGGTACATTCAAAAGCGTTAGATTAATTGTTTTTTTTTTTTCCTTAATACATCATCACTTGCTGTCTACATTTGCCAGGGGAAAACAGCCACTGGAAGTTTCCCGGTTCAACGTGGTGCAATTATACCAAGATATTGTTGTGCAAGGATGCAGACACAGGGAGCCCTTGTTTCCTGATAGGGCTGAATGTGGAAACACTGAGCAACTTGCAAGCATCTTAGCAGAGCTGTAAGATATTGATGGAGTACTAGTGTGTAACCAAAGAGCCATAAAGCAGAAACAACAAAAGAGCAATTACAAAGAGCAACAAATATTATCTCTGTGAATCTGCTCTGCACACTTTACAGCAGGGAGAGCTCAACTAAAGTTTTACAAAACAGCCTGGCAGCTATGCTATTTATATGTTCAACACCAAGCTTTCATTAGTTTTAATGTGTGTTAATGGACACCTCATATTATTTTGGGAGGCTAAATGTGAGATTTATTTAATTTTCTTAAATATCAAATATGGGTCAAGCAAAATAAATCAAGGATCATATTTTTTTAAGAAAAAAAAAAGTGTCAGTTTAACAGAATTCAGACAAAGCAATGTCTGATCATATTTACAGCTTTTATAGGTTTGGAAATCTCCGAAGAAATCTGAGGAAACCTAAAGCCTGCCTGAGTACATTGAGTGAAATTCCTCTTGGTAATGCATAAATATTCCACGTCTTTACAAGAAAACCCCTTAAACCGCATGTAAATATTCCACAATCTTTTAGAAAATCTCCAATTCAAAGGTGATGCTCAAAACCGGCTATTTAATTTTTTAAATGCCATTTGCAGATCCTATCAGTTCCCTCAGATTTCTTCCTTTTCCTAAAAACATCAGTGTTTCCAAACTGCCATATAAAGGCTTTCGAAACAGAGGCCTTGTGTTGTTTAAAAAAAGTTCTCAAATATGAACTACACACACCTAAATAAAATTGCAGCTACAAACAAACCTCTCACCTCATCTTGTTCCTTAGGATTTAATGGAAAACTGGCATAAAGCATGGCAACAGAAAAAATACCTGCCACAAAAAGTAAATCTGTCATACTTGGGAAAATCCATTCATCAAAGAAGGGAAAAATACATTGAAATCCTGAGAAGTTTATAGAATAAATCTGTAACTGATTTGGCTCTAATATTTAATCTCTTTCTGCTACTTTGTGGTGTGATATTGTGTTTCCCCTGCATAACTTGAACATGACAATGGGTTTTTAATAGCAAATCTATAACTTAATCAGGATATTACTGGTATGGTAGGAGAAAGCCAGCATCTTCCAAGTGTTTCTGATTCTGGTCAGAGGGACAGATGCCTGGGGTGGTAAATCAGACACAGTTTGACTGGTAACACATGACTTTGTAGAAGCACCATTGATTTACAGCAGTGGAGAGCCTGGGTCTAATCTGCACTGGAAAAGGCACCTTCAAAGCAAAACCACCCCTGTGCACACGGGTTCCAGTTCAACACAACCCTGTTTTGTCCTGAGAGCCAGGATCTGGGATCACAGGTTAGCACTGAACAAGAAAAAGTGCCAGGAGAAACGCTCTCAGCTTCGTTCCTTTAACACAACAAAAAACGCGACCTCGCGCGCCGTGCCAGCGATGCTGAGCTTGCTGACATGCCAGGCTTCAAAGGAGAGCGTGCGGTGGCTGTGAAGGACCTGACCTTGCCAAGAGGTTTATTTATCAGCATGAACCCATGCCCTCCTCCAGTCCAGTGGCCAACAGAGCCAAACAGCTTCTGTTCAAGCCCGTGAACTGTAGGAAACCGGAGAGTTCATGGGAGGGCTCCAGCACCCATCCAGAGATTTGACTGTCCTCAGTGACAGCATGAGGAGTTGGCCCTTTGAAGAAGTAATTATGCTGCTAGTCAAGAAAAAAATAGCTCTGGATTGTGCCATGCATGTTTACACAATGCCAAAGAGATGAGCAGGCGTTCCTTGGGACGGGTGCCGCAACAGGGAGGACATATTTCAAAGAGTTATTTATTCCACGGAAATCCTGAAAGAATGTTGGATCATTGAGAACAGTGGAAGCTCCTGAAATCCAGGATGCCACAACTTGAAGGAGAAGCAGGCAGCAAAAGATTTATCTCTCTGGGCTACTGGGAGCCTGTCACTGCTTCAAGTGCCGTAATCACCATTTCGTAATTACCGTGACTCCCCAGTGGCAGTCTCCTTTGTGACAACCCTGATGGTGATTATTTATGTCATATAAACAACATATGTTGGCATAATCGTCTTTCCCCACTTCTTAATTCACCAGTTTCTCAATGAGCTTTGCAAAGGCAAAGGGAATGGGAAGGAAAATGTTCTGCGCTGAGCACGCTAAGGGGTTTATCTGAGATGTCACCTTCCTCCCCGCTGAGAAAAAGTGAGAGTCTCTGCATGCCACTGTGCTGCTGGGTACCTGAGGAAGCTCCTGTCTGGCCTCATCCCTTAGGATGCAGTTGGCTCCCAGTGCTCCTCAGAAAGTCACTTGGCACAAAAGCAGTAAAAAAGTGCTTATGTGGCTATTTCTATAATAAACTACCTTCTGCCTTCCTGTGCATCGTGCTTGCTCCAAAATGAACGTCTCTCCTGCGCCAGCCCCATGCCTGCATCTTGTTCCTCTACCCTCTTGTTTTGTCTGCCTCCATTTGTACACTGCATTGTTTTAATTCCAGCCACCACTGAGATAAGACTATCAGTGTATCACAACTTATGTTTAGGATAATCTGCTGCGTGCTCTTGTGAAAGGCACACTCTGCAACACCAGTGCTGGATGTACCAGAGGGATGCTCAGCAGCCATGGCCTTGCTGTACAACCTGAAGCTATTTTCCTATTTGAAACCCTCTGTCTGCTTAGTTTTGAGAGCAGCCTGACTTTTAATACAGATAGATGGAGCGCTAAGCATGAGGGTGGACCTTGACTGAATCTCTGCTAGCTACTGTAATATAAATTGCATTGTAATGTACAATATGTTGTCTTACATCCAAGTTATAGGCAAATATTTGTGTAGAGATAAGCTGACATTTTGACATGCACTCTAATTTCCAATAAAACCTCTCATAAAGAATTACAAAGTGAATTTATTGCTTCACTTCAAAGCAAGGACATGGTGCCACTTTAAAGGGGTATTTGAACTGTTAAATCAATTTCTATGATGCTTTAGTATATTTTCTGTACTTTTTTTTAAAAGTTATTTTAATATTATTTTGCCACTCTGTTAAAAGGCCATAAAATATTTTAAAGAGCAATAAAAGTAAACACAAATGCTAAAAAGCCCATTCTTCTCTCTTCAACCCACTGAGAGGAAGAGACAGAGGATTTACGCATAGCAAAATTCATGGCAGCTGTGTAAATAAAATAAAAGAGCACACTGTTTTTCTGTTGACGGTGATTCTTAACATCTTGCTATCTAGCAGGAGCCCAAGGCAAGCTATGGGAAGGAAGCAGAAATGCCAAAGGAGAGCACGCAACACCGGGCAGGCTTTGCATCCTTCCATGAAAATGGGATTTGAAATAAAACAGCAGCAGAGGAAGTTTTGCAAAGCAAAAAGGCTTCATCCAGCAGACTTCACCTGCTGCAGGCATGAACCAGCTGAAGGGTGTTACTACAGTCAGCGTTAATAAGGATGTACTCCTTGCCAAGCCAAAGTAGGCTTTGGTAGGACTCACCCCCCTGAGATAATCTCCTGTCCCCTCTCTGCTTTCATTTGCCCCAGAGTTTGGTTCTGTGCTGGGTACCTGCTTATGGTTCACTGAAGTTTTAGAAAAGAGCACTTAAAGGAAACGTAACTCGATAAACTGCATGGTTTTTCTCAGCCCACCCGTGAATTTTACTTGGTGTAGGAAGAGGAAAGTCTAGTCTAGCTGCAAAACTGAAGCTCAAGTGGGGATGAAAATGGTCAGAGAGAGTCTTTCAAAAATATGAATAATAACTGTTGATGCTACTAAAAATAGAGAGACAAAAATCCCTGCCAAAATGGGTTTATCTCGGGGAAATTGGATTCTCAATGTCGACGCTCTCTGCAGAAATTTACAACAGTTCTCATTAAAAAAATCATGGATTTTGAGCCAATGTCACTCCTGTAAAATATTCCTTGCAATACTGCATTTGTTTTTGTTTTCCCCCCACCTGGGCCAGTGCAGGAGGTGCAGCGTCTTCCCACGGCACATCTGATTGCGAACCATGGCAGCTCTGCCTGGCTCCCTCGGACCAGGGCACCAAGGAGCTGCTAGAGCCCCCAGCCCTCCTGCCTTATTAAAAAATAAGAAAGCATCATGGGTTATTCTATAGCACCCTAAAATATGAATTTGCAGTTAGGTCTACAGGTACAAACTCTGGCTCTGATTCACTGCTTGGAATGAGGATGAAGCCCCATAGTACGGCTTGTGGTTAGGGTTCAGCAATAATTATACAACAAAACCTCCCGAACTGTCCTGTGTGACAGACTTTTTGGAGATGTCAGGCATGTCACAGAGAGGCTGCTTATTTTGCAAGATGCTGGTACAAACTTTCCTTGCCTTGAAGACTGTTTCACCAATGAATGAGCTCTTACCAATGCGGTGCTTCACAGATGACAGCCTCTGCGATGATGGCAGAAGTGACAAAAACATTGCCTTCAAAAGCCAAGTTGTGATGGAGGAGTAGAATAAATTTGGGAGGACTGGGGTGAGGGAAAGCTTAGTAGGAGCAAAATATGACAAATTATCAAGTTGATCCAACAGGTAATGAGCATCATAGAGGCTCCTTCAAGAGCTGGAGACCTCCTAGCTTATGTTAGAAAGGTTTTTCAGGTAGGGAAAGGTGGCAGGATCCTGCCCTCAGGGTATGCAGTGAACACCACAAGCCTTGATCAGCCTGGGGACATCTGAAAAGACCACCTTGCATGGCCTCTGCCACCCCATTGCACCCCAACCTGTAGGGCACAGGGCTCTCCCAACTCCAGATGAGTCCGCTGCAGTCTGTGATTGCAGCACACACACACACACAGGCCCATGTGTTATGTGAGCAAAGCACTTGATAATGTTTTTCTGGAAGTGACTTCATTTGGTCTGAGACCTTAAAGCAGGATTTGGTTGTATTTATTTATTTTTTCCCTGTGTTTTCTTGCCCTAGACAACATATTTGCAGCTGTGAAGGGCTGATGACTCCCTTTGCTAAGCAGACTTTCTCCTGAGAGCCTTCTTTCAATGGTCTCCATTGTAACTATCTGGATTTTGCATTTCCGCCGTTGTGCTGACAAATGGACTCCTAGGTCCTGGAGTCGCTACAATGAGCCCGGGGCAGAAATCACAGCCAAATTCACCCGCGCAGCTCACTTGCCACTGATTTATTTCCCTTCGCGACCTCCACGTGGCTGCGGTCCAGACGTGAGCCCACGTACCGCTGGAATCCTACACATCATTTCGGGCTCTTTACTCATCATTTACTAGACCGTTCTCTCTGAGTTGTCAGTACGGTTTCCAGGAGTGAGAGGCTCTCGTGGTGCTCGGTGGGGATTTGGCCACGGCTTTCCGGAAGGACGGGAATACAAAAAATACTAACGTCCTCCAAGTTACTCACTTCGGTGTGTCTGTAAGCTCTGCATATGGAAAATTATTTGTCATTTCCTTGCAGACACTATTTTCAAAGGAGAGATATATAATTCTGGCAACAGCGCAGCACCGTGATTTAATAGTTTGTTTATCTCTCAGCCCAGCTCTGCTGTTTAAGTTCAGGAATCTAGCCCTGTTGCTTCTTCCTATCCTTTTTTGTTAACAAGCACACAGTTCTGGTCTAATAAGGCTTGTTTGCTGAACATCCACTGACATGAATGAACCCTGGCTACCAAGGGAAACCGGGGTTTGCTTCTCATAGCTTCATCCAGCGGGACACGGTTGTTTGAAAGCCTAGAGTAACTCCAGCAGCTAAAGAGATTTAGAGATGAGAATTCATCATATTGTTTCACTAGGGAGACAGTCATAATCGTGTGTGGAGGTGTCAGACAAGAACATTGCTGTGGGAGAAGCTTTTTGCGGTAAAGAACCCATGAAAATGGTTCTCGTCACTGCTGTTAGAGTAAGTGGAGGAAGTTATATGAATAAGTTTTCTTTCTGAGCCACCAGTTTTCTCCATTTTCTCCATACCTCTAGCAGCCTTGGGTACCATTTATATCTACATTATAGTAGCTCTCAGGCCCAGCACTCAACTAACCCAGCTAAGAAGGGCAGGTTGCCGACCAACTCTGGCCCTCACCACCCGTTCTGATGACAGACATCCCTTGACACTCCTTATCCCCAGCCAGCCCAGTGGTTTCAACCTCTAAAGCACACCTACATTTATATATAATTTTAGGATGTTCTGAAGCATTTGCTCTTGTTTTTTAAGAGGAGAATATTTTTTCTATGTTTTGTAAGAAGTAAAGTTACAAGGGACCTGGTCTTACGAGGGCTTGAGGGCACTTTGCTTTGACAGAGTTCAGGCCCAACATGTATATTGAGCCCCAGATTTGCTTTTAATAGAAGCTAAAGTGCCTTTAAGTTCTGGCTACAGGAGAATCATGGATGTAGACAGACCTCTTACAGGAGAAGTCAAATTACACCTTTGGAATGGGAACCAGACATTTCAGAGCTGAGACAGAAATTCATTAGAAATAAGACAGAAGACCACAAAGTCCAGGACTGTGAATGGAAGAAGTTAAATAACCTCTTGAAGACCTGACAGGCCAACAACCTCCTCCACCAAAATATTAAAGATGTCTCTTCACAAAATAAAAAGAAATGTGCATTTTAGGGCTTGAGAGAGGTCTGTCTTCAGGAATTCCTTTGTCCATTTGCCCAAAAGTCTTAGTATCAGTTACAGCCTTTGAAACACTCAAAGCTTTCTGGGGTCTCTTAGCCAGCAGATTCTCTCTCTCTGCTTCCAAGGATTATTTTTTCCCCATTAGAATACAAATTTTGGACAATTTCCCTCTCATCTTGTACAAGTGTAACAGATGATCTCTCACTGAATTATTTTAGAAATGCATTTATGGAGTCTGTTGTCTGGGATATAGAAGTTCCATCTTCCCTATGCTATATATTATCAAATATCATTAACAGGCTCCAAAGCATGAAAGACTGACTTTGCAACTGAGAAAAACCTCCCACCAGTCAACCTAGACACTGTGTTATCCATCTACACTGTGCTCATAATCCACTTTGTAGCTCTCTCAAGTGCCTCTTGCACGTGAAACATAGAAGCTATTACTGATGCCAGCTGAAGGAGCTGCTACTGTAGATCAGGTGACAAAAGCTGACACCTTTTGGTCACATAGATCCCACTCCTGCTTCTCACCAAGAACACAACACTGGTCGTTTGCAGCAGCAGACCCAACACTGTGGATGCCGAACACTGTTGTGATGCTGGTCACTAACCTGGTGACATCTTTGAAAAAGCAATGGGTTTCTGCAAAAAGATCGTGATGGGAGAGAAGGGCCCTGGGTACACACGTGCTCACCCTCCTGGTCTTGGGGTGCAGAGGTGGTTGTGTCCTGGCTCCTTGCTGGGAACCGACCTGAGTGTGGTCTATGTCCCACGTGTGCCCTGTTTCCTTAGGAAAGGAGAGGGCCATGGAACACTTAATGAGATCCCTTGGCATAGATAGACTTCAGACATGAGCCTCACCATGCTGAATCGTGGGATAGTTTGGGTTGGAAGAGACCTTCAAAGGTCATTGAGTCCAGCCGCCCTGCCATGAGCAGGGACATCTTCACCAGCTCAGGTTGCTCAGAGCCCCATTCAGCCTGGTCTGGGATGTCTCCAGGGATGGGGCATCCACCACCTCTCTGGCCAACCTGGGACAGGCTCTCACCACCCACATCATAAAAAATTTCGTCCTTCTCTCTAGTCTGAATCTCCCCTCTTTTAGATTAAGATCATTGCCCCTTGTCCTGTCGTAACAGGCCCTGCTAAAAATCATTAGTGCACTCTACGCTTCATCCCTGGTGTTGGAGTCAGACAAAGGAAAGTCATTATGAGGATTTATTTACTAAGAAAACATAAAGAATTCAGAAACCCAATGTGGTACGATCAGTAGCACAGAAAATACACTGTCCCGAGCCAACTGAATACTTAAGCTGATACTTAGTGTTCCCTTCGTGTTTAAAATTGTGCATGTTCAGGGTCTGGCTCTGGACACTGAACATCTTAGGCAATTCAGCCCCCCAGTGCTGCCCAGGACATTCTTTTTGGTTTACAAGGAATCTTTATTGAAGCAGTGCATGATGATAAGCATTAATAGAAAGGACATTCTTCTCCCATAACTTTAAAGAGAAGCCATTAATTCCCTCTGCAGAAATGTGCGCAATGTGAATTCCTGGATGGGTGGGGCAGGAGGGAGAAAGGACTGAGAGACCAAAACCTGGGGGAATGGTGTCAAAAATAAAATGTAAGCTGTATATTGCATTATGCAGCTCTAGAGAAGCAACATGTCTTGGTGAAAAAAAGCACGGTCAGCCACTGTTAGCAGCGTGTCCAATTTGATCATCCTGTTCTCAGCTAACGTCCCCTGTGCTGACCACCACAGATGCTGCTGGGCATGGTCAGCCTGTTGTCTCCCCATTTACAGAATCATAGAATCATTTTGGTCAGAAGAGACCCTCAAGATCATCGAGTCCAACCACAACCTAACTCTAGCAATAAACCATGTCCCTAAGAACCTCATGTCTACATCTTTTAAACATCTACAGGGATGGTGACTCCACCACTTCCCTGGGCAACCCTTTCCATGAAGAATTTTTTTCCTGATATCCAATCTAAAACTCCTCTGGTGCAACTTGAGGTCATGGCATGGTGGGAATAGGAACACTGTCCTGCATCAATTTTCTGCTGTTGCAAGGAAAACCACTTCTGCAGGTGATGCTCTGAGTGCCAGTCCTGATGTGTCACCATCCCCAGGGCTAACCCCAGGTTGGGACACAAGGACAAGGGCTGCAAGACTTCTTGCCATGTGCCACCACCCCACAACAGCCAGTCCATCAGGGCACTGAGTGCAGTGCCAAGAGGAATCAGAAAGACAATTCACCACGGCCTCAGATAAGAGTAAAATATTTCATCTGTCTTTGTCGTAATATCATTGATCTACACCAGAGATGCAGCGATTTCCAGTACTAAAGTTTACAGGCATAATCTCTGTTCGCTGGTAGAAATGTCTCTCTGTACTTCAGAGTTGGTGCAGTTTATCTTCTGGTGGGCTTAAGACTTCAAGGAGATCGCTTTAACAAGGGGTTAGTAAACTTCACAGTTGTCTGCAATATTTTATTGGAGGTTGGAGAGGCTGTTCAAACATCTGTTCGGAAGAATAAACAAACAGCCTTGCCACGTCGGTTATAGCTGACTCACAATTTTTTGTGAAGGAGCTGATCAATGGATTTAAATTACAGTTTGGAAGTATAGGCTGGCTCCTAGGGTCTGACTTATACGGCAAATAACAGCATGAGGAGGGTGTGAATCCTCCGTGTGATCAAGTTCTGGCCCTCTCAATTGCATTCATACTTTAATATTGCGTCCCAGAAGGGAGACTCGGTGGTGGTTGTTTTTCAGGATAAACATTCTGGGTCAGGAGCAATGATTAATACAGCAGAGATCTGGGAAAATATACCTCTGTAAATAACAATGTTTTATAGCTGTGAAAGGAACTGTGTGTACCAAGAACCCTCTGCCTGTATTTGAGCATGCCTCGATCACAGCAACAAATCAACAACATGGAATTTCCTCACTTGGAGGAAAATGTTCAAAAGATTTAATTTGTCTAATACATTTCACCTAATCCATATTTCCCTGGAATGAAGAGACAGAATATAGACTATGGTAGGAAATTAGATACAAGAGGAACCAACAGAGAAGTCAGTGGAATTTCTGATGTGGATAACATAAGGAAATCCATTAGAAAAGCTTAACTTTGCTATCGGTCACCAAAGAGCAAGTTTAAGATATAGATCCTGCCTGCCACAAATTTCCAATGTAATGTTACTGTAAGAATGTTACACATATAAATATATATATATATACATACAGCTACCGAAATGCAGACATTTAACAGTGGAAAAATCTGTGTCACCTAAATGAAGCAGTGAAATACACAGTGTGTGATATTGTCTATTACCTGAGTGCCAGCTCTGCCATCAGCTGGGAACACAAGCTCCATGGGGGTTTGAGGACAACAGAAGAAGCCCATATGGGTAACCTAATAGTGCAGTATAGGCAGGAATGATTTTCACTGTACAAAGGGCAATTTCATGGTCACCTCCCTTGGAAAGCTGGTGGAGGTTGGATGCTGATCTGCTATTCGTGTTTAAAAAATATCCCAAAATAGGCAAGGGTAGAACCTGTTTTAATCTAATGCTACCGAGGGATGGGAAAGTCTGCCATTTGAACAAGAGAAAATTCTTAAACATTCACATGTGGGCCCATATGCCTTTGATTAAACTGACCTTACTAGTGCTCAGTGCTGCAGGGACATCCCCTTAATATTTGGTAAGCCCTCAAGTGACATGCGCCTTGCTCTGTGTTTCAGGATACTCCAGAAGCCTCTGACATGGTAACTGGGGATCTATGTAGCTGTGTCATTCATACAGAGAGTACAGACTTAACCCTGAAGTTCAGAGGCTTAGCATCCTTCTTGTGTCAAAGAACAAATGGTGTTTCCTGAAGAAAACCTGCATTTCTCTTTGCACAGACGATTTTGCTCACTGCCCTAGCCAGGCACGCAAAATCCTTTTTTATTGTGGATAACCTTTCTTTCAGTAGGTTTCATATCATGCAGTAATCTCATTATGTTAGGAAGGTTGTTTTTGCAAAGAAAACAGGGCTTTTCCCTCCAAAAGACTGCTGCTTTCAGAGGAAGACTGCTTTTTTTCTTTTTTTCCTAAGGGAAAACTAGGCCTGTGTTGTGGCAGCAAGTCCTCTAAGAAATTTTGGGGCTCATTCACTCTTCTGGTTGCCTTTCCTGCCAGAGGCCTTGTGTCTCCTTTGTCTCCCCATTGCACGTGGACATCACCTCCTTGCCCTTTGCAGGCAGTTGTCCCCAGTGCTCAAAGACATTAAGGTCTCCCTGGTATCATGGCTGGGTGAACGTCAGCCCCTGGGTTTTAGATCGCTCTCCCAAATCTTTCTGAAAATTGAACAACTGACTTAATAACAGGAAGCCGGGAGCTGGCAAATTACCATTCTTATAATCAGAACAGGAGGCTGAGAGAAGGAGTTGTGTTTTGGCAGTGACAGCTAATTTCCATGTCTCGTTAAAACAACGTGGCTTATTAATTTATTTTTAAGGCTGTTTTTTGTTTAAAGGATAATAGACCAGGTGCCCCCTTTTATAAGGCATTAATCCATTTTGGCTGAGTTGTTTGTATTGATGGAGGAAGCGGATTTATCCAAAGTGCCTGGGTAAACACGGTACCAGTCCTGTATCCCTCTGATACCAGTCTCTTACGGGAAAAGCCATGAAACACGTCACTTCCATGGTGTGTCTCTGGGCTCGGCTCCGGCTCTCCCGGGAGGCCCTTCATCACGCACGTCTCCTGCATTGTGTTTTTTCCCAGAAGAGGCTCAACATTTTGATGTGGGTGTGACTGAAAAGTCACCAAAAGGATAAATATGGGCTTATGTGAGCAGGGTCCAGCCATGTACCTGGCCACAGTGCAGTGCAATGGGTGGCTGGACCTGGCCCAGTTGCCAGCTCATGTCCCATCTGTGCAAGAGTGATGTTTTGTGACCAACACCAGAAATAACATAATCAGACAAATCCTTTCCCACGTCTATGGCAGTTTAAGGTTAATTCAGGTCTACAGAGACCTTTGTCCTTTCCTCGTTGGTAAAGTCCCTGTCTATGAGGCAGAAGAATGGGTCTGGTAGGTGGAAAATGTATAATAAAGCAGATTTCTTAAGTATATTTTGACTTTTCCCAACAGCAGTCTTCCTTGGTGGAAACCCCATTTGCCTTCCTACCTGGCTGCAATCCCTCCAAGCAGGGCGCTGAGCAATGTGATGGACAGCAAAAGCACTGCACAGCACACAGGGTGTTTTGCAAAGCCAGCTCAAAGGTCTGCACAGAGACACAACAGTGATAAGACAGAAGTAAGAGTGACCGAAAGCCTCGGTTACCAAAGGTATGGGTCATAATGATCCCACAACAACGTTTACGCAGAGTTTCTGAAGCACAGTCTTTGAAGGGATAAGACTGTATTTTGACTGAATTTGAGCTGAAGGCTGTTGTGGTGGATTTCTTTGCTACAGCCCCAAAATCAGTGGTTTGGGCAGAAGCCTCTTGCTGCGAGACTTGAGGCAGCACTAACTGTGCAACAGAAAATAAAAAAAAAAAAATAATAAAAAATCACAGAGTCATTTCAGTTGGAAGAGACCCTCAGGATCATCGAGTCCAACCATACCCTAACTCTAGCTCTAAACCATGCCCCTAAGAACCTCGTCTAAATGCCATTTAAACCCCTCCAGGGATGGTGACTCCACCACTGCCCTGGGCAGCCTGTTCCTATGCCTGACAACCATTTCCGTGAACATTTTTTTCCTAATATCCAATCTAATTCTCCCCTGGTACAATTTGCGGCAATTTCCCCTTGTCCTATCACTTCCTACTTGGGAGAAGAGACCAACACCCTCCATGCTACAACCTCCTTTCAGGTAGTTGTAAACAGCGATGAGGCATAATGTTCATCCAAACAGGGACTTTACCATTTGAGTTATGTTTAAAGATAAGTAGAGACCAAGGAGCGTCTTCATGAGGCACTTCTACAACATAGTCTGACACAAAAATGTTAGGGCTGAGCAAATTAAGAGCAAGGAAGAAATCCTGAAAAATCAAACTTCTCCAGTTTTCTAGCCTAACACAGAAGGGAGTCAGTTCTCTGAGGTCCAGCACCTTTAGAAAGATGATATATTGACTGTACGTACAATGCTGTAAAATATCCTGTCTGATTTATCTTGGGTGGAGCAATAAAGGAAGGAAAGTACAATAGCTCTCCACCCTTTATCAAAATAGCCTGTGCCTATCTAAGAATCAAGGATAAATTAATAATAGGGATCCTTTGGGATTTGGGCTGCTGCTAGAAGCCAACGGGCGACATGGTAAATCTGCATACTTGAACGTCATCCAAGCACTTAACACCCTCTGATTTCGACAACGTGTCTGTGTAGCATCCCTCCAACCAGTTCCTGTGTAGACTCATAAAATGCATAAACACAACACTCTTTTTTTGAAAGTGTCTCCTTCTTTTCATATTAGTTTTTTTATAACCCTCGCATCCTCCGCCGTTCTCCTCCCATAGAAGATCCAGCACGTTCCAGCCCTGCAGCCCCCTCAAGTCCTCCCTGCACATGGAGAATGTCACCTTCTGCATGTCTTTGATGTAAACGTGTTATGATCCACCAGGTTACATCAGCAGAGAATCTGCTGTCCCTTTGTACCCTGCATTTCTTTTTCCGTTTTTTTTTTTTTTTTCAGCAGCTGAAAGATATCCCTATTGAATGCCTCATTTGCACTTGGTCACATATTTACTCACATTTATTTTGCCAGCACTGAATATTTATGCATTTCCCAAATTTTAAAATAACAGCACAGAATTTTTCTTCTCCAAGAAAAGAAGAAGAATGAGAATTTGACTTGCTATAATATTCCTAGGCAAAATGAAGAGAAAAATCTGGAGATGATCAGAGAAAGGACAGTCAGACTGACTGACTATGCCCAAAACAGAGAGGTGTGCACACAATTTTATTTCATGGTGCCTTTTTTGTAGGCCAATCTATTTCATGTAGTCAACTTGTCCTTTTGTGTGTGCACAGGAGGATATATTTCAGGAGTTCTTGGCTGAAGTGAAGCTGAGGAACAAGGTAGGGGAGCAAGCAAAGCAGAGGAGGCTGGTGGGGCAAGTTCATAAACAACGTGTTAGCAAAGAGGAAAAAGCTTCCTCTGCAAGTGAGAGATGAAAATAGGCTCTTCGGGTAGGTCGTATCATGTAGGGGCACCAATGGGAACATCTAGTCTGTGTGAATGGGATATCAGGACCTCAGTGGTAGAATAGATCCTCTAATTTAAAGCACATTAGTTCTGTCTAAACTACAGAATCTCAGGTCCAGGAATCCCTGGACAAATCTCAGCTGATCTGTGGATGGGTCAGATGCTCCACCAAGGGTTAATACTGGGCTACCCCAAATTATTTGTCACTGTTTGTGGTTTGATGGGAGAAGATTGAATGTAAGAACACTTCTCATCTCTTGTAGACCGAAACACAACCCAGAAGAGAGGAAAGGTTTGTTCTGCTGGGGACAGTGGATCTGGTTAAACAGAGAGTGCTCCATGTTTCCAGGGCACAGGGGGGACCAGGGGGAAGAACCATGCCCAGAGGAGAGACCCTTCCTGACACCTTCCCTGGACAATGCTCTTTTTTACCCCTTCTTCTTCAGGGTTATTTGCATCTGATACCATCTGACCCTAATTTACTATGAAGCTGTATCTTGCTCGTTGATTTCTCCAGGATGCCAGGCAAAAGGGTGGAGGGGACCCAGCCCTGCATTTAGGCAGCTATAGGCACACGTGGCTGTTAGTGTTTTAAGGTGTACACCATCCCAAGGAGGGAAAAAAAAAAAAAAGGCACATTTTCTCATGATTAATGCAACTGATATGAAATATTTGTTATACATTTCCTTCGGGATGTATTTTGGTTCAAAACCTGTGATACTGGCTGATAATGAGTTACACATTTATTTTGAAACAGTGCAGACCAACACTAATTGGAAGCACGTTCTGTTTGACTAAGCAGGTACAACAACTCTAAAATATTCCCTGTCATTTATTAGGCTTCTGCAACAATATTAATCAAAGCACTTTTTCTAAGCTAAGAAAAATCAGTGCAGCAGCAATCAGGTATGACACAGAGTAAAGCAACAATCACCCAGGACCAGACAAGGAGATTTTTCTTTTTTAGGACTGTTATGTTTTCATCAAAAACTCAAAAAGTTATCAACTGGGGCTAGTAGATGAAAACTTCTAGTGATTTCAGTAAATGTCATTTTTTTACCCCCACAGAAAGCAGGCTATTTTTTTTTTTTTTTTTTTTTTTTTTTTTTTTTGTAGAAGAGGTGTTTTAAGTCATAAGCCTGGCTGGAAATTTGTGACTAGTTTTTATACATGTTCTTCCTGCGCTCCCTGGCAACTGTGTTGCACCTACAAACATTAACTCCTCGTGCTGTGGCCCAAACACCATGTAAGATCAAAGAAGAGTTCTGCACCCCTTACAGAGATGAAGAAATGGAAACGCAACGAGGTTACGGCAGCTGAAAGCCTGACAACACTGTTCATCGTCAGCATTTGCATTAAATTATCCTGCACCATCAAGTAAGCAAGGCTGAGGGTAGAGAGTACAACGTGGACAGGATTTAATATTATCTATAGCAGGTCTGCTGTGATAGTCTCTATGCAGAAAAATAATTAACATTCATGGCCAGGGAAGTGACACACAAGGACAACCCCTGAGATGACACCTTAAGTGTAGAAAACAGTGACACCACTGTCCTAAAACAATACTCAAGCCTTCAAATTAAAAAAGTATTGACAATCTAGATTTTTTAACAGCAGAGGGATCTGCCTTTTATCCCTCCACTAGCTGTAGATACATAGATATAAATTATATACATGAATGTGGATGATGCAGAAATCATCAGAATTGGACTAGATAATCCTTGTGGGTTCCTTCCAACTTGGGACATTCTATGATTCTATGAATCTTTTCTGTGGGTGGAAATGGATCCAGAGAACTACTCAAGCACCACCATATGCAGTAACAGCTGCACTGAAAATCAGGTTGGTATGATGAAGGCAAGGAAATAACTAGAATAAGACTTTTGGTGATAAATCTTTGGTTCACAGACCTGACACCCTATGCTGTTCATGTCCATTGAAGTTACCCATCCAAGCCACAGAAATGTGGTTCTCATGGTGCCATTCCATGTGGGGAATCGTCTGCTAATTTCACAACTACAGCTGGGTTTTTCTTATTGCCACATCTTGACAAATACTTGGGGAAAAAAGTAAGAGAGTGTTCTCAAACAGATTCATCTTAAATTTTCAGGTGTTAGACACTCTTTCCTTCTCCAACTGTATGAAAAAAATGTGGTAGTTTCTTCTCTTACTTCTAATTCCAGCCACAAGCTGATTTTGTGTACCTGGCAACCGTTGCTTTGCTATCTAATAAGTTGCTGTTGAGTGTTCACAATTGGCTGGAAGCACTTAAATCATGTTTATGCAGGAGAAGAGTTCAGCAAAGTTTCACTCAGATACTCCAGTATGAAACTTTTCTACCTGGCTAAGATACAAAAAGGGCCTCTCCCCCACACCACGAGGAGATTTAATAAACCAGTGACACCTCTAACCACACAGGTTGGGGGAAGAAGCCAGTGCAGAGGGACTCAAAGGGGAGCAGAATGTGCCAGCACAAATACATATGCAAAGATATTAAGTAAACAGGGAAAAAAAAAAAAAAACATGCAAAGCCATAATTAGATCCTGTGTAGATCTATGACAAGGAATCCACTGACTGAAAAAAACCCTCAGGTTGCTGGGTACTGTTGAGCTGGCCTGATGCCTTGGAGAAACACAGAGAGATCTCCAGCAAGGGAAATTTCCATGAAACGGCATCGTGAGGACATCCCGCACTCACCCCACCACAGCTATTTCCAAGAAAAACAGACAGCAGCCCAGACCAAACCCCAAACAACGCGGACCTCAGAAATGTACATAAAAACGAGCAGAAGAGAAAAGACTTCGGAAATTTGGGAAAGCAGAGAAAGGAGCAGCCCAGCTAAAGGCACTACAGGACTTGAAGAAGTCCAGCCTGCTATTTGTTCACTGCACTGGAATAAATGAGATGAAACTGTCCCTGGGAGCAAGTGATTTGGCTGGCTGGAGCACAACAACATGCTTGTTCCCCAAAATGGGAGGTCTCATGTGGACTTCATCACCAGAGAGTAGTAATTTCAATTGGAAAGTCAACGAGAAGATTTACCATGATGGTGCAAGTCCTTTCTGAAGAAGAAAGGCACTGTGCACTCCTTGGAGGATGGATGCGAGTCCCTGGGTTAGTATCCATTTCCAGACACTGCAAGAAGCCACTTCAAACAAAAGGTCCTCTCAATGTGACACAAGTGGTGGTGAGCATACGACTGTAAATGCAGTCAACATCAGAAAAAAGAAACCCACAATGTCCAGGAAAACCAGCATAGGCTCAAGTACTGCGCCTTTAAATAATAAGCTCTTCTCTTCCAGATGATTTTAATAAGCCCAGGCATATGTGTTGTAACCCCTTGATGCAGTACAATATGAATAACCAAATAAAAGATCTCTCCAGATTTTAAGATTTACTGTTTGCGATGGGAAAAGGCCAACCAGATGACATCATTAAACTTCAAATGTGAATTACTGCCAAGTTTGGTAATACTAAACTGGAGAAATTGATCCTCTATGTTTTTGCAGAAAAGTGATTTTTGGCTTTGGGGGCGATTTTTTTCTCTTGTTATTTATGTAACTATAACGTTCATGTTTAGCAAACTTGAATTTTACTTAAAACTAGAGCCAGAATACCTTATCTTACAAGTTATTTGTTTTCAGCCATCTGCTTCGCTGGAAATAATTGAGTTTGACAATTTAGGGGTTAAAGAGTCAATGGATTGTGTTGGATAATTCACAAAGAGCCAAATTCTTGCTCAGGCAAAACTGTACTTGGCTTGGGTGGGAGTCTGCCAGATGAGGATGTCAGGATCTTGGTCCCTGTCTGGAAGATGTTGCTTTATTTGCCTCTAAGGAAGAAAAATCCATACGTATGTAGCAATAACACTCTTCATGTGAGACATCTGGATTTCTGGAAGCATAAAGCCATGATACTCCAGCAAGCATGATAATACTATAATTGCTCTTACATGCCATCTTTCTGCAGGGACTCTGCATCTTCTCATCTCTCATGGATATTTCAAACACCCTCTTAAATGAAGTCCACTAAATACTGCCCAGCCCACTGCAGACCTAAAAAGATCAAGTCCCCGTGAGGTTGAGCCACTTGCCCAAGACTGCAAAGTGATTCACTGGTAGAGCTGAAACCAAAAACCACAAAGATCTTTTTCCCACACCCCTGCACACCACTTCTTTCAGTCTGTTTGCTGATGATGTGAATAACAACAGTTGCAAAGTTTTGTACTGCAGACAACTCTGGTGATTATGATTTTTTTTTTTTTCTCAGATCAAACAGTTACTAAAAATCTTGTCTTTCTCTGCAGAAAAGGATTCTGAAGTTTCACGTTACAACAATGCTTGCTGATACATCCGTACCCTTAGGGCCAGGAAAATGTTCTATTTTTACAGCATATATAAGTATACTTATTAAAGCAGCAATACACACATGGAATTATGTTGGATCTATTTTCTTCAAAAAGGAAACATCAAGCAGTACAACTGTTATTATTTTTAAAAATGTGCAGCATGGCACCCATGAAATGCACTTGGTCCGCTGATTACAATGGAACAGAACTTATTCAGAGCTTGGTGCTGTGCTGCTTCAGAGTATTATATGGTGTGTTAAATACCAGCCCCCCACACTTGCTGCTGGTGAGCGGTGCCACAAGCTACTCTGCCCACAGTTGGCACCAGGAGGTGAAACACACCTGGTCATAGAATCATTTTGGTTGGAAGACACCCTCAAGATCATCGAGTCCAACCACAACCTAACTCTAGCAATAAACCATGTCCCTAAGAACCTCGTCTCTACATCTTTTAAACCCCTCCAGGGATGGTGACTCCACCACTGCCCTGGGCAGCCTGTTCCAATACCCGACAGCCCATTCCTGGAAGATATTTTTCCTGATATCCAATCTGAACCTCTCGGTGCAACTTGAGGCCACCTCCTCTCATCCTATTGTTTGTTACTTGGGAGAAGAGTCCAACACCCTCTGTGCTACAACCTCCTTTCAGGTAGTTGTAGACAGCACTATGGTCTCCCCTCAGCCTCCTGTTCTCCAGGCTGAACAGCCCCAGGTCCCTCAGCTGCTCCTCATCACACTTGTGCCAGACCCCTCACCAGCTTCATTGCCCTTCTCTGAACTCTCTCCAGCACTTCAAGGTCTTTCTTGTCATGAGGGGCCCAAAACTGAACACAGGATTTGAGGTGCGGCCTCACCAGCACCAAGTACAGTGGGACAATCTTTGTACTGGTTCTACTGGCCACACTATTCTTGATATATGCCAGGATGCTCTGGTCTTGAAAGCATGTCCTGCTCATCTTGAAAGCCTGCAGACCACAAGCAGTGCTGCATGGTCGTTTTTTTGTTGTTGTTGTTTTTGACATCCATTGCTAATGTGTAAATCTCCTCATGGTGGACAAGGGTTTTTCTCAACACTGACAAAGGGTTGGTCTGAGGTGACCTCCTTTGGCAGGACCGTGAACTTCATCCCATCACGGAGGTGATGGTAAGTATCTGGTGGACATGGTGGTGGGAAATGCTCCTGGAGCATGCCCACAGCCTGGCAGCAGTGGCGGGAAGCAGAGGACGAGGCCAGAATAAGCACAGGAGCTGAGAAACTCCAGAGGGAAGTTTCTGGGGCCAAGGGCTGGTTGAGAACAGCACTTGGTTTGCCGAGCTAGAAGAACCTTTCCAGCTCTTTGATTCCTAGTGTGCAGGGGGATGTGGGACTTCAGAGCTTCCCATGGAAGAAATGGCCCACATCACCACCAGCTCCAATTCCAGCCAGGCATTCTCCTTCCCACCAGCAAAACAGGGAAAGAAAAGAGGGGGGAGAAAAAAGAAAAGTGCTAAGCCCTGGATTTTGGTGAGCTGCTTCAGCCAAAAAACAGGTTGAAAGCCTCTGTGGTTACAGTGAAAACCACTGTCTGAACTGCAGGCAAGTTCAAACCCAGGAGGTTTTTGTAGGACCAGTTGTGAGGTGGTTTGGGGTGGAGCAATTCACACACCTCATCAGGAACCAGCACCCGGGCAGGGGCTGTGACCAGTTTTAGTCACACTGGCTGGCAAAGGGACATCCAGGGCAGCTGCGTGTGATGCAGCATCACCCTCTTAGATCCTCTTGGTCTCAGAAGCTGGTTGGCCTGATGTTCATGACTCAGGAAGTTTTGGGTGGCCCAAAGAGCTTTTTTTTGTCAAAACGAGAGCTGAGGGGAAAGGTTCAGGAACGACTAGGTCTCGGGCATGGAAAGAAGTACAGATGTTTGCTGCCGCATTTTAAAAACGGACTTTTTTCTGCCCAGCTATGCAGATGTGCTCCACAGATCTTATAGTGGATGGAGATCTGGGGTGGGGGAACCAGAAAAATCTCTGCTCCTGCACTCCTTACTACACTCCTAGGTGTTCTGCTAGTTAAACTGTGGGCGGCTTACTAACAGCCACATGTTTTAACCAGAGAGCGTGAATGCAATTATGTATTTCACAGCATGCAGAATCTACCACGGGCTTGGCAGAAACATCCCCATGAGTCAAAAGAGTTGGGAGATGTATAAAATCATGAACTCATACATCCAAATGAACCAGAACACAACCCCAGAAAGTAGAACCTAAGGAATTAGACCACAACATTTAGCAAAAGGTCCCTGCATTAAGAGACATTAGGGACATGCTTTCCCCCAAAGCTTTGTTTTTAGCTTGGTGTGTGGAGGAAGGAGCCCATGTTTGCTGACATGGCACACCAACCTGGGAAAGGCCGTCGGAGAGGAGAAGGACCAAGACCATCCCAGTGAGAGGGAGATGAAGGAGCTACAACAAATCCCTTGGAGGAAAGCACCGTCCCTTTCCAACAGCATGTCCTTTATTTGTCCTCCTTCTACCCGTGCACAGATCACATGTATTCCCAGTGCCCTCCATGAAAACCATGATCTTGCCTTCAAGTACTGCCCAACCCAAAACATAGCAGGGAAGATGAATGAAGGAAGGAAGGAAAGGCGGGACAGCCCAGCATCCCCAGCCAAAGTCCTCATGTACCTAAATCCTGGCTGTGTCACAAAAGGAGGGTGAATTTTGGGATAAACAAGCCAGGGACCACCATGGGAGGGTGTTCACAACCAGGAGGATGCTCCAAGTCACTATTGCATTTGTGCTTGTGACAGCTTTCGGATTCTTTTTATTTTACAAATAATCATGGCTGGTTGCCCAACTTTGAACTTTGGTCGGGTGGCGTTCTGCATTTCAGCAGAAGCCTTGTATTTAGTGGTGTCCAACTAAAACATGTAATGTGGTCGGAAATGTGTTTTCCCTGTTTTAAGAGGAGCAGCAGAAGGAAACTTGGAGGAGCTTCTGGTCCCTTTTTTCCCCTTTCTATTGGATGACTTGAAAAATGAAAGAGAATCTGTTTCTGTGTCAATGTATCCCTTTGGACTATATTTGAAACATATTATTTAGAGCTGTGCAAGAATGGATTTTTTTTTTTTTTTTTAAATTTGGCTGCCAAACCAGAATAATCAGGAAAAAAGTTCATTTAAGATTGACTAATGTATTTTGTGTGACTAAAAATGAACTATTCTGCTTCATTTTCACATTTGGATTATTTTCTTAGCCTTTAGAAAGGAGTTTGAGTTGCTTTTTATAGGAAAAAAAAAAAAAAAGCCACCTCTAAATTGAACAGGGAAAAAAATCTGCTTAAAAAAGGCAAATAAAACACATGAAAGTTATTCTGTTTTCTCTCTGCTTTGCAGGTGAAGCTGTCTGGAACTTTCCTGAATATCATGTCAAAAGAATATTTTAGCAAATTTTCTTTTCAGACAAAACTCCCGTAAATTTCCAGTAATTGTTCAATATGAGGAGATTCCTGAGGTATGGTTTCCCAGATAAATGTACCATTTTAGAATTAACAAAATAATATCACAAAACAATTTTTCAGTTTTGCCTTAACTACCAATGTCAAAATATCGAAAGCACACAACATTGAGGGCTGGGCAGTGGACCTCCGGTGAAATCTCACCAGCTTCAAATAAAAACACAGCCTGAGTGCAAAAACCTCCAATACTATTTCATTTTCGGGGCACACACAAATCAGATACAGATGCAGCAATATCTCCTCACCTGTTGGGTGTGGAGCCAAGACAACAAATATTTGTAGGCCAGCTTGACTGCAAAGAACACTTGAGCCCCAGTCGAACACTTGAGCCCAGCATGATTGTCTAACGACATGAGTCCTCTTGACATTTTTAAGGTGCTAGAACAGGATTTGGGGAAGCAAGGCAGGTTTTTGATTTTTTCTCCAAAATATCTCCATTCATGCACTAGCATCCAGATCCCTGTCAAAGTATCCATGTTCTAAAACATCGATTGCTTGTGTGAGGTTAGAGTTAAATCTAACACATTTTTCCTGTTGGCAGTCACACACAGCCAGAAATGAACATCTAGAGAGAGTGCATATGAAAAAACTAACCACAATTGGTGTTAATTTGGAAGTGTTAGATTCAAGGGTCCATGAGATTAAACTTCCCTGAACGGATGTCAGTTGTGGCACCAAGTCAACACAGCATTTTGTGCGAGGTGTGTGAACTTGAGGAATTTTATCTAAGAATCACAATGACACTAAGACATCAAATAACACATAAATGGCTGCAAAAAAAAAAAATCCTCCTCTTTTTCCACATTATTTCAGTATGTTTTTTTAATGGGCTTTTGGATGAAATTCAGCTAATGCTTGGAAAGATTTAGGATGTTTTACTATCTTAACCATATGTCAGTACTTCAGTCATCCCTGTTAGATTTAGAGTGCCTACAAACCAGTAAAGAAGCTTAACCAAGTGTGTCCAGAAAGGGACAAACCCAGCAGTGTGTGACCAAATTTGTCCTTTTTTAGCACTTTTTTTTGGCTTTAACTTCCTGGTATGCTAATACGATTATTGTCCACGGACATGGAGTCTTTATTTTAGGGAAATCTTGGAGTGGATTCAAAACACATTCCTCATCCTCTCCCTGAGAAAACATTTATGCTTATTTTATGGTTGGGTAGTTGCTCAAATGCCCATGCAGCACATCAGCGGGAGGATGGTGTGTGAGAAGAGCAGGTCCAGCTGCTTGAGGAAAGTCACCCTGCGGGCAAGCTTGGCACTTCTGGTAGGATTTGGGGGGGGCTTGGGTGGCACCTGACCAACAGCTCCCATGCAAGCCAGCAGGACCAGCCAGTGGTGGCTACAATGGAGACTTGCAGGTCCTGCTGGTGGTGCAAGGTGCCCTGGGTACCCTTGGCTGACCACCCATAACCCACACCGGTGGCTGGTAGAAGCCCTGCTTTGGCCACAGGCTGTGCAAATGGGTCCAGAGAGGACAGGGTGAGCGGCAGAAGCGCACAGCCCTCGTCTCCCCCAGGGGGCCTTTCCAATTTTGAGAAGAAAAAGGGGCTCCTCACAATTTCTTGTGTCTTCCTGGAGGATCCTGGCACAGTTTTCTTTTGCTTTAACTCTCCTTTTCAATTTACAATAAATTAATATTGCTACTATTATTAAAATAACGTTTGAGCAGCCCAGGGAGGCTATTTAAGAGGAGCTGGCGACATCCTGAATCTCACACAACCTTTTACCCTCACATCTGTGCATTTTCGTCAGCCGAATTAAGAGTGAGTGGAAATACTCACACAATTACAAGCTTTTATGTATGAAATGACTGGTTGGATACCCATGTTCCTGGGTCCTCTGCCAATTAGCTGAGCCATAGTAGAGCGGTTCCAGCTCATCCGCACAGCCCGTGGCACTTCATCGTCTCAGACCTTCCCCCCTAATAAGGAGCTGATTTGGTCACATAGTTTGGTCTCCATTTGTAAACAGAACACACTGCGAGGTGAAAATCTGGTTGTAATCTTCCCACATGAATTTAGGGGCACAACATTTCACTCCTGAGCAAGGGGACTTAGGAGAAGCTTTCCTGGCAGATCATGCACATCTTTTAAACACCTTTGTGAGAAGCAGCTGAGTGATGACCTAGTGCTCCCAGCAGCACCATGCTGGGGAGGACCTGAGCCCATCTGCCTTCGGATCAACAGCGAAGAGTCACTGGGCCAACGTACTACATCCAAGTTCAGACTAAAGCACATGCAGACTGCTTTGCTACTCTACACAGACCAGTTGCCATCTGCATTGCAAAGGAACCTGGACAGCACATCCTCTGGTCCCTCTCCCCAAGAAGAATTGCAATTAAAAAAAATTAATAAATTCCTCACAACGAAAAAAAAGGCTGGATCTTCTAGACCTCCGCAGGACCCGTATCTCCTAATTGCTTGCTCATTGCTACTGTTTATCTAACACTTTCTTGTGCACTTGGAATCAGATGGCTACCCAGCACCTTAACCTTGCCGTTGCCTGTCCTCAGGCACGCTGTCTCTAAGGATGACACCATCAGGATGTGCAGATTTGGCTGCTGGAAGTGCTAGAAAGGGCTCAGCTGCTTCCTGCACGGTGACCACCACATCAGCACAAAGTGTGCTATGAGATATGTTTCAGAGCAACCGCTTTCCTCCAGGAGACAACGGAGCGTCTTTCAGTCTGCAAAGCACAATGCAATCCATCTGCTTGCTTTGACATCACTTTGCTGCCTTTTGCAAGAAATATTCCCCAGAGCCTCTGTACTTGCCAAATACACTGTGACTCATGTTCTTCCCAGGTAAAGTAAAGTTGCAAATTCCCCTCAGACATTACAGTGCTTCTCATATTTTGATGGCCTCCTGCTTCAGTAGCCTTAGCAGGGTTTGATGAATGTAGTTATGGATGTGAACACTAAAACAGATGTTTTATTTTGTTGTGTTTTTTTTTTTTTTTCCAGCAAACACTGATGTTATTTCTACAGAATAACACAATAAGAAAGCAAAATCCTTCCAAATCTTAAAGCACTAACCTGCAGCTTTAGCAGCGTGTAGTTTGCCATTTAACCCACTAGCAGCCAGAAAAATAAACACGTAAAGGCAACACAGGCAGATGTGACGAATGAGCCAGATCTTTATGAATGGTTTCACCTCCCTACACTATAACCATACACAGGGAAGACTTGTACATGGTGCAAAGGTTCATCGGGTCCTTCATGAATCAATGGAGATGAACATGCATATTTAAGGTGTGATGGCTACTGCATGGTAAACGCTTGAGGTCCTTCAGGTGCCTGTTTTTCTTTACTCACTCAAAGGATGACCAGCTCAGGTTCTGACATCAGCTGGGTCAGGTGAAATGTGTTTTCTTCAGGTCAAGGGGCAGGTTGTGTGGTGGGGAAAGCTTTCTACCTGATCAGCCCAAATTTTGCTCAAAGAAAACATACCACCTTTTCCAAACCACAGAAAATGATACGAGGACATAGTGGCATCTTTCCATGATGACTGAGGTGATAACATAAAATACAGCAAAAAGAATAAAGTCTGAGCTTTGGTACAAATAAAATATAATAAAATAGTAAGTCTTGCTCTTCTTTGTGTGCAACTATAACTTACGCGTGTTATTATACAAGAGATGTATTGGTCTCTGACTACTAAACCGATTTAATGCGTGAACCCGTAAGAACATTGTTTGTTTAAATTTATGACACTAAAGTAGAATGAAACCTCTCAGATGTTTCAGATGTCATTTCACTTGCTGTAAATAGGTTCCTTTGTTCTACTCCTGCAGTCCTTCAATACCTATCATTCCAAATGGGTCTTAAAAAAGGAAACTTAAGGTGGAATCAGAGCTTCCTAATCCAATTTTAAGGTTCTATTTAATTGCTTCACAGAGGCTCAACTAATAATGATTTCTTGTTTTTAACATCTTTGTTTTAGCATGAAACAAAGCGAAAATGGCGTTTCCTATCAGAACACTTGCTGAAACTGCCACACAGACATCAGGTGTGAGGAGAGGAGGAGAAAGGACTTTGCTGTCTCAGGAACCTGAAGAGATACCATGGTCCTGCAGCTAACATGTGGTCTCTCCAATAAAATATCTGAGCTCTCTTTGCCTTATTTGCTTTCCTCTGCAAACAGGGGTGGGAAGAGCCCTTCTTTGAAATTTGTCTCAAGTTTCTTTTTCATCAGAGGAAAGGATATAAAAACACAGAGCTTACTACCAAGACTAGATGTATATTGAAGCTCTCTCAAATAAGCAGTCATCTCAGATTTCCACAAGAACACAGATAGCTGAGCTTTGCTGTTTGAAAAGGGCCACATTTTCAAACAAAATTGCTTCAAATCCTTCTCTTAACCAGCTGCTTATTTCCATGCTTAAAATCTCAGACAAGGTTTCTCAGATAAACCAAAGAACAGAGTTATATTCCCAGGCAGGGAAGATGCTATTATTGAATTATGTCTTGCCAAATAGTGTCCAATCTTGCAGTCTCTGGGCTAAATGAACAAAGATTTCCATGGCAAATGACCCAGGTTCCTTCTCTCCCTGAGCTTTCTGTAGAGATGTCCATTGGAAGACGTACGCTGGGAAAATACTACAAAAAGGGTTCCCATGAATACTTATTTTAATGCCTTATTGAATGTACTGTAACTGGTCTTATGTTCTTTTTAAGTTTCTCCTTCCAGTAATGAACACGTTTACTGACAAGAACAATTATAGAAGCAACAAATTAATGGAAAGAAATTTTATAACACAAGTATTAATATTGGAAACTTGGCACTGAACAGTGTGTTCCTTTGATCATGGAATGAAGTCGTATTACACTCTCCTGTAAATCTGACGGCTAATTAAAAAAAAGGTGGCATTTGAATATTGAAAAGAAAAATTGACAGATGATCAATTATTTGTGAAGAAATTTGTGTAACAATTAAGAAGGCTGATGATGTTCTAATATAATTCTGAAAGCAAACAGCTGTGCTGAGTACAGAAGGAAGGGAGCTTTAACCCAGGGTGAGCACTGGTTATTCGACATTGCGCTATCAGATGCATAAAGAGAGCTCGGCTTCTGCTGTACAAAAACTCCTGCCTTTGTCAGTGTGTGTCTACTGATTCGGATGGAAATATGGCTATTTATGGTCATTATGTCTAAACATTTGAATTGGGGAAAAAAAGATCCCACTAAACTAACCCCAAAAGCCAGCAGTGCAATCCAATTACTGTCATCACCAGAAAGAATAAAAACTAAGACCTAACACCTTAGAAACACTCTTAAAGGCAATCCAGACAGCTTTGTTAATATGGACACAGTGATGACTTCTCAAAAAAAAACACCCAAAAAACCCAAAACCAACAAAAACTAACCAACCAACCACAAACAAAAAACAAAACAAAAATGCAAACAAACAAGAACATCAAACAAAAACCAATAACAAAACAAACAAAACCAAACAAATGACAAAAAAAACCCCACAACCACCCCAAAAACCTCTATAATTAAATTTGAACAGGGCTAAAGTATTTTAAAATCTGCCCCATCCATGCAGTGTAATTAAAAATCTGGGAAAAACACCACTTAAACCAGCTTGGTTGTTGGAGAATATCACTAACTACTGAACACAACTGCTTAACCTCTATTTCTGCAAGAGTAATAAGAGAGACACCTATTTGGATTGATGTGAAACACCTCAATTAAAGGTTTTCTAATTTAAGTTTCTTTTTGCAGCGCAAGTCAGATCTCTGTATTAAATCAAAGATAGGGGAAGAAAATAAAAAGCAAACAAACAGAAAACCAAAACAATACTTTCTGCAGTTAAAAATGCCATAGCAACTTATCTGGGCAGATGGAAATGACCCACAGCAGAACCTGTTTGGTCACCAGCGATAAGAGAAGAAATCTGTCATTAAGTAAGAGGGAGATGGATGTTCCTCACTTGTTTTCAGATACCACTGAACTTTCTCTGTGGGAAGCGTATCAGGCTGTTCAGGAACAGGAACCGTCCAGATCTTAGTTACAAATCCCACCTAAAACACAGCACAGTTCTGGACTGTATGTGAGGAGCTGGTGATGGAGAGCAGTGGTTTAGAGGGAGGATAAGTAACTATTCACCAGAGCAGTTTAAGCTTTCCTCCTTTTCATACTTGAAAACCAATTCTCTTCAGACACCACAAAAGCGAAGAGAGGTTAAGTCTATTAATTTCAAAGGTCATGTGTGCAAAGAGATACCAAAGAACACGTACCACTAACTTGTGATCTCCACCTCATACTCAGAGTCAACTATTTTTCATGAAGGGTTTGTGAAATATGTTGAGATTTTTCAAGTGCTTCATTTTTTTTTGCTACAGAATGAAAAAGAATCTTTTTGTTTAACAGACCAGCTTTTCAAACACCTAAGCCTGATCTGAAAATCTGCCAGCATTTTCTCTCTTAGCAGATAAGTAGATACTTCTCTTCAGTACTTATCTTCTCTATCTTTGCCCTGACCTGGTGGCATATGAAGTGGTGTGCAGAAAAATGTGAAGCTAAAGGAAAAGCAAAATACTTTTGTAGCAAACCAACGGTATGATATGCCCACCTTTTATTTGCTGAGACTGACAGGTGAGGGTGCAATTGTTTTCCTGCTGTTGCCCATCCAGAATCTCCTCCCTTTCCCCCTGAGCTGACCAGCAATGCCAATCTCACAAAACTGTTTTTTCAGTCATTTATTGTAATGTAAAGCTGGGACTGCTAGAGACTCTACACAAAGCGTTTAAACTTTTTACCTCCGTCAGATGTTTTTTAATTGCTTTAGAGTGCTCTTAAAACATCTTCTGCAGCACATACAAGAGGGAAAGGGCACCATCCTGAAGCAGAAATCACACATGATCCCACTGTTTTCTCCAAGAGGAATTGCATACACGATGCAGAAAGACTATACATCATTTACGCATGACTTAATTTCCTCAGATTTCCCTAACATTACCTGAGACTTGAGCCATAAGTCTTTTGCTTCCCCCATCTCCTCCACTACAGTATATTTTTATCTGGAATTCAGGGCTTTGAGGCAGTGAGATCTTCAGAAGTGGAGTTAATTTCCCACGAAGAAACCAACAGCTAAGAGGCTGATATGGATGGCTATGTTTCTTTTCAATATTTGGATAAACTCTGATTCAACTTACTTTTTTAGCGTTTTTACAATGTAGTTATTTGGAAAACAGACCAATGTACATTACCAGGAACATTCGAAAATAGAGATTGAGCAATAAGAACATTATAGGACTAGTTTTCTAAAGAATGCATGCAACAATTATTCCAGGCTGCATTAAATTACAAAAATTGAGAAAAGCTGTGACCTAGATATTTCTTCTCTTGAAATATTTTTCATTTCAAGCATCTACATTTTTTTTTCCTTTCAGGGTCTGTGTTGCAATGAAAAGGGCATTATTTTGTTGGTAAGGTTTTTATCTTTGCAAACCCATTATGCTATATTAACAGGTTGCAGGGGATAGTTAAACACAACAGAGATGTATGTGGCCCCAGCAGAGCAAACCAACAGATTTTAAGGCAGAGATACCCTGCAAACCATTGCAAGTTATACAAAACAGACAGCAGAGCTATTTAAGAGAGGAAACCTGATACGGATCCAGACTGGAATTGAAATGCTGAAAAGCTCAAAGAGCAAAATTTGAGTATAAAATGTTATCTGTGCAGAAGGGGATTAGCCACGAGCTGAATTATATTAAAACTCACTCTATGTTAAGGAAAAGTTTCTATACACATCTTTTTTTCATAGGAAAAATACAGTCACTTTTCACAGATCCAGTACTCAAAAAGCAGTGTCATACACAACAAATAAGAATAGCTCCATATACTGAAAAATGAATGGATTTTGGGTATGATCAAGTGCTTTAGAAAGGGAGAAAAGACTCAGACCAAATTTAGTAGCCTATCAAAAGCTTTCAAAATAGTGGGTAAAACTGAATGAAAAATACCAAACACAGGGACATCGTAATTGGAATAATTACTCTGATTCAGGATCCATATTGGCTGGAAAAATTATGCGGTGAGGTAGTTTTTTTAATCAGTTCCTAAATAGTGTTTGGCAACAGAGGCCTAAGTTCATCTGTGGAAGTCCTACAGGATTAATGACTGCTGACTTAAATATTTCAGTAAATTGTCATTTACTGAAACGTTACTCATATCTACAAGAAAGTCAAGTACTTACCATTCATACACAAATTGCTTTACCTGAAATGGCTTATCAGATATCATTAATAGTTCTCTTCCAAGTTCTCCTGAATCCTGTTAAAACACTTTTGCAAATCCTTAATTGCATCATCACGGGTCAAAAGCAATTTTTCCTGTAACTTGATTGCCTCTTTGAAGTATTAACTGGTAGAAACACTACTCCTTGCATCACACCTAGCAAGATTAAGGTCCAGCAGAATTATTGCTGTGTATTTTGGATGAAGACATTCAGATGGGGGCTCAGATAGAGGCTGCAAGTCAAGCATCCAGCACTCCTTTCCCAGAGCCAGATGTGTTCTTGTCTGCTGCCTCTGTGACTAAGGGCAGCCCACGCTGGAGTTACTATGCACCACGGGCACGGTGGTGATGTATGGAGCTTCCCATCCTGCCTCACCGGGCAAGAGGAAAAGAAAATAAAAGTTTAGAAGACCTAATGCTGAAAAATTAATCCCTAAGCTGGATGCACTGATTTCCTTCCAGCCTAAGGAAGCCCTTAGAAAGAGAAACTGGTTGCAAAAAGCAGATCACTGCAAGACGCGTTTATGATTTACAGAAAAATCCAGCTGCTAAAAACCCTTGTCTTTACTAGAAATCATGGGTAAGAGAAGAAAGATGCCAAAGGACCAACGATGTTTCCAAGAGGAAGGATTGTCCTTGTGCCACCAGGATTACCCCAACGGTGGGAGGACATCTGCAAGTTGTTGAGCTACATGTGATTGTGACCCACCTGTGGCAAGTGGGAACCTGTCACTATTTGCACTGGAAGAAAAATAATAATCATCCTATAGAGTCAATTTCTTGGGATCTGAAGATCCAAGCCCTGTGCCCACAGTTCCTCCAGAGCTCAACAACCGTAGGTAGGAAATATATTCCTACATCCCAAATAATGGCTTTACCCACTCAAAATAGATTTTCAATATAAATATGTCTTACGTGAACTGAAAGCACTTGCATTTGAAAGAGCTATTCATGTCTATTAAGTCAGACAAATGATTGAAATTTAACATTGAAAGTGCAATTCCACACCTTGTACCATTTATCTACAGGAAATTAGGAGCAATTAGATCTCTGTAAAACAAGGCAAAACCATGATTGCCAAAGGTCAGACTTCAGGAAAACCCTGCAGAAAGCTCAACAGCAGAAATCCCTTACAGGTACACTTCTTTACACTTACATAGTACATATGGTTTCAGCGACAATCAGGTAAAATGGACAAAACCAGATTTCCCCCACGAGCTGTAACAAATTCAACCTTTTTTCTTTTTTTTCCCCCCTCCTGTTATAAACAAGCAGAAATGCTGCACAGAGCAGACGCTCTCTGGTCTTTTATGGGTGTTATTGTGCTCTGGAATGGAAAGAGGACTGGCAAAGATTGGTTGCAAGTACAGAAATGAAAGGAAGACAATTAATTTTCTGCAAGTCGCTATGTGTATTTCTTGAGTTTTAATACATTCGCGTTCAGAAAGTTCACAATGAAACACCTTGTGTAAATATTGCAAGCCCCTGCCTGGAATTCTCGCAATGAGCTGTCAGCAGATAAGCTTTCGCCTGTTACCTTCTGTAAACGGATAACCTCAAAAACACACACACACAAAAAAAAACCCAGTCAGATTTCATTATTTATTTTCTAAACGGATTGAAATGCCAATTCCTAATAAGTATGTGCATTTTAGGTTAGAAATGAAGAACCATTTTCCAAAATGTTACGTCCAACTCCAACCAATTTTGAATAAAGTTTCATAAGGGTTCTGAGGGTTCAAAGTTTTTATACACATACATAAAGTACATTATATAGCTAGCATTATATAGCTAGACAGATAGAGAGTTTTTTTTTTTTTTCTTCCAACTTCCAGTTCTGGCTAGCACTAGAGCCAAATATGCCAGAGCACAGCAAAGAAGACTATTATCTTGATACTCCCAGCTGTGGCCAGAAGAAATTGTGCCTGAAATCGCGTGAGAAAATGTCAAGACAAATGAGCTTTGGCTAGCTCAGCTGTGAAGGTTTGGATGCTTATTTAAAGTGAAGTGACCCCAAACTGCAAAGCACTGGATGTTCACTCATCACTAATTTCTAATAGCCGCTCTGAGACAGGGTGAAACAGCCAAGAAAGGGTTATGGGATCCTTGCTTGCACAGGGGATTTAAGAAGTAAAGGAGGAAAGGAAAAGTCTCTGGGATTTGTAGGCTGTGTTGGTTGGAGAAATGTTTTTTCTTTGGTGTAATGCAGGAGTTTGGATGTCTGAACAATGCCCTGTGCCCAAAGTGACAACAGTCACCAGTGTGGCATGGTGTCCTTGTAGGCAAGTCAACAGCCACTGTGATGGTCCGGCCCTGCTTCTCCTCTGTGTGCAGAGGACACCTGTAGAGGAGCAGGTGGACAGGGCATCCCTCCATCTCCTACAGGACAACCCCGCTCCCTCTCCTCTGCCACTCCTTTGCCCCTGAGGTGCTTTCTCCACTTTTTGTTGGGTCACCTCCATAGAGCCTTGAGCAAGGCTGAAACAGTAGAGACAAACATTGAGTGATTCCCTTGGAAAATCTTATTTTGGGGAGCCAGGGGTGATGAAGGGTGAGTGTGATGGAGGAGGATAAGGAAAATTTGTGGTCAGGGAGCCTTTTCTGTCACTGGTCCCTCAGACGAGTGCAGCTGAGATGAGCATGTGCTTTTACAAGCAATTATTTTAAAGTGTGCCCAGAGGACGCAATAGTCAGGCTTTATTGGATATGTAATACATACTGTGACAGTATATGGTGCTATTGCAGGCCAAAATTACAATTCTGGGACTTTTGCAGCTTGCAGCTGCTCAGTAAAACAAAGGAAATCCCACTGAAAGAAAAAAGGGAGGGGGGTTAATACGCTTTCAAGCAAAATCCAAAACATAGATTATATGACTTTCCTCATTTCAAGGCTTTTCTGTGTCTTTAGGGGCAGCTGGAGGAAATATGAAAGAACATCTTCCCTAGAGCTTTCCCTACTGAGGGCTGAGGAAAGCAGGGAGGGGGCACAGACACCTCATGTCTGCACATCTCCTGCCTAGGAGGGACACTGGCATCAGAGCAACCAGAGCTGCTGGTGGCCCTTGCACTAGTAATGTCAGGACTGTGATGTCCCTGCTGGTTCCTCAGAGCAGATCTCTGGGAACATCAATGTCACAGTTCAGTCCTGCCTGTTCACTAACATGTCACTGGTCAAGAAGACAGAGGAGAAGCATCCAGCAGGTTAAGTGTCTGCCTAACTGGAAGAAAAGAAGATTTTTTCAGAGAGAGTCTTGCAGCTAATCCTGGAAGGTGTCCAGAGCAGAACGGTGCTTTGGGAACACAGACAGCCGAGGACACAGGCTGTGGGAGATCTGTCCCACCACAGGAACCACACAGCAGATTTTCTCTTTCATGGTGCTTATTATACCACTGACCCTAACCTGTTTAGTAAGTGACATATTGTTCTGCACTCTAAATAATTTCCCATGAATAATGTTTTTGTTAGTGTGTTTTCTTCTCTAAAAGTTGTTTTCTTCTCTAAAAGTTATTCTGGTTTGGGGAAACTTTTTTTGCTGTATTCCAGAAATTAGGATGAGAGTTTCCCTTCTAGAACAGAATGTGTGCAGATGTTGGCAGGACAGTCTCAAGACAAATTAGGATCTTACCAAGCACTCTTGCAACCAGACCAGTCAACACAATGGGCGAGTAGAATATGTGATACGGATCTCAGGTAAGGCATGAAAAATATAAGAAAAGTAAAGCACAGAAAAGGGGTGGTTAAGCATTCCTGAATGCTCTGGGCAGGGACAGCAGCTCCTTTGCAACTTAGAATAGAAACATTTTGGTTGGAAAAGACCTTTAAGATCACAGGGTCCAACCATTAACCTTGCACTGTCAAGTCCACCACTAACACATGTCCCTAAGAACGTTATCTAAATGTCTTTTAAATGCTTCCAGGGATGGTGACTCCACCACTGCCCTGGGCAGCCTGTTCCAATGCCTGACAACCCATTCCATGAAGAAATTTTTCCTAATATCCAATCCAAACGTCCCCTGGTGCAACTTGTGGTCATTTTTTCTCATCCTATTGCGTGTTACTTGCGAGAAGAGACCAACACCCTCCATGCTACAACCTCCTTTCAGGTAGTTGTAGACAGCGGTAAGGTCTCCCCTCAGCCTCTTTTTCTCCAGGCTGAACAGCCCCAGGTCCCTTAACAGCTCCTCATAAGACTTGTGCTCCTTGTTCCTTACCTTGTTCCTTCCACTTAGAAATGCAAAAAAAAAAAAAAAAAAAAAAAAAGTGTAGAAGTTTCTGAGCCATTTTCTCTGCAGCAGCAGCCAGCAGACCTGCATTGCCCACAGCCAGCTCCACGTTACACACTCAAGAGCATTTATAGAAGAGAAGGTGATGGCACCCATTTGTGCAGAGCTGCTGCAGCACACGGACCCACTATGTCCATGGGAGGCAACAGACATGGAAAGGGGATTTTGGGACCAGGTGAGCTGGTCTATCCCTGGGACACACCAGACAGCACCACGGAGGACTTGTTGAAGTACAGCCCATTGAGGCTTTGCCCAGAGCTGGGAAATGAGCTTTGTACCCTGCAGTCCAGAAAGGCATCTCAGGACTAACAAAAGCAATGGCTTTTCAGACCTATTACCTCAGATGCTGGATGCAGAGTTAGGAAGTTTGAAGTAATAAAATATTAGGTCAAAAACTCCATTAACTCAAGCTGAGTAAAAACGTCATCATTAACCACTATCCAAGTTTAACGCAAAAGCCCTTTGGCTCCCCAGTTCTAGTAATTTTATCATCATTTGATCTCATCTGACATCAGAGCTGGCTTCTGTCTTTAGATCATTTTGTCTGGGCTTGGTGTTTACATTAGACTTACCCAGATTGGCACCGTTTGCTTGGCAACCTTTTTGTGTGCGCGTGTGGATGCTTATAGCAGTTCTGTTTACAGTTTCCTACTGAGTTTGTGACCAAAAATAAACACCAAATTAAATGTGAGCAATACTCAGTGAGACACTAAATGTGTTTTATAGGGTTTGCCTCTAAAGCAAAGGATATTAACTGATTTTCAGACATCTACAAAGGGCCGTAATAAAACCCAGATCATCAGACAAGAGTGATTGTTCGGGTGAGCTAAATTTCTTCTCCTTTTCACCATTGGAACAATTACCCAAACCTCAGTCATGTTCAATATGTAAAGTGGCAGCAAAACCCAAGCCTCGAAAAATTTTCAAGACAGCTTTTTCTGTGCATAAACACACCAGCCCAAGGCCATCAAGAGTCAGTGAAGAGCTGCAGAGTCCAGCGGACTTTAGAGAAGAGCTGTAATGATGTTGGTTGAAGAGGTGTTACATAGCTCATGGCGGCTGGAGGTAGTTACTCCACCTAGGAATCAGCAGCTGAAGCTCAGCTCATTAAAATACTAAGGAAAAGGCTTTTTTAAAATGAGAGGATGCATAGATTCATGGGTCTGAAAGCCAGAAAACACTGCTGTAAGTTCCCATCTGCCCTCCTGCCCTGACAGTAACATTTCCAAAGGTAATTCAGATGTGCATGTCCGAGTCACGAGGTCCTCTAGACAAGTATCTGTCCCTCATTCAAAGGGCCTTCGTGACTTCAGCCACGCTTCTTCCTCCATCATTGCTCTTTGTTTGTCCTGGGCAAGAAGAACAAAAAATTAACCGTAACTATAAACGAAATATTTGGTCAACGTGACTATCCAGGTCTTGAAAAGATGAAGCAATGTGAAGTATGAGCAAAACAGTTTGTGGGAAATGGGAATGTTTGCTTTCACCCAAAACTTAGCATTCTGTTTGGAGTTCTTAGTATTACTTGCTCTAATCAAGTTAATGATCAAGATATTTGTAGCCCTGGGTTCTTCTTTTTTCTATAAGAAGTGTCTCTTCCTGGTCATGTTCTCATGACACATGCTGTCTGCAGCTTGGCTGTTCATTCATTGAAAACTTCACAAGAATAGGAGGATGCAAGTTTGCTCAGTCAGAAGGAAATAGGCTGGTGAACAGAGGCACTAGGTTTTCTGCTGCATCCGATACTGCCTCAGATGGATTTTGCTTTCAGGGGACAGGAAAAACCTCAAATACTTTACTTAGTAAAGCAGATGTTTTTACTGAAGCTGAGCTTTCTGAAATTGCACCCAGTGCTTGAAGAGGTAGGGTCTGCAGCAGATCCCCATTATTTGGAAGGATTCCTGTGCTTCTGTGTAGTTTTTACTGATTTTCTCAGATTCACTTGTCCTTCTGTCCATCAGATCCATATGACCCCCCCCAGCTGATGGCAGATCTCCAGCAAGACAGCTCAAGCAGCACACACAAGTTAGGTGTCTATTCACCACTGAAAAAAAAAAAAATAAAGTAGCTCCTGAGCCAATATAATGAGTACAAGACACAGCTGAGCCGATATGAATTAACGTGTGGATGTCAATTTTCAGCCAACAGTGAAGTGTCAGGACACAATTGTTTGGCAAGCCCTTTGCCCTTTATGTGTCCAAAACGGCGTGTTGATGCCTTTGTATAGCAAAGGGCTGGGGATGTTACAGGAACCATTCCCCGTTGCTTTTTGTTAGCTCCAAAAAAACCTGCAAAACCCTCAGAAATTAGAAGTGAATCACAGGTCATTTCTATTGCAAAATCTCAGTGATAACCCTCGATCATTCAAATCTTCCCTTTGGCATGTAATCACATCTTACGAGCTGTGGTGTGATGTTCCACTTACGTATATGGAGTAAGACACGATGACTCACACCTTTCCCCAGTTGTTGTAAAGACAGCCCTTCCTATATAACATTATGATATATATCTGATTATGATGATAAGAGGTTCGTGTATGCTTTAGCTCCTTGTGTAATTTCCAGCCTGTATTCTGGAAATAAAACAACTAGAAAATCCCAGCTTGTCCAGTTGGTCTTAAAATGAAGCACATTACGGGCATCAGTGGAAAAAGTACGAGCCAAGTTTGTTAGAAGTATAAACTTACAAACCTATAAAGGAAACATAATGTCAAAATTAATGTGCAGACTCTGGAGAAAACCTTGCTGGTGTCAAGATATGTAGAATAAGAATAATTTAATAAATTTTCTTGGATCCTCGCACAATCTTACATCTAATTAGAGCTGCCCAAGGCACAATCTGTCAGTGCGGAGATGAAAACCTCAGGCTGGGGACAGGCTGCTGACCCTCATGCTGCTTTTTGAGCCCATGAACTGTTTCACCATGACACTATAGCTCTTATCTCACAGGCATTAATTAAGATCCAGAATAAAGCTGGAAAAGAATTTTTCTGCAGAATTAGATTGGATGCAGGTATTGCTGTCAAGTGATTTTGCGACGGAAACATGACAGCTGTTACACACAGAAACCCTTTTCTATTCAGTTGACCACTAATTTGGTGGAATAGAGGGGGCCTGGGAGAAATGAGGAAACATGGTAGATTAAGCATGATGATTCCAGGAACAGCTATTCCCAGGTTATCTATTTTAGGCTGGCTGGGCTTCCCAGGAAGGCTTGACAGAGTTTCCCAGCCGTGGTGAGACATCACCTTGCCTGCACAGCAGGCAAGGAGTCATTCCTGTCCCATCTCACCGCTACAACCAGCTCTTCCAGAAAGCTCCCTCGGAGATTTCTTATGCAGATAACCAACAGTTTTTCTTGAGTAAGGGCCACAGCATTTTAACAATAGCAGTCATCACAACCATCTCCTGTGGCAATGAAGCCCACAGGCTAACTATGGAATGCCTGAGGAGCTGTTTCCTGGTATTCTTTCACTTTCCAACAGCTGTTGTTATTATTTAACTCATTATTAGTTTCAAGTATGGTGCAGCATCAAGTCGTCGTTCTTACTTCGGGAAAATAATTGGCTGTCTGGCCTCCACTCAGATGAAAGCTCCTTTCTCTCTGGGGAGTTTTCAGTGTTAGTCCGTCTCTGGCAACAAAAGCTGTGATTTTAGCACCCTCCGAAATACTGGATTACGGTAAAATTGGAAATCAGGTAGTAAAGCAAAATTCACAGTATTTCCCACAATGAGTTCTTCATATGGACAGTCAGCAGGATGGTCACTTACGAGTACAAGAAATTCCAGTAAAATAAACACACCCTCCAAACTTCCTGGGCTCTAAATCATCCTGCTAAATTTGATTATTACTTAAGTGATTTAGAAAGCAAGATGTTCTCTGCATTATAAGAGTTTATTCACAATGTCAGCTAAAAGTGATCGACACTAGAGTAATTCAAACCAGAGGGTGGGGGGAAAAGGAGTTATGAAAACTTGGCTTAGACTGGAGACCAGAGAAGTTGTTGAAGGAAGAGCAGCATTTTTGAGGGAAAGGCGAATTGAAGGAATGAAGTTTTGAAATTCCTGTCTTTCCTGCCTCTCCAGTAAGCAGGAGAATCTAACGCTCACTGGCTTCAAGGGGAACAAAGCAGAGCTTGAAGCTTTAAGCTTCGCTGCTCCCACTGCCTATGACTACATGGCTGCTTAGCCTGAGCTCCAGCTCTTATGTACACATTAAAAAGTCTCTTGGCTTACTCAAAACTTGAGCCTGGCTTGTAAAAAAATAATTTTCAAAGGGTCCCTAGAAGCACTGGACCATGCTGGCACTCAACACCCAGCCCTCTGGATGTCATGAGGACCAAGGCATGAGCGCTGAGCACAGAGGAGCATCTCCTTGCTTCGCTCTGTTCATGGGAAAGGCAAAAATCTGCTGCACGTCGGTTCTCACGGGCAGTGAGTTAAACCACCTGCAGACCCGCTCAGCTCCGCTCCTCATGCTGACCTTCCCCCCGATGCAATCTCTCTTCCAAAACATGCACGTCTCGTGCCTACTGTGCACGTCTAAATTATGAAAAGGGAATGAATTTTCCAAGCAGATGCTGATGTCCCAGTTGATGAGATGACACAGCCTGTGAGCAACCATCTCAGCAAAGAAACGCCAAAAAAAGATGCCATCCCTCCTGCATGGGATCTGCTGAGCCGCACAGCTCTGTACCAAATCCCACATGGGACTGCTGGAAAGCCCCAAATCATTAACAGCATGAAGTTAACTGCATATCAAACATTTCACGGCATATATCCAAACTGTGAATGAGTATCTGTTAGAATTTTACTTGGAGAAGAAAAACAATAGAGGAAGATTTATTTTTAATTAATGCTCTAACATATTTCCTTACCTACCTCCCTATCCAAGAACCTCTGCAATTCTGTATCCCAGTCTGGGCTCAGCACCATCCCAGTTATATACCATTTGCTCCTCCATAGCTTCAAATAAATTTTGAAAAGAATCTGAAAAAGTCGGGAAGGCTCTCAGTATTTTATACAGCAGGTCCCCTGTGCCCACCTCAGAGATTTAAGGACCTCAGATGTAAATTCTTTGGAAATGTGTGTCTCACTCAAGAAAGAGGTTCATGCTTTTGGAGCGTTTCTTTCAAATTTTCTATCTGGGACAAGAAAATGTGCAACCTGATTAATCTACCATTAGAAATGTCAATATTAAGACACTCTCAAAGAGTCTGACAGTGAACATGGACTGGTACACAGCTTCCAAACCAGGACATGCTCAGGTGGGGATGGTGTCTCAGAGTTTACCTGTCACCTCTGGCACCAGACCAGCTTTGTCATTGCATTTCAACTGCTCTTCAGTACATGAACTGCAAGAACCAAAGGCTGCACTCACAAACGCAGCTTCGTGTCTTTTATTGTAAAGGTCTGACTCCTTTTCCTCGAGTGTATAAGTATGGCCCTTTGAGCATAATTGAATGAGACAGAAGCAAAAATCAAGAGGCCCCTGCTTTGAAAAGAGTTGTGACACTCATTGATTGTTAACCACAAAACACATGCCTCTTTTTTTTTTTTTTTTTCCCCTTTAGCATTAACTTCACAGTTTTTCTTCCTTTGAAGTAGCTTGATGTTACCAGAGCCTAAAAACCCAGAATGTCCTCCTCAGCATGCTGAGGCACTCCTCCTTCAGGTAACAGAGCCGCCATGCAGCCTCTGGGATGCCTCCTGCATCCTGACAGTTCGACTGACATCCCGGCAGCACCAGACAAGCAGGAGGTTTGGTTTGCTCCTCTGACTCCTGTGCACCTGTCACACCATGCTGCTGCAGCAGAACTTCCCTGGACCATGTGTATATATAACAACATTTCTTGCAGGCTTACGGCAGTGCCGACGAGCTTGGTCAGCTCCATCTACAAGAACTGCAACAGGCTTTTCAGATCAATAATGCAAAAATCTTTGGGGGTTAAATTTCTATGCAGATGAATTAGTCTGTCACCTACATGACAAATGAGATTTCAAGTGCATATTGTCAATAAGCACCTGCTTAATGCAAATCTCTGATTATAAGGATGAGGTAATGACTGTCTTTTATCATGCCCTACCTAACCCAAATGTGAACCTTGTCCTGTTGTCACCTCCTGCCCAACCCTTGTCCTCAACTACATTCTCTACCCAGTCCCTGGCGTGTCTCTGTGTCATGCTGAGCACCTAGAGAAAAACAACCCAACCTTGGTTTCTAGTGATGGAGAATCCCACACATCCCATACATAAATCAAAGCTTTAAATGGTACCTTACCCTTAACTACTTTCACTGTTAAACTTTTTAATTGTGTATCTAGCCCAGATTTGTCTGGATGCTGCTTACAGCCATTGTATCTTGATGCATCTCCTTCTGATAGACAAAGTAGATCCTATTTCTAAATGTATTTTCTCCAAATTTCAAGTTGATTGGACAATTTTTTTAAAAAATAAAATTTATGATGATCGGGCAGTCTATAATGACAATGGGGTGGCGGGAAAGCACATTTCCATACTGCTTTGTCTCAGCAATGCCCAATCCAAAGTCAAATAGCGATGCTATAGCGGTACAGGAATTGTACAAAAGTGTGAGCCAGTATCCATCTACTCTTCTGATTCAAATAATCACCATTTCCTCACCTCTGAAACCATCATAAAATAAAACATTTCTTAGATGTTCTCTGACACACAAGCAACAGTTTCTCAAAGTCAGTGGGAGCTTTTCCACCTCCATTAGTGGGCATTTTATCAAGTCCTGACTTCTTTTGTAAGTGAAGCTGGGTTAAAAATCTCCAAATCCTACTATAATTTGAACTTTACTGCCTATGCAAGAGAAACACAGCCAAAAAAAACCCCAAATAAATGTATGGAAAAGAAAGAGTAAAGCAAGATTTCCCCAAACAGCATTCACTGATAACAATACAGCTTTGCGACTGCTTTTATTTTTTTTATGTATTTCCAAGACAAAATGAAGGGAAATATATGATTTATCCAAATTTCTGCCAAAAATGCAGTCCCCAGAGTATACATTTAACAACAGCATCACAGGAAGGCAATTTTTCCCATCCTTTCTAAGTTCTCTGCCCACTGCAAAAAGAACATCGACAGGAAGAAATCCCACACAGAAAGGGCAAGTGGTTGAAGTGAAACAATCCTTTCTATCTGAGCTGGTTTGAAAGGGCTCTGGTGAGCAGTCTGTCACCTACTGGAGGTCACCCAAATCCCAAGTCTTGCTGGGGCTCATTGAAGTAGGCTGTTCACCCATTAGGCTGACAGGAGAGTGCCAAAAATCTGTCCCCAGAAGAATTCCTCATATCTGATGAGATCACAGTCTTTTGAGGGATTGGGATGTGGTGGTGTTTTTTTGTGGTGTTTTTTTAGATTTGGTTTTGTTTTTTACCCAGGTTGGAAATGGAGAGCTTGATTTCTCTGGAGGGAGAATTTACAGAAGGGCGGGTTATCCGTGTCCTGGCCATCACGCAAAGCCAAGCTCAGGCTGCTCATAGAATCATTTCAGTTGGAAGAGACTCTCAGGATCCTCAAGTCCAACCATAACCTAACCTAATTCTAGCACTAAACCATGTCCCTAAGAACCTTGTTTAAACACCTATTAAACGCCTCCAGGGATGGTGACTCCACCACTGCCCTGGGCAGCCTGTTCCAATGCCTGACAACCCTTTCTGTGAAAATTTTTTTCCTAATATCCAATCTAAAAATCCCCTGGTGCAACTTGAGGCCATTTCCTCTCATCCTATCACTTGCTGCTTGGGAGGAGAGACCAACACCCTCCAAGCTCCCACCTCCTTTCAGGTAGTTGTACACAGCGATAAGGTCTTCCCTCAGCCTCCTGTTCTCCAGGCTGAACCCCCTGGCTCCCTCAGCCGCTCCTCATGTGGCACTCAGTGGAAAGGGGCAGTGATCCCTGGTCGATGGGAGATTAAAAGGTGACTTAAAGTAAAGGAGCAACCACCCCGATGCATCACTTCCAGTTAAACTAAAGGAGAAATGTCTGCTATAAAAAACTTACTATAAGTTAGCTTCACTTCTACTTAAAACCAGGCTTGAAAAAATACTAGCAGAGAAGAAACACCAACAAATCAAAAGCGGCAGAGGATAAAATGCAGATTTCAGAGAGGTCTGAACAAGAAGGCAGGCTCCTATGGAAAGCCAGACGGAGCCCAGCCATCCATGAGCTCACAGCAACACACTCCCAGCAAAAGAGGATTTAAAGAGCCAAATAAGTCCATGAAATTCACACAGAGCCTTCAAGGATGGAAGACATATTACACTTGAAGAGACACATTCCCCAATCAAGACCACAAAAGCCCTTAAAATTATCAGGCGAGTTGGTCCAGACTCTCTGGCAGGAATTCTCTGGTGGTCTCTGATAAATCATATTTGCTGTGTTGCTGATGCAAAGAAATGAGGTCCCTCAGGGACCAGCCAGCATCTGTCTGGGGCAGAACTGTGCTGAGATGTGATGCTGCGACACCGAGTGTCTGACTGAGACTTGACCTTGGCAATGAAGAGGGGAGCTACAGGGGATTGTGCTCTTGAGGGAGGTTTCCTGGGTGGAAATTGGGGAAATCACTCTGCTATCTGGGTGGAGCCCAGTTATTCCTGGATGGCCTTCCTCACCGGTCACTATTTCTGACCTGCTTTAGGTTAAAGACTGAAAAAGGGCTTTCTAAATCATAGCAAATAGCCTTAAACTGAGCAATTGCATCTTGACTTAGAGCAAAACCATGGCTAAAGCTGGAGGATTCAGGGGGACTGAAGGGCTCGGTGACTGACATGATGGGGGTTGGAATTTGTCTTAGGAAACACCAAAAAAATGCCTTTAAATATATCTCCCTGCTAAACAAGGAAGGTCTCTTCACTGACCTACATGGATATCTTAAAGTGGCAAAATAGTAGGAGCCTTATCAAGTGTGCAAAAAGGGATGCAAAAGCAACAAAGGAAACATCTTAGAGGCTGGGGCAAGAAGAGGTAAAATAAGAATGGTCAAAATTAACCTAGCTAGACTTTTTAATGAGGTAAAAAAAAGTCTCAGATGTTTTCTGTCCATAAACAAAAAGAGGGAAAAAGTGTTGTGGTGCAGTAAAAAATGGAGCAGAAATAAGAGAACTGAGGGTTGCTCCAACCAGCCTCCCCACAGTGCTCAGTGAGCAGCAGCTGCAGAGCGCAGGGTGAAGGCAAAGCAGTGAGAAGACGACACAGAAAGGATAGATCTGAGGTGGAATCACAGTCATAGCATCACATGGGTAAGTCCAGAGGGATGGGGAAATCTCCATCCTGGGGTTTGAAAAGAATAGGCACGAGAAACTGCAAGTCAGGAGCATGGATTGGTGACCTCTAGATGTGCAATAACTGCATCTGGGGAAAGGGACACGGAGAAAAGTACCGTTCAGGCACTGGCAGGCCACTGAATCTGAACTGACAGCATGAGGAGAGGTAAAAAACGATTTCAAGAAAAGCTAGACATTGTGAATCAGGCTCTGCCTCCACTCCTGCTCCTTCCAAGAAACGGGTCCCAGTTTTCTCCCATCAGGAGGTGAGTCACTCCGACCACCCTCAGTGAAAGTCAATTGTGTCCGTGTGGGAAGAAGAAAGCCCCTGGCACACGCCTCAGATGCTGCTTTCCTGGGCATCGTCTGGGTAACATACTTCCAGCCTGAGCTGCCATTCATTTTCAGCAAATGACTAATAAACGACTTGCAAAACTTGCTACTGTGTTTTTCCTCACAGCTACTCTGGGGATGTGTTTCTGGCACACCAAGCACTGCTACCATCATGACAAAAACAATTATAGCAGTAAAAAAAACAAAAAAACCCACCACAACAGGCCAAAAAGATATAAGGTTATTGTCAGGGTAAGGGCAGGGGAATTATTGAGATGAGTTGCCTACAAAATAGCTTAAGAGAGTTGATTTCTTATCATGACATCATGAGTTATGCTGACTCAACTATGATGAGTGATAATAATGACAAAAACTGCTCTAGCTATGGCCTTGGGACATGAAAATCAAGGGAAGGGGGTGGAGGAAAAAAAAAAAGAAAAATTAGTCACAGGGAAGAGAATGAAAAGCTTCAGTATATATTAAGCCAACAGATTGGTTTAAATTATAGTCTTTGAGTGGAGTAGGAGGAAAAATAACTCCACAAAAGCAAGACAAGGATTATCTTATAGTGCGTACCTATATAAAGCCAGGCACCCTGAGGGGGATTAGTGCTCAAAGGAGCCCTGGTAGTGCAAACAATCCAGAAAAGGTGTATGTACCTTGTCGCCAGGCAGAGGGGGCATATAGGATTGGAGCCCTGCATCCTCAAGTCTTACTCTCATCATATAGTGCTTCTCATAAATCCACTTAACATCCCTATAATGCCAGAGGATTTTTATGCCTCTTTAAGTGCTCAGAATATCACAGTTCTGGTTGGCAGAAATCCATCCTTTTTCTCCTAAATTTACTTATTGTAAAGCTATACCTGGACATTAGGTGTCCTCCTGGCATGGTCCCCTCTTAAGGATGCTACAGATCTGTAGCACCCTCTCTTGACCTCCCTCTTGCACAGATAACCAAGTCAGCATCTCTCCATTCCTTCACAACAAATGGCCCATCCTTTCCCTGGGGCTCCAGAGGCTGCCGAGCATCGTTCCAGGTGGGAAACCTGATCCCTCAAATCTTTCTCTGCCCTGGAATTAGGGGGCAGCTGTGTGCTGAGAAACCTCTCAGAAAAGGGCTAAAAAACAAATAAAACAATGTGAGAGCTCAGGGAAGTGGGAAGTAACAAGATGATTTGTGTAAACTTTAAATTGAGAAGGCTCAAGTTACATTTTGTGTGGGCAGGGAGAGGCAAAGAGGCAAACTCAGGCACAACAACCACAGCTTTAAAGCAACGCAGAGAGGATTTCTTCCTCTCTGCCCCTGTGCCACCTTCCACCACATGCAAAAGTTGGGTGAACGGATACTTTCAGGGTTGCTGTACCTTAAAGTGAAGGAAAAAAAAGTCAAAATAACTGAGGTTTCCTGTCAAGCCTGGGCTGTCAGAAACAGCTGAGCGTTGCGATGAGCAGCCTGGCAGCCCTTGGCAAAACTTGTGATCCAGGAGCTCAGATTTTACCTGGAGCCAGAGCTTGCATATGAAAGGAAAAGCCATTTATGGGGTCTGCAGGATGTTTTCTGCGAGAGCACAGGTGGAGGGCTAAGGCATAGCTCCTCCCAGGCCACCCACCGCCAGCTGGTCCCTGCTCACAGCGGGCGCTTGTTCTCCCTCCTGTGTCTTTGGGACATCCTGGTGGTGCGAGGGACTGAGCGCAATTTGAAAGCCAGACAAACATAAACAGTTGCAGGTTTAGAAAACAAGACACAGAGTTTTTTGTTTTTTTTTTTTTTTGTGATAGAGCTGTCAAACACAACTATAAAGTCAAAATGAATAACCTGTGTGGCTCGGGAGCATGGAAAATGCACTGAGAGCAGGAGTTAAGCAATGTGGCAAGATCTTTATCAGTTCTGTGTTTTTCAATTTTTTCTTTTCTGAAATTGGAACTGAGAGCTGGAAATGGAGGTGCCGGGGGTAAGAGGGGTGGGATTAGAAACAAGGACTCTTCATTTCTTGTGTTGCCATTTCAAAAGCATGACACAGAGGCAGCGACACTGGGAACAATTTAAAATAAGCCTGTGGTTTGCTCCCCTCTGACTACTTGCAGGGAGGATTCAGATGTGACAATGGTGAGGGAAAAAGGGACAGACTCTCTCCCATCCAACAGCTCCTTGATATTAACACTAACATAGTCAGGGCTCAGCCTGGGAACACGGAGCTCAAGCTCTGCCGCACTTGGCATTGTGGGATATTACTTCTGTCTCTGCACTCAGCAACACCTTAAAAAAAAAAAAAAAAGCCTTTCACAGAGGATTAAAACCAAACCCAAATGCTGCTGCCTGTCCAAATCCAGAGGAGATGACAGCTGAGAGGTTCGGGTGAAGCTGGGAAAAGTTCACAAGAAATGCTCATGGGTGGCAGAATTGATGTAACCCCTTAGGTAGCACCCAGCATTTTGAGGTTAGCCGTCCGTTAACTTTCCATTAAAAACCTGGCAATCTCCCCAATGGCATTGCAACACCCCATTTCCATACGCCCGAGAGGTGCCAGCTCTGGGCTGCCCGCTGCTCCCCGGGGTGCACAGGCGCTGATCTGAATGTCAAGAGCCTGGAGCCACTCGCTCCTGGGAGAAATGACTCAACACCCGAACCAGAAACACATTCCAGCGAGCAGGAAAACAACCAAAACCTTGAGTGGTCTTGCAACATCCAGCCACTCAACAGAGTGAAGCAATCACCCACATGGACTGGTTTTCAGCTCAGTTAAGCCAAAATCTGTCTGCAGAGCCCAAGAGTAACCAGGACCACAGTTTGCTCCTCCACGGTTTCTGGAGTACCCAAAACAAAGGAACGTGGCCCAGGGTAGACACCAGTGACCCGTCCTACCCCAGCAGCTCAGTGGGAGCAGTGGGGTCTGTGCTGGACATACCTAAAATGCAGAAAGAGCCCACTCAGGCACAGAGAAACAGCCCAAGCTTCCCTTTGCAGGAACTTGAAGCTGTACTTGGAAAAACATCTACAGGAGATTTGCATTTTTGGCACCTTAACAGTTACATTCAATTTGGTTGGATTTTTTCTTTTGTTTTGCTAGCTTGGAAAATGTTCATGCTCTAGGGAGAAGATTAATATATATATATACAAACAACAGTGATAATAAGCAAAATAATTATGTGTTTTTAGTGGGAAGAAGGGTAGTTTTCCAAAATTTTTAAACCAAAAATTTTATAGATGTGCTGGTACATTTGCAGTACAGAAAGAGTTGTTAGAAACAAATATGTCAGAGCTAAAAGAAACTCAGCCCTAGCAGGTGTTTTATGATGTTAACGGAGCCAAGTGAAGACAGCATCTACCCATTACAGATGCAATTATCTGTTTGAACTAAAAACACAAACTTTAGAAAAACAGCAAAATGCTTGTCTTCCAAAATATTTAAGTTATTTTGAGCATTTGACCAGTAGGAGGGAGCAAAGCAGGGACAAAACTACTCGTGTAGTGCTTCCAAATGTACATATACTACTCACGCTTTTCATAGCTGAACGGTTAACAACAAAGACAATTACATTCTTGCTACAGCTGATTAAACAGTTGATCCCACGGACCCCAGGCTTCTCAGACACGGTTGTTTGCTGGAAGCAGAACAGCAAAACATAACAAGGCTAAAGCGGTGATGTTCATCTGCCATGGCTCGGGTTCAGGACAGCAAACCAAGCCAGAGTCGTGCATAAATATGAAACACATCCTGTTTATATTAAAATTAATACAGTTTAACCAGAACTCAATAGGGTTGGAAATGTGGAGGTGTGGTTAAATTTGTAACTGAACTAGGATCTGAATCGTCCCTCTGCTGCGATCAAAGAGCTGAAGTTGCCAAGCCTTGTGTACAGGGATCCTGGATCTCTCTCTGGTTTATGGGTTAACATCCCAGTATTCAACCCATGTTTTCTTGGCTGTACCTAGAGCGTCTCACCAGCCCAGCTGGGCAACTCTAGATGATGTCTTAAGCATGCAAACTTCTCTCCAGCTGGAAAAGCTCTGATTTCCATTGAGCTTGTGCCATAAACACATCACCCAAGAGTCCATTCTCCACCTACAGCTGCTCCCTCCAGGGCATCGTGAGTTATGTTACACCAAGTATCTGACTTCTAGAGAAATAAGTCTCTTGAATTTTAATGATCTATCATCTCAGCAGGCATAGACTTGTTCCTTACTACATTCCATAAATTCCCCTCAAAATTATTTTACATTCAGCTTTGTTTTTCCTTTTTGGAAGCACTGAATGTTGTCTCCTTAATGTGCCTTTGCAAGAAACAATTGCATTTGTATTGGCAATCCTTTTTTCAAAATATTACTAAATCCCCAGTCCTTTCCCTGTGGGATGACAAAAGTTGGATAAATAGGAAGAAAGCTGTTTTCTAACCACTTTTTGCAAAAGAGGAAAAAAATGTGCTTTACTATGTGGCATAATGGATAATATTTCCACATAGTTAGACAGCAGCTCTTTCTGTGGAAAAAATACTGCAAGCCTTTCAGATTTCAGCCCAAGTGAAGCTATTCTCCTCCAAAACAAAATTGCTCAAAATGTTCTACAAGTGAGTCCATATTTGATATTCAATATTCAAGAATTACTTTTGTCTCTGTGTTATTTCTATTACAGTGAATCTTAGACCTGAACACAGCTGACCTTTTTGTACCACTCAGTTGCGTACTAAAAAAAATGCTCTCCCACATTCCCATATTGATAAAGGAGCTCAGTCCTGAAAAGTTTACAGACTAAAGAAAAACAGGAGAAGCATCGAGGGATGCCTGTCACTACCACAGAGCTGGAGACCTTGAGCACAAGGGCTGAGGCAATGTCCCCTTACAGAAAGAGCGTGTCAGAATGGAGAGGACCATCACAAGCATGAGTCTACAGCTGCGGTTCCTACTGAGATATCATTTGTTTTACTGTGAAAGCAAGGTTTTCGCCTTGGAAGAAATGTCACATTTCTTGGTGGTTTTGGTGAGGGAACTCTGGTGAGGGCAAAGCTAGACATAAGGAAGAATTCTTTTGCAATGAAGGTGGTAAAACACTGGCCTGGGTTGCCCAGAGAGGTGGTGGATGCCCCATCCCTGGAGACATCCCAGGCCAGGCTGGACGGGGCTCTGAGCAACCTGATCTGGGTGAAGATGTCCCTGCTCATGGCAGGGGCGGCACTGGATGAGCTTTGAAGGTCCCTTCCAACCCAAACTATTCTATGATTCAACGGGATTTGCTCCTGACCCTGTGCTCTCTGAACAGAGTAACTCTTAGAGGCAGAGCTGGTCCCTCCAAGGGTGGTTTTGAGAGAGGAGACTGCCTGTCCTAGAAGTGGGGAAGAAAATTATATAATAAACAGATCTGTCCTAAGGATGCAATACAAACTTTCTTCCAAGATACCTTCACACCCCTGGAGCAGTGGACCTCTTTCAGTACATGAAATACAGTGTAAGACACCATGAGAAGACACACGAGCATCCTCTAATGTCAGTACAGAGTCTGGATCTCACAGTCCACCTGTCCCTGCTGCATGACATGAGCTGAGATTTATAGCCAAAGCAGCCAATAGTCACCCACCACCCCGGGACGTGACCTGCAGGGTCCTGTGCACTGGTGTTTCTCCATAGCTACGTGCCTCTGAATCTGCAACTCCATTTTCTGTTCAGTTAATGTCAAGTTAACACAAACCAACTGAACAGATTCACAATGACTCAAAGTGCCACAACACATAATGCATTAATGGAATAAACCACCCTGCTAAATCATCAGAAATCCTGGACAGATTTGTTCCTCACCTCTAAGCCCCTGTTCAGATGATACAGCTTCTGAGAAGAATTAATCCCAGGACTAAAGACCGGGCTGCTAAAATCCAGATTTCACCCTCCCTCCAAATAACCACCTCTGAACACTCAAAAAGGGAAAATCAGAGCACGGTCCCCAGGGCCAGACCAGAATGAGCCACACTGATCCTGGGATGGTCCTTCAGCAGCCAAACCCTCCCCTACTGACCCCAGAGGGATCTGGCTACATAGTGGGTAAGGAATGTGCAGGCAAGAAAAGAAGGTTATTGCTCATTAGAGGGCAAGAATGAGAGTGAAAAAAAAAAGCGTTCTCTGGAAGGCTGGATGTTGCTGCCCGGGACACATCTCCACACACTCAGCCCGGCTCAGAGCTCGAGGGCCCAGCGGCTCTTGGAACCTTCTGCTGCCGCTTTCCATCCAAAAACTCCACGTGGACTCACTTGTAAATGGCAAGAGATTAGAGAACTTCCTGTCGCCATCACTTATTCAGGAAGAGTTTGGAAAAATCTTGCTTTCCACAGGAAAAAAAAAAGTATCAGATCTTGAGGAGGGGCGGGGAATAAATTGTTTATAGTGTGCATTACCTAAAAAAAATAATTCATTTGATGAATCTTTATCTTAAAAGCCCTGGCCACAAAAACCAAATAAATGAATCATTCAAATTATTCTGGAAACAGCCATGTTTCATGTTATTTATGCGTTTAACTTTCCTTTTAGGGTTAGGTTTTTTCCTTCTTCTAAAGAAAGGCAGTTTTCTGAGCATTGCCATGAATACCAATGTCAAAATCTATTTTAACAGGGTTCAGCGATGCATGAACATCCCAAAGGCAGAATTTTAAAAACACTAAAACCATTTGTTAAAGAGTAACTGGACAAGTTGAACAGCTTTCCTTTTCCTGCACACTTTACAAAGACAGGACGAAGTATGGTTTCACATGGATAGTGTCTGAGCCAACCCCTGTTAAAATCAACAAGAACCTTTTCATTGACTTTATCTTAACTTTGGATCAGAACCATAAAAGTATTTTTTTTACTGGTAATTGGTCTTTGTGACCAAAATTATTGATAAGATTACAGGAAGCAAACGTATTATTTATTAAGTGGCTGGTGTTTTTCCAACCAGATGGTGTGGTACATTCTAGTTACCCACGAGAGACCTTCAAGCTGCCACGGAAGCTGTGATGCCATTTGCAACACGAGAGGCAGCAGCGATGGGACCCCAGCAGGTGCCCCTGAGCAAAGGCAGAAGATCTCCCATCTTTTTTTAGGAAAGGAAAAGCTAGTAAAAGGAGAAGCACTGTCTCACACCCAATCATGTCTTTAGGGAACAGCAGGTTTCCTTTCACCAAGACAGAAAGTTAGTCTTTGTTGGGTCCTTCCTCCAACAGGTAAACTGATGCAGTTCTGTTCCAAAGGCGTTCCTGTTCCATCATCTACTGTGAGATTTCTAGCCTCATCCTTGTACATTTAGTTGTCAAGGCAGGAATTTTCTTCTTTGTTACACATCTTCTCACCTCTTTTTTTCCTTTCCTTTTATTTTTTTTTCCTTCACTGTACATGATACACCATAGGTGCAATACTAGCTCTGCTAATTTTATCTGGTTTTAGCCACAGCTTTTTTTGCATTCATTTCTCACGCTACAATAAAACATCAAAAAATTACAACATTCAATAAAAGAAAAACCAAAACAAACAAGGCAAAACTCAGGTTGCTTGCCTCCTGCTCACTGCCCCTTGCAGAGCAGGCTGGGGACAGCATGTGGGTCACATTCCCACCTTGTGACACCTTGCAAGGGCTGTTGCTGGGGACAAGGTGAGCAGCACGGTGGGGAGGGGGATGTTTAAGGCAGCATCATGTTCAGAGCCAGGGGGCTGATGGATGGATGGTGACCCGCCTGAGCAGGACAGAGGCAGACAGTGCCACAACAGCACTCAATAGCTCTGAAGTATAACAGCATCTTCTCTTTAAATGCTTTCCCCCAAATCCTGAGTTTAAGGAACATCAGTGCAAAAGCATATGCTGCTGCCTGGTTAATCCTGGGAGGAGAAGGGCTGTCTGTGGGATGCTTGGCCAGCATCAGTGGACTCACACCAGCTACAGACCCAGCTGCTCCATTTCTTTGCATGAAACAGGTCAATTCATTCATATAAAGCCTTTGAGTGAACAGGTGCACGCACAATTAGCATCATTAACCAGCTGTAAAACAAATGAGTAGCGTGCTAAATTTCCCTCTTCGGATGCATACCAGCAAGATGACATATATGCGAATAAGCATGTGCTGAGGATCTCTGGGAACCATGTGTTACTGAGCTGTGGTCTCGGGGGAGGCGTGAATGTTGGCATGAGCCTTGGGATTTGGCCATTCCTTTGTATCAAGGGTATATTTTAATATTAAATGTGGGTAATGACAATGTAAGAGATCTACCAGGCTCTACCAGTGCTCTTGTGACTTCCTTAAAGCCTCAAGATGTGACTGGGAATTACATTATTATCATGAATAATAATAACAGAGAAGGGAAACACCAATAGCAATGATAAGAGTGACCCAAACTATGTCAGACTTGTTAAAGGAAAGTTAAAAAACAACTTGGGACCTAATTTGTTGAGAAGAAAACATCAACAGTGTTTAGACCTGTGCCTCACCTGGCCTCAAGCTCAGCAAGGGACTTATGCATAAGCCTAGTTTTAAGCACACAATTAATATATGTGCATTTTGTGAGTTTAAAATTGCATATATTTAAGAGCACAGCTGACTCAGAGGGTATATTTCTGTATTCATGTCATTGTTTCAAATTCTTCATAATTACTTTACCCCTCCTGCTCTCTTCAGATATTTCCATCTTTCCTCTCTGTCAGGAAAAGCCTCTCTTTCACAGTTTGTTAATCAGTTTATGATAACATAATCTTTGTGGTGTTTTCCTTGGCAGAATGCCTTGGACTGAAATTATTTAACGATCTGAGCACTAATTGAAGATTAAGGTTTGTGGTTGTGTGCAGTTTGGTCTCCCATTGAATACGAACCCAACAGAGCTGAGGACATCCATTCTTTTCTAGGATCAAGGCTGGTGCAGAGAAGATACAATGGCCCAAAGTCACTTATTGCCTGAGGTTGCTCCTGAGGCAGAAGATGTTGATTTGCCCTGCAAACCCCAAACTGGGCTGTGGGGCTGTATGTCTTTCCCTCAGAGCTATTAGAAGAATTCATAATTCTTTTACTACTGTTTTTGTTTCATGTTTTTAAGACAACAGCAGGTTTTCAAAAATCCATATAATGAAAAAACAAAAGTCAGCAGTAAAAGTGTTACAGGAAGTGGAGGGGATGGCTTACTGATTCTTTTCCATATAGCAGGAAGACATGTGGTTCCAAAGAAAATCAAAATATAGACAAAAAAAGCTTCAAGAAAATTGTAAAAAGAAAATAAATTAAATAAAATTAAAATCCCAGTCTCCCCAATTAGTTAAATGAGGGAAATGAATGCCACCTGGACTGCAGCAGATATTGGACTGTTTGCATTTTCCAGAAGAGGAAGAGAAATTCACTTTTCTCTCCCCCTGTGTCTCCGCTTTTCATCTGTCTTAATTTGTTCTCATTATTTTGTCAGAAGCCTGCCCAGCTCCAAGTCAAATAACCTTCCTCCTCCTGCCTTCTGCAGGATAAACCAGATCCAAGCAAGGGAATGCAGACCGTGTATCTGAGCGATCTTGGCACCTGGGACATATAAACCCAAGCTTAAGCCTTGCTCTCAGTTCTAGTTTGTAGGTCATCCCTTTAAAAACCTATTGAAATACTTCGAATAGCTGAAATTACCCTTGTAAACACCCCTGTGCCCCCAAAAAAACCCCAACTATGGAACCTAGATTTCCACAGAAACACTGAATCATTTTGTTATTGCCTTATATTGCTTCTGCCTCTCAAAGAGCAGGTGGCCTTAGTGCCGATTAGTTAAATAAACACACAGAAAGGAAGAGTTAGTCTGGCAGAGGTGGGGAACAAGAGCTAATATATCTTCTTGCTGAGGCCCAAAGCGTGTGTGACTACATAGAGACTAAGCGTGCACAGGACTTTTCCATTGTTCATGTCTTATTAATACACGGTGACAGGGATTTACCAGCTCGAGTGGAAAGTAAAAACGAAATCCCATTCAGGGGCGAAGCCTGTCTAAAAGACCAGAACAAATTCTGTCATTCCCTCACGAAGATTCTTGAAAAGACAAGGAAAAAAAGGTAAAAAGAATCACAGGCATCTGGAAAGATTAAGTGACAATGGCTGATGACAAAGTCATTGTCAGGTGGGAGTGGGGATGCCAAATAGCCACTTGTGCTGATAATAAATGGAAAAAATATCCTTTTTTTGGGAGGTGGAGGGAGAATTAATGCCTAAAGCAGGAGAAGCCACTGCCTAAAGCACATGGCATGAGTTAGCCAGGTGCTAAGGACTTGAATTTCTTTTAAAGGAGTGAAGGAATTCATGCAGGGCTTGTTTTCTGGGGGGAAGGTGGGAATGGGAAGGAGGCAGGGGAAAAGTGGAGGAAAAAGTAGGAAAAACATCATGAGAAATATCACAGTAGCAAGGAGAGAAGGCAGCTGAAAAAAGTCAAGGATAACTAAAGAAGCACGTGAAGCATGACCCTGAAACGAGACTGATGAAGTGCGCTTTTTGGGTTGAGTGCTGCCTGGAAAAGGGGGCTTGGACTGCTGCCCAAGGAAACTGCCTCCTGCTATTTAATTCCTAATGAGTTCAGGGAACAAGGATTTTGCACAGTCTTTGAAATAAACAGGATTGTGCTAAAGAAATACTTGAGACCATCATTAATTTCTACTTCTAGTGGAAACAAGCCATGAGACCCCACATCCTGGCTAATCACTTGGGTCAAAAAAAGTAACATAATGTGAATTTCAGCACCATATACTACTTTGTAGGGCCAAATAATTCTACGCTTCCATTTCATGCCTGTATTGTGGGTCTTTGTAAGAGAAGAGTCATTGCTAGTTAATTATAATATTAATTATATGCTGTAGGAATTCAGCATTTTAGTTTCTTTCTTTTCCTTGCTTCCTGTGCCAATTTTTCCATCCCTATAACTGTCCTTCCTGTTTATGCAATTCCATATGCACAGTGGCTACTAAAAGTCAGCTGTTAAAACTGTTTACTGCAAATATTTACACTGTGGCCATTAGTGAAATCTGTATCTCCGAACAGATGATGGATGGCAGTGGTTCTAATCTGAGAGACCCTGTGGGATAAACAGGGTAAAAATCACGTGCGGAGGCTGGGAACGCAGCTTCCCACTCACTTCAAGGCAGAAGAGAAAGTCTGAGGTTTGGGATATTTGCTCTGAAAAACGCTGAGAAACACAAGGTTATTTGCTGATGTCTGTGGCACTGAGGTACCTAACATGTACCAGTTATTGCTGAAAGCATCTAAAAACCCAGTGACAGGAATAAGAGGGTTAATGGGTCACTGCAATGTATAATCTAATAAAGGTTGAATTATATAGGGACCGGGCTAACAGCAGCAACTGGATGAACAGTGTGCAGTTCATCACCTTCCAGAAGGGATGGATCTCAAATGCCCCTGCTCTGCACATTTTTTGTCCTGGGTGTTCTTTTAGAAGCAACTGGTGTGGCAAAGCACATATTTGCATGAAAAAGGGACACCGGAAAACAGAAAAATTACATCCCCTCCAAACAGTGAATTATTTGGGAACAACAGAAATTAGCAGAAATATTGTTAAACAAATATTTGCTGGGATAATGGTTTGGGCTTCATTCAGTGTTAGTTGGAGTTTTTCCACCCAGAGCTGTTGGATCAGCCGTCAAAGGAGAGTCACGTACTGCAAACACATCCACCTCTTCCAGCGAAGTCTGAAATACTAATTGTACAAATGAGAGAATCAGAAAGATGACATCCCCTGGAAATCTCCAAATAAAGGGATCAATATATCTTAAGATAGAGACCAGCCTCACTTCGCAGTCCTAATCAGAGTTACGGGTCTTCTTTACAAATTGGGATACCACATAATCTTAAAGCACGTGCTTATGTTCCTCTAAACCACAGCACTGAGGCTGTTTTGCAGGGACAGACTATCCTGATAACCCATCTGATACACGTCATGGAACATGTCCTACAGGAAAATAACTTGGTAATTTAGTCTGGATTTAAAATAGGACTTGTGTGCACATGAGAAACACTGTATGACTTATTCCTGCACGATGTGATGGTTTGGGAAATGTTTCACGTATTACCAAATCCATTCAAGATTCTGAAATCTGCCTTCTCTGGTGTCATTTTAATTCCTAGACAAATGGAAAATACACAGGAGAACAGCCAGGCTAACACCACTGACGAGTACCTGTTCACGTGGATTAATCCTCAATAACTCCATTTTCCCCAACCAAAAGAAAATGGATATAGACAACATAGTCCCAAATGAGAATTATGGAAGAATCAAAGGCAAGGAAGACCAAACCGCAATTTTAGGCAGTTATTTTGTGGGCATTTGTGGCGGCAGGAGGAGGCAACTCACAGGATGTTCCCAGGGGTGACCCAGGGCCCCTCAGCAGCACCTCAATGCAGGGTCAGGGACCAGCTCACAAAGCCCAACAGCTCCCCAGCCAGAGGAGCCACATCTTGGTGTCATTCAAACCCTGCTGACCCGTACCAGATGTACAGCAGTGCTCATCTGCCACATACACACCTGCGAACGGAACTACAAAAAGTTCAGTTTTGGTTAAAATGCTGTTCTCTGCAGGCTGCAAATCCATAAACCTCCATTTTCATCCTTAGTGCATAGATGCCCCTCTAAACAAAGGGAAAACAAATATTTTCTTGAATACAGCCTTTCATTTTGCAGAAGTGAAATTCATCTCAGTGCAGGTACTTTTCCATCTGTAGCTCACCCTCCTTTATAGGACACTTTAGTTTTGGACCCTGGTATAAATGCTCAGCCCAATTAGCCACTGCTGCAAATGGTCTCTTAATGACAACCAGGGTAGGATCAGCCATTCCTGGCTGGGAGGTTTGCTCCACGTGGCTCCTGCCAAGCTCCACACAGCCCTTTGCTGCATTTAATGGGAGATGGATGTGATCTGATGGTATCACCTTGGATTTCTCTCTGTAAGGTATTTTATTTCTGCTGGCACTCCCTGAGCTCAGGCTTGGACGCGTTTATGACACGGCTTGATGTTAACGTGAGTTTTCCATGCCCCACCATCACATTCTTACTTCTCATTCCCCCATGTGTTGCTTTGATCTACTACTTGTAGTTATCTTTTTCCCACCTTCTGGTTTTATGGCAAAAAGTCATCACATGGAGCAACAGATGGAAGGATCAGAGCAGAAAGCTACTCATCTTCTGCTTGGCAGAGAGCAGAAAAATGGGCTCAAAACCCCACAGGCACATGAAGCCACATCACCTCTGTGCCTCAGTTTCCCCCTCATTAAAACAAAGCCAGCCCGGGTTTACAATGAGCGCTATTGAAGAGATAAACACCCTCCGCTCCCTGTTATTGACTTTAGAGTGGCATTTCCTCCATCAAGAACCAGCCCCACAACAAGGTATTTATGCCTGGCTGCAAGACAAGCTTGCTTTTTACCAGTGCCTGCTGCACATACCGCACAGAGGTGTTGGGAGGATTAATTACTTAGTGTGCGCAGAGGGCTTTGAAGATAAAATGTGAAAAGTAATTATTATGTGTTTTACTGATTCGGGCATGCACAGACATTTTTTTCTTAATGGTTTGTTGATTTTGTTGACTGGCAGTCCAGGACAAAACTGCATTTCTTGTGAGGTTTCTTTTTTTAATATTATTTTTAATAGGCTTTTTAATTGCAGTATTTACTTTAGTCACCTATTAAATAGCTAATTACTTGTGATCCTATTTAGATTTGTGTTTAGCACAGACAACAATTACATCTTTTCTCCCAGAGCCCACAGTTACTGCATTACATGCTGGGCTTGATCTATTTTTTTCCCCCTGTAAATAGGGCTTTCTGACTGTAATAACTTATTTTCCTGGTCATGCTCCATAAGGTGGAATTAATCTCAGTAAAGTCTTCTCTGGTTTGCCCATGACAAAGGGAATATGACAAAAGCTCTATCTGATGATATATAAACATGACAAATTGATCCTTTGTGTCATTAAAAGATGTAAATGGGACATCAGCATAAATGGGAGAGTGGTCAAGAGAACAGGGTAGGGAAAGGCTGTTGAAAACGTATGTAAAAATTCAGCATTATGCTTATTATGAAAAGGTGCCAGTAATACCATCTTGGGACATACTTATAAGCTTTAATTTTAGGAGAACAAGTGGCACCAATAGAAACACCATCAGGGATGCACAACGGGGGGTGTTTGTGGAGGGGAACCTGACCAGCTCTGTGAGAACCTGCCCAGAAAAGAGGAGCCCAGCCAAGCCACCCATGTACCTTCTCGTTGGTTTGATGTCTTACGTGGTATTTAAACCACCGTTTCCACTTCCACAAACACCCAATTAAAAAGAAAGACCTCATTAGACAGAATTTGGCAGATCATTTCTATTTTACTTCCTCGCCCCTTAACGCCAGTGTTAAGCTCCTCTGCACCATACAGGCATTTGTGGAGAGGTCAAACCTGGCTCAGAAATTGCTACCACCAACAGACAAGGAGGGTCTCCTTTCTCATACGCCCTTAATCTACTTTTATTGCTGCTCAGTAACTTGCTGCACAGAGATTTCTAAGCTGAGAAGCTTAGACTAGATTAGGTTTTTTGTCCCTCCTCAGTCCCAGCCTTTGAAAGGACACCTGAGTCCTGCAAGCTGAACTGAAGACTCTTCACAGAAAGTGAAAACTAAATATCTCTTCTTGCTAAGACAGCCTTTGATTTACACTTATCTCCTCATTTCTTCTCGGTATGTTTTTTTTTTTCCCTTAAGACAGGCTGCTGAGGAAGCATTTTCAGTTAGAGGTGAAAAGGAGGAGGCCAAGGTGAAGAGGTGAAAAGAAACTCCTGCTATCTGCTAAATTATCTGCTACTTTATCTACAATTATCTGCACTTGAGCCAGTCACCTCAGTTCTCACCTTCTGTTGTAAAACTCAAAGTCCCCACGGCATTTTATTCCAGGAGCTCCAAAACAGAAGAAACAAACCCAACCAAACCCTCTCAGCCAGCTCAGCTTAATGAGGAAAAAAAATAGTTTCAATGTCTTCCCCCATCTCCGTAGTCCAGGGGAGCAAGGGACCATCACAGCTCATCCAGTGCCACCCCTGCCATGAGCAGGGACATCTTCACCAGCTCAGGTTGCTCAGAGCCCCATCCAGCCTGGCCTGGGATGTCTCCAGGGATGGGGCATCCACCACCTCTCTGGGCAACCTGGGCCAGGCTCTCACCACCCTCATTCAGCCTCTGGATTTGTTTTTCACAGTTTTAGGGCAGTGGCTGTGCATCACAACAACGCTTCTTTTTTTGCCCCAGGAATTCAAGGCAGGTGCAGGACCATGGAGGATGCTCACAGGAAAGAGCCAGGCTCCAGGGAAACCCCCTCCAGCTCCGCCTGCCCTGCCATCCCCAATTGGGTGGGTGCCAAGAGGATGCACCAGACTCTTTTCGGTGGTGCCAAGCGAAAGGATGAGGGGCAATGGGCACAGACTGAAACACAGGAGCTTCCATCTGAATAAGAGGAGAAACTTCTTTATGTTGAGGGTGCCAGAGCCCTGGAACAGGCTGCCCAGAGAGGTTGTGGAGTCTCCTTCTCTGGAGACATTCAAACCCACCTGGATGTGATCCTGTGTGGTCTGCTCTGGTGAACCTGCTTTAGCAGGTGAGTTGGACTGGATGATCTCCAGAGGTTCCTTCCAACCCCAACCAGTCTGTGATTCTGTGAGGTCAAGACAATCTTGCTAATTATTGCATATATTAAAATCTTTAAAAGTGCAGAAGCCCCTCCAAGTGTCCTGCAGTCAGGTTTAGTGGTTCCCTACATCCCAAACCTTCTAGGGCATGCCAGCTTCAGGAGTATCATGTTTTTCCAGGCACAGTACTGAAAGTAACAGGAAAACAACTGTCTCGTTGTTTAGAGCATCCCTAAGTATTGCCAGTAAAGATCTGGTTGACTTTCCACAGTCTGCGGCTTTTGAGATTTTTCCACCGGGGTGATTTATTTCATCAAAACAGCTCTCAGGCCACCAGCTGTTAGAGCACTTGTGGAAAGGGCCAACTCAATTCTCATTATTCACTGTAGATTTCCCTTAATAGAATCAAACTGGTTAAAAAGCGCTAACGCCAGTAACACAGTCCTCTGTACTTTTGACCCAAATTCTCCTCCAGATCCCAAGGGATTGGACACAGGCAGAACACTGCAGGATTTCCTCTGGTACATGAACAGCAAGGACTAACCCAGACAGGCAATCCTCATCCCCTATGTTTTAGGAGGATTTTGAGGTCTAGGCTCTGTTGTATCAGGTACTGTGCAGAATCCTGTCCAAAAACTCTGATCCCGAACTGCTCACGGTGCTCGGTCTCAGCCCCTGTTTTCCAAAATGACCTTTCTCTGCTGCATGCAAACAGTTCAGAAAGTCATAGCTGTTTTTTTTTTTTTAATAAAAAGATAAGAAGTGGCACAAACAGTTTTCCATGCTCAGTAATTGCACAGCCAGTTTCAGTACACAATATAAAGCAAATATTATTGTGAACTTAAGGTGGTGAGGGGGGAAGGAGCTTTTTTTTTTTTCCCCAGGAGACTATCTAGAAAAATCAGATTGATGTAAACACTGCAAATGCCATTGTAATTTTAGCAGGTTCACTTGGCAGGGCAGGTGCAAATGAAATGGTTCATTTAGTTATTTTCATTCCTACATAATCCAAGTTGTAGTTTTAGTTGTATGAACCATGCGCATGCTTCTCTAGGACATATACGGAACTGTGACAAAAGCAACTCTCACAATCAGGTGTAGGACAGAGCGAGGTGGTTTAGGAGGGGGATTTGGGGTCAAACAAGGCAATTCTACTCTGACTAGTCCCAATCCCAGCAAAAGCACATGTTGCTGCCTGAAGGAATTGGCCCTGAAGTACTTCTCAAGTGGAAACGGGCATCATTAGGCTTCAGAGTTAACACTCCAGGGTGCTGAGCAGGGGAGAGCTTACAATTCAGAGCCAGCATGGTGGTGTACGGTGTTACCACCGTCCCTCCTCCCAGCCCAGAGCACAGAGAAGCCGGCGCTGAGCTCCCACTCGGCTCAGCCCGCACTCTCCAGAGGAGTTTTGGCAGCGTAGAGGAGGAAGGAAGGAATGTAGACTCCTCCAGCCACCAAGTTAATGGGTTTCAATGTGTAATTAGTGTCATTCTTGAAAACCCACGTCTTGTCACCACTCTAAATGTGTTTAGCTTCTGTTTCCTCATTATTTTGGGATCTCATTTTCCTGCTAGATTAAGGAGATACTTCCCCCTGCCCCCCAAAACAGTCCTCTCCCACGTGAGTGTTCATAGATGATTAAGAGATGATTGGAAACCTCTTGGCCTGCTCTTTGCATGTTAAACATTTGCCTGAGGAACGACAAATATCCACTATAGAGTTTGGAAGTTTGATAAAATCTGATGTACTGAGCAGAGACTAACAAATCCTTGATTTGTATCTAGTCTTTGGCACCACAATTCTTTAGGACAACTTGTGCATAATGACTGTGAAACTCAAGACTAACTTTCTTGTATTTGAAACAGTAATTTGATGGGATTTCAGACTGCCCTGAAAAGCTCAGAGTCATAAAGCTCAAGAGAGCTAATTTAGATTAGTCTGCATGTGTTCTCATTATCAGTGCTGGGGAAAAACAGGTACCTTGAGAGGTAAAGCCAATTTTGAGTTACTTGGTGGGAGGATCTCTCCCCCTCTCCACTTGCTCTGTCCCTGTCACAGGAAACCCATTTTGGTTGATGCAATCAGAAAAAAAAAAAAAATAAATTACTTGATCTCTACTTCCAACTGAAATATATGATTTTTTTAACACCGCTGCAAAGGTATGTCAGGGTGCCCTGCCTCCTGCAGCCAAAGCAGTTTCCAAGGTGCCCACACCTGTTCCCACCTACACCCCTGGCAGAAGAAGGTGCCATGGCCATGGGTTTCAGGAGCACTGTGGCTGCCTCAGCTGGGCAAGCTAAAGAAACACATTCAGCTCCACAGACCCAGAGTTATGCATCACACATTTCTGCTCTCTTAGTCTATCTTATTTTGATTTGCTTTTTATTTGCAAGCCAGCACAATTGCAAAGTTCTGAGGAGGGATGCGCTTTCTTTCTCCTGCCTTGAGACAGACGTAGGAAATGCCACAGAAATAAACTCTGCTAAGAAAATGTAAGAATTGAACAGCTCAGCTTTCAAGAGTCAGATAATGGCAAACAGAAGGTTGAACTTTTCCCCTCGTGTGCATATGCATCATGATTCATTGCATACTCCTCAGCTATTGCAGCATGCCATAATTTGTCTCAAGAGGCAAACAGTAGTTTGCAGAGCAGCAGGGCGAGGCCGAGTTCACAGCATACCCCCTCGCTATGCCCAATGCGCTGCAAAGTAACAGCAAGCTTGCTCGTGTCAAGGAGAAGCTAGAATGGGGCTGCTCCCTAAAGGAAAATCCAGGAAAACCAAGAGACAGCTCAGGAACAGGGCAAGGGGCAGGAGATCCTGCAATGGAGCTCAGGCTGGGCTCAGCTCAAGTGGGGACCATCAAATCCTATGTGAGGTTGGTCAGAGAAATCACAGAACAGCTGGGGTTGGAACTGACCTCTGGAGATCATCAAGTCCAAATCACCTGCTAGAGCAGGTTCACTAGAGCAGATCCCACAGGATTGTGTCCAGGGGGGTTTGAATGTGTCCAGAGGAGACTCCACAACCTCTTTGGGCAGCCTGTTCCAGACTCTGGCACCTCGAAGTAAAGAAGTTTTTTCTCATGTTCAGATGGAACCTCCTGTGTTTTAGTCTGTGCCTGTTGTCCCTCATCCTGTCATTGGGCACCACTGAAAAGAGTCTACTCCATCCTCTTGACACCCGCCCTCCCTTGGGGTATTTATCAGCATACCTCTCAGCCTTCTCTTCTCAAGGCTGAACAGACCCAGCTCTCTCAGTCTTTCCTCATAAGAAAAATGCTCCAGACCCCTCAACATCATCAAGGTCTGTTAGCGCCCTCAGGGCCCTAACGCGGTGCATGGATGTCCCTGAGACGTGGCCACTTGACTTGTAGCTTCAGGCATTGCAAGCCCTGCAGCCAGACCCGGGGTGCAGGCACAGCTGGCTGCATTACATCAGATTGAGTGGTCTGTCCTGTGGTTAAGCTGAAAGCTGCACCATGCACCATGCTGCGCAGGATTTGGCCTCCTGAGGAGTAGTGGTAGGTTTGAGTCACTTCTGGCAGTGACCTGCAAGGAGCTCATTGTCCCCACAGCATAGCTCAGAAAGAGCTCCACGAGAATAGTCACGGTTTTGTGTCCACTTATCCACATCACTGCTTCTCCCTGGCTAGTTTGGACCAGTGAAGCCTGGCTGAATGGTATTGTAAATACCTCAAAAAAAGGTCCCTGAGCAGACTTCTGGAAGAAGTCCAACCACGATGTTGATGCTGCTGAAGTCAGCATGACCCTGGATCTTCTCAGTCGAGTCTGCTGCCCTTGGGCAGCACATGCACTTCCCTGATGCTGCACGCAGAATAATCAGCTATTCCCATGCAGATGAGCCCCGGGAGACGAGCAGCAATCCGCCCGGGGACTCGCAGTTCTGGGAAGCGCAAACCCCCGCGTTCAGAAATATCTCACCGCAGGAGTAATACTGCTCAAGTCTTGCAAGTAATAAAAAGTAATGGGAAACAGATGCTGCTGTACCTTAGATTAGAATCTATGTTTAGATTTCCAAGATAATTTTTATCTCCGATACTTTGGCTAATGTAAGGCTGATATGATATATGGCTTTTCTGCGGAGTCTGAAAAGAGTGCGCCTGCTTCAAAACACAACCTGAGATGCAGTTGTCTCCGGCTGGGAGACAGAGAAAAGAAACAGAACTGGCCTGAAGGAGGGTTGGGATGGAGGATGTGTTACTTGTATGAGCTCAAATGACCCTGGACCAGTGTTGGAGGAGGAGGAGTCACATCTCCCCTCCCGCCTGCCCCAAGCACAGTGGAAAGGACCATCCCAGAGGCTCCTCAGAGGGCAGGGGACCCCCTCGGTCCCTCCCTGTGGCCATGCACATCCCCAGCCCAGGACCTTGGAAACACCCCGGGAGATCTGTCACTTCTGCAGCAAAGTAAAACCAGGGTCTTTATTAAGTCCTTAACAGGATGAGCACACTGACTTAAAACCAGCCACTCATGGGGGGAGTAGGTACCACACTCCAGCAACTATATTTCTACCATCCTGCAGCGCTAGGATGGGGTACAGACCTCCCTGCACATCCACATCCTCCTTCGCTTACTTGAACTCTAGTTTTCTGAAACTTGCTTTTTCTCCATACGTGGTCTGACATCATTCAACATCCCTTCTCACCATCATCATGTCACTGCTCATGGCAGAGGGGTTGGACTAGATGGCCTTTGTAGGTCCCTTCCAACCTAAACTATTCTATGATTCTATGCTTCTGTTGAGGCCAGGCAGAGCCTTTTCCTGGTCTGCAGCCAACAAGACCAATGACAAACCCACATGGCACCAAAAAAAAAAAGGTGGGAAATAAAGAAGATTTTATTTTTTTCTAAATTATTATTATTTTCCAGCCTGAAAACTCTTGGCAAAGTAAAACTCATCAGTTCCTTCTAGCATTGTAAGTGGAGATTATGTAATATTTACAGTGATATTAATGCAATCAATCAGCGTCAGCAAGTGGAGATGTGGGAGCCAGTTATACACACAAGAGAAAAGTGGGGAAAAGGAAAGCACAAAGGGGTCCCTGTGATGGCCAGGGAGGGATGCCAAATACTTTCGCTGCTTTTCTAACTAATATGTTACAAAATAACACAATCGGCTTTGGCCCAGTTCATTAAAAATAATTAACTTGACTGCTCAGTGACTTCCCCGCAGACTTGAGATGCCCACAAGCGCCCGGGTGTTCGCATAAACACCTTTCCTCCTCCTGTTCGCAGGGGAGGACTTTGCCCAGCCCTGCTCCAGCACAGTCCCAAGTGATGTCAAAGGAGCCCTTGTTGGATCTGGGGCTACTGGGGATGGTGACAGAACCATGGACCAGGAGCCTGCACTGAACAGAAGGGCTCTGCCACTGCCCCATCCACTCACGCCAAAATGCAGCAGCTGAAAAGAGGCCATTCTTCCCTAAATGTAAGCCTTGCAGCCGCCAGGCAAGTGAATACGCAACCCCAAAAGCCGCACAAATAGCTACTTCTGCCACTTTATTTTCTTTTTCCTTTTTTAGGTGGAAATATTAAGGTCCAGAGGGGGTTGTTGCCAGAGCTTGATTTCTGTCTGGGCATTGGGGGAGTTTTTGGCAGCAGAGAAAAGGTGTCATTTTACTGTACAAGGGTGGGAAGCAGGATCTGCAGATGATTTGAGCGAGGATTCAAACCCGGCCCACCCAGCTGGCACCAGACAGGCCGAGAAGGGGTCAGCAGCTGGCCTGCAAGGAGCTGGGATCATGCCCAGGAGCAACAGCTGGGGGTGTGCTCTGGTCCTGTCTACCGGGATGGAAACACCACAGGCCTTGCTAAACCACGTCTCAGAATAAGCCTTGCCTAAATCACTGGTATGATGTTTGGACCCCAGCCTAGAGTTTGGCAGAGGCCAGTCTTGGGATTTAGATCTCAATGTGGACGTTCTCAGGCTCTGAGGATACTTGGACCAGGGACCATTGCTGCTCTGGCTGATGGGTCACTCTCACTAAGAGAAATGGGCAAATCAGTTCAGAAGAAACAATTGGGTCATGTGTTCATAACCCATTAATCTTGCCTGCAAAAGAGGCCAGAAGGAATGAATTACCTTGTTTTGTTTATTTTAAAAAGCCCACATAACTGTTAAGATACTGGGTTGGACAGTTCTCACACATTAGTAGAAGATCTGCTCACTGATTTCTGCTGGACCACCAAAGAGATCCATAGCCAAGTTCGAGTAACCTAAGAAATTTGGATCTACTCTGGAAGGGTCACTGCATGTTGATGTGCTTGTCTGAACTGTACGATTGCAACTTCCAGAATTTATCCTTGCCTACTACCTAAAGGATAAAATCTGCATATCTTTAGAAATGTGAACATCACTTGAGAAACCTAGGCAAGGTCCCTAATATCATTAAGAAAAAAATTGAATGATGGCAAATGTGTAGATGCCTAAAACCCTACAGCATTATCTTCAGAGGACTTGTTTGACCAAAAATTCTGTTTAACTACTGGTGTAAGGAAAGTCCAGATATGCTTCAGTCAGAGAGAAGAAATCCCATATATTTCAAGATTTGATCAGTGCAATAAAAGAACAGGAGCAAAAGACTGTTTTACCTATGTTCATGTCTGTTATGTTACCCCAAAACACAAAACCAGAAAAACCTGAAGAGTGCTCAGGTGACAGTCAAAACAGATGCCCAAGGCAGACTTTTCCCCTCTGTAGACCTCCTGCTAGAAGCCACCACAAGGAAACTCGTGCAATTCCAGAAAAGTTTCTGACACCAACCTTGGTTGAAAGGGAAGGGACAGGTGAGTGGCAAAGGATCAGCTGCTGAGCTCCCGACCCTGGTGCAGATGGAGATCAGGCTAGAGCAGATGACTCCTTGAATCCTGAGTTTGGAAAGAACTGTTGGCCCAGATGCGATTGAGAAATGCCTGTTCTCCAGAGGAAGATCAGCATGCGGGCGGCAGTGAATTTTCCAAGAGCAGGCCTCCCCAAATGCTCAGTTTGGCAGTAAGAGCCAGTTGTCTTTGAACAGGCAGTCGACATGTGATCATTTTGGGCTACTTCCCATTTAGGAGTATGACTCTTGGGGAAAGCTTGACATCAGATTCTGCCCTGGTCAAAGAGTGCAAAACCCTGTCCAAGGCCAAGTTTTGTGCATTTTTGATTCCTGAGCCATGCTCTCTTTTCCTCTCTGACCCAGGCAGTCTATTTTGGGCTTAATTCCTAGTGACACGAGCAGGAATTCCTAGAATAAGACTCTTGTGCACAGATGGAACAGCAAACTATTTTGACCACTGCGCAACCACAACCACGAACCACTTCCATTAACTCCAACCTTTTACTCCAGCTTTAGGTTTCCTTGTAGCTGCTTAGCAGCTTTCTTCTGGGTGAAGTTCAGTCCCCTCTGGGGAAAAAGGGCCCTGTTTTTATTGTTCTAGGAACCTGTCCCTTGCATTATGGAGGTGCCCACCAGATGCCCTAGAAACCTTTGTCATTGAGGACCTTTGTCACAGGGGGCAAAGGAAAAAGAACATTTGCTCCATACAATGTTAATCATGTTGTATAAGCAACTAAATTAGGTATGTGATATTCCTTTGACCTCTTCGTAATCTCTGTAGAGAGATCTTTCTTCCATTGAGCAATTCAGAGCAGGAATTAACCCCCTGTGCTGGGAAGAGCCCTACAGAGTAACCTCCCTCCAACCTACAGAGGAGCTGTTGAGTGACGAGCTGTCTAAGTCAGGCAGATAAGTCAGACACCTTCAGTAGACAGCTGGAGGTAGGTAAGATGAATACTTCTCTGGTACTCTACCCTTTGTGTCTCCATCCCAGTGGGGAATGCCTCATCTCTACTTCAAAATCTGGACAACACCTTTCTCAACACCAAGTTGACCAAAAATTGGTCCTGGACAGTAAGAGTGACCTGAAAGCTCAGAAACTCTCATCCCAGTGGGTCAGAGAGGAGAGAAGCAGCTACTTTCTTTGGTCTGTGGTGCTATTTGCAGCTTTCTCTGTATGTGACACTGAGGCAAGAATTAGGCAATGCCTTGACCACACATTTATCCACACTTCTGATGCTTTAGCAATCTAATTTCTCAGCTAGAGGCTGAAGCCAAAGTATTACACATTAAGAAACGAGCCTGTGAGTTGAACATATGCGATCAGCCAAGGCTCATTTTATTGTTGCCACTTACTATTTCATAATAAGAGGAGAATGCACATGGGGCTGTCTTGAGACAGGAATGATGTAGGGCAAAGCCCTGAAGTGCTTCATGCCTTCACTGCCAGTATTTGTAGTGCAAAGGTGTCCAATTTTGACATACCTAGTTAGGGCTAATGGAAGGAACCACTAACAACCAAAGGAACTACAACGAGGACCAGAGATGATGGCAATCATAAATGACAAAGCTGCAGATGAGCTCAAGATGAAAGATGGCTTAGGGAGAGCTGTTCACCCCAGGCCAGGGGAGCCAGGGGCTTGGTCAGCAGACCCCAGCTAATGCCGAGTCCATCCTGCTTGAGCATAAACACAGAGCAGCACTTGGCCGCAGCTCTTGTCTGTATTGCCATTTGTGCTGATAACGCACATTTTTAAAGGCAATGTTAATTGCCGCACTAGATTTATTAACATGAATATTATCCATCCTTTTCTTTCACCCCCACTCTATTCAGATCAATTCATCATTTTTACTAGAGGGCGAGTTGCAAGGACTGCACCTCCTCTGCGTTCTGGGGATGGCACCAGGAACATCAGCTCCATGATCACTCGTAGGTCAAAGAGGATAAGTTCACAGAAAGCTGTGTGTAAATGACTGAACTGAGCTCTGAGAGGCCAATTGTGTTGTTTTCTCCTGACAAACCCTGAACAAGCGAGGCACGAGTAACGTTGCATCTAGTTTGCAGCAGAGTAAGGAGAAAAAACAGCTTTCAGGGTGGAATCCAAACTGCATCCTCCTATCAAACCCCACTGAGTCAGTATGCTGAAATGGCTGGGCGTTCAGCAGGAAGCTATATAAAGCTGCAAGGATAAGAGCCGCTGTTTGGTGCCAGGCTCGAAGCTAAAGTGAGTTTTACAGGAGGAAGGTTACGGGCCTCTAACGGGACATAAATTGTGGCTCTGTGCGCAGCAGAAAGTGTGTGCCTGGTGTCTGTGCAGATCCTTGCAAACTGCATCTTTAAATGTAAGCATCGGTGGTGCCAAACAATTACAATGTTTATAGAAACTGATGGTCTACATCTGTTTAAAATACTTCTCAGTGTTTAGACTGACAGAGCAGAAAACATTCTGCAAAGAGTAAGCATAAATTGGATGGTTTGATATATTTTTTTCCTAAGTGAGAAGAACTCACACTAAATTGATTAACTACTCAAATTCATTAGTACTGTAAGCACTATAGAGTAAATGCATGCCATAAACCTGCCTTCCTGCATGACAAAGAATTAACAAAATATAAGGAAATTCTTCCAGCGTGTAAACCCTGTTTGGAACTAGAATGCAGTCTCATATCCCAGTACTGTTAGAGCCTTCCTGCTTGACCTTAAGCAAGGCAAAGCTTTTGCTCCATTGAGAAATCAGCCTTGCATGTCTTTGCCTCAGCTCTCAGTCTCTGCAATGGAGATAATTCTTGCTCCAATTCAGCTGTTGACAGACAGACAGAACAGAAGAGCAAGCTGAGCTCTGACTCACTTGCAAAGGGTAACTGGATTGGTTTCACCATGCAGAGAAGCATAACCAAAGCCTTTGGCTTTATCTCACTTGCTGGAGGTGGCTCTCTACCTCCACCCCAACGTCTTCCTTTATTGCTTTGACTCTGGGGGACTTCGCAGAATCAGTGGTCCCTCTTCACACCAACACCCTGCTGGCACTGCAGCATGCACCTTCTTTGATCCAGGTAGTTTTGAACACAAGCAAAACATCCAGATGGTTTGGAGATGAAAGCAGTAGAGATTTTGTGGATAGAGATCATGAGAGCAAAAGAGCAGAGCAACACTCCGCTGAAGTTCAACAGCCCTCAGTAAAACAACAGGCCTTGAGGGACCTCAAGAAGCCACAAACCAGAGCCAGCTCCACAAATCCTGGGATCACTTTGGCAACGGCCAAACCCCAGGAAATGCTGGACTTTGGCAAAACACCTTCCCTCAGCCGGAGCAGCTCCCTCAGCAGTGCCTACAACACAGCAAGACCCAAGTTCTCATGCACATACCCATGGGCTTGCTTGTATGGCTGCCCTCGGCTTGCTCTGCCTTGACCAGGAACTGCTGTGTTGCAGTGCTCGGCCACCTGACTAATCAAAGAACCCTTCCTTCGTTAGTAGCTCAAAATCTTGCTATAAATCTCCCCATAGGGCTCGCTCTTGGGTGACAGTGTTTGAGAACAAAGAGCCTCATTCATCAGAAAAGCCTTTGGAGTTCACTTTTTAATTTTTTTACATTACTCTTAAGGGGGTGTGTGTGTGCGAGCTTTATGGGCAAAGCACACAGATAGCCCAGAAGGGACACCCTGCTCTGCAACTCGTTATAACCACGTCCCCTTGGGCATGGCTGCTGTGCAGCAAGTGGGAAGGCCTCTCCTCTCTCAGCTATACTGAAAACAAATGTACGGCAGAAAACAATCCAACTCCAGAGCTTTCCCATAGTTAATTGCCAGGATTATTACGGTATCTAGCTCAGTAAAAGACTTGCAGTTTCCATTCTTTTTTTTCCTCCCACCCAGTCCTTTGTATTTTTAAGACCACTTATGTCACACACACACACGCAAAACTCCCGCACGAAAAGGCAGCCACATCAAACACATCACAAATAAGCAGCCTCCATCTCTTCCAAGCCCTCATTCCTTCTCTCTATGTGCTGTAAATTAGTATGCAAATTATGTAAATTAGAAGCACGTGCAGAGTGGAAGTCATTCTCCTGGCACTGGTTGCAGGCCCTGCATAAGCTCTGCAGACTTCAGAGCGGTATCAAGACCAAGGACGTCTCCGGGTGAAGCGCTGCATCTGTCAGAGCAGCTCCCGAACCAGCACGGGGGGCACAGAGAGGACACCCGGAGAAGCTCTCTGCAGATGTACAAGATGCAAGAAGTGTCACTGCTTTTCCTGCTCAGCCCAACTGTATCAAACAGATCTTTGCTGAGCACCATATGGATCCAGCTGAGGCAACTGGACTCATGCAAGAAGCTGGAGAGGGACTGCATCTCTTATTTGGACTCTCTCTGGGACATTGGGATGGTGTTAGCGCTGCATTTTGCAGCTACAGGAAAAACCCTGCAGATGTTACGATAGGACAAGGGGTGATGGCTTCAAACTAAAAGAGGAAAGATTCAGACTAGAGATAAGGAAGGAATTTTTTACACTGGGGGTGGTGAAACACTGGCCCAGGTTGCCCAGAGAGGCAGTGGATGAACCATCCCTGGAGACATCCCAGGCCAGGCTGGACAGGGCTTTGAGCAACCTGACCTGGTGAAGATGTCCCTGCTCATGGCAGGGGTGGCACTGGATGAGCTTGGAAGGTCCCTTCCAACCCAAACTACTCTGTGATTCTATGACCCACTCAACAACACTGATGCTTTGTCCTGCTCATCCTGAGTTGTGCTTGCTCCCATGGGAGAGCACCCTGTCCCACTTGGCAATGACACAGTCCCCATGGGGTTCTGTGTGTTGTTCCAGCACTGCTGCCTCTCCCCCAGCCACAGAGCAGAGCTGTGTAAAACATGCAGACGTTTTCATCACTTAACTTATGGCTGCCCTGAGGGAATCTGCATAAGATTACCCACTGCTCTTTAAATCAGTCCCAGAACAACCTTTTCCAGCCACTGGCAAACAAAAGCTTTTCCAGCAGAGTTGCAGTCTTCTTTTCTCTGTAAGAAACCCCCTTTTTCAGACAAGCTCAGCTGTTACACTTGGGTATTAGCTGGTGGAAATACACACAAATATCTGTGATACCACTGAAATAAATGGAAAAAACTGCTGTTAAATTCAAGGAGAGTGGAACAGAATTTTACACCCATGCTTTCCCAGGAAGATAAAAGAAAAAAGAAAGGAAAAGATCTGTTGAATCCTAACTTTAGTCCACACTGAAGTAAAGCTTGACAGCTCTCATATCCCCTGTGCATGACATGTAAATCCTACAGGAGCATGCTGCTGCTCCACCACGATGCAAGAGCCGTAAGGATGCGATCTGCACTAGGCTGAGCCTTCGGCCTGCTCCTCCCGTGTCCAAGCTGGCCTGTCACTGTATGCACTGGTGCTGCAGAGATGTAAACATGGTATAAGCTGGCCATAGGCAAAGCCTGGCTTTGTATAACACCTGCAATGCTAAAGAAAGTGTGGAACAGGTAGACGCAACATCTACCAAGCATATTTCTCAGGGAATGGGGTATTTTTAGACCTTTATTCTCCTGCCAAAATAATTCAGCCACTGACATCTGAGTGGGCTTTATAAGGTGAGGCTATGCCGTGTTTCCCTTTGATTTGATGAGGACCAGGAGATCTGCTATTCTGTTCCCTGTTTGCACCCATTATCACCAGTCCAGAGGCTCTCAGGCAATTAAGACTCTTGTGTTTCCCCAGAAGCAACACCCGCTAGAGACCTGCTTGCTCTGTCCTCCATCCAATTCTCTCACCCATAACTGCAGCTTCACACCAGACAAGTGAATCAGAAATGCCAGTACCACAGGAGACAGGGTGTTCCTGCAGGTTCCTGCTATGAACAGGCAGCATTTTGTGGCTCTGTCAGAGTGATATCTGTTCATGTCAGCCAAACAGATTGTTCTTTCCACCAGGATAGACAGGTGGATTTTAGGCAAAGCCAGCATAACAGCTCTGCTGCCAGCTCTCAGTCCAGCTGCACAACCACCTTCAGACATCTGACGTGATTCCACATACCGGAGCTTTTAAATCTTCCCTTGGCACCAGCTGGGGCTTATGAACCTCTGAGGCTCATGAGGATGCCCAGCATGACCGTGCACCAGAGCAAGGCCAAGCCACCACTGTCCATTACATGGGGACAACCCTGGGGACATCTCTAGTCATGGAGACCTCTGCATCTTAGAAAACTAGCTCCATCTGAATGGATATAGCAATGCAGTCAGAGGAGACATATCAGAGTCAGGGCTCTGAGATAAGAAGCTGTCCCAATACAGCCAGTTGTTGGATCTGCTACACATCGATATTTCTACACAAATAGACTTTGGAGGCTGCTCACATCAGCATTTAGATGGAGGAAATCCCAGCCACCAGCCCACTGGGATCAGTGGAATCATTAATAAAGAATCATTTCTCACCCTTCCAAATCCCCTCTCCAAAGAAGAAGGATTTCTCAGAAGCCAAACTGCTCCAGCAGGAAATGGCACATTTAGCACTTCTTTCACAGCTTGCTTTTCACCACATTTCCTCTGTGCCTTCTGCTATCTCTGTGAGCAGATCTCTCGATCTTTAAGAAGAACACGATGCATTTGTGCAAAAGCAGCCTGGAGCGAGGTGCCCTCATGCACCTCCTGCCTGGCCACAACCACGTCTCTCCACCTCCACTCTACAAATCACAGCGGCACCAGATCAAGACTTTAGCTGTGTTATTTCTTGAGGTTTACTCATCACAAACATTGACAGTCAGGATCAGCTTTAGATAACAAACCAGAAAAACAATTCTTCTCCATATATTCAATAAAATCTGTTGCTTCCTTCAGAAGAATACACGCTGCACCATGTTATTATACAGGCTCAAGAGGAAATCACTCTTTGGATTGGAAAAGTCAATATTAATGGGCTCAGACTGTGACAGAGGGCATGATCATTTTGCAGTTGAGTTACTTGCTCTTGATTCTATTTTCCTGACAAATTGTGATTTCCAATAAATTGCAATAGTTTTGAGTTTACATTATGACTCACAGAAGATTATGTTGGGTAGTAATGACATTCCCAAAGTGGAGGGTCTCCCCAGTGAAATATCCGGCATATGGAAACAATTCAATATTTACAGATTCGGATGAAACCTACATATTAATGATGAAGAAACCATATTTTGATAAGATAATAGGCACTAGTGCAATCCAACAGACTTATTACTTAAAGGGAAGAAAAGCTGAAGCTCCTAGCATCTCCTAGGAAGTCAGTCTTCACCCAGAGCTTATTGAAGCCAAAAGACTGAGTTGTCCAGGCTTCACGGGGGTTGAAAATCAAGCCTTTCAATTTCTTTGCAACAGGAATGCGTTCTGGGTCATCTTGCTCCATCCCAGAACACTTTATCCTAAAATAATATTCCATCCTCCTGCTTATTATATGCTGAATTCTGTTTATTTCTTTATTTCCTCTAATATCTAACTCTCCCTCAGTGTCTCATTTTGAAACCCCCAGGGCAGCTGAAATGGGAATTTTAATTTTATTATTCTGTTAGTCAATCTTTTTTTTTTTTTTTTTCTTTAAACCCTGTTTACACAGAGCAGCCTTCCTCCCTGATCCCCTCTGGTTTGTCTTTTGCTTCTCAGGCATTTCCTAGCTGCTATGCTTCGGCTCCACCTTGTCATGTAAATCCAATTTAATTTGCACAGTTCTGCTTGACTAGGGCTGTTTTCTAATAAATTCAAGCTCCATGAAAAATTCCAACCAGGTGATACACTCAGAGGCAGCAGCTCCTAACGCAATATGTGGTGAGGATCTTCAAAACACACTCTAAGAGGAGGCAGGTGGCTTTCAGGGCCGATTGGCCTTTTACTTCTAATACTGACTTTTAATTACCAACAGCTAAAGCTTGTTTTTCTATATGATCCATTGCTGCCTCAAAATCCATTTTGTCCTGGGGTTATTGACACAGTTGGAAAACTTACTGTGTTTACTTTTTTTGAGAAAACAGTTTACTTTTCGTGCATTAATTTTAAACCAAGACTGTGTCAATGTTCATACTGCAAGCTCTAATTCTGTCTGTCACTAGGTTTTGGAATTCCTCACCGCTGTCCTTAGTAGGGAGTTGCCTTCAGAAACACTCCAGTGCAGAGATGACAGCATGCAGGAAACAAGGATGAAGGATAAATTTTGTTTTATGGTTTTACTACTTGTGTTTCTCAATGGGTGAACTTTTCTGAATACTCAATAGACTAAAGAGCAAAAATCCTCTTTGCAAAAGGATGATTGAGTCTATAAGCCCCAGTACAACGCCCTGAGTTAGCACCAAGCAGGATCTGAACTGGGTGGTAATGGAAATATTAATAATAAGTGAGCGCTGTGCGCTGCCCAGGAAAATCAGAGTCCAAAAATCGCTTTCTGCTATAAGCAGAGTCTGGGAGGCTTCAGAGCAGGGCTTACAGAAGGAAAAGGCCCTTTGCTTCTTGCCTCGCATTTCACTGCAGGTCGGTGTCCCCCCACAAAAAACATTTTCAGCTGCAGGCTGAGCCCCAGGGCAGGTTTGGCATCACACTTGTGACCACTGAGCAACCGCTTCTGCACCTCGCCTCCGAACCGGGTTTGATCCCCTGTGAAATACCTCCAAAAATAGCAGCATTACATACCTTGGGTACAAGAGGCCAGCTTGAGGTTTAGATGGCATTTCATCTACTCTCCTGTGCAAAAAAAACTCCAAAAAACCCCTCCCAAAAATCCACAAAAAAAAAAAAAAAATCCACAGCTTTTGTTCCACTTGGTCAATAAACAACCAAAATGCTCCTCTAACAGCTTTGCAAATAAATACACGGCATCACCACAGTTCAGGTGATTTATTGGCACTTAACATTATGAGGGTGACAGAAAGCACTGCAATAGTTAAGTTCTACGGTCATGGCCGTTATAAACATTTTTTTTAAAGGGGTTTATTACAGAGCTGTAAAAGTAAGCTCTAGGCTAGAAGTTGGCATGCGAGTTCTGTCTACCTTTGAAGTATTTATTGACATTAGAAATTTGGGAGAGGAAAAAAAAATCAATTTGGAAACTATGGTTTCATCAGACTTTGAATAGCAAGCATAAAAAGGCAAGCAGATAAGAAACGGGGGAAGGAAGAGAGGGAGCGGTACCGTTAAGATGAATAATATTCAGTAAATTATTTGCCAGGGAGATTTTTTTCAGTTCACCTTTTTCCATCCTTAAGTGACTCACAAAGCAGTAGTTTCTACAAAGTTTCTCCGTCTTTCAAAATATTTGCCGAGCCATTTCCATGCAGTTATTGGTGTGTAATTTACAGCTTTTCACAGCAGGGAAGGCGAGTGGCCCTGGGGTAGGGCATACCATGAGTGCTGCTGGGAAAGCTGCAGCCTCTGCCTGCCTTCCTGCTCCCACCGGAGGAGAAGGAGGAATTTGTCTCCAAATGGTTCAGCCCTGCCAGGTTACACATTGGCGAGAGCAAGGGGTAAATCCCACCTGGCCCCATTCTCCAGCCTGTGAGCTTCAGAAGTCTGGTCCAGGCCGGAGGGGGCTGCTTTTCCATTCCTACAAGTTCTCGACAAACGCAGGTACCTCTCAGATTTCAAATCCAGAAGGGACCATTGTAAGCTTCCTATGCAAGAGAGGCCATTCCTTTTGTGTTTGGGTGGGTTTTTTTGGTTGTTGTTTGTTTTGTTTTTTGTTTGGTGTTTGGTTTTTTTTGTTGTTTGGTTTTTTGTTTGTTTTGGTGTTTTGGTTAAATACATTTGTTTAAATGTCACCACACCATTGCTCCCGCTCATCGCTCTACCATGAATAGGGCACCTTGGAACATCCCTGGGAAGACCTGTGCTCAGTGGTACCTTCAAAGTCTATTACAGAAAAGGTCAGCACGGAAAATATTTGGGAATGGGTTTACTACCCAGGAGGACAGTAAAGGAATGTTAACTCCTCCATTAGCACCACCCACGGTTGCACTCTGAACATGTTGCAGCTCGGCATCCCACTTTGGTGGCTCGTACGTGCCCACCTGCACTTGGTGCATCACTGAGCGCTGGATCCACAAAGCCCAGTTCAGAGACAAGGAGCTTTCTTCATTAACTGTCCCACTCCTCCAGGACAAACCCCACAATGAAACCAACTTGGATGGGAGAAACCACGTGGAAAATTGGTTTGGAACATCTCAAACAAAACCAGTAAGTTTGGTGAAGATGAACCATGCATTGTGCAGGCAGTGCAGAGGAGACACCTTGATTTACACCAGCTGGCAGCCTGGCCCTACACCCCAGGGTGCTGATGCTATTTTTGTCTGGCCTTTCACAGCCACATTCACCACCAAAATCCTCCCACATGCTGAATTATGGGCTGGATGGATGAGGCCAGCTTGGAACATATGTTTATCTAATTTGCTTCCACATGTTTTTAAACATTTCACATGTAGGAAAACGATAAAAGCAAGAAGATTAAACATGGATGTCCAAAGTCTAATTGACAACCCCACTGGTAAGCTGGGTGTGTTTTATCTTTAAAACAGAGTGACACCAGCTTCCTTTGTAACACGCCTGAGTCCCAGGGGGAAACAATCAGAAATAACATATTGATGTCATTAAGAATAATTTATTATTACTATCACTGTTACAAAACGTGGGTGAATCAATTCAGTAAAACCAACACAACCTCTGTGAATCGGTAAAACTCTATTTTAAGGTCTTGAATAAGACTTTGATGGGCCTGAGTGTAAAAACCTATATATGAGTGAGATGCAATTAAGGAATTTTGACAAGGGCATTTGATCAACCCAAAAAACCCATGCATCAAGCTGTCATCATCACCAAATGTGCATGCCTCAGACTTTCCAGTTCAGCAAGGTTACAGAACATTAGGGCTTTTTATATATTTAAAAGTGTGAGTTAAAATATAATTATAATATAAAATTTTTATAAAATAAAAAGCTTATGTTTTATAAGCTTGCCGCAGTGGAAAATTTGAGGCATGATAATCTTCTCTGTAGCAGTCTCCATATTATGGTTCCAAGTTCCTCACACCTTGTAATATAATTAAGCGTCCTCCTGAACACTTTGTCGCACTTGAATTTTGCAGACTATCATCAGAGAATGGCTGATGGGGCTCTGCTGTCTCCAACCATCCCAACATTTGGTGTCTTATAAATAAGGTGGCTCTGAGAGCGAGTATGAGAAGTGAGCCCTAAGGGTAGCTTTGGCTCTATAAACTCACTGCATACAGAAAAAGAGAGAGAAGGGACAGAAATATTTTCTTCCCAGATGCAAATGTGCAGGCAGGTGCCAAAGGCTTCTAACTACATAACTTGATTTGGCCTGGTGACAAAATAAACCCCTGCGTAGGAAGATACAGTAGTTCTAAGCAATAGGTTAGGGGTTTCAGTTCAAGCAAGGCCTAAATAAGCTCTTTATCAGAAGCAACAGCATTAATATATATATATATATATATTCTTTAATAAAATGTTAGCCCTGAGATCATGTGTCTGAACTGTTTTATTTTTCTTATGTTCTAACGGTGCTTTCAGATGTTCACATCCTGCAGCTGCAGTTCCCATGTAAGCATGGTCCCTGCTGCCAATCCTGTGGCAAAGGGATATTAGCACCTCATGGCCACTTGTTGCAAATTGGCTCAAAGACTTGAGCATCTTGGAACAGCTGGGCTGAAGAGGTTAGTGAAATAAATGAGTGCACCTCCTGATAATTACAGGAAACTGGACATGGCACAGATTGTTTGGTTGACTGACTGCAAGAAGTGTGCACATCAAAAATCTCTCCAGTTATGAGCATGAGGCTTGACTAAAGAAGCATAGAAGATGTTTGGAGCATGGATGAGATAATTCTGCACCGTAAGGACACCTCACCCTCTCTATTTGTTGTCTTTCTCTTCCTGGTTGTGTGGGCTGAATTACCCAAGCAGAGCAGAGTTGCCTCTCAGGACTCATGATCTACAGCCATGATGAAATCAGGTCTGGAATTCTGAGGGACTGTATGGGCCATGATGTTGACCTGGGAACCAAGGGATGAAGTGGAGAAGAGGACAGAAAGGTTGTGCTGTCCTGTCCAGATCATGAAGAGACTAAACGGGTCTGATTGTGGAGGCAGGGAACATGTCCCAGTCCTGGTTCCCAGCTAAAATCCTGCACATACGCTGACTCTGTGCCATTCCTCCATAGGGTTTAGTTTTCTTTGTAAGGAGATCAAAGCAGAGCTACAAGAGGCTCCATTATGCTCCAACTTCTGGATGATGTCCTGTGCTGTTCACTGGCTGTACACCTTCTTGATTCAGCACCAAGTGTTCCCAAGACAGGAGCGACAAGGGTAAGGACCATCCCTATTGCATCTCTTGGGACAACTCACAGAGGGTGGACAGCACAGCTAACCCAGCTGCAGGTGGCTGGGTGAAACGGGGTGGACCACGACAACTTAGGATGTATAAAAATAATCTGTAGCATGTCCAGAGCTGATTCTTTAAGTGTTAGGGAGGGCCATGAGGAGTGATATTTAGATTTTGGAAGACTGAGTGGAACGTTCCAATTCTTCCCAAAATATACAGTGGAAATTGTTGGGCTCCGAGAGGAGGACTTCAGCCAGGGCAGCAAGAGAAACAGCAGCGAGTCCTAGTGCTGGCAGCACTCAAGAAGTTGAGAGCTGACTCAGAAAGAAAATTACCTTTCATGCTGCTGATCGTAATGTCCTCACCTGGCCTTTGTTAATGCATTTCGCTAGTGCATGGAAAGCCAAACCCCCAGCTATGGGTCAAGCCAAAGAGAACCAGCTTGAATGTGAGGCAACTGGCAACAGAAAAATTTCTCCAGATGCTTAGTGTGGGCCAGAGGTGAGATGGTCTGTGATTATTATTGCAGGCTGGGAGGTGTGGCGTGCTTGGCAGCTGCTCTTTCCATCTGCTTGCATGGGCTGGGTGGAGGAAACCACAGAGAGAGATTGAACCAGGCCACTAGCTGCAACCACCCATGGGCCTGTTGAGGACAGTTGCCTTCTGAATAGATGAACCTCCATGGGGTAATCTTTCCTGGCTCTTTGTCCCTTTGCACAAGAGGTCACCACGTATTAACAAAGGATTTCTTGGAAGGACATCACAGCACCAAGAACCACAGGACAGAACTGTTTCTTTTTCATTGCCTGCTTATTCTGTTTCATCTAAACCATCACATGGAGTTACTTAGTGTTTTGTTCAAAAACTTGGAGAAAAGACAGTGAACTGCTTCCAGGTTGGACTGCAGTTGACTGGGCACCTCTGCAGGGTCTATGCACATTTCAGGCTTCACCATAAAACAATTAGCCACTAATAATCAGCATTTTATTCCAGCTAAACTAACAAAGACATTACAATTGGCATCTCATCAAGGTGCTACCAGGACACCAAGGAAGACAAAACCCCTCCTCAGGTCCACATCAACACATATAAGACCACTGGCATGAGACTACATGAGTTATTCCTGCAATTTGTGGGAACTTAATCCAGCCATCAGCCAGAAGACCAGCTGCTTTTTTCCCTTTGGCCTTTCCCATACATAAATACAGGTTAGCAAGAGGAATTTCAGACAAATTATTACAAAGGGTGCATTGTGTCTGGGGACGTGTCCCACAGTACCACCCTTCTCATCAAATCAGCTGAAGTGGGACCAGAGTTGATTTTAAGGCTACGAGTCCAAATTCCCTTCTGTGGTGGGCTGACCCTGGCTAGATGCTGGGTGCTCACCAAAGCCGCTCCATCACCCCCCTCCTCAGCTGGATAGGGGCAAGAAAATATAATGAAAGGCTCATGGGTCGAGGTAAAGACAGGGAGAGATCATTCACCAATTACTACCACGGGCAAAACCCGCTGCCCATACACTACCAAAACCTTGCCACTCAAACCCAACACACCTCCCACAGCAACCGGTCATCAAAGGAAAGACAGAGTCAGTGTGTCCAGGGAGCACAGCTGAGCCTCACTGTGTGGGCATCACCATGGGCTTGCTCCAAGGAGATGCGGTGGTGATGCTGTTTATGAAATGAGCACTGACTTTTCCCCACCCTCACTGTTCAATTTTACTATTTTTGATCATCAGGCAGGAAAGCATAAATAAAATATGCTTAATGTCACAGTCATTTTTCAAGCAGGAAGTGACACTGGTCAACACCCAGCCATTAATTTGACACGAAGTAGTAAAATAATTTGATTCTGCTGGCAGAATTTTCTAGGAATTAACCAGCCTTAAGATTTATGGACAACATATTGCTTTCACTGTAAAGACTGGTATAAAAAACATGGAGCATCATCATTACTTATTGTAAAAGGATTTTTTGACTATGGAAACAGAGTCACTTAGGAAACCTTTGCTTTTCTGTAACCCCTCTCCGGTTTTACTTTAATTTAAAAAAAAAAATGGCACAGAAAGGTATTTTAGGAGAAGCCGATGTATTAAGAGGCAGAGACAAATGGATTTTTTTCCAGTGGTGTGTGAACTCTACTTGCAAAGAAAGAACAAGCACATGTGCTACAGCCAGAGATGGTGGCCATAGCTCAAGTCTCAAAGAGTTTGCTTTTGTCTAGTTATTTGACAAACCTGAGGTGGCCATGAAGGTCTTTGGGCCTGATCAACACCTTCAGCCAGGCCAGGGAAAAGGAAGGACTGACAAGGCTGTAGCCCACTTGTCGTAGCCACATGCCCCAACCCAGCCTCACCCTTAGCACAACTACCACAGGCCCGGGAAGGACTCTGGTGGACTTGGACTCTGGATTGTAACGTCCTGGTCCCACTCTGCAAAACTTAATTAACACACACAATATCACTTCAGTTAAGCAAAGCATTTACATGCATTAGGACTCTCTCCCCAGGCGCATCTTCGCAGCTCACACTCTGAATCGTAGGCGTCTTAGAATAACAAATGCGGTTGCGTGCACGAAGCGGGAGCGTGCGGAGGGGAACTCTGCCAACAGCAACCGTCTGCGCCTCTCCTCACAGCCCCAGCTGGCAGGAGTGGGGCTGTGATATCCCCCACCCTCCTGCCGGCCACCGCCAGGAAGTTTTCCCTCCAGCTGGGGGGAAAACGGAGGGTGGGCGGAAGCATGTGGAGATCCTTATCGCACTGCAGTCAATAACACCACATCAAGCGGCATGCCTGATGGATTATACCACCCTCTTGAGGTGAGCCAACTGACCCAAGCCTGTGCTTACACTACTGCCTCCCTCCTTCAATATGCAGCCGCTGCCTTGCTCAAACACTCAGTGTTCACCCTCATTTTCCCAGTGCTATTTAAAATGCTGCAGGGAGGTCTTCCCAGCACCTCCACACAGGAGCAAAACCTGAATGCTTGTGTGACCCACCACCCCAAGAGGTGACCAAAGTTTAATGATCAGCAGATGAAGGATGATGCTAGATTAAGAGTCCCTGGGAAGGGATGAGCTGCTAGAAAAGGATGGCAGATCCCAGGACAGCCATCCTTGCTCCTTTGGGTCATGTCCCACTGCCAGATGCAGCCAGCTGTGAGCCACCCTCAGCACAAGGAGCACCACAACCAAGGCATCCAAATTTGATCGCCAAACTAATAAGGTGAGAGTCGATGTTCATTATTATGGACACAGCTGTGCATTAACAGGCTCAGGTGACTCCTGGCTTACATCCTGTCACCTTGGAGCAAGGTGAAGCTGGTCCTGGTCTGCAGACAGGGCCGAAAACCTGTGGCTGTTCTCACGTCTGCATTGCCTCTGTGACGCCTCGGCTGGAATTCCTGCACGCACCAACCCACGGCAAGAGGGCCTCTGCACCAAGGAGATTTATATGCTTGACAGCAGGAGATTTTGGGGGAGCAGATGTAGAGAGAAAAGGTCATGCAAGGTCACACTGGAAATGCATAGCAGAAGCAAGAACTTGCCTGGTTGAACTAAATTCTTGCTCAATGGCAAAACCACAAGACCATCCTTCCTCTTAAAAGACTTCTTCCATGCCCTAACAAGTCTGGTGAGGAACTTAATGACATGTGTGCACCCTTGCCTGAGCAAGGACCTCACGATTTGGCTGAACGCCACAAAAAAGATGTCCAAAAGTTATGAAAATAAAGGTATTTATCTTCATTGTTAGAAACAGAGACTGAGCCTTTTATATCTCTCTCTTGGAGGATTAAGCTCACAGATTTACAAAGAACTGGTTGATTACCAAAATAAATACATCACCATGCCAATTTATAGGACACAAATGTAGGAAACCCATCCAACCAAATCAGGCAAAGTGTAATTCATGTGAGAGCCCTCAGCATGTGCAAAGGACGCAGAGCATGTGGAACAAAGTACATAGGGAAAACATGCGAGAAACCTCTATCTGCGGGAACAATTCCCAGCGCAGCATACAATGGAGCTATAAAATAAATGGCTTGGCTCTCCACTGGAAGCAAAGCCCAACTGTTCTCAATGAGAAGGAGGATCATGTATCTTTATAATGAGAATTCAGTCATTTTTAAACGTTGGCTTTGCTCATATCACCACCAAATCTGTCTGCAGAGCTGACAGGCTGCAGACTTCATTTGGATTTCGAACTGTGATTACACATGGCAGTGATGGATACCACAGGGTTTTCGGGGGCTTAGGGTTTAGGGCTGGCTTTTGTTTTTCAGTTGTTTGGGGCTTGAGATTGAGGGGGCTGCTGGGGTATTTTTAGTGTCACTGTCCAATGAGGCTTAAAGAGCTCTCTCCTCATTTTAATAGTTCTGATAATGCACAGAGATGAAAGCAGACCCTGCACAAGTTGTTCTTTATATTGGCAAAGCTGCCCCTTCTGTGATGAAACCCAAGAGCAGTTTCTGCTTTCAGTGCTCCATGAGATGGAGCAGAACATGTTTACTGAGGCTGAACACACCATTGCCCTCAGAGACGTAAGCATCCCCCTTTGCAGCAAAGGTGCTCCTCAGAGCACTAAAACATCTGTTTGCTCAGTGAAAAAAATGACCCCACAACCACATTAATGTTCAGGAGCGTGGCACATTCAGGGAACTTTCCCTTCTTGTTTCTTACAGGGAAGAATCATTTTCTATAGCCAACAGCACATAGAGGAGTGACACATCTTGTAATCAGATTAACTCCTTTCACAGCTCAATCTGAACAAACAGTTATGCTGTTGAAAGTGAGGTAATCTTCATGCAAAGAATCTCATGCAAAGCTTAAGCTATTCTTTCCCAGCCCTGACATCCACCTCAGATCACAGGGCTTCAGACAAACATCACACATTATGGTGGGATGCAAAGCAAGAGACTTTATAGCAGCGCAGTGCAGCCATGCCCAAAGCTTTACAAGACATGAGCATAGGGTATTAGTAAACTTTAAACTCAGTTTCTCCAAATCTTTGTTCATACCATTAAGACTAAAGAACAGAAGGTTGTCAGATTACTGCTGTGGAAACCAAGCAAATGCTATGATCCCTAGGGACCACAACTTGGTCTCCAACAGGAAAAAACAGGTGGCATACTTCAATTTCTACAAGGCTCCCATTCATACATCTTGGGGAGAACATCCCTGCATTTGACATGAGACATTTGGAAAGCAGCAACCCACATATTAGCCTGACCTGGGGCACTGTTAGGCAGACTGGAGTTGGGGCACGCTGAGAAAGACGTGTTTGACCTGACCACCGTGCACTGGAGACAAGTTAAATGCATCCAAATCCACAAACCGATGATGTGCATCAAGTTCACAGCTTGTTCTTTGCAAGTGGATGTGAAGGAGCTCAGAGAACTAGTTCAGTTCAGTTGTCAAGAACTAATATGCTCAGCTGAGCTGATCAGACATGCCCACAGGGCTGGGTCTCAGCAAAGAGGATCTCTCCCGTACTTCAGTGTGTCACGTAGTCCAAGGCACCAACTCTGCACAGGAGCTGGATAACACCTTGGGCTCCAGGCTGCTGTGGTCTTCAAAGCAGCAGTACATGCCCAAGTAGTGACAAAGCAGCTCAGGAACATCTAGACCACACCACAGTCCTTGCAGTGATGGGAACACAGGGAGACAGGGGTGTCAAACTCATTTTCACCAGGGGCCACATCAGCCTCACGGTTGCATTCAAAGGGCCAAATGTGATTTTAGGACTGTATAAATGTAACTGCTCCTACATACAGTCCTAAAATTACATTCAGTCCTTCGAAGGCAACCGTGAGGCTGACATGTCCCCTGGTGAAAACGAGTTTGACAGCCCTGCACTAAAAATGCTGTTTGTTCTTCACATGGGGGTGGAAGGCTGCATACGATGCTTCTGAGACTCCCATCCCAACAGTGAATATCATCCTACCACTAAACTGATAGAAAATCTGAAGGCAATAAGGATAAGTCCACACTTCAAAACAGACTGAAGCACAGATTCCCCAAAGTTCACCCGAAAGTTCAGCAGCAGCAGAGATATGTTGCTCCCAGTACCCTAGCTGCTGTGGCACAGACTGGCTGCAAGTGTTTTACAAAGGAAAGTGCACAGCAAAGCCAAGCAGAGCTCTGTCTCTCCTCAGCAGAATGCCAGCCCCTCCAGTCCAGCACTCCTCCCTCAGCTTCCTCCATCTGTGCACAGGCCTGGAGGCCAAAACGAGAGGAGCCTTCCCAGTTGCAGCTTTTGGAGCAGGCCAAAGTCTCTGTATGTTGTGAGCTGTGAAATATATGAACTCCCAGGCTTTACACAAGCCTCACTCTTCTGTGCAATATCATATGGCTTTTGGATTTGTCTGCCCTGTCCACCTCTCCCATGTGTTTCTGATAATTGCTTACACATGGAGGGGTTTCTCTTGGTTGCCCTTAGAAGGGACCTGCTGTTGTTTCCCTTTCTTAGATGAGGCTATGGACATACACATCATTTTTATTGGTGTATTTTATTGCCCCTGCTTTACAACCCACACCATCAGTCCCCCCAGCCTTCTCTTTCAGTCCGCTGTTTGCTGTTGCCTCTCTGTTAGGTCTCCTCATTCCCCATCTTTCTCAGTCGAAACATTAACAGGGCCCCCTAATTAAGAGAATGCCTTATAAATCTCTCCGCATCCAAATAAGATCCAGAGCCTGGCTGGGGAGACAGAATCTAGAGACAGTGGGTAGGTCTGGCATTCCTCATGTTGCACACAGGATTTCTTTAGCATCGCTCTTCTTGGCACGTGAGCTTGGGTCTCAGCACCAGCAGCGTGCTGATGCCAACATCCGAGCTCACATGCCCGCTGCTTGCATCAAGCACCTAGGAAAGATGGACTCAACACCACTCACTTAACCCCAAACCTTGGTTATACAAAGCAAAGGCCCAAAATGGGACACTGACGCTGTGAGGAGAGGCAGTGATCTCATCTAGGGCTCCTTTGCAGGACCCTGTGGTGTGGTAGAAGAGGTGAGTAGCAATATCTCCCTCAAAAAAGCTAGGGATTAGTGCTCTCTCATAGACAAGGCCAACAGACCCTTGGGTCAGGAGGTGAGCTGCATTCAGAGGTTCTTCTGTCTCTGTCAGGGCACATCCTGGAGAAATGGAGGCTGAGGGGAGACCTTATTGCTGTCTACAACTGCCTGAAAGGAGGTTGTAGCATGGAGGGCATTGGTCTCTTCTCACAAGTGGCAAGTGACAGGACAAGAGAAAATGGCCTCAAGTTGCACCAGGGGAGGTTTAGATTGGATATTAGGAAAAAATTCTTCCTGTAAAGAGTTGTTAGGCATTGGAACAGGCTGCCCAGGGCAGTGGTGGAGTCACCATCCCTGGAGGGGTTTAAAAGACATGTAGATTAGGTAGCACATGGTTTAGTGTCAGTGTTAATGATTGGATTCAATGATCTTGAGGGTCTCTTCCAACCAAAATAAGTCTATGATTCTGTCCTACCCTTAACCCCTCCCAACCAACCAAAAAGCCAGAATGGAGGTTTCTGCTATGATATCCTGCCTGGATATGGCTTTGTGCCCAGTTTCACACTGACTGGTGTGAGGCAGCTCCCAGCTCAGCACACCCATTCCATACCTTGCCCATCACCCAGGCCCCCATGGAAGCACCTAAGAGGCTTGCCCTGATTTAGGGCTCCTGGGCTGCTCCTTGCTCTTTCCACTGATGCCATGTGAGCACAGAGAACACAGGTCTTAACCCAGGCAATATCACCCTGCTGAGACAGCAGCCTGTGACTTACATACTGCACCACCTAAATTACACATCTAAAGCAGAAGGCCTGAATACAGCCCTCAAAACTCATACTAACACCAAGCACCACACTGAAAACCTGTTCCTTGTGCAAGAGTAGCACTGCATGCAATACAACTCTAAAAGCACAAAGCATGATAGTGGCTTGAGACATAAAAAAACCCCACTGCACTAAATCATCAGGTTATTTTTGTCCGTGCTTGCCCACAGTCCTGACTTTTGATCAATACTGTGCCTGCCCAGGGACTTAAGCTCAGCCTCCAGTGGTGTCTCTGCATCACACTCGCACACAATAATTTCCTTGGTGTTCACATAGCTGGAAATGCAGTCAGTGCCAGAATTCCCCGATACCAAATCCCTCCTTGGGCTAGTGCCCAGTGCTCTGAAAAGGCCGTCAACATCTGGAAGCAGTGATTCTGCACATCTGTGAGACCCTCAGAATTAAAGGATGGAGAGAGAACTACCTACAGGATTACTTTCGCTGATAATTAAATCCCAAATAGCAGGACACTAGATGTACTCTCCTAACACCACAATATTTGAACTATCACATGACCCGTATGTGATGCTGCTGCTGTAAACAGACCTTGGGGTAGAAATATATGAAAGTTTTGCTTGCACTTGTAACAGAAGTGCAGCTGGGGAGGCTAAGCAGGTAGGATAAATCTGAAGAAAACATCTCTAATTATCAGGGGACTGACTTTAAACCTCTTATTCATCCTGAGTAGTAATAAAGCAGATCAGTGCACCAGTTATCAACATGACTCAGGGTAGTGGATCCAGGCTTTAACCACAACCAGGACCTCTAGGACCAAACCAGGGTCACATAAAGCTTCTGCAGACTTCCCATAAATTTGAGAAACCCACTTACCCCTCAGGCTTCTCAAGACATGGCATTTCTACTATCTACAGCAAGACACCTTCATGCTTCTAACGTACTGTTTTTCTGGATGCCTGGTATGGAGGAGCACAGAACAACAGTTTGTGGCTTTAGTTGGGTTGGGAACGTTCCTTGTTCATCATCTTGACTTAATTTAAAACACAACATACAAGATACCTTGCTCCAAACCACGTGACACTATATCTTTAGTGCATATTCTTTAAGTCATTAGAGTTTTTACTACTAATGAAGTCCTGCTTTCCTGGCAGTGGGGTCATATTTAGCAGAACCAAAGAAAAAAAAAGGTCAAGAGGCTCTGTGAGCCTCCTCTGCTCTTCACCCATCAGCATCACCCAGCCCATACCACGGCAGGGGGCCTCTGCTCAATATCGCACCCCATATTGCAGCTTCAGCCTGGCCCAGACGGAATTTTGTAGACACATCCACACACACACATCAGAGGTGTCCGAGTCAAGGAGAACTTTAAAAATGATATAGTTTAGTTGCTGGCTTTGTGTACAAACACCTCCTGCTTGGCTCAAGGACTACAAAAATTCAAAGAGGAATTACTTAATTTCTGTATGTTTTCCTATTCTATTATAGTTGCCTTCTTTATGCAAAATTCAGCCCTTGATAGCCAAGATCAGAGATCTTGATCACCCCAGCTACCCCAGGAGCTTGGAGAAATGTTTCCCCATGGTGACTCTGAACAGAAAAGACATCCAGACCAACAAAACACTGTTGATATAGGCTTTAAGAGCAGCAGAAGCCACCTGTACACACTGGAAGAGCCATCCTGCTGGACGTGATTTACACACTACAGACCGATAACAATTTGCACAAAGAACAGCACTTGCAACCGTAACATGAAACACGAGGTAATGAGGCTTTCTGACACGTATCTCTCTGATCCAAGACCTCGGCTAATTCCAGTTATTTTCTAAGTCATCACAGATAAATGCTGTTGTGTATTTTCAATGACCTCAATCAAAAACTTTGCCAAAATCAGAAGCTTACAGGACCACAGTGCAGTAGCCTTCAGAAGTACATTTTGGATGGGGTGGGGCAGATTTTTGTTCTTTTTGCTAGTGAATAAACCCACTATGTGAACAACCAGTAATGAAATGAGGAGAGATCCGAGTTCAAAACAAGGTTTTTGTTTTGCTGTAAATCCTATTTATGGTTTAGGGTGCAGCTGATACGCCGTTAGCTTTTATTTCATTGATAATTCTGTGATTGTAGTTGAAACCTTGCAATTTAATGAGCTGATGTTATTACTCATACTGTGTGGCCATCTGGAACCAGTTTGGTCAGAGAGCCCAAAGCACCAAAAGCCACCTGTAATGCATTAAGCCTCAGCCCAGTACCAGCTCCATGGATTTGAAAAGCCAGGCCTGCATAAATACTAACCTGTGAGAATGTAATTGGAGAAGTGATATTTAAGAACTTATAGTTTGCCAGAAAGGCTCATTCTCAGGGGAATGCATGCAGAGGCTTAAAGTTTAAAGCCAAGCGGTTTTTAGTTTCAACATTGTGAATAAAAAAAAAAATCATTGCATATGGATGTTGCTGGACTGTCCAAACCGCTAGGTCTGTCCAAACAGGCCAAACTATGCCAGAGCTTTTCAAAAGCAAGACTCCCTCCCAGCACCTGAGCCTCATATTACACATGTTGCTTATTACTGAGGTACCATCTCAAGACATTGCTCCAAAGGGACCAAAGAAATAAGGGGTAAACGTTTCATAATGCTTTACAGTCACAAAGAACATGCAGCTGCCACAACCACACACACAAAAAAAAAAATCACTAGAGATCTCACGGACTCAACAGATAAAAACCAATGATTTGGAGAGGCACAAAACAGCATCTAAACATCCCAAAAAAAACATTCTACTGAATATTGTGATCAGATACAAGCTACCTATGGACCAGAAAAAAAGAGGCAGAGCAACTGCCTTACCTGAAAGTCCCTGTGGTGTCCTGAACAGCCCCCTCCTTGTGAACTTCTCCTGGGACAGCACATGAGCTGGAGCTGCTGGTGGCTCTGAGACTGGTGCAGCAAAAGGGGAGGCTCTGTTGGCAGAGACATAAATTAACATGGTTACCCTCTGCTCGTTAGCCAATTTACATCAGCTGGGAGTGTGAGTCACTACTCACATTTCAGAGATTTGGGTAACATACAATTCAAGTAGAATACATTCTTCTTCTTTTGGTGTTTCAAAATCCTTTAGGTGTTTCAATGGTTAAAAATATGCTGGGAATTGTTTAAATGTTATCTAAAGCCCATAGTTCAGTTAAAGACACACAAAGCTCTGATGCCTCAAGGTAGGAGTGTAAATCCAAACAAACAGAGATACCTCAGCCCTTGCAAGGGTTTTAATTTATTTTCTTCCTGTTTGTCCTGCACAAGGGGACTTTACAGAACAAATATAAACATTTGTTTTCTCATACACATTTTATTCTTCTACCAAACTAACAGTAGGCAGACAACTCAGCCAAATCTCTGTACTGCTCCTCTTTATTCAACCACAGATATTTTCTAGCATAACTTCCCCAATCACAAGCCTTCGGAGCAGGAAACCAAAGCCAGAAAGAAGCACATTCTGTGCTCAGCAATAGTTATGACATGGTCCAGAGAGCCAGCCAGAATGGAGAATTTTCCTTTCTCCTCCAGCCCCAGATCTATAAGAATTGTGAGAATTCGAGAAAGAAAAAGTATCCCTCGCTTTTCCCAGGTGGTACTCCTGTATCACAGAATCACAGAATCACAGAATCGACTGGGTTGGAAAAGACCTCAGAGATCATCGAGTCCAACCCTTGGTCCAACTCCAGTCCGTTTATTAGATCATGGCACTAAGTGCCATGTCCAATCTCAGTTTAAAAACCTCCAGGGACGGCGAGTCCACCACCTCCCTGGGCAGGCCATTCCAATGCCTGACCACTCTCTCTGTAAAGAATTTCTTTCTAATATCCAGCCTAAATTTCCCCTGGCAGAGTTTAAGCCCATGCCGCCTTGTCCTATTGCTAACTGCCTGGGAGAAGAGACCAATCCCCACCTGGCTAGAACTTCCCTTCAGGTAGTTATAGAGAGTGATGAGCTCACCTCTAAGCCTCCTCTTCTCTAGACTAAACAACCCCAGCTCCCTCAGCCTCTCCCCATAGGTCTTATGCTCAAGTCCCTTCACCAGTCTTGTTGCTCTTCTCTGGACTCGCTCCAGCACTTCAATGTCTTTCCTGAACTGAGGGGCCCAGAACTGAACACAATACTCCAGGTGTGGCCTCAACAATGCAGAGTACAGGGGAAGGATCACTTCCCTTGTCCTGCTGACCACGCTATTTTTGATACAGGGCAGGATACCATTGGCCTTCTTGGCCACCCGGGCACACTGATGGCTCATGTTGAGCTTCCTGTCAATTAGTACCCCCAGGTAATGCACAGACACTTCTTCAGAAACACTCCATAGATGAGTGGACAATGGCTTCACTGGAAGAAGAGAGAAGACTAAATGCTCTTACTTTTGATGGCCTCCCTCATTCCCACATGATGGAGTTATTCTCCATTGAGCTCCAAGACCTCCCCAGACCACACTTAGACTTGGAGGCTGGTAAAACGTGTGGAGTCCAAACTTTCTCCTCGAGGGCGTCAGCTGCAACAATGGGCCACCTAGTCAAAAGTGCTTAGTCCCGCGGATTTCTACCTGAAGCTTCCTGAAAATAAGAGTGGAGCTCCAAAGTTATCCAGAACGTCTAGTTTATGAAGTTGCCTTTATCTGAGATATTTGGAAATCACTTCTAACGTGAAACTGAAACGGTCGAATGTTTCTGCACAAGCAGTTACCATTACTTTGTGATGTCTCAGTAACACGGTGACTCCCACATCTGAACGGAGTTGGGGTAGACCTTGACGTGACGAAGACACGTGTGCTGCAACAGACAGTGCCCACAGGGAATCCTCTTCTCTCTGGTAAATACAGGCCTGTTGGAAGACACAACTGGATGCATGAGCATTTTGTCTTAGAAGAGAGCCTGTAAATGTTTCATGAGGTTCATGTAAGCACATAAACATCGCATTTGTGTGAAAATCACATTTTGTTCAGCATCATGTGCATTTTACCCACTCAAGATACACTGCCATGGGCTCAGCATGGCCAGCACTGTCCAAAGCTCAACTATCACTGTCTTGCCTGGAATTAGTTTGTGTTTTATTTATTATTTTTATGCACTTTGGTGACAGGAATGAATCCATTTTAGATGGAGGCTGGAAGGACCTTTATTTTTTTTTTACCCTGCATAATCCTGAAATGCTTTGAAACTTGCAAACAGTCATAAAAAAAAAAAAAAAAAAAAAAGGCAGGGGGCACGGAGAATTTTTTCTGATCTGGTTTTGATATAAGCAATGCAATGCAATGCAATGCAATATAAAAGAGCGTCTACAGAAAGCCCACGACAACAGCGAAAATGTGAAGAGGTTTGATTTTAAACCCCAAAGTGTGGTGGACGTATTAACCAGGCGCTGAGGAGAGGTTGTGCATTCCTGAAATGCAGACTCTTTCCAATTTCATCCCTTTCTGGAAAACATCCCAAACTTTTCCTCCTCCTATCCCCATGGCCAGGTAGGGGCTGCAGAGGAGGCAGCACACGCTGGAGACCATGGCCATGGAGAAGAGGGTTGTCCCCTGGGCACGTTGACCAAAGCTCCTGAGACCTACCACAGAACACAGGGAATAAAAACAAATACTGAGAGAAGGTCTGAATTTCCACACAGGCGTGCGAGAGACAGATCTGGTGGCTGCTCACTTTTCGTTTATTTTCTTTGTTCTGTGTCAGAATATATTACGATACAAATCTTTCTGGCTTGCAGACATAAAGCCTCTTTTGTGGAACAGTAGATACTTATGTCTTCTTGATCCTTCAGACTGCTTTTTTTTGTTCTTTCAAATTTCAGTAGATTTTTCAATATTTTTGTGGTGGGGTTTTGAGTAATTCAGAGCATAAAGTTATCTAAGGAATTTTTCTTTGTAACAGATCTTCGTGAGTTGACTTCCTGCAAACATACTTGAGTGAAAGCTCCATCAGAAATGCTACTGTCTCTTAACTTGTGTGAAGATCAGGATGGGAGAATAAAAACCCACAAAAGTTTTGAAGACTTCACAAAAACATTTAGAAAAGTTACTGAAAATTCCCAGGTATTTTCTGGGAATTTTTTTTAATCAGTGTTCTGCCTTTCCCCTGAAATGTGTTTCTGCCTTGGACTGGGAAAGAAATCTCTCTTGCCAAAATTTTGTTAGTCTGAGTATTCATAACTCCATTTACATGGTGGCAACTGGGTGAAATATCATATCACCCCCCATGATTGCTGCATGCTCTTGGAATTTTAGGCTTCCACCCTACCATTGAACCTCCGGATAAGTCCTACTTCTTCCCTACTTTTTATTTCCAGTAATTGCCTTCCTTCAAAGTTTTCCATTTTTTTCTCCAACACCTCAGTTGAAACAGGGATCCCACCTGTGCCCATTTGCCACTTTCCCAAACATGGCAGCATCCTCCCAACCTCCTCTATCGCTACTCCACTTGTGTTTCTTTGATGTATAAGATTTCTGAGCCTGGGATGGAAAAGTTTTCATTCCAAACATGTTTTACACTTAATCAGCCTCAGAAAAAAATAAAAAAGAAACATAAATAAAAAATAAAAAGTTGTTGGTTTGTTTTATTTTTTCAAAAAAGCAAGATTCTCAGGAAGGTCGGTTTGGAAAACATCAGCCACGCCACTCTGAAAGCCTCTGACTGGCTGATAAACTTGACAGTGAACAGTGCCACCAGCTCGCTGCTGGTGACAGCTCCTGTTCCAGTGACAGCAGGGACATTGCTCATGTCAGTGGCCTCTGAGCAGGGACCTGGGTCCCTTCAGGACAGGGATGCTCAAGCACAACCTACAGCAGACGTGTTCCCGTTGCAGCCAGGAGCCACCCTCAGAGCAGGATCCAAGCGAAGGTGCTGTTTACTTTGCCGTGTTATCTCATATAAACCGCTCGGATTTGCTCTAGGAATAACAAAATGCCTTGATGCTTTGTTTGCATTTTATTCACTCATGGCTAGGATTTCCAAGAGCTCAGAAGTGGGCACACAGATGCTGCTCTGCAGTCAGCCCAGCATTTGGCTTTCGGAATAAAATTCAACTTACACTCAATGCCTACAAGGAAAGAAAAATAAGGAAACCCATCTAGATTAACTGGCTCATTCAGTGTCCCACAAGTTTTCATTCACAGCTTTTGCTGCCACCGTCACACCATTACAAATTGAACGGTTCAAAGCTTTGTTTCTCCAGAGGCTTTTTCCTTCATATAAAATACACGTTATTGCAATGCATCCCCATGGCACCACACCAGCCGAGATCAGTCATCTGCATTCACCAGAGCAAGGAACTCGCTTGTGCTTAGCCAAAAAAAGAAGGTGGAAAAAAGTTCATTCATGGACCACACAGTGTTAAGTTGAGGTACAAGGGCTACATGTGTCCTGGATGCCTGCTTAGGGTCACCTCCAAACCTCAGCAGCACCTGGGCCACCTTCCTTAGCTCCAATCTGTCCTGTGTGCTGCTGTGATTTCCCCCAGCTGTCCCAAAAGCTAAAGTTACCCCCCCAACTCCACACACAAGTGCCTCTTCCAGTGGCAAAACCAAATTTCTGGGCTCAGGTCTCTACGGAGAGACCAAACCTGGCTCAGCTTTTCCCAGCAGATCCTGCAACACAATTTGCACCTTGTTCCCTTCCCTTCCCTCATGTAGTGCATAAAAACCTGGAAAACAAACCACCATGATTTTATAGGCAACACAGGAAAAAAAAACGAACCAAACCAAATCAAAACAGAGAGCTCGTGTGACACATCATGGCTTGCCCAATCATTTTTGCAAGATGTTGTATCTTTAACACCCTAAAATACTCTACGTGCATCTCCCCATGTCAGTCAAAATCTGCCTGTGCAGAGCAGCACGGGGGAGAAACCCCTTATATTCAGGAGGTGACAAGAGAGAGAGATCTCTACCCTTTTTCACTGAGCATGTGAAATATTTGATTACTGGTGTAAAGCAATAGGAAACTACATTCCCACCATAACGATAACAAAGCACCATGCTGCAGACCCACAAGCATTTACCCTGTTCCTGCTCTGGGCTGGCTGCTGCTACTATGCACCGTCATTCATCTACCAGCAGCTTCCACTCCCACTTGAAAAAAATAGCCTAACATTTAAAAAAAATAGCATTCCATATACAGAAACACATGTTTCTCTGTAAATGTTTAGAGAACATGTGAATCCTCAAGAGAACAGGGCAAAGTGGTGAGACAGTCAGCAATTGCTCTTGTTGCTTTCCAAACCCCAAACACAAACAGTCACAGCCTTTCTCCATCTCTCTCTTGCAAAGGAGCGATTCTTCTCACAGTGGCCCCCATGCACCCCATCGCCGTGGCACGGTGATGCTCAACATGTCATTTGACACTTTATGGGACTTTTAAAACAGCAGGTGTGCAAGATACAACCCGGGGTCCAATAGTGGGGATGAGAGGCTCCATCCAGTCAAAAAAAACAAGAAAACAAAAAAAAAATGCTCCTTTTCATGGCTTGCAGCTGGTCATGAAAAGGCTGGAGTGATGGAGCCCTCTGTAACCTTGGGGTCTTCTGCGGGCGGCGGATGGGAGGGGAGCGGGCAGCCTCTGTCTCCCTGGAAGTGCTTATCAAGTGGAAGGAAGTTATAATAAAATTTACTGCAGTTCCACAAAGTACCACTGTTTGTGTGTTATTAATCACTTACACGGGTCCCTGTCAGAGGAAATGGCAGCCCGACAGTGATTTATATGCTATTTAGATAACCCGAGGGGAGCACGTTATGAGCTCCGCGCCCAGGCTGTTGTCTGTTGAGGGTTGTCCCTTATTCCAAACACCGGGGGTTCCCTCGGACCCTGCCTTTCACCTTCAAAGCCATCGCGTGCCTTATCAGGGCCACCGCCAAAGCAGGCACTTTCCAAACGCATCCGAATGCAGCAGCTTTTCCCATAAGCAGCAGATCAAACAGTCCCTCCTGCCTGCAAACAAAATCTCTGGCTGGAAAACAAAGTGGCTGTCCCCGGCTTTGAGTCCTGGAGGACGCCAAGTGCAGGTGGGCGACAATGCTGCTGCTTCGCCCCAGTGCTGAGCCCTTGCAGGGCTGTGCCCAGTGCAGGTCCCATCCCCTGCTCGCCCCAGCATGGTAAATCCCATTGGGATGTTCACTTTGCAGTGGAAAAACATAAACAGAGGGATGTCAGTGTCCTTCCGGAAAAAAAAAAAAAAGAAAAAAGAGAGAGAGAGATATTTGTATAACTTATGTTTTGAAAACAACCTTTTTATTTTAAAATACAGCATCAGCAAGCATGGAGTGCGATGTGCTCATGCAGCAGCAGGTGTTGGGCTTGCAAGTGTTTCTGCAGCGCTGCCCTGGGCTTTGGCCAGAGCTCCGCAGCTCCGCAGCCCCATGTGACGCGGGGAGGACAGTGCAGGAGGGACCAGACAGGGCATCCTGCCCTCTTCGCTGCCACAGAGACCCAGGCTCACCACGTTACAGCACTGCATTTCTCCTCCTGACCATTCCTCCAGCAAAGCTCTTCTGCTCCTCATCTCTAACTCTACATTTGGGGTGCTCTGGCTGCTGCTCCATCCCGTAGGATGAGATCTTGCTCTGTGATCTGTTCTCAGATGCACAAGAAAGGACCTACGGGACTCAATCCTCAATCACTCTTTCTCTACAAAACGGCAAAATTTCTGTTTCTTCCCCACACCTCCCCTTTTCTTTCTCATTTAGGTAACTTCAGACCAGCAGGAAGGCCCAATTTTGCTCAGTGTGAACCAAAATGTTCTTCTGCACAGAAAAGCATTCAAATCTCTCTATCCATCCTGAATTTTTCCCCCCTGTGATGTAGAAGTTTATGTATCCTTGAAAAGCCCACGTCCCTGTTTCTGAGGGAGCCCGGAGGAAGCAGTTTGGGGGCTATGGCAGCAGCACAGCTCGTCTCAGTTTCGGTAGAAGAAGGGTTGTTTTCCTTGCCCCTAATCTCTCCTGCGTATCGCATTTCCTCTCTGTTTCATAAATGAACAAATTTACTGTAGTCATTAGAGTTTTACTCCAAAATTAAAGGCAGGCTAATACAAAACTATGCACATAGTAACTTTGCTTTTGTTAGGTCAGATGTTTCTTAATCAAAACCATATTTTTTTTGCAAAATCTAGTGAGCTTAGGTACCTTTTTTTAAAAAAAAAAAAAAAGAAGAAAGAAAAAATGGAGTTAACCTTCCATTAAATGTTAACCTTTCTTCGCCATAAACAACCCAGCTGCAGATCAATGGTGCTGACGTTTGCTTTCGCAAATGCAAGTGTTTGTTTCTGTCTTTTTGTAAACAGAGGTAATGTCCTCGTGGCCTTTTCATTTGAGTTGACATTGGAAACCACACGGTACAAAGACACAACCCAGAAAGCTCTGGCTGCAGAACTGGCTCTTTTGAAGAGGTTCGAAGTCCCACATCACGGGTGGCTCTGAGGTTCGAGCAGAGCTCCATAGATTAGAGAACCTGAAATTCAGAAACGTGCTCAGCAGTTCATCTGGAAACCCAGATTTGACATTTTGGCCTCTGCAGCCTTCCAGCTGGTGATGCAGAAATACTGCCACATGCTACAGGTTTCAGCCAAGTCCGAGGCAAGCTCAGGACTCAGGAGCATGCATTCCATGGAGGAGATGCCCTCCCTTTTGCCTGGGTGATATAAACCATCATTGCCAAGAAGCCACAGAGCTTGGAGGCAAATATCAGAGAGGAAAAAGCCGTCCTGACCTGCAAGTGTGCTGCACTCGGCAGGGACCGCTCACTGTGTGCTATTCGGGTCTCCCTTCCTTCCCAATTTCTACCTTCCAGTCCCATGTGGATGGCTTGGACAGCATCAGAGACTCTAAACAACACTAGATGCCTGTATCATCTGAAATGATCCTTTATTTTCCCTGGATTCACAGCTTTCATTAGCCTTCCCATTTCAGAGAATCACAGAACAGTTTGGGTTGGAAGGGACCTTCACAGCTCCCCCAGTGCCACTCCTGCCATGAGCAGGGACATCTTCACCAGCTCAAGTTGCTCAGAGCCCCGTCCAGCCTGGCCTGGGATGTCTCCAGGGATGGTTCATCCACCACTTCTCTGGGCAACCTGGGACAGGCTCTCATCACCCTCAGTGTAAAAAATTTCTTCCTCATGTCCAGCCTGAATCTCCCCTCCTTAATTTAAAATCATCACCCCTTGTCCTATCGCAGCAGGCCCTGCTAAAAAGTCTGTGCCCATCTTTCTTATAGGGCCCTTATTTATTAGATCCTGTTGAAAACCTTAGTCGCATCTTTTGGAGCCGCCATGCCTTTCTAAAGCATGACCCCATGCACAGGCAAGTGCAGAACTCCTCAGAGCCATACAGCAGGACTTTTATTTCAGCTTGGTAACACAAAGTGGTGGCTTCTGTGCCATGGTGCTATTTCGCTCTCCTACTCTGGAAGCACCGAGGGTCCCCAAACAGGACAATCTCCCCTTGTGCTTGGTATTGCACACCCACAGGTCTGAACACACAGATTTCTCAGCCCTGTATTTGCTGTATTTGCTGGAGGTTCTTTTCCCCTACTCAGGTCAGAGGAAAGGGAAGGCAAAAACTGCAAGGTGAAACGTGTCCTCACATGGGTCAGGTCCCAGAGCAACAGGGTCAACGTGGAAATATGGGAAGATGCTGGCACTAAGTGAAATATTCCCTGCCCATTCCCCCAAAACATACTGCAAAAGCTTTCAGCTGTGTGCATTTCATCACTCTCGAATTAAGGGTTTGCACCTGAGGCTGTCAATAGCAATCCCACTTCTTCCCACCTTTCCCCACTCTCCCATACTGAAACTCTGAACTGCAGTCCAAAATGAGCATTAAAACTGCCAGAGAAATGATTTAACAGCCTAGGAGACCTACCCACCCATGGCATCCCTGCCTCTGCTTCAGCCACAAGCTCCCATACTGGCCACAGTGCTAAAAATAAGTAAGTGCTATTTAAATCAGAAAGCAAGATGTACTTTTTCTCTCATCCTGCAGGTTCAAGTAGTCGCAGCTAAAATAACCCATTTTTTTTGTTGTTGTTTTCCTCAGCTTATTTTAATCCTCATATGGATAAGTTATGAAATTGTGGTAGCACATTTATTGACTCGAAGTATTAATTCAGAAGTAGCAGACCACCAAGAGCCCCAATTTTACACATGAAGCAATCCCCCTTTGAACAGAAGCACCAGTTTCATGTTCATAAATAACAACAGGAGAGAAAGAAGAAAAGTCTGAATAATATGGAGAGAGAGGGCTCAGTAACAAACACAGCTCACTTTTCAAAACAGCCTTACAAAAACGCTGCTTGTACTACAGGTCTCAGCTGGACAATACGAGGAATGTCAGGAATCTTATTTCTAGAGTCCAGTCTTCAGGGAAAAGGCAGTTTTTGAGAAGTACCCGATGATACAATCCTGAAAACAGTTTTATAAATCACAGCTGACACAGCCCAGAAAACAGCTACTTTGGAGCCCCAGCGACCATGGCAGGAGATGTGCCTGTTACTTTTGGTCTGTGCCTCTTAGCAGACAGTTTATTTCAAGCCCCGAGTGCTTCGTAAGTACCTTAAACAACTCTCCAAACCACCACACCGGGGGAAGGTGTTTGTGCCTGAGCTCTTACGTCAGTGAGTTCATTTGGCCGGGGCATCATAAATGAGAGAAAAATAACATTTTTCTGTGGTAGTAACCCCAACTTATTTGCATCAATGTGAAAAATGATTATTTCTCCTTCCTGAGAGTGTGGCAGCACGAATGACCTACTCATGGTGAGCACAGAATCACAGAACGTCCTGAGTTGGACGGGACCCACAAGGATCATCAAGTCCGATTCCTGTCCTGCATAGCACAACGCCAAAATTCACACCATGTGTCTGAGGGCCATTTGTGACTTGCTGATGTTCTTGGTGGCAGTAGTTCGACCCGTCCTGAACCAGTATTTCTAAAAAGCTTTATGGACTTGAAAGCCCATTCTGAAAGGGGGGGAAGCTGGGAGGTTTGCCCCCAACACGCACCCTCCTGAAGGAATCAGGATCTCTCACCTGCTAAGCTGACATGACTCAGCAATGATTTCTCACCAGGTTTGCCTTCATATTTTTATTTCTCCACTTGGTTTTCCTTCTCAGCACATGAAAGAGCTGCTTCTCCTCACTGACTCATTGTCACACTCCCATGGGGCAGCAGCCGGCACTGTCCCACCAGCATCACCGACAACCAGCAGAGGACAGAAACTGCAGGAACTCACCCCAATTCCCCCCAAGGCATTTCCTAATTGTCAGCACCAAGCAGCAGAGATGTAAAAGCATCTACTACCCACATGAACCCGCCCAGCCGTAGGATCAGCTGTGTCTCTAGACTCAGCGCACCAGCAAGGTATCAAAGGAGACATCCCAAGTGAATTTCCAGACTTGCTGGATGTAAACCTCTGTTTGTGATGTGCCTGTGACACAGAGCAGAGACGTGACCCAGGAGCTTCCAGAGGATGGATGGGTTCATTAACACACTGGCGGTCTCCAGGGAGCTGGTTGGAAGGAGTTGGCTTAAAGGATGGCGGCTTGATGGGCAGGCAGGAAACCTGTGACATGCTTCTGTGACATGCTGCAGTTGGGATTTTTTGGTGAAAAATGATGACTGCTTTGGAAGCTGAGAAAATCTAAAGTAAACTGGGATGGTGTCTGCACCAGCATGACAGCAACCCCAAGAGGAATCTACTCTTGGAGCCCCATCTCCTTCCTGAAGGAGGGGATAAACTGGCCACTTTCCCCTCTTCAGTCCCACACCGTCTGTAACAAGGCAAGGAGCAGGGGGAAAAACAGCATGTTCTCCAGACACATCTCACATCTACTGAATGCCACAGACCTGTTCCCTTGCTCCATCATTACCTCTGCATGGATAACCTTCAAGTCCACCTTGGTGGTTATCAAGTTCACCCTCCCTCCCCAAGCCCCCCAGCTGCAGGATACAGAGATGTGTCTGCTGGTGCTGCCCCACAGCTGCAGCCAGAGTTCGGCCCCACTACCCCCAGCATCGGTGGCTGAATTCCCCTCAGCCGAGTGTTGCCCTAAGTGATTAACCAGACAAGCACCACCCTGCAGTGATCCAGCTGGACGGGTGACTTGAAAGCAGTTTTGCTCATGACATGCTTGGACTCTGCCTGGTGAGAGCGAAGGGTGAAGCTAAAAACATCATTCACCAGTGAGCACATTTTTGCATTTCAAAGAAAAAACAATTTTACTTGCTAATAAATGATTTGTTTATTTACCCTTTCCTCCCAGAGAATAGTTTCATGGCTGCAAGTCCAGATAACTTATGCTTCTATTTAACTCGCGTGTGACTTCGAGGTCACCCATTCAGGGAAGTGCAGTATTTCTTATGGTGGGTATGGAACAAAAATCAGCTGGGCTCTTGCCAGATGGGAGGTTTGTATCTCCCCATGCAGAAGACACCCAAGTGGCAGCCTGGCTAGTGGTCATGCAGAACAGAGAGGTCAGGGACCATCCATCAGGTTGGGTCCTTTCTGGGTGAGCAGAGCCGAGTAAAAAAGTAGTTAACTCACCAGCTCCATTCCTGGAATTGGAAAAGCCATTGGGAGTGGTGTTTTTATGCTATGCAGTACAGCATAAGCTGTCAGCCGGTTTGTTTTGTTTGCTAATGTAGCCCAACAAGCGAGTGGTGGGTAAATGTAATCGGTTTGAGAACACGCAGTTCCTGGAGAGGTTTTGAGATACGTCCAAGAGTGACCCCATTTCCCTAGACTGCTGCAAGGGTTGGGGTTTGAGTTTGTTTGCATCCCCTTTGCTTTGTTTTTAACACAGAGCAGACCTCATTTATTGTAACAGGAAAACCGAGAGCTCTATTAAAGTTGTGATTATACTGTTGCCAAGTATTTGGGGTCCTGAAGTTTTTTTCAATATGAAAAGCCTCCCTGCTCCCCTTCACAGGTAAACCTGTTAAACACTTTTCAAAGGGCGGTTTTGCTTCCTGTCCCCCTTGTGTCAGAAATGTTGGTTTCATGTGTTGGTAATTTTCAGATGCAAACAATAATACCTCAGTGATTCAGAACTGAAGCACCCGTATTCAGATTTTCAAGAGCAAACAAGATTTTCCAGTGGGACATTTCAGTTTCTTCAGGAGCTCCAACCGTTGCTCCAAGAGAAGACGGCAGCGCTTCAGACACCGTCTTATTAATCCTCCTCGCACCTTGGGTGTATAGAGGGTATTAACCTCAATTTACAGATCAGAAAAATGAGACAAGAGGGAGATGAGTGACAGCTGCAATGAACACATTACTTCACTCAGCCAAGGATTACAATTCATGAACCCCCAGTTCCCAATTCCCTAATTAGTAAACGACATAGCTCCTCCAATAGACCAGAAATGGATATTTTGGAATAAAGGAAAATATTATCCTTCAGATGTTTGGGTTCCTGCACAATATCTTGCTACCGAAGGCGATCATGAGCCCTGCTTCTGACACTGTCACCTCTCCTGCTTTGGTTAATGACGAATTCATCTTCAGGGAGGAAAGACCTGCTGTCATACCATGTCACAGGAGGAAGCATTACAGAAATGTAACTATTCAGCAAATTTCGGGGGATCTGGCTGTGCCGGGGGCTGTTCTTCACATGCTGATTACGGCTCCCATGCTCAGTTTTATTTGCTGAGTATTTAAGTCTTGCTGCCAATGGAAACCCAGTTTCATCAACAGCTTTTTCTGGCAGGAGAACATATAATAAATTTGATTAAAAATTAATACCAATCACCTAAGTGAAGATCTAGAGTGTTGTATAACTCTAACAAGTGAAAATCAACACTTGTCTGTAGAGGACATAGTTTTTCTGCATACATTGCAAACAGCACATCTTGGTCTGGGCAAGAACCCCTGCCAGGAGCAATCCCAGTGACCCCACAGCATCACCCTGTACAGCCTATTTCACCCTTGCATCTCTCCTAGCAGTCCATGGTGCTATAGAAAAGTTTCTGTACTTATGTGGCCAAATCCTACGTACCCATTTCCCCCAAATATTTCCTATCTATGCACTTCTAAATCTCAGACTTTCACAGGCATTCTGGGTTTAAACAGATAAGTTTCCGTATTTTCCAGAGGAAAGTTGTTTTTTTTGTTTTCCCACTGGAAAAGAAACAACATTCCATAAAAATCTATAAGCTTCACAAATTTTTATAATAGGAAATCTCTTCTAGAAAAAGTATTCTGATTTTCCTGAAATGGAAGGGTTGACATTACTCTGACTGGCACATTTCAACCTCCTCTTTTGTTTGCAATACAATGATATAATTTTAGAGAAGTGAAGAACACTTTCATTAGTGAAAAAAAAAAAAAATCCGTTTATTTTTGGTTTTGAGATTTTCTTCCCCTTTGGAAAATGTTTCCTTTCCTGTAACTTCAGAACGTGTTTTCTCTAATTTCAGGTTTTTTCCATAAATAACAAATCCGATTCCTGTCCTGCTCTATTGCATCCATTATGCAGGGTCCTCCCAGGAATGGCATGCCTCAAGGATTAAAGAGATGTAATGTTTGTAGAGAGATAAAGATTAAGTTCACCCAGTTCTTAGACCTCATGCCGGCACTGAGCACAAGACTGAATTTCATTTTGTATGAGTTATCACAACTGAAACTGCTCTTCAGTGGAAACCACTATGCAACCATCCATTTGCAGTTGTAAAAGTCAATATATTTAAGCCTGCAGTGCATAACAATGACCCCTATGGATCCTCCAACATTTTTCTTGGATCTGTATAAGCCTGTTTTTAATATATTACTCATCTAAATTGTTCCTGGGACTTGATTATTTGCTGGAGTTAAAATATCCAATCTTTAAAGATTTTTAAACATGTGCACGCTGAATTCCCCACTGCAATAAGCTTCATTTAGCTCAACTAAAACTGCCGTGCCATAAAAAAATGCTTTAAAAAAATCTCAAACTAACAGCTCTCCTGGTTGGTGGAAGCTCCCCAGGCAGGATTCCTTAGTGATGATAATCTCTGGTTTTGGCTGGCTCTGCTTGGTCCCTGGAAGAATAAAATCCAGTTTTCACTGAGCTGCACATTGAGGTGAAAGCCGAGGGCACAGCCGTTCCCTCTCCCCTGCAGTGTCCTTCCCCATAGTACATGGAGACTGGATGTACCCCAAGGAAAAAAATGTGGCAAGCCAAGCGATCTACAAAACAATATTGATTTATGCTCTGTCTCTGAAAAGCATATGAAATCGCCCTCGTTTGCATGCGCAGGGGCTCGCTGCATTCCTTCCCTTGGTATTCAAAGGCAAATCGCCTCATGTGCAGCCCAAAATAGGGTCCACAGTCCGTCCCTTTGTCACCGCAAACTGTTGGGGAGAAGCCTGCAGAATTCAAAAGCCAATCAAAGACGCTTCAGCCTTTGCCTGCTTTGTTTTCTAAGCCCCAGCTCCTTTTCAGGATGCTGGTGTAAATTAGGGGTGAGCCTACTGAAGGAGGTGAAGTTATAAGGGAAAATAACAGGCCCAAAAAAACCAAACTAAACCAAGATCAGCAGGCAACTTTTCCATCTCCATTTCTTCCGCAAAGAAGGAGAAATGGGTCATCTTGAAAATAACTGCACGGGGCCCAGCATTTTCTCTCTCCTCTCCTTTTCTACGTGGAAGGGCAATTGGGCAATCATGCGAACAACTGCATAAAGTTCAGCAAAAGGTGGTGGGTTCTCCTCCTCCTCTGAATAATCTTCCCTTTGATCAACAGTAATTAATACAAGAGTGTTATTCTCTTGTGTTTTCCAAGGGTTAGGATGGTGCTCAGAGGAAATGCCAAATACTTATTTCTAAAACTTGAAGTTTTGCAAACTGTTCACCTCTGTGACTCTGAAGTCTGGGGGGAAACACCCTAATTTATGTGTCTTTGATTGACTTTTGCGGAAATTCAGAATGTCTTTATCTCAGCCATACAGTCAGATTTCTGTGGTTTTGGCCACAGAGCCTCCCTACAGTTTCAACAGCTTGATATCCAGAATGAATAAATCTGATATGTGCATGCTTTTACAACCCCCTTGTCTTATTCCCCCAGGGAAAAATATCATCTGCCCTATTGTTGACTGCTTGGATTTACCCCCACAATATCCTTCCCATCAACATGTGATTAATCACCCTGCTCCAGCAGGCACCTCTCAGGAACTCAAGACCTTTTACAAGCCTTAATTAAGCCTTGCAACATCCCTGTAAAGTAGGTTGAAGCTGAGGTTAAATGATTTGCCTGAGGTGACAGAGCAAATCAGAAGCAGGGATAGAAATATGAAGGAAAGCTGCTGCTTCTGAAGAACATGCAAGGTACCAAATATTTATGTTTATTTTTGCAGAGACGACGCCTTCAGCCTGGGCACCCCCTGCAAGTCCAGCCATTCCCTTGGCCCGTGGCCCATGTTTGCAGTTCCCTCACCTACTACTTGCAGAAGCTTTAAACTGGCAGCTGGGCCCTGCCCCAGTGCTGACTGTCTTTCACAAGCCCCCTCTCCCCATTTGACATCCAAATTGAAGTCAGACCCCTGACACATCATCAATTTTAGAGAGAGAGCAGGGAATCGGAGCCAGGTGTGAGGATGCTGGGGTCCGGGCATCTCTGTCTCTGCGGTCAGAGGGAAGAAACACATCAAGGAAGGTGAACTGTGAAGCCTTCTGGGAGGAAAAAGTAGCAAACAGGCAGCAGGGAAAAAACGTAACTTATTTTCGTGGCCTGGGAGCTCCTGTCAACTTCCCAGGGGTCTTCTTGTGGGATCACTTATTTTCTAGACTCAGGCACAAGAGCCTCTCATGCAGGTGGTAGTGAGGGCTGTCCATGTTCTCACTTCTTCCTCTCCACCGGGTCACGAAACAATGTGAGTTTCTGAAGTCGGGCTTTTTTTTTTTTTCTTTTTCTCAAGAAAAAACTTTGCTTTGTTTTTCCTTAGTTTGCCCCAGATTTTCACGGCAGACTCCAACACTAAACAAACAAACCAGCAACCCAAAATCAATGTTCTCTTAGCTGGTTTAGTGGTTTCCTCAATGACCCCGTAGGAGACTGGGAGGGGAAGGGAGATGTTCCCATGGTACCCACTAAAGCAGCCTCCGCTGGGAAGGATAAACACCCACAGCTCCAGGAAAACATCCCTTTTCCTTGGGGAACAGGGTTCCCCTGTCCTCTCTGCTGCTTGTGCAGCTCCTTCAAGGTATTACTAAAGGTCATCCAAGGACACATTATTCCTAGAAAGTTCCTCCTCCCCCAGGGCTTTACATCTCCCCTCACAATCTTTGCCCAGATTAGTATTATATTGAATAAATAAAACAAAAACAGGTCTATGAGGAAATGAGGGTCTGAGACCCTCACAGATGCTCTGCTACTCAGAGGGTCCAGCCACAGGCAGTGGCCTGTGGGAAAGAGCATCAGCCCCATACGCCGTTACTGGAAGTTTTAATGAAACACAACAATAAGCAAACCCAGAAGACCCCGCCTTCTGTTTGGCATCTGCCTTATCTGTTTTCTTAGGGGCCACCTCAGATCATAGTATCATTTTGGTTGGAAGAGACCCTTAAGATCATCAAGTCCAACCATAACCTAACTCTAGCACTAACCATGAAGAAACCCATTTATGCATCTTTTAAACACCTTTGGCATGTATCTAGGCTGAAGGGCATCTCAGGGACATCTTGACAAAGAGATTAGTTATTTCTACAGAAAATATTTACCCCCTGAACACACAGGACCTTTCCAGCTTGGAGGCCTCGTCCACCACGTGCCCTTGGAGACTGTCCCTGCAGCACAGCAGCTGCTGGGCACAGTAGGCTGGTAGAGCTGGTGGCCCCACACGGCATCCCTGGGGATGTTTGTGTGTGCCTGTCCATGAAGTCCTCTCCCAGGAGCAGCTTGTCTCCAGGTTTGCTCTGCTCGCATCATGGTATAAACATCTGGGAAGGGGTGTACCACAGCACTCGGGCATCTTTGCTTCAAGAGATCCCCTTGGGAGCTGTATGAAAAATACTCCTTTTCCTTCTTGACTTCTGCTTGGCAGTTGTGTCAGCCACCCCATCACACACACAATCAGCACACAAATCCCGGCGACCTTGACCATCCCTGTCCGATGCTCTCAGTCTGGAAGTAGTTAATAGATAAGGTGCCGGGAAACAGTGCTAAAAATATGCTGCATCGTTCCTCTGTGGAACATGCCATGCCTTGCACATCGCTTTTTCAGTGTGGTTCTGCAGGCCAGCCCTTAACAGAACATGGTATTTTTTTCTCCTCCACCTATTTCAACATCCCAAACAGCCACAGGCAATGGTTGGGTGCTCCCCCATCCTCTTGCAAGGCCAAACATTCCCAGCTCCCTCAGCCCTCCTGACAGGTTTTGCAACATTTGGCTATTTTGAAACCCCAAGATAAATTTCCAGGCCCATGTTTACAGCAAAAGGCTTGAAAACACAGATCCTAAACCCCGGAAGACAAATAGACACAACTCTAATTGCAATGTTATTCTAATCCCAACAATTTTAATTAAGTACTTGGGTTCTTGATGGGATTGTGCTTTTTTTTTTTTTTTTTTGTCCCCTGCCTTCTGGAAACACTTCCAGAAATACAAACAGTCTCAAGAGCTGGGGATGAAAATGTAAAATCAAGAAGTGCACAGAAAACACTAATTAAAATGGAACCAAACTGCTGAAAGCTCTGCATTTTCCCCCCCACGGTCCGCTGTCTGGCTCGGCCGCTCCAAACTCGCCTCCCCACACTGCAGTGGGAGCTGAGACTTGGGGAACACGGACTGTTCCTGTGTCAAACACCCAAAGGTGCTGGTCAGCAAGTGCCTCCCACAAGGATCCGATGGCTGCGGGGACCTCAACCATCCCTTTCCCTAAGGATGTAGCCTGGATGCTGCTGCCATCAGATGAGTGAAACAGCACTTGTTCCACAAAAAGCAGCCTCAAAACAGTTAATCCCAATTAGTCCAAAACAGCAGATATCATTCTTTATATTTTGGCAGTTCTCATATTGAAGGAAAAAAAAAAAGTTTGTGTTCTTGGAGTCAGTCTGAACAATAAAATCAGATGCCAATTTTCTGGTCTAAATTAGGTGAAAGACCAGACTTTTTATCATAAGTGTGTGCCTGTGTGTGCTGTTCTGTTATATGTTTATTTTGCTCCTCTATATATTCAACACCGAAATCACAGGCTGCCCAGAGCATGCCACAGCCTGGCAGAGAAACACCACAGCCCCTTTGGAAATTGAGTCTGGCACCAGGAAAACACAAGACACTATCAATTGCAAAAGGAGATACTGTTAAAAGATAAACATAATAAAGTCAGTCATTGTCAGCATATCAAGTGAAAAAGCCTTTCCAGGGTGTATGAATAAGAGTTTTAAACTTTTGTACTGGCTCAAGTGTCTTCATGTCTGATTCTGATTTCAGTGTGTGCTGAAAAACATCCAAGCCTTGGGCTTCAAAGAGGCTAAAATCAAATGGATTAATGGGTGCTCAAATGTCATGGGAAAAAAAACAAACCAAACCCAAAATGAGGCTGGCACATCCATGGGACATTGTCCACTGTGAGCCCAGAGGTGCAGGCAGCATCATCCCCCATCAAAGGGGAGGGAAAAGAAAATACAAGTACAATAATCATGATTTCAGCTCTGCAAGCTCTTACCATCTACTGAGACCAGGGGAAAGCAAAGCTGTGGTATCACCTCACTGCTGGGCAGATCCTGGAGACCACGGCCACCAATAGCACATGGTATACCCGGTGACAAAGGGCACAACACAACCTGTGTCACCCACCCAGGAAGGCACCAATCCCTGTCCTCTTCTTTCCATGCAAATAAGGTTTTCATAATCTTGTTTTCATCAGTCATTTTCTTCAGATGTCACTAATTTTCAGAATAGGTGAGAGGATACGCCAGACTCGCCATCAGCACAGACGCCGTCACGCAACAGACAAACTGTTACTGCAGTGGAGCAGAAGATACAACACAACCCAGCCAAAACGCACCCGATTAATCAGCCAAATCAGGCAGCGGCAGCTCCGCTGGCAACAGGATGCTCCCCATCCCAAACCCATCCTCTGGTCACCAATGAGGTGCACAGTTACGGGGAGAACTTGCTGGCATCTGGTTTTTGCTTACTTAACTTGGACATTAAATCTCTGACACCCCGTTTACCTCCTTCCAATTGTTTTCACAACACTAGAGGGAGACAGGATTCACATAAGGTTTTGCGATCAGAAACCCGTACTTATCAATGACAGAAAACAGCCAGAAATGCTCGCAGAGCCCAGCGCACCCAGAAGAAAGTCGGGGCCACCTCTGAGCACAGCCCGAGCAGACCCTTTGCAAAAGGAAATTCAAGAGTATTTGGGGTATTTCACTCAAGAAATTCACATAAAACAGATAGAATTAGATCACAGGCTTTAATTTAAACACACATTTAAGACTTTCTGGCACAAGGGCTCAATCAAGGATTAAGAGCCACACGCTATATTGCTTTTAATTGAGCTACTGTCTTCCCAGATATTTTTCCCTGGGGAGATCAGTGGCTGGATATGAGTTCAAGTAACAACATCAGTTAAAATAGTATTCGAACAATTGCAGTTGGCAGTTCTCTGAATAATATGGATGTTATAGAGTGACAGAAAATGTCATATAATCAATTTTCTGGTTTCCTGCACTTATTGCTTTTGATCTCCTCTAAAAGATTTATTGAATGGTTTCACTTTTACATTAACCTAGGCCAAATTACAGCAATTGAGAGCTGGGATTTTTTTTTTTTTTTTTAAACATACAAAGAGATTTTTAAAGCAGAGTTCTTTTTGTTTGAAGCAGTTCTTATTGTTTGAAGCAAAGAGCTGTTTTGGCAGGTTTATGAAATGGCATCTGTTTTGCCGACAGACATGCCTGATAGATCGCTTGTTTTTGTGTTATTTTTGGAGCTGTTGCTGTGTTATCTGCATTTGAAAAACAATTTACTTTGATTAAAATTTAAGTCAAATATATGGAAAACTAGGCCTTGCTTACAGTCAGCTCTTAAATTTATCCTGTTGAGCATCTTTTCCTCATCCTGGATGACATGCAAGGCAGAAGAAAGTGATTCCTTCCCCTCTGGCAATGCCCACACTCAGTCATTATTGCTCACAAATGAGGAATAATTCCTCCCCATGAGCCCCAAAATGCCTTGAGGAGTGAATAAGGATTTTTCTTGCACTGCTTGGCTAACCTAAACATGCTATTGATGAGTGTGAAATTAAAACTTTCCTTTAAAAATAAAGTTCTAACATCCAGGACATTTGACTTTGACGATCTCCCACATTAGCAAATTTTAGAGTGAGCACAGTGTATATGAAGGATTATTTCCCTTCATTTGTCCTGGGTGTTTAATAATTTGTAGCCTTTCAGCTCTGTCTAAGGATCATATTCCAGGAATTTGTTTTTTTTTAACAAGACTATTTTCACTAACTTGTGCCACACCGTAAGTTTGGGCTGAGTTAGAGAAATAAAACTGAGAACTCATGGCCAACACCTCCATGCAAGACAGCCTGCAAGTCTGTGCTCTTCCTTCAGTTTTAAATGATACCACTTGCCATTCAATTTTATTCTCTGTTAAGAGAAGGAAAAAAAAAAAATCAGATTTGAGGATGGCCCAATTTTCTATAAATATGGTTAAACAAGAGTGCCCCTCCTCTCCTTCTCTGTGTTCTTGTTTTCCCCTTCTCCTGTCTCAGCTGAATCTTCCTACCAGCTTCCTGAAAACACTTCCCAATTTCACACCATAAACATCCTCCACTTTTATTTGCCCAACACTTCCTACACTGTGAGTCCTTCTGCCTGGTTCCTCCAGAGCTGCTTCTATGTTTCCCCTATCTTTGATATCTCCACAAAAAATGAAAAACAACCTTTCTGTGCGTGGTACTGGCATGCTTTCAGCATTTTTTTCCTTCCCTCCCTATGTGAGCTGGTGAGTACCGTCCATTTCACAGCTGGCTTAGCCAACAACCTGCTTCGCAAGAGGTAGCGACGGTGGTGGAAGGACTGATTGCTCTCAAATCAAGGACAGGAAGAGCATCCCGCTCAGATGGAGCTGGTGCCGCCCTGGGGGTTGCTCCTGGCTGTGAGGATCCTTCCAGACCCACGTCAGTGACTGCACATGGGGAACAGGACTGTCCCCTGCCAGAAGGGGACTGCCACCTTGGTCTCCATGAGGAACAATCCCTCCGAGCCACACGCCGCTGTCCTTAGATCACCTCCTCCCCGTCTGCTGGGGGGGTCAGCTGAAGGTGTGAAGAGAATTTGTCTGTGTTGACTTCAGCAGCCTTGGAGACAGCTTCCTAGAAGAAGAGTTTCCTGGAGAGCCAGCATTGATGGACAGAGATGCTTCCTTTGGAGATATGCTGCTGCCAGCCAGGCAAGCTGCAACCTCTGTGCTCTCTCTTCCTCCTATGGAAAGCTTCAGCCACTGGTGGAGACAAGCCATGCCTCATCATATTATTGCCCTTTTTCAGCTTTTTATTTTGCCACTCAGTAACAGATGAACTCACAAGAACTTCAACCACCTGCAATACTTACTGGACCCATGAGTGTGCCCAGTCCTAGGAAACAAGGGAAAGAACATGCCCCCCACTGCAAGCAGTTCATCAGCACCCAGGGCTGATGAGCACCAAGTGAAGCTGGAAGAGAAGTGGTCAATCATGCTGGAAATCAGCCTGATATCAGGGCTCAGGTGGTACATAGAAGTCTATATGATCTAGTGGTGGCCTGGTAGTGGGATCTGCAGCATCCCCAAAGGGCCTGATTTTTGAGAAAAGCATCACATAAGAAAGCTGAATCACTTCAAACAATTCAGTTCTGATTTAAGGAGAGGTTGTGTAACCTCAGCTTCTGGAAAAGTCTTTACAGAGGCATTTGGCGAGTGCACTTCAGCAGCAGCTTTGGGAAGGTCTTCTGACACCTGAGAAATTGCCAGGAAAACGAAGTTGAGGAGCAGCAATGCATATTTATGTACACCCTGCAAAAAGGCCATCTGAATTCACCACAACTACATCAGAGCCACTGATGGACAAATGCCCTGTTTCTGATGTAAAAATAAGAAAGTGAGGATTAGTTTGAAAACTATTACACTTTGAGCCATGTTTTATGAGTATCAGATGCAGCCAGGGATGTACTACCCTACAGCCGAGTGGCCAAAGATAACACGCAAAGCTTTGCAAGAAAGGATGACTACGAAAGATGAGGGAGCAATGGGGAAGATGCTCAGCATCATGTCGTTAAACCAGCAGTAGACAAGCACAAAATACTTGTCCTTTTCCCGGGCACCCACATTCTCCCCCCTTGAGCAGCCAGATCATTTCCCACCTTGTAATTCACAAGTGTCTCTCATCATTAGGTACCATTTGACTACCTGTAGTGTTGTTCCTTTTAACCAGCTTTGGGTAGAAGCCGAGAGCATCGTTTGCTTGCTAGGTATTTTTTACTTGAAACTAGGGAGGCAGCAGCTTCTCTGATGGGTCACATAACAATGTAGGAAAACTGGCATGGGAACTCTGACTGCTTTATGTGCAGCAGCTCCGCATTTATTATTACAGATAAAGCACACTGTTGAGAAGACTCCCAGGATGCATAAAAGATACTGGCTATTTCATTTGTGTTTTACCCTCTTGCTTTTTTTCTTAAAGAGACAGGAGAGAATAAATTACCTTTTTCACAGTGTCTTGTTTGGGGATGATTTTAATCCTCCTTGCAGCACTATGAAAAGCTGTTTGGTGAACAGACAAAAAAACCACAAAGTGGCTGGTTTAAGAATTCTAGTATTTCTGCAGCATTAGAACATGATAAAGCAAACATACATTTTCCTTGTTTAATACTTATAACACTTATGGAGACATTTTTGTGATGCTTTAGGAGCCAGGACAACTGACTGCCCAGTGTCGTATGATATAATTTAAGTGTATGACAAGACCTTTCCTTGGAAGACACTTAGCCAGGTGCAGATGACTCTTCCTGTTTGATGCCCCACATTTGGAGCTGGCGAAGGCTGAGCTGAATCAACACTGACTCCATCCTAACCAGGGGCACCATGACCCCAGGAACAGGGAAAAACAAGATAACACATTGCATTTGTTTGGCCTGCCATGGTGCCAGAATTTAATTAACAACTATCCAGTCACTGTGAGACACAGGAAGGATTTAATAGGATTTATACACTATAATTCTTTGTGTATTGACAATACTGCATTATGAATAGGTTTATTTGCAAGTATATATATTGCCTATATGCTCACATATACTTTTATAGATATATATAGATAGATACACACATAGATATGCAGAAGCAATGCATTAAAGAACTGAAGACAAACATCGTGCAGCTGCAAAGCTCCAACTCAGAATCCTGGTGAGACCATTGGCAGAGAGAGGTCCTGTCTCAATGGTGCCTGCAAGCAAACCCAGCCAGGAAGATGGACCAGGGAACTCAGGGTGAGCAGGAGCACAACCTGGATGAACCTCACTCAGCTCATATCAGCTCCAGCAATTTTATACCTGTATCCCATGAGCAGAGAGCTTTAAGGAGGGACTTGTGCATGCTGAGCAAGTTCTGGGGCATGTGGCTGCCCCAAGTAGTGTGATCGTCACCTGGCTGTGTGTGACAGCTGTGACCCACACCCTTGGAGAAGAAGCTCATTTTGGCTTCCCAGCACCACGCCAGAGATGACAACAAGATGAAGCTCAGCCTCGAAGAGCTTTACAAGCAAAAACAACTCTAAACTCTTTTTTTCCTCCAATAAATTTTTGCTCATGGCAAGAATCACTGGAGAGTTTACTGATTTTTTCCAATACACAAAGAGCAACCATCCAGCCCAATGCCTGTGTAATATCTAGCAAGAACAAAACAAATGAAGGACAAAATTAAAGCTGAACTCCCCCAGCAGTGGGCTGCAAAAATCCTTGGCAATACCATGCTGCCACACATGACACACCAGAAGAGACCTGCTGATTAAAAAAACAACAAACCCCTTCATGGCAAAATACTGGAGACAGGACTCCACCTCTCCAGCATCAGGGCTGTGTTCAGGACACACCATATCTCAAGTGTTGGCTAAAATTGAGTTATTAGCACTCTGAAATACACAAGTGAGACTTTGTCCAGAAAACAAACCTGAGGGGCGTCAACAGATCATGGGTAAAAAGAAAGCTGCATTTTTTAGCTTGTACTTTTGGGGCCAAGTTTTTCCAGGTGGCTGCATGCACCAACTAAATTCATACCTTGAAAAGCCTCAGAGGCTGCATTTATTGCCTCCAGGGACAGTTGAATTCATCTTCAGCTAATGCTGTCCACCAGAGCTGTAACAGGGCAATGGATGTCCCTGTCCCATAGGTCCTGGGACCCCACCTGGGCTCTGTAGAATAAGGCGTGGGGACCATGCTATACCCTGAAACCTGGCAAGCAAGAACAATAACACCACCACGAAGCTCAGAGCAAAGCCACCTTCCTCCCCTACATGCCACCACAAGTCACCTTCTCCAGCTCACTCCCTGTCCTCTTCACCTCTTGGCGAGTTACCAGCCCACACAACAGCCCCGCAAACTAGGAAGACCATTAACATCAGTGGGGGTGAATATGCACAGGCATCATTTGGTACAGCAGGTTTTGGTCCTCAGTGCTGGCCGCTCATCCTCACCTGATGCACCATGGCCCTCATGTCCTTTCAACACAACCAAGACCACTAGATTGTGCATACTTGTCCCAGGCCAAGTTATTGACTCCCAGCAGCTTATTGTGTAATTAAAATAAAACCCTTTTGTCATGCAGGCCCTAAACACTTCTCTGGAGCGCTTGTTAAAGGCTTGAATACCCAAGGGTTTCTTTGAGGGAAGAAGAACTCACGCTTCTCACAGGAGCTTGGCTGAGAAGGCTGATAATCATCTCGTGATCACAAATTACTTTTCAGAAGGACCATTTATGAGGTAACAGTTGGCATGCAGAAAGCATTTCATTTCACCAGCAGCTTACTGAAAATGAAACATCGTGAACCCTAAAAAGAAAGCGTGAATCAAAGGTTGCATTCTTTTCTCCCACAGTGACCCCTTTGTTTGGTTCTACCCAAAAGTTTCATTATGAAAGTCTGATATAGGAGCCTTATTAAATTGTGATTAAATGACGTGTCCGCGTAGAAGTCTGCTCATTCTGCTGTTGATGCGGACTGGATTTTTTAGACTTCTAAAATATACAGGCTTATGAAATAGCTGTAATCTTTTCCCATGATTGCTGAGGAATGGAGGGTCTTTGCTCCTGCTCTGGTTGTACCTGGCCTGGCTCCAGAGGATAACATTTTCATTAAAAGTGCATTAGGTGCACAATTCACCACGCAGCCGCCCTGATGAAGCACCTGATCCAAAGCCTGTTGACCTGGCTCAGAAGCCTTAATGGGCTTTGGTGAACTTCTCTGGCCTCTATATAAACAGAATCACCTCTCGCTAGAGTTACTTTGAGCTGCTTTTGTCATCAGTTGGATCCAATTTGTTTCTGCTGCTTCCCTCTAACTTTTTTTGTGTTTCAGGATTTTAAAAAAGTAGCACAAGCTGAATCACAGCTCAGGCCAGATAATTGTAAATTACTTTATTAGAGCTGCAGGGCTGACATTTGGACACCTAAGAAAGGGTTAAACAGTAGAAAGTCAAACCCAATGACCTCCCCACAGTTTCTGACCAAGTGTTCGTTCTGAGCCACCAGTAAGCTCACAGCAATGATGCATTTTTCCCTGCAAATGAGTCATTTTAAGTAGTGTCCAGTGACTTAGACATAGAAAAATGTATTAATAAATACGGAAATGCATAAATTCGTACATTTTAAGGCCAGGGGAACCGTCACAAATGTTCAGTCTGACCCTCTGGAGACTGCAGCCTCACCCAGCAACTTCTGCCTGAAACACATGGCTTCTGTTCGAGTGAAAGTATCCAAATATCACAGTGGAATGCTTTAAAATATTTTCTTCTAAGATTTGTCAGAAGGGATGTTGCAAAAACAGAATCCCCATCTTTCTGCTGCTGCAGAGAGTAAGTCAGGACAGAGGTGGCAAGAATTTTGTTTTGTTTTGTTTTAATCAGTGTCCCTTAGTGACATGCTGTTTCCATATCCAGAGCTGTGCACAGGGTTTTGGGGCAAAGCTGGCTGGAAGCTCCCAGGCCATCCCACACCTTCAGTACTGTCACAGGCAGCCACACCAGTGTGATGTCCAGGACCCGTTTGTCTCGCCCAGTCATGCCCATCTATCCTGTAGGCCTTTAGCAATCAATCAACACAATACCTGGTAACAGAATTACAGACTGGTTGGGGTTGGAAGGGACCTCTGGAGATCTTCCAGTCCAACCCACCTACTAAAGCAGGTTCACCAGAGCAAATCACACAGGATCATCTGAATGTCTCCAGAGAAGAAGACTTCACAACCTCTCTGGCAGCCTGTTCCAGGCTCTGGCACCTCAAAGTAAAGAAGTTTCTCCTCATATTCAGACGGAACCTCCTGTGCTTCAGTCTGTGCCCGTTGCCCCTCATCCTGTCATTGGATACCACTGAAAGAAGTCTAGTCCATCCTCTTGACACCCACCCTTGTGATATTTATAAGCACTGATGAGATCCCCTCTCAGCTTCTCCAGGCTGAACAGCCCCAGCTCTCTCTGTCTCTCCTCATAACAATGCTGATTAACAAAACCACCGCTTCAGATCTTCTACAGCTCTAGACAAGAGCAACACTGTCTTTGTTCAGCAGATGGTATGTCAAGCTACTCACAAAAGGTGGCAGAGGATGGCCAGAGGCTTTTATGGCAAGATGGGTTATTTCTGGGAGATGCCAGCAGCCTTCTGGCTGAGTCAGCAAGAATTCTCCATGGGGCACCATGCATCATGAACTGGCCTCCTCGCAACCCTGGGACCAGGGGGCTGGATCACAGAGGCACCATCTCGCTTGTCTGGCAGAAGCAATTTAAACCATGCTTTACAAAGTACGAATGCATTTAAATATTTGTGTAAGATAAGATCGGTGAGCAGCCTAGCAATATTTCAAAGAGCTAAGCAAAGGCAAAAAATCAAATTATATATACTGCTTGAGAAAAATAAGATTAGGAAATCTAGCAATGTGTTTATGTTAGGGTAACATTTGCTCTGGAGTGGGTTTCTGTCAATGAATGTCCTACACACAGAACAGGCAATGAAAATACAAGGGCAGGGCATACAAAGAGGTTTTTCTGAAGATCAGACCTGAATCTCACAAAGGACTTCTAGTTAAGCCATTGACCAGCCACAGGACATGAAAAGGCTTTTGGGAAAGGTTGGTGGATCGATCAGGTTGACATATGCAGGCACAGTCAGCTGATTGCCAAGGTGTATTTTATTCAGAGCAAACACACAGCATAATATTTTCACACAAGGTAATATTTTCATATTCAAGAGACAAATTTTGTTGTCTCAAGTGGCTGCAATGCTTTCTGACAAGGATACATTCCAGATTTCCTCCTTTTAAATTTATATTTTTCATTAATAGTTATAGCCCAGGGTCACGACACTGTGTACAACATCAAAAAACATCCCAAATCGGAGGTTTGGAGAAGTGCCGCACCACCTGCTGCCCTCAGCAGCCCAACACTGCTGATGCTGTCCTGAGATGTTTCAACACTAAAGCAGAATCTGCTTATAGAGATTGCAGAAAGTTCAATTAAAAAGTTTCTTTATTTTATAGGTAGGAAGCAGCCAGTGCCAGACTCTGAAATGGTTTAGCCCAGAGAATGAACAGCAACTCTCAGCTTTTCATAGAGCCCCAGCATTTCCCATGGCTTGCCATGCCGTGGTATCAGATGACTATAAAAAGCGCTACATCATTTTATAAAGACTTTGTACACCTCAGTTGCATTTTGCATCACACACTAGATTCCCAGCATCTCTTAATTTATCTAACACTTTAATTGAGAGGAGTCAACATAATTATAGCTGCTTCTGCCACAGCCACCTCCATCTTCCCACTGGGAGCAAAACCCCTGAGCCCTTCCATAGCCCCCGGCATCCAAATGACACACGGACAGCACAAGGTGTTGGGGAATCACAGTGCAGCGACTTGAGCTTTCTATCTCTACCCACCAGTTTTGAAAACATCAGTCTACGTGACTTGGGCAAGGAATGAGAGAGTCAAGCAGACAATGATGGTCCAACCGTGGGACAAACAACTGGTTCCATCACTCCACAACCTCATTTATTTTTCTGCAGATGCTTTCAATTTCTCTCTTCCTCTGCCAGGTGTTTTTAGCACATCAATGCTAAAGATTTCAGTGTGTTCTAAGATCCCAGCCTACATTTGAATAAGCTAGTATAGATCTGTCTCTATGGAAGACTTTTCTTGCCAGAAATAGTATCTAATTTGTAAGCATTTTATGATTTTCTACAAGTTATAAAATATGGTATTAGGAAACAAATGGCCAACAGAAAAGATCCCTTCTGGTAGCCAAAGTGACCATGTAATTGATTTTTATGAACAACATCTGAAGAAATGACTCACCACCCATATGGCTATTTTGGAATCTAGATATACATCGCATTTTCAGCCAGTCAGAAGATTTATCCAAGTTTTCCGCCTATAATCAATGGTGATTAGATGAGGATATGAATCATTACTGTTTCTAAGTCTGAGCACATGTTTGAAGGGTGAAGGATTCACACATTCTTGCTCTATAAATACCCATCCAGGGCTGTCCAGAACATGAGAAACTCAGATGGTAGAAAGAAAAAAGGTATCACAGAACAAACTGCAGACTCATTACAGAACCAAAGGCCTCCTCCCTTGGATGGGTGTAAATATCATTAACATAGGACATGGTTCAAACTTCAGTTGAAGTCAGACGGAAAAACTTTACCTCCAAGGCGGACCGTGTATCCTCTTTCTCCATGACTTTAACCATTTTCTCATAGCTTGGCCCCAGCTGGTGAGGAGGTTAAGTTACAAGTTTGCTCACTCAACTGTGATGCTCTACAAACAACACCCACACAGTTCACATGTGCACACTCTTCCCACAAAGATCTGGGCTTTCCAGCGGTGCATAAACATCCCTCCCATGGGCCCATGTTTGCCCAACACATAACACACCTTCACACACCCAGACTTTGTCCTGGTGCTTTGTGCAGCTCCACACTTCCAGCCTCCATCACCTTTTCCCATGCCAGAGGATTCACATTCAGTGTCAACACAGGTCTGTATCCTGCGTCTTCTGGAAGATGCTGAGAGCCCTGTTTGCAATTGCTCAGGACTTTTATTACTTGTCATGCAATTGATCAAACAGCAGCACTGGGAATTTTGCTTACACTGACAGCAGATGCCACAGGTACAAAACCCCGAGCAGCTAAATCCCTGCAAACACAACTGATGAACTATCATCTTTGTGTTCCAGCCTCAGGTGCTGGTCCACAATTCCCTTCTACTGCTCATGACACGCAGCTCCAGAGCACCCATGTATCATAGAGTACATCAGTTTTCAAGGCCTCTCAGAGAGGGAAATGTCTCCCAGTACAAACCAACCTTCTTGTTCCCGTGGAAATCTTGGCCAGATAAATATTTTGCAAGTTCATTTGCCATGGAAGAAAAGGCATGTCAGGATTTATGCATGATGCTTCATGCATAGCATCTCCAATGCATTTTCCCATCCATCAGACTTCTATGCAGCCACAGTTTCCAGCACCCAGAATAGCTGCCCACAGATTGTTTGGCCTAAATTGCATCTCTACAACTTGGTAAGACTTTTAGAAGCAGAAGGGACTGTTATCATAGCCCCAACCAGCTTCCTGTGAAACACAAACCAAATAGTCTCAGCTGATAATTTCTGTATCAAACCCCACAACTTTTACTTGAACCTGCCCCAGACACACTCCTGATGTGCTACAGCTACTATATTACATAGCTTACAATTCCTCTGAGCAATGCAAAGGGGAGAAGAGAGCTACAGTCCTTTTTGCTGCCCATTCCTCCTGATAAATGAGCAAGAGAACTGAGTGCTGGCAGTATTTTTAAAAGCTCTCTAGGCTTGCGGGCAAGTAAAGCCTCTGCATTCCTTGGAAAGAGACAATTGGGTGACAGAGGGTAGACCAGGATCCATAATCTGTTACACAGGTTTAACTTCACAACACTAGCACACATTCAGATTCTGTTTTAAAGGGAAACTGAAAGATTTAACATCAGCTCCTAGACCAAGCCTGTGGTAATGAAACCCTTGCCCACAGTTTGACAGAGGCACTAATGGGTCTTTTATGATGCCTGCCAAGGGAAGTCTCCAAGACAGCCGAAAACTTTGAGGTTAACATTTGAAAGGAAGACAAACTTATCCTCATATTCATGTTCCAGCACATGATAAACTATTCCAGAGGGGATTCTTACCAGGATGCTAAAAGAAATTTTATGGAGAACCAGAGTCATTTGTCTAAAATGAGGATGAAAGTGCAACACAGTACCTAGGAGGAGGCAAAGAAAGGTAATACTTTCCCCTTGATTTTACTGTGTTTCTAAGGCAGTTCAGTCAGACAAAATTTACAAAGCCATTTGAAGTGGAAAGAGCCTGTACAATAACCAGATCCAGAGGATCATGATTTAAGGGAATATTATGCCAGTTGTAGCAAAAGTAAAAGTTTTCATATTTAAGTTATTTCATATTATTATGAAACATACCAAGACTAGCATTCTTCCACCCAGAGATATCCCAGATTTCCCACCCACATAGAGTCTGAAATCTCTATATAAGGCATTTTTCCCCACTTCACAGATCGAAGCAACCTTCCTGACGCTGGCAGCTCAGCTAGAGACAGGCCTGACTCCCCTCAATGCGCCTTTAGTCTTGAGTTTAGTCCCTCAGTTAACCATTGCAGCAACAAGTAGATGTTTTGCAGAGTGCTCTGGCTGCTCTTGGACTAATTGCCTCCAGAGACAGCAGAGATGAGAGTTTTTCTGAGCACATTTTGGGGGGCCATCTATGTGGCTGGTTCCCCAGTTATCACAGATGATTAAGTCACCTCTCCAAGACAGGCTGGTGCCTCTGCCGATGTGGGGCTGGGGGTCTGTCCCGCCCAGCGCAGCAGGAGCCTCCATGGTGCCGAGGAGCTGGGCTGAACGTGGCCAAACCAAGTCTCTCAGCCCTCAAAACTGCTCCCGCGCCAAGAACAACAGTAAAGAACCTGCTTTCAACCAAAGAGTATAAGGGTTTCCAAGCTCAGCTGAGGCCTTCTCCCCCACCCCCTTTTTTTTTTTCCTGAGAAAAGTCAAAACGCTCCGAGATGCCTTGGAAATACAGAACAGCGAGTGCTGCTGAAGGGGATATTTGCAAGGTGCCTTGCCATGATCTCAGCTCTCAAAACACTTCAATCAGAACAACTCAGAAGTCGTGCCAATGCCAAATTATCCCCATGCAATGCAAGAAAGGAAGCTAATCCCCACTTCTTGATGATAATGAGCACAATGAGAAACACCTTTACAGACATGATTTAGCTTAGAGCCAAAGCCCAAGCTGTCTCAGAAGAGAACTTCTTCGAAGGAGCAGATGACAGCAAAGTCTTGAGTGGTGCTTTGCACCACACTGGTGGGGTTCAAAGAAAGAAAACACCTGGTTTTGCTGGCTCATCTGCTGCATGTGGCCACCAGCCATGACGCAACCCCCCTATGGTTTGGGATACAGGCGGAAATTTCATCTTCTTTCCAATGACCAGTCTTTATTTTCTAGCTATTCCACCAAGGAATAATACCCCAGGTGATTCCATGCTACAAGACTGTGCACAGTGACTCAGTCCTTGTGGCTTTTAGTGGAACCAACTTCACAGGAAGAATTTTAGCAGGAAAAAAAATATTCTTAGTGAATGAGATGGTGAATAGATGTGGTGGTGACGCTCCAGGCTGATGCAGTTATAAGTCTCAGGTGACTTTCCACGGACCTAACCTCATCCCCAGGCCTGAACTGGCTATTTTTAAGGGAAAAGCTGTCACAGAAATAAAATTTTCCACATGGATAATTCAGAGGGGTTGAGTGACGTTTTTCCACTGGCACCTGCAAGATGACAGGTAAGGGTTTCAGTCACAGTTCTGCCAAGCAATACTGGGCAGACGATTACACCAAAAGAGAACCACCCCAGACTCAAAACCTCCCTGCGATGCTGGGAACCCAGAGCTCCCTCAGCACCAAACCTTTCCAACAATGCCCCATGGATTGGGCAGGGGAACGATGCATTTCCACGAGGATGCCTTGATTGCCCCTGATCCATTCAACTGGTGAAGAACAGCAGGACCAGAAGTTTGAAAAAAAACCCTGGCAAGATCTGGGAATGCTTTTTGATGTGCTAAAAGGCCCAGATGCCAATGCTACCCTGCACTTCACCAGGGCACAGACATCACCTGCCCCACAGCCAGGGCAAAGGAGCATCTTTAGCCCAGCTTTCCCCAGCAGAAGCAGCGAGCAGAGTGTGCTTGCGAGGAAATTTAGAAACCCTACCAAAAAAACCAAAATACAAACAACTGAATTCCATTCAGAAACAGTTCTTCTCTGAGGCAGATAAGATGAGAAAGAGCAAATCACTTGTGACAGATGGCAGGGGTGGTGGGGAATGCACTAATGGGAAGCACACACATCCCAGGAAGATGAAAGCAGTATAAAACCTTATAAAAAAACACAGTGCATGTCTCGTTGGGCTGCTTCACTGTGGTTCCTTTTATAAAAGATATATTCATTCAAAGGGAAATATTGATTTCTGTCATGAGCCCATTATTGCACAAGCGCTGTGAATTGGTGTTAAGAATACAGTAAGTCATAAAGAATGTATCCTATATATACCCACACATATATTGAACCCAGATTTATACAGTTGGTGCTACAGTAAACGAGGCACTCTGTATTTACTGAATGTTGAACTTGATGCATCAGCAGCACAAACTGCAGTGAGTTTAAAAGCAAGGTGCTGACTGTGGAGCAGTACGACACCGCAGCTGCAGACTTTATTTCTGGTTAGAGCCATTGCAGCTGGATCAAAAGGCAGCATTTTCTTCCTTTCTTACTTTTGTAGCCCTGCGTAACATCAGCATCAATGCTGCCTTTCAGTAGCATTGGTGTACTGCTCAGATTTCACTTTCAGATCCAGCTTTAATCCTTTGTCATTGTGGGGATGCAGTTTTGATGAAAACTCCTTTCCAAGCCCTTGTGGTAGCTGCTCCACCCCCAGCCTGGTTATTCCCACCCCTCTAGCAGGTGATGTATTTCATTTTGGCTTCCTTCAATTCGTATTCTTCAGTTATACACTGGTCAAATTAGTGTACCTGCTCAGGAGAAGGAAAAATAAACACCACAACCACACACACAGACCACACAAAAAGAAAACCCACTCACACAAATACCAGTGCCTGGGAAACAGGGCCTTGCAATGGAGAGACACATCAGGTAACTGAATATACAACAGGACAAAAGATGAGTAATGAGGACACCAAGGAGTGAGTCCTCCTTGGTTCTTTGCAGCCTGTGAGTTCTCATCTAATTCAGGGCAGTGCTTAGGCAAAGGCTTAGCTTTAAGCAACACTTAATCTCATTTATTTTATAAAGCCTAACTACAGGATAAAATTCCCTGAATAATCCCACTAAACACAGGTGAAAGAGAAGAAGGGGTGGGTAGGATCCATGTAGCCCAAGAGCATGCTGCACAGGTCCCCAGCCAGCTCCAAGGCAGGTAACAGAACACATCAAGCCACAATAGCCTGGTATCACACTTGACTTGAAGCATAATGTTGAAGCATAATGACATTTCCTAACTTTGCTAACCTTTTATATTTCTTGTGGTTGGCTCCTCTTAAATATGTTCTAATTATATGAGAATCAGGAAGCAAATGAATGGCTGAGATTAAAGTTAAAAATTGTTTGTATCATCTGACACAAATACATCCAGTACCTGCTCTCAGGATGCACAGGAATCCTACCGGGCCATTAGATACAAAAAAAGAAAAAAAAATCTACGAAAATATACTACAGGGAATATTTCATGCCAGCCCTCATTGGTATAAAGGACTGACTTCATTTCTGATGTGCAGCACACTGCTTTATAATAGCACATAGTGGTTCTATAAGATGGTCCAGAGGAAAACACCCACAACACTTACCAGCTGAAACCAAAGGTAGCACATAGAGAAGCAGATTAAAGGGAGTAACATGTTTTTTGCACAGTCAGCCATGCCCCATGCATACATGAAAAGCCCAGGGGACAGCTGACTCCAAGTACAGCTGCTTGAGTTTAATATAATACTACAGACCCACTGAAAGATTTATCTCCAGTCCTCAAACAGACAGGAGTTTGCTAGGGATTCAAGGAAAACATTAGTGGGTGCCCCTTCATTTAGCATCCTGAGCAGGTCTGGACAGAAGTTTCAGTAAGAAACAGCCACAGGTAGGAGCTGCTGATTTCTTGAACGAAGCCCAGGCCATGGAAGGTCTGTAGTAAATCTCTCGTCACCCTCCATGACACATGAGGGCCAGCCCAGCCTGGGTGCTCAGGAACCCTGAGCTGGCAGCAGGCATCACAACAATAAAAAGATTTAAAATTAGTAGAGGCAGGAGGTGATGGAACCACCTTCCACTATGGGAACTGAGGTTAAGAGAATATAAACAGGTTTTAAGATGGGTTTTGGCCAATTTATGAAAAAAAGATCCAAGATGCAGACTTTTCCGGCAGCTGAGAACAGTAACCCAGGACATCTCTCGGTCCAAACATTTGTGCAACTCACAGCAAAACATTTTTGGGGTTAGATGTTTGCTGGACCAGCTCCAAGCTGTTGTCCTAAATATTTTCCGTGATCCCCACCACAACACATTGCTCTTTTTCGTTATGTCCATGTTTTCCATCTCTGGGTGTGCCTTACCATCATGAAATCTGACGCTGCCACTTAATTAATACCATAACCGCGCATGGTGACGCTTGCCCCGTGCCGAGCAGCGTCTGCACACTCTGAGGTATTTGTTGCTGCAACAAGGGAATACAAAGCTTCACATGCAGGAGATGGAAAAGGTTATAGTCAATATTTTGGCTGGTGGAAATATTTATGGAAAGAACCCATGAATTAGTGAGCTGTATTAATTCCACCGACATTTCCTAACTGTGTTAACCTTTTATATTTCTTGTGGTTGGCTCCTGTTTAATATGTTCTAATTATACGAGAACCAGGAAGCAAATGAATGGCTGAGATTAAACAACAGCCATAAAACACTGCAGGACAGATTCTCAGCAATGAACCTACAGATTTACGCCTCCAAGTTCCCTGCCTTGCAGATGAGGCACATAAGGCTATCAGACACGTGCAGAGCTCATAGTTTCTTGCTCGCTCACTCATTTGAGGGCACAATTTGTCCCTTTGATGGCACCATGTTGATGTTTCATTGCACATGCAGTAAAGCACATTAGTTCATTCAGAGAGGGTTCACAAAGGACAAATAGCTTCAGCAAAAATCACCATTTCCTCTGGTCTTCACAGAATGAGAAAGGCAGGAAAGGAAAAAGGGATTTGAAAGCCTTCAGTTAATGATGGGCAGATGTTCCAAGAGGTTTCAGCCAACCTTAAGCCCTGATCAGGTATTGCTGCATGCACCCTGTGCTGTAATAGCAATTCCATTGAACATCCAAGCAGGCAATCACTTAGCAGTGATTTATGCGCACAACAATATGTGTTACAAAACACACAAGACTGGAGTAACTTTCTCCCAGCAAAACATTACATCACAAGCAAATGCAGACGGGGAATTCAGATCCACTGGTGGAAGATGTTATCAATCTGTTACATTTCAGCTTGAGGCACAGAAATGCCAGATGGTGACTCTGCTGTTCACCACTTCCAGAAGTGGGCAGAAGAGGTTAACGTAGGTAAGTTCTCCCTTTTAACAGAATACAGTCAGAGTTGGTAGACAAGGGAGTACCAGCAATTTGTTGACACTGTCACAAACCTGTCACACACTGACCTGTGAAGCAATTTGACCTCTGCTGGAGAAGCAGATGTTGCTTCAGTATGAGACATTCAACCATCCCCTCCACCTCAGGATGAAGAATGACAAAACCAGCTACACTTATATATAGAATAATTTTGGTTGCAAGAGATCCTCAAGATCGAGTCCAAACATTAACCCAACACTGTCACTAAAACACATCCCTAAGAACCTTATCTACGCATCTTTTAAAACCCCCAGGGACGGTGACTCCACCACTGCCCTGGGCAGCCCATTCCAGTGCCCGACAACCCTTTCTGGGGAGAGATTTTTGTCATATCCAATCTAAATGTCCACTGGCCAAGGTGCTTTCAGTCTGCAGACCTGATCACGCTCCCACCCACACCTGCTTCCTCTCACTGCCATGGGGTAGTACTTAGGATGCTTATGGGTTGAGCAGCGGGTCTAATGAGAGAACATGGGCTACTTCTGATCTAGTGACCTCCTGCTTCCCTGCAGACAAAGCAGAGATCCATGTCTAGCAACATGAAAAAAGGGCATCACCTTTTATCTATCTGGCCTGTGTAAATGTGTATTCTCAGCTCTTTGCTCCCCTCTCTACCCGTGTTCCATATGATTGCTCTATACACCCAATTGTTGTCTTGTATCGCAGCTTCCGATACGATGCAACAAAAGGATTCATGCATGTGGTTACAATTAAATCTGTGCTTCAGCACTTTGCTGAACCCAGGCATTCACTGAACTGCAATTGTTTCTGAGGTAGGAGCCATCTTTTCCTGGAAGATGCCTCACACAGTGGGTTTGACCCTGACTGGCCTCCTCTAGCCCACTAAAATAAAAATAAATAACTACAAGTAATAATAATAAATGTTGTCATCCTAATAAAAGTTTATTTCCTTTGTGTTTCCAAGAACAGTACACAATCTTCAAGGAGGGATGTTGTTGTATTCTACCATCAACAATGCCAAAAATAAATAGAAATTAAGCGAAAGAGTCAAGTTTCAAGCAGCATAAATTCAACCACTGCAAATATTTTGTGTGGATGTGGTATAGTTTAGACTCCAACATGTTTCCTTATGGTCTATCTACTTCCTTCAAAAATATCAACCATAATCACTCTACAACAGCCAAGCCTAACACAGCATATCAATTCAATAAACATCTCTATTCCGCTATTGCTCAAGGGGCAAAAAGAATCCTAGAAGGTCTGTAAAGGATTTTTTTGACAGCAAACCTCCTGGCTGATCTGTTAAAAATCAGTGTCTGCCTTGCACAGCACTTGCAGAATCTGTTAATAGCCCAGACAATCTCTGCTTTATTTTCAGTAACTCTGCTTCCTTCCCCATACTACTTTTCTAAAAAGAAAAAACAAAAAAAAAAACAAAAAAAAAACCAAACCAACCAACCAACCAAAAAAAACAACAAAAAACCCCCACACCCAAAACTTACTAAATATAGTGATCTTGCATATTTTTAATAAATACATATATGTATATGGTTCCTATGCCACCACAGCCTACATGCATTAGGCAACCCCTATTGCTTTGCAGAGGGAAGAATTTCCCCTTTGACTCGTTATTCTGTGCATTTGCGAAAGCCTCCGACTCTCAATGCAGTTTTCCTGTTTGTAAAGCCGGAGCCATTAGGGACTTGAAGCACTTAATGATTTAATATGCTTTGGGATAAATAGTGCTACATTAGCACAGGTGCAAATAGCTTTCCAATTATTATTAATTTAATAATATGGTACTGCTGGTACACACTAATTAGATCCATGTTGTTCTATACAAGCGGAATAACACTAGAAATTTCCACAGCTGTCAGCTGCTGTCTTCTCACAATTGCTATGGAAAGCAAACAAACCGTAAAGGCAATTTGTAATTATTATAAACACTCCCTAACCTAAACCACGTTGGCATTTCTAAATCAGAGTTGTATGCTTGCTCTTGTCTGTGGTGTCAGAAAGGGATCAGAGCCAGCTGAAGAAAGGACAACCAGCTATTAGATAATTTGAGGGCCAAGCAATTAGTTTTGTTTTAATGAGCTGTTTTAGCATACAGCAAGTGCTTCCCCCATCCCACCAACCCATCCCACCTCTCACTTGTTCTTAGCTTGAGACAACATTTGTCTTTCCACTATTTTTTTGAAGTTTTCCTGCAAGGTAAGCTCTGTGCTGTTTGGAAAAGGCTTTGCCGTTTCTATCCGTGGGGATTCGTTCCCCCCAGCCAGAAGAAAGGAAGGAGAGATCCAGTTCCCCAAGCCCACTGCTGAGTCCCTCTGGGTTTTTTCTCATAAACTCATTCCAAGAACACAGCTTAAGCTCTTAAGTGATATTCAAAGCCCTCAGCATGAGGTTTATGGCTTTCAGCATCTGCTGAGAATATAGTTATAACTGACAAGTTCAGAGTCAGGTATTTGGATGCTCTTCCACAAATACATCCCTATAAACCAGATCTCAACTCTGACATTGACCAAGACTTAATTTAAAGTGGAAGCAGCTGACTGACAAAAAAGGGTCTAAACACAGAGAAAAGCCTACAGGCTGAATGCCTTTCCAGCAGAACCAGGACACTGAGTCTCTCTTGAACTGTATATTTCTCACTGTTTTTGACTTTTTAAATTTAAATTGCCAGTTCTACCGTAGAAGAGAGGAAATCCTTGTTTGCTATTTCTCTTATATCATGGTTTCATTTAGATTTCATTATCATAATTCTGAGTTTGATTTGTGGTGCTTCCTGAATAACTTATTTGTCTTCTGTCAAAACCCCCAGAGCACAGTCAAAGCTGAGAAGCTCAGGGTGTGGGGAGAAAGAGGCTCCCCTGGGGGGACCCACATGCCCCTGAATGTCATGTCCTCGATGGACAGACCTGGCTTGTGCAGAGGGATGCACAGAGAGAGGCTGCCCGGGACAGCCCATGCCAGCCCCAAAATTAGGGTGACCCCATTTGTCATCTCCATCTGGCCAACACCAAAGGGCACTCCAGGGTGTCCCAAAACACCTTTAATTCAGAAGCATGAGGCAGCAGGGTGGGAACCAGAGCAACACAACTCAAGAGAAACCAAGCCCAGCAATGGGCAAATTCCCAGCCATGCAGCACAGGAGCATCTCAGCAAGGACTAACTCTCACTCACATATTCCCAAACCTCCTGCAGCTAGAAAATGCAACTTGCAAATATAAACCCAAGCTCAGGTTTAACCTTTTTGGGTAAAGTCTAATTCTGATCATGGGGAAATTCACTCTGAGGTAGAACACATGGCCTCCTTTAGCCTTCCCTTCCTCTACATCATTAATGACTGAAGTGGTTCAGTTTGAGAGAGCTACAGAAGATAAAATCTTCAAACCGTCACTGAATCTGGGTGACAGCAAAGGCTTTGCAAGAGTCCTTTTAGATGCAGTGAGCCCTTCAGAAGTCAGACAATGATTTTACTAAGGTGCTCTGAGAAAGACCAAGAAAGAGTAGGGCCCTGTGGCATTAGGAACAGCAGAGCCTCCCAGCCTCAAATAGCTGATGGTTCTGATCATCAGGGCATGCCACCTTGGAAGCCATTGATGGAAATATTCACTGGAGTAAGGGCAAAAATTGTCACTACTCTTTTAGTGTAGCATGCAAATGTTCAGTCACTTCAAGGCCCTGTGGCACTGAGCAGCATAAGAAGAGATACCAGTTTTCAAATCTGCAAACTGTTCCCTGTTTGAGCAAGACAGAAAGACTATCTGCATTATACAATGCACACATATGCGATGAGCATCAGACAGGGGACACGTCCCCATGGACAAACCCATCTGTACCTTCCTCCAAAGCTCCCTCTTTCTGCTGAGAAAATACTTTGCCTCCCCCTGCCCCTAGAGTGTTGATACAAAACCAGGCCAAATGAAAAGTGGAGCTAATCTGGAGAATTATGTTTCACCATTGTGAGACACCTGGCAGAAAGTTTCCCTCAACCCCCAGCTCCTCTAAGCCTCACCGATGCCGAGCAGCTTGGCCTAGGTGGACACCTTCACCCTCCTGCACTCGTGTTGGAGTCGGGCTCAGACAAACGAGCAGGCATGGGATATGCTGTGAAACTCTCTTGCTCAAAGTGGTCAAGAAATTAAGGGTCAACCAAGATAACTATTTAATTCGCCTCTTCCAATCATCACATAACCCTTCCATCTACTGCACAACCACACTGAAAACCAAATTAAGCTGCCCTGTTCTGAAACTTTCATTTCCTTTATGTGGCGCCATGAAGTTTGAAACATCTTTTCAAGACCTCCCATACACACAAAGTATGCTGAAAATGACCATTTTCTTTCCCCACGGGCTGATTCCTACTTGGAAGCAAAAAAGCTATATAACATACTTTACGTAGTAAATCGGATATGGCACACTCTTCTCATGCTTTTACTACGTCTCCACACAAGCATACAAGTTTGACTTTCTAGCCAAGACCAGGTGGAAAAGTCCTGCTATTAAAACACTAACAGGAAGCTGTGGGGTCATTCAAAATCCCTACCCTCAAATAAAAGCTCCTCTTCTATTGACATGGAAGTGTTCTTGCTTGTCTTTCCTCAGCCACAAAACTGGACTGGATGTTAACTTGAAACAGAGAACATATCTAAATGTGAGGATAGTCTACTAGAAATAAAATAACCTTAATGCAGTAAACTCCAAGTACAAGAACCACATGGTATAAACACTGCTAGCACTCCTAAAGATTCAGCTGGCTTTAACAGCTTTTCTTTCAGCCTAAAATATCCTCAGCAAAGGACATTTTTAATTCCATTATGACCATAGTGAAACACATTTTTTTAACAGTATTAACAAAAATAAAAAGCATACCTTGCTGCACATCTTACAACTGTCCTTCAAAAGCTCTCCTTCCTCTACCCACACTGGCATGGTGCCCCTGGGAACCTAGTGTGTTCCTCCAAAACTTTATGCAAGCCAGGGCTCAGCTCCAACGATGCAACAGGTGCTGTCCTGCATCCTGGGAAATGTCGAGTGGGGAACAGCTGAGGCCATCACCGCTGCAGCATCCGCAGGGCTGGCAGGCGTCAGGCAGCACCTCTGGGTCTCAGAGTGGGCCTGGGGAAAAATAAGGCGATTTCACAGAATCAGAGAATGATTTGGGTTGGAAAGGATCTTCAAAGGTCATCTAGTCATCCTCCATGCAATAAGTAGGGACATCTTCAGATTCATCTGAACCTGAGTTTTCAGGACCTTATGTGCTGTGTATGATGCCTCTCTACCTGCCATAGGGTGGAGTCAGAGTAAAAATTGGCACCACCTGGAAATGTCCTAAGCTTTTTCACACTGTCCCTGGTTCAGAAATTGGGATAAAACAAATAAAGCTTAGTTGCAATTTATTGGATTGGAGAGTTTAGATAATCTGTTTTATCTGGGGATATTTCCAGTATAACTATGCACATAGAGTCCCTTAGTTTCCGTGTCGCATGTCACCTGCTCTCACTGGGCCAAACAATTCTTAAATAAAAAAATTCAGAAATATAGCAAGAGTAAAATAGAGAGAAATGATGCTGAGCAACATTCTCCTCTCTTGGAACAGATAATTTTGGGGTAGGATAATTAATCAGCCACAATCTAAATGGTTTCTTTCTTAAAGGACTTCCTTCTTCTCCTAATATATCCTCTGTGGGTCAGAAATGCCAGCATAGTATTATCATTCTGTCTTTGCATTTGAAATGCTAGCTACCGCGCTGATGAAACAGACCTTTATTGAACTTCAAAGGCCCATAATTATATATCCTTTCCTTGAGCTTTGATATTTTAATATTCAGCTGGTGAAATTATTATCTATTCCAGCCACAACGCATTTATTTATTTTGCTTGCTTTATCTCTGTTATTTCTGCGGTGGTAAGAGGCTGAGGAAGAAGCCCCCCTGCTTATTGGCAGCAGCAGAAAGTGGGAATTGAATGTACCAGGACTTTTATCTCCAGCAGCTGAAGAACGAAGCGTTTGAACTCCTTCTCAAGCCCTAACGGGACTCAGAAACGCTCCCCACAGCCAGTTCCTCTCATTTATACTTTTCAAGAGCCAGCCAGTTTTCTTTATATAGGTTTCCCTGTGCCATGAGGGAGCACAGCAGAGTCAAGAAGACACCATTCAGTACTAATTATGGCATGAATTTTTCATCTGAAAAGGGCACTCTGTTTTTTGGAAGCCGAAAAAGAAAAAAAAAAATATTGTTGCTTGTGTTTGCTCAGTTCCAGCCTCACCAAGGTGGACGTATGTGCAACAGGGGCAGAAATATTTCATGTATACATCCAGCCCCTAGAGCAGAAAACAGAAATATACACAGGTAGAGTACAGATGTCCTTGCTGGATAACAAAATGGGTCTGCATCCCTCATGGGAGAAACATCCTGTGAATATTTTGTGCCCTTCTTCCAGGGATTTTCAACAACAGGACTGAACTGCCAGGTTCGGAGCAAAACCTGGATTTTCCAAGCTCAACCTGCAGGCCCGGCCCAAAACTTCCACCAAAAAAAAGTGAATTTACATCACCAAGAGATTCCAAAAGAGGGTGAATAAACCACCATTTTCAGAGTATCTCTGATCTCACTGAAAGGGGGCTGTACTGAGGAAGTGCTAGAAATCACATTGGAATGATGATATTGAGAGATTACAGTGTGATTTTTAAAATAAATCCCCACAGATGCGCCTGGATCTCTCTCATGGAGCAGCAGGCTGATGGCTGATCCTGTGCAGACATTTCTCAAGAGTGCATCACAAGCCCTCTCTCTTTCCTTTGGGTCATTTCCAAATAATCCTGAAACAAAACCTGTGTTAGATGAGCCCAATATCAGCATATGGCTTTCATCAGATGATTTCCAAGCCCTTTAGGAACGTGACTTAATTGCATTTGATGGGCTTCAGCAGTCCTTGCTCTGCCTTTAGAGCTGGAAACTGAGGAAAAGGGTCTATGTCACTTATCCAAACTTGCAAAGTGAAGTGGTAGAAGTGGCAGAATTACCACTGAGAGGTCTGAGCTTATCTCATGTATCCTGGGACAGGCTTCCCAAAATCCAGCTCCCCTAAGAAAGTGTTTCTCCACAAGGGGGAAAAAAAAGCTAGCCAGTTGCAGAAGGACATCAGTGCTAAAATGGTGCATAAAATTGTGACTCTCCACTTAAAAAAACATTTGAACTGATGGATTCTCACCATGGCCTTTCCCAGCATTAAAACTGAAGATGCTCTTGCTGCAACATACAGGGTGGGTGTCCAGGCCACAAATCCATCTCATTCGGTCCTGGGAGTCCAAATTGATGATGTGGGGAAAGTATCAAAGAAGTGGGTGGAAGTCTCCTTGGAAGGTGACCTTGCACAGGCCCTGCACATGGCTGGGTTTGTCACCTTCCCACATCTCCTGAGCCTGTTCCAACCTGTGCCAGGAACTGCTGGTAAGAGGCACGTAAAAGGCAAAGTGGGCCAGTTCCCTTTCTACCAAGCCATGCTGGTAGGACACAGCCCAGTGACAAGAGTCATCCCAGCCCAAAACACTTCTGTGTTGCATCATGCAAGCCACAGACTGCATCCTCACTCCTGCAAACAGCCCCAACTATCTCACTTTCCATCTCTGTTGTTTATTTAGCATTTCCCAGCAATGCAGCCACCACGAGCATAGTCCGGGTAGGCTGCAGGAGCTGCTGCCTGCTTGCAGGATTAAGTTGTTTATCTCCTTACGTGGGCCATCAGGAAAGCTATGAACCTGTTTACATCACAGTCAACATTGCCATGTTCCAGAAACATTGATATCTGAAAAAATTAGTGAAGCATCGTCTGGGAGAAGGCGGGATGTTATAGAAAGCAGAGAGGTGACCAGGAGCCAAAGCACCTCTCTGTTGAGCGATGGCTTGGCTTGGTTCTCCAGCTCACAGTCAACTGAAGGACACTCAGCACAGGAAAAACACAAAAGCCAAATTGGGTATGTACCTAATTACCAGGAAATTTGGGAAGAAGGAATAGAGGAACCTCATATACCACATTCTTTTTACAAATGAAAGAAGTTGGGGTTTAGGTTTCAGTAGTACTAGAAAATCTTGGGGGGTTATTTGGTTATTTGCAGATTTCCAGACAAAAATGACTTTGTATTCGGAAATGTTAAAGCCTGACTTCCAGCCCCTGAAAAGATGCAAAGGAAATGGAAATCTAAACGAGTAGCATATACCATCCCCTTGGCTCCACCAACGAAAATATTTGGCTTCCACTTGCAGTTACCCCAATCAAAAAGAAGTTTGGGTTGCAGGAATGTAAGTTGAAGTGAATGTTAAATTTACATTAGACATTTGTTAATTAGCCAGCAAATGAATCACCCCCATGGACTGGCACGGTCCAGACACTTTAAAGCAAACACTGTTGTGTCAAGTGAAACTGTTGCCCTGGAGTTGACTAAGCAGAAACATTCCAAAATGTAATTATTAGTAAGATTTTCTTGTATTATTAAAAACATCAAGATTAACATACCGCAGTAGATATTTACAGGCAGGGAAGTAGGAGGGAGACTCAGTAGGTGTTTATTAAATCCATTTTCACATCTATAGCCACCCTTCGTGTGCTCTCCATTTTCCTGCAAGAAAAAGCCCTTTTTTACTCAGGGTCTCTCCCTGTGGGTACTTGTTGCTTATTACACCCTGGGCAGCATGATCTGTTGGCTTCATCAATATTCAGGTTAAATAAAAATTTCATTTAGCAGGAAGGAACTCTGTCGCCTTTCTCGGTGTGTTGTGCCAACACATTAAGAGACCAAAATATTTTTCTGGGGTGTTAAAAGTACATTCCTGAGACAGTGTCAGTGGGGACTGGAACAACTCTTGGAGCTGGAAGGCATTGTAACATGCACAAAGTCTTGGCTATTGAGTCTTCCTCATCCTCCTGAAGTCACTGAGACCTTAGAAAAGGCTTTGGTAGATTCAGGAATTGTTGTGGCCTCAGTTCTTGATCCCACACGGTTTCTCTGCTGGGTTTTCTCCCTGGTGGACAGCCAAGAAACCCAAATAAAGCTATCGGGGAACTGCCTTTGCTATTGACACCGAGACCCTGGTAAGCTTTCTTGTACACTAACATCTGAAACACAAGTGCCCCAAGACCTTCAGAAGAGGATATAATTTTTTTTTTCACTTCCTTTGAGCTTAGGCCAAAAGCCAAAGTCATAAATAGAAACAGTTATTCTGGGCCGAGTATCACCTTTTGTGCAATGACAAAAATAATGTGTTGTTGAACTGTTTGGCATGACTGCCCAAGCACGTGACGAGAAGCTAATCACTTCTGAAGCCAAAGCCACTCGAGAAAACAGGAATCCAACTTATAGCGACTAATATTTTGCCAATTTTTCTGCTCCCAATGCATATTTTCTTTCTTTTCCCCTCTTTCTCATGACATCCTTTCCTTCTTTTTTAAATACTAACCCACATCTTGCAGCTGAACTTGCAGAGTCTTCACTGTCCCTCTCTCAGCCTTGTTCAACCCACGTGATAACCAAATCCTTCCCGCAGCGCTGAACTCTTTTTCCACTCTATATCTCACATTTTCACACAGTACATTAATTCACTCAACACATTTGTTTGCAGCTGTCTTCCATCACCAACCCCACACCCAACTCGCTTCTCATCTGAGAGAGAAAACTTAATTTTCCACTAATGAAGGTATAAAGCAGGTAATTTCATGTCCTTTGCTGCCAAAAAACTTGGGCTTAATTTTGCAGGGAAAACAAAAATACAAGGTAATGCTTGGGCTGCTAGTTTTGGTCTTAGGGTAGGTGATCAAATATGAGCCTCTTCAGAGGAGGAACAGCTTTCCGATTTTTAAGCAAGTTTAGCCAAATCCAACAGTGTCTCCTTAACATAAGCTGCTCATTCATATATACATGTATTTTTCTAGGGTAGGTACAGGTACTGATTTGTCATGAATGATCGTATTAGTGGCTTCTTCCATCGCTCCCCCAAAACTGTACCCTTGTTTACTGCCACCTATAAATGCTAAAGAAAACAACAACCCCAAAATAAAACCCCAACTAATGAACAAACAACCGAATCTCATGCTGGGAGGTCTGCAAGAAGATTTGCTTTAAGTGACGACCCCAAGACTGAAGCTGCAAACACAACACGGGGTTTTCTGTCCCTTGAAATTCGCTCTGCACCTGATCTTTGGGAGGCATTTTCCTCCTTTCTCCCTCACTCTTCAGCTCTTGCTTCTAATGTCAAATGCAGGCAGCAGCTTTGAAGCTTTTCCAAATGAAAATGCCAGAAGAGTCCTGGTTTTCCAGTCAGCCTGCCAACTCCAGCAATCATTAATTTTATGTGCTAATTTTAAAGTTGATTGTTTTTGTGTCTTCGACTTCAAAGGGAACTCCAGTGAAAAACTGAAAATATATTTTAAAAGGTAGAAAATAATTTTGTTAAAATGTCTTCTCTTGCAAAAAAATCCATTATTTTATTTTAAGGAACACAGGTTTCTTCTCCATAGCATAAATGTCGCTGAAGATTTTGATGCCAAATATTTGGCCTATTCTGAAGAAGTCTTTAAAAAAATTAAGAGAGTTAAATAAATCAGACTAAAAGTGTTTTCATTTGTTCCACCAGTGGCACTGTGGATTTTATTAGTGAAGTGTGTATGTAACATATGTGCAGAGCAATTATGTTTTTCAGTTACAAAACGCTATTCATTAGATTAAATAAAATGACAGAGATTTTGGTCTGGTTCTGCCCTCAGATATTACACAGTCACTTGACTGCAGCACTATTTTGACTGTTTTCCCAGCTCATCAGCACATTAAAACCAGCTGTGGGTCTCGATAAATTGTTTCAGCAGAACACACTGCAAATATCTGTATTTTCCTCCCTCCCAGCCCAACAAATGAATTTGGAGGTCATTATGGTAGTTTTAATTATGATTTGCTAGCAATGTCCTTCACTGAAATCCATAGTTCCATAAACAACATGCTTCTTCTGTCATATTAGATTTCTTTATTTCAATTGTAAAGTCACTAAGCCATGTGCTTTCTATTTTAGCTCCTGGACCCCCTGCTAAACTTAGACACATGATGGAGTGGTAGCAAAGGGAGAGCAGCAGCCAGGAGTGTCCACAGCCTTAGTCCTGCTTGTGGAAAGATGTTTACTGATCTGCAAACAACAAAAAGAAGGGAAGAAGAAAAAAGAAAAGAAAACCAAACCAGAACTGAGCAAACTGGGAGGAAAATCAGGATGGTGTCAGTGGGGGTGCAAAGAGGGAGCTGCAGAGGGACGGAGGTTTGCAAATGTGGAACGACTGCGTTAGCTGCGCGTCCCGTACACGCTCCAAAGTGGAACCAGCTGCCGGCTCTGGCTCCCCCCGCCTTCCAGCAGAAGCCCTGGGACACGTCAAAGAAAAGTTCCCCAGTGCTGCAAACAATTACCTTTTTTTATTATTATTATTATTTGTTCCATTTTATCAAAGCTCTTAGACTAGAGGAATGAGAGGAAAAGAGAAATTTGAAGGGAAATAGGAACAAAATATTTAAGAAGGGCTTCAGTTAGGTTGAGTTTGGTCTCAACTGGGTTAAATGCAAGAAAACGTTCCCATATCTCACCCTCATCTCTCTCAGCTGGGGAAATTTAAGTCCCTCCTCAATCTGTGGTAGCATTTAGGCTGAATTTTAACAGAGCCCTTAAGCATGTGCTTAATTCTAAGCACCTGATTTATTCCATTGAGTGCAAGCCTCGTCTGCCAGTGGGGTGATGCAAAATGTAGATAAACACTGGTTTGACTTTATCCAATTACTCTCAAATAATTCATAGCCTATAATATAAAGATGCCATTATACTGGTTTATTGTTTCTACCATGTTTCAGTGTCCTGGACACAACCAGCCAGGTCAAGTGCTTCTGAGATGGGTCCTTCCAATTCCGAGAATGCTGGAAAAACATATTGACAAACAATTGTCTCGAACAAAGCCCAAGCATTCCCTTTGACAATGTTCATTGCCTTTAGAAGATAAATTTTGGCTGGAGAAGGGACATTTTGGGCAGGCATTAAGCATATTTGTGAAAGAAAAGTTTCTGTGGAAACCTGAGAAGGTGGTTTTGCACTGAAGAGTTCACACAGTTGGCCTGACTTGGTACTGATTCCCTGATCGCTTCACATAAACACTTTAATTATCTCATCAAAGCCTGGGAACAATATAATGAGGGAGACATTTGTTTCTGCCCCGCCATGAAACATCGCTTGTGATAACGAATTTCATGTTTGTCAGATGAGGGGTTTATGAGACCAAATTTAAGTTTGGGAAATATCGGAAAATGTCAAACTTCTCGGAGGGCAAACAAGTTCGCAAAAATCAAAGCCAAGAACAAACCAAAGTAGTGGAAATTCCAGTTGAAAATGTTAAGACTGGTTCCCTGCCTTTTGTTGACAGTCGGATTTTGGAAAAGAACAATTAGTGTAATAGATTCTGGGAGCTACTGAGCCAGAAACTGAGAAAAATGGAAACCAAGAGAAACAGCTGAAATATCTTCTCATTCTCATTTAGGCTGCGGTTAGAGCAGCTGAATGGCTGCTTTTTCTGGTCCACTTGTGTAATGCTGAAAACTGGAGAGGGGAGGAATTGTCCCAAGTCGACCTTGTGGAACAAAGGGGGAAACCGTGGGACAAAGGGGAGAGAAGAGAAGAGAAGAGAAGAGAAGAGAAGAGAAGAGAAGAGAAGAGAAGAGAAGAGAAGAGAAGAGAAGAGAAGAGAAGAGAAGAGAAGAGAAGAGAAGAGAAGAGAAGAGAAGAGAAGAGAAGAGAAGAGAAGAGAAGAGAAGAGAAGAGAAGAGAAGAGAGGAGAAAAATATTTTATTTGGAGAACTGAGAATTGTGTAGCACTTTCTTCTGGGATGGACCAATGGCTCTGCTCAACATCAAAATTAGATTATTTGTTTTCTCTATGGACTATTTTTAGAGGGGAGGCAGGAGAGATACACTTGGTTGTATAAGGAAAATGGAAGGATATTCCAGGAAAAGCAAAAAACAACCTTGGGATTCAAAAGAAGAATTTTTGAGAAATGTTTCAACTAAAAAAAAAAAACTTTCTGATTCCAACTTGTGGAAATACTGCTTTTTTTCTTCTTTTGGCAATTCTGTTTTAATGAAGAAAAAGTTGAGGCATTTGGCACAGGTTCACAAAACAACCAAATCAACCTATTTTTGAAGGGAAGGAAGGGAAAAACACTGTAACCATGCCCAGGGTGGGTGGTGGGGCCCAAGCCCCAGCACTGCATGGCAAGGTCCCCCTGCCCCCCTCAGTCCATCATGGTCAGAGCTTTGGTGGAGCCAGGACCTGCACCAAGGCACCAAGACCCTCTTCCACCTTCAAACATCCCCCAACACACCCTCCCACTCCCACCCTGCATGTCCTCATGGGATCTTATCATAGAATCATTCCAGTTGGAAGAGACCCTCAACATCATTGAGTCCAACCATAACCTAACTGTAGCACTAAGCCATGTCCCTAAGATACCATCTAAATGTCCACAGAGACCCTCTGTCAGCAGAAGCACAATGCCACCAGCCTGAGGCAGAAGAACGCAAGCAACCATGGGGAGCTGCAGGTGAGGAGAAATGTGGGATTTGCAGGGTGGGGATGAGACCTGAGTGAGATCAGTCACCAGATCCCTCCCAGGAGCCAGAAGAGGAAAGGCAGACACAGCCCGGCTCCAGCAAGCCAGGTGCTGGTACCACAAAGCCAAGCGATGACGACATCTGCCTTTCGAAGCACGGAGATTTGTTACCTGCCAAGTTGCTGGATGCCTGCGCTCCTGTTCCAGGGGCCCAGGCACGATATTTAGACTATAAAACCCCTCCAGACTATCAGGGTATTACTCAAAAGTGGTTTGGGATGTGCTATATCTTCCTAGTGTTGGCTTCTTACAGGGCCAGATTTTCCTACTGTGGGGATAGGTGTCCAAAAGGTATAATTTGCTCTGAAGCATTGGTAGATGGGGAGTGCTGAGCTGGTGGACCTGTGTCAACAGAAGGTTTCCCAGGATGGAGATCCACAAGGGGCAGCATTTAGCTTTCAGTGTTTAGTCTAGACTAGTTGTTATCAACATCCATAGGCACAGAGTCCAGTCAAGAAGGACTCACAGTCTGAGTCCTTGATGCTCTCATCCCACAGGAGCTTTTTAAAAATTATTTCAACTCCTATTTTTTCTTAAGGATGCAAGATAGAGTTTTCTCAGGCCAAGATTATAGAACCGAGTCCTCAACACCCTCCAGCATTACAAAAAACCCTTCAGAGACCCCAAATCCAGTGTCCATGAGCATGGCCCATGTCTCCAGCCCACCATACTGGTCCTGCACAAAGCCGAAAGCTGCTTCACATGGGTTTGCTTTGCCAGCTGTCCCGCAGGGACCCCTCACCCTTACCTTAGCTGTAGGGCTGAGACTTCCCTATGTCCTGAGGAACCTTCATACACAGGCCCCATGGGAGCTGCTGACTTGGTGTCTGACAGCTAGCGGAGTTTAAGAGCCTAATTCCAGGGAAAACGGGTGGTACCTAAATTCCCTTAAAAAACTGAACTTGCTTGAACAAGTTCAAAAAGTTCCGCTGGTGCATTATTGAACAAGGAGAAGGAGTTATTTACACTCGTGATGTGGGCAAGGCTGGAAAAACCCCTATGGGGGAGAACAGTCTTTCCACTGCACAGAAACTCCATCTGACTTTGAGGGCACTAAAAATATCTTTTGTGGCACAAGGAGAGGAATCCACATCTGATCTTCCTCTAATCCTTTGCTCCTAACTAAAAGGCATTGCATTATGTTTCCAAATGGTGGTTCTCCCTTGAGCTGCTAAAATTGTCTCAGATAACAGTGTTAGCGAGGGTCCGTAGATAAAACCAGGGACGTGAGGGATGTACAAGTGGGTCACACCTCCTTGCAGCTGCTGCTGTCCCCTGACAGCGGACACCTGCTCTCAGCTTTGGGGACACCTGTAACTTCAGCCCTCGATGCTGAAATGGGGGTTGCCTCAAAGCAGGACTTTTCACAGTGGAGATGTGCCAAACCAAGACCTTCACAGCACTAACAAACGGAGAATTCAGACACTTTCTGGTTCTCACGGTGGGGTTAGACACAGCTGTGCTCGGACCGGATCTTGGGCCAAGGACTTTAAAGCTATTTAGATACTTTGGCTTTTCCGTGTCTTTGAAAAGGTTGTCAAGGCATCCTGTAAAACAGCTGAAAAGATTTATTAAATTCTGTGGAAAGCTCCAGAATTTCAGACAAGCTATTTTGTGTGTATTAAATGGTATTGTCACTCATTTCCCCTGTACTCAATCCCAGATGACGGCACTAAACCCCACCATGAGGAGATGCAGTTACTGGATGCACTGAAATCGTCCATTGGGGCATTCATTACCAGTTCAGTTGTACATCTGTTCACCCTTGACACATAGAATCATAGAATCATTTTGGTTGGAAGAGACTCTTAAGATCATCGAGTCCCACCATAACCCAACACTGTCACCAAACCATGCCCCTAAGAGCCTCATCTACGTGTTTCTTAAACCCCTCCAGGGATGGTGACTCCAGCATTGCCCTGCATAGCCTGTTCCAGGGCTTCACAACCTTTGCCATGAAGAAATGTTTGCTCACGTCCAATCTGAACCTTCCCTGGTGCAACATACCGCGGCCAACCATCCTGATTGCCCAGTTATCTTAAAATGTCATCAATTAATAATTGCAATATCATAGCTCAATGAAGCCCAAACAGAGGAAAAGTTGCACTCAGGCCCAAGTTTCTTCCATTGGGAGGAGGAGGAGGCACAGAGCTGAGAAGTCACATTTCCACAGACAGGTAACATGTCTTCACTCTGGCTCCTAGAAAACCAAAAGCAGATGAGGAGAAAGACTGAAGGTGTAAAATATAAGGCATTGCCCCTGTCCAACAGGAACTGAAGGCAGATTCATACAACTGCGGAAGATAGGAATCTTAAGTTGCACGGATTGCCTGAGCGCCAGGGCTATAAAACAAAATTAAGCATTAAATGTTCTTAACAAAGGCAATCTGGGCTCTCTGTGTTCTGTTGTTGTTATGTTTTCCCCCTGCTTTATGCTGCTTTAACCTTCAGTTGTTGCTGTTGGAATCCTTTTTGTGCTGTTCCACTTGTCATTCTTCTTATTTTTATTACAGACACTTTGGCAGAAGACTTATCAAAATGCGCTGAGCTTGTCAACAAACGTCATTAGCAATGAGTTGAGGCAGACAGTGTAACCAGGGAAAGGGCATGGGAAAATATGCAATATAAAATAATTTTATATGTCGAAGAAATGCAGCAGAATAATAATGGGCCGTAAATTATTTGTGCTGTTATAGAAGTAAGTTCCCACTGTTAAGTGATTTCTAGTCAGGCTTCGAAAGGTCCCCAGAGAGGACCAGATGCTCTTCTGGAAGAAAATGGCAAAGCTTCACCAAAACCAAGGGCCTGGCCACTCTGTGTGCAATGGAATCAGGTTGAGAGATGCTACTCTCTGCATCAGATAATTTTAAAATCTCAAATGACAAAAAAAGTCTGGATCTCCAGCTCTGGAAATCAAAATCGGTCAACTGGCAGCAGTGCAGCTGTACCATGCCATACAGAACCATGCTTTCTTCTGGGCTAATATTACACACTGGCATATCCAAGTGGCCCACACATTCAGCATTGTGCTGGGGTTCGATCTTGACATGTCAAGCTGTTAGTTCCAGGGCCAAAAAGCTGCCCCTCTCTCTATCCCCTGCTTTGAAGTTCCCTCAAAGACATTTGCTTACTTAAGCTCATGCAAGAAAAGGTGAAGTCTGACTCCACCATCCACTGGTGTCCACTTTCAGAAGGGCACAAGAAGAAAAATAAATCACTGCAAAATGAACGTAAGCGAAGCCTTACGGTGTGCTTACCTAATTAGGTGTAAGGTTATATTGCAGGTTGCACTGGGCTGCACAAGAAGGGCTAGAATTCAGTAGGCTTAGGTTAAACAAAATAAATCATAAGGTCAATGGTAAGGTGAAAATAGAAAGGCATCCCACCCACCCGCCACAGTACACTAGCAGCTAGCAAGAAAAGTGCACTCTCAGTATCTCAAAGGCCAAGGAAGATATATGAGCCCATAAGATTTAGACCCTTTGGCTGCAGCTGGTGATTACAGCTCTTTGGAGATCAGCTTCTGATGAGCAAATAGGTCAGACTGCTCCTGGTCAAGTGATGTGATAGAACCTCATGCGCTTCTATGGGGCACTGGAGCCGGATGGAGAGCTGCCACTGAGGGGCACTGAACATGGGTGAGCACACGGACAGGAACATGGGTGGAGCCCCGAGGAGATGAAATGGTAATAACGCTGACCCTGGCAGCTGCACTGGCAAGAGAAGGGAGCATGTGGGGGCTCACACCACCACAAACACAGATAACTGCAGCTCACGGGGAGGGACAGGGCAGGGGGAAGGTACAAAGGAGGAGCAACTTGGAAGAAAAAGCTGATTAGAATTGAAAATACTTCAGCTGATCACACCCTTAATCTCTTCAATATCCCACTAATGTGATGGGGTCTAGTGAGCTTGCTAGACCACATGCAGGACCTCAAACATCTTAGATGTGCAGCTGAAGAACAATGTCCTCCATGGGGCAGGGAACTACCCTTCCACCCCTGCACAGCCCTGTGCAAGGAGCTCATGAGTATGTGTAAGGAACGAGGGCGCAAAAGAGTTTTGCAAACCTGACTCAGCCTTGAAGAAAGCTAATGTGATTTCATTGGGCTGAACTGAGGCTGTCCATACATCTTTCATGGCCCGTTTTGCCTCAGGGAGCATTTTTATGGCCAAAATAATACGTGCCATATGGGAAAGCCCCACAGAAATTAATAGGAGTGCAACCAGTAGGGTTGGAGAGAAATGAAATAATCTGTGGAAATGGCTGTGTAATCTTTAAAATTTGATAGAGAATGATCCCCTCTCACAAAGACTTTTTAAGACATTCTATAGAATTGTTATGATGTAATTCGCTTTTAAATCCTATTCAAAAAGCTCTAAAGCCTAAGAATGGTTATTGTTTTCTTATTAAATTCTGTACGACTTTTCCATAAAGAAAGAGCTGGTATTCTCATAATATCTCCACTATCCGAATCTGAAGGAATACAAGACCACTGGATTTAATTATATCAGGCACATAAATGCCTTCCAAACCATTACATGTATCTGTACAGATGAAAACACTCATTCATACAAATTAGGTGCCATTGGAATCAACAGAGTTGAACCCACTCCGATGGGAGCAGCTACTGAACCAACTACCAGGACTGACATGTTTTTAAAGGCCACAGAAGGGAATGGGCTGGAAACCTCTTACAACACGTTTTTGGAGGTGGAAAAATATGAATGCATTGAGATGGAAACTCTTTGGAGGAACATGGTGGGTTTGCTCCCGTTTCTTTTGCAAAGAGGAATTTTTTGCCTGTGCGCAGAAAGGGAGTTTGTGCTCACGCCGGTCTGGAGCATCCTGGGGTGGGGAGGCAGCTAGGATGTGAAAAGCACATCCCTGGAGAGCTGGGAATTGAGCCTGAAGCACTGGCAACCCAAGTATTTTCCTCACCAGGGGACTGTAAGGTATTTATTTTCCTCCTTTCTCTATCCCACTCACTCATTTCAAATGAGACCTATTGGTGCGCTGGTGGAATGTGCCTGGGATTCCTCTGCTGTGATGCCGAATGGCCCCAGCCAACCCAGCCAGGGGGAAGTTGCTCAATGTTGTGAAAAGTGGGAGGAAAAAGAAAGTTGTATTGAAGTAATAAATGAAAGCAAAAGTGCTTTCTGTAAGGGGGCTGGAAGTAGGGGAAATCTCAGTGTGTGGTAGACCGGTGCAACACGCATCTTGGCACCGTTTTCCGCACTGGAGGAAAAAGGGACATAAATAAATGCAAAAGAGTCTTACGGCTGGTGAGTATGTATGTACATGCCATTAAGGAGCTCCTATCCCTGATTTAGTGAAGTACTTTAGTGTATGTTTAATTTTTAGCATGTTAGTAACAAACTGGGTTATAGAGCACTAATGAAAATGACTGGTGTTGACCTAAAAATCTAGAACCTATGAAAAGGACCCAATGAAGAAAGATACGTATTTCTTTTTAATATTTTGGGAACATTATTGTTTACGAATAAAAAGCACTTGAGTATTTTTTAAAGAAACTGTCACATTTAAATTTCCTATAAAACTCAACTCTTCCTCCCAAAGGAACCCAGAAAAAGGTCAAGCAAATTGGAAGATTCTCCTGGAAAATGCTTGTTTTTGCTATTTTTTCAAACACAAACATATGGCTGTGGATCTCCTGGCAAGAGTCGGGGTCATACCAATACAGCTCTTATGACCAGAAGAAAAAAACACACTGTACATGTGAAAAAAAACAACTGGAACCTTTAACATCTACTCTCCACACGTGGTGGATTTGCCTCTACTCGGCTTTTATTATTGAGTTCAAACGACGGTCCCTGAGGTGGCCCAAATTTCCAACAAGTCTTGGCTGCGCTTCAAGGGAGCAAGGGCCAGTTTATGGCTTCAGGTGCAAAGACTCCATGACTTTCTTTTTCACATAAATTTGATGAAGTTAAAACGTGACAATTTTAGCCACACTGTGGGAATCTTCTCAAATCTCTTCCTTCTCCAAGGCCACCTGTTGGAGAATGGCACCCTGAGCCCTTAGGCTGCTATGATTTATATTTTATTATTTTATTGGGCATTAGGAAAGACCACAGTTAAAAATGAATAGTATATCATCAAGGCAAAAGTTTTCTTTTAGTAATTGTATTCAGCTGTCTTTGCAACAAAGGCAGTGCAGGGAGAGGCAGTAATTTTGCTATATCAGCCTAAATCTTAATTAAAAATGTATAATAAATGCTTCTTGCTTGGGAACAGAGAGGACAGACACAAGCCAGAAGTTGGAGGGTTTTTTCTTTGGTGTTTTCTTGTTTGTTTGTTTGTTTGTCTTTTTCTTTTTTTTTTTTTTTAATGAGATAGCCATCAGAACTGAAAAATCCCAGTTTATATTCTGGATTTCATCACTTCTGCGGACTCTGCATGTTGTATAAGATCAACCTGCTATCACGGAGGCTGGCATGCTTGCTGCTGCCAGAGAAATGCCCTGCAGAAAACAAATGTTCATCTGGGGAGGGGTTGGCCTCTCTGATGACCCTCTCATGGGACTGGAGATGTGAAGCCCTGGAAAACATAGAATCATAGAATGGTTTGGGTTGGAAGGGACCTTCAAAGCTCATCCAGTGCCACCCCTGCCATGAGCAGGGACATCTTCACCCAGCTCAGGTTGCTCAGAGCTCCATCCAGCCTGGCCTGGGATGTCTCCAGGGATGGGGCATCCACCACCTCTCTGGGCAACCTGGGCCAGTATTTTAACGTTCTCATTGTAAAAATCAGGCTTTAGGAGGATGCTAAATGCTTTTTGCTTCCAAACTTGAAAGACTGAACCATATTCAGGGCTGGACAGGCCTCCTTGGTGAACTGCAAGTCCCTCAACCCTGGGGTAAGGTGTTGGAGCAACCATCCAACATGCAAAGGTGTTTGTCAGCCTGGGGAGTCTTGTACAAGTGCAAATGAATTTTGGCTTCCCCTCCCGTGAATGACCTCCTAAGAGGCAATGGCAGCAGCCCAGGAGCTGCTCTGGCTGGCAGAGCATGACACAGGTGGCACCATCTCCACCACCTCCGCTCCAACCCAAACAGCTCATATCCAGCTGCAGGAAAGGGCCGGCAATGGGACAGTGACTCCCAGGCGGGGTGAAGGGTGGTTCACACACTGGCTCCCTTGTGGAGGAGGAACAGTCAATGATTAGCATCTGGAGGCAACTCCCAGCCCCTGCAATAAACACAAATATGTCTCCTGGCATGGCCAGCAAGGAAAATATAAGCTGAAAAAGCCCCCTGTGCCAGAGACATTCCCCTGTCCATGTGCCACTACTGCGTGCCAGCTGCTCACCACGGGTACATGTGCTGGAGAGGCAGCAAACAGGAGCTGGCAGCACTGTTAGGAGGGCAAACCTTTTCCCCTTGTCTGTTTTCACACGGTTAATAGCACATATGGACCTCAGAGATAGCTCAGCTTCAAACTGTCTTTTCTGACTGGAGGAAAGATGTGACCCCAAATGGATTTACACTACTATTTCATGCAACGTATGCTTAATTTGTCCAGTTACTTCAGTAAGAGGCTGACTGGAGGCCCACGAGTGTCACGCACACTTTTCCACATCCCCCTCCTGCCACCCAAGAGCGCTCCTGTTGCTGCAATGCAGATGAGGAGCAGAAGATGTGCAGCAGGGAAAGGAAAAAAAAGAAAAAAAAAGATGGTACCAGCCCAAGACATCAAAAGAAATCTCTCACAATTGGTATGGGATCTCCTCTGCTGCCCAGAACCATGTGCCTGTGTTCAGGTACAGACTCTGGGCGTGTTGGGAGCACTAAAAGGAGAATCTACGGTATGGATAAAAGGAAATGGCCTCAAGTTGCACTAGGGGAGGTTTAGATTGAATATCAGGAAAATTTTTTTCCTGGAAAGAGTTGCCAGGCACTGGAACAGGCTGCCCAGGGCAGTGGTGCAGTCACCATCCCTGGAGGGGTTTAAAAGATGTGTAGATGAGGTTCTTAGGGACATGGTTTAGAGGTGGACTTGGCAGTGTTAGTTTAACTGTTGGACTCGATGCTCTTAAAGGTCTTTTCCAACCAAAACGATTCTATGATTTGTGTAAGACCTTGACCATGAGAAATGCCATCACTGTTGACAGTCCAGTCATGAAGTGCAAGTGGGGCCTCTGGTGATTCCAGTGTGGGAAAAGCCCAGCTGGCCCTACACCTGCGGGGACATTCAATGGGGGGATGGCCACCACCAGGCTCCAAGAGGACGCATCAGACAAAGGGAAGAGATGCCTATGACCTTCTGCCACCGTCACACCAAGAAATGAAGGCTGGATGTGGGAAGATCCCAGTCACCACTCACCCCACCAAGGGGGGCCATTGGAGGGGTCGCTGCTGCCACCAGCACAGCTGCAGGCACACCAGGCCCAAAGACAATAAACAAAAGGACTTTGCTCTCTGAGCTGGGACTGGGCAACGGGGTTATGTGATTTTTGGAAGCCTTGCAAAAGGTTGTGTGTGACAGATGGAACTCAAAATCCCTTTGCGTTGCATGTGCGCCCCGGCGCTCCGAGGCAGCTCTCGCCAAGCACTTTGCGAGGTGGCTACCTGCTGTGCGGCAAGATCTAATCAGTGTCCAACATCTCCAAAGGAAACAGCTCTGAACAGTTCCATTGTTTTAATTTTTTTCTTTTTTTTTTTTTGCTCTGGGCTCACAAAATCCTGGCGTTTGCTCTGTCAAGTGTGAAAACTGAATACAAAGCAGCCCGGACTCAGCTGTGGCTTAGTGGGCAGTGTGAGCAGCACATCAGTGATGGGCTTCATGGAAACCACTTGGCAGAGCTTCCAGGACAAGTCAATTCCTGGAAGGAAAAGTGGTTAATAGGTATGAAATACACTTTGCTTGTACCAATAAGCACTAAGGCCAAATGTACGACTGTTAGATTGATATGTCATGAAGGACTGACTATCGAAAAGCCTTCTGCTCCTGAGCCTGCACCTGAATCCTTGCTTCTTTAACTTCATCTCCTTGATCAAAATATACTCCAGGGCTCGGCAGCTGCGATGCCTTGTGGCACAGTGTCCATTAGTCACAGTTCAGCTGAAATTCCCGCTTTGCTTCCCCACTGCGGCAATTTGGACCCCGCTTTTTCACCTGCAACTGGCCAGGGTAAGTGACTGACTCCTGCTATGTGTTTTCCCATATAAAAAGAGCATTTGTATTTTTTCAACCTGTGTGACTTTTGGTTTAGATTCAGGGGGGAAAGCAAACTTTTCCTAACAGGGGCAAAGAGCGTGTCACCTCCATAACATGCTACATAAACAGAGTTTCCCTTCTGGCAAGCAAGACCCACCTGAAATCCAAAGGAGCAGCACTGAGCAAACACATGGAGAGGTGTGATGGAGCTACTGACGGCTGCCCAGCCAGCAACGCCTGCGCTCTGGTGACTCCCTCATCTGCTTTAATAACCAGAAAAGTCAGTGTGTTCAGGCATGTGTTGGCCCAAACTGTGGGTGTGCATCTGTCTTAATTCCTGGACATTCAGATGATGTTCCTCAGTGCTGCTTCTTTGGTACAATATGGGTACAACAAGCAAGTTTTCACAGCTTAATTCCTCCCACTGTGACTTCTTTTTCTCTCATTGTCCTGATCACCCTGGATAGAGTTTGTTTGATTTAGATTCTTGTGTTCGACAGTCTTATGACGCTCAGAGCTGGAGAGAAAAATATCCTGCAGAATAAATACGTTGCAAAAGAAAAAAGGAAACCTCGTGTTGTCCTGCATCCAGGAAAACAACATGAGCAGTGCAGCTCTAGCATGTTGAGTTTTATTTAAACTATTTGTTACTTTGGAATTAGATAAATTAGGATGAATATGGAACTGGCCTGAGGATTTGAGATGGCAAATTTCCTGAATAAAGAATGGTGACCATAATGGTTTATAACAATCTCTGATGTACTCTTGTATTTTCTCCTTTTCACTTATTGTTGTGATTAATATTGTACCATTGCTATTATTCAGATAATAACCACATCAGAAGCAGCTCCTTTATTCATTTACAGATAGACCTGACCCATGAGGCTTCTGAGAAAGCTTCTCCAGGTCATGGTCAGTGTTTCCTCCACTTTCATTGCGAGCATCTTCACTGCTTTCCCAGGAGTGGGTGACTGCCTCAGTGACCGTCATATCTCTTTGTTTTATGCCACAGTCCAAAGTCTACCCAGAATGACACAAAGGCACAAAAAAGGCAACCAGCCCTGCTGCTCACAGAGATCTCAACGCTAATTCATTATTCCACCTGGGCTGAAGACTTAAATTTCATTATATGCTTTATAAACTTTAGAGTTTTAGAAATAACATATAATATTACTGGCTCAGAATGAATTTCCATCTCAAGGCAAAGCTCTAAAAGGGATATATTAAATCCAGGGAAATTCTGCTTCAAAAGCTCCACACACTTTTAAACATAAGTCATACTCCGAAGTTAAAATTTGATAAAAACTGGAAATTACCTGGCATCTCAGCATATTTGGAGATACCGAGTAATAAAGTGGATAAGATCTGTGCCAAGAATAAGATGAATTTTTCTCATTTGTTTAAATATTTGAACTGTACAGAATGAGAAAATGCCATTCAGTATTTTCAAATGTGGCAGATTGTTAGTGACATTAGTTTATATGTCTCTGTTTCCCCAGATCTTTTCTCTCTGAGTTCAGCGTAGGTAGCTGAGATCTCACCTCCTGCTAAAATCAGGGTTAATGTGTACAGCCAGAAACATCTCTGCAGAAGACAGTTTTAGCTGATTTAATGAATCTGTCAGCCCTCAGAAGTCTTTTCCATGATCAAGTTCAGAAGAGATGTGCTATTTTGAAGACATAAGGTATTGTACTCTTCTGTCATCCATAACTCAACATGCAATTTTTTCTTTCACCAAAACAACTAAGAAAATCCTTTATGCCATTTCACTCCCCAGAATATAATTTCTCTCAGGATTTGTATTTTGGCTTCTTTTTTTTGCTGTTGTGTTGGTTTTTTCATGTCCTATCCTCTCTGGGGTGATAAATACCCAAGATGCCAGGGACAGGTTATTGAAAACAGAGCAAGATAAATTCGAGCAGGGAGAAAAACATGTTTTCTGGGGTTTGTTTTTGAGGAGGAGTTTTGCAACTAGAAGCATGAACATTGACTTTGTTCTAAAGGCCACAAAGAAAGAAATGTGATGGGGTTTGGTTTTGTTTTTGTTTTTAAGAAGCCTGCAAACTGCATTATCTGAAATAAAGAGTTCTGCCTGAAACAAAATGGGGTTTCTTTGGAAATCCTTGCTGAAAATTAAATACTAAGAAGATGTCATTAGATGTGTTGGGCAAGGTCTTTTCCTAAGGCCACTTCAGTGAATAAAGCCAACTGTGGATTTTAACAGCTACCCTGGGGAAGGGAAAAAACAAACATATCTGGCTCATCACCATGTAACAAGAGTAATTAGGGATTTAGCAAGAGGTGTGGCAGGGGAACAAATCAGTGGACTGACAGAACCATTCATATGTCAAGAATATGGAATAACTTGGAGGAAATCTGGAGGTTCACCAACAATGTTGAAATAGAGGATGCAAAGACAGCTGCGTTCCTACTCTGTCCGTTCACCCTGAGGGGTTTTACATGTATCAACAGCCCTTTAACCCAGTCTGCAGAAGCAGGTGGGGTTGGTTTGAAGAAAACAAAATGATTCCCTGGGTCAGAGGAGCAGTCTGGGGTTGTGGTCAGAGCCCAGACATCTCGTCCTCCTTGGATCTTGGACATGGTTGAGTTATTTATTAATAGTTCTGAAAACAAAGTTCTGAAAACAAAGTGAATTGTATTTAGGTATCGCCTCTATAGCACCTCAGCCATTGGTTTATAAAGTACCTCTGAAGGAAAGATATGAAGAATGATTATTAACAAAGAGCCTGAAATCCTAGAAGCCAAAAAGAAGACTAATCAGAGCATTAATAAGGATGCAAGCAGACTCAGATGCCATTGACCATCATGGAGGAGATTTTGGTCTTTGATTTTTGACATGACTATTTACAATCAACACATCGTGTTTTCTCTCTTTAAAAAAAAAAAAAAATCCCAAGCTGCTGTAGGACGGCATCCCCTGTTTTAACTCTTATTCTTTTTTTCCTATTTGCAGTGACGTTGAAGAGCCATTGACATAAAAATCCACCTCCAATTTTATGCAGAAATGGAGACAGATGCATTTTATTAGGAGTTTGTACCGCTCTGTAGAGATGAGAAAATATTTACAGATAGTTCAGCTGATCTTTTAAAGTGGCATGATTTGATTGCCATCGAATAATTATTATGAAAACATTCGCAAGGTTTTTGTTACCTACTTTCCCTTCTCTTTAGAAGATGTCTTTCTGGAAAAGATTTTTCCGAAAAATGGGGTGTAATGTAATACATGGCTATAACATAGATTGTTAATTTTTCGTGTAGCTGAATCACAGCGTGCTTTGATTGAGAGGAGCCAACACAAACATGCAAAATATGTGCCTCTTTGAACAGGATACACCACATCCTGCATTTGGTAGCCAAAGGTTCCAGTTTGCATCACAAATGTAGTCCAAGATCTCTCTCTCCTTGAGGTATGTACCTCGGAAAGTGCCAGATCTGCAAGACACGCCGTCTTTTTTTTTTTTTTTTAATTTTGTTCTTTCATTCTTGCCTACTAAAAAAAAAAATATATATATATATATATGTGTGTATATATATATGTATAGTTTAATCATTCGCTTGTTTGGGTTTTAGTAGAGACTCAGCAGGTGATTGAAAGAAAGGACTGCGTTGTCAGGAGAGACTTTGATTAATCAGAGACTTGATCGTTTGATTAATCGTCCCAGAAAGAGCTGACTCCGGCAAAAGTGCCCCAGCCAACATGTAAACATGTCAAAAGAACATTTTCGAAATACATAAAGACAAATTGCAGTTCAAAGCTACTCTCACCGGCCTGTTGATTTGACTGCTAGAAACAAAAGCCGTTCTGCCTGCTTGATCGAAACCAGACCTTCCACAGGAGGAAACAATTGACTTCAGGTCCTTTCAAATCTCAAACAAGAAGAGCTTGACATTTTCTTTTTTAATTAATTTTTTATCTTCTCATTCTTGTTTACAGTAATAAATTACAGTCCTTAGTCTTTTTATAAGGCAAGTTGAGTTTCCTCTCATTCTCCGGCAATTTATGACACATGTTTAAGACCTTCAGTTACATAAGGGCTCTGCAGAGCTTCCCAGAAAAGCATAAATTATCACAGTGAGGTAGCAAACAAAACACGGTGTTACGCATCGCCCAGTCTGCGTCACATTTTAGCTGCCATTTAATGGTGCCCAGTAGGAAATTTTTAGTTGGAAAAATACTCCAAAAGCCTGCCTGCTTGCCCAGCAATCTCATTGTGTAGGGGAAAAGAACCCCCAATTTGCAAATTCAGATGGCTCCCAAGCTAGTGAGGGTCATAAAAACTCTTTCTTGTGATGGAAGCACACAGTGAGCTGACTCTAGTGAGCTGCATGGTGGACGTAAGCACTCAACAATGTTTCTTCTTCAGGAAAGCCCATATAGATGCTACAGATCAGCCTTGTTCAGAACAGCACACCAGGAAAACCAGTAAAAAGCAGAATTAGTATTTTGCAGGACATTTGGGGAGAGCAGGAAACTATTTCCTTCCTGGAGCAAAAATAAAACTTTCCTACAGATTGTTCAAAATAGAGAATAGGGGGAGAAAATTTACTATTTCCGCCGTTCAAGCCAGAAGCGACGTGTTTGGTCTTCACCCCACATTGCGTGGGGACATTCCTGGTTTGTTGGTGCTGTACTCGCAGGTGCAGAGACCCTGCAGCCCGGCAGCCTCCAGCCCCATTGCTCCGTGATCCAGTGACTGTAAGTGGCTCTAACCACTGCTTTGTATCACAGGCCTCAGCCCAGAGGGCATCGGCTGCTTTTCTTGTCATCAGCAACACGAGAAATGAATCTGAAGAAAAAAGTCGGTTCAAGTCAAATGGAAAGGGAGGCTACATTTGCCGATGTACACGTGGAACCTCCCATGTCCATCACCAGCGACCCAGCAGTAATTCTGAGTCAAATGAAAGCCTTTATTTGGCCCAAAATGGAACATATATAGATCATATGAGGTATGTTTTTCAGCCAAAAAGAAAACTGGAAAAGACAACAAAAGAAAAGATAGCGCTATTTAGCAACTGTTAAAAATATACGTGAATTGTGAGACTAAATAAATCAATGAAACTCAAAATCATTTCTAAGCAAAATTTTGAAAATGGATTTTGACACTTCCAAAGTGTTGCATTTTTCAAAATTCTGAAATATTGTCTCTTGTCTTTTACATTCCTTCCAAAGGCCACCACCCATGGTTTTGAGGTCCAAAGCTTGATTTTGAAATAGAGTTTCTCCTTCTCAAGCTGTAATTTTTAATGCATTTACTGTTCCAACTGCAAAGGTCACAGCTACTTGTTTCTTGTCGCGGCAGAGCAAGTGGGGTATGAGCTGGGCAAATTTCTTGACAATGCAACAGCACAGTGTAGCACTTTTGATGAAGGCATTGAGAAAAAACAGTGCAAACAATCTGAAAAGAATCCAGAAGCTGACAGTCCAACTACTTATTAATATTTGCTGGAATATAAATAGACAGAAAAAAAACATTCCCAAATGTTTTGCTAACAAAAAAGGAGACATCCTAAAACATAATGGATGCTTCTGTAACATATATTTTTGCTTTAGTTTGCTTTATCTTGTTGTATCTTACCTTTGCCCTGTTTTATTTGTCATTAACTAACCCAGCTTTGTCAAAGACCTTGAATCTCAACCCTGAATTCTACCAAAACACCACAGAGAGCTAAAATTACCACCCTCTCCTCCCTTCAGCTGCAGAGCTGAGAGGTGAAGATCTACTTTGCCTCTTACAGCTTCCTTAGTGGTGACAGAAATCCAAAGGATATTCCTCCCCTCTTGTATATATCAATGGTAAGACCCTTGTATTCATTCTCATTCCCTACCCAGCCGTATTTCAATTAATGAAATCAAAGGACCATCTACTAAAATAAACCAGACTTAATGAGGGAAGAAAGTCAAAACAAACAGGCGCTGTTTACTTCCTTTGCGTTGATTTGCCAAGAAACGAGCTCCACATCCAGCATTATCGATTCATGTCAGGAATATTAACCTCACAGCAGCATGAAGAGCAGCATCTGGATCGAAAGGATGAGAGGGGACAGGCGTGTGGTGAAATAAAAGCAACATGCTATTTCTGCGTGGTTTGGTGGATACCTTCACCCTCCGCAGGTAGCATTTTTATGTCCTGTCAATCAATACTGCAGAAGGAAATGTGGCATTCAAGGTCTCACATTCAGTTGTGGGACAGGGAGTGCCATGTGCATGGTGTGTCCTCAAAAAGTGCTGCTCAGAGCCACATCTGGAGTTCCTGGCTCGTGACACTGAAAGATGTGATACCATATGAGCATATGTAATAGAATTCAGCTGTCATCTACCACCGACCATCTTAAAGAGCTTGGGTTTGGTGGCCACCACAGCACAACGTGAGAGCTGTTCATGGGATTGAGGTTGTAAGGAAAGGAGGCACCAGCCTGTCCCCAGAGCCGGGGGAAGCCTGCAGAGACATCCAACCTGAGCATCACCTCCATTAGTCACAGCTCTGCGCGCAAACACTGCCAGCCTTTTGGAATATTCTACATGAAAGATTTTGTTACTCAAAAAGCAGCTTTCCCCAAAACAAAAGAGTCATTCCAAGAGTATAATTTTCAGTCATTAGATCTTTTCTTTCACAGAAAAGGATTTTTAAACAACAGCAAATTAGGGTCTAGGTAAGCTTTGAGTTTTAGAAAATGGAATTGGTACAAGCTTCCCCCTGCCAATTTTTATTTAATTAATGGCTGTTCCCCTTTTATCCCTGCCCCACCTTCCTTTCACCACTGAATGCACTGACAGGTTATATGGTTGATGATTTTTTTGTTTTCTTTTTCCTTCGTCATCTTCCCAGCATTTCTCCAGCTTCTGCAAGACGCAGACCAGCTGTGTGAACCCCTCCAGAACCCACCTTCAGTTGCAGCACCACCCTGGGAAACAGAAGCGACTTGAAAGTCTGCAATTTTTCTTCATAAAACCCTGTTTTTCTCCTTTTCAACTAGCTGTGCAACTATTAATATTAATGTGACGCGCAGATCTTGCAACACTGCTGGATTTCAGCAGCGCCCTTTGTTGTCCCCCCATTTGCCGACAAACAAAGCGGGAACTGGATGGCTTCTCCAAGCTGGAGCGGGCTGCTGGCTCCCCAGCCACAGCTTCCCATCTGAAGCTGCTCACAATGAACAATGGTAACACACTGGCTCCCCGTCGCTTCTGCACTCCGTGTGGTGTGCGAATGGGGCCAAGGGCATGGACGTGGCTCTGGGACAGGGGATTTTGGTTTCCTGCCTTTTTTGTCCGGCGCAGAGCAGAAGCCAGGGCATCCACAGGGGTATTCCCTTGCTACACTCGGTGGCATCTGCCCCTCAGGGGCTGTTTTGTCTCTGAGAATAGCAAGAGCGTTAAACAGAGGACACAGAAGAGAGCGACGTGCAAATGTCCCATTAACTCCATCCTGCATGCGCGACCCTCTTCTGCTGGCAAACACAACATCCTGGTCTCTGCAACTCATGCTCCAGGAGACCAAACCAACCAGAAGATGGTCCTGGCCTCAGTATTGTTCCTGGGAGCAAATATCCCATCAGCCAAGACACTGGCATCTCCTCGGCATCCAAACGGGTAGACTGGGCACTACGGCGGCAGATGTGGAGGTGGCCTTTCCACTCGGGGTTAAAACCTATTGTCAGTCTGAACATTTACAGCCCTGTGCATAAACACAGGACTGCCTGGAGCCAAGCATTAAATCTGTGCTTGCATGCAGAATAAATAAAGAATTAAACGTGGTGCATAAATAAATACAAATGTTAAGCGGCACGGAAACGAACACAGCCTTCTCTGTGTCCTCCCGCCAGAGGGGCCTCGCGGACGCAGCCCTCCCCTTCCCAGCTCCATGCCAGGCTGCGGCAACCGAAGCCGAAATGCAAGCGTGCTCTTTTTTTCACCCCTTTTTCTCAGATCTGGTCCCCAAAATTCTCACTTTATGTGGCTGACAGAGGTCAGCACAAATAGCGCAGAGCCAGGTGGGACGTGTTTTTGCAGAAAGGAAGCCAACCAGGACAGTCCTCCTGTTCCATTAGTCCAACATATTGGTAAAGTCATAACGAAAAATGCTGACTGTCTTTCCCCGAATTTTTTTCCAGATTCTACGTCACACAGTGATTTCTCTGCATTTCCTTAGACTTTTATCCCATATTCACAGATACATTTATGTCTTCACTGTTCTTTTTTCAACTTCTTTTCCATTTTTCCTTTCACTCCCTCAACTGCAAGCCAGGGTGTCAGCTACAAATTCAGTAGATATATATATCTCAAAAGATCAATAGATGTATATCTTTTCAGAAATGCCTTCCAAATACCAGCCTTAAAACCAGAGGTGTCCTGCCAAAAACTAAAGCAAGCGAGCAAATAGACCACATCAGACCCCTCTCTGATCACACACCCGTCCTGTCCATAGGTAATGCTACTCAGTTCAATGGCACTGGTGTCAGCAGTTATTTCTGATTTGCTTCTCTGTGTGTTGAATCAAAGTCAAGTTCGTCTTCCTTACAAGGGTGGCTAAACTCCTATATGTGACATTTTGATGAAGAAACTCAAGCAACTACTCTACAGGTGTTCAGATAAGAGTGTCAGGATGGCGCTGGGCACCACATAGCTCTGGATCTACCACCCAAACCTTAAAGCCCAAGACACTCTCTCTTCAGCTCAGGCTTCCTTGTTCACTGGAGACAAGAAGAGCCTCAAGATGTCTTTCAATGGGATGTTGAACCAAGCTTTTCCACTTGGGCTGTCCAGACTCCGTACTTGGTTGTCTCAGCTGAGGGTTTGGCACAGGGCTGGCAGCTCCAGCCACCCTCTCACTGGCCTGTGGTGTCACACGTCACAAGTGTGGTGTAAGCAGGGGAGCGCCACACTCCTAGGAGGGCTTCAAACTCATCCAGCTGACACCTAGGCTAGAAAACTGGTACAGGCAATTGACTTTGCAAATGACAAAGGGAGCTGGAGCTGAAGTTGTTCTCTACTCCCTTGCAAATGTGCCCACCTCACTGTGTTCGTGGCACAGTTGTTCCCCAAAGGCTGAGGTGGCCCTCCAACAAACTCTGCAAATGCCCCATGGTCAGGAGAGCCAGTGGTGCCTTTGGAGACAGAGCTGAGGGTCTCTGGAATGATGGGAAAGCCAAGCTGCCTCTGCTTGGCCCAGCACAGTTCTTTCCAAACCCCGTCCTGTACTGCTCCAGCATCTCGAAATCCTCACCACACAGGCGCCACTGGAGAGCCTCCTTAGATTGCGTGGAGGCATTTGTGGATTTCAGCTGAGGAATTCTGGTTTTGAACCATTTGGAGGATGATTTTTGCAGCAATTAGCTATCAGATCTGTTTCCATTTCCCTAATTGCCTATGAATTTCACAGTGAGCAACACGAAAGCCATTAGTGGTCAGATAGTGACAGCAGATTCAGAACACATTTCCAATTGAAGGAATTCTTAACTAAGATTTGTTCATGGTGACATCCAAGCTCCACTAACCACTTCCCAAGCACTCAGGACTGGATTATGTCTATTTGGAGGCACTTAATTTCAGGGGTGCAATATCTCACAGTTTTTTGGCCCATAGGCTTTTAACTACATCTTATGTATAGACTTTAATGCATCTGTGACTTCCTATTAATTGCAAAGCAGTGTACAAGGGCCACAAGTACTACCAGATCCCACGTCTCTACAGGAATACAGGAGTCTTTCCATGATACCACACGGGTGCTGTGTAATTTCCAGTTATGATGTGCACTGCATGCTGTGGATGAAGGGAAGTTAAAAGGCCAAGCACACTGTAGCAGGGTCTCTGTTTACTGATTTCATAACTCCAGCTGGACCTCTTTTGGCAAGGGAGAGGATTTTTTTATGAGGGAAAATGCCATAAATCTGCTGTCACTAAAGGACATCAGACACCATGTGGCATGTTCATGATATCACCAGTGCGCACCAGTTTTAAAACAGAGGTTTTAGCCATAAAGCTGCCAACTAGGAAAATCACATATGAGAGCAAGGCTGAACTTCTAACAGCGAAACATCCCTTTGAAAACCCTTCCTCTTCCTGCTCCTTCTCAACCCCAAAGCTTTGGAGAGATAGAGAAGGGGCAAATGAAGGGTGTATGCTTCAAAGTCCTGTGATAAACATCCCAGGATTAAAACAACGCCAAACTCTGTGTCCCGTTTCTGAGCAGAAACAGCTGTCACTCAGTAAAAGCCTTTGCTTAATGATGAGAGAGCAAAAAATCCCAAACCCTTCCTTAATGAAAGGGAGGATATCTGTTTCATAATTCTCCTTTTGCCCTGCCCAGAGTTAAAAATCAGGAGGAACTGGTGCAACATCCCAGGTAGGAGCCAGAGACGGAAATCTCGCAGGGTAAGTGTAAACTACACAACCATAAATTGCTCGCCTTAACTGTTTGTGACAATTGGTAGCAGACAAAAGTTATATATAGTTATATATCTTCAGCAAGCGTTCCTGCAGCACGCAGCTTTCCGTTCTGCTCCAGTTAGCATGGCCTCTCCAACCACCTTCTTGGGCGAGTTTTTCCCTGCGTACAGAGGAAACGCTGCAGGCGGGAGGGGAGCAGCCAGCGCCGGGCCAGGCCACCGAAACCCTCTGACATGGGCTATAGCAAATGAAGGCAAAACATGAGAAGCCTCAGGGGACTCTGAGCTCCACGAGGCAGAGATTTTGTGCATTGATACCTGCAGACAAAATCCTGATTGTAGACACCAGTTCAGTGCCAGAACACTTCTCCACTAGGAGACTTGAAATTTATGCTTCTAGTAGGGTTGAGAAGTTCACAGAAAGGTCATATTCATCTACTTCTTTGCACTGTAATGCAATACCTCTCCCAGTGATTTTAATTAGAACCCTCACAATTAATTTATTTCCCCATCACATTTATATTTTCACTCCTCATCACAAGTAGAAGAAACACTGCTGCTTTTCCTACCAAAGGAAAAATGAAGACTCATGACTTCTGTCAACAAATAAAAGGGTTTTCACCATACCCTCACTACACCCTGGGCTTTTGCACACAAATTAAAGATAATTGCTCATTTCAGATGGCTGCACGATACCCAAGCATCTTTGATTTTGGAGGCTTTGCCTTGTTATCCCACCGCTGGCTATTGGAATTCAAGCCAGCTGGCTCCGTGTGTGCAGAGCAAACTCTGCCCGTGCCGAGGTGTGGGTAGGTGGGGAGAGCAATTTCACAATATTGATATCATTTACATGGTGTAACAGCTGCAAGGGATGAGGAGTGACATTCACATTTCCCATCGAAGGCTACACAGTTGAGTTTTATTCAACTCTCATTGAGTAAAAACTGGAATATTTGCAACTCAGAAGATAAAGTTACTGTGATTGGGAAACTCTTCTAATAATGAAACACACAGAGGGAAGATGTTTCCTGCATGTTTTTCTAGGATTAGAACATTCTGCTCCTAAATGCCTTCAGGTTTCTTTCTGCTCCCACATGAAGACTGCCTTCCAACATGTTCACTTCTCTCAGTGCATGAGTTTGTGCAATGCAAATGGTTGAGAAGATTACAGAATTTGGCCTTAACTGCATTTTGTGCTATGGCCCTTATGCACTGGTCACATGTCAATGGATTTCAAGGAGCTTTTAGATAAACCCCATGTGCAGTCCAACTAGATGGGCTTTCTACTCGTGCCACTTTCCATGGATCGCTTGCCACTTTAGCGTTCAGAGACAGACATGCCCATAAATTTGGCTAACAACATCCAGAGGCCTCCTGGGTGGTTGCTTGCCCAAGCTCTCTGAGTTCCTAAGGAGAGATGGCGTTTTGAATCATTTAAAATTGAGCTGATACAACGTTGTCACATTTTAGTTTTTCATCACTCTGTCCTGCCCTGTAAAAATCTTACTCAGGTTTCTTTGCTTCTCCCAGATGAGTAATGTAGAAATATACAGAATGCTTGGAAAGCAGCTTTGGATGGAGAACAAGACGTTGTCAAAATTATGCAGTTCATGATCCAAACCTCTGAAACGTGGGGGTAGAACAAATAATCCCTTCTCTTCCGTAAGTACCAAATTCATTCATCTGTTAAAGACACAAAAGGCACAAGCTGGCTGGTCACGAGACAGCTTTTCCGCCCTCTGTATCTATGATGTGGATAAGCCCATGTGAAATTATGTAGAAACTCTTGAGAGTTTCTTTAGAGCTATCCTCATTGAAGCAGGAGGATGTATAAATTATAATACTGCCAGTGTGCACCTAATCATGCTAAAAGCTGAGCATTCTTAACCCTTTCTGGTAAACTGATGTTTCTACACTGGGCAATGAAGCAAGGAATGGACATGGCCATCGGCTGTCATTGCAAGAAAGCCAGGTAGTTTGGTGATTGCCATAGCAACCAGAGTCTTTCCATTCCTTTAATGGATATTGGGTCATCACCAGAAACAGGCTGGAGGTAGTTTGTTGGAGCTCTCTACAGTGGGCACCAGTAGGATTAAGCTCAAAAGTTGGAGAGGGAATGCAAATGAACTGGGCACATTCTTAACATCAGACAAAAGAGCACAGACCTGGGCCCCCTCTCATACCATTGCATCGTGATGCCTGTGGAATGATCCATTGCTCTGTCAGTTTGGCCCTCAGGGGGAGAAAGGACCACTGAAGACATGGTTAATGAGTTTTTTAACACCATGTTTCCACATTTCAGGGACCTGATGAAGAGAAAGGAACTAAACCTAAGAAATTCCTAAGTAACCTATGCAACTGGTTGACTATTAAGAGGAATACCTGCCAGCACATCAGCATTCAGAAGTTCGGTGATGGAGGAGAGCAGACTGCAGTCACCACCAGCACAACCCCTGCAGCCCAGATGCCATCAGCCTTCCCAGCATGAAACTGGAACTCCTCACTCAGCAGCAGTGGCAGTGAGTGCAGACTTCAGGACCAGAGCAGACTTCAGGCAGAGGTTGGCCTTCAGGAACAAAGCTGGGTCCCGTTCCTTTGGACTAGACCTTGCCCATTGCTTCACCTGCATGTTCTACTGATGTCTTCCAAGTATTTCTCCAGCTTTGGCTCTTTTAATGTGTTCTGCTGCAAAAAAGTACTGGCCCAGAGAGGTATCCATTGCCAGAAATATAACAGACTAGCAGACAAAAACTGAGGTGTCAATGCAGAGAAGAAGAGAAAAAACCAAGGAAAACAAATGAGAGCATTGTGACCGAAGCCAAGCCTGCCCTGTTTTGAGGTGGTGGATGCAAAAACTGTGCGTAGCTGTTCATGTTGTTACGCATACTGATAAATATCAAAGGTCAAATCCAAGTACCAAATACTGCAGAGGCTGGTTTGCAGCATAGTCCTTCATACACTTTCAGGAGACATTCAGCCCATCATTACCTGAGACAACGAGGATTAAGGTTACCTGGACAAATTAAAAATGCAAGTAATACCTACTATTTCTAGACCACCCCACTGGCATCTCACAGAGCCAGGTGACTCCCTGCATCTCTCCTGAGCTCTTGAGGTTCCAGGAAGGTTTATTAATTTGGCCACAAGACTACATGCTTCACAGATGTGGGGGTGCTCCTGGGTGCCTCTGGAAGCAGTGGTGGAGTTCCAGGTGTGCACTGCTGCTCCTGGGCTAAGTTCTATAGAAATAAGATGACTGTCTCAGCAAGGCACATCGTTGCCTGTGGCTAAATATCTCTTTAAACAGTTACCTCAGTAAGTATCCTTTAAAGAGGTCTGTGCTCAGTGCCTGCCTGCCATGGCAATAAATGTAATTTCTGTTGATATATTTGCTCAATTTTGGCATCTCCTGGTTGGGTGCCCGTAATGGTTGTGCCTGTCACAGCATTTGCCTGCACAAACCTACCTCAGGCATCCCTGTGTGTCTGTAGCACAGGCTGCCAATGACCTACCCAAGCAGTTGGTCATTCTCAAATTAAGAAGGTAAGAATTTTGGTGCATGTAAGCCCCACGGGGCATCATCTTGGCCATCTTCATGACAGAAGGTCTCATAGCTGCAATCACGTAATGAGAAAAAAGTCCATGTGAGGGGCTAATCTGGCCAACAGCAGGAGTCTGAAGGAGTGTGTGACCACTGCAGAAGCAAAATAGGGTGCTCTGAGACAGAGGAAAATCAAGGAGATGGAAGGAACATGGTCATCTAAAGAAGGAGTTGTTGAAGATCAACATTCCCAAAAGCAAAACCCATCTGGAGGACCTGATGGGGCCCCTGTCAATCAGCAATAAGGACCATTTTCCTGCCCAGCAAAAACTCTGACCTTGTAACCTCCAGGCCCAGCTAGTAAGCAAATGTTTGCGCAAAAAACACAATAACAATTGTTTAAAGGAAAGATGTAGCAATCTACATGAAATTTTGAGTAGCAGATCAAACTTGTTCCTAACTATTTGTGGTTCACAACACTTTAGATCTATTGTAGCCACTTTATGACCATGAAAAATGTCATGTTGTCACTACACTAAGCCCTGCAGTCATTTTCTAAAAGCACGATCCATCACTCGAGTTGAAGAAAAATATCTTGTAAGGTTTGGCACTATGAGGTTCATGACACATAGCCAGTCTCAGACAAGACAGTGACATACGCATCACCAGCGAGTCTTCTGCAATCTACAAAACAGTACGACAAAGTATTTTAAGTTTCACTCTTTTTCAAGCATCCAAGCTGGAAAGTAAAGCGATTGAATGCTTCTTCTAAACTGTTTCCTCCCAAAGTAGCGTTCAAGCACCAGAAGCAACACGACGCTCTGACAAACTATATCCTGAGACTTATTTACAACAGAATTGCTCTGTGTGGCTGCGAGGTGACACCGGACAACACACGTGGCGTTTTGCTGTGAGCAGGAAAGCGTCCAAGCAGAGTTTTACTGGTGCAGCAGGAATTAACTGCTCTGCTTTAGTAGCTTCAAAAAGAAGTGCAATTCAAGCACAAGGAAAACACGCAATATTTGAGAGCAAATTACTTTCAATCCAAACACAAATCTAAAATTTTTGGTGTTGGCCAAACTCTCTGTCTCAAGCTTATTAATGCTGATGGTGCATATTTCTTTTCTTGGACTTACAAATCGTTTAGCATGGTTTCAGTGAGAGACAGCATCCCAGATGTGTAATATTACTGCTTTATCTTGCATTGCCAAACTTCTCTCCTCCCTCAACCTCTATTAAAATAACTTCCAAAGACTCATTTCTTTGAGCTCTCTTATCAGTTCTTCCTCACCAGTATGAAAATGCCAGGTTTTGGGAGCTGTTTTAAAGTTTGGGATGAGGTATGAGGTTCAGCATTTGATGAAAAAGGAAACACATCAGCTTTTCAGGTATTTATTGGCTGGGCAGAGAGTTCGTTCCTTAGCAAACTCTCATTTGAACATGTGCTACTGAGCAGCAACTTCAGACATACGGCTAAAAAGGTAGCTATATCTGTCCTTGGGTGATTACCAGCACCAATGGTCATCCAGCAACCTGGGAACTCTTAAAGTTCTTGAAAAAAAACATAAAGGGAAAAAAAATACTCCCTTGTCTTTAAATGGATCAAATCAAGTAGTAACAACTTTACTGGAAGAGCAGCCAACTGCCAGCTGTGCTCAGGTCCCCTCATGGCCCCACATCATCCATGTTCAGCACACACCAGTCAGCACAGCATTTCTGGAAAAGATGTGAGTTGATTTCTGGATTTAGCTTTCAGGTCAAACCCCACTGCAACCACAGGACAGGTCAGGTATTGTGTAAATCTGCTGTGGCCACCTAACTGGGGATTTCACCTTGCCTGGAATGCATCACGTTAGAGGAGGGCGTAAGATGTTCCAATCGTGCTCCCGTTCTGCACGGGCTCAACACAATACAGTCAAGCTTCTTAGGCTGTAGGTGAAAAATAATAACAAATGCTAAGATATTTCCCAAATGCCTGCTCTGGTCTGTATCCTGTACTCAGGAGTTTAGCAGTTTAGCAGTAAAGTGAGTACCAAGCACAAGTGAACAATGTCGAAGCTCTCTAGTGAAATGCTTTTCTGTAAGTTGCATTACATGCATGATAAACTGAATCAGCTCTGAATTCCTGCTCCAACTGGATACGAGGCAGGGGAGTAATTAAAGCAGCATAAAACAGTAGACCATGTCAAGACCAATCAAAATTTACAAGCTCAGTAGATAAAGATTGGTATTTTTACCCAGAAGCTAAGAGTAAAGCTATAAGAGCATCAGAGGACACCAACAAAAATCTAAGCCTTCCCACTTGTTTTCCAGAAGACAGCAGCAGAATTATTCAGAACTACCAAACATCCAGCACTCTGCCCTGGCCTTGTTGGCAGATGGCCCATGCACCATGAAAAAAAATTTTTAAAAATCACACAAAGATTTCAGTGTACGGAGCCCCAGACCACGATGGTGAGAACCGGAGAAGCGCCGGGGACTGAGCTGGGTTAGGAACTTGTGAGCCCGGTGGGTCCTCAGGCTGTATCGCAGCAGCAAACTGCTCAGACAGACAAAGAACCCGTGAGAATCAGGAGTCTCTGTCTCCATTTAATATATTTGTTCTAAGGCAAAGTTGTACAAACTGTCGCTCTGCTGCCTCCTCAGAGGTGCTGAAGCCAGCCCAGATAAACTGAAGCCAGTAACAGGGCAAAGGGAACATTCACTGCCTTTATTGCTGGTTTCTATTATACAAATTAAGTCTTATGAAAGACAGCATCATGCTGAGGATATAAGATATCAAATGAAGTCAGTCTAAGAAACAAGATTTTCCTAAAACCAGATTTTTCAATTTTGAGGTTTTCAATAAGGACAAGTTTTGTTTTGTTGCTTTAATTAAGAATTCCATTTTACTTAGAATTCCTTTTCTTCCGGGGTAAAAAAAAAAAAAAAAAAGCCCAAAATATAAACCAGAAAGAAACCCTGCAATGGAAAAGTACAGAGCAGATCTATCACATACATTTTTATATTTTTGTTCCCTGTCTGATTCCTGGTTGTATGCACTGTAAGAGAACCTCTTTCGTATTCCAAGCAGGCGAATTCGAACGAGGGGGAAGGCACAAGCTGTGTTAGACATGGAGTGTGAATAACCATACAAAACCAGTGGTGTTCCTTTCCTGGTGTCTGGAGGTTGAGAAGATGCTTTTCTGGAGGTGATCCTTTCACTAACACAAAACCAGCTGGTCTCCATACCAGGTTAACCAGTGAAATCTAGTATCTACTAGACTGAGGATGCCGGCTTAGAAGATCCAAGCATCCTTTTTAGTCTTGAACAATATGACCCAGCTCTATAAACGAACCATCCAAGAAGAATGCAGCAGTACTTCACATCTTGCCATCAGTAACAGGTCTTCCACCAATGGCTGTTGACTAAAAGCATCTTTCCCCTGTGCAGTCGTCTCCTGTATTTCAGCTGGAGGTGCACACACATCCTCCATAGCCTTCTCCTATGGTTGGTTCCTGGAAGAGGTTGTTTTAAGCCCACCACAGTGTCCTATACTTCTGTATCAGTCCTGGACCTGTCCCTGAATCTGAGGCTCACCGTGCCAGCTCCACAGCAGCTCGGGCATGGGTGTCACACCGGCCAGAAGAACCAGGGCTGCAGAAAGACCCTTCCATGTTGAGCTCCCAGGGCCACGATCTGGCTGAGTCCATTTAACCACCTCTGCATTTGTGCTGCAGTAGCATCTAGTGGCCAGGGCTATGAAAACACACAGCAAAAGAAGCATTTCTGCCAAAAAAAACCAAACCTAAATAGAGTTAAGCTTAAGCAAGAAACAACAGGTGGTCATTTGTGACTGAGGCAGCCAGCACAAGGTAACTCAAGTTGACTCTAAAGGCCCAATTCTCATGTGAAAGTGAGAGTAAAAATAATTTACATCCTGTGCTTGCTGGCTCAAGAGACCTCAGTATAAATGAGAATCCAGTCCTAAATCCTCAGTGGGATCCAAGCTTTGAGAAGGATTTCAGCTTGAGAGGGGTCTGGGTTCTACTTTGCAGTGTGTGAACAGCTGAATGGGCAGTTCCTATTATTTTAAGAAATGTCACAATTGGTTTCATTTTGCTTTGTTTTTTCCTTTAATAACTTCACCCCACTTATTAGGCAGTAACCAGGAGACCTGTAAAGCCTGCTGAGCTAAGATCAGCACGAATCATCCCACCAGAAACACACAGTGGAAAACTGGGAACACAGGAGGAAGAGGTGTTGCTGAAGAGCATGAATCATGCAAGGGAGGAAATACCCATTGTTACATCCTACCAACAGGAAAATAGATGCAGCCAGCGATGAGAAAAGTCATCTCTCCTTGTCCTGACGTCTCTCTTTGGCTCTGGTTTCCTTCTGGTTAATAGGGAGAAAGAAAACTCCACATTTCTTGTAGAAGCTCTTTGTTTTAAGATTTTTTTATTAGGGATGAAAGAAATGTTCAGAGGGAAAATGAGCTCATTTCTGTCATCTGCTGCCACCATCTGCAAACCCAGCAGCAATCTCTTTGAAATTCTGAATTATATCCACCCACTTCTCTTGTTTCTGCCTTCCCGCCCAGGGTGGTGGGCAGTATGAGCCAGTAACAGGGAAACTGGCCTGGGAATAAGGACCCAAAAAGGGCCAGTACAGACTTGAGCTCCCCTGTCATTGCTGTCATCAGCCTGCCCCACCAAATAAATTCATTGTTCCTCCATTTGTCCTTCTCTAGGTTGGCTAAATTAACTCTTCGTCTGTGCAAGGTTGTGTTACTTTAGAAAGATGGTGATGAAGAGAGCTTGGTGACTCAGGGACAGAACTACACAGGAGCAGAGCCCATTTTTGCCCGATGATGGGTGCTTACTGACACATGAGCTGGTCTGTTGCTGAGTGTGGAGCTTGCGAAAGAAGGATCATGTAACACTATGAATGTCCAGCCTGGGTTGAATCCTCCAGTAAAGGTTTCAAAACAAATACTAGTAATACAGAATATTTTTTCATTCCCCACTGGTTCCAACTAGGACTAGGACCAGATGTGCCCGTTTTCAACAAGAAAGGCTACTCATGCTATTCTTGGCATAGCTTGAAGCAGCAAGTACCACAAATTCTATTTAATGTAGTGCCTAAATGCCACAGACCTATTTGCTCAAGTTCTCTCGCTTGGTTTTCCAAGCTCAGTTGGTTCTGATAATCATCTGACCTCCAAGGCCCGATTCAGTCACAGCCCTGTCTCACACCCTTCACTGCACCCATCGTTAATGTTTTCCTTCTGGAAATGGGTTTCTTCCTATGTCTAGAGGTCGCTTTGCAAATAAAGCTTACATGAACGAAATACAGAGACTTCGTAACTTTTGTAGTTAAACTGCATTGCATTTTTAGTGCTGAGATACGGATCCTTCAGCATTTTTTAGGGTTTGGAGGCATGCTGGCATTCCACATTAGCAAGATGGGCACAGGTGCTACTGACAGATGTTTAGTAAACTGTTCACATAGCTGGAGATAAGGGATTTACTACCAAAAATATTCACGAAAATAAGAGGAGATTCAAGCATATCAAAGTTGCGTAGAGAATTCATCCTTCCTTGGACTTTAGTCTTAGAGGAAACAATTTTACAACATTCTTGGTGAATGTAACACACATACACAGTTGGGGGTTGTATCTCTGAAAGGTCCTTACACAGGCCCTTGTGCAAAGGTTCACATTATACGAGACTGATCTGCCGGAACTCGGATATTGAGCAAAGCAAATCCCTGTCTCCTACTCAGCTCTGAATGATTACAACATGTTACCCTGCAGTCCCATTATTCCCTGTTCAAACGGGATAAAGTCACAGAAAAAAATGTCATTTGTGGGGAAGATAAACAACAGCTTTCAGTTTGAAAAAGGCTAAAGTACTAAACATCTTTTTTCCCCTCTGTCTTTACCAGTAAATGTTCCTCCTAGGCCTCTGCACAAACCAGAATTGCTTGAGAAAGAAAGGGATGGACAACAAGTCAGAGACAACACAGGGTAGGTGCAAATATTCAAATCTATGGAGATGGATGGTTTTCACCTCAGGGTACCAGAGGAGCTGGATGATGGGACTGTGAGACCACTGTTTCTTACCTGCAAAAGATTACAGTGACTGGGGGAAGTCCTTAATGGCCAGGAAAAGGCTGATGTTACACTCCTCTATAAGAAGAGTGAAGGATCTCGGACAGCTGGTTTCTCTCCATATCCGGAAGAACAATGGAGCACATCTTCTGGAGACCATTTCCACACACGGGAAGAACTAGAATATAAATAGGGAATGGTCATCACAGATGTACCTAGGGTAGATCCCACTTGATCAATCTGATTGCCTTATGTGACTGGTTATAGAGACAAAGTGAGAGCAGTACTGTAAAATACTTTGCTTCTAGTAAGGCTTTTGACACTACAGAGTGTTTCAAAAAGATGGACCAAATTTCCAAGTAATTTCAATTTGAAATTGTGTCCATCTTTTTGAAACACCCCGTTTTTCCCACGGTGGTCTCTTTTGTGAGCTGAGGAAGCATGGACTGGACAACTAGATCATTGTATGGGTTGAAAATGGGCTGAACAGCTGGATTCAAAGCGTGGCAATCGATGATTCAGCAGTTCATTGCCAGCTGGGAAAAAGACGGAGTAAAGAAGCTGGGCTGGTACAGTCGGGTGAGGAGGCTAAAGAGGAATCCAACAGCCACCTGCAATGACATAAAGGACAGTGACAAAGGTTATGGAGCCAAATGCTTCTGGGTAAAGAAAGTTAATAAAAGGTGCATTACAAATTGCAACATGGGAAGCTAAGCCTGAAGATCACAAAACTGTCTTACTTAACAAGGCACAGCAGCTCTGGAAAAGATTTATCTAGAGATGATGTTGCATCTGCACACATGGTTGTTTTCAAGCCATGGTGGATCTGGTCTAGTTTTGGTGACAGGCCTGATCCAAAGGAGAGGTGCCCTCCAACCAGTTTTTCTATAATTGTGTGATTCAGACAGGTACCTCCACAGAGGAAGGAACTGAGTTAGGAAGTTAAGAAGGCAAAAGCACATCAGGACAGATCCTGGCTCTAACCTCTAAAAATCTATCGCTCAGTCCCCCATACAGAAACAGGAGAGGACATAGCTACTCCCAGTGCAAGGGGTGGATAGGGCATTATCTAAGGGGGAGATGGTCAACTGGCTGATTAATGTTAATGAAGATACAGAACTATTAAGTGCCTTCTGCCTTACTACCCCCCACTATCGCCCCCTCAAAACCTGAACTTGATAGTTTGCTGAAAATAAACTTATTAACATGTGAGAGGAGCTCCACTACTACTGACACAAGATTAACAATTTATGAAAGTGAGAACCAAGACCAGACCAGCTTTTGTAGTAAATAAAAACAGTTCTTTGTTGTCAAAAGGAGGACTGATCTTTGGCAGGGTCTGGTGACAAAGCAAAGCTCCATATGTGGCACGTCAACCGTAAGAGGCCAAAAGCATCTGTTCAGATGTGCCTGAGAAATAACTCGGTGTTCTCCTGCCAAAGAGACCAGTAAGCGTTCTGGACAGAGCACCCCCCCTTTCCAAAGAGGCACTTGGGTTTGTTCTGGATCATGGGGCTACTGAGATGCAAAGCCTTGTACTCACGGGATTTCCATCACACTTCCGGCACATGTATTAGTATTTTGTGGTGTACAGGCAGAGCCGTCACCCCGTGAGCCTGTCTCTGGTTAAGTTCTCCCTTCCCACTCCCCCACCCTTCGTTGTTACTAAGCAGGGCTTTTCTGTTTCGTCTCACTTCACTTTTATTATGGCAAAGCCCTATAAAACTATCAAGTAGAGCTGGCTGAAAAGCAGTGTTTCCAGTGCCTTGAGAATGTAGAGTTTTAAATATATATATATATTACATATATAAAATTTGGTTTTGATCCAAATTGAACAGAAACTTTTTTCAGGGTTTTTTTTTTAAAGAGAGCCATTTCCAGGAAGCCAGAAGCTCCCCAGACCCTGCTGCAGCCTCCCAGTGAAATGCACCTCAAAGCCCACCAGTTTTGTCAGGCAGCTGCAGAATTCCAGCATCCTTGGCCTTGGGGCAAATCCACCAGGTGCATCTGCTCTGAGGCCAGAGACTCGTACACACCATGTTTCTCCTGTCCTGGAAGAGATCTGCCAGAAGGACAGGTGGGTTTCCTCAAGCTCTCTTCCTCGGGCATGGGGAAAGTCAACTGTGCTCAGCACAGTTCCAGCAAAATAAGCCAGGCATAAGGAACGATGTTCCATGGGAACATTTCTGACCAGTTCAATTCTCTGGGATAAACCATCATAAAAGAAACTTGTTGGCTGAAGGAGCGTTTTCATTGCTGGGATATCTGATCCATCTGCACCGTGACTTGCCTCACATGAGCGTCCAGTCTCAGTGACCCGTCCTCATTTAAGCTGTCTGCCAACAAATACTGCTCCATATGGAAATGTAAAAATGACGACCACCCCCCCAGTACTAATGGTTACTGGGGTGATGTCAGCAGATGACAATTTTGAACATCTAAACTGCTGTCTTCAAAAGCAGAAGATCCTGGTACCATTTTATGACCTTGTTGGGTGTATCTTCCCTTCGCACACTTAGCCCTGGTGATGAGAACATCCATAAACTGTTTGGATGATTTTAAACAGATTCTTCTGAATCTGCCCATATGGATGTGACGAGCTGGTGAACCACATAGCATGCTACAGCTTGGCACCATGCCTGCAGCTCCTTCCCATCAAATGGGCAGCTTTTAGACCCATTTAATCACACTTAAACAAGCTTTTTATCTCATTTGTTCTGCTTCATAACTCTCCCCCAAAGACTATAAACCGCTGTGGCAATCCCATGAAGTACAGGCCAGCCACATATTTGAGAGTCATCTGCTTGGCTCTCGCACTTCGTTTAAATCAAAATTTCATGACAAATATCTGGTTTCTGCAGATTTTTCTTTAATTGCTGCTCTTCCTCCACGCATACCCCCCAGCCCTTGAGGAGGCACAACCCTGCCCTAAGTTCATCTTTTCATGCTGAGATCAGTCCCCTTTTCAGCCACTACATCCTTGTGGAGGGCTCGGGCTGCAGGTGTCTTTCCAATGACCCCAGCCACCTGGAAATGGTAACCAAAAGTGGCACAGACAGCTTTGTGTCACCTGCTCCTCTGCACAGAGGTTACAGGTAAGAGAGAGACTGTTTTGGCTTTTGTCTTTCCATATTCAGGCCCCCCGTGCCAGCCTGAGTGTTTCAGCACCCACGTGGAGATGCTTGCTGCTTGCAAGATGGGACAATGACACAGCCAGATAGGTCTTTATAGGCCACCTTTTCCTTTCATTTACATGAAAGAAAACCCAACAATGGCAAAACTTCTCATCCATATTTGTCACGTTCAGTTTTGCCCCGTGACAAATCCTGAGAGCAAACCAGGATTCACTGGAGGCCCCGTCTTGCACCTGAGAGTGCCAGCTCAACAGATGTTGTCACAGGACCTTAAGAGTTAAAATATCCTGATAAGCTTTAACCTTCTGAGAGAGAGGGAGAAAGACATCTGCTTTTTATTTTTGCAGCCCAGCAACTCTGCACTCTGGCTTTGAAAAGTCTGCATTCCATATAAATAGAGAGGAGTCCTCATAATTTATGCAATGATACACCAACATATTAAAAGGGTTATATTTTACTCTAATGAGAGAAATAAGGTATCGTTTCCTTCACATGAGGAAGGAAGAGTTGTTGTAATAAATGCCAAATGGGCACCTCTTGATTTCTTTAAGGGCAAGGATATTATGACAGCAAAGACTTTGAGCTCTAGCAACCTATTAAATAAATCTTTACCAAAACAGAGGTTGACACTGCAAGGACATCTTGAGAACTAAAGGATGCAATTTATTTGAATAAGGTTAACGAGGAGAAAAGCATGTCTGAAAATCTGCTGTGTTTCTGAAGAGTTCTTTGCAAGTGGAATCCAAATGGAGGAGAAAATAGCTCATCCTGACAGACAATCCACCATTAATGGCAGAGAGAGCTGGGGCTTTTACTCTTTTTTTGACTTTCTGAGCAAAATCAAGTGACAGCTCTGAGATGTAGATGCACCCAGACAACTCCTTGTCTCACTGACTGCTATTAAGTGTATGCTTCTTAGATGGACACATGAAAGCAACAACACCTGCACTGCACGAAAACGCAGTTGTGGTCACGTAAAATCCAAAGCTAGAAGCTACTCTGTCTTTTTGGGGCTTGCACTGTTATGAGAGAGGAGAAACATGATTGATATTTGTCCTTTGTCCTTATTCCATCATCAACAGGGGGGAAATACAATCAAGTCTCCAGTTCTGCCCATCTGTAGTGCTTATGGTCTTTTGAAGCATCCTTCTCACTGCACCACCGGGGAGAGTAAGTTTGTGCCCTGTGAAGTAGCTGCTTTACGCCCTTTGGTTATGCTGCCTTTTCTGGAATTGTCATCTTTCCCACGCTCCCAAAGCAAAACTTTTTCTCGGCAGTCAAAGGACCAATATCCCCAAGAAAAAGGCAGAAAGAGTTTTCATCTGCAGACAGTTACGAAATTGCAAAAGGTCTGTGTAAATACAAATGGTAGGAGAGCCTACAGTTGAAGGAGAGAGATGAAACAGCAGCAGCAGTGTAGGAGAGGATGTTCTGTTCTTTGGCTGATTTCCCACTGGGAGAATATAATTTTTAGACAGCAAGAATGAACGGAGATCTTCATTTCTGCTGCTGTGCTCAACCCCTTTTAGCTACTGACTGAGCATGGAGAGAACCAAAGAAAAAAGGTCTGTTCGAAGAGAAGGGGAAAAAATGAAGTAGAAATCAGCTCAGAACATTCCCGATCATGCTGTACGTTCTGTCCAGCTGTAGATAACATGACAGACCCTCTGTGGAAGACAGTGTTTGTTCATATATTTGAGTGTTTAAGCAATTTGCCTCACGAAGCATATGAACTTCAGTATGATTTATACTGACCCACAAAAGCAAACAAGTTAAACTACTAAAGGCCAACACACACGCACAATCATTTTAGAAGCACTTTAAAATACTAAAATAAGGAAATAAAGGCAAGATGAAATTCCAGTTCCACTGTACGATGCTGTCTTAGAGATCCCTACAAAGGTCCATTCAGCCAAAGATCGCACTCGCATTGCAGAAAGTCCTCTTCATGTGCTGTTAATTACTTCAACAATCTATAAAATTAATGGCTAAATGAACCACTTTTATAGAGATTATATTTCAGATATTATTTACATCTAACAGAATACACTTTGTTAGCAATTACTGCATTTATGAACTGTTTGGAACAAAACGGACACACCCCAGGGAACCTGCTTCAGTCCCACAAATGCCCCACGGGCGCGGACACGCATTGTTCATTCAGTCTGATGCTGCAGAGCTGCACCCAGGGAGAGGATTTTCACTGCCCTTTGCAGTTTCCCTAAATTCTGCATTTTAGGGTATTCATTTTAAGGTATTCGTTTTTAAAAGAAAAAAAAAAAAACAAAAAAAAACACCAACAAACCAAAAGTCCACCTGTCTTATTTTGACTCGAAATTCCCATTTCATTGACTGTTTATGCTGTCATGGCTCAATTCATAGGTTTGACAAGCTAGAAAGGAAATGGAAGTCTTTCTGGATTAAAATAATGGGAAGAAAATGTAGTATAATTTGTTAAGATACTTGTGACCACATCCAGCCCCTGTTGGTCAAAAGTCCTGGGAGACAAGAGGGTTGATTCATTTCACTTGGGGGAAACTGAGGCACAGAGCGGGACAAAGAACCCTGCCCAAGGTCAAGGGGGATCTGTCCCCAGGCAGGAGGCTGAATTCAAGTCTTGCAGTTTCCCACGTGCTAAGGTCTGGCTCAACTGTCCACTCCCTTTGTTTATAACACAAGTTTGGAGGAGACTGAGCAGAAAAGCCTCTTTTGACTGTCACCCCCTCCCATCTAACCCCGGTTGATGCTGTCAGGTTAGAGGCGCAGCAGCTCTCACCCCGCTGCTTCCCCACGTCAGGTCCACAGGGATGTTACCCAGACATTAATCCGGAATCAAATGAGCCAGGCATGGGGAAGACAGGCCCAAGTAATGTCATGGGTTAGCCCAACCCTTTGCTGTGGCTTTTCCGAGAAGACCAAACTAAAGCCTCAACTAAAGACTCCACTGGGCTTCTCCCAAGGGGCAGCTCTGCAAAGCCAGTCCCAGCAGCGCTCCTGAGGCAGGCGAGATGAAAGGCATGGTTGCGCTGCTTTGATCTGCACATTAAGCCCCAAAACGAGTTCACTTTCCTCTGCAGCAGTGCTGAGCAGGTAATGCACAAGATGTGATTTATGGGCCTCCTTTTGCCTTTCTTCCCACTCATGGGATGTTCATGAAGATCGATCTGAACACAACACATGCGATTTTGCCCTTCGCATGAGAGCTTTGTCACACAATCATGACCAGTCACAGCATCCACGTTGTGTTTGGGTTTGTCATTGTTTGGAGAAGTTACTTCCAAACTACACACTTGCCTCGCCAGCTTTTAAATTTGGTTTCCAAATGTAGTTACGTGACCTTCAAATCAGCGTTCATCGAGCCTCCAGAGCAGTAAAATTAGCACTTGGATATTAGCAGAAAGTTAACCCCAAATGGGCACAGCTGAACTACAATTACATAAACAATCAGAATAACGTGCATGCGGGGCACATTCACCAGGGATCACTGTGCAGCCTTGCCTCAATAAACCCCATGAGAGCAAAACAAAGAGCAGAGAGAAAAAATTAGTAACGCCTTAAGGGCTTGGCCCCTGTGGCTGCATTTTGGGTTTGCCACAGAAATCTCACACGGAGGCTACACAGTAAGTAGTGTTGTGCATTTTTTACCCTGATAGGAACTGTGTTGTATTAATGTATCTGGGTGCAATTTAACTACATGCTCTATGTGGTAGAAACCCTGGGTGATCTATGTGCACAGTGCCATGCAGGAACACTGATTAGCTTTAATACCTCAGTGGAGGATAAAGGTGGCAAGGGCTGGTGAGGGCACCCAAGAGCTGCTTGTAGGTGCTCAGGAACCCGCTGCTTCACCAACCCAACCTGGGGTGGATTTGGGTTTCTTTGAGCAGATCCAGACCTGAACTTGGGTTGTCCAAGTAGAGCTTTAGTGTTTCCAGCCACCAGCTCATGTCATCATTAAGAAACGCCACCTCTCCTTTCCATGCCAAGTACTTCCAGAGCACTGCTTACACTAAAATCATTACACTTCCAGCTACATAAAAGCTTTTATGTATGAAGGCTTGAATTAGCTCCCTGGCTGGTGGTGTCCAGGAGATGGTCAAACACACACCAAGTCAGTCCAGGGGTTAGGTCACCCACTCCTTCTTACAAAAGCTTCTGGCAAAAAGCAGTTTAGAAAGATCTCACTATGGACAGTGTGTAAAAAAAAAAAAAAAAAAAATAGATCCCTTTTTAAATCATGAAAATTTCTTTCTGTCAGCCTGAAATCTTCCAAGGTATGAAGAACTTCTTCTGTTATCTCTTCCTCCATCTGTGATATAGAAGTAAATCTTACTCTTCCTTAAATCTCTCTCTCCCTCTTGACTCATCTCATACATTCCTTCAATTGGAGATCCAGATTCTCAACCGTTCCAGGCCTCTTTCCATGCCAGACTCTTTGGGGAGAATTTTTTCCTCTCAGTAAAGAGCTGAATTTCTCTCTCTTCTCCTTGCTTACTTTCCCAGATCACACCCACACCTTCCTGTTGGATCTATTATTTACCCTCCTGCTGCCGCACTCTGTGTAGGTTCTCATTTCCCTTTTGTTGCATTCAGGTTCCCACCTGCCAGATTGCTGTTTCGGACAAGTTTATTTAGACTCTTTTTATTCTTTACCCATTTTATCCCCTGTCCTCTCTTTTGGCTGGTATTTTTCAGATTGGACAAACTACCCATTTCTTATTTTCAGACACAGGCAGGCGTTTCACATGTTTTATATAAAGCTGTGTGCATGTGCCTGAATTTGTGTGAATATAGACAAAGATACAAGCCAAAACTTGTGTTTCCAAGCAGCAGCAAAAGCACAACAACGAATTTCCCCTTCTAACATCCACTCAACAGTAACTCCATTTAAAAAATAGAATTTTAGGGAGCAAATGCATAAATGAACTTCAGTCTCTTCTCACGTGATGGGAAAGTTGGGAAAAGGAGAAATAAAATTCCTCCCTTCCCATCTGGAGACAAAGTGCCATGGAGAAACACGCCCCACACACCGTGCTTTGACTGAGAGCCCCCGAGGTGAATGACAGCTTCTCTGACGCCTTCTGTGGCCCAAGGTCCCACTCTGGATGACAGGACATGACCCTGCAACATCCAGATGCCTTTGGAGACCTGATGGTTCTCCTTGCCATGGAGAGGATGCAACAAGGCAGGGAACCTCCTCTCCAACGAGTTTGCAAACTCCACTTCAGGAAAGTGCCAGCTGCACCCTGGACACCAAAATTCACTTTTGGACAGAGATTATAAATAGCTTGCTTTTAAGTGGCAGGTAAAAGCAGTTGCCATTAACTATTTTCGATAGCACGTAAGGCTTTAAAACAGCAGTCGAAGGAAAGAGTAATTAAAGACATAAGTGTATATGAGAACTGGGATAGAGTACAACTTTGGGATTTGCCAAAGACAGATATTCATTTCATCTGGCTTCTTTGCTAGAGATTTCCTAGAGGACATACAGTGAATTCAATTGATCTGGACTTCAGTAGAGTACGTCATACAAGGCCATATGGAAAATGGCTCTTCACAGGAAAAAATAGGAATTTGTACAAGATCGGAAAAGTGCATAAAGTGTTGATTTGTATTAAAGGAAACACATTATGTGAAAAGGAAATTCCTTGACTAAAGGGAATTACTTGTTGAGCTCTTTAATGTTGGCTCTTAAGAATTTATCTTGCTGGGTATTCTCACTAATGACCATGGTGCATAATGTAAGAAATGTGCTAATGAACCTTGCTGATGACCCCAATTTCAGAGATACCCTAAACAGAAATGAGATCAAGAAGTTTAACACGAACTGGATGACCTTGAGATAAGAACTCACAGAAAATGCAGACACATTGTGGCGTGAGGCAACATTTCACTGTAACCTCATTGAAGAGGAAAGACCTGGGAGCTCTGAATGACACTTCTGGTAGACAGAGGGAAGTGATAACAAACTTGTACTGGGGTGTCATGTCCAGGTGTATGTGAGGAAGGTAAATTCACAGGATAACGTATGAAAGGAAGGACTCTGGGATTTGCAGAAGAGGGAAACACATTCAGCAGCAGAAACCAGAAGAGGATGGCCTGCTTACGAGGAGGGAGAAGACACCCCTTGACTGCAATCTTCACACTTCTCCAGTGACAGGAGAGTGAATAAGCTAAAATCCAGCAGTGGAACATGCGGAGATGAATGAGCTGAGAGGGAAGTTGGGCTGTAAATTAGAGGTTCAGTGACAGCCTTGAGCAATGAACACAGAGGCAAACGGCCCTTAATGGATTTCAGGATGGAGCTTGCACAGTTAGTGAACGTTTATGGGATTTTGTTGGCCTGCTAACTACTTAGCAACACTTCAGTACTCAATCTGATTTAAACACTAAAACTTCCCAAAACGAAGTGTTTTGCCCTTGCTTTGTTAAACGTCTCTTCTTCAAAACAGACCTCCAAGAGAGAGGAAAGGCCTCCATCCCAGAGTGAGACCAACTGAATTTTGTTCTTCTTGAGTCCAACACCCGTAATTACCAATAATTAAAAGGAGCAGGCAAGTTACTGAGGCAAAGCAAAGAGCAGTCAGCCACACTCGCTCTTCCTGGCTAATGAAAAATGACTGATGAATTTTGTACCCCAAATGAAACGTGGCTTTAATGAAATGATAGGCTCAAAGTACGCAGAGCAGAAAACCACCAAGAGCCTCTTGCTCTGCTTGGGAATAACAAGACAAAAGCTCTGTCAGGCTGCTAAACTTAAAGATACTTGTTTTGACAATCAGACCATCAGCAATGGACCAGAATTTCCTCCCACTGGTACCAGCTTTCACGGATGGCATTTGCACTGTCACCTGAACCCAGCCATTTGCTGTACATGCTCCATTTGTTAGCAAAGCCCCATGATTCAAAGATGAGAAGCAGCTCTGGGGTAGAAGGTGCAGCACATGGAAAGAGTGGGAAGTGGGAGGTGTTGCAGGCCTGGTTTCTAAAAGACGGATGGTTAGAGGTCCCAACACCAAGGAACACATTGAGGCTGTGTGTCTGCAGACAGGTTCATGAAGCATCCAAACAGCCATGTGGGCATCAGTAAGGGCAGGTGACAGCAAACATAAGGGTCCCCCCAAAGCCACGGAGTACCTTAACACTAGCAAGATGTTAAAATCAAAAGTGAGCAGCGTCATGAAAGAAGGTGGTAAGAAGCCAAAGTTGGGTGAGATTTCTATGTACAGAACAAGTCCAAATCTTCATCTTTCTGTGATTTGACACCTTAGAAGGAAACAGACTTTTGTTCTGCTTTTAAAGAAAAAGCATTCCCTGTAGTGAATGCAAATATCCAGCCCAGGAAGCAACACCTACACCCTGGGCCTGTAATTTGGGCCACATGGACGTCCCCACGCTCATGCTGAGATGTCCTGACTCCCCCAGCCCAGCCAGGTGGCTCCAGGCGACAGCTGTGCCCAGGTACCCAACCCGTTGGTAACACCTTCCCCAACACCTTGGCCAAGTAATGCTGGCTTTTATCTCGGTTCCCCATCCGCAAAGCCACGGAATCTCGTCAGGGCAGGGAATGTGTTAACTAGGTGAATGTGTGAGAGAACCCCGATTTTGGCTAAGGCAAATGAGTACTACAGTAATTACACATATAATAGAAAAATAATCATATTATATAAATTATTATAATCAAGAATCAGTGGCTATTCTCCTGAAAAGTCCCAGCGCTTAGTGTCTTCATGTTTATGTTTTTAGAACAGACTAATCACTTTCACATCATAAACAAATAATGATTTTAATAGATTCCACATTTGTGGAACTTCTACAGCTAACAAGCAGCAAAGCTCTTGTCCTCCACAGGCTTATTTTTTTTTTTTTTCTGAAACAGCAGAATATATTCTGTAGTAAATTAAGTGCGATTCATGTGGCGTTTTGTATGAATGCGCTGTGGATGTGGCCTATGAAACAAGCTTTGTTAGATTTCTGTAGCCCTTATGTTCCATTTTTGTGCTTGTAATTCTAAATATGTTTTTGCTGCAATTTCATGTAAGGAACAACAGGGGAGCCTTTCTCTGTCTAATATAACACCTATGAATTCCCATCAACACAAGTACCAGATGAGGGGAGCTGGATGCTGTCCCGCCATCCCTATGTGCCGTCGGCTTCCACCCTGCTCCAGGGCAAAGTGAGAGCAGAATCCAACCCTAAAGATGTGTGTTGTCTTTCACCAGCGAGTTCAGCTCCTAACAAACCTTTAGGACTCCTAAATTAGGGTCTGCTTTCCTGGGCTCACCTGCCTTTCCATGCTGTGCTCATACCCATCTGTTTGAGAAACCCAGCTCTCCGCAGAAAGATGCAGCTTATAGTGACTCAGTCCAAAGAAAGCTTCTGTTGCATGATTTCGCTTATCAAGGCCAGAAATCCCAGCTACAGAACCTCCGCTGCTGTGAAAAAAACAGCACTTTGAGTCGTATGCGCCTAACATAAAACATACTGGACTGAGAGGCCCAGAGAAAGGTGGTGGAGACAAGATTAATGGTTTTAACTGGGAGTGAAATCCAGTAATTAAGTAGTGACCCATGACACTTGAGAAGCAGTAACAGTTTGTTGACCACAAGAATGATTGCTCAGAGAACCTTCTTAATGTTGTAAATGTGAAAATGATTTACAGCACAACCAACAGGGAAAAAAAAGCAACCTAGCAAGCAGACAGGACTGACATTAGTAATTGTTCCTGACTGCATACACATGTGGAGGTAAGAAAGTAGAAATATTTTTGGTGTGTAGCGTGGTAGCAATATATCAAAATTACTAACAGCAAAGGACTCAAACTCCTTGAGCTGAGATGATTAAAAAGCATGCAAACACCATTCATAACACTGGAACAAACAAGAAGCTGAAAGAGATGAAGGCTCTGCATTGGTTTTCAGCAGGGTTTGTTTGCCTTCGATCCAGAGCTGTGAGCGTACCAGGGCCTTGCAGACAGAGTTAAAAACAAATGATTAATAACTAGTACAAATCTCAGTGCACAAGCTGCTCTGCTTCTGAAGAAGGAGGAAGACTCTCAGGGGATTTCCGCAGCATCTGAAAGCGTGAATCGGTTCAGATTTAGCAATGAGGTCTAACTGGAAGTCAACAGAGAACCAGCAAAGTGTTTGAGTAGGACACAATGCTTGTCCTTCCAGGGAACTTTACTCACTATCACGCTGAGGATGGTGAAGTCCAGCCTTGCAGTAGCACCTTTTGTGGTCCTGAGAGAGGACATGAACATCAGGATTTCCTGGCTTCCTCTTTGTTTGTACAATAGGAAGAAAATCCAGTCTTCTTCCCCTTGGCTTCAGTCACCCCCCTGGGGCAGGGATGGTCTTCTACAGCATGGCCCGAGGTCTGACAGTCTCAACAAACAGGATGAATGCTTCTCTTTCATCTCAGTGCTTTATGATGCTACTAGGAGATAGAAAGAGTGTTTATGTTGCCCAGGTGTAAAGTGCCAGAGATCTACTCTGTGCTGTTTTCGAAACGTTCCTTTTTTTTTGGTCAGAGAAATGGCTCTGAAGTTTACAAGGGAGTTTGGTAAACTGGTGACATTTTCTCCTTTGTAAACACCTGGAGGACTGGAGAATAGTCTCTTTTCCAGCCACCTTTTTGGTTCCTTGAATGCCAGCTTAGCTTTCCTTTTATGAATGGTGACAACTTGCTGGGACAAGGCGAAGAGGTTTTCTGAACAGAGAAGGGCTATTCAGTGCACCCCAGGGAGACATCCCACCCACAGCCAGTCACCTCCAGCCACCAGCCCTTGGGATGGCTCACCCAGATCATGTGCAAAAAGAGACCTCATCACATTTGGGTTGAAAACCAGGTACAAAGCCCCTCAAAAGTGGCACCATTCAGACCTGAGATTATTTATGCAACCTTTAGACAGGTCATTAAGACCAACATCAACTGATGACAAATGCACAAAGACAAAAAAGAAACGGGGTCTCTGATGTAGCCGGCTGCCATGGTTTGCATTTGTCTTGCATTTCTTGTGCCTTGCAGTGCCCAGACCTCTGCCTCCTCTCCATCAGACCCAACAACAATGGATTACCCAGCCCGAAGCCGCTCTTCTCCCCTCTCCAAAATGAAAGGCAGAGGAGGAGATGCAGTGGGGACAGGAGCAGGGGTCATGATGAGGCTGAGCAGAAGAAAGAGCAGAGGCTTGTTTCAAATGTAATTATTTTCATGCTTGGCTTTTTTGGCATCACTTAAGCCCTCTGTCCCATCATCTCCTGTTAAAAGCTGGTAGGTTTTGTTGTGTTTTTTAATATAGTCATAACCCCATTTTATATAGAAGGGAAAATGCTGGCTCCCTGTGGCTTTCATGTATTTTCTTATTGGTGTAATTCAAACAATACGATGACTCAACTTGACGTTGTTTCCAGGCTGCAGAGAGGCTTGTGGTAATCGAGAGTTTATTGGGACGCCTGATGGAGCAGCAGCAAACACTGCAGAGAGCCCTAACGAAGGCCAAAGTGGACGGACTGGCCAACTCAGCCCAGCAAGACCACTTCTTCCACCAGGTGCCATCCCATCAGGTGAGCCACCCAAAAAGCTGACACCTCCACTCGATGAGATGTGTTCATGCAGAGGGCAGCATGCACATGCACAGAGACTGCAAACAAGCCAACCCCACTCCCACCGCAATGTGCAAGGAGAAAGTGGAGGTACGAAGCATCTAGCTACTTTCCCTGCACCCTGTAGTTGGCTTTGAGCCACCCCAAAGCCATTGTGAATTCTTTTCTTAATAATAATTCTCAGAGCATGACAAGAGTCAGTGTTTTGTTGCAGTGAGGACAAGAAGGATTTCCAGTCTGGTTTTAAATTACAGCCGAAGGAGGAAGGACAACCAAAACTTGGAGAATTAAGGTTGAGAAGAAAGAGGTGAATAAAAAGTTGTGTCTTGGAAGCAGAGGACTTCACTGTGCCATTGCATTCCTGCATGTTTCCGGCCAGAAGCATCATAACACAAATAACAGAATCATAGAATCGTTTTGGTTGGAAAAGACCTTTAAGATGGAGTCTATCTGTTAACCTAGTACTACCAAGTCCACCTCTAAACCATGTCCATAAATGCACGTCTTTGTGTCAGCTGTATGCACATCTCCATCCACAGACACATCTGAGAGGCTGGGAGCACAACCTATTAGTGACTTTGCCAAGCACTTCCGATTATATAGCTCTGCTTTCAATTGCTAATAAGTTTGTTAAACTTAAACCACTAGGGCTGCAATTCTCCATTTCAAGTGTCTGCCTTGGGCTGAATTTTTTGTTATGCCTGCTTCTTTTTTAGCCATCAGCCAAAAAAAAGGTTCAGCTGTTTCAGAGAAGATGGCTGTGGCAAATACAGGGGCTTGCAATACAAATAAATCCTAGCAACCTTGTCTTGCAAAGGTCTAGAGTCCTCCTGATTTAGAGAAAGGACTGGAAATCATCCTTCCCTTCCCAAAGAGACAGCCGTCCTCGCTCTTATCTGTCACAACAAGGAATGCAAATCAAGGTACAGTGTAAAAATATAGTCCTTCTTTATAAAACTCATGCGATAGCAAAGATGTGCCTTTGTCCCTTTTCCCCCCATGCAGCAGTTCCTTCAGGATCCCTGGAGTTTGCCCACTTATTAATATCACTAACATTCACATCTGTTTCAGATTGGTTTATGTGGATGGGATTTAATAACAAATATGTTCCCCATTAATGCTAGCCTTTGCCATGCCTACATTCACTAACAGGCTTATGTATTTTCTGATCAGATCAGATGTTCTCTGTGGTTTGTTTGTCAGATTTCTCTGTTTGGTGACTTTCTTCTAGCGAATCAGGTCTGCAACGCAAAACATGCAGAGAGTAGCATGGAGCCGCCAGCACAAAGCCTGACAGGCATCCTGCAGCCCCACTCCTGGATTTACAGACTCCTGCCCTGACACCCAGATCTGCATTCCCCCTCGCATCGCAATTCTGTGAGATGTTGGACACGTGGCAGATGATACTTGTGCACCTCTGGGACTCAGAGAGGTCCTTCAACGGCACAGAAATACAGCTGAAAAATTCACTCATAAAGGATTTCAGCTTGACAGGATTATAAACAGAGGGTGCAGAGCTCTCAGTAGTCATGTTTCTCAAAAGGTGAAGGAATCACTGAAATAATCCAGGTCTAAATCCTGTAAGATCTACACAAAAGATCTAGGAGAAATGCTACAGTTCACAGAGGGTCATAAAACTGGAGATGCTGCAAAAAGCACAGGAAAGGAGGAAAAGAAAACAGCGAGCTTGTTACGGCTTTTCAGGCGGTGCTTCTCATGCACAAGTCTGGAAAGAGCTGGGCTGAAATGACACAACATGATGGCTGCTGATATCAGATGGATGGGACAGCTGGTAGATAGGAAGCAGTAATGCAAGCACAGTGGCTTCCAGGAAGGCAGACATGCTCTTATCAATGAAGAATAACACACTGGTGGACCAAAAGGCAGATATAAAAATACAGATGCTACCACACTGCAGTAAGGATAAAATGCCAAAGCTTGTTCTGCTCTCTGGGGAAACACATCACCCGGTGATGTACTAAAAGCACAAGTCCTCCTGTAGTGGTTATTTCCCAGCCATCTCTTTCCCACAGACAATTCCATTTAATTGTTGAGAAGTTAAATTTTCTACTAGGGAGAAAAAGCTCAGAAATGTGTTTTCTGAAAACAAAACAAAACACCCTATCTTTTGAAGCAAAAGCATCTGCCCAAAGCCTGTCATCCCAGCAAGGGACACACAACCCCTGCACAGTAGCAGCAGAATTCAGACCAAGGCAAAGCCATCAGCTCCCACCTCATACATTCAAGAGGCCTGGAGGGAAACCCACAGCAGGTTAAGACACTGAAATATTGTCTGAAAAAGATGTTTTCTTCTTTTTTTTTTTTTTCTTTGGGGTGAGAGCTGTTCTGCCCCCAGACAAGGTGTGCTCGGAGTCAGCCAGCAGGATTCATGACAGGTAACAGCTCCAGTGATCCTGCAGAACAGGGCCTGTGAACACGTATATCTGCTCTGCTTTCCAGCAGCCACTGCAGCACTGAGCAGGCTGAGGGTTAAAGCCTACACACCGGTTAGAGCTGCTCAGCTTGTGGGTAACCCAACAGAAGGAACTGGAGTTTTTTGGAGAAGTTCCTTGCTTTTCTAAACTCTTGTCTACATGAGCAAGAGCAAATAAACACAGATTTTACCCTTCTCACCTTTCGAGTTGACCAAACACAAACCAAGACTAATCCAGAACTCCTATAGCCATCATAGCTTGGACACTACCCCAGGTGACCATCTCTGGCCAGACCAGGCTATGGATAGGTTCACTTTCCCTGGCCAAAGTTGTGCTGATCCCTTTCTTCATAGTCCTGAAAGCTGTCACTGGAAATCAGGGAGAGCTGCTGTTCCCCTGCAAGACATTTCAGCTGGAGACCTCGCATGGTGCAATGTGGAGACCAGCAGAGACCGAACCAAGACCCCAGAGCCCAAAGAGCTCTGCAAAGAGGAGCCAGTACCGCGGGCCCTGGTGTGATGTGTGATACGTGGATGGTCTCACCAAAGCCATGTGCTCTGCAGCACCTTGGTCCCAGGGGCAGGACAACCCACAGTGCAGCCATGAAGGCCAGCCCGTTGGGGCTGCTGCTGGCAGAGGAACGTGCATCACCATGAGGGAGAACTTCACCCGGCTCCCTCATCCTTTTTCTTTCCATCAAATGCCAGCTGGGAGGTTTGACCTTGGGTAGCAGATCCAGGGACCATCCCATGGCACAGACACACATGTGGACACACAGAAGAAGATGAAGTGCTTTTGCCTGTGACCCCAAGCCAAATGGCAAGCCCCAGTCGGCTGGGGTATCCGAATACCCACTCAGTGTTTGTAAGCTGACCTCTGGGTAGGATTTCCAGGCACATAGCATCATATCTTTCACACTTTTCGAGCAGGGCTATAAATTATTGCGAGAGTCCCTGTAACTTCAGCCCGATCACCCCGTACTCCTGGCGCCTGCTGGGTTGTTGTTGTTACAGTCACAGCTCCAAATGGGGAACATGTGATGTACAACTGGGAAGGCACTTTTCTAAAAGCTCAGGGAAGCGGTCACAAATAGGAAGAAACTGTAGTTTCCTACAATATTTAGCATTATATAGGCCCTCAGCAGTGCCACGCTTTACTTCTTCATTTCTAGTATCCCCTTTTGAGAGCTCTACCCCACTTCATCATCATAAACATGTCAACAATCAGTCCCTGCGGAGGGCTCTGCTGTTTGTTCTTTGGCTCACACGGAGAAAGTGCGTCCCTGCTCCAGCCCCCAGCACACATTTCTCTATGCTCAAAGCGGCCAGAGTTGGAACGTGGCCATCCTGTGGCTCCCGGACCTTGATATTTAAGGAAAATGGAAAAAAAAATAAAAAGCAAGGAACATGAACTTGATAAATACGATCAGCTGCTGGGAACGTGCCTGAAGCCTCCTGCTGCTGTTGTTGACATCAGAAAGCTGCAGAGCCTGGGAGACGCGAGGAAGTTTTATTGTCTCGCTCCTACCAGAAGCACGCGATCACCATCCCAGCCGCCTGGTGCTACCCAGCACTTTTCCTGAGGGGCTGCCTGTCACCGAGAAAACAGGACATCAGTTCTCATCCCCGGGACCCAATGGCCCGGGGGAGGCCTCCTGCTGCCTCTCCCAAAGCCTCAGAAGAACCAGTGTCAGCAAGATCTCTTCCCAGATTCATTTTTTATTACACCTGAAGCATTCCTGTTAGCCACCTGACAGCTTTCCAGTCTGCAAGGGCTGCTAATTGGGGTAAATTGTATGTCTAGTCAGGGTGCATCCAAGCACAGGGTGCTACTCCACCTGTGTGTTGATGCTTCTTCTAGAGGGGCTCTAGCTGGTGGAGCAGGGCAGCCCCAGCTGAAGCTATTTCATGTTTTAGGAAGAAAGAGGATCCAACATGTGGTCAGCTGGCTCCTTTGAATCGGTGTCCCCCCACCCAAGCTTAGGGAGGAAGTTCAGGCTTCCTTAAACTTCACTAATGCAGCAAGTTGGTCTATCAAAGGACCAGGAGTGAACTTCATTGAAAGTGATGGAGAGGAAAGAAAGCCCATTCCAGTTAACAGATACAATCTCTGAAAACTAATTCAAGCAACTGAGCTGAGAAGAGATGAAAATTCCTTTGGGGAAGAGGGATTCTGAAGTAGAGCAGTATTTTAGCATGGTGAATAATTTTGTAGCGACAAGTCATTGATGTATGTGATGAAGACAGAAATACCTGAGAAGATCCTACACAAATGCCTTTTCAGTGCTTTTTTATTCTCTTATTTTCTTCCAGTGTGCAAAGCCCCCTCAATTTTTCAGGTCCATAGCATTAGGTATATTACAAGAGGGAATTATTTTCCTCCACATAGAGAGTTTAGGCCCCCTGACAGGGGCTGACTGGACAGTTATGAAGATGTAAGCACTCTGTATGTACCCAGAACAAACTTCCCAAGTGCTCTGCTAAAAAATATGGTGCAATGCTTGGCTGGATGAAGCATGGTGAAAAGAGCTCAGTTTTCATGGCTCATTTAGTCTGGGACTTTTCTTCAGGGACAACCAGCAAGAACACGGATTTCAATCACTTTCTTCTGATGTGGACAAAGTTATTCTGGGATTTGGGCAGAGATTGGCTCCTTTTACAGGACTTTTAAGAGGTTTCGAAGTGGTTACCTGGAAAAGAGAGTTTCCAAACCTGCTCCACTCTGAGACAGCCAAATCCTTTCCCACATGAGCCTACAGCAGCAAAGCATTTGGAAAAGAAACACAACTATTCAGAGATGTTTTTCAAAACTGTTTGTCATTCAGCTATGGATGCAAAGGAATGCCCTCCTCACCTCAAATTTCTAGCATTTTGGAAAAAAAATGTTCAGAACTCTCTTCAAAGTAAAAGTTGTTTTTTAAGAAAATAGTTTTCTCTTTTTTAAAAAAACAACTTATATTTGGCAGCAACAGATAGGTCCTCATGCACACTATGGTTTTTTAATGACGTGAGCCCTCTTGCGGAGTGTTCACTTGCCCAAGCAGCCCCGGTGTAGCAATGTCAGGGGCACTCAGGTGTGAAGGTACTGAGAGACCTGTAAGTATCTGGATCAAGAGACAGGAAAAAAATGCCACATGAAACTTTCCTGAGTAATTCAAGGGTTTCTTCTCTTCCAAAATCACTAGAAAACCTTTAGTATGAACTATTCCTCCTCCCTCGTTACCCCAGAGACAGATTTAAATAGCATCCTGCTTTGCAAAAGAGTTGTACAGAGCCCTAGAGCCAGCCGATGGAGATAAAAGGCCACAGCCGAGTGTTTCTGTAAAGACAACAGTTGCACTGTGAGTGACAGATATTTCGCTATATCGGTGCGCCATGCCACAAAGTTCTTCTGCAAAGGGAAAAAAATGTGTCTGGTGCTCCCCATCAGGGATTTCCCCCACATCCATGGCTCGCAGGGCTCCCCTTGTAGGACATGCTGCTATTGGGGCAGGAAAATGAAAGACACAAATGTCTCAGCTGGGAGCACAGAGCCTCTGTTAGCATCAGAGTGCAATATGGCCCTACACTGGCTCATAGCACAGATGCACATACCTAGCCCTTCATAACACCTCTCCTACGGGGACAGGCCGAGAGAGTTGGGGTGTTCAGCCTGGAGAAGGCTCCATGGACACCTTATTGCAGCCTTTCTGTACTTAAAAGGGGCCAATAAGAGGGATGAGGCCAGACTTTTTAGAAGGGCAAGTTACATCAGGACAATGGGTGATGGTTTTAAACTAAAAGAGGGGAGATTCAGGCTGGACATGGGCAAGAAATTGTTTACACTGAGGGTGGTGAGAGCCTGGCCCAAGTTGCCCAGAGAGGTGGTGGAAGCCCCATCCCTGGAGACATCCCAGGCCAGGCTGGACGGGGCTCTGAGCAACCTGAGCTGGTGAAGATGTCCCTGCTCATGGCAGGGGTGGCGCTGGATGAGCTTTGAAGGTCCCTTCCAACCCAAACTGTTCTATGATTCTATGATAGCTTTACTACTTATGACCCCTCAATGCGCCACCAGCCACACTTGGGTGGTGTTGGGCTCTCCGCACACTTTAATCCCTGTCCCTCCACCCAGCGGCTCCCCCGGAGAGATCTGCAGGACAAACCTCTGACCTCAGCCCACACCTGCTGCAGTGCAGGCATTTGGTCACAGACGAACACCTGCAATTCTGCATGTACCCCTGCAGAAACCTGGACCTAAACTTATGTTAACTCACATAGACCTGGTCCCTAAATTCTCTCCTGCAGTTCCTGAAACAGCCTTTCCTATCCTTATGAGGCTGAAAGAAAAGAACCTTTCATGACCGTTTTTATTATTTCATTTAAAAATTGTTTACCACCTGTTTCATTGCCATGTTAAAATGTGACATTAATTTGGACCCAGCTTAACTCCTCCTTTGTCATCAAATTGTTGCACTTAGATCAACCAAGACAAAAACATCCTTTTCCCTAAGTAAATCTAATTTCTTCTCCATGCTAGCCATGATTCTTGGCAAAGATGCTTATAAAAGGAGCTTGGAGGAAATGAATAATATTTTTGATTCTAGAGAAACAAATGCCCAAAGTCAATTTTGAAAAGATAATACAGCCTAAATTGACTCATATGTTTGTCAAGATGCTGTGACTGTTGACCCCCGGTGAAAGGAAGAAGTTGTGATTTTAAACTGCATAAACTGTTGATCTTTTGCATTGTTCTGACTTTTGAAATCAGTTTTGTATTCAGTTCATAAAAATAAAGCAGTTACTCAACATTTTTTATATTCAGGGCAGCAAGCAGACCAGCTCTCAGAGACACCAGCCAGCAGCCTCTAGTAAAGCCCAGTTAAACACAATCACATGCGGCCGCTCTCCCCTGCCTGACAACGCAGCATTCTTGCCAAAGTGGTTCTCCCTCCCTAAGCCCCTCATTAAACATGAAAAACAGATTGTATTATTTTAATTCAGGGGGCAGTAGCTCACCCCAGTCTAATTGCACACCCATACACGTTGATATGATGAAGGGAACCCAAACGGCACCTCGAAGCCATCAGCAGAAACACGCTGAGCAAGCATCCCACTACCCTGTTTGACACACAGTTCCATGTTATACCTTGAGTTTCCAGGTCTTAACTGAGCAAACCTGCATGATACTACAAAGGTCTAAGGTCTCACTGGTAAAAGTTCCATTTACTCGCTGGGAAGTCCCACCCAGGGTATTATTTTAGTGGTCTGTCATCACAAAGCTTCAATGCGACTTGGGTTGTGCCATCCCAGGCATATATTAATGAATCACTCAAACAGAAGCCGTAGCATCTTAATGCAATCATCCTTTTAAAAAAATCAATCAGAATTAAATGTAAACCGCAAAACCAGTAAGTGAATGTATTGTTAAGAGGTTTTGATTAAAGCTTTTGAAATTAAAAGGATCAGACTGAGGATCAGAGGAACATACCGCAAAATCATCAAAAGAAGATGAGGAGCAGATTTTGTAGCCCTTGCTCTTGAGGGACATAAATCAGTACTTTATATTTTATGTAGGGAAATGGTTGTGAAACTTGGCCTTTGATACACAGAAAATGTCCTTAACTGATCTTGACTCCTTGAAGCCAATTAGTCCTTTGGTGTCTCCCCTGCGAGGAGTCTCTGGTAGAAGGAAAGCTGCCCCCACCACACGTTTCTCTCCTGGCACTTGCCTGGATGTGCCAGGGCAACTTTTGGCCAGATGCCGCAGCTCGTCCACCTCTAATTGCTGGAAGCAGAGCAAGTGTTTTATAAAGCAGCGCTACCACCAAGCGAGAGAATTGCTTATGTTGCCTGATGGGTACAATTTAATGTCCTAAAACACCTTGCACTGAATTTCTGACAGAATAACAACAGTGTGCCATATCCTGTTTTTCACAAGCAACCTTAAACATCAACATTAATTTTTGTTTCCGATCACACTAGAAATGAGTGAAGATCATCAGCCCTATAGGCACTTGAACATGGTCAAACGCACATCCATCCCAAATGCCCACTGAAACTCCATTTTTCTGCTTATCTACCGAGCTATCTGTTTATATCCTAATTTCATCTAAAATTTACCCCTTTCTTGCATGTGTCAGTGTGAAAACTGAGCATTGGATATGGCCTTCGGCCTTGAGAGAATGCATATGCACTGTCAGAGCTGATCACAGTGCAGTGTAATTTCCCTTGAGCAGTTCTAAAGTCAGCGATTCCAGCATAGCTTGGGTGGTGAATAGAGCTCTAAATCCAGATGCCAGTTTACAGATCATCTTTCAGTTCAGTGACAGTCAACTTCTCATTCTTAGGCTACCCAAAAGCCATAGAAATTAATCCCCTTTGCAATATGCTTCCAGTAAACTGAAACCTGGTTAAACACATGCTTGAAGAAGCCACCTGAATTTTTCTATATTTACTGCACATTTAAAAGTCATAAGTGACAGAGCAAAACAAAACAAAACCAAAACAAAACTAGGTTCGCTGTTGAGAATTTATGTGGCAAGCTTTACCCCAGAGGGTGTTTTTATAGCCTGGTGATAAACCCCTGGAAACAGAAGGGGATATAATGGAAACACTGACAGATCCTTACCTAGAATATTGCAAATGAGCACACCATAAAAATTACTAATTACAGATATTGTAAAACTCAGCTTAGCTCTCAGGCTCAGCTCCTGGCCTGGAGGGGGGAGATGCAGACAGTGATAACAGGGCTCGGCCTCTGCTCCTGTTTCCTTTGCCTACAGACAGGGAGCTTCTAGTTTTGACCATTAACAGCCGTGACCACAACAGGAAACACTTTTTATAATGTTGTGAGCTTAAAGACAAGAAGAGTGGTGTGTGTTACCTGAGCCTGCAAAAAAACCTGCCCTTGTCCAGTGTCTGCAACAAGCCTCTGGCAGACATCCACCCATAAAGTCCCAAGCAAGTTCCAGCTTAGTAAATCTCACCTGTCTACTTCAGGTGGGGCTTGAGAATGTGTTAGATCCTGTCCAGGAAACTCAGGTGGCTTTGGCTGGTTTGGGAAGTAGGCTATGAAGAGAGGAACAGAGGGACAAGGTGAGGAGCTGGGAGCTGCCTGGATGGAACCCCTGCTCATTACAAGGGGGACGGACTAGCTGATATTTAAAGGTCCCTTCCAGCCAAAAGCATCTGTCCACATCAGGAGACATGGGATTTAGGTGGTTATTGCACTGTGGCTGGCCCCACTGAAATAAAAGACCAAAAATAGATGGAGACTTGATGGCACTGAGCATCCATGCATCAGCAGGGGAAAGTTAATTCAGTTTACATGTCTGGAGAAGTGTAGTTATTGCACGCCATGATTGCAGGGATGGTGCACGTGCTCTGCATGGCATGCAAGGGTCTGCACAGCTATTGCCTGCTAAACTGCTCAGGGTCAGATGCTGCCATTCCAGCATGGTCCTAAGAGCCAATGTCCCCTGGGAGCTGCTCCCTTGCAGCTGTTGAGAAAGGGCCTCGAGTCCTTTCCACCCATGCTGGAGATACCAATGTCAGCTGGCAGAGTTGCAGGCAGCAGCTCTGGGCTTGAGAGAGGTCTCAGAGAAATACATCCTCCAGCTCTCTTATTTCTCCCTGTCCTCCCCCGCTCTGGTGGGGACCTTCTGCTTGGCAGTGCTGGTACCTCCATCACGCTCTGAGCCTGGGTCCATTACCCATGTGCTGGGTGCTGCTTTCAGTGCCAGGCTGGGCTGGACACTGATCCCTGCACACTGTCCCTCCATTGCTTGTGGAAACCCCATCACCAAGGTCACAGCAGGCTGATCTGTCTGAAATACTGGCAGCTGTAGCCATTAGGAAACCAAAGTGGAGCCAGTCAAATTTACAAGAGATGGTTGAATTGTTCTTACGCTGGAGGGGCCTGTGATTACAATAGCGGCCTCAGCAACAACAAGAGGACAGGGCCTGGCCATGGACACCCCGAAGGCCTAAAGATAAAGGGTTGGATTACACAAAGCAGCTTCTCATTATCCACTCCTTGATACTGGTTGGTAACTTTGTTTTTTAAGTAATCCCTTAATTAGGTTTTACAGTGCATAGGTTAGACATTTTCCAGCAAGAGCTTTATTGTAATGGGTTGCACATGTTCTCATACTGTACACCGAAATGAAACTTAGCTACAGGGCATTTCCTTCCGTTGCTCTTGCTGGGGAGCAGCTTTAACCTCTTTGCAGACACAAAGCCATATTTCACTCCTGAGAGGCCACAGCAATTCCCACTCCCAATCACTTGGGTCATTTCAACCTTTAACTGTGCAGTGAACTCACAAATGTGCTGCAGGGAGCAGCAACCTTGAAGGAAGAGGTGAGATGGGGATGGAAAAGACCCAGGAGGTGAAAACCCAGAAGGAGCCCCCGGTCCTGGGCTGTGAAGCATATGGGAGCTGGTGGCCAGTGCTGACCATGGCCAGACTGCCAGGAGAATCATCTGGGGAACCTCCAACGCCAGCATTGCTCTATTTGTGTCACGTTTCAATGCATCAAAGGCAGGACTGGTTTGGAAAAAGAGAAGAAAAAAGCAGTTTCACTGGAATGAAGACCAATTCATAGGTAAAAGAGAAAAAATGGGTTGGGATGGCCAGATATTTTGGTAGGTTTTGTCTGCAGGCACTGGCTATGGTGAGATGTTCTCCTGGTCCTGGACTCTGGATGTGGGTTACTCAGAGCAACCAGAGATACTTCGTGGATTGCAGGTATTTTCAGCCGAAGATTGCTGTAAGACTGAAGAAAACCGTATTGGGGAGCATGAATGCCGCAAAGCCACAGAAGTTACTCACAGATCCCTTTATCCAGTCCGTGAAGCTGATGATGCAGTGTGACCACCAGAAAAATATCTCCAGCTACGACTTAAGTGTGCAGAATTTACCCCAGATTTTGTTATCTAACCCCAAACTTGGAAATTTATTATCATCTTCCAGTACAAAATCAGACAGAGCCAGCTCAGCACACAGTGTAGGAAAGAGATGGGATGCTTTGCTACAGAATGGTATAGGAAAAAATAAGTTTACAAGGATTCAAATGGAAAGCGGACAAATTCTTGGAAGAAAAAATCCTTCGAGGTATCTTAAATACGTAACTAACCACAGTGTGCTTGCTTTTCCTACAAACCTGTCCCACTGTTTGGATACCAGAGCTACAGAAATAGTTTCTCTGGCAGGTCCTCTGAGAAAAGGTTGAGAACCTGCATGGCTCAGCATATCTCTGCCCTGCCTGAACAGCGTGGGCACAAATGCTGAATTAGGCAGGTCTCAGAATCTTTAACCTGCAGCAGAGGATTCTGCTGATCAGTGTAGCAGCTTGAGCAGTTAAAACAGCTAAAATATGTGTTACCTTAAAGGTGCTGTTGAGGGATTAAACCTCAGTCCCATGAGCAGGCAGAGATGTGACAGCTCTGACACACCAGGAACAGCCACACTGGCTAGAATTGCATCTGTGTAAGTGTTTCTAGGACCAGGAATTTGCAGCTGGGTTTTCCATGGTACCTGATCCTGTTTGCACTTGGACCTTTGAAAATCAGGCTATTAGTACGCTCACATTGAAGAAGCGAATTTATGTTGCCTTTATGCTCTAAGCCTGATTTTGTCCTGAGGGAACAGTAGCAGAAAAAACAGCCATTTATTTTTAATAGATACCAGTGTCATTACTTAGGTCTGGTGAGCTTAAAGGATTGAGAGGTGAATGATATCATCAAGGAAGTAATTTCTTTCCTTACTTTTTTCATTCATCTAACAACAACAACAAAAAAAGCCATACAGGGATACAATACAAGAACCTTGTTGTGGTTTGTAACTGCTTCCCCTCAGGAGTGCAGACCTTGTTTATCTTCTCTGCTGTCCCTTCCCCAAGGCACAAACTTCCTTCCTTGTGCTGTCCTGGGAGCAGGCACCATTTGTCCACTCTCTACCTCCAGCACACACATCAAGAAATGATCCAGGTGATGCCAGAGAACCCTGCAAACCCCCAAATTCCTCTCCCTGCATCTGTGCAGGAACAACCCCAGGTTCCAGTATAGGTTGGGAGATTACATATTAGAGAGCAGTGTAGGGGAAAGGGACCTGGGGGTCCTGGTGGACAACAGGATGACCATGAGCCAGCACTGTGCCCTTGTGGCCAGGAAGGCCAATGGCATCCTGGGGTGTATTAGAAGGGGGGTGGTTAGTAGATCGAGAGAGGTCCTCCTTCCCCTCTACTCCACCCTGGTGAGACCACACCTGGAATATTGTGTCCAGTTCTGGGCCCCTCAGTTCAAGAAGGACAGGGAACTGCTGGAGAGGGTCCAGCGTAGGGCAACCAAGATGATTAAGGGAGTGGAGCACCTCCCTTATGAAGAAAGGCTGAGGGAGCTGGGTCTCTTTAGTTTGGAGAAGAGGAGACTAAGGGGGGACCTTATTAATGTTTATAAATATATAAAGGGTGAGTGCCATGGGGATGGAGCCAGGCTCTTCTCGGTGGCAAACAATGATAGGACAAGGGGTAATGGGATCAAGCTGGAACACAAGAGGTTCCACTTAAATTTGAGAAGAAACTTCTTCTCAGTGAGGGTGACAGAGCACTGGAACAGGCTGCCCAGGGAAAGTGGTGGAGTCTCCTTCTCTGGAGACATTCAAAACCCGCCTGGACATGTTCCTGTGCGACCTCACCTAGGTGTTCCTGCTCCAGCAGGGGGATTGGACTAGATGATCTTTTGAGGTCCCTTCCAATCCCAAACATACTGTGATACTGTGATACTGTGAAGATGGAGAAGCCTCTCTCAGGGAAGGAGAAGTCAGGCCCCCCACCCCTGGACACCTTGGGGTGACAGCAGGCCAGCCAGAGCACCTCGACTTGGCTGTGACCTTGCAGGAGCTCTCGCAAATCACATCTGGAAAGTGTTTCAGCTTCAGGAGCAATAAATGAAAACACTGAACACAACAGGGTTGAGGTAGCATTGCTTGAAAGAAAATGTAATGCTTTGACCCTTATTTGGCCCATAGCATGTCTGGTTATTCCACCAAGAACTGGGGAAGTGCAGTTCAGGATGGGCAAAGGATAATAAGCTATTTTGTCATAAAATAATACAATTCACTTCAGGCTCCAGTGGCACCCAAGAATGGGAAATGTGACTTCCCCACACTCCAAGCCACTCCTTTTCTTTTGTCTCCTGAAATTCAGCAAGCAAACAAGAGCTCCAGCGGATTCACACAGAAACAATCAAGATCAGGCAAGTTCATGCCATTTTTCAAGCAGTTTGGCAAATCCTGATTTGAGAAAAATTTTAAAAAGACTAGTTTAATTTATAAACTATCAACAAATGGCAATACAGCTTACAGTAACAGCATCACCATAAAATGATACATGACCCCTCTGTTATTTTCCCTTTCATTTTTTACTGCCAAAGACACAGGTATGATTTGAGCACCCTAAAACCAGAGGGGTCCCCTGGGCAGGATGTAGTGGGGGTGGACGTGGGTACCCCCACACCTCCCCCTCCTTCGCTGCCGCTCAAGGGATGCTCCACTCCCCTCATTCAGTGTGTCAGGTCCTGGGGCCACCTGCAAGAACTACTGCCTGGGCCACACCGACAAGCACAGCAAGTGCTCACAGCATTACTCTGAAAATGTCCATAATCAGAAGATATTTTCCCTTTCCTGATGTGGCAATATCCATAGGAAAGCATTTGGTTACAGATGAAGTGAATAGCATCCTTCTAGATGAGCCAATGCTTGTTTTGTTTTTCAAACACAACTGGAGTAAAACCTCTTTCTTGAACTTGAAAAGTTCTGAGACTGCAGGTCTAGATTTGGAGGTCTGCCCTTGCCCAGCTAATGCCACTTACATCTCCATTTACCTTTCCAGCACTGGCAGACAGTATCTTCTATCAGGTCCATTAATTTTTTGTTTGAATTAATAGTTTTCCGCATAGAAAGGCAATAGCTCCAGGTTGTGAGTTTTCCAGCAGCAGGGCCCATTTCAGAACTATCTCACACCCTCGCTGGCCCCAACCTGTGGATTTCTGCCCTGTCTCTGTGGACTCTTTTTGAAGGCCTCACCCCACCTCCCATCAGTGATATGGGGAATTCAAGCCAGAGAACTTTCATCAGGAAGGGTTTCTAACTCAGAATATATTACTGCTGTGCCTGAGAGCACTGTCTCCCAGAGAGCTGGAGGGAACAGAAGACAGTGATGGGCACAACAGGCTGGACTGTGGTGCTGGAGCCACCACGGCACAGCACCACCCGGTGCCCTGTCACCACTTTTCTTAGGCTACAGGAGGCTGCAAAAAAAGTGATGGCCGAGCACTGAAGTTTTCAGATCTCCATGCCATGGTCCCTGGTTAACCAGGGATTTCCATGGTACCATTCTCACCATGTGGGTGGGTAAGTTCACAGCCATGTAGTCCTCCTCACCACATGTCTGCTGGAATTTGACCATATCCACGTGGCAGTGTTGTGTCCTTTCATGCTATTTTTAAAGGATTTTATGTCTTCTCTGTCAAGCCTGGTTTGTTACTACATGTAGGAATGGGAGGGAGAAGAAAAGTGACTTGACAGAGGCTGCAGAGTGAACTCGGCACACTGCAAGCAACAAGTTCCCCGTTTCCATTGCAGCAGTTTCAAACAGCATCTCACTGGCTTCTTCTGTCTGATTTTTAAATTAGAAAAGTAAAAAAAGCCTGACTACCCTCTTGCTGAATAACTGGCTTACAGAAAGCTGTCGCTTTTTCTCCAAAAGGATTGAGAAACAGGGGCCTTCAATAGCTTCTTTGTGTAATTTTATGTTGCAGCTTCCAGCCCAAGACAGCATTTCCTGACCCGTGAGGATATGCTGCCCTCTTCCAGCCTCGGACACTGCAGCTCGGCAGTGCCACGGAGACACATCACCATGGATCCATCTGCAGGATTAACCCAAAGAATCTGTAATCCTCCGCTTCCACAGGTCTAGTTTCTCCAAGCAGTAAGGTACTGAGTTAGGCAGAATTCATTTAAAACGTAAGGGATCATGTTTGGCTCTTCCTGACCTTGTGTCCTCCATCTGCTACCTCTCCTGCCCAGTTTGCGATGCCGAGCTTCCCGCCATCACACACCAGCCCCCGACGCCTCTCCTCACCTTCCCATCAGTCAGCAAGGAGAGGTCTCCTTCCTACAAAGAACAAGAGAATCCTCAAATATCTTTTACTAAAATGTCATGATCTGGGAGCCTCAGCCAGGAATTTGAGTGAGCGTGAGAGAGCACCAGGAGCTGCCTTATCCAGTTAAGGGCTGCAAGTCTTTGTCACCCCTTTGTGAGAGGGGACAGCTGAGGACTTTCCAGCGCCGAGTGGGACTCCAGGTTGTCACACCTGCTGCTCTCACAGGTGCCTGTGTGCTGGGAGATGCCCTCCAGCAATTCCCCTGCAACTGCTCTTATCAGCTGCTGAAGATTAGAGGTAACTTGGAATAGAAACTTCAAGGAAAAAGGGAAGGGGAGAATTGCATTTCAAAGAAAGTGCTTAAAAGAAACCTTTGAAGGACCCTATTCAAAGGTTCATGACTTGATATAACCATTTTAAAAAGATATAAAATCCTGTTTGGATTTGGGATTGGCTCTCACCCCAGCAGGACAGAAAAGCTGACTTCTTTGTATGAACACAGTCCCAGCACAACACAGGAGGTGAGATCCATCTGATAACATCTTACATTACTTTCAACCTAAAAGATCCAAAGGTAATATATTAAGGTAAGACCTACTCTCACATATGCATGAAAAACTTCCATGAACAGACAGGAGTTTGTGCCCACAAGCTTTCCAGTAGTATAAAGAGACCGAAATGTTTGCAGGGCTGGCTGGATGTCAGATATCCTAGTGAAAAACCACAGTCAACATCTACATCACTTACTGCTGAAATGTTTCCACCCCAGGATTAGAACACAGTAGTCACTTCACAGCCAGCGCAGTAGCTAAATCAGCTGGCCGGGCTCAACTGAAGCCCAAATATGGGCAAACTTTGGGCACAGCTGATCTTTTTGCTGATCTGCGATGGGCTCCAGTCCTCCCCACTCATCCCAAGCATGCGCCTTTCTGGCAGCACCATCGCTGCACACAAAGTCACCAAGCCTGATGGCACCAAGACGCATTTGGGCTGGCAAACTGCTACTAATGGGTCAAATAGTCTCCCAGGCACAAAAATACTCTGTCTGTCTAATTTCCTCACATGTTGTTTCCTGGTGGATTTTTTCTTATGTTTAGAATTTTATTTCTCTTGGGAAAAAAAAAATAATATTTTCTTTCTAGATACACTGAGGAAATAGCTGACCTTATCTACTTTATTATAGGTGACTTTTTACAAATAATATCTTTAATGATGCACAGCCCTCCATTTACGCAAGCCTTGGTTCAGCTAAGCCCTGAGCCCTCATGTAGCATGAAAAGTAAGTTTAAGAGGATTCAGCAGGATGTATTTTTAAGGATATACTAAACCGATATGCTGACACGGGGTTAGAGCTCTTACTGCTGCCACAATCGGCCCCTTCTTGCTTTTTTGCATCATGACTCCAGTTTGGCCATATCTGAACCTGCATGTGAAGACCTTCCTTCACGGTTTCACTTTCCCCAGCAGCAGCCCCTCATCCTGGCTGCAACCTTTGCCTGTTCCTACAGTTCTGTCGACAAACACAGGGGTGCCCCAAGGATGCTGAGTGGTGACCCCATGGGGAGAAGAAGGTCTGTCTATGTTGCCCGGAGTGAAGAGCCTGAGATGCCTCCTCCAGCCTTCAGAGCCAAGACAGCTGCAAAAGCACATCCAGTGCCCAAATGCTGGTGCAAAATCCTTTTTTGGATGCTGGGCCATGGTGGCAGCTCCAAGAAGTGGTGCAGGATGCCTGAGAGGGGTCCGGCAGCCAGTGTGGTGGGGAGGAGAGGACAACGAGTGGTTCAGCCTCCCTCCTGCAGCAGCAGCATCTTGCAGGGCTGCACAACTGGAGAACCAGGCAGAAAGCCAGGAAATCTTGAGTTATATTCCTGATGCTGACATTAATTTCATATATGGCCTTGGGCAACTTGTATCACCTGCCAGTTTGGGTTTTTCCTTAGATAAAGTAGGAAAAACAGTTAACATCATGGATTTATAGAGCTTAAAGCTCTACAAAGAAGAGTCTCGTCTGGCTTCTCTATATCAAAAAAACCTTTAATTTCACTCAGTTGTGCCTGAATCAAGGCCAATTTCTTATGTTTGACCAATATATATCACTCCATCTCTTACAGAAGAACAACTTATCTTCATCTGAAACATCAAGAGATGGAGAAAAGCCAGCACTTCCCTTGGTATTTTCCCCCCTGTGATTAATTCCCATTCCTATTGAGCATTCAAGTTTCATTTCCCATTTGAATTTTTTGGGATTCTTCTTTCAGCCACTACTTCTAACAACACTTTTTTCTGCTAAATGAAAGCACTTGCCTGATTCAGTATTTCGCCCCATGGCTTATCCACACTTGTTGGTAGGCTAAGGGCAATAATGGCAAAGTTAATTAAAATCTGCCCAGTGCTTTGAAATATTAAGTTCGTCTCCAAGACCCGTCATCCTGCTCAGTGTCAGAGGTACCACTGACAAGTACTTGATTTCAGCCTTTCAGGCGGAGCGCAGCTGCCAGAGAAAACCAAGAGTGGAAAAGTACTATGCCGTTAGAAAAACAGATGTTGCAGCTCCAATTTGTCTTCTGCCAAGACAAAGGAGATGCACTAAATTGATCTTTTATAAAGGATTTTGTTTTGCTTCCAAGATTAATATCACAACAAACCGGGAGGCACCATTCCTCAGGGTGCAATGCTATATTGAAGAACCGAGCCTAAATACCCATGCTGAGCATAATTTAGTTAGTCTGAAACTATGTCTGCAGAGGGGGAGATAAACTTTTTCCATCCAGTAGCATATTATCTAAATAATCTATCTCAGTATCCAAAGGCTGACCGCTCAGCTTCAAAGCCAGGCAATAGCTCCAAGGCTTGACGCTGCTCACCATGGAGTGCCACCATGGTACTCAGAGCTCTCGCTGGTGGCCATCGTGGGGCTGCCTGATCACACAAAAGGAAAGGAGGAATGAAGGGATGGGAACGATGACCTGGGCCATCCTGTGAGATGGTTGGAGGGCTCTAACTGGAGCCAACCTCATGTCAAGTCCTGGAACTGGATGAAGGACACCCAGCCATGGCCCCAGCTTACGGGGAACGTGACTTCTTGGCACCTTTCACAGGAAGGATACTCTCTTTATCCACCGACCAGAAACACCACAGTTCCTGTGCTGGCTTTTCACCCTGGAATCACGTCTGCGTGCCACCAGTAATGGCATCCTCCTGTGGTACTTTGTGTCCCCTACACAAGGTGACAACCCCTTTCCCAAACACACTGGTCCCAGACGTGGTGATTCTTCCCTTGCTGATCTGGACTATCATGTGTCTTCACCAGCCATTACTGTGGTTCTCCTCAGCAGTATTAGCACTTCAGCAAAAAGACTAAAAATCCCTATTTGTACAACCTGCTCAGGATGAACGGGGTGTATAATTTAAACACATTGATTCCAGTGCTCTGTAGAACACCAAATTTGTCCTGATTTTTTTTTACACAGCATATCCAATTACCAGAATGAAACAAGCACAATCATCAGGTTCTGGTATAATCTTTCCATACTTCCTCATCCACCTGAATAACTGCAAATAAATTCCAGGTACTTGTTTTACCAATGCCCAGATCTCTACGGTATGGCAATTTGTGAACAAAGTGATACACACAGTCAGCTCAAGGTATAATGGACCAGAAAAAATGACTGGTCAAAACAGAGCTTTTAGGATTGATTTTTTTTTCTCTGTACTTTGGGAAATCTTTTACAACGGTGGAAAACACATGCAATGTACTACCTCAAGACAACAGCAACTCTCACTAGAGCATGGAAGTGCTCCTGAAGCAGGCTGACCCCTTTTCTGCTATGGCTAGTCTACACAAGGAAGCTCTGCAACCTAATTATGTCAGCTAGGAGGGTGAAAAAACAAATACATCATCCCTACAAGAGAGAGCTACACCAACAAAAGGCCTGGTGTGGACGCAGTGCTACAAAAGGAGGGATTTTTTTGTTTGTTTCTAGTATAGCAACTTTTGTTTGTGTAGCTTCGATAAACTACACCAGCGAAAGAAACCACTTGGCTCATATAACCATGTTTCCAGTGGAGGTTGCCAGTGCAGTGATATTTGTGTGTCAGCACATTCCTCCTGCTGGAGAGGAGAGACCTAATGCTGAATTCTCTGCAGCCTTTACCTGGGACAGAGGACGGTTAAAAGAAGGATCAGACTATTCGATATCTAAAAGGAGGCCGAGATATGGTATGGTGAGGGGGAAAGCTCTGGCTCTTATGGAGAAGGTTAACCTGAACAACCCCATGCCAGGTATGCTCTACCACTCGCTGCAAAGGGACAGCTGTTGGGGCGAGATTCATTCCTCTGCCCTGCCCTCTTCTGCAGACTGGTGTCAGTAACCTGTGAGTATCCTCAGGTAGGATGTTGTGAGATCCTCTCTGCCCTTCCTCCTCTGGCCACTGCACTCCAGCACAAGGGTAATTTCAGTGCTCTGTTCAAGAGGGTTTCAGGGCTGTGGCCAGGGCCCCTTCCTTCGCATCCTCTGCAGCAGCAAGTCCCACCTTTTCCTTCTTGCAGAGCTGCATTGGCTCGTTGCCCTCACTAATCCTGGCGGCAGGGGCGATAGGGGGGCAGGGCAGATTGTTTGTTGGGCTTTTCTTCCTTAATCAATCCACAGAAACTCTCTTGCACGAGGCTTTGTGTTCCTGCAGAGCAAATTCCACAAGCAAGGTGTAAAAGTAATTAGGGCACCAGTCTTCAGCTTTTTGACACTGCAAGCAAAGAGCTGGTCCCCAGGCAGCCACCTGCACAATAAAAGCATGGGGAGAGGCAAGGGGGGAATCTAAAATCCATGGCTTTTAGCAAGCCACATCATTTCTCAGTCCAGCTCTCCAGGGGCCAACAGATAAATAGCGCTGGCCCAAGGAATTTCCTTCCTCCCAAGGTGGGAACTGGCCGCCAGCAGCCACAGCCTCCCATCCTCTGATGACATCAGCTTCCTCGGGCACGGGGCGAGGGACTTCAAAGGAGGAGTTTGGGGAAAAAGCCCTTCTGTGAGAATCAAGGTCTGATTTCTGGCCTGAAGGCCATGCGGTGGAGCCCTGTTGTCAGCAGTTCACCCCAGCACACCCCAGAGAGACAATAAAACAGGGAAGGAAAACACTAGCACGGCAGAGGCAGCCACGCTAACGTGGCTGCAGGGCCGTGGACAGAAAGAAGCTGCCGTTCCAGTTATTCCAGCCAAATGGTCCCAGCGCAGCCCCATCTCTGCTGACATCTGACCTAGCCCGTGGGCCAGCCTTGCTGGAAAGCCACCGGTTTGCTGGGACTCATGTCCCCGAGCTGAGCCCACCACAAAATTTCGGATGCCAAGTCCAGGTTAACCTTCAATGCAGTCTCTGTCTAATGATGCTACGTGCACTTTCTTCTCCCTACAGCTCTACCCTTAAATCTTGAAGAACTGTAATATATTTTCAGTCTCCAGCCCTGTCCTGGGTTTTGTTGAAATTTGGCCAAGAACTTCCTGGGGGAAGAGGAAAGAGAAGGGACTGGCAGGCAGACATGGTGACACTATGTTCACATGAGCTTCATTTCCTTAGGAAATCAGGCTAAAAATAATGGTCAAAAATGTTGGGCAATTGCCTTCAACTCAACATTTTTCTCTAGACAGGAAGAAAGGAAGGAATTAGTAGACTGTAGGTTATATTTCAAGGTTTGTCTACATGATTTGAAGTATGAAAATTAGAAATGAAATTAAGAAGATATATTAGGTTGTCTCGCCCTTCCCTAGGGCAACAAACCTACAGCTGTTTCCCTGAATATATTTTTCAGTGAAGTGTGCAGCCCAGTTTCAAATGATCCAAATGATGGAGCTTCCATCAGTTTTCAACAGGAACCTATTCCTTTGCTCACTAATCTTTTCTTTATTTAAAAAGAAAAGAAAAACCAACAAACAGTTTCAACATTTTTATCCATTGACCATGTTTTATCTCATTATTTCTAGCACACCTCTCAATTGTTTTATAAACTCACTAGGGGAGAAAGGTAAATAGAAGTGTCTACACATGCCACCTACATACTTCAAATAGCATCACAGGTTTCTCTTCATGCTTTTGGCTGACTGAGAAGCTTTTACTCAATATGGTTTCATGTTTTTAACTGTGTTTTTCCTGGGAAAAAGAAATGGCTTTAAATAATAAATTCCAGGGTTTATTTCAGTCTGAGTTTTTCAGACTTGCCACCTGGCCCTGTTTCAGCTCAAATTTGAAAGGCCCAACCCACTCAAAATATCTTCTACAGGTTTTGCTCACTCCCCTTGAATTTTCTACTTTAGTTTTCTGTTACATAATTTTGAAAGATTGAAAGCAGTACTTTAATATGACATTATTCCAAGAAAATAGCTCTCCTTTTCTTAACCACATAGATTCTTCTATCATGCAGTAGACCATTACTTTTCACGATCTGGTGGCATTTATCTTGGGCTGTGCACAAACATCCTCAAGGGGAGCAGGTTGCAGTCCATGTGCCGATTACCAGCGCCTTCTGGAGACATCAGGGAAAACCCTATTTCCCAGGGACCCACCCTGTCCCAGACTCAATTAGTAACCACTGACATCAAGGCAGAGAAGAAACCACTTTGCTGCTTGTAACAACCTCCTCCAGAATAAAGCCCAGCACAGGGATGGTTTGACAGAGCAGGCAGGAGGTAAAACCCTACGCAGGGCAGGATGGACGATGCCAAAGGCCCAAAGGGAATTAGGACCTGCCTAAAGGAATTAGGATGTGGATAAATCACTCGTCTAGCTGCAGGACAGCAAGTTAAATTAACTGCTCCTATCCAAGCTATGTGTTTGGAGCAGGGCTGAATTTGACAGCAAAAATCCAGCTGCTGACCCAGCACAAGATTGAGGAGGCATCCAAGGATGAATTAGTGATGTCATATATGCTTGACAGATAAATATATTTCTTTTTGCTACTTTTTGGTTATACAACATGAAAAAAAATGCTGTGAGCTATAATCAGCTTCAGCTCCTCCACCCTAAGCACAAACACACAGAGGCTTTGTCCAAAACCCCCATCTTTAACATGCCTGTTCCACACTCAGAAGCAGAAGACGTGAAGATGTGCGAGTAGACACAGTTTTCTTGGCCATACTGCACTTGTCACGAGCCAGTTTCACAGAATTTTATGAAAACAAGATTCCCCATCTCAAAATGGTCTGACTCAGAAGAGGGACTGGCTCCTGGCACTCTCACACCTCCCTGATGGAGAGTAGTACATCCACAGCTGCCAGCAAACATAGCGAGAAAATATGCACGTATCGGAGATTCATCCCTCAGCAACTCCTGGATTCCTCCTGCACCTCAAAACCTCACAGAAGCACCATGGCACCCATATTTCTGTGCCTGATCCCCTGCTTGCAAATACCCCCTGTAACTAGGAATGGCTGGGAGGACACAGAAAGGCTGGCTCTGCAGGAGGGATGGAGACCCACACTGGGAATATTTCCCAGAGTGTTCACAGGAACAGCACAGGGCAAAAGTCCCACAGGTCCACATCCCTGTGCACACATCTGATCCACCACTAACTCCACTGTCATCTTGAGCCTCCTGCTCCACCGAGCCTAACGCCACACACAGTTTCCATAAAACCAAGGAGTAGATTCAAGGTCATATTAGGTATACTTAGAGGACACTAAACAGAGGTTCCAAGAAGTCTGAGCCCTTTCCTGAGTGCTGGTGGCTGCATCTGAGTCAGCCTCACCCTCTGCTGTTCTGTGCTGACTCACTTTATCCCGAAGCATCGGCAGCAAGTGATGAGCGAGGAGGAGGAAGAGCTGAGGAAGCTCAGCCAGGAGCAGGTGGCGGGAAGAGCAGAGGGCACCAGCCTGGACCTTATCCCACCTCTTCTGACGTTTGTGTTACTGGTGGGAAAAGTACTCTGAAAATACAGCTTTTGCGAGGGTCAGGCAGCGACAGAGAGAAGGACCATGACATTCAAACCCATACAGAATACTTGGAGAGTAACAGTGTTGTACCAAACTGAGAGGAAGAATTGTATTTTGGAGTGGGCTTATGCCAGAATGTGTGTGTGTGTGCGCACATGTGTACAAGCACTGTGTGTGCACAAACACACTTGCACATGGTTTTGTTTGGACAAGGCATTTTGGCAAAGTCAACAAAAATTAATTGCAAACAAACTGCCTTTATATTCAGCCTCCAAAACCGCTGCTTTCAAGATTGTACCAGTAGGAGTTAAAAGCATCACTATTTGTTGGTACATGACCCAGTAATTTCGGATGCTTTACCTTCTGCTCCATCATGATGCTTTCTGTTTCCTGGCCAAAATGAACAGTGAGTTGCTGAGAGTCTGTTCATCTGCTTATTCAGGGTTCAGCACCGCTTTTCAGGAGCACTATATAAATTCAGAAGTTGCCTGAAATAATAAATAACTGTGACAGCCACAGAAACAAAGCCTGTAGCTCTTGGGCTGATGTTTCCTCCTCCAGAGGGGTTTTTGTTCCCTTGTGTCCGCAGGACAGAACATTCCAGAGATGTTTCAGCACTGATGGGCCTTCAAGCCTCAGCCAGGAGAAAAGTCAGCTTTCTGGCAGAAAACCTTGACTAGCTCCTGGAAGCGAGCAAAGAAAAGGAGAAAAGATGAAATACTTTGTTTACCATGTCATGACATCACCATCATCACTGGAGAAAAATGCAAGTTCATCTTCCTTCCCTGGGATGGCCTGTATGACCTGAATCGTGAGCCCTGGATACCGCAGCGGTTTCCTTCCCCTCGGTGAAGAGCTCCAGGGTGGCAATATGGGCACGGGCACACACACACCTGTTTGATCTTGTGGCCACTGACTTCGGCAGGGTGCAGATGCAACCCAGAAAGGTCCCAACATGAAATTCCTTTTGCAAGATATGAGTCCAACAGGGATGTTTTTCCTCTGGGGTCGAGCAGGGTCACTGGCTGTGTGTGGCAAAGGTACCATCACCCAGGACAGCGTACGGGCTCCTTGGAGACAGAGAAGGGTTTCTGTCGTGTGCTGGGATACAGAACAGGGAAGAACATGCCCAGGCCTTTACAGAAAGTAAATTATTTCCTCCAGGGGTAACAGTCACTTTAACTGGCATCTGTCACTCAGGTCACACAGAGTTGTGGCTCTCTGGGAAAACTCTGCCTCCAAGGAAACGTCTGGCTTAATTCACACACGTCTAAGTTAGCAAAGTCTTTTTCATGGATGGTTTAATCTCCCTCCTTTCACTTCCCTCCTACCCCCATCCCCACAAATTTCACTTTTATTTGTACGTTCTCTGCTGTTTGCTATGTATCCGTTTATGTTCTCTGGTTACAGAGCAGTTGTTGGAGACCTCATGGAATGAGTAATGCCAGGATACCCCAGTACATTGGATTTTAACTGTTTTATTTCGCTCCCATGGCCTCCTGCCAGATTAGGTTCATCAAAACCAGTTTTAGGCGTTATGACAACAAGTCTCGTTAAAAGGAATAGGGCAGGTTTTCTACCAGAAAGAGGGGCCACCGCTACATTCCAGGGGTGAAAAACGTCTGAGCATGTGCAGAACTGACTCTGACAACCAGAAATGCAGGAAAAATACAGTGGTGAATGGCAACATAGCCAGCTGAGACATCCCTACAGTGAGGTCTTCCTTCGTCCAACTGGAATTCAGATTTTCTTGTCAGAAAGCTCCAGTAAATCTTTGTACTCGCATTAGACCAGAGTCAGGGGAGTGCTTTACTGCTCTGAGACAGAATGGAAAATCAGAGCCTCAAAATCCTTGCAAAGGGATCATCTCAGGAGGGGAAATGGTGTGGATCAACTGAAATGTTCATTCTCATTTTAATGATACAGACAGCAGCAAAGCAAGATAAAACTGTAAAAAAAACAAAAAAACAAAAAAAACCAGACCTCATGCTTTCTATGTTTCAAACCACTTGGAAACATTTTCAAGACTGGGAGATTTACTGAACTGACCTTTGTCCATGCAAACACAGACAGGTTATCCTAGATTGCACAAACCCAGTCAGAAAATTCCTGACCAGTCATTTTACATAATTACAAAGTGCAAGAAAATGACAAATCAAGAGCATAAAGAAAAAATCCTGGCAGATTCACACCTGAATAAAAATTAATGCTTCACAATTCAGTAAGGTGCTGGAAGCCAGAGATCACCCATTTCAAGGCACTGGTAGGAGCTCAGGCAAATATGTCGTCAGTGGGAACAGCACCCAATGCAAAGATACCACATCCCTGAGCCACATGTGCCAGATGGACTAAAGCTCACCTGCCCTCAACAGCATCTTTTTAATGGGATTATCTGGAGCAGAAAACCTCTGTTCCCAGCCTGGTGTGCTGAGCTGTATCCTGGAAACAAGCGGAGCACCCAGCGCTGGAAGGACTCGAGGGATCTCCGCATCCACAGCCCAAAACAACCTGAGACTGGGCATGTGGACACGCTGAATAATTCAGAAACACCAGCTGAAAAGGCCCTTCCTTTGTGTGAATTCAAGGGAAGTTTGTTCCCTCCAAAGGCCAGTAATTCATTTGAATCAGAGATGACATTATGGGCCTGTCCTTCACAATTTCTTGAAGCATAATTTTGTCCTGAACAGTTTCTTTAATTGAATTCGATTTTGATAGAAGTCCACCAGCACTTCATTTTTATTTTATTTTTATGATTCAATTTAGCATTTAGTTTCAGTTGCAATCTGATTTTATTATAGTTCTTGCTAGTGGAAAATGTATCCACCTATTACTGACACCACATAAATTCAGATGCTGTCTTAAGAAACATTCTCACACGTATGAGTGTTAACATTTCATATATAATATGCCTACTTGTTGATAAGGCTTGCTGCATGACTCAGTGCTGTGACCTTTCAAAGGAAGTATTGTTTCAATGCAGAGTATGTTACAAAGGCAAAGAAATGCAACTTTTCCTATTGCTGTAACACATGGCATCTCTGAGGCATATCCTCTGAAGATGATTCAACCATGCACTTGCTCCAGTGGGAGCATCGATTTGAGAATGTACTCCTTCACCAAGGAACTGGTATTCACATGTCTACATGACTTTTCTTCCTGTGAATGAAGGGCTCTGTTTCACAGATCGATTTTCCCTTCCTGTGTATATTGTAGATACTGAAATAGCGTTGCACATGGTTGTGCTGCACAGTTCGCTAGTTAAAAGGCAGTCAGAAGGGACATAATATTTCCAGAAGACCTGAGCATTCACGCTGCAGTATCATCACATCCACTGTAGTTTCAGTAAGAAGTAAACTGAAGCCAGCAAGGCTGCGATGACACCTTGGAGGACACTATCTGGCAGTGAGGATAGTCCAGGATCGCCTCAGACAGCCCAGGCAGGCTGCGGTGTCTCCATCCACCACCAGCCGTGAGCCAGGACTGACGTGGGTTGAGCTGGTCTAACTCCACAGCTGAGAGAAGGAGGAGGCAACATTTCAGGACGGCTTTTCTAGCCCCGTGATTTTACGCTTACAACCAGGATTTGAGCTTTGGGATCACAAGTTATAAGCCACATCTACATTGCTGTGCACCAAGAGCAGTGACCACATGAGCTGCCTTACCCGATGCACCGGCTGTTTTTTAGTGCCACGTTGAGCTCTGCGCTGCTGCGCTGACACTGCTGCCTAGGGCAGAACTGCCTGCATTCAAATGCGATTCACTGCAATACATACCAAGTAGCTCCGTCCAGACTTAAAGGCCTGCAAGGCATATCACATCTGAATATAAACAAATTTAGAAGAAATTTAGCTTTAATTTTATTTTTTTTTTTCCTGATCCAAGCTAAGAGCTTTTGTGACATCTGAAACTTTTATCCAAGTTGACAATGGTATAAATACCATCCTGCCAGCTCCTAGAGTGCTAGCAAACAATCTTTCATCAACCAAACAAACTCTTACAGACAGAGCAAGATATAAACCCATATGTAATGCACATTCTCTGGACCAGGTCCACCACTAGCAAAACCCTCCTGCTTCCCTGAAACCAGCAACACAAATTCCCTTTATATGTCTTGAGTGTCCACAGTACAAACAATAACTCATTAACATGCTCTTGACATCACTGTCAAAATAAACAGCTATTTATTAACATTCTACGAGGCATTACTTTTAAAAGAAATCAATCAAGCAACAATGTCAGAAAAAAATATATATATCCCTCTGCCCTAGAAAACAGCATCTCCCTTTTACTTAAGACAACATCTGGTCCAGATAACAGCTGCCAAGGGCTAGAGTAAGAGGAACAGTGATTGCTGTTGCTTGGTGGTTGCTCAAGTATTTTTGAGAACAACATTTTTTCACTGTATGGTATCACTGCCAACTCTTCCCTGGGATCTCAGAAGGACAATGCATTCCCTTTCTGCTCTTTCTGGGTAAACGGAATAAAGGCTGGACATGATGTCTGCTCTCACCAGTCAAACTTGCACTAAATATAAAAAGATATTGAAAACAGCGTCCCCCTCTGTCTTTCTGAGGTGAAAACCTCCCCATCTTCACACAGGGCGACTTTTGCTGCCTTTTGTTCCTGTGGTTAAAGCAAATTTAAAGATATCAAGGAACCTCTTGAGAAAACCAAGAGAGGAAGCTTGAATGCAAAGTGAACTTACAAACAAAAAGCTATTTTTAGTGTTGAGGGGAAACTCTTAGCATTGGACAAACAATACAAGGAAGTTTCAGACACTGACGGCTAGGGAGGGCTAATATCCCCTTGTTGCTGCCCCACCTAGTCTGGACACAGGAATGCTGCTGTATTCTCAGGCTTCTCACAACCCCCAAATTATCTACCTTCCCCTTAGCCTGGTGCAAAAGTTCAGGGCTCAGGCCAAAAGCCACCTGGTGACCTTGGCTCAGACACATGCACACCCTCTGGCTGGCAGAGGTGACCTGAGGGCACAGCCTGACCCCGATGGCACCGTGGGCTCCGTAGTGTAGGGGGTGATGGGTGGTGGGACTTCCATTTGCAGTACCACCAGATGTGGTAGTAGAGCACAGCTGGAATCACGCATGGGGCTGAGGCTGAAGAGCAAAGGAAGTCTTATGTACCTCAGGTGCAGAATTAGGGCAGAGCAGCTGGGCAGAAGTAGAAGGAATGATATGAATGGCCTTGGGACAAGCCAAAACGGACCCTCCTGAATACAGAGCAAAATATCCAGCTGTGCCTCTGCTCTTCATACATCGCCGGACCCCAGGACATTGTCATGGCCAGTCAATGGAGTCACACCAGTGCTCAGCTGCTGGGGATCTGGCTGTAGACTCAGGACATAACAATAATGCTCTGGCAGTTCCCACTGACCCTTCTTCTCCTCCTAGCAATTCAGCTTTCCCAACCCCCAGGCAAAACAAATGATATATTATTCAAGCAATTATCAATACGTAGGTTCTTTGGGGTGGAAAGCTTTTACACAGGAGATTTTCTAGCCTATTCACTTCTTGATCTAGCTGCATTCCTGTTTATTCATTTGCAACTAGAGAGAGTAGCAGGAATGAAAGTGGTCAAGAACATGTGTCTTCTGAGATCAGTGAACTAAGACTACACATGAAGGACACTGTTTCCTTTGAAACCTCCCCTAGATCTTTGTATTGCCCAGAGGTTTGAACCAGTGTTCAGGGAACAGAAGATCCTGGGAAAGTAATTTCATGGAGCAGATGCATTTCTGCTTTTGCTGTGAGCTTACAAACACTTAAACCAAGGCTTTGATGGACAGAGTCAATCTGAAACTGGATGCAAGGTGGAACTGTACAAGAAATAGAAGCTCAACAGGACTGCTCATGTCCTTATTTGTCCCTGTTCACAAGAGGTCAGTCAGGGACATTTTGTAGATCTGCCTGCCAGTGGGAGAGAAGGATATTTATGGGGACCAAAGCACATCACATGGGAGGAAGGCACTGTGCTTGTTCAGGCTGGGGCAGAGACAGCGAAGGGGAATCACAGCTACCAGTACATAATGAGTGGTAACAGAGAAGATGAAGCCCAGCCTCTCAAAGATGGACAGTGAAAGGACAACTTGCAGCAAGGGAGACTCAGGTCAGCTACAAGAAAAAAGAATTTTGCTCTGAAACTGGTCAAACACTCAGACAAGAACTCAGAAACCTTAGATCCACATAGTTTTACAGTGAGTATTTATACGCTAGATAGGGAAAGAGCCCTACACCCATCAAGCACTCAACTCTCTGACTTGCTTAGTGACACCAGAATACACAGGCACCTGAACACCTTGTCTAGTCTGATCTTTCTTCCAAATGGCACTTATGTCACCAAATAACTTACTAAGTCAATTTTCAAAGAAATTCACCTTTCATTTTGGTTTCCAAGCCTCTCCTACACGCTTTTTAAAATTGTTTTGTTCCACAGGTACTTTGTCCTTGTCTTGTTAAATATCCCCTGGGTGAGAAGACAGGGTTGTTCATTGTTGCTTCTTTCTAAAATAACTTCCACATGTTTTTAGTGGGGGGGGGAGGGGGTACTCATTGCAAAAAGCCTTCAAAGAAAAGAGTAGGAAGAATTTAATTCTGATCTGGCTCTTGGTTCCATTGCACGGTTGGTCTGTATCTGCAAAGGGTTAAGGATTAGCTGATGGAAAACATTTGAGAGGCTCTCCTAACAGAGCACACACAAACAGTAGATCAGGGTCCCAGCGCTGCTGGTTGCACATTGCAAATCACCTGCTTGAGCACAAGCAGGACCAGCCTCGTACCTTGCACAACATTTCTGCTTCTGAGCTGCACTCACCCCCTCCTGCGATCACTCACCTGTCACTCCTGAGAATACTTCAGGATGTGTTTCTTCCAACCACCAGCTGGTGGGTTTGTAGACATGCACCCCAACGCCCTGACTCTAATTCCCCCCAGCCTCTGCTCACTGATATCACACAAACCAGGGGTACAGACTGTGTCAGAGCAGGCACTCAGAAGTCCAGCACAACCAGGATGTGTCATGGAAGCTGTACACTGACTCTGAAACACTTGGCTGAAGATTTGTTCAGCTTTTTGAGAAGAAAGATTGCTTGATAGGGCAGCATGAGTGAGCCCTCTCAGTACGCTAGGTAAGGGTGTACAATTATAGCCAAGCACAAAGATGCTGCAGCCTAAAAATTAAAATAATGAAAGACAGGACACTTGCTGTTTTCTGCCCCAGTCCAGGAGTTTGTCATGTAGCACTGGCTGGACACACAGCAATGTTCCTCATGCAGCACCTGGAACTGCTACATGCACAAGCATCTTCACCCAGCCACGACCAGCCTTGCACCTGGGGGAGCCCAGATGTGGGCACAGCTGGCAACTCACGTCAGGAAAGGCTCTGGAAGTGGCTGGGGAATTTGACCAATGTTGAAGGCAAGAGTGGAGTGAAAAAATCCCTTTTTTTCTGTCTTATGTTTAAACACTGAGGCTGTACCTCAGTCCTCACTGGTCCTAAAAGAAATAGCAGTGCCACAACTGCAATGAAATGGGGATATGGTAAAACTGGTGTTATTATGTACACATACTTCACCTCTGGGATTAAACTGCCTGGTTTACTTCTACTGAAATTCAAAACTTACTCTTTCTCATCTTCCTCCAAAGATGAGCCCAGCTAATGGTTCAAGTACAAGGTGACGGAATAGCATTGATGTCCAAGGGAAAATCCTGACTGCCTCAGCGCTGTCCCGATTCACATGGGTTCGTCAAGCTGAGGATCAAACCCACAAGCCCCTTTCACACCTGATCGCCTGTGACCCTATTTGCTCCTTAACCCAAATGGTACCTCCAGAGCCCATGGGTCCGTCCCTAGAGAAGGTGACGAGGTGGCAGCATCCGTGGCCTCCCGGGGTGAGGAAGCAGGAATTGTTGGTGTGGATCAGGTCCATGACCCGTCTGGCCCAATATCCTGTGTCAAACGGTGGCCAGCAGCAGATGCGTCAGAGGAAGGTGTGAGGGACCCCATGTGAGGCAGATGTCATGCCTCACTGCAGCCTGCCTGACTTAGGAAAAGATGAAAACAAATGAGTTTATAACCTTTTGTCAGCCTGGCCCAAGGATGTAACTTCACAAATATTTAGGTCAAATGGGGCACACCCTGTGCTGCACAGAAAGAGAAAAGAAAACCTAGCGCTTCGACTCTTGGATGCCACACTCTGTATGCTAGATAAGATAAACTACTGACAGTCACTTGCTGGCATGGTGGATGCTGGTCTCCTGGCTCAGCCCAGCAGCCAAATGTGGCTGGGGACGCAAGTGACGTGAGCGCAGCAGTCTCAGCACAAGCCATCATTTTCCACATGACGGTCACAAAAAAAATGTAGTTATTCAAAGAAAAACACATAGGAAGCTAAGCTAAACTAGGCTTCTCTCTGCAGATTTTTTAAAACTCTACTCAGTTTATACAAGGGATTCACCAAACTGAAAATCTTTCCTCGAGACATGGGAGGGCACCTGCTTTGGCCATCAGTTCCCAAAAGGCCATGAAGAAGTCCCCACAAGTGTGTTTTAAATGTGAAGACCACCTACAGATGCGTGTGGCTCCTGTCTTCTTCCTGCTCCTCCTTGGTGGGGACAGGAGCTGGTGACTTCTGCTGCGTCCCCAGCCAGAGCCAAGAAAACCTGACAGCCACAGGCTGGTTCTTTTTAAGTCCCAACAGGTTTTCTCAGGTATCACAAAAAGCATCAGAAAGGTTCCTGATGAGCCTGGCGCTCTGTTTCCTCATGGCAAAGCATGACTGAGAGGAACCTTCTCATTTCTGTCTTGGCGGCACCTGGAGCTCTACCCCTGCATGTGCAAATGCGTCTCCACTGCCCACTCCAGTGCAACACCATTGAGGGTGGGATCACCCGGCCCGTGGGTTGTGTCCTGAGCTGTGCCAAGGGCAGGGTTCAGTCCAGATGCAGCTTCTCCAGAGCTGGGATCTGCTGGTGCAAACCAAACCCAGAAACTCACCCTCGCTCCAGGGCTGGGTGTCCCGTTGGCAAAGCAGGAGGGAGGTGAAAGCAGATGAAATCTTCTGCTCTTCTAAGGGGAGAGGGAAATTTATTCTGCAGTTTGGTGCTAAGCGTGTCCTGTGTCCTCAGCATCCCAGGGTGGCATCACTGACAGCAGGTGAGCAAGGCAGAGACATGGCACAGCTCTGTGCAGGGGACACAGGCCAGCCCAGAAGCATCCTGAGAGTAGACAGCCTTACCCACAGCTCTTTTCCTCCATCAGCTGTTAATCATTTACCATGTCAATTCACAAATTTCTGTGTCCCAGCCCTGCTACCATTGTTTCCGAGCAGGGCATTGTCAGGAGGCCAGTTCTATATTTACGACAGGATGTCAGCCTACGCTTAAAGTCGCCTTCTTTGAACTGGTTACTTTTACCTTCTGTGTTGGCAACCATGCAATTCAACAGAAAGGTAGAAAAATAAACAAGTGTTTATTTAAGACACGCTTGATTGTATCCAAATGCACAAGTGCCAGTTCTTCCTATGGGCTCTTCCATGCTCCCGGCCAGGAGAGCGCAGTTTTTTTCATCACATAAACAAAGGATTATTTCCTAAGAAGACTGAGAGTTTCCTTTAAAGGAAAACAAAAAAAAAAAAAAAAAGAAAGAAAGGAGGAAGGAATCTGCAGAATAGCCATTAGGAAGTTACAACTCTGGAGGCCCTTCAGCCCCTCACCAGCAAAATATATTTAAATATAGCACGGCCTGCCCAGAGCGCAGCCTGAGAAATGCCATATACCTAGCAAAGAAATGACTCCACAGCCAAAACCTGAGGATCCCAGGCTGCAGGAACATGTCCCTTAAGAGAATCTGCAACCAGGCTTAAAAGCTGCATCTTTGGCTTGAGTTGACTGCTTCGAAAGGATTGATTCTGCTTTATTATTTTTTAATGTAGCATGGAGGGTGTTAGTCTCTTCTCCTGAGTAGCAAGTGATAGGACAAGAGGAAATGGCCTCAAGTTGCACCAGGGGAGGTTCAGATTGGATATTAGGGAAAATTTCTTCACTGAAAGGGCTGTCAAGCATTGGAACAGGCTGCCCAGGACAGTGGTAGAGTCACCATCCCTGGAGGGGTTTAAAAGGTGTTTAGATTAGGGTCTTAGGGACATGGTTTTGTGTCAGAGTTAGGTTATGGTTGGACTCCAAGCTGGGAGGAGTGGCTGACACGCCAGCAGGCTGTGCTGCCATCCAGCAAGACCTGGACAGGCTGGAGAGTTGGGCAGGGAAAAATTTAATGAAATATAACAAGGGCAAGTGTAGAGTATTGCATCTGGGTAGGAACAACCCCAGCTTCCAGTATAAATTGGGGAATGACCTATTAGAGAGCAGTGCAGGGGAAAAGGACCTGGGGGTCCTGGTGGACAGCAGGATGACCATGAGCCAGCACTGGGCCCTTGTGGCCAGCAAGGCCAATGGCATCTGAGGTGTATTAGAAGGGGCGTGGTTAGTAGGTCAGAGAGGTCCTCCTTGCCCTCTACTCTGCCTTGGTGAGACCACACCAGGAATATTGTGTCCAGTTCTGGCCCCTCAGTTCCAGAAGGACAGGGAACTGCTGGAGAGAGTCCAGTGCAGGGCAACAAAGATGATTAAGGGACTGGAGCACCTCCTTAGGAGGAAAGGCTGAGGGAGCTGGGGCTCTGTAGTTTGGAGAAGAGGAGACTGAGGGGTGACCTCATTAATGTTTACAAATATAAAAAGGGTGAGTGTCACAAGGATGGAGCCAGGCTCTTCTCAGTGACAACCAATGGTAAGACAAGGGGTAATGGGTTCAAACTGGAACACAAGAGGTTCCACTTAAATTTGAGAAGAAAATTCTTCTCAGTGAGGGTGACAGAGCACTGGAACAGGCTGCCCAGGGAGGTTGTGGAGTCTCCTTCGCTGGAGACATTCAAAACCAACCTGGACACCTTCCTGTGTAACCTCATTGGGGTATTCCTGCTCTGGCAGGGGGACTGGACTAGATGATCTTTTGAGGTCCCTTCCAATCCCTGTCATTCTGTGATTCTGTGATCCTGAGGGTCTCTTCCTATCAAAATGATTCTATTATTCTATAATTTCCACACAGAGCCGAACCTTTTGTTTCTGCAGCAAAGCAGCCCGCAGCCTTTGTTAGAGCAAGCACGCAAAAGTCCTTCTCCACTGAAGGATGCCACCAGTCAACTTCAAACCAGACCTGAGGCTCAAAGAACCCACCTCCTCTGCTCCTCACCCAAGCACCACCAGGCTCCCTTTCTGCTCTTCACAAACAGAAGACAATCCCAGGAGATTTGTAAAGCTCTGACCTTACTCTCCATCAAATGCTTTTGAAGGCTGCTCTCAGCTCGGTTTCTTATGATTAATTTTTATCTGGTATCTCTGGGACAAGCAGAGAGATGAGATGTTACACCTGGGTGAACCTCCCCCATTCTTTGCTGAGACCTCAGCGTCTAAGTACAGCAGGTTAGAAAGTGGATCGGAAACTCCTTCTGCTCCTCAAAATATCAATTTCTTGAGGCAAAACTAAATGTTTCAAAGCTCAAGTGTCATTCATGCCTTATGGGAGATGCAACTCTACATCACACCCCTATTTTCTCAATGGATGAGGAGTGTGGTGGACTCCATTTCCCATGACATGCTGCGGTGTTCCCTACCAGTGACAGAGGTGACACACCAGTGACAGGAACAGCTGAGAGTTCACCTGGGGAGCCTGACAGGAATAGGGACACATGCAGTGAGGGCTAGAAGACCCATGATTGGGAATTTCAGGACACAAATGTTTCCATCTTGCTCAAGATTACAGGTTGGGGTCATTCCACACTCTGGATAAAAGTTACCTCCTACCCCTTTGCTTCACTGGAAAGTAAATCACTTTGTGATGGAGGAATAAGACCAAACTCAATCTTTTGGGCTGAATGCAGACAGGAATGTTTTGTCCGATGCTAATTTGGAGCCATCACCTGTCACCTCAGCCTCTGTTCGATGCTGTACCTGCTCAGGAGCTGCACAGTGACTTTGTGCTCCAGGACACTCTGACCTGTGTCCCACACACTTTTTCCAGAGCACAACTGAGTAGTTATTAATTGCATTCAGCTGTAATGAGAAATCTGAAACAGCTCAGGCTCTGGCAAGAGACTTCTGTTGTAACAACAGGCTTTGGCTGTGAATGTATCTGTCATGGATCCTGCTTCCCATACAGCACAGGGTAACTGCAGCAGGATGAACCCTAGAATGTATTAATATAAGCAGGAAGGGCTGTAATTTGAGGACCTTCCCACATGAAGTAAGTAAAACAATCTCCTCTTTCAGAATGCAACATAATTCTTGCATAAGGCTCCTTTAAAATAATATACAGGGCTGCTGAACAGGAGCTGTGGGGGGATGCTCTCTGATCCTCAGCTCTTTCTCAGATTTAGCTGATAGTTTCGCTCTGACTGCTCTAATTCATACACAAGACCTCTAAGTTTTTCTTATAAAAGCAGAAAAAGCTGCACATACCGCTGGCTGTTTCCTGAGACTTTTGCAAGAATAAAGGTACTGACATATCGCTTCCAAATAATCAGTGTCCTGGTACCTTCATTTCCCCTCCCCAGATGGCAGCAGGTTCTGCTTGTGCTGCATTTCCCACCCAGAAGAACTCTTTGGGGACCCTCTTCAGACACCAAAGACCAAAGTTAGAATAAGCTGTAGGTGTATCAGCTGAGCTTCAACAGATGATTTAGCATGTTCAGACAGAAATTATTTCTTCTTTTCATTGTGCAGGAATTGTATTTGGGATCCTAAATTAACTCTGGAAAAGGCAGAAAGCCAGCGTATATTATCATTATGTCAGACTAGCTATGATCCCTGGATTCAGGGCAAGCAGACGTACTTTATGGAAGGAAATAGTACTCCCCTCCCCCACCACTGTTTCCTCCTCATTTCCTTCTGTCTTAAGACCTGGCAATTTTTTAGGCACTCTACAAAATCTAGGAGGTAACAGGAGACCAGGAGACCATGAAAAAATGGTGAATAATGAAATAATCTCGATGTAAAGGCACACCAGGGAACAACTATATGTATTTTGCAATTATATTCCTAAGGCAAGATCTAATACTAGTGTCCTGCTTCTAATTTTAGAAGGTGGCTTTCAGAGTGCGAGAAGCCTTTGTCACCTCTCACCCTGAGGAAGTCGAGAAGCCTTTGTCACCTCTCACCCTGAGGAAATCGCTGCTGCTCTCCAGAGAGCAGCATTACACAAAAAACCCTCTTTGGATTATATGTCACAAGAGCTATTGAAATCTCCATTACAATCACAACCTAGCACTGAGTGAGAAAAACTTGCCTTTGTTTGCTGCCAAAGTGCTAAATATTGTTAGTTTACTTCAATAGCCAGAGATGTTGCAGGTTGTGAGAGAACAAGGAAGACTCAGGAACACAGTGTCTGAGGAAAACTGTGGGGCCCCATCCAGATGGATCCTCACCCTGTTAACAGATCACCAGATCAGAAGATTGTAGGAAAACATCTCATGCACTTATCTTCAGGAGGGACTAAAAAATCACTATTCTGGGCAGGGTCCAAGCAGCATCAACACACCGAAACTGTGTAAGAGAAACAGAGTAGAAGAAAAAGAAGCAGCAGTTCTACAGGGCTATATTTCACCGCCACGCACCAAGTTTGGAGCAGTTGAAACAATACAAGCTGTGCAGCACAGATTAGTCACCATGGGTGCTCCTATTTCAGCAAGTGCTTTGGAGAAATTTATGGCTAATCAGGAACATGACATTATTAACGCACTTTCTACCCAGCCAAGTGCAGATGTGTGCTTGCATAAACCTTCCTTTATCACTCTTAAAAGCGATGTGCTGCAGTCTGTCACTGTTCAATAAACAATTCCACGTCCAAGATCTGAAACGTTGCCGCATCGCGATCTGATGATCTGCGCTTTCCTTACAGAGATGCAATAACAAATATATCACAACAGCCCCTTTGGGCTGATGCATTTCCAAGAAGGGGCAAATGTTGATTACTCTTGCACGTTATTTTGCCTACATAGTTAAGAGTCATCCAAAGTCTAAAGAAGCCAGTGGAAAACCTCCCGCTGGCTTCACTGGGCTTTGCATCTGGTCATTAGTTATTTGAGGATGTTAGCAAATTCATGCCTCTAGCATAAGACAGTCCCTAAACTACCATTCAACCCTAGCCTCCAGTCTGGGGAAAGACAGACAGCTAGAAAACATTCAAATTCAGGAGTCTTGTGATTTTGCATTACATTTTTGTTAATAACTTTTCTCAATTATTAAAAAAAAAAAGATTGACCAACAAAATTTCTTGCAAATCCCCCTTGCCCCAGACAGTTTCCTCTCCATTCTGAAAATAAATTAATAAGTTGCAGGGGTGCAGGTGCATTGCCTTTCCAGCCATTTTTCCCGTTTAAAGTTACATTTGTTCTGGTTTTGTTCACATTTCTTCAAGCCCTTGTTTTCTCCATCATTAATGCTTGGTTGGTCAGCAGAATGGCTCTTCTAGGATGTCACAGTTAACATTTCCCAGTTAGATGCAGGGAGGGGCTGGAGAAGACTTCTGGCCTGGATTCTAGTGAACTTGATTCTTAGTTAACTTGAACTCAGAGCTGAAGGCGATTTGGGCACGGGGAACAGTGTCAGGCTAAGGGTGCAGGCAGGGAGGAAGTGCTCCTGCTGTGCCAACCCCATCCAATTAAACGTATCTGGAACCTACTCCCCATCACCACCAGTAAACTGTATTTTCTTACCAGAAACGAGGCAAACAAAATATTTTCTTGTTGCCATCTCTAGTAAGGGCCGAAATCAACTGTTATGGGGCTTGGATCTCTCTCTACCCTTTCCTTGATGGACAAAGGTCCTGTGCTGCAAACATGCTCTGGAAGCCTTTCGTGGATGATTTCAGAGAATCAGTCTGGAGAAAGTTAGAGCTCTATTAGAAAAATGTCTCTTCCCTGAAGTTTACTCAGCTATACTCCGAAGGTTAAGTAAGAAAAGCAGATAAAATTAGTAGTGGATAAAAACAGCACTAAAAGAAATCTTCATCTTATCATAGCATTTTGAGACCACTTTGAGGTCTTCTCTGCTTCTTTACCTACCAGCACAGGAAAGGAGCCTTTGCTCTAAGCTGGCCCCTGGCTGATTGCCATGGAAAATAAAAGTCACCAAGGATGGTAACAGCCTGGTTTCACATCCATTTGTGGCAATGACAATAGCTGTACTTCCCGGGCAGCCGTCTTCACTGCTTTACTACACAGCAACAGCGAGGCAAAACCCGGTTCTTGACAGTGAGTCAGCACTGAACTGTCAAACCAAGATGAAAACTCCAGGAAGCAAAATGTTCTCTCTGCATATTTTTGTACCACTCAGTATGTTCCATAAAATCCCAATGGACAGAACCATAGTAAGGGCTTGGAAGGATATATTTATTACAGCAGTGATTCTAGCATTTAAACTTTCTGACAGCTGCTGTGGACAAGTATGCAGTAAAAACCAAAGCCAATTCAAGGCTAACATTCAGAGGTGGAGACTGCATAAGCATTTGGGTTCTGGGACACGTTGCACTTTGTTCAGCATTCAGATGGTACGGTGGACTGCAGCGTCCCTTCTCCACACTCATGTCAAGTTCAAGTCACTTTGGCTTCATTTTCCAAGCTTGGCTGCACAAAGTCAGAGCTCTGTCTCCCACTTTCTGAGCAACTGGCTGCCATGGTCTAAACCATGTGTGGCCCATGACACGCACAACCATGTGAATACCCTCAGCTGCTCCAGTTCACACCTTCCCTCCTGGTGCTACGAGCACAACATCCCCTGGCAGAGACACAGGCCAAGAGCTGAGGACAGTAAAAGCTCAAAGCAGTGCAGTTAACGTGTCAGGGCTTGTCTGTCAGGGCCTTTGGGTACCACACAATGTGCCTATACACAATCGGTAGAAATAAAAGCATCCTGTGCTACAGAGGTCCTGGGCTCACTACCATTCACTCCTGAAATCACACAAAAATGTCTCTCAGGAGAGACTACTGGAGGTCAACTAATCCAACCTTCCGCTGGAAGCAAGGACCACCTGGAACTATTTCAGACGAGCTCATGATGATGCGCTATTGCAAACATGAGTTGGGCCTTACGCGAGGCCAGGAGAGAGACCCTGAAACTGCTGCATCGGTGCCTGTTGAGAAGCCACAGGCTCCCTCAACAAATTGCCCCACTGATGCCCAAAGCAGAGACGGCAGCAGAACCAGGTCTGTTCAAATTTTCAGAGGAGATCAGGGATATTTGCAACCTGCCCGCAGGGGGAAGTGTTAACAGGGACCCCACACTACAAGGAGCCATATTGATATTAGTGCAGCAACTGTTGTAGTTACACGTGACTGACTTAGCCAGGTTACATTGAACTATTTTTCTACAGCTGTTTCAAGTAGTGAGAAGGGAATTGAAATAATTCCTTCCTCAAAGAGCTAAAAGCATGGTCTTTCCTCAACCAGCAGAACTGTTCTCAATGCAATTATCTGTCCGTGACTCTGTGCACTGTATATTTCCTGACCTATTAAAGCAAAATGACCCCTGCTCCTAACCTCAGGGGTACATAACGCTATAGAGGCATCCACTGAGGAGAAAGATGCACTCTGAAGTGGCAGATTTTCCGAGCACCAGCTAAAACATTAATTGTTGACTGTGTAGAGAAGCGGGACCTTAGCACTGCCTTTGCACGAGGCATGCACACCCTGTTCACGCTGCTCCAGTTCAGGCTTAAATCAACCATTTTAGGCTAAGGAACGGCTAGTTTCAGGACATCTGTTGACATTCTTGCCTGCCTATGCTAGATCTGTCCAGTTTGAAATAAGAATTTAGGACTCTTCTAAAGAGTCTTGCCCTGACAACCCTTCCAAGAGTACCACTGTACCTCAGCCTGGTTTTTGTAGCAGGTTCTCTACAAAACTAAGCAATGTGCACAGCAGGCAAACCTGAACTGGGGTATGAGCCACAGCCCAAATTTACCTAAACACACCCTTAAAGTCAAACCTAAATTCAAGGTCTGCACTTGCAATACAGCTGAAGAGCAAATGCCCAGGCCCACAGAGGAGTGTGGAATGACTCCACTGCCTACAAGATCCCAAGATCAGTTATGGTTGATAAAGCAGATATTTCTGCTGGGCATGCACTCAGGGAAGAATAACCCGAAGAAATTATTTCAGGAATTCATCTGGTTGTAGCCAATTCCCATGGAAATTTATAAGAGTCTTTTGAGGGCCTGGGTATTTTATTAAGTAATGGGAGGGTTGTACCATAGAGACACCAAGATGAATGATCCAGACTGTTGCTTTCATTCAAGCCCTTCTTTCATGAACAGCAAGCAAGTCACAGTTATCACACTAGCTTTGCCAGTATTCAAGCCTTTCGCTTCTCTGGAGAGAGCTATAAAAATGTTGGGTTTGGGATCTGCCAGGACAAACGCACTGCAGTTGGTCAACTGTGTAAATGTTTTATTATCTTTGACAGAAAATGCCATTTTTATCTATAATCTTCTGTTCCAGGATGTCTCAACAACCTGTGAAGGAAGAAAGGTTTGTGCAAGATCTCATACTGTTCTGAGCTGCCTTGCCAGTTTCAGTACTTTTTGCTGAATTGGTTGAAAGAAAAATACACACAGCAGAAAAGCATCCGTTGGTAGAATGGGGAGGAAATTGCATCCTGGAAAAGAGAAGGCTTTGAGTGATGTTGTCTTTGCAGTCTCCTGTGAATCCAGGAAATTCATGACCCCTTCCAAGCACAGACTTTACCCACCTAAGCTGTCAGACCACATTATACTTGACATCAGTTTTGTTCAATTTTTCCTTTGATCTAGTTCTTCCCACAACGCTTGTCAGCTCTCCCTGCCATCTTTGCCTCCACTTGGATCCCCAGAGTTTGAGACGTGGCTTGTTTTATCTTTACAACGCATATTAGCAGAATCAAATAATGATCCCAAAAAATCTGAAAACCCACTAAGGCAGCTGACATCTCCTGTGTTAGGTTTCAAAAAACTTTGCAATTTAAAGAACAAAGGTCCTTGCTGAAATCTTCACAGTGGTAGGTCCTCTGGGACCTACTTTATTGGAGAAGCTTCTGGAGGAACTGGATTAATCTGTGGTTAAGGGCAAGATAAGCACAGCAGGTGTATTCCCTGCCTCCAGCATCCTGGATCCTCTCCAAGCTGATTTCCATCCTCCCCATTCCTACAAAACTGTGTTCACAAGGGTCACCGATGACATTTTCTTGGCCAGCTCTCTCTTCTCTTCCACTTTGGCCTCTGTGTTTACGACACCCTTACATCTTGTCTCAGCTTCCATGATCCTGTCCTCCAGCGTTTCTCTCCTGAGAATGCTTTTTATATTGAGCAAACTAAAAGACTCTCCCACTGGTAATTTGACTCAAACGAAACCAAAGCAGGGTGGCAGAGGGGTGGGGCTGTTCCTTTGCAATTTTCTATTTTGAACCAAACTGTCCTAGGAACTTCTATCAGTGTATTCTGGATTGCCAGACCAAAGACAAGATAGTGATCCACAAACCTATATTCTACATGTGGTTAAGCCAAGGAACAAAATAGAGCAGCGCTGGAGGTCCAGTCAGATCTTCCTCTTTGCTGCCCTTTGCCCAGCTCCAGGGAGCCACCAGCTTGAGCCAGACTATTCATCAGGGGGAAAGCCCTTCAGAAGCTGAGCTTACACAGGCCATTCTCATGCAGGAATGCAGGTTTTCTACTCACTGTGGGTTCCAGAGCCACATCTTTGATCAAATGAGATAACTCGGAGCAGCTAGCAGCCAGGTCAATAATCTTAAGGGGACTTCCAGCTACCCCTCAAACTGCAAGGTAAGATTGTAAGGAAACTAGATAATAGGGGAAAGCCATGTGAACAGCACAGATCAACTTGTGCCAAGAACTGAAGGACAACGGTTGATCATCTGTGATGAGAAGACATTACACACCCAGCCAACCGACGTGTTGATGATGACAGAGTCATGGAACAGCCCAGGCTGGAAGGGACCTCGGATGATCCTTTGGTTCAATCTTTCATAAGAAAAGGAGCCTTGATGAGATTATCTAGCACCCTGTCTAATTGCATCTTGAAAGCCCCAGTGATGGAGACTCCATCACATCCCTGGGGAGGTTTGATTGATTATCCTAGTGATTGATTGTTCTCACTGTAAAAAATTTATTTCTTATATCAAGATGACGGGATCACCCTGCCAACAAGGAAGGCCTTTTCCACTCCCTTTTATTTATTACTGACAATCCAAATAATGGGATTTTATCATTTTTCTGCTGTTTTTTTTCCTATTGTCCATTTCAAGGTTGTGGAGCAAGACACTCCCCAAGTGCAGATTTCAAAAGCATTATTAAGAAGGTTGGCTCTGGTCACGGATGGCTCTAATCGTCAGTTGTAGCGGGATGCAGTCTTTTCCTCAGCCACAAAGCACGACACTTGGAATATCCTGTAGGATGAAAACAACGCCTCCTACAGCATTTCTCTCCTGATTGTTGGGAAGAGGGCCAGACAAGCACCATGATTAGCCACACGTTCCAAGCCGTCCGCTTTCTTAGTTCCAACCTCTTGCCTGTCCTTACGCTGAGAATGAGGCTATTATCCCCACCCCAGAGAGGGTCTTTGCCTCAGAGTCACACACTATCAATCAGTCTGCTCCCAGTAATGAGGAAAGATGCTTTCCTTCCTTCCACCTTCTATTTGGACCTTCGCCTTCCCAGTGGGATCATTTTACTGGGTAAAGGAGGACAGAAATAGACAGGAAAGAAACATGTCAATATGTGCATTGAAGGGGAATTAAAAACAAAACATAAGGAAATATCTGAAAGCACATGGGAATTTGCTGGAAACTAGAGGAGAGAGGAAAACAAGCAGCTATCACGCCTTTTACTGCTGCACATGGAGTCAGTTTTGGAAAGTTCCTTCTCCCTGTCCTACTTCCCCCCACTTCTTGCCCACTCCCCTGGGGAGGGGAAGGCAGCAAAGGCATCATTACAAAATGAATCACCTTGAAAAGGGATTCCAGCAAGGTAGAAACCCAGGATTTTAAAATCACTGCAAAAGGCAGAAGCGTCTTTGGGGGAAAGTTCAAACAGCTTCTTTTGCTTCACGACTGCTGGAAACAATATGGCAATCATTAGTTTCTCTCTCTCCAGTTCAGGGTAGCCCATCTAATTTACACATGATGAACAACAGACATGCACACAGGTCCAACAGCAATATTAAGGTTTCCTCTCTTGCCAAGAATCAGGCCACTAAAAAGCACATGTGCAAAGCCATGTGAGTCCGGAAAGGGTTAATGGGCTGCTGGGGCTCGTGCTTCTTGAAGAGAGGTAAAAGGAGGGACAGGAACTCAGATGGAAAATGAGCATCCCTCTCCGTGTGTGAGTATCCACGGGTATGGGAGGATGTGCTGTCGGAGACTCTCTCATCTTCCGCTGAGCCAACTGCACCCACCAGGGCTTTGGCGAATGCCTCTTGGAATGTTTCTGACAGGAGAGCAGGAGATCAGGTGTGGAGGTGCAAGGACTTGTGAGTCCTACCTGATTTTTGGGGTAAAACCTGAAGCCCCACAAGAATGCTTAGTTTAGACCCCAGACCATCACTCATTCCTGAGTAACTCCAGGAAAACTGGGTCATATTTTCCCATTGTGTGGGAATATCTCTGGTGACAACCAACACCACCTTTGCTTGCCCTTTCTACATGGACCACCAAATACTTGGGATAGTCAGCAGGGTTTTCAAGAAAACCCTGACTGCCAGAAACCAGCTCTGTACTCTGCATCATCACTAAAAAGGAACATGTCACCCAGCCAGAGTCTCCCATTCTCTGCTGTCAGGCAGATCACTACAAAACCAGGAGCTGCTGCCTGACCTGAATTCTTTTTTTACATCTTCCCAGTGCCATGTGCTTGTTCTCCACATACACAGTCCATGGCACTGAATTCTTGGTGTCATGCTGACCTGGAGCAAAAAGCTCTGCAGCATAAAAGTAGTTTGATTTTAACCAGAAGCCTCTGCACAGTGCAGGAGGATATTTTCCACTCTGACTCTGGCATTGTCTGCTTGATGACCTTGAACAGGTAGTGTTATCTTTTTTCATCTCTTTGTTAAACACAGATACTGGTACTGACCACTCTTGTAAAGCACTTTGACGTCTGCCGACGGTAAAAATCCACATGTTGACATTATTGTGCAGCAAGTATTTACTCTCATCTGCTTTGAATCCCTCACTCCTTCATTTTTGTTCAATAACCCCTTTGTTCCTGTGTTATGAAACACTGTAAGTCAACTCACAACTGCTCGCAGAAGTGCAAACGGATGGAGAGCCGGACGGGGAGCCCCTCCTGCAGAGCTGAACTTGAGGGGTGAAGCCCCGGCTCCTCTGACCTCAGTGGGAACGCTGCCAGCGGGGTGACTACTGCTGATTCACAGTAAGTGATAGTAAGAAAAGCATTTCGTAACATTTTCTAACCTGCTTCTTGAGGGTTTAGTCATCCCAAAAGTCAGTATGAATAAGGATTACTCTTCCCTTTCAACAAATGGACCCCTCATGTAAAACTCTGCCCAGTTAACAATTCCTTCACTATATGGGGGTTTTCTTGTTTGTTTTTCTGGTGAAGTTACCACCATTGGTGGCCAAACAACACACTCAAGCCCAGTAACCTTTCAGAAAAATGACAGATGATGTCTGCTGCTCATTTCATGTGTTTTTTGCCCAGTACGGTCTCTGAGGAAAGGAAGAAGGTGCCAAAACTGAAATAAGAAAGATAACATTGGTAAATGTCAGAGCTCCCTGGTGAGTGCAGAGGTCTTGAAGGCTTGAGAATGCTGAACAGATGACTCACTGGGAAGGGTTGCCGCACGTCCTGTTTTTGACAGATGGGACTCTAACTAATTTTATCTAGGATCCCACATTTTTATGGTATTATAGTAGCATCTAGAGGCCTTAGTAGTGAAGGAGACGGCTTCTGGGACTGTGTGGGTTAGAACCTGTCACTCAGGAGGAGGGAATTGGATTTAATGTAAAACTTTCTGGCCAACTCTTTGTATGGATATTGTGGAGCTGTGTACAGCCAGGGTCTGGTTCACAGGTGCAGGAGGACTTCTTCTTTACTGAAAAGACAGATTCTGTTGTAGTTACACATATACCAGTTCTCCATAGATATACTAGATATGTCCATCAAGTTTCTTATGGGACCTGCTACATCTCCTAATCATTTGGATCCACACGTCACACCTGTTCTCAGAGCAGAGACAATGCAGAGATTTTGCATTAGTCCCACAGACAGATTTCGGAATTATTTCTGTTCAGGTCAGTCCGAAAACAAAATATTTTTGTGTTTCTGGCATCAAAAAAAAGGTCACATTAAAAACTAAACAACGTCTCCAAGTGAATAGGCAATGTATTCTGTATTTGAAATGTTGAAATCACAGACTGACTTTCCCATATTTCCTTCTGTGTTTTCAGCCAAAGCCACTGGCTGAACGCAAAAGTACATGAACAGCCCCAAATCCCAAACTATTTTTAATTGAGTTCACTATTCAACAAATAAATAAAGCCACACAGCTCTAACGTAATGATGCTTGTAATGACATTTTCCACGTCCTGCTCCAGATCTCCATGTCATTTGTCCCACCACAAGCTAGTGTAACATACCCTACAGCAGGATGAAAAGTTTGGAGTCTGCTACTGTCTGTGAACTAAAACAGACCTGGATTGGAATCCTGACCTCAGACAACAGCAGCTTTGCCACCAACATAAGTGGGACCAGTTTATTAGCCCAGGATTTCAAACTCAGGCTTTAGGGGCTTGTATTTTTGACAGTTTTAATCCAGAAGCCCTGAGCTCACCACCATCAGCTGTGGATGTGATTATATGGGTAGACAGAATAAAGCTGGAGTATTCAGAGTATTTCTGCTCCACTTTTGCTTCCAGATTTGAACTGTCACTCAACTGGTCCTGTCCAGCCAACTAATTGTTCTTCTGGGGACAAAGTCCTGTGGCTAACGTGTCCCTGTGGTCTTCCATTTAACACACTGCTGAAGGAATACAAATTTGTCCACTCCCCCCTCCCCTTCTTACCCAGTTGAAATAATAAATATTTTACCCATGATTTATTGGATTTCAGTTTGTTGAAAAGATCCTCCAAACAAATGAAGTTTTAATGGCAACAAATGCCAGCCGCAGCGCATTAGAAAATATAAACAGCAGCGGAGACGGTTAAACAAAAACCACTTCGGATACAGCTGACATAGTGCTCGGCAATCTTCATCGCCCGAGGCCAGGGCCCTCAAGAGAGGGTCACAGTGAGTCCCTCCCTGCAAAAAGAAACCTGGAACTATGGATTTGAGTCCTTTGAATGCTGAGGGCTGCAAGAAAGACTTTTGCAGTGACCAGTACAGACTTTGGGTTATTCAGGACCACAGGCAAGACTCTGTTGTAGGTCTGGTCCCTCCCTGCTGCCTTCCCCACCACACACCAGCCCAGCCCAGGCTCCAGTTCCCACCTCTGTCCTGTGCTCTCCTCCTAACGAACGGGCTCAGAGTCGAGCTCCATCACTGCACAGAGCAGCCACACAGCACTGGAACCACCCATCTCACGGATGAGCATGTTTCCCTGGATGGCCCTTACTGCAAGACAGGCTGATGTGCTCATCCTTGTAGCCCAGGGGCTGCAATTTCAGTTATTTTGCTGTGCTACAGAAGACAGATGTGCTACGTGTGCTACCTGCACACAGATCACCGGAGTCATGGCTGGTACCACAGAGCAATGGTCACTCACTCCAGGGAGCACCCAGGGTGCTCACAGCCCACATCTGTCTCCTCCACATATCTGCCTCCTTCACACATCTGTCTTTGCATGGGCAGAAGCCAGTTCTGTTTGCCTGGGTTTATTTTCAGTACATCCCTGGTTGCTTCTCTGCTCTCCCATCCACCAGCACAACTCCAAAAGCCAACGCTGTCAAAATGAACAGATCCCGCAACTACTTCTAGGAGAATTATTTTTTCTGACTCATTTTGACAGCATCAGAGAAGAGAGCAAGTTCCTGGGCAGCTACACGTGCACACCTGAGGCTGGGGCAAGCAGGGATCAGGTGGAGATCAGGTGGACATGGCTCAGAGCCAGGAACCTCTCCAGTGAGCTTATCTTCAGCCAGAACAAGATTCCTCAGCAACCATGGGAACAAATGGCCCTAAACAAATGCTCTGGTCACAGATATCCCAACCTATTGTGTGGGGAATGGATTTACATCTGTTAACAGACCATCTAGAAAAGAAGTTATTTAGTTCAATATGCTGCAGGGAAAAAAAGAGAGTATTGGACATATGGGGCAATCCTGGTTGCTGCCATTGATCATTTAGCCCTGGATTTAAACTGAATTCCCTTATTCTTTCTCCAGATACTGATGATGAGTCCGGTAAATTATCCTCACAAGAAGTCCTTGTCCACTTATTGCAACTTTGGGATCTGCTACTGGACCCATCACAAAATATGAACAGAGGAAGAATCTTGTCCCTCTGGTTTTGGTAACTAACAATTCCCCTGAGGTCTCCTGCAGCTCGTCTGAGAAAGCTGCAGGTGAGACTTGCCTTTGAGAAGATGGCCCACAGCTACAGTCCTTGATGGGGCCGACTGTCGAAGTGTACTGAGGAGTGAGGGGATATCAGCTGGTGCTCTGCACTGCTGACCAGTCTGCTCTACACATCTTGAACCTTAGCAGCAGTTTCTAGACCAGAGCGAAGACTCAATCTCAGATGATTTTGATGATTTGACACCAACTGGTAGCACGCTGTTACCCATCAGGAGACCCTTCTGTACTCACCAAGCCAACACAGAGGTGAATACTGGCAGCACACTCAGACAGAGCTGCTGTGCAGGGACTCAGGCTGGCTCCCCTTTGCAGCGGTGGGACACAACAGAAACCTTCAGGGAAGGTCATCAAGCCATGGAAGTTTAACTAGGCCACGTAAGAGACTGGAGGCTCCTGCTTGAGAGATTCCTTCACAGCAATCACATCAAAGTCTAAGCAGAAGTGGGCTAAGAAGAGCTATCAAACAGCACAACTCCCTTTTGTCAAGGATGTTTTCTGCTGCACAAATCCTAGGGTCTTATCTATCTGGAGCTTTTTCTTAACTCATAGATGCTACCTAAACCAGTCTTGAGGAACGCACAGCTGGGATTGTCACCTTTTATTCTAACAAGGGAAGTATGGACAAGTAATGTGTTCCAGAGACTGGAAATCAGGATGTTTTGATTTGAGATAAAGTACAAAACATGTGTGAGTGACCAAAGACACCCTGCCTGAGCCTTTCAGGAAATAAGTGATTCAAGACATTTTACCATAAGAGCAAGAGTTTACTGTCAATAAACCATTGTTTACTGTCTACACAAGAGCTGTGGCTACTACTTTATTGAAACATTCATATTTTGTCTACTTAATCCATTCCAAGTCATTGCAAACAATTTTCCTTTCATCAGTGGTAGACGCCTGGGAAAGGGCTTTGTCTGTCTGTATGGAATCCAAACTGCACCTTGACATCCCAGCATGTTCAGGGCTCCTCTGTGCACCTCCAGCCCCACATGTGCACTGACCTGAGCAGACACCTCTGCCCAGCTCTGTCCCAGCTCCACAGCAGTCAGGAGGCTTCACACAGAACTTCACTGAGGCCACGACATGAAGCCAGCAGGACAGTCCCTGCCAGTGCATCTCACTCAGACTTCACCTTGAGCTCATCTCTGGAGGTCCCAAGCTAAGCCCATGGAGCACCAGCATGGTTCAGAGAGATGCCAAATATCTGCAAAATACTGAGTTTTATTTAAAAAAAACCCAACCATAAAGCCCAGAACAATCTACATAAAAAAGCTAGTTCTACTCCAGCCTATGGGCTCACCAGAAAAAGGCTGACTGCACTGGGAAAAGTCATAATCCAGTTGATTGTAAACCGAATATTCATAATCAGGTTTACTTCATGATTTAGAAAATCACTTAGTCATCACTACAAGCACCGTGATGTGTTGTGGACTGAAAGACACCGTAACTAAACTGCAGCATTCCATAACTATTCCAGGAATGAACAATATCAGGAACACAAAGTGGCCAATGTGGATTTGCAAGAGATCATGCAACAATTGTTGCAGGGTAAAAAAAAATCTTTTTAATAATCCTGAGCATTTTAATTTCATTTTTAACTGAAGATCAGGACAAGATTCAGGTTAAGCAAAAGACAGCAAGCAAGGAGGTTGAGTTAGGTAAATGAGGTTAATAAAAATAATCACTGATAATAGCAGGGAAGAAAAATAGAGAAATCTAAATACCTTTGCTGAGGAGGATGTAGACATAATCAGAAACAACTCCTCCAGAAACAGTCTCATACTGGTAAAGAGCCTGATCCATAGCTCATTGAAATCAGGGTCTTTCCACTGACTTTGTCATTTGTGACTGCATGACAAGCACAACTTTTCCCATTGCAGACTGTCTGCCACAAAATATTTTCTGTTTCTCTACTCATTTTTCCACTGTTCTTAATAAAGCCATTTTCTTACATTATGTTAATATTAAAAAAAAAAAAAAAAAAAAAAGAGAAACCCTTCATAAATACACAATCAACCCTGAGGTAATTTTCCTAAAATAATTTTTGAAATAAACTTCTCTGTACAAACTTCAGTCACTTCAAAATGTGCTTTGAAACTGAAGACTGTGGAAAAGTTAAAGTGATTGCTGATAAATAGTTCCATATGATTTATTGAATATAATATCCTTCCCCCTACAACAGAATGCTTTTTCAGATCTTGGGGCATGGACTTTCTGCCTGCTTAGAGATGTGTGCTAAGGTTTAATAAGATATTTATATGTTAGAGAACTTCCTCCAGTTCCAGAACAGCCTATACCTATCCAGCATCAGCAGTACTCTCTTAAACAGAAATATTCTTTAGGATGAAACTGAACTAAATTGGGGGAGTTGTATAAAAGTGACTTCCGTAAAATACTTGGAATGTTCCTCTTTGCTGTCAGAGCAGGATGTATGTTCATTTTTAGTGAGGTTGTGGCAACATGCAAAGGTTTATCAGATGTACTCCTAAATTCCACAGAAATTTTTCCAAAGGAGAATGGAAGTTGTCACTGCCTCAGAGCAGCATCAAATATAAATGACAGCAATATAAGAGCAGATGGAGAGCTTCTGATGGTAAGATTATGGAGTACAGTATCTTGATAGCAGCTCTGAGAAACCAGATCACCTCCCCTTATTCAGAAGTCACATAAGGCATTTCAGTATATTTCAGTGGGCCTTAGAAATATGTTATGTGGAAAGACTCAGTGTGTAAAACAAACGCAGAACTAAACACCTTTTCAGCTTTCCTGCATAGTTGTATTGTACCAGGTGCCTCATGCAGCAGTCAGAAAACTGTCCTGCAAGCTCTGGTTTAACACCTGCACAGATAGATACTTCACACTGGCTACATATGACTAGTACTTCCCGTAAATGTGTTGATGCAAACCAGGCAGAAATTATCCAGGTTTACACAGACACAGCAGCATCCATATGCAAAAGCCTCAGATGTAACCACGCTCTCTCTTTTGCTAGAGCAGTGCAGCTCTGTGCACAGAAAATCACCTTCAGGACACCCTGAGCAGGATCCCAAACTGTGTGCCTGCCTGGCCTTTTGTTAATTGTGTGAGGAACAGGCTGATCATCCACAGATACTGGAGCACAAGGACTCCGAGATGGCTTTACTCAGGACACGTGTAAACCAACAGAGGCCTGATGTCTAATCCAGGGATGAGTAGCAGCTTCAGGCCAGAAGCCCCACACCTGGGCAGGGTGAAATCACACATGCACTAATCCACCCTTTTACACAGCGCTGGATCTGGCCTGGATCCTCAACCTTATCCAGGCAGAATGGAGGCAGGAACTGGCAGATCTATCTGTATCGATTTGTCAGATCTGAACTCAGATGCCTTCAGAGTGCTTGGAAGGATGTAGACGGTGCTCCTTTCCAAAACCTGATGCAAGGAAATGGCTGGGCTGAGCTCTCTGAGCTGTAAACAGGAAACGGGTTCTTCACTCTCAAGTGACTCCATGACAAATATCATCCAGAACTGCTCTCTGTTTTCATGCAGCTGGAGTGTGGCAGGAGTTCAGGTGAGAACACGCGAAAGCCCCAGATGCAAAATACTGACACTAACCAGAATGAGGCAACCGAGCTCCAGGTTCCCCCTGATAAGCAGGGCTGATGTCCAACCTCTCAGATCTTGCCAAAGGTATGAAATTCTGGGCCTTTAGGAGAGTCCAGAAGGAAAAGTGAGAGGGCAGGGAAAAGTATCCACCCAAAAGCCTCCAAAACTACAATCAGCATGGAAACCTCTTCTATAAGGAAAAGAACATAAAGATGCATTTGGACGGGGAACTGAACCACTTTGTCCCATTGTGTCACACACACCTCCAAAAAGGCACGGAAATGTCCCCAGATGTCCCAGTAGACTCAGCACTTTGCTACCAAATGCCCCCTCAGCTGAAAATGGAGCTGAGCAGGAGATGGACAACACTGATCACAGAGGTGAGGAAGAAGCCAGCTGAGTACAAACACGTGGGACTCACTCATATGTTTTGTGTTCTTCTGTTTGTTATCAGAAAGAAAGGTTTCGTGTGGGTGGGCTGAGAGCCCCCCACTCACACAATGTGGAAACAATAAATCACGGGCAGCCCTGAAGAGCCACCTGTGATTTTCGAATGTGAAAATCTCTCTTTCTCCTCTGGAAAAACATCCCATTTTACCCTTTAGTTTAATCTCAACACAGAACAGGCTTCTTGAAAAGGATCTCACAATCCATAAAGCCCTTCCTAGACAAGGCAGCCAGTGGGACTGGGAGAGAACTGGCTGAACCACTTAAGTCTGGTCTTGCTTGAATGATGTGGGTTTAGTCTCAACTCCACACACACTCTCTCCCTTGACTATTACACCACTAGATCTTGCTTTGGCTCGCTCAAATTCGCACCACGACTCAGTACATGCAAGGAATGTCACATCTTTCAGCACACTGGTTCTGCTCCACTGACTACAATAGGCTTCCTGAGAGGTAACCATTGTCTCACCCCTCTTCGGCACTTATTACCTGTCTCTGCTTTTCACATTTCTCTTTCCTTTCAAATTTCTCAGTGGGGATTTCTGAAAGTCCTTATTGCCCAGGACTCAGCACGAAGCAGGGATGAGAGGATGATGATGGAGTTCATTGATCCCATCACAGACAAACATACACGTCAGACAGTTTCTGTAATTCCTCAGCCGTTCCCCCATCCTCTGGAAAGGAGTCACCGTGTTGATTTATAAACTTAGGAACCAAATGCCTCTCATAGACCTTGTGGGTAAACAGGCCAACCCCTCAGTAGCCCTGCACATATGGCAAGCAGAGTTTCACAAAGGTTTTTGTCCGCATTTCCCATCAGTCAGACTCTAGGCAGACAAATGACTAACTCCAAACTATGGCCAAGGTCACCTTACCAGTGACCCCCAGCCTCTGGCCTTGCTTCAGTAGACCCAGAAGATCCCTGAGTGTCCATTCCCAGCCACACACGGATCCTCTCCCCTGCCAGGCTGTCTGCCCTGGGAAACATTTTGGTCCTTTCTGGGAAACGGGGGCTGCGGAGGATGGAATTAACAGTGTTATTCTCAGGGGCATCCTCAGAGGGAGAATATTAACCTGAAATTTGACCTTTTCCACTTTTTCTCTATGCTGGAGACTTTCCTAAGCCCACCTCAGTGCTCATCTCAGTGTTCAAGGAGGTGCATGGCACCCTACAGTCTCCATAACCACAACACATATGGCTTGTCCTACAAGCACGGACAAGTCATTTTGGTCAGGGACAGGCAACATCCATCCTGGGCGCTTTGACTATGAATAACAACCCTCATATGTCTTTCCTTTCTGCCTCCCCTGCTAGAAGTTTGCCGTTGGCTACTGCCAGCAGATACAATTGGCCCCTCTGTTATCTTTATAAATGTGAAATATGTGCTGCTATGTTTGCAATTATGAAAGTTTAAATGAAATCTTAATTGCAAGGAAAAAAAAGTAATTTTAGTCATATTTACATTACCTAGAATGAGTAATGAGAATTCATATTGTGTCAGATGTCAGAGGTTTTGTTGCTGTTGTTACTCTTTTGACCAGTTCTTGAACACAATCATTGAAGCCTTTTACAGAAAAAAAAAATAGACTACATGCTCTCTTTTGTTCCACTTTCGCAATAAAAATCAACAAGCTAAGCCCTGCCTTAGCTACAAAAGAGTTAATTTAAAGAATAACAGTGGGAACCATGCTCTTCACAAAGGGATATTTATTTGGTTTTAAAGAACTCATTCTTCATGCAAAGAAAATGAAGGTTGGAACCAGAAGAGAAACATCTGCCTCCTCCAAAGTTATGAGAAACTGTGTTGCACATTCCTAACCTTTCTCCTGTGCTTTTGGCGAAAACTCCATTACTTTTCTTCTAAGGTAACATACACATCTGGGCAACCGGGCAACTAGTGTATCAGAGCTAAACACAAATAGATTAACTACAAAGAGCAAGCAGAATATATTTTCACTTCTGGGAAGAAATATTTTCAGTTACCAGAAAGACTTGTTTCTGGAGGAAAGATCTGATCACTTCTGGTCATAAAGACCTGAGCAAGGAACAGGATGACTGCAGTAGGCACTTAATCACTTTGGGTTTTGGAGCAAAAGTCCAAAATTGTCTTTAAAATGCTTTTGACATCATTTGCCCCTCCACCAGTCCTCTACATGAAAATACTTAGCAAAATGTTGGTTCCCTTGAGACTTAAGTTCATCTTAGCAAAAGAAGTGAAAACAAAGACTTCAAATTTTTACCAATTTCTGCCAGGACAGGGGGTGGATGGGTCACCCACAGCTCCAGCAACGCAGGTTTGAGTCTCGCTCTGGGTCACTTGGGCTGAAGTGTCCAGTTAGATACAACAAGAATACGGAGGAAACTGGGCACAAGCTGATATATGGCTTACTAAATCCTACAGCCCTGGCAATTTTGGCGGGTGAGAAGTGCAGAAAAGATGTACAAAACTACACAATTATCAAGAAATTCTAGCATATCTGAAATGCATCACCAAAATATATTTATGCTTTGAACAATCCAACCAGAATGGATTTTTTAATTTAATCAAACTGCTTTTCCATTTTTTTCAGCTGCCTTTCTTATCTATTTACAGGTAGTTTTCTTGACTGGGTGAATACAACTGTAAAAACATCAGACTAAAACACTTAAAGGCACCAAATAATGCTTTTGAGAACAGGTAGCTTTACAGAGTCCAGAAGGAAAGAGCTGAAAGCTAAAATGTTTGGTTTATTCTGCAGGAATGGGGCATAATGAAAACAGATGGAAACAATTTGAATGGCGAGCTTCTTTTATATGTCTCAGCATCTCCCTAACCTCAGCATTCACCTTGAGTACAAATTGCCCCAGCAACTTGCAGCCCAGGATTAAGAAACTATTGCTTATTTAAATACAGATTTACTGGGGATATCCACAGGAAATTTGAGGAGCTACTTACTGAAAGCAGCCCATTGTTTGCATTGCAGCAGCACTTCGAAGACTCCAGCAAATCAAACACAGTGTACACGGTACTGTACAAATTTTGGAGGTACCCTCCCTAGCTCAAATTGCCATAATTTTCCACTATTACTACATCACCAAAGTGCTTAGAAGTTCCTGTTGAGTTGAAAAGCTCCTTTTTACCCTGAAGCTGCCCCCATGCAGCTAATACAAAAACAAAAAAAGGGGGTTCTCATCAGCTGGAGCAGATGGGCAGCTGCGGGCACAGAGGTGAACGTGACTGGTTCGAGGTTACACGACAAACTCCGGCAGAGCCAAGAGTAAACCCCATCTCTCGCACCAAAGCCTGTGTCACAACCAAACCCACTTTTTCCCTCTGATCTTGCTTCTCTCTTGCTCACATAAATATTTGCCTGGCTAGAATGAAACCACATTGCATTTTTTTCCCCTCAGGAAAAACAACAAATACTTAAAATATTTCTGTAGTTTCCCCTCCTTTTTAAGGAGGGTGTATGCGGGGGGGAATATATTTTTATTTTTCTTGGCAAAGAAGAAGAGCAGGAGCAGGTCCAGGTGGAGGCAGAGCCTCTGAAAGCCCTTCATTCTTCAGCTCTGCCGGCCCCGGCATCGCTGCAGGACAACACAGCCACAGCCACAACAGCCTGGGACCCCGGCTCAGGTGAGGGGAGCAGGTCAGCAGCACTAGGAAGGTTTTTCTAAGTGAGTCACCTGGCGACTTTCATGGGTAAGTTGTGTAATCCACGGTGGATTACATGTGCCAACCATAGTTCAGTTAAAACTGACCCAGGTCTGATTACGGTACAAGAACACACAGAATGTCCTAAGCAGGATCATCACAGAGGTGAACGTGATTAACCCAGACCTCCCCGTTCTTCCCAGCGGCAATGAGAACAATTCACTCCCTTTAAAAACCATCAGGGTCATCTCTGGCTCTGCCAGAGGAATTTCACCTGCTTGTGCCAGCAGGGTGTTCAGCTCCAAAAAGCACCAGAATTTGCTCACATCCACACGAAACAGCACCCAGCGTGGAAAAACTTGCCGCTTTGCTCCAAGCCCGGCTGCCCCCTCTCCTGGGATGATGGCTGGTTGATTTTGGGGGGGTAACCAAACCCAATTCCAGCAAGGAGAGACACAAGAGCAGCTCCACGCCTGCACGGGTGCAAAAGGAAAAGGGGAGAGGCATGTATGTCTTCAATATGTTTGCCCATTGCAAGTCTTTATTCCTAACACATGTTTCTTCATTTATGCAAAACATGTCTCTTCTGTTTTCTGTCTCCTTGATTTCATTTTAAAATGCAGTATTTTTATGGCATGAAGAGATAAAGATATGAGGAGGGAAGGGAAAGTGATACAAAAAGCAATTAAGTCTGGTGTCTGGTTATTGTAACGCACTAAGAAACAACCAAACCTTTGAAAAAGGGGCCACTTCTGCTGCTGATATGCACAGGGTTTTCACGGCTCCCATTAACATGACTGGAAACTATGCAGGTAAAACTCTTGTCTCAGTCAAAATTAGACTATTGAGTCTGAGATGAACGGAGATCTTTCAAAGGAAGAACCAGCATCATTGCTGGAGCACTCTAGCCTTGTCAGCCGTTTATTAAATCCATATTTGTGCTCCAAAATTCTTGTATTAATGCACAAAGGCTCATAACTAAGGCAATGAACTGCTTTAATGAGCTTCATTGAGTACATCTATGCTGAATGGCTGAGCAGAAAGAATCACAGACTGGCTGGGGTTGGAAGGGACCTCTGGAGATCACCCAGTTCAACCCACCTGTTAAAGCAGGTTCACCAGAGCAGATGTCCAGGTGGTTTTTGAATGTCTCCAGAGAAGGAGACTTCACAACCTCTCTGGGCAGCCTGTTCCATGGTTCTGGCACCCTCAGAGTAAAGAAGTTTCTCATGTTTAAATGGAACCTCCTGTGCTTCTGTCTGTAAAGTACAAAGAGGTGCAGGGACAGCCTTGAACTTCTGCTCTGGATTAAATGGGTCAAATGGTTTGCTTTTTATAAAAAGTGCTTTGCAGGCTTCTGAGATTGCAGGAGATTCATATCTTTCCATTGATCCAAACCCTGGGGCAAGTACTGTTGCACAACACTCCCAGGATGTTGCTGTCCTACACATCTATCTGCAGAAGTCCTTACAATTTGAATTCAATAAATTTTCTTGGAAATAAAGAAGTCTGAGTCCACAAAATTTTCTGTGAACAGTGGATTATACAGAAGAATTCAAACTGGAAACTGAGATCAGCCTTTCTCAGGGAAAGCACAGCAGGTTGGGAATATGTGATACCGCATCCCTCCCCGGGGCAAATTCTTGCCAAGCTGCAGGCTGAGAACATGCACCTGCACCCACCAGCACTTTTAACGCTGCTCAGGTACAGCCCAAGGCCTGATGTGCTGGCACAGACCTTGACAGACCTTCAAACAGCACTGAGTCGGCCTGACTCCATCTGTGCACAATTCTTCAGCTGCTCCTGCAGAGCAGCTCTGCTGTCGGTGCTTCCAGAAGCAGCTGAAGCAAGAGTCTCCTTGACACGAGCTGGAGGCTCTGCCTGACCCCTCACTGTGGCTCCTGGTGTGTTGGGGTCGGCTCCCCAGAACCTCACAGGACCTGAGCACCAAGTCCTGTTGCCACTGCGACTCAGGGTTAGGGTTAGAGTTAGGGTTAGGGTGGTTAGGGTTTAGGGTTAGGGTTCTGCTTAGGGTTGAGTTAGTGTTAGGGCTAGGGCCATTAGGGTTAGGGTCAGGGTTAGGTTAAGGTGAGGGTTAGGTGTTAGGGTTATGGTTAGGGTTACGGTTTAGGGTTAGGGCTAGGGTTAGGATTAGGGTTAGGATAGGTTAGGGTTATGGTTAGGGCCATTAGGTTTAGGGCCATTAGGGTTAGGGCCATTAGGGTTAGGGTTAGGCAATAAAGATTTTCTCAACATCTGAAATCACTCTCAGACATGGAGGTTGAACAATGAGAAACATAATGGCAATAAAATAATAATACCAGCAATACCTTGAGCTTTATTCTAGGTCACCACATGATACAGGAGGTATCTGTTCTGGTTCTGGCTTTCTCCCATTATTTCCCCTTTTACCCTCCAAAAAACAAGAAAAATAAATATGATCATGATTCGGACTGAATATTCATGATATAGTTGTAATGAGAGAAAGGTGCTCTTTCACTTGAAATATGATTACCCACCTCTTATAGACTCCAAAAGAAGCATCCCACGGTGTTGCATCGGCTGCCGCAGAAGATCCCAGAGGGCTGATTCTCCCCTACTGCTGAGTTCTCAGTGTATACACCCAGCATGAGCCACATCAACCCTTCTCTCTCTGCACAGGAAAGTGCCTTTCATTTCCCTCCTATAAATGCCACTGTGACTTATTTATCATACCTATGCTTGTCTATGTGTGCATGAATTTAAGCCTCATTTCTACTTTCTCACTATGTTGGAAGAATTAATTAAAGAATTTCAGGATCACTGAAAGAAAGTAAAGGTATTGGAGTAAAATTCCTGGTTCTGTCTCAACTTTCTCTCTGTTCTTTTCTCTGATTTAATATAGGCAAAGAGATAACACTTTTAGACAGACAGACATTTCCCTGAATGGAGAATAAAAACACATCAGCTATCAAAAGGGAAATAAACACACATTGGCAAAGACCACACAAGACTAAGACAGCAAATATCGCAAAAGAGACCCCCCCCCACATGATGCCCTATCTTGTTCACACCATCAACACTGGCAGATGAGAGTGACAAACATACTATTGTAACTCTCTGATGATGGAGATTCTCACACTGTTTTGAAAAACCTTGGATGATAAACCAAACTGGCTGGTATTCACCCCATCAGTGACCCCTGCAGAACTCTAACCCCAGGTAGCAGAAGGTTAGAAAAACATCCCTTCATAATCACTGGCTGAGATTGATCTGGTAAACAACCAGTAGCTCATTACTTTCCACAGTGAAGGTACGTTGCAAATCTAGAACCATGGGATGGTTTGATGATGGTTTGATGTGCTCATCTGATCACAATCTGACGTATCACTCATAACAGGCAAAAGGAAGAAAGAAACACTTTGAAGGGATCAAACCTAGAGCAAAAAAGAAAGACAATAAAATTAACATGGAAATAAACTACAGGAGATTAAAGGGCTGTTAAAATCAAAGAACCGAATTTTGGAGAGTGATGGTCACAAATGAAAAGGAATGGTCTTGCACACCAGTCACAGGAGGTCAAAAACTCAGCAGTATGATGAGAAAGAATAACAAAGAGGTAGAAATTAGCAAAGCAATACTGGGAGCAGCAGCAAACACTCTGAGCTCTCCAAGATGAGATGGAAATTCTGCTCACATACATTCAAATTCTTGAAAAAAAATATATTTGGAAGTAACTAAGCCAGGCTCTTCCTCAAGGAGCAAAGAATTTTTTAAGCAAGAAGCATGCTGGACTCCTTTCAAGAGAATGAGTGAACATCTCTACCCCAAACAACATCTTCAGGGAAGTCCAACCTGTAGAGCCTCTGTTTCGGCTTGTCTCGATTTTAGATCTGTTTCCAAAACACAGACAGGTCAAATACAGACCAGCACCCAACCGTCAGAGGAAAATTCCAGCTCTATGTCTGTACATAAATCCAAACTTTGACAAAATCTGGAGGAACCATAGATTTCACCTTTGTTCATCTCTGAAGATTTCCAGGGCAGAACAAACACTGCATGTTCAGAGTCTGGAGTGTGTCTACAGCTCCAGAAATGAGAAGAAAACATGCCTGGGTCTGGAGCTGAGGGAATGGGACCCATATGTTTGCCTGTGGAAGAAGAAATATGAAATTCCAAAAGGTCATGTTTTTAAGCTTGCTTTTAGGCTGAAACCTGAATTTCAATAATTTACTGTAACAATCAGTTACAGGGTTTGGGTTTGTGTGTGGGTTGTTTGGTTTTTTGTGGGTTTTTTGGTGTTTTGGTGGTGGTGGTAGTTTGGTTTGGTTTGGTTTTTCAAAGGCTTTAATTGGATACTTTGCACATAAACTCTGTCCACACAGAAGAGACAAGTTGCTCAAGAGCCAGGTGACTATTGAACCAAAAAGTTTGGATTATGACAAGAGGTCTGACTCAATAAGTTGCCAAAGCTGATCATATCAGCACTGTTCTCTCCTGCATACAGTGCGGACCCCAGGAAAGGCCTCAAATGTTTGTGAGAGGATCCAGCACCTGCGGATAACTAACACAGAGCCATTCATATGGACACAACTTCTTTTCTGCTGGTGGAGACATCAGGCCTCTGCTAATCCTCCCACTTCCACTGTGGTTTTCTGAGTGATTCCTGATGTACACGGGCGCATCTTTGGCCAACTGTTACAAATAACACGACCGCGCAAGGGTAACAGAAGGAATCTGGCCAGAGGTAACTGAATAAAACATTACTTCAGACAGAGTCCCTCTCGGTTTTGCACTGTCAAGCAGCCAAGGCTACAGCTCGTAGCTGCGTGAGGTGCACAGCTGAGATAAACAGCCGCTGGTGACATTTTAGGCCAACTGAGGTAATAAATGAACATTGACCTCCATTACTATCTCAGATGAGTGGAAAATACTGGCTCAATTGGCAACAAGTTTCCACGAGCTGACTTAGGATAACAGACCATGCCCTGCCTTTTCTGTGCTTTCCATCAGAGTTTTGAATAGCTTTTTGTTGCAGAATATCTTTAAACCATGTAGCACACACAGAGCTCCAAACCATCTGAGCCAGAGCTTGGGTCAGGAATGCTCTGACCTTGATACAGGACGGATACGGCGGCTGCAGATTACCTTTGCTTTTTTCCATGCCGAAACTAACCCTTCATGCCCTGCTCGCAGGACAGGAAGTCCCTGATAAGCAATGTTTACATGTAGTGCAAAGCTCTTTACCATGAGGGCATGGCCAGCAATTGGCACCATTGTCTGATCCAGCACAGACAAGCTTCAGAGACATCAGGCAGAATCGTTACAAGTCAATTGGTCAGGAGGGGTGTAATGTGCTCTTTGACAGAGCTCAAACTGGGTACCAATTGGTGAAACAAAAGTTTTCCCTAAACCAGCCTCCCCAGAAGTCAGATGTCCCCTTGCCCTAAATACTTAAGTAGGGTTGACCAGAAGGGATGTGCAAACTCTGCTGATGCTCACCTGCTGCACGTATTGAGGTCTGCAAGCCAGGCCTGGCAGGGAAAGAGTAAACCTCAGGTCATTCTGATGAAGTCAGAGGGATAAAAATGCAGATTTTATCAACAGGGCTGCAAAATGGTATCCCAGACACTGGGGTATCAATGTGAGTAGTCTGGTACAAAGAGACCCTTGAGGTGAAAGAACCAGGGGAAAGAATTACTCAAACCTGGACCAAAGGGCTTTTCAGATCCCCAGGTGGCCTTTCAGATATTGAACAGGGATATGGTTTGCATACAGGTTTAGGGATTAGATAGGAGTTCCACAACAGGATTATGCTCAGGGATTACATAATCACTTGCTCATACCTGGTCTGCATAAAGCATTTCTGCCGCAGTGGAAGCCCAAAGCAGATTCTTTGCCTGCCTGTTCTAAACTCTTTCAAGGATAGGAATATTTCCTGCAGATCTGGGCTTTCTTTTCATTTTGAACTCACAGAAACAGAAACGTGAGCTTCTTTGGCAAAGTTTCTTGGTTTGCCTTGCTGGAGATGGAGTAACCAAAGCAAATTAATCAGGAGCAAGATGAGTAAGTGCATTTCTATCCACTTGATAGCCATCTTACAAAGCTGTTTGAGGGGAAAAGAAAAGTACATTCTCCTCTACTGAATCAGGACATCACAACTACAAAGTGTTCCAAGTTAAACACATCCAAAAAGCTGTTTGACTCATGTTTCACATTCAATTCTATATCCCTAAAAAAGTTTACAAAAGTAAAGCTTGCCTGGACTAAACAACTGAACTGCATGAGGCACGTGGCATTAGCTCAGGCTTCTCTGGCCAGCTTTCTAAATGAAGTGTTTGGAAAGAAGAGAAACACACAGATTTGGGAGTGGAATGGATAAGAGATTTAGTTTCCCCTTTTATAACAGAGTCCAGTGTAAATCTGAAGGAGCCTGCAAAGTTTCAACAAGACATGCATTAAAAGCAGCAGCAGCTCTGTCCACATATAATAGAATTATTAAAAGCAAGGCAAAAGAGGAAGATTCAACACACTGCTGGAGACCTGCCCAAAAGCCCACAGTTGTGATGTAGTGTTTGGACATGAATCCTGTTAACAGGGCAATATAAATCTGCAGAGAGTAAGAAAAAGTCTGAAGAGAGCAAGACAAAGTCTGAAGAGAGCAGACCCAGCCAAGAAGGCCCCAAAACTGGTCACAGCTTCAAGTGGTAGGTTGCTCAAAAGGGAAGTATTTGAAAATCTAATTCTATATAGTAAAAAGCTGGCTGTGCTCATAGTTTATTTTGAAGGTCACACGTACATTGGAGTGCCAAGAGAGCAAACTTGGAGTGATCAAGAGCATGGCACAGCAAAGTGCACTATAAAGACTTCATTTCCCTCACAGGTTCTACAATGGGCAGTGCAGTTATTGGCAGCGATGATGTTATTTCTAATGTAAATATTTCACTTTCAGCACAGCTGAACTGGGAGGGATTATAACAAGTTATGAATGAACCTTCAAATACCTCTCCAAGCCAGAAAAACCCAGTGATGGCATGCAGAGCTGAATCCTCCCAATCATCCAGAAAGGGATGGAGAGGATTTTGCATGACTCTTGGTAATTATTACTTCCAAAACTGCCAGCGATGCCTTTTCCCACCCCTCTGTGGTCAAGGCAATTATTCTTCCAAGTTCTCGCTCTTGGCCTGCACTTCCATTGTCAAGTCAATGGAAGAATGACAACATCCACCAGCTGCCTGGACAACATCCAGCCTGGATTATTACAATGAGCTTGTATGAGAAACAGGATTAGAAAAGCAGAGAAAGTCTACTGATAAAGCTGCCCCATTTGTTTTGGTTCAAGATATTAAGGTTGTTCAGTAAATATCTGTGGTACGTGGGAGAGTTCCCTGCACCCTGAGCAGCTCCATGGCATTTGATTAACTTCTGCTTTATTGCAAAATTGGATAGCTGGGGGGTGATAGCTGGGTCAGCTTCAGTGAAGGTTTTCTGGGTTTAGCGTTTGTATTCTTTTCTCCTTGGTGCACTACAAAGTATTCCTAGAGATCGCCTATGACATGATGGGGAAGGAAAGTTCTTTGTGCAGGAGCTCACTGTTTAATTTACAGCATATCATAATGTTCCCATTCCTTGTAATAACATAGGTTAGTATCCATACTCTCTTAAAATATGGCCTAACCAGATGGGTTTGCATATTTACAAGTCTAGCAATGAAATATTCAATGTAGTAATTGCTTATATCACATCCATTTTGTTAAAAAACTCTCTGGATGATTCTTCTGATAAACTAAAAAGACCACCCTGAGCTGAAAAGGCAGAATATCATTTGACTAGGCACACTGACTTCGGCCTGATGAATTTATGAATGAAACTGTAGAGCACGACTGTTTATCTGGCAGTATGCAGAGAACGGAACAACGATGCCCCCTCAAGTGCCCATCTGCCCAACGAGTTCATCAAGGATCCCATCTAAAAGATTAACCAATTCTGATGTATCTCCATCTGTGAAAAATGACACATTAAAGAGCTTTGAGATAGAAGGGTCACCTCAGGCATCTCAGGAAGGTGACAAATGACATAGTAGCAGACAAGACGGCCTATCTTCTATCGCTGTCATAACACAATCAACCTCTCTGGCATCCTTTAAAAACCTTGTAGTCTAACTGATATCACACTCAGGCAGATCCTGAACTCAGGAACTACTTTTCTTTTGTTCTGTTCCACTTCCTTTTTATTTGGTTACAAGCCCTCAGCAAAACAAATTCTGGGCAGCAAAATTCTCATGGTTAGATGTGAAGGAGAGAAGCAAGGCAGAAGAAGTTTTTAAGAAAACCAAAGACCAAAAACCCTGGTGTTGAAATCTGCCAGGGCTCCCAATGCAGGCCATTTTTAGGAGAAAACAGAGATACTCTCTACCATCTTCTGAAGCAAGGTGGTTTATGATCTGCAGGATCCTGTGACTGATGTGGCTTTTGTTCCCATGCAAAAAAAAGCACTGAATCCTTGGCTTCAGCATTGTTTTTGGACATGAGGCTGGTGAAAAACTGAAGCAGTGATTACAAACTGTTCCCTGTTCTTGGAGGAATAATGAGTGCAAAAAAACACAATCCCAAGTGCCAAGCAAAATGGCTAAGGTTAATATTATTTGTCATTACAAGTGCAGAAAGAATACTAGCTGCCAGAAGCTCTGTACAAGGATGTGAAATTCATATTTCTTGTACTTCTTTCTGTTTTGACAGCTAGAAATAATATTTTTCAATTGCTAGATCAACCTAAAAGTTACAGCAATGCAGCCTTAAAAGGATTCCCAGCCAGCATGACCAGCACAGAGGCAGGGATTTGTGTGCAGCTCCACGTACCAACTTTGACCATCCCTGTGGATCCCAGGCCAGGTCCTGACCTCACTCAGATCCATATAAATCCACAGCCGTTTCGCTGGGGCTGTGGGGCTGTGAGATCAGAGTTTGGCTGGTTACGCTGGCTGAGCCATGGCAGGTGGGCACTTGCCAAAGAACTTCGTAATGGATGGTGTAAACACCAGGACTGCTCACAACAATTCTGTAACCTGCAGTTCCACTGCTTTATAGAGAGATTTACAAAAGGCAATGGTCTCCACAGCTCTCTGTGTGCCGTCACAGAGATCCTGTGCCAGGTCTACCCCTTCTGAAGGCAGGTGGTGTTTCTGAAATGACAAATTAAACTGTCTCTTTGCACAAAGGGCAGTAGTTCAGACAAACGACAAGCCCAGAGGGAAGCAGCTCCCCTGATCACACACTCTTGGTTCTTTCCAATTCTCCACCTCATGTTTACTTGTCCCTCCTGGTCACCATGGAGCTACACGGTTTGGAAAGAGTCCTCAGCTCTGGACTCTTTAGACTGAGCTCAGCTCAGCCCAAGACTGTAAGAGAGAAAACTTTTCATGTAAAGCAGAGACAAAAGGACTCCTTAGGCCACCTGGCACACATGTCGGCAGGGAGTGAAAGCAATGAGATTGAGGAGGGTACTTCTTGAGTGTGTTCTCAACTCACAACAGCCACCCTTGTTCATCCACCACCTCAGCACATTTCTAGATATCCAATCATTACACACCTGCTCCTGGTGTTTTCTCCCTCCCTTCCATACACATCCTTAGCACTACGCCAGGCCCTACTCCAGTCTTCTTCCCCCACAGCTTATGGCCCATCAAGTCATGGCTGGTGACAAATAACCATAAGAAAGGTCTGAATTCAGACAAACAGTATTTTACTCTGAAAGAAAACCATCCATAATGCTCAAAGTTTAGTCTGATTCCTCACCCTTTTGCATACTTCAAGAAACATGACCATCTCGTAATATACTAAAAGATTTATTTCTGATGTGAAACCCATATTTAGTATTGGTTTGGCAGTGATAGGAAGGAAACCACAGGCAGCTGGCATGGATTGAGTGTTAGTTGCTTGATAAACCTGGAGCTGTCAGGACTTCCAGCCTCCCCACTGAATCTGCTGCCATCCAGAGCTAAGTATCTGAGGCGGGTGTCTTTGGATGAGCAGGGTTTTGTTCTTCATCTCTTAGCTGCATGGATACCAGCAAGAGATACGTGTTTGCACACATAAAATTTCTATGAAAACAAGAACTGCCTGTAGCTTCTCTAACATTCTCACTGTCAGCTCCCTGGTAACAGCTTTAGATGCATCAGCAGTATGCTTCTTAATCCTTTTAAATTATAAATATTGCAAACACAGTAGCACACTGTTTCCTGGAACAGCTTCACCCTCTGAAACTTCCACTATTTCAAATTAGAGAATTCTGAGTCTTTTTCCCCTGAATGCCAGAGGCTGTTTACTGACTGACATTTAAGATTAACAATGCAAAGAACTCGGGTTTATGATGCTGCCACCTGAATGAATGTGGTGGTTAACACAGTGCAAAACCTGAATTAGACAGTCCAAATTACCAAATACACTTCCAATGACTCACTGAAGTCTCTGAGCTTTAATATCCTTATTTACTAGTAACACACTGGCACCCAAGTGTTTCCTCAAAGCTAACATGCGAGGCTTTTGAACATAGGCCAAGCAAATTCATTTTGGAATTTGAAGTAATATCCATAAGGATTTTTTCCTATTTGCTCAGTTCTAGTCACCATTTCTTACTGACGTTTCATTTGACTTGAAGCAGAAATTCAAAATGTTTTGCAATTATTCACTTACGAAGTGTGGGACAGAACAGTGAAAATTGAGACTGCCTTAAAAATGTCAGTGTAGGTGTCTTGACAATCTTAATTCTTTACCATGTATCCCAGGCACAGGCATTTGCTCTCCCCTCACTCCATGAATATTTGCTGCTTTGGCCGTGGAAACTCCAAGCACCCAAGAGTCAGGACATTTTCTCCTTCAACAACTCCCAAGGGTATAGTTCAGTTTACAGACCAACCAAAACCAACAACCACCATCTTCTTAATCCTTGCCTTCTGTTTTATATGATACACACGGCTTGTATTTTTAACCATTTTTCTGTAACTTTGAGAACAACAAACTTATAATTGTAAAAGCCAAAAGCGTCACAGAATCACTTGATTCCAGGAGATGGTACTTTAAGGAGACCCAAACCCTTACCAATAGTACTGAGGTGCGTCTGTTACATTTCACAGCATAATCAGAACTTTATATGCCTTTCTCCATTTAAGTGAGAAAGCAGATTTACTGTTGACAAAGTCACCTCTGACAGCCAATCACCACAGAGCAAACATGACTAAACAAAATCCAACTTAAGAGATGCAGGAGGTTTATAACAGGGCACACTCCTTGCTTGTCACAGGAGAAACATTTCAGAAAACAGGCTTATATTTAGCAAGTAATTTTGAATTTCACAGCTCTAAATGCAATTATATGGCAGATTTTTGTCATCCAACCTTCCATTAGACCTCAGATACTAAAAGTGTCATATGCCAGACGGCCTTTCACAAACCCTTGACAAGCAATTGCCACTAAACAAACAGTTTGCTTTTCCTGGCAACGTTACAAGTGATTCCCATGTGAATGGAGCTGCTTTGGGTTCATCCACAGCAGCTCTAGTTCACTGAAGGCCAGTGAGGAATTGTCCATCCAGCGCTAGTTTTGCATGGGAATCTATAGAAGGGCCATGAACTGAACATAATATTAGTTATAAAGCTTTTAAACCAGGCCTGGGTAGGCTCGGGAGGAAAGCAGATTTGAGCAAACCCCATCGGACAGGGATTCAGAGTCTTCAAATGGTCCTTGCGGCTCCACTAATTTGGTGGATGGAGAAGACTTGACCCACCAGCAGCTGCCAAGACTGTAGGGAGCCAAAAGGAGGTTTGTCCATGGGCATCCATTGTTCAGGTGTGTTTCTAACAGTAAAGTCACTGCACCGATCCTCTTGCAAATATTTCAGCCTTTGGCTCACTTCCTCCTCACACCCCCTTCAGATGCCACTAAATTACAAGTGAAAAATACAACTTGGAGAGCATATTCAACATAAGTAAGGAGATTAAGGAGTCTATCTGTCAACACTGGAGTCCAGATGGTTTTAAAGTAGAAGAAAAAACAGGCTATTGAGTGAGATGTTAATTATAAGCTCTTTTCTTCCTTTTAAGATGTTTTAAAATATTTGTTAAAATACTTAACTTTTCTGTAGGTTTTGGAGAGGCTTTTAAAAAATACCAGCATGGATTTCACACTAAAATTCAGTGTCTACACATCTGAGGAGGTTAGAATCTGCTTCTAGCGGTACTCACCAGCAGAGGTTCTTTGCACATCCAGCACTTACAGAGCACTTATTTCACAGAAATTTCTGTGTATGACTTGGCCAGTACTGGAGCTCAGGCTCAGAAAGATATTGAATTGCGCTATTTTTTGTCCTTGTCTCTCAATTTCCAACCCTAATCCAGTTCTAGGAGCACTGAAATCATGGGCCTACAACTGGACCTACAGCAGGCTCCTGTGACACCAATCTAGCTTCCAAAAGGATGAAAAAAACAATGTAATAAGTTAAGAAGAGATCTATAAAGGGGATAGGCCTCCTTTAAAAACAAGCATATTCCAATAGTGGTTAAATTCAAAGAGAGGTTCAATTCCGAATTATACCCTTTATAAAAAAGGGAGCCAGCCCTTTCTGTTTTACCCATCTTTCATGTGGAGGATGTCTATTTTAATGTTCCCAGGGGCTGCACCAGTGGCTTCAGGGATTTATTTCATCAGGTTGTGCTCAGTTTTTACTGCCCATTTCTCTAAGAGAAAATCTTGATTAATGCCCCATATCTAATAAAGACTATGCTCCTGTAGCTTTCATGTGCCCTGAAAGGGAAAACAGAGACAAGGACAGGACAGAACAGCTACTTCACTGGGATTTCCTTCTGGAGATCTCAATGTCAGACACATCATATGGCGGTTACTACCTGCCCCTCGGATATAAGTGTCATCAATCAACCTGGTAAAAATGGTGGGAGAAAAATCAGCAGTTTGTGCCTAACAGAGCATTTCACAGTTTAAAAGATCCAATGCTGCAGGGCTGGGAGAGATGACTTTGGAAAATAATAAAAGAACTCAAAACCATGTGTTCTAGCACAGTAATTCAATTGAGAGTGGACATTCTGAAAAATCTATCATTAATTCTGTGACAATACCACAGTACTTTGATCAGTTAATGACCAGATACAGAAAGAGTTGAGAAGCTGTTTTTTTTTTAAATTGTAATAATTAATTTCAATGGGAAATAAAGCCTGTCACCCACTCAGGAACATTGAGGCAGCTGAAATTTTCCAACGCTAGGACACTGACGCTGCTGCTGATGGGGCAGCTGAGCACTGCAGCTCTTCACTGGCTCAACGTGGCAACGAGGTTTCACAAAGGGTCTCGTCCTGCGGCCTGTGCCCCCGCTAATTGTTTATTTTATCCAAACCAGTGATCTTTATTAGACAAGATCTCACCACATCTCCCTCTACCAAAGTAAACACGTTTACCTGAATTAGGGACATATTTCTTAATAAGTTGAATATAAATCCTGTTGGCCGTTACAGAAACACACTCTATTTTAATGTTTTTTGGCTCAAATAACCCTTTTTTTCAGCTTTAGTGCCTTCCTGCCTTCATTTTATCGAACTCCTAAAAACATTTCCTAAAAATATTCTATCATTGTATCTTTAAAAAATAATAATGTTTTAAAGCTATTAAAATTCTTGGAAAACTTCACTGTATTCCGAGTCCTTTCCTCTTATTTTTGGATCTCCTTCCTGGTCCTGTATTCTTTTCCACAAACGAAGCAACTTTACCCCTCTTCTTGGCCACAGTCAGTTATTGAGACTGTGTATCATTATTAGCACAGATAAATGCTTGAAAGTCTCACAAAGTGATGAGCGGCTATGATGAGAGATGTCTGCAGAGAGCCCAGAAATCAGGCAACACAATAGCACCTACATTGGAAGAAGGGCCTATAAAAATCTACATACAACTGAAGACCTCTGCAGAGACATGTGTTCTGCAAGGATACTCACACAGTAACAACTACTCACATTCTAGAGTATTTATGTGTTGACAGACATACGGACCAGGCTGCTGACCAAAGCCAGTGACTCCCATTAACTGATCGTAACACTGACGTTACTTCCCAATGAGTCCTAAGTAATTCATATGTCTCTAGGAATTCAGAATTCACTCTCTCATAGAAAAGTTCCGTTTATAGGAGACATCAATTTCTCTTCTTACTGTGGATGGTACCCCAGAGTAATTCTGCAACATCCCTCATCTGTCTCTTAACAGAGTACCTTTAACTGGGCCAAAACACATTTTCCTTTTTCCATAAAGACAGCTGACATCTTGCGTTCATATGAGGCACACTGTGCTTTCTCTGGCATATCCCTAAGCTTTACTTCATTATTTTATATTTATGTGACAGTAAAAGAAGTTTATGCCACATGGATGTGCTGGTGTGGGGAAAAGCAACGAAGCTCTGTTGAAATCAATGGAGTTAAACTGGCAGACGCTGTTGTGTAGGAAATTGCAGAGCACCCTAAGCATATGAACCCACCGGGAAGACTCAGAGCTGGGCAACTAAAGCACTTTATGAGAAGTTTTGGATGAAGTACAAACAACCCTTTGTGTGCTCTCATGCCCGATAAATCTTTAAGTGGAGAAGACTTTCACACATGTACAAGCGGAAGAAAACTCAGTTTTTAAATCTACAGTTATTACAAAACACGGTGATCCTTCTTGCAATCCCTAAACACGTCCATATGCTACAACAATTTCAAAGTTAAATGAAAGAACATCTTTGTAAAACTGCCACATCTCAGCCTCACTTACTCTGTTCGCAAACTGTGACTACTTAAAGCCATCTCAACATGGGAAATTGCTATGATATTGTCAGAACGAAGAGCGACGTTAGCTTTTACATATCTGGTCTGTTGTAACTCATTTGGTCTCTAAGGATCAGCTATAGCCAGAGAAGATGCCAGTGACTTCTTGGGACATGGAATACAACCTGACTTCTGTGCACACTCTAGGCACGAAGGCCAGCAGTGCAGGACTGTGTCTTTAATGCCCATACAAAGGGGAAAACCTCTGCTCTTCTCAAGATCTGAAGACAGAATGGGAAATGGAAGGATCATTGTATTTGAAAATGATGCCTCAAGTTCAAGTCAAATTGGTACGTTGGCTCCTGCCTTTTCTAGCCAGATGCATTAAAACAAAAGAAAACAAAACAAAAAAACCTGGAACAATGTCCCCCGGACAAAGAACATCCTGTGAAGTGAAGCCACAGCACATCTGGGGGCCTCATGTTGCTGCTGAGTAATGCATGACCTGGGGACACTGTCATTTTGTGCTTCACAAGTCCCCAGAGGAAAAGCTGACATTTGAAAGAGACAAAAAAGCTTCTTCATGTGATGCCAACGCACCCTCTCCTGTTTCACTGGAAAGTGGGAGCATGTGAACAACACAGACATGAGCTCATGTAGCTGCGCTGATGGGAGCCACAGCCTCCCCGTCTCAATGCCAACACCAAAAGCCATGTGCCAAGACACGTGGCATCTCACAGCACCTTTTATTTTCTATTTCTGTTCTGCCCAGATTTCCATAAAATTCTGGATTGAAGTAGAAGTCAAGGTAGAGCGACAATCAGAGAAGCTTCACAATCATTGCTTGGGAAGGCACCTGATCAGTTCATTTCTTAATAATTTCCCTATAAACCATTCTTTACCACTCACCACACAGGTACCACATGTGCAGATCTGGAATTGAAAAACTATAATGTCAGTAAGATTTGCTCAAGATTTCACAGACCAACTAGTTGCCATTGTGTTTCACAGTGATCTAGACTTACAGTTGAGGTGTGGAGATTCCCAGTTCCATGAGCAGTTCATGTCCCTCAGCTCTGGGCATGGACAAGAGCGTGAAGGAATACGATGGGCTGGGTAACTGGCTTCTTGATGGGACTGTGGCACGTGCACCGAGATGATGGTGACAGGTCTGATGACTGAGAAGATCCTGGGTTTTGACCCCACAGTGCTGCAAAGAAACAAACTAGAATGAGTTGCCTTAGGCTCAGAACATAACAAAATCCTCCACATTGTACACAGGGGCAGGCACCCCAGGACTGGGTGAGAAGCTGCATTAACACTGGAATTCTTTCACATCTTCCTTGAAATCATTTTGAGTATCTTCAAACATGTTCTAGATTACTGAGATGCTGCTTTCCATTTCTGCACGGTGGAAAATTTCTAACCATATATTTAGACCTGGACTTTGTCAGAGTTGCTTACAGGTTGTGGTACCCACATCCAGTGACCTAGTTACTTCCAGAAGGCTGCCTTGCCTGGCTACATGAAGAATTGATAAGCTTCTGGAGCAAAGAAAAGTCCTCAGAACCACCCAAAGTTGTTTACTGTCCCTGCCAGTTCCAGATGAATAACTGGTAAGGAGAGTTTTCACTTTTTAAAAGGAAACATGTTCTCAACATGGTTCTTATAAGTTAAACCACATCACTCTTTCAAAAGACGACAAAGGAACTGCATGCATGATTGATGAAATATCCTAAACACTCTTACAGAGGAAAAAGTAACAAACGCCTGGGCAGATCATAAGCAACATGCACCAGAACAAGGCCTGACAAACAGCACAGTGCAATAATATGCACTGAGAATTTGGCAGTGAATATTTGCTTCCTGCATGTTTATTTATTTTAATTTGAAACAAAGAAACTCAGTGGTGAGTCTTTATGTACTGGTACAGCCATTTTCAAGTGTCACACAGGCCATGGCAGGCTAATTATTACTTGTTGTAAAGCATCAGAGCTCCCTGGATCTGCCTGTAGACACCAGGCGAGCCATTGCTTTGGTTGCAGAACTCACTTGGAGGAGATGCTCAGGTTTCAGCAGGTTCACTGGGAAGCCGCCACCAGGCTGTGTGTCACAGTAAAAGCCGTGAGGTGGTTTGTTCCATGCGAGGGAGGGAGGCTGCCAATCTTAAAAAGATCATTTTTGCTATTTGCAAACACAAAAATTGCTTTAGGCTCGCTGGACATGCCAAAGCCTTGATCAAAATCATGTCCCTTTCATGAGGATAAAACGTGTGTTCACATTATCCCAAAAGAAACAAGGGGGCATGGGGGAGAAAGGGGAGGGAATCTTTTTATCTTGGTTTAGCATGAAAATACCATGCACGGCTGCCAGTTGTTTATCAGCTTTTCCAGATCAACAATATGTTCCTTCTTAAGGCCTTTCATTTAAGAGCTTTCTGTCAATCTAACTTCTATTAAATAACAAAAACCAAATGGGGAACAGCCTCAGGCTCTGGGCTTGTCACATGACACTGCTGTTTAAAGAGATTTTTTGGTCGCCACCTCACAGAAAGAGTATTTTGGAGAATCTAATTCATAAATAATGGTTTTGTTTTGGGATACTTTCAATGTAATCCATTTTTTTATCTTTTAATCTTTTTTTCTTTTGCCTTGCTGCTCGAGTCAGTTGTCTCCACTTCTCCATGGGGTGGTTCTGCTGTTGCTTCTCTCTCTGGATGGTTGGTCCCTTCTTTGCATGCTGTGCCCCAAAGAGAATAAAAACTCAAAGAAGCATAGCAGGAGGGAATTTTGAGTCATGTAAAAAAGATCTGATGCTGGCAGAAGAAGGATCAGGGAGAGAGAATAGGGATTCCTCTTCTGGGACTGGGGTTGGGGGAAACAGCAAAGCAAAGAAAAACAAGGTGGCCTTATCTTCTAAAAAACACATCTACCCTTCAGTTTCAAAAGATCTTCTGTGACCAAATAGCGTAAAGGAGAAGATAGTGGTTTGCATAGAAAGAAGAGGGAATCAAAACAGGTTTTTAACAACTCCCTCCTCTGTTCCAGTGAGGAGGAAAAACTGCAAATACAAACACACAGGATATATCCCAATTGGGGGTAGGAGAGAGCAGCACACAGGACACCAGCTTGTGTAACTATAATTACAGGGACTCTGTCAATCATTAAAGCGAAGTAACTGGTATTCCTTCCTGTCGAGAGGAATTCTCACACCCATTGTGGTGGGTCTTTCCAGATGGATGAGCCCTAAATTGCTGCAGGCAAAGGAAACCATCCGTGCTGTTAAACTAATGCTGAGATGGAGCGGGATAAGGCTGTGAGGGGTTGGCATTTGGAGTGGCAACAGCAACCAGAACAAAAAAAAAGGAGAAAGTCATTAGTCACCTGTTTCTCTCCAAACATCCCCTTCCAGGTGGTCCCAAGCTTTAGGCATTTTTATAATTTAAGGGTCACTGGTATGTATTGTTTTATACTATCCATTCTTCTGGCAGGTGCTTTGCCTGATAACAGCCACAGATAACAAGGGCAAAGAACTTTTAGTTCCTGACAACACCTGCTCTGCACAGGCTGATGTTAGAGCTCCAGGCAGGTTGTCTTTGGGCATTGTCAGCGCTCGCAGTGCTCAGACCAGTCGCTCTGCTCTCGGCTGCAGAGCCAGAGGAGTTTGGCCTCCTATGTCCACTCCCAGGGTCTTGAACTACGCTGGATGGGGACATCAGAGCCCCTTTCACTGTGCCAGACACATCTCTGCACCAAACCTTCCCCTGTGTACTCTGACTGGCTAGCATTCCAGTAACATTTCACATTTCTAAAGCATATATGTATGTGTATGTATGTATCTTGTACATGAGGGTTTAATTTGTCAATAGTCCCCTCAGGTCCATCGCATTTTACCAAAATGGTCAATTGAGAAAGAGAGTTCCAAGGCACAATATCTGCAGTCCCTCCCAGGAGAAACTACTGGAAGTTGCCAGTGCTCAACTAATCTGGAAGAAACAAACCACACTGGATTTATAGCAAGTGGGGAAATTAGTTCATGTTTTGAGTTCCTTTTATCTTTATTACCAGAGCTATGGCTTTCTTGTCCTTGCAGCTGTGTGTCAGTAGTACTCCAACAAAGAGGGCCAACCCTTGAATTTTAATCCTGTATTCTGTTTCTTGAGAGAACTTTAAATATATTATTTAAAAGCAAAGAAATATCCAAGGAAATATATAGAGTCAGTGCAACATAAGTATGATGGAGAGACCCAGGTTTTAAAAAGGAAGATTTACCATATGCCTTGGAAAAGCAGATGGAAGTCAAAAGACCTGCCGTTCTTACTGTGCATTACTCACTTTTATTTTCCCTCTTGGTGTTTCTGTGCCCAAGAATTCACTAGCAGAGAGAATAATTTTCTTTTTGTCTTCTTCAACTCTCAGCTTGGCTCTCAGTCTGCTGGTGAACCTGTGAGCATCTTAACTTCTGCTTAGGACTGAGGTTGCAGCAAGTGAAGCTACAGGACAGTTCAGTCCACTTAAAGCCACCACATTCAACTCCTTCTCTGTCGATCTGTCAGACGCAAATTAGCAGAGACTAGCAGAGAGTGGAAGTGTGAACAGTCTCCATAAGGCTCAGGATAAATAGTATCTTCAGAACTCTAATTTCTAATCTGAAGTAATCAGAACAGATCTACTCAAGTTACTTACATAAGAGGGTTTTAAACATAGCAATAATCCAACCCCTTTAACATGAAGTGCAGTTTCTCAGTTTTCCTCAAGGAAACTAAGGAAGGATAGAATAAACTGATGCTTTCCCTCTGTGCCTGTACAAGGCTTTAAAAGGAAGTATATGAAAAGGAATAGCAATAAAGCTGTTGAGCAACATCAGCAAAAGATGCCCAGTCTAGCGACATTTCTTACCCTAGAAGTAGCCTGAAATGCCTAACAGACATTATCTCATCAATTCATGAATGAGCGACACCATGAGGACAGTCATTCTGAGGTTCTTTTAAATTTCATGTCTGTGGTTTTGCATTTTTGTCCACAGCTCGATACTCACTGCATCCAGGTGTTCAGATCCCAGCCTGCAGAGAGGGACAGTGCTGAGCACAGTGGAAGGTGACATGTCCCCTTCCTCCTAGCCCCGTCCATAGGTGTCATTTTCTTACTCCAGACAATCCCTCCTCTGATAGAGAACTGATTAAACTCCACAAAAATGCTCAATGATGGCTGACATTCTGGCTTTTAATCCTTCAATAGTGCCTCTCCACGCTGAAGTTCTGGGCAGATCATCAGCCTTATCTTCGAGCTTCCTGCCTCCTGTCACAACCCTACTGTTATTCAAACATAGTTTTGTATTTAATTTCATTTCCTTGTTTTTGTTTAGCTTTGATAAAGCAAAGGAAATCTTTTCTAATCGGTTCAAAACAAGACCATTGACTCAAGACCAAGTTCAATGAGCTATCAGGGGCAACAGGATACTAATGGCTAATGCAAAAGTCTGAGAAAGAGTCATGGGAACAAAAGCCACTGAAGGAAGAACAACTTGTCCTTTAAATTCATAACGAGGAAGTGGGACATGGAGACAAGTTCTGAGTTGAAGAGCCATTGCAAGAGGGACTGGGAAATGGAATAAGCAAAGGGCCAGGGGGAGCTGAGAGGGAGATCATAATGTAATGAACAGACATGTGTGCATGTATATGTGTGTACATATAGATATGCATATACATGAAAATGTTTGCATATGTACATATAAACATAAATACATACATACTATGGGGTTTTTTGTTGTTTTTTTTTTTTTTTTTGCTAAGCAAGGATACCAGGAAGGAAGAGTGACCTACAAACACAGAACATCAAAGAATTTAAACCAAAGTATTTCTGGAGTTCGGAAACGTCTACCTATCAACTCCCAAAAGGTGTAATCACATATATTCTCACAACACCAAGTAATCACTTACTGTTGACTTGACCACATGTCAGTGTAGAATAAAAAGGTTTAAGAAATGAAAAATATAAACGGCTCAGTTCTACTAAACTAACTCAACATCTAGAGTTTGAACCTGGCAGAGAAGCATCAAAATCCTTGGTCCTGAGAAACAGCCACATGACGGAACCTCATCCACAAGTCTTTCCATGAGCTTCAGAGAACTTTGGCTTGTACCCCACAACAGCTATTTTCAGGCTAGCTAAGGACAGCAGTGCTCCTACAACTGAACAGCATGAAGAGTAAGTCCAAGTCATAAAAATATTGTGCTGTGAGTTGAGAAGGTTAGAATACAAAAGTAAGTGAAGAAACAGACCAAGGCCAAACAGTCATATAAGAATTATCCACGTCTCATGCATTTACAGACACTTACCTACAGCGGGACTGTCTTGTCTAAGAAGGCTTCTTAGACACTTCTTGTCTAAGAATTCCTAAGAAAACCAAAACTGTGGCCATCAGAACCCTTCTAGTAATTCCTGTCCAGACTCCCAAGCCAAAGTTCTTTCTCTCACAGTTGTTAGTCCAACAGTTCTAACTTGAAAAAATCCTCCCAAGTAAATTGTCCCTAATTTTCATATCTCCATTGATGCATGATAATTGGGTCAGATCTGCCCTCCAACCTACTCCGTGAACAATTCTCAATGCACTCTTACTGCATCATATCTGCTATTACAGAAATACTGTTACGATACCCAGCTTTTAATATAGTGCTAGTTACTTATTTACTAGCTCTACAGACCCCCAAAAGTCCCTGGCTCTTTTCATAATTTGCTAAGACTTTCATGAGCATTTTTCTCCTTTGCTACTAATTCACATTAAGGGTCTTTGGTCATGCTCAGCACTAGCTGTCGCTTTGATCAGCACCCAGGCCAAATACCATGAGAACAGCCCTCCAAGAAATGTTCAGCTGTTCTGTCTTCCATCATCCTAAATGTGGGCTCTGCCAACAAAATGGCTTGGGATTTCATTACCTTTACTATATTAGGTTCTTTATAGACTTCAAGCTCATCTTTATTAAATTTTCTCCGCACATTTTCCCTTACATTCTCCAAAAATCTATCTCAGGGCTTTGTTCAAATTATTTAGTGGTCGTTCTTCCATCTAGGAAGAGGTCCAACAACTTGGATCTCTGTAACTTGGTGTCTCTCACTGACTTGGACCTAATAGTTACCTGCAGAAAAAGTAACGTCATTCCCATTTTTAACAAGCCATAGTTCCCTCTGAGGTGTTCAAACTGTTTGCCATTAACGTAATATAGTGTATTTATTGACTCCCAGAAAAGCTTTCCCAAGATCATCTCAAGCCAACAACTGGGTTTTATTTTCTTCAAATTTAAGTACTGTTTGGAGTTTGTTTTTTATTTGCCATACCTTCTGGTCTCCAACTGTCTTCTGGGCTATACTTCTCTCTCATGATAATTAACTCACTGGCATGGTAAAAAATGAAATGTAAACCATCTAGATTCACACCATTCTGAGAATTTCACAATGAGCATATTAATCCCTGCACTGTCACATTAAAAGTATCAGGAATGATACTTGAGCATCTCTCTAGCTTAATCCTTCACTGAGGTCCAATAGAGGAGAATGTGCAACCTTTGCCATTTCAATCATTTCACATTTGCACTTTTCTTGTACTTTTTCAAGCTATCCAGATCCTCTTTCTTCTGAAAGTCAATTTGTCCCGAATACACAACCTTTCTTAAACTTCCCTAAAAGCTACAGAGCAAATATATATATATCCTGAACACATTCCTGCCCTCTCTTGAGCACCTAATGGATTGAGTCTCTCCCCTCTGTGAAAAGCTTTGTGTTGTTTTTTTTTTATAAAGCAGATTGGACATAATAGGCTGCACAGAGAAGCGAAAATCCTGCAACATTTCTTCCATTGGGCACATGCACTTGGAATTTATTCAACCTTCCAAACCAAATCAGTTTCTAGAGTCTTTGAGTTCGTATAGGCCCTCCTGTTTTCAATAATGCAGCAGGAACACTATCGGCCCCTGGTGCTTTATTGGTCCTGAGAATTGTAATTGTCTCTCAAAGCTCCTCAAAATATGGTATTTCTACAAAACAGCTGAGCTGTCTGGATTTAAGCCCGTATCTCTTTTTTCCACCTCACTGTTAAAGAGATCGCACTATTTTCTCTATCTTTTTATAGTCACACTATAATTTCCACTTTCATCCTTAATCACGCTCACTCACTCCTCCACACTTGGATATTCTTGTAAAATGTATTCACATTATTAATACTTTTCTTCTCTTCTGTCATCTCTACTATGTTTTATTATCTGGTGCATCATTTAACTCACCCTTCAGCTTTATCGTAATTCTCAGCATAAGCTGGCTTCTCATTCTGGAGACAAATAATTGCCTCTGCAATAGCCCTCTCAGCTTCTATACGTAAAGTTTCAGCTGCAAGTTTCCCCTCTCTGTTTCTAAAAAATCTCTCATTCACTATCAAAAAGTTCCTGAAACCTCAAAACTGCTCTCAGCTATTATCAGCAATACTTGGATTTTCTGGAAATGTCAACTATTTTGTCCTGTCTCATAGGCTTGTGCACTTTATTGTGTTTTGTCATTCTCAGCATTGCTTCTTTAAGGTAATACACAGAACAACAACCTGAAGACTCTCCAGATATAACTTTGTCCTTTGAATAAATAAATATAGTGTCAGAGTGACCAATATCAGCTCTATTTAAGCTTAGAAATGTTCCAGTGCTCTTCACATCTATGTTAGATATTGCAAAATTTACTCATCCCTGTACTATTTAATAACACTAGAAGAACATACAAAATTATTTTGAATTCCACATAGAATGGAGCTTTAATGTCATCGTTTGCTTCTAATATAAGTTCATGGAAATCATTATGATCAAAACAAAATGTATGTTATCCTTTTATTCTGAAAAAAAGAGACATTCACTGATAGCTTCAAAACCAAGAATTTCTGAATGCTGTCACTCATTACAGAGACTTTACCCATTTCATGCCTTCTGGTCTTTTACAACTCAGTATGTTTCTGGAGAGAATTATGCACTGCAGTTTTTTTGCAATGACAAAATACTATAGATGTCTAGTTCTTTGCTTAAGGTTCCTTTACCTCCAATAAATTGGAGATACTCATTTTTCAAACAATCAAAGCTATGTGTGACACTTATTCCTTTCACATAATCTGGAGGTTTTCTGGCCACATCAACTCAGAAGTTCCATGCTTTTAAATTCCAGCCCTCTCTCTGTAGGTCCTCCCTCCACAGAATTGACTGTTTGGGGAGTTGTTTGAGGAGTTTTTTTCAGTATTTAACTGAGATTTATTTGTCCTTTATCCTTCAAAATACCTGACTTCTGGCTCCATCTCTATTAGCAACATTGTTGTTGCAGTCGCAGGAGCAGAACATCAGGGAAGGAACCTTACAGATGCCTGGTGTACAATCTGTGATGCATCTTTAAGGATTGTGATGCTGAGCGCTCATGAAAGCCAACTTAGATGTAGCCTGAAATGCAACACGTTTGATCCAAGATTCATAAAACCTTTGAATATGAAACAGTCCGAAGCAAGTAAGTGACAGCCTTGATCCAAGGATATTTTCACATCATTCTCCTTAGCTGTCAGAAATATACCAAGATTCCCTTATTGTCCTTAAGAGGAAAAGGCACAGCTCTGTGTCAGTGTCCCAGAAGGAAAAGAGGGGCATGTTTCAGACCACTTTGTACATGAATCCGGGTTTAGAAACAACATTACTATGAACAACTAGTGCATGGCTACAGCATTGTGCTCAGCTGAATGGAAGCAGGCCAGTTTCAGTATCATAATAGATCCTTTAATGCTCATCGCTGAAGTAGTTGTTTCTGTTTAAAAGCACAAATTCCAACAGTTTCAGAAAAATAAGTTCCATCCTTGTATTGAGAAATTCAAACCACCAGTTTTCAGCCTGTCCATTTTCTTAGTACAATCGTGTTTTGACCAGTGAAAAACATAGAAAATCCTAGAGTTTATTTCCTTTTCTTCATAGGATTATTACTGTTTTGCTGTCCTGGTGCTTCACATGAGACAGCTTCTGTGAATCTTGTTTGGAAAGAGACATCACATGCTTACACTTTCAGGGAGTCCAAACTGTTCCTGATACTACACTTAAAATTCTTCACTAAAACCAGCTTAACATGTATAGAATGGATTAATATCTTTGTACCCTGACTATTAGATCAATATCAATGTACAGCTGAGATTATTTAAATGGGAAAAGGGCTCTATCTTTTTAAGATGTTAAAAATGCTTTTGGCACTAAATGCATCTAAGCAGCGAGGCTCACAACCTAGTTTGAATTGCTTCTGTTTATAGTTGATGGCACTTTGAGAAGACAGTACTTACTGCAAGATGAAAGTGCATTCAAAATCTCCAAAACACTTGAAATCTAAAGTTCTCTGAATTTGTTAGGTTGTGAAAAAGCTCAAGAAGGATTTTCAATTACGTAAAACTAAAAAAGACTCGGCAAGGCCCCTTGACTACCTCCTATCTTTTCATCAAGATCTTGGCACAGAATTATCATCTAACCTATTTGTATGAAAACAATAGAGGTGGCAGTGGGAACAATTCTTCTCTCTCTTGCAAAAAGGCAGCACGGGATTCCACCAAAGCCCACGGTTAACTCGCAGTGATCTCATCGGCATGAACTCTGCTGACACTTTCCCTGCCAAGAGCAATTCTCTGCAAAGGGACTTCCTGGACAGATAAGGGTAAAGAAACCCATGGCGTATGTTGTTATTCCAAACCCTAACTCATGAAACATATGGATGCTGAGCAACTCCTGGAGACCAGCTCAGTGCATGAGGTGGCTGGAGAAAGATCGCTTTAGAATTAGCACCTAGAGCTTTTGCACTAGGCACATGCAACAAACTCAAATTTTCTCCCCCATCTCGGGGAATATTTTCCCTAACAAATCCATTTCTTTGGAACTTGAAGAGAGCTTCTACGAACAGGCTTTAGCAAGATAAGCCATGATGAAATAATTATGACATTTACGGTGTTGGTACAATCTTTCCTATATATATTTTAAGAGCACCCAAGCAAGATTGTATAATGAAAAATCGGCTTATAAAAGTGTCATTCAGCTGCTCTGTATTCACAGTTGTGATCAGTGTTAAGTCTTCACAAAGACAGAACGCAAATACTGTGGATACTTTGAGCTCACAGTCAGCAATTTTCTTTAATAATGGCTTTTGTTTAGACAAGTACAGTCAGGAACAAAAGGAAGGCTCTGAGAAAAGCTGCAGTAATTCCTTGAAAATAGGAGTATTTTTCTTCTAGAAAGCTCCTAAACATCTTTTTTCATAAAGAATTGTAGAGTCTGTTAAAAGTTTAACAGGACTTTAGATAGCAATTACAAATGCCTATAAAGTTTCACTATCTGCTGAGATTTGAGGGATTCTGGGACACTTCTTGCTCTCTTCAATCTTCCTCCACAATCCTGCTAAGGATGGCTTTGTCCTTCCAAAGCCCCCTTTCTGTTCAGCAAGCCAGTCTCTATTTGCTTCTGCAAGCATCATTTTCCTATTAGAAATGATGTTTTTATTACTCTCCTATCATGCTGAGCAGTGGGGGATATTACTTCTCCAACAGCTGGAGTGCAAGGCCTCTTACCCTGTGGGGATTTGGCAGTTACCAGTTGCAAACCAAGCGGAGCAGCGAGCAAACTCTGCAAAGAGGATGTCTTTACTGTCGGGTAACGGCACACAGATCGCTCCATTCCTGCAGAACTAAAACCAGGCCACTATTTTGCTTTTTAACAGACAATAGGTCTCTTTCTCCCCTCCTCCAAACAGGCCAGGCACAATAGATCCAAAATGAAAACCTTTTGTGTGCACATATTATTTGATTTCAGGCTGCCTAGAGTATAATGATGATTTTTTCAGCCCCTCACAGCAGCTGCCAGCATTTCTGACAGCCTGCACAAGGAGATGGGAGTACCAAATATCTTTGTGCGTGTTATTTGCTAGCATTTTTATTTTTTTCAAAGGCTTTCAAAAGACTGTTTAAGAGATTGCTGCCAGCTCTCCTGGTAACCCCACTGCATCTTCCTTATGGAAAGAAGTTCATCAGGGAGAGTCACCACTTTGCTTCAGAGAACACTAACCTATTCTGTGCTAAAATAGAAACATGCAAAGCGCAGGAGGAACTCTGGAGATAGAATGAGAAAAAAAAAGCACAAAGACTCTCAGAAACAACAGAAAGACTCTTCTCACACTTATATAAGAAACATTATTAGTCAGAAGAGTAGGACTCAGCCTATTTATCTTTCCCTCATCTTTTTCCTCCACCTCTGTCCTTTTGTAAGAGAGAAGCTCTGGATTCTCACCTTTTATACATTCCCTGGGTGGGGTTACAGCCAAGCATAAGTAATCGCTAATGCAGCCTCAGGTATCTCAGGTATCTGGCTGTGTAAGTGGCTCTGCAGGACTTAATTTTTTTAATTATTATTATATTTTTTTTAGGAGTGTAGATGGGAGAACTCTTTTGATGTCTTGGGCAAGTACTAGCTAAGAAGAAAATTAAATATAGGAATTTTGAGGGGCTCTGGTTTATTTTTGCTTAAGTTTTTTTAGTTGTACCACATCTTTATAAAGGCTTCTCAAATAACTGAAGCTTTGCTGTAGATTGTCCAGGTAAGAGCAGCTTGAACAACGTCTGATGAACTACAAGATCACTACATTTAGACAGCCCACCATGTGAACGAATCCCTGTACTTGTAAGAATCAAGACAAGGCCTGAGCTTTAAAATGCTTTCCCGCTTTTCTCAAAGGATGAGATCTGTGTTGTATTTGGGACACTCAAGGGCTGTGAGCTTGCGAAAAAGTAATCTTCTCAAATCTTGCTAGACCTATATATCTCATTGTACAACTTTGCATTTCCTTAGTGAGTTTAGATTTCATTCATGGATAGTTTCTGTCTCAGAGGAAAGGTTAGAAGGCCAGCCCAGGGGAGGTGCTCTAACTGCAGACACCTTTTCTTTCTAGAAAACTGCCAGTTCTCTGTGTCTTGCACCACTGTAGAGGTCTGTGGGTTCTTCTCTTGTCCTGCTTCAGCAAACTCCTTGGATGCACAATGGCACACTGCTTCTTTCCTCATTAGTTATAACACCCAAAGCAAATCTTAATGTGCTTCTCCAGGCACAGCTAATGGGCTGATAGTTGTCTTACCCTAAATGTGCTGAACACTTTCTGAAGCTCTAAGGCAGCTCTTAGGCCACCTCTCGGGCTTGGCTAAAGCACTCTCTAGTCTCACTGCAGATGATGGAACTAAAGCCCAGAACGCTGGAGAGAGGCTGTCAAGAGATGACAGTAAACTACTGTACAAGGCCCTTACTTCCAGCTACCTGGTTATCTGCATAAATGGCTTTGAAAATCCATGCTTTGGCTGTGACAAGTAATGGATGTCTTGGAGGAGAGCTCTCAGAGCTGTGACATCTTTAATCAATAGTCATTGTCATGTGCTCAACGGTAGGTGATTTTAGAAGCCCGGAATGTGAGATTTCACCTTTAAACTTAAGCTTTGCTCTTCCTAAGGCTTATAAACTTATTATCTCAGGTTTGTCATATGACAGTGAAGTGGAATGGATTCATCCTGGAGAAAGGAAGAAGATGCTTACAAAGGGCTTTTTGGTTCTAGGTTTATCCTGCTTGGAGAGGAGGAAGGAAAGAAACCAAGCCCAGGGTGTTGCTAAGCCACATCTTTCACAGGAAGAACAGGATTCGAGCATGTTTTGGCTCACAGCACTGCAGTCCAACTCTCTCAGCCTTGTGGAGTCCCAGGCTCTGGTGGCTTTTAGCTCAGGCCTATCTCTAGAAACAGGTCCGAATGTTTGCAAGCTGGGGAACACAGCTGCTGCTATTCACCGCATGCTGTCACAGTCTAAGCCAGGGGCCTCCTGCCTTGTGATTGCTGATTTCAGTTCATTTCTCTGATTTAGTGTTTCCTGATTTGCAGGTTGTTAAAATACTTGTAAAAAACACTGGTCTGGAAAATGTTCCTAAATAGTTATGTTGATGACTAAAAATCAACCTGAAAGAGCTTTAATTCATAGCAGCTTATATAATAAGGGAGATTTAGGGAGAGCTTTTATTCTCAACTCATATTTTTAATGGTTCATTCATGTTCATATCCTGTACTACAGACCCCAAAGTGAATTTATATGGCTAAACTCTAATTCTACAGTCAGGAACTAGTTCATTCTCTGGAAAAGTTTTCTTAGGCAAATAAATTCTTCGATCCGAAGGTTCGTGTTGTGTTTATGTTCTGGAGGGCTTGTGGAGAATGAGAGTCCTTTCCCCTTTGGAAGGGGGTTGTGGGAATTGAAAAGTTAAAGTTAAAATAGGGAGACTAAGTATCAGTGAGAAACTGAGGTTGAGAGTGTGCCTTGTTTGCTTGCTGTAAGGAAAGATCACAACACGGTCTGTGCGAGGGGATTAGTGCAGTACAGCCTGAAACATCCTGGGTCTGCAAATGAGCAAGACACATCCAAGACTATTTTGATTGTTACCTTTGGCGCTGAGAGGAGAGAGATCTGTTGTCATTAGCCCAAGCTAATGTTTAGGCCTGCAATAGTGTCATCGCAAGTCTCAAGTTTCTTATTTAACCAGTCCCAGCTGTGTCAAATCCTGCCTGCAACAGAACTAGAAGCTGGAATTAACCATTGAGCCTCCCAAAACGTATGACCGATTGACTCTATTGTAAGGTCTGGTTAGGACCTTTTTGACATGTCTTCTGCTGGAAAATGTCTTTGTTAAAACTCTTCAGAAATGCATCTGCTACTTGATGCCAAGACAACTCAGAATATCCTGAGTGAGGCGTGGCCTGGATAGAAGATGGGCTTTACCACATCCCAGGGGAATAAGTTTAGTCTATTGTGAGCTGTTTCTGGTTTTGTAATGACTCTCAGCAGGGAAAAAGCTGGAGATTCCCAGTTTTTTAGAGAATGAGAGAAAAATTTTCTGCTCAGCTCTGTTTTCAAGTCTTATGTTATTTAAGGCCTCAGCTTGCAGTGAAAGAAGTTAACACAAATATCTAACTACATTCAAAAAGCCCTCAGTTTCTGCATTAGTGGAGAAGTACAGGAGTTTACCTGTCAGATGCAGGCAGCTGCAAAATAACTCCCACATCTTCATGCAGCATTGCAGGTCAAGGCATGGGTATTCATACACTCCCATCAAACACAGCAGGTACTGCCTCAAGATGTCACAGGCTCACGTGAGAGTTTACTCATTTACAGAGAAACAGAATTTCTTGAGGTCTTGCTAGTACAGAATTTCTAAAAATCTGGATCTTGCTTAGTGGCCTAATACATTAACAGAAACATTGGGGGAAAAAAAGAAAAAAAAAGAAGAAGAAAAAAAAAAAAGGCCCTGGCTAGTTAGTGCAGGTGCCTGCTTAGCCTGCCAAGGGGCAGGCGTGAAGGGGTGTAGCTGTTTTCAGCTGAAACCAATTACCTTGATGAGTGAAGTAACTGGGGCTATAAAGACACTGTCTCCTGGTCTTGTCAGCAAGGTTGTCCTTTACTTGCTCAGCCTGTAAGGAGGAGACCTTCTGGTAATAGGCTTTGTGTTGGGCAGGTGATAGAGTCACCATCCCTGGAGTTGTTTAAAAGGTGTTTAGACAAGGTTCTCAGAGACATGGTTTAGTGCTAGAGTTAGGGTATGGTTGGACTTGATGATCTCAAGGGTCTCTTTCAACTGAAATGATTCTATGATTCCAGTGCATTAGGAAGTTGGATGTACCCAATATCTGCATTTGTTAGGCCAGATGTAAGAGAGATAACCTCCCACCTGCCATGACTTGCTAGACTTCTCTTTGTAGAACAGTGCATCCTCCTTGTCCTTCTGTCAGGAAACATCTGTCAGCCAACATTTGCTTTGTTTTATCATTCTACTTTTCCCCACATCTCCCTGTGCAGAACAACAACATGCTAAGATATTATGCTAGCTTTTTGAAGATTACTGTGACAAAATGATCCTGTCATGTGATCTTCAGCAAGAAGGGAATCTGCAGGTAAGGTATTCCTGAGCCATGGCTGCCCTGGCCCTTCTGAAAGCTGTTTTGAGATTGCAAATCCATTGTATGGTGTTGGGACAGTTCATGGGGTCAGTTCTATTGCACAGTTATCTGAAAATTAAATTGAGGTCTGGGTTAACTGTAGAAGACTCCACAACCTTCAAGTGCGCCATATCTACAGAACCACATGCCAGCCTTCCTCGAGGGGAGAACAGTCAAACAATCCGATCTATTACACTAGACCTAACCAGTCAGAATTCAGCACTTCTTACCAGTGCTCTGGGGCAAGTGCACTAGTAACTGAGCAGAGCTGCAAGCAAGTGGCTTGGAAAACAGTACAGTGAAGGAATGTCCATTGGTACTGTGTTAAGTTACTGAGGAAAAAAAACTCTATCTGCTAGAGGAACTGATGAACCAAAGAAGAAACAATTGAAAGATTTCATCAAACTTTCCCATGTAAAACAGCAGAATGGTAGAACATGACCTAGTTTGGGGAAGGAAGAAAGTAGGATGTTTTAAGAATTGCCCTGTTATGGCTACAAAGGTTCTGATGGGCGGAAGAGAAGAGCAACAGCTTACTAGTAACCCGAGATGAATTTGGAAATGAGATGTACGCATTTCTGAGGGACAGATGTGTAACGTCAGTGCGAAATAAACTGAACACTGAGATCCTGAGCTTGAACACTCTGAGATCAGCAATTTCTACCCTCTCCTTTAGCAATTTCCTCAGCTGCAAGCAGTTTAATTTGTCGTTATCTCCTTGTGCGCAAGTGAGAGTGAGAATACGGAACTCAACAGTTTTAGCATGGAAGTGTGGGTCTTACCACTGAAGGAGAGAAGTCTTCTCTGCTCTACCAGAACATGTGCCACTTATATCCCTTAAGGGATCCCTTAGGAAGCTACGAAGGATGCAGCACAGACTGAGGCTGAGAGTTTTTAAAAGCCATTTCCACTTTGTTATTAACATGTGTGAATATTGGATTTCATTATTTCCCCTTTGATTTTATGACTATGGCAGATTATTCAAAAGCAAACTGAAAAAGTCACTTATTGCCTGGGTTTGTTTTGTTATTTTAAACCTGTAACATTTTGAAGCATCATGAAGAGTTCTGGATCATATTCATAACAGGGAGAATGCTTAATGAATTAAAAAAATTTGCCTGCAAGTCTGAATACCACCATAAATGGAGAGCTAGGATGCCATGTGGAGCAGTAAGGTCAGTTATGGTTCTGAGAACCCCATAAAATTGTGCTGTAACTACTGACAGAAGCACCTTAAATGTCTATTAGCCTTGCTAAGGCTTCCTGCTCTCTCCAGATGACCTTCTATAATGAGACTGATGATCTCCTGATAACAGGTTTTCTTGGTACACTTCCATGTCTTCCTGATATTTCGGATCTTGCTAAAAAACAGATGTTCTTGGAGTACTTGACAATCTCACTTTGAGCACTGACAGGAACCAGAAATTGAAGAACACAGAAATAAGAAACTTTTTTTTTTTTTTTTGATTGCACCTGATCATTCTTGAGTCTTGACACTGGGGACTAAAATTTGGGCAAGGATCCAAATTGGTTCTTCCCCTCAAAATCCATTCTTAGGTCCCTACATGCACATTAAGGTGAGCATTAAGTCTAGTGTTTCAGGCTTAAATCTCAATTCCCTTGCTTAGGTTCTGAGCCAAATATTTGCTAAGGGAGAGACATGCACAGCAGACAAGTAGCCTTCTTCCAGGATACCTGTTTCCACTCAATGTGTGATAAAATTACAGATGATACTGAGTGGTTCTAGATGTTTTGTCAAAGAGACCAGCTAATTAAGCAGCACTGTGGCCCCACCTTGACCAAATATATGGGTTTTGTTCAGCACTTTTCACAATATATTGCCAAAGTGCAGGCAGCACCGTGACCTGAAATTATTGCCTATGTCATCTGCATTTCAGACTCTCTTCGGGTCACAAAGTCTCGTTAAGTCTTCTAGAGGTGCTGCTTCAAAGGATGTCCAAAATGGGAAAGGGCTATGGAGGGTGTGTCATTAAATGCCTGTACCAAAATGACACACTGCAAACTAGAAAATCCAGGCTGTACCCATAGATATTTAAACACGTATTTTTTTCTGTTATGTCTCCCTTGCCCAAACAAACCTCTTTGGCTTTTTCACCCAGAGACAACTGCATTTGACTGTTTACATGATGTTTACTACTTAAAATGCATCTTTTGTGTTATAAAGGTTTTCCAGTATAGTGGGTTATTAAGTAATCTTTTAATGGCTTCAAGGATCATCTTATCAATGAAAAAAAAAAGGCTGCTGAGCACACAAGTCATCATAATTTAACATAATTGTGATTTGAGTAACTGGGAAACTCTCATTCAGTCGAGCAGATGGCACCTGATAAGGTGAGTACATATTCACAAAACAGGTTATTGTCAGCTGTGTGCATATTGGATATAACCACAACACTTCTGGACCTCTGGGCTTCCTGAAAGAAATGTGAATCCATAGGTACTCTGATATCTTGGCTACTGACCAGTTTAATATGAACTGAACACACCATCCAAACAAGGGGCTCCTAGGCAGGCTGTCAGTAACAGAGGTTGAACGTGGGGCCTCTGGAAGGGGAAGTGCTGAGCTCTGGTGCTCTGAGGTTAGAGGTGAACAGCCAAGACTATGGCAAAGCTATTCTCCTTCTACTGCCATGCTGAAAACAGTGCCCCACAGATCAGACACAGGTTATACTTATTGCTGCTTCTGGGGTGGTTAGTTTTTGTTTTTTGTTTTTTTTTCACTTTATCTCACCTGGCAGACCTGGGTACCACTGCTGGGGGCGGCTGGGTGACAAACCATTCCAGGAAACTGATCCATGTGGAAAAAAAAACAGGTTTTGTTTCACTGGCAGACAACACAACCTCTTGTATTGGCATACCTGAGGGGCAGTGTAGAATGGGTGCTCTGAAGCTTGTGCTATTGTCACAGGCAGTGCTGGTGGCCTGGGGACCGTAGATTTGTCAGTCAGGTGGTGGCAGTAAAATCCTGCAGCTAAAAGTGCTTCCATTGTGTCAGGCTGCTCCTCCAATGGGAATTCTGCATAAATCATGGCAGTGCTCTGCATCAAGCTTTCTGTAGGAATAGAAGGTAAAATAAGTAGTAAGTAACTTAAGTGATGCTACTGGCTTGCTTCAAATTATTCCAAATTAAGTCATTTTTGAACTTAGAACCTTTGGTTTAAAATAAACCAGAGAGTCATCAAGGAAGAAAAAACCTGCATGCCATGAAAACTGAGCTGTAAGTTCATGGTATGATTCATTTTCCCCTTTCTTTTCCATCCATTCGCGGCCGGCCAAATCCAGCTCTTACCTGGCCTTTCTTTACCCTGGAATTCAAAGTAATGGGAGGAAGAGAGGAGCTCATGTGACAGGATGTTTGTAGAAGGCTTTGCTATGGGTGTCCCATGAATTGTTCTTGACATCGCTCAGCCAGTGTGCTGCTTCTTTGGGTACAGACAGAGATACTGTAGTGATACAGAAACTGGGCCTTAGTAGGTCTGGATGGTATTAACGTGGAGTTTGGACAAAATCATGTCTCTCCATTTCTTCTAAGCCAGGGATGGAGAGATCTCTCTCACACACACCCCACACATACACATACCCCCATCCAGGGTATGGCACGAACATCTGAAGGCCCTGTAACTACCATTTTTATTGTTGATGCTCACTTTCATTACACCTAGTATTTGCTACTTCTAAGAACGTCACTCTTTGCAATGTGTATGGAGATTAATCTTCCAAAGAGGAATTTAAATGGCAGGGTGGACCCTCCAACCTAATACAAGGGAGGTGATGCCCTGTCTGTTTTTAATTAGAACTAGCTTTCTTAATGAGGTAATGTTCTGTTATGCTGGGTTATCTCCTAGAAGTCAGGGCAGCAGGCGAGCTGTTGGGGAGGGACACTTGAAAAACATCAGAGGCAAGCTGTTTAATGTTAGTGCTATCATTCATCACCCGGGCTCTTTGGAGAGCCTGACAGACGGAGCACGTCCTGTGGGGACTCCATCAGCCTCTGGCGTGCTGCTTAATGCAATTTAGCCAGATGTATCAAAGCGGCAGGCGAGACCCTGCTATTTGGACAGCATTTATAGCATCCTGGGCAAATAGTCAGGAAATGTTCAATAATGTGCCTCGTGCAAGTGTGGCAAGAAGCAGATTCTTAGAATGACAGGTTGCCAAGAGGAATCCTGGCAGTGCCTCATTGCAGCTTTTAGTCACATGCTGGTTTTGTTGTTATTGTTTGAGGGCTTGGGTTTTTCTTTAAAAGCTGCCTCAGTCTGAGGTTTCAAAGACCAGATTCAAGGTGATTTGAATACGCTCATCTGGTTCTCGATCAATGTGTACAGCAGAATCCCTGGCTCGCGCACGCACAGCGTGGATCTAGGCCCCGCGCCCACTGGTGTCGTCCCAGCAGCTGGAGCAGTGCAGAGCTGACTCTTGCAGCAGCCATGAATGCTCGTGATGCAAAGACATCGGTGTTGGGGCAATCAGAGAGAAAACGCCATCACAGACAGGGAATTTAGTGGGGACCTTGGCTACGTCTCTAGGCTGCAGCATGGGATGCAGCCTGGTACGCTGACAGCCTCTGCTATGGAATTTAAGAGGGGCTCTGCAGAGTGTAGTTTAAGTATAGCTAACTGTTTGATACTTAAATAATATTAATTCCCAATTTTTGCAATCTAGACCTTTTCCTGAAATCTTCTCAAACTTCTCTGCCAGCAATGGGAGGAAAAAACAAGGTTAAAGCACCGCTCTGTGGGCTGCTGGCAAAAAGACGTGTAGGCTCCAGAGGGGGAAAAGCTCCAACGGGCCTGGAAAACGAATAGCTGGGACATGTATTTTCAGCCTAAAGATCAAAGCCTCATTAAATTCCGAATGCGGAAGCAAAGCTGTCCTTTGCACCATTTCAAAAAAGTTATTACTTTTAGCAAAGTTCTCCCCAAAACCACCTTTCTGAGAAGACCTTGACTTCTCCTGGGAGCCAGAACCGCAGCCCAGGAGGGATGGACGTGCAGCCCAGGCACGTCCCCATATGCTGCGGTGTCAGCTTCACCTGTGAATTCAGCTTTGGCTCAGGGCTGGCACATAAAGATGTAAAATCCAGCTGGGCCTTGCAGCTTTGGAAAGTTCTTTGATGAAGTTTCCAGCAACAGAAATGTAGCATGTGCAGAGCCTTGCATCCTGTTGCTAATAAGTCTGTTTTTACACTACTCGCTACACTTATTAACTTTCATTTACATATTTTTCCCATAATCTTTTTAACATGTGACTAGATGACCATAAATCCTGGAGAGTGAGGAGTGCAGGGTATGTTGGAAGAACAAGTGCTTGGGGCTCAGTTTAACCCTTTAATTACCACTAGAAAGACCAGGTCCAAGCAGCTGGGTCCTGCCCAAGGCAGATGGGTTGGCAGGGAAGGAAAAGGGCTGTGAAGGGAACAGATTTTCTTCTTGCAGTATCCCAAAACAAATACAAAATGCCAAGTCCCAGAATAGAAATTAATGAAGAATGGAGCGTTTGAAATGTTCTGCTAACAAATACTTGCCATGGTTCTGCATTGGTATTTAGCTGTCGATGAAAGCCCCACCTGTGGATTTAGCAACCAGGTTCACTAAACCAAGTGGCTTTTCCATGTTTCACAATATATGATGAAGCAAAGGACATCCGGTAGGACTTCTTAAGGCAGGACAGAATGGGATGGCTGGCCAGTGGATCTGAAACACCACCTCCCACTGCACAGCACAACTGCCCAGCGATATCAGATCCATGTACCCCTATGATGAAATAGGTGATTATGTGGGGACAGGAGGGTACCAACACTGAATTTCTAGGTTTGAGTTCTTCCCCCACTGCCCTTGGATTTCGGACTTCTCACTAAGAGAAATGATGACAACTAGAAAAATTATGCGATACATATTTCTAGATATTTTTTATACATATACGCACATAGTTGCTTCCAATTACCCTGGAATAACTGTTTCCTCTATTGAGCCAGCTGCATAGATGCCTGCGCAATCTATCTGTTCAAACATACTTCAGTCAACTTTCTCTAGCTGATTTGGCAAGAGTTTTTCTTTCTACAACTGGATCTTGGACAGTAACTACTTAGACAGCCTTTTGACTTTAGGTCATGGCTGTATGACACTGAAGGATTCCTTTCATTTGTCTCTCTACAAGTAATGACGCAAAAATCAAAGGACTGTCATGCCTGTAGTTGAGAAGGGACAGTTTAATTTTCTGTGCCACCCATCCATGTGTCAGCTGGTTTTACACCACAAAGCAGAATGCAGGATGGATTATCTCAAAAATAGTGTTTTGGACTGGCACTCGAGGGTTCAAATCCTGACATATGTCCTAGAGAATCACCTATTTTTCCATCTGATTGTATGGAAATCACTTCTCACCTCAAAAAGTTGCTGTAGGGACAATATCCTGTTATGACTGGAAGGCTGAGAGTAGTGATGAGCTTTAGGGGAAAGGAATCTCAGTCCCAGGCAACCAAGAAAGATCTAGAATAAGATCTGCCAGCAGCAGCAAGGGTGAGCAGAAGGGGACAGTGTTGCCATGAGGAAGCTGAGGTCCACTCCACCTTTCCCAGTGCCACCCTTCTGTGACAACTCTACTCAGACTCTGAAAAACTCCTGGCAGGTTATGGCATATACACTTTACATGTGTAAATTTATCCTGCTCTTGCTAAAACTTCAGCTTGGAATGACAACCATTCGCAAATGTTTCACATGCACCAACTGAGAGGCTAGAAGAAAATGTGGCCTTGATTAGCAACTGTTAATCAATTTCCATCTCAATTAAATCTTGTTCCAAATGCAGCGTGAGACCACTCAGTTTATAATGCACCAAACCTTATGTTGCTGCTCTGCATGAGGAAATCAGACCCCAGTCTCCAAGACTGTCATCCGAGGGACTTTCACAAGCAGTAAAATGCTATTTTCACAAGAATCAGCACTTTACTTTTCTGCAGCCATTTCCTAGATGACTTAGGGCATATGACTTAGGGCAGTCTGCTGGGACTGTTTGATAAGGGCTCCTGATCTTAGTAATACAGCTTAATCTTCAAAAGTTGTATTTCAGCACTACCTAATCACATTGATTTGCCTTTGCCAGTCATTATGCTGCTGCAGGCTTCAAAGATTTTGGTGGCATAAGGACATCTTCAGAACTATCTTTACTGTATTTCCAAACTCCCCATGCAATTCCATGTCTCAGAGCCTATAATATTATTTTAATTGCCAGTTCACTGCTTTAGAGGCACCTTACTTCATAACTTCTGCCTTGCCTGTAATGATGAGATTTCTTGCAGACGCAGTTCCTCAGAAAGATTACAATCACTCTAGAAACACCTGCATTGGAAGTAAGTCTGGTTTTTATTAGTATGAATTCCTACTGCTGACAAGCTCTGGGAAGAGAGGATGGGGGAAAACCAAGATCCCTTTGCACAGCTGGAATATAAATGTGAAATTTTCTTCCCATTTATTTTTCTTCTGTAAATGATTTAGCTGCTATTGATCAAGATTACCACCAAATAAAAATCAGAATCTACTAGCTTGTGGCGTTTTGTATAACACACTCATAAAACAAATCTATGCCTCCACCACTGGATCAGGCTATACTTTTTACTGTGATATGTACAGAACTGGAAGCAGCTAAGAAGGTTCCTGTGTTGGGACTCCATAGCGCTTATGGGAGACAAAATGCAGTGTCCTGCGTCCTCTTTAGTCTTATGATATTAAGGACAAATATAAAAGACTGACCTCATTAGCTGTAATGAACAGGTACACTAAGAAGCAGAGAGGTCAGAAGTATTAAGGGAGCAGAATAAAGATGTGTAATTGACTGTAACGTGAAAAGACATTCTTAAGCCTGATGCAAGCATTTTGAGTCATAGTCCTATTACTCTGCTCTCGAACTGTTGGGAACATGATGGCTCATTGTGTTCAAGAAAGACTAAGTTTTCAACAAAGCCCTACAGTGGTAGAGGTGACACAGTGTTTCAAAAACCTGAGATTAACATAATAGATCTTGGGACCCTGAAAACGGGCTAAACAAGAAATAAAAAGCCATCCCTTATAGGAAACTGAAGGTAATTAACATCCTTCAAGGATGGGCAAGTCACCATCTAAGAAACAGCTCAAGATGTTCACATTTTTAAAGGAATGTTAAACTACTAAAGTTTGCAATTGTCCCAGGCTCTGGACAGAGAGATGGATCTGTTTAAAAATTAAATATTACATTTAAAAGCTGTGAAAGATGTCACAATATTTCTTATTTTTTAAGAAGCTGGAAAGTGCTGTTTCTACAGTGATCTACTAGCACAGGAAAAACAAAAATGAAAAAGTCTCACTGTCTGCAGGACTGATTTCTCAGTCTACACAGAGTCAGTATGAAACACTTCCAATCCACAACATCCTGCTTTCTCTTACTGGATAACAACTCAAGCCCAATATATGATCAAAGAAATGATATAGTGGAGGATAGTCTGTCCCACTGCTTCTGCAAGAGTTACAGGAAAGAACCTCTAATGCAAAAGCAGAAAATGTAGCCCATTTACTGACTCCTGACAACATTTTCTTTTACCTTCTCTAGGTTCTTACCTTATCTATCTTTTCAGACCCAGAAACCATCAGAGGCTGGCACAGTTACCGCCTGGTTTTAAATAAAGCTATTTGTCATGCATATCCATGCAACTTCCATTCATTTAAATAGCCTGGAGTTGGTGTAAGACAACTAAGAAAAGGAATGGACTTATCAGAGAAGATATTCCTTTAGTAGGAAGGTGACACGTCATATTTTGAGCGGAAGAAGTATTTAGGGGAGAATCCAGCAAACCACTTGGGTACCTACAGTGCAAGCTGGATGGATTTCAGATATCAGAGTCCAAGAAGACACAAACTCCATGAAACTCAATAGTTTCTAAATTTTGCGTTATGGAGGCACCCAGTGAAATATGTACAGAGTTTTAAAAACTGAGACCACTGGAAAATATCTCCTGTGGCTAGAGTAATGCTCCGTCTGGCCCTGGCAGCTTCAATGGGAAAGCTGGAGAATCCCCTTCCCTCATCCCAAGTTATTATCCAGTATGAAATGGAAAGAGGAGGATCAGAAACCCTCTGGGCCAAGGAAGGTCTAAAGTGTTATCTCTTCCACCTTGCCAAGTGTTGTAGCTTGAGGTCTGTCACCACTGTCACCCCACCTGGCCGCATTTGGACAGAAAGCCTGTCCCATGGAGCAGCACAGCACCACAGACCGCTTTGGGCTGTGAAGGACAATCTCATAAAGCTGGTTAAATCCAGCCTGCAGGTACTTCAAGTACCACGAGAGGAAATATTTCAGACACCCTTTTCTCTTGGCTGTTTCTTTTGGCAGCCTTTCACAGCCCTCCCAGCCAGCTGGCCGAGGTCAGCACTGGTTTTGGGTGCCTAACTCTTCATTCAGTGCACAACCCAGTGCCTAACACACATTAGAAATGGCAACACACTGTTGCTCACCACATGGTTAAGTGTTGAGCTGCCACTAATAAGGACTTGTCCACTCACAATCAAGCTCCATTTCTTCTTCCCAGAGCAATGTTGTATTACTGAGGAGTATCTAAACACAGGCTGCAGAAACAGAAGGACTTTGCCTACTAGGAGATAGGAGGTCACTGCGGAAACAGGCATTGCTGACTTCAGTATACTTTAGTCAAACTTAGCCTGTGGTTAAATATACAAGTCCTTTGCCCTTTAAGACTTAAAATAAATTTGTCTTAAACTACTGCATTGGCTTACATTACAACATAAATTATGAAAAATAAGTTGGCCTCAAAGCATAGTTTTGCTTAGCTGCTCTGGGCATGAACCATTTCACTCAGACTCTGTTTTCCAGACCACCTATCTCCCTCACCAGGAGGATGAAGAGAAAATAATCAAGAGGGGCTGAAGCCTATTTAGACAACTGGCCAGCTCCTTGCAAAGGGCTCCTTCTCAGTTAGAAGATCCACCACAGAGGAAAAACAAAGCCTGCTAAAGGCTGAACATGGTGGCGACGCAATGGTATGGTGTTACTGGGCAGAAAGGATCAGGTTCATTGGTTTAAACAGGAACACAGCACCTGGTCAGGATCTACACCTTTCTTCTCCTGTCTCAACCTCCTCTCTTGCTCTCACAGTATTGCAAACTACAACTTTCATCATACCAGTCACTTGACAATGATGATCCCAGTGCCCCTTATGAGACCTGTAAACAATTATAGTTGAAATTAATATGAATCCATCAGTACGAGCTCTTGAACTTTACAACCAAGCAACAGTGACATGTACATCCTGAATCTTTTCTAACAGCATGATCAAGCTAATTCGAAGGGGAGCTCTGTTAAAATATAGTACTGATACAGTACGTCATACATCAGCTCTAACAAGAGGGAACAAGAAAACTCCAAAGATACCTCTGTAAAGGCACAATTGCACTGTATGGAGCAGTGCCTTTCAACAGCAAGTCAATCATCACCCCCCTTAAACTTGGCTGCAGAAACAACATTTCTAATTCTCATTCCCAAATGTGGCCCAGGGTCGTGCTGCCTTCCCAAGTTTTACAACAGCTCTGCAGAGGTGGCCCCACTCCTCCTGATCTCATGGGGAGATTTTCATTGACTGCCTTGCTGCCTCCTCTTGGTCAATACAGGCAAGCCTCTGAAACTGTGAAGGGAACTGGCTGCACCTCACTTACATTTAATCTGTACCCTACTTTGGGTTTGTGCCTAGACTTGAACTAGGAAAAAAGAAAAATTAAAAAATAATTTATGATCTCATGAACCTTGAGAGCAGAGGCCCCTGAGCATCTTGTGAATGACAGCAGCACTCTTAAGTCTGGATGCTAGCCTGCGTTTTCAATCCAAGAGGATTGAGAGATGTTTGGAATTACATAGCGAGGAATCTAAACTAAACCAGGTGTCTTCCCAGTTTTGCCAAAAAAATAGTTTGACACATACTAGCTTATAAATAGATGATTCTGCCAGATCAAACAATGATATATTACATTGACCACTCAAACGGCCCAACAATGAAGCAATTTTCATGAGGATGCAATAATTTTTTACTTTTTAAAATTGAAAATAATAAACAGATTGGTTTGTATTATCATGAAAAATGTGCTAAAGGGTAAGGTCTGTGAAGAAAAATCTGACAAGTCATAGGTCATAAAAGTTTCAGTTCAAGCTTGTTCATATTATAGTGAAATAAATTATTGCTGAAAACTTCTTTCAAAGAGTTCCTTTTTGATTGGGTCTTGGTTTTAAGATGAGCAAACACTTTAAATGTGAGCTATTTCCATTGTTTGTGAGCAATAAACAACAGGCTGAATAGAAAAGCAGAAACCACAGGTCATTCCCACTGGTGTAAAAAAAATGCTCCACAGCATTTTCTTCCAGCCACAGAACACCCTTTATCTAACTGTGACTGTGCCCTGCATAGGCACCTAAACAGGGATTTCTCAGCATCATACAAGGTTTTTCTTCCTTGTACAGGTACAACCCATAAGCTCAGCTGACACCTGGGAAAATCAGACAGGCCAACGCAATGCTGATGTGACTGACTAGAGCACATTCCAAGAGCAGTGGGAGCATCAGTCTTTTTCTAACTCAATTTATTGGAACTGTTTGCCATTTAATTTTCATTTTGTTCTTCCTGAAATATGACTGTTTTGATCAAGATGAGCAGTGACTCTGAGGACAAAAATTATTTTGAATGGAGATGTGATGTAGCTCAGTATAACTGCATCAAACCACAGCAGCACAGGGCCCCAGTGCCTGTGCTGGCCTCTGAAACCAGGAATTGTGGGCTGAGTCCCAGCTGCAGTGACTCACCACCCTCCCAGCAGGTGCCTCTGTTCAACTGGTTATGAGGCCCTGGATGGGGAATGCGGTGACTTGAGGAACAGAGCACAATGGCAGCACATTGCTGCCCAGCCGAGAAGGAGGAGGGTCCGTTCCCGAATAAGAATGGACCGGACTGAACCTACTGAATAGGTACGAGGCCTTGCAAGCAGAACCAAACTACAACATTGAGGGAGGTGAGAGTCACCCTACATCCTCCATCAAAAGCAGCTCCCACAAAGCAAAAAACGCTGGTCCTGCTTGAGGAGACCCCTTTCTAAAGGGCACAGAAGGCTCCATGTGCAGGCCTGACCCATTTCTGAGGGAAGTGCTGTCTCACTGCGGCCAGCGTTAAAGGCTTAGAAAACTTACTGCCCTGGTTAAAACCATTTAATGGTAGAGCTAGGTTGTGGTTGGACTCCAGGATCCTGAGGGTCTCTTCCAACAGAAATGAAAGAGTGCCTTGCACCTAACGTGTCTGCAGCAGAACTAATCAGGGCAAATGATTCACTGAGAAACCACTTTTTTCTGACAGGCTCTGGAGAGATGCCTGAAAATGGTGATAAGGAGCTGACAGGGAACCAGCCACACTCAAATACCTTCCAGTTCATTTAAAGATGCAGAGAAAATCTCCTCGCCACATTTCATGTCTTTGGGACCCTTCCAGTCATGTCTTTCCTTTCTGACAGTCTTCCAGCTCCCTGGGACTTTCTGGGCCTCCCTAAAATTCTCCTGTCTCCTCCTGGGCAGGACAGGTCTTCTCTTCTCAGCTGTTCTGCTTCTGCTCGGGAGGTTCCTGTGGAAGAAGTCGCAGGTGGTGCAGCATGTTGCTGGGACATGCTGCCGTCAGCTGCTCCTCTCCCTCACTTGGAGACCGACTGGATCCTTCCAGACAAAGATTTTATCTGATGCAGCAGCCGCAACTCTCCGTCAGTGGCTGTTTCTAGCAGAGAGGCCTGTGCTCCAGCAAGTGAAAGTGCTCTAACACACAGCACATAACTTTTCCAGGCTCCACCACAGCATCGAGCTTAATGAAACACTTAATTATCAGACCTCAGGATTTCCAAGCAAGACAAATGGATGTCCTGCACTGGGGCCTGCCTATGCAATCCCTCCTCTGCTGAACACCTGCTGTAGGGGACAGGTAAAACTAACAGGCTGAGAAACAAAATAGAGCGTGCTTATTGATAGCAATGAGGACATGCTGGTAATTCGTTCTGCCAGTGTGAGGAAAGCCTGGTTACAGGATCTGAATAGCTGCTTGGCATCCGAGAAGCAAGGAACTAAATCCAAGGCCGGAGACCTCAGCATTAGTCCAAGGGCTAGAATAGGAAAACCTGAAATTATGGCATTTGTTGATTGAAGGAGCCTCACCTAGAACAGGGAGATTAGCTGGAAGCGTCTGGGATGAGTGGACCCAAGAAACAGGTGCAGACCAAGAGACACCACCGAAAAGATGCCACTGAGACTGTGGCTCTTGCCCCCATTTCCACTGTCAGAACATTCAGTGAAGTCTGCAGCAGCTCTCTCCCAGCACTGAGGCATGGGACCCGACACATAGGGAGCACTAAATTCTTAGTTTCCAGAAAAAGCTGCATACTCTCATCCAAAGAACAAGCACTCAAACCATGGTGGCAGTGTGCAGGTTTCACGGTACCCGTGTCACATCGAAGTACAAGGGGTTTGCAGAACTGACTGTTCCTTTTGTACTGAGCACAAGGAATCCCCCAGAGTTTTTCTCTCCCCGCACATTGTTTTTCCCTCCCAGCCTGCCAGCCACAAAACACTCACCAGCTTTCCTTACATTACAAATTTAAGATCTACCTGCAAAAAGAACCCAAAAACCATGCAGCATGACAAATGTGCAGAACAAGAGCAAGAGAGCTTAGGGCTGTCACCACTGTCTCTAAATCTCTTTGGTAGCTGGGAATTTGTGAGGTGGAAGGTTTTCAGTACTGATCTGCTGTTATCTCAAATGGGTTGTTTGATGCTCTGAATTTTTTTTTTGGATCTGTAAAACCAGTAAAACACAATAGTTCTGGTTAGAAGAACTCTTTTGGGGTGAAGTGAAAAAGAAACCATTGCTGGAGAGTATCTGGTGTTGATCACAAGGAGAATAAGTACTATTTGCCCAGAGAAAACAAGATTTTTCCACTAACCTCTTCTGCTTTCTCAGCAAATTTTTCTGTTTTCTCTAGTCTGCAGTCCTTCTCTAGCCAGTAAATTCAATATCTTGTGAGATCTAGAGAGAACAAAGTGAGCATTAGACAGACAAACAAGGAAGGGGTCAATTATTGTCTTAAAATCCCCAAGTGCATTGTTTTAGCACAAATTTCACATTTGCTTTCACATGCTTTTAAGTGATTCCTTATTTTGTACCTTATAAACGGGCACCAGATGCCAGAGAGAATGAAATTGCAGTGAAACTCGAGATCAAATAAGTTCTGCCCTGACCTAAATCTACTTTAAAAATATCATACATGTTTTTCCCCCCAAAGATTTAGCAAAATTAAAAAAAAACCCTTTCTCCTAATTTGTCACCATAAGAAGTTGACAAGGAGAAACGTGCACACAAGTTGCAAAATCTCAAAGATTTTGTTACTCCTGGTCACTCCTCTTTTGAGGCACTAAAGGACTGGAATTATCCTTGTCTTAAAATCACGAGTTAGCTTTCCTTTCCCAAATTCAAACATCCAACAGCTGTAAAAATGGCATCCAATCAAGTGCTGACTCTGCCAGTTTTGCAGTGTTTCTGCTCATGTCCACGTGTCTCCTCCCGCACACCACAGCACATCAGCGGTGCCAGGAGGAGGTAGGGCAAAAACTGGCTCGCTGCTCATGTGCATGGGCCAGTGGCCAAGTGATCCCACTTAACGAGCTGGCCACAGATCCACATTTCATGTCGAAACATGGGGAGAATTAGGAAACTTTCTAAATTAAATGATTCTACAATAGATGTTCTTCTGTTGTTGCTTTTTTTTTCTTGAAAACTTTTTTCAAATTTTTAATTAGAAACACTTTATTTCTCTCCTTTTAAAGACCTCCTGGATTGAGTTAGTTGGATCAAAGAACAGCAAGTTCTATACAAGTAAGATCATGTTAAGTTACTGAATCTTTTTATGAACTATCTGGCTGCCTGCAGTGTGGCTAAAATATTTTTTTGCCACCATATGAACTGAAGAAAAGCTGTGAGTCTTTCATGAGACACTGCTCTCTGAGAAAAATGTAACTTAGATGTAACTTGTTGCCCCACATTAATCTCAGGCTATCTCAACAAGTATTTCTATATTTTTTTAACAATTGGACATATTGGTACTGACCTCCTGCTCTGCCAGAGCACTGTCATGATGCCAGGGAGCTGAGCCTGACCCATGCAAGGCCCACACAGCTTTCTAGAAGGTACAAGTCACCACTGTCTTGCTGTAAAACCAAGAGCAATGCTCTCCCCTCTCCAGAATGTCATAGAAGTTTCATTTTCCCACACCTTGGACTGATAAAATGTTATTTTCTGAGTTTGCCCCTCCTGTGATAGGAACTGTACTCCTCTTCATAGCCCACTAATTATAAACTTTGAACCAAATGTGTCCTGCTGCCTTTTCATCCCATAGCTGGTTACTGCCAATAGAGAGCTAATGCTCACAGTGGATGGTGTCTTCAGCCACCCTGAATACACCTCTGGTCAAGACACCACTGTGTGAGCTCACCATGGGTCTCACCAGGCAGGTGGTTCTCTGCAGAGAACCTCTGACACCTTCCCAGGCTTTGGGAGAGAGAAAAGCCAATGTCCAGCACTGGAGAAGGGAGACCCAGTCCTTTCTCTCCATTGGCATTCCAGCCACCTCTGCCCTTCCCAGGCTTCTGGAAACACTTTATTCCTCCTGGGCTTGCTCAGGACCCACAACAGCTTCCACAACAACACAAACAGGGTTTTGTTTGCACAGGTCTCACTTGAAACCCTCCTTATATAAATAAATTATCTTTTTACAAGCAAGAGAGACATGAAAGAACTGGATGTTCCTATCATTTGTCCATGAGTGTCTTCCACAGTCTGAACCAGAGGGTGCCTGCCAGGTTTTCAGAAGTTGGATCAGTTTGGCTGATCATAAAGACATCTTCCAGGCATAAGCCACCTTAAAGGACAGGTGCCTCCAGTGGCTGAGTGAACATCCACCTAACCCTTACACATGTAAAGAAAAGGTGTAGTTTGCATCATGTTATTCTAAGCTTAGAGAACCAGCAGGCAACCACCCCCATGGGTCTTGTTCCCTTAGGGCAATGGGATACAGCTTATCTCCATCAGTCAGGAAAAGAGAAAGAAATGGTATACGGGCATCAAACCTACAATTTCAGTATTGGCCTATGAATGCCATGACTTAAACCTCTCTTCCTTTCTGTTAGGGAAAATGGCACTTGAAAAGAAGCAGCTGGAAAGACAAGAGAAGTTAGAAAAAATGGAAAATGCTGTATCACAGAGCTCTGACACAGGAATGAGTGTTTGCAATGTAACAAACTACCACACAACAGCTTCCCTCAGTCCACATGCAAGCTCATATTCCTAGGGGAGCTTGTTTTTCAAATATGGGGTAGCTTTCCCATGAGTTAAAGAGAAAAACAGCAAATCTAATTATTTTCCATTTATTGTGGATTGTCACAGGGTCAAAATATACCAAGTTATTACTGGGCAGCTGACAGAGGCATGTTTATGTGTCAAACCCTTTAGATCAGAAGGTGAGCTGAGTCCTGTTCCTTTTGAAGTCAACAGAACTTCCCTGAGATATTTCACTATGTCCTAACTAATGCTGCTCTTTATGGCAACATTTAACTATGAAACACTGGGGATTGTCTAAGTTAGACACCTGGTTTTAACTTGAATTCAAGGTAATACAGCTCTTAACACAGGGGCAGGGTGCTTAATGCCTTTGAAAAGCCTGATCCATATATTTGCCATATATTTGGAGAGTGCAGAACCACAGGGAGTAAGTTTGGAAAGTCACTTGTGTGATCTCTCTCTAAAACTCCGTTGTACTGTTCAATAATCCAGCCTTTTAGAAATTTTTGCACTCTGCTTACAGGACACACTTAATCCATTTGACATAAATAGGAAAAGTTGTTTGTATCAAAGCCTGATAGGTTGGAAACTTTCCTCTTTCTGCATATAATATGTAACAGAATAACTTCAGGAGCTGAAGTTGCTGAGGGCTAAACCCTGTCAGTGGGAGCTTCGCCACTTGCTTCATTAAAACCCCAGTGTGGCCCTACAGGAACAGTACATACAGTTAAATTCAGTGTTGTTGCACAATATATTCTCTCTCCAACAGACAGCACAGGAAAATTATGCCCTTTGCTGCACCTCTGTATTTGTATTCTATACGAAAGTCTTTCAGGTCATGCTCTCTTTCTTGTCAGGTGGTGGGCTCAGTTTGTCAGCCCCCAATTCTGCAAGTGAGAGTGATGAATTTACCACTTGATCTAAACAGGCATTTGAATTCCACCTCCTATTAAAAGACATCTTCATTCTCCTGCTTAGGTTTTGGAGAGGAGCTCACAGGATCAAACTCTTCCACCACTTTGAGGTCATTAATGATTTGCACCATCAGAAGCTGAGTTTAGCTCAGAAAATGTCCTTGGCTGACCCACCAGCAAGAGGTCATCACTATATATACAGCTCTTAATCCAACACTGTACCTATGACATGTCCACAGAATTTGGCATTTCACTCCACTGCATAAAACCTTTGAATTTCCTGGAATTTAGAACATTTAACTTCAAAGTTCAGGCTCATCTGCTGGTGATGGGTCATCTCAGTTACTCCTGTGTGTTTACTTCTAAGAAGTCTGCCCCACATCCTGTTTTCTGTGATGTTTGTAAGCGCTTTGGGGATGTTCATTGCATCACCCCCATTCAGACAGAACATCTTAAGTGTGGGATGACACACTGGGATTTGGAAGTTGGAGGAGGTGTCATTACAGCTCTGTGGATGCACTTTACTTGATGGCCAAAATATTGTAGATTTATTGCCATTTACTAGGTTCCTGTGAGGCTTTCGCTGCCTTCTTAACCTACTTGTATGTAATGAATGGGGTTAATTAACTGTTTCTAAAAATACATTCATTTCCCCAGTAATAAAAGCCAGGGTACTCTTTGAGTCATGCAGCCTCCAAGTTGGTCCATCTGAAGTTACTTCGAATATATCTGCAGCCACAGTACAGCCATCACTACTGCCACTCCTGCTATGGCTGGATCGCCCAGAACTACAATCCTGATGCAGATCAGCTATTGCAAATAAATCTACTATCTGGTTAGCCATGGCACCCCACTGGTGTTGATAACTAAGGCCAGGGTAGATATTAGCAAGTAGGCAGGTTATGGCAGTGGGCTGCTAAAGGGCAGCAGAATATTCTTTCATCCCGGTGGCTTAACTTGCCTGTGTGGTGCCCTGGAAAGCCAGGCTGGAAAAGGCAGGATGAGGACGTCACCTAACAGCATTCTGAGCAGATCAAAAGAGGAGGGGAGAATATGAGTCTGAACAGCCAGAGGCAAGGAAGCTGAGAGAGTCCTGGACAAAGGTAACCACCAAGAAGAGTTAATAATAAAGCAACACACAAGGGCACATGAGAGACAAGCACTCCGACATGAAAAGCTGTTCACAAAAATCTGCAAATGAGCTAACACGAATGAAAACAAGGGGTTTGGAAATTGGATGGTGGCAAGAGAAAAGGAGAGGTTGTTGTATAACTTGTTCCTCCTGTCCAGACCTGCCAATGCTGGGATTCTGACTCGCAGCATCATCACTTTTCCAGTCTTGGCCTCCTGAACCTGCTAAACCTTTGCTATCCAAACTTTTCTTCCTTTGAACAGCCTGATAAGGGGCCAACCTGTGCAGTAGCTTCTCACTGTGCCCCGAAGGGAGAACACAATGAGGCCTATAAAGCCAATTGCACTTGTTACCCGAGGCAGCTTTTGAACTCTGCACGGAGAGGCTGGAATGCCCCCTTCCATTTAGCAGAACAAAGGGCAGCCAACCTGCAGGGTTTTACATCTGAAAGTTAAACATGAATGTGATTAATGTGTGGCTTTGAATTTCATGTATTATTGAATTGTGTACATTACTCCAGGCTGGGAGGTTTTTCCCTTTTATACTGCAAAACAAATATATGTTCTGTTTGGGAGGGGTGAAGAGTAGAGAACACCAGACAAAAGTATTTCCATATGTATTCCCCAAATCCTCTGCCTGGAGGACTTGAGTGAGCCAGGATTTATACTGTGTTCCACTGACCCTGAAAAAACAACTTGAAACAGATTCAGAGAAGATGCACTGGAGCTCATTGCAATTGCAATGCTGGATACTTATTTGACAGCCTCCAGGAATCCTTCCAGGTCCACCCTTTCCTGTGACTCTGCTAAGGCTCCAGAAGATTATCAGAGTTAAGCTAATGTGCAGGATGCTGGATTTGAGGAGATGGGTTGCCCCTGGTAAGAGTCATAAAAATGATCATCTCTTGTAGCCAGTGCTTCGACTCAAAGACTGAGTCCTTGATCCCATTTAAGTCATCATCTTCTGACAGGAGCCAGAAAGCTGGACCACACCACTCCTCTACGATTCTGCTGGTTTCGGTGGAATGCTGCACGACTCGAAGAGTACCCTGGCTTTGATTACTGGGGAAATGAATGTATTTTTAGAAATAGTTAATTAACCCCACTCATCACATACAAGGGACAACTGTAAAGTGCACCCAGACACTTCTAGTCAGGACCTTTTCATTCTCTGTATGGCTTTGGGCAAGTCTTCTGACTCTACCAAAACATAACACAAGACTACCCAAGGTGCCGAGAAATACTTGAAAATTTTATTTTAGGGAATATAGTTCTTTTTTAATTAGTGTTTCCCTGGATAAATGTTAAATACAGATCATCAAATGGCCAGTACCTGATATGCACTACCTGCCTTTCTGTGGCAATGGATCTCCTTCTGCAAGTCCTGTGCATTTTCATTCATTCATTCATTCATTCATTCATTCATCCATTCATCCATCCATCCATCCATCCCAGGCTCCTGATCTGCCAGCTGGGTGCTCATTACATTAGCGATTATCTATAGAATTGAGCAACATATCTGCAGAAATGATGCAGCTACACAATATTAATGCTCTGACAATTTTACTCTATCTTACACTTTTGATTTCCTGAAAAGCACCTTCAGCTTTGCCTCAAAGACAAGACACTGGTCTCTCTCCCACCATCCAACTTGGTCAGTGCAGTGTAATCACAGACCCAGGGTGATGAGTTTATTGAGATCACTCTTCAGTATCCAGTCAGATCTTCAGAGAACTGTTTGCATTTTGATAAGACCACTGGAAGAAGGGATTTGCAACTGTGTTATATACCACCACTCAGCTCTTCTACAAGGACCATCACTAAAATGTCTAGTGAGCTGGGCTTTCATAGGATGCCTCTCATAGGTCAGGGCAGGGAGGACCTGGAAGAAATGAGACACGATATAAAGAGCTCCCCTTTTCCAAAGCTCAGATCTAGATGGCTTCTCATAATTTTCCATGGCAATTTGCATCTGGAACTTCATTTCCTTGTGGAATGGAGCATGGCGGTTATGGAAGAGCTCTGTCTCCAGAAATAGTTTCTGGCTTAGGAAGGTGACTGACCTATGTTCTGGACAGGAACATTGAAACCTTGTCTCCTGTGCTTTGGCCATTACTAGCTCTGTGATTCCAGGACATGAATATGGGCTTATCCTAACAGCACTAGTGGCTTTCCTGACTTGACAAAGCTTATAACAGAGTTATGCTTCTTTAATTCCTTACTTCCTAATCAAAAGGTCCAAAGAGTAGACATGGGAATTGTAGCAGTGATTCTTAGACCTGATCTATGTCCAGTACTAATTTTGCTAGAGTCTTCCTGAAATATATATAGAAAATATATTGACCACTTAGGACCTTTTAGGAACAGGGGAGCCCAGAATATCATATCATTGATTCCTGGCCTGAGATCAGCCCAGCAACTTCATCCTCAGCCTGAAATCTGGCAAATGCTGCTCACTTGCATGTAGCTTACAGAATCCAACTGAAGCTCTGGTCTCTGAACTGTAAAAACTAAACCTGCTGCATCTCCAGTTCACCTTGGTGCAGCACATATGCAAACCAGACAACGCATGACAACTACATTTCTGTCAAATGTGTGAAATTACATTATATGGTGCTGATCCTGGCTATAAAATTTATGCTTGGGCCAGAACGACAAATAAGCTTTGAGCACGGGACTGTGATCCTCCCTCTAGCCATAAAGCATGCATCAATGTAGCAGACAAATGTAGCAAAAATACATTTTGGTCCAGACCCTAGAAACAAGAAAATCTCTACAGCTCCTCTGCAAAATGATGCTTGCAATGGTCCCATACTGCTCCCCAGCCCAGAGAACTGCCCATTTGCTGGGGACATCTGCGTCACTTTGGCTATTGTCTGCCAGCAAGAAGGTCTGACCTGCATCTGAACTCATTCCAGGGATATTTCAATAAATTTACAGTTTCCCAGTAAGCCCAGAAGTCCTTGGTTAGGACATCCATATCCTGGGCGAGCTAAACCAACTCTCGTATTTTTAATTTGGCATGGCTGGTCCTCCCCCAGCCTCTTAATTAAACACAAGAGGAAAACATAGAAAGTCTGACAAGACCCACCGAGTGCACTCTCTTTCTGTGTGCTCATGTGGCTCCATTCTTGGAGGCTGACCCAGGGCAGAGCTCTCCTCTTCTCCATATATTTTCCTGTGGAAGCACTTTTTTTTCCCTTCCATAGATTTATTCAGACTCCAAACTTCAAATTCATCAAAACTGTCACGGGGAATTTGTAGGATGGGGAGATATTGTGGGTCCAATCAGCGTGGGTGTCACAAACAATTATCCGCTGCAGAATGATCCCAATTAGTAAACACCCTGCTAACAGGTCACCTCCCCAAGGATGCTGATTGCCTGTGACAAGTGTTTTTTTCAGGATGTCTGCTGGAAAACTACAACTTGAGCCTTCATGGGCTGGCTTCTGGCAAACTCCTTGTTAACCCTACAAAAGAATCTACACAAGAATAATTAAAAATAGATTGGAGTAGAAACTTAGAGTACATTTAGCTTTGTCACCCAAACCCTTTATAACAAGACCTACTTCTCATCTGGAATAAAATGGAAATTCTGTTCCCTGTCTCAGCTTGTATGAGGCACTCCATGTTTTCATGCTTTGCTCTAGGCTTTTGGAACTAAATAAAGATTTCAATACAAACACTCCCAGTTTCTCCTTTTTTCTCTCCTTTTCTGTTGGCGCAAAACTCTTAAAGACTTGCCCGAAGCACCAGGCTCAGTGAGTATTTGAAACCTAGCTGCTTACTCCTTGCTTCAGGCATGCTGCCTTTTCTGCTGCATGCCACTATCTAAAAGAACAGCCTTTAACAATCCCAGAGCTATTTTTATGGGATGAAATCACAAAGTGGGAGCAAATAAAGGTATAAAACTAAGTATTTTTTTTAAAAGTAACCTTTTGATCACCCGGTTCTCTCCTAAAATGGACTGGGGAGTGATTAGGCATGCATCTTCACCCTGATGTGCTAGCAAATCAATAGACAGCAGGCCCAAATCTGGTGTAACCCAGGAATAATGCCACTATACGTAGTGGAGCTTCAGAGAGACTGAAGAGAGGAAGAACAGAATTCTGCTTTCCACCCCGCGAACTCAGCCTCTGCAGTTCACACAAGACAGGCCAGAAGACAACTGGGTGTAGCTAAAATTCAACACATGGTAAGTAACGCCACGAGTACCGAAGTTTGAAGCTGCAGTATAAGATCATGCTATGAACTACCAGTTGTCTGGATCAGAAGCATTCAGCTGAACGGCTTTCACACCAAAAGCATCTCACATTAGCATTACTGCTTATAACCAAAGGCTATAGTATGACTAGCCACCATTTTAAATGCTCGCATGTCTAAGTCACTATTTCATACTGCTATCAGCAGATGCTCCAAAAGACTAAACTGCAAAATGCCACACAAAGCAACACAAAAGGTCACGCTTGGAGCAAAAAGCACTGAAGAGTAGCACCAGTTTGCAACTTCCTAAAGAATTTGCAATTTCCTAACTGGTAAAAGCTGACAAGGGCCCAGGCAGCACTTGATACAAACTGTGGAAATCAGCTGAGGAAACCCTTCATCCTTCTCCAGTTCCAGAAGTAGCAACCAAGCTCAGCGATGCAAGAGTGTTTCAAGTTTAGCTCTTCCATCTTCACAATTCTGACTGTGTTTTACAGTGTTGCAGATGACGCAGGTGGAAACTCGGCCTGAGCAGGGGAGAAGGATAACCTAAGTACTGCTATTTTTCAACCAGGTGGTCAGAGCTTTATTGGATGCAAGTTGGATGGAGAAATACACTGCTGAGGCACACAGATTCCTTCCTGAACTGATCACAGTATGTAAGTGACCTGCATGCATACATCTTTCCAAGGATAGGAGCTGAGTATGGACTACACATTAATGTTAAAGTCATTGTATTTGGACTCCTCGCATCGCAAGTGGGAAGCTTTCTGGAGGAAAATCTCGTATTGAGCCACAATTGGTTGGGCCAGACAATACTCACATCTACTACTGGGCAGAGTAATTCCTTCTTCTGTGGGGCTATTGGGTAAAAATCTCACGACCTCCCAGCCAGCAGTCTTGCTCTCAAAGAATGGGCTTTAGTGCCATTTTCCATTACGTTTCAAGTGTACCAAGTCCTCCCATACCACTCAGTAACACTCCCACACTTTTGCAATTTTGGCAGGTTCCTGTACAACCTCCCTCCTTCTCCTCTGGCCTGGGGTAAGCAGACTCTCCTCTTTAATATGTGGTGAGAAGTTGATTCATTTAACTCATCCCTCTGACTTTCAACTCTGATTTCAATCCAGTTGAGTCGTAATTTCTTGGCAGTAAATTCTACCCCAACTGTATCTTCTGTGGGGGTAAACTGCCAGATCACTATAGATTTCCACGGAGGTAATGCTGCTTACCCCAGTTTACAGTCTGGCCCAAAAACCTTGACTTCAGTTACCTTGTTGTTAGTCTATCACAAGCACCCAAGTATGCAAGCCCAAACTATAAACTGCTCAGTTCACTGTCTCTTAAATTAAAGCTTTCAGGGTTCCTTCTTCCTAAAGAATTTTGCTTTCAGATATTTTTCCCAGGTAGAAAAACTTACTTTCCTCTTCTCATATTCCATCACTTTCATTATTTTTATCCCACTAAAATTACCCAACTTTTAGTTTATACCATGCATCATGTGCAAGGTACTCAGTAATGTTTGCAAAACATCACACCTCAAACTTCCATTAAAATGCTCTTCATTGCTTTGCTCGTGCACAGGAGGAGCCCTCAGTAAAACAGATGCACCAACAACTTTCATCAGTCAGAAATCTGCATGATCAGAGCCATGTATCGTTTGTCATTTCTACTAATCCACATGACTGAGCTTCTATCCAAGACCAGCCAAACAATTTTAGAGGGAGGACAAGATCTTGTAAGACCCTCTATCAAATGCTCTACTAAGCTCCAACTGCAATATATCTAATACGATCCCTTTGTCGGATAATTTGCCTTTGTATGATTGAGGATGAAATTGCTCAACAGTTCTCTCCCTGCCTCTCCCCCAAGCACAATACCATGTGGTTTGGGCAATTTAAGAATTAGTCCAAGAATTTGTCTTGCTTTTCTCCCATCCTGGTGGTCCGCACTAAATCCCTTCCTTCCATATCTACTAGGGCCTCAGCATCCAGTGCTTCACCATTCTTTTTCTTCATCTCGAGAGTGCAAAGTTATCAGGACAAAATGTGAGACAATATGTCCAACCTGCTCACACAAATCTAACAGCAGTGCCATTGCTTTCCTATACACCTCCCTCATTCCAAAGGAGGTTAAGAAAGACTCTGAATTCCTGTCTCAGTTGAAGAGACTCTTCAGCCCTCTGTAAAACTACCAGGGGTACAGACATTGTGAATTCGGGAGAAAAAGCAGGCTCGCTGTCTACCAGGGGAAGGGCTTTGCACATCAAGCTGAAGACAGAGAATCTGGCTCTGCTTTAAAGAGAAGGGACATAGTTCTATTTCTAGCAGGGACATTGCGTGAGTAACTCCCTCTGAAGTCAAAGGATTTTGCCCTCAAATCTCCAAGGGCAGAAACTGGGAGCAGTGGAGTCAGTCATTGTGTACACATACGCAGGCACATTGGAAAAAGAGCCAGAGGCCATGAATGCATTGCAAAGAGCAAGTTTTATTTTAGTTACCTCTCTACTGGGGGATCTCCGAAGTAGCACCTAAGCTCCCAGGCAGAGGTGACACCAGCGGAGACGCAGGCACTGGTCAGTTCAGCCCTGCTGGAAGATCGCCGGGCCTGCTGAGCTCGCCTGTATTTCAAGGCTTTGGGCAGGTGCAGCCTCCCACTCTTTCTCACAACAAAGCAGGAATCTCAGACATAGTGATAAGGTGCTTAGAGTTTCTCACAGGCCTATGTTATCTAACATACAGGTTATACTCATCAAGCACACAAGGTCAGTAAAACAACGTGTGATGTATGTGCTTTTCCTACAGACAGGTACAAGTCACTTGAGCATATTTACATTTAACTAACCTCCTCGCCAAATCTTCCGCTATATCCCCATACAGTCATTGTGCCAGCTGATGGAATGAGCATCTTCCAACTGTAAAAAATACACTGTGAACACTGAGATAAAGCTGGAGTCACTGGAAGTGTCCTTGCAACTACAAACAGATTTATGACCCAAAATCCAAACAGGAATTATCATTGCAACCACTGCTGATGCTAGAAGACATTCACTGCCTGCTTATCCATCCTGTTTGGCTCACAGATTTCAGTGGTCCTCCTCAGGACAGCCACACAATCTATGTGAAAGCACTTGGCTCCTGTGGATGCCATGAATTTTCTGCGTTCCCTACTCTCACACTCGCCAAGTAAGTCTTGGTTTAGCTACAGTAATCTCTGCTGCTTGTTCCCATAAAAAGAAATATTTGTTTTATAGGCTCTGATCTCAAATGGTAGGTAATAAATGGCCTGCCCCTGCATCAGAACTAGGTCACTGACCCAATCTGCTGCCCTGCAAACGTGTCTAAATTCACCCAGCCCCAGAACTGCAGTAAAAGCCAAGCCTGCCCCAAGTACCCCGGGCTGCCAAGCTGGTAACCCTGTGTTGGTGTATCACAGGCAGAGAGAGCCTGGCCTGGAAATGTGACCTGAGAGATGATGGGACATCAGGGAATTGCACCCCTCGGAAGAACAGCAGCCTCTAATTGCTTTCTCCATTGCAGATCCAATATAAGCCACACAACCCAATGGGAAAGACTTCAGAGCTTGGGCAGTTGGAGCTTTCTGAGCCATGAAGGAGCAACAGCACTTTGTCCTAAGAGGGAAGTGGTCCCGAGCTGGAGCAGCTCGGGCCACCAATCCTTCTTGGGGAACGTACACTGACCATCTGACACACTGTAGATCAGCTTGAGAACTGAGAATGTTCTGGCAGACCCTGATTTCTAGCCACAATGCTTCCAAGTCACGGAGGACTCAGATAAATGTCTGAGTTGGGCTTGAAGTATTCTAATGCAAATAGCCGCTCTAATACCACCACATGCACATGTACTGCCAGGTTTAACAGTAGAGCTCACGACACTACCAGAGCCAACAGCTTCACAAAGCCTCACATCAAGTTAGCCAAGAAGTCAGCATGTGGCCACTGTGCCTTCTGCAGCCTCGGATCCCTGACCACACCATGCCAAGCCTGTTGGGACTCTGGTGTGGGCCCACAGTCTCATTTCTGTCTACTTAGCCAGGACCCAGTTTTCATCAGTTTTATGAGCCTGCACCAGGAAGGCAGATGACACCTGGCCCAGCAGAAGGCTTGCCACTACCCAGGAAATCTGCCAGAATGGTTTGAACCAGCAGAGAGAGCTTGTACTGGACCAGCATGCTCTCTTGTGTGGCTGCAGAGTTTTGGATCCAGTACTAACAGCCCTAAAGACAGTTTTATGGTATCATTGGGGTGAGGACTTTGCTTGAACTCCTTTGGTTTAAGCCTTGATTTAAGCTAATGCATAATTCATAATGGGGATGATAACAGATGGCAACTTGTTAAGCCACAGGAACTCAATCAGTTCTGATCACGTGACAACACCCTAAATAATCTAAATCATATCTTGCTGCAAAAGCTGTTCTGCTGGGGCCCTGTGTTACAGAGACACCAATGGCACACCGTGGGAGTCATCTTGTTACCAAGTGCCCCAGTTTGCAAAGGGAGAAACCAAGACACAAGATTGAGTGGTTTCCACGTGCTCACTCCTCCTGCTCCTCTGCACCAGATCCCAGCCATGAGGCCCTGGTCTTTCCTTTTGTATATGTTGTGCATGTTTACAAAGATATTTGCAAGAAGTAAATTCAGACAAAAAGCAACACTTAAAAGAAGAAGTGGGGGTGCCTGTCCTCCACAGCATGGCTGTTAACTTCAAGCAGACCCTCCAGAGAAGTTTGTCACCAGATGCAGGACAGTGTATTCAGATCACTTCTGACTACCATTTTTCATGGTCTGCTCAGCAATGTAGGCAATCAAAGAGCCAGAGGGAAAAAAGAGACTCCATAGGAAAGGATTCAAAACTGAAGCAGTCCAAGCCATTGTACCCTGAAATATTAAACCAAATTCTAGGATTCCTAATATTGGGTATGACATGGCAGTGAAATGTCAACCCCCATTCTTATGCCAGAATATCTCTTTCTTCTTCAGCTACAGAAGGAAACTACCTTTCCAACATGCAGCCTAGACCTCAGTGACACAAAGACCCTTCAGTGTGTCTATGAGAACCAGGAGGCCCTGCTGAACTCCTCAGTCATTTCAGCAAGCACTGTGGGATAAAGGAGAGCAGGGAGTTTTCTCTTACGAGTTTCAGCACCTTCCTTTTCTTTCCACCAATTCCCAGGCTGCCGCTTGCACATGAAATCTGGGCTCTGAAGGAAAGATTAATTCCCAGTAAGTTGAAGCAGTCTTCTGAATGAGAATACTCTTTAGGAAAGAAATGTTCCAGGAATATTCCAACACACTCTGGATTACAGAAATGCTTCTACCAGCACAATGGACAAAGCACTATAAAGAATATAAAACTTAGTGAATTATTATTATCATCTCAGCATACTTATCTATCCCTTTGAGAAGACACAGAGTTTGAGTCTTCTCTGGAATTCCAATCAATCATAATCAGCCCATTTAGTCCTGGCTGAAGCACAGGCATTGGCTGCTAACTGTAAGCATAATTAACACAGACTCCTATCTCCCGCCTCCCAACATATTACAAGGGAACACTGCCTGCACTCCATTCACCCTTAAACATCACTTGACTGCCAGAACATTTTTACTCTTCACTTCTAAAATCACCATCCCCACCCCCTTTTTTAAACACTTCAAATATAAAACTGCTCATGAGCTGACCAGCTAAATTTTCCTACAGTAACTGTTGCGGGCACTTCATCTCCTGAACAGAAAGGAAACTGCCACCTAAAAGTCTTTCCCCATCCCAGAGGTGTTTGAAGCCCTGTTTGTTGGTCTAAGCACAACACATGGAGTTCTTTGGCACACTAGTTCTCACCAAAGCACAAGCGTGAACTTTTTCCCTGGTGCACTATTAACACTCAGCAAAGATGTTTGCAGAAATATTATTACATAAAATGAAGCCCTGTGTGCATAAGATGAACCAGATTCTCAGCCGGACGAAACTCTTTTAATTCAAGGCAGCTATGCCAAATGACATGAGCAGAGATAGAGATTCATGGTTTCTCTAAATTTGTGTTAGCAGTGAAAGACATAACAGTAGATGGTAACAACCCTGTCCTGATCTTCAGGCAATGCTGTAAATCAGAAAATATCTCGTGCCATGGAGGATCCTAAAACAGAGGAGCTTCCCCTCCAAAATTATAATAATCCCAAAACTTCTCAGACGAAGCAGTTTTACATTCAGAACAAGGCCCTGCAAAATGCCTGTGTGCTGCCTGGGGTAGTGTCCAATTCTCCATCACTTTGCAAAGTGACTCCAAAACTCTCGAGAAGTTCCATCCGGGGGCAGTACTGAAGCAGGCCCCAGGGAACGTGCAAATGATGGGTTTAACCACAGAGAAACAGTCAATTCCACTTTTGCCACCATGAGTGGAGAGTCCCCAGACAAGGCTCAGTCTCCATTCCCCTGTCCCCAAGGCTGCCTATGTGACAGCCAGCACAGCCAAGCTGCTCTCCCTGGGGTGCGGTGCCAAGAAGAACTTCTCAGCAAGAGCGATGGACGCTGCCTCTCTGTCTCAAGCCCAGACTCAGCGATCAGCCCTGCGAGAAGGCTCTTTTTACACACAAGTAACTCAGCTTGCCTTTCTCAGAAGGAAACCTGCAGGAACCCATATCACTCACATGCCCACCTGTTCAGGCTCCTTAAGGAACAAATGCCTCTTTCCATCTGAAAAAGCAACCTGACAAGTTTTATTTCAAGCAAGTAATGACATGTCTGTCTTATTGCAGAAACCATCAAGGCACTAACTTCAAAAGCAATGAATCTTACACTCCACTCTTATTACAGGGAATAGAATTATAGGACATTTTTTAACATAGGGAACTGGAGTGGTCTGAACCCAGACTGAACTTAATCTCTCAAACAGGCCGAAACCCAAATCTCCACTCCGAGTGCTTCCAAACTTCAGGGCAGGTTGCATCTGGCTTATGTCTCTTGGCCCCAAACATGCCAAGTCCTGCATCTCCATGCAGGTCCTTGACAAAGTTCCCAGCAAACTGGTGCGTTGGCTACTGGCCTCTGAGGAGGAGAGAGAGAATGAAATGCAAGATACTGCAACCAGGTGACCTTGGGTGATAAAATTGCCAAAGAAAAACAGATAGCCAGGGTTGCAGGGAACAGCTCTAAAGAAACCAATGCCAGAGCAAGGAGCGCCAAGGCCAAGAGCTTTGCAGAGGGTGGTGGAGGGAAGGAGGCTGGGGCTGTGGAGTGCGGGATGATAAAGCTGAGCCAAACCAGAGAGGGAAGGTGGCCGAGGGTCCATAGCCTGTCCAACAGTGTCCTCTGGTGGCAGCTCCTGCATTGCCACCCACAGCCGCTGCAAAATACAGGTCTCTTTTATCTTCTCATCACACGAATGACTAATGTAAGAGGATAAATAACAGTTGCTAAGTCAGTTTGATCTGGCCTGTAGCTATAAGGCCAGGGTATGGTTTTGGTCAAGTTGAAGCGTGAGAAGTGCAAAACAAATTGTCGACGTGAATGCACACGCTCCCGCCTTGGACTTCCCGTGGTGACCTGCGGACTTGCCCAGGCCGGTCACTGACAGCTGGACCTGCACAAGGTAATCACTCAGCAAGGAGGCTGTCACCTGCACAAGGTCTTCCATACAGCTGGCCAGCAGGAATCTGAGCCTGTCTTCAAAACCTGGCTTGTTGCATCGGAAAGAAAAAAAAATCCTTTGGCTGTTTTTCCAGCTTTCCCTTTTTATTGTGGTTTTAAAGAAAATTCTGGTTCAAAGGCCTGATCTCAGAAAGGTGTAAATCACTATGAAAATATGAAGTGGTGATTTGGAGTGAGCACTTGTTAGGCTTGGAGACTGCCTTTCCCTTGAGTGAGCCCAGCCAGGCAGCACCAGCACAGAGCCGCTGACTGTTGGCACTGAGCTTGCAAGGCCACGGGCATAAGTGAGGCTGGGCATGAAGTCAGGAACTTTCCACTTTCAGATGGCTGGTTTCTCACCTGCACAGGAGTAAGGAAATCACAACGCAGCCACTAATACACATGAGCATTCACTACATGGCAGACTCCCAAAACCAGATGTCACATACCTCAAAAACCACAGAGGTGACACGTACGCCCCCCTGAAAGAAGGGATGGAGGAGCAGAGACAGGGGAGATGCAGCAAAAGAGAAACCATTTCTTCCTGTGATGTAAAATCTGTGCTGAATTTTTTCATGCAACAGTTCCCCTTCCTGGCACCCCAACTCCTTCCACTATAATCTGACTTCTGGTGGTCCGCAGGCCAAGACTGCCAGGTGTAGCCCATGGCTTGAGAAAACCCATGGGCTGCCAGAGGAAAAGGCAAGCCCAAGGAATGGGCACAGGGCTTCTCTCCTGCTCACCAAACCCACATGCCACATGTGTTGTCAGCCTGAGCAGTGCAGAGAAACCCCAGTGCTTTGGTGTTGTGGCTGACCCATGCTCCTCAGCACTATGGGGACAGATACCAGCCGAGCTCTGCTAGCCAGCATACGCTTTCCCACCTAATACTGTGTTTTAGGTGTCACAGGACAGGAAGACCTGGTCAGCTAACCAGCTCCCTGTTAACCCAACATACATCTGCACCTACAGCCCCCCGCCAGGATTCAGAAACCCACCTAGTAAGCATTAGGCATAAAAACTAGATTTCCTGGAGTGGGAACTGGCAAGGGCAAGCAAGCAGAGACATTATTTGGATGCCCCTTCCTCTGAACACTATTTCATGACAGGCTTCTTTACGTCTGGAGCTAGCAATGCTCTTCAAAGAGTAGGCACTGCCTGCTGTGGGGTACTGCGGATCAGAAGTGATTTTTTTCCTTTAAAAAGCAGAAGAAGGAGTAACAGCCTGGCAGAGCACAGAGCAGGTGTCCTGTGCCCCAGGACAGTGGGTTCCTCAAACAGAGATGTCTCATCATGATCTTAGCAAAAGCAAACTGAGGGCAGAGCCCAGAGCCTGCTCCTCCTGTCTGAGTGCACAAGGCTTTCTCATGTGGGTAACTCTGCCCCCCTCTACCTCCCTACTTCCCCAAGCCCTCCCTCAGCCTGCCCTGGCCTTGCCTGGCATGTCATGGTTCCACACAGTCTCAGGGAGGTGTGTACGAACTCCCCTGCAACGCATTAAAACCCAGCTCTCCCACTCTCTGTGTAGGTGTTTCGACTTTGACTTTGGGTTTGACTCACAATGTGGGCACAGCCCCCAGGGACTTCCTGGCTGTGGGGAGCCAGGCAGCAACAGAGCAGAGCAGGCAGCACTGGGATGGTGTAGAAACAGAGCTACAGGCACACCAGGAGATCTGCAATCCCCACGAGAGGTGCACAGTGAGGGGAAGTGACCCCTCCAGTGAAACAGGCAAAAGAGGTGAGACATTTGGGATCACAGCATATTTTTCTTTTCTTTTTTTTTAGAATTAGCTCTGTGGCTCCATGTGCATTTACATGAAAGGGGAGATATCCATTAACTTGTGCAGCCCCAAGACACTCACCGTTCTGAGGCTCTCTGACACAAGCACAGCCTATTTCCATATATCACTCCTTCAAGAATACACGCAGTGAATCTGTACACTTCCAAGCCACACTGGGTTTTCTTGCTAACAACAATTATTTTGATAAAAGACAAAACAAAATAACACAACTGCTCTGAAAAACTCTCCCTAGCTGCCCCCATATTGCTGTAACATGACGTTTCAGTAATCTGAAAAGGAGATAGAGCAGATGAATGAGCTTCTCCACGACATAAAAAAAGGTTGAACACAATGTCAGATACTGCCAGTACAAAACAACCTACACAAGGGCAGGAACAAAAACAAGATGCAGCAGAAATGTGCAGATGTGAAACCACTACATCCCATTTGTTAAAATACCTGTATTGAGCAGTCCAGTGCTCAGCTTCATGCTAAATTACTCAGTAAGAAGCCAGGGACAGGCTCTAAGCTAGTATAACCCCAAACGGCATAACTGAGATCAAGTCAGAGATGTCTCTCTCAAACAAATTTCTGTTCCCAAATTGGTCCCACAACTCCATTACATCTGGAAGTGTAAATTCTCCGAAATGTTTATGTTGCAATTATGATTTTCCAACATTTACATAAAACTCTCGTTTACAAGAAAAAACAGATTAAAGTCTTCCACCATGAGTTCAAGAATCCAGCTAGCAGATTTCTGCAGTTTCTTACATCGCTTTCTTGTATACAATGATAAAATCACTTATTAGATACTTTTCCCATAATTGATTTCATGTGGTGCTGAAGCTCCATATAAACCCTCTCGTGAAGTCCTGGAGGGGATGTTGGAATCACCTACAAAGTCTGTAACTCTGACCGAGTTTACAAATCACAGCACATATCACATTCTCCCACAAGGCTCCAGCAATCGTCCCTTGGCCACCTGGACACCCGTGAACAGCAGGTTCCTCAGCCCAGATCCAGAGCCCACCTACGACCAGCATGTCCTGCAAATACAGCCAGCATGCCAGGATCTTTCAGGGGAAGAACAAGAGTCTCACTTCCACACTGCAACCACATCACATTAGCCTTGTTTCTTATGGCAATCAGGTTCACGCTATCCATATGGGGTGCATCTCTGTCTGTTTAATCCTACTCAAGTCCTTTGGTCAGTCCTAACCAAGCTGAACACTGAAGTGCAGGCCTCAAAGGTAGATAACTTCCCTCAGCTTCATAAAAACTAAGAGACAGAAAAATCGTGTTCCCACTGAGAGAAGGCTGAGAAGCTTACCTCTTATTAGTCATCAGCAAATCCATATGTGGAAAGGTAAAAGACAATCAGATACACTAGAAATACAGCTATATTAATCTTGCTGTTCAAGAAACTTCATGCTTTACAGAGTGAGGTAATTAGCACCTTATAGGTGAGGAACAATGAAAGCAAGTTGCTGTATCTACTTTCAGAAGACTAACTCAGAAGAATATTTAATAAGTACAGAGACTAACTGCCATGTGTTTGGGACCGGACTGCTCAAGAAAAAGGGCCATTTCCCCCAACACAGCAGGCTGAATCCACTCCAGACATAAAGAGTAAAAGTAAGCAAATGCTGAATGCAGCCCAGGACAGAGCTATGTGCATCTGCTGTGTAGAGGAAGACAGGAGAGGGGGCTGTGCAGCAGGAAAAGTGCCTCCCTTCACCCTGAAAATAGGAGATCGTGCTCTAACAGGCAGAGCCAACGTGGAGTGTGCTGCCTCTCCACTCCAGCTCCTGTCCCCATAAATCTATCCCATCGTAAAGACTCAGAAGTGGTGAACTAATTTCAACTCTGCCACTAACCTCCTTTGCAGTCCTGGATCAATTCTGCCGTCCTTGTGGGGATTACCCTTAAATCGGAGCACAAGATAGAGTTGTGGGATCTCTCTGCACACTTATAAATAGCTCACGTACACATTTCATGGGAGGGCAAATGCCAGTAAGCAGCTTTAACAGCAGCCCCAGCAACAACAGCAGCACTGAGAACACTATCACCTTTCTCCACTGAGTCCTTATTTCCAGAATCCATCATACTAATATGGACAATTAAAACCTGGAAGAAGTCCCAGGACACTGATAATTAGTGACTGTAGGCCAGGCCTGAAACATAGTGAAGGATCAGCAGTTATGAGTCTGTGAAACAGGCTGGGCAAGTCACATGAACTGAGCATACAACTGGCACCTCTAGTCCTCATCTCATTCTCCCCACAAGCCTGGACCACATCTCACATGTTTTCCATACCAGGCCCTTCTACCCACACACCAGGAAGAGCTTTTAATTTGCCAAACAGTTTTGCACAAATCACAGTGTGGGAGAGAAGAGATGTTTTAAGGCATAAATAAAACAAGCCCAACCTGGCCAGTGGAAGGAAAGTGATTCATCACTATTAAATCACGTTAGATCAACATACTGTGGTCAGGACTCCCAGTGCTAGGGATGCGTTGCAGATATGGGCTATGCCACTTGGCTGGACCCCATTAAGAGATAAACACCCAGGTAGCCACAGCTTTCCATGACCTAGTGCAGCAAACACGTCCTCCATCCATTGCCCAGCCGAGGCCCGCTCTTGAGGATACCGACAACACGAGTCGGATTGCTGATCCACAGAACCACCGCAGGAATCGACTGCTCTGGAGGCTGTGAGATGGCATGGGTTTCTTACACCAGAGTTTTTGGCCCAAATCCTACAAGTCAGGAAAGCTTTGCCAGCTCATCTGATAAGCACCACCTCCAGCAGAACTGAGATGCTGTTACTGGTCTTGCTTCCAGCACTACTAAGAATTTAGCTGATTTTAAACAAGTAAGTTTTAAATTATTGTGTGACTATAAAAAACCTGTAAAACACAGAAAGTGTTTTAAGTCCTGCTGCACACAGAGCACCTTTCTTTCCACTGAGGTCTCTAGATTTGACATAATCAACCTTGAATTAAACACGACTAGCCTGGCCAGCTGAGGGGACTACCTGCTGCCAGACAGGATTCTTCACTGCTCAGTAACATCAGGATTTACAGAACAGTCAGAGCCCACAGCACCAGGAGCTCTATGGATGGACTAAACAGACCCCACTCCATACTTTTTTAAAAGCAGAAGCCAGACAAATGCCACAGGGAGAAGGGAAGAATCAACCATATCATCATATCTCCATGTAGCATGTGATGGAAGCTGCTATCTTGTAGTAAAAATTTTGCCTATGATTATTTGAAGATTGAAGGGAACAAGAGTTTATTTTACCTTTTAAAGTACAGACATACTTGTGAGAGCAGCGCACAGGCAGCAGCGACTGCAGCGTCTGTGGACTGATGAGAGCAGTGGACAATGTAGCGCGGCATTAAAAAACAAGGGAAGTTGTCACTGCAGTATCGTTAACAGATCAAAGGCTAGGAGCACCCTCGGAGTGAAAGGAGTAGCTGATAACAGGGTACAGTACCAGAACTGATACATGGGTGCGACTCAGCCCTGAAGCACCTTGCTGGTGAAGACAGAAAGCCTTCAAATGAGTCACTGACAGATCAAACACATTGTGAAAGGGACAACATGGCTGTGCGTGCCAGCAGGTAGATGAGGCAGGAGGAATCCAAGGCTTTAGGCTCTCACAACCTTGAAGAACCTCTTGGTATTTCTTAGAACTGAGGCCTTGTGTTTGAACCAAAAATAATTGCATGTTTTCCACCTGCAGATCCCTACACAGAGCACCGAGGCCTTTTTCTGGCACAGAACAGCTGCTGCCTTCCACCCCAGCGCTGAGCTTCAGCTTCAGTTGCCCTTTGGTCTGCACTTAACATTCTGCATGAAATTACAGAATCCACCAAAATGAGAAACTGAGAAAAAGTGTGCAAATACAACTGAACCAATAGTAATGTTAAAGACATTTAAAAAGGGAGATTTTTTCATCACAGCCCCTCTGCCTAAATAGCCCCAGATTTTCAGTCAGGATAGTGGTTTTCACCTCTCCCACCTCCAAACTCCTGCATGGGGCTGCCGGTGCCAAGCAGCTGCAGTGCTCTGGTACAAAATCCTGGCAGGAGGAACACGACTGCAGGTTTCCACATTACTGAGGGTGGTGTTTTATTCAGGAGGCAGAGGTGCCTCTTAAGAGCAGGAAAGGAGTTGTGAACCATTCTTCAATATAAAGCTTTTTTGGTTCTGATTTAAGCCCAGCACTACACAGGCCTCTGTTGCTGTGGAACCAAGTAAAACAAAAAATAATAGGCACCAGATCTGTAAAATGGATTCTCTCCCTCAGCAGACTCCTTCCTACCCATTCTGCATTTCACTAATTAGAGCTTAAAAAAATCCTCCAGCTTCGCAGATTTGTTTCTTAAGCTTCAGTGCAGAATTCAGACAATGAGAAACTGAAGAAGCAGGTCTTACTTTAAAGGTCAAAACCTAATTCAAAAGGAATCTGCACAGGGCAAAAAGTCAGCAAGGAGCTCCCTGTAGCTCTACCACATTTCAGCCTACATCAGGGAAACACCAGCTGCTTTTGTTCCTGGATATCAGATACACGCACGCTACAGAAAACAGCCTTCACCCTCAGAGTGCTGCATGTTCCCACATGCACTGCCACCACTGCACTGCCTTTAGCAAGGCTGACTCAGTCCGTAAGTTAAGCACATTCCATCAGCGTTGGGCTCACTGTACTGTTTCCTAATTTCCTGAACAGAGTCTGTATGCTGTTCCCCTCCACAGTCTCCTGCTTGTCTGCATTAAATTCAAACTCCTGTTCACAGCTTTACTGATTATAGTAAGACTGCAAAGCCTGTAAACATTGGATTGGTATCACAACCGCCATGACACTCACAGTGTCATACCACAGTGCCCCTTCCTACAGCAGCGTGTTAACTTCAGTGGCTCTATATCAATATCACGGGATTGGAAGGATCTCTGAGAAGGAATCAGTACATAAGGCAGGACAATTTGAGGAAAAAATAAATGCACCCAAAGGCTACCACGTAAAACTGCATGGTGCCTCACAGACTTGTTCAGCGTAACAAGGACACCAGAAGTTTCCATTTCAGATTGGTTGCTTCTAAAATGTCACTGAGTGAGTTTGTTCCTGCACAAACTGTGCTGTACCATCTACTATTACGTAGTTTCCTCAGCTAACTGGGTGGCAGGATGGAGTGAGCATTTGAGTGCCTGTGTCTGGGTGGGACTCTCAGGGTGCTGCTGCAGCTTGACACCGAATATCCTGTTTGTACTGTTTCTCCCCTTTGCCTGTAGCTCAGCCAGGGCCACTCCAGCATCAGAAATAATTCTGTCATTGCAGTTTATGCGATACTAAACTCACATGTCAACATGTCATTTATCTAAAATGACGGTAAAGAACTGTAACCAACACAGGGAGAGAAATGATCTTTAAAAGAATTGATGTTACCTACAACCACACAGATCAAAAATGGATTAGTCATAACTGCAGGTTTTTTCAGGGTTCTGTTCCAAATCTAATTCTATTGAATGGCTTCACTCTGTATTTCTGCATCTTAGTGCTTTAAGCTTGTTTTAAAGTTCAGCCTTAGCTTTCATTTTTCACAGCTTATGAAGCTTGTTTCAGGAAGAATGAACAACCCCCTTGCAATTGTTTCATTTTCCAGCCCAGAGCTGTGGAGATGTGTTGTGAGACCCATGAGATGGTCTGAGTTGAAGAGCTGAAAACAAACTCATATAATGAAGCAGAGGGAGTAGATCTGCTCAGCCCCTGGAGTCTGCTGTTCTCTCATTGCAGTTGAGTTTCCTTAACATGCTGTTTCCCTCTTTTCATACGCACATCATGCTGCTTCCATTCAAGGGAAACAGTATGAAACTTCCATTTTTTCTATTCAGGAGACGAGTGGGAACTCAGCTTCTGCTCCAGAAAGAAGGGTCATGGTTCAGCTCCTGTTCCCTTTGAGCACTAGAATAATAACGGGGAGAGACTTGCTGGAGTAGGTGCATCAACACCACGAAATCTGTTCACCTTTCTTCTTTCTCTTTCAGCCTCTCTATGGTTTGTAGCAGTTGTAAAAATTAATATATGTTGAAGAGCTAACGATAGCTCCCCATCCCCCCATAAAGCTTGTTAGATACCCATCTTAAAAGCATAGTATTACAGCTAAATATTGTAATTATGATTACTACTGTGCATGAGTCCCAGCTTAAAACCAAGGTAAACTGCTGACAGTGCTGACAGCAGGCTTTGCCTTGGCAGCTACCCCAGTACAAATCTCCTTTCTAACGAGACAAAAGCTGTTAAGGCAGCAAAAACTCCTAGCGCAGACGAAGTCTAGAAGTAAAATTGCATGAATCTGTCAGCTAGTACTCACGAACAGATTCACACACTTCTTGTCTCTGCTGTAATCTTTGTTTTGCGTGAAGCTGCAGAGCTACCTGAGGAGTCAAACACATTTCATTATCTGTCTATTGCAACTGTACTTTTCAGGGTGTTTACATAGTTCTTCACTACACTTTTAACCCCTCTACTAGAGTCAACCAAATACAATTCATCAATGCCTACATGTAAGAAATGTGATTTTACATAATTAGGGGGGATTTGCACTATCTGGTCCCCGAGAGACTTTCTTAAAAGACACTTACTACATTTAGCTATAAATAAAGCAAAAGCAGGAAACTGGGAGACTGGGTGGGACAAGGAGTAAAGGGAAGGAAGGACAGATAAAGTAATTCCAGAAAACCTAAATTAATTATTTGCAATGCTATACAAAACCCAGGTTCTGTGGTATCTCAGATACCCTTTCTTTAGGCAGTAAAAAGTTCCTTTGCCTCAACAGCCAGCTACACTAAAAAGCAAGAAGTGCTTTGCCTATCCACACCACAAACTTAGGGAAACCTTTGTAAACATGTTTCTCTTGCCAGTGCTTGGTATGCTCAGGGGTACAGGGACAAGATGTTTCTCACCAGCAAGTTACCTTTTTGTCTCCATTGGGTGATGAGTTTTCTTGCAAGACAATATAATTTGCTTTTGTGGCCCTTCTGTTAATCTAATTCAAGTCTACAAAAAGGAATTTGCCCTGCAGCCTGTGGAGAGTGTTTCTGTTCATCTGGCAGATAAGAAGAGGCTTCTGTCCTATCATCATGAGATTCAACTACATTAGATGTTTAAAATCAGTGAGAAAAAGTTTTCTTCCCTTACAAATGAAGGAGCTGGATTTCATACAGACTCACACCCCTCCTCATTCATGCAACAACTGCAAAGGAATTTCTTCCAGCTGCCTCAACTCTAGTTTTCATACAACTCCTGTGCTTACGTACCATATAGTGGTGGAGCCCTGTAATTAAATTTTGTCCTGATTTCCCATATTTAGTCATGATTTATAAAAGATTTATGAACAGTAAGTTTTAGCTCATATTAAGTTTCCCTTGGTAATATATTCCAAAATACAAAATACGAGAAAGATGCTCTTTTATCCTGAGTAAAACATGTACGTTAAAATAAAGATTTGGTGGCAACATAAACTTTACATTCCCTTCTGTCAAACTCTGTAAGTATATATGTAGCAGTCGTGGCTGCGAAGGTACAGCAAAGAGGCAAACAAAATGAGGGTAACAAAGGATGTTTTCCAATTGCATATGAGATTTTCGTTGGAATTCCCCAACAGCTGTAACCAAGCGAAACCTTCAAGTTCAACAAGGCAGAGAGTCACCTCTTACTTTGGCTGCATGTGTATGTTCCACCAGAACAAGACAGCTGTTTCTCTTTGAGGGAAAATGCTGCATTTGCTTGTTCAAATAGTAAATGAGCTGTAAACACAGGATTTGCTTTAAAACAGGCTTATGAAGAAAAGCATAAAAGTATTTTCAGTTAAATACTGAAAAATGCATAAAAGCATTTTCAGTTAAAAAACACAAATTAACCAGACACTTCTACTGTAATACCTCTGCAGAAGTGATTGCAATTCTCCATCAAACTCTATTTTTAGATTACCTGACAACTCCATGGTCAACCCAAAAAGCCATGTTCTATGTCACAGCATGACCACTTACCAAACAGTTGTTTCTGTTCCAGAATGTCTCTTTCTGTAACATAGGGGTTCCTCATGTCCAGACATGCTTCAGGACACACATATGATGCATTCTGTAGAAAGTAACTGCCTTCTATAAAGTAACGTGATCAAATAACTAATAAACTTGTGTCATATCGAACTGGCAACTACACAGGCACAAACTCCAAATTATTCAAAGGCAGATCTTGAGGATATTTGCTCCCCACTTCAATTTCTTTGTCTTGTCTCCTTGCACCTCCTGGTGCCCTATCAGATTCATTTGCTGCTTTTCTCGCTCTCAGTTAGACAAGTCTGCTGTGGTTCTCTCTGCAACTTTTCTTGAAGTGACAATGCATGAGAAACATTTGCAACTTGGGATTTCCAGGCTGAATAACTTCTAGAAAAAGATGCAGCCGTTCTTTCACTAAGATGGAAGGTACAATCTGGTCCTTCAAGTCGTCTCAAGAGAGGTGCTGTCAGGGAAGTCTGTAAAAACTAATTTTAGCACTAGCACACCTCACTGTCATTTATGTCCAGCTGCTGTGTGTCCAAGTGTTACCCTTACACACTGGTAAATTCAAATTCGCTTCAAACTTCCTTCAGGACAGCTGGACTACAGAGCAAAGGTAATTTAACTGTAAAGCATTCTCTTCTTTCTTGGCCACCTGGGATTACAATCGGTTCCTCCATTACTTTTGGTATGTTTTCATTAGTTAGCTCAGCACAAATTTACAGGAGCACTTCCTTGAAATAAATCTGAAAGCAATAATGACATCTAATAAAAGATATTACTTTTTCCTACAAACTTTTCTTCCATTAGGAGGGGAAAATGATGCCAACTGACTTCATCAGGCTGTGAGGATTCAACCATTATTTATAATATGATTCAAAAATGAGAAAGTGTAATTTAAGTATTGGTCAGATGAGTAAGCAGTGAGTCAATATTCAGCATATTAATTGAATGTATTTGAAGTGCTGGAATGTTTCTGAAGCCTGCCAGGCTTGAGCCATAATAGTTCCTTTTATAACGGTTCCTTTTATAACCGGAGATCAGCGTGAATGAAAGACCCTCCTTAGATCCAGAAGCTGAAGTTCAGAGTCATATGCACATTACCTCCACTCTACTGAATGTCAGACTACAGAAAAAAAAAAAATCAGAGATGAATAAGCAAGATAAAGGAGTCATGATTACCTTTTGGGTTAGTATACAAGGAATATGAGGCCACTGGTGGCGTACTGCAGCCTAAAAATTAATCTAAAACCTTGCCAGTCTAACAGACCAATCCATCAGTTTGCCTCTACAAACAAACTCAGGAGAAGAGACAAGACACTGAGCTCTGAAAATTCATGTAGTTTAGACACCTGAATATTGTTAGTGTCCCATACACCTGAACGTTTCCTTTACACTGAATGTGATTTACATCTAAAACTGCAAACAGCTGCTTCTAGATTCCTAACGCCAGTGCTTTCAGTGATATCAGCCACTGTGAACACAAAATACTTTGCCAGAAAACATGAGCCTCCAAAGACAAATGAATATACAGATACTAGCACTGATCTTGGCAAATCTTTCATCTGTTTCCTCCTTTCTCCTCTTCTCCGGACATAGAAAATACATCTTTAAAACAAAGTGATAAATTTTGCCTGAGAGATTGCCAGGAGATCCAGATCTACTGACTTTCATGCAGTACCAGAGCTCACTAAGTGTGTTTAAGAAATACATACAACTTACTTTCTGCTTTGGGCAGCATTTTTTTGTTGTTGTTATCTGATTGCACTCTACTTCATTCTGTATGGATTTGGATTTCTGTTTGCTGTATTACATACTTGAAGAACTCATTTCTCCAGAGCAATCCCCTGGCAGCTGGCAGTGAGGGCAGCACTTGGCCTGTGGTCACAGGGAGCTCTGGGTGCGCTGGGACCACATCCTACCCTGGGCAAGCCCCAAACGCCACCACTCACCTCCTGCACCCCAGGACTCGCTGTCCAGCTGCCGCCCACAAGTGGCAGGGGCCAGGGCTTCGTTTCTCCTTAAAACCGACCTCAGAGAACAGTGCCCGCCGCCTCCCCGAGCAGCTCCCTCGCTCCCGCCCACAGGCCCTCACCGCGTGCGCGAGCGCTTTCCCGCCTCGCCCGGCCTCCCCTCAGCCCCGGGGCCTGCTCGTGTTCCGCAGTGAAAGCCCAGCCACCGCCCCGCCGGCCGTGCCCCTGCGGGACTTATTCACTAGTAAGAGCCGTAATTAAAGGAGGAACTACCAGCAGCGGGCAGGAGGCCGAGCACGCAGCCCGGTTCCCGCTAGGCGGGCTCCGCCGCAGGGGGCCCGCCCGGCCGCTGAAGCACCGCCAAGCCCGCCCCTCCGGCTGGGGTCCCGTTGCCCTGGCAACGCCTCTCCCCCTCACGTGACTCCCGCCGGCCACGCCCGCCCCCTCCCGTTACTATGGCGACGGCCGCTCCCTCCCATTCCTCTCCCCCCTCCGCCGCTGCCAGTCCATTCACGCCCGGGCTGCACCACCCCCGTCACGTGACGCGGGTCCCGGCGTGCGCTTCCCCAGCCGGGCTTCGGCCGCCGCTTCCGGGCTGAGGGCGGGGCGGCGGGGGCGCGTGTGTGCGAGGGCGCGCGCGGGGGGGCGGGGGCGGCCGCGGGGAGAGGCGCTCCCGTCAACATGGCGGCGCGCGGGGCGGGCAGCGCCTGAGCCCGGCGCCTCTCGGTGCGCGGCCGCCTCCCCTCCCCCGGCCCGGCCCGGCCCGGTGCGGCCATGGAGAGCGAGGAGGAGCAGCACATGACCACGCTGCTCTGCATGGGCTTTTCGGACGCGGCCGCCATCCGCAAGGCTCTGCGCCTGGCCAAGAACGACATCAACGAGGCCGTGGCGCTGCTCACCAACGAGCGGCCCGGCCTCCACTACGGCGGCTACGAGCCCATGGAGAGCGGGCAGGGCCCGCCGGGCGGGCATGGCTCCCCCGCCGGCGGGCAGGGCCCCCGCGGCGGCGACGGGGACGGCGGCGGAGGCGGCTTCGACCCGCCGCCCGCCTACCACGAAGTGGTGGAGACCGAGGTGAGCTGCGGGCTGCCCCGGGACCCGGCCTCCTGTCAGCGCCGGCCGAGGGGAAGCTCCCCGGGAGCCTCCCTGCTGCGGGTGTGCCGGCGGGCAGGCGGGAGGGTGGCCCAGGGGAGCCCTGTCTCCCCTCGGGGTCGGCCTCGTCACCCCCGGGCCGGGCGCTTCTGCTCCCGCCTGCCCCGCTCGGTCCCGTTCGCTGCCGGGTTGTGCGCGCCGTGGCTGCTGGTTGCGATCACTACAAGGTGAAGAGCACCCAGGCTATTCCTTGGCATTCCAGGAATGTGTGGCTACCGTAGGATTATTTCGTGTTCACCCCCTCTTGTGCCTTCTTGCATAAGCCGAGTGACTAATGGCTATTTTTTTTTTAACTGTTCACACAATGTGAAGGAAAAGGGTGTTACTTTGCATACGATTTTGTTTGGATAAGCTAAATATAAATTCAGAAATAGAAATGCAGTGAGTTCAGATATTTTCAAAACAAAGATTTGAACTTGTTACTTACATTATAGCTGTATTCTAAAATGGACCTGAAGTAGAGAATGCCAACCTTTCCCAGTTCCTCTCCATCCTCCTTGTATACCTTATTCTCTCTTCCAGAACTCTGAACTCCTCAGCCAGCAGATACACTCATGGCACTTTCCCTGCAGCCTGGAACAGTCTAGTAGCACTTACCTGTAAAGCTTTCTCCTCCTCCAGGTCTTTTTTCCAAAGCTTTTCAGAGTGCTCATATGAAAAGAGCTAATTAATAGTGTCCAGACCCTGGAACTCAAGGGGTGAGAACAGAAGAACAGCCCTGCTGTGTGGTACTGAAGGGCCACCTTGCATGGTCTGTCTCAAGAAGTGGCCAATAGCAGATTACTAAGCACATGAATAAAACCAGGGAAACTCACACACCCTCCCCGGCTTCAGTGAAAAGTGTCCTGAGGATTTCCCGCACCAGAAGTGGTATCTTTCTGTGTATGTATCTATAAATATTTATATATATTAAGAACACATGCACATACCTTCTTGTACATGACTACACTTGCACAGATCATCCCTATCCATAGCCTCGGTCTGTTGAAGTTCAGTCTTGGAGGATAAAGATACTTGATTCTGTTCACGGAATAAATTGAGTTAGGTCCTCCACTCATATAAGATGATGATATATGCTTGTGGAGTAAGGTGATCTGTGCGATGGCATGTGTGCTGTGCAGAAGTGTGCTGTGCACTGTTTAACTTCACTGATAGAAACCAGTTCCCTATTGCAAGAGGGTGGATTTTCCTATCAGATACAGTTATGGTTGGGACAATCTGGGTTGTCAGTGTGACATTTTGAGAGAAACTGTCAGTGTAAACTTGAGAGAAGCACTTCTTTTTCCCTCTCCTGTTCCTATTACAAGTGACACTTTGACAACCCTGACTAAGAGGGCTTTTTTCCCTTGTTATTTCAGCTTGTATGTCTGATCAAACTTACTTACACATTATAGTTTCCTTTGTCACTCTTGTTCTTGTTTGCTTTGACTTATGTTCTTGTTAACCCACAGGAGGGAAACCAAAACATTTCAGTATAGGTAAATGACTGCAAATCCACAAAATAGGCATTTCAGAAGTATCTTGCTACATGAAACTTTGTACAAATTTGTGCCTGAGTTTAGTAATTGGATCCATTTGCACGTGAGCATCAGTCAACTCTTGCATGTGTATGCAAAACAATATTTTTGTAATATAAGAGTTATATAGCTGTAAAAATCTTAAGACTTGGAATTGTTGCCTGGGCTTATTTGTCTAATATTGCAGTACAACCTAGCAGCTTTTGACATATATTTTATAAAGAGGAGGAAATTTAAATATGATCAGTTGTTGTTTTCTCTATTCTTCAAGGTAATCTAGAACCACATTTAGTAAACTACAGCTATTATTTAGGTGGTTAATCAGTAAGTAGCTTTCCATTCAGCACAAGCTTATGGCATAGGAAGCAGTACAGAAAGCCATCACACAAATAGCTATAGTATTCATTGTAGTCATATACATTATGTTGGAACATATTGTACCCCATACTGTCTTGTGGTAATTCAGATGTTATTTCTGTTTATCTTCTTCGCAGTATCATCTTTCTTTCTGCCAGCCCTTAGAGCGTATGTTCCTCCTTCTTATCATCATAGTAGTTTTAATTTTTATTTAGTGGGGAGGTAGTGGTATGCTAGATTTTTGGTGTGATTTATCAGCAATGTCTGTGAACATATAAATCAAATGAGCACAGTTAGTAGAACTGTTCTCCTAAATAAAAATTTCCAATCTAGGAGTCTTCTCCATGAGCAAAAGTTAGGATTAGATTAATTTTTATTTAAAAAATAAGAAAGCTGTAGTGATTCTCCAAGACCTGTGTGTAACAGGACTGTACTTTCTATTTACATTCTTTTTTTTTGACTCAGTAGAGTTTACCGTGCATATAAGAATAGATTTATGAATGGTTAAACACTACATTTTCCCTAATCAGTAATGAATCCATCATGTTTGCATATGCTTATTTGGTTTCTATTACATAATGTTAGGTTCTGTTGTGTTCATTAAGCACGTTGATCAAAGAAAGGCCTGTCTGTTGGTTCTCTTTGAGAACAGCACAGCAACCAGATACGTATCATACTAGTAAAAACACTTTTTTCTTTCAATAAGCGTAAAACCAGTGTGAATCCTCTCTGCGTGATCCAGCCTGCTGGTCTTCAGGGGTGTCTGGAAGCGTTACAGAAACTTGACTTTGGAAAAACTGGCCCAGGAGCTAGACAGCTGCTGTGAGCTGGCCTGACACATGCTGTATGCTTTATATGTGAGACTTGAGATGAAGACCTATATAAATTCATTTTAATGAAGGCTGACGCTTCAGTTTCAGCAGGTTAATGTCTTCCAAAGATTGTACAGTTGGTTCAGTTTTACGTTAATAGCTGTGGTGTGCCTCTGGAGTTGACACTGTTAGAGTGACCATGCTTAACTTATTAGAAGAAAAAGGGACAGGCAAATTTGGAAATACAAAGGTGGCTTCACATTGGTTTGTGTAGTCTTCTGAAATATCAGGAAGTTCAATTTTGAGCTTACAGTTGGTTTGAAGTTTTGCCTTGTATAGTACCAAACCACTTTGTTAGGCTGAGATCACCCGTTTTTACAAGAGGTAACTTTGCCTGACATATCTTCTATGTTTATGTGTTTTGGATGAAGTGAATCTCGTAAGTACACTTTGGCAAGAATTTGGGATTTCTGCATTTATTCCTTAGGCAACATACAGATTTTTACAGTCTGATTCTTTGCTGATGGGGAAGGGTGAAAGGATGGTGTTCTCCTCCTTTCATTTGACTGACAGATAAACTGTTTTATGAAGTGCTGGTAAATCCATATAATTTAAGACTATAAATTGGTATGATGACAATGTCTGTCGCTGTGTCCATGAATTGCTGTGAGTGCCACAAGTGGTGACTTTCCTGAGTTGAGGGGCATGGGATAGAGAAGAGCAAGTCAAAATGAATGTGGGGATTATGACCAGAGAACCTCAGATTGCAGTTGGGGGTAGGAACCCACTTACACTAAAAATGTTGAAAATATAACAATAGTTTGTATAACCTTTACTAAAGTAGTCTTGGTTGGTTTTTAAACAGCTTCTGAGAGTCATTACTATGACCTTTGGAGTAAATTGTTATTAACAGATTATATTACCTCTAGCTATTCTGTCTCATTTAGCATGTGCTCAAAGAGCTCGTATGCACCAGATTTTACTAGATCAGATTTATAATAAAACTTGTCCAAGATTGCTTTTAGAGGTGCTATTTGATTTAGAGAGAAGAGGGTTTTGTGTAAGAAACAGGCCAGCGACTGTAGTGAGTAACAGTGCCAGGAACATTCTCGCTAGTCATGCTGCAGAGCTGTGGTGTTCACAGCCCTCTCTCTCATTATCAGAGCTCAATACCCACAGCAGTTCTGCCACAGAAGTGCTGTGTCACAGTGCGGGTGTAATTTCGCTTCGGATTTAGCTTCGCGTGTGTAAAATAGAGATAATGGTGTGTGCCTTAGTAGTAGTACCACGGATGTAAGGTTTGTGAGGTTCTTTGATCCTTGAATGGGAGGAGCTGTATTTATTTAAAGAACAAAAAAGTATTTAGCCTTTGAGCAAATTAGAAGAATTTCACACTACAATTTTATAAATTTAAAGTCAGTCTCCTGTTTTGTAAGTAGTGTGGAGCTTTGCAAAAGTGAATCTTTCTGGCGTTCTCACATGGAAGTTTTACAGTGTGGCTTGTCTAGGAATTGGCCTTGTAAAACAATTAAGCAATCAAATAAAGCTCTGTGGTGGATTCTGGCATCGAGTCGCTGGCTGGATGCCATCAGAATGTCAAGTGGAATTAGTATTTTAGTGCCTTTGGTTTTTGGCATCACTCTTTTCAAAAATCAGTGGCCCTGGTGTAGAACCCTTATTTAGGTTCTGGTTATTTTAGTGCTTTCTTGGACTTTGAACAAAAATACCCTGATTTTCATTCTTGATATAATGCAGACGATTAGAGATGCTACATGAAGTTGGGGAAAACAGGGTTGATAATGACAGGTGCAGTGGGTTAATTTTAAATGTAAGCTTTGTTTTGAATAATTTATAAACTCATTATCATGTAATGTGATTGTCAGACTAATCCTTGGATTGCGACTAGCGCTTTATAATTAGGGGTTCATCAGCGAAGGTGATGCCTGCAGGGTCGGTGGAGGCAGGAGATGGTTCTGCACAAGCAGCTTCTCAGCTGGGCAGGAAGCAGCTTTGATAGAATGTTCTCTGGAGGCATTTTCTGGTCATCTTCCCAGTTTACAGTGCTATTCTGTGGCAGCTGTTTAATGAGGAAGTGAAATACCGAGGAAGAATGAGAATAAAAACAAATTAGCCAGTGTTAGTAGTTAATTCCAACAAATCATTTGGATTGCTTTTGGATTAAGGAACAGTAGCTCTTTGTATGAGAAGGGCAAAGATGGAAAGGAGGTCCCTGTTTCATTTGTAAGCTCTTATTTTAAAAAAGCTGTGTTTTTGTACTGCCACAGGAATAGTCCTTGGTATGTATGTTTCAGTGATGCCTCATGAGCCAAATTAAAATGAACTTTAAAAAGCCAGTGTGCTCAATGTTCTTGCTGCTTGAGCTTCCTGCTCACTACTTACCAGGAGTTCTGGCTTCCCTTATTCTGATACCTCTCAAGAGGTATTTAAAGTTTGTGGGTTTTTTTTTTCATATTAGTTAATCACAATTTTGTAGTGATACATGGTATAACTTGAACTTTGTCAGCTGCTTTGTCACTTCTAGTCTCTGTGTCACTCCACACCAGCATGCAGCCATAGAACAGAAGTGTAGATGAGTGAATTCATCCTACCTTCCAGAGCCTGACCTTTGACCCATAAAATGTTATAATAAACACATTCTCTAGTGTTTCTGCAGCACTTCTCTATTAATGCCTGGTGTTTTGGCAAAGGAAGGTAAAAGCATTTACTTGATTTTAAGTACTGAAATGCTAAGCATTTGTGATTCATTGTTTTATCACATTAAAGCACAATGTTTATCTGATTCCACACAAAGTTATTTTGAGTTACTTGGAAATAAGCGTGGGGTGGGGGGAGGAGTGCTTATGAAAACTCAAGGGCTGGGAGGAATAATGGTAACAACTCAATCTGGCTGTTTGTAGTTACTTTAGTGGAGTAAGTTTTTTAAATATATCCACCAGCAATACTGAAAACACATGCAAGATAAGCGTGTTTGCCTTGTTTCCTTATGAATGGCATTCCTCAGGGTGCTTTCCATGACCTCTCCCTTGCCTACAGCTAGTTATCAAACTTCAAAATACATTGCCAAAAGTGGTTGTAACTAATCTGTCTGCCTCATGTTCCACTGAATACTATGGTAAGAGTAGTATGAAAGGGCAAAGATACTCCTTTTTTTAAAAAGTTAAATAGAACATCTAATTAAAATTATTTTTGCAGGGCCTCAATTATTTTGTTTTGCTGTAATGCTTAGTAGTGTGTTTACATCTCAACAACTAGGCAAGTACACTGGGGAATATTGCTTGGTAATATCGCACTGTCACCCTGGAAATCAGGGAGACCTGTACGAGCAATGTTTCTAGAAAATTCTAGTTAAATTTTAGCTTTGCTGAATTTATTTTTATTTCTGTTTTTTAAATGTATATTGTGTCCTTATTCCCAGTCTTATACAGTTCTCACTTGTGAGAGATGGGGAAAGAGGGGAAGCCATGGGCTTTTTTGGTTTATTTGTTATAATCTCTTACAACTACTAAGAAGGGTTTAATTTAACCATACGTTCTTGCTAATGCACTTGTACGACTCTCAGTTATGGTCAGTGTCCAAAACGTTCTTTGAGAACATTCACTAAATAAATCAGAATTTTCTTAGGACATCTTTATGGCGAGGTGAGAGTCTAAATCAGCTTCACTTAGGTAGAGTCTGTAACACAGGATTTATTTTCCTTCAGTGATAGACTGGTTTCATTCCTTTATATTTACATGATGAAATACTAACTTTTTTCTTATGAAAAGACTGCATAGTAAAAGTTTGGACTAAAGAGTGTAATTTTGATGCAAAAAGAATAAAACATGCATATATCTCCCCAACAGGCTTACTTTATCTTAGCAGAACATAAATACCAAAAAGCATTCACATCTGTTGCTGTACTCAGAAGTTTTGCCCACAGATATTTTCCTGTGGATGAAAATGCAAGAGCAAGATGCTGTATCTTTTTAGGACTTAAAACAGTTAAAAAATTTATTATACTTTGCAAATAAATGGTTACTCACCAGTAAAGCATTTAGAAAAAATCACAGTGGGTTTTCTTATTGCCAAATAAGAAACATAACGTGGAAATTCCATATACGACACCATTTTTCTGAGGGTTAATAATATTGTCATATTCTTAAAAGGTTACCCAGCTTGCTCTTAGCAGTGTGAGTTGAATGAGCTTCATCTGCTAGCAAGAACAGGCAACTGGGAAATACTCTTCAATTTTGTTCCCACATCTGCCTCTTCACGTGAGTTCGAAGAAGCTTTTAAGCTTCTGGAGTACCAGTTTATAAAAAGTAAGTAGAATACAGATATGAACATGTAACTCTTTTTAAACATTCAGTACCTCATGCTTAGTGTGTTCAAGTGTAAGTACAAAGTAGTAGCTTTGATTTATTTGAAAGCCTTTCAATTCTTACCCCAGTGATTTGGTTCTAGGTAACAGAATATCCTCCTTTTAGGAGTTAATTAAAAGAAAAAAGAATTGACATCCTGGCTTGAAAGTAAAAGCTACTTTAATCAATAGTGTGCCAGGTAGAGGGACTGTCAAGTCATGACTTCAGGATTCATAGCTTCTCCCACAGACTGATGGACATAATAGATCAGAGAGCAGCAAAATGCTCTGTTTTTCTGGGTATTCAATGTGTTTCTCTTACCTCCACCTGAGCACCTTGCAGTCCTTGCAGACTCTTGGGCTGGTGCAGCAGCGCTGCGGCACCGGGCAGTGTCACTGCTGGCACTTACAGCCGGGGAAGCTGAAGCACTGAAAAATTGATTTCCCCCTTATTGCTTGGTATGTCCATGACAAAAACTGAATGGTGCACCTAGAATTTTTGGCTTCCCATTCTGGCTTTAGTTATGTTTTTCATTACTGCTTTTCAGAGCAATTAAATTTGATCCTGTTTGTAGGTATGTAGCAACAAAGCATGTTTTGTTTGTTTGGGATTTTTTAACAAAACAGTGAAGCATCAAAAATCTGTTTTCTTACCTACAAAATGATGGTAATTTTATGAAAATCACTTACTGTAGAGGCATGAGGGTGAAGAGAACTTCTTGATCTGTTGGTGTCTTAGAAAGTCTGATTCTGTTGCTTGTTGAAAGAAACATCACCTTAGGGTTCTGCTTCATAAGTTACACTAGATTCAAGAGCACATAATATGACTTAGCTCTGGTGATAATAAATTCTGCCGGTAACCTTCTATCAAAATCAAATTAACTAATTTAAATTATAATATGACTGTAATTTCATTACTAAGACTGCCAATTAGCATCAAAACACTCTCTTAAACTTATTGTTTTATGGAAAGTGACTGGTATGGTAAATGTCAGCTTTACTTAAACAGTGTTGTGTGAGTTAATTAGCTGAGTATTGCAGGAATACATTTTGCAGCTTTGAACTGTGACCTTTCAGCAATTAATTTATATTTCACTTCTTGTATGAAGGCTGATCTTTGTTCTGTGTTACTCTCCATGGAAGGTTTTATCCTACAGACTTATGCAATGCTTTATTGATCAGATGTGTAACAATTTTTGTTTATTCAGCCTTGCAAACAACTCTGGGAGGTGCCAGGTCCCCAGAGTGAGAATCTTGAATCAGTACTTGAGACTGTTCACATGAGGATATTTCTCTTGGGGGCCCATGTGTGTATGTTTTGATATCACTGCATTTGCACACCTTGAAGATAACCCAAAAGAGTCAAGTAGTGCTGTTAGAATGGAGGGATCCTCAGGGCTTTTGTGTAATAAGAGGTGGATCAGAAGGCATCAAAAATGTTTGCCAGCAAATGTTTTTTGGTCTCAAGATTCCGGCTGCAGAAGGGAGAACAGTCACAGGATGTGCGATGTGCACTGTGATTTCCTATCTCAGAAAACAGATAATTTTTTTGCAAACTTTTAAACAGCTTATCTTTGGATGACTTCTTGACTGCAAGGAGTAGTTTCTTTGCTTTTTATTACTCTGTTGTTGGAGAATATCCCTACAAATCCTTAACATGTCAGGTGCCAGTCCAGTATAAGTCTGTTCAGCCACAATTGTTTAGTCCTGATTTAGGTCACCATCAGCTGGTAGATGCCATTCTTAAGTCATCTGTTTGAGAGGAGGGACTTTCAGTATATTTTTTAAAAATGTAATTCCCAAAAAAAAACCACTTTATGGGAGGCTGACATGGCCTTGTATACTATTTATTATCATGTATAGCACACTCTTTGTTTAAAAGCTTTTATTTCAGCTGTGGACCCACATTAGTGTCTGCTGTGACAATTCCTGTATCCTTAGTTATAATATAAAGTGTTAATTGTGGCTGCCTGTTCCGAGCTGCGATGTGTTGCAGTTGTGGACGTCAACAGAGTGAGTAAGATTTTCAGCCTCTGTTAATTAGCAAGCAGCATAACATAGTGCAGGAGCTGAGCTGAAGTTGCACTGTGTGACCACAGCTGCTGTTGATAAACCCCTCACTTTAAAGAGCAGTACACAAATTGATGTAAAAGTTGGATGGTGAACAGTTTGGGGGTTTTCTTGTAGAGAAGGACACTGATTTTGAAAGAGCAGCAATGAGTCTTTAAAGAGACTGTTACTCATACTAGGTACATTGTAAGAAACAACTCGGTCTGCGCTAATAGAAACTGAACGTAGTAGTAATCTCCAAAAATACAGCGTGTTAAATTTATGAATTATTTGAAGGGGAATTTGAGTTTTGAACTGCCTGGGCATTTATTTCAGCCTGTTGCAGATTTCACAGTAGCTGTGAAGCTACTTATATATGGTATGTTCTAAAATTAATAACTTTATACTTTCCAGACAGGGTTTTAGTAGCAGAAAAGGGAGAAGGAAGGAAGAAGACAACAACGAGGAAGACGACTTGTCTCTAATTAGTGGAATATGCCCAAGATGTGCTCCTTCAGTGCAAATATTTCCCTTTGTTATTAGGGCAATATTCCCAGTATCATACCTGTTGTTATATCTTGTGTTTAAAATAAAAAATAAAAAAACCTTTTCACTACATTTTTGCTAGACTCAATGCAGCAATAGGCCAGACATATCCTTAGCACAATTTATGATAATGCCCTTATTTGTGGCAGCTGATTGTACAGTGAACACGTGTCTTTTCACTCTTTCCTTATGAATTTCCGTAATATTACAGACCAGTGGAAAGAAGTAAAGAAAGTGCAATGTGGCTTAGATGCAGATGGGGAAGCAGAACAACAGGTGGAGTTTGTCAGCAAGAGCTGAAGATCTGCGGTGCTATTAGGCTGCACCTCTGGAACTAGTGTCAGGAATGGATATTTTTATTTAACGTGGACACGTTCCTCCAGGGAATGCGGCAGCCGTAGCTCAGTGTAATCTTTTGTTGAAGTGTTGCTTTCCTTTGCTACAAGTCTAGGCTGAGCTGAAATGTGGGACCTAGCAATTAAGTGTTTATATTGTACTCAGTCTACCTTCATTAGACTAATCATTGTATCCCACACTGTTACTTTAAGGGCTTTCTTTGTAACTGCACCTTTATTTTCTACAGGAAATGGATTTGTGTTCTGGCTGGGTGTCCTTTAGAAAAGCTGTAAACTTAACTGTTGCTGATACAACAGCATATTTCCTAGAAAACTTTTGCTTTTAAATGCTTTTGGTGTCTTTTCATTTAGACCTTCAAACATCTTTTCTCCAAAACGTGAATTCTTTAAATGGGGCATGATTTGCTAGATGTGAATTACATTAAACTTCATGCACAGTACTGGGTCAGGTGACTGCACTTTCAGAAGCTGATATTCAGGTCTGTTAAAGTACAATTTTCCATCATGACAAACTTAGGACTAAATGTTCAGTAGTGGGTTGGGAGAAGGTGGCACCTTACTTCCCAAACACTGACATGATTGGAGGGTTTTTTTGAGTGCTGTTCTGTGTTCCATTCCTATAAACTTCACTGCTGCTCCCTAGAACCTGTCAGTAAGTCCAGCACTGTTTGCTACTGTCACATGCACCAGTGAACTTTAAAGGGTCAGTTCTGTACCATTGCTGTTTCCCTGGCTTCATATTCTTGAATCATTGTGAAAGTGAATGTGACACATTTGTTTCTTAATAATAGCAAGTGCAGGCAGAAAGCTGGAAGCACACTCACCCGCATCCATAGATTTCATTCTTTGTATCCATGTCCTCCCCAGTTCATTTTTTTTTCTGGTTTATTCCTCTCTATTTGTTCTGTTCTGTTCCCTGGCACTGTTTTTTAAACTCTGAATCGTGTTTTCTGTTTGTCCTTTCTCTACACATCCCTGGCTTCTCTCTCAGGGGATCTTGTTACCATCACCGCACTCATGTTTTCCTCCATCTCTGACAGTTGCTCCTGGTTGCTGCCGGGCCTGATCCAGACATCCTGGCCTTTCTCCTGCTTGGCTTGTCTGCCCTTGTCAAGGCAGGGAAAGTTAGTCCCTGTGAGCTCTTTGACACATCAAATAGTATGTGAGGTTAAAAAATAAACAAAATAAAATAAATGGATAACTTGTCCACTTGTTTGTTTGGCGCTCCTGAGGCGGTTACCTTGTATGGCACTTAGCAGAGAACGTGGGGCTAATTCTGAGTTCTGCCTGTATGCAGAAATAGCTGCTGTTTAGTGGCACTAGCAAGAAAACCCGTGAAGCTTTGCCGCAGGCATCTGCTTGCTTTTTCCGTGTTTGCCTTCCAGAACATTTTCCAATAATTCACTTTAACTTCAGGAAAAGGACAATTGTAGTTTCCTGGTTGGACAACTATATTTGAGATGTAAATTTGTCTTTAGATAATTAGCTATTAAAAAAGAATCCTGATGTACTGCATTAGTGTCTTATGTTTCCTAATGTGATGGGGTGAGAGGGTGATGAAATTGGTTTCCCTTAGGATAAACTCTTCCATATTCTACAGCAGTTGCTGAACAGAGGATTAATATGCAGATCTATGATGATCAAGGTTTGTACTCTACAGTCTCACAGGGACTGGAAATACTTATCACTTGGCTGTAGAATCTGATATGCTAAGGAACAAGATTTGCCACTTAAATAGGCAATTAGTTATGTAAACATAGTAGTTATCACCTACATGAAATACATAAAAGTATGTAATCCCTTCAATTCAACTTGAAATATTAAGTTCTGCTTTGAAACACACTAGCAGCCTCAGGGTTGCTGAGAATTTAATACGCTTGTCATGAGCACAGTCACTTTTTCTGAAGCCTTCAAAGTGTCTAGGAGAGAAAAATTGTTTCACTTGAACTTCCTTTTTATTCACAGAAAAATGATGAAAATGGGAATTGCTCTGGTGAAGGTATTGAGTTTCCAACAACTAACTTGTATGAACTGGAGAGCAGAGTTCTAACAGATCACTGGTCCATACCCTATAAGCGGGAAGAGTCTCTAGGCAAGTGCCTAATTGCATCCACCTACTTGGCAAGACTGGGTAAGTTCTTTTTCTGCACATACGAAGTTTATCTGTTCAAAGGTTTTCATGGCTAATATGGGGAGTCATGTCTTTCCTATGAATCTTGCAGGTGTTTACTTGGCACCCTGCAGAATGATCACATCTCTGTGAACTGTTCTATCCAATTCTCTAAAAAGAATGTTGGAATAGCTTTTTTTTTCTCTAAAGCAATTTGTTTACTTAAGCTTTTTTTAAAAAGTGGAGCACATGTTTCTTTATTTTCTAAAGATCATAGGAATTACTGGTTTTCAGAGCTGAATTACTGACGCCTTTTTTTTTCATTGTGCTGGTTATTTTCAGTTCATAAAAACAAGCTGTTGTCTAAATCCGTGCTGTACCACACTTATATAACTGTTTGTTTTTCCCTGCTGAAGTGCTTATACTGCACTAGATGCTGAATTTGACTTTTCTGTATTCAGTATTGATACACATAGAGTAAACTGTGGAGTTGTCCTGTGCAGGGACAGGAGTTGGACTCGATGATCCTTGTGGGTCCCTTCCAACTCAGGACATTCTATGATTCTGTGATCTGTTGGAAGAATGGAAGTTGTTAGGTGGTTCTGGTTTACTTCTTTATTTCTAACCTGAATTCAAAGGGTGTGCTTAACTTGGTTTTGGGTGGAGGCTGTGAAGCATCAGAAATGATCTGAAGTTAGTATCTAAGTTAGAAGGTTTGAAGAGAGAAATACTTATGGTACTAATATGCTTGAAGAAGCTGTAAAAGAACATGGGGAAACTTCTTATTTCTAAAAGGCAAGTTCTTTTGACTCACACTTTTTTTGTGGCTGAACAAGCATGCTGGTTGTGAATGAACAGTAGCACATTTATTACTGCTGGTTTTGGTCAGTGTTCCAAAAAACCTGCAGCAAGCTCCGTGCAGTAGTCTTAAAAGAGTTGGGGTTTTTAAAATACTTTTAAAAAGCACTCTCCTTTCTGCAAAGGTCTTTCTGATTCTGATGAGAATTGCAAGAGGTTTATGGACAGATGTATGCCTGAAGCATTTAAAAAGGTAAGTAGGTGCAGTGGACCAATTCAATGTTTCTTTGCCTTGTTCATGGTAGAAGCAGTGTCTTATCCAGACTTCAGAAACTATGATAACTAGTGAGTATGTTCTTAGATTAAAATCACACTCAGGTTATTTTCCTAGATAAAAATCATATAAACTTACATTAAAAATCATACAAAGTCCCAATTCTGCAGCTCTGGCCAGTTCTGGTACATAGCACTTTTTTCTTGCTTGCTTCTTAAATGAAGAGCTCTATACTAATTAGTGGAGTCTAAAGACAGGCTTAAAGACCCTTGGATACAGACATTAATGGCAAGTTCAAATCAGATTTCCTTTAACTCTATTTTTTCTGTTCCTTCTTTAGAGGGTTGCTAAATTCTTCTTAAAATACTGAGAATATAAGTATGTTTAAGGAAGACAGCCAAATGATTTTTTCCCTTCAGTTTCTATTACGGTAATAGCTTTACATGTAACACTTTTAAGTCACTTGGTATTTTTTGCATGTTAAATAAACAGTATAGATTGCACCTCCAGAAGGATAATCTGTAAAAATCTCAGTTAAGAATATGCTGAAATATTTGCAAGAAACTCTCTTGTTTCTTCAAATGGCAGAAAAGGTAATTTTATTTGAAGTATTAAGTTTTTTAACTGCTCACATTCAGACACAGCAGAAGTGTGTAGATGGAAGTTCATGTCCTTCATAAACAACCACATTAGACCAGATTTAAAGAACATATTTCAGTAGGTGGGAAAGCAACATTAAATACCTCTCTCTTCGTGGTACATATTCTTTGTTTTCCAATAGAAATTGTTCAAAAAGTGTGAATTGGTAAATGGTTATTACAGCTGAATCAGTGCAACTTTGTGGCATGTCTCCCTGAAGATTTAATAGCTGTGTCATCAATCTCCAAAAAGTTATTTGCACATTAGTTGTTGTTTGCAAGAAATACAGTCTTTACTAGTGTGTGGAAATGGAAAGCAGTTTGCTTTGTGACATTGTATTTTCTGTCATGAACTGTGATTTAAGGTGTCCTTCAATTAAATTACAAATTTAATTAACACTTAAGTCATTAGTGCAGGAAGAGTATCTGAAAAACACACCAGACAGCGTTTAGTACACTCTAAGGAAACATTTGCTCTGAAAACAGTCTCAAGGGTGGATAGATTTCTCCTTTTTGGTGTTTGTGCTCAAATGTTAAAAAATTACCTTTTGTTTGTTTGTTTTAGCTGTTGACATCCAGTGCTGTTCACAAATGGGGAACTGAAATCCATGAAGGAATATACAACATGCTTATGCTGCTAGTGGACCTGGTTGCAGAAAGAGTAAAACAAGATCCTATTCCCGTGGGCCTGCTCGGTGTACTTACAATGGTATGTGACTCTTTGATGGGGTTTCTAATCTTTGGGTATTTGGTATTTTATATTTATGTTGCTGCTGCTTCTTCTAACTGTATTTAAGTTGTAGTATATTGGTTTGCAATTTGCAGCCATTGCTTGCTGCAGATTTTTAACATCCAGTATGCAACTCTTAGAGGGCTGAGTGCTGTTCAAAACTGCTGAAAACTAGTGCTCTCAAGAAAAAAAAATAAAATCACTTCACTGTTTATTTTTTAAAACTAGTACCTTGAGTTCATCTCCCCTTTATACAGATAACTGGCTCACAGGGGTACTGGATACTGTCTATACAGAGTGGAAGCTTGAGAATGCTTTATACAGTGAGAACAGAGAGGCAGCAGCAGGGGTCTTCTGTTAAACTTTACTTTTTGCTAGATATTTAACTGTCAACCAGGAGAATGCTCAACTGAAGAAGTCAGTTTTGAGACTGGCATAAGCTGTGATGCTCATTGCCATGGGCTTTTCTTTCAAGGCGTTTAACCCCGACAATGAGTATCATTTCAAGAATCGAATGAAGGTATGCCAGAGAAACTGGGCAGAAGTCTTCGGGGAGGGGAACATGCATGCTGTCTCACCCATATCCACTTTTCAGAAGGTAAGCATGCCCTAAAACCTGTTTTTAGGGTAGATGTCTTTGTTTCAGAAAAAGTTGTTTGATTAGTAAGTATTTATAACACAAGAAAGCTTAAATGTGTCACCAAGAATTACAGCAAATAGATCTTTACTGTATGTTGGTCTGTATAAATGAATTGGTCCTCTCAAATTATCCCAGTTCTCTGTTAGCAGCTGGATTTAGAAATCAATGTACTTTCAATGTCCAGAGTATCACAACAGTTAGAGGGGTGGATCTGTTGCATCCAAGGACTGACATCTGCTTGGCTGTTGAATGTGAACTGACGAGGACAATTCAAAGTGTACAATTTAGCAGAGAATTTGTGCTTTTCTGACAGCCAAGGACAGGGTATCTTCAAGTCAGACATGCTGACAAGAAGACAGTTTTTGAGATTTGCACTGTCTTGTCACAGTAGTTCTAGATGGGTGAGTTTAAAAAAGAAACCTTGGTGGTGTTGGTCTCTCCTTCAGGAAACAAGTTTGTGGCCGTAGAAAGAAAATTCTACGTGTGCTGCTTTGGGGAAGGTTTGTTAGTGATGTTCCACGCTGCTAACATGCTATAAATATAGTTGATTATGAGTCAGCAGCCATGGTGCATAGTGTTTTCACAGCACATGGTCAGTGATGTCAAGGGGAGTCCAAAAAAGGCTGATGCTAATGAGAATGTCCCAGAGCTCTATCTATGTGCGTAGGAAAGGAGCTGTTACAAACACATTGCTATTTTCTTTGAAATAGTAGCTCATGCGTTTTGGGTGTGAGTTAGTGGGTTGAATGTGTCCATATCTCTGTTTCAGAAGACAGATGTTTAGCATTGATTGTTGCAACTACTAATTTGTTAATATTTTAATTGTTCAAGGAACCTCATGGGTGGCTGGTGGATCTGGTAAACAGGGTAGGTAAATGTAAACCAAGCAGAATTGTTATTTGTCACTTGAATTCATTGGACGTCAGAGATTAATTCTTCTTCCCCCACCCCCTTGACTTGTTTTTCCACTGTTCACTTTTGTGACAACCACAAAAAAATAGTTTAAGATTTTCATCCCGCTTACATGTAGGGAAGGGACCTTGCTAAATAAATGTTGTTGAGTTGCTGCCTTCTCACTTGAGCATCTTCACCCTAACGTGACAGCTGTGACTGGGGAAATTCGACAGCTCAGCTTAGGCTGAAGTGCTGTTTCCCAGTCAAACGTGCTAGGCCAGTCAGCTGTTGCTATATGTGGCCTAGCTTTCTTCCCTATATCCATTTTTACCTAAAACAGAGTATCTAGCTTCATGTTTAAACTGGTACCAGGTATAATTCCACTCCCCAGTGTTGCCCCTGAATTCCCGTGAAAACACAAAGCTTGTGTTGAATGTGATGTTCTATGGTAAAGGATACTTGTGGGTGTCCCAGGAATTTCTGTAATAACTTATTTAAAAGATACTTTAGTTCACTAACATACTGATTATTTAATTATTTAATTTCAGTTTGCAGAGCTGGGTGGATTTTCAGCAATTCAGTCCAAACTCAATTCAGAAGATATTGAACTTGGGGTAAGTTCATCTTCTGTCCCAGGCCTTTTCCCTTTCCATTACACACTTCATGTAGAGCCAGACATGTCCCTTTTGACAGCGCTCTTAGCTCTACTCCAGTGCCAGAGAAACATTCTGCAGAGCCCTGAAGAAGTGCTGTCAGACTGGAAGGCAAATGAGGTTGTGTGTGAGAATCCTGACTGAAGAGCTTTAGAGACATCCCAGAAAAGATTAAGGGTTTGTGGACCTTTCTGGTTAACATTCAGCCTTCCAGTTAGACACCAGTCAGTCTAATCACACTGTCAATTCACAAGTATGTCCCTGGTTTTCTGTTTACTTCAGCTGTAGCTGCATTTAGCTGCAAGTGAATTGACTTCTCTCATGTATTACAGAGATCATGGTTTAAGAAAAAAAAAAAATCCTTAGGAAGACACACACTGTCTAATCCTAAGCAACTTCTCAGGACCTGTGTCTAAAAATTGACTGGGTCAACAGTTGTAAACTGGTTTTGGTGACAAAGCCTTACTTGTTTAGTTTTAGCTTCCTAACCTATATTCAGAAGGCTTCATAATCTTTCAAACTTTAAAGAACAAGGAGGCCAAGGGAAAACAATATAATGTAAAATTTTGTCCTTCAGTATAAAATCAATCTGCTTTCAGTGAAATGCGATTTGGAGAGAATTCACCTTCTTTTCTTGGACTATTGATAATTGCTACTTTATAAAGATTCTGTGATATATATATATGAGCATGACAAAAGAATAAGGAAACTCGATTTCGGGCAAAAATATAAAACACATACTGTATGCTGTAGAGTAAATCTCTTCCCTGAACTATGTATTGTTATAAAGGAATTACACACCAGAAGTGATTTGTAGCAAATGACTGGAAATTACTATATGAGATAAATGACACTTATTCACCTTAATTTGACTTTTAAAGTATAGATCAGTAGCTCTGAAAAGATCTCATATGTATGCAGCTAAATACTTGCTGTATTTCTTTCAGGCAATATCTGCGTTAGTTCAGCCATTTGGAGTTTGTGCAGAATATCTTAACTCTTCTGTAGTACAGGTAAAATGTCTTTGTTATGATTTCTTATCAGCACATAGTAAAGCCTGGAAATGTGAAAGCAGTAATTTTCTCAAATTTAGATGGAGCTCTCAGTATTAAAGTAGATCATGGGCAGTGTGGTATCAGAAAGACACCTACATGAGAGCCTATTCTTTTTATCATAGGAATTTGAAAAAAGAGGACTGAAAATTAGTTTACAATTGTGTTGATGTGAAACTGATGACTAATTTGAAAAGCCTTCAAAACTCACTTTGCATAAAGTACAAGAATCACTTTGAGCATCATGAGGGTGGTGGATAGAGCGCTCAGATGATGTTCATATTCATTTTCTAAGCACACTGATATGTAGCCACTTACCTACATCTTCAACAGTGAGAAGCTTTGCCACTGCCAGTAGAGAGCTTCATCAGTGTAAAGCATGGGGGAAAAGAATCTAGCTTGATTGATGAATTTTGTTTTAAATTTAACTTTCTGACTGAGATCAAGCACATGGATATGAGAGTTTACACTGGAAAAAATTGTGGTAGAGGAAAAAAAATTCTCACCTAGGCTCACCGACAAAAACTATTGACTTAATAAGAGACTGAATGTCTTCATTTGAAGAGGAGTTAGTTTAGAAGCCACTGGGAATCAGCGGCATATGCCTCTAATATCAGATGCATTTTGAAAGAGCTGGGTTTTTTTTAACCTGTATTATAGTGGTCTGAAATGGCTTCTTATTATTAATTGCTTCTTTTTCTGGACATACCTACCAGTTTTATGTATGTTGTAGGTGTTGCTTTATGTCTAACATAATTGTGAGCTTTCAGCTATGTATTTTCACTTCGCTGCAGCCAGATCTTCTGAGTAATGTAATTAATTTCAGGAAATCTAAAATGATTGTCCTTTTCTCACATTCTTTAGCCCATGCTGGATCCAATCATTCATAAAATGATCAAATATGTACAGAATGTAGAAGAGAAGGACTTGAAAGACAAGGTAATGTTTTATATATTAAATATATAGGAAGAACTTCCTATGTGTCTTGGAAATGCTGGCAATGTAGACTAGAACAATAGCTTTCTTTTCACTGGCAAAAATACAGCCTGTTCTCCATTCTGACTAGCCAAAATACATTTAGCCAGTTCCACTCAATACCCTTTTCAGTAGATATCTGTCATGACCCTCTTAAAAATATTTTGCTGCATTTCCTATCAATTATGTTTTTGTTGGTCCCATTCTGAAGTGCAGTGTGTTCACTTCTCTAACTGACTTGAAGATATGTCCTGTCTTGCAGTCTGTTAAATTCTTTAACTGTTCGCTTCCAAGAATTTGGTAATTGCTGATAAAATGTCTATGTAATTTGTGACTACTTCCTGCGTTACTCTGAATTTGACATTAAATTTTTGACTGTTGACTTTTTGCTTAGACTTAAATTGTTAGTTGTAATCTGGAAAGTATGCATAGGTTGTGTAATTACAGAGGAGCAATTTGGTGTAGTAAATCTGTAGAAGGAGAGCCCACTTTAAACAAAAGTTTTGTTGTCTTAGAATTTCTAGTGTACAAGTAATACTTTTTGATGTACGTGGTACTGCATTTCATAGATTAAATGGTCTGTACTGGATCACTAAGCCTACTGTTTGTGAATCATTGGAGTCTGAAACAGAATAGCAGAAATAGCAAAGCTTCTGTTTTTCCCTTTTTGTTGTTTTGTTTTAATCAGAGACTGGTCAGTATCCCTGAGCTCTTGTCTGGTATCAAACTGCTGTGTATGCGCTTCCAACCCGACTTGGTCACTGCGGTAGATGATTTACGGCTGGACATTCTGTTGCGCATGTTAAAATCTCCTCACTTCAGTGCAAAAATGAATTCCCTCAAAGAAGTAGGTTTGCTTTCTGTGTGTGTACATGTGCATGTGTGTAGGTGGGATGGGTGGCTAGTCACTCATTGAAACCATAACCTTAAAAAAGAGATGGTGCAATATTTCCTGACAAATTACATTGCCATAGCAAAAGCTTAGTTTGTGATAAATACCAAAACAAGTTAATATGACAAGTGTCGTTTGTAATATTAGTAGCCACTGCAAGGACTGTGGCCTCTCACTTAGAAAACAACTAGCCATAGTTTGAACCTTTTCTAAGAACTGCAGTTTCAGATTGATTTATGAGTGATGGTCTCTGCTATTGAGATAGCTCTGATAATTCAGAGCATCCTATGGAATATCCCTTTTCTCTTTTCCTCTCGTTAGAGGAAAGCATGGGGTGGGGGCGGAAGTGACTTAATTCTATATTGGTGTCTTAGTTCAGTTAGATCAGATCGTTACATGACTGTATTTTTTTATTGTGGTTGTACATGGACACTGTAGTAGCACCTACAAGCTGGAGTTTATGGACCAAGGCTGTTTGTGCTAGAATCGTTATAAGTAGAAGAAGAAAGCAGTTTCTTTTTCGTGGGAGTTGTGCTTTTTCATTCATCTCTTCCTCCCAGAACTCATACAATTCAAGTGTCCCCAAAAAAGGCATTTTTTTAGTATGCAGACATTGTAAGGGGTTTTAGAGTCTGTCTTTTGAGGATTTTGCTGCTTTATTCATGGGGAAAATTGAGCTTTTAAACCCCGTTGGTGTTTGGTTCTTAATCATAAGTGCCATGTATCCTTGGTGAAGTGATAAAAATACGGCTTTTGGAGGCGTTAACAGAAATGTACTCTTTTCTCCCTAGAGTGAGGAGCCTGTATCATTTCTGTATTGGATAAAAAATAGGACACTGATTTCAGTGTAACAAGCAGAAGCCTGAGATAACCTACTTCTGGTATATGTGTAGAAATATTCCTGGCACAGAGGCCAGCGTTTCTGTGTCACATCAGAAATAAGAATCCACTGCATCAGAGACCGGTGGCGAGGAGGTGTTTCTGGTTAGAAATTTGCTTTCAAACAGTTTATTAAAAACAAACACCCACCCACCCCAAAACAAACAAACCAGCCCCAAACAAAAACAATAACCACCAAACACCAACCAAATAAAAAAACCCAAGCACTGGTGTTCAAAATATTTCAGGATTTGCAGTGAAACTTCCCAGTAAGCCTTTTGAATAGATTTCATTGTGTACATGTGTAATGCATGTGGGAATCACTGTTAGAATATCACATTTTGCAATTTCTAGGTAACAAAATTAATAGAAGACAGCACTGTATCCAAATCAGTGAAGAATGCAATAGATACAGACAGATTACTGAACTGGCTAGTAGAAAATTCTGTCCTGTCTATTGCTCTAGAAGGTAAGCACTTTCACAAAGACTTTGCCATGTGCTTTGAATGTCTTAAAATTAAAAATTTTGTCTGTCCCTTTCATTACATATTAATGGAACACCATCAGTAAAGGAGTTCAAGGTTTTTATCATCTTCAAAATTGCTTAAGGAAAACCCTGCAAATTCTGCTGTTATTGTCTATTCCTGTATTTCACATCTGTGCAGATGTCTTCTGCTGTGCCTGGGGTTTTACTCTCAGTTTATCTTTGCATATTGTTAGCCCCTAGAAAAGAGGTCTTGGGTTTTTTTCCAAGTAGTAAGGCCCTGTAGGTGTGAACTGCTATCAGATGTATAAAATAAAATTGGAAGGAGCCTTTTCTTTGTCTTTGAACTGATAGATTTTTTTGTAACAGTAAAGATTTTTCAAATGAAGATGACTTTGTTCTTCTCCCTTTTAAAATAACTTGTTTATTCTTATGTTTTTAATGTATCTACTGCTGGTTTAAATATATTAATTTAGTTACCTTTCTTTATTTCATAGGTAATATAGACCAAGCACAATACTGTGATCGTATAAAGGGAATTATTGAACTGCTGGGCAGTAAATTATCTTTAGATGAGCTCACTAAAATTTGGAGGATTCAGGTAAGCAACCAAGGCTAGGCAGGTGCTTTTAGACTGTCTTACAAAAGCAAACATTCTAGTGGTAGAGTTTTTTGGTTTATCTTATAAGCATCTCTTTATAGTGAAGTGGAGGTGTTGAGACTTTAACAGCATAATTAATGCAAAGGCTTTATTCTGCTTTTTCCTTTACCATTTAAAATCAAGTGTTCTGACAATTTCTTGTAACACAGATGTTAAATTTTATGATGAAGTTCAGTTATTTACAACAAGTGTTAAGGGGCAGCAAAAATATTTGACTTGGAGTAAGAAGTTGTCAGCCTGAAATACGTGGTAGAATGTTTGTCTAGATGAAAGACCATGCCTAAGGATATTAATTTTCATGGCTGGAGGTATAAATTTGGATGCAGCTCACCGTATGACTTGAAAGAGAGTGGGCTCAGATGGTATGAATTCTCATTTAACTTCCTGTACCTACATCCAGTTGACTGACAAGTCATCTTTTTACGTTCACTTTGTGTATATTCAACTTATGGCTGCGTAGGAAAGGTGGTTTGACTGCTTAATGCAAATGACATGTGGAAAATTTGACCAGAAACATAATCTACTGCTGCAGGAAATGGTTTTCCTCTCTGTCCAAATGTTGGCGTTTTAGACTAAACTCATGGGACGCTGTCTGATCCCCAGGATGTGCAGGCACGGTAGCAAGCCTTGCATGCTTAGTAGAGCTGAAGTATGATTCTAGCCCACTCACTTGTATTTTTTAATAAAAAGCAATACTTCCTCCCCCTTCTGGCTGTTGTTACCATGGTGCTGCCATCAGTGTGGGAGGAGATGTTTTCATTGCTCACTTTTGAGTAAAGCCTTAAAGAGCATTGGGAATGGAGCACCCCACATGTGAACTTAACCGGGCAATGAGAAGAGTGATGTTTATGTTGCTGGCACCACACCTCGCAGCGGTATGTGCCATCACAGCATCGTGAAGCTGCTGTAGTAACGGCAGACTAACGTGTTCTTTCCTGCTTTGGAATTGCTTCCTGAGACTTCTCTGCCAGTGAAACAAGGAGCAGAGACAATTATTCTACCTTGTGTTTCTAACATGTCAAAAGCTGTTATTCTTTCTCAGCATGAATAGTAGGATAAGGCTTACAGGAAGATTTTTCTTTGTTGCATTTGGGATAAAGACCTACCTTCATATGTTTGCCTTCCTCTTTTCAGTCGGGACAATCGTCCACTGTGATTGAAAACATACATACCATTATTGCTGCAGCCGCCGTGAAGTTTAGCTCTGATCAGCTCAATCATTTATTTGTCCTAATCCAAAAGGTAAGTTTTCACATGAATTTACATTCCTTAGGAAGTAAATTGATAAGATATACTTGTGCATCCAACATACCAAAAGGCCAATTCCTTGAGTAAATTTATATTTTCTACATAAAAATATAGAATTGGCTATAAAATAACACTTTTAATACTGATTTTTTTTTTAACCCAGAAGCCTGTTCTGCTCCTTGACTTAGATTTTAAGTGCGTTGTATAGGCAGTGCAAAGGTACTTAAAAAGTGAGATTTTTGTTATCATATTTAATCTCTTCCAGTTTATATTTGAAAAAGAGTTGCGCAAATTAGTAACTGTAACTCCCAGTAACAAGAATAAGGAAATATTCATGGTGGAAACATACTTGTCTGTATTTTGATTTTCCTGCAGTAAAACAGTTGTAAATTGTATTTTTGTGTACGCTTGAGACCAAACAGACTGTCAGTGTTTGCAGCTGTAGTAGCAAATGTTTCTTTGCCACCCAGAGCTGGGAGACAGAGAGCGATAGAGTGCGGCAGAAGCTGTTGAGCCTCATAGGGCGCATTGGTCGAGAAGCGCGGGTGGAGACGACCACTGGAAAGGCAAGTGAATGTGAAATAAAATCTCTTCTTTTTTTTTTTTAATTAAACCTAGGGCTGCTAGTCTCTATATTCACTAGGTCCTGTCTAATCTTGCACCACTTCTTCTAGGTTCTGGAGGTGCTTTGGGAGCTGGCTCATCTTCCAACGTTACCTTGTAGTCTTATTCAGCAGGCCTTGGAGGAACATCTGACAATCCTCAGTGATGCCTATGCGGTGAAAGAGGCAATCAAAAGAAGCTACATCATCAAATGCATAGAGGATATTAAGAGGGTTGGTTTAATATTTTATCTTTTCCAAAATGAAATGTTAGCTAGCCTTGATGTTGCCCTTTCTTTCAAGATGCACAAATTGTGTGTCCCATCTGTAAGTTCTTACCTTGGGGAGTCCACGAGAGGGGTAGGCTTTGTGTGAGCCACTTTGTTGACCATGAGACTCATAGTAAGTCTCTTGCCTTTGTTTTAAGCAAATTTTCAGCACAAGGAGTGATCAGTTTATGGGAAACTACCAGGATGGGCCCAAGGTTAGAATTTGCAAATGGAACCACTATAAAGGTATGTCAGTATTTTAACTGTCCCTTTCATGTGAAAGCCTAGATTAGTTTTCTTTGAGTTAAGCATGTGTTCTGGCATGGCCATCAAGTCTCAGAATGCAAATTGATATTTAAATCATAGTAGTTGTGTATTTTAATAAAGTACTTCAACTCTTTTCATCTAACATAAAGAGGCCACTCCTGCCTCTGCCTATGCTCCGCTGTTTCCTGGCAGCAGCAGAGATGTGCATGGCTTACGAGACTGCACACACTTTATCCTGCACTGTCCACATAGCAGGTAGTTTTTCTTGAGGTCAGCTGGAATGCTTCTGTCTTCTTTTTTTTTCAGTCTGAAGTGTACCTGTAAATAAAGAAAAAGACTTGTACTTTTTTTGTTAATTTATTTCATGGTAAATTAAGTTTTATCTGTGTTGCAGCATCTGTAGAGGATTTTAATTATTTAAGAGCCATAGTATGTTGCTTCTTGATATTGATCACACTCTTTTTGTGTGTGTGTGTTTATGAATATGTATTTCAAACTTGGAGTTCTCAATCTCGTAAAACTTGCAGTCTTTTCTTTTGGATCTTCTCTTGTCCTTTCCTGTCCTTGTCTTCATTTTAATTACATTCTGGCAAGGGCCTTAACAGAGGTGCTGCAGTGGGGAATGCTAAAGGAAAGTTGTAATAGGTTGGAAGGGATTGGGGTAACCATGCAGCAGATGTTTAAAAAGACATCATTTTCTTATTTCCCTTCATTAGGGGAAATGAAGACATAAACTGGGAGGGAATGTAATATTAAGGAAGCATTTTCAAAGTATGTGAGTCTTCAGTAGGGAGCTCTCTGTTATGGGCAGGTGACTTTAACCTCTCCAAGAGTAGGTGGCACTGGTTGTGATCAGTGTTTAAACCAGACATCACTTCTCTGAACAAGCACCCTCAGTACTGGTTTGTGTGGTCGAACTTTACAGAAAATGAAGCCTCCCAGAAAAGTGATGAGCAGTTCTAACAATGAGGTAGGAGGGTTGTTCTTTGCAGGATCTCTTCCAAAATATAGCTGAAGTATCCTTTGCTTCCTATCAGAGGGCTCTTTGCAGCACCAATCAGAAATTTCATCTCGTCTCTTAACACTCAGTAATATTTCAGGTTCTTTCTTCTAGTATTCCTGCTTTAGCAATAATTAATATCATTTGACTGGATTTGCGCTTTTATGCCCTAACAGACCTGCTTCATCCCCCATAATTGAGGAAGGTGGTGGTTATCTCTCCCTGGTGCAACTGAGTTCTCTGTCTACTTAATCTGCATGTTCTCTAGGCAGGACGTGGTACTTTGGGCTTAATAATGAGGAGAGCAAAATGGTGTTTGTGTCTGTCAAAGGACTTGTTGCAGAAAGTGAAGAAGGTCACCTTGAGTGTGTTTGGAAGGGGACCAGGACCAAGTAACTAAAGCCTTTGGAGACAGTAGCTGTTGTTTTGAAACAGTGGCACTAATAGGAATCGTTAGGCTTCTAGGAGTCTAAGAGGAAAGTTATTCTGTTGTCGAGCATAAACACGTGTGTAATTGTTTTTACCTTTCCTACTACCAGTCGTCCCAGCACAATAATCCTCAATTTGTGTGGGTGGTGCCAGCGTTACGTCAGCTTCATGAAATCACACGGTCATTTATTAAGCAAACTTACCAAAAACAAGACAAGGTAAGAAAATATGCTGAGATTATTTTTGAAGCCCTTGTTACGTCTGTGTGATTCTGCTTCTATAGAACATGGAAATTTGAATTTAGAAGTGAGGAGGAAAAAAGAAAATACTGAAAAACACTATGATGAGTACAGTATAGTGATGTAGCATAAACAAACTGTTCAAGTAGAGATGTTGTGGTGTGTGCCATCCATGTGTGTGCACGTAAATTTATGTATAAATCTGTTTGCTGAGTCAGGACTAATTTATTTTATTCTCAGCTTTTTGTAGAATAATTAACAGGCAGAACTGAACAATGGGTGGTGTTTAGACCAGCTGCTTTGTAATTGAATTGACATTGACTCTTGGAAAACAGACTAAAGTGCCAGCAAGTCACATGTGTTGCGCAGTGGCTGGGTGGAGGTGTGGGACATTGTTTGCAATCTGCAGCATTGTTTGCAATCTAACATCAGTGGGCTTTGGATGCTTGGAAGGGATACAGCTGCCTGGGGAGGGGGGGACATTACTGCTTCCTGTAGGAGACACATCTGTAGGAGAGCAGACTGCTGCGTGCATGTGCCTGTTTGTGTATTTTCTTAAAAACCTCTTTTCTCTCTTTTTTTTCTGTTGTGTGGGTTTTTTTGTTTGTTTTTGTTTTTTGCCAAGAGCATTATTCAAGATTTAAAGAAAAACTTCGAAATAGTGAAGTTGGTGACAGGAAGCTTGATATCATGTCACCGTTTGGCTGCATCTGTGGCAGGTCCAGGAGGGCTTATTGGAGCAACATTAGTGGATGGCCGATACACTTACCGGGAGGTACCGAACCCTGAATTTATTACTGCCTTAGGTTTTTGAAAACATGATGTAGTGTATCACTGAACAACTTGCCTAAGATTAGATGAAGTTTCATTCTTGGAATTCGCTGGTGTGTATGTTCTCTTCGGTGAATAATTACACTAGTTTTTATTTATAGTTCTGACGCTTCTCTGACTTGTTTTAGCTTTGTTATTACATTATATTCTAGAGCAAGGGTAGGCAAACATCACGATCTACAAGTTTCTTAGCAAAGTCTTTAATTAGTCAAGAGCTAGATCTTCCCACCCCAGGATCTCCTGTCTCCAGCTTGTGCAACTTCCAGCTTTTCCACCGTTGTAGAGACTATATCTTTGAATTTGGTGTGAAGTTCTTGAAACCTGAAATATATTTGCTAGTTAGAGCATGGAAGCTGCACACACAGGTAGCTTGTCATGGTTTGTTCCTAAGTTTTTTATAGTTATTTTTTCCACGCTAGTTGTGACTTAGTAACTAGTGTAAAATAATTTCCATATCAGGAGAGTAATAGCAAATCCAAGGAAACTTCAATGTTCCTTTTTAGAAAGGTAATCAAAAAGAAATAATGTTTAAATTGTGTAAAATAGAACTAAATCTCACTGCAGAAACAACTTTTGTTTTCCAGACTGTACTGTTATTTGACAATTAAGTTTGCAAAAAATAAAAACAATACTTAGAGTTCTTGTTTCAGAAAGAAAAGTCTTAAGCTTGAGTCTTTGTTTCCTCTTTCTTAGTATTTGGAGGCACATCTAAAATTTTTGGCATTTTTTCTGCAAGAAGCCACCCTTTATTTGGGCTGGAATCGTGCCAGGGAGATCTGGGAGTGCCTTGTAACTGGCCAGGATGTTTGTGAGTTAGATCGGGAGGTAAGAAAAACTTGAAAAGTTGGTGTCTGTGGTTGCAGAGTGATTCCTAATGGATCATGAATAGTATGTGTATTTGTTGAGATGTGTGAAACATAAGTAGCAAACACAAACTAATAACGCATTTATAGGTTTTGTGTAAGCTAATGGAGCAACTGTCACATGTTCACATTTGACTAGGATGCTCTTTTAACATTAAATTTGATGGAAGGATGAACTTTGGCCAGGAGATAAGTTGCAGGCCTATGGATGCTGGTTTGAAAAGGGGTATGTGCGAGTTTGCAGAATCATAAAAGAGACATTCAGCATTATTTGGGTGAAAGATGACTGTGAAGACGACATACCTTAATGCTGTAATATAGCCTGTATAATACCTGAGGTTACTAGGAGATTAGATTTTGAACCTCTTGCTGTAGATAAAACTTTAGTAAGATGAGTTACTGTAGTATCTGTCATAGTTCACCAGTGTTGTCTAAAATGAAAATACTTGCATTAACAAAGGGGTAAAAATACATGTACCTTTCATTCACAGATGTGCTTTGAGTGGTTTACAAAAGGACAGCATGATCTAGAGAGCGATGTACAGCAACAGCTTTTCAAAGAGAAAATTCTTAAACTGGAGTCATATGAAATTACTATGAATGGTAAGAAGATGGCTTGGGTCAACAAATTTGGTTTTGAAATATATACCAGAAGTTTGCTTCTTAAGCCTTCAAATTAAATATCCAAACATTTTTGTAAATCAGTATAATAAAGGGGTCTTTTTCTGTCATTTTCAGTTTTAATAGTTGTAGAAGGGAAAAGGTCATCTCCTGTATTTGATATCTTCATTTTTTTCCAAAAGGCATAGAAACTTAGCCTGACCTGAATAAAAAGCTTGCACCTTTTTTCGCTTTCAGGTTTTAGTTTATTTAAGACTTTCTTTGAAAATGTGAACCTGTGTGACCATCGACTGAAGAGGCAAGGAACTCAATTGGTGAGTGTTCCGGCAAGTTTGTTCTCATATAATACCTGTGGCATCTTGGGGATGGGAGGAGATGAGACAAGGATTCTTTAGCAGCTGTTTGATGTGATCCTGTTTGTATTAATATGCAGATCATCCTTCTAGCAGTAACATTGTTAAATTCTGAAGCTAAAATTCCAGAATTATGACAGTTAAAATTCAGCAATCGGTAGCTGGAAGCTGGTATGTAGCTTCTAAAATTTTGCAGGAGGAATGAGTGAACTCATTTTTTTTTTAATTAATAATCATGAATTCTAGTGTGCATTTTTTGCTTTTCCCTCGCAGAGAAATAGTCCTTAAAAAAAAAAGAAAATTAGAAGTCATCTTTGCAAGAGATTTAGGCTAATCATATTCAAATTCTGACCTACAATGATTTTTAACTCTACAATCCTTCAATGTTTCTGTTAAATTGTTGGTTATATGTTAATTAGTGTTCTGTAGGCATTTTAGATCTTTATCACAAGAGAGTCAACTAACTTCAAATGCTTAATTATTTGCCAAGTATCATAGTAGGTTTTGTGATGGTTTATTATGTGGATAGTTACCATATTGACCTTTGTGAAACAAATTCCATTCCCGATTAAATTTTTTTGTGCTTTTTAAGTTTTTAGTTTTTCAAGTTGGCTTGACTGAGAGTGTTCTTGGGAACTTGTTTATCCACCTATAAAAAAAATTATCTTTTTCTAGTATAAATATACAAATCCACAGCTATCGATTTCACTTTGCATGGTGCCAAAACTTGGCAGTGTGTTGGGAAAAAAAAATGTTTAAGATTCAGTCAAAAGATGTTTTTCCAGCAGATGGAAGATTGGTTTGTTCCTGTGGTTCAACTCACTGTTGTGTAAGAAATCCAGTCACATTTTACTGTTGTTCATTCTTGTGTAGAGTGTAGAAAAACTGGAATTAATAGGAATGGATTTCATTTGGAAGATTGCAATGGAGTCACCTGATGAAGAAATTGCCAATGAAGCTATTCAACTGATAATAAATTACAGCTATATTAATCTAACTCCTAGATTGAAAAAGGTAGGCACATATTTGTACATCAAACTCCTTTGACATTCATACAACCTTGATACTCTGCGTGTTAAAATGTGTAATTTGTTGGCTTCTGTCAATTTATGAGTAATTCCCTTGATTTTCGTTTAAGTTCTAATTTGTTTGTACATTTTACCTTTAGGATTCAGTATCACTGCACAAGAAATTCATTGCCGATTGCTACACACGATTAGAGGTACAGGACAAATTTTAATGGTTCTTTTCCCTGCTTTGTATCTTAGAATTAGAATAATTGACTATGACAATACTATTTAAAGAAAAAAAATATTACTTCCACAAATATTTCTTGTCTTCATGGCTCTCCAAGACATACTTAAATGTCCATGTCAGCCAACACTTGTACTCTGCTTTGTATTCTAGGCAGCCAGCTCTGCACTCGGTGGTCCGACATTAACACACGCTGTTACAAGAGCTACAAAAATGCTCACAGCAACTGCTATGCCTACGGTAGCAACATCAGTTCAGTCTCCTTACAGGTAGGCCTGCCTTTAAAAGAATAAATATGACAGCAGAAATTTCCTCCCAGCTGCTTACCACATGACTTTGAGTGTTGATTAAAATTCTCAGTATTGGTAGTTGTATATTCTGGTGGTTTCTCAATATTCCAGCCACAATGCAAATTGAGTTCCAAAGAGATTTTGAAAAACCTGTGCCTAAAAAAAAAATCCACAAGAAACACACTCCCTCTTCTGGCCTCCTGAAAACCAAAACCAACCAACCAAAAAAAAAAAGAGAAAACCACAACCATAGACTATTACCTACCTATTAGTCTATATTTTGGGGTAGCAGGGTTTGATTTTGGTTTTTTTTTAATTGGGAGAGAAGAGGACGATTTTTCATCTTTTAGCTTAATGTACACACCTAAATGTATGTAGCTTAAATATACAAGCTCAGGGTGGGACCTTTAGAAACATGAAGCTGCTTCTGAAGTTGGCTGCCTCTCAAGCAGTGTAACACGAGCCTGTTTTCCTAGTTAATTTCAACTGAATTAACTCCAATTTTAAGGAATTATGTTTGAAAACAGATAATTTGTGGTAGTTACCCATGGACGTTGAAAATTAATCTCGGAGACAATCTGCTCTTGTTTTCAATGTTTATCTCTAGGTCAACCAAACTTGTAATAATTGAGAGACTGCTGCTGTTGGCAGAGCGTTATGTGATAACAATAGAGGTAAGAGATGTAATTTCTTACTAGGCAAGGGTAAGAACACAACTTCTGATACTATTAAAAACAGTAAAAGTTATTTAAACCTATGCGCCTCTAGTGACTTTGTTACATACCATCATAGAATTATCTTGTTTTCAGGGGTAGTATTTATTATCCTTTTCTTCCTGTAGGACCTTTACTCTGTTCCCCGAACTATTCTACCTCATGGTGCCTCTTTCCATGGACATCTTTTAACACTTAATGTTACGTACGAGTCTACCAAAGATAGCTTCACCATAGAGGTACGTGTGCACAGGTCGTGTGTGTTTTTTGATGCCCAAATAGAACAGAGTAAGCTGGTTTGAAGGACTCTGGTCAATTTGAAAACTCTGCAGAGGAGCAGGAAGACTTTAGTGGAAAACTTTCCTTTTTTTCTCTTGGAATTTACTGCTTGAGCAGACTTACTGAGCAAGGGTTGTTTGATTTTACAGGCTCATAGCAATGAAACTGTGGGGAGCATCAGGTGGAAGATAGCAAAGATGTTGAGTTCGCCTGTGGATAATATACAGATATTTGCCAATGACAGCCTGGTATGTTAACTACAAAGAGTTCTCATTCTTTATGAAATTGAATCTCTTTTCCAGGACTAAATGGTAAAAATGTTTTCTTGCAGCTAACTGTAAACAAAGATCAGAAACTACTCCACCAACTGGGCTTCTCTGATGAACAAGTCCTTACAGTAAAGACATCAGGAAGTGGGACTCCATCAGGGAGCTCTGCAGATTCCTTGAGCAGTTCCAGCAACACCGGCAGTGTATTCAGTTCATCCTATGCAATGGAACAGGTACAGTGTAATAACCTACTCAGATTTTTCTTGGAGGGTGGATAGTTGAAGGAGACAGAGCTGGAGTGGAAGAGGTTCAGTACAGTGAGACAGGAGCTATTCATGTCAGCTTGAGCATCCAGTCTTTGGTTTTGCTTTCAAACTGCAATTGAAACAAAACATTTAAATACACAACTGCCTTATGCATGCAGATTGGATTTTATAATCTGTATTCTGTCACCTATTGTAGCCGGCTTGATGTTTATTAATCTCTACAGGGTCTTTTAAACAAACAAGACATGTATGTTATGATTTTTACGTTGTATATTTGTTGGGGGAGAGTTTTCCAGATTTCCACTATTGATGAAGCTGCAATATGAAAATAAACTAGGAAGCATAAACTAGTGTATTCAGACCACTCCTGGCCTGCTTTGAATGTCAACCCTAACTTAAAAATGAATTTTTGAAGTCAACTGTTATAAGGGAAATGGGCTAATGTAAAAATCAAAATATTGTCGCAGTCTAGAAAGTAACTGGGATTTCTACAGGCCAGGTTGGCATCTGGATCAGTTGCTTCAGTAAAGAACTCTTTTTAAATTACTTGCAACAGAGAGGAGAGAAAAAGGCCTTTGTATTTCTGCTTAATTCTCAGGAGAAATCCCTCCCTGGAGTAGTCATGGCTCTCGTCTGTAATGTGTTCGATATGCTTTACCAGCTTGCCAACCTAGAGGAGCCAAGGTAAGCAAACTAAATGGTTATTAAATGTTGAAAAAATGCTCATGCTGCAAAGTTTTAATAGCTACTTATTTTGCAGCGCGCAGGCATCCACCAGGCCACAATGTGGCTGAGCTCTGTTTGCGCAAGTAACTTCTGATAACTTTTCAGGATAACGCTGCGAGTGAGGAAACTTCTGCTCTTGATTCCCACTGACCCAGCTATTCAGGAGGCTCTTGATCAGCTTGATTCGCTGGGAAGGAAGGTAAGGATTAAACAATAATCTTGGTGAGTTTAACAAAAAGGATTTTGCTACCAGGTTTCTTGAATTTCCTGTCAGATTATAACCTGTGAAGGGTTTGAAACTCCAATGCAAAATAATGCTTGTGTTAAGGATTATTGACTTACTTCCAAGCAGCTAGAGTCAGGAAGATTATTACAGGGATTGCAGAAAAACTATTGTCAATTACAACAAAATGCAGTAGTCTCAAAATATTTCTTCTGTGGCTTATTCCTCCTAGAAAACACTGCTATCGGAATCAAGCTCTCAGTCTTCAAAATCACCGTCCTTGTCTTCAAAACACCAACATCAACCCAGTGCTAGCTCAATATTAGAAAGTCTTTTCAGATCTTTTGCTCCAGGCATGTCCACCTTCAGAGTGCTTTACAATTTAGAGGTAAGAAAACAATTTAACTTCTTTCTACTTGTGTTTCTGAGCACTAAGGTTTAAGTAGTTTTAAATTTCTTGAGCAGGAGTCCATCATGACAGGGTCATCATACAAAATGCAAATGTCATGTCATAGTCTGCTTTTATGTTTGTGAAAAATTTTTCACAAAATAAAAGGGGTAACAAGTTCCCCTTGTGAGACTTTACTGTGAAGCCAGGTCTTCCTTTTTGTGGTTTGCAAGGTGGAAGGAGTAAGTGGAGAGGAGCAAAGAAATATCGAAGTCCTTAACCGTTTAGGTAAAATTCCTGCTTGAATCTCTAGAAACTCCAAGTATGTGATTTTTAGTGTCTATATAAAAAAAAGGTTGTCTCTTTTAAAAATTAATGGGAGCCGTTTTTCAGTTTGATTTTGCTCAGTTCAATTTGAAAGAAAAACAATGCTAACTTCCCTTCTGTATAAGTACTATATTCTGTCTGTAGAGGCTAAGGATAAATATTTTTGAGAAGCATTCAACTGTGAAGAATTTTGAGTATCCAAATGTGCAGGGCTTTTACCCAGAAGCTTCTGGCCTGTTTTAGCCATGCATGTAAAATGAGTGGAACACGTACATTTTTTTTTTTTTACCCCTAAATATTCTCCTTAGTAAGTTCTTTAACCAAAACACTGGATTGGATCCTGTAAAGAGGTTATTTACAAGTGTTCAGTGCATAGATTCTAAAGAGTGTGAGAGTTCAGCTGGTGTCATTTTTAGGACACAGTAGTTTGCACATTGTAGGAACCTGGGCAGTTTCTGGTTCTACTCACAGGCACCACTGTTTGTAAGGACTCATTACAAATACGGTTTGAACAACTTGGAGTTGGGAGGACTGGTTGCCAGCAGCTTCAAAAACAGTGGTCAATGTTATTCTCTTTTGTTCCCGGTGTGTGCCAGTATTACTGTAGGAGTTTTCTTGTCGGTTTTTTCCTTTGAGTTTCTGCAGTCTAATGTTCACTCTTCATCTTCCTGCGCTGTCATCACTGCAGCGCTCGGATTCCCTATTTTCTGTACAGCTGGAATGAAAGATATTTGATGATGCCTTTGAAATATGTTGACAAGTTCTATGACTAAGAGCAAATGGCTCAGCATATCACAGCAAGGGGATCTTGTCGCACTGGCAGGTTCTATTACAGTATGACGAGACAGTTATCTGCTGCTTCTGTGCCAGAAAAAATAATAAAAGCAAGTAATAAATTGTTTGCTTTTCTGGCAAGGAATGAGAAGCAGTAAATTGGATTAGATGTATAGATTACATGAGCGGACTTGTTCCTCAAGTCCAGTCAAACCGATTGGAAGATGATTTGTGTCAGAAAAAGGATGTTGTGCTTTTTTTATCCCCTCAACTGGTGATCTGTTGAAAAAAATAGGAACCAGTCTGAACTGCTTCTGGAAAGTTGTACACAGAGAATCTGCGGAGTGTACAAAAGAGATAAAAATTAAATGTTGCAGATTTTCAGGGTTATATCGTGCAGTGTTGTGAAAAGATTTCATGCCTGGAACTGTGTAAACCAGTCTTCTTACCTGTGAACCTGAAAAAGATGTATTTTGTTTTCCCACATGCGGCATTGTTGGCTGTACATGCCAAAGACACTTTTCAAGAAAGCAAATAACTTCTGGTGGTTTTCTGGGCTTTTGGGAGGGGCTGGGTTCTTTTGTTTGGGTGTTTTTTCTTTGTGTAAGATGAAATAAAATTGGTTATAAATGTACATGACACCTGACCCACAGAGACCACAGACTTCCTTATGGCCATGTTTCTGAGCGTAATTGCCTTCTGTGAAGTTTTGTGCTGACTTAAAACAGGGGGAGTGACACACTGGTGATGTTCATAAGGCCTGTAAAATTACCTAGACCATCTCATAACAAAAAATAATAATAATACGGGTATGTTTCAGAAGGCATGAATCAATACATAAGCCATCTGTAGGGTGTTTTAGGGGATACTGTCAACTGAAAATCTAGAAAGGAGAAGAATTTGGGCTCTTAAGGAGCACCAGCTGAACCTGAAGACATCATTTCATAAGTGAATTGTTAATTGCTTCATTTGTAGTGGATTTTTTTTCTGATATACTTTAACCTTCAGCAGATGAATAAATAAGCACCAGTATTTTTTATTTATTTTAGGTACTGAGCTCCAAGCTGATGCCAACTGCAGATGATGAAATGGCAAGAAACTGTGCCAAGTCTTTCTGTGAAAACTTCCTCAGAGCAGGAGGTTTGAGGTTAGATTTCAAAATCTTGTCTCAATTTATAACAATTAGTTAACAGTTCTGTGTGGTTTCTGATTTCCACACCATAGCACTCTCGTACACCTGTCAGCGTCTTTTTCAGAGAAAAAAAAAAAGTCCACCCAAAGCTGTTTTTTCATTATCCAATGTCTGAAAAGCTACTGTAGCTACCATAGAAATGCAAGAGTACATGTTGTTAAACCTCAAAATAAATTTAGGTGCATATAAGCTAGTGAAGTGTAGCTTTTATTAAGGTATTTGGTGTTTGGATGGTTAGCGTTTAAGTGTTTCGGTTCAAATTTGCGAGCGTGTACACCACACTGTGTCCTGCAGAGATACTAGTGGACATTTAAAGCAGTCAAAACGTAATGTAGTGGGAACCAAATTAAATTTTATAGGCTCCAAAATTCAGACACTTCAGGTAAAGTTGAGACACAGTGTGAGTGGTTTGGAAGACCTGGTAATACTGCTTGTGCTTGTCAGATTTATAAAGTATACATTGCTCTTAGTAATTTTGTCCACTACCCTCCCTGCCCCATAGGTCCTGAAGCATTTTCCAACAGGAAGCCTCTATCTGTAGATGTAGGAGGGGAAAATGGGGATTTAAGTCTCCAAAGACACAAGTTTGGCAGTTTTAACTGGCAATCAGCTGACTGAATAGGCAGGGGGAAGGATAGAGATAAATTAATTTCAGCTCTCTCCTATTGCAAAACATTTTCAAACAGAGTCTTTTGTACTGATTTGTTTTTAAGTTTGGTGGTGAATGTGATGCAGAGAGATTCCATCCCATCAGAGGTAGATTATGAAACAAGACAGGGAGTCTATTCCATCTGCCTGCAACTTGCAAGGTATGTAATTGCCTTTCATTAGCGAAAGTGCTCCTTTCTTGGCTTTTAGAGTGTGGCTTGTCATATTTAAGATTAATCAGTACTTTGAGATCTGTTTCATTCACTTTCTGTAAACATTCAAAAATAAGCCTGATGTTTTTGCTCTCTGAATGTAGGTTCTTGCTTGTTGGTCAAACAATGCCTACCTTACTGGATGAAGATTTTGTTAAAGATGGGGTAGAAGCGTTGTCCTCGCGCCCCTTCCGTAACGTCAGCCGACAAGCAAGTAGACAGATGTCTATTTGTGGAACACCTGAGAAGTCATCCTACCGCCAGCTCTCCGTGTCTGATAGATCCTCCATTCGGGTAGAAGAAATCATCCCAGCAGCAAGAGTTGCCATACAAGTAAGGAAGTGTTTGATTTATGGTGATGTAGCAGTGTTGTCTCCAGTGACAGCTGTGTAACTCCTGGATTTTTAATCAAAAGTCTACATTTTATACAGGTTCTTGCCCAGGTTCTGTTTTAAAAGCCTCTGAAAATCCTGACCATCAGTCTCTCTTCCTGATCCTTATCTGAATTTTAGCATAGTCTCAGAAATTATTTTGGCAGTACAAAGGGAAGCAGTACCACAAAAATGCTTGCCAGAAATAGATGTACCCAGAAATCTTACTTGGGGTTTATTTTCCATCACACTTAACTCTAAGGTCTTATTCTTGTTAATTTTCTGTGAATAGAAAGGAGGAGGTTCCAGCTTGAACTTGTGGCTTATAGTCCGTGATTCTTTGAATTACAAATTTGGGGCAAGTTTTTGTTTCAAATGGCTCAATGAAAATTAAATTTTCTTGATGGTACTCTGCAGAAAAAGGAAATTTTTCTTTTTGATACTTTGAGAAAATGCTGATTTTCCCTTTATAGGCATGTCAGTGTAATTAACCTGAGACTGGCTATTTACTAAATGATCAAATCTGACAAGAATTCAACCCATTTGGAAGTTTGAGTCCAGTTGAAAAAAAACTTGATAGTTAATATTACAAGTGTGGTGTGTTAAGTACTTGGGCAGTGCTCCCGAAATGGATTGATATGATTGAAATCCACATGCCTAACTCCAGATAGGTGAAAAGGCTACCCTAGTGAAGAGTTAAAAAGCAAAACTACTTCCTATTAAGGGAGCAATATTAATCTCTTATTGGGGAAAAAAAAGACTCTTGTATCCTTGAGCCTGCTTAGAAAAGAGAGAGGAAAACAAATCCAAATGTCAGTTTGATGTGATCCAGAGGATACATTGCTATTATCCCTGTGACTAACAGATGCTGTTGAATGTTGCAGAAGTAACTGCCGTTTCTTGTCCCTGCAGACAATGGAGGTGAACGATTTCACTTCCACGGTGGCTTGTTTCATGCGCCTCTCTTGGGCTGCTGCTGCAGGACGCCTGGACCTTGTGGGAAGCAGCCAGCCCATAAAAGAGAGCAACACGTTATTTCCTGCAGGGATTCGAAACAGACTTAGCAGCTCAGGTAGGTTAACTCTGTCTCTAAACCAATCTAAATAAAGTGTTTTGTTTATTCTTAATTGAACACTTTTGAAGCTTGAAGCTGGAATCACTGGAGTTGCACTCAATGATCTGCTTGGGTCCCTTCCCACTCAGGATATTCTATGATTGAATTACACAAATCTGAGCAAAATACTGTACATTCATGTGGCATTTGGAGGAGGTTGGTTTTTTTTAATTGCAGAGAACTAAGCAGAAGCTGAAAACATCTGAAAATTTTAATGGATTACAGCACTTGTTCCTTTCTTAATGCAGGAAGTAACTGCAGTTCAGGAAGCGAAGGAGAGCCAACCGCGCTGCACGCTGGCATCTGTGTACGACAACAGTCCGTGTCCACCAAGGATGCTCTGATTGCTGGAGAAGCCCTGTCCCTCCTGGTAACCTGCCTTCAGCTACGCAGTCAGCAACTAGGTAAGAAATAGAATGGGATTACTCACCATCTGAAATACAAGTAAGGGGGGGGACGGCTTTTGGAGACAGACACGTACAAAAAATACTGAGAAATTTCTAGCTTTGTAAGCTGAGACAGCCCAAGTTAAAGCCATAAAATTTCATTTAAAAATACAAGTGGTTTGGTTTGGGTTTGTTTTTTTTTTCGAGGATTGAAAAATGGGTGGCATGAAACAAGGTGGGTAGTTCCATGCCTTAGTGAAATGTTTTGGGAAAGCTGACTTACTGCCTTTATATAAATATTTGCACAGGCTTTGAAGTGTGTAGTTCTGTAAGTGCTGCTGTTTGCATAGCAAGTGTTTAGTACTTGAACCTTTGTGTACATGAAGCGTAAATATTAGTGGTGGTGGAAGGAAAACACTGGTATAAGGTAGTGCCTGTCTCTGGTGATGGGGGAATATGCAAATAGCCCTCACTGCTTTTCAGTGTTGACAGGGGAATGTCCTCTGTCCTATGGTATTTTAACGCAAGACTGTAACTGACATATTTTGAATTATTATTTTTTAAAAAGATAGCCTGGTACTCTTCTGTTCTAGGGTCTTTTTACAATTTGCCTTGTGTTGCCGATTTCATCATTGACATACTGCTCGGATCACCAAGTGCTGAGGTGAGGGTCTTTCTCTGAAAACTTCTTTATTTTATTTCTGAAATACGTACTTTGACCACTTTGATATGGTCTGAAGATAAAATTGTTCATTACAACTATTCCCACAGTTCTTTGTATTTGAATGAATAATGGCTGTATAGTTGTTAGTAATTCCAGGATCTAGTGATGGGTTGATAGAAAATGCTGAAGTATTACATTCTTTAGGCTTGTTTAATCCGTGAGGTGCACAGGACTGTGCTGTAGCTAGTCTAAAGAAAATACTCTCATTTTGGTGAGACAAATTCTGTAAAACGACTACTTTAGGGAAACTTCTAAGTAACTTTCATCTCAAAAGATTTGGGTAAGATTTATTGGACTCTTCTGAACTTCTGAAAAATTCTTCCAAATGTCGGAATCCTCCTAAAATTAATTCTTTCTGATTTGATTATTCTGAATATTCTAAAATCTAGATATTTTCAAGTCACACTTTCTTCATTTAATTGCATCTCCTATATTATCTGAATTTATAATCTGTATTTAATAAAGCATCAGATCTTTTAGCTCAGGGATGAACGTGGATTGCTAAATCCATATAAATAGAGAAACCCTGGCTGTGGGGTGAAGAGCTTATTGTCTTTTCAATGTCTGTTTTTTTCCGTTAGATCTCTAGCAATACAGAAGTTTTATCTTTTGCAACACTGCTAGTGTTTGACAATGACACTTGTTTCAGATTCGTCGTGTTGCCTGTGACCAGTTGTACACCCTTAGCCAGACAGACACGTCAGCTCACCCAGATGTACAAAAGCCAAACCAATTTCTTCTGAGTGTTGTTCTTGGTGCCCAACTGCCTCTTTGGTCACCAACCAGCATCATGAGAGGAATCAACCAGAGGTAAGTCAGATGTGTGTTGACTGAGACAGCAAATCTGTCACATTTTTAAATGAGCAGGGCCATGGAAGCTCTGACGCACAAGGGATTAGGACTTTACTAGTCTGGCAAAAGTAGATGTCTCTGTCACGCCCCAGATAGTATTGGAAGTGTGTAAACTGAAGGAAAATAAGCCTGAATTCTCAAGGTAAACTTCCTCCTCTGTGAACTCTTACAGTTCAGCTTTTTTGACTTCCCATTTGGAAGGTGCTAGTTGCTAAACAGGCCCTGCTCTTTCTAGGATGTGGTTGTGGCAGTCAGAACCTGGCTGGAATCCTGTGTGAGGCAGAGGTGATGGGATGTGTGACAGTCACATCGAGTTTATTTGATAGTGTTGCATAGATCCAGTTCAGAAACCAATCCTAAAGGTTCCAGCCTTTTCAGTGGTGTCTGAACCCATGACTTTACCTGATTTTTTGTTGCTTATGTTGCCCATTACACCTGTAAAGACTGGAGTTGTCAGTCCTGTTAACTTGTCCCTTACTGGCCAAAGGTTGTTGAATGTAACAGGAACTTTAAACAGTAATTTCAAGAGGAATACGAATAGAGGAGAAACTTGAGAAGTTAAAACATGTTGTTTTATTGCCTGATAATTAACTAAAATTTTTATGAGGTGAAGGAAGAAAGCAGGATTAAATGTTACTCATAACATTCAGAAGTAGCTGTTGGGAAGGAATTTGTTTTAAAGCTGCAGCATGTGCATGCAGAAGCATAGCTAGATAGCTATGCTGGTTTGGATTAGATAGACAGAGCACACAGGCCTTGAAAGCAACTGCTTAGAAAAAAGTTTCTGATCTTAAATTAAAACCTTCCTCTATTTGTACCTGTTTCAGACTTTTGTCCCAGTGTACAGAATATTTTGACCTGAGATGTCAGTTATTGGATGACCTCACATGTAAGTATGTACAGGCACACTTGTCATCCTGATCATGGCTTCCAACCATGTCCTCCTTCTGGAGACAAGATGTAGAATTGCCTTCACGGAGGGGTTGCACTATCTCACTAACTCAACGTGACCTGCCAGTGTGTTAATGCCTGGCAAAAACAGAACATTATCAAAATGTTTGAAATTCTTTGTATTTATATTCTGCACTTATAGAGCTGTTGATTTTTTTTTTTTTTTTCTGGGTTTTCTTTTTCTCTTGCAGCATCAGAAATGGAGCAGCTAAAGATAAGCCCAGCTGCCATGTTAGAAGATGAGATCACCTGGCTGGACAATTTTGAACCCAACCGCACAGCTGAGTGTGAGACCAGTGAAGCTGATAACATCCTGTTAGCAGGACACCTGAGGCTCATCAAGACTCTCCTCTCACTTTGTGGGGCAGAGAAGGAAATGGTTGGTAAGTATTGCTTTTTACTCTGAAGTGACTGGACTGGTGTGAATTCTGCATAGCGCTAACAGATGACTTCAGGAATAGGCAGTACACGTGAAGACTTTTTAATACATCAGTAGAAGTGACACAGAGCTATGAGGAATAATTTTGGCAGTACCTTTGATAAAATATTTGGATTTTTTTTTGTTGATATGGTGCTCTCAAGTGATTTTGCTGTTATGAAACACATTCTGACATGTGCAGTGATAAGTCTTTAACAGTACATGTGGATTACTCTGTTACAGGTTCCTCTTTGATTAAGCCACTGTTGGATGATTTCCTCTTCCGAGCATCCAGGATTATTCTGAATAGCCATTCGCCAGCAGGCACTGCTGCAATCAGTCAGCAAGACTTTCATCCAAAGTAAAAATAGGGGGTTTTTTGTTTATGTTGGGTTTTGTCTGAAATCTCATGAATGCAGATGTCACACTGGGGCTACAGATACTAGCATATAATACCAATATCGGAGCATTTCTCCAATTTTCTACATTTCCTACAAAAGTGTCCAAATAACATTTTTGTATGTTTTTGCGTGGCCTAAAATCTGTGCTGTTTTGTACTTCCAAAGTCTGTGCTTTGTTAGATCAATGTTGAACTGCAAGCCCAACCAAGTGCTGGTTTTGTGAATCCAAACCCATCATCACTTGGGAAGTTCGCTAAGTTGGAGCATGAGCAGGAAATTAACTTTCCAAGCCCCTTGTAAATAAGAATCTGGAAAGTTCTGCTATTTTTCCCTTCAAAAGAAATGTGTTTTTTAAAAACCTAACACTGAGCCAGTCTCCTTGCACTTGAGATAACTGATAATAGCACAGAATAAATCAAATGGGGAAAAAAGAGTGGGCTTCCTCTTTCGTGTCACACCTGCCTCCTCTTATTGCTGTGCAATACCTGAAGGATGGGTAAATTAGCTCATGTGCTTTGTGCTGTTGTGTTAGAGCTGGACCAGGCACATCCTCACTGCCTTTCCACAAACCCCAGAGAAGGTTCCAGCAGAGCATTTAGCAACCCCTGAACGTATGGGACTTGCTACACCTCAGTGTTTTGCTCCATTGCAGTTATCTCAAGCGTGCTTTTTTGTTGGCTTAAAGTAAATAAAGCCTTTTCTTTGGCCCTAAGAAGAAAGGGCCAGTGTGTTTGGTGATCCACTGAAAAAAACTTAGGTCTAAGGTCATCTCTTATAGCAAGTTATCTGGCCTAGCTCTTTCAAATCTTGTCTCTGTAAATATGTCATTATGTCTCCAGCATTGATACAGTGATAGAGTATCTGTCTATTTGTCCTCAGATGTGCAGCTGATTCTGTGCTGTCTTTTTAGGGTACCTACTTTTTCTTGCTACTGAATGTTAGCAATGGGTGTCTCCATGTCAGTAAGGGAGGGTTATTTAAATGAGCATTTTCTGGTGTTGCTCTTTTGATTTGATTCTTCCCTGTTCTCCATCCGAAAGAAAGAAAAAATAATAGCACTTTGCAGTCTCTCAGGAGTGTTTTATCAGCTAAAGTGTTCCTTTTGAACATTAATTATCAGCTTGCTCTCAGTACTATGGCTTTCTTGAATCAGAAGTAATTGAGTCATCTACAAAATAGATCTCAAATGTGGTTTTCTTTTTAGGTGCAGTACAGCAGACAGCCGATTAGCTGCTTACGAAGTGTTAGTAATGCTGGCCGATAGCTCACCCTCCAATCTCCAGCTTATTACAAAAGAGCTGCTTTCTATGCATCACCAGTGTGACCCTGCACTTACCAAGGAGTTCGATGTAAGCAAGAAGCTTTTTTTGATTTGTATTAGCGTGGTTTGGAATGCTGTGTACGATCCTATTTCACTGCTTCATTCATGAAATTTCCATGGTCTTCAATTTAAAATGACAAAAAGGAGATGAGAGTAAATGCAAAAACATTTGATCTTCCAGGGAAGCAAATATTCCAGTGAGTCTTTGTCAGTTATTATCTGGATAAGAAAGAAGTATTTCCTAAATATCGCCAATTCTATTTACATACATTTTAGGCCATTTTAACAGATTCGTGCAAAGCATTAAATGTCTAGATGACTAAATATAGTGCTCTTGCAATCTTGCAGAATTTATATTCCTGATTTCCATTAAATTGCTCTTTACAGCTCATATAAAGGTGGTTATAAGAGCTATAGTACGTTGTTGGAGTCTCATGCTTTTCATAACCTACCAAGACAAAAAGATGTTTGTCATTCATTCCAGTATCTTCCGCCAGTGGATAGTCGCTCCATTTCAGGATTTGTGGGATTGAAGAATGGTGGGGCTACTTGTTACATGAATGCCGTCTTCCAGCAGCTCTATATGCAGCCTGGCCTCCCAGAGGTAATTGGTTCAACATCCAGTCAAATCATCTTTTTGGAATTACTGTTACCTGAACTGCAACATCATCTTAGCACCATTTGTAAATGAATTGTTTAAATAAAAAAAACCCCGTGCACGTACATGTGTGGGCATAAATATATACACACAATAAACATGTAAATTATAAGTTGTGTCATGACAATTCGCAATAATAACTTTGGCAAGAACCAATTTAATAAGGTTATTTCCTTCCTTCCTTCCAGGCCTTGCTTTCAATTGATGATGATACAGACAATCCAGATGACAACGTGTTCTATCAAGTTCAATCTCTTTTTGGTCATTTGATGGAAAGCAAGCTACAGTATTATGTACCTGAGAACTTTTGGAAGGTATTATATGTTTTTCTTTAGAATATATATATATAGCTTTCCTACTTAACAATCATTTATTTGGTGTTTGTTCATTGCAGAATTTCTAGAGATCATGTAATTCCTACTTAAAAAGTCCAAAAATGTAAAAATAGCAAACTTATTTTAAAATCACTTTCTTTAGTGACAAGTATATGGGCCACCTTTCTTTATATACTTATTTTTATAGATTTTCAAGATGTGGAATAAGGAACTTTATGTTAGAGAACAGCAGGATGCTTATGAGTTCTTCACCAGTCTTATAGATCAAATGGATGAGTACCTCAAGGTAAAAGCTTCAGGGATTTCTTTCTTTGTTTATATGCAACTCCTTGGTACTTTTTTTCTCTTTCTCCTTTGTTCTTCAGAAAATAAGGCAGAGAGCCATTCGGCTTATTTTATAATCTACATAGTATCCAGAAGTTTAAAATTCCTGTTGCTTTCGTGGTCTTCCACTCTGCAGTATATCCAACTGATGTCTAACTTTACATCTCCAACAGAAAATAGGAAGAGACCAAATATTTAAGAATACTTTTCAAGGAATCTTCTCTGATCAGAAGATCTGCAAGGACTGTCCTCACAGGTAATGGTAAATTTAGTGCTTTAGTTACCAGGTTATTTGCTCTCATAACTATTAAAATATGTAGGTCAAAATAGCACAAGAAGGTACAGACATATGCCTTCGTCAGCATCACAGCTGTTGATGGCTGTGGGGCAAATGCAATATTCTTTCCTCAGCATGTGTATGTGTCTTGTTAATGTAAGTTGGCTACGTTCTACTCTGTCAACGCCTTGACTGTTTCTCTCCTTGTATTTAGGTATGAGCGTGAGGAAGCCTTCATGGCTCTCAACCTAGGTGTGACTTCATGTCAAAGTCTGGAAATATCATTGGATCAGTTTGTTAGAGGAGAAGTTCTGGAAGGAAGCAACGCATACTACTGTGAAAAGTGCAAAGAAAAGGTATTGATTCTTAATGCATGTGAAAGAAGATTCAGCCATAGTTTTGATATTTTCTTAAGCATTACATGGTCATACAAGCCACACTTAGATACTGCTTACTCTTTCTACGTTGAAGATGTAATCAAAAGGTTAAATCCATGCCGATAGCATTCCTTGTTCCCCGTATCTTGTATTGTAGACTGAACACTTAGACATATGGCAGGATGGTAAAATGTCTGTAACATCTCCAGCCCACTGCACAAACTCACTAATACCTGTAATAGTACACTATCTGTACGTGTTGTAGTTATCCCATCGCTGTACTGTGCAACAGCTGGAGATGGCTGGGGAATTGTGCATCTGTAGAAGAACACTACAGAAGCTTGAGGTGTATAGATAGAGGTGATACTCTGTGTTTTCTTTTTAAGAGAACTACAGTGAAGCGCACATGCATTAAGGTCTTACCTAGCCTGTTGGTGATTCACCTGATGAGATTTGGCTTCGATTGGGAGAGCGGACGTTCTATTAAATATGATGAACAAATAAGGGTAAGACAGCTTTTCTCTTTGGCACCACCCCCCCCATGCTGCTTCATGGAGTGCTTCCTATTTGTTCCTCCTTTTCCCCACATTTTGGTACAGCTATTTTGGGTACATGGTACACTTACAACATGATCATGCTACAGAAAATAAACCTTGTTCCTTAGAGCTTTCCTTGTCTGCAGCATTCTTGGGATCCTTTCAGAAAGCAAGAGCAAAATCCTCTGTAAAGACATCTAACTTCTGTGTCATAAGAATAAAAAGCTGAAGTACCACATTTTCCTTCAGTGTTCCCAATGTGGGAAGTATCAATATGGTTCTCATAAAATTTCACAAAGGATGTACACAATATAATCTCTTGGTTAATCCCAAATATCTCTTCAAACAGTTTCCTTGGATGCTGAACATGGAACCTTACACTGTGTCAGGGATGGCTCGCCAGGACTCGTCCTCAGAAGTGGGCGACAACGGTAGAAACGCGGATCAAGGGGGTGGAGGCTCCCCGAGGAAGAAAGTTGCCCCTACAGAAAACTATGAGCTCGTTGGTGTGATTGTTCACAGCGGCCAGGCACATGCAGGGCACTACTACTCCTTTATAAAGGACAGGAGGTAACAGCCAGGAAGATTTGCGGAGGGGGCCTTTGAGAGTGGTCTAGAGATGTTACTTGTTTGGGGAAGGTCCAGTGAGCCATTCAGCGCTCTATCGGAAACTCTTCCCTTTCTTAACACCCAACATTGTGAACGTTAAGACAATAATGTGGGACACCATATTATAAAAGCTTCAGCAATTCTTGCATACTTGGTATTGCAGTTTGAGGGCTTCCTGTGACACTTCTCATATTTCTAGTCAACCTCGTTTTTTAAATATAACTTTGACATTGAACTAAGCTTTCTATTTACTGTCAAAACAAAGGTGATTTCAGGTTGTCATTTCAAGGGTATTCAGGGTGGTTTTGTTTTTTACTAGACAACCAAGTAACTTTATGTTGTGTTTCTATTCTGTTTTGATCACAGGGGATGTGGAAAAGGAAAGTGGTATAAATTTAATGACACCGTTGTTGAAGAATTTGATTTAACTGATGAAACCTTGGAATATGAATGCTTTGGTGGAGAGTATAGACCTAAAGTCTATGATCAATGTAAGCAGAAGCAAAGATTGATTTACACTAGCTTTATATTTCGTACTGGTTCTCGGGAGAGGTAGAGCTCAGTCTATTGTATCTTTATTTGGTCTAATAATCGTTTTGAAGCACTTCCTTTCCTGAAGCCTTCTGCTTACTGAAGAACGTAACAGCTTGTATATGGCCTGTTCATTGAACCATATTCACTGTTGTTCAGCACTTTGTAGACTTAGGAGGAGAGGAGATTCAAAAGTTAAATAGCACCTTGTTTAAAATAGTTTAAAAAAAAAAAAAACACAAAACCACAAAACAGGCCTTGTTTTAGACTTGTGAAAATGACTGTGCATAGGACATGGTGTGGCATGATATAGTTAAACGTTTCAACACTTTAAGGAATTAATTCCAAAAACATTTCCACCAATATTCAATTGTTTCATAGTTATGACAATTATTTTTTAAAATACATATGCTTTTTGCAAAAATATTTTAGAATTCGGATTTTTGTTATTCGCTAACATAGACTGATGTTTTGCTCTGACAAATGACTTTATACTGCCACAGCGTGTATTACTTTCACACCCGGTTTCACTTCCCTATAGGGATGAAAAAGATACTAAACCTTCAGAAGCCTTAATCAAATGCCTTTCTTCCACCAGCAAACCCTTACCCTGACGTGCGCCGGCGCTACTGGAATGCCTACATGCTGTTTTACCAGAGAGTGTCTGATCAGAACTCTCCAGTCTTACCAAAGAAAAGTCGAGTGAGTGTGGTGCGGCAGGAAGCCGAGGACCTCTCGTTGTAAGTTCCTCTGGTGTCTGTAAAGGTTTCTCTTTTGTTGATATCTTGACCTTATCTCCAGAGCTATGAAATTAATAATTCCTGTCTGAAAAAGGACTATACTCACCCTTCTGTTTTGTTTTTTAAGCTGCTTAGTGAATAGTCTTTTATTGCTTTTACAACCTCCCCTTCCATGCTGCTGTCACTGTTACAGTAAGAAGTTTGAGCTGACTGACAGCCTCAAAAAGTATTTAGATTGTCATCTAAATTTGCCTTGATTATACTGGCCTACTGGTATTTTAAACTTGAACTGTAAATTTGTCACAGGATTTCATTATTCACTTGGAGCTTGTATATGTTTCAGATCTGCTCCATCTTCACCAGAAATTTCACCCCAGTCATCACCTCGACCCCACAGGCCCAACAGCGATCGCCTCTCCATCTTGACTAAGCTGGTTCGAAAAGGAGAAAAAAAGGGACTTTTTGTAGAGAAGATGCCTGTGCGGATATATCAGGTAAAGCACTCTGAAAGTGGCAACTAAATCATACTTTCATGAAATTTAAGCACCTGGTAAGTGGAATACAATAACTTTGAAGGTGGCCTTGAAGTAATTCCTTTCTTGAAAGCAAAGCTAGAAAATAATTCTGGATTCTGACGTAAAGTTCTTAACAAGTTGCTTAGTGATACATTACTGTAGGTTTTGCTGTCCCTTCTCACAAAATTGGCCCATCATTCTTTGCTTTGAAGAAAGTGCATGCAAATGAGTCAAACATGAGCAGCAGTCGGCATGCAAGCAGGGAGAGACAAGAGCAGAGAAGATGCTTCATTTGAAGTACACTTGAGGAGTAATGGAGATGATGGTAAATTACAGTCATCCTCACGTTCTTGACTTCACAAGAGTGTAGAAAGGGGAGGAGAAGTAAGAGAAACCAAAACAGCTTCAATCCGTTCATGTGTTAGCTTCTGTAATACTGAATATGATCTCAAAGGGGAAAACACAGATGTTGAAGGTGAGTTTGCAAGTCAGGACAGAAAATTGGAGGTGTGACGGCATTGGAAGAGCAGTGGCAGGGTGGTAGAACATGGATATTCGCTGTCATAGAGGAGCGTCTTGGTCTGCAGGCTGGCAGCTCTGCTCTGTACAGGAGAGGTTGTAATCTTGTATATATTTGGCCTTCTGAACACACCATCTTGCTGGTCTGACACTGGCTTTTAAACACCACACATACATAAAACATGCAATTTTAGTTAGAGGAGTGTGCTTTGATAACATTTTAATATTTTTTGCCTTATTGTACAGATGGTGAGAGATGAAAACTTGAAATTTATGAAGAACAGAGATGTCTACAGTAGTGACTACTTCAGTTTTGTTCTGTCATTAGCTTCACTGAATGCTGTAAGTACCTAGATTTTCATTCTAGACTATTCAGAATATGTTGAGTAGAAAGTGCCACAGAAGCTATTTGGGTCACAACCAGGAAAACTGGAAGAGTTAACATGATTTTTCTTTTCCAGATGAGCAACTCATTGTCTCCAATAATTTTTCACGCTGATAACATCTGTCTCAAAGCAGACTCCAGCCTCCTGTTCTAGTAGTGGGAGAAACATCATTGTACCAAAATAAAATTTGTGAAATAGCACACGTGTTTTTGTAACAATGCAAACTAAGTTCTAGAGCAGGGGCATCAAACTCATTTTCACTGGGGGCCACATCAGCCTCGCAGTTGCCTTCAAAGGGGCGAACATAGTTTTAGGACTGTATGTAGGAGCAGTTACATTGATCCAGTCCTAAAATTACATTTGGCCCTTTGAAGGCAACCACGAGGCTGATGTGGCCCCCAGTGAAAATGAGTTTGACACCCCGCTCTAGAGGGACAAAAATTCTTCTCTATATGGAAGATCCAAAAATGGGTGTTAGTCACCTCAAAGTTGGTGCTTTCGTTGGCAATACAGTTTACTAATCAAGTTTTTTCTAAATGGAATAATAAGCAAGCCAGCATTTATTAAATGTATTAAATCCACAGATCTAATGGGCCTTACAGCAAGTTTGTTCCTGTTTTAGCTGTTTGTTGACTAACGTCATCAGTACTGGAGACTGTTTTTAGCAAAGAAAAATGCTTTGTTTTATTTTTTCTAAATGAAGTAAGCTACTTGAACGGAACATGTTGATGTGTTTAAAAGAAGGCATATGTGCTGCAGGCACACTTCTGCTCTGAAGTAAATTTGCCGTCTCTTTCAGACTAAGGTAAAGCATCCTTATTACCCATGCATGGCAAAGGTGAGCTTACAGCTAGCAGTCCAATTCCTCTTCCAAACCTATCTCCGAACCAAGAAGAAACTCAGGTAAGGCCTTGTTCTGGGTACTGTAACAACATATTTTCCTGCTTGTTGTGCCTGTAACACCTTGAAATACTGCAGGTAGTATGGACATTCACTGGAGTAGCAGCACATTTCTGCTTTGCACTGAAATCCCATCATAGAGAAATCTGAAAGGAGCATAAGGGTCATGTATAACCTGACAGTTTGCTGCCTCTCCTGGCTGTCCATTATTTCAGTGGTACTGGATTGGGCCTGGAAAGGCTTTAATGGATTTAAAGGCAACAAGTTGTTCCAAAATACTTCTTAAGACAGCTGATGTATGTTCAATTAAAGTAAAAATTCTTTATATTGGGCAAACAAGAAACACAGCTTAGGTTTTGGAGGTGTTTTTTCTCTTTCCTTACTGACAGTTGTCCCTGTTTTGTTAAAGGGCTGACACAGAAGAATGGATTGCCACCATAGATGCACTGCTATCCAAAAGCATCGATGCCTGTCAGTGGTTAGTTGAATATTTCATTGGGCCAGAGGGCCGGGAGCTTGTCAAGTAAGTACTGGTAATTCTGTCTTAGGTGTTTTGTGTCTCATGTGGGTAAAGCTTCCTAATAACATGATCTGACCGATACTGATATATTCCCAAAGAGCTGTCTGTGCACATTCTTTAAACAGACACTCTAGATAATCACTTAGGTGTTTATTTCTAGTATTTTCTATGATTGTGCAGCTGAGTAATGCTGAAAATCTAATAAAACAGTGCAGAGTATGTGGAGGAGGATGGAGATGTTTAATTCAGTGGAGTACCTTGGAATGTGTTTGTGTCTGGTCACTCCTACAAGTGGTGGGAAAGGAGAATGTGGTCAAAGTGTTTGGGGTAAGGTAAGTTAAATACTTACCTGACAAAGGTCACAAATAAACTGTAAAGAATTTTTCTTGCCAAGTTCAAGATCAGCTGATAGATGTTTTGAAAACACCCAAGACACATTATTGGAGAACCGACACACTTAGTGAGGTGTGTCAATGTAAAGAAAATTTTATCTTTGAAGTTGAGTCGAAAGACAGGATTCTATGATAGCTCTTAGTTTTAGCTTTGTTGTTACTTGGATGAATAAATATAAAGTAATACGATAGGCCTTAGCAGCTATAAGCAGGAGTGCAGGAAAATAAGTTAAAGCTTATCCACAGAAGTACAAGAAGTATCTGGATTGTTCTCCTTTCTAAAATAACCAACACCACAATAAACACGACACTTAATCAGAGTATCCGTGTGTACCCGTTGATTCCGGTTCTCTTTGCAGCTTCGCCTTTTATCTTCCAGGACTTTCCTCCTGGAGTGCAGCGTACGAGAGGTGCGAGTTGCTGTAGCCACCGTTCTTGAAAAAACCCTCGACAGTGCCTTGCTTTATCAGGAGAAGGTTGGTATCACCTCCTCACCCCCAGCCTGTTGATTGTCCCCACCGAAAGGCTCTTGCTGTATTTGCAGACAACGCTGTGTGGTTTGTAAATGACAGGGTGAAATGCCCTTGTCTTGGTGCTGCTTGTAGCTCTTCATTACTTGAATAGGTTAGTGCTCATCTGTTCCTACCCTGGGAGGGAACATGCTGCTGTAATTCTCAGAATTTTAAGTTTGAAGTATAACTGATTTCAAATCATCTTATAATTGGTATTGCATATTCTTTTAATAGTTTGGAAACAGTGTTTAGAGATTTAAGGAAAGACTGTTCTGAGGTCCTACAAGCTGAAAGCAGTAGTAGGGAGATGAACATTTACAAATATAATTTTTGGTTCGTTTATATTGGCTGTTAGTTGCTATCTTTTAACTGAGATGTAATAAATTATATAGCACTGTGTATACCTGTAGTGTGCTTTGATGCAAACTAAACTGTAACGTCATTTTTTGCATAGCTTAGTGTGATAGTATGCTAGGGTGAGACCTTGAGTGACATCTCATTTGTTTTGCTTTACTGTAACAACTGGAACATTTGAACATCAGCCTGAGGAGTAATTTGATTTGCTTTAAAAATATTGCAAGGTTATGTAACTGAGTTCCGCTTCTTTGAGTAAGTCAACTACATGCTAATGCTTTCTTGACTTTTATCTTTAATATATGCAGCATTCATTCAGAAGAATTAAAAGTTGAAAGGCTGCAATCCCATGTTAGGTGTTGATACTCATCACAGCAAATCTGTCTGACCGCACAAATGATTTTGTTAACTATACCGTAACTCTGATATGTGAAACGCTTATGGTTTTTATGGTAGACAACTCTTTACATTCAATTTAATAATTTTTTCACAGTTAAAAAGTCTACATCAACTGTTGGAGGTGCTACTTGCTCTTCTGGATAAAGATGTACCTGAAAACTGTAAAAACTGTGCTCAGTACTTTTTGCTATTCAATAACTTTGTACAGAAGGTAAGAAGCCATTCATTTTTCACGCTGTTTTAAAGGACAGTAGTAAAGCAGCCAGTCATCCATACTCATAGGAGGTCTAAGCAACACAGTGAAACTCTTCCAGAACTTTTATTGTTCTTTTTTTGTTGTTGTTGTTCTGGTTTTTTGTTTTTTTGTTTTTTTTTTTGAAAAGGAAATGGCTTTGAACACTGACTTAGGATAAAATAACACAAAAATACAGCACCAAAGTATGCCAATTGAAGATGTCATATCCAGAGTTTGAATTTTGGGTTTCTGTTTTGTGGGGGTGTTCTTGACTGTTCTTAAAAATACGTGTATGTGTGGTGTGTGTGTATATATATATGTGTGACTGGACTGGACTGTTCACCCCAGTTCTTTTTTCTTTTTATAGGACAGTTATTTTGCATATGCTAATTCTGATGTGGTTTATATGAAACAGCTTTTTAGAGGTGTACCTTGTTGAACTGTGTGATTAATTTTTTAAGAATAACAAATGCAGTGCTTAGCCCTTGCATTTTACTTTTTATTTCCTAGAGCACTAACTCTTTACTAGCACAGAAATGTAACTTTTTATTGTTGTCTGAACAGCAGGGTATAAGGGCTTGCAGTCTTCTTCTCAGACACTCTGCTCTGAGGCACATGATCAACTTCCTCCTTGGCCCCAACCGACAAAATAATCAGGTAAAGTTTATGTAGCATGTGTTGTGCTGTACTTTTTCTATCCTTGTGATTTTATGATGTTTAAATTCTTAAATACTTTTCATGTGGTAGGATAGATGAATCCTTGGATTATTCTGCAAACTTCATGCAAGTCTTAATCTACCGATGTGTAGTTAGAGTGGAAATGGGCTGTTTTGGCAGAAGTGAGCATCCTGGTTTTGATAATAACAAAATTTTCACCAACTTCAAAGTAATTAGAACATGGTGATGGACCATTAAGGACATTGTTTTATTTTGACCTAACAGAAGTTATCTAAATTAACCAATCAAAAGTTAATTAAATCTCTTATTTGGCTCAAGCAGAATCGCAGGTGGAGTTCAGCACAAGCACGTGAGTTTGGATATCTTCACAATACTGTAGCACTGCTGGTTTTGCATTCTGATGTCTCTTCACAAAGAAATGTTGGTAAGAGTTGCGTGTTTGCCTTTTGGCGACTTTACATTTCAGTTACTTTGCCTGGGAGTAACTTAGTATCAGTGAGGAAAATACAATAACTTTTAATTTAAGGCAGTAATGGTTCGTATATGTTTGATTACTTTTTATCTGGCTGTAAATGTACTAAGAGGCTGTGGCAAACATAAGGTATTACAGGCACTTGGGGTGTGGAGAAATCTTTATATTAATATTATTGTGCGTTCCCCTCCTCCCCCATGTGCTTAAAAGGTCTTTCCTCATGTGAGTGAATCGGGCTGTGTCATTGTTGGCTGGAACAGACTCACAACCAAACAGGCTGTATTAATATTTTGCTTAGATTTGTTATACCTTTTGCTAATCTCAAGGGGAGTATTTAGACTGAGCTACTGAATAACAAGCAGTGAAATACTCTCCTAGATATTTCTTACAAGAGGCAGAAATATCCAAATAAAGATAATAAAGGAACAAGTTGAGATCTTCAGTTTACTGGGAGAGGAATTTAAAGTTGTCTTTTTATAATAATGACTTGATTTCTGTTTAGAGTTAGAGGTGGTAAAAAATCGTAAAGTAAAAGAAAGGTAAACATGCTGAATATGATGAATGTGCAACAGTGATTGGGAATGAAACTAAGGCTCAGAGTACTGATAGTAAATATGAACATTTTGCTTTGACCTTCTTGTAGTTCGTTTTGCCTATGTTGTCACTAAAATAAATGGCACTTCAGTGTGCAAGAGATCATTACTCAGAGTGGCACCATATGAGCTATAAGCTAGTTGAGATGAATGTCATTAGAGGTGACAAGGTGCCAAATAAGCAGCAGTGTCTTCAAGGTGTGTAGAACGAACTAATTTATTAGTGGATTGTTTTTGTATTTGCTGTTATAGCTCCTGGTCTTTTTAAGCAGCGTCCACCTCTAAGCATCACCACTTCAGGTCCACTTTTGATGCTCCATGAAGAAGTGGAAGCCTTGTTATTCCTGTCTGAGGGAAAACCCTACTTAATGGAGGTATCTGTTCTAAATTCTGCCCCGCTTACACCTAAAAGCTGCTCTGATGTGATTTTGTTGATAAGTATCCTTACATGAAAAACACGTCATGTTAAAAAGCAGCCAGCTGGGGTGTATAAGGTTACTATTTTGAGCCTAAACAAGAAGGCACCTTCGGTTTCTTCTTGACCCCTTCTTATACTAGTTTATCCCTACACTTAGGGATCTGGTTTGAGAGTTTACAAAGTTAGCAAAGGCAGCTGAACACATTTTGCAAGTGCCCATGCAGTCAGATACCATGTCAGCTGGAGATGCTGCCTTGAATCGTTCTGACCTAATGGATCATGCTTGACCAGACCCTTGGTGGTGGGTCAGGAGGGCAGAGGTTCAGCTCACTGGACTGGAAAGGTGCTGGAGACAAAGCTGCCTCCTTCCTGGAAAAGGCTAACATTCTGTTACAAATTTAAATAATTTTATTACAGTATCTGAAATTGTTTACACTTTTCCATTAGGTGATGTATGCGTTACGAGAGCTGACTGGATCTCTGTCAGTTCTCATTGAGATGGTGGTGTACTGCTGCTTTTGTAACGAGCACTTCTCCTTTACTGTGCTACACTTCATCAAGGTAGGGAGAGAATCGAATTTTGCACAAGTGTTTCTTCTAGACTTTGATTTTACTGAGACACGTGGGTTACAATGACACTGGGGTGTGCAGAACAAGCGGTACAGATTGTTGGATTGGGGAGGCGTTGGGGGGTTTGGAGATTATTTTAGGCTTTTACTGTTTAAAACAACACATTTTCAAACATCTGTAAAATTGTCTTGTAATTTTTTGCATCATCAGCATATTTTACTAAGTAACTTCATATTTCCTGCATGCAGACTCAGCTGGAAACTGCTCCACCTCATGAACTGAAAAACATATTCCAGTTACTGCATGAGATACTGGTAGGTGAAGGGTAAAGGCTTGTACAGGATAGATTTTGTGTCAATACAGAATGGGAAAAAAAAAAAAAAAAGAACTGCATGGCTAATTTTAGCATCCACATATCTTTTAATCTTCAGTTGGGAGGTTTTATTACTTTTTGACCTGCTGTCTTGATAATCTGGTGATATATGAAACTTTACAAGTGTTATTTGTTTTTCATGTTGAGGTGGATAAAACCATTCCATTCCACACAACTTAATTACATTGACCTTTTTATTTTGTAACAGGTTATTGAAGACCCATTACAAGTAGACCGCATCAAATTTGCCTTTGAAACTGAAAATGGATTAATAGGCAAGTAAGCCAGTGGGTGAACACTCCTGTATCCTACTGACCCTTGGGCTGATGATGTTTCATATCATCTCCTGGTTTCTAATCCTTCTAAACTGTTTTTATTTCTCAAGGAAGACAACTTGACACATTTGATTTAGCCACCACCACCCAAAAAAATGCTCCAAGAAAATCCAAAGTAAACATTAGAATATTACTGTAACAGCAAACTGGAAGGGAATCTAACTTTGAAAAATTATCTTCCACAACAGCAGTCAGTGAATCCATTTGTTACAGAAGCTTTACTGAAGTTACTAAAGCATTCAAAAGCAGCAGAAAAGTCCCAGAAGCAATGAGAGTTTCCTGGATATGAAACAGAGAAGAGGCTTTGTGTGCAAGAGAAATGTGGGGAAACCACACAGTGCTCAAACAGCACCTCTGAGTTAGTGCAGCTTGAGCATCCCTGTCATAGCTGTTCGGGTGACGAGCTGCTTCAGACTCTGACTTTCACCTTAAGTCATTTTGAATTCTGTTTAGTGAGAAGGAATATTTAGCTTTGTTCTTTATTTCTCTCTTACACTTCAGTGCTGTGCGGTTTAGTACTTTCCGTGTATGACTGATAGAAAATAATGTGCAGCAGTGTAAGCGAATAGCTAAGTGGATATTTTATTTCTGGATAAATTGTTCCCGCTTGGACCAATTCTATTCTGTAACTTGGGCAATACGTGACCTTTTTATCCTCTACAGAGGAGAGCTGCAATTATTCAATTGGATTTTTATGTTGAAGGCTTCAAGAACTGCTGAGTTCTGGGAGTGGCAATTGTAGTTTTACTTTGGAGCTGCCTTGCAACAGCACAGAACAGCACCCAGCCTCGCTGCACGTGCACCGTGACCTGTCCCTCACATTGACTAATTTTTCTCCAAGAAAGAAAATCAGCAAATAGTACTTTTCTATGGTCCTCAGTAGGGTGTTTGTGCATAATTTGCAGTACACCAGTGCTGTAATTTTAATCATCTGCTGTGCTTCAGTGGTAGAAAAACTGTCAATTTGCAGTTCCCTGGTGATTATTTGCCAACTTTAGGGGTTTCACTGCAGTGATCTTCAATAACTGCTAAGGACAGAGCAACTTTTGAGTAGCAAATCCGATTGTGGAAGCTCTGTGAAAATCTTTGTGCTTCTCCTCAGTCAAAGGATTTTGTTAAAAGATGTGGGAATTTATGCCATAGAAAACATCCTGGTCAGAATGGCCTGGGCTTGTGCCCAAATGTCCCATAGTAGAGTTTGATGACTGTTGAATTCCACTGTGTTTGGGTGTGTGAAGCAGCTTTAAACATTCTCCTAGCTTTGCAAATTTTGATCCAAGCGGAAGCTGGTGATCTGGTCCATTTGTATGGGTTTCAAACAATTCTTTTTTCCTTCAGATAGATGTAACTATAGCAATTATCTAACATAGAATGGATTATAGGGGGAAAATAACTGCATTAGGAGAAGACTGTTTAAAATTCAGGTACCACATTTGAAAGAATTAATGCATTTTCACTTTGATCTATTTTTAATCCAATGGAGTTGTGGAATTACTCAAAACTCCTAGCAGTACAGCAGTGTGGTTAACACACATACTCGTGCTAACATCTGTAGAAATAACTTTTACCACCTAAGTTAAAATTTTAGCTGCATCTTTGCTGTGTTTTCAGGCTGGTTGGTACACAGAAATCTGAATTGTGTTTTTTAATTCATGCGTTTCTCCCCACAGCCTTGATGCACCACAGCAACCATGTGGACAGCAGCCGCTGTTACCAGTGTGTCAAGTTCCTGGTTACTTTGGCCCAGAAGTGAGTAATACAGGTTTTGGAGTTTAATATCATCCCTACCATAGGCCCCTCTGTGACTATGCTACTATTCTTTATACTTTTGGTCAACTTTACCTTTTGTCACTGTGATATAAGTGGTGCTCAAAGGTCTCAAGTACCTGTGTCAGTATGAAGTTAAATTGTTACTGATTAGTACCTCAGTTGGATTTGTCATACAACAACTGATAATTGCTGTTCATAAAGGCAAAGGTCAGCTGCATTCTGTAGGGCAGGAGCCTGGCACTGAGACCAATGTAAACATAAGGAAACGGTCTCAGATTTTTGCAATATATTGGTTCGATTTAAGTTTGCCAGAATGCTGTGTTTGTAACTAATGAAAATAATTTCAATTTCCAAGGTGTCCTACTGCAAAAGATTATTTCAAGGAGAATTCTCACCACTGGAGTTGGGCTGTGCAGTGGCTACAGAAAAAGGTAATTTGGCTGTTACTTTACTATGTTTACAGTGAGAATTATGAAATCTCTATGCTCTATATGGCTTTCTGAGATGACACTAAAGACAAAATACTTTTTTACAAGAACAGTTTGGTTCCAGCTAAATCTGATACATGCAAGAACTTCAATAGGGCCCCATGTGTTTCACACATAGATGCTTGTACAGTGAGTAAAACCAAGAGTGAATGATCGTAGTGATTATTCCTTGCCACGTGGGAAGCTTTCAGTGCCACTATATTCCTGTTAGAAGGTTTCACATTTTTTAAAAAACAGTTTTCCTTTGCCTGTGTGTTGATGTGAGAGAATGCATAAATGAGTGGATTCCTCACCAAGTCATTGCAACGTTGCACAAAACATAGCTGTTGACAGATACAGCTTCTCGCTCCCACACATGTAGTTTTTGTTCTTCCCTCTAAACTTAACAGAGTTTGGCTAACACATCTTTATTAAATACCCAAGGACACTTTGGAAACTTAAAGCTCAGAAGAATTGGCTCAGGTTTCCCTCCAGCCAAGCACGGTTATGCTTGGTCTCCCAGCCCTGCACGTACAACACAACAGTGTCCCAGTTCTGGGCTCCTTTCTGGCCCAACAGCTGCTGCCAGGCAGATGTCAGACACAGGAACCTGTACTGGAAACAGAGTTAGAAGGATGCTGGCAGCACAGCTGGCACAACTTGTTGCCACAGTGAACTGACAGGTCTGGATAGTTCTGCTATATGCATTTTTACTTGGTACTGGCTCATGTAAACCCTGAATCCACCACTACAGGGAGCTGGTTGCTGGTTTTCAGCTGAGGGACAATAACCTCTCTGTTCTGGCCACATTAAAAGTGCATCCTTGTCTGTGCCTGAGATTTCCAGCTGGTTGCCAGAGGGTTCAGGAAGCTTGTTCCAGACTTGTTAGTTCACTTACCATTACAAGTGGATGAGGCTTTACACATCTAAAACTCCTATGACAATTTTATGGCTTTCTTGGCTTTTTACACAGATGTCTGAACATTATTGGGCTCCACAGAGTAACGTGTCCAATGAAACATCAACTGCAAAAACCTTCCAGCGCACTATTTCAGCACAGGTATGTGTCAGTCTTGGGAGATGATGTTAAGCTTTATTTTGTTTACTTTTTTTTGCTTTTCAGTTAGCATCCTTGGTTTTGGCAACTTAGCGTATTCCAGTGCACTTAAGACCATTCTTAGAAGCCTAGACCCTGAGGTTGTTCCTAAAAAAACTAAGCCGTGAATGATATTAGTCAATACCTCACAATTAGCTGTGGTGACTCAGCTATCTCATTACAGCAGCTGTATTGTTTCAGAATCAACTTAAAACAAAAAAAGCGATATTATGGAATAAAGGTTATCTCCATGGCCCCTGACACTCTCTTGGACTGTTTCCAACTCAGGACACGCTGGCCTATGCCACAGCCTTGCTGAACGAGAAAGATCAGTCTGGAAGCAGTAACGGGTCAGAAAGTAGTCCTGCCAACGAGAATGGAGAGAGACATCTGCAGCAGGTAACAACAACAAAGGCATGTTTGTCTTGTGTTGCATTGCTCCGTTATCTTGTTCCTGGGGCTCGAGTCAGAACCATTGCTGAATTTAGAACAACTGTGCACCTTACAAAAGTAACTTGCCACGTTTTTCTCTCTTCATCCCTTGTGTGTATTGAAGGGCTCAGAGTCTCCTATGATGATTGGTGAACCAAAAAGTGACCTTGATGATGTAGACCCGTAGAGGATCCTATGGACACAGGAACAGATCAACTCAAACACTTAATGCCTGGTACCTACTGAAACTGGAGTCCCATTCTTATGCCGTTACAAGAGTCTGGAAGAGAAGCGGCTTTACAAGGCCGGAGGCAATGCTGGGGGAGGTTGTTTCCCTGAAAGCCAAAAGCGTTTTTTTAGCCACAAAGGCTTCAGATCAATAAATACTCTAGAAAACTGCATCTTCACCTGCAGTAGCTTATGAAAGTCCAGACACCGAAAACAGTTTGTCAAGAAGATTTTATCAAATACACAAATGCTAGTGGTTGAATTTTTATGTGAACATTAAATGAGTGAATGTAAAACTGTTGCTTTTCTGTGATGCTGCAAAAAAAAAAAAATCTTTTGGTTTTTATACAGGAAAAAAAAAAGGATTGTCCTTATGTATGGAGGGCAAATTTTTAATCTTTCTGAAAATATTGAATAGGAATATTCAAATTTCTGTAAAGATGTGTGATGACTTACATTTCATTGTAAAATATTAGTTAAAGAATGGGTTTACGTAAGGACTTCTGTATTTAATATGTCTCCCTGCTAATTTGTAAAGCTCTTTATGAGAAGGATCAGCAAGATTGCTCTGTAAGGAGAGATTCCTTACAGAATGCTTTGGTCAAGGAGCTCTGGAATGGGTCGTCTTTTCTGGTACTCTTCGAAAACCACAGACAATTGGGAAGGGCAATAAAAGCTTTGCTCTCTAGGTATGCAAGTGTTTATCATTAAAGGATTTTGGTGGATTTGGAAAAAAAAAAAAGTTAATGAGTAGTTTAAAAGAAAGAAAAAGCACTTTAAGATGGAATTCTGTTACAGTTTTACTCATTAATTTTTTTTTTAACCTTTGGAGACATATTGAATAAAATGTAGTCTCAATCATGTGATCTGCAATCACTTGCTTGTGCTTTGAAATCACTGAGAAAGTTGGTATTGGTTGTATATGATGAATAATTCCTTGAGTGAGTTGGGAACACTACTGTGCAGATTTTATAACAATTTTCACATGGGGAAAGAATGATTTGGCTTTGTTTGTATTTTCACTTGACCAGGCAATATTTAAAATATCACAACTCTTGATTTGCTCATAAACCACTGGAAACCAGTTGGGATGGTTTGAGCACAGTTTTGTTCTCCATGTCAAGTGCAGTTCAGTGATTTCTGGCTCTGGATACAAGCTTCTTTTGTGCCAACTAACTCTTCATCTTCTGTACATTTTGCGTTTGTCACGTTTTCTGCACTGCTTTTTGCCTTTATTTATGGATTCTGCCTTACTTAAAAAAAATATATATATATATAAACAAACATGCACAGAAACGGGGGACATCTTAAGGAGTGCCTGGGTACCTCCAGAATAGACAAATTTGCCAAGTTAAAGGCACAACCAGCCGAAAAGTGCCTTTTTTTTTTTTTTTTCCTTTTTTACATACTGTTGCCAAAACAGGAAGCAGCAGACAGCTTTTCACTGTTGTGCACTAATAGAAAAATTAACCAGTCATTTCACTGTTGGGAGTAAACATCCAATCTGATTTCAGCTGTACAGCTTTAGAACTTATTGTGGGTTGTCACGAGTTGCACGTGCGAAGAAGTAAGGGTGGCATCGTAGCGAATCTCTCGCTTCCTTTTCCAAACGATGTCTTCATTGACACATGGCAGAGTTAGCATTTTGTGGATGTTTCTGATAATGTGCCAGGGCATTTTAAAATGTGATGTTTTAAATTAATGTTGAATAAATCAGTTCTTATGGGCTACTCCTTTCTCCCTTTCCCCCATCCCTAACACTTCGGGCCATAAATCATCAGAAGTCAGTACACAGCAGTGATGGCGATGGAAGAAGCTGGTAACATTCCTATGGGTTGGTACCACTTCTCACTTCAGGTTCCTGTTATTTCCTATGGAAACAACGTCCTCAATTACCGCAGGCCCAGACAAGCATCGATAATGAGAATTGCATCCCGATGGCTCATCACCACTGTATACTTGAAACCAATACAAACTTTTTCATGGTTCTGCTCACGCTTGTACAAAGTCAATGGTTATAATTTGCAATAAGATGATACTTGGTCAATTATTTTTGTTTCCAGCTGCTGTCATTTGAACCTGCTGAAGATTATTTTTTGGAAAATAGAGTTCAACAAAACTAGTTTTTGTGTAAATTGTGATGCATTTCTATGTTGTAATTTTTACTGCCAATCTTTTTGGATGAAAATGTTTTTATACAGCTTACAAAATGTTCAGTGAGGAGCAGCCCCAGCCTGCCTGTGAGCATTCGGGGAGATATTGTCTGATGAATACGTAGACATTTGGCACTGGAAAAATAGGCAGTCTTGATGAACAGTCTTGGGATTCCTGGTCAATGGAATAAAGCTATTCCTTTCACAGAAAACCAGTGTAATCTTTAGATTGCGCATATGCTGCTCTGCTTTTGTCCTGTTGATCCTGTTATCTCGAAACCATTGGTGCGAGGTGCAGAAGGCTGGACAGGCAGCCTCCCCACCTACGAGATACTAAGCCAGGGCTAATCTTTTAATATTGTTTCCTTCCACCAGGCCAATGCAGGCTTGAACTAAGCTGTGAAAGCTGGATCTGGCTCATCGTGCGTGGAACGTGCTCACACCTTCTGCTGGGAGACGGCGGGCGAGCGGGCAGCAGGATCTTCTGCTCTCGCAGGGCAGTCGGTGTCGGTGAAATATTGGGGAGTTACAGCCTTGTACATCCGCTGAAAAAAAAAAAGTGCCAGCTGTGTCTAGGCTGTTCGGGAGCTCTTAGGCCAACATCCCTTTTGTGCAAAAATCAGATTATAGCCGATAAAAAAATGGGCTGTAATTATGTACATGTTATGTAATTACATGTTTAGGTTGGAGTTGGCTTTTTGCCATCTTTAGGTGATAATTTAATTGTTTCAAAGTGGTGCTTCTTCCTGTGTGTTGGTCTTCTCTTGCCAAATGAAGCCGGAGGAGCTTCATCTGTGAAGATGAGCAACAAATCTGTGAGGAGCTTTTTGCTGGGGAAAAACACCCAACCCAGAATAGCCAAAGTTTGACAGATTAGCCTGGTGCTTGTGGCATCAAGCTTTATTTTTTAATCTGTCCTCAGGTAACACAACAAAATATTATATATCGTAGTACCAGGAGACTGCTAATCACCAAAAAAATAAAGTGAGACCTAGCTTTGGTGGCTTCGGGTACTTCTTTCTCTGCTGCTACGAGTGCATCTATGAGTGTCTACACCTTATTTTCTCTCTGATGCTTCAGTGTTTATGGAGTGAAGACCAGTGTTACCGGCAACAGCAGCAAAAAACACAAGGGCACGTTCCCTGAGCTGGATGACTGTTTGTTTCCATAACTGGAAGCTCTTGTCTTACACCACTGTTTTAAAAACAAATAGCTTTTGTTATGTGTGTGTGGGACAACAGGACTGACCCCTGGTCCCTGCGCCTGTCCCAGAGCTCAGGTGGCCTCAGGATGCCGGTGATGGTCCAGGGACACCTTGAAGCAGAATGAGCGACTGTGCTGACCCGCTAACAAAGGAGAGCTCGTTTAGAGGGGAGCAGCAGCCCTGCCAGGCGGGTGCCAGCTCCCCCTTCCACACTAGTAGCCCAGGGATGTACATGAAGCTGGACAAAGGATCATATCTGCTACGCACTGGTTATGAATTTTTTATTTTAAAAAGACGTTTATAAAATGTTTATTTATAAAATTTCAAATAAATATTTAAGGTACAAATGTAAAAACCAAGATACTATGAAAGCTTTTTCTTCTTTTTTTTTTTTTTCTTTTTGTTTCAAAAGGAATTACAGCCAGTTCTATGTGTCTTGGGAAGCCCTGTTAAAGAAATGTATACCACCAGCAGATCATTAGCTTTCACTTAATGACAACAAAATAATACTAACAAAGCAGTAGCTGACTCTGTAGCAATGCAGATTAAAATCTAATTAAACAAGCAGACTGTTTAAACTAGAGCCCTTACACTTGACTAAAAAGTAATCTCCTAAGTACACGAGTAAGCAGGTATAAAACTGGCCAAAAATGGCAGGTGCTAAGGAGCATTAGCTGACATCTAACGAGCAACTACCAGAAAATAAAGGAACAACCCTCACCACAATTGGCTTTGTTGCATTTTTTTTCAAGGTAGTGGTTTTGTCATGTGCTGAGTGACAACAAGAACAAAGAGCCTTGAGATGGTTTGTACAGTCAGGGTGTCTATAGAAATGCCCGGTGTGTGGTGGGGAAAGGATGCTGGGATGGCTCCAGTGATGGGGCAGGACTTTGGGAAGCTCTTGCAGAGCCACCCTGGGGCTTGGCCCCATGGCATGCAAGAGGGTGAGGAGCTTGTACCAACCACGGCAGCAGCCCAAGCGTGGAGCGTGTCGGAGCATGGACCATGCTAGGAGTGCCAGCTCAGCCCCGGGAAGGCACCGAGCTGGTGAACAGCCATCCAGCCAGGCTCCCCTCCCTACCACGCTGGGCCAGGGTGGCTGTGGCTTCAGCTCAGCCCGTCCCTAGGGCCGACTCCGGCAGCAAATGGCAATGGCCGTGACCACGCTGCTGCCCGGGACACCGGCTGCCACGCAGGTGTTGTCCATGGCGTAGGCTCCCATGGTGCCGGGGCTCTGGGAATGGGCGTTACAGCCCGTCAGTGTCCAGCCGTCATCACAGGCCACTGTCACCTAATGGGGGAGAAGAGGTCACACTCCATGGGTCAGCAAAGGCTCTGCCTGTCCCCAATGGTCCCCAGGGCTCAGGGTGATGTGGCTGGTGTTGCACTGAGCCGCTGGACCCCAGCTGTGGGGAATGTCCCAATACAGGTAGGTGATTGGGGACATCACCAAAGGCTGGGGTTGGAGCTACAGTCGCAACGAGATGCCAAAGCCAACCTGACCCCAAATCAAGGTGGCAGAGGGATGAGCAGAGGCGAGGATGGCACCATGGCAGAGGAGCGTGCACCGTCCCTACCTTCTCCACAGCACCCAGGGACATGTGCTCCTTCACCTGGCACTCAAGATTGGCAGCAGGGCAGCACAAGGCATGTGCCATCACCTCTGTCCTGACAGCACAGTGGCTGGGCCCACTCCCTGGCCCCGGGACGGGTCTGCCACCATCACCCAGCACTGTGGTGGGGGAGTGGAAACTGCACCCTGCAAGGAGAGATGGGCTGTCAGCATGGGGCAGCCGTGGCAGCATCCCAGGGCAGACACTGGCACTAAGGAATGTCCCCACTGAGCCCCGAGCCCTTCCTGCCTCTGCACATGCAACACATGTCCCACTTCAGTACTTAAAAGGGGCCTATGAGATGGTGACAGACTTTTTAGCAGAGCCTGTCATGATAGGACAAGGGGTGATGGTTTTAAACTAAAGGAAGGCAGATTCAGGCTGGACACGAGGAGGAAATTTTTTACACTGAGGGTGGTGAGAACCTGTCCCAGGTTGTCCAGAGAGGTGGTGGATGCCCCATCCCTGGAGACATCCCAGGCCAGGCTGGACAGGGCTCTGAGCAACCTGAGCTGGTGAAGATGTCCCTGCTCATGGCAGGGGTGGCACTGGATGAGCTCTGAAGGTGCCTTCCAAACCAGACTATTCTATGATTCCCTGCTAGCTCAGCACTCAAACCCACCCTTTCATCCCCACCTCCCAGAGTTTTTCTGGTAGAAACACCCTTGGCCATTGGGATTCTGGCTCAAGGCTCTGTAACCCGCCATGTCGGGCATTACCGGTCAGCACATGGTCCCGCGAGGAGCAGCCGACCCCCTCGGCCACCACAGAGCTGGTGCTGATCTGGCACTGAGCCCTGGGCCACGTGCAGCACCTGGCGATGGCGTAGACACCCTGGCCCCGGAAAGCGTTGTGGGCCACACACTGCTTCTGCCCATTCTTGTCCTGCAGCCGGGGCAGCACAGCGTCACCGGGGGTGCTTGGGGCATGGGAACACCCCTGCAAGGCCAGCGGCCACCCCAGGGGCAGCACTTCTGGATCTGAACACCCTGCTCACCTCCATGTGTTCCCCCAGCCACCGGCCACTGCGGGAGAAGCTGGAGCAACTGAGCATCTCCTCAGCACCAGCGCAGCGAGCCACGGCCGTGGCGTGCCGGGTGAGCCCCGAGTGTGCCGACCACACTGAACGGCAGTACAGCTGCTCGTCTGTAATGGGACAGACGGCATCAGCGGCACAGCGGGCACCCCGACCCCATGCACTGGGACATGCCCTGCCAATGCACCGTGCTTTCACCCAGGCACTTCTCTCGCCAGCACGGGCAGAGCTCTGCCAAGCACGCAGCGGGCAGCCGAGGTCTTTACCTGCACCCAGCCGGGCGGGCAGCCTGGCCACACTGTTGGGTGTCTGGAGCTGCTGCTCCTCAGGGAACCAAGCCATGTCCATGACATTCTTGGTGGCGAAGTACAGGAGACGCTGCCGGAGCTTGGCGAGGCTCAGCTGGGGCTCGGCGCTGAGCAGCATGGCGGCGATGCCTGCCGAGAGCCCATAGGGGCTGCAGTGAGACCTGGGGGCTGCACAGCCAGCTACACATAACCCCCCCGAGTAACACAACTCCAGAGAGACGTGAGAGGAATCATTGCATCCCATCATACACACACACAGGATGCGGAAGCTCTGTGAGGTCTGTAGCACCCAAATGTGCCAAAACTATGGCACTATGGCACTCAAAAATGTCCTCAGCACAGGCAGCCCTGACATCCTGTGCCTGCAGGGACAGATGCCCAGCACCAGCAGGCAGATGGACAGCCCTGCCCGCCACCCCGCAGCCGAGCTCACCTGCCACATGCGCGGCCGCCTGTGATGTCCCGCTCTGTGCCGTGAAGCACGTGCTGCAGTCGCTGGAGGCGCCGATGATGTCGTCCCCCGGGGCGAAGAGGTCCACACAGCGGCCAAAGTTGGTGCCCAGGGTGCCAATGGAAGCGGGCTGGTCCTCGCTGTTGGTGGCACCAACTGTGATGACCTGCCAGGGCAGTGACCATGGGCGGGATGAGATGCACAGCCCCAGCCCACTTGGCACCAGAACAGATGAGCCTGGAGAGGTAGTAGCATGTCCCCACATGTCCCCAAGCTTTGGGGACCCCCCCAGCCTGTACCTCCGATTCAGACGCTGGTGAGTAGAGGCAGGCATCATCCTTGTAGTTACCAGCAGCCGCGACCATCACCACCCCCATTCGCGCCATCCGCCGACAGCCAGCGTTCAGCACACGGCTGTAGGCACCAGCGAAGGGCAGCAGCACCACCAGTGGTCCGTAAGGCTGAGCCTCCAGCCTCGCCATGATAAACTCCAGGCCTGGGGGGATGAGACAAGGGACGGGACACTCTCACAGGAGGGGGACGATGCAGGGGGCTCCAGGAGGGAGTGCGCTGCTCCCCAGGGTGCGGGGTGACTCACCGATGAGGGTCCCACCGATGGTGCCTTTGCCCTGGCAGTTCAGCACGCGGAGGCTGTGGATGTTGGCACCCGTGGCCACACCAGCATCGCGCCCGCTCAGCACCCCGGCCACATGGGTCCCGTGGCTGTCACACTTGTTGGCCTGGCACAGGTACTATGGTTTTACACCTGGGCTCATTGCATCCAAGTAGGTTTGCAGCATTCTCCCCATCCCACCCTACCCCTTGTGCTTGGCACCAGCTAAATCCTGCTGCAGAATAAATCCTTAAAAATATTTCAGGGTGGGGGGAAAAGAAAAAAAATAATCCTGTGTAGAAGGAGACAAGTTGGCGGAAAGGATGGGGGATGCAGCCAGCCTTCCTTGGGGCTGTGTTCACACTGGGGTCCCCTGTGCACACAGCAATGAGGGTGGACCTTGATTCCCTCTTGCAACAACACCTCGAGATGCACCCATGCCCCCCCCCCCCGCCTGCTTTCCTGGGAAAGGAGCCCTGCTTGGCTCAGCCACAACCCCAAATAGACCACACTGAGCATCCCAGCATCCTCCAGCTCCCACTGCTGTGTGTCCTGTCCAGCATTTTACCACGAGCCAAGTGACCCTCTTGTCCTGAGAAGCCCCACAAGCCTGACCAGAGTTTTGCAGGTGCAGGGGGATGCTCTCACCAGGCTACAGCATGCGGCACCCAGAGGCTCACCTGCCTGTGGAAGCGGGTGCTGTCTTCCTCGGGGACATTCTCAAAGTCGGTCACAAGCACTTTGCCCTCGATCTCCCGATGGGTGCTCTGCACACTGGTGTCCAGCAGGTAAATCTCCACCAACTCACCTTTATCTACCACGAACGCAGGAAGGTGGGGAAAAGCGACCACAGCCACAGTTAGCCCAGGCACCTGGGATGCTCCCAAAATGTAGCTCTAGAGACACAGCACGACGTAGTACAGGGATATCCCCCATCTCCTTGAGATGAGGAGAGGGGACGGGGTCACTGACCCTTCCCCAAGCCCCTGTGCTTCTCCCCCCACACCCTGGCACTTACTGGGCGGGCTGTAGGCAGCCAAGGGCTGCAGCGGCATGATCCTGCCCAGGTTCCAAGGGATGCTCTGGGCAAAGATGTAGGCGTCCTCCTCGATGTACTCCACGTGCGGCAGCTTCAGCGCCTGCGGGGAGGAGACACAGCGTGGTGGCAAAGCTCCTGTTCCCCCAGAGCTTAGGGAGAAACCAGCGCTCATCCTTCCTGCTACCCTTTGCTGTGACCCACCAGCCCAGGACCCTCTGCCCCACGAACCATGTCCAGGATGTCCCTGCTCATCTTCACTAGGAAGGCAGGCAGCAGGTGGAAGACATGCAGCACCTCGCTCAGGTACCCCCGCCGAGCCGCCCGGGCCTGCAGCCGCCATGCCGTCCCTCGCACCTCGGCCTCACTGCTGCCCGCGTGCAGCACCACCATGTAGCGCCCAGGCAGCCGCCACGACACCTGTGGGGACACGAGCACCGGGTTTGGGGGACACATACACGCGTGGCTGCCCTGGCCTCCCCCCCCGCTCCAACCCGCCCCACACTCCTCACCTTGGCGGCGCGGTGGAAGGCGGCGGGTCCCGACGGGGCGGCCCCGACCGCGGCTGCCCCCTCCTCGGCCGCCCGCAGCGCCCCCACCAGCTCCTCCGCCAGCTCCGCCGCCGCCCCCGCCAGCACCAGCGCCAGCACCAGCGGCAGCACCCGCGGGGCCATGGCGGCCCCGAGCCCCGACGGGCAACGCGGAGCTGCCGGCAGCCGCCGAGTCCCCTCAGCGCAGCGCAGCCCCGGCCGCGGAGGACCCGCCGCGCACCCGCGGAGAAGCCGAAGAGCCGGAGCGGACCCGCGGTTGAGGCTCTGCCCGGCGCGGCGCGGCGGGGATGGCGCCACCGCCGCCGGCCCCGTCGGCCCAGCCGGGCGGGTTAACCATTAACGGGGAGGGGAGCGGGGGGCGCGGGGGAGCGCACGGCGTGGGGGCGCGGGGCGAGCGGGGGCGCCGGGAGCGCTGCCCGCAGCAGCCGCTGCTCACCAGCCAGCTGGGAATTCCCCCCCAGAGTGCCCGTGCATCCGTGGGAGCTCTGGCAAGCGAAACGCAGACTGTCAAGGACTATTTTCAGAAAGGGATGAAAGCTTTTATGTGCCTCTTACTGGCTTACTTCAGAGATAAATTTCCATGAAAGCCTCTAATCCTGTTTAGGCATTTTTTACAGAGTCGTCACACATCGCAAATATTATTTTTTCTGGGATACAGTTGGTGCTTTCGCTGCTGCTTTCCATCACTGCCCCTCCACAGCGCCGGGCTCCCTGCTGCCCCAATATCCCCAGTGACCTTCCCTGCCCGCTGCTACTGGGGGAAATAGCAATTTTTTTATTGTTTGTTTGTTTGTTTGTTTGTTTTTTCACTGGCTATTTATAGGCTCCTCAGAGTTTTTATGTTTTATGTGGATGTACATGTTTTATATGGATGTATAAGTTTTATGGAGATGTATATGTTCTATTTTTAATGAGACCTCGACTGGGTGCCTGCACCCTGGTTTGGGTAAGTGGGGGGACGTCAGACCCCACTTCCCACCTGCTCTCTGCCACGGTGAGCTGACATTGCCAGGGTCTGGTGTCTAGCGGGCTCCTGAGGGGGATAAGTCTCTCTCCTGTTTTTTGGCTCAGTGTAATCAGGCACTGCTAAGTCCTGCAACACACAGCTGATGCTTCCGGACACCTTCAAGGCAGGTGAATCACTGGGGGACCCCATTCTGGAGGGGAAAGTCTCCCTCTCCCTACGGACTCATTTGCTTCCTTTTGCCCTGGGGGACAAGCTGTGTCTGAGGGAAGGACAGGGGCAGCCCACAGAGAAGGAGGTGGCAAAGTTGAAGCCCCACGTGCACCCACATGTGCTGAGCAACACAGGGAGGTCTTGGCCTGAATACCCAACCCCAACACCTGCGCAAGGAATGTGAGAGACACCCAGACCCAGAGCTCTCTGGAAGGAGTGGATATCTGCAGAAAGATTATTTTTTGCATTAAAAAATATCCAGGAATAGCCAAAAACTTGCATCTTGTAGAGAAGAGACCTGATTCCCATCCAGTCACACAGGGGAGCTTCCAGCAGCAATTCCTGCTGCTGCTGAGGGCAGTGGTACCCGCAGGCTGTGTCTGTGTAAAGGGAGGGGGTCCTGTTTAGCGGAGGGGTAAGGAGAGAGCAGAAAATGCAACAGAGAAGACCCCAACCAGGGGGAGGGGGCACCTAAATCCCCTGCTGGCCTCCAACCCCAGGGGAGCCGTGGAGCCCTGGGGCTGTGCTGGCAGAAGGCAGGGTGACGCAGGGCCGGGGACCCTCCCGCACACCCCCTATGGCAGAGGCAAAAGGGCGAAAGATAGCCTTTTTACCCCCTATTTTTCGAGCAGCTGAGTGCAACCTGACCAGTTACTGCAGAAAGGCTATTTCTGCACCAGCCGGGAATCGAACCCGGGTCGCAAGAATGGGAATCTTGCATGATACCACTACACCACTGGTGCGCTGCCGTGGCCACGCGCCGCGACCCATTCCCGCGTGGGCAGCGCGGGCAGCGCGCACCTGCTCTTCCCCTCCTGTGGAGGGCACAGTCCCGTTCGCGGGTGACCGTAACCGGCGTGTCCCGCGGACACGGGGCTCCCGCGGGAGCCGGGCGGGCGGGCGGGGCCCGGGGCTCTGCGGGGTTTAATGCGATGCAGGAATGCCCCGTTTCTCGCAATGTTTAACCGCGTTTTGGCGCGGAGGGAGCTGAACCCTCTGGTTGCAGCAGCCTCTGCGCAAGGACGCATCGCTGAGCGGTGTGGGGATTCGAATCCAGCTGCACAATGGCATCCTGGAGGGGGAGGAGGCTTCAGCTCCCCCATCTCACCCCTCTGCCCTGCCCAAAGGAAATACTTTGGAAAATTAGTTTATTTTGCCAAAAGTGGTAGTGAGTCCCAGGACGTGAGATGGGAAAAAGCTTCCAGGTCTCTACAGGGTTCCCACACCCAATAAGAGCCAGTGACACAGGGCCAGGTCCTGGCCCAGACACTGTCCAGAAACCAGCCCCATCCCAGCGGTTTCCCCACAGCCACCCCACTCCCCCCAGTCAGGAAGGACGGGCAGGGATAGAGCAAGTGTAAACTGCTGGGTGACGCTTCCTCTTGGACAGCCACTCACAACCCTGCCAGCAATATTTAGCAAACACGGGTGTCTTTGTTCCCCACCTGCCTGAGGGCATCATTGGCCATAAACACCCCAAGTGCGCAGGGCGCTGTCCTTGTCCCTGTGCTGCGGTTACACGAAGGTGAGCAAGGGCTGCAGTAACACCAGGACGGGTGTCACTGGGGCACAGAGCCCCCAGGTAGAGCCATTTCTTGCAACACCCTGGACTGCACAGGCAAAGCGCTCACTAGGTGTGAGGAGCATCATTTCCAAGGCTCCCATGCTCCATCCCTCTCAGGTGCTGGAGGACAGACAGCTTTCCCTCCACTTTTGGGCTTGTCAGACTGCATACATTTTCTGAAGAGCCTCTCTGCCAGTAGGTATGTGCTCCCAAGCCTCCTTGGGCCATGCCAGGCACCCGCAGCACCCAGTCCAGCTTTCCAAAAACAAGGTGAGGGACTCTCAGCATCCCCATACTGGATCTGATGATGCTTTGAGCCAAATTCAGCTTCCCCAGGGAGGCTCAGCCATGCAGAGCCTACAGCCTTGAGCAGCCGAAGGGCAGGCAGAGGTCACAGCTCCTGCCAGCGCTGCCATCTCTGTGTGTTGCAAACAGGCTGCTCGAAAGACACTGTATTGCCCCTGTTGTGACAAACCAGCCTTAGCTCCATCCCTGCGACTTGAAACAAACACTTTTTATCCAGAGGGAGTTTGGGGACAGCAGTTGCTGGCATGCAAAGCCACCTACAGTGCCACAGCTGATGACACCAACCCAGCTGAGAGAAGGTTGCCCAAAGCCGCAACCTTGAGTGGCCTGAAAGCTGCAACATGCTCATTGTCCCCAGTACCAGCTGGGCTTTCTCACCCCATGCCAAGCCTGGCAAGCCCTCAGGAAGCCACAGCCATTCCCCTGCACCCATCAGCGCTGGAAGCTGCTCCTCGTGCAGGAGATGGGGTCTGCACGGTCTCTCCCCGCTATCACCCCCCTCCCGACCTGGAGAGCCTTTCCAGGGCAAAAACATCAAGGCTGGCTGCTGCAGGAGTTTCAGGATCTAATTTTAATTCCAGAGGAGCTTTGATAAGTGAGAAAAAGGCCTTGGAGACATACTTTCCTCATAAAGCCTAGCTGGGGTGAATACATCTTTACCTACCTAAACACTGATCCTGTTTCAAGCAGCAAAGCTAATCTCTCCCCTTCCTAAGTACATTATTTAGCCCAGATCCTGCCCAGCCCGGCATTCATGCTCATCTGCACCCACCCAAAGGGGTCAGTGAGAGGGTCCTTGTCCCTTCTGCTGCAGAAATTTGGGAGATGATGATGCTCCTCTTGGGTTTTGCAGAACAGCAGCCTCTGGTGCAGGTCAGGGAGGGGGTGCAAGGGGCACAGGATGGGACGGGGGAAGGGCAGGAGCCTGGGCGCTCCTCCACACTGCAGGGACTTTTGGGGAGCAGCCCCAGCCTCTCCCTTCCAGGCTGTGATGTTTGTGTCCCCTCCACGAGATGGGTCCTTGCCAAGTGGCTCTTCTCTCCAGGAAATCAGTTTTCAGGCTCAAAAAGGCAGTCACTGTCCTCAAGGAGAGTGTCCGGCCCCTCTCGGAGCCCATAATACAGGTCATCCTCCTCCCTGGTGCCTTTGCGGGGGGAGCTGGGGTTCTCTCCCCTGGCTGGAGAGCTGGTTGGGGTGCAGCCGGAGTGGGTGGTGTATGGCGGGGGACGACCCCGTGGCACGGGGCTGCTGGGCACGGAGCCCTCCAGCGATGGCGTGTCCATGTCCTCCAGGAGCGATGCCAGCGGTGCAGCCCCCGTGGCCGGCTGGGGGGGGCTGCGGGAACAGGGAGGGCTGAGAGGCAGCAGGCAGAGCTCAGCATCACTCAGCCAGTGTCCCAGAGTCACCAGTCCCCTTGTTGGATGGCTTGGCCACCCCAGGAGGGCCCTGTCTCAACCCTCACTGCCTGCCTCTGTGGTTTCAACCTGCCTGCTGGTCCCTCTCCTGCCCATGGGACAAAGTAGCTGCTGCCCTTGCACGCTGTGCCCACGTCCTGGGGAGAAAGCAAAGCGCCTTGTCCCAATTGGAGCTGCATTTTGGCAGGGGAGGTGTGTGGGTGCTTACACCTTGAGGCTGCACCAGAGACTCCCATCACCTGCAAAGCACTTTTGGGATCTCCTGGACCAATGTTTGGTCATCACATGTGGCATTTGGCTTGAGGAACATGCACTGAGCATCTCATTTCTATCCAAGTCTGACCAGGAACTTGGGATTGATTCTGGTGAGGGACATTGTTTGTATTTGTAAAATGAAATAGAAGCAAAAAGCAAATCGCAACCAAAGGCGATTCAGATTTCCTCCTGATTTCTCCCTGGTAAATATTTTGGTCCTGAGAGACCCCGTGGGCTGAGACACTGTCCAGGCTCCAGGTCTGGAGGTCAGTGCTGTGGGAGCACTGCCTCCTCTCCCTCTCCCTTGCTTGGGGTCTGATGCCCCCAATTTCACCCGACATCCCCCCAGTGCCACCCCAACCCTGCAAACCTCACGTACCAGCTGCCTGCCTCCGTTTCCAGCAAAGGAGCCGTCTCTGGAGGGGGATCCCCAGCTCCCCCCTGCTCCCGATGAACCTCTGCTCTGGCCTGCACCATGGGCTGGGAGCAGCTGCGGGGTCTGGGCTGGGCTGTGGGGGTCGAGCCCACTGCCTGCTTCTGGATCTGCTCGTAGGATGGCAGGCTCTTCTCGTAGGTGCTGGTGGCCTCTTGGTTGGGGCAGGCTACAATCAAGCTGTGGGTGAAGGAGGAACGGGATGCTGAGCAGGACCTGGACCTGTGCAGAGCCAGGACATGCTTGGGGACACACATACTCCATCAGGTGCTTCAGAGGCCACTGAGGCCACACCACTACCCTTGCCAGCAGTAGGGCCAGTGGATTCTTGAATCATAGAGTCATTTTGATTGGAAGAGACCCTCAAGATCACAGAGTCCAACCATAACGTAACATTGTCACTAAACCATGTCTCTAAGAGGCATATCTACACATCTTTTAAACTCCTCCAGGGATGGTGACTCCACCAGTGCCCTGGGCAGCCTGTTCCAATGCCTCACAACCCTTTCTGGAAAGAATTTTTTCCTAATATCCAATCTAAACCTCCCCTGGTGCAACTTGAGGCCATTTCCTCTCGTCCTGTCACTTGTTACTTGGAAGCAGAGCCGAACACCCTCCATGCTACAACCTCCTTTCAGGCAGTTGTAGACAGCGATAAGGTCTCCCCTCAGCCTCCTGTTCTCCAGGCTGAGCCCCCCAGTTTCCTCAGCCGCTCCTCATCAGCCTTGTGCTCCAGACCTCTCACCTTCATTGCCCTTCTGTCCTTGCAGGGGGATTCCTACAGGGATGCAGTTGGATGCTCTGCACCCTCCAGCTTCGCTCCAGCCCTGGGGAGCTCAGCCAGCCCTTGTCCATCCCCCCTCACCCCTCCCCCCTGGGCCCTGCTTGTCATTTTTTGCTGCAATATGTGTCGTTGTCCCTGGTGCCAGTGTGCTCAGACACTGCCCTTGTCCCCGGGGACAGGCAGATAACTGTGTGTACAGATGAAACACCTGCCAAAAGGCAAATGGCAGCTCACGGCACCGGGGTCAGGAGCTGGGACCTACTGGGTGTCCTTCTCCGGCAGCATGAAGGGTTTGTGGTCCAGGAACCGCTCGGCTTCGAGGTCCACAGGGACAAACGTTATCTGTGGGGAAAAGAAATGCAGAGCCCAGGGGGATTCACTGGGCATCATGGGGACCCTCACCTGTCAGCGGTAAAAAGTCCAGGGTGTCCCTGCAGTTGAGTGTTTGGACTTTTCCTAGCAGATTTGAATGTCTTGCTTGGAAAGGGGTTTTATGGGGAAAATCAATAAGAGTTTGAATGAACCCAGCACTGCTTCACTCTCAGCACCTTGTCCCCAGGGGGTTCATGTGTGTCCATGAGCCATGGGGAGGTCCCAGGGCCCACGGTACAAGTCAGTGGCCAGTGACAACCCCAAGGGTCCCCTGTCCTTGAGCCCTGAGCACAGTGACAAAGCCACATCTCCCCCTCACTGGGCTGAGCTCAGCTTTGCGGGGAGCTGGCATCAACTTCACCCCAGTCCCAGGGGTCCCAGCTAGTCTTGGGGTCCCATGCACCACCCCACATTTTGAGGTGCAGCCAAGCTGTCAATGGACCGTCCTGCAGCACTGAGATCAGCCTCACAGCCGACCTCTCCTTGGAAAAAAGCCCTTTCTGCCAGCTCGGTGTCCCAGGGCAGGGACGCATGGCCACCCTGCCGTGCCAGCAGTGCCCTCTGCCAAGGAGACCGGCAGGTCAGGGCTGTGCTCGGGGGGGGCGGGCCCCTCCAAAACCTCCAAGGTCACAACAGCCCCTTCTTCTGAAGTCCTGGGAGCCTGCTGAGCCCCCGACCCCCACAGGTGCAAGGAAGGGGCTGGTTTGGGAGGAGATTTCCATGATAGAGAAGAACACGAGCTGATTTTCTTGGGCTTATTCCCCTCTGCTTGCTTGAGAGCTAAGCCCCAGTCTCAGGGAGGGGTGCAGCAGGGCGAGGGAGTGGGGTCGCATCCTGCAGGCATCACTGCGGAGGTGTAGCAGAGCATGAGCCTCACAAACGAACACATCCCCCTCTGGATCACCCCAGCCGGCTTTCCCATGGGATCTCCTGCTACCCCACCCCATGGATGGGGAAACTGAGGCACAGCCCATGGCTACATGTCCACAGTAGCTGAAGCCCCCCCAAAACCAGCCCTCCGAGGCGGTGGAACAGACCCTACCTTAGGGTAACACTGGCACATGCTCCAGGTGATGCCAACGGCCACGAGCAGGACACCCAGGGTGCAGAAGGTGATGTAGATCTGGGGCTTTTCCACGCTCATGATGAACATCCCCGTCATCACCAGAAAGAAACCCAGCATGATGAACCCATAGCGAAAGGTCTTCTCCTCAGCCATGGGTGCCAAGTTGTAGAGGCAGGGAAGGAGAAAAGATGCTGGGGAAGCCCGTGAAGCCCGTTTCCCTGCGGCTGTTGCCTGCTGAGCACACCCAAGGGTACAGCAAGGAGTGGTTTCTGTCTCGGGAGGCTGCCAGGGGCTGAGGATCAGCTGCAAGTTGAGCCTGGTCCTGCCCAGGGCTGAGCTAGCCAGTTTTTAATGGGTTTGTAATGAATGCAAACACCCACCCCTGTTCACACTCCAATGAAGCCGGTCAGCACATGTCCGCATAACCTTCCCTGCAGGCACCGGCGGTCGGACCCCATGTCTGGGATGGGGAGGAAGAGGAGGACATGGTGGCAGAGGCAGGAACACGGGGAGACAGAGACACACAGAGCGGTTGGTCCCGACAGGGCTGTCCCAGCCCTGGCTGGGGGCTGGAGCTGGACTCGGCCATGAATCACAGCTGCAGAGCCCCAAATGAGGGGGATGTCAGGGTGCAGCATGTTTGCAAGGGCTGCAGGGCTGCAGCAGGGGAGGAGTGAGCACTCCAGAGTCTTTTTGGAGGCTGGTGGGTTGGGAATAGCTACCACCTCGCTCCAGCTGGGTGCTGGGAACTCATCAGTGGGGCTGCAACTGGGCTGTGAAGGAGGGCTGAAGCTGGGGAAGGATGGAGCAAGGTTGATCCACCTGGGGGGGGAGGAAGGACAGAGCGTCCATGTGCCCTGTGTTTGGTAAGATGGAGCTGGATGGTCAAAAGGTGTCCCCTTCCCACCACACGTCTGATAGCCAGAGAGCAGCGGCTTTAATTAGCCTTCATTCTGTTCCCTTGCTTGCCTTCCTACACAGGAGCACAGATACCTGACTTACGAAAAATTATTTATTATATTACAAACAATATGTTACATTTGGCTATGGCTCTGCAGCCACTCTGCAGCCCCACAGGTCTGCAGGGGGCCCAGGGCAGCCCCTTATTTCAATGGGATGGAGCAACCAGCAGCAGCCCCTGATGCTGACAGCCTTTCCCCTGGGCAAGGCTGCAAACCTTGGTGGTGGGCAGGGAGGGGGCTGTGCCACTCAGGGTGTCTTTTTATAGGATGCTGCCTGAAAAGCCAAGTGCACTTGGGTGCCCTGAGCACACGTGTGAGCCGCTGGGCATCTCTAAACCAAACAAAATGAGGCGTGGGATGTTGGTATGTGGGGAAAGCAAGGTGGAAGGGATGGAGATGTGACAGGAAGGGGCATTGAAGAGGAAGAGGAGCAAACATAGCTATTTTTTCTCTGGCCCAATTCCTCATTCTTTTCTGCTGTTTTTGTTATTGAGCTCTTGCTTTGAGTGGGCAGCCCCCTGGCCTGATCTGAGCTTCTCAGGGTGGGTCAGAGCAGAGAATGCAAAGCATCTGCAACAAGCAGCAGTTTTATTAAAAATATGAAGGCTTTCAAACATGCCAGTTGCCCCCAACGCTCCGAACACATCAACCACAGGACCCGCAATCCCGAGAGCCCTGGAGTGATCGCTGGGAAAGAGAGACGGACCCCCTCCTCCTTCCCCCTCTCACCTGCCCTCCTCTCACCCCAGCAAAGGAGGGGGCTCAGTTTAAAGCTGAGGGACCAGACAGCCACCCGCAGAGTCCCAGCCCCATGCCAGCACCAGCTCAGACACCCCGGATGCTGATGTTCTCATAGCTGGGGGGAGGCGTTGCCTGCGGCTCCCCAGGGTGCTGGGTCTCCAGCCAGGACGAGCTGGGGCGAAACAAGGCGCTGTCGGAGGAGCTGCGCCGGCGGCTGCCCTGCCAGCTCTCATCCTCCTCCAGGTAGTACAGGGGCGGCGTGAGCTCCTCCTTCCTCCCTGGGGGCTGGACATAGGTTGGGACACCTTGGGCAGGTCTGCAGGTCAGGGCTTCTTCATAGGTGGGGATGGCGCTGGAGTCCCAGGTGCTGCAAGGGAAGAAGAAGAAACCCAGCAACACATCCTGTCAGCTGGAGCATCCCAGCACCTAACCACTGGAGCATCCCAGTGCCCCGTCAACCAGACCATCCCATCACCCATCAGCCCCATCAGCTGGAGCATCCCAGAGCACGGTGGACACATGTGTGCTGGGAACAGCACATGGGCAGGTTTTGCATGCCCAGAACAAGGGGAAGACCATGTCATCTGCTTCCCAGCACCAGGAGGCTGGGGAGCCGTGTAGGACGATGGGCACCATCCATCAGACCTTGCAACAGGCAACATTGCCCAGTTCCCACTGACTTCATTAACCCCTCACCCAAGAAGAGGATGGGCAGCCTGGCTAGAACCTCTGGTGTTTAGAGCTATAACACAACTGCAGGTGTGGCTGATGGCAAAGCAGCAGAGGTGCTGGCTCTCGAGACCTCTGCCCCTTCATTCTGCACCGTGCTGTTGCCCACGGGCAGGAGAGCACCTTCATCCTCATCACCTGCCAAGTCCCAGAGTCACCCCTGAAGCACTGCAACTGCTGGCCAGCTGAGTGAGCGGTTTGGCACAAACAGACAGGCGAGAGCCAGGTGTCCTGGTTCAATGCAGTCACACCCCATCCTCATGCCTGGTGGAGCCCTCCGCACACCAGCCAAGCCTGGTGCCACCTCCAGCAGCGCTTTGTTGAGCAAACATCATTTGTGTACAGGGAAAACCTCTGCCCAACCTTTGCACAGCGCATGGCCCTGCTAGGAGCCCTACAAAATGGTGCAGCACCAAATACGGAGAGGCTTTGAAAGCAATACCCCCTCCACTTGCTTTTGTAGCTGAAAACCCAGCAAAGCATGCTCGGGGAGGCTGTGGGGATTGGAGGGGCACAGCTGGTCCCAAGGGAACACTGTGATGCTCTGCAGGGATGTCCCTTCACAAACTCAGCAGCACTCAGTCCCCGACCTATCACCCAGAGCATCTGCGCCCTCATTTTTGCTGAACAGCTTTGGCTTGCAAAGGGATGTTGCCCTGGAATTACAGAGAGGGGGATTTCTCCCAGCACAGGATGCTTTGCTGTGTGAACGCCAGCACATTTGGGGCTGGAGGAGCTGCTGCAGCACCAGCAATGCCAGGGTGATGCCTTCCCATCCAAGAGGATGCTCGAGGAGGGGACATTTCCTGCAGGGGACACAGCAAAGCCCTCCGCAGGAGGAGGAAATCCCCCAGACTACCCAGACCAGCCCACAATCTCATCCCCAGATATTCAAATGGGCACTGAAACCCCTGGAGAACCAGGAACGTGCCTCCCACACTAACTGAATTTTTATGGTTTTATGTTCTTAAGAGTTTCTTTTAGTGCTGCTTTTCCCCAGAGCCCGATTTATGCTGGAGCTAAGGTCTTTGCTGTGACCCCATAAAACAGCACTGGGAAGGGCCGGCTGGCTCGGCTTCCACAGCAGTCTCTGGAAAAAAAAAGCCCTTTTGATCAAAAAACTTTTAAATCAAGAAGTGGAAATAGTCTCAGGCCACACAAGAAGAATATGAAGACCCAACAAGTAGCAGTAGCGTCTGGGGGCTCAAGGGGTCTTCCCACACACCAAAACAGGCTTTGTAAAGAGACCCTCCACGTGCACTCCCCTCTCAATGCCAATCTGAGGATTATTTTCCTTCTTTTTTTCTTTTAAGTCCCTTTTAACATAGATTTTGCTTCCATTAAAGATGCCACAAACCCCATCGTCCTTACAGAGCGCTGCAGGCCTGTGGCACCAGGGAAGCTTTCAACAGCTGGAGGTCTGGATGACCCCCCCTGCCCCCAAACCCAGGCACTCTGCCAGAAAACCAATGCTGTCTTTTGCTTGGTGGCTCTGCTAAGGACATGTCTGCCTTGGCCAGTGATGGCCCCGCCAGGCAAGGATAGCCGGCTGTGGCTGCAACAGCCATGGGAGCAGACAGTGAGCACCCTTGACTTATAGAATCATAGAACAGTTTGGGTTGGAAGGGACCTTCAAAGCTCACCTGGTCCAACCCCCCTGCCATGAGCAGGGACATCTCCACCCAGATCAGGTTGCTCAGAGCCCCATCCACCCTGGCCTGGGATGTCTCCAGGGATGGGGCATCCACCACCTCTCTGGCCAACCTGGGACAGGGTTTCAGCACTCTCAGTGTAAAAAATTTCTTCCTCATGTCCAGCCTGAATCTCCCCTCCTTTAATTTAAAACTATCACCTCTTGTCCTGTCACAACAGGCCCTGCTAGAAGACTTCTTCCCACCCAAGCGCCGTGAAGCAACATGGCACCCACCTGCAGTTCCACTTCTCTGGAGGCTCTGCGGTGAAGTACTGCAGGTCCCTGGGGAAATGGTACTGGTAGCGGCGGGACACCACCCTGGCATTGGCTTTCACAGACCAGAGGAGCCCAAAGAGGAGGAGGATGCCGCCGATGCCACAGCAGAAGAAGCTGGCTGAGCGGAGCAAAGCGCTGGAGGAGGAGCTGGGAACCACCTCAGCTTCCCGGGGCGGCAGGAGGGGAGTCCCACCACCGGCAGGGCTGCCCACCTCCCCGTCACTCCACCAGGCAAAGCACAGTGTCCCGGTCACCAGCAGCACGGCCCCGGTGATGGTCACACCATAGCGGAAGGAGGCAGCTGCCATCATTTGGGAGGAGGTTTTACGAGGGAAGAAGAGTGAGGCAAGGCATGAGAGAGCCCACGTCCTGCAAGAGAAGAAAGGGACTGGGTTTGAATGGGGCTAGGACATGGAAGGCCTGCCAGAGGAGAAAACTACTGAAATGTGACCTCTCTGGGGGTTACACTCTCTTTAGCTACTTACTGTTGACAATCAGAGAGGGCATTTCCACCTCTGCCTTCATCACTTTGCCTGTTCATCAGTAAATTAAGATAATCTGATGGGTTTCGTCTCCATTCCTCAAGCAGGGCTTGCTTCCTACAGCAGGGACTTAAACTGCACCCTGAGATTGGGGAGCACTGAGCTGGAGCTCGGCAGGGAGCAGAAGTCCAGCACAGACTCAGTGTGACCAAGGGCAGGTGGAATTACATTATTTCAAGACATTATTTATCAGATGGGCCCACTAAATGGAAAGCCAAATTACTTTGTAGTGAAAGAAGCACCATCTGATCTAATCTATGTTTAATGAAGGAATCTGATGAGAAGGGGGATTTAGGAAACTGGCAGGACAACTGCAGGACTGGGAGACCCAATAACACAGTCCAGCATTGGTGTCCTCCAACGTGTCACCAAACTTGAGCAGGACACAGCAGATAAGCTGGGTTTACATTGCCTTGCAGCAGTAGATGCTCAGGAGAGTGCAAGGACCCTACTGACCCATGAATCTAACTCCTTTTGACAGCATCACATTTTCCTGGAATTTTTTTCAGCCAATATCATTTGGGGAAAAAGAAAAAACAAACAAACAAACAAACAAACAAACAAAACCCTACAGTGAAATTTTCATTCCACCTGCATGGAATTACAGGTCGTTCCATGCTGAAAGCCTTAGTTGAAACAGCACCAAGAGTTGAAATGTTGAAATGTTCATCTCCTGCAGTCAATGCTCTTCTCATTTTGGGGCCAGCCTGGTGAGGTTTGGGAGATGTCACGATTCCCCTGGTGAGGTTTGGGAGATGCTGCAATTCCCTTGCCTGAGCACGGGGAATTTTGCAGCCCCCAGCTCTGTGCACACCTGGGAGTGGTGGCAGTGAGGGGGAGGCAGATGTGGAGGGAAGGCAGAGCCTCTGGGAGGTGACAGATTGACAGCTTGAGAGAATAAACTCTTCTCTCTTGACAAAACGCTAAAAGCTCCTCCAGCCTACCCAGCACGCGCTCCCAATGTGCGTGTGTGGGGGCGGCTCCTCTGCGCTGGGTGACATTACCATCACACCATCCCCTTACCAAACCCCGTCTCGGGCTGGCCCGGCTCTCCTGAGCCTCCTTGAAAGACCCATGATGTTTTTCTCAGTGGACCAGCCACTGGAAGAAAAGGATGAAGGAGCAGGGGTGAGCTGTGAGGCTGGGGCAGGACCCGAGTCGCTGCTCCCTGAGCCTGCCCCTGGCTCCACTCCTGGACACTCAGCATCCTGCACATCAGCTCTCCCTCTGAACTTCCTCCGAAGACACCCCTTGTCAACTCCCAAACTCCCACCTCCACTCACCAAGCCACCCTCACATTTTGTTTTGCCCTGTCTCCTCCTTTTTCCTGCTCTAAAATAATCTTTCTAGGGAAAAAGGTTTGCATGTTGCATGGACAAACAGATATGGATGTTAATAGTTTACATAGTTCCAGTAAGATGCTGAGAATAGCATCCCCCATATAAAGTTATGCAGATGGTGATTCATAGGGTCTACTAAGCATTACTCAGAAAAACACTCTTTTCCAGCAACACAAGAAACGAAAAGAGTTTTGAATCTCTCCCACCACCATCAAGCAGAAATCCACCTCCACACCGCGTCCCTCCACGACACTTACAGCTTGTCCTTCCACATCACGCAGGCTGGAGACCTCTAACCACATGCAAACACACCAAGAGGAACATCGGCGACAGATGCACCAAAGCATGAGCATGTCATTAGGAAGATTCTTTCCTGCCTTTATCTGAATTTGCTAGTATTATTAGTATTATTAGTTAAGGGGTTGGTACCCATACAAACCATACTGATGATGATGCTTTGGAAAGAGCATCCCAGAAGCTGTGCTGTCCTCAACCTCCCAAAAGCAGGTTCAGAGGGAGCGGAGCCCTCGGGGAGCGCAGCACATGTACACCCCAGCCCAAATACCCCCACAGAGGCCAGCAGCTGCTTCGGGCACCTCGAGAGCAGCGATGCCCGAACCCTACGTCCTCTCTAAAGAAGCAACTGTCACCCGGTGCCACCCCTGTGGGACCCGTCCACACCTCAGCCGGTGCCCCCGCGGCCTCTCGCCTCTGGCAAAGCGACCAGCCGGCGACAGAGGGGTCCGCGTCCCCTTCACCCTCCCGTCCCGGACGCGCTACCGTACTCACGTACTCACCCGCCGCCGCCACCCCGCTCCGGCCGAGCGGCGGCTCCCGCGGAGCCCGGCCCGCGGGGCGGGCGGGGCCGGGGCCGGGCGGGGCCGGGGGCGGGAGGCGGCGGCGGGGCGGGCGCCCATCGCTCCCCTCCTGGCACGTCGGGGCGGCGGCCAGGGGCGCTTCTCGGAGCGCTGCTCCGGGCCCGACCCGGCCCGTCCCGTCGGGGCGCAGGACTACCGTTCACTCTGGCCAGGACCCCCGGTCTTGGCGGAGGGGAAACATTAACATATATAAAAAATAAAGAGAGGAAAAGGAAAAGGAAGAAAAGGAAAAGGAGAAAACAAAGGGAAAAGAGAAAAAAGAAAAGAGGCCAAAAAAAAGGCACCAGAAAGTACCCCCACATGCACCGGGTTGCTGGTTTCTGCTCGTTGAGGAGACAACTTGCTGGGGGGAATCTCCCAGTCCACAGGTGTTGGGGAGAGCAGGTCAGGAAGGCTGGAGGCACCCTGGGTGTGTTGGTTCTCGCAGTGGAGAGAGAACTTGGCTGGGGTGGCACTGCCCGTGCTCCCACGGGACTGGGAGCACAGAGCACCCCCGGGGCTCAGGGGTTGGGGAACGGACTTGTCAGGGACCTGGACACAGCTTCAGGCTGCAGAGCCCATGAGAGGTACCCTGTAGCTGGCACACCTCCACTCTGTGGATATCACTGCCCCAAGGGTGGGACACCAGTACCCCATGGATGGGACACCACTGTCCTGTGGGTGGGACATGCACACTGCAGCATGGGGGGATCTTTGCCACAAGCCTTGGTTCTCCTCACGTCTCTGTCAAATGCCAATAGTGCCCCTTTTCCTCATTCCAGCTGGACCTTTTCACCTAGCAGCACTCACGAGGGCACCTGTACACTGAATAAGCTGTGGGTGCTCTGAGCTGAGGCTCAGGCTGATCCGCGTGACTGGCGCCTATATTACCGCACGCTTCCCATCACTGAGGTGGGGGTATATGTTATGAACAGCTGTCATGCTGTGCTGTGCTGTTGCTGTGCACTCTCACAGATCTGTTGTGTTCCTTTTGAGCTACAGCTGAGCATCCCTGACAGACAAAGCCATTTCTATGGATACGTCTGTGCTATAGCTGAACCCTGGGTTGCTGTTCCTGCACTGTTCGCAGCTCCTCACCTTGTTGCTCCAAAACCAGCTCGGGGTTTATCTGCAGAGGCTGCAGGGACTGATGCAAAGCCCTGTCATGTAATTCATATCTGCTTCATATATGCTTAGCAGCCGCTCAGTCCAGCTGAAAATGTGTAGGTGTGCAGCCCCTTTTACCTGCAGACACTGAGGAATTTTACAAATGGTAAACTGAGGTACAAAGAGGGCTGGTTCACAGGGGACTTGGCCCTGTGGCAGGTTTGGTCTCCAGCACAGAAGAACATGGGACAGGGGTCCCCAAAGCCAGCACCCCAGCATGGTCTCACCCCACGTGCTGAGATGCAGTGAGGTACTTGAACCCCAGACTGCGATCCCTGACAACAAATCACACATGTCCTCCAAACACTGTGGTCCTCACTCCTTGGCAGGACAGTTTGGTTCAGGGATCCCAGGGGAGAACATATGGATTCCTCTATTGCAGATAAGCCTGTGCTGAGAACTCACGTTACCATCCATGAGTGACACGGGCACAGTGAATCACCTGTTGCCCATTAAAGGACAATGAGACACCTTCTTCTGCTCATTTACCTGCTCAGATATTATATTTAACTGAAATTTCATTGTCAGCGGCTTCTGAAGCACTTCAAGACGGCATTTGCAGGCAGCTCTGTGTGCTGTTCATAGCACAGGGCTGCATAGAGGGAGATGGCTCAGCACCAACGTGTTATTGTTCTGGCCCTTTAGTCCTCCAGCCCCAGGAACCTGCTGGGATCTTCTGTCCTCCCCAGAGAGTTGGCCCACAGGTAGATACAAACACACAACAAATATCTTCCAACAATGTAGAGGCTGTAATTGTTGAGTTTGCCCATCACAGCAGAGTGCCAGCACCTCTGGCTGCTTAGCAGCACCTTGGCCAAACTTCATTTTCCTTCTCTGAGAACTTTCCTGCTGGTGGACAATGTGCTGCAAGACATCACAGGGCACAGGCAAAGGGCTTCTCCAGAATAAAGACAAAATCTTTGCACAAAATATGTAAAACATCCCATGCACGGTGAAACTGCAGTGGAGAAAACAAGAAGATATCAAAGATAGTTACAGCCCCTGCAAGAAGAGGAACAAAGGAGGAACAGAGAGGGAGAGATTGTTCCAGTAATTGCCTCCCCCAGGTAAGGATGCTATGCCTGATCAACGCTGCTGGCACAGAAAAGTGCTGCCTTTTGATTAATTGTTCACCACATTTTGCTGCCGCAGCATATCACATGTAAAATAGTGTATTTCGCTGTATAATCAGGCTAAATAAATGAGCTTTTTCTATACCTCCCTGTGCATGCACTTTCTGCCCCGTTACAATACCAGAGCAACAAGTCAAGTAAATTTGGGTGCACCAGGGCAACAAGCCTGGAGAAGAGGAGCCCAGCCTCCCTGGCAGGATCAGGGGTGTTGACACCCTGGCCCAGGTCACAGGTCTCCGTCGGCGATTTGGCACCTGAGCCGCTCTCCCCAGCAAGCACCACTGGGCAGGGTGCTGCCACCTGTGACATGGTCACTAAAGAGCCACTGGTGAGGGCTCAGGGGACACGTCTCTGCAGGCATAAGGTGCCCACATGGTTCAGATCCATTCATAGGGGCTGGCAGAGCTCGTGTTCCCCTTAGCATGGGCTGCTGGGCACAGCAGAGTTGGGTGCACCCTGCTAGCACCCAGCCATGAGGATGTGCAGATGGGAAGGAGTCCCTACACTCGGCACACGTAAAGCAAGGGAGAAACCTCCTGCTGTTTATCTATGCCTTAATTTGCATATTCTTAAAATACCTAATTAGTTGCATTAGTTGATGTCCTGGCTCAGGCACTCCTACCTAATCCAGTCAGTGAATCTAGGCATTGAAAATGTTTGTCCTACATCTTCAAATGGTGCAGTTTTCACCAGTGTCCTCAGGCTTATTTTGGGCTCAACCTGCAGCTGGCCATTTCATGGTTCTGCTGTGTGGGCAGCTGGAGGTTTTGGGACTACACATTCTTGCTCTCCAGTAGGAAAAGCCTGGCATTTGGATGTGAGAGGTGATCATCCCCATGACCACAAAGTGATGTTTGTTTTTCTTGTCCAGGTTCAACAAGAAGTACTGTTTTTGTGGAAGGCTATTTTTTTGCCCTGAGACTTTACTGACTGCACAGGCCCACTTTGTACATAAGTTACTTTGTTATTTAGTTCCAATGCCTTTTACTGGATTTGAATTATAATAGAAGAGCCAGAGGTGTATAAACTACATTCAGCTCAGTCACTTCTTTCATACCAGTTTTTGAAGTGGTTTCTGCACTAGCTATGTCCATCATCTAGCAGGCCTCCAGACCCAAAAACCTCTGAGTGTTTTAAAGTTTAAAGTGTGCTAACCTGATCATAACAGTGTCCTAACCAGCAGTTTGTAAAGCTGCACTATGCTGAGGATCATGGCTGTGATGGAAAGTCCTGGAAAGGGTGAAGTTCTGATACCCTCATCCACAGAGAGTCTGATAGACCAGCAATGATCTCAAATTCCTTCTGCTGTTCATTCAGGACTTGTGTCAGCAGGAGCACCAGGCTGATGTGTCACCTCCTGCTGAGGCTGTTGTGTAGATGAACAGTGTGAAAAAGCTGTGTGTTTCCTGCAAGGGAAATTTCTGTGTTGCAAATGGGGACAGTAAGAGCTTCCTAGGAGCTTTCCACCAAAATCTGCAAAGGATCTGAAATTTGCCTTAAAAGGGCTGGGGGAAGGAAAGAGTTAAATCCAGATTCCTCTGCTCAGTCTTTAGTCAGGCAAAACTCCTCCTGAGCTCTGGAGATTTTTGCCTTAGGGAGGCCCCATGTGCTCTGCAGGTTTCAGGTCTGAGCTCTGTTTCTCCAGGAAGAGGCAGAACCGCTGTGCTAACAGGCACGTAATCCACCACCCGGCGTGTTTTACATGCTGCAGATGTTGTGGCTCTGCTAGAGCATGAGCTGCCATTTGGCTGGTGGCAAAGAAACATTGATTTTCAGCCTTGTAGGTTCCTCAGTCAAGCAGCACAGCTCTCGCATCTGAGCCGGGAGCGAGCAGCGACCTGTGCTGGGCACTGAGGCATGGCAGCAGCTGGCTTGACTGCACACATCGAGGGTTCATGATGGAGCCCCTGTGTATCCTTGATTCCAACGCCTAATGGCCAAAGAAGTAGCAAGCACTTATAATCAAAGACAAAACTGGCTAACTTTGTTTTCTAGCAAACACAGCCTTATACATGAGATGAATGTCAGCTACCCTGACACCCCCAAGACCCTGTGCAGTCTTCATTTCTCTGCTGTGCTGAGCTATTACAGTGCTCTCCAGGGAGGAGGTAATGGGCTTTTTTTTTTTTTTTTTATATCAGCACAGAAATGCAAAAAATAAGCTTAAAAGCAGCACTAATTATGATATTTAGAAACAGGATGGAGCAGCCATCTAGCTCTTCTGGTTGCCACCATGTGTGGAGCCACAAGGAAGCCACTGGCGTCCAACGCATGACCGTCCCAGATGCTCCACAACTGGTTTTTATTCCCAATGCCCCCTGAATCATCCCACTGCCTGGCTTTGCACTGGACTGTCCACGAGCATTTGCCTACATTGTTGTGCTGTGCTGGGAGAGGGCTGGGTGATATTGTGCTGCTTACAAAACTTTTGTAGGGAGTATGACAGCCTGAGGAGGTACACAAGGTACGGCTGAAAGGGGAGAGAGCAACTTTTATTAGTCAGAGGGATTTGTAGCTGAGAAGAAAAAAAAAAAAACAGGCATAAAAGCCCTTCTACAGGTCAGAGTATTTAGGGCAGCACCTGGTGTCTGAGGGCTGTAGGTGGAGCAGCATTTGCCACACCTGTGGTGTTTCTTGCCCCAGCTGAGGAGGTAGGTGGTGTTCAGCTTGCTGCTCTTCACTCTGTGTGGTCTCTGTTTCAAACAGCAAACGTCACTCTCTCCCTTCCAGTGGCAGTGATGCTGCTCTGGCTGTGCTGCTGTGCTCAAAAGCTCATCTGCTTTCTTCAAAGCCTGTCTGCAGTGTCATCTGCTGACCTAGTAAAAGCTGTTGTTTCTGCCTGTACACCCTGCCTTACTTTTAACCTGGAACATTTACATCTTCTTACCCGAGTTTCTAGGTAACTGAAGACAACTTGGAAGTCCTGCAAAAATGAGAGGAGGTGAGTTTGGGAAATAGAGGGCTGCAACTTCTGGGTAATGGCATTAAAAGTGTCAGAGCCAGGCTGGCTGCAGATCCCAATGGCAGTGCTGGGGTTCATCAGTGGTGAACTTGGCTCACTCTGATTAGCTCTGCAGTTTGAGGCTTTGTGAGACCCCATTGCCAGCATGTTCTCCTGATTTACTCCTGAAAGAAAGAGCAGTAGCAGCAGCTTTCTCCTATGGAGGTGTAGGAGCAAGTTGCTCTTATCTCTTCCCTTGATGTGTTGGCAAAAAAGACCCTACACTGGCCTGGGAGACAGAGAAGGACATGAAGGTGAGTAACAGATGTTTATAAAGATGCATGTTAAGAAACAGATGGAAGACATTGCCCAAATTACTTACCTTCAGGCTGAAAAACAAAAGTCTCTGTCTCCCATATCGAGACAACTTACCATCAGCATCTCTGTGGCAGGACCTCAGGGAAAGCACCCATAGCACCCCTGAGACAGAGACCTGCCATCCCCGATGGAGAACGTATGCTTTCCTGCTTGACCTCCCTGTCCAGTCACCTGGGACCCAGAGAGTTAATCTTTCTTCCCAAAATATATCCTGTCCTTTCCTCAGCTAGGAGCTAGTCTGGCTACTCATCTTCTTTCAAAAAAGTGTAGTTTCACTTCCCCAGAGGTGTAAATACTCCTCTGCCAGAAAACTGTCAGCTCCTGTTGGTGGGTGACTCCTTGCCTCGCAGCCAGATAAAACTCTTCGCCCTTAGTGATTCACAGTGTCACTTGCAGCAAGAGGGAGAGCCCTGTAATCTGCATTAGCCTGGATGTGAACAGACACCTCCCTGCAATAGATGTTCGGAGCTTATTACAGGCTCTTGGCCGATATTAGCGACAATGGTAATTAACTGCCCTGAGATGACAGCAGTTTGCTGCTGGCTGATCTCCCGATGCTTTTCTTGAGCATTTTGTGAAAAAACAGGCCTCATCAAGGATGGAGAGGGCAGAAGAAGACAGAAAGCAGTTGTGTGAGTCTCCAGCTCACTATACGAGGCTTGAGAAGAGCTGGAGACAGAATCTGTATGTTTACCCATTCTCAGATCAATTTTGGGAGTCACAGGATCCCTGTGTGGGGGGGTGGAAAGGCCACTGTGCCCCATCGGCACAGTTTTGCAGCCATCATATTTCTGCGCTTGCTAGAGGTATGAAAAAAATGGGGTTTTATTGTGTCAGGAGGTATTACTGGAATTACTGTCTTGGTTTACAAGATATTCCTCTAATCAAGTCTGCCAAATTGAATTCTACAGGAATCTCTTGTATTAAAAGAATCTGAACAATGGCACCCTCATCACCTTCCTGTGCACAGACCTTTGCCAGTCACTTCCTCACAGGGGCAAGGACCACTCTATTAATTCAGTCCTCAGTCTGAAATTGTCCTGTAATCTCCAAGGATGCTCCACACATGGGAGCACGTCCTGTCACTCCCGACAAAAAGCGGCAGGGACCTCTTCTCAAAGCCTCCAGCTTCCTTCTGTTCAGCTCCGCACTTGTGGGAGTCGCTTCCCAACGTGAGTTCTCACAAAGGCACTTCTGCCATCAAAAGGAGGGAAGTAAAATGGTTTAACAGATACCAGCAATCAGCTTTTGACCTGATTTTGTAACCACTTTTCCAGCGAAAAAGGGGCATTTCAGCCTATCAGCATAGCACTGAACCATATTAAATATGCCTCCAGTTATCTTTGATAAGACTAATACCATTCCTTATTATTGGGACAATGGTATATTTTTGTCACCCTTAATTATTAACTTATCTGGCTGTGATTGCTTCGCTTATGAAAAGGCTATGCTAAAATAGCTATACAACTCTTCTATAATCAACATTTTAACTGCTTTTTTTAGCTATTCTTTTCCTTTTTTGCTTGGCTTTCAGCTTTTCCCTTTTACTTTGGCACAGGTATGTAAATCCACAGGGTCAGATCCCACAGTTACACTGATGTTTTTGGATCATGGCCTGGGGTTTTATCAGTTCACATCATCTGAGCATGGGCCCATGAAGTTCTTAGAACACTGAAATAAATGAAAGCAGACAGGTGACAGAGTGACAGCACCAGACGGAGAGAACAGCAATGGCCAAGGCAGCACAAGTCTGAGCTTTATTTGGAGGAGAAGGAAGCAGAAAACTGGAGAAAAATGTGGCCTATGCAGAAAAATAACTTTGATGCTGGCAAGTCTTCACCATCACATTAGCCCCAGATATTTTTTCTGTGTTCCCACAGCATTTGCCATTCCAGGCACAAGGAGCCCAAAGCAAGTGCTGGGAGAAGGTACTCAGGAGTCGCTCATCACCAGCCGTGATTCACAGCTGCCTTCATGACAAAGTTCATCCTGGGCATCTTGGAGGCCACCGGCACACATGTAATTATATGGAGATATATATCAGGAGTCTGAAATAACACACTTAGTGCACAGGGTGCACCTTTCAGTGACTGCAGCTCCTTTCTAAAGCCCATCACAGTCAGTGTCTCCAGGATCCCACCGATGGAAGGAGATGGGGCCACCACCACTTTTCCAACAGCCTCATGCCCAGAGGGACCATGAAGCCAACTGATGGATGTCCATGAGCTCATTCTCCTCCACTACTCACCCAGGAGGACAGTGGCCTCCCTCAGTTTGTATTTTCAGTGCTGGAATCCCAAGTCCTTCAGCAACCAGTTCATGGTGCCAGCTACCTTGCCACAGCGGCTTCCTTTTTGCTGCTGAGGACACTGGCCCCAGTCACAATGGAGGGATGGCTGAATTCCTTTCCCAGCCTGGCTCTCTGTTTTGACAAGCAATTCTTTTTACAAATCCCAGACAGCATGTCTTTTCACAGGCGGTTATAAAGCTGGATTTAATACACGTCAGAGAGAACACACGAAAGCTCTCGCATGTTCTGCAGCCATGTTTTTTTTCAGCAACTCTGCAAATGTGCTGACCGGCGGCTGACCTTGCCTCCTGGCACAGCCACCAAAGGATGGGCCCTGTTCTGCCATCATCAATATTCCAGATTTCACTTCACACCCTACATCTGCTTCCTCCCAAGATGATGACCGGGGTCCCCCCACCCACCTGCAATAACTTGCTGCTGGAAGAGTGGAGCCACATGACATGGCCAGTATGCAAACACATAGGGTGCTGCCTGGCCATCCTTGGTTCCTTGTCTTGCCTTGCAGGACCAGCGTGATTCCTTCTCTTTGTGAAGCCCTTCCCAGGGCAAGCAGGGTGAAGGCAGCCTTGAGAGGACCAGGGGAAGGCAAGGACAAAAGAGCAAAGTCACTCTGAGGACTAGATGTGCTGAGCAGGCTGGGGCTGCAGCCACCTAGAGACCCCTCCCCAGTCCTTCCTTGGCTATCACCGATGTTAAACAAGATCCTCCACTTTACACTAGGTCCACCTCCACCTAAAATAGCTTAATCATCCTAAAGGTCCTTGTCTGAGCTACCAGATGGTGTTTCACCTTCCCTGATAGCTACCTGGTAGTTTCTAAAGTAACTATAATCCCATTGTCCCTTTTCTGTTGGTTTTCTGACAGCCACCACAGCTCCAGTTGTTGTACTAAACCCTCTGCCCTGCTCCTGCTCAAGCCATCATGCATCTCTGCTCCCCCACATGAAATATTTGAGATGCCTGAGAAGCAGGTCCTGGGTAATGGACATCCTACTGACAAATACCTTTCAAAAAACACCATCTGGAAGCTGGGCAATCGAGCAACATCAGGTAAACCGTGCTCTTCCCATACACTCTCTAAAGAGGAGGTTTTCTAAGGTACAGCATGCAGGTTTGGTGAATCAAACATTAGTAGAAATGTCTTTTGAAATCTCCTGGGCCTCACAAATATGTAGCCAGGTGGGGAAAGGTGACATGAAGCCACTCCAGTTCCTAAGCCCCTGCTTTTCAGACAGGTAGGACCGGCACACCAGCTATTTTCCATTTAGATTCACGATACCAAAAGGGTGTAGCAGTGTTTGGCCACCCTTCCCCATATTTCTTGGAATGTCCCCCAATCCCAGCATGTGGCTGTCACGTTCAGTGGGGTCTGTGCTTCTCCTGCCCGGTACAGCCCTGAGAAAGGCACAGAGCACTCCTCGGACCAGCCCAGCTTTAAATCTCGCTGCACCACAAAGCGACTTTTTTCTTTCAGAGGTGACGTGTAAGGATGTGTCATCCCTCTGGAATATTCTGGCAGTTGTTCTGATATCATCAGTCTCTAAAACAGCCGATGATATTCCTCTGTATTTTTTCCTTCAAGCTGAAATTTGTCATTTTTCCTCAATTACTGGATGTACAAAAGCTCTCAAGATTTGTTCACCCTATATCCAGAATAGTATCACACACAAAGTTCCCCTCCAGCCCCCCTTCTCCCACTGGTTTTTCCTTCAAGGTGACTGAATATGTGTATATTTTCTCAGCAGAGGGAGCTTCTCGCCTGGCAGTGTGAACGACACCTCCCTCCAAACCTCTGAAACCACATCCCATTTCCAACAGCCACAATCCAAACCAACACACAGGAAACCCAAAGGGAGGTGATTGGGAAATACGCTCCTAATCCTTAGTAACAACAGGCTGGTTTGTTGAATGAAGGTTTGCAACCTTCCCCAAATTCTTGATTAGTTTTCATAACTATTACTGTTAAAATGCCTGTCCTTTTCTTGTCCTGGTACCATCAGCAGCAGCTCTGTGGCAGTCAGTACCAGGGCTATGAGAAAGCCTGAAAAAAGGGGCTTTTTAATGCTTTTCAACGCTTTTCTTTGGTTCCTCCGAATGCCTCTTGATATTTGTCTTACAGAGAAAGAAGTTTTCAGCGCACTTTTGTTTGCAGCTCAAATGCTCTGTATATTATTATCATCTCCCTTTTAGCTGTCTCCTTACAGCTGTGTCTTTCCATTCTTTCTTTGTCTTTTGTGTAGTTATTAATAAGCCCCGCTTGGTAACAGAGTTCTGCACAGTATTGGGAGGGCGATCTGTGACCAGGGAAATGGGCAGCTCCGTCGTGGTCACCAAGAGGCCCCTGCTCTGTCCCCTGCACCCCACCTGTGCAAACATGTGTGGGGTGAACTCCAGCAGAGAGCTGATCCAGGCAGGAAAATAAAAAATATTTTAAAAAAAACAAACCAAACAAAAAAAAACCAGTTCAATTCTTCAGTCAGATCAGTTCCCCAACCTGTTTTATCGAGTGACGGCAGAAGCATTTGTACCGCACAGCGTGCCCAGAACAGCATGAGTGGGTGGGTGGGATGGCAGGAGGGAGGGAGGAGGGCTGCTTTTTTAAGAAGCACTAACAGTTGAAACATACTTAAAATGATAATTTAATTGAAGAGACCGAGGATTTTAGTCTTACAAAGATACCAAGGGAATCTTAGCTTTTCAAACCTGATTTGCAGACGATGTTTTCCTAAGCCTACATAAATTGTTGGATGACATTTTGCTCACATCTAAAGTAACTAAAATTGAAAAACCGCAGCATCTCAAACATCTGTCTGCCCTTCTTCATTCCCTTCTGATTCCTGTATTTTCTGTGCTTGGCATCACTGGGTACACCAGCAATTTCACCATAATCTTAATGGTGATTCACTCCTCTCTTTTATAACACGGTTTCACGTGGCAATCTTCAAGCTCACCTACTCCCTTCTTGCTGCCTAGGGCCTTATAACAACAAGAACATGGCTGACACTAGAAACACTTCTAATGGTTCCTCATACAAACAATTTCAAAACAGTATTTAAACTGAGTGTATAAATATCCCCCTATAAATAAACGATGCTGTTACCCAATAAGACCGGCCCTTGATCACACTCAGATCAAGAATAATTATTTAGTTCCTTCAGAGAGGTTAAAATAATGCTGCCTAGGGCACGGGAACCTTCTTTTCCATGCATAATCCTAGTCAGCAGACAAATTGGTAAACAAAAGCAAATAACATCAACGCGGACATCAGAAAGAAAAGCCCTAGTGGGTAGACTAGGCAGAAGCGCAATTAATAAATTTGGCTGTGAATACATTTAGGCTGGAAATTAGGAGAACATTCTCAACCATCAGAGCAGGGAACTTTCAGACCAGTTTTTAGATAAAAGCAGTGAGACAAAAAGTGGACTGGGTTCAAAATGAAGCCTGCAAGCTGTCTGAACAAGACAAGGTGTGGCTGTCTGTCACAGTTGAGCTCTGAACCTTGGTGCAGCCAGTCTGATGCTCCCGAGTATCTCCTGCGGCAGCTCAAGGCAAAGGTGTTTGTCCCGCTGACAAAGAGGCACCATCTGACACTTTTGTGTGCTGCGTCACTGCAGTAGCATCCTCACAGCACACCTGGACACCGCGTTCCTCACAGAAGCCAGTAGTGCTGTGGCAGCTCTCTGTGTCACTCCAGGGTTCCCACCAGCATCTCCTGGGGAAGCCACTGTCATCTCAAAAAGCACAACCCTCCAGGGACACAACGGATTTCAGCTTTTAAAAAGCAGCTTATCCTCCTTGCAGACTTTATGTATCTTCCCTCCTGCTGTTCCATCGTGGTGAGGAATTTTCTGCCGGGGTTTTAGAAGGCAAGCCATGTTTTGGAGAGAGGCATTTCCTTCTTCCTTCTGGAAAGTGGACCGCACAGCACTTTTGACTTGCTGTAGGAGACACTTGCACTGCCAGGTTCACTGGTACCTAAAACCACACCATAAGAATCACGGAATCATAGAATACCAGCTTGGAAGGGACAACAAGGATCATCTGGTCCAGCCTTTCTCAGCACAAGCCCGGTCTAGACATGTTGGCCCAGCACCCTCTCCAGCTGAATCTTCAAGGTATGCAGTGTTGGGGAATCCACCACTTCCCCAAGGAGATTATTCCAATGGCTGATTGTTCCCGTGAAAAATTTCCTTCTTGTGTCCAACTGGAATCTCCCTGGGAGCAACTTGTACCCATTACCGCTGGTCTTTCCCATGTGACTCCTTGTACAAAGGGAGTCGCCATCTCCTCTGTAGCCATCCTTTATATACCACAACATGGTGACAAGGTCTCCCTAAGCCTTGAGATGGAACAAACCCAGTTCTCTCGGCCTTTCCTCTTACAGCACAAGTGTGCACAGGAGAGGTGTGCAGAGGGTGCAGGGTACAGAGGTGTGCTCCTGCCCCCCGACCCAAAGCCACCAGGGCAAGCCTGAGGGTCACTGGCCACTACAGCGCTGCCAAGGGCCTGTCCCGAGCCCCATAGCCCCTCAGCCCTACACCCCCATTGTAGGAAACAATTATTCTGCAAATATAAAAGGCTCAGGCAGGATCTCTCAGCAAAGCAATTTTTTTAATAACGATATTGCAACACCGGGTGTTCTACGTAAAGGTAGGCACACGTCATAGGGCAAAAAGCCCCTGCTTATATCCCCCAAAATCCCGGCCGCAATTTCCCTCTGCTGTTCCCCATTGGTTGGGTATTTCAGGGTACACAGACTACGTGATGCCCGCCTCAGTTTACATACCATACCCTTCCCCTTATCAATCTATTTAAGGTATGGATTCCTGCTACTTTGGCTACCCTTCCCCATAAATTAACTTGTAAATACAAGTATCAGTATGCATACAGGTGTCAGTATATATTCCGGGAAGAGACTGTGTTTTACATTTAGGATGCATAGTCCAATGTCTCTCAGTCCTTCGCCCCTGCTGGCGTCAGACGCCAGGTCCTCAGTTATGTAAAAGCAACAGTTATTTGTTAAACGTTCCTTACATCCCCCAGCCCCGGTCGGGCCCGCTCGCTGCCCGGCGGGGCGGACACGGCCCCACAGCGGGCACCGTGGGCCGGGCGGGGGCCGGCGGTGGCTATGAGGGGGGCGCGGGGCCCGGCGCTCTCAGCCAATCGGCGCCCTCAGCGCCTGGTCCGATCTCCCCGCAGCGCTCTCATTGGCCGCTCCCCTCCCCTCGCCTCACCGGCGGGGATCAACGCGGGCGGCTGGTTGGCGGGGGACGAGGGGCGGGGCCCGGGGCGGCCGAGCGCGCGAGTGGCGCATGGCGGGGTCCCGGCGGCCGTGAGAGAGCGCGGGCGGGCGGGCGGGCTGGTGAGCGGCCGCCATGTCGCCGGTGTGGTCGCTGTGCGCGGGGCTGCTGCTGCTGCTGCTGTGGGTGCGGCACCGCGGGCTGGAGGCCGTGCTGGTGCACCACCGCTGGGTCTTCGTCTGCCTCTTCCTCCTGCCCCTCTCCATCCTCTTCGACGTCTACTACCAGCTGCGCGCCTGGGCCGTCTGGCGCCTGCACAGCGCCCCCCGGCAGCACGCACAGCGCGTCCGGCATATCCAGGCGCAGGTGAGGCCCGCACGGACCCCGGCACCCTCGCCCGGGCCGGGGAGCGGCTCTGCGGGAGGGGAGCTGGTCCCCCGGCCCCGTCCCTGCCAGCGCCCGGGGCCTGGCGGCGGCGCCCGCCCTCCCCGCCCCGGGGCCGGGGCAGAATCCGGCCGTAAATGCGGTTGCAGGAAAAAAAAATTAAAAAGCAAACGAATAAAAGCCGGCGGGTGCTTCCGCACCTGTGGGGTTGGGTTCTGTTTTTCTTTCTTCCGTGTCAGAAACTCCTCTCAAAGTTGCGGCGCGGCTGCTGTCGCATCCCCGGGGAGGGGCTGTGGGTCTGTACCTGTGTGTGGTCAAAATGTGCAGTAGTGTGTGTGAGATGGAAATGTTGGTCTGAATGGTTGGACTAACACTGTGTTTTATCACCACTCACCTCCGGCTTCTCGACTTCCTTAGTCCCAAGAGATGATCGAAGGGGATCCGAAACTTCTCATCCACCCAGAAATGTGGATTTCCTTAATGTTTCTCTGGTATTTATGCTAATTCTGTCATGTCTGCTTCTGTTCTCTTCCTTGTCTCTTGTGTTTGTTTCAGGTGCGGATGGATATTAACGTGCACAGAGTTATTATCTGAGGGGCAGGGGTTGTTATTTCCAGCTGTAGCAGCAGTTGAGCTTTGAAGAAAATGCTGCAGTTGATATTTGTTCTCCAAATGTTAACCACTGTGGCTTTGCAAATTTCGTGGGTCACGTAGTTGTATGGCTTGCACATTTTCCTTCTCAACTTTTCTCTCTTTGCCTGTTCATTTGCACACTCAGACCATTTTTTGTGCATGTTTAGGAGGAGATGTTTCTTCATCAACCTTCACAGAACTATGATTGTTTATGACAGTGATAATGCCCCATTTCCACTATAGGCTTTTGCATGGGTTTTTAAAACTGACTGTTTCTTGCTATTTTTCTGAATACCATCTCAAAAAACCCAAACCTACAAGGTACTAGATATGCTTCCTCTACATAACTGGACCCCTCTGGTGGTATTTTATTTACAAGTTCAAATATCTACAGAGACTTCCAAAGCATCGCTACTCTACATCCTGGTTTTGTTACCTGCAGGTAACTTGCGTGTAGAGGAATAACAGTATTTCTGAATGTTTTTTCACAGCAAGAGAAGAATGTTTCTGCTATACATTATTGACTACGTGTGTATGCCTTACAGTGTCCATTCGATTATTACCTCTTGCAGGTTCGGGAATGGAAAAACGAAGGCAGCAAAAGATACATGTGCACTGGCCGGCCCGGCTGGCTGACTGTGTCACTTCGTGTTGGGAAGTACAAGAAGATTCATAAGAACATCATGATCAACTTAATGGATGTTCTGGAAGTGGACAGTGAAAGACGGGTAATAAATTCAGCACAAAACTTTCATAATAATGAGGTTTACAGCTTTTTTAACTATGTTTGTACCTGAAGGGGTGGTTAGAGTCCATAAAGAACAAAAGATTTTTGTAGCAGTAGACCCAACAAATTTCAATGTGTGCTTGGATCACTATCCAAAAAAGCGGCATATGGAATCGCTTAGCTTTTAGGTGCTGAAGTCTAAAAGACCAGATTGATTTATGATTCGGGGGGCTGAGCAACAAGATGTTGAGGCAGAGGAGGAATCACTAAACAGTTTCAGCTATCTTTAGTAGCACTCTTAGGAAAGTAAGTCTCTGAATTCTGATAACAGATGGAGGTACAATCCAGTTAGCTGTATTTTGTCATCATTAATGCTGAGCACTTAATTTATGCTTGGTGGGGTAAAATGTTTTTTTGTTGTTGTTTAGGTTGTTCGCGTGGAACCTTTGGTGACCATGGGCCAGTTGACTGCACACCTGAATCCCATGGGTTGGACTATTCCTGTGGTACCAGAGCTTGATGATCTCACAGTAGGTAAGGGTCGTTGTGATGACAAAAGATGCCCTGATTTTGCTGTGTTTACATTAGCTTTTTATGTAGTAACACAGTTTAAAGGTTCTGGAAATATGCTGTTGAACCTTATGTTCTGTTGTGGTATTTATAAGCACTTCCTTTTTTTTTTTTTTTTTTTTTGGTAATAGTCTTAAAAGTCATGCCCATTGCTTGAAAGTGGGGGTTTGTTCTCATAAACTACCTTCATTTTGGATTGTGTTTCATTTGATTTGTTGTGTGCTCTCTTGATAAGGTGGCCTGATCATGGGAACTGGCATTGAGTCTTCATCCCACATCTACGGACTTTTTCAACACACCTGTGTGGCCTATGAACTTGTTCTTGCTGATGGAAGCCTTGTGAGATGTTCACCAGTAAGACAAAATGTTACTTTGCTATAATTTACAATGTCATTGACAGTTATCAGTATGGATGTATGATTTAGTATGACATACTTTTTGCAGACTGAAAATTCAGACCTATTTTATGCAGTGCCTTGGTCTTGTGGTACTCTGGGTTTCCTGGTTGCAGCAGAAATAAAAATGATTCCTGCCAAGAAATATGTCAAAATACATTATGAGCCTGTGAGAGGACTGCAGAAGATTTGTGAAAAGTTTACTGAAGAATCTAAGAAAAAGGAGAATAGCTTTGTGGAAGGACTTGTGTATTCCTTGGAAGAAGCCGTCATCATGACAGGAGTCTTGACTGACGAAGCTGAGCAAAGCAAGGTAACTAAAGGGAAGTGACTCACAAATCAAAGTTTAACTGAAACCCCAAAGTTTAACTAAAGCTTTACGATATGCCAATATAAAACCAGAATCATTATTAGATTGGAACAACCTTTTAACATGGGATTAAAGATCAGATCTGTCCACCAGAATATTTTAAATTACAGCTCTTTGTAACTATAATAGAATCTGTGTTCTAAATCTCTTCAATTGATAAGAAATGACCCATTGATTAGATTTTTCTAGCAAATAATTTAGTCCACAGCGTTTTCATTGAGGTACCTAAGGAAGAAGATAAATATCTATTCTCATATACCAGACAATGCTGTTTTAATTTGCAGTTATTCAGAGTAACTTTTCCCAGCAAGCTTTTAATACAGTTAATATTGGTAAAAGTCATCAGGGACATTTTACCAGAGAGACACGCTAGGTGTTCACTGCATCACTCACCATAGATGTTTCTTCTTTGCCATAATGACACTTTGGATTAATGATGGATTGAGAAATCGGAATTTTAGGAATCAATTAGCTTGTAACAGGCAAGCCTTAGCAAGCTTTATTTAAATTAAACCTAAATGGCAAGAAAGGTAAAAAGGAGCCATGTCTGTGGAGAAACGAAGGCTCCCTAGATCTCTTGTGATAGTCTTGTTCAAACTGTCACAGAGGGTCTAACGTTGATCCCAAACAGTAAAGGAATTTGCCTAGCAAGGTGTAACTTATCTGTGTTGGTGTTTGCTAATGAACGCCTGTTTTCTTGCAGATAAACAGGATTGGCAACTACTACAAGCCGTGGTTCTTTAAGCATGTGGAGAAGTATTTGAAAGCTGACAGGACTGGAACAGAATACATTCCATCCAGACATTATTACCATAGACATACACGCAGTATCTTCTGGGAGCTCCAAGTAAGACCAGTTCCAAAATTAAAATAACATCTGCAGGAAGGTACCCTGCTCTTCTGCTGGTCAACACTTCTGTCTTTCATGGCAGAAAAAAAAACAGTGAAGTTTATGGCAAATTTATAAGTCCTGTATTTGGGCAAAACAAATTCAAAGGCACATCTTTATATATAAGGCATTATGTCATAACGTCCTAATTTCTGATTTAGTGCTTTTGGTGATTTAGACCTTAAGTACATTATTTCAGCATTAAGCTTTTATACCTACTTAGTCATTTTCAAAGAGAGACAGTGGAAGAAACATGAATGTAAAATTATGGCTGAAAATTTGCCCTGCATAAACTCAGAATACTAATTACTGTAAATACTGTACAGCAAGTTCATTACCTTGAATTTCATAAATTCATTTGCTGTCATGTGCATTTGTGCAAAACTTTATTTGGGAATCTGAAAGATTTGAATCTCTGGAGTAAGATACTGAATCCTTTTAGCTCACAGAGAAGTCAAATAGGAGTTGGCTGCGCAGGAAGTACTTAAAATTTTACAGCTCTAAAATCCTTTTGCAATTTGATCTTATATGTGTTTATTCTTGCAAGAGTTCTGTAAGTTTAGCTTCTCATGAGCTCCTTCATTAGCTATTTTAAGATAATAGCCAACTGTTCTCTGACCTTCATTGTCTGAAAGTGTTTGAGGCTCAGTATGTTGTGATTCATATGACTGAAAATGAGTCATTGTATCTAGAAGAGGCTGAGGACAGAGCTGCTCGGTCCAGACCTCTCTTATTTGTTCATATTTGCATTATAGCAGTTTAGCAAAAGTATCAGCAGTTAAGTTTATTGAAAATCTAGGTTGATATTGCTCTGAGGATTCTGAAGTATTGCTTTGGGGGTTACTTACACATTCTTAATTCAAACTTTTTTTCTTTCCTCTTTAAAGGATATAATTCCTTTTGGCAATAACCCTGTGTTCCGTTACCTGTTTGGCTGGATGGTTCCTCCAAAAATCTCTTTGTTAAAACTCACCCAAGGAGAAGCTATTCGAAAGCTGTACGAGCAGCACCATGTTGTGCAGGACATGTTGGTCCCAATGAAGAGCCTTGAAAAATCTATCCAAACCTTCCACGTTGACCTTAATGTAAGAACATGTGTTTTTAAACTACAATGACTCTTGGACTGGGTGTAATAACAACTGTGACTGTTGGTCTTAAGGCTTAATAGTCTGCCTGTGTAAAAGGTTGTTATTGGATCCTGGGGAATGCTGTGCTTTGTGAGTCTGTGACACAAGGCAGCAGAAGAAATCAGTGCAGCTTTCTGAAAAACAAACAAACAAACGAAAAACATGAGATTCAGACATTTCTGAAAAGGTTCATCACTTAGTCAAACCTGAACTGACTTTTCTTTCACCTGAAATCACTGGCAGTCTCACTAAAGCCAAACTGTGGGAATTAATTTCCCTTTCTTTCTTTTACTTCTGGATTTATTTTAGTTAGTGTAAGAAGTACAAACTTGGCAATTTCGGTTTTAGACTGACCTGGAAAATAAAACTCTTCATTCTCTTTTTACTCTTAATGTATATTCAGTTGTTGCTTTGGGATCAGGGATCTTTTTTTCATTACAGATATTTAAGGGGAAAGAGAAGTAATTCTAGGAGGACACAGCACATATTCTGAGCATCTCAATCTATTTGTATTATGGTCATTAGAAAGTACAGTAAGAGAACTGGAAAGGAAGAGCTGTGCCAGTTTCAATCCCAAATTGGGAAGAAGTCCTCTTAGCTCTTCATTTTGTCACCTTTATTAGGAGGCAGCTGAAAGGATTATTCTGTTAAAAATAAGTGATAAAGTGTTTTCTTATTTCTGCAGGTGTACCCTCTTTGGTTATGCCCTTTCATATTGCCCAATAATCCTGGTATGGTCCACCCAAAAGGGGATGAAGCGGAACTCTATGTGGATATAGGAGCTTATGGAGAGCCTAAAAGGAAACAATTTGAAGCCAGAGCTTCAATGAGGCAGATGGAAAAGTTTGTAAGAAGTGTGCATGGGTAAGGTTCCCGCTCGTTAGAATAGTAATAATGCCATATCATTTACACCCATGTGATTTAATCACAGTTATTTAATCCCACAACACTTCAATATTGCAATAATTTAACAAGCACGATAACGGAAACCTGATTTTAATGGCTAATTTTGCTGTTACGATTTTTAAATATGATTTTACTTGCGTTATTTGATCGCAAACTCAAACGAGCACGCTGCCTGAAGTTCTAGCAGTGTCACCCTGGGCATGTGGCCGCTCGGCAGGGCCGGCAGCCCAGCCCTGAGGACAAGGCAGAGCCAGAGCTGCGCTGGCCGCTGTCCCCAGAGGAGTCCTGCAGGCTGTTGGAGCTCAGGCAGCCTCCCTGCAGCCCTTGGGACCATCCTGCTCCCCCTGTCCGTGGAGCATTGTGCTGCAGCTCTGCCTTGTCCTTGCACAGGGAGTCCAGCCCTGACTCCCCCGCAGTCCCTGCGCCATGGGGGGATCTTCCCTCCCTGACAATTTGTACTTCCACAGTGTCCTTTTTTTCTCCTGCCCTGATTGCGATCACACCGCAGTAGGCGTGAGGTGTGTCCCCGCCATCTGTCACAGGCTCCTGCCAGCCTCGTTTGCTGTGGTAGCGTCAGTGGAGAAGCAGTAACAGACTTGTTTCTCAGGAACAAAAAAACAACTATGCAGTATTTTTACACCATCAGTATAATTTATCCACATTTCTATTTTGCTTCTCAGTCTAACAGTGATTATTATCGCATGCGGCTGAGTAACAGTGGTGAGTCTGCTTCCAGATGATTTGCAGACTGTAAATGACTTCTAGCTATAAGTGATCTGCCAGAGAACAAAGCAACCAAAAGTTAATTTTAAGCTTTTTTTAATTGAAATTAAGCTTTTAATTTAAAGCTCTTGACTAACAAAGTTTTGTCTTTTCTTTACCTGTCACTGGGAAGTTAACGATTGATAAAAGCTTAATCTTACGGTTTCATAATCACACAATACGGTTTCATAATCACACAACAGTAGAGGTTTTGTGTAACAGTTCGTGTTTTACTGCTGTACTCTGGGGCTGGCTTCATTTTAGAGAGCAGGATATGAAAGTAAGGAAGAGCCACAGCTAAATGTCGATTGCATTCTTTTTTTTAAATGGACCTTTGTTACACTGTGCTTCATTTACACTATAAATTTATCTTCTCGGCCTGGTCTGATTTGGCAGGCCTTTGCGTTTCTTGTTATTTTCTCAATGTCCAGTTCAAAGAAACCTTAAAAAGTCACGGACGGTATTGCTCCATCTGCCTTGAATGCATTTTGTAATGCATTTTGTAATGCAGATTAATGCGAGATGCTGTGACTGTACCTCCATGGATCATAAAGCATGCAGAAAAAATACCTCCTTTTTCTGAAGCTGGAATGAAAAGGTTTTGAATGGAAGAAAAAGAAAAGCAGGCTTTCAAAAGTAGCTCGAAAAGTATTTCTTGGGGGCTATTCAGGTTATGTGCGTTTTTTCGTGCAATGGGCCAGACTCTCAATTTGGGGGAACTCCTGTTCTCCAGGCTGAACAGTCCCAGTTCCCTCAGCCGCTCCTTGTAATGGAAGTATCAATACATTGATGGTTAAAGAAGTGTTCTCGACCAAATTTTGAAAACAACAGTTATTTTAATTGCTTTATTTTCCCATTTTCCAAAGTGACTGTAGAGGTGTTCTGCTGTTTTCACCATTACATGTTATTTCCTCTTGGAAAACAGCTCATGGTAATGTTAAATCCACAAAATATAGTTGGCTGAGTGTCCCAGCATTTAGATTTTTTTGTTTGTAAAAAGCGTTTTTGATTGGGTTTTTGTTGAATATTAGCTATTTGTATCTTGCTCTTTTTTTTTTTTTTTTTTTAATATCCTATTTTGAGGCTTTTGGCACAATTAATACTGAATCTCTGTCTCTTTGGGTGTTTTTCCTTCTCCAGTTTCCAGATGCTGTATGCAGATTGCTACATGACCCGTGAGGAGTTCTGGGATATGTTTGATGGTTCGTTATACCACAAGCTGAGGGAGCAAATGAATTGCAAGGATGCCTTTCCAGAAGTGTATGACAAAATCTGCAAAGCTGCAAGGCACTGAGTCTGGATGATCTAATCAAGCAATCAGGGAAAGATGAATTTACCTATAGCTAGTCAGTATATTCTTTGGAAAAAAAAAAAAGCTTTATTGCTCTCCAAATACGCTCATTCTTGTTATGTTAAAGGTATGAATTCCTGCTTTATGAATTTATGTTTCTTTGTATGTTTTAAAATCAATTTTACGAACTCAGAGTGATTGTTTATAAGAAATCTGAAGTGCTGGCCTTTGTATCTAATGTAGTGACATAGGTGAACTCACCTGTTTCCAGGCACAAGAAAAAATATTGGAAAGAAGAAGGTGCTGGAGTTACACCAGCTGTGTGCTAGAGCTCTATCTAACGTGACTTTTGAAAGTCGTAAGGAGGGCTCAGATATAGGTGCCAAAGCTGAACACATTATCAAATTAGTCGTGATGTGACAAACATTTGCCTCTGGTCGGTAACCTGTAGAATGGCTTAGCAAGGTACCATCATCTCCGGGCTGTTCGGTGGTGTGTGAGGTGTGTACTAAACCGCTGGGCTTTTACTGTCCTATAGCGCCTCTGCAGAGCAGTGAAACCTGCTCTGTTGCAAAACCAAGCACTGAGGTGTGAAGACAATGCTTTTTACTTGTGCCTATCAGATTTGTACTGATTTTGATTATAAAGTGTAAGTGGATGTAGGTTTTAGGTACTTTTTAGTTGGTTAATAGTGTGTTGGGTTTTGCCATGAAATGTCAATATTCTGGCTTTGTTAGACTACCAAAAAAAAAAATGCTGCTGTTTCATGTAGCCAAGTTTTAATTTCAGTTCTTACTCATTGCGGGTCAGATTATTTGGATTTGTTTTGGTTTGGTTTTTCATTGTTGCTTAATTTTAGTGCCTTCTAAGTAAGCAGTTGGAGGAAGACGTGGATGATTTCAGACCGTTATGCCCTGGCCGATAGAAAAAGGAAGTCAAGACTTTATTTATACGAGGTTTGTTAGAGCAAGCGGCTGTGGATAAGAATTCTTGTTGTGCGTCTGGATACACGCAGGCTTTGGTTCTGACTCCAGTGACATTTTTGCTTTTTGTTTTAGCTGGATTAGGTTGATAGGCTTTGTAAAAGGGCTGTTTCCCTCACCTGCAGAGGAAACCAACAGCAAGTGCTGTTCAGTTCCCCTGCTGCTGCTCGCTGGTGAGAACGGTGCAGTCACGCACTTCAGACGGTCAAGTGTAGAAATGTTTTCACCCTGTAGCCAGAAACATGGTTCCAAACCAAGCGTGTGCCTTGTCCGAGCAGTACTTAAAATTGTTACTTGAAACATTACTGAGCTGGAGGGAAAAAGAAGTCATTTTCGTGAGGCTTGGGTAGAGGGTGACATGGCGAGCGTTTTAAACAGTGAACAGTGGGAGGCGTTGTAATTTTTATACAAGTGCTAAACCAATGATTTTATTTATTGATAGATGGATGTTTATGGTCCAGATGAAACCAATGATAAAGCAGTAACAAGTTCAGCCTGTTAGTGATGCACGCTGGGCAAATCGTGTGCAGATAAGGTACCCATTAAGATCCCACGCAGGGGACGGGTAGTGGGGGGAGACGCAGCCAATGCAGAGGAACCACAGAGCCGAGCAGGAGCTGCGTCAGTGATCCAGGAGCATCTGCTGATCCGTTCCAGGCCTCAGGGTATGCAGGAAGGCAACGGCTGGTTCTCAGGGTGTCATTTGCCTTCCTGGACACACCAGACATTTCCTTGTCCTGGAGGCAAAGCTGCAATTTCGCCCAGCGCTTGTAAAATAATATGCGCAGAGCGAGAGTGGGTTTGGTCCGCTTTTAAAGAGCGATGTTAAAACAGCTAGAGGATATGCAAACACTTTCACTTAAGATGTGTTTCTCTCACTTATGTACTGAGGATCTTTAGGTATGCACTGTATTTGGTTTTTTTCACTCCTTAATTTATTGGCAAACTTTGTATGAGGTGATTGGGTACTGTAACTGTGCCAGTCACACACGTGCACATGCGTAATTGCTGTTGCTCTTAATTTTTGGTTGTATAGGCTGTTTAAAATAAAGACCTAGCCAGCCTACTGTTCAAAGCTGTGTCTCTTAATGAATGATTACTTACTTGTGTTTATAATTTTTCCTGCTCATTGTATCATTACAAATGGTCAACAATTACTGAAAGAGACCAGAGGCATTCAAGGTGGTTGGGGGACATGAGGAGCCCAGTATAGAGGTGGTGCTGCAAACAGCTTTGAAGGAATGTCATTGAAGGCTGCTCTTATCTCTACCTCAAGTCACACCCCTACAAAGGAAACACCTTCTAGCTGAGCCTTAACCCTTCCCTTACACCCCATTAACTACACAGAACCTCATTATGCCAATTATCCTGATTATTTTTTTCCCTTCCTCACCTCCATCTTTCCTTGTGACATTCCATCCAAGGAAGACAAAACCCCATTTTGGATTCAGGTACTACAGCAGTTAACACAGAGAGCTACCTCATTCTTCTCACTTCACACTAATCTAATCCCTGGTTTGAATGATCAGCCACAGAAGCAAGGATGAAGATTCAGTGCACTCTTTAGCCTGAGGAGTTTCGAATCCACATCTTCTGTTTCCTTGAAAAACACCTTCACAGCAGCTCTGCAGACTCATTCAGAGCCCCACATTCCTTTAATAGCATTCTGTGCTGGCCTAGGCTGACACTGCATCCCACAAGCCTCTCTTGTTACCTCAGCACTCACCCACATCACAGCTCAGGTGTTTCAGAGATCTTCCTCCTTTGCCTCTCTAGGACAAACAACAAGATTTATCTGAATTTCTGCAGTTCTACCTGTGTTCAATTATCTCCCCCACCAAAGGATAATTGCAGATTAGTTAGCATACATAATCAGCCACAATTAACATGTAATTACACTTAGATTTAATTATTCTGGTCTGGTCTAAACACTAGTAGGAGACTTCACAAAGGTTAATTCCAAGTGAACCGGTGTGTTTCCAGTACATTTTTAGGGCCATCCCTTGTTACCACTGACACAACTCTCTCTTCATTCCACTTTCCCCATTGCCTCTAGGTTTTAATATCCTACAAGACCAGGAACAATGACATTAAATTCTCCCTAATTCCCTCCAGCTGCTTATAGACATTGGCACTGTTGATGCAAGTGAAGCTGTTGTGTTAACAGGATGCGATTCAGACCCTTGCACCCAGCTAAAGATGGCACAGGACAGGTACATAGGCAGTTAACCAAGGTTTAACTTAATTATCTTTTTGTGAAGGCCAAGGTGGAAATAATTAATTCCTCAACAGAAAAGCCAGACTGCTGGTTGTCTAAAAGTGTTTTATTGCCACAGGACAAGACTTGAGTTGTTTCCCATCCCTTGAGTTGCATGGCAGCACGCTGTGAGTATTTTCATCTACCCCATCTCATCTGCTGGTATGTGGCATTTACTCACTGATTTGAGCTTTCCCACAACATCTTATGTTTGGAAAACAGTAGTGAGTTCTTCAGAGGTCTCTGGACATCGTGGAGCAGAAATCAAATCACTCCAGTTGGTTTTAGCAACAGGCTTGAGCCGCTCACTGTGGAAAGAGGATGCGATTCAGTGGGCTCAAATTATCGGCTGGTTTAATCTCAGTCTTACTGAGTACAGAGGTGAACAGAGCTCTTAAAAACCTGCCTATTCCCTAGAACACACAGCTATAGCCCAAAAAGTGATTTTGGAGCTAGTGTTGTTTGATCAGAGAGACACATTTGAATTCCAAGTCCTGCTCACTGTTCAGACTTTTTAAAATTCCTCCTGGAATTGCAAAATTACCAAAGGCAGGCAATACTGAAAGCTAGATTTCAAGATGCTTTCTCCATCATAGGGTATCTAACTTGTGGCTGCCCCACTGAAATTTGTTGAGTTGTATTCAGCCAAGCCCGGTTCCTAATTACTCTCTGGAGATCAAGACAGACCTTTGCAGAGCTGCCGACCCGCAGTGCCACAGCAGCACTTTGCTCATCTCGGCCACAAGCAAGGGTAAGAGCAGAGGGCTGTCCCCAGGCCTCTCATTAGCAGAGATCAAAACTGCTTCAAGGGGCTTTCACACCAGTGATTTCAAAGGCCTTTGTGGTGGAAGTGAGCCTTGTTATCTTCCTTCCTTGGATGGGTAAACCAAGGCACAGCCTGAGAAACAGGATTTTTGTTCAGGGCTGTTGCTGGCACTGGGAATGAGTGGAGACAGACAAGCTGCCCCCTCTAACTCAATGGAAACTATTTGCCTACACCTTCACTGCAGACAAATCACATTTTGCAAGATGCAGCAACCACTCAGTGCTTTGACCTCACAATCATCCCATCTCACATCAGCTGTGAGAGTAGCATGCAGAGTCTCCTCAGAGCTGCTATAGATGATTTTCCTGTAAGCCAGTGTAAAATCTCCTACACCCCGCTTCTCGGTCAGACTTACAGCAAGTATGCATCACGCTTCAAGTTGCTCAGGTACCTCTGTACATCATGCCGGTACAGGGACTGGTATCTCATATTCTGAGGATATTTTTCATGCTTGGTGATGTCGTAGCGACCAACACCCACACGGTTCTGGAAGGAGAATGTCTCATGTGCTTCCCCAACCAGAGGCAGCAGGAGGGACACAAAACCGGTGGTGCCTTCACATGGCCAGGCCTTCAGTTGCAAAACATACAATAATAGGTGGCATTCCTTAACCAAGCCAGGCCTATACGTCAGGGGAGGGAGGAGAAGAGACACTAATTGGTGTTAACCCAGCCACTTCCCTTCATTAGCAGTTCCTCTCATCACAGTGGTCTGTTAAGAAGTCAATTAGCTCTGTGGGCTTGAGCACGCTTGTCAGACGCCTACTGCTCATTGTAGTCAAGGGCTGCCGTGTCACAACCTCCCCACTGAAATCTAATCTGTCGAGTTCCCCCAGCAATTACGAACATGTCTTCATCCTTGACCTCTTTCAAGTTGCCTGTCCTGCACTCAGCTGGATCAAGGAGAGAAGCCACATGGAAGCCTGTTCCTCATCTCCAGCCAAGGCGAACTATTTCAGACTAAAGCTTTCCCTCCCTGCTTTGAGCCCTTTGGGCTTTGTTCTGGCTCTCCATGGGAAAGCTGCCAAGATGAATACGGCTCCAGGAACAGGTATTAAGGGAAAGGCTTCCACTAGCACTGGCTCTGCAACATGCTGCTGATGCTGCTAGAGGAAAAACCGGCTTTCAAGCAGCAAAATATGACTTTCTGTGAGGATACAAAGAGCTCCTGGCACCGAAAAGGACTCAGACCCAGCTGCCCTTGTTCATGAAGTGCATCTGCTTGCTTGCAGCTGTCGTGGAGCAGAACTAATGGGAAGAGCTGTCTGAGCATCCCCTGAAAAGGGCAAAGGCCCAAGGATGCAGCAGAGATAACATGGTTACTGCTGAGCTCACCCGCCTCTGGGCAGCGTGTGCTCAGCGGTGGGTGCCCAGTGTGCTGCTATATGCAGGGGGCACCTTCTCCTTCACCTGGCAGGACACTGGGCCTTAGTCACTGTTTATTCTTTAGAAACCTGTTCTGAGGAAGAGCGACAGCACCCAGAGAGAGACTCATTTCCTCTCTAAAGTATAAGCGTGTGGCCAAGTCACCCAAGTTTCCTTGATAATGGGGAGAGAAAAGCACCTCCTGAGCTCAAGCCTGCCTTCTATCGCAGATGGCCACCTGATGTGGGACTTCTGCTGGGGTGCTGCTCCCCTTCAGAGGACACACCTAACCTTCAGCTGGTGAGGAGTGCCCACCCTTCCTTCGGCTCAGACTTTCGTCCTCTGCTGGACGTGCTGGTCATGGATTGGGGATGGTGATGGAGGAAGCTCAGAGTCTAACCATCCCTGCGTCTCTCTCTCACTGCCTTGTCTGTTCACTCACCTCGTTCCCAGTAAAGAGGCGGTAGGACTTTCTGTCAAACCTCTTGGCAGACGTCCAGAATGGAGGTTGGTTGGAGTACACCAATCCCTCAACGGGCTTTGGGTCATATGTGCCCGGCCCCACTGCATACTGAGCAGAAAGAAACCTGTTATGCTTCAGTTTGCTTGTAAAAAGAGGTGCACGAAGTCGAAGAGCTGCCCATCCATCCATCCAACCACCCACCCATCCATCCACCCAGGGCCTAACGCATCCCCACCGCAGGCACCCGCTGCACTGCTGGGGATGCTGGTGACACCCTGTCCATGTGATATGTCCATGTCCCCCCTGACCGTCTCCTTTGGGCACTGGCTGAGCGTGGCCCAGAAGATCCTCTCCGTGGGGCAGCCCGGGTTCCTCGGCATGGTGCTGAAGCACCCTTTCTTCTTGTTCTCGCTCAACATCAGCTCGTCCAAGAAACTCCTGACAGTGCTGGTGCTCGGCTTGGTGCGTCTCTGCCAGGACAAGGGAATGGTGCAAGAGGCTAAGCTGCTGGTGGTCTCTGGGGGCACACCATCCATTAACCTGATCTGGGTGGAGATGTCCCTGCTCATTGCAGGGTGGTTGGACGAAGTGACCTTCAAAGGTCCCTTCCAACCCAAACTCTTTTATGACTCTGTGATCCATCCCTGGATTCAAAGGAAGTCAAAGCGCAAAATTCAAGTGGGACAGATGCATCCTTCTCACAGTGTGTTGGCAATGCCACAACTCCCTGAGAAACCCCATCCAGTGCATGATCCCAGGGCAACACACCTCCAAGGCATGATGTCCCCCACCAGCGGGCTTTCTCCTGTCCCCTGAGAAGGTCTGGCTGGGGCTGTGCACCCGCTGCAGCCCCACATCGATGCTGCTCTTCAGGTGGTAGGTGCCAGGTCCTGGGCCGCTGCCCTGAGGGATGGAGAAAGGTGACAGGGCCCACTGAGTGTGGGACAGGGCCACCCCACCAGTGTGTCCCCAGGGAGAGGGGCAGGACTTGCCATGGCTGCTGGCAGGACACACTTCGCTGTCCCACTGTCCATCAACCCTCGTGTGCCGGCCGAGCGCTTGTCCCTCTCGTCGAGGCGGGTGTAGGGGTTCCCACCAGGGCCATACGTGCCGGGGCCAGGGACACAGTCCTGCAGGAGGGGTGGGTGACTGGGAACAGTCCCCAGCCCAGCAGGAGCAGATGGCACCCATGGTAGCTCCTAACCCTTGCAAAGGGCTTGTTCTCTGGAGGAACCAGCCCAGAGCCAGGGGCACCATTCCCCAGCACCTCCCGTGTCAGGGTGTGGCTTACCCTGTGGCTGTCCCTGAACCGCCGCTCCCTCGTGTCACAAATTCCCCGGAGGCTGCAGGGACGTGTCTCCTGCAGAAAGTCCCTGATGTTGTACTTTCCTGGGCCCAGCCTTTCCTGCTGCAGGAGGAGAATAAGAACAGAGCTGGGTATCACTGCCTGTGCTGCCTGCACCGCTCACCCCCAGAAAATGTGCACAGAGGGCAGGTGAAACCCAGCTCTTACCCAGCGTTTGCGGCTCTTCATTATCTCCTTGAACTGGAAATGGGGCAGCTGATTAAGCCTGGAGGCCATCTCTGCTCTGGCCCAGCCAGAGGCTGGTGCTTTCCCCTGCAAGGCAAAACCCGAGCCCAAAGCTGAGCCCAGGCTCGGGCAGCTGTGTCTCCACAGCCGGGTGAAGAAGGGTGATGGACAAGGGGATCTGGTGCTCCACATCCCACTCCATGCTCTGTGTTTTCTGGGCACTGGGAAGGCACCAGCGAGCTCTGGTACGAGCAAAACACATCCCACAGCTCCCACCCAGGGTGCTCCCAGCCTGAGCTGGGTGTCCCATACCATCCTGTGCAGAAAGAAGCTACTTTCCAGTGGGCACAGATGATCTGGGAGGTGAGGGGAGCTACACTGTCCAGCTCTCCCCATGCATCCCAGCTGGTGGCCTCACCTGGCTGCCCATGTCCCTGAGGAGCCCCTGCAGCCCCACGCTGAGACCTCTGGTCCCCAAGGGCTGCAGGGATGGTGGCAGCCCTTGCCGTGGCAGCTGTCACCGTGGCACCCGGCATCCCTGTTCCCCAGGGAACATCCACTCCCAGGAACGGACAGGGCCAGGGTCAAGGCAGAGATCTTGATTGCAATGGAGGTTCCCAGTCTGGCTAATGCAACATATTCAGGTCTTGATCCAACCATTTACTAAGCTTTCATAGGGACAAATTATCTCAAATCTGCAAAAAAAGTGTAAAGCAACTGCCCAACCTGCCAATCACACTTTGGGAAACAAAATGCAGCTTTTAGTGCTTGTGTGCTCTGTGGTACCATATTTCCTGCATCGGCAACATCACTGGAGAGAATGAAAGTATTTGTGAAAGTCAGCCAGGTTTGAGAGTCAGAGCTGTGGGCTCGCGAACCCTACAAGCTGTATAAGAGCATGCCCAGGGTCCATCAGGACATGTCACCTCTCTGTGCTGAGACCCCAAGCCGAAACTGCAAATCCTCTGCAGGATGGAGTGAGGTTCAGCCGATTAATGACTTGGCCTCCCATCTGCCCTGACTTCTCTTCCCTAGCTCTGGTCTTGTGCTGCTGGAAAGAAAATAAATGTTTTCCACCATCCCAATGGGGATCCAGGACTGTAGCTTCTCTATAACAGACCCTTTTAATTGCTTTGGCAAGGGTATAACCCAGCGCTGCTGTGCCAGGGACTGATTTGGGCCCTTTGTTCACCTTCCCCCGTCCTCAGTGCTTTTCCTCCTGGGGCGATGAGGGGAATCCCAGACAGAGCTGATACCCGCAACCCTGCCACACACAGAACAGACACATTTGGCCCAAATGGCAAAAATCAGCCCCTGGCAAGGCAGTGGGCAACCAGATCAGTGAGAGGCTGGAGGGACAGCCGGACCTTTATTAGATTCCTCCAGCACAGCTGGAAAAAATAAGGAGCACAGACAGGGTTTCAGGCACAAAACCCCTGAGCTCAGCCCCGCATTCAGTCCTATCTGCTGATTTAATAAGAGATATCACCTTTCCCCACAGACCGCATGTCTTGTACAACTTTAAACCCTCCTGGTTAAAACACCGTCCCAGCAAATGAATCCAAGATGTTTTTGTCCCTTTGATCAGCATAGCAGGCAATAAGTCACTGATGGAAACATGCTTGGCTTCTGCGGCTCGAAAAGGCAACTGAAATAGTGAAAAACAACCCTCCAGTCCTGAAATGACAGGTGAAAATCTTCCATTTTCTGGACAAAAAGGAGATGGCCAAAGGGATATGCAATATGGCATGGGGTGTCCTGTGGGACCCACATACTGCACCCAGGGACCTGTCCTGCTCCTCCAGCCTCTGAGGCAGCCACGGCGCTTCTCCCAGGCAGCTTTTGCATTTCTTGTTTAATTGTGGTGAGAAATCATGTGGGGAGAAGTAATTGCCTGACAAAACCATGAAAGGCCAGTCTGGGAGTGAAGTTGCTACCTGGCAGCCAGGAAATTTGGGCCAGATCTTGGCTCTGATGCTGTAATGCTGAGGGAGTGCCCCGGGACGTTGAGTCACCCTCGACTATTTAACCATTTTAATGCACCCAAGTCACTCAGGAGCATGAAAAATGTGCCCTTTTAATCCCTTGATTTTGCCCATTCCCAGCTCCTTGTAAACAGGAGTGTACATTAGTATTTTGCGTTATACAAGAATCACAAAGATTTCTTCCAATCCCACTTTTAAATAAAATAAGGGCTCATTCACTCCCGAGGGAGCACCGTGCGACCACGAAGATGCTACGACCCGACGCTGGGTGGGACATCGCGAATGTCCCCGCACTCTCCCGTGTGTCACCCCAAAGCAGACACACCGCGCTCCCGCCCGCCCGGCAGGTGGCGCCCCGCCGCCATAGCGGCAGAAGCATAGAGTCCTGATCCTCTCCGCCTCCACGTGATAGAGGATTGTGGTTCCTATTGGTTGTGTCCGCGGGGGGGTGGGCGTGGTTCTGTCCATAACCCGGAAGGGGTGCCTGCGGGTACACACGTGTTTTTGCGCACCTGTATCGGTACCGCCCGCTTCCCGCCCCGGGCAGTCCCTGCACTGCAGTCAGCGCTCCCCGCTGCCGCCCCCGCAGGCCCCGGGTCCCCGGCCCCGCCATGGAGGCCTTGCTGAGAAGATGGCGGCTCCCGGTGCTGCGCGGCCGCAGGTCCCGGCACGGAGCCCCGGGCAGGGCGAAGCGGCTGCTGCTCTCGCAGCTTTTCCAGCCCTTCAACCTGCAGGCGGGTGGGGAGGTGGGGTGCGACGGCCGGGCCGGGGAGCTCAGCTGCCGGAGCCAGAAGCTGATGCTGCAAGCGGGGCTCATCCACCCCGCCAGCCCCGGCTGCTACCACTACCTGCCCCCCACCGTCCGTGCCATGGAGAAGCTCATCCGGGTGATGGACGAGGAGATGCAGGCTGTGGGGGGGCAGAAGGTGAACATGCCCAGCCTGAGCTCGGCAGAGCTGTGGCATGCCAGTGGCCGCTGGAACAAGATGGGGACGGAGCTTTTCCGGCTGGAGGACCGGCACGGCAAGGGATACTGCCTGGGCCCTACGCATGAGGAGGCAGTGACGGAGCTGGTGGCTGCTCACAGCAACCTGTCCTACAAGCAGCTCCCGTTGCGCCTCTACCAGATAACCAGGAAGTTTCGGGATGAGCCCAAGCCCCGCTTTGGCTTGCTGCGCAGCCGGGAGTTCTACATGAAGGACATGTACACCTTTGACACCTCCGAAGAGGCGGCTCGGCTGACCTACAAGCTGGTGTGCGACGCCTACTGCAGCCTCTTCGACCGCCTGGGCCTTCCCTTTGTCAAAGTGCAGGCGGCCACGGGCAACATTGGTGGCACCATGTCCCATGAGTTCCAGCTCCCGGCAGACATTGGCGAGGACAGGCTGGTGCTGTGCCCTGATGGACATTTTGCGGCCAACGTGGAAACGCTAAATGGGGAACAAACATTGTGCCCCACGTGTGGGGAAAAACTCATCCAGACCAGAGGGATTGAAGTGGGGCACACATTTTATCTGGGCACCAAGTACTCCTCTATCTCCAATGCTGTCTTCTGCTCCCCTGAAAACAAACCCCAGCTGGCAGAAATGGGTTGCTATGGCCTGGGTGTCACTCGCATCCTTGCAGCCTCCATTGAGGTGCTCTCTACAGAGGACAACATCCGCTGGCCCAGCCTCATCACACCCTACCAGCTCTGCTTCATCCCACCAAAGAGAGGCAGCAAGGAGGAGGAGGAGGGAGCTGCGCTGCTGGACAGGTTGTACAATGACCTTGCTGAAGTGCTGCCACACCTCGCGGGTGACTCGGTGCTGGATGACAGGACACAGCTGACCATCGGCAAAAGGCTAAAGGACGCCAACAAGCTGGGTTACCCCTACGTGATCGTAGCTGGGAAGAGGGTTTGTGAGGACCCCTCGGTCTTTGAGGTCTGGAATCAGAATGCTGGTGAGGTTCTATTCCTCACCAAGGAAGGTGTTATTGAGTTACTGAGTAAAGCACAAGTCCCTTAAACTCTGAATCCCTTGTGTTTGCTGCACTTTCTTCAGAACATCCTTTTCAAGGATGGGCAGGTTGCGAGCAACAGCTCTGGGTGAGCGGAGCCTCATCCAGCTCACATCAGAGCCAGCTGTGGTGTCTTGCAACTGTGCTGGGAGTGAGCTGGGGTTGGCTCACATTCCCCATGGGGCTGGGGGACATTTCTCCCTCTGTGAGCTGTTTTTGCCAGCACATGTAGCCTCATGCAGCTGTGGGAGCATTGGCAAGGTCAGCCCCTCACTGCCTATCCATGGCAGATGGCTGGTGACCGTTGTGTTGGGTGCACACAACATCTGAGGCTGCAGGAGGAGGGATGGGAGGGTTTCCCTCACCCTTTTCAGGTGCTAAGTTCTCAGCATGAGGAATTTTAAGAAGGAGAGGAAGGAAGATGCCTTTCTTCCATCTGTGTCTTGTTTTTACAGACACCTGGGTTCCATGAAAATAAATCTGGATGCAGTTTTAATTAAAGCAAAATGCTGAAGTCCAGGAATTACGGTGAAGAAGGGTGTTGGACATCCGCACCCTGGTTGTGCAGGTCAGTCCAGCTGGTGAGATGCCTGGATCTGCCAGGCTTGGGTGGTGACAGTGTGGTGTCAGGAACGCAGCCTCAGAGTTGTAGAACATCTTTGCAAAAAAACCCCGAACACTGAAATGTGAAGTCTGGGGACCTGCAAAGCCTGAGGGTGAAAAATGTTGAGGCCATGTTGTTGCTTTTAGGCTGTAGTAACCCTGTCCCCCAGGGTGATGACATCCTACTTGGATGTGCCTGTGGCAGTGTGGGGCTGTCTATGCTGGTGTTCCCCTGAGGAACAGATCATCACCATTCCAGCAGCACCAAGTGGTGCCATGACCTCGTGGGCCCTTCTGTGACTTTGCTGTCCCACCCTGGACAGGGAGCTCTTCTGAGAGAGTCACCTTGTGCTGCAGCTTCTGGGTCTGAGATTTGGGTATCATGAACAAGGATGGGGCTGCTGTCATGTCGGGCTGTGTGGTGGCCCCATGTGCTCCTGGACCTGAGGAGGTCACCTGGTCCTTCTCCTCCCTGTCCCGAGCAGGACCAGCTTCACCTGCCATCCCCATGGGAGATGCCAGCTAAATCGGCTGCTGAAAGGCGGCCTGAGGCTGGGGGGCCGGGAGGAGCGGGAGGGGGCTGGTGGGATGGGGCGAGAGAGGCTTGGTCGGGAGGACCCGGGAGCCGTCGGAAGGAACGGACAGAGAGGTAGGTAGAAGCGGGGGACGGTCGGGAGGAGCTGGGTAGCGGACGGGGCGGTGGGAGGAGCCGGGGGCGGTTGGGAGGAGCGGGGGGCCGTCGGAAGGAACCGACGGGGCGGTCGGAAGGAGCGGGGAAGGTCGGTAGCAGCGGGGGCGGTCGAGAGGAGCCATGATGGGGCGGTCGGAAGGAGCGGGGCGGAGCAGCAGCACCAGCAGCATGGCGGCGGCCGGGCCGGACGGGGGTTCTGCGCGTTACCGGGGCGCTCTGCACCCCGACACCTGGGAGCAGGTGAGGCGGCGGGGCCGGGGTGGGTACGGGGAGCCGGTGCGGGATCTCGGGCCGGGCTGAGGGCCGGTGTGTGTGTCCCCGCAGGAGCTTGAGGCCATCCCCATGTTCATGAAGCGCTGCCCGGCGGAGATCGACGCGGCGCGGCAGCCCGAGCTGGCCTGTCTGCAGTCGCTGCTCTTCGACGAGGAGCGGGGCCCCGCAGGTGGGCGGCCGGGGCCGGGAGGGTCCTGCCGGTCTGTCCCCGCGGGTCTGGCCGGGGGAGGGGGCTCAGGGAGCTGTCCCTCCCCCCCGCTCAGGCTCTGTCCCCCCTTCTCTTCCCTGCAGAGCTGGCCAGGATGTACAAAAACGAGGGGAACGAGTATTTCAGGGAGAAGGACTATGGAAAAGCAGTCATCGCCTACAGCGAGGGGCTGAAGAAGGGGTGCGAGGATGTGGAGCTGAACGCCATGCTGCACACAAACCGGGGGGCTGCACAGTTCCACCTGGGTGAGGATACGGGTCAGAGGGTCCAGAGTGACCTGAGCTGGGTGAAGATGTCCCTGCTCATGGCAGTGGGGTTGGACTAGATGAGCTTTGAAGGTCCTTTCCAACCCAACCCAGTCTATGATCCTTATGGTCCCTTCCATCCTGGTGTTCTGTGTTTGTATGATCCTGCCCCAGCTCTTACCTGTCTGATGGATTCCTATCCTTTCACCTCTTGCTCTCAGTTTGCTCTTTCTTCCTCCACTTGCCTCACAGAAACGGCAAATTACAGAGTCTCCACATGAGCTGTTTTGTCGCCTTTGGATCTGGTTGGATTTTAAATGTAAATGAAAAGCTCTGAGCAGTGTTGCTGAAAATGAAAACTGACCAGACTCTTCAGTGGTGCCAAATGACAGGATGAGTGGCAACTGGCACAGACTGAAACACAGGAGGGTCCATCTGAAAATGAGGACAAACTTCTTCACTTTGAGGGTGCCAGAGTCTGGAACAGGCTGCCAGAGAGGTTGTGGAGTCTCCTTCTCTGGAGACATTCAAAACCCTCCTGGATGTAATCCTGTGCGATCTGCTCTGGTGACCCTGCTCCAGAGGTCCCTTCCTACCCCAACCGTTCTGTGATTCTTTGTAGGTAACTATCGTTCTGCTCTCAACGATGCCATCCAAGCCAAAAAGCTCAAGCCCACCCATCTCAAAGCCATCATAAGAGGTAAGAGTTAAAGCACGTGGAAGGAACATGTTCCAAAACAGCTTTTACTGTTACAAGCACTGAAACACTGTTGTGGGATGTCGCTTTGTTTCACTGCATGTTTCTATGTGTTTAATAACAGTGTTTATAAACCTTAAATTACTGTGGGTGTGCATTCATACTTTGCTTCAGGACATCATTCATTTCAGAAAATTTAAACAGTTACTGTAACAGATCTCTTGTTTTGTTGTTGCTGTTTCTCCTCAAAAGAGAACTCTGCGTTTGCTTTGTTTTTTTCAGTAAAAACACTCTATTTTTTGCTCTTCAGATTCTATACCTGCCAAAGCAGCATTGGACGTGTTTCTTTAGAGCACAGCATGACTTTTGCTGTTTTCCACAATAGTAGTTTTTGGTTTGTTTCATTTTGTTTTCCCCAGCCTTTCTCACTCCATGGAAACAGCCACTTTATTTTTCCTTATGAGACAAATACTGATACATTATACTTAATGATAAAATTTTGCTTGTAAGGAACACTTCTAGCATCGTTCTGCTGAGTTCTGTGACTAGCTGAGCAAATTATGTAAGAACTACTGAAATATTTTAGATTTTCTTCTCAGCTGACCTGCTGGAAGTTGACGATTGAACATGACCCCGCAAAACAACAGTGTGTGCTGCTTCGTGAGCCTCTTGAAAACACCGGACTAATGCCGTGTTTATAACCATCGCTTTTTGTAGTAGTTGCACACTGACTCCAATACTAGAAACTTAAAATCATAATCCTTCCAGGAGCTCTCTGTCACATGGAGCTGAAGAATTTCTCAGAAGCAATAGTATGGTGTGAGGAGGGCTTGCGAATAGATGCAAAAGAGAAAAGGCTTGTGGAAATGAGAGCTAAAGCTGACAAATTAAAGGTAAGTATTAAGGCAGTCTGGCATCTACAGTGCTTGTTGCCTACCTTGTGTCAAGAAACACTTTGGGATCTTTGGTTGAAGAGTGCTCTGCACAAGTTTCTGTGTAGTTTAATATCCCCAAAAAGAACGGAGTGGTGGTTCCGTGTAGTGTGTGTTATTGGGATGCGTGGGAAAAGAGCTGGAGGGAACCCTTCTGGGGATCTGATCTGATTTTTCCACTTATTGAAAGGGCAGAGTAGTGATAGGCATTGACTTGCCATGTGTAACCACAGTGCAACCTTTTCTTATGTGTAGCGAGCTGAGGAGCGGGATGCAAGGAAAGCAAAAGTGATGGAGAAGAAAGAGCAGCGTCAGAAGGAAATTTTACTTGCAGCAATAAAGGTGGGTTGGTGAGGGGGTTTGGTTTGGTTTTGCTGGGGTTTTTAAGAGCTCCCATGTTTGTCTTTAAGAGGTTGTTCCTGTACACAGTCTTTTGAGGGCCAGAGCCAAAAAACTGAGTTAAAACCATGATTCTCTTTATCTGTGTGGCTCTAGCCCCAGCTCCCAGGTTTCCGTATTTCAGCTGACAACTAATGCAAGATACAAACTCAGTGTCAGGAGATGAACTGAGCACCCAGAGAGTGCTCTGGCTGCTGGGCTGTTGTGTCACACTGCCCAGTGAACCTTGCTTGCTTTAGTGCCAATCAGCATTATTCAGAGGAAGGATAGCAAATAACCACCCAGAAGGGTGGAGGAGAGAATCAATCCTGGATCCCCTCCTTCCTCAGCAAATGTTTGGCCTATGTTAAAATATTTTAGACTGTTACATAAAATCTAATCTCCTCTTCTGCAGTTTTCTTTTTAAAGAAAACAGTGGGTTTCCTCCAGTTCTCTGGATGTTCTCAGGAGCTGGTGCAGGTAGTTGTACCCTGACGTTACACCTGCTGTGTCCCAAGGAACAAGGGTTTCAGATGTGTCCCTCTCCACACATTTTCTCAGGCTCTTCTCTCAGCATGTGGGCCCCTCCAGATTCCCACCTCTTCTTATCTGTTTTATAAGGAATCTGAGTGTCTGACTGAGGTTCTGGATTCTACTATGAAGACTAGTCACCTGAGTCTGATAGCTGTAGGAAGGCTTTTGATGACTTGTTAAGAGCTCACTCATTAATAATGACACAATTTGTCCTTTTACGGATTGCTAATTTTTTGCTCTTATTTCCCCCACCATTTCTATTTGGGGTTTGGTTGGTTTTTGGTTTGTTTTCTTTTTTTCTTTTTTTTTTCCCTTCCTCCCTCCCCTCTAGGAAAGAAATATCAAGCTGGTTCATGAGCCTTCAAATGAAGAAGAGGAAATATCAGATGGACTGGCTGAGATATCCTTAGATGGGTTCCACTCCGACAATGCCACGGGGGCAAAGGTACACTTAGATGCTGATGGCAACCTGAACTGGCCTGTCCTCTTTCTGTACCCTGAGCACGAGCAAACAGACTTTATCACGGCTTTTCATGAGCAATCCAGGTAAATGCACAGTCAGCAGTGTTCCTGCATAAAGGAGTCGTTTAAGTAGATGAGAACAGACAGCAACTGTGAATAAAGAAGTTCTAGAGGTTTAATCTGCTTTTGAGCAGGAGGTTGCACTAAATGACCTCCTGAGGTCCTTTACAACCTGAATTATTCTGTGATTTACAAATGACTCTTTAAAATACAGGGGCCATAATCTCAGTGTTGCGTAAATTTATAGCACAGAGACATGTGCCAGATTTAGCCAGTGTGATCAAAGGGGCTCGCGGTGTCGGCTTAGACCAGTGGCCAGTGACACCAGTGACCCATCCGCATGCATGGACTTCAGAGGTTCATTAAGGTGCTATTTCAAAGCTCTCCAAATACGGGGTCTCAGAAAGAGAATTAAACTTAAAAACTCTAAAAAGCTTCCAGAAGGGACCTCATCACCACCAGTGACCCCATAGTTTTCCTTAGGGCTTGCAGCGGGCTGACCGAAGTGCTGCAGACCTTTTGGAGTGTAAGAAAGTGACTGGCAAGGTGGGAATTCCACTTTTCTTAGTGTTAACGTCAGTTTGTGATCTTACATTATCAGGCAAACTTGGAATTTGTAACTTTTTTGCATGTGTGTGTGTGGAGATGCATTTTCCTCAGATCTACTAAGTTCAGGTCTTAAAAGTACAGTGCAAGCAGCTTAGTAAAGTTGTGGTTCTTCTATGGTAGTGTTCACTGTGCCTTTTCATGAACAAAGGAAGAAATAACGGGTTTTTAGAACAAACTGGCCACCAGCACTCCTGAAGTACCAAAATAAACAAGCCTCTGACCGACAAGCACATTCTGAGCATTCTGATCTGATGAAGCGTGGTGCTGCTGGGGCCATGTAGAAGGAAAATCAATTTTAGACAAATTGCAGGGTGTTTATTTTGACATCTTTTTCAGTGTGAAAATGAAAAGTTACAAATAATCTGCAGTTGCACTGCTGAAGTTTGAAACCAATAGCATGGGTTACAACAGGGCCTTGGTCTCAGTAGGAACACAAGGAGTCTGAAGGGAAGAAACTATTAGTGATCTAAACTTGCTTTCAAGTCTGTTGTCTAATTTCCTAATGTACTTTTGCCATCGTTCAAATGAAACTCTGAACACTTTGTCTAAGCTAACCGAGTGTATTTTGGCTTTAGGTTTATTGATCATTTAATGGTGATGTTTGCTGAGTTACCTCCTTGGGATTTAGAAAGAAAATACCTTCCCAGCAGTCTTGAGGTGAGAAGTTTTACTTTCCTTCCATTTTCAGGATTGTTGTGTTGCTTTTTTTTTTTTTTCCTGGAGTGAGATTGGGCAGCTTTGAATGTATAAAAGCAATGGCATCATTACCTCTTTACCGGGCACAGATGTGAAATAACAATCTGGAGAGCTACATTCACTTATAAACTCAGACATTTTCCAGATGTGCTGATGTGGATACAGAATTCATTAATGAAAATGAAAGTTGTTTTGTCTTTTGCTTACGTTGTATTTGATAGAAGGTGTTTATAGATATTGCTTAGATTCCCATCTTTGTAGTGATGATTAAGATTTAGACCACTGAGCTGGTAGGCTGCCTGGCTTTTTAACTGCATTGCTGTGAAATTGCTCAGTACAAATGAGAAAATATTATTTAAAAAACAGGTTGTTTTCAGAACTGACTGGAGATATTTAAACGCTGAATCACATCATGACAATATTTGTCTATTAAGATTTTAGCAAAGGTAGGATATGAGTAGGTTGTGGTTGCTGCAGGTTTGGATAATTTTTCAGATATTGTACATAGAAGGGTACAGATGTTTATTTTTCATTTTCTGTTTCAGTGTCACATGTGCCAGACAGATCCAAAAGGACAGTGGCTGTATACTTTGCCACATTAAAAACTGGGATTATAGTTCTGTGTGTACATACAGTGTAAGGCACAGTTGCTGGATTCAAATCTCTTAAATTTGCTCTATTTTGTTCAAATATCTTTAAACCTACTCAGCTTAGCTCGTACCATTGCTGTGTTTCACCTGTTAAAAAGCAGCCTGAAGATTTGGGTTGCTTCTGTGTAAAGCACAGGACCAGGCAGTGTGTTTTGCCTTCCTGCTGCCACTGCCGTAAGAAGCTGAGCTGGTTTATACGGGGCAGACTGGGAATTCACACAAACCAGCTTCTGTGTTGCTGAAGTTCGCATCCGCCACGGTCAATGCAACCTACAGCAGTTCTCTTAATGCTAAACCTCTGGTCAATAGTTGGTGTGCAGTTACTAGACTTTCAACAGCTTGGTAGTTTGGCTTCATGTATCTTTAGTATTTAATAACCCTTCCAAATTTTTTCAGCTCTATTTTGAAGATGAAGAAAGAGCAGAAATGTATGAGCTGAACCCAGAACACACGTTGCTGCAAGTGCTGCAGCACCAAAGGTGAGGCTGTACCTGTTCATGTCCAGAGAGAGCACAAAGGCAAACAGCACACGTTTTGAGCTTTAAGTGCAGTTTGTTCCCTAATTTAATCATCCTAATTCTTGGCATCTCTAAGTGGGGAAGGCATGAAGCAGTGGGACTGCGTGGATTTTGTCCCTGGCTTTAGCAACTTAGATTTTATTTCCCGCCCCGCCCCCCCCCCCCCCCCAATTAATTAATGACTCTTTCCAGGACTGGATGGAGTTGAGAAGGGGAGTTGGGCTACACACAAGCAGCAGCACAAAAGGGCCGTTTCAGATTCCATCTACACAGTTCTACTTTAAATGAAAATTAAAAAAAAAAGGCAGCAGCATGTGAAGAGCATGTTGAAGGTTAACAATGCTCTCACTGTTAATAATGCAGTGCAAGCAGCCCCCAACACAGCACGCAGCACAACTTTGCTCAGATTTAAAGTGTTGCACAGTTATTTAGAGAGAAGAATTTGCTGTTTGTGAAGCCAGAAAGCGATTGTAAAGCCTGTGCTATTAACTTGCACCATGTTGTAGCTAGCTGGAGAACACAGAGCTCTGGGTCTGCCGCTGTGGGTTCTGAACTGTCCGTCCATAAAACAGCAGCGTGCGTAAGGGCACTTGCAAAAGAAACCTCCTTCCAGAGGCAAAATAACAGCCGTTTTAATTAGAAGTAGCTGTTGGGGGAAGACTTGTTTCATAACATGTTCCTCCTGGCTGTGAAAGGCTCTGCTGATAACCAAAAAAGCTTGTTATCAGCCCTGGGGAGGTTGGGTTTTATTGAGCTGGGTGGTAGCTGTTCACTTTGTGTGACGCTTGGCCAGCTACAAGGAAGCCAAAGGACGCCTTTTAATCTTTGCAGGTATTTTGTAAAGGCTGGGACTCCAACAGTTTTGGCATTTGTGAAGGGTTCTCCTTTCTCTAAGAAGTACTTCTCTGGCAAGAAGGTGCATCGACTCTAATGAGCAAAAACAAAACGAGGAATCCTGTGTGAGAGGCTGCTGTTTGTCGTCCTGGCTACAGGCTGCAAACTTCTGCTTGAACAAAAACACCTTGCACGCTTCAGGGGAGAAATAATCTTGGCGCACAGGGAAACTTCCAGGAAAGCAGCACAGGAGAATGAAGGGCTTACAAGAGGGGATTATTTGTCTAAAAAGACATCCAGCTGGCTTGCAGAAGGTCTCCTCTATGACAGGCTGAGTATGGTTTTGAAATAAACCTGATCAGTGCCAAGCACTGGCTGCAGTTTGAAGCACCAGCAGCTGGGAATGTACTTACTTACCTGTAAAAAATCACCATTTTCCTCGGAGGTGGGCTGTAGCTGCTGGGATTTAACAGCTGTCTGGAGATACCTGCCCACTGCAATGGGATGGATGGAGTCAAATTCCCGTCTGGGATTAAGCAGCCACTGTTTGTTTTCACCCCTTGGCTCTGCTGCTGGCCAGAGTAAAGCTGAACTCTTTGTTCAGAGAGGTGTGTTTTACTGACCCTTTGCCTTGCTGATTGTCCCATAGAACCTGGAAATAAGTCCATTTTGAGTGAACTGATTTGTGCCTAATAAATCAGGCAAAAATGGTTATCACCTCATGAAATACTACAAGAGAATGACAAAACAGGAGTTCTTTACTCCAAGATAACCACCTTATCCATTACACTAACTGGTAAAGCTAACATACAGGGTCTTCCATGGTTCTGTATGAGCCTTCGGCATTTAACTAAAAGTAATTCTAAATCTCTCATTTCTCTCTCTGCTGCAGTCTCTGCGACTGCAGAAATACACTGCCCTTTTAGACACAGGTAGTGCAGGGAGCATTAAAAAGCTGTTCAGCTGTTTTCCCAAATGCATGTAAACCACCAGATGTTTCACAGCGGTGCAGCTCACCCTCGTGTCCCCAGGTCACTCCTACTGTGTCACTCTGCAGCCCCAGGGACAGAGCCAGGCCTGGGCAAGGGCTGACCGTGACCCCACAGCAGGATAAAGCACAATATTTAAGGAGATGGAGAGGTCAGTTAAAGTTTAATGTTCAGGCCAATACATCATCCCCTGCACTCAGTCAAGCAGCAGTGATTTCTACCGATAAAGCAGAAAGGATGGCTCGCATCCCAGTGATAAAAGGCAGGATTGCTCAGAGTTTCAGAAGATATGAGGGCTCTGTAAAAAATGGAGGGGTTTGTGCCATGTTGAGCTTGAGATGGCTTTATCTGGTGGCCTTAGCACAGCAGGGGAGATCGGGACAGCACTGTGCCAGGCCTTGCACGATGTTTATCATCAGAGATATGGCAGAGATTAGGAGTTTATGGATGCAGCTGGGACGAGGGGTGGGAGCTGCTGGCTGAGGAGAGGAGCAGGCAGCTCCTTCAGTTTATAAACCTTTCAAAAACCTCCATGCCATCAGCAAAGCTCTGGCCGTGTGACCCAGGAAAGGCCAGGAGGTGGCTCAGCCAGCCTGTGGCTGAGGACAGACACCCTCTGGGGTGTGACAGGTGAGTGGCACTTCCGGTATCACCCATGCTACATTTTGGTGGCTTTCCTGGAGCATCTTGGGGAGAAGCAGGTTGGCAGCAAGGTCTTTGAAATGGTCCTAAGCTCATCTGCTGCTGTGAATATCTGTGAAACAGCTCCATCAAAGCAGCTGGGGGGGAAACACCGCTGGAGGCACTCAGCTCGTTAGTGCTTAGAGAAATTAAGATGGCATCAAAGCCTTTGAGGCCCTGGACTTTGGCATCTGCTGCAACCACTCTGTATCCTCGGCAGCATTGCTCAGACTTGAGGAAACAGGGTTTGAATTTGTCTTTTTCTTGTTTTTTTCAGTGCCCCTGGGGCAGTTTGGGCTTTCTAGTTTAAGGTGTTGCTGCAGCCCATGCTGCCCCTGCTGTGGTGGCAACACCTCCAGGCAGTCCCCCAAAGCCGCTTGCAAGGAGCACTGGCTGACACCCCCCTTTCTGCTCACAGTCCTGCCTCAGAGGAGCCCACCCCACACTCACCAGCCACACAGCGAACCCCCAGAGCAGAGACTTGGAGCAGATACAGGTATTTTTCCTTTAATGCACTTCCATTGCTGCTTCTTCTGCAGCCCCATGGGTGGAATTTCAGCCCTGGGTGGGGAGTGGGGGCTGTTTACCAACCCTGCCCTTGGAAGGGGAGCAGCACTGGGCAGCTGTGGGGGAGCAGGATGCTCTGCCAGCCACCCCCACCCCAAGGAGTGGTATAGACCCCTCCCCACATCACTGTCCCCTCTCTCCCTTTGCTGCCTTGAAGAGAACCAGTTTCCCCCATAAAGAAATAGTAAAACAAACAAACAAAACAGTTTTAGGAAGACTTTGGATCATATAAAGATTCAAGTAGTGTTAAATGAACTAGAAAACCAACTCCTGTACACCAGCTTACAAAAATTCTAAATAAAAAAGGAAGAAGAAGAAAAGATATGACACACCAGTGCAAGGGATGAGGCAGTACAGGGATGCTCCTCCACCCCAGCTCCTGGGACCTCGCTGGGGGTGGCAGGGTCTGGGCACCACCATCCTATGTTCCCTTGACCATGGAGGTGCCCACTGCCTGTCTGTCCATCTGTCAGCAGGGCTGCTGTGGCTCTAGAGATCCTACAGCCGCACGATCAGGTCCTCCTTGTTCTTCAGCAGGAACTTCTCACAGGCTTCAAATGTGGCACAGAAGCTGGAGGACAGTCCCACCACGTTGGTGGTGACATAGTTGAGGTACCCCGGCGTGGCCTGGTTGTAGTAAGCCACCTGCAAGGCACGGGAGGTGATTAGTAGGGACACATGGGGATGAGGAAGCCCCCCCGATGGGGTGTGGGTGGCACAGCCTCGTGGCATGGCCACAGCATCCATCCCACCTTGCTCATCTCCTCTGACTCCGGCCAAATGCAGAAACCAGAGCAGAGCGTCTCCCCTCGTGTGAAGCTGTCGCTGGCAGGGTGGGTGGGCAGTGTCACTGACCGAAAGGCCACCACGTAAGGGTCTCTGGGGAGGAGAGAGCCCAGTGAGCTGGTGCAGCCCAGCCAGAGGGGAGCAGGGGATGGGGACAAGGAGACAGTTACCCCTTGCTGCAGGGTTCCCGCCGGGACGCCAGGATGATGAAGTCCTGTGGCTTGTTCTCATGGCTGAGCGTCTGGCTCACCACGTGGTAGATCATGTCATCGTCATCCACTTGCTGGATGAGCTCAGCACTCCTGTGAGGCGGCAGGGGGCCGATCAGAGAAATCCAGCTGTCACCCCCAAGTCTAGGGGCATACACACTTATGGCCTAGTGCCATACCCAAAATATTTTGAGGGACCCAAAACAGATGTTTTCTGCAGCAAAGTGCACCCACCAGCCCAGGCGGACAGGGGTGCACGGTGAAAGGTTTCTAGGAGCAATCATGGCTCTGGGGTGGTGCATTTGCTCCCAGGAGAGCCCAAAGGGGTCTTCAGTGATGAGCCTCAAATTTAAGGATTTTGGAAAGGGGAACTCACGCGTAGTGTTTGTCCCACTCGTGCCGGCGCCGCAGGTCGGAGAGCAGGGCGAAGGCTTGGCTGGCAGTGATGCAGACCAACATCTCAATCCGGAAGGAGAGGAACTTGTCCTCCTCCAGCGTGTATATCTGCACCTGGGGGAGCACAGGGCACGGGCTGGGACATGCTCAGCCACTGCCAAGTCCCCAGGGTACCCAGGCTTTGGGGGCGAGAAGCATCTTGGGGTGATAGGGCAGATTTAGTACCTTTTCCTTTTCTCTGGCCAGTGCCCAGTTGGCTTTGGCTATGAGTGTCTTCAGTGCAGAGACGTTGTTGTAGCTCAGATAAACCTGGGGCAAGGGCAGCAGGTCAGGGGTGGGAAGGGGGGGGCAGGAGGCAGCAGCTCCTGGGGGGCAGCAGCTCCCAGGGGGCAGCATCCTACCTTGTTGCTTTGGTCCCAGGGCACAGAGAGCGGCACCTCAGTCTGTTTGCAGGAGACGACGTATTTTCTGCAGGAAAGAAGCAGTTTCCCAGTGCTGAGCCCCAATTCCCCTCCTGCCTCCATCCCTGCATCCCACTTGCTTTTTCCACTCACCGGTCCAGACGGATTTTTTTCCTAGCACTGGCTTCTCTGTACCTCCTCTCTCCATCCTGATAAATGGGAAAAGCACATTAGGTTAACAGGAAAAGGAGGGAAAAAACAAACAAACAAACAAACACAAAACAACAAACCAGATGTCTTTTTAGGACGGAAAAGCCCCTGCGTTTGCTGGCTGCTGCCCCAGCTCTGCTGACAGAGGTGGCTGGTTATTAACCCTGAGCTATTTCGGCATTGCTACCACTTGCTGGGATCAAGCAACAGGCACTGGCACATTAGGAAAACACCCTCACTGTGGCTGCAGAGCTGCAAACAGCAGCTGAAACACAAATTGCACCCTCTAGCAATGCAAATATCCCCTCCCAGGGAAATAAAAACTCCAGAAGAGCAGCTTATTCCAAAGAAAGCAGTAGCGCAGCGCTTTAAAGCAGGCGGAGAGAAGATTTTAGGGAGCCTGGCTCTGGACACGAGATGCTCTCCTGCAGAGTGGTATGAGAGTCTTAGTTTTAAGGCATCAAAAAATGAGGTAGGTGGCAGGGATTGGCCAAGAGGAAGGCTACACTGCCTGAGGTGCGCAGGTGTTTGCTTCACTGCCGTGCTCACGTGACAGGTTTTCTCAAATATTTGGATCCAAGCAAATCATGGATTAGGATGGTTTGAAAGGTAAAAAGCAACTTAAGAGGTTTGCATTCTTTCCCCTAAATTACAGAAAATATGAGCTCAAACTTGCAGGCAATATTCTGTTAAGCCTGGCATGGCTAATATAATACATCTCCACCTCTGCACAGGCAAGTGGTTTATTTTATTATTAGTTATACCAAACTATCAATTTAATTCACTTGCTATCAGGCAATTTGTTTTCCATCATCATAAAACTGCATTTGTTTTGCTGTGAATTTGAGAGCCTTTTGGAGTTGAGTGGGATTCCTGGGGGTCCCATGTCACTGTGGTGGGGACAAGCCAACCCTACTCGTCCTTACCCCTGGCTCAGGTGTAACCATGGGCAGGGTGCGGGGCCGCCCCTTCTCATCCAGCACCACAAAGGTCATGAAGGCACTGTTGATGTGTCTCCTGCTGACGGACATCTCCTGGCCATGTGCCTCGGCACAGACCCCCACCTCCATGCTGGGGGAGAGCGGAGAAAAAGGGGTGAGTGTGCGAAAAGCCACCGGGAGGGTGGGATGTGACCTCCCGCTGCCAGCACCCACCTGTTTTTGAAGGAGTTGTTGACAATGGCTTTGAGGACCAGGCGGTCCCCGACTTGCGATGGTCCCCGAAAGTGGAACATCTCAATGGCCTGCAGCGTGGGGTGGGCATGGCACAGCCGGCTGTGGGGACAAGTGTCACCCCCCTGCCCGTAGCACCCTGGCAGCCCTGTGCATCCTCCCTGTCCCAGCTAAAGCTGAGGAGACCACGAAAAGTGACCCCTGGCTGCTAACTGCCAAAACCAGCCATGAGAAGGGACAGCGTGGTGAGTGTGAACCCTCTCCTGGGGTTGTCCAGCAACTTGCTCCCATGCGACCCCCTCTATGGCATCGTCCAGGGGGACCATCCCTTTGGAGGGTCTCCACAAACCCAGCTGTGTCCCATCCTGGCTGGATGCTGCCCTGGCTGTGTGTCCCCTCCAGTCACACCATCTCCCCACCCCAAATCTCCATTGGGTCACCTGGCTGCGATGGTGGCCACATTCTCCATCCAGGCCATGATCTGCCCACCAAAGGTGTTGCCCTGATGGTTGGCGTGCGGGGGCAGCACCAGCTCCACACTCTCCACTCGTGTATTCTCCGCCGGCACTGCCACACTGCCGTCCCGCGTCTCCAGCTCTGCTGCGAGGGGAGGACGGGGCTCAGCGTGCGGGATGGTGGGACCCCCACAGCTGCCCTCCCACTGGATCAATTCCCCCACACCTCCTAGCTTGGGGTCTGGGCTGATCCCTAACCCATGGCCAGAACATCCTCAAACCTCCACTGCAATCACCACTCTTCCCCCACTGAGTCACACCGAGGGAGGAGGTTGTCACCAGTGGGTGTCGGGGCTGTTTTGGGGCTGGAAGCTGTGGGACACGGTACCTGTTTCTTGGGGGCTGCTGGTGAGGAGGTCCTTGAGAGTGTCCTTGTGGACCAGCCGCATGCGGCGGCGCTCGGCAGCGATGCTGTGCTCAATCTTCTCCTCCTCTGTCTGTGGGGTCAGCGGCTTCAGCTTCACCTGCAAAGGGGACACGGCTTCAGGAGAAGGCAGGGCTACTTCAGGTGACAGCATGTGCTCCCATAGCACTGCATGGCCCTCCATAGGTGTGTCAGGACCAGCCATGCTCCTCCTGGGTTATATTATAGCTGCTGACGGAGGGGCCAGAGGCCAAACAGCTCTGATAGCAGGATAGGAACCCACTGGGAGGTGTCACACAGTGGAGACCATGGCCTCAAGTTGTGCCAGGGGAGGTTTAGATTGTATATTTGGAACTTTTTTCCCCAGAAAGGGTTGTCAGGTGTTGGAATGGGCTGCCCAGGGCAGTGATGGAGTCACCATCCGTGAAGGAGTTTGAAAGGCATGTAGATGAGGTTCTTAGGGACGTGGTTTAGAACCAGAATTAGGTTAATGGTTGGACTCAATGATCTCGAGGGTTTCTTCCAACCAAAATGATTCTATGATCAGCACTGCTACTAAGGAGCTATTTCCTCACTGCGTGAGCCCCCTACTCACCAGCCACCACTCACCTTGCAGCCAGAAGGGCCCTGTGCCACGAAGGTGGCGTATGCCTTGCAGATGCTGCTGTGCTTCCCGCTGCACAGGTCCTCGTAGCTCACCTGGATGCCCACCTGGGAGGGGGCACAGCACCCCTGAGAGCCAGCTCTGCTCCCTGGGGACCTGTATCCCACTGAGCACAGCAGGAAGGGTTCTCCATGTGGGATCAAAGCTGGGAACCGTGGGAGGAATGGGCCATGGGGAAGAGGTGCATGCGGCTGGTGGGGATGGGCGAGGGCAATGAGGTGGGGGTTAATGAAGGCAGGGGGAGACACACCAACCTCCATGCTGGAGTTGAAGGCTCGGTTCACTTTGGCTTTGATGTTGACAACTTGTCCGACACTGAAAAACAGAAAGAGGAGAAAGCGTGTGGAGGTCACTGAGGTGCGACAACATTACAGCTCACTGCCTGGGACAGAGGGGACATGCCGGAATGGTCAGCAGGACATGGAGACAGCCACGTTCCAGTCATGGGAGCCCACAGATCTCCAAGCCTGGCAGTGAGATGTCACCCCCCCAGCATCTGCATGCAAACAAGTCTCAAGTCTGGGGTGTTGCTAGGACACCTGGGAGGTTCAGGGGTGCCCAAGGCTAAGTTGGCACCCCTTGCCATGCGGGCATGCACCCTCCTGCCAGAGCAAACGGCTCCTCCAGCCCCACATGGGCTGTCCTGCACGATGGGGGCACCTGTGGTGCCTAACTTACTCCAGACTGGTACCAACCAAATGAGCAAATTAAGCTTATTGGAGAGACTGACAGCAGAGTCTTTAGTAAATACATTATTAAATCAGGAATATTCTTCATCTTCTAAAAGAGACCAGTGCCAAGAAAAACAGTGGAAAAATAAACGCTAGGACGGCTGCTGCAGGTTTGCACCACAGCGGGCTCAAAGCCAGAAGCAAGGAAGAGTCAGCATGTGTTTTGGACCATAACTCCTGCTTTGTCCCTATGCACGACTTTTGTCCTCAAACGACTAGAATCATCTCAGCTGCTTGACACGCTTTACATGTTGGCTCTGGCTGGAGCAGGGACGGTGCAAGGTTGGGGCAGTGCCTCTAGTAGTCCCCCAACACAGACCCTGGTCCCAGAGGCGACCCCTGCGGCATGCCGAAACGTTAGCGGGGCTACGTGAGCAGCATCAGTGCACCTCCCGGGCTGGGCCGTGCCGCATCAGCAAGGTTAATGCTCCCAACTCACGGCAGCACTGCATTAGGCCAGCTGCTCTAGGGCTGCAAACCTCCGTACCAGACACCGCTCTTCCCATCCCGCTGCCCAGAAGGGTTTATATACTGCTGGCTGGTGCGAAAAGAAAAAGCGAGATGGGGAGGAGAGGGTTAGAGATGATGAAGCGGTGGCATGGCGAGGCTGGAGCGTGGATGCTCCAGCTGGGTTTGCAGTGAGGAGGTAAGGAGAGGGGTCTGGGCAGGCACACTGGCAGCCCCTGTTGTCTAGATTACAGCCCCAGAAATATTTTACCCTCTCCTTACCAAACAGCACAAGCTGGTGCGATAGAAGCCACACAAACCCACATGCAATCCTCTGGGGAGGCTGCAGCTCCCCATGGCAGGGCTGAGAGATGGGGAGCATCTGATGCCCAGATGGTGAGTTTTTAAGTCAGTGATTTCTTGGGGTTTTCTCTGTGTCCCCAAGCACCTACAGACCTTCCCTGCCCAGGGGGGTCTCTCCCTCTCTGTGGGAGGGTGGCAGAAAGCACAGACAGCTGGGCAAGGAGGTAAGCAGATGGCAAACACCACCCAAAGCTCCCTCTGCCCTCACACAGCTTGGTGAGAAATCCCCATACATGGAGCATCATGCTGGACCACAGCAAGTGGGAGCTGAGCCAGGAGCAGCACAAATTCCCCAACCCCCTGGAGTGATGCTTGGCTTGTCCCTGAGGAGGGCAAATGCCTTGCAGGGCTGCATTCAATGCTCTGAAATGGGGCTCAGTTCTGGCCTCCTGCTTCCAAAACCCACAGGGAAAAGCTTCCCAGGCAAAGCTGCCCCAGCAGCTGGAACTGTTTGACACTAGGCATTGACCCCAGCGGTGCCACCTCCACCAGTCTCACCCCCACTGGTGTCACACAGGGCTGCACCACATCCCCACACCGTGGCTTCAGCACAGGGTGATGTGCAACTCATTCCTGCCGACACCACGTGATATGGTGAAAGGGGGAGTTTAGCATTTCCTGGGGATGACAGTGAAACCCAAGAGTGAGTCGGACTTCCCAGCACCAAATAAATCAGCTGACACCCTGGGACTCCAGCACCAGCAAGGAGCTGCCAGGCAGCATGGATCCTATATGGCACAGCTTCGGTCAACAGGACCCCAGGGAATGGGACTGCCAAAAAACCCACTGCCAGCACACAGGCACCTCTGCCATCCAGCCCTGTGGGCATCTTTGTGGGTGCACCAAAACCCTGCACCAAAACACCCCCAGAGCCACCTGGATGGTACCCAGAGGTGAGCAGAGGGGCATCCCTCTGTGCAGGGGAGACACGGGCTCTGGCAGAGGGGGAAAGTGGGGGCAGCACACAGGCTCACCAGGGAGGCAAGGGAGGTGACCACCTTGGGCACGTAAGACCTGTGCCTGGTGGGAATACTTCTGTCGTCCCCTGCAATGGGACAGCCCAGAGGCATTGGGGTGTCCACCTCCTCAGGGGCAGCAACCAGGGGGTGCTAGGACAAGCTTGGGAGGGGATTTTGGCCAGGAAAAGCTCAGCCTGGTGTATCTCATGATCCAATGCATGGATGGGTGGGTGAGTGGCTACTACAGAGGCATAGTTTGCAAGATTAAAGTTTTCTAGAGCACTAAGTCAGAGTTGTTCCTTGAACAAAGTCAGAGAGGAACTGGGGCCAGGGGAAATACTAGGAAGCCAACCCAGCAGGAGTTCTCCAGGTGACCAGACAGTGGATAAATCAGAGCAGAGTCAGTCCACAGCCCCCCAGCAGAGCCAGAGCCTTAATCTCTGCCTGCCCTGTGAGCCTGGCACTGCCACTGCACCTCCTGCCCTCCCAAACATGCTGCTCCCTGTACCAGCTCCAGCCCCACCGTCCACGTTGCACCCAGCAGATGGGAAAAAACCCCGTTCACGTCCCTTGCACGTGCCCCACTGGAGAGCTGGGTATTTACCTAATGGTACGCTCAAAATAGATATCATCCATGGAAGCCGTGACACATGGGCAGCCGGCATGTCTCTCAGCTGGAAAGGAAAAACAAACTGCATCAGCTACCAGCAGCAACACAGTGAGTGTGGCAGGGGCATGGGGGCTTCTCTGCCCCAGGGCTGCTGCCTCAGGGCTGGTGGCACCCATGAAACCCCGGCTGGTGTCCCTTTCCCTGTTTGTGCCCTTCTGCTGCGTTCGCAGGAGATGAGAGCGGGGTTTGGGGCTTCTCCACCTAGTAGCAGTGTGGGTTTGCAGGTGTTTTGAGGGTTTGGAGCATGTGTTGTAACTAGGAGGCACACTGCCCTGCTGTTTGCCTTCCCTCCATGCTTTCAGACACTGCTGGGATGCACAAGCAGCTGATATCTCCCCATACGTAGCAAATATTTTAAAGTTATCTTGCTGTTCCATCTTTCCCTTGGGACACTAGGAACCTCGAAGTGCAAAATTACATCAGGAAGCTCATCAACCTGCAAGACTACACCCTTTTTCCTTTCCTGGTGCTTGGTGACCCATGGGATGAGCTTCTTGCTGGGCAGAGGAACTCCACCCCGTCTGGAAAAGCTCTGCTGGGATGCCAGGGATGCTGCCAGCCCAGTCTTGCCATGCCCTGTGCACCAGGCAAGGACAAGGACAGTGCTTGGAAAGAAACAGACGTCAATTTTGATCTGTCCCTGAGCAAGCATGCGTGCTGCAGCACACATCTCCTCCCCCTCTCATCCTGCTCCCGTTCGCACTCTAATTACTCAGCAGAATGGCATGACGCAGGTCCCCGGCTGGCGTCAGCTCTGAGGGACAGTGCTGGACTGCTGGGCACGCCATCAATGAGCCAGCTCCTGGGGACATCGCCAGGTCCCTTCCCTCCCGGCCCAGTGATGGCTCCGGCGGGAGAGGATGACTTACCGGAGAGGCAGGCGGCCGTGTCGATCCACTTGAGCAGCTGGCCGGTGCTGAGCTCACCACAGTGGTTGGTGTGGCAGGGCAGCACCAGCTGGCTCATCTGCACCTCCGTGGGGTTGCAGGTGGGTGAGGGGCTCTCCATGGCCCCTGGTACCTCCTCCCCTGGCTCTCGGGCACGTGGTGGAGACGTTGAGCCCTGAGTGGGATGAGAGCTCTGTTTTACCCAAACAGGAGAAAAATTCCCTGAGAAAAGAGTGACCCACGCAGAGCCAGTGGGACCCCCAGCCCTGCACAGCCCTGGGCACCACCAAAACCCATCCAGCCCTTGCCAAACATGTGAGGCCGACAGCAAAGGAAAAATCTCTCTTAACAGAGCTTTCTGGGTGATCACTACAGGCTTCCAGGCCATTTATAACCCAGCCCCACTGCTTCCTCCCCAAAACTGTGCCAAACCCCCTCCAAAGTCAATCAGTTCTCTGGGAAGGAATTTTGCTCCCCCAACAGCTTCATTTTTGGGATGCTGCAGCAGAGGGTGGGCTTGTGCTCCCAGGGTTTGTGCCTAGGGCTGGGCATGCAGCGATGCTCCACACCTTCCACTAACAGCTGCCTTTGCCAAAGAAAGCACCAAAAGCAGCTTTTCATGGCTGGAACAAGCAGAGGCAGGGGCAGCATGCTTGGCTTGGGATTGTTTGCTCAGTTAAAGACAGTTCTTATGGGCTTTGGGGTTTGCTGGGCACAGAGCCGCGCCGGTGGGAGGGGGTTTAGAAGAGTGCGGCTGGTATTGCAACTGTGCCGACAATAAAAATAGCTGATGAGATGTCAAGCGAAGCTGTGTTACACAAGGAGTGAACTCAGTTAGCCCGGTGAGTAATTGAGGAGACATGAGGAGCCGTCTGGGCTTCGTTACAGCCTTTCTTCCTTCCGCTTTCTGCTCCCACCGTGGCTCCCGTTTGCAGCACTTGTTGTGAGAGCCCCGTTGCAGCAGCTTTTTTGCACTTTGGTTTGCCCAGCTACTTTTAAAGATGGGTTTATGCTGAAAATGAAGCTTTCCTGACTACCCTGGGCTCACTGCCTCTCAGAACAGCATTTTTCTCTGGTGGGTCTAACCTCTGTTTCCATAGCTACTGGTACAGAAACGACACAAACCTCCACTAAGCAGAGGCGGCGGCAAACACGACAAGCTGAGCCTATGGCAAAGGGCCCCCCATCCTGCAGCAAGACAGACCCCTGGCCACCAGACCCCCTTTGCGAACCCCCCAGGCTGTTTTCCAGTGTGCCAAGGTACTCACACAAGCACAACGGAGCTATTTTGGAAAGCCAGCAGGCTTTGGGGTACGAGCCAGCAATTCAAAGAGCTCCAAAGCCACTTGCTGCAAAGCCAGCAGCCAGCCTGGCCAGAGCTCCCGCCACTCGTTTTGCCAGTGCTTGCTGTTTCTAAATTTTAGGGCAAAAAACAGCATTCCATGGGAATAGCCTTGACCCCATAGTGGCCAGTAAGAGGCTGAGGATGCTGCTGGGGACCACATGGGGAGCGGATGGCACTGGGGCTGATGCAGGGCTGGGAGCGGCTCCCGGCACTGGGTGACACCTGCCTGGCACAGCCATGATTAGTAGCCACTGGCACAACAGGGAGCCCCAGGGTTAGTTGCACAGCATGGGGGGTACCTGGAGGCCATTGCAACAGAAATTCAAGATCTCTTCGGGTACTACAATATTCTCCTTGACCATTTTTAAGAGACATCTGGAAAGGAGAAGAGTGGCTGCGGTTACTGCAGGACCGGCAGAGCCGGGCGTTGAGGATGCCTGTGGTTGACCCTCAGCTAGGACAAGGCCCCATGCATGGCAGGTGTGGTGGAGCCACCATTTGCCACAGCCACCTGTGTGACTGGTTGTCACATCCTGTCCCCATGCCCCATGCTGATATCCCTCCCCATGGCACCAGCACCTACCAGGGTGGCTGCTGGAGCCAAAACAGAGAAGGGCAGAGCTGGGGCTGGCACCTGCCATTCCTTGGGGGTCAGGACCAGCACCTGCCAGCTGCGATGGAAACACTCCCATCTATTTTGGGGTGCTGGACCAAGCCCAGGCTGCGGTGCCGTGGCCCGTTCCTCGATCAGTGACACTGTGTCAGTACTTTCCGTGTTACTACATGTGACAAAGAGATGCGTCCTGAAGCTCCTCCAGCCGGCACGATGACACTGCCACGGTCACAAGACAGCCAGGAGAGTATTTTTGGCAGCCAGCAGGACTCACGCCACGCACGGGTGGTACTGGGGGCAGCGAATGGGAAGCACCCGTTATGGGCAACGCCACTGTGCCCGGCACCAGCCCCTCTGCCTGCGGAGCTCTGGCATTGCCAAGGGCATTGCATGCCCTTGGGTGACCGCAGGCTCCCTGGCCACATGCACGGCTACAAGGTCCCTGCTGGACATGGTGGTGGCGTTGCAAAGAAAGGTAGTGTGGGAGCTGCAGCAGAAACAAGTGGAAGAGGCTTTATATTTACATTTTGCTTTTAAACACAACACCAGTGGGCTCTTGGCATGCTCTCAACTGTCCCAGCAAGCATCCCACTCCTACATGGGTCCAGCCAAGGCGTGGGACTGACCGATTTTGGCACAGAGACAAAAAACTGGAAGCTGCAAATTTGCCTCCTGCACCGTCAGCCCTTTGTGGGAGCTGGTGTTGGGGTGTCGCACGGTGCACACCTGCTGTGGTTGAGATGAAATGAGGGTGCTCAGAGCACTGGCGGATGCAAGCAGCACCGCTGAGGCTTTCAAAGCCCCCCAGCCCAGCTCCACAACTTCTCTGGGCTTGATATCGAGGCTTGGGAGCTTGCTTATGTCTCACCCACCCTTGCAAGAGCTTGGTACAAGAGTTAATCCCATCCTTAGCAACCTGGGCTTGCTCCCTGGGTTTCCTTTATTGCAGACACAAGGCGGTGTCCGGGGTTGGCTCTGTCACACCCCACAGGTGCAGCAGCCAATGTCATAGGACACATGGCTTGGGCCGTACCTTGGAAACCCAAACCTCCTCCTGGCTCCACGCTCTCTTATTGCAACCATGTCACCTTGTCCCCTGGATTGGGTCAGCAGGAGGGTGAAAAAAAAAAGAGCCATCTGCTTTGCATCCATCCCCCCAGTATTTCTGAGCCCACCCTGGAGTGCAGTGCTCTGACCAGGGTCAGGGAGCAACACAGCCACATGTCGCTAACACGGTTCAGAGACCCAGAACCATTCAGCTGGTGGGTATTTATAGAGTATTTGGTTATTGAAACTAAGCAAGCAAGTGTCTGTCCTCATTAAAATCTTCAGCCTCACTCAACTGTCACATATCTAAAGTTGTTGACTGATGCAGTCCTCGGGTCACCATGGCAACGGGATGAAGTACCCAGGCAATGATGCTCTTACACTGTCACCCCTAGAGTGACCCACTTCTACCCCCCCCCCCAAAAAAAAAAAGTTTTCATTAGGAAAAAAACCCTTCCAGCAGAATATTTTTCTTGCCTCCTGCTACACTCACTTCCTGCACTGCTGGAGGTGTAAGGAGCTTGTAGAGCAAACCAGGGGGATGACATGGAGCGGGAAACATCCCAATGACTCCACAAATACTGGGAGACCCCACTGCTCTCCTATACCCTGACAGGAGCATATCCCTCAGCACCGAAGCACTCACAAGCTCCAGGGATGGTCTTGGCTGTCAAATTGGGTGCTGGCCTCTTGTAAAAGCACCCGGGGGCCCACCAGCCTGGGGCAACCTCCATTGCAAAACCCCCTCAGGTCCTGCAGCCTCAAGCTGCCCCCTCCCAACCCTCCAGAGCTCTCCCACTGCCCCACCACCTCCCAAACACCAAAACCCCATTTTCCCTCTCCTGGCTCCAGTCTCGTACCCTCACCCCAGCTCCTTGACGCATCCTTATCCACTCTGGGAATATTTAAAGAAAAAAGCAGGGAGATGGCGGGGAGGAAAGTGGCAACAATGAAGTTCTCATGGGGGATTATTGGTGTATAATTGAGCAATATCCATGGTAACAAGCAAATCTGTATGCGTTAAAAAATTAACCTGACCTACTTTGGGAAATTCTGCCGTCTCGACAGGGTAGTGAGGGCTCTCCTTCTCCCAAGACCTGGACCACAAATCCTCCATGGTCCCAGAGTCCCCAAACAGCCCTGGTGCTCCCAGGGACAGGTTGGGCAGTTTTTGTGCAAGGGGAGATGTCCCCTCCAGCAGGACCACCATCAGTGAGCAGCGGTGGAGATGTCTAGCCTGGCTCCATCACCCCGTGGCTGCAGGGATGGAGTGGGGTCCCTGGGACAAGACCCATGGTGCTCTCTCAGGTGCACAGTGCTGGTTCTTCTGCGGAGCCATCAGGATGGTGGCCCTGCCAGGACCAGAAGGACTGAATCACCAGGTCACCGCATGGTGAGGAGGTGTGGCAGCTCTTGTGGTGGGTCTTGGAGGGACCCCAGGAGGGTGGCCAGCTCAGAAGAAAGGCCAAGACGCCCTGTGAAGAGTATTTTTGGGACCACATGTCGTGCTTTCCCCAGGGTTTCATGGAGCGAAGAGAGGCGCAGAGCCAGGAAAGTATGAACTGAGGGCCAAAGGCATCACAGGGGGACACAACGGTCAACAGCTTTATGTCCACCACCCTTGGGAAAACTTTACCTGAGGGGGACCCCTGCAGGGCCATCTCATCCCACTCTACCACTCAGTTCAATGCCAGATGAAGCATCCCCAGCCCCGTCCATGCCCACAGCCCCCAGCCCTGGCCATAGTCCCCCAGCTGCTCTCTGCAGCTCCCAGGAGGCTCCCAGGAAGGCTGGTGCTCTTTTGCTGGCATGGGGACAAAGTCTCCCCAGGGAGCGTCCCAGGGAACAAAGGTCTCCTGACACCGCTGCCTCCAGCCCAGGGGGATGGAGAAGTCGCGTGTCACCCTGTCACAGCTGCAACCACCACCATGGCCAAAACGCAGAAGCACAGGGACACCCAACAGCATCACCCAGCCCAGGCACCTTTCCCCTGCTACCCACAGCTTTCTTGGGGAGGAGACTGCCATAGCATTGAGACCACCGCAGTCAAGCCCACCAAGGTGGAGACCATCGTAGTGTAAATTGCTGCATGCAAGATCAAGCGGAGATCATGTGGAGACCCTGGTGGTCTTAGCTGTGGTGACCACCACTGTTGAGACCACCAGGGTAGAGACCACCAGGGTGGACACCATGGTGGTCCAGTGGTCTCCACCCTGGCAGCCTCGACCGTGGTGGTCTCAACCATGGTGAGCACCACAGTCATGACCACTGCGGTCGAGGCCATCAGAGTGGAGACCACCACGGAGTCATGGCACCCACCCCATCCGGCCACCCACGCTACCCCAGTCAGCTCTGGTGCTTCCCTCTGCCCTTCCCACAGCACCAGCATTCCTAGCAGCCCTGTGCCTGCCCTTCCCAAATATCTGACACCACTTTTAAATGAAAAAAGACTGATTCAAGCCAAATGCCCCCCAGCATCCCTCCCAGCACACCCAGAACGACCTTGGAGGGGGTTGTTGTTGCTGGCTGTCACCCACTGTCCTTATTGCAGCCAGAGAGTGCCATATCCCCCCACCCAGTGATGGGGCTGTGGCACAGATCACTGCAACCCCCCAGGGCAAGAGGGCATCACCCAAGCAAGCTGGGGGGGGCACAAGGGGCTTACACCCCACGTGCCACCCCCGGTAGAGCCACCCAGCACCGACACAAGCCAAGACAAGCCACCGCTCCATCACTGGGCGTGCAAGTGTCCGTGGATGCTGGCTCTGGCTCACCCAGCCCCCGTGTCCCCCCTCCTTGTCCCTATTGTCCCCAGCCCTCACCTCAGCCAGAAGAAGCTGAGCATTTGCAGGCAGTGGCGAGGCGACGGCGGGCTCGGAGGAGAAGCGTCCGGACACCTGCGCACGCAGCGGCACCGAGCGCGGGTGTTGAGGCCAGGGCTGGCGTGGAGATCTGGGACGGGGCCAGCACACACCCCCCTGCTTCCTTAAATGTACAGTCACGCATAACTTTTCTTAAGGTAGCGCTTGGCCAATCTGCTCTTGCCTGGAAAATGGCCGGCGCTCAGGAGATTTGCATCATGACCAACACTCTGCTGCAGAAATGAAAGCCAGGGAGCGCAGCAGGGCACCTGCACACTGCCAGCAGCTCTGCAGAGCAGCACCCTGTGTTTTGCCTTCCATTCCATCCTGGTGAGCAGCCCCTGAGATGGGGCCCGGGGGTCCTGGCTCTCCTCTCTGGCCCCATGCATCACCCTCTCTACTTCCCCCATCACCCCAGTGAGGGGCACAGGGGTGCCTGGCTGCTCCCCCAATCCACTCGGTACGTACAGCACAGCATCACATGAGGCTCTTCCTCGCCCCTAATTAAATCTGCCTGAAAATATTTGGATTTTCCACGGAACTCACCAGCTGGAAAAGCCTCCACAAACTTCCCCAGAGCCACTCCAGTCCCCACGGCTCAGCTCCTTGGCCCCGCTGCTTTTGAAGCACCTCTAACAAGGCTTATAATATACCCCCTTTTTTTTAATAATAAGGAAATAAAATGCAAATCACCATGTCGCCACATCAATGATACAGCCTATTGGGTTTGGGAGAGATGTTGTTTTATTTGTAATTTATTTATGTGCTTTTATAAGTGAATCTTGGTAATTGACGTACACGAGTTTGATCAAAGCTCCTTTTGGCACAGGCAGCACAAGCATTGCCATTGGAAAGTCAGCGGTGAAATAATCAAGCAAATTACACAGGAAATAAGACCTCTGTTTTCTTGGTAAATAAGAATAGCAAAGTCCTGGAAGAGAGCAAATGCTCGTGGTGGGCACCGAGTATCAGTATCTGATGGTGGGATGGAAGCAGCGTCTCACTGGGTGACAGTGATGGAGATTCCTTCCGGAAGAAGACTGGTGTCCTGCTTTGACCGAGGACTTTAACCCCACTGAGCATGTGCTGCTCAGCTGCTAGGATAAAATATGCAATTCCTCTTTGGCTTTCTGAGAGTGGGGAGGGTGTGTCTGCTCTGCCGTTCCCCCGCAACCTCCTCTGTGCCTCCCAGGTAAGTCTGCACACCCCGATGTGATTTAACTCAAATCATTTCAGAAAATAACATCTCCTTTAAAACTTTTTTGGGACAGCAAATAAGATTATTTTTCACCAAGATGGTTTTATATTCACTCACAGCAGCACAGGTGCCCTATAAGGCTCACAGGTGGCCAGATTGCAACAAGCATCCTCCAGCACACATTCCCCACCTTTAGCATGGAGGCTCATCAGGGATCTCTCTCTCTCTCCCTCCCTCCTTAGGACTGTTTGTTTCTGCAATCCCTGATGATCAAGAGGTTTGCTGGTTGCAGGGAAAATGATTCCTCCCCACCTCCATGTCAGAGGGAGCAGCACAATTACAAACACTTCAGATGCTTGACTCACACACAAGCCTCCAAACAAAAGTTGCAAGGAAAGGGCTGATGTTTTTCAGGCCCAACTAGCATTGTGCTGTAATTACATCTTGCAGAGGCTGTAGTGTTCCCCCCTCTCTCGCGCTGCCTGCATCCCCTCGCCCCGGCATCCCGGTGAGCACGCACAGGCACCAGCTTCTTCCTTCCCATCCATCACCATATGCCCATCTTTTACAGTTCTTTGGTGCGTGATGCTCAGAGAGTGGATAATTAGCTAAATGAATTAATTGACATTCATACTTGTAATTAGCAACCGGTTACAAGCAGCTATTCTCCTTGGGACAACTAAAATTTCTTGGGGACTGGTGTTAAAATACTGTAAAATTGTTAAGAGTAAATAACAAGGGCCATGCATAGCTCATGGCGCCTGGTTTCTTCCCTTGGCTATAAAAGACACTGCACCATAAACAAGCCCGTGCAAAGGCAAAGCAGGCTGTGAGAGGTGTTGGAAATGCCGCTGCTGCTCAGGAGGAGGAGAAGTTTCCAGCTTGGGATGAAATCATGGCCAGATGGGCGGCCTCTAGCCGGCAGCTAACCCTTTCCACCCTCAGTTACTGGAGACTGTGCAGTGAGGCCCCGGCAGTGGAGGCTGCTCGTGCGAAGCCATGGGAATTGGATGTCGTGAGTGTTAATTAGACCATTAATTACTGCTGAGAAAAAAAAAAAAAAAATGACCTATTGGTTTCATCGCTTCTTGGAGCAGTCAGAAGGATTAATTGCTCATAGGCTCAGCAGTGGGAGAAAGTGGATGCAGCCTAAGTCAGATCTTTGCAGAAGCATAGGTTTTCTTGGCTATTATTATTATTATTACTATTATTATTTTCTTGGTGAGTGCTGACCCCAGCAGCCCTGTGAGCCCAGGAGCAAGACCCTCACCAGGGATGGGCCTGGTGGAAACAGAGCTGAGCAGCTGGGAGTGAGAGCCCCAGCCCTCGACTTGCTGCTGAGGGGGGTACACCAAAATGCCAGGGGCTTGGAGATGCTCTTGGGATGCCCCAGGCTGTCCTGTGTTCCCCTAGTAGGGACCTTGCTCCCTACCACGGGATGCACCCATCAATCCCAGCCGTGCAGCCACCCGTGCTCAGCACCCCAGGAGGGTTTGCACCTACGATCCCATACCCCGAGTGGGAACAGGGGTGGGAGGCTGATGCTGGAGGTGTCCCTGGCTCCTGGGGGGGCCAAGCACATCTCCCTCTTTGCAGGATGATGGTACGGTAGCTGACATTGGGCTGCAGGTCTCTTCTCCATGGGAAATGCCCCTCAAAACCTGGGTGCTGGGGGGAAGGAGGAAGAGCAGCACAGCAGGCACCACTATGCAAACAGCTCATTATGGAAAAAGGAGGAAAAAAATTGATACTAATGCACCAGCTCAATAAATCAAAGTCTGTGTCATCTTGCTGCATCAGGAGCTGCTGGAGCTGTGGGGAGGAGGGCCAGACTGCAGCCACACTGCCTGCCCATGCTGGGGGTCCTGCATCCCCCCAAACAGAGGAAGATGACCCCCTGGCCACTCAGGGTCCAGCACTTGGGGTGTTCTGCCCTGAACCTTTCTCCCACCCCAATGGCCTCTGCTACTCGATGGTAGCTGTAGCAGCATCTGCTGCAAGATGGGATGTTGGAATGGGGTAATGGGGTGACGGCCCCCCCTGAGCTGGGGTCTCCCCTGGATTTGGGCTCTCCCCCAGCTCCTGGTGCAGCATTGGGGCTGCATAGTTCTGCCAGGAGTCCTGTTCCTGGCTCCTCCGAGCTGTCAAAGCTCTGCATTTCAGTGGCAGCGCTTGGAGTTTAAAGGCAGGGGAAAGGGGGGGGCGGAAAAAAAGGCAGAGCTCAGGAGTGAGGCAGTGGAAAAGGCTGGGCCAAGGAGCTGTCATGCCATCCCTTCAGTTATTACACACCCCGGTAAGTTCTCAAACACACAGGCTCCACAAGATAGGAGGAAGGCTAATTTTTCTTTAGCTGCAGGCAAAAAAAAATCAATTACAAGGTAACCTATTTTTCAACTCCTCCGTTGGTATTTACTTAATTTCTTAAGGCCAGCTTGCCCGCCCCACAACAGAGAGGAGGAGGGAGGCCGTGTGCCGTTAGGCTAAGCTGGGCTCCATCTCATTGTGGGGTTTCTTTTGGTTTTAATTCAAATGTGGAAGTTCAGAGCAAGCATTGTTTATTAGAACGCTGGTTAACAAATGGGACAGCAGGTGACACGGGACACCAATGCAGTGCCCAACTGTGATGGGGATGGGGAGCACCAGGAGGAAAGGCCGCCAGGAAGCAGGACCTTCTGGAGAAGGTTTGGGAGGTGCCAAGGCACTGATCTGCTGATGGTGGCCTGCGTGGGGAGGGACTGCCCAGAGGGGTCCATGAGGACAAGGACAGCTCTAGGGGTCCACAAGGACAGGGACAGTTCCAGAGGGTCATAAGTACAGGGACACCCAGGAGTACATGGGGACAGGGACAGTCCAAGGGGGCATGTGGGGACAGGGATACCCAGGGGCTATATGGGGACAGGGATAGTCCAAGGGGGTGTGTGGTGACACGGACACCCGGGGGTACGCGAGGACAGGGACAGGCCTGGGGTCCATAAACACTGGGACATCCTGGAGGAGTGTGCAGGCACAGGACAGCCACAGGCACAGGACACCACGGGCGCACGGGGACACGGATACCCCCGAGGTGGGCACAGGACACTGGGGGGGTGCACAGAGACACTAACAGCAAGCACACAGGCATAGGACGCCGGCAGGAACAGGGACACAGGACACTGCCGGGACCAGGGAATACAGAGGCACAAGACCCCGCCAGGGACGCACGGTGGCCGAGGATCCCGGGCGGCGACACGGACACAGGACACCCCCGGAGGGCTACATGGGCACAGGACCCCGGGGATGCACAGGCATGGGACACCGGCAGGGCCACAAGGACACCTGGGAGAGGGCAGGCACACGGGCACAGAACCTCGGGAGGGTACAGGGGACACAGCACCACAAGGGCTCCGTTCGGTACCGGCACCGTCCGCGCCGCCGCGCGCCGCCAGGGGGCGCCGTTGCTCCGAGCGGCCGAGCTGCTCCCCCCGCCCTTCCCGCTCCCCCCCCCCGCCGTGCCCGCGGCCGCCCCGGCTCAGCGCCCCGCCCGGGCGCACAGGCGCGGCCTTCCGGCGGCTGCGGCCCGCCCGCCGACGGAGCCAGAGCAGGGGGCGGGGGGACGGAGCCCTCCAGCACCCCGGGCCCCTCCGGGCTAGGGGGATGGGAGGGGGGGAGAGGAGGAGGGGGCGGGGCGAGCGCTCCGCCAATCAGCGCGCGGCGGTTTCAAGAGGCCCCTTCCGCGTCCCGCCCCGTTGCGCTGCTCCGCGGGGGGGTGGCCCCGGCGGGGTCCCGAACGGAACGGTGCGGCCAGGCCCTCCCTCTCCGCCACCCTCCCTGCCCGGCTCCCTGCCCGGCTGCTGCCTATGCTGCCCACACTGCCCACGCTAGCAAGCCCTGGTGGCAGCCAAGCGCGGGGCGGGCAGGGAAATGCAGCGCAGCCAAGGGAATGCAGCCCCACGCGTGGCCGTGCCCGTGGGGGCTTGGGGGCAGGCAGTGCAGGGCTTGGCCTCGGCTTTCTGCAGGGTAGGGTGGCACTCACCCCTTGCTTATGGCAGGGACATCCCCTAGCCCTTTATAAATAATGTAGTGTTATTAATTATGCAATTTAATTAATTATGCACATACTAGCAGATTGCTGGTACTGTCTTCCTTCGTCAAAAGCCTTTTGCTGGCTGGGTTTTTGCAAGCCTGCAGCCCAGGAGCCGGCATGGTGGAAGGCCTTGAAGTGCACACCAGAGTCGGTGATGGCCTCGGTGGTGTTTTGGTATCGTGGGTAATGCACCCTGGATTTTCCAACCGCTGGTGCAGCTGCGTGGGTAAACAGGAAACCCCAACACCGCAATCCCCATGGGACCCAGAAACCCCAACCCCAAGGAGGGGCGAGTGACTCCTTCTGAAAAATGTCAGTGGTGCCAGGGTGGGAGAGGAGGTGGGTGTCAGCACCCACCGCACTGCCCACGCTGGGTTAATTGGAATGCGAGCCATGCAGAGCACTCTGTACCGGCACTGAAGTGTGGAAATCTCGCCCAGCCGAGGAGGGGTTTCTTCTTGCTGGCAGGTCTGGGGAAAAAAAAAAATTAAAAAGCCTTATTAGAAGATAAGGAAATTTTCAATGCTACATGGTAGGTCCTTAGTAGCAAGCCTGAGTCCAGCCCCTCTCGATGGTTGCTTGCACTCCAGGAAGGCTGTGAAATCAAGGAGATGCTTTAGGGGGGATACAGTGAGCATGTAGTGCCCTGGTCTGCTGGGAGTCCAGCTCCCATTCTCCCCATCAGCACCCCCAGCAATTATCACATCCTGGGGATTGTCTTTTCCACAGGAAAAAGGAGTACTGGGCTGGCAGCAACCTGGAAATTAAGAAAATAAAAATCTATGGTTTGGTTAAAATTCAAAATCCAAGCTTGCCCATAGCAGAGCAAGCTCCTGCTGCTGGCAGCGGTAGCAGAGCTTGGTGGGCAGCGGGTCCCAGGGCCGGGCCAGGGGCACTGTGTGCTGTGCAGGAACAAAATTAAGGATTTTTAAAAAATTTATTGATTTTTACAGGTGGTGATCCAGCAGAATAGTCCCAATGCATTGAGAGGCATCCTCCCCAGTGATGAGAATCTCAAACAGCTGTGAATGGAAGCTGGCGGGCAGTGTTGGACCATCAAGCAGTGATACACCGAGTTCAGAGAAGGGGCCAGGAGAAGGGGAGCTGCTTCAGCAGGTCAGGAAAGGCCAACTAACCACTCAGGAGCGTTTTGGTATCATCATAAGCCCCATTGGCAGGCCCTGAGGGTTCCTTTCCGCTCCCGAGCAGCCGGGGCTGGGTGGGGGGGATGTCGCCAGCCCAGGCCAGAGGCAATAAAGCGCTTGGAGTGATGCAGCAAAACAGGCTGGAGTCGCGTGTCGAAATAAATCATCCATGGAGGCAAGGCAGAGAGGAGGAGGTTTGCTGCTCCCGTGCCTCCCTGCATCGAACAAAGCCTCGGATTGCCCAGGCGGGCAGAGAGCTGGGGCAGGATCTGGCTGTCCCGTGGCCCCTGCTGCCCCGCAGCAGAGCCAGCTCTGTCTGGGCGTTCTGACGCTCCCGCTCTCCTGGGAGCTGGTTTTCCGCCCCTTCCCAGCTCCATTGGCTTCACCTTGTGGCAGGCAACGCAGAGAGCTGCCAGGAGTGATAAAATGGCTGTGCCCCAAATTTATGGAGTTTATCTGTGAATAACTCTTGGAGGTGAAGCAGCCATTGAGCTGGAGAGGAGGAGGGCTTTTTTTCGGGATAAACTCCCTCAGGAGCTATGCAGGACAGGCAAGAGCCTGGCCGCAGCCCCAGAGACCAGCAGGGACGTGCCCTGTGGCCCCCAGCCCCCCCAGCTCAGAAGGACAGAGCATTACTGCTCTCTGCTTGCCCACGCTGGGGAAAGCCAAAGGCTCATTTCCCATCCGCAGCGTGTTTATTAGGAGCTAAGTCATGAAGAGGCTTTGGCACATCTCCGTTGCTCCTGTGGAGCGAGTTTAGCACAGTGGAGATCGCTGCTTTTTCCAGATGCACGTGTGTGCCCAGGGTTTCCACGCTGGCCAGGCGTTGCTCCCCATGCTTCGTTCCCACAGCAATTTGATCTTCTCCCCACCAAAATAAGGTTGTATGGATGGGCTATGGAGCAGCATCCCGGTTTCTGGGGAAGCACAGCTGAGTCTGAGCAGTCTCCACCGTCCCCCCCTTCCCTCTCTGCTGCAGTAACATCCGTCCTAAGTTTTCTGAGCCTCTTCTAATTTTGGAGGCCGTTAGCAAAGCAGGCTCTGCTGCAGCCAAACGAGACTGCCAATGTTTCCTTTAAAAGCTGCTTTCACTCCGAAGGACTCTTCTAGATGGTTTGCTTTTAATAGCAGGCTGCAGGGTGCAACGCCCAGCTGGTGGCCTGGGCTCTCCCTGGTTCAGGAAGGGACTGGGTGATGTTGGGTGCAGGATGGAGCCTTGCCCAGAGCCAAACATATCCGTCATGGGCCATGGACATGCACCATGTGCACCCCCTTCCCAGTTCAGACCAGCAAAGCTCCTCACCTCCTTGCAGAGCCGACCACCCCACAGCCCATCCCTCCTCTCAGGGAAATCTTTAAGGCAGAGGGGACCGGGTTCACCCCCTAATTGTGCAAAGAGCTCAGAGGAGAAGAAGAGGCCAGAGGAACGAGTGGAGAAACGGGAGCCTGCGAGGTCAGTGTGCTGGTAGGTGTGAGCGCTTTGAAAAACCCAATTGCTGCTTCACTATAACCAGATTCGAGAAAATGAAGCTGAAGTGTGAAAAATGAAAGCGAAAAGATAGGAACCAACCCACGGCTATTTATTCTAAAAATACTGACCTAAATACTTAAGCGCACATATAAAAGTAGTTGTCTTTGCTGATTTCCTTTATGAAAATCTCCTGGTTTGGTTATTATTTCACTCAGAAACCAGAAGATGAGGCTTTTTGGAGACACTGAGACTGTGTCCTAGCCTGGCACTCCCAAAGAGTTTGCTGTATCTCCAAAGCTGCTTCGAAAGCCCAGCTTTGAAATTCATTCATTAAGCTAACAAGGCACTGTGCTTAGCAGCCCATGCCCCTGCTGATCAAACCAGGAGAGGCTTTGGCTGGGTCTCATGCCATGGCTCTCATGTTTGTCACCAGCTGGGACAAGGGTGGTAGCTGGGGGAACACTGTGGGCACAGCAAAACCCTGGAGGCTGCGCCCCAGGCACAAGCAGCACTTGCAGCAGGATGAGATTTTGGGGCAGAGGGAGGTGCTGGGGCATGAAGCATCTTTTGGTTTGTGGTGTGGGCAGAGCTGGGCAATAGTTCCCATCTGGGCTGGTGTACACATCTGGGCTATTCACACCTGGGCTGTTGTTTTACCCTCTGGACTGTTGTTTTAGGCAGCCACAAGCCCCTGCCCAATCCCCATTCATCCGGCAGCAGACAGGGAGAGGATGTGAGGGGGCTGTCAGCAGCCTGAGCACTAAGCCTGGCTTAGTGCAAAGGTCCCCAGGGCCAGTGAGCTGGCCGGCACAGCAGGGTGCATCACAGAGGAGCATCACTGTCCTGCAGGCAGCCCTCTAGTTAGATATTTTGGCATTTCCCTCATCCTTGGAGGTGTCTGGGCCAAGTACCAAGGCAGATGGGGAGTAAAACCCAGGTGGGGGACCCTGGGCAGTGCATGGGAACCCCTGTGCAGTCACAGCCCCCAATGTGGCACTGCAACCCTACTCTGCACGTTTTTCCCGGGGAAGATAATGGACGTGCATTACACGTGGAGGCAAAACGGATGGAGGAGCGGGCAGGAGTGCTGGGTCAGCAAGTCATGCAGGCTCTACACAAATGAGGAGTGCTCAGAGGGAGAAGGAGGAGACCGGGCTTAAAACAGTAAAGGTGAAAGCTGGGGAGGAGCAGATCCCCGCCTGAAGGTCAGAGGGAGAGAGCTCATCACAGCATTTCCATGGGACAAAGCGAGGGTACAAGCCAGGAAAACAGGGGCTGAATGAAAAGGGGGGGTTTTGAATTAGGAAAACGGGTGCTGAGTGCAGCGAGGGTGTGGGGAAGGTCGCATGGTCTTGAGCTGGTTTTGAAACCTTGGAGGATGCAGCAGAGGCAAATGTCTCAGAGGATGATGACTCCAATGGGAGGCTGCTCCCCTCTCTTCCAGTTCCTGAGGTTCCCCTTTCTCCCAAAAAGCTCCTGCAAACATCAGAAAAAACCCTTGTGGGCAGTGGAGCCAGTTGGGCCACAGCTTACCCTGCAGCAGCTTTTTGCCTAAAATAAGGCTGCTAAAATATACGTACTGCCACTGTGCTGGCAGCAGGTTTACAGCTCTACCCGTGCACATGGCCACCCTGGTTGGGAGCACCTGTGGGGCCAGTGGCAGCAGTGGGGACATCTGCTGCGAAACCCAAGGTCACCCTTCGGCCAGCTCCATGGAGCATTTGGCGAAAGCGGAGCCAAAGAGATGTTCCTGCCCATTGCAGGGTGCCGGCGGGGGCGGCTGGCTCGGGGCACTGTATCAGGCAGAGACAGATGGAAGAGGCGGCAGATAAGGGACTCAGGCTGGGGAAGAAACAGAACTGATAGAACCCAGAGGCACTTCCGCCTCAGAGCAAGGAGGCTGGACCCAGCAGAGCTGGATTTAGGTCCCCGAGCTGGTTTTGGCTGGGATGGAGTTGGTTTTCTTCCTAGTAGCTATTATGGGGCCATGTTTTGGATTTGTGCTGAAATGGGTGTTGATAATACGGGGATGTTTTTGTTGTTGCTGGGTGGTGCTTGCACAGAGTCAAGGCCTTTTCTGCTCCTCACATCTCCCCACCAGCAAGAAGTTGGAGGGGCATAGCTGACCAAAGGGATATTCCATACCATAAGATGTCAAGCTTAGTATAAAAAGCTGGGGGAAGAAGAAGGGAAATGTTTGGAGTTATGGCATTTGTCTTCCCAAGTAACCATTACAGGTGATGGAGCCCAGCTGTCCTGGAGATAGCCAAACACCTGCCTTCCCATGGGAAGTGGTGAATTAATCCCTTGGTTTGCCTTGCTGACATGCACAGCTCTTGCTTTGCCTGTTCAGTTGTCTTTGCCTGAATCCGTAAGTTTTCACACTTTACTGAGTCTCTCCCCCGTCCCACCAGGGGGAAGTGAGTGAGCAGCTGTGTGGGGCTTAGCTGCTGGCTGGGATTAAACCATGACAATCCTGTAATGCTGGCCAGGCACCCACTCCCCACATAAAACCCACCTTGCTGAGGGCAGCGGGCAAGGAACACACTGACCATCCTCTTGTCTACGGGGGCTGCAGGCACACACAGCTCCGCAGCAACCCCCTGGGAGGGTCTCTGCTACACCATTGCCATAGAAGACCTGTGGGCAGTGCTTATACATAACCCCCTGCAGCATCCTCATCCCATGCCAGTGCCCTTCTTGGCCCCATGTAGCTGCCACCGGAGCCCAGCCACAGGGAACAAGCAGGGACATAGCACATTATGACAATGCCACTCTCACTGGTAAGTGCCAGGCTGGGGGTTATCACTGTGCCACTGCTCTTGTATGCTGGTTAGCTTAGGGAGAGGATATTTAATAGCAAAACATCCCTTGCAGGGAGATGTTGGCTAGTGGCAAGGTGGGTGGAGACCATGAGGACCTGACCTGGCACTGGCAGGTGGTGGGCAGAGGTGACACTTTGTCAGGGCTACGGGATGACAGAGGTCTGACATTTTGGAGTTTGCCTCCTGTTCCTCAGGAGCCCAACCACACCTTGGAGCGCAGATTTGGGGTGCACAAGTTGTCCATGCTCCTCAGATGGGGAAGTTCTGCTCTGCAGCTGTTATCTTTGGTGCTTTCTCCCTTTGAGCCATCTCTCTCTGTTAGTCTGCTAAGAGTCAAAATCCCAGGAGCGCCTGATCTGGGAATGCAGCTTTCTGTCCCAAACTTCCTGAATTCAGGGGAAGTCAGGAAGCCTTGTTCCCCATAGAATCATAGAATAGTTTGGGTTGGAAGGGACCTTCAAAGCTCATCCAGCGCCACCCCTGCCATGAGCAGGGACATCTTCACCAGCTCAGGTTGCTCAGAGCTCCGTCCAGCCTGGCCTGGGATGTCTCCAGGGATGGGGCATCCACCACCTCTTCGGGTAACCCGGGCCAGTGTTTTACCACCCTCAGCGTAAAAAATTCTTCCTCATGCCCAGCCTAAATCTCCCCTCCTTCAGTTTAAAACCATCACCATGGGTGCTGCTCTGGCCTTTGCAGGGGCTGCCTGCAGCCCAGGTGATGCAGGTATTGCAGATGAGGAATCCAAGCCGGGAGCTGCCAGGGAAGAGCTGCCACGCTTTACATTCACAGCCCATCTATTTTGCAATAACTTCACCGTGATGTTCCCACGTAGACAAGCCTAAGCTAGCATAGATAATGAAATGGGTTAAAGGAGACAGGCGGAGGGAGAGGAGAGGAGCCAGCAACTGGTAGTAAATCAGGGAGAGAACAGGGTTACTTTAAATTCAAGGGCTCAGTGGCAGGGTGAGTTTGGTTTATGCTGAGAGGCACGGGGTTTAGAAGGTGAGACGCAGTTCGGGAAGACAGAAGTGTCCCCTTGGCAGGGCCACCTACCTGCCTGTGTGTTCGTCACCCCCTGTCCTGCTTCTCCCTGTCCCCCTGTGCCTGCCCCATCGGTGTCACCGGAATTAAGCAGAGCCAAGGGCACCCGTCCCGAGCATTAGAGGGTGCTCGCAGGATCTCGAAGGAGCTGCTGGCCTGGCAGGAGAGGCAGTGGGCTCTGCTCCATGGGGGGAAGGTCCTGCCTGCACCCATTGGATTGTGGTCGGAGTCCAGCGGGAGCCAGCTGCAGAGGTTCCCTCACCTTTGGCAGGGGTTTCCAGGCAGTCCAAACAAGCTAATTAAATCCTGCCCTGCTTAATCAGAGCCATTGAACACCAGTCAGAAGAAATTAATCCCATGTTTTATTAGATGCTGTTTGAAGTCGCGTTTGGCACCTCATCCGGGGTTCTCATCTCCTCCTGGGGAAGGAAGAAGGACATCTGCGGGGAAGAGAGAGGGTGCAGCAGATGGCAGCGGGGATGATTCAGGGGCTGGAGGAAGGAGCTGCGACTCCAGCGGCATCCCTAGTGGGAGGACGAGGGCCGAGACACCTCTCCCTGCATCCCCCGGCCCACCTCTTTCCCCTGGCTGACAGTCCGCAAGCCAGGCAGGCATCCCAAAAATACGTGTTCCTCCGCATTGCATGCTAATGGCTCCGTGCAAGAGGTCCCACCGCAATTAAAGCACGCAAAGCGTTAATATGCAACGTGGCGAGGCCACTCTTCCCACAGCTGCTCCCTCCCAAACCTGTCCTTCCTGCTGCGCATCCCTGCCCACGGGGATCCCACAGCAGCCCCGGCTGAGCCGCCGGCAGTGCCCGGTGCGTTCGTCTCTTGTCCCCGCTGTGCCCGGGGGACGCTGCCTGTTTCCCCCCCAGCAGCTTCTCCTGCTTTTGGGCTTGGTGGAGTGGGGTTTGTTGGGTACTGGGTGGGTGCTGTGCAACACAGCCCTGACCAGGGAGAAATCCACAGGTGGATGGTTAAAACCAGCTGGGCTCTTGGTTTCTTGGTTTGGGTTTTTTTTAATGAATTCTGGTGCCTTAATTGCTGCAATCCAAGAAAAACTCATGACAAAGAGAAAGCCAAGCCAGGTAGCCCACAGGTTGCCCGCCAAGCCTTGGGAGTGCTCGGTAGCCTCGGTATGTCTACCAGTGGCTTGGCTAGACAGAGCTGCTGGCTTTGGGTATGGGGATTTCTTTGGCTTTGGTTGTTGTTGTGTTTGGTTTTTTTTTTTTCCAGATTTCCCGTCACAACTTGCACTAAAACTTTGCAGAGCCATTTAATTGCACTCTGTGGTGGCAATGATATGAAATTAGTCTCCCTTCTCATCTTTAGCTAAGTTGGTCCAAAGCGCCAGCTTTATAATTTGCGCTAATCACCAGGTCGTGGAAGATGCGAAGGCAGGGCTGGTACCCTGTGAATTCATGTGGGCTGCGAGTTGCCACCCTCGCTGTGTCGGTGTTTGGTGGCTGGTAGGTCAGGATGCCAACAGTGAGACTTTTTTTTGGTGCCACTTACGGGAAGCTTCCCATCAACTGCTCTTCTCCATCTCCCCTGGCAACAGCCGAGAACTGGAGCTGGTCCAGAGGAGAGCAGGGAGAACTGAGGTGGTTCCCTGGCCCCCCCAGGCTGCTCTCACCTCTGAGAATCTTGGCAACATCCTCCCCTCTTGGGTGGAGACCAGAGAGCTGAAGGCACCTAAGGAGGCAAAGATCCCAGCTCCCATCGCATTTCCCTCAGCAAGCTTCATGTCCCAAACAACCCCAGGGGTCAGGGACAGGAGGTGACCAGGTTCTGGCTACTCACCTATGCCAGAAAATCAAGGAGTTTAAAGCAAACAAACTGTTGATGAACAGGAGCGGAGCACAGTGATAGTCTGGGCACGGAGAGGCCCTTTTGCTGCTCAGGGCATGGCACCCATGATGCCGGCAGCATTAATGCTTTCCACCTCCACACAGAAGGTACAGAATATGAGAGTATTATTTTTAACCAGGGATATTTAGCAGATGCCTCACGTGCTGCTGCAGGGTCAAATTTATCCCATAGCCTCAGTCCCAGGGGAGGCTCACGGTTATTTTTGAGTCCATCTGAGCAGCAGAGGGACACAAGGGCTCAGGAGACACGAAGTCTGGTATTTGCCTGGCCCAGCTCTCTGGTCTGTGCTACAGAGACGTGCATGGAGAAAAGCCCCCAAAGCCTGTCTTGTCGTCTCCACCGTCACCTCGCCCTGCAAAGCAAAACTTGTGCAAAGTCCTGCGTTTTCTCTTCCCAAGAGAGGACCTCAGGTCCCTTCAAGTTTTGATCCTTTTCAACCTACCGCATTGCAAGATTTTTTTTTTTCCTCCTGTTTGTTTTAAACCTTGCTCTAAAGCGAGTTTGGCCCTGCTCAGGCAGGTCCTGATGGCCGGGAATATTCCCATGGGGCACAGCGGGACTACCTGCCACCCGAGGAGTCATTCCTGCACCCCACGGCTCCCCACATTGCTGCCCCACATTGCAGGAGGGTCACCGGGCACACACGGCCCCACTCAAAACTCTCCAAGCGTCTGCAGGATGAAGCTTGGTGTATGTAACACCCTCATTTTAACAAGCAGTAACTAACATGCAGCCTCCATCTCTGCTGGTTTTTGTTCAGCGAGTCACTTTGGAGGTAGAGGTGAGGCCGGGGCAGGGGGGAAGAGCTCTGAGCAGCTCTTGTGTTTTTGTGCTGCTCCAACCTCTGTTCCCGTGGAAACTGCCACAAGCGCTGGGTACTTGGACTGCCAGGGTCCTGTAGGAATGGGGCAAGGGGTGCCAAGCCCCCCGAAAGCACGGCTGCCCTGGGGTGCACGTGGCCTTGCCCACGCCCCCGACGAGAGGCAAAAGGGCTCCCACAGCCCAATTCAGGGCTGAGACCCCCTCAGCCACGCCAGGGCTGCACCCAGCCCCACGGGGGTGCCTTCCCCCCTTGTTTGTACGGGCAGCGAAGCACAACAGGCAGCAGAGGCTCCACCGCAAGCCTCACCCCGTGACCAGAGGCGCTGGAGTTGGCAGCCGGGGTGGGGGGAGCGGCCCCAGGCTGCCCTTAGGGCTCCTGGCCCTGACATCACCGCCCGCACCGCGGAGTTGGGGTGCGCGGCGCCGGGCGGGACTTGCCGGGGCTGGACCGGAGGCGGTGGGGAGCGGGCACCGGTCCGATCCCCGGCGGGTGCCGCCCGGCGCCGCGGCCAGAGGCAGCGCCCGCCCGGGCGCACCGACACACTCCCCCCCCACCTTCGTGCCCGGCGGGCGGTTTCAAGTCTCCCCTTCCGAGGTCTCCGCGGCGCCGACCAATCAGCGAGCGCTGCGCGCCGCGGCCCGGCGCCTTAAAGGGCCATGGCGTGGCGCCGCGCTCGGCCAAGCGCGCCGCCTGCGGGCCGGGCCGGGGGGACGCTAGGACCGCGCGCCGCCGCTTTCCCTCCCTCCCTCCTTCCCCGCCGCGGGAGGCCGCCCGCCGCCTCCGGAGAGGGGCGTGGCGCGGGTCGGCCCTGCCCTTCCTCAGCGGTGATTGGCGGGAGCGAGCGCCCGTCGGCGGAGGGGGGGCGGTGCCCGGCGCGGCCACGTTCGGGTGCGCGGCCAGCGGCGCGGCGGGCGCAGCGAGCGGCGGCGGGCGCGGGGCGATGGGGGCGCGGCGGCGGCCGGCGCTCTGACAGCCCCTGGCGCTCCTTCCGCGGCGAGCAGAGCGGCTCCCGGTGGTGGTGGTGGTGGCGGCGGCGGCCGCCCCTCTCCCTCCTCGGCGCGGACCATGTTCGCCAAAGGGAAGGGCTCGGCGGTGCCCTCGGACGGGCAGGCGCGGGAGAAGTAAGCGCGGCGGCGGCGTGGGGAGCGGGGTGGCGGCGGGGTGGCTTTGTGCGGGGCGGGGGGGGGAACTCCTCCTCTTTTCCCCTGCCGACTCGCCGCTCGCTGTTGTAGGCTGGCGCTGTACGTCTACGAGTACCTGCTGCACGTCGGCGCCCAGAAGTCGGCGCAAACCTTCCTGTCCGAGGTGAGCCCCGCCGCCCCCCGCGCCCTTTGTGCGCCGCCGCACGCACGCCCGCCCTCCATCTTGCGCGGGGCGGCGGCGGCGGCGCCGGGGGGTCGCCGCGCGTGGGGGCCCACGCCCACTCGTGACCACCCACCACCACCCCTTCCCATCCCCCCCTCCCCACCCCCTTCCTCTCGCCCGCAGATCCGGTGGGAGAAGAACATCACTCTGGGCGAGCCCCCCGGTTTCCTGCACTCCTGGTGGTGGTAAGTGCTGGGGGCGGCGCGGGGGGAACCGTCCTGGCGGGTGGGAACATCTCGTGGTGCCCCGTGGCGGGTGGGAACTGCCCGGTAGCCCCGGGCCGCTGGGGGGGGTTTGCACCGGCGGAGCGCGGCCCCATGGGGTAAAGCCTCGGCTAGGGCGTGAGTCAGCAGACCGCCCCGGCTCCGAGCCCCAAGCCGCCCCGCTCCGCACTCCCGCTCCCCGTGGGGTGCCAAGGCGCAGCGGGGCGGCGGAGCCACCCCTGGCCCCGCGGGAGCGGGTGGGCTCCGGGGCGGCGGGCAGGCCTGGCAGCCCTCGTTGGGGCCCAAGGGACCAAGTTGTGGTGGGGCCGCTGGGATCCCCCCGCCCGGGGGATGGCAGGGTGAGGTGGGAGCACTGCTGCCAGGGCTGGAAAAGTCCATGAAGTGTTTGGGTTATTGCCCCTTAAAGGCTATTATTGCCTCTTAAAACACTCAGCATCCCCCATCCTGGGGACAGCACCAGGTCAGGCACTTCCAGAGGTCCAAGTGGCATCATGCATGGCCGGATCTGGCTGGGGTTCCCTCCCTGACCGTGGGTCCAGTGAGGTGGGAAGCTGCTCACCTCCCATGACCCCCCACCTCCCCTCAGTGTATGATCCCTGATGATTAACTGCCTCCTCTCTTGACCACCATGCAGCGTGTTTTGGGACCTTTACTGCGCAGCTCCTGAAAGGCGAGACACTTGTGAACATTCGAGTGAAGCGAAAGCCTTTCATGACTACGTGAGTAACAAGTTTCTAATCCTCACGGTAATTACAGCGTTGGGGAGCTCCAGCTTCTCTGTCGTACCGACAGCCAATGTAACCGACTGGCAAAAGCATGTTTTTTTTAACCAACAATGTTCTGATTTGACTGAACAGTATTTCATAATGTTGCAATTATGTAAATTAGCTCAGATATTTATCTTAAGCACTTAAAGGCGTACAGGCTACTGGTAGAACTAAGCAGTTTTGCATAGTGATGGACATCAAAGTGTTTACTATAGGATGGATGGTGGGATGTTTCATGCTGAGGACACCTCAAAGGGTGGGCGGGGGTTGGATTGTGGAGGGGTAAATCCACAAAATGCCATGGAATGCCTCAATGAATATCTCCTTGCCTTTTGCAAGGCTGGGAGCCTTCTTGGTTGTCTGAGTCCTCCCATGACACCAGCAAGGTGGAGACGTTTGCTCATTGAAGGTGGTGTTGTGGATCCCACTTGGTTGATAGTGTGAATCTCGTCCATTGGTATTTGGACTGTTGTCCAGAGAAGTGTTAGCGTGACCCAGGGATGATGCTCCTGGGGTGGCATGCTGGGGCTGACGTGCTTCCCAAAAAGACACGTCTTGGCGAGAGTGTGTGTTGGCTGTGGTGGGCGATGGGTGGGCTGCCTGCTCCTGTCCCATGCATGTCACCTGCACCTGCAGCGTTGGGAGGAATTTGCATCAAAGGATTAGTCACCTGGCTGCGGGCTTGGACCCCAGTCAAGTGAGTTTAAACCCTGCAGCAGGAGCTGGTTTTGTCTGCTCCTTGGAGTTGATGGTATGGAAACCATTTTTCCTCTCTTCCAAAGCTTCTTGTTGCTTCAGCATGGCTGGGTTGGGCTGTGCGAGGGTTTGCTGGTGAGCAGCACGGGGCGAGCGTCCAGGGACCTCTGTGGTGCTCCGGCATGCCGGTGGTGGACGCAGTGCTCACCCTGGGGCACAGGGGAGCCTGGGCTGGCTGCCAGGCTGCCTCTGCTCTGTGCCCAGGGTGGAAAAATGCCCGTCCTGCCCAGGCACAGGGGAACCAGCTCTGGGTGTTTCCTAGGTGGGGGTTTGTCCATCCGTCTGTCCATCCTTGCGGCCACTCTCTGCATTGCTTGTTTATACTGGGTTGGATTAAGATAGTGAACTCCTAAACTGAGGGTCAGAGCTGGCAACCAGCGGTGCATCTACCAGTGCTTGGCTGGTTGTGGGCAGCTGCTCACTTCCTGGGTGTTTTGGGCCAAATTCTGAGTTTTTTTAGAGCCCAGTTAGGACAGCAAGCTCATCAGGAGCAAGGCTAAGGTATATCTTAGGGCAGCAAAGCCACAGGTGAAGATGGCATTAGCAACCAAGACATGGAAATGCTCCATTCACAGCAGTCTTCTCATCGTGTCTGAGGATTTAGTGTATTTAGAGAAATTAATCTTTTTTTAGCTTGGTAATAATTCTAACAAAAGGCCTGAGTGCATTAGATGATTCACATAAACTTCTTTAATACACGTTGCTTTAAGCTTACAGTAAATAGACACAATCCTGATTGTTTTTAATTCTCGGTGTAATGCAGTTTTGTAACAGCCCCAAGTGCTTTACCTTTTGGGCTTTACTGCCAAGACTCATAAGAAGATGTTTTTTCTCTCTTTTGCTGTGGCTTGGTGGCATTGGTTGTGTTTTCCTGGACATGTTTTGGCCCCAAAACAGGGCTTGTTCTTGTTGTGCCCGATGTGGCCAGTGGTGGATGCTCGCGGTGCAGTCCCTCTCCGAGCCGCAGTGTTTTCCCAGCGCAGCGTGTACTTTACAGGGCGAGGGCCCTACCTGGCGAAAACTTTATTATTCACCAAAGAACTGAATGATAACTGGAAGTATATGAATAGCACCTTGTTTCTTGCCAGCCTTGGTGCTGGGGCGGGCTGGCAGTGCCGGTGAGCGTGGTGGCCGGGCTCGCCGATGGGCACTGGAGCCAGAGCGCAGGTTTTTATCAAGCACCAAACCACACAACCCATCAGCAGTCCGTGGCAGCTAAAATGGGGTATGAGCCCTGAGTGGGACTGGACCAGTGAGTCATGAATCACTTCATATGGTGGTTGTGGTTAAAAATATCCTGATATAAGCCTTGGCCCAGATTGGTAGAGCATCGTATTTACACTTAGCCGACGATGGACAACCTGTGCGCTGCAAGCTCAGTGTTTGCCTAAAACACAGTGTTTATTTACCCAAAAATTATGTATTTACTGTGCTGCTGGAAGCACAAGTTAGGGAGATGCTCTGGGAGCAGCGTGGCGGTGCCAGACCAGCCGGGGTTTGGCATGCTGCTGTCCCGTAGCCGGCACCGGTGGGGTGCTCGCCTAGGAGATGTGTCTGTGGGAGGGAGAGCCGTGCACATCATTAGCGGGATGCTAACGGTGGGGTTTGCATGTTGTGTTATTTCCACTTCACTTCCCAGTGTAGCCGTATGCAAACTATTAGGAGCAGCAGGACAAATCACTGATTTCCCCCTTTGGTTTTTAATATTCAACTCTTTGGTGGGGGTGGAGGGAATGAAATCCAACCTCTTTTCTTTTATTGTGAAGACCCTTGAAAGCTGTAGGCTCTTGCCATGGCTGATAAATGTTGGGTTTTAGCTTTCTCCTGAGGTTTTTTCCTCCTAAGCTGGGACAAAAGGGTGATGGGACTGGGTAGAAAGGTGCTTGTTGGGAAAGGGGTGATGGGAGCGGGGATTCACTGGGCTCAAGTAGGAGGAACACTGAGCCTCTCTTTCCATCCATCTCCAGCACAGCTGTGAGTTTGTTAACACAACTAACAAGTTGTGCTGGTCATTAGTCAGCCTCTCCCACCTGTATCAACAGAGTTTATCCAAGTTAGCAGCACCATGAACACTTGTCAGCTCCTAAAACTCAACCCATAGCCATTGATTTGGGCTCCTCTGCTGGACAGAATCCCGTGGCGAGCCTCCTGGCGTTACGGTGAGCTCCTGGAGCTGGCGGGCTTGCAACAGGATCGCTCAGCATGACAGGGGATTTCAGCCGCCGCGTTATCTGGGAATTGGCCGATGGCTGGTCGCAGTTGAGCATTTCAACGCCGTGAAAGCCAATACAATTTGAGTTAGCAGTGATGACTGCCAGTTTAAATACCGCAGTGAATTTCTGTCAAAGAGCTAATACGTAGAAAGGGGAATTGCAGAAAACTTGATCACCAGAACCACTTCAGTCGATTTTGGCCTCGAGCTACAGAAAATGAACTTAAATCTAGTTGGCTGTTGTTACATACTTTTTTTGTGGTATTGCTCTGCCTGCACAGCCAGCTTGGTGTGTCAATGTGCAGGAGAGAAAAGTCAGAGTAGCCTTTGGCTGCTGGAGACTTTGACTTCATCCTTCTCTTCTATTTCCTCCAGCTCACTCCTGAGAAGGACCCACACTTGGGAGCCTTTGAAATGCTGTTTTCTTTGCAGTGCAAGATGTACGGGAGTGGTGGCTCCAACTTGCCATTAACGGCAAAGCATTGATTTATTACTCTTTTTTTAACTTTGGAAAGCTGCTGCCGTTCTTTCTAAGTGTCATCTGGGAAACGATGGTGTGCTTGGGGCTCGTCCTCCCATCCTGGTTGTCATAGCAGCTTCTGCTCCCTGTGGCCTGTGTAGCCACCTCATGGTGTGGCACCTTGACAAGCAAGATAGCCACATGGGACCCTTCCAGGGAGCAGATGCTCTGCATGCATGAGGGGTTTGGTGTGACTGTTGCCTCTCCCATGCTGTACTGTCGTCTTGCTTCAGGAACAGCAAAGGCTGTGAGACTTCTGTTCCAAGCACCCACAGCTGTGTGGGGCCAGTATGATGGTGGTGGAGGTCTGTGAATAGCTCTGGACTGGTGACAGAGGTCCATGAGTGCTTCTGCAATGGTGGTAGTGGAGGTCCTTGAGTGCCTCTGTGCGTGCATGTGGTGGTGGTGATCTATGAATACCTCTGTGCATGTGGTGGAGGTCCATGAAGACCTCTGTTTTTGTGGTGTAGGTCCATGAATACCTGTGTGCTAGTGGTGGAGATCCGTGAGCGCTTCTCCAGTGGTGGCGGTCCATGAGTGCCTCTGCAATGTGCCCTTTGTAGCCAGTGTATTAGAAACATATTGCGTAAGAGTGCAGACGTTTTTGGGGCAGGTTTGGCACAATGCAGGGACCGGGGTTGGAGACGCCTTTGTGTGGCCCCTGGGAGCCCTCCCGGGCATCACCGGAGCCCTGGGCTTGGTGCTCAGCCCACGGCATGCATGGCTCCAGCCCATCTCTGTGTGGGACCACGTTCCATCTGGGCTCCATCCAGCGCTGCTCTGCAGGGACAGGGTTCCCTGGTAGGTAACCAGAGAGAGGAGTTTCCTTTGGGAGTGGCAGGCTGCCAGGAGCAGCTGCAAAACTCCACATCACTTTAAGAAATTCCCTCCCGGCAGTGTGCTGGGTTTAGCCTTCCCTCCCAGTTTCGGGTACTGGTGCGCCCATCCTGCCTGTAAGCTTGAGTCCCGCAAACCCTGCTTTTGCTGGAGCGCCACACAAAGCTGCATTAGTTTGATTTTGTATTTTAAATGATACTGGCTGTTGCTATGGAGCAACCTCCACTTCTGCCCGGCCGGGACGTTTTGAAGCGGCACCTTTCCCGGGGTGATGCCGATGGAGAAGCTGCCGGCAGGAAACTGGAGGTCAGAGCCCAGAGCTTATGTCTTAGTCTTTGACTGGGGAGCCTAAATATTTATCCTGTTCTGTCCCTAATGAAAACAAATTGTCAACAGTTGTTCAGTAACTGACTAAATTAAAATCTGTAATTAGTCAATTAGATTAAAGAGTTGGCACAACCTGATTGTATCATGCTGGTTAGGTTATTAAGAGAAAGGGTGTGATTTTTAATTACTGAATGCTAATTTTGACAGTTTCAAATGGAAACAGACGTTCCCCCCCACCCCCCTTCACCCCGCCCCGAGTGCCTCTGCAAAAGTAAGGCAGTGGATGGATTTTATGTCAACAAATGGTGTGAAGACGCAAAGTTTCTCCAGCTCCAATCCGGGAGGGGTTTCTCCACAAAAAGCTGGGGGGTGGTATGGGAGGAGAGAGGAGAATTTCTTCAATCCTGGCTGATGATGGGAGGGCAGGTGGGAGTTTGTGCTGTGGGCAGGGGCACCCCTGGGTGCTGGGGCGGGTGTCTGTGTGCTGCCTGGGAATGTCCCGCTCTGCCAGCCTCGTCGCCCGTCTCGGTGTGTGCAGGGCAGCGTGATGTCGCCTTGCATGAACCGATGTGCAGCAATGAGGCGGATCTGAGTATTTTTTTTAATTATTATTTTCTGTGGTTTATTTGTATTTTATTTTTTAATCTCCCCCCAGCGCTGGAGAGGGGCGGGGAGGAGAAGGAGGAGGAAGGCCTTGCGTGGCGAGTGCGGCAGCCCGCGCCATCCCATTGTTTGCCCTGGCGAAGCCGCGGCCACGTGGGCCAGCGCGGTGAGGCCGGCGAGGGGACCCGGCGCGGGGGGCTGTGGGGGGAGCAGCCGCCTCCCTCCCCGGCAGATGCTTGGTCTCTGGACGAGCACAAAGCTCACAGCCCTGCCCTCCCCTGCCTTCCAGGGTCCCTTCCCAGGAACAAAGAGGGCGAGGGGCCACCGGTCGCCATGCCGGGGAGGCCAGCCGGTGGCGGGGGCTGGGGAGGCAGCGGGGAGGTTCGTTAGGTCAGGACGCTATGTATTGGGTACGAGTGAGGCTTTCCTGTTCTCCTGATCGTTTCCTTCCTTACCTTGGAAACTTGGATTTTCTCCTACCTTTTGTTCCCTATTTTTTCTCTCGTAAAGCCGTCCTGGATCTATTGGAAACAGCTGTCCCGGGCAGTGGGCGGGGGGCTCCGGCTCTTTCTCCTCTTTCACCGCACACAAGCCCCCACGGCAGAGCTGGCACCTCCTAAATGGCACTCGGCTGTGCAAAACCCTTGCTGATGGGGTTGGTGCTTTAGAGAGGCACTGGGGGAGCTGATGCAGTGGGTTTTGGTCCCGTTTATCTTTGAGATCCATATAAACGGTGTGGCAGAGGGCAAGGTGCAGCACCTAGGGCAGCTCGTCCCCCCTGGTGCATCCCAGCCCAGTTCTGCCCACGAAGACCACGGAGTGGGATGTGTCCCCCTAAGTGTCACACCCCCACCTCGCCAGCATCCCACTCCTGGGACGGGTTATCAAACTCCTGCTGAGGCTTCTGCTCAGCTCTGACCATGATTGTGTCTGCCCCTTTTATCCCAGCAGCTTGTCCTTCCAAGTCCTGGCCCTGCAGATCCTTTGGGGAGACCCTCCTGGTCTGGGAGGGTCTGGTTGGAGTGGATGCAGTGCTTTCCTGTGGGATGGTGCAGAGCAAAAAATGTCTCCTTGCAAGTAAACAAATACCTCGCCTCTGCCTCGCTTTGGGGTTTTGTGTTTTTTGTAGTGTGTTTTTTTTTTTTTTTTCCCTCTCAAAACTCCTGCTCTTGGCCTCAAGTGTCAGGAGCTGAGCTCAAAGCTGCAGTTCTGCAGTGGGGGGGGGGATTTCCAAAATACGAGGGTGGCTGCTTGTGGTGTGGGCACCACTTCCCACTCATGGTGGGACCCAGCTGCTTGCCCCTGCCACCTCTGTGCGCTGGTCCTTCAGCCTTCCCCTGTGCCTGGCCGGGATGAGAAGGGCACCTGGAGGGCTTTGGGTAAGATTTGGGCATAGACGGGGCATAGCTCCCGCTGCAGAGACACCAGCTTTTCTTTTGTCTCAGGTTTGTGCATTTAAATAATTTTTTTTTTTTTTTTTTTTTTTGAGACAAGGAGAAATACCAGCTCTTCTGCTTGAGTTTAGTGCTGCATGCGTGGAGACTGTTAATATCAGAATTGAGCAAAATGTATATATGCATGTGTATGTCTGCAATTATATCTGTGTAATATGCAGAATTAAGACACATATATGCACATGCCTATATGTTTGGCCTGTGGTTGGGGCAGCAGGGCAGAGCAAAGTGGTGCTTCACACCCGGCCATCAAGTGCTCTCCTCTTGCCTTACTCTTCCTCCTCCGTGGCCATCGCCACCACCACTGATAGCGTTTAGCAAGGTGATTTCCACCTCTGTGATTTCTACCTCCGTGTTCTCTGGGCTGGGCAGGAGGCTGCGGGGTCCGTCTGTCTGTCTGTGTGTGAGGCAGCGCTGCTGCAGCCTGCCACCTCAAGATAAAGTCCAAAGGAAGACCTCTGGCTGTGTCTTAAGCTAACATTTTCTTTTTATTTATTATTTTTTCGATGTTTCTGCATCAACCCTTGAACGTTTGATTTGGTGGCTCTCCTCCCTGGGGTGCAGCGGCTTTCTGTAGTGAAAATGAGTTCTCACCACCCCTCCTGCCTGCCTCAAACAGGGGCTGGGCTGCGGAGGCTTTCCCTCCCATTTTCTCTGGGTTTGGGCTGCATTCCTGCAGCCGTGCAGGGCTGAGCTTGCACCTGTAAGTGGGATGTTTTTAGCTGCAGACTGGAGCGGGGGATGCACGGCAGCGGCTCCGCTTTGCCCCTGAGCGTAACCTGCGCAACACAGCTCGGGCGCTGGCGTCCCATGGTGTTCCTGGAGCCGGTCCCTCCTCCCTGACATGGGTTTTCTCCTGCATCCCCCCTGTCCCAGCTCCCACCCCTGTGCTTGCTGCCATGCCTGGCCCCGCACCCATGGGTGCCCACCGAGGCAAGCAGCTGGCTGGCATCCCCTTCCTCCCAAAAGGGGCTTGTTGCGAGGGTGTTCCAAACTTTGGCTTCACTTATTTATTAATTTCTGGCAACTGTAAGGGGGAAGAGCCCCCCATCACCCCCATGGGCAGGTAGTGGTGCCTGGCTGTGCCCCCTGCCTGCCCCGAGCTGCACTTTGCAGCTCAGTTTCTGTGCTGGGGAGGAGGAGTTGCGAGCTTGGCTTGTTGGGTTTGTGGTTTATTATTATTTTTTTTTTTTAAGTGGAAAAAAAGGCGGTGCATGCCAGGGAAGGGGGCAGGGCGCTTCCTCGCAGCACACCCTGGCTTGGGGGGGGCAGATAAGGCTGCAGCATCTCGCTCAGCTCCACTCCCTGGCCAAAGCCCAGCAGAGCATCCTCCTTGCCCAGCCCTCACTAGGTGCTCATTCCCATTTTTGGCGGGGGTCCTTTAGGGTTAAGGGCAGCTGATGTGGTGCAAGGGCCGCTTGAGCCCCTGCAGCCCCCTTCCCAGGAGTGATGCTGTGGGGAGGAAGAGAAGGGTGAGGTGTTTCCCTCCCCCTCAGCTCCTTTCTTCGGGAGAGCATTGCAGCTGATGAGGTGTAAATCACACCCGGCCTCCCCCCGCCTTCACCTCCCTGCCCTGCAGGCAGACGGGTGGTGGGGTTTGTGGCTGGGAGCAGTGTTGGGGTGACTTTCCATTGCAGCTTCAGTCCCCTTTGCCCCTCTTCTGCATCCCTGTGGCTCTGGGAGGCTGCTGATCTGCCCCTTGGTAATGGAGACCCTTCCGTTGTTGTGGTCTTTCTCGAAACTGAGGGTATAGGTGTGAACGAGGAGGTGGGGCTGGCTTGGAAAAACCCTGTTGGGGCCTGGTTTGAGACAGGGGTTGTCCCCCCCTCCAGAGCACTTGGTCACATTAGGGGGACTTTCAACAGGGGTGTGCTTGGTGGGGTATGGCTGGGGATGGAGATGGGAGCTCACAAGGAAGAAGTTGCTGTTCCATGTTGTGTGTGGACATCTTCAGACCAGCTCAGCAGCTATTTTCCCTGAACAAAAAGAAAAATCAGCTGTTTGTGTTTGGAAGGTTGGTTGGTTGGTTTGTTTGTTTTTTATGGTGGGCATCTCTGTGCTGATGGCACCTGGGTGCTTCATGCCTTTGCCAGTCTTCTCTGGAGAAGAGGTCCAGGTTGGGGCTTCCAGGGCTCGTTTCATCATTAAAAACATATCTACTTGCTTGTTCCAGAGCCCTTCAGGGTGTCGTGGCACGTCCTGACAGCTTGTCTGTCCTTACCTGCAGTCATCAAGGAGTTTTCAACATGACTTATATAAAGCCTTTGTACTTGGATTGCTCCACCATGCTACACAATGGCTTCTTTGTCATCCTGCCAGCTAATTAATTTTAACTTTTACCATTGCTCCAGCATGGTGCAGCATCCGCTTGGTCCATTTGAAGCTAGTCCCCCCACACACCTTAAGTGTTTTCCAAGCAGTTTGACTTGTTGATGTCGAACATGGGAGAAAACAGCTGGCCCTGCTGGTGCTCATCTTCTGGAGAAGGACCTGCCCTCGTGTCGCTGCCAGGGCTGGGGGTGGTGAAGAAAAAGCCATTAGGAGGCACAGGTTTTCTCCAGTGGCTTGTTTCTCCTGGCTGGCAGCTGAAGGTCCCCACAGAGAACATCCTCTGATGAAAATAACAGGCTCTCGCTCCCCGTCCGGTGATTGGCACCATGTGCATCTCGCAGCCGGAGGTGAAAGCCTTGGCTGCATCTTCAGGACAAAAGCCTTCGCGCTTGGGAACGTACGCACGCTGGGGCATGACGATTTGTTTCTGGAGGGTCAGTTTCTTGTTCTGTTGTGTGCTGGAAACCAGGTGTTTTTCCCTTGCATCCTCTGAGCAAACATCTGCAGCCCCGACTCTGGGTACCACCACAGCATCCCTGGCGTGGGGGGGAGCTCGTGGCTTGTACCCCCCGGGATGCTCACAGGGGAGCCAAGCATCTGCCTGGAGAAGGACCCAGAGGGATGTGACACCAGCTGGGTGTCCCCAGGCTGGTGGGGTGGGCCGAGCCAGGCTTTTGTCTTTCCTGGGGAGGAGGGATGGAGGCTGCCACATGCATAAACATCAACCAAATTTGCAGCAATGGGATGTGTGTGAGCAGTGCTGCGGCAGAGGGGGGTTACCCTCCGCTTGGGGTGGGGACGGTGGCAGGTCAGGGAATATGGAATTGCTGCCTTTGTGTTTAATCTGGTTATAAGGACGGCTATTAGAGATAATGAATTTTGCCTGTCCCCACCGTTGTAATACAAGAACCCAACTGTCTTTCAACACCGCGAAGGTCACTCCTCTTTATTTCTGGTTGTAAATTTTGCTGGTTACAGATGTTTGGGGTTGACGGACATGGCTAATTAATTTTCTCCTGCCAGCAGGTTGGCAAGGTGCAGGGGTGCCGGTACTGGGCAAGGTCGGAGGGCAGGACCAGAGCAGCTCCTTGGTGTGGTGGCCCAGCCATGAGCCCATGTCACCACAGCCCCAGGGCAAAGTGGGGCTGTGTTGGCAGGAACCCTTGCACCTCTCTTTATGATGATTTTGGAGCGGGCTGGGGAGAAGATGGCTTTGGGAGAAAATTCCCATCTTTCTGTCCTCATTTGAGGGGAGCTGAGCAGGAATCATCACACTTGCTGTCCTCACACCAACCTGAGGGTTAGAAGGGGGATGCAAAAAGAGGAACGCCCTAAATTTTTGCGATCAAACATCTTTTGCACCAGTGCCGGCAGAGAGGCTTTTTCTTTCCCCAAGAGATTTCGGTGGAGGGAACAACAATGGTGCGTTGGGTGGCAGAGCCGATACCCCACACTGAATTAGCACCCGGGGGGGTGGCAGCCCCTTTCGCGGGGACTGATTCGCTTCCCGGTGCTGACCCCGCGGGCAGGAGCCGGCTGCCCGCGCTGCCTGCGCGCTCGGAGGGCAGCACGTGCTGCTGAGCCTCCATGGCCCCGCTCCCCCCGCACCTGATTTATGCCGCTCCACATTTTCTCCTCATTTCCATGCCTCTTTCTCCCCTCCCTATTTTTTTTTTCCCCCCCTGTGCTGTCTGTGCATCGCCTTGCTGCCTTTTTTTTTTTTTTCCTCCTTATTGCTTGCAGGCCTCCCCGTTGTCCCAGAAAGCTGCAATATTTGGGGCTTCCTGCTTGTGTGCACTCAAAATGGGCTTTAATCCTCCCAGAGGAAGGGACCATGGTCCACATCAGCCTGCTGGAACATGGTTCCTCGGTGGTGAGGGGGGTATTTTTATTTTATCGTGCATCCCTGTTGTGGATGCTCCTGGCCTTTGGTTGCAGGCAAACAGGCGGGGTGGCCGCGGGCGCCCATTGCCTCCATCCCAACATTGCTGCTGGGTTGGGCACAGCACCGGCCATCTGTCCCCTCCTGCGCAGCACCGGCCTGCCGGCTGCTCACCACGGCAGTAGGGCTTGCCCGGCGTCTGCGAGGGCTTGTATCTAAAAATAAAATAAAAAAAAAAAAAAGGAAAAAAAGTTCTGGTTTTGCTTTGTTTGTCCCCATTTCATATGCATAACCCGACTTTTTGTTGGCTTCCCCCCCCCTGCTGCCGTGCCAGGCACATCGAAAGTTTGCTGGGTCTCGCGTGCGTGTGCAGATGCCGAATAATTTTATTAGCTGCCTGGAAGGGAGCCAGCACGGCGTGCATCGCGCGGGAGGCGGCTACTGGGGCGCCTGGTTTTTTATTTCCCTTTCCCAGCCACCCCCCCTTTGCCTTTGCTGGTCTCCTGCAGGTTGCATCATTGGCGTTACCCTTTTGTTTATTTATTTATAAATATATTTTTTTTTTTTTTATTTTTTTTTTTTTTGCTCCTTAAAGGGTTAAAAACGATGGGGAAGTTCAGCTAGCACTTGCAAGATATGGTTGCCTTAGCAACAGGCCTCCTAATCTGGTAGGTGACCTGAGAGACTGTGGAAGATGCAGGGGTTGGTTTGGCATTTCATTATTTCATGAGGCTGCGGCTCTCCAGCTGGTTCCCTTCCCAGCGCCGCCGCCGCGGCTGCTCCCTCCGCCACCGCCCCCGGCATTCCTTGGCAAAGCACTGGCCTGGTCCACTCCCTGGGTGCTGGGGGGTCCTGGGAGCTGGTGCCCAGGGAGAGGGAAAGGGCTTTTCACAGCCCAGGTGATAATTATTCAATTTTGGGGTTGCAAAGATGATTTCCTGCTTTGCCTTCCCTCCTTCTGAAGGATTTGCAGTGGTGGCCTGGTGAAATAATGCCTGTGTCCCTCAGGAGCTAGAGATGCTCTTGTTGGCACTTCCAAAACCTGAATTTTTGGGTCTTTGCTGCTCTGTTGGGGTGAAGCCCAGCAACGGGGCTCTCATGCGAGGAGCTGGGGCTCAAGCAACTAACTGATGGGGCACGAGTAGGGCAGCGCAGGTCCATGGTGGTTGGAAGAGGTGGTAGAGATGAGGTGCAGGGGTCCAGGCAGTGTTTTGGGGAAGGAGGGTGGGTTTGGGAGAAGAGCACCAGCATTATTCCAGCTGCTTCAGTCCAGGTGAACTCAACCAGCACGTGCACACCTACAGGTGGACCAACATCTCAGAGTTTTGGTGTGTTAGCCATGGCTGCCTTCTCTTTTTTTCTTTTTTTTCTTGGAGACATCCTCAAGCTGGTGTTTCCCAGCGCGCTCTCTTTTCCCTCGCTGTGATGACCACCCTGGGCGAAGTGTTGGTGAGTGCCCACCGCTCCTTGCCAGCAGTGGGGCTGTCTAAATTAAGAAACTGCATCAGAAAACTTCCCTGCCAAATATTTGACCTTGCCGAATCTCTGTGTGCTGGGTGCTCAGGCTCTTCTGCCTGTGCAGTCCTGTATGGGATTCTGATGAGTGCCTGTTCCACCCGACAGCACCCATTGGCACCAAACCCCCGCAGCCTGGTCCAAACCATCACTGAGCTCTTTGCTGGGATGACCAAGCCGCTCTGTGTGCTCAAAACGGGGATGTTTTCCTCCTGGCCATACAATGCAAAGTGGTTACAGTGTACAGCACTGCCCCTGGCATCTCACCATGGCGAGGAGACCCCCAGGGAAGGGACATGTCTGAGGGACAGGGGCCAAGCTCCCTATGGGTACCAACGGCATAAAGGGGCCAGGAGCATCCCATTCTCGTAGATCTCAGCAGTGCAGACCTCTTTTGTTTTTCCCCCTCTCACTGTCACGGGATGGCAGCTGCCTGCGGACGCTGGGGAGAGCTGCCTTTGTTTATCCACCTCTCTGGCAGAGCGAGTGCGGGGATGCTCTTGGATCGAGGTGTCGATCTGTCATCTCCCAGGTTTTATGCATCCCCAGACAAGAAATCAGTGGCACAAAGCGCAGACTTTTTTTGTTACTTATCACCGAGCTCTGTGCGGAGCACGGCTGCTGAAAGCAATCTGGTGTCTGCGATGCCCAGATTTATGGTTTCCCAGCCTCATTTCTAGGTGTTGGCTTCCACTGGGAAGCAAAAGCCTGGTTTGAGCCATTGGTGTAGGACGAGACGACTGTGGTGTGCTGCAGCATCGGACCTGAGCAGGTCTGGTACCTCAGCTGGCAAATGCTCTGAGAGCCCGTCACTGCCCCGAGTGGGACAGCATCTCCCTTGCTCCATCTGTGGAGACAGGAGGACCGATGTCCCAGGGAGGTGAAACTCGGCTTGGCTTTCAGGTGTTCTCCCCTCAGGACACATTTCTCCAAACCTCCAGCTGTCTCAATGGGGTGGCAAAGGCAGAAGCAGTCCCTTGGCAAGCCGGGGATGAACCATCAATAGAGCAGAATTCCTATAAAGCCATTTTTTTGATTGCTTGATTCTTCTTTTTTTTCCCCTGCCCCATGTCTGCTTTGTGAGGCTTCTTCATGAGGATTTTGGGTGGTCAGCCAATTCCCAAGGGATGGACAGACAGACAAACTGCCGATCATCCAGCACACACTGTCCGTCTGCAGAGCACCGTGCTCTGCCTGCCAGGGGCTCCTGCACCTCAAGCGCAACATTATACGTGCTGTTGCATTTTTGGTGGGTTTTTTTGTTTGTTTTGTTTTGGGGTTTTTTTGTTTTCTTTTAAAGAAAATCAAAATTCCCAGGAAAAATTTAAAAAAAACACACGCCGTCTCCCCCCCGCCTCCGCCCTGCCGAGAAGCGGCTCTGCGATGGCGGCTGGAAAGCGAAGCCGTAAGTGTTGAGGGTGCCATCTGCTCCGTTTGGATGGCAGGAGCGGCTGGAGCTGGCAGGGAGGGGGAGCAGTGCCTGCTGGGGTAGAGATGGGGTCCCCCCACCCTGTATCCCCCCACCTGGCAGCTCAGTGGTGCTGGAGGGAGGTTTGACGTCCAGGCTGATTCTAGTAGGAGTTGTCCCATGGAGGTGGATCCCCTGGAGGGTCTGCAGCCCCCTCCTGTGCGCTTCAGAGGAAGAGGTGCCTGGGTCACCCTCAAGATGAGGATGGTCAAGGGGTGGGATGAGTCATGTGGAAGGGAATGGGCACGTTTTGGCTTCTTTTTTTAGGTGTTTGCAGCTTCACTATTTGCTTGAGTTGGTAGGACATGCTGGCAGCTGGGTGGTCTGCAGCATGGGACGCACCTCATGGGGACCCACCATCCTGGGCCATGGGTGTGAGGGCAACTCAGTGTGACACATCTGGCCCTTCTGAAGAAGATACCAAAGGAAAACTCCCTCTCTAATAAGATGAAATTTTAGGCCGTCTCTCAAAAGAAACAAAGGTGTTTAGTTGTGAGTTTGGTTCAGGAGTATCTCTGGGTTCCTACACAGGTTCCTCCTGGCTCTTTGACTGGGGCCACTGGACCGGTTGGGTTTCCCTCTACTTTATGTGGTCTTTACAAAACTGGTATTTTTATTTGAGACCTTCCTGTGGCCACAGAAGCCTGAGCTTGCTCCCTCCAAAGGCAGCTGTGCTGGGGGCTTTGCCTGCCCAGGGAGGCTTACACTGGGTTATAGGAGCTTGTGTTGTTCTTTACAGGGTCATCAAGAGATGATCATCCTCAAAACGTCTAATAACCCAACCCGGGAGCTCAGTTTTGATTGCAGGTATGGCAACTGTGTGGCAGTCAGCCATAAATTGCCCTTTGGCTTTGCTCCACCGCCAGTGACTTTGATGTATATGTGTAATTTTTTTTTTTTTTGTATATTAAGGAAGGTGCTCAGAGGTGGGGGACTCGAAACAGGTACCTGGTGCATTCCCCCTCTTCCCATGCAAAATATGGTTGCTTCTCTTCTCCTGCCTTTACTGACGATAGACAAGGGGATCTTTGGAGCCCCAGGGCAACCCCGTGGAGGTTACATTCATAAGATGTGTCCTCCTCACCAAAGCCCAGCATCTGGGAAGCGCTGCTGCCGTGCTGGCTCTCCAGAGGTGCCTGCCGCTGTTAGCCGTCCCACCTCGCCGGGTGCTAATTGCAAGTGGCTCGAGGCTCGGTGCTTCGGTGGCTACCCCTGAGCCGAGCGCTCAGAAATTCGGTAATTGGGCTGGAACAATTATTTTTGGCTTTTGCAGAGGGGAAGGCTATAAATAATCACCCTGCGAGCTTGTGCGGTGACTTTGCAGCCTGCATGAGGGGGGTGTGTTGGGTTTTGTTGTCTTTTTTTTTTTTTTTCCCCCCTGCTGTCCGGCTGGCTTTTTATTGGCAGCTGAGAGTAGGGGACTTATCTGCAGAAAATGCAATTTGAGTTGATTAAAGAAACTCCTGCCATTGGCCCGAGCTGCCAAACTTTCTGCAGAAACGGTTACACTTTCTGAGAAACCGCCTCGGGGACCTGCAGGGCTGCAGCCTGGCCCCGGGGCGGTGGTGGTGGAGACAGGGAGGAGGAGGAGGAGGAGGGCTGCCCAGGCTTGGGGAAGGAAAACAAAGTGGAAAACAAAGGATGTTGGTCTCCGTGGTGTGGCTCGTGGTGTTGCTCGGAGGAGGACATGCCGAAAAGAGGTGTGGTGGTGGGCACATTTCTGTGTTTGTACCTCCTCGATGGCAGCAGCTTGCAGAGCCTTCAGTCCAAAGGTTTTTGGTCATTATGGAGCTGGGTTTTAGCCAGGGACTGATCTAGAGGTGAAAGCTTCTACATCCTGGCACTCACCCCGGTAGCTTCTCCGTCACCCATCCCAGCGCCCTTGAGAGCCAAATCCCAACAGCCTTTAGCAGAAGCAAACAGCATCTAGCTGCACCTTCTTTTGTAAGCCCTCTGTCGCATCTAAAATAAATTTGCATCTAAATTGACAGGCTGGTTTTAAAGTCTTCTGGCTATATATCGTTTAAAGGCCCAGGCTTTTGTTGTGGGTGGGCATGGGGCATCATCCCCACTCGCGCAGGGTGCCGGCATGGAGCAGTCCCAGGGTGGAGGTGAGAGATGCACGGCGTGACTGTTTACAGAGAAACAGAAACTTAGTTTTTCTGTTTTTTGTTGTTGTTGTTAAACATTATTGAAAGGATTGAGACTTATTGACAGGTTGGTGGCTGAGGATGGCTGGTGCTTGGAGGATGACGGGCTGGGCGTCCCTCTGGGGATGCTGCTCTGTGCTGGGCTGTACCTTGGGGCCCGTGTGATGCCCTGGGTTTGCAGGAGCGCATCCTGCATCTCTCCTTGCCCACTGGCAATTAAAACACATCCCCATCATATGTACAGGGTGCCAAAACCAACAGCTGTAAGGTATCTATGTCCTTGAGTGTGTCGCTTTGGCAAGTATGCCCATTGGTGCCTGGCTTTGGGGAGCATCGCTGGGGCTGGAGCCGGCGCCTGCACGAGGGACCATAAAAACGAGCGTATCGGGAAAGGCTGTGTAGAGCAGAGCATCTCCTAAGCAGTCTCACCGTGGCAGCTTTCCTTCGTCATCCATTATTTATTTGTTTCTCTGCAAAACAAATTCGCTCCTCAGCACTGATTCTGATGACAGTGCTTATTTTACAAAAGAGGTAAAAGGAACTGGGTTTGTTCCCGGTCTAAAAGACTTTTAACAAAAAGGTGCGTTTCCCTGCTGCACGCTTCTGTGGCCCGTTTCGATGTCAGTGAGATAAATCTGCAGGTTTTTAGGGTGGTGATGTAAATTTTGGAGTCTCAAACACTGAAATATCAAGGGATGTTCTTCCCTGGAGTCTGGTGCTGTTGAACAGCATCTTCCTGGGACCCACAAGGGTGTTTGCGGTGGCTGGACCAGGGGCCTGAGATGCTGGACTCACCTCGTAGCTCACAGCTGAGTGTTTCTCAAGGGAACAGCCATATGTGCAAGGAAGAGGGACTTTATCGGGTGCGTTTCCTCCCTGTGCGCACTGTTGGAGGGCAGCTCTGCTTCATGAGCACTGCAATAAATTCACGCTTGGGATTTAGGGCCAGTGGAGTGGTTTTTGCAGGGTTATCAGGGATGTCCTTGGTCACACCAGCAGCCGAACCAGCTCTGCTTTGCTTGCGCCAAACAAGCCAGAGCTGGAGCGGTGGGCTGAGCACCGGGCCGGGAAGTTTGGAGGGAGGAGACGGCGCGTTGGAGCCACGTTCGTCAGGATGGAAATAACTGTCAGCTCCATTCAATCTGTCGCCTTGTTCCCAGGGGACAATTGCAAAACAGGATTACTGGTACTTAAAAATTCATAGAAAACGTTTCTTATCACAACGTCATAATTGTTATGACTCAGAAGAGTAGAATTGCCATTTTCCTGTGCCTTTTTCTCCCCCCTCACTTTTGTTGCATAGCGAGTCCCTAGCTGCAGCTGTGGAATCATAAAAATAAAAAAGAAAAAGAAAAAAAAAGACCAAACCAGGGCGATGCTTTATTTTATGCTAACTGCTGCATTTGACTTGAAAATGATGTCCCACTGGGTCTCGTGGTCAGCATATTACGGCGTGATGGATGGCTGTCAGAGTGGCGGTGGCTGGCAGATTGCGATGGGTGGAGGAGAACAGATGCCCAGTGACTTCAGGGGCTTTAGCAGAGCCCAGGACTGAAGACTGGAAAACAAAAGCAGATGGGAGGGCTCTGCTTGAGCTAACTATTCTTCTCTGGCCGCATGTTCGGGAGGAAGGCTTGTTGGGCGGCCACGTCCCTTCTGTGCGGTGCCTCCGCGGTGAGCTTGGCTGGCCGAAGAAGCCACGGGTGAGCCCTGCTTGACCGGAGGCCTGAGCCTACGTGCAAACCCTCACTGCAGGTCTCTAAAGCCCAGCCTTTCCCCGCCCTGCAGAAGAACAGCTTGCTTTTATAGAGTTTGTGCTCCGTTTGATGGTTCCTGTTAACCCTTGGCCCTGCTGATGAATTCGAGAGGAGAGCCAGGCAGGCTTTGGTGGTTACCCTTTTGGAGAGTGCCTACTGGGACATTTTGCATTCTGTATTGTGTTTGTCTTTGGATTTGTGCAGGACCATGTGAGTTCAAGCCATGCTGGTGGAAGGAGGAGAGCAAGTCTTCTCCACAAGAGCCTGTTTTGAATAAAGCCCTTTGCGGGCTGCTCTGCAACCCCTCGTTTGCTCTATGTCCCATCTCTCCTGCAAACTTTCTATCCCTGAACACGACTTAAAAAAATCCTGCCTTACCCTTTTTCTCTGCTCACATCTGTCAATCCTCGTCTTTTATCCCTTCTCTCTCCTCCCGCTCCTCCGATCCATCCAGACCCGGGCAGGCGGCTGCTGTATTCCCAGCTGGCATTTGCCGGGGATTGCAGGGTTAATGGCAAAATTAAATTTCTCTGGTGTTTTTAAATTAATTGAATCATCAGCATGGGTAACGAGAAATAGTGGTACCGTAATGTATTTGATATGGGTCTTCAAGTCAGCGTTTGCAAAATCTAGAGCACTAGATCTTGGTGGAAGCGGTGGCTAACTGATAGATTGCAGTTACATCCACAGTACAAAGGCTCCTGCTATGTCTTAAAATGTTCGGGTCATAAAGTTGAGTTGGTTTATGATACAGCCATTTTCCCTGCATGCTTCCCACGGTGCTCCTCAATCGTACTGGGAAAAACCCTGCAGTTGGCAGGAGCCAGCGGTGCTCCCGGCTTCTCCCTCTGGGGAGCCACCAAACCTGTGTTGGGTGGCAGAGCAGCATCAGGGTTTTGTTCCCAGGACTTTCTGAGGTTTCTTCTGCTGGCAGAAGCAGTGGTGGGGGAAAGCATCCCTTTTACTCAAAGAAAACAGCATGGTGCCTCGTGGTGGACGGTGGCACAGCGATGGGTTCCCTCTTTGCCAGTGCTAACAGAGTGCTGGTGTTAATTGAAAAGGGGAAAAAAATAACCAAGCAACCGAGAAAAAAAACAAAAACACACCAAAAAACTTTCAGTTTATGTGTTGTGGAGCTGCTTGCAGGTTTCCACCCACACACAGTTCCTGCAGCCTGGGACTCCCTCTCGCTCTCTTCTTGCTCCAGAGAACACAGTGGTATAGATGCCCCCCCCTTGGCAGAATGGCCTTCACAGCCAAAATCTCTTGATATGAATAGTGATCTTTGAATTTAACTCTGCTTTGCTCAGTTGTTATTGTCCATGCTGGTGTTGTGGAGCATGAGCATGCTGCAGGACCAGGGCTGGCTTTGGGGACAGGGTTTTCGGGGGGACACCAGAAAACTTCAGTGCTGAACAGCTTGGTCTAGTGCATTAGTTTAAATTTTGTGTGTTGATCGCTCTCTTACAACAGCACGTGGTGGCAGAAGAACCAAACTTGCTTATTATTTCTGCTAGTTATGTCTCTAATGAGGTGAGACGTACCATATGTTGTCCGTACCGAGGGAGCGCCGCAGGTGGGGCCGGGGCCGGACAAGTGGCTAGATGTTACATGGAAGAGCCTCAAACTGCTCTTCCATCTCGGGGATCCAAAATGTCACCCGATCCGGCTGTTCCATGGTCACACCGGAGCCATTGAACCAGCAGCAGCACCTTCTTGGCATTAATCTGTTCTTGTCTTCTCCAACTCGTGGCAGGTTTTTTCTACCATTCCTCCTTCCCTCTTCTTACGCCCAACAAGTTTTTGCTCTAAAAGAGCGTGATTTTGGGACTGAGTCCAGATGTGTGGCTCCGGTGCCTCCTTGCAGGAGAAACAGCACTGACCACGATCTGAGCAGCCCAGGCTGTCTGCTTGGAGCAGGAGTTTGAAACTAAACCTTATCACGGTAAAGAAATATTTATTGGCGAGTCCTGAACTTAATTTGAACAGGACTCTGCTGTTCAAACAATTGTTGGAGCCATAAACCAGAAGCCCTTAATTATGGCTAATTATTTTCTGCGGTGAATCTATATGCAAGCTCATCAGCGTGAGGTCTCCTCTGAAATGCACCAGTTGCGTGTTCAGGCATCATCCAGCCTGAATGTCCCTAATAAAATCAGAGGCAGGAGTGTTGCTGCTGGCCCGACTGCCTGACCAGGCAGGAGCCTGCCTGCCTGCAGGTTTTTTAAAATTGGGGGATTGGGGCGCAGGGTGTGGGAACCTGGAGGCTCCCCCAGGCAGGCGACTGGGGACCTGAGAGCAGGCAAGAGAGCAAGACAGGAGCTGTTTGGGACGTGGACTTTAAACTCTCTGGCATTTCGGGTTTGTTTAAAAACCAGTTAGGTAAATATTTGTGAAGCAGTTGGGATCCGGCTGCGGTGCTGCAGCTGGGCAGGCTGGTCTCCAGCCTCCCGTTGTCCCCATCCTTCCCAGGGCAGGACACACAGCCGTCCCCAGCCCTGTCTAGGAGGTGGCAGGGGCAACATGGGGCACCTGACATCGTCACAAACGCCTCATTTCCCCAGGGTTTGGGTGTCTAGAGGTCTGTCCCTTGGGACGTATCAGTGTGATGCTTCAGTGGGATGTATTTGAAGGACGAGTTTCCTGGTGAAGCTGTGCTCTGCATCCCAGGGATGTCCCTTCTCTGCCACCTGGGGCACTTTTGGGGGTTGGTGGTGGCCTTGTCTGCCAAACCTGGTGCCCTGTGCACCCCTCCAGGAGGGCGGCTGCTGGGGGGTGTCCCATTGGGGACCCACGGTGCTGAGGTGGGTAGGACCTGGCAGCGATGTGGCTGGCTACCACCACTGGCTCAGGAGGATGGCATGGCCAGGATGGCATGGCAAGGGTGTCGTGGTGAGGATGGCATGGCCGGGATGGCACAGCACGGGGGGAGCGGTCCGGGCTGCCTGTACACAGCAGCTGTCAGTGCTGCTGCCTGCGCCCGCCCGGCCCCAGCCTCTTCCTCATGGCACAGATGGTTTTAACACTTTCGTGGGCTTTTTTTTTTTTCTATAATTAACTCTTGTTTGCAAGTGGGAAGACACTTCTTTCCTTTTGGCAGAGCCATCCAACTCTCCTCGATGGTGCGCTTTTTTAAAGCCATCACGTATCTATCCCTCAACTGCAGTCTGTTGTTTTTACCAGGCTCTTTCATGGCTCTGAGCTGCCCCCCCTTTTTTTGTTTCCCCCCCTTGCTCTTGCCCGGAGGTAAAATCCGCAGGGATTGCAGGCAGAGGAGGCCCCAGCTCCAGGAGGGGAGTTAATGAATCCGGCCAAGGCGATACAAAAGCCAGTGCCGGGGAGGAGGGGGGGAAGATGGAGGGGCCCCTTCCCTGCACCGGGAGCCCTTGGAAACCCCCCTGGCTTTGTGCGGCTTAGCGGGGTGCTGCCTGCACAAAAGCCCCTCATCCCTGATGTTGCTTCCATGCCGTGGCCAGGAAGGATTTTCTCAGGAGGGGCTGTCACCTACCGAAATTCCGGTGGGCGCAGGGGGGGCTGCTGTGGTGGGTGCCCCATCGCTCCCTCTGGGACAGGAGGAGGGAGAAACTCCATAGACCACCAGAGCTTCGCCAACACGGGGGGCTGCAAGGTGGGCATCATGCTGAGGATGTGGGGCTCCTCTCCAGCTTGTACTGAGGCTTAGAAAAGTTCAAGTGCTGTGGGGCATCCTCTGCATTTTAGGGAGCTCAAGGTCTGCCTGTGGCTCCCCATGGGTTTTGGGGGTGTTTTGCTCCAAGAGAGACAAAGGGCAGTGGCCATCAGAGCTGCAGGTTGCGGGATGCTCAGCTTTGGGAACCGAGGACGGTTCACCACAGGGATGGGGACACAACCTGGTACCCATGGGCATGTTACTGGTGGAGAGGATGGTGTCACTGAGACTCAGACGCACTGACTGTGTCCCTGGGCATGCAGGAGCCACGCATTGGGGTGCTGTGAGAGTGACTGACTGCGGGGAATATGGATATCAAATGGTAGATGTGGAAAAAAAAATAAAAAGCCCATCAGGAAGTTCCCATCAGCAGTTCACGGCCATGACCATCGTACCCGTCCCCTCCCTTGACTCATCGTCCCCGTCCATCCCTCGGACTCTGCCCACACGCTCTGTAACCAGGTTTTCCTGGTGCTGCCAGTCTAAACAAGACCTTGTGGTGATGCTCGGTGCTCTCACGTCTCTCCCTCCCCCCTCGGCTGTCTGAAAGCCTGGGGCTAATTTTTTTCTTTTTTTTCTTGTTCTCAAGACTTTAAGTTTTCCTGCCTCACGTACTAGTTTATTGCTGGGTCAGGGGGCAGGGGTTTGCATGCTGGTTTTATAAGGTCTCTCCAGAGCTGGCTTCAAAAAGCTCCCAGTTCATAAATGGGGGGTTTGTATTAACTGCCTTATTTTGACAGGGAGAGGTGCTCTTAGAAGTGAAATAATTAATGTTTTGTAAGCTTTAAGGGTAACACAGCTTGGAGTTTCATCTAACCAAACCTCTCTCTAAGCATGCCAAAAAAGCAACTAATTTAAAAAAAAAACAACACATTTTTATCAGAAATCCTCTTGTAGCCCGTTTTGTACCTTGTGAGGTTGCTCCTTGAGTTATACAGCTCCACAGGGACTTTTCCACAGAGAAGCCCCATGGCTCAGCTGTGCCCGACCCGCCACTGCCAGTGGTGCCAAAGCAATCTGGAGAGCTGGCGTTAAGGTAAATAAAACTTGGGGCCACTTTAGAGCGGTGTTTCCTACCCCAGATAGGGGTAGGCAAGAAAAAGCAGGGCTGGAAGCAAGATAGCATGGTAGATTCCCTCTTGTCCCATGGATATACACCTTTTCTCCTTCTCTAGAACATGCCAAAATATTTAAAATGCTCTGGAAATTAAACTTTGCCCGCTCACCATCCTTCTCTTGAAAAATCCTAAACCACCAGGGAAGATCTGTGCCTCCTCTGAGCTACCTTAGCCCTTGCCTTTTGCTGGGTGTGGAGAAAACTCTCAGTTCTTGAGAAGGGTGCTGAATTACATGCTGGCTTATGTCAGATTTACTCCTCCTGTCCTTTGCTCTAGCTGTTCTATTAATTTTCAAATGCCTCGAGCAATTGCCGGACCTGGGAAACAGTATTTTTGGGGTCAGCACCCAGAAATAACTGCAGTCTTTAAACACTGCTGTTAAAAAAGAGGGAGGAAATGGACATGGGGGCTGTGCTCACCTGGGTTTAAAGAGTATTTTTAGTGTGAATAATAAGAAACTGCATGCATGGTCTGTTGGGGGGCTGCTGCAGGGAAGCGTCTCTCAGGGGGCTGTGGGGAAGCTCGCATCCTTTCTGCCCTCATACATTGCTTTTGAGATCCAAAGTGCTGCTCCCAGGGGATAAGGGGTGCGAAGGGGCAGCAGTGGGTGCTTCCCGGGGGCAGATTTGGGATGCGAGGGCTCCATATGGCTGGAAGGGATTAGCCCAGAGGATTAAATGAGCAGAAAGGAGGGGAAAGTTGCTGCAATCCACTCCCCCCTCCCCAAAACCCCTCATCTCTGACCCCTGGCAGATGTGCAGGGGTGATTTCTGGGGATGTTTAGCACTGCTTTGGCTTTAACTGTGCCCCCAGAGCTTGTCATAGGGATACAGGATGCTCCGCAATCCTGGTCCTAGGTGGTAAAAGCTGCATGGATGCAGGATGCTCTGCAGCTCCGTACCTGGGCAGCACTTACGTGTAAAGTGCCACATGGAGGGCAGAATATTTTGATAATTCTTAAAACATCACCCTGGAAATGGTTGGAATCATGCTGAGACACTGTGGCTTTTCTCCATGCACACCAGCGAGGGCATCACTCAATTGCAAAACCATCTCGTGTGGGACTGGGGTTTGTGGACGGCTTTCCTCATGATGCCACGATGTTGCTGTCCCAGCAAAGGCTCATCAAGGGCTGGGTTGACTCTCGGAGCATGACCACAGCCCCACAAAGGACTTCCAAGCCCTTACTTGCTGCCGGGGATGCATCGAGCGTTCAGAAACCTGGTGGGCTCGCCATGGCGATGTTCCCAGGAGAGTGGGTGCTATAGGATGGGTGCTGGGGAGGGCAAAACCCCATAGCCAGCATTGATACCAAATACAGGAGTCCCCAAAATTGACAATAAGTCCATCCATCCTGGTTAATTTAGAGCTCTGACAGGCTGCCGTGGCTCTGGCCGCGGCAGTGCCAGCTGCTCCTGTGCAAAGTCCCCATCCGCCTCACCAGGGTTTATACAAGGTGCCGGACTTTGTACCCCGCCCAGCAAGTCACAGCCCTTTTTTAAATCAGCTGCCGCCTCCGCCTTGATTTAAGGCATTTCCATCCCTCCACAAGCATACTTAATAGAAAATGCTGTGCAGAGAAGATGCTATGAAGCATCCTCAGACATGAACAAAGACACTTTTGTTAAAAATCACGATTTTTTTGTTGTTGTTGTTAACTTGCCACTTTGTTAGAGGAGAGGACTTGGTTCAGTATTTTTTAAATTATTATTACCTTTTTTTTTTTTTTTTTTTAAAGCTCGTTGTGGAAAAACTTTACTCTTCATAGATCAGCAGGCACATCCGTCAGGGGCTGCTGCGAGCAGGGACGGATGCACGACTGCCTCTATAGGTACACAAAACCCATTCGAACGCCTGCGAAAGGTTACGGCAGCGCTTGAAAAAGCGCCGCCGTAACCTTTCGCAGGCGTTCGAATGGGCTTTGTGTTATTACATGGAGATGGTGGCCATCAGCATCGTGTTGGGGATGGGCAGATGGTGTTCACCTGCTCCGGACCAACTTCTTTCGCCCTTTGCCTTTGGTGTCGGGGAATAATACCAGGGCAGCTGCTAGCAGTAAAATAGGCTTAAGCAAATGGGATATTTTGGCATTCAAGTGCATGACAAGAATGGGAGTATTTGCATTAATTCCCTCCTCTCTTTCCCCTGCGGCGGGAGGTGATGGAGAAAATGGGGATGTTTTCCCGTGGGACAGAGACGGGTCCTGGTCCTCTCTGGGTGGACCCAGGGGCGAAGCGCTGGATGCTGTTTTGGGGTGTTGTTGCTCCATCCCACAGCATCCTGCTGCCCAAACAATGGAAATGGGTGTTTTTCCAGGGAGGTCACAGTGTTTCCCATTGCATTGCAAAGGCAGGTGCCAGGAGGGTCTCACCCCCTTCCCTGGATCCAGAGGGTGGTTATGTATGAGGTATCACTCTCCCCATCCAGACTTGCACCTCATTTTGTGTTATTGTTACTGCAAACAGCAAGCGGTGGGATCGGCTAGCTGAAACACGTGGTGGCAAAAATGAAAAAAGAGAAACAAATCTGCACCCATCTCTAATGGTGAAATCGCTGCTGGGCGGTGGATGCCTCTAGGGTGTTTTGCGGCGTGCCGGCCAGCTGATGGGATTGGCAATATCCTCGTTAGTTGTTAGTAAATCCTTTGGACAAGTTTAAACTATATTTTTTCAAATGCACATGGTGCAGTGGCACATTGTTTTTCTAAAGCCATGGATTATATCTAATTTTTTTTCCTCTTTTAAATTAGATTACCAGTTTAAATCTAGCTTTTCTTATAACCTCTTCCAAAATTCACTTGGCAATTTCAATCTGGAGGAAGGCAGAATGCAGAGGAGCAGTGATTTGTACAGGCGCTGGGAAGCAGAAATCGGGCTGCCAGCCTACCTTGCACCTCATTACCAATTTATTACTATTGTTTTTGAGAGGGAGGCAGTATTTTTCCTTAATCTGGGCTTTTCAAAGGCTGGTAAAGGAGGGGACTTGATTTTGGCCGTGGCAGGGGTGGAAGGCAAGCTGGTGCATGTACCAAAAAGCATCAAACCACGCAACCCCACGTAATTACACCCTGATGGCAGCGGTGCAAAACTTAGGGGCATCATGGGGAGCAAACACCCATCTGTTTTAATCGTCACAACTTCGCAGAAAACTCCTGTCAAATTAACCTCTCCCGGCAGCTTTGCTTGCTGGGACTATTTCCCTTTTGGTTTTAAAAATAGTAATAATTTTTAAAAATCTGAAATGAACTTGTAAGCTTTGCATTAAGCTTGTGTAGGTACTTCGGGAGCGAAGTGTCTGGTGTGGGTGAAAATCCATCTTTATGGTGTGAGGAGCTGCACAGCGGTGCTGGCCGGGTGGCCCTCCGTGCAGCCGAGCATCCTGTGCTGATAGATGAGTGGTAGATTAATAGTCCTAAGCAATTGCATTATCTAATGAAAAATTTATATAATTATTTTATATAACTGTTTTGGCAGGTACAACCCTGAAATGGGTGGTATTGATTGCTGGAAAAGAGCCTGCCCTGTCTGTTGCTAGAATTATTAGAGGAGAATTGATAGTAATTAATACCTGTCTATTTACAGCATTTTCCAGGCTGCTAATTGCAGCAGATCCATTTGGACTGTTTGGTGTGGGCCAGATGTGGGACTTGTGCTGGGGATGGGGGATTTCAGGGATGCCCATGGCAAAACTTCCCTAAAAACCAGGCATGGGGTGCATCTGTGCACCAACTGTGTGGCGTGAAGCACCGGAGCACTCTGCTCTGCAAAGCCCTTCCTAAGTCAGGGGAAGCACTAGCAGTAAGCCTGGCTTAACTTCCCAGAAGTTTCCCTTTGTAAACCTTTCCATACACACGCGTGTGCAAAATCGAGCCTAATTGCATTTAGTCTGTTTTACACCTCCCATGCTTATCTCCCCCCCTCCCCCTTTTAATTTGGTTACTGTGAAATTTTTGCAGCCCTGCCAAGTTATTTCCTTGGGATATATTTAGAGAAAGCCAGCTCAGCAGAGCGCGCTGGGTGTTTGCGTAAGGATGTTTGTAAATGTTAGCAGGAACGCTGTCGGGCTGGCGGAGCAGATGTCCCCGAGATGCTACCAAGAGCCTTATTTACAAACTTCTAAATGACTGAAGGGGTTTCCTTCTCAGGGATAAGGGGGACGCCGATTTAAGAGATTAAAATCCTATTGTTTCGTGGCCAGAGCTGCTGTCTCAGATTATCCTTTACAAGAGGGAGAAGAAAGAAAAAAGAAAGCCCTGTATTAGCTTGAAACACCATTCAACTGTTTTGCCTTTTTTTTTTATTTATTTTTTTTTATTTAAGCTCAAGGAAAATACAGGGCTGGGTGTTGCTTCTTTCTTTTTAGAGGAGGGGAAGAAAGTGGCTGAGCGTGGCTGTTCCCGGCCGGGCGTACACTGGTGCTTTGTGTGCCAGGGCACCCCGTGCTGGGCGGCTCGCAGGTGATGTATTTAAAGCAAGCACAAAAAGCTTGCGCTATCCTAGAAGTATAATTAAGATAAACTTATATACACAGCTCAGCGTCCTATGGGAGCGCGGTGATGGTGTTTGGGTGGTATGAAGGGGATACTGCTACAAGCCCATTTCATTTTTTTTTCCTGTCATCTTCCTCTTGCCAATACACAAAGCTTCATCCCATCTTCCTCTTACCTTCTCTTTACCCTGAAATAAACCAAACTTTGTGAGTTCTGTCACATGGGACGGTCATCGCACTTCCTCGGCTGTGGCGGGCTGGCATTTTAGTTATTTTCATGCATGTTGATGCAACACAGATGCTGCCACCACACCGTGGAGGGGACAGATGCAGGAGAGCATCTGAGGGCCCGGTCTGCAGGAAGTGGTCGCTGTGCCATCCTCCCCAGTGTTAATCAGGTTACTGCGAGGTGTGGGAGGGTTCTGTTATTAAATTTAAAACCTGGCTATGTAAGATGAAGGCAGCTTTAACAAGATGAAAAGGCTTAACTGGAGTCCAATTAAATTCTGTATTACCTGTTTACGCAGCCTGCTTAAGTCTTGACCTGCATGCTGGTTTCTTGCTTAGGCTCCAAAGCCTGTGCTCTAGGCAAAAAAAAACCTCAAAGACAACGGATAGATACCAGATCACCAACATGTCCTGAGCATCCCCACATGCTTGTACCAGAGGCAGCTGCCCTCAAGTGCCTTGTGCTGCTGCAGCTGTGTGGTGTGAGATCCAGCCAAAATCCTCCAGTCTTGCTCTTCTGAGAGAAAAGTGAGGGCAAAATTATCTTTTTTTTTTGCCAAAAAAAAAAAAGAGCAGATTTCCAGCCATCTTTAGTTTGGCTTTAGGTCGTGCCATGAAGATACTTGCTCTCCCAGTCTCTGTCGTGTTGGTGGATGCTGAGGCCAGCAGAGCAGCTGGTGCTCATGGTGCTTCCCATGGAGAGAGAGAGCATCCTCCCTGCTGCCTGCCAGCACCTTGCACCACTGTTTGGAGGTTAATTAAAAAAAAAAAAAGTTTGGTGAAAGGCAGCCATGGCACGCTTGTTTGAGCTGCACAGCTGCCTGTGTAACCCAAAGATGGTGGTGGGGACACCGGCTCGTGTTTAACAGCAGAGTAAATACTGCTGATGGGAATTGGGACCTGGTTTTCATTGTCAATAGAAACCATCGCTGGTGTTGGCGAAGTGTGTCAGGTTTGGGCAGAAAGCCGGGGCTTGGCTGACGCTCCAGCTGAGATGTGAGGGGTCACGGGCTGCTCTGCGGGATATTGGCTCAGCACGGTGCTGGAAGCCTTGCAGGATGGGGTGCATTGGGGTGCAGCACCTTATCCCACCTCCCAGCCGCTCTTGCAGGTGACTCAGGCTTGTCCAGTACCTGCTGGCTGGAGATGGAGAGGAGGAATCCAGCTGCTGAATCCCAAGGACTGGCGTGGGTATGGTGCATCCAGAAAGCTGCCCAGCTTCCCAAACCGTCCGTTGTTGGGTGCTGTGGGGTACCGTAGGTGGCATTACCCTGGGGCTGTGGACAGCAATTTCAGGCCACCGGCTCTGCTTTGGTTTTTAAATCCGTCCCCCAAAACCCTTCCAGCCTTAGTGGTGCCTCACAGCTCCTCTCAGGTTGAGTCTCCGTGGGGCGGGGGGCAGGAAACCACTCGCCGCACCCTGCTCGCACCAAACCTTCCCTCCTAGCAAAGACCTCAACTCCGCGGTAAAGAGAGCAAATAAATAAAAGCCCCAGTCCGCAGCTCCTCCCGGGGCTGTGGGGTGAGGGGAGGTGAGTTGTGTTCCCAGCTCAGCCCCTCTGGGAGAGCAAACTTGGGTGACACTGAGATGCCATCGGGGCAGCTCAGGATGCTCCAGGGTCTGGCTGCTCGGTGCAGCCGCGCCAGTGCCTCTTCCCTGCCGCTCTTAAATGCAATTAATACAGTGGAATAGCCTGATGTCTTCCTAAGGACTAGGTTAAGAAAACAAGATGGTTTTAATAGCCCTTTTATATCCTACATAGATTTTAGCTGAAAAACCTAACTGGTTTGGCAGCACAGCTGAACGGCACATCTTTTATTTTTCCTTTTTTTCCCTTGTTTTTTCCCCCATAACCTCATGCCAGCCATCCTGCGCGAGTGGGCTCCTATCGATAATTCAAGTGCCCAGCTCCTGGCTGTGCTGTTTTGTCCGATTTCCATTGCCTCCTGACCTCCATCCTTCTTTATTTGCAAAGCTATACTCGCAGGCAGCGGTAATAAATCAATTAATGACTCTGATGAATCGTTTAATGGCTGACAAAATAACACTACAGTCAACAGCTTGGATCTCTACAGCAGTACCAGAAGACGCTGGTTGACTCAGGGTAGGGAGACGAAACAGAGACTGTTAGCTCAATTAGTGCAATTAGTGTGCGATTTAAAGGCTTAGACGGCATCTGCTGGCGTACCGAGCCGGTGTGTTAACTGAGAGCTTCAGTTTGGAAGTGAAACGCGGCAATCCAGATTGTCATTGCTCTGCTCGCTTCCACCAAAAAAAGGGAAAAAATCTAACGTATGTTGGGAGGAAAAGAAAAATTATATATGTATATGTAAGGATTTGTACATACTTATATATGTGTGCTCTCCAGCGTCCCTAAAAAGAGTTCCTTAACCAAAATGGTGAAAAAAAGGGTGGGGGAAGCTGGGAGGGCAAAAAAGTCCATTTTTTTTCTTTTTTTTTTTTTTTCATTTGGTGCTGGAAAGCCCTCGGGGTTTGGGTACTCACCCTTGGGGTTTGGGAAATTTGTTCCCACTGTCTTTTTTCCCCCGTTTCTTCCTTTTCTTGTGCATCCCCATGGTTTTGCAGAGCTGTTCCAGCCACAGCTATGCTGCCATCACTTCGCAGGGCTAAAGGTGCCTCAGTGTTTACCTTAGCAGCGGTGATGGGGAGGGGAATAAAAAAGAAATAAAATGTCACTTCGCAGCCTTGTAAATCATTCATCAAGCGCTGACCAATTTGGCTCCCATCCTACGATATTCTCAGGGCACTTGCGGGTTTTTAATTACAGAGTTCTGCCAAGTGCCACATGTGTGAGGAACTTTAAATCCCCATTTACACTGCAAAGGCATAGGTGGGGTTTCGGGGTGTTTAACACGGAAAAATACTCTTGTGGTTTTGTGGAAAAATGGGCATTTTGCTTAAACATTTTCTTTGGCTGCTTTGCCCTCCTCCCTGGTGCAGAGGGAAGGAGGAGGGCAGCGTACTTTCCCCCTGGAACCCCAAATATGTGTCCACCCTCACTCCCCACCGCCTTGGGATCCATTTTGTGTTGGGAGATTCCCCCAGCAAGGGATTGTGGTGTGCTGGAAATCTCTTGAAACCATAAAATATCACCTTGGCAGCTTTATTGCGGCGCTTGCCGCCTTGGGAAAGAAGCGTTTTGCGTGATAGAGGGTTTAATAAAGGAAATTCCAAATGGGCTCACTGCACTTTGGGGCTCGGTCTTATATATTTTTGCATTAAGAACCGTCATCTGCTTTGCAGAGAAACTGCAATATGTTCATGGCCTTGGATTAAGATTTGGTTTTACTTTTATAGCTGACCCACTTGGGGGGATGGAGGGAGGGGGAGAACTGGGTTCACTCCCTCTCCCGTCTATTTTTGCTGCTGTCTGATGTATAAAAAGAGCCTGGAATGGGCAGGCTTATTTTTCCTGCCAGGACTTTTTTTTTTATTAACTGTAAAAACACTCAGATCTGGCTGTCGGTGTGGGGAAAGCTGCTCGGGGCGCCTTGTTCAGGGGAGCATGGCAAGGGCTGTGCCCAGGGGCGCAGGACCCCATAACCGAGGGTTACCCGGTTATTTCACAAAGCTGGAAGTCTCTTTTTGGGGAATCAGCCTTGCAGGGTGGGAAAAGCAACCGGGGCTGGATCAGCTGTTCTTGGGATGTGGGATTTGGTGAGGCTGAGGTGCTACAAGCTTTGGGGTAAAACCAAGCCTGAGCAGGCTCATGTGTATCCCATCTGCTCGTGGGATTTTCTTGGTGGAAAATTTTTCCACCAATTTTTTTTTTTTGTGGCGGATGATTTTCCTCAGCCACACGTGGTTTTAGGTGCGTAAGTCAATTGTAGAAATTTGTGGAGGGAGTAGTTCAGTGTTCCAAACCCAATTAATATCAGAGACTCCCTTGTAACTGCTCTGGGAATGGGGTGATGGGTAAGGGAGAGTGTACTTCAATGGCACAGTGACTGCTCCTAATCCAGCAGGGATGTGTTACCAGCAGTGGTCTTTAGAGAAATATCTTTTCCTTACCGTTTTCCTTCTGGCTAGGAGCCTCCCATCACACTTGTGCTTTCCCAAGGCAGTTGCCACCCTTCTTTCAGCACTTCTGAAGCTGCTCCTTGCACCAGGAAAAGCCCTTTTGTCCGTCAACGTACATCAGAGAGAGGAAGTAACTGTGAACAGAGTGACTGGGGTGTCCGGGTACCCCATGTCTGCTCCAGTCCCTCCTTTTCAGGGCTAGAGCCACTCAGGTGGCTCTTCCCAGGGAGACGTGAGCAGAAGCGTTACCCCCAGATAGTGTGCGATGAATTTGGAAATTCATAATAAAGCCTTGATGTGATGTTGAGGTCAGGGGAAGCATCTTTTTCAGAGGGCAGAACTGAACTGGTGAACGTGCAGGGGGAGATGGGATAAGAAAAGCATTTTTAAAGCCTTAAAACAGCTTCTGCCTGAAATGTTGCGTAGGATGAGGCTTCTCTGTGTATTAATGAGACTAAATGCCCGGGTAAATGAAAAGACAGTCCCAGAATCATCCCCAGTTTTTGCACAGCCATCTTCTCCATGGGCAAACTGAAGAGGCCCATCCTGCTCTGGCTCTGAGCATCTTCTACTCATTCCCTCATGGAGGAAAGATGCTTGGTGCATGGGGAGTGATGCTCAGGGCTCTGGAGGTAATGGGCTAATAGACTCAGTGTGGTGTGGCAGGAGAAACAGCTTTTTTAATGTGTTTTTTTTCTTAACTCCAACTCAAACCCACCATGTCTGTCCTGGTTTTGTTCCCTGCAGAGCGCAGCTGCCGCCCCGAGTCCCGTGCTTGGAAACATTCCCCCGAACGACGGGATGCCCGGGGGCCCCATCCCACCCGGTTTCTTCCAGGTAGGCTGCTGCTCATCCCAATTCTCGTCTCCACACCGCGCATGTGTTCGCTTATGCTCTGGATGTCCGCGCTGTCGTGCCTGTGTTTTTTGGTTTTGGTTTTGTTTTTTTTCCAAGGGGATGCTAGGGAAGCAGCATGCTAGCATAGCTGACCTGTCTAGGAATAACTTATGTTCTGCTGTCCGTCCACGTTTGCTTTCTATTTTTTTGTGGCCTTATTGCAAACGTCTTTCTTGCTCGATAAGGTTACTGTATATTTACAACTGATGTTTTTTTCCAAAGCTGCTTGGTTTGTGTTTGGGTTGAGATTGTGTTTGTTCTCCGGTCCTAACAGACGTGCGTAATTGAAAACATTCTGGATTTTGATTCCTGAAACTTTTTCCCCTCCTCTCTGGTTAACCGCTTGATTTTTTCCAAATGCAATCACTGAAAGCATTAACAAACGCTGGCAGGAGCCGGCTCCAGCCAAGTCCCCGAATGCGTGGAGGCACCTTGTATGCAAATACCTTGCAAAGTCCCCAAAGTCCCCTTGCTTCTTCCTTCTCCCGTGCCGAGCTCTGACTGAGGAGGGGATAACCTATGTTTGGGGTGACACTGATGGCGGGGATCTCAACAAGCACTCGGAAAAGGAATTTTCAAAACTTGAACCGTGGGGTGTTTATTTCTCTGGAATCTCTTTGCACTGGTTTGCAGCAGCGTGAGCTCTTGGTGCATGAAAATCTTCCTTCTTGAGGAAGAAACACATGTTCATGTAACAAATGGGATCAGAGTTTAAAGGAATATTTGTTTTGGCAAGCTGTTTTTTTTTTTGTATTGTGATTTGTATATTGGAGAACTTCTCAGGCAGTAGACAGGCAAACTTGATAAGGCACTTGTGATTTATTGTGGTGATATCTGAGCGTGGTATTGCCGTTTGCATGTGCATAGGAAGGGGGAAGTAGGGTCCTGTCTTTTGGTTTTTTAGAGAGATCCCATTTCCTGAACATGCTTCTGACAAAGTAAGAGTATCCGATATCGATCGGGAACCCTGAAACAGGCGAATCTTGTAGCAGCGCTCGGCAGCGCGGGGTGAAGCCAACAGCAGAGATGCTATCTCGCAGGTCATAGCTGCTGCCAGCAATCTGAGTGCCAAGCTGCCGCTTCCAACAAATGTGTCTCCAAAAGCCCCGATCTCGCCCCGAGGCGACGCTGACTGTCCTTTGGTGCTCATGCTTCACGCAGAGCTGCAAAACTGGCACCAAGTTAGGGCAAGGCTTCAAGAGGATGGGTTGGCTTTCCCCAAGAGCGGAAGGTGAGGAAGAGGAGTCACATCTCCCCAGACATGCTGTGCGTGCTCCCATCTTGACTCTTCCCATTGACAGCCTCCAAGCTGTCCCCCCTGCTTATATCTCTGCCTTCCCATGGCATTTTTTGCGCCAAGGGTCTAATTCAGTAGCAAACAACCCATGGCAGCTCCCTGCTTCTTGTGCGGCTGGAGGAGGAGCTGCTGGGGATGGGGGGCTCAAAAGCACACCCAGTTTCTTAGGACCTTTGTTGGGGTTGTCCTGAAGACCCAGCAGAAGTAATGGCACCGGTGCAGCTGTCATTCACAAGGATGCTGCCCGTCCCCAGCGCTGCTGGAGGGAAGAGAGGACGGGTGTGATGCATATGGCTTGCATGTGACATCTCAAGAGCCTGCCTTTCCTGAAAACCCTCCAACATCTGGTTTCTCCTTCCAGCCCTGGGGATGGAGAGGAGGAGGGGAGAAGAAAAATCCCACCTTTTAACACAGACTGAACATCCCCCACGCCGCGTGAAAGCCCGTCTGATTTATTGCGGGTGCTGGAGACCAACTCTTGCAGAGGTGGGCTGGATGCTCAGCAGCGAGACAGTTGCAGCAGGAGTAATTTCTTATCTCTGTAGGAAATCAAAGCACCGAATTCAAGAGGGCGAGACCAAAAAGATCACAGGAGATGCAAAGCACTTCTCCTGTACCCTTTCTGTGCCAGCTGTGGGAGCGGGTGAGGTTCCTCGTGGTACCACCTTGGCCAGTGATGGGAGACCAGAGGATGGAGAGGTTTTGAGGGTTTTCAGTATCTTGCTCTTCTGCTCTATGCTGCAAGCACCAGGGACCTGCAGGGATATCCCTGAGGATAGCAGGCATGGGCAGACTCTTTCTAGAGGTTTTAGAGGGCCTGATCCTGTCCTGGCATGGTGGGGCATCACAGCAGGAGCTGAAGTTGCAGAAACCCTGTCTTGCCACCCTGGGGGTGCATGAACCTCCTCAGCCCTGTGCATTGGGATGTGCGCTGTTGTCTGGCAAAGGTAAAAAATTATAAGGATCATTCATGGGAGCTGGTAGCCAAAAAACTCACAGGGGTGAGCTTGAGGGAGAAGTGACGCACCGGGAAGGGGAGAAGAGAAGCCTGGGCTGCGGTGCCCATCCACAGGGAGAGCACCTGCCCCGTGCTGGGGCTCAGCAGCGACCATCTGGAGGGAGGCCAAGGGAAATGCAGCTCGCAGAGCCTCCCAAAACCTTCCCAAAAGGATGGGAGGGGCCCTGGGCACCCTCAGGTTTCCTGGGCATCGCGTAGTGCTGGCCGACGCACGGCACCGGGCAGCACTCTGACAAAAGGTGGCTGGACTGATGGCTGGAATGGCTAGATACTTTTATTTAAATCTCTCTCTTTGTCCCTTTGAGATCAACAAACAAACCCTCTGCTCATCCTCGTAAAGGTCATCAGAGGTGTTCCTGCTTTTGTTTTGAAAGCTGGATCGACGCCGGGGTGCAGATCCCTCAAAGCAGGGATGAGGGGATGCCAGGGAAATGTAGGAAGGAAAATTAAAAATTGAAAGCAATTAATACCGCACCTTCCTAAAACTAAATAAATATGGGGGGGTACCCAGTCAGCAGCCCCCCACCACAGCCGTGCCTCCGCTCCCCAGCACGAGCTCCCCGTGCCGCCTGTACCCCGCACACTGATGAAATGGAAAGTTGACCATAAATCAATGTCGGCGGCTACGTTAGCTATGCATCAGCAGCTCGGCGCCGAGATGCACCAAAACAAAGCGCTGGCTGCTCAGTGTTCCCACACTGCCCCCTAATGCAGAGAGACTTCGGGAACCAGGGAGAGCGGGGGGCTTCGCAGTCTGGGGGGATTGCCCCAACATCCCCGGCCCTCCCCGCATCCTGGGGTGCAGCTCTTTGGATAAGGTCACCCGTGGTGGGTGAGGATGGTGAAGCCAGGCCGGACTCCATGTTGTCCTGCTGCCTCCTCGGATGCCACCATTTTCCCCCTGCTTGGCTCCCTGGGCACCTGGTTGTAGCAGAAGCTGCCGTTCACGCTGGTCAAACAGCTCCAGCGAGGTGGCACAAAAGCCACAAAACTGGGTTGCCCATCGCAAAATCCCAGGGCAGAGCTCACAATCATCCTTGTACCAGGCATGGTTTGAAGGAAGGTGAGTTACGAGTTGGAGGAAAGGAAAAGCAAGCATTGGAGAAAGTTTTGGGTTTTTTTTTTCTGGAAGTTTAGTAGGATGCCCGAGGCTTTTGTACCAAGCGTCTGGAGCATATGGTGGGATTTGCAGTCAACTTTCTCTCGGGTGCTCCAGCCAGATGGAGGTGACTGTTCTTGGCTCTGACTGACACGGGTTTGTTTCCTGAAGAGCTTGTGTTTAACATATTCCTTAAAACCAGGCTCTGCAGTTGGGAGCCCCAGCTGCAGGCAAAGCAGAGCTCCTGCCCACGGCTGCCTTCCACTGTCTGCGGGGGAACTTGGCCCGACTTGCCATGCCTTGCTTTTCCCTGCCTTGCTTTTCCCTGCCTTGCTTTTCCCTGCCTTGCTTTTCCCTGCCTTGCCCTCTCTTGGGAAGGTACAGTTGGGTCCTCACCCAGCACCACGTTCTGGAAGATGAGCATGGTCCTCCTCTCAAGGGCACCAGGAGCATCTCCAATAGGCTTCTTCAGGGATATCTTGTTTTTTTTTCATTGAGAACTTGCAGAACTTCCCTCTCCTTCAGTAGGAGTAAAGCTCCTATTCATATAAACTCAGACGTGTCTTAAATTAATCTCCATCTATTTTAGTATTTCCTAATGTCAAAACTGGTAGGCAGGGGCAGGTATTTTAAAATATAAGATGCCTTCCTGTTGCTAACCCTAAATTATCAGTATCTTGTGGCAGCGAAGCTTTGCCTTCTCGTACCGTCCTGCATTGTTCTGCCACCCCCAGAGGTGCTTGAAGATGTTTTTAAATAGAAAAACTCCCCCATTAGCTGAAAGTATGTAGCCCATAAAACATGATCCATTTGTGGTGAATTACGCTGGAAACATAAATTGACACGCGCGGAGCTGTGATTGCTCGTGCCATTTTCTGTCTTTAATATTTTACAAGAAGTTTTGAGGAGTTGAGCTCATGAAAACTCAGAGTAGAAATAACCTGATCGCCTGGAAACTCCCCTTAGAAAGCATCAACAGCAACAAACTTTGGTCATCTGATGGGCCAGGTTGGGCTTTTAAAGTCCCTGTAGTGTAGAAGGGGGTGGGAAATGGAGCAACATGAGCTATCAGAAAGTTTCTTCTAATGCCATTTCAGATGTTTGGGTTTTTTTTGAGGCAGCCACAGGAAGGTGAAGAGTAATCCCCCCCCAGCAAGGCATCCAGTTTGGGAAGAAAATATTTTAAAAAGAAAAAGAGAACTTGGGAGATGCTGGGGTTTCTCTGGTTGGGGAAAGTGCTGGTCTGGAGATGTGGGTGAGTTAACTGCAGAGCAGGTCCTGCTCGCCCGGCACGGCATGTCAGATGGAGCTCTACCGCGGGGATGTGGCGCTTGGAATTTGGGTTCTGGAGGGAGGTGGTGCGGAGGAAGCAGGACTGTGCGTGCATTCAGCCTTCTCTTGTAACAGCACTAGTTAATAACTGCAAACACACGTTTCTTAAGGAAATAAAAAAAAAAAGGGGGGGGTTGTTCTGTTGGTTGGAGCCCATGTGTCATCTCTGCAAAACACTTGTCTCAAACCGCCGGGATCCATCGGGATCATCCGCCACTTCCCTGCAGCCAGGGAAGCCTGTGTGAAAAAGCAGCCGATCCGGCAGGCAGCCCCGGCCAAATGCAGGTCCCGGCCCTGGAACATCTGCAAATATTTATGGAGATAACAATATCCAGAGGGTCTGCGTTTCTGACAGAGCAGTGGGGGCACGGGAGGGGGCTGTGTCGGTTGGAGCCCAGAGTGAACATTTCGGATGCTGCTGCTCATTGCTGTTTTGAAAAACCAAGAGAAGAAGAGGGGAAAAAAAAAAAAAAAGGAAGAGAAGCCCCTTTCAGCTCCTACCTGCCTGTCAAGACATTTGCACAAGCTGGGTGTCTGCAGTCACAGGATGCAGCGGTCTCACACACAGGATAACACAACGGTGAGGATGCAGCGGCACCAAGCCCGGAGCATCCTGGGGAGCAGCGCCGGGAGGCAGGACCACGTGCCGGGGATGTGTTCAGCAGCACAGACAACCAACACTGTCCTGATCCTATTGCCGCGGGGGATTTTTATCTGGTGAAAAATGCCACGGTGTCTTACAGATGTTTTCTTTGCAAGAACCAAACGCTGCTTGCTCTGAAACTCCCAATGCAGCCCCAAGGCATCACCTTCAGGGTGGCCATGTCCCCCACACCTTTCATACCTGTTTTCCCCACACCCTCACATGCCAGGGGATATGAGAGGGGGGACATCAGAGGTTTAACCAGGACGTCAGGATGGTGTCTGGGTGCCCATGCAGTCGGTACCTGGGTAACAATGTCCTAATCCTTGTGGCGCAGCAAAGCAGGTGCTGTGGAGGACCTGTTGACTCTTGTGTTGATGGACTTTGAGAGATGGCCTCTGTGAGTCCTGGTTTGTCCTTACCACTTGGTTTCATCGCTTGTTTGCCGTTGCCACTCTTCCCTAGTCCAAATCTTGCAGCTGTAATGTGTGGGACAGGCTTTGGTGGTGGCCAGACCTCATTGGGGAGTGCTGTCCTCCATGAACCGGTGGTGGGAGGTGGCTGCTGCCTCTGGTGTGGTTTGGATTTGCACAGACAGAATTACCCATGTCAGAAGCAAAAATAAGTCAAGTTTCTTGCATGGAGATGACTTCTGCTAAAGGTGGTTGATGCTACAGCTGGACCACAGAGGTTTGTCTTCTCCACTGTGGTAGGACGTGGATGGAGAAGGCAGTTGTGTTGGCACCAGGACGCTTGTCCTGAGGTGCTGTGACCTCTTCCAGCTGAGGTTTGCTGGGCTGTAGAGGCTGGTTGCCTTTGGCTCCTGGAGAAGAAACGGTGGTATAAATGGTGGGGCTTCATTTCCCTGCCCAGGGAGGCTGGTAGTTTAAATCCGCTTGGCTCCATCTCGCCGCCAAATCATTCAAATTTAAAAAAAAAAAAAAGAGGGAAAAAACCCACCCTCTTACTTTATTTACATTGCACTCAAGTTTCTGCTGTACAAAAGATTTGCAGGTGCAAATATGTCCTGCCTTCATTAACTTTCCCTCCCTTTTTAATTTATGTGATTTCAATTTTCCTTCCCTGTACTGTTAATTAGGGGACCCTCTAATCAGTACCATTATCACAGTGGTATTCATGTTTAGGAAAGCTGCTAAACAAATGCTTGCAAAATTGCTAAATGGCTAATTAATGTCTGTTAATTAAGAAAATTGCTCATGGTAACAAACCATGCCATTGCTGGCAGCAGCTAGAAGGCGAACACTTGTTGAAATTAGTAACGAGGCAGGTAGAGAACATCTGCTCTGATGCCGGTTCTGGAGCCTGCCGTCGCTTCCCATCACCTCCTGACAAAGCTCCTTTGCTTTCTCTACCAATTACACCTCCTTTGACTCAAAAAATACTTTTTTTTTTCTCTCTCCTTACGTTAACACGCATCAGTTTATTCTTGCACTGAGCACATTTTTCTAAGCAAATTTTAATTTTGTTTTTTGAAGGGAAATTTGGGAGGGGGAAGGGAAAAAAGTGTGTGTTCAAGCCCAAAGTATCAGCGGCTGCTGCATCACAGCCTTAAACCTGCACCGACTAATCTCTCCTTCTTTCCCCTAGACATCCTTTCTTTGCTCGCAAGCCATTTTACTGGCGTCCATAGGGAATGCACCTCGAGGAAGGATGTTGCACCCGCACGGGCTGGCGATGCAGCCCCGGCCAAATGCTGCCCAGGCGCGAGCTGGGACGTGCTCCTCGTCCTCTCGCTCCAGCACCTCCACTGAACCACTACCAAAAAAAAACAAAAACCGAAAAACCCCAGAGGTGTCTCCAAGCCTTGGCATGAGAGAGGATAAAATGATTTTTTTTTTTTCTTTTTTCTTCTTTGGTTTGGGGGTGCTTTTTTATATTTCCCCCCAACCTCTCTGGTCCTCTCCTGTGTATTTTTTTCTTCCTCGTTGCACACCCTTGCAAAGTGTTTTCCTGTGTGTTTATCATTGCAGACTTGGTTGAACTACCGGACCGTTTACCGTCAATGTGGCTGCTGTATTTTGACAGATGTTCTGATTTTTTTTTTTTTTTGCATAAATCATTATTCATTGTTCAGCTACGAATGAATAGAAACTCAATTAGAAAGAGGAAAAAAAAAAAAAAAGAAAAAAAAAATTAAAATGAGAGAACCGACTTCCCAACAAAACAGGTCCACCCATGAATCCTTTTTTTAGCTCTTTCTGCGCTTTCATGTGCTAATCTATAACCTCCTTCTACTGTCTGACCTCACAGGGACCGCCTGGGTCACAGCCCTCGCCACACGCACAGCCTCCACCCCACAACCCTAACAGCATGATGGGACCCCACAGTCAGGTAAAGACACAGGCGATGGGTAGGGCTGTGAACCGCGACGTGCGCTCGATTTGCCTTTTTCTTTTTTCCTCTGTAAGTATGCGGGGCAGCGGGTGCCCGCTCCCCGGGACATCCCCTGGGCAGCCCAGCTCCAAAGCAAAAATGCTGGGTTTTTTCCCCATTTTTCTTTCTTTTTTTTTTTTTTTTTCTTTTTTGGATGTGCAGTTGTCAATAAACTGAGAAGTCAATCATGGGTATCAGACTGTTTTACCTTCCCAAGGTAGCCTGAGAAATTTAACTTGTGGGTTTTTAAGCTTCTGTTAGTAGCAGCTGTTGTAAAAAAAAAAAGTAACTTTAAGTCTTTCTTCTTTTTTTTTTTCAGTACTTAGCATTGGGGTTTTTTTATGTGTGCGTGTCTGTATGTGCTTATTTGCCACTTTTTTAATATATCTCTATATATTTAAACGTTGAACAGTATCTAACGCTCGGGGTTTCCCATGCACTAATGTTAACAGCCTCACCTAGTATTGCCGATGTCACACGCTCTCAAACAATAAATCTGCAGCGAAAATATTAAAAATGGACTCCGGACAACTTTTTTTTTTTTTTTTTTTTGTCTTTTGAAATATCACTTTTTTTAAAAAAGGATGTCTCCAGACAAAAATAACAGAAAAACACGGTGTGTACAGTCTAACCGGCGTGTGTGGGGAGCGTGCTGCCACCCAGCAGCTCGGCCTCACCTCCCTTTTGTGTCCCTGCAGCCATTCATGTCACCGCGCTACGCCGGAGGTCCCCGGCCCCCCATCAGGATGGGCAACCAGGTACTGCAATGGCGGGTGTCCTGGGGGTGGCTGTTATTTGGGGAGGGGGGCACAGACCAGGCATCCTGCAGGTGCCCCTTGGGTTTGGATGGTGAGCATCCCCTCCCTCAGGCATCTTCATTGTCTTGGTGCTGGAGCATCAAGTGTCACATAACCATTTTATTTAAATTTTATTTTGATGTTTGGGTGTATCCATGGTGTAAACGGTGGTGAGGTGTGTGCCAGTTTTTATTTATGGTGTTTTCAGTGTGTGCTCGCTGCCTGGCTGGATTTTCCCCTGCGATCGCAGAAAATTAAAGTGATGGAGATAATCCCACAACTGGGTTGACCGACTGCTTAGAGCAGCGGCGGGGTCAAGCGGGGCAGGTCACTGCTGAATTTTTTGGGTTGGGTTTATCCTCTTATCCCAGCTTAAACAAGGGCAGTTTGTTTCTGGCCTTACGCACAGAGGCTTCCACCCCACGCGCTGCCCGAACGCGTGGCCTTTGCTTGAGGGATTTGTCTTGTTCCCAGTGATGCTGTGCAGATCCATAGGGTAATGACCAAACCAGAGATTATTTGTCATTAAAGGAAACCTGCAATTCCTTTGCATAGCAAAGGTGACTGCACAAAAATGAACTTGGGAGCTTGTTTTTTGGCTAACTATTATTTTTAGATACCTCTTATTAGCAGAAAAAGCAGGATAGGCAGGAAATAGGATGTAGCAGCTCGCTTCGTGTTTGTGTTTGATGGGTTTGAGGCTTGAATCACTGGAACCTGCAAAATGATGGTGAGATGTAGCTGAGAAAAAGTCAAGGGGGGGCTGATGTATGACCTCCAAGAGCCTCCCACCCAGGGCACTGGTGGCTAGTTTAGCAAGGTATTAATTAATGACACCTTCTAATGGGGTGGTTTAACAGGCCTCTGTCCTGCTGTGGTACCCAGAACTGCAGGAGGTGAGTGTGAGAAGCTGGGGTGGTTGCTCTTCCAGCAGGGTCGAGCATCCATCAGTGGGTAAAGTTAATTAGAAAGATTTTGATTTTTCCCCCCAGTCACCACATATAAAACACAAGTTTCTTCCTACCAAGAGTTCAGCGAGGTTATGGTCACATCCAGAGGGACAAGAGGAATAAACAGGTGGGCAGGAAGGTCAGGCAGCAGAAGTGTAAATATCCATCACTACAACCCCTCTGGTTTATCTTCATCCTGCTGCCAGCTTCAAGCTGCAAAGTAATGGGGACCGGACAGATTCTGCCTCAGTGTGTCCATGTGCAGCCGGTGCCTGCGCTGTGCTCTAGCAGCAGGATCTGTGTCGATACTCAAATAAAAGGCAGTGCTGTAGCAAAACTGTTTACAGTTTGCTTCCCCCAGGCAGATGGTATCTGCATTTTTCTCCCCCTTTATCTGTTCAGAGCAGCCTTTGAACTTTAAATAGCTGTGTTGCCAGAGCAGAGCTGTGTTTGGGGAAGGGGAGCATCCACCTTCCCCCCGTGCTTGTGTGGGGACAGGTCTGAATGCTGCTCTGCTGCAAATGGAGCATCTCCCTGTTTGCAGCCGATGAGCTGCTGCAACCTGTACAGTTTGTCCCTGGCGATGTGTAAATACCAGGGAGCAGTGCTGTTGGTCCCCTTTCCCTGCTGGCCTTGACACCTCTGCCCGGCACAGCCCAGCATTTCCCCCGCTCCCCTAAAATACAGCAGCCTGATGGCATGTGGGCTTCAGGGAGAAGAGGAAATGCTGGTGCCTTGTTGGGTTTTTAGAGGCTGGTTTTGAAAGGAAAGGGGAGGCAAATGTCTGGAGGCTGTAGGAAGATGCCGGGATGCAGGACACAGTGGGATGTGGGATGCTCGGGCAGCCACAGGTCATGCTGCAGCAGGAGAGGTTATGCGTCTTGAAAGCCTAAAGCCTCAACCCAAATCCATGTCCATGGGCTGCATTTTAGCAATTCTTATTTTTTTTAAAATCTTCCTCCCCTTGTTTTCACAGCCCCCGGGCGCTGTTCCTGGTACACAGCCATTGCTGCCCAATTCGATGGATCCCACGCGGCAGCAAGGTAAACCCAGCGGAGGAGGTTGAACATTAACGTTTCTCATTAGCTGTTAGTTTGGGACCTGGAGTGGCTGCTGTGCAGTGTAACGCCCCTGCTTTCCTCCCAACAGGGCACCCGAACATGGGCGGCCCCATGCAAAGGATGAATCCTCCGCGAGGGATGGGCCCCATGGGTCCTGGTCCACAGGTAAGCCTGGCGCCAAAGAGCATCTTCTCCCCCCTCTGCCCTCTTTCCCCATTAGTGTTAATGCGTTCTACATTAGTCTTGCATCTGGAAAATCCCTCCTTTTAACGGGAGCGAGATTTTCAGAGCTCATTAAGGGTATTGCAACCTCCCTCTTGCCCTTCTGTCAAAGGGGATGGCACTTAGTGCCGTCCTCGAGCAGCCTTTTGAGTGCATTACACTGCCTGCCTGGGAAATAGTTATGACCCTAACAGCAGGAAAGGGAAAGGAGGTTTGCATTAAAAATAAATAAATAAAAAGAAATGGCAAAGATCCCTTTAGCAGGGGAATAAGGCTTTCCTCTGCAAGGCTCCCCTCCGCCTGCCCTTCCCTGCTGCCTGCTTGAGCGCTCTGTTTCCGGCAAGGGGAGTGAACTCTTGAAATTAAGCAGATCTGGGTTAATATATGCTGTCTTTCCATTGATTGACTTTACGGCGTGGCTTTTTGTTGACTTACTCCTGTTTGTTCCTTCTGCGAGACTTCAAAACCAGATTACCATATTTTGGTTGGAGGTTTGTCCTCTCTGCCTCATCGCCTACGTTGAGTTTGTAGTGTGAGGATCAGAGTCTGTCAAGAGACGAGCGGGTGCGCTGGAGTTTTGTTTTGTTTTGTTTTGTTTTTCCCCTGGAGACTGTTGAGATAAGCGAATATTGTGTAAAGAGGGAGTTGTGTCATCTCTTTTTAACACCAGCCTGAGGATGCTGCTCAGGGATACCCGGCTGTCTCTGCAGGCACCCAGATCCATCCTAGGGCAGGGGATAAAGAACCTGTGCGAGCATCGTTTCAGACAAGCTCTCCGATAGCACTACTGCTCTGCTTAAAATCCTCCTTCCCAGGAGGATCGCACCCAAAAAAAATGGTATTTGTTAGCATGGCCTGTGCCAAGGAGAGCAGCGGCCGTTTGCCTGGGGGAGGCTGCTCGCTTCCCACTTGCAGAGCTCGCTGCAAAACTTGGAAGCCGTGAGCGTGCGTTCAGCACCGCGTGGGCTGGCGGCGGCTCTGGGAGCCGGCAGGAGCTGTGAAATGTTCCGAGCTTTTATTTTTGACTCTGCCATTCCCTGTGTAGGTACATTAGGGGAGAGGCATCTGAAAAGGCTGCCTTCCCCTGGGGAGGCGCTGGGCTTCCCAATCTGGCACCTGCCGGGTGCTGCCTCCCAGGAACAAGCACAGGCAATCACCAAAAATATCCAACCAAACCCAGCAGCCCCTCGCACCTTGTGTGCCCAGGACTTTTGTTTTTTTTTAAGCTTTGCATCAGAACCTTCCCAAATGCACCTTAAATTATCCCAAAGGACAGCAGAGTATCCAGCCAGGACATCCCGGCATCCTGACAACAGCTACTTGTTACGCACCAGCGATGAATCATCTCTTACAGCTGGTGGCTGCTGCCTTTTTCCCTTTAATAGTTGCAGCTTTAGCTCTGCAGAGGCCAGAGTTAGGTTTGCCAGTGCCTCGATGAAGAGGTTTTGTAGCTCGCTGGATTTCAGCAGCATCTTGCCAGAGCTCGGCATCCAGGTCGCTCAGCACAGCTGCGCTCCCTCCCTGAGCATCTTTCAGATGGCTTCCTTTTCCAGCCTTTCGGCTCCAATTAAAAACACTTTTTTTTTTTTTTTTGAACAAGGCATTTGTTGCTACTATTCAGTGTAAATGGCTGGAATTTCGATCAATTAAGGACTTGCTGGTAATTTGTTTGGGGAAAACCCTCTTCTGCCTCTTCAAAACAAACTTTGGCATTGCCCTCAGCGGAACACCGTGCTCCCGTCCATCTGTAAATCCAGGAAAGAATCGACAGTGCTGAAGTATTGCACTTGAAATCCAGCTCAGAGTGCTCCAAGGGGCTGCGAAATAGGAAGCAGCCTGCCATGCCACCTCCTGCCCTGGCAATTTTGTCTCTAAATGGCAGAAATGCAGCCCAAAAAGATGCATCACGGCAGCGTGACCTAAATCCGGCTGCTCATTGCCTGGAGGGCACAGGGAGCAAAGCGCAGACCAAATGGAGCGCGGCATTCAGGGAATTCCTTCGCTGCCTTGGGCTGGGCTTTGTACTAGAGCTAGTTTTAGGAGATGAGGGGTGCAGATCTGAGGCTGCCAGTCCAGGCTGGAGGCTAAGCTGGGCTGAACTAAGCCAGGAGTGGAGCCCCAAGGGGCTGCCTGTCCTAAGCCACTCCCCAGGGCTGCAGACCTGCTCGGGGGATGTAGCAGGGAGCTGAGAAGCACCAGGAAAACATGCCTGGCTTGGTTTTCCCTGCTCCAGCCGTCATCCTGGGAGCAGGGGCTGGATGCTCTGTCTTGGGGATGCTCGCGCAGCCTTTTCCTATCCTTATTCTGCAGCAATAGCCTTCCAAGCATGACCTTCTTTTCTCCTCCTGCCCTTGTTTTCTCCTGCACAAAAACACAAACCCAAAAAGCTGTTGCTGTTTTCCCTCCGACAGCATGGCGTCAGAGACCAGGGGGGACTTTGGGGCTCAGCCTGGCTCCGTTCCATATTTAGCTGCCAAGGGATTTTTTATAAACGCAGTTGCTAGCTGCCTGTACATTCATCATAATCTAGGGTTTTTTTAAAGCTCATTTTTGCAAATTAACCCTCTGGTTGTTTTGTTTGCTCGTTGTTGTTGTCTTTTTTCTTTTCCCTTCTCTTGTTTTCTCCATTTTCCATTCCCATTACAGTACACTGACCATTGCTTATTGTTGCAGAACTACGGCAGCGGCATGAGACCTCCACCCAACTCCCTTGGTCCCGGCATGCCTGGAATTAACATGTAAGGCAAAACCCATGCCAGGGATGTTTCACTGCCAACTCAGGCTTCGTGGGATCGTGTGGCTAAAAACACATTATTTTATTTTTTCCTGTTTAATTTTGACCCCAGGGGGCCGGGAGCCGGCAGACCGTGGCCGAACCCCAGCAGTGCTAACTCAGTGAGTATCATGCAGTCCTTGAAGCAAGAGCAGGTCTGGTCAGGGACCGTCCCACGAACGGGGTGATTCCTCGTTAGTTGAATCATGCTAACGAGAGGGTGTTCCCCAGGCTGCATCTAAAACCTAAACGCTGCTCCCATGCTGCTCTCCCTGCAGTGGGGTGCAGCTATGGGGGCTGGTGGGCCCTGGAACCCCCATCCTGGCTGGGCAGGGGGGGCTCTTGGCTGTGCCCTGCTGGGGTCCAGCCCACAGGGGCCACTGTGCACCCCACAGCTGAACCCAGCTTCTCTTCTCTGTATAGATCCCATACTCTTCTTCATCACCTGGTACATACGTGGTGAGTCCTCCCACTCTGTCTGTTTGTCCTGTCATTGGGGTGCAGAAATCAGAGGATCATAAGAATAATTTGAATCAGAAGGGACCTTCACAGCTTATCCAGTGCCACCCCTGCCATGAGCAGGGACATCTTCACCCAGCTCAGGTTGCTCAGAGCCCCGTCCAGCCTGGCCTGGGATGTCTCCAGGGATGGGGCATCCACCACCTCTCTGGGCAACCTGGGCCAGGCTCTTACCACCCTCAGTGTAAAAAGTCTCTTCCTCATGTCCAGCCTGAATCTCCCTTCTTTTGGTTGCTTAGATGAGTTTTAGGTTAGATTAGATTGAGTTGTTTAGTTTAGATGTTACTGCATGGGGAGCTCTTGCAGTTTGCGGGGAATCAGTGCTGTGTTGGGGGCCAGGCTGGGCTTGGGGTGCAACATCTGACCGAGGGAGGTGTTTGCAAACGTGGGGAGGTGCATGATGCTGGTGTTGGCATGGCTGACCCTCTCTCCGTCGTCTCTCCGCAGGGCCCCCCTGGTGGTGGTGGTCCTCCGGGGACACCCATCATGCCCAGTCCCGCAGGTACGAGCCTCTCCAGCCCCCACTCACTAGGGTCACCTCCCTATGGGCTCCTTCCCCTGCCCAGAGACCCCCCATCCTGGGGCTGTGCCACCACGCACGGACAACCCCTGCCCAACTGGCAATAACCAATTTATGTAGCTTTTGCTTTTCTGGGGAGCAAGCAGCATGGTCTGCTTGGCTTCAGGGTGGGATTTGGGGATGTTCCTATATACCCCTGTATCCCCCTATGGATTTGGATGGGGGGGCTCGGAGTACTGCATGGCAGGGAATTAACTCACCGCACTTCCAAGCCAAGAGTTGAATTATTTTTCACAGTTGAGTTTCTGTGATTAAAAACTTTGTGGATCTTCATTAAATACAAATTAGCCAGAAAATGGTGGTACTTAGAGGGAATTTTAGGTGATAAAATACAAAAGAATGAGTTCAAGTGGCATGAGTTTGTTTTAATTAAGAAATGAATTAATCACCCGACTTACTGGGCTTCACTGTTACACAGATTCAACAAATTCAAGTGACAACATCTACACAATGATTAATCCAGTACCACCCGCAGGCAGTCGATCGAATGTAAGTCTGCTTTCTAATAATTTACATATCAGATACCATAACAAATCATAATTAACTTCATCAGTTGTGAGTAAAGCAGTTTAATTGATTTCAGCCATTTGTTACAAAACAGAAATAAAACAAACCATCAAAAAGCGATTAACTCTTGGGCAACTTTGTTAATTTTTTATGCTTATTAAGAGAGTGTTGGTCCTGCTGCTCTGGCCGAGGTGGTGGCAGCTGCATGTCCCACGAGATGCTGTGTTTTGTGGGATGTGGGCAGACGTTAAACCTCTTTAAATACTAGTTGGAGGGAGCCCTCAGTGCTGCCATGGGTCGGGGTCTGCCTGCACTCATCCAGCCAAATTTTATAGGTGAAATCACAGGACTGTGAGTCCCCAGACGTGCCCCATGTCCCACCTCTCACCCCACTCCAGAGGGATGGCTGGAGAGGGGACGGTCTCCAGGAACCACTGGGGCCATGACAGATGTACAGGGTGGTTTTGTGGCTGATTTTGGGTTTTATCACCTTTTTCTTCCGTAGTTCCCGATGGGCCCTGGCTCTGACGGCCCCATGGGCGGCATGGGCGGCATGGAGCCCCATCACATGAATGGATCGTTAGGTGAGCACCCATGCATTAGGTGCCCCCCACCGTGCCCTTGCTGTATGGGGATGCCAGCAGAGCATCCCAGTGCCTACCTCTGGTTTGGACCAGTGCTCGAAGCAGAGCCTTTGGCTGGAAGGGGGGTCTGGAGGGGAGCAGGCCAGGGGGAAGCAGGGGCCATCGCTTCATGCTCAATAAGGCTGTTCTCCTTTTGTGTCCCCTGGTGCAGGGTCAGGAGACATAGATGGACTTCCAAAAGTAAGTGGCACTGGGATGGTAGTGTGACCCTGATGGATGGGGGCACACTGGGGGGAGCTGACTGGGGCAGGTGGAGCTCTGTCCTGCCCTCGTGGTGTTTTGAGGGGTGAGAAGACCTGCTCACTGCCTGTCCCTTGACATCTCCTGCAGAATTCTCCAAACAACATAAGTGGCATTAGCAATCCCCCGGGCACTCCAAGAGACGACGGGGAGCTGGGAGGCAACTTTCTCCATTCCTTCCAAAACGACAATGTGAGTTAGTGCCTCCCTGGGGGTGGGAGGGATGGTCCCCGGTGCATCCCGGCACGGGGGCGGGTGGATTTGGTAGTGGGTGCCTTTTGGAAATGGCTCGTGCTGTGTGTGAGCTGCTCTGGGACAAAAGTGGGGAGAAAGAAATACGCTCTGGGGTGCAAGCTTGGGTCCTTGGTGGGATGGGGGACCCAAGGGACCAAGGAAGTGGGGAGAGGGTCCCACAGGATGGAGGGAAGAGGATCCCATGGGATGGAGAGGAGCTGGCACAGATGCAGACAGCTGTGCTGGCCGTGCCAATCCAAGGTGTTCTGCGTGGCTGCAGACATCCCTCCTCGTCTTCCCCTATTAGCAGCATATACACACACGCATGTTAATTATTTGTTTTAAATTGCATCTCACCCCATACTGTTCTGCTGATTTTCTCCCTGGAAAGGCAAGTTACGGAGCAGATTACGCCTTGATAAATTCAAGTCTCCAGCGTATCCTCTCCTCCTGATTTATTCGATCCAATTAGGTCGCTGCGTAGTTGTCATCAGCCTCCTCTTACATCCCCCTTCGGCCTGGGGGTTTCTCACCCTGGCTCTGTCTCTCTTTCCAGTATTCCCCCAGCATGACGATGAGTGTGTGATTTCCCTCCCCCTCCTCCTCTCCAGGATCAAGAGAGTCAGCTGCCGTTTGGAGGATCTCAACGAATTATGCAAGAAGAAGAAGAAGAAGCTAGGTGTATGGGCAGGGAGACGCGTGGCGGGGGCCAAAACCCCAGGTTTAGTTTCATGCAATAAAAAGGCCGAACTTTTTATTCCATAAAACATGAAGGACAAAACTTAAAATATTTCAAGACATGACAAGACCCTTCTTTGTGCAGAAGGGTTTATATATGTACATGACACTTCTTTTTGGAAACAAACGGAAGCCTCTAGCACCCAACTCCGATCTCTTTGCTTTGTTCTTTTAAATAAAGACAGAAACCGAACCTGTTGTATGTTTGTGCCGTGCGACACCAGGAAGCTAGTCTAGATGTGAAATCTCATGTTGTCTCTGTTGTAGTCATTTTTTTAAATAAACTGGACAGTTTACAATGGTGGTTTTCGTTCAGAAGGCCTGTTTGCTTTTTTTTGTTTGTTTGGGAGTTTTTTTCCTTCTATTTTTGTTTGGGTTTTTTTTCCTCCTTTGGTTCATTTGCAGCACAACGCTTCCTCCTCCAGTTAACAAGATCTGCTTTGGGGAAGAGACTCCACCACCTCGTTATAAACTTGTTAATGCAGGTGACCCCTTCTAGGATCACATCCTTGAATGAACCGTGATCTTGCTCTCTGTGACTGTGGCATGCACTGTGTTAGTCTTTCTCCCCTCTCTGAGTACAAGAAGAAATCTCTGTCCCTCCCTTCCCCAGAGTCCTTCAGCTGGTTCACTGCAAAAATTGATTTTTTAGAATATTTTTTCTTTTTAAATCCACTGAACGAAAGGGTTAATCTGGCCTAGGACTTTGAAACTGTGATCTCCAGCTAACTTTGGGAGTTTTGGGGGGGGGGGGGATTTGTTTTGGGGGAACTTTGGGGGGGTTTCTTTTCTTTAGAGATGTGCTCTTGTCAGGGTTTCACTTATCTATGATTTGGAACTGGATGGAGATATTTTTTAAGGAATTCTTGTTGTTTAAAATGTAACCTTGCTATTCTGTAGGCTCGCTCTGTAATGAGAAAATAAAAATTAATGGCAAGCATTGGAGGCCCTTCCTTCTGGTGGGAGAGGAAGGGACGAGCCGAGGCGGCAGGTTGGGATCTCTGTACATGGCACTACCCTGTGGTTTGGTCTTTGTTTTTCTCCAGCTTCCATTTCTGCTCCATGTATATCATATTCTGTAAAATATTCTCTCCCTTGGATTTGACCTTTGTGCGGATTATTGAAAGCATTGTATCTTGTTTCAGTGTTTTTTCTTACCTTGTAGTCTGGTTCGAAAATTACCGAGAGGGGAAAAAAAAAAAAGTAATTATTATACATTGTAGTTTGTGTACGATATTTGTTGATAATGTTTTATTAAAGGGATGTCTTTTTTCCGCACCCCTTCATTGAAATGTTTTTGAGGAATATTTGGCTTGTTTTTATTATTCTAACTGCAAGACATGAGATGACAAAACGTTTTTTTAGTGTGTAATACGGAGTTGTTTTTTTTTTAATGTTTGCCTTCTTTTTCCCAGGCATTTTAATTGTGCTTTACCTGTAGAAGGTCTCTGGGGGGGAAGGGTGGGGGGAATGGGGGAGGTCCAGGGGTGTCAGTCTCATAGTTACAGTCAGGTTAATATTTTCCAAGTAATGCTGAGAAATAACTGCAGATTTGTTGCATTGCGAATATACCTGGGGGCTCCCCAAGGGGGCAAGTTTTTTTCTTTTTCTGCCTTACATCTTGTTCAGGTTTGGGATATTTTTCTTCTCCTTTTTTTTTCTTTTGTTTTGTTCTGACGTGAGGAAATGAAAGGACCGGTTTTAATGTATTTTAAAATGAATAGCTAAATTATTGTCTTAATTGGTATGGGATGGTTTTTGGAATGAAGCGGTTCTCCCCCTTCCCCCCCCCCCCCCCAATACTGTAATAAATATCAACATAAACATTTGATTTCAGTGCGCTGCAGTTTGTTCCTGGTGTTTGTTGCCAGACCCAGGCCGGGGGAGGGTGTGGTGTGTTTGGGTTTTTTTTTTTACCCTTATTTCTGGGACCAAACTCCGGCTTTGGACACAAAACGGGGGATGCAGAGCTGAGAGGCGGCTGGTGCTGTGTGTTCTGGCTGAGCCTGGGAAGGTGGACAGGGATTCGGCTGCGATGCAGGACCCAGGAGGCTGTGAGAGGTTTGGTTTAACAATGCTCACTTATTTTTTGAGGTTTTTTAAAGATTTTGAAATTTCGGCTTTTAGCTTAGGAAAAAGGTCATTTTTGCCTGCGCCACAATGAGGATGTGCTCGCTGGACACTTGCCCTCCTGCCTGGCTGTGGGCGGAGGGGGGCTTTTTAGGGTTAAGGGGAAATTTTTGCACCTTGTTCCCCAGGATTTCCCAGTTAGAAGCCAGAGGAGTCCAGACACCAGCATGGTGATGGAGGATGGCATCCCAGGCACCTGGCTGAAGATGGGGGATGTCCTGGGAGAGTAGCTGCATCTTGCTACGTCCTGCTGCTGGAGTCCTGCACCGCTGGGAGGTAAGTGAGGGAGGGGATGCGTCACCTTAAAACCAAACCAAAACATATATATACACACACACACACACACATATATATAGGCTTGAAATGGGGTCTGCTGACCCCCTCATCAAGCAAGGGCCAGCTGCGGTGCAGGGTAGGGATGCAGAAACCCTGGGGAGACTGACCTGTCGCCCCATGGGCAGCGCAAGAGGCTGCTGCAGCACTGGGGTAGAGACTGAGGTTTTTTAGGTCTGCAGATGAGTCGTGAGCACTGCGTGCCTGAAATGCTCCTGGGAACTGCTGTTCGAGGCTTGTTCTCTGACTAGTTCGGGCAGGATGGGGCTGGCTGCCCTTGTGCAGTGTCTCTCCCTCCTGTGGGAAGGTTCAAGTGGGGGCTGTGGGTTTGGGGGCCCTGTGGGCTCAGGGGGCTACGAGCCCTCCTGAAGTTCTGCTTGTCCTTTGGGACGCCCCTGCAGCCTTGTCACTGCTCAATTCCAGGAGCCCTGCAGTGGTGGGTGCTCGTGGGCACAGGGGTGAGGCGTTGGGTGTCTGCTGGGTTTGGGAACCACCCTGAAAAATCATCCTTTTACAGAGCCTATTAGCATGTAATTAATGGTGAGTCCGAGGAGTGGTGTGTGTTCACACCCTTTGCTACCTGTGCAGGTTTGCCTCTGGGTTAACTCCACAGATGCCCTTGTGTGGGGTTCACAGCTATCCCCCCAGGCAGTTTTTGGTCCAGGCAACCACATCCCTCTGCACTTTGCAGAAAGTAGCATGTGGGCATTGTCCATCATTTGGAAATGTGACCCTCAAGGGTAATCAGTTGGCCCTGATGAGGACCTCTTGCCCAGCCAGGCACTGCTCGGCTGTCCAGAGCGATGGGCAGCATCACTGCCTGTTGTGCTCTCATTGCGGGGCATAAAGAAACCCTTCCCATGGGTTCTTACTGGGTTACAGGCTCGTTTTATTAAACACCGCCATGAGAAACTGCCAAGTTCCCTCCCCTGAATGTCTCCTCAGCCCAGCCTTAGGGATAATTGTCTCCCACATTAGTTTTCATCAAATTAAATGTGGGAGGAGGATTTGAACAAGCAGGGGCTCCAGCCTGAGCACGGTGTGTACTTGCTGGCACGAGTGCAGCCCGTGGAGTTGGATTTTGCACTAGGAGTGTTTCAGGGGGGTAGTGTGGAATGTTGGAGCTGGGACAGCACCGTGTATCATCCCCAGGGCAGGCTGAGGGCCAAATTCTGTGCCTCCAGGCAGCCAGGCACTACCAGGCCTTCTTCTCAGAGTCCAGCTGCCCTGTTCTCGCATGTTCTGCTTCCCCCAGCTGCCGTTCATTAAAAGTTAATGCCTGGTTCTCAGTTGGTGCTGAGGTAATGCCATTCATCTGCTGACAAGCCTTTATAATTTATTGATGCCAACCCAGATGTGCCTCTGTGACCCATTGTCCTGCTCGCAGTCCCACCGCCCTCAGCTGGGCTAATTCCAGCAGGTCACACTGGAGGAACGAGTGGGTGAACCATGTGTACCGAGCTTGGAAAGAGCAGTAGGACACCACGCACGTGTGTACGTCTGTCTGTGGCAGGAGGGCTGTTCTGCAGGGGCTGCCTGCTTCACTGACCACGATGGACCAACCCGAGCATCCATCCCAAGCTGGGAGCGCTCCTCTGCCTCCCCTTGAGTTCCCCTGGACCTCAGAGGAGCTCACCCAGCACAAGGATCAGCTGCTCCTTCCAGCAACACTTGAGTCCTGCTGCCCCCTCACTGCAGGCACAATCAGCCTGAGCAAACCAGGGATGTGGTATTGCATGCTTGTGCATGGTCCCCTCATCTCAAGTGGCTTCCTGATGCCTTTTGTAACCTGCTGAGGCCTCATTCCCCTGGTGACTGTCCTTTATTTATTGCTTCTGTCATGCTTAAAAATATCTCAAGGGTGGGTGTCAAGAGGATGGGACCAGACACTGTTCAGTGGTGCCCAACGACAGGATGAGGGGCAATGGGCACAGACTGAGACACAGGAGGTTCCATCTGAATATGAGGAGAAACTTCTTCACAGTGAGGGTGACAGAGCACTGGAACAGGCTGCCCAGAGAGGTTGTGGAGTCTCCTTCTCTGGAGACATTCAAACCCACCTGGATGCAATCCTGTGTGATCTGCTCTGGTGAACCTGCTTTAGCGGGTGGGTTGGACTAGATGATCTCCAGAGGTCTCTTCCAACCCCAACCGTTCTGTAATTCTGTGATTTTTTCAAAATTGCCTTTGACCTGCCTTAACTCATCCCTCCCTGTGCTTGTGCTTTGTCTCTGCTCAGGCTTGGAAGACAGCAGGACTCCAGCTTTGCTTAACTTCTCCGCCTCTACTGCCTGTCCTAACAGAGATATCTTTGTTGAGAGGTAAAAGCATCTAAAGGGACTTTGGCTCTTTCCCATGTAGAGCATCTTCACAGATTCCCACATCTGCTAGGAGCACATGAGGTATTTCACTTCTCCTCACCCCCTCTCCACCACAGCCACTCTTCTACCAGCTTCCTTAGTGAAACCTCTGCTCAGAAATGTTAACGTGGCGGTTGCCTGCCCTACAGGGCTCCCTCCTGAACACGAGCAACCACCTAATGCTGGGAGGGTGAGGGGATGTCAACCGTCTGAGGGCTGTTGCCTCAAGCTGTTCAGCAGGGTCCGTGTGACACAGCGGAGAGCCAACAGCCTGAGAAAGAAACAACTCCTGAAACAGTCACCACGGAGCAGGAGTGTATTCAAATGTATTCCTAAATAACTGGGTGCAAATTACAGATCTGAGCAGATTTAAATTGATGAGCTGAATTAGGCATCCCTGGAGCAGGCAGAATTAACATGATTTAGATGAATGCAACACTTTACTAGATTGTTTATTTTTCAAGCATTTTCTCCTAACTATTGAGGGATTTGTTAATTTAACAGCTAATGCTTCCCAGTTTACTGGGTGCAACTGTTGATCTCAAATTTGACTAGTGAAAAATCTGTTTTCTGAAACCTGCAGAGTAGGGCTGGCTGATGGATCAAGACTGGAACATGCAACTGGGGGTGTTCATCCAGATGGCCAGAGATCACAAAGCGCAGACCAGTCTCTGACACAAGGCACTGACGTGAGATGGATTTCTTGGAAATATGCTCTTCCACACCTTAAAATAGCACAGGCTCCTCTGTTCCTTCCCCTCTGCTGCAGGGTGTCAGTGCAGAACTGCAAAACATTCTACATTTGGCTGGAGCTAATTTAGCCTTCATTTTACAAAAACCACGCTAATCCTTCCATGTTATAAAGAATACGCTGCCTGCTCAGTTAACTCTGCAGCAGAAGAAATTCTTCCTTTGTATTTTTAGCAGCAAATAGCAGCTACCAGGCACCAAAGTTTCGCGCCACATTCTACACCGTTTTCCCAAAATGGGTAAGTCTCTTCATCCAGGATTGGGGGATAAAAGAACTGCAGCTCTATAGATCCAAACAAAGCCATCTCACCGATTAAGTGCTTTGGAAACTAAGTGCAGGGCAGCACGATACATCCCGAAGCGGCCAGGAGTAAAACAAAGTAAAAACCAGGCAGAATGAAAAAGGCTCATGTCTCAGGCTTCCCCCTTGAAGCTTTGTATGGCTCTTCCCCATACACAGCCTTCAGAGGTGCTCAAAGCCACCTCGGAAAATAGGTTTGAGTCGAGCTCTGTGCAAAAGCCCACTGGGAGCGGAACCTGCGCAGAGGAATAATGACTGGTTTATGTTCTTTCTAGGCAACAGTGGAGGAGTGCAGGACGATGTATTTGATGACTCTCTCTAAACAGAACCCAGAAGTAAGCCCCAAAAACGAAAGAGGTTCTTCATGCACAATTTAGTTTGAATTTTTTTTACTCTCAGTAACAATATAATTTATTTTTTAAAGTAAATGAATCCACCCTTCTTTAATTATGTAATGGTTCTAGCAAAGAAAAGCAGCAGGTACAGTTGGTGAAGTATTTTCATTTGAGCTGAATTTCACACAGTTCCATGCAGATACAGTGCCAGAAACTTCTTGAATGTGTCTGGCTGAAAGCCATATATTCCAGTGGGCTTCTGCAGAGAAAAAAAAAGACACGGATGCTCAGTTTGCAGTGAAGTGATTAATGTAGACAAACAACAGCTTTAAATACGCTTGAATAAGACTCCAGACATGGCAGCTTCCAAATCATGCTCTCCCTCCCCAGACAGGATTGTGCGTGGGTACTTCCACTGGTGTAAATCTCAGATGGCAAAAAACCCCTTTGCCCATCAGACACCCTCCCAGCATAACCATGGCTGACAGCGCTGTGCTCCTTATTTACTGACAGCTGCATGTAAGCGCTGCCTTCATCGGAGCATCAGTTGATTTTAAACAAGCGTATGATGAGCTGGTAGATTACAGACAGGGATATCTTTACATTGAAGCTCGTGTTAGGCTCGGCATGTGGTGTGCACACTACATCAGCGCTACAAATGCTCCCCGTCAGTAACACCTGAAGTAAGAACAAGGCTGGTGCCTGTGTCAGGTTCCTTCAGCTGTTTTAAAACCCACGCTGCAGCTCTATGCCAGCTCCCAAACCTCCAGCAGAGGTGCAAGGGTTGGATTTCCAGGACCGTTTCCCAAGTTTCACTCTGGCTTGCTTACCGTAACGACTCTCTTCTTGACTTCTGGAACACACTGGGCTTTTTCATACAGGTTCTGATCAGAGTCAACCCAGACTAGATTTTTTATGCCATCATTAGAGACAAGGTCTGTTGTATTTAACTGGAACACCATGAACTGGAAGAGCTGACCATCTGTGCCAACGCTTTGCACCACTATTGGCTGCTCCAAAACCTTGGGATCATTCTAGGAAAGAAGCAGGGGGGAGGAGAACGTTTAAAAAGGCAGTTACTACATAAATGGTACGAGTACTTGCTGATTCTGCATCTTCTCCTTGGTTTAAAGCCAGGATTTTAATAAATGTATTGTTACCTTGCCCAGAAAATTACTCTAGTCAAACAAGTTCTGAATGTAGATTTTGTATTTTAATTAAAATTCCTCCTTCAGCCAGCAATGAAATATCAATTTACATACTGAGCTGTGGGGTGCGTTAGACTTTTACAGTTGAACCTGCTCCCTGGTTCCTACCCATTACCACTCCAATGCGTGTTACACCATGAACTCACTCACTACTGAGAGATCTTTTTCTGGATTAGCAGAACCATACCTGAAGGTCAGTTAGACCTCTGGAATGGGAAACTCAGGGTTGAAAACTACTGTAATATGCCACGTCAAGGGAATTTCAGGACTCTTTCCACTAGCTGCAGCTTTAAAGAGAGAACAAAGGCCCAGCAAGTCAGCAGCAGCCTCCCATACATACCCCGTACAGCAACTTGGCCTTTGCCAGCGCGTTGCCGAAGGCAAACATCAGCATTTTAGCACGAAGTTGTTCTGGTCTGAACCTGTCGGTACGAACGTTGGCCGATTCCAGGAAGAACAGAGTGTGAGGATGAGAGTACGGATAACCATCTCGAAAACCTAAATGGCAGATCATCATGCCAGGAATTGCTTGGTGAGAGACTACACAGCCAATGTTTTCTCCCATATTTTCAGATCTGTTAATCTGCCAGGATTTCAGTTCTTCTCCACAGCCCTGCTTAGACCACAGTGTACTCACCACAGGTCTGGAGCGCTTGCACTGCCCACTGTGCCCAGCTCCCTTGCCCCCTCACTCCCATCCACCCCCTCCCCACAGCTGTCTCGCAGAAGCGCAAGAACATCAGCTTAACCCAAACACTTTGTCTGACAGAAAATTATTATCAACAGCTAGATGTACCTGTATTGTTGAGCTCTTTGTACACATTCACTTCCTGAAGATCAATTGTAGGAGAAATGGGATAGAAGTTCTCCAGAACATGTGCTTCAGTGGCCAGTATCTCCTCCTTGGAGGCTACTGGTGGTATTGGGGCCATAGAATTCATGAGTATTCCGTTCAGGCCTCGGACCTGAAGGAGGATGGATTCTGGGGAGAGAAATCAGGCTGCATTCAAACATCGCTGAAGTAAGACCATGGAGAGACCTATGTTTCCTTTTGGGAAGCAGCATTCTAGCGAATCGTTGTTCTGCAAGGTTCACTCTCTACCCCTCACCTCCAAACTCATCTTAAATAGTGGCTCAACTGAAGGTTGTTCTTTTAAAATAACAGTGTTAATTGCTGGTTTTAGTTTCTTAACTAAATGTACTTAGAAAAACAAGAGTAGAGATTTGGGACGCAAAAAAAACCCCGATCAGTTCTAAGACACTCTTACACACTCTTGTCATCTTGTTTATATTGTCTAATACCCAATAATCTTTTCAGGGCAAGTACCCTGCCATCATGTAAGGCTGCCCATGCTTACAGCGCTATTTAAAACTGAAAGAATTACTTGGTTCCAGAAACTGTTTCATTTTTTCCAGGTCTTCAGCCTTAAAGCCAGCGGCTTTGTTACCCCTCTTATGTTAATGAAAAGAGCTAAATGCTTCCACCACAGCAGCAACTAACCTCTTTCCCACGTAGCTGCTATCTTGTAGTTTCTAGACAACATTCTTTTCGTCAGAGAAGGATACTTCATGGACATTAACCGACATATATGTATCAAGTCTTCAAATAGTACTGGGCTTTAGAAGGAGGAAAAGAAAAAGTTACATAAAAAATGTTATCATAATGGGATGCAGATGGTTCTGGGTCATGAATACTGTTACGTTACTACACATAAAACATATAATAGCACAACATTTCCAAACAGTTAACACAGATGTTGGATTAATATCCCACACGCCAGTAGTGTTACAAGTTGGCAGAGGTAATGCTTACCATTAGCTGCTTAAAAACTGACATTCTGCATCAGCTAGATCTCAGGTTGAAACACAAACCCGGGCCAGAAGAAGCTTTAATGTAGATGATGTGTTTACATTGGTGCTACTGTCAATATTTAGAATTGTGCTTTGTTTTGGTTGCTGTTGTTTGTTTTATATTACAAGTTGACAACCTGATACAAAGGGTCTAACTGTTTTGCACAGCAAGTGAATCTCTCAACAATAGACCTATGTATGTATTTTCTTTGCCCAACTCTGGATCTTAAGTTACCTCCTTGATGACCAGGTTATGCAGAAGCTGTAACAACGCAGGCGATCTTCCCTATGACCTAAGACTCACCAATAATGTTCTCTCCTGGGAGCAGGTTCTCTTGTGTCCCAGAGCCGTGCATGTGAGATCGCCTGCTTCACCCTCTCCTCGTGCTCCTCCAGCCGGTGAGCCGGGTTATCAATGATGCTGAGCACCGATGGGGGTAAACCTTCCACCAGCTTGGTCTTGGTGAGCCACTGCGCTTGCCGAACTCCTTGAAACAGGAAACAAGAACATGTATTTTTGAGGTTGTTGGTCGGGCTGCCAGCACAATAAGTTGGTTCATGAGGCGGGTGGGCTCCATGTTTTTATACACTATGTGAGAAGCCTTGGCTGGCGGTGAAGGGCAAGTGCTTGAAGATGCTGCGCAGTGCGGGGCAGCACTGGAGGCACCGCGGGGTGGCCGAGGAGGGGCAGGGGCTGCACACCGGTACCTCCACAGAATCACAGACTGCCTGGTGTTGGAAGGGACCTCTGGAGATCATCTAGTCCAACCCACCTGCGAAAGCAGGTTCACCAGAGCAGATTGCATGGGATCACGTCCAGGGGGGTTCCGAATGTCTCCAGAGAAGGAGACTCCACAACCTCTCTGGGCAGCCTGTCCCAGGGCTCTGTCACCCCCACAGTACAGAGGTTTCTCCTCAGACCGAGGCGGAACCCCCGTGTTCGGCGGTACCTTCCAGCATGCGGACGCGCTGGTGGCAGATGAAGCAGCCGCGCTCCTTGTGCAGCGGCATCTCCTCGTACCGCGGGCCCGGCGAGTGCCACGGGTCCCGCCAGCCGCGCTCCCAGGGCGGGAAGCGCGGGTGGGCCAAGCCGGGCAGGAAGTGCTGCCGCCCGGCGTAGGTGATGGTGTCCAGCTCCACCTGCTCCCGCACCGGCCGCCGCTCCACCGCCCGGGCCAGCACCTCCGGCGGCGGCCCGCGGGTGGTCCATGGCGTGCGCGGCAGCGGCCCGCGGGGACGAGGCGGCCCCGGGCGGGTGAGGATGCCGCGGGTGAGGGTGAGGCCGCAGCCCCGCGCTGCTGTCCCCGCCCGCCCCAGCGCCATCGGCCCCGCCGCCGCCATCTTGGCGCGCGCGACCCGGCGGGAGCGCGGCGGGCGGGCTCACGCCCCCCCATTGCCCCCTGCGCTGACTGACGGCGGTGGCAGCCAATAGCGGTAGGCACCGGGGGTAAGGGAGGGTCGATAAATTACTTGGAGGTGGTAAGTCAGGAGGCGGATGACGGAAGGTGCCTCCTCTCTCCTCCCGGGGAGGAGGGGGGCAGTTGCGAGACCGGCCCTTGGCGGGCGGCGGCTGCCGGGGCCTGCAGAGCCGCTGTGCGGAGCCGGGCCCAGGGCCGAGTCCCAGGAGCCGCTCCACGCTGAGCGGGGCGACGGGGCTGCTCGAGCCCCGGGCACGCACAGTAGGTGCTCGGAACTCTCATTATGGTCAGCCCGGGGGTCTGGGCTCCTTCTCTCGCAGCCCTCCAGAGCTGCGGTTGCTTTGGGGAGCAGAACCGCTCACCTTTTCGTTCCCTCTTCTCCCCCTGTAACATCAGGATAACAGTGTTTGTGTTGCAGAGGTAAAGGCTGGCTAATTATTCACCTTGAAAATGAAGCAGGTCTAAGTGCTAAGTGTTCTCTTCTGAAGTGTCACCACCTGTGGCTCTGTAATTTCCTCTCCTTTTGTTTAAATGCTGCAGATACAAGTGCGTTGGGAACAGCACTAAGTTAACTTGTGTAAAAGTAGCGGGGTCCCTGATTGCTCAGCGTCCTGTGGGGGTTTGAGCCCAGCTCTGAAGCCGGGGTGGCGCAGAGGGACAAAAGTGACAACGCTGGTCGTTCTAGCCCATTTCTGTGTGTCTGTGTTAAAAGCCAGACTCAAACCTGCTTATAAACAAACTAACTGTGCCTGCACCGTGTTCACCTTTCCTCTCTTGGCTCCAAGCCCCACTTCCAGCTTGCTGCTTTTCCCCCACTTCTAAAGCAGCGCTTGGGCAGGCCATGGTGGTTGGGGTTCATTATGTGTTCTGGTGGACCAAGCTGCAGATTTTTAAGGTGTTTCTGTTCCAGGTGACCAGGCTGCTCTTTGGTTAGAAATCATTGCAGGAGCAGGAGTGAGGGTGTGCTGCAGCTACTGAGGCAGCTCTGTCTGGGCAGCCTGGTGTTTCTGCACCAGACAAGGCAGAACCAGCAAACACTTGAACAAAAATGGAGTGTTGCAACCGCCAGATTGGCTCACAGGTTTTCAGTTTTCTGAGTCCCTTGAGATACACGTGCAAGGTTCTCGAGAGAGGTTTCACAGTCCTTCTCCAAATAATGCTCCGGTGATGAGCACGTGCTGCTCTTCACCATGCTGTTTTTGATGCAGGGCTTGTGTTTTGCAGACAATGAGTGGAAATGAGGACGACTGGCTGGCTCTCAAACCCCAGGAACCTTCTCCATCCCAGTGCTGTGGCAGCGGCTGCAAACCCTGCATCTATGATGTGTACGAGAAGGAGCTTGCGCAATGGGAAAGGGCCAAAGCAAAGCAAGACAAAAGCTTCCTCATGGAAAAAAAGGAGCAGGTCAATTTATCACATCCTAGAGCTTTGATTGTGCATGTTAGCATGTGGAGTTTTGGTGATGGGTCAGGGATGCGGCAGTAGATTAAAGCAGTGCCTTAAGAGAAGGCTGTAGAGGCCCCCCACAGTCTGTGTTCACAGCCATCCTCCCCCTTGCCCGCTCTCTCCCTGCTGTAATGTGATTTTCCAAGTGTTGGGTTTTCCCTGGTGTTGAATTTCAGCCCCGGCTCTGCAGCTCCTCCTTGCTGGGGTACCCCGGCAGCCAGGGCCAGCCTCTCTGGGAAGTGGAAATAGGTGAAAGGTACAAAACATCACAATTTTCTCTGCTGCCAGATTCCTTGGAGAAGCTCCATTTCCCTGACCTTTTTCTTATTTTTCTGTTTCTTTTAGATTTGTGCTTTGAGGATGAAAAAAGCTGCATTGTCTGTGGTGGAGTTAGTTGTCTTCAGAGCATAATTTTAAGCTTGACAGGGCCCTTTTACATAAGATTAAATATGCTGGGTCGAGCAGAAATGATCAGCGTTGAAATAGCAAACAATATTTCCTGTTTGCAGTGGTCATCAATAGGTTTCAAAGTTGCCCCTAAAGCTGTACTCAGCTCTTTTAGCAGTATTATTTCTGTTTATTTCTAGAGAAAATTATTGCGGTGAGTCATAATACGATGACCTTGCTGTAAGGTGTAAAAATGTAATTTAAAAACGGGGGAAGGAGGGGAAAATGCAAGATCCCAAAGTGCATGCTGTGGAACATGATAATGAATCAGCAGAGAGCTGAAATTTGCGCTGGGCCCCAGCATTTAATACGTGTTCTTCTGGAGTCCTGAGTATCTACAGCACTAAATTAGCACACACGTTTGCTTCCAAGGAAAAATGAAGTAATAAAAGACACCATCTAACCAAGTAATTATTTATTGTTGTTCTTGCAGAGCAATAATTCAGAACTGAATCCAGATACATTTACTGCATTCAACATAAGCTCGGTGGAGCAGCTAACAGAGGACACCTACCAGTACAAATTTGAATTACCGGGAAATAGCAGCCTGCGATTGAGTTTAGGACAACATATCGTGTTAAGGTATTATTCTCTGAGCTAGTTAAACAGTCTGCATTATGTAACCTAATACGTAGCTTTTTGTCAACAGACAAAGGCTTCATACCAGGCAAATCATAATTTCTATACCTCCAGAATGACACAGATGAAAGAACTTGTGAGCTCATTAGCTCTAATAATTTTATGGTAAAAGCCATTCCAAAGCTGTATTTTTCTTCAGCGTTATCCTTGCATTGGTGGGTCAGAAAGAACTAAGTGTGATTAAGAGAATCCGTTTGCAGAAAGAAAGAGTCAAAGAGAAGACGTGACAAAAGATAATTTCATAGAATCACGGAGTGGTTTGTGTTGGAAGGGACCTTCACAGCTCATCCAGCGCCACCCCTGCCATGAGCAGGGACATCTTCACCAGCTCAGGTTGCTCAGAGCTCGTCCAGCCTGGCCTGGGATGTCTCCAGGGATGGGGCATCCACCACCTCTCTGGGCAACCTGGGACACTGTTTCACCACCCTCATTGTAAAAAATTTCTTCCACATGTCTGGCTTGAATCTCCCCTCCTTTAGTTTAAAACCATCACCCCTTGTCCTGATTTAACTTGCCCTTCTAAAAAGTCTCTCCCCATCTTTCTTCTATGCTCCTTTTAAGTACAGAAAGGCTGCAATAGTGTCTCCCCAGAGCCTTTCCTTCCCCAGGCTGAACAAGCCCAACTCTCTCAGCCTGTCCTCACAGTAGAGCTGTTCCAGCCCTCTGATAATTTCTGGGGCTCCTCTGACCCCTCTCCAACATGTCCATGTCTGTCCTGTGCTCAGGGCTCCAGAGCTGGACACAGAACTCCAGGTGGGGTCTCACAGAGCAGAGCGGCAGGATCACCTCTCTCCACCTGCTGCCCACACTCCTTCTGATGCAGCCCAAGATACAATTGGCCTTCTGGGCTGCAAGTGCACGTTGTTGGTCACGTCCAATCTTTCATCCCTCATTACCCCCAAGTCCTTCTCCATGGGGTTGCTCTCCATCCCTTCATCCCCAGCCTGGATTGATACTGGGGGTTACCCTGATCCAGGTGCAGGACTTTACACTTGGCCATGTTGAACCTCATGAGGCCTGCTTCTTGAGCTTGTCCAGTCCCTCTGGATGTCATCCTGTCCCTCAGGTGTGTTAGGGTGAAGACAATGAGCTGTATTTACCCCAGAGCTCAGTATTTTAGGCCATGTATCTTGGGGTAACTCAGCACCTAGGTTTTACCCCCACAGTGTCCAGGCACTCTCTGACTGATTTCTTGCAAAACAACCCTCCTGTGCGATTTATTGCTTGCCAGAAAGGAGCCACTTGGGAAAAGTTTGTCTCTCTCAGCCATCTGTGGTGATCATTGCCAGATAGAAAAAGTCGTGTTATGATGCCATTGATCTGTATCTGTTGACGTTATTTGTACCTTAACAGCTGATGTGTACAGCTGGCTGGCTGCTGAAAGTACGCGCTTTTCCCTTCAGCCCTCTCATAATGCAGCACAGGAGAAGGTTCAGTCACTTCAATCAATTACTGTAGTCAGTAGTAAAGAGTGGGGTGGATATATTCTGTGGAAAGAGAAGACTTACAGGAAAACACAGTGCATATTGACAAAACCTCAGGTAAAGGCTGTGCCCTGTCTTTATTATTTAATTACCAGATGCTGTCTGAACACAGAAAGGAAGGTAGACCCCAGCCCAAAAAGTGATGGCAAACTTACATAGAATAATTTTGGATGGAAAAGACTCTCAAGATCACAGAGTCCAACCATTAACCCAACACTGTCAGTAAACCATGTCCCTGAGAACCTCATCTCTGCATCTTTTAAACCCCTCCAGGGATGGTGACTCCATCACTGCCCTGGGCAGCCTGTTCCAATGCCTGACAAACCTTTCCAGGAAGAAATTTTCCTAATATCCAATCTAAACCTCCCCTGGTGCAACTTGAGGCCATTTCCTCTTGTCCTGTTGCCTGTTTCTTGTGAGAAGAGACCAACACCCTCCGTGCTACAACCTCCTTTCAGGCAGTTGTAGACAGCAATAAGGTCTCCCCTCAGCCTCCTGTTCTCCAGGCTACACACCCCCAGTTCCCTTAGCTGCTCCTCATCACACTTGTGCTCCAGACCTTCATGAAAGTATTTTCTCTCCCCTTCATGACTCTTGCATGTTTGGCCATTTCTCACAGCTCAAACACCCTTCAGGGATGTGCCCATGACCCGAATATGTAGTACAGCTGGGACCACCACTGGAAGGACAAAAGATACATTTAGCCACTATTTTTTTTCCCTGTTTTTTTCCCTCTGGAAGAGAAACGTGTTGCATCTGTGTGCAATCTGGGCTGTTGGGAAGAGAACCTGCTGCCTCCCTCCTCTCCCCAGAGAACTGCAGCAGTTTGGTAATACCAGTCAATGACCTAAGTCACAGTGGGTTCCTGTATTTCTCTCCTCAGAGGAGTGGTGAATGGTTTGGAGGTCCAGAGAGCCTACACTCCGATTAGCCCAGGGAATGCAGAAGGTTACTTTGAAGTTTTAATTAAAGTAAGTAAGCCTTGACAATATGGGTTAGAATCTAAGGTGCCAGGGACTGTTTTCTTTAGAAACCCAGCATGCTGTCAGGACTTCAGGTGAGACACTCAAATCCCTCATGGACTGTTCTGGTGTTGTTTTGAAGTAGTTGTGCTTTGCTGATAAAAATTGCAGTTTTTCCCACAAAATTGCAAACAGAAGAAGGTGACACACAAACAAGTGCTTTGCAGCATAAGCTCTGCTAATCACTTGAGAGAACCTCTTGAGGGGCCCTGTCATCACCAGTATGGAAAGAGCCTGTTCCGCTTCCCCCATTTCATTTTGCTTTTCAGTCTGTCTTGGAAACTGTGCCCAGGTGAACCCCCGATTTTGGGAAGTCTTTGCCCAACCCTTATCCTACCCTCTGTATTTTGCTTTAAGAACGCTCCTGAGAAAAATTCTTCATTTTGGTGAAAAATGTAGACAGAGAGCAGGCAGCTGTTTCTGGTTTGCAGGCAGGGCTTGGGAGCTGCAGTCTGAGAGGTTCCTGGTGACCCATGGGGCAGAGAGGTGGCCCACTGGCACAGGCTGCAGCTGTTGGGGTGGATGGAGTGGCAGAGCTGAATTTTGGACAAGTGTCCTGGCCCTTCTGGAGACCATGATGATTAGACGGATTAGATGGGAGAATTTGGATGGAAATCTGTCTGAATAAAGTTTGAAGGGCCCTTGGGAATCGTTACTTTGTGTGGAGAATACCATATTGAAGAAAAAATTTCTGATACTGCATTTGTGTGTCACTAGTGATTCCTCAGGGCAGACACAGACTTCAGTAGAGGTGTGAAATTCCGAGTGCTGGTGTCCCAGGTGCCCTGCAGAGAGTGACCGCTTGTTCTCTGCCTGTCTTCCAGGATTTCACATTTTGGGGGTTTATTGTACATTCAAACGCAAACCCTGTTCTTTAGAGAAGTGTACAGCTTCTATAGGACACCCGTGGGAGGGTCATTTCACCAGTCTTGTGGCAATTGGTGTGTGGTAGGGGAGAAAAATGTTGCATTTGAGCTGCTTTAATAGGATATATTCACAGAATGACTGAAATTTCATGTATACTTGCTTATTGCTCACCAGTTTTGCATTTCAATAATAATAGTAATGATTGTAATGATACCTTTCCTTTATATAGAACCTTTCATCCCAAAGGGAGCTATAGTTATTCTCTGGCAGTGACAAAAGAGGTTGGTAACACCCAGTGCAAAGCAGCCATTTTTATAACTCACTCTGTAGGTTGTGGTATATTTCACACTATTCAGGCAATTTTGGAAAGTACTATATTATTATTATTATTACTATGCAATCCAACTACTGTTCAAACCCTTCTGTCTCCTGTTATTACAGCATTGTACTTGTGATACTACAGTTAAGAGTGAGGGAGTTGCCATTTAGAGAGCATAACCCTCTTTTTGAGTGATTTTATAATGTTAGGGTTTCTCTCCATGTAAAACTGGGTGTAGAAGTTTTCCCCCAGGAGATAAGTATTTTTTTCTTTTTATTTAGAAAAAAATAATTTAAAACCCACTCAGTCACTTTTCACTTCAATTTTTGGAAATAATTCTGATGAAAGAAGGGTTGCTTTAGTTTTCTTTACCATGGTTCATTTGGAACAGGAGATAAGTGGGGCTGACTTTTCTGCTCTTGCCTTGGGTTTCCATATATGTTTGAAGAAAGCAGATATAAAATACTGCTGCTTTGACACAACTGCACATCCTCTGCATGAGACCTGGTACTTGCCCAGAGCCCTCTGAACGTAAAATGTTTTCGATGGTAATTCAGAGCCTGGATGTCCATACATTATGCATTTACCTTTTGAATGTAACTACTGGTGCTAATAGTTCTTAATACTTCAGGTATCTTCTTTAAGTGAGGTTGTTAGGAGGGGAGGAGCATCTGTGTTCTTTATTAGCTCGCTCTGCTTCCAAGCACAAAAGCACACTCACTTTTTCTTGGTCTCTTTGTGATTCACAAACTTTGTTTGCCTGCAGTGCAGCTTGGTGGCCAGCCAAGGCACCGGGGTGTGGAGCTGGGCTTCTGTCCTGTGCGCGTGCAGAAAATACCCCAAAATAATCTGCTTTTGTATGGGCTGGTGTGTTTGAAGGCTTATATCACGTCTCATCTTTCGACCTCTGGTTGTGTTGCTCTTCTTTGGGCTTATCAGTGGTGCTGCCTCATGTGAGGCCAGTTCTCTGCTGCAGCTGTTGGGCTTATCTGCTCTTGCTGTTGGGAGCAGCCCTTGTTCTGCGGCCAGATCCTGTAGGCTGCAGTCATTCTTTTGCTCACGTTTGTTCTCATTAACTGTAAAGTGATCATACATATGGGATATACATCTAGCTCACAGCAACAAGACTACTGGGATGAGCCCTTCCTCTTCCAGCCTCTCCTTCTGTGTTTCTAGCAAGCACCCACCCTTTCTCATCAGCCATGACTGAGGTTAGCATTCCTGCAGGAAAAAGCCTAGATGATATTCTATGTACCTGGTAGAAAACAAGGCAGTTTTTTGCTAATGTTTTTCTTCCAAGAGGCCCACGTTAACTTTTTTTAATGTGAAGGCATCCCTCAGCATCCATATGATCTTTTCTGAAAACAAGAGGTTTATAAATGAGAAACCTGACTTTGGGTCACTAATTGTATCAACACAGCATGTGAGAGACTGAAATAAAACCAGAGCTGCGCAGTGTTTATAGAACTAGTGGTACCCAGAGGGTGTTTCCAGACCCCATACCCTGAGATTTGGAGAATGTGTGAAGGCTTGGACTGTGCTTTGCATTCAAGACACCTTTCTCTGTGTGCTTTGTAAGCAAGAACTCTGATAAGCTTTTTCCAGTTTTGGAAATTCAGACTGCATGAGAGTGGGTTGTTTTTACATTATAGTCAAGCTGGAATGGATCCAATATGATTTAATTTAAATGTTTTTGTTTTGGGTATAACTTTGAGTTATTTTTCAAGTAGAATGATCTTTCTTTCTTTTGAAACACATGAAATGTTGGTGGTTGTATTTTTTTTTACCCCCTTTTTGTTTAAATGTAGATAAGTTTATAATTGACTTTAAGCTGGGAAACTTTCCAACAGAGTATAATTATTCTTTTCTTTTGTGCAATGTTTTCTTTATTAGCGCTATGAAGCTGGGCTAATGTCACAATACATAAAAACGTGGAAAAAAGGAGACACAGTCTTTTGGCGTGGGCCATTCGGAGGGTTCCCATATCAACCTAATAAGGTTTGTTCCCTGAGAGGCGGAGGATGTTTCGGGTTGTGGCAGCCAGCTTTGTTTAATATTCTAAAGGGAAGACATCGATTTGATTACCATTTTCATTATTATTTTAGGGACTTCCTGGGTTACTGTACAATGTTGCAGCCTTAGCAGTCAATTGGAGAAAGTACACCTTATTGAACTGCAGAATATTTAAGAAGGAAGAGAGGGAGGTGGATGGGAGACTGAAAATACCAGCAAGACTCTTTGTTCATTGCTTGCATTAGAAGTTCCTCATGTGTGTAACAAAAGGAGGTTAACTTTGCCCCCACTGAGTGTGGCCGATTTTTTGCCTTGTTTGAACCACATTGTTGTTTTGTGACAAGCACAAGCGAAGGGGAGGTGTTGATCTTTTTCTCTTGTGGGTATTCCCTGAACTGTAGCAGCTCCAACGAGGTGTCATGTCACCCAGCTACTCTGCAAACCTTGATCCCACCTGCTGATACCGGGCTTGCTGCAGAGAAAGGCAGATCCTGTGTCAGGGGAAGGCTTCTCACACATACTAATTTGATTACTTAATTCTGACCTTTCAAATGAGGAGCAAAATTGAAACACTGGTCATTAAATCCCAAGGCCTTTTTTTTTTTTTGTGTTGTTTTTTTTGTGTTTGTTTTTTTTTTTTTTTTTTCCCCTAACAAAAATAAGGCTGTAAAATCCCAGTGGCCAAGCTCTGTGCAGAGCAATTGTGTTCTGTTCCCTGGAATGCTCTCTCTGCTGTTTTAGGCTACTGTTCCATTCTGTTCTTAAAAGCTTCCAGATAATTTGGGACAGAACATGGCAGTCGTTCCTACAAGTAGCTGCGTTCAGGGGCTGTTTGGGTGATCTGTGCACATGCAGTTTGCAAAGCACCTGGGCAATCTTTAAAACAACTTGCTATAGAAGAACTGTTTATTACAACAGAGGTCTCAAATATTAGTTTCATAGTAAAATCTTCCTTTATCGTCATTTGCTGCCAACAAAATAGGATTCAGATTTGGCCTGATCAGATCCATTCACAATAAACTGCCCAGTTAAAATGGAGCGTGAACAGCCTCTGAGGGCTTAATAGGGGCTTAAATCCCAGTTGTGGCACTGGAGCACTGGCTGGCAGCTGGAGAAAGTGCTGGGAACGTTCTGTCCCCTACACACCGCACCTTACTGCCTGGACATCTCTATTGTGAGCAGAGTGAATGTCCCCCCTTGCAGGCGGGAAGCATGATGGGCTGCTGGTAGCTCTTTGAGAAAAGTGAGGTAGTGCACCAGGAAGATACAGATGGAGAAGAACCCATTTCCTCCAGAGAGCATTCAGGGTGGTACTTTGCAGCATGTGAGGTAAACACAGGGATAATTTCCAGTGGGAAAACAACACACAGTGTACCGCAGAATTGAAACTGAAATATAAATTAACTGAAATCAAGGCTAAAGTTAGGATAAATCATTATATTTGGGTAAAATCCAGTTTCATTAGATTTGATATATAAACCCTGAAAGTGCTATCTGTAATCCTTTGCAGAAAAATACACTCTGAGATTTGAATTTACCAGTTCATGACCATCTGACATGTCCTCTCTCAGGGGACCCTTTACCAGTGTGGCAGCAAGGAGGAACTGACTGTGAGCACATCTGTTTCCAGTCACCACAGCTCATTCCAAATTCTCTGTTTTGTTGTTAGCACGGAGAACTCCTCATGCTGGCATCTGGTACCGGCCTCGCACCTATGCTTCCCATCCTCCAGTCCATAACAGATGATGAAGAGGATGAAACCTTTGTAACTCTTGTTGGCTGCTTCCGTACCTTTGACAAAATTTATTTGAAATCTCTTCTCCAGGATCTGGCTCGATATTGGAACATCAGAATATTTTATGTCTTAAGCCAGGTAAATAAATGGATATGGAACATGTTTTGGAGGGTGCCGTGTGCTGGATGAGCCTCTGTCTCATCTGCTTTTCCATCAGTGTGATCTTGATTCTTTCCCAGTCATCAAGGGTATTTTGTGATGCAGTAGCTGCTGTTCTTAAATCTGTTTTATGTTCTCACACTGCTACCAATCTGGGGAATTTTGGGGAAGTGACCGTTGCTGCTTGTCCCTTTTTACCTCCTTGCTACCTGTTCTGTTGGGCTTGACCCACTGATTCGTAGTCAGTGTTGATCATTCGCCCCAAGTTTGGGCACTCGTTGCTGCACCTAAACATTTCTACAAAGAAAACTTGGCTCTGGGAGACTCACAGCAAATGATCTGTTTTTTCTTTCTAAATACCAGTGCCTTAATCTGTGCTTATCTTCCATTCACTGCTCGTGGCTAGAGCTCTCTTCTTCAAGTACATTAGCACCGACTTCCCAGCAATTATTTTTCCCAGCTGACCCATTTTTAAACTTCTTAAAGTTGTTTCCCCTTCTGCAAAATTACTTTTTCTGCCATATCCATGGGATGAGGGCATTCCTCTCAGTGGTCTTACATTTCGAGCAGTCTTTTTCATTTCCATTTGGTCCCATTTGCCTGTGTTCTGTGTGGATTTGGTGGCTGAAAATTATTTCCTTCAGAAATGAGGATTCATTGCAGGGAGGATATAGAAAGAATTATTTATGCTAAGGGAATGATTCCCACTGCATTTTTTTCGTTTCTCAGATGAATCATTTTCTTGTATTTCTCATGGTGGATCAGGCTCATCCATTATGTTCCAGATATGGCCTCGGCAGGTTGAGGCTGGGTACAAAGAAAAGTATGTGAGACTTAGGCACCCTCTCAGCTACTTTACAGGAGTGTAACCAGTGATTTTTCTTTGATGATGTAGCTTAAATATCCTTTTCAGGACATTGCTGTCTCCAGAGCATGAGGAGATCCTGAAATTCAATCAGTGAAGGGCAAGAAACCCACCTGGCCCCTGTCAACACTGTCTGTCCCATGTGTACATCTCTCCCTTTCTTCTCTTTGCACATTTGTTACAGTCCAACACTGACTTGTGCATCCTCCCTTTTAGGATTAAATATCTGTCTGTCTCACTACTTTGCTCTACTGCCTGTCACCATCTGAACACCTTCGGCTTCTAATTAATAGCAGTAGGGGAGTCCCTGCTGGATCTAGCACTGTGGAATGTAACATTTCTCATGGGATCAGAGCTGTTTTTGGAGCTGGGCTGGCTTCTTTCAGTTTTGGTCGAGGAGACTGAAAGAGACTTGGGAATGGGAGAGGCAATAGAGAGGAATAGACTTGGGACTTAGGAGTAGAAAAGGTGCACTGGGAAGTGGTTCTCACCGGAGAAGGTTCTGCAGCATTTATTAGTAATAGTTCCACCCTGGTTTTGTTCAGTCCCCTCTGAGTGGCCAGGTCCCGTGTCAGGGAGAGATTTGATCTGGGCTTTGGAAGAGAAATAGGGGTCTTGGGAAGGATCAGTTCTACCCAGATGGAGTCACAAGGGTGAAAAATATGCAGTGCGGTACCCTGGGGGGAGGAGGGAAGTTCGGAATTAAACAATCAGTTGTTCTTTCTAACGTGGTTCATTGCAAACCTTTTGCCTTTTCAGGAAACTTCACTGGAAAAACTTCCTTGGAGCTATCAGGAAAACACATACATTGGTCGTCTAAATGAAGATTTGATGAAGACTATGATAAATTCCTGTCGAAGAAAGCCATTTGTATTAATCTGTGGCTCTTCTACATTCAATGAAGATATGAGTACATATTTGAAAGCTGCAGGAATCAAAGAAAATTCCTGTTTTGTCTTTTAGCAGGCTATTCCTGACCTGAGGAACCTTAAGCCGAGCCTTGGACATCCTTGTTTTTCCGCAAACATTGCTCAAAATCAGTCATCTCAATAGACTGAGTTCCTTGCGCATATACTTTCATAGGCCTTTGGATCAAATATTTATCTCCAGTACGATTCTCACTCTTGAGTGTGTTTAAAGGATTAGGTGCCATTCTGGAGTGGTTGCTACAATCACCCACACCTCAGGGAACAGCATGTTGATGTTAATGGGAGTCTTTATGTGCAATTTCAAGAGGCAGATCTCCTAAGGGTCCTAAAAAGCATCCAAGCACACAGGTCTGCTGTGATACAAAGACGAGTGACTTGCTTTGCAGTCCGTTAGTCTGCAGTGGTATTGTGTCCTGTGAGATATCCAGAGGAGGGATTTAATCCTCAGGGAGAAGACTGCCTGGCCAAGGGAACAGCGGAGTGCTGGCCTGGCATTCTGGAGTCTGTGTGGTTCATTTCAGTTGTGTCATTATGTGACGGGGTGGTGCCAGACGAGTCACTTCAGCCTCTCCATGCCCCAGTTGCCCTGTCAGACACTAATCCAGAGGAGATGGTACCGGTCTCTGGAAAGAACCTTTCCAGCCATGTAGGGAAAAGGCTGTACATGGGGGTGGAATTCTGTGAGGACTTAGGCAGGCTGCCCTTCTGCCCACCCTGATCCTCAACTGTTGAAATGTTGCCAGTGGAGAGAAAGAACATGTCCTAAAATTCTGTGTGGGAAAGCATCTGGGTTGTAGCTGCTGTCAGGCCAGATGATTGTTTGCTTTCCATGTCCCCTAAGTGTTGTATAATAGCCCTAGTTCATTAAATTGAACTTCTTTTTAAAGAAACAGCTGTTCCTTTTTGTCACAGGACTCTCACAGGTGCCCAAGGAGTGCTGTAAGCCACGAGAACACCACCTGAGGAGTGAAAGCATCATGGGGCTTTGCTGGGCTGCTCCCCTGTGGGACAGGGGACAGAGCTGAGGGTCTGCCCTGGGAGGTGGCACCCCCAGGGCTGCCCGGCACAGCACCCAGCCTGGGTGCCTCAGCCCTCTTCTGCTCTTTCAGTCCACGATGTTGCTGCCTTTCCTCCGAGATACCTGCTGTCCACTCTTTTACCTTCTTAGACCATGGTGTTTACTGATTACACCAGGAGATAACAGCCTTTCTGCACACCTTTGTGTTTTCCTGTTCATTCCCAGTTCATCCTGTTTTGGGGTTTTCCAGGCTGTGACAGATGATGTTTTTGTCTTGTTTTTTTTTAGCCTGTATCAAATAGTACTCCATGCACAAAGGACATGTAATTTGAAATTACTCAAAATAAGCAGTGCAAACTAAAGTGATGGCTGATTTACATGTTGGAAGGAAGCACAGGTTCCTTTCACATCAGTGAGATTTGTCTCCTGTTACCAAATGCCTGGAATTAATCCCATGTAACTGCAGCTTGTATGTTACTTTCATCAGAACAAGGGCTGACAAGAAAATGATCTTCCTAACCCAAAATAAGGTTCTGGCTTTTAATGCAGAGAGGTCCAGGGAAGTTGTCCATGGTAGTTCTAAGAAATGCTCTCACCTCCCATCCAAACCATGTTTCAGCTGCTGTCAGCCACTGGTGTAGCAGAGATGCTTCTGCACAACCCAGGGCTGATAATTAGTTGCTTTCTCTGGTCGCTCTCTCTACTTTATCTGTAGCTAGGAACATGGAGAAAATATTTTCCTCTGATATTACACACTCTGAAAACATTACTTATATACCTCTTGCTTTAAATATTCTGCCTTTTTGAGATTTTTACAGAGGCCTGAAGTAAAACTTGACGCTCGCTTCGGAAAAAGTGATGACTTCCTGCGCAAAAAGACGAGACTGTTCCTTTAAACGCAACCCCAATATGTCTGGGTATTTCAGCACATATGGGCCACGCTGGTTAAACCCTACCCAGCTGGTCCGGCCGTTCTGCCGCGAAGCCTCTCGTCTTTGTTCGCAGCTGAGAGGGAGGGTGGTGAGAGACGGAGCAAGCTGTGAGTGCTGCGGGTTGCAATCCTGCGGCGGCGGCTGCGGGCAGAGCAGGAGGAGGTGATGCAAGCGGATGGAGGGTCTCTGCGAGACATTCTCTGTGGGGGAGACCATGTCCTTGGAAGTATGGGCTCAGAAGGGGCCTTTAAACTGCCCATGGGCACTTTGTTTTCTATTTTCTGCCCTTCTCTCCCTTTCCCCTCCTGCCCTTTGTTGTTTCTCAGGCTGGGTCTCGCATGAGTCTCCACTTCCCAGCCCATCAGCCCCTTTCAGAGGCTTGTATGAAGCTCCTGCAAAGACAGGGACCTGGGGTGGAAAGGCTCTGGGGCAGGATTTTCCCTACCAAGGGAAAAGAAGAGGCTTCCTTCCCTTTGGAGGCCCAGGAACTGCCCTGCGGTGGCAGATTTATAGGGAAATGGTGATGCTCTGGGTTATCAGGGCATCTGTGGGGCTGGAGGTGGTGGGGCTGCTGGCACCCTCTTTGGCTGGTGGGGTGCTCTGGTGCAATGGCCACCCCCTGGGAAGCACTCGCTATCAGCACAGCGCTGTGCTGGGGAAAGGGGCTTCGCTTCCTTTCTTCATCTTCATGTGCAAACTAAATGCCTTCTTAATTTCATCTCATTATTTCCTGCCTAAATAATTCCCGTTTCTCCTGGGGACCATGTTTAAACCTTTGATCTTCTCTGAAGTCTCACAGTCCTGATCGCATCCTTTCTATTTAAATGAATCAAATGCCTTTTTTGCTCATGATTTATAAATTTGCTCACAGAGGAATAGAGGCAGCCCTGATACAGCACACCTCGAAGACAGAGCACCCGCAGCCAGACCTCAGTGTGGAAGGACCTGCCTGGCTCCTCTGCCCACTCCATGCCACATCTCATCCTTCTCCTGCCCCTCTCCACCCTCCTCCCTGGCTTTGCCGCTGCCCAGCAGCATTGCCTGGGCTTGGTCTCTGCCAGGGATGGCCACCCCAGGTCAGGAGAAAAGTGAATGTGCCAGCGGTTGATGGATGGGGTCTCCTGGGAGGGGGACACAGCTGCTGTGCTGCACAGCCCCATCCCCCTGTCTCCTGGGGGTATCGCTGACACTCGGCACAAAGCAGGACTGCAGGGTGCAGCTGGAGGGATGGAGAAGAGCCACCATGTAGGTACTGTGTCTCTGACACTGGCTCCATGCTGGGATGTGCCTTAGTGCTGAGGCTGGCAGTGGAAGGGCTTGGAGGATGGTGGGTGTTGCTGGAGATGGATGCAGAGATGGTGAATGTGTAGCGATGGAGAAGTGGTGCAGCATGTTGTCCCCAAGGCTGCGGGATGGTGGCCAGGAGGGCTGAGCTCTCCTGGCTGAGCTGGAGCTGTGGTTATGGAAATATCCAGGAGAGGCTTCTGCAACACAGGCCGTGGGCCAGAGCTCTCCTGCTTCTTTGCTGTGGGCTCTGGCCCTGCATGTGGTGTACAAGGCACAGGGACAGACCTCCTCTCCAAGCGCGTCAGGGCAGTGGCTAATTAAGCTCTGCAGTGTCCCTGGGAGGTCTGTAGGAGATGCACCAGCATCTCAGCCGTCTCCCAGAGCCTGCACTGGAGCAGAAGCTTTGCACAGTGCCTGGGGACAGGGACAGCTGCCTGTCATCTCCTCACTCTAATGTGCACTTACTCCTGGTGCTAGTGGGGTGATGGAATGCCCAACACCCCAGGACAGGCACCCCGATGTCCCCCACTTCAGCTGGGATCCTGGCTGGGATGCCCCAATGCTTCCACCAGCCCTCAGTGTAGCTCCAGCAAGGCTGGGCAGTGAGGAGAGAGCCTGTACAAATATTATTGTTGTTATTGTTACCCATAAATATATGCAGACACTTAATGACCTTGGCATGGAGCATTTCCTGGGAATTCATGACCAGTTGGTGTTAATGGTCCTTAGCTGCACCTCAGGCCGTCAGCTCCTTCCAGCCCATCATTAATCCACAGGAAATGTCTTGGGCATCGATCCTGATTGTTTAATTAATAAAGGCAACTTGTCTCCCTGCCTGAGATTTACAGGTACTCGCTACTTCTTTCCCTGCAGCTTTGAAGGTGCCTTAAAAAAGCCCAGGTCCCTCACACCAGGACACCCTTGTGGACTTTTGTTTCCTGGCATTCATCTGGGTGTGGGTGATGGCAGCAGGAAGGTCTTTTCTCTCCTGGGTGGGAGGGAAGGAACTGAAATCTGCTGGGTTTGGGGTGTCTCCAGCTGACACGGCACACCTTCAGCTGAGTGCATCCAAGAGCCTGGGCAAGAAGGAGCATGAACCAACATGAAAGAACATGGTAATTCTCCAAGGCCTTAGCAGGTTCTGTAATAATCAATGGTTTTTGCCTGAGAGTCACAATTCATCTCTAATCTTCCTCAGGGGAGGCAGGATTTGCGATCTTTAGTGCTGGCGATTGCCGCTTTCCCGGGCTGCGCATCCCGCTGAGCCCAGGCACTCGCTGCGGGGATGCTGACCTGGCAGCGACGTGGAGACGCGGCGGCGTTTAAATCCTTTTTGCTGTTTCTTTAGCCTTTACTACTGGTTGGCTCTGTGCAGCGGATGCTGCAGTATAAATCATGTTAATTCCTGAGGTGTTTTTCCGTGGTAAGTCTGAAATTCCCATTTTGGTTCACTGACTTGCCTGGTGAACTAAATTATTTTCATAGCCCCTTAAGGGCATATTGTCAGCCCAGACTTAGTGTCGTTATACACCATATCTGAAACATTAATATCTCTTCTAAATATAGTGTATTGACAAGGTATCTGGTATAGTGTAAATCCTTAGGATATTTGATCCAGATCATTAAAACCAAGTGAAGGAAGGGAGGAATAGATCAAGTTACCTTGCCGCTCTTAATTCAAACAAGCAATGAATTATTCATCCTGCTATTAATTCTACAGTCCTCCTGCTTTTTATTTATTTCTCTATTTATTTTTTTCCCCCTAGACAGACAGCTTCGAAAGGATGCTTGGGTGCTGGTGAGGGGAGATTTGCCTGGCAGAGGATGGGGTGCGCAGGGGCAGGATGCCTGGCAGTGCTGGCCATGCTCTGCGGGGCTCTCGGGGATGCTCCCAGCAGAGGTAAGAGCCCGATCTCAGCTCCCAGTGGGGACCCTGGGGCTGATGGGCATCCGTGGTCCCCGGGGAGGAGAGGGCTGTTTGCAGGTGCTGCACCTGCTCTGGGGTGCGAGCGGGTCCCAGCTCTCAGCCCGTGCAGGGACAGGGGCTCGCTTGGGGCACGGGCCACCCTGGGGAAAGGAGCTACAGGTGTGGGACACCAGCGAGTGATTGAGTTTCTGCTTCATGCTTGTTTTACTGAAGACTGCAGGAAGGGGTTGTCTTGTTTTGGTGAACAGGCGCTTTGCTGAAGGGTTAGTTAACTTCTGGAGTTGCATATGCCTATATAAATATGTATATGCACACACATATACGTGAATTTATGTATGCATGTGTGTGTTGCTGTGCATGTAATAAAATCTTCACCTTACCTGGATAAAACGCCCACAGGATGCAGGGCAGGGTTAGCAGACAACACAGTAATTTGGGGGACAAAGTAGGCCAGGTCAGCCTTGCAGCTCAGCTGGTGAGTGATACCCCTTGCCCAAAATGGCAGGGCCGTTCTCAGAAATCCAAACCCTTCCTTGGCCCTGGTGCAGGCGCTCCTGAGCGGCAAGCAGCCACCCTGTTTCCCGGTGCTGCCTGCTTACCCCTCTGCCTGCACCCATCTGGGCTTCCCAGAGCACCCCGAGGTTCCCAACCCTTCATCCATCTACCTGCCCTGTGGCTACTTACCCCTCCTACAGGCTTCCCTCTTGGATATTTATCTCAATAACATTATTCCTTTAGTACCAGCCACCTATTGCTTTATCCCCGGCAATTAGCAGGGTGATTTTTAGATCTGGCCAGCTTTGCTGCTTGTGGAAACACCCCCCCACACCCCTTACCCATTTGCCGAGATGCTGCATCACACGCATCTGCAGGACCCCCGATGGCCAGGAGGCCACCACACCAGCGAGTGTGATGAACAGCAATGCACACTGGCTGACTATTGATTTGCAATATACTTGGCCCAGATTGATGGCAGCGAGCGCCCAGCCTTGCTTGTGCCTGGAGGCTATGCAGGGTCTGTGTCCCCACCAGACATGATGTATGTGCCTGCTGTATCAGCCTTTTCACCCCAACCCTAATCAGACTGAGGGGCAGGTGGCAGCGTCCCTCTTCCTCAGCCTTATTTTATAATAGCTATGTCTCAGTAGAAAGATTTCATTAGAAAATCGATCCCTACGTGTGTAACTCACTGTTGAGTGCTTTGAGCCTTTCACCCCCATTTCTCCTGGCTTGAATTCACCAATATCACCAGAACATCAGCAGCAGGAGGCACGAAGCTGAAGGGCTGGGTAGCTGTGACACCTGAAACTTGGTCCCTACTTTCTTGTTCACAGCAATAAATAGAGGGGGACATGGTGCTGTTGCTGGCAGGACAATCTCCTGGGCACAGCTGAGCCCTGCTGCAACCAGGCCATGGGGCAGTGTGGGGATGGTGTAGGGGGAAGTGGGTTACATGGAGAGATGAAAGGTGATGTGGGGGGGGACGTGTGTCCTCTGGGGACAAAGGGTGGCCAAGCCCAATGGGCATCTGCAGGGTGCTGGCGTTTCGGTAGTGCCAGTGGTGGGGTGGAACTGGTGCTGTGCACCCTGTCTCCGTCCTTTTAGGCTGGAAAGGGGACATCACATCCACCTCTGTGTTCTCCAGGCATCAAATGTGGAGGGGTGCTCTCAGCACCCTCCGGCAATTTCTCCAGCCCCAACTTCCCAAGGCCGTACCCCTATGAGACGGAATGCACGTGGCTGATCGTGGTGGCTGAGGGCTCCTCCGTCCTGCTCTCCTTCAGCCACTTTGAGCTGGAGTACCATGCTGCCTGCGCCTATGACTACCTCCAGGTCTACAACGGGGCCACCCGGGACCAGGGCAACCTCCTGGGCACCTTCTGCGGCCACAGCCCCCCCCCACCCTTCTCCTCCGCCTGGCACGTCATGGCTGTCATCTTCCACTCTGACCGACACGTGGCCAAGCGCGGTTTCGCTGCCGCCTACCGCAAAGGTAGCGGGGAGGGGTGGCGATGGTGGAGCATCCATCCGTCCATACTCCCCCACCATCCTCATCACCCATGCCTCCTCGCAGATGCCTGTGGCGGGCAGCTGACGGGCCTGTCTGGGGAGATCACCAGCCCCCGCTACCCCGAGAGCTACCCTAATGATGCCGAGTGCCGCTGGACCATTGGGGTGACTGGTGGCAGCGGCCCCCTCACCCTGGTGTTCGCTGACTTCCAGGTGGAGGGTGGCCAGGGCTGTGGCTTCGACTATGTGGCCATTTTTGGTGGCCCCACCACCGCTGCCCCTGGCCTGGGACGCTATTGCGGCAGCGCCCGCCCGCCCCGCACTGTCTCCTCCGCCCCACATCTCCTTGTTCTCTTCAAGTCGGACTTCAACATCGGCGGCAGGGGTTTCAAGGCCCATTTCTACTCAGGTGCGGGGTCTCAGGGTGGTGGGAAAGACATGGGGATGGGTCCCCAGGGCGGTGGTGGTGATGCTCTCCCGCAGCAGCAAGTGGAGATGAGAGCAGAGGGGAGCCCTTTGGGGAAAGCTCGTGAGATGATGGTGGGAAGTGTAAATCACCACTCAATGCAAATGGCGTTGTTGTGGCTATCCCAGGCTCCAGGTTGTCTTTCTCATGAACAAAAGCCGCCCTTGCTCTTGCTGTTCCCTGGGGATCTGAGTTTTCCCCATCTGTTCTTGTAGGACTTTGGCCAACTTGGGTGTTGCCATCCCCCAAAACTGGTGGCTGTCCATCGGCAAAATGCAGGGCTGGGGAGCAGGGAGGTGGGGGGCAGAACATGCTTTAGGAATAAAACAAGTGATGGCTCAGCCACCAGCTTGCCCACGTCCAGGGGGCTCTAGGTTTGGTTTAATTTTTTCCTTTCCCCTTTTCCCCTGAGCAGGTGAGTGCCAGGAGGTGTTCACCACCATCAAAGGCAATTTCTCCAGCCCTCGGTACCCCAACTTCTACCCCAACAACCTCAAGTGCCAGTGGAGCATCCAGCTGCCGCTGGGCTACCAGATCAGGGTCTTCTTCTTGGACATGGAGCTGGAGGGTCGGAGCAGCCTGACAGGCAGCTGTGATTACGACCACCTGGCTGCTTTTGATGGCGGCACCGAGAACGGGTCCCTGCTGGGGCGGTGGTGTGGGCGGGAGACCCCAGCACCCATCACCTCCCACAGCAACCAACTGCTGCTGGTCCTCCACACCGACCGCAACACGGCCAAGAGAGGCTTCTCCATCGCCTACGTGGGAGGTAAGGTCTCACTTGGGTGCTCTACGGCATTTCATTTCCATTGGGACATGCCTGAGATCCTGTAATTTCCAAAGGACCGTTCAATGAAGATACTTGTCTGCAGGAGCAAGTTCTGCAGCTCTTTGGGGATGGGGTGGATGAGATGTGGTGGGTGAGTCTCAGCCCTCTCAGGCTGCAAGACGTTCATGGTCCAGATTGTGTTTACTATTTAAGAGATGCTTCCTGGCTTCTCCTCACATCTTTGCCACTGCTGTGCTCTGCTCCTCTCTTAGGGTGTAAAAGAGACAAAACCCAGGGGGTTTTTAGGGGATCAATGCCCCAGGGGAGGCGACCAGCTCAAGCATCGCAACCTTGCTGCCCAGGATGCTCCAGCCCTGCTGGCACATGGCTGAGCAGGCAGATATAAAACACGGGGTCTCCTCCACCACTGGATGGGCAGGACCCCCAGGACACAGCACTCCCAAACCTATGGCCAGCCCTGCCCAGCATCTGCCCCGCGTCCCCACCAGTGCATCCATAGCCGGTGGGAGGAGCGGTGTGTAACCTCTTTCCTACATTTGCCAACCTTTGCACCTCAAAAGACAGTGAATTTATGGTGTTCATTGTGTTTCAAGATAATTACATCTGAGCTAACCTGTGTGTCAGGGGTGATTCAGATGGGCAGCCTTGCCGGTGGCCTGCAGACAGAACAGGGATGCTTGACCAGCAGCACAGGAGCTGGGGGTGGCTGGCCCTGGATTTCTGAGCTTTTCTGCCTCAGTAGCAGAATCTCTCTTCATTTCCAGTGTAGCAGAAGGGATTTTTGGGGTACGTGGCTCTAGGAGTAAGAAATGGGATAGATTTTTGTCCTGAGCCTCTGGAGGGAGGTTGTACCAGGCATCTAGAAGGGTTTTAGTGTGCGTGGCAGGGGTATCCCTGTTTGTATCCTGCTTATCTCTGTTTTACAGCAGTGTACAGGGAGGGAAGTCTTAGTCTCACTGTGTCTGGTCATGGAGAAACCTGTTCCTGATGGAGGAGATCTCCCAGCTGCCCAGGGCTCCTGCATCCCCCGGTACACACTGGTGGCTGTGTTGGGGGAGGACAAAAGCTGAAGGGTCTGGAGCACAAGTTTTATAAGGAGCAGCTGAGGGAACTGGGGGGTTCAGCCTGGAGAACAGGAGGCTGAGGGGAGACCTTATCACTGTCTCCAACTACCTAAAAGGAGGTTGTAGCATGGAGGGTGTTGGTCTCTTCTCCCACGTAACAAGCGAGAGGAAGAGAAGAAATGGCCTCAAGTTGTGCCAGGGGAGGTTCAGATTGGATATCAGGAAACATTTTTTCACAGAAAGAGCTGTCAGGCATTGGAACAGGCTGCTCAGGGCAGTGCTGGAGTCACCATCCCTGGAGAGGTTTAAAAGACGCATAGATTAGGTTCTTAGGGACATGATTTAGTGACAGTGTTGGGTTAATGGACTTGGTGATCTTAACGGTTTCTTCCAATCAAAATTATTCTATGATCTGGACACAAAACTGAGCCTCCCTCCATGATGCTAAGGTTGCACACTATGTTTTCCCAGTGATATGGGCATCTGTTTGCAATTAGCAGCCTGCGTGGCACATCCAGCACCTGCCAGGCTGCTCTCACTGGGGGCATCGGCCTTTCCCCACCATTGGCTGCCTCAGGAGCCCTGGGGTGGCAAAGGGGCACCTCAGCCTCCACATCCACCACTCTTCAGCCATTCAGATATATTCCTTTTTGGCCCATGAAAGTGTGGGACTTGGGCTGGGTATGCATGATTTATGGCCATTTGAATGAAAGCCTTCACACCAGGAGAGATGATCCATTTTCTCTTTCTCCTCCTCTTGATCTAATGCACTTTAGTTATTTGGTAAATCTTCTAATGCTTTTATAATGCACTAAGTGGAGCCAAGTGACACTATTTTTTTTTAATCGATTTTATTGCCTCTTACCAGTTTCATAAGGCAAAGATTCAGAGGAAGCTGGAATAATTCAGTAATTCATACTGCCCAAGTGGTTGGTTCAAGCTGAGCGAGGATTAACTTTAAAGTTAGGAGGAGGGGACATTTTTCCTCCCTGCTTCTTTTCCTGCTTGGAGACTTTCTGCATTCAGAGGGGGCAAATACAGCATCAGAGGCAGAATGATGGAGGGAGGCTGGGTTCCCCATTGCCTTGCTCTTCATCTTGGCATCATGGGCAGCTCGACAGCAACTCCAGCAGCTCAGGAGGTTCCACTTAAATATGAGAAAAAACTTCTTCTCAGGGTGGGTGACAGAGCCTGGAACAGGCTGCCAGGGGAGGTTGTGGAGTCTCCTTCTCTGCAGACATTCAAAACCCGCCTGGACATGTTCCTGTGTAACCTCATCTGGGTGATCCCGCTCTGGCAGGGGGATTGGACTAGGTGATCTTTTGAGGTGCCTTCCAATCCCTGACATTCTGTGATTCCCTCCACGTACCCGCTCCCCATCAAATATAACATCCTGGGGTGGTGGAGGGCTGATGATGTTTGGGACAGGACCTGGGCTGGGCCAGGCCATGCCCAGGAGGGTGTCCTAGGGCTGGGACCTGGCTCACCCTTCTCCAGGGACCATGTGGCAGCCATGTGGCTGCATCACTCCAGGGTGGACAGGCGTGGGGTAACTCGGAAATACATCTCCTCCGTTTCAGTGCTGTCTCTTGCAGGGGTGTTGTAGCATGTTGGGAAGCTCTGTGCCCATGTCAAGCCATCAGCAAAGCTTTCATGGTCTAATTCTGGGCAGCAACTCAAATATTTTGCTGGCTTTGTAGTGATGGAGAGTGGCAGAAAGCAGAGCAATGCCTGGGAGCCAATCGTGTCTGACCTTGTCACACGGCAGGGCTAAAATTAATATATAAAATAATGCATTCCGCATTTCGGGTGTAGCTCCTTTTTGCCTGAAAACTCGTCTCATCACATGAGTCCAGGTATTGCAAGATGCACAGCAAACTCACGAGGCCAATGTCCCTGGTACTCTTAGAGCCATCCGTCGCCTTGTTCATGTGTGATGGGGACAGTGAGCTCGGAGAAAAGCTGTGGCTCTGCCTGTAGCTCCAGCAGTCACTGCAGCCTGGGGAAACCCCCTCCTGATGAACCTTCACGTGGACCTTCTTTTCTATCCCAATAGTCGTGCCCATCAACATCAGCTGCACACGGACAGACTTCCACATCCAGATCCCTGTGCAGTCCCTGGTCCAGCTGGAGAAGAACAGGATTTATTTGGGGACACCTTCCTGTGTGGCCCAGGTGGTTGGCGGCAACTTTAAAATACACACCAGGTTTGACACCTGTGGCACTGAATCCCAGGTAAGTGGTCAGCAAACCTTCCTTTAAAGCAAGCAGAGTAGACGGTTAGCCCCATGCCGGTTGTACCAGCTGCAGAGGGGAGTTCCCAGTCCCATCTTCCCAGTAGATGCTGGTCTGATCTGTGGGTGACTACCCTCCAGACCCCTGTGAAAATCAGCTGCACAAAGCCCTGATGAGCTGTGACCCTTGTCTTGCAGAAACGCAACAACACATCTGTCATCATCAGCACCCTCTACATCGATTTTTCAGCAGGTGACCAGGAGGACATCCACCAGTACGAGGTGCAGTGTGAGCCAAAGAGGAAGGAAGCCTCAGTGACTCTCATTGCCGGCCCTGACCCGTCCAGACTCAGACAGGCAGAAAACCTGGTGGATGCCCAGCAGCGGGAGGGGGAAGTGATGGACACCCGTGAAATCAAGAGCCAGGACACCAGCGACATTGTCTTCATCAGCATTTGCATCCTGGCTGGGCTCCTCATGGTCATTGCGGTGGTGGGGCTAGTGCTTCTGTAGGACACTGCTCCCCACATCACAGAGTCACTGAATGTCAGGGATTGGAAGGGACCTCAAAAGATCGTCTAGTCCAATCCCCTTGCTGGAGCAGGAACAGCCAGATGAGGTTGCACAGGAATGTGTCCAGGCGGGTTTTGAATGTCTGCAGAGAAGGAGACTCCACAACCTCCCTGGGCAGCCTGTTCCAGTGTCTGTCACCCTCACTGAGAAGTTTCTTCTCATACTTAAGTGAAACCTCCTGTGTTCCAGTTTTCACCCATTGCCCCTTGTCTTATTGTTGGTTGTCACTGAGAAGAGCCTGGCTCCATCCTCGTGACACTCACCCTTTACGTATTTATGAACATGAATGAGGTCACCCCTCAGTCTCCTCCAAGCTAAAGAGACCCAGCTCCCTCAGCCTTTCCTCATAAGGGAGATGCTTAATCATCTTCATGGCTCTGCGCTGGACTCTCTCAAGCAGTTCCCTGTCCTCCTTGACAATTGCTTGCAATCCCCACCCTGCCCAGGGTGGAAATGCACCCCAAAATCCACCCTCACCCCAGACTGAGCTCTAACACTGAGCTCAAATGGAGACATGGCTCTCAGGCCTCGAAACAGAGCCTGAACCCAACCTCCATCTCCTCCCAATGCCTGAAAAATCTGGGCAGTAGGCAGCCGTTTCCCTTCCCAATTTGTTTTCCTCTGTCTCAATCTGTCCATTTGGCTCGGGAACACAATTCTTGCGCTTCCTAACTCTTCCCACACCTGCTTCAATTTGTTTTCCCTCCAGTGCTGCTGCTTTTGGGAAAGTAATGTTGTTTGCTGATGGTTGCAAATCACCCTGTTGATTATTTCTAGCTGAATTCTTGAAGGTACAAACCATCCCCAAACACAGCAGTATTCCCAAAAAATACTTTCCATGATCCCACCTGGGCTTGGGAGGGGGATGCTGTGGAGCTGTGTTATAGGTATCCCCACTTGTCAAGTATCGATTTAGCTTGTGTAGATGTTCCCCGGAGGTGTTTCTGGATGTCCATGGGCCCTGGAGCTCCTTGTTTGATCTTCACACATTGTCTAACCCCCCTCTTCCTCGCAGGACTCACCTGAGCACTTCAGCCACCAGCAGCTGGAGGCAAGGAGAACCATCTCTCCTCTGTGTTTTCCTCCTTTCCAGAACATCCAGGTGTCTACCACTGTGAGCTCCATACCAGCATCACTTCTGGAGTCTGAAACCTTGGGAAAGTCCTGAAGAACCTCATCCACATGTCTTGTAAACACCTCCAGGGATGGTGACTCCAAGATGTGTCCTCCTTGCTTCCATCTAGAGCAGGGGCATCAAACTCATTTTCACTGGGGTCACATCAACTTTGCAGTTGCCTTCAAAGGGACAAATGTAATTCTAGGACTGGATAAATGTAGGAGTAGTTACATTTATACAGTCTTAAAATTACATTTGGCCCTTTGAAGGCAACCACAAGGCTGATGTGGCCCCTGGTGAAAATGAGTTTGATACCCCTGATCTAGAGGCTATAAAGCTCCAGGGAAAACTCCTTCAGCTGCCTTGACTTGCCTCTTGTGCTGTACCAATGAAAAGAAGATTCCTTTTCAGCATCATATGGGGGTGGCTGTGGCAGACCAGCCTGTGTTTGTCCTGGCATGGGTCAGAGCCAGTGCATGGTGAAGCCAATGTGAAATCTTGCTGCAGCAGTGGGGTGAATGCAGCCCTGGGAGCCTGGCACAGAGGCCACCCACCCCAGCCTGTGTAAAACACACTGTGGTGCAGAGAGGAATCTTAAAATGTCCAAATGTGGTCATTCAAGGACAAAAAAAAAATGTAGCTAGTCCAGGAGCATGTTTTTTTGGTTTTTTTTTTTTGGTAGCACTATCTCCCAAGGGGAATCCATCCTACAGAAGGTACCAGCTGTCCCTGTGGCAGCATTGCCCCACACAGCAAACGCCTCTTGCTGTTGCATCCACCCACGGCAGTTTTAGCAGGGGCTGACAGGACAGTCCTGTAGGTGAGAGGCTTTCCTGACTGATGTCCTGCCTCCCACAGCCCCTGGGACAGGTTGTACCTGCTGCTGAGCATCAGAAGAATCAGTAAAGGAAAAGGAAGGTGATCAAGCAGCTTTTCCTCCTGGTTTGCACCAGCCTGTGGACACCTAAGAGGGTGTCTGGGAAGGGAAGAAGGCACAAATCTGCATGTGTCTCCTAACGAGGAGCCTTCATTATCGGAGCCCTGATTGATTCGGTGTTTGTTGGTGCAACATGTCGTCAAATGCAAGATTCCTGAGTGAAATATTTGCCAGCATTGTTAGGCTCCATTAAGGCAACATTTTGAGAGCTTGTATGTAGAGGGGAAACAAGGCCAGACGCCCCTGCTGCCTGCAAAGCCTTGCTGCCACCTAATTGCCAGGTATATCACTGTCAGCTTCAGACGATAGTTACAAGAATTGACAATTGAAGAAACTGTAAGACATAATCAACCTTCCCAGCAGCCCGGATTTTGCTGAAACGGGTGAATGCTGCAGTGGCTCGTGCCTGACAGGGAGCCCGCAGTGCCCAGCCGCATCATAGAACCATTTCACATCCAGCTCGTCACCCACAGGATGGGCACATCCTTGCCTGGTTTGCAGGGAAAAAGATGCTTCACCTATCAGGAGCTCCAGCTTTGCACAAAACTGAGCTTTAATACACCCTACTCGAGGAAGAACCCAGTGAAACTGCAGCACAGAGACAGCAAACTCCTATTCAGGATCTCCACCAAAAGCTGTGGCAAGAGGATAGCCCAGCCAAAATCATCTGCAGTGTGTGCCTTTGGAGCAGGAATCCATCACCAGGACTCCCTCCCCTCTGCCATGCTCATGGTCCTCATGCATTGGGCCTCAGTTTCCCTCCTTAGCATTTGCCCAGTACTTCCTGAGCAGGCAGGGAGAGCAGTGGACACAGGCAGCGCTCCTGTTACTCATCTGCTTAATTATTTAGAGCCTGATGATTTGATTGAAAGGGCTGAATGCAGCCGCCCCATCTCCTCGCTTTGCTTATGGACGTGGAGTCGCGTCCCTCTGGAGCAGACAAAGGCTTTGCTGTTGTGCGCGAGCGAGAGCCTCTGTTATCTCCCTGCAAATGCCTGTAAGCAAATCTGATGAAGAATGGCCGGCGAAAATCATAGATCATAGAAAACAGGACTGGAAGAGCCCCCAGGAGATTCGTTGGTTTATTCCTTTCCCTCCCTGGGGGAATTGCTTCTACCAAAGAGAAGCTGGGCTAAAATATCCTAAAAATCCCAGCAAGCTCTGCATTTTCTCTATTTACTGGGAAGGTTTTCCTAATGTGTCACGCTGGTATGATGTGCTGATGAGGGATGTGCTGATGGGCGCTGTGCTTTTGTGCTGCTGCACTGGGCAAACGTAACAATGGTGGAAGTGCCCCAAAATGGGCACTGCTGCCTGTGCAGGACCTTGCTCCCCCTGCCCTGAGGCACTGGGCAGAACAGGGCATCGCACTGGGGCTCCCAGCAAGCACACGTGTGGCTGGGTAATGACCTCATTGAGCCACAACATGAGGGTCTGGCAGCCTCAGAAAATCCCACCTGCACCCGGAGCAGCCCCGCTCAGGTGCAGGCAGTCACTCACTGTTGGCCATGAGCAGCATGGAGGAGCCCCAGGGACGTGTACTCTGCTGAGGGTGAAACTGGACACAGCTGAACCTGGTGTCACACAGAGTCCCTCTAATGCCCATAAAGCTGTGGGCAGGCAGGAGGAGCACTGTAGGGCTGGGAAGGAGTGTGGGGCAGGTGGGGTGACACCTTGCTTGAGCTGGCATTACCCTCTCCAGTCCCCTGGAGCAGCATGAAGGAGGCAAGAGGCTGAGCGGCACAGCAACTGGGTGAGCTCTGGGGATAACTTGGGGCTGGGTGGCTCCATGGTGGCCATGCTGAAGGCCCCCAGGGACACAGGGTCTCTCCCTGCAGCATGGAGTAGAGCCTGAGCCTCTCTGGTTGCTCCTGCACCCTGGCTGCACGCATTGTGGTCTCCTGGTGTGGGGAGGGGGACAGGGCCCCTCTGGCTCTGGTGCTGTAATTAGGGAGCAGGTGTTTGATTCACCACCCAAGCTCAGCACCCCAAGTCTGGCCCTGCTCCCATAGGCAGAGTGATGCTGCGGGTCACGGGCTGTAAACCCAGCTCTGAGGGGTCACTGCACAGGAGATAGCTGTTTGAGGGGCTTCTCCTTTCCAAAGCAATGCTTTGGCTGTGACATGTAGCTTGGGTCCCTCTCCTTCTAGGAATGCTTTATAGACCTCAGGTTTTCATGCCTGGAAAAAACAAAGGAGGTCCTGATGCTTCCTTAAGCAGAAGCATCACACGTTCCGCTTGCTTGTGATTTATGTGGCCTGAGGGGCACAGTGAGATTCTGCTGACTCACATCTTTCTCTTAAAATGAAAATAAAACGGTCAGTGTGTCACCTTGGTGGCTAGAGAAAGAGAGAAAGATAAAAGCTTCCTGAACACCAGCTGGGTGCTCATCCCTTACCAGGCAACTGCCCTTTGGTGGTTTATTCTATATAATGATCAGTGAAGTTATCTGAGGTGATGCCTGGGGTGGGAAGGGGAGCAAGAACTGGGGCTGTGGGTTGTATGCTCTCACTGTGGGTGTCAGCAGTCCCTGAGCTCACACTGGTTTGGGAGCTCCCCTTGCTCCAGAAGCTGTTCCCCTCTGCTCTTGCAGTGAACCATCAGGATGTGTGTTCAGCCTCATGTTGTAGATGTGGTAGCTGGTCTGTTCCCCCATGTCAGGCTCCTGCTGAGGAAAAGGGGGAAATGTATTTAAATGTCTCACTCAGCTCTCCTCTGGTGATTTCTTCCCTCTCCTCCTGTTCCTCTGCTCAGAGAGTTAGTTGTGTATTTTAAGGTTTTTACATTCAAGTTCCACAGCCTGAGACTGGAGTGCAGAGAACTGGCACACTTGTGACACCTGGGGAGCCATGGAGTTATTTTCTTGAGCCAAGCAGGTTTTAGACCTTGCTCCTGGGATTTTTTCCTTCCCCATCAGCGACTCACACCCAGCATTCGGCCATTCAGTCTCCCTACAGTGTCCCTGCATGAGCTGAAGTCTCGTGATGTGACCCAGCAGTATGGGAAACAGGACCTGCCACCCTCTTTGGCCTCAGCCACATGCAGACCCCACTCCCTAGCAAACCACAGCCCCTTTCCATGAAGAAGTGGCTAACCCTGCCTCCTTGGGTGGACAATGCCAACCTGCTGTGGGGCATCACTGCCTTGGGGACACGAGTACCTGCTGGAGACCCCAGCCGTGGTGGCACAGCTGAGGAGGCTGTAGTCAAGCAGCCTTGCCATCTGGGGAAACAGAATGGATCAGGCATATGGACAATTAAAAATGCAATGACGGTGTTCACTGGGAGTTGTTTTCCCAGCTTATTTTAAACCCTGTTTCCTGGTTGTCACAGCCCCAGGGACAGCAGGTTTTCTTCCCCTGCCCACGGGGGTTTGGTGTGTGGAGGCTGAACGTGGCATTTGCTCGATGATGTATGGGAGAGTTTACAGCTGGATTCTGAGCTTGCAGTCATGCCTCTGCAGCAGGTTTGGGGGGGGTGTGGATTTGACCATGCCTTCCCCTCTCCGGCTGGCTCTGCACATCGCAGCCCTCCTCCTCCTCCTCCTCCTCCTCCTTCCCCGCTCCTCCCCATCCTCCTCCTCCCCCTCCTCTTCCTCCTCCTCTCTGTCCGGGACAGGACTGTGCTGTTTGCAATGTGAATATTTCGTTTTAGGCAAAATGTTGGCCACAGCTTTGGCTTTTTGGTTTTCGCCATTGGGGCTGGCTGTACTGGAGCAACAGCATTTTTCCATTATAGGAGCACTCTTTACAGGGATATAGCCACTTGCTATATAATAATGTAGAATTAACAAGGATTATCCCATAATCTAGTCTAATTGACAGAGACTGTGGATGTTGTTCAGTGGACTGCCAGCAGAAGAATTAGAACATCATTAATTGCAGTGTAACCCTGGCATGGGCTTCCGTTTTCTGCACTCTGTGGCATGTCAGAGGCCCCTTGTGCCTCAGTTTCCCCTCCCATGAAATGCCAGTACATCCACCTGAATGGGGCGTGGGATTTAACCTGCAGTATCAGCACCTGTGCAGAGGAGTGTTTAAACAAATGCAGGAGAGCTCTCCAGCTCTTGTGGTATCCGCCACAACGCGAGCTCTGCTATAAGAGGGCTCACTCATTAGCATTGAAAACACTTTAAAAGTGCTGCAGCCATTTAAAGCAGCAAGGGAAGCTCAGTGCTGCTCATGCTGTGCACTGCATGGACAAGCAAGGGTTTGTTGGCTGCGGGGCTGGGGAGCTCCTCGACGCGTTTTTCTCCCTCTTCTTTTCTGCTTTCCTCCATCCCCACTCTGCTCCAGACCCCAATTTCTGCTCCATCTGATGCTCCTGCCCCATGGTGTGTGAACATACCCTGGGAAGAAAGCTCCTGGAGCCTTGTTCAAATGATCTGGGCTCCAAAAGACATTTCTGGCTGCTCCTTGCCTTAGTGCCTCTTAATCTGGGGCCAGCCTAGCAAGCCCTTCATGTTATAGGTCTGCCAGGGAAGCAAATGAGATCTAAAAGTTTGGGTTCTTTTGTGGAGAAACCTTTGAACAGCCTCTTAAAAGATGAAAACATGGTGAGCCGCTGTGCTCTTTCTTCTCTGCAGGACAGGGAGGGTCTTGTCTACTCCTGTCTCCTTTCGCCCAAGCAATTTGTGGCAGGACAAAGCTCTCCTGAGCTGTGCCTGCTGATGGGGAACAGGGCAAGATGTCAGCTAGTGCCTTCCAAAAATTGCTCTTCAGAAGCCAGGGTCAGAAGTTTGCTCTGGCAGGGGTGAATTCCCCCTCCATCCCTCCTGGGGTGACTCTGAGCCCACCCTGTGTTCCCCCAGGGCCAACAGCTCATGTGGGAAGGACAGCAGATGTCCCTCAGCTCCAGAAGGTGCTTCCCTGCTTCCCTTGTCTCTTTGCTGGGTGCAGCAGGTCTCTTTCACAGAAAAAAAAAAAAAAAAAAAAAAAAAAAATCTATGAGCTGGGCTTAATTTGGTAAGCAGGGGGGAAAAAAAAAAACCTTTTCTCCAGGCTGGGAGGTTTCTTGATTTAATATTTCCCCTGTAAAAAGGGAACCAGCTATTTCAAAGGCACCATGCCAGAGACACCTCGCCCAAGGGAGCCACCGCTCAGCCCTTTCATCCTCCCTTTTAATCTAAAAGGGTTTCCCCAGTGTGAAGACAGGAGCTTGTGGAGAATCCCTGCCTTTGTAACGAGACTTGCTGATACCCTGTGGCTGGTCTGCACAGCAGCCATCAAGTAAAACCAGAGGAGAAACAGCAGAATTTAGGAGAAATGTGTGCCTGGACCAGTGAGGTCAAATTTAGGATGCATGAGGGGCCCTTTTATCCCCCAGCTGGACATGTAACCCATGTGGTGGGGAACCTGAGAAGGTGAGGGTCCTGCAGGACCCCCTGGGAGTAGGTTTGCCACAGGCAAACTGAAGCAGATCAGACGTTTCAGAGCCAGGCTAGCCTTGGGAGAGGTGTGCTCTGTAGGGTTCAGGTGCCTGTGCCCTTCCTGACCCTCTGTTTCAAGGGATTTCCAGAAATCACACCAGCTGGGAAACAGCCAGTGCTGGCCTCTTGCTTTATCCATGAGCTCCAGTCTCCCCACTGGCTGCACAAGTCAGGGAGGGAAGCGAGAAGGGGCTGAGCTCAGCTTTAGCTGGAGGAGGTGTGAACTGCTCCCTAGGTGCATGGCTATGCGTAAATAAATGCAGTTGTGTAGGTGAGATTGCTCCAACGGGGGAATCTGGTCTTTATAGCATAATTAAAAACTTGATTACTGTCAGGTATTGAGTATCTTCTTGTCACATTCAGCATTGCTTTTTGGGAAAATGAAACCCTGCTTTGGCCTGTTGCTTTTTTTTTTGTCTCTAGTTTTGTTATCCTTGCCCACCTTCCTTTCTGTTTTTGTCTTGAAACCATTCCCTTGTTCTCTGCATTTCACCCTGTGCTGCAGGTCTCAAGTCCAACCCTCTTGGATCTTTTCCAGTTCCTCCAGACAGTCAGTTTTATGCAAAGCTGAGTCTCTGAATCTTCAGACCATAGGATACTACCAGCTTTAACATCAAGTTGCAAGAGCTGGACCCAGCGCTATACACTTAGGTCCCTTGGAAAACAAACTGGGCTAAAATATTAGCCATAAAATGGAAGAAATTCACAGGAGAGTTTTCTCCCAGTATGCACTAACTCTGCATCCCTGAAATTAATTCCCAAAAGAAAAATATTTGGCACGTATTGAGAATGAAGTTAAAAAACCCCACCTCTGTGATGTATACCTTGAAGAGCTGAAGGTATCCAAAGTAGATCAAACAAACAAAATCTCTGTTCCCTGAAGGCTGTTCAGAAAAGAAAGGTGTCACGGATGAGGAGAGGGCAGGGAAAAAGTGGCCTGGAAGAGATGGGCACAGCAGAGCTTTGCTTATATCCCAAAACAGAGCCTGATAGTATAAGACAGACTGAGCTTGTAGTTTGCGTGAAGCAGAAGAGCTCACGTGCATCTGAGCTGTTCCCGCTGTCTGCGGGCTCAGGAAGGCACTGGCTGTCCCACGCTAACCCCGGGTGATGTTCACGCAGTCTGTAAGGTTACAGTGAACGGATCTCACGGGCCTGCTGACAGCACCTGGTCTCTCTTTCAGCTTGCACCGCTTCAGATGGGATAAGATGTTGTCAGGTTGTAGTCTTGCTTTTTTCTGAATGCACCTTGAGCACAAGCCTCCTGTTCCCTACCAGCCTCCTGTTCCCTACCATCCTCCTATTCATCCACATATTGCAAACACCACAGGAACTCTCTGGGCCATGGCAGGTGCCTGTTTATATCTACACTGCTCTTGCTGTTAAATTTTACAGTGCTGTGTCATGAATTGGCATCTCTTTCATGGGACTGTTTTAAAATTAGTTTAGGACTAGTTTTGTATTAGTCAACTAATAAGAGGGGAAAGATTGACCCACATCACTTTCCCCTCTCTGAGTTGGTTCCCAGGGCTAAACTGTAAAAACAAAAGTGGATCTCGCTGAGTTGCTGTTTTCAGAATAGAGCTGCCATCACTGTCGAGAAGTTCACTTTCAGACAGCAACTGTCCTCAGTTGTTACCTGCACTGCAAACAATTTGGGCGATTCCTAGACCTGTCTTGCAAACCAGCACACAGCATAAACTGGCCATGTGTTCAGAACAGCCAAAGTTCTCTGACTGTATCTGACCTGTGTAGGAAACTGCTCTGGCCTGGCTTTCACTAGAAACAGAAGTTCCTAATTTTCAGAATTTTTGCTTCTCAAGCATTACCTAAAGAAATAAAACACGGCCCAGCACCAGGAAGAGAAAGATGGAAATAAATACTGCAGGTCTTGGCATTGCAGCTCTGGAAGCAAAACCTGGGTTGTTCATTGATCCCGACCCCCTTCCATGACAGTCCAGGACACATGAATTCAATTACAGCTGCGCAGTTTGAAGTTATTTAAGTGGGAAATAGAGCTGACTACTTGTAAGAAATAAACTGAGGGTTTTCACATCTCTTGCTACAGCCTGGTCAACAAGTGTTAAGTCTTTATTGACCTATTATCCATATAGTCACCACTCACCTGCCTACCAGTTTGTCTCATACTGTCTCCTAACCTCAATTTTCTACAAATGAAATGTCTGTATGCCAGAGCATCACTGTTGTCAGAGAAGCCAGCTGTGTACAGAAAAAAATGGTCTTGAACTGGCCTAAGCAAACAAAATGGAATTTAGATGTTAAGAGAACCTGCAATTATCTAATGAAATTTAGGGAGTTCAACACCTTAGGTAAGTTTTGAGGGTGGTTTTTTTTTTTTTAGGTTTTAGTGTCCAGCAAAGAAAAAAGTATTTAGCAGGTCCACATGACACTCTGTGCTGTTTTAGGGTGAAGATTAACTAGTAGTTTTGCCACTGCATTATTTGTCCTTAAGTGACTCTTCTGAAACAAGAGTGCTGCACGCAACTGACCAAAAGACACTTCCTGATGGTAGGTAAGACCTTGATTCCCATGACTATGAACAGACGGGTTTCACTCATCCCCGTATTTGGTTCTCCCTTCCCTGGTAACTCAGGAAATGGTTTGTGACCAGTTCCCTCTGTACGAACACACACAGAGAACAGCGAGCACTTTATTACCTACCAGTAGAGAAACACTGTGTCTGTCGCAGCCTTAATAACAGCTTATGGAGAACAGGGTGACTTGAGGCACTAAAGAAATCAGAGCAAATATGAAAGGCAAGATTTCCAGATTTTAATAACTAGAAGGAATTAAAATAATAGTTTGTTGCTTAAATTTATTCCCACACTCATTCTGAACCATGTTCTTTTTGGAGGGGGGAAAAAAAAGCCTTTAAAAGGAGTATTTTGGTTATAACCTGATTTTATTTAGAAAATTCATTTCAAGGTTTTTTTCCACATTACAGTAAGAACAAGCACCACATTGTATCATAAGTGAGGTACAGAAGTCTGAGTGAGCTGCTCGTTAAACAGCAGAAGCATTAGATAGCACCTATACTCCAGGGCATTCTGTTTTTCACCCCAGAGCTTTAGAAAATGCCCCAAATTGCAGGCTGACTGAGCCTGTAGAATGGTGGATAGCAAGATACGGAAACCCATTTTGCATCCAGCTCTGGAATGCAGAAAAGGCAAATCACCTGGCTTGGCAGAACAGCTAGCTCTGGCCGCAGGCTGGGCCCAGCTGCGGCAGATGTGGCTGATTTACGGTTAACTAGATTTTGCAGTGGATAACTAGGAATCTCCCACTATGGACCAAATACCCTGAATTCCCAGTATTTCCTACCAGCACAGCACAGAGCTGCTCCTTTATGTCACTCAGCTGATTACACCTGAAGATCCACATCAGGGATGGAGCTAAATCGAGGCGTGACAAACAGGCAGAAGACAGAAACAGCTAAGTCAGAGATCATTTTGTAGTGGGAAAATATACAGCAGAGTAGAAGAAATTTTTCTTGCAACCAGCCCACACAGATTTCCACCAAGTCAGATCTACAGCACCACTTTCATCATCAGTAGTTCTTGTCTTAGGCAGCCCAGAACAGTGCCACGAGAGACATGCAGTCAGCACTCCTGCACTCCCCTCCTGACAGAAAGGGCTCCCAGTTCCACAGAGACATGGGCACACAAAGTTCTCACTCAGGATCAAGCACAGTGCCTCACTTTTTATGGCTCTGTACAAATGCAGGGACAGTGAGCACGCCAGTCTTGACTTCTGCTCGGATTTCAGGTTTGTGCTTTAATGAGAAGACAAGAGCTCGCACCATTCTGCGATACTGTGCGCTAATGAGACGGGAAGAGAGATGAAAAGCTTCTCGCTCAATATTTTCAGCCAGTGGGTGATCAATCTGAAAACAGCAAAGTATAAAATTAGATCTTTACATTTAATAAGGAGACCAACTGATTGAAATTGGAGTGTGGTGCTTTTCAGTGTTTCTTCATTAATCACCTTAGATTCAAGGAAATCTACTTCCCATCACAAGTGTAACAGGAAGAGCAATTTAATTCCACCCCAGCAATTAAGGAACCAGGCAACGTGGTCAGTAGCAGGGAACATATCCACATCTCCAGCTGGGTGGCAGTACTTTGCCATCACAACAGGAAACTAATCTGCAACCAGCTTTGGGTATCAAGCTCAACTGCAATTATAAGGTATGTTGTAGTGTCTCCAGAAAGCTCACTTTTGATCTTGCTGATATAAGGTACCTTGGATACCATTTTAAACTTGATTCCAAAAGCAACTCTAAGACATGCCAAACACTTGGCAACTCTGCCTGGTGCTATAAAGGGAAATGTGGGCTCTCTGTGTGTAGAAGGTGGTGTAATTAAGAATGCAGAAAGGGATTTGCTAAATGTTAATTATGTAGTTATTGCTTCAACATGTGCCAAAACCTGTAATTTAGCACAGCTTATAAAAAAAAATCCCCCACCCATCAAGAAAGGGTTTTAATTTCACTTCTGCCTTTTGTGCTGGGGAATCTCCCATGCTTTGCATACAGGAGACTCCAGTGTGCCAAGTAGTATTCCTCCAAGCTCTTTGCCCACTCTGGTTTTGCTACCTACCCCTAAATTGCCCCTTGGATCTGTTCAGCCCCACCTTCCCTTCTCCTTTTTGTCAGCCTCCCAGGTGTCCTCACGCTCCATTTGCAGGACCTCTGTAGCTCCTTGCCTATGTTGCTCATCTGCTGCTGCAAGCTCTGTTGATGCAGACGATGGTAGCTGCAGGCCAGAAGAGTTATTTTTTCCTTGCTGTGCTTCCAGGTCAGTCCTCTTAAAAGGTAATTCTGCTTTACCCAATATTACTTGTTTTAGGATGGTACCACAGCCTTTATGTCCTGTAGGCTCAGACTTTACTATCAGGCTTATCACCACACACTAATGTGCTTTCCAAGAACTAAGCCTGAGACACCGGCCTGGCAAAGGTGAGCTCCCACCTCATTTTTCTGAGGCATTCCCACAGCAAACCATTCTTTTGTGCTGCCTTGGTCCAGATGGACTGGAAATTGGTGAGGTTGTTCTCACAGCTAGCAAACACATAGCTTTGAAACTCTTGAGTGCTTATCACTTGACTTGCCATTTAAAGGATAATTAATGAATAAATTAAAAAGGATAATTATTATGGCATTTCATAGACCAAGCAAACTAGTCATTAAGCCTTGCAGCAAAGCCTTGTTCATTTACTTAAAGATACCTGAGGGATCTGGTATTTATCACCACTTTATATACTGTCAACCCTGCCTCTCTGTTTTTGCAATAGATTTAAATTTACAAATGTTTAATTACTTAAATATGAAACACGCAAAAGGTCCCAGTGTTGCTTTCACAGATGTTAAGTAGAAGGAAAGACTTTCTGTTCTATTAACTTCCTCCTTCTCTTGTGCAGTCCAACTGCAGTAGATCCACAACTATTCTGTTGGCTAGTTATGTAGATGAGAGCAAATACACCTCACAATTAGCATGTTTTCATGGTTAACAACCCTCCACAAAAAAATCTACCTTAAAAACAAAGCTACTTTTAAATAGGGGCTTGCAGAGAATCACTGAAAATAGGAAGCAATCAGCTGCAAGACCAATTTTACAGTAGCTGTGCCTGAAAAAAGGTTGTTTAACCTGTTCCTACAAGAAGTAACTCTTTGAGGCAAAGACAAATGGATCTGAATGCTACCTCTAGATCCAGGGCTTCCCAAAGCAGCTTCCGTGCGTTCTTTCTGAAAGCCTCAGTCTTGGGATCGCTCCTGACCTCTATTGAGGGCTTGTTTGAATGGTCTCTGATGAAAGTTCGCCACTCCATGTAAATATCTTTGGCGAGGCTGGCCACATCGTGATCCGAGTGTTTGCGCATCTTATTCACTGTGTGACCTGGAAAAGTGCAACAGCTTCTTCAGCTTTGGTAGGCAGACAGCATATAATGGACATGAATCAAGTCACATGGGTGCTAAAGCAGCCATACACATTTTTAATTCAAGCAGTGTCAGCAAGACAACCAGGGCATTGATACAAACATAAATATAAAATAAATAGGAATGAAGCCTGGAGTTCTCACTCCTTGACTTCAGCAGTGATTTTTGCCTGAATAAGTAGCAAGGAATTGACCTATATATATGAAAATTAACTTTTGCAAGTCACCGAGGTGTCGAGAGACATTTATGTAATACAGGGTTATGTTAATTTTCTACACAGATAATAGATCTGGCGAAAGTTTGTAAGATCGGCCTACAAAGAACTCTGTTTTTAAACTGGAAACCATTTTAAAGCAGCAGATGGTGGTGATGGCTGTAGCACTGTCACATGCAAACATCACAGTGACTTCAAGCAGAATTTTTCCAACCGACAGGGCCTGCAAAGAGGGTTTCCTCTGAGAGGAGACAAAAGGGACCTTCTTTCAGGGGGTATTTCTCTCTGACCACCAGGAGATGTCACTGTTAGGCTTTGGTGGCTCTTCCAGCCCAGCTGTGTTCAGGCAGGCAGTGGGAAGAAAAAATGTTGGGGAAAAGCCCAAATTAGTTGAACATGGCAAATGAAATTACAATTTGGAAGTAAGGGGAAAGAGGCAGACCATGTAGTCTTTTTTAAGGCAAGAAGGGCTCTTTGAATAGAGAACCAGCTGCTCCAGTTGCAAACAAAGGCCGGCACAACCAGAAAAGGCAGGGATGTGTGGTCTTGCATTATCCCTCACCCAAGTCCTAAGGAAAAGAGTGAGGGCTGTGTCATTTGCACGGAGCTGCCCTCCTGCTGGGGATTTCTCAGTTTGAGGATGCACTAAGTAGCTCTGGGCCAATCTGAGGAGAATTTTTTGCATGTTCAGAGGATTCAGCCAAGTCAAATAGCTGCACCAGGTCTCAGATAGTAAGAGAGTGCTTTGCCGTGCCCGTGGAAGACAGCACGAGGAGGAATAAGGCACAGAGGTGCCCAAGAAGAGCTCTTCAAAAATTTGACCATAGAATCATAGACTAGACAGAGTGTTTGGTAATAAGCAGGCAACCTGCGAGGAATTAGAGGACAGCTGACTTTTTCAGTACAAGCTCTGAAAACTGCAGGCTGGATATCAACAATTTTTTATTGGCAGCTACGCTCATGTTTTTAAAAGCTTGCAAGCTACTCACTTTTGTAGTGACAAGCCAAGCAGACACAAGACAGCATAACATTCACAGTCTAGATCAGACACGATGTACCTATTTTTGTTGAAAGTAACACTTCCTTGGAAGGTATTTTCTTCTTTAGCTCTTCCAAAGCTTCAATCAAGTTCTCTTTTGGTTGCCCAGGAAGCTCAAGCATAGACTTCCACCGTTTTATGTCTTCCACAACCACAACTCTCTGGAAAACAGAAAAGCCATTAGGAAAGCAGAATATTCTTATCATAAATGAGGATACTGGCTTCATCTCAGTTAACAGGACTGTTATCAACACACGAATTATTGATTGAGACATGAACTAGAGTACAGAATACGTAACAGCTCAGAATGATGGGTATTTGTTTGGGATTAGCGCCCTGCTGCAAATTAAGACAGGAGAAACCAGAAGGCAAAGTGAGATGCTTAACCTTCATCTGCCAAACTTAGGGCATGCAAAAGCAAATGTCTGCTAGAAGTGTTTTGAACTTAAGGAGTCCATTGTATAACTGTCTTTTAATAGAAAAAAGGGATAGGAGGGGGGAAGCTAATCATCTTCAGCAGCTTGACAGAATCCAAATCCTGCTCAGATTTGCTTTAAATTTAATATAATGACAGCAGAGAAAGAATTAGGAAGCACAAGCACAAACTCAGGTGCACTGGATGTTTGCACAATGTTTTTCATCCAAACTGTTTTTGACACAGATGTTGACAGAATGGGCTGCAAAGAGCATAAGTCTCATGTTTCAGATGTGAAGCATCTTGTGAAGATTCAGCAACGGTCAGACAACTGGGGTGCTTTCTGCACCATTCTTTTGCTTTCTGCCTTATGTTAATAAGCTATTTGGTGCAACAAATGCTTTCTCACTCTGTTTCTACAAAGAGGTGGCAAAGAGGGGCTGAGCTGTTATGCAGGTCTCACATAGGACCACTGTGCAACCAACAGAAGGGCTCTCCTTGCTGGGGAGAGAAGCGAACCAGCTGCCGAACCCAAACTGTGTGCCCAACCTGATCCATCTTGGTTGAGGAACCGCCTTTCAGTGCTGCAGGGCCCTCTACACCTTTCTAACTCCATTTCCTAGTGCACCCACCCTGCTCTTGGTGAAGATGCCATCTGAGCGCTGTGAAGATTTTGGTGAAGAACCAGAACCACAGGTGAATCCCTACTGCTGCTGGGATGGCACGCTGGGATTAATGTCTTCCCTGGCCACAGAAGGACATCAGTTTGGGTTTAATTTACCAAAAGTTCCTCCCGCTGAGAAGCCCCAGGTCCGTGCAGAGGCTGGTGAAGGCCTGACCCCCTTTATAGAATGTCCTGAGCTGGAAGGGACCCACAGGGATCATCGAGTCCAACTGCTGTCCCTGCACAGGACAACCCCACAGTTCACACCACGTGTCTAAGTGCATTGTCCAGTCTCTTCTTGAACACTGTCAGGCTTGGGGCCATGACACCTCCCTGGGGAGCCTGTTCCAGTGCTCCACCACCCTCTGGGTAAAGAACCTTTTCCTAATGTCCAACCTAAACCTCCCTTTCTTCAGTCCTAGGTGCCTTAGGCCCAGCCTGGCTTCTCCCGGGCTGCTCCCGCCACCCCTGCACCCCGCACCGGAGAAGGCCCCGCAGCAGCACCTCCGCTCAGGCTGGGGCGAGCCGTGCCCCACCGCCCCCCGCCCAGTGACCTGCCTTGAGGGACTCAAGGGTGACCTGCCGGTAGGCGCGGGGCGCCGGCCCGGCCCGGCGGGGGCTCTCCGGACCGCGGGCCTTGCGCACCAGGAACCGCTCCATCCTCCCGCCCCGGAGCGGGGCCGCTCGCCCGACCTCCCGGAAGCCGCAGCCCCCTCCCTTCGCGCCCGTGTAGTTCCCAACGCTGGTGATGCCCTATGGGATGGCTGGGGCCGCCCCGCGGAGCGGACTACGTCTCCCAGCAGGCACCGCGCGGGGCGTAGGCGGTTAATCTCGCGAGAGTCCCTCAGCACCCGCTCCCGGCAGTGGGGTCCTGCGGGAGGAGCAAGATGGCGGCGCGGCGGGGCGGTCTGCTCTGCCTCCCTCTGGCCCTGGTGCTCCTGGCGGGCAGCAGCGGTGTTCGGGCGGCCGCGCCGTTACCCGCCGCCTCGTCTGAGGCTTTTGACTCCGTGCTGGGCAACACGGCGTCGTGTCACCGCGCCTGCCAGCTGACCTACTCCCTGCACACCTACCCCAAGGTACGGGCGGGCCCCCGGCGGCGGCTGGGCCCTGCCCGGGCTCGGCCCCGCTCTCTCCTCCCTCCCCTGGGGCTCTGCTGGGGGCTGGCGGGCAGTACGGCCTCGGGCTCCCCTTCCCCGGTCTCCAGCCGCTCCTGTGCCCCCGCAGCCCCATCTCCTGTTTTCTTCCTCCTTGTGCGCCGCACTGACAGGGCATGATAGTGTAAAATCGGCAGAGTAACGAGCTCTTAAACCCACGTTTTAGGGTTTTAAAAGTAGCATTTCTTTATTCAGCTCCGGGCTCGGACCGGGAGTGTCCCTCTATAGGTCTGCCGCTGACCGGTTGGTCATACATGGCTTATATTGACAGAAAAATTACATATTCATTACAATTCTTGACAACCATTAGCACATTCCACACCTGTTCTAACACAAGCTATCTGTTTAAGCGATGCTAAGTAACATTCGCATGTTTATCAGTTATTTCTCAGTTACCAGTTTTAAAAGAATATGTCATAAATCTATGTCAATTTTAAGAATAGGGTATGGTTACTAAGTACAAAGATTCTATGGTTGCAAGGTCTGCTTATACAAAGATTCTATGGTTACGAGGTTGGTTAATTTTTAAAGGTTGCTACCTTAATGTTCTCCTAAACCAAATTCTATAATTGCCTAAAATACAGTCTAGTAATTAGAAATACAGGTATCAGACATACCTGGGATTTTCTGTTTTTTGAGACATGTCCCTGTGCATGTTCTCTCAAGCAGCACTGGATGTGCGAAAGCAAGTATGAACACAAAGGGAGCTCATGCTCAGGCACAGCCTGTGGCAGGGCTGCTGTGGTGTTAGCTCTTCTGGCTTAGATTGTCGTCTGATGAACGCAGGGAATGCAGTGGCTTCTCTAAAGATAGATTTTTCGTTTTGAAAATAGGTGGTTAGGCTGTAGCTAGCCAAAGAAATGCTGCCTACAAAGTATAGCTTTCTTAGTCCTGGGTGCTTTTGTGGATTTTGGTGGGGTTTTTTTTCTGCTTTTTTTTTACTCCTGTTCCTAAAGAGGCAACTGTAATTTGACTTAGGCTGTTCCAGAAGTTTTGGGCACTAAAGCTCTGCTGTGTTCATGACAGGCCAGAGATCCTGAGCCAGGACACCAGTGTGACACTTGGGTGTTAAAGGATGAAGTGTAAATGGTGATTAACAAATAGCTAGTCAGAATGTGCAAACTGTGTTTGGAATACACGTGTATGGAATTTTTTTTTCATCTCATGATAGAATACTGAAATAGTGTCTGTTGGGAATTTAATTTCATTGTCCGGAGTTTGCTGTTGGTTCAAATCTTTGTAAACCTTTTCTGGTTTGAATTTGGAAAATTATTATCAAAAATCTCGTCTTTCCTCATCCTTCCTTGGCAATATGCTGCATTATCAGCTGTAGCTCTGGAGCAGATTGAACTGTAAATGATGGGAGCTCTTATCCCCTTTTTGAGATTTCAGACGAGGGCAGCAGGCAAATGGAAGCAGTGACAGTGTCGGGTGATAGGGCTTTGCTTTCATGTGGTACTTAAATCAGATTTTGTGACTCGAGCTGACACTGGTATCCCCACACAGAGAAGTATCAGGGAGTTACGTGGAATGCAAGTAAACATATCTGTAGTCATGGCGTGTTTTGGTACCTACATGTGATGGGACTGACAAGAGCTAAAACTGAGAAATTAAGACTAAACATTATCCTAATATATTTCCATACTGTTGTGGCACAGTACCCTTGTTTCTGTTACAAGCTTCTTTCAAGTTCAGGGAAAGCTGATATTTCTGTGATCTTTACTGTATTTTTGAATTATTAGTTTGTGGTTTTGCAGCTGTCAAATAAAACAGCCATCTTCTCTTTTATTAATTTGGTATTTGTCCTGTTTATCACAAAATTACTGGTGGAATTGAAGGGAACTGCTTTAGTTGTAATTGGAAAGTAAGACAAGCTTCAGTAAGATTTTTGTGGAAGACTGTCATAGAAATCTGTCTGCTAAAGCTAATTCTATCTGGATATCAAATTACAACATGTGTTTTCTGCAACAGCATAACTATCTTGGCCACCTTGTCAGTGTTCTCAGAGCTGAGTTTTAATTTACACTCACACTTCTCTACTTTTGTGCCTTTAAAGCATGTGAATGTATGATGTCAGAGACAAACAACGGCCAGTTAATTTGCAGTAGGTTATACAGTAAGGTGTGGTATGTTTGTTTTATTTTTTTTCTTTTAATTAATTCCGAGCCCATTTTCCACCGGTACAGCAACTGGCTGCCGTCACTGGAGTGGGTACGTCACTGGTAGTTCCAATGGATCGATTCATGAGAGGGTGCGATGAGAAGCAGGAGCACTCACGTAATAGGGGCTTTAGTTCTGCAACATGGCGAGCACAGTGTGTGAAAAGTACACATCCACCCCTTTGGGACTGTGGACAGAAGAAATAGGAGATTTTCTGTATTTGCATAATTTGAATAGTTGTGGTGAGGAGGTGGTTTTCCCCTTTAGTCCAATATAATAAATAAGAATGTAGGTTTGTGGAACAAGTTTGTCAAGCAGACAGTTGACCAGGTTACTCGGATAGTACACCAGAAGATAATAGCTTATTTGGACAATTCTGTGGTAGTGCTGATTAGAGTTAGGTAGATACATTGTAATACACTGACAAAATCGATCTTTTTTTGCCTTCTCCTGTTGGGTTCTACAGTTTAAGTTCAGAGATGGAAGACTATTTACAGTTTGTAGGATTAAATGTCAGTAAATCTCTTACACCTGTATGTCCTTTAAAAACCAATACTTTAAAAAAAATGCAGTGCAACTTTGCTTGTGAGTTGTAGGACTGGAATTACAAAACAGAATTTGCTGTTCCAGGCCTGCCACACCACAGAATAGAAAGCTCTGTTTGAAATAAATCAGTAGTTATGTCAGTGTTAAAGAGCTATAGTTTGGTTTTATTCCAGATCATCCATAGTGTCAGGTTTAGCTGGCTTGTAGGTCTACTGGAGGGATGGAGGATGTTTCTCTGGTGGATGGCTTTTTATAGCAGTTGCAAAAAAACAGTTGTTTATTTTCTGACTATTTATTCTTGAATGGAGAAATGTAAGTCTTTTTTTTGTGCCTTCCCAGGAAGAGGAACTGTACGCGTGCCAGCGAGGCTGCAGACTGTTTTCCATTTGTCAGTTTGTGGACGACGGCATCGATTTGAATCGAACCAAACAGGAATGCGACTCTGGTAAGACATCAGTACGTTTCAACAACCCTGTAGACACGTAATGGAGGGAAGAGCAGGAACGTGTAAAAGGGTGTGCTTAAATTGGTGGGATTACTTCAGTTGCTTTCTGGAGGTTTTTTTTTAACAAATTCTTGAAGTTTATGTTCAGGATACACAAAAAAAAAATCTTAGGGAAAGGCTATCTGTTCTCTGTGAGTTTCTCCTTACCTGATACTTAGTGTTACTATTATCCTGAATTTAAGTATCATCTGTCATTGTAAATAGATTAGAAACACTTTATTTTACTACAAACAGTTTGTCATGGAAAACACAAAATAGATGGGGAAAAATCCAGTCAAATTAACACTTTTCCTTTAATAATTCCATGTGACAATTGGTCACATTTACAATTCCTAACAAACTTGTGTATAGAAGTGAAATGTTTAGCTGGAATAAGAGCACAGATCTTAATCTGCTCTCTGCCTTGTAACTTGTGGTCTGGGCCACATCCTGAGGTTTACCTACAGCTAAACTCTTGGGGATGAGGTACATGTTTTGTTTGAGTTAGGCCAGTAAATACTTGTGACTAATTCTCTCAGGTTATCTGTGTTAGGGCAAACATTTCATACTGGATCTGAGATATGTGTACTATAGGCCAATTAATACTATTTTTGGAATTGTGTAGAACTTTCATCTGAGAATATTGGATGTTATGTTAATTGGAAATTATTCAGAGAGTAAGTTGGACATAACCATCCAAAGCAGGAAAGGCGGAAGCTCTTAGTCTATAATTAAGCACCAAGTAAGCACTCAAAGGAGGCTTTTATCCTTTCAGTAGGTCATAAAAACAAGAGGCCCAGTGGCTAGCTAAGTGAGCTGATGGAAGGTAGGGAAGTAGAAAGCCTGACATGCAAAGGTGCCAACATGATACAAAGCTGCATGAAATACTCTAGAAATGAGCTAATGCTCTAGTCTATCATACACTGTATGTAGCTGTGATACAGCACGTCAATCGAGTTGTCAAACCACACAGGAAAGAGTGCCATAAAAAAGGGTAATGTGGCAATAGACCACATGTAGAGGTAACTGAACAGTTGCTTACTTTCTGGTTTAACTCTCCTTCCCGAGGCTGTTGTCTTTTGCTGGCTTCTGTTCCATAATCTGTTACACTGCTTGGTGCCCTGACTAAGTGTTCTGTGCTTGGCAAGATACATCTTGGCTGATCTGCTGCATTCTGTCTTCTGATGCTTCTTTATTTCTACAAACAGTAGTTTGGTGGCAGTTTTACCATGGAATTGCTGTTCAGGTGCTGTGAGCTGCATACTCAGGTGTTTCAGTGTTGATGCTCTATTCTTCTTAGCCTATATGATTGTTCATTTGTTCTTGGGGATAATTGGGAAAGCTACTGTCCTCTGTGTTGCTACATGGTTTGAGTCTTTAGTTCAGGTAGTGCTGCACCGTTGTCACAAACACTTTACTGTTTTGGAGAAGCGCTATGCCTGTATATTGTCTGCCCAATATCTCTATGGGCAGAATAATCTAAATTACTCAAAGAGAATAATTTATTTGTCTTTATGGTCTCTAGTGAAAAATTAATAGAAATGTTCCGTAAAACAAAGAGGTGGCTTCATTTTTCATTAAAAAATATTCCATAATACTTTCAATGCAGTTTCTGTATTCCTTACACTACCAGGAAAATGCTCCTTTGGTTTTTCTGTGACTTCTGCTGTTACCACTAAGGGATTTAATGGACTGATGGTCCCTCTCTTCTTTTTAGGATTCCAGCTCTGTTCTCAGAGATTAAAAAAAAAAAGTCATGTTTGTGTGATGTGTAGAGGAAAAACTATAGCGGTAGTGGGAGGATCAGTAAAAACTTGCATCCTTGATTTTGTCCAGAGTAACATTTCTGATCGGTTGCACTCAGATTTCAGCTACCTCATCTGTCTGTGCTTGGAGTCCTTAAACTTCATTAGACCTCAGATCAAATGGTACCCTTGGAGCGATTGCCATCTCTTTCCCTACAAATGGGATTGTCAGTCTTTCAACTGCTGCTTTGTTTCTGATCCAACTTATACTGAAAATGTTTTCTTAACTAAAATGCAGAATTTATCTTCTCATTTGGGGAACTTCTTCCCTGCAGCCTGTACTGAAGCATACTCCCAATCTGATGAACAATATGCTTGCCATCTTGGATGCCAGAACCAATTGCCATTTGCTGAGTTAAGACAAGAGCAAGTAAGTAGTTGACATGTTTCTCAAATACCACCTACTTGTTTTCTGTTCAGGGGGTGTCTTCTTTAAATTTCTTCAAATGGAAAATAAATCTTCCTAAGGACTGAAATCTAGATATGGGGTGAGGGGTTAGTGAGAACACAACTTCTGTCCTTTTAGTGTAAAAACAAACGGAAAACCAGTTAATGTTATGTTTGCAGTTAATGTCCCTGATGCCAAGAATTCATCTCCTCTTTCCTCTGACACTGGTGAGATCATTCTGGAGTGACATGATGGATTCAGCTCAGAGCTTCATAACCTCCTCATGGACTTTCTACCTTCAAGCAGATGATGGCAAAATTGTCATATTCCAGGTGCTTGACTTTTTTGTTGAGATTAAGATGTCATGGCTGCTAAATGTTCAACTCTGCTCCTTCCAGTCACAGAAAAGACTATGGGGCACTATCAGAGGTGTTTAGTTTTTTATAGTATTTAACTGCCCTTATGGCCAGTGCAGGGGGGCGAAAATTAAACTTATGTGAATAGTGCATGTCTTAGGGTTAACTTTGTATTAGTTCTGAAAATGTAAACGATTACAATCAGTGGAAGCCAGATAGCAGGATCTCCTAACTCCTTATTTTGTTTTAGTCAAAGCCAGAAGTACAGTATGTTCCACAGCTTGATCAGGAAACTGGAGACACAAGAGGATCCTTGTCGCTGAGTAAAACAGCTTGTAAGTTGTTCTTTGTGCTTTGGAAGAGCAAACACAAATATTCCCTGTCACGGAAAGAAAAAAAAAGTTGCAGGTGGCACATGGGAGCGAATTTTTAGAAAGCTGAAATATAATTGTTTGCACTGTAGACTGCGCTGTGTACACTTAGCAAAATCTGTGGTAGAAAGCAAGCTCTGCTGGAAATAGAAACATGCAAGGGCCACTCTAAAAGCTTCCTTTTATGCTCTGTATAGACAAACTGTGGTGTTTGGGTCTTCTCTCTCGTTGGTCTCCTGACCGCTCTTTCTGCTCTCATATTCCAGCAGACCTACGTCCAGGAAGTTCACAGACATACCGAGGACTTTTTGAAGAGCGAGAAAATGACAGCTTTTTCAAGTGTCTTTCTATGTATGTATATTCTAGAATGTCCGTACCTAGTAAGGGAGATAATGGCCTTTCCTCTGTGTGTACAGGGGCACTGTTACAAGATCTCAAAGTGCGCCAGGTCTGCTAGGTTCAGGGTGCATAGCAGTTAAAATTGTGTATCTGACTGTTATTGCTATTTTTCCGTGCTGGGCCCATGTTATTTGCAGGCTTTTCTGCCAACTTTGATTCTCCTTTTCATTTCAACTGAACATATCCATAATTTCCTACACTGTTTTTTTGAGTGTGTTCTACAAACTGTTTAATCAATACTGTGTGTTGCCTTTTCTTTAGCTCTGGATATATTTCAGGGCAAAGCAGTGGTTTGGAATTATCTGGCATGAAATAGACACTTTTTTGTCTTATTTCCAGGCTGAAAATATCCAGTGTATCTTTAAAACTTCGCTGAAGATCAGGATGTTGGTTCTTCTTTCCCTTACTCTGATTTCTTTCTCTTTAAAATTTTACACATGAAGGATCAGTGAATTGCACCCCAAATGTGTTAACAGGAAAATCTGGTTTTAAAATTGTAAATGGGAAGATGCTTAGCAAGTCTTGTGTCTTTCAAGTCAGGTAATAAATAGGCACTCGGATACCCAAGAGTCTGCAATGGGCCTTGTAGCTGCAACAGCTACATGCATCAGCAGGAAATGCAGTCAAACTGAACTTTTTAGAGAGTCCATTGTCTTCTTTTCAGTGTGTGAAATCTAGTTATGTTCTTTTCGTTTCAGAAACTCCGGTTGGATTTTAACCACTACACTCATCCTGTCAGTGTTTGTGCTGCTCTGGATTTGTTGTGCAACTGTAGCTACAGCTGTAGAGCAATATGTTCCATCTGAGGTAATTCTATTTTATAACTTCCAATATTTTGAATTTATTAATTATATTGCTTTTAGGTTACAGCTGTCTAGAGACTAAGAAACATTTGGGGGGACATGCACCTAGAAAGAGAGGGTTTCCTATTTTGCTGATGTGGTTAGCAAACAAGGTTTGTTATTTAAATGACAGTTTTATAGCTGAACAATTCTTGCCAGTTCCTGTGGCTGATCCTTACTCAGGCAGCCCAGGTATGATGTCATTTGGTTTGTAGCTCTCTCGACAAACTTCAGACTACTCTGAACAAATGGAGGCTGCTTCTAATTTCTCTGGGAATAAAGCTGTACTGAGGGGCGGATGGTGTAGGTGGAACCCCATATGGGTTTAATCCAGGAGGATCAATCAGCATGTTATTGGTGAGCACCAAGAGTCTGATCAGAGGGGAACTGGCTGAACCAGCATCCTTTGTGCCTAGAGAGTTCCCCGCACTTCTGAAATAAGACTTACAGTATTTGCAAACTAAAGGAGCTGGTACACAGGAACTGTATCTACTGTTGTTCTGGCAGATTTAATACATTTATTTTGGACTCAAATCTAATCCCAGCCATAAATTTCAGATGTTACAGATAGTCTGGGCTAACTCTTGGTGAAGGCTGCAGCCGTTGGAACCATGAATATAGTTGGATAATGAAATGCATTTTATTCACAGTATGGAGAGTCTTTGTCTTCAAGTAAATTGTTTAAATATTTCAGAAGCTGAGCATCTATGGAGATTTGGAATACATGAACGAACAAAAACTGAACAGATACCCAGCCTCTGCACTTGTTGTGGTCAGATGCAACACTGAGGAACATGAAGAAGCAGGACCTCTTCCTACAAAAGTCAATCTGGCTCAGTCAGCAATTTAAAAAGGCTCCATTTGATCCAATAGACTAATTCTAACAGAGCTAGCAACTCCTGATTGTTCGTGGTGGTTCTTCAGATAAGAAGCTTAGCAGCCAATGTTTAAATGCAAATAAAGTTACAGAATCAACAGATGTCATGGGATTTTGTTTTCAACCAGTAGTGAAGATTCAGTCATCTTGAATTTGTTTCCAGACCTAATCACTTTTCACTGGTGTTTGCTATGTGTCTTTTTGCTTACAAAAGCTGTGAGCTTGTTTTCCATACTTCTGCCGTGACACTCTCAAACTTATTTGTGTGTTATAGGATGTAATGTGTACATTCAGAGTTAGCTTTGTAAAGATATAAGAAATTTTAAGTAGGCAGGAGATGCCTTTTTAGTGTTGCACTTTCTGTTGTAGTTAAGAGAAAATATTATAAAATTATCTGCTGAATTTTTGTACTTGTTAATGTTCCATGCACAAACAACCCTGTCTCCAAAAATAGAAATCTATTTTTTTCTACAGCACGGCAATATCCAAGATGGAAAGCATTTGTGGGGTATTGTAGGCTAGAATTCAGGTTGTGAAAGATGGAAACTTTGTTAAAACTTATAGACATATCCCTGCACACACAGAACATAACATGGTCAATTATTCTGTCAAACTTTAGCCTTTAAGTCTTAAATTGCTTGTAAAGTTAGCACCTGTGTTTTCAGAAGAAATTCTACTTTCTGGATTAACTATTCTAGTCTTCTAAGTTTATTTACAGAAACAAGTTGATTCCTGAGAGATGAGAACAGACAAATAAAATTGACTGTATAGGAAATGTTGACTGTGTAGCTTTTGGTGTGGTTAATTATTGACAAGAATATATTCGTTACGAAAACCTGTCTTGAGCGTTCCTCTCTTGGGCAGCGTGACCTGATTTTGCTGTATGAGTCACTAACAATGACAACTAACGATGTCCCTCATATTTCTAACTTATTTTTGCGCCTCTTTTCTTTGAGGAGATGACTACATGCTGATGCCCATAGCATTGGCAAGTTGAGGATGTATGTGATTTATTTTAAGGTCTCTGTGTTTGAAAGTTGGCTCAAATGCATGATCTCCAGCTCATTTTGTTGATTATACAGAACTCCCTCGAAAGTTTAAAAGGGAGACAGAACCAAACAACACCTCTTCAGGTTTCGAATTCTGGTGAGAACTGTAGCGGTGCTGGAGGATACCATATGTGTTCCTTCACTGTTAAAACTAGTTCAATAGTTGTTCCTAACTTGGCTGTAACACTGGTGGTTGTGTAACTACAGATGATGGAGCTGCACAGGGGTCATTAAACAAGAATATGCATTAAGTGGTCCATACTTGCTGCTGAAAAGCTCAGTGTCGATGCGCTCAAGCAGGTTCTCTGTCAATGAGGTTAAGGCCACTAAGAGATGTTTAAGCAGACTTGTATCAACATGCAGAAATTGCAAGTTGATGTCTTAAATTAGTGGTACCTCTTCATGCAAAATTCTTCAGTGGGACAACATGGTTGCCCAGAAATTTGAGAGTCAGCAGCCACTGGCAGGTACCTTTGTGTGTCAGTGGCATTATTACAAAGACCTCAGGCATGACTTACTGTGAAAATCGATGGTATGATGTTTTCAGAACGGTGTTCACATGTGCAATCAGGCGGGAAATCCCTCTGCAGTAGTGATTCCATTGAGATGTGTGTTCCTGCTCATATAGAGCAAACCTCAATATCTCAATGTACAGCCCCGTTTCAGTGCAGGATGCCAGTGTTTGGCTTCAGGAGGTATCAAATGTGATGCGTGCAACAGATATTTACATTTATTTTTAAGTATGAACTATACTTCAGTGATTATTGCCTGTCACCTTTGCACTGTGTTGTTTGGGGTTGCCTTTTCAGAGTGATTTTAGAAATCACAGTTTTTCCAACTATTTAAATGTTTTCAAGTCTGTTAAAATGTTTTCCTGTACTATTGCATGTAATTGCAGAGTGTTACAGCTTCATGAAAACATGGTGCTTTGCTGGTTTGAGGTGTATACAGCACAGCCTCTGTCATGTTGATGATTTCACAAAACTTTCTCTTCCAAAACATTTGACTTTGTTGCTCACATTCCTTGGTTTGAGTTAAACCACTTCTGCTTTCATTTGGTGTTTTATCTGTCTACAACAAAGGGAGAAAACTCAATAGAAGTTTTACATGGTTTGGTTTTTTTGTTCGCTGTTTAATGACGTTTGAGGTAAATAATTGTGCAGTGAAGCCAGTGATTTGACCATGTGCAGTTAGGTCACAGGACACTCTGCCGCTGGCAATCTGTCACTTGGCACTGCTGTTCCCAGAGTGAGCCGGAGGATGAAGAATTTGCTCAGTGTTGTACTTGTAAGCTCTTGTCAAAGGATCTTCCCTCAGTCAAATGAGAGATTGGCTAGGCTACAGCAATTGAACTGTTTCTCAAGATTTCTAGTTTTAAATGGAATCTTGGTGTTTGACTTTACAGAATGTTGTTTGTTTTTTCTTTTTTAATGTTTGACTTCCTGGTATCGTCCTTCTCAGAAGCTGCAATTTGGGTTTGATCTCAGCCCAAGACCACCGTTTAAATGAAGGGCCTTAAATTATTGAAACTGCAGGAGGAAAGCATTTTATATTCTCTTTAGGCATGTATTCAATTGAACTTGTACCTGATTTTAAATAGAATCATCTTAACACAAATGAGGCAACCCTCTCAAGTGTGCAAGTCACTGCTGGCAGAAATAACCGTGGTGCTTTTGGGGAGACATGAAGCTTTTTTCAGGTTCTAGAATTAACCAGTAGTCTCCCATCACATCAGATATCTTCATTTGTGTTCCCTTTAGTTTCTCTAAAACTTTATTTCTTTTACTTCAGAAAGGAGGGGGGAGGGGGATGGAGAGGGAAGGGGCCTTAACCGTTCCTCCGTGTCAGGTGTTATTTGGTGCTTTGAATCGGTTCACTTAAGGCAACTGTCTCAGAGCAAACTTAGAAGCAATGGAGCTGCCAAGGTCTCTGAAGCCCTGGTGAGCTGATTTTGCTGGTGCTTGGAGAGGAATCTTCATCTGTGGGCTGGCAACGATTTGCAGTTGCTTGAGTCTTATGGACCCTCCTGAAAGCAAGAAGAGGAATTTGTGCTCCTCAAGCACTTTATTCCAGTGCTTCTTGTGCCCCTACCCCATGGCAAAGCAGCCTGCTCCTGCTGTTTTATCCTTGAAGCTGTAAAACACTCTGTGTGCTGTGCTGAAGCCTGCAGACAGTTTAGAAGGCTGCAACCTATTTGTAAGTTTGTGTTAGCTACAGGCTGAGCTGCTGAGACTTACTGCAGGTCTGGAAGTTCAAGTATGCAGGTAGAGGAGAGGAACCAGGAGGATTTGCTCTGCCTGTGCGCCTTGTCCAGGCAGGGAAGCTGTTCCAAACAGTTGTATCCTGCACAGCTCTGCTGGCATCTGATCATCTCGCAGGAGTCTGGGTGGATGCTGCTACGAGGTCAGCATAAATAGGGCTGATGCTGCTGCGTTGTCAGCACTGTTGTGGGAAGGAGGTGGGGAGAAAGGGGTTGTGTGTGGAGATGATGACGCTCTCTTCCCTCAAGCTTTCCTCATGAAGCCGGGTTCTCCCTGACCAGGACCAGGGTAAATGCAACCAACATCAGCTGCAGGTGAGTGTTTGTTTTCTGAACCTGTGTCAGGAGTGGCAACAGGGTTCTCAGCATCCAAAATCTCTGCTTGCTTTAGGATTTGCCTAATGCCCTGTTGTGAATCCAAGATTGAGCTAGGAGCAATCAGAAGCTGGAACAGGCTGCCCAAGAAAGTGGTGGAGTCACCATCCCTGGAGGTGTTCAAAAGGTGTTTGACGAGGTTCTTAGGGACATGGTTTAGTGCTAGATTTAGATTAGGTTACGGCTGGACTTGATGATCCTGAGGGTCTCTTCCAACTGAAATGATTCTATGATTCTAAGCAAACCAGAAACGCCGCTTCCAACCAGAGCTGGAGCATGGGCTCAGCGCTGCCTTCCCCATCGGCTCCTGCTCCCGTGCCAGGGCAGCAGCACACTCCCCGCTCTCCCGCCTCTGTTGGGGTTTGTATCCTGGTAACATCACTCATGTGCAGGTGCAGAAAACTCCCTGCGGTCCTCTGAGCTGCTGCAAGGGCTGTCGCTCTGGGAAGGATGAACAAAATTCGCCCCCAGGTACAGCCCTTCTCTTCGGAAAAATCTTATGTGCAGCTGCTTCCTAAAGTACACGTGTTCTTGCTAGTGTTGTTTGAGCTCTTTATCTCTGGTTTCTGTAAGATTTGGAGTTGTTTCTTCTTAACCTAATTTGATACGAAAGGAAAGTACTGATATCAAGTGTTGAACTTGCATTAGTGTTTGTTTTACAAATGTGTAACTAAGATTTAAAAGTTGATCTAATTGACCACTATGTGAATTACATCTGGGCCATTTTTCCACTGAAGCAATTTTTACTTGTATGGAAAGTAATGCCATTCATTATATATTCCTGGGTAAGATGGTATGAGAACCAGAAAGGCCTAACTGCATGGTTACTGCATGCTGCTTCTGTAATCAGTCTTTTATTCATTTCCTTCTAGAGAAATGGTGATGTAGCTACTTTTGATTCAACAAAGTCCTTCTCTGAAGAAAGAGGTAACAAATAAAATGCAGAGCTTAACATTGTTATTATTAAAGTATACATCAACTGAAATGATCTATGTAATGTAAAAGTAGTATTTACGGTCTGTTGAGACCTGGGTTTTTTTCCCTCCTTCTGTGTAGTGAAATGTCCAGACTATAAACTTAATGAACTTAAGCTGTTCTTTGTTGTCCTGGAATTGGCAGTCTTATGGTACAGCAGCATGATAAGCAGTCTTTGTCTGTCACAGACGAGGTTCCTAATAAGCTTTCCATCAGCTTTCTACACATTCCTGATAGCCAAACCAGCAAATTTTGACCATTTTAAGAAGGAGAAGGCGAGATCAAACAGAATCAATAGCAAACCTGTAGATCGGGTTGCAGCAACATTTCATCACTGCCATCATTTTATACGCATATCTGTTTGCAACTGTTGTGCTTTCTGGTCAAACGTGTTGTCTTGTAGACACAGACATGCTGTAATTCACCACTTTTCTTTCAAGCTGAAATGTTCTGTGTTTGATTCCCTCTCGGGCGTGACAGAGGGGCGGTAACTGTAACCCAGATCCCTTTGCTGTTGTTCCTTTACTTGGTGTTTGTACAACGCAATAACTAAGTAAATAGGGAACACAGCTAAGACAAATTCTAAATTTTGATTAAACCTCTTTAGGTTCAGAAATACCAAAATGCAGTTATACAGGCGGGGTTGTGTTAAGTGACCAGTTATGTGTTTCTCAGATGACCATGTTAATATTTTTTTTTTTCTGTTGGTCTGAAAATACAAAAGAATGCAAGAAAATACAGTGTTGGTTTAGAGACAAAGCACTGGTGCTGCAGGTCGCTGAGATGAGGGCAGTGGATGGGTATTGCTGTTACACAGGCTGCTCTTGTGCTGCGGTGACTGTGGGCTTGACATTTAGCTTCTGGATTTGGTTTGGTTTACATACATGACTTTCTGAAAGCTGGACTCCCTGGAAGGCTGCTGCCCTTTGTACCCTGGAAACGTCTTTGGGGAGGAAAAGGGCTGCTCTTCAGCCAGTTCTCACTATTTTGAGCTGATAATTCAGCCTTGTTCTGTGGAAGTGTTAGAGTCCTGGTTGGGGCAGAAAGCCCAAAATGCTGTAAAGTGAAATTTTTCTCTCTTGAGGAGTTTTGCAGTGGGCTCTGGGAGGGCACCTTTTCCAGCCTTCCAGTGACCTGCCTTGTGTTTTGATTGCTCTTGCCAGGAGCTTCTCCAACTTCTCCACCCCAGTGTGTTCGGTGAGCTCCGTCAGAGAAGTGTGTTTGTGCCATTCAGTCCTGGTGCTCCATAATGGCAGCACAGGCTCTTCCACGCTGCAAGCAGAAAAATTCCTTACAAGGAGTTGTTTAACATGAGAATTTGGCTATTAAAACTCAACTATCAAGCCCCAAGCCCCAGTAACCCCCTGCCAGTCCCACACACAGACCCCCTCAAATCGTCACCCTCACGGCTCTGTCCCGTTCCCCTCCAAAGCACCCCGATCCTGCCGGACCCTTGCCCAGCCCCTCACCTCTGGCTCTGCCCTCCCAACAGGCTGCTGCCGGCCGTGCAGCGCCCGTGCGGGCTGCACACGGAGACGTGTCTGCATCTCTGCTGTGGCACTGCTCGTCCTCATGGCTACCGTGGGCTTGGCAGTGGCACTGGGACTCCTGCCACGTGCACCAGGTTTGTCTCCCAAGGATTTTTTTTCATTTTTTTTTAAATAAGAGTGGCAGAAAATGATGTTGCATGAGAAGAGCTTTCATGTCCATCACTGTGCATGAACCGGCGCTTCCCGGTGCAGACCAGGGGGAAGGAAGGGGACTAGCAGAGTGATGTGGGGCTGGGCCAGCTTTGGACAACCCAAGTCACCATGAGCTGTTTCTCAGCTCCAGAGTCCTGCTCCCCAGGGCTGTGGTAACTCTGGGTGGTGTGATCATGATTCAAACTGCTGGTGTAGTCTTCAGACTCTGCCATGAACCCACCAGAGATTAATTCTGGCCCCTGGTTATTCCAGAGTAACAAATGCATTTCAGAAATCCCCTTTTCTTCCCTTTGATATGTTCTTCATACCATGAAAATGTTGGAAAATAAAGTATTTCTCGCTTTCCCTTCAGTGAACCGCTTCTGTGCAGCCTCCAATAACCGGACAGGCTTCTTGTGTGATGACAGGGTGACCTGCGTCCCAGCCAGTCAGGTCTGCAATGGAGTCAGCAACTGCAGGAATGGAGAGGATGAGCAGGAGGAGCTCTGTGGTGAGTGGTTTTTTTTTGTCACTGTCCTCTCCATGCTGCTCTTCCTGCTGTGAGACTGAGCAGCCAGTGTCCCTCTAATCCTGCTTCACACTTCTGGACACATACAAGAGCAGATGAACCTGGTGGATCTTTTGTAGGGCAGATGCGGAGAGACAGTGCTGCCCAAAACCCAGTGGGAGTGCCATGAATCAAAGACCCCAAGCTCCTCTGACCTTCCTTGGTTTATTTTTTTAAACCACAATGCTGTGTTCCTCCATTTTTTAACCTGCATGCCTATGGAGCTGATTTTTTGTCCAACTACCCTGGAAAAAACTCTTTAAAGCAGAAGCCCAGGGCACTCAGACTCTGCTCCTGGCTTAGCCACGAACGTCCCTGTTCCTCTCCAACTGCAGCTTCCCCATCTGCGCTGTGTTTTGTGCCCATACCATGTGGGTAATGACAGACTGACTGACTCCCCGTAACAGCAGCCTTTGGTAGCTGCCATCCCCATTTTGACCGGTGCGTCTGTGCCTGGTGGAGGTGAGCATGTCCCGCGTGTCCACCCTTGCAGGTGACGTGCCCCGCAGCCTCCCGCGATACCTGGTTTTCCGCTGCAGTAACCCCACATACTGGCTCTATGCTGATCGGAGGTGTGATGGGATGAACGACTGCGGAGACTGCTCGGACGAGATGGGGAGCTGTAAGTCTCTCTTTGGGCTACTTCTGGGCAAAAGGTCTTTTCTGCTGATGGATTTAAATAGGCTGTACAGGTGTGGGGCTCAGTGGTGCTGCTGGAAGTGCCGGGAGACTGGCATCCACTGCGAAAACACAAAACAGATGGGATAGGACACGAGTACGAACTGTGTGGGCTCCCTCCCACCAGCTGCCAGGGGTTCTGTGTCACAACCTGGTGGCAACTGTGGGAGGAAAGGCTCCATGCTTTTCTCCCAGCCCCAAAAGTTATTCCTCCTCTGCAGCTTTGCTTAGTGTGGAACAGTTTTGTTGGAATGTGTAGCTGCAGGCAGCAGCAATCATTCAAACTGGCCTCTGGTGGCTGGCCAGGAGACGGTATGTGTGCCTCAGCAGCTTCAAAGGCATCTAGATCCTTCTCTCACTAAAACGAGCAGCAGCTTTGCTAAGTCACCCCTGTGGTTCTGAACCTCGGGCAAGACCTGCCTGTATCAGCAGCTTTCTCTAGAGGAGCTTGCTAAAAAAAATAAATACAGCTAGTTGTTCCTCCCAGGATGGCATGTCTGCCACAAAGGCCGTTGCAGTGTCACGCTCCATGGCTGTCTCCCACAAGCAGCATCAAGTGAGTGTCCTCTTTGATGGGTTCTGAGACTCAGGGTCATCACCAGTGGCTTTTCAGTAGCTGCCAGGGACAAAGGGTAGCTACCTGTTTAAGAGAGGAGTGAAGGGGGTCAGGGCAGCAGAACCATTTCTCTTCCATGCTTTCCATCCCTTGCAGTGGCTGCCTGCCCCCCATGTGGGTCGGAGTGGTGGAGCTGCAGGCCCGTGCTCTACCAGTACTGTTCCTGCGTCCCCAGGAGGCTGTGCAGGGATGGCGTCCAGCATTGCCTCAGCTGGTCTGATGAGTATGTCTGCAGACCATGAAGTCTTGGCACTCAGCAGCGTTGGAGACCACAGGGTACTTCCTGCTTTGTCACCTTTAAGCCTTGGTGTCCTCCTGCTCTGCCACCCGCTTGGGGAGCTCCAACCCAAGCAAATCCTCAGCAGCAGCACACTGACCAGCGCACAGTGACACCGAACAGGGATGAAGTGCATATGGCAGCCCATGCTGAAGGCTGGACACTGGCTGTGGGACACCTTTAAGGGTTCTCCTGTCATGCAAGGGTGAGTCCTTTCTACGTGGGCAGAGCACTCTCTTGCAGCATTGACTCGATGGGTTGTGTGCAGGCTGCTGGAGACTGTTTCCCAGCTGGTGCCAATACAGACACTATGTCTTCCAAACCCTTGGCAAGGGATTTCTGCTGTATGGACATGCTGGTGCCTTTGCAGGCAGCCAGATGAAGGTACATTGAGGACTACCCTAAAGACCAGGAGCTGAGCGAGGTGAGCCTTTGTAGCCCTTGGGTTAGCATTTCTCTCTGATGTGTCCTCACACTCCTGATCCTCACAGGCAGGAGAAGCCTGTGTTTGTGTTCAAAGCACATCTGTGGATGTTTCAGCAGCAGTTTTGAAAGTTCTGTGCTGATGCTCCCAGAACACTTCCTTGGGAACGCTGTGCTGCAGGTGACACAATGGGGAGTTGCTGCATGGGCCACCTCCTACACTCTTCTCAAATCATGAAGGCCAACACAGAGAGTGTAATGGCAAGGAAGTCTGAAGTGAGTGTTTGTGGGGACAAATTACTGTGTCCCTGTGACCACACAGATGTCCCTGTGTGCCAGGGCAGGGAACTGGCGTGTGTATAAAACGTACTTCTCTCGTGGCTGTGCAGTTCTGGAGCAGCAGCTTAGCAGGTTGAGAACAGCCGTGGGGCTGGGATGAGTTTGCACTTAAGTTGGCAAAGAAATGAGAAAAATAAGTTGCAGCCTCAGAGCAGGGAGCAACAGAAAACCAAGTGCCACTCCCAGGGCGACATGGGATGACAGAGGGTCTGTTCACTGCTCGTTTCACTCCTCTGACAGCAAAGTAGGATCAGGCAGCCAAACCTTCAAAGCAGTCCTCAGGATACAGATACAGACATGCCACTGAAGTTTAAGAAAGATGCAGCTTTTCTATGCTTCTTTGAAAAATCTCATATGTGTCTAACACATCTGAGAAAAAGCCGCATTTACAGGGTGTGCATTTACTTTTCTAAGCCCAAAATAAACATCAGGCGACCCTCTTCCCAACACCATCCCAGGTCATAAATCTTTAAAAATAAAACCCTGTTCGCTCATTTCCTCTCTGTCCTGTGATCTGCAACTCTGCCTGTCACCATGACTTGTATCAACAGTGAATGTTTCTCCTAATTTGTAGCTGGGATATAGCTGTAGATCCATGAGATCATTTTAAAATAGCTTTACAGTATTCTGACTCATACTTCACCAGGAATGAGGTGGCAAAACTCTGCATAATGGAACCAGTACTACAGGAAACCACATTTAATAACCTGTCCCTCTCCATGCCTGGCTAGGATGGATGGCTCGTATCTCTGTGTCTGTAAAACATTACAGCAGTGCATTCAGTGCTGCAGCTCAGAAGAGAGATTAGGAATTTTCTAGGTAAACATTTCTCACTTGCAAGCTTCTATCCTCAATCAAAACCTGAAATTGAGATGCACATTTTTACTGGAGAGTCACAGACATCTAACACTTCAACAAGGCTAAGCTGGAGTTGGTAAATAAAAACCTTGTTGTGGTTGCTGTTGTTCCTCAAAGTATGTTCTGGGGCAACTAGCAAGGAAGTCTTGCAGCATTTCTTAAGATGAGCTCAAGGAAGGATGGTTCAGAGGCAGCGCTACTGGGTCAGCCTCTCCTTCCTGGGGAAGAAGAGCTCCTTTCCAATGCAGATTGGGTTCAGTCAGGGATTGTTTGCCTGTTCCTTGGCTTTGAAAAGGATGTGCAACAAGCTCTCTGCGTTGGGAGGGGGCAGGTGGGCTATGGCTGCTGCATGATTCTATGGGGCAGCAGTCAAAGGAAGGCGGATGAGGAAACAGAGGCAGGCTCAGGGTGCATGGAAGGTGTCCCTGGCTGCAAAGGGGAAAGCAAATGCAGTCTTCCTCTCCCTTTCCTCCATCTCTCGGCTTTGTAGTTGAGCTGAACCACAAAGAAATGGGGTTAGGAGTGTGATCTCTGCACTGGAGGAGCTGGTCCATCCAGTACCTGCAGGGCAGAGCCCCAGGGTTGCTCTCCAGCTGATGTCCCTGTATCAGTTCCCAGCCAGTGCTCCTGGGAGGCCAGAGCTGTGATTGATGGCCCTGGGTTAGGAGGGAGGAACTGGGGACTCATCCTGCTCTGGATTTACACCTGTGAAGAGACTAACCAAGAGAGACATGCGAAGCAGCAGTCCACAGGCACCAAGAGCCAGAAGCCAGCCTGGAAACAACCAGGGACGTGGCAGGCACTCGGCTGAGCCGCTCTATTTCAGGGTGAGTCTCCTGTAATTTTCTTTCTTACTGCTTTGTTCCTGGTCAGCAGAGGCTGTGTGCCTTACAGAGAGCAATAAACAGAGATTAGTGGGTTGAGGACATAGTGGTGTGTCTTAAGTCTTCCTAGGGAAAAACTTACACAGTACTGTGTTTAAAAGTCTGCTGGTCAGCAAGAAACCTAAGAAAAGGGGTAATTGTACCAGAGATGGAGAGTGTAAGAAACACAGTACTCTAAAACACCTCTTCTGGAGAGGAAAGCTGTACTGTATTATTTTACTAACAAGCCTGTGACCTGGGCAGACTGTTGATGTCAAATCAAGATGTGCCTATTTTCCAGCTCAAGGCATCAGCTCCCAGCTGCTTTACTGATGTGAAATGGAGTATATGATCCTCTGGGATGCGTGTGTCTCCACAGTCAGATTAGCAGATCTCCACGGTGGTGGAAGGGCTAGCGAAAGAAATCCCTGGTGGCCGTTGAACCAGTGGCAGGAGGAGGATTATACTTGAGTATCACAGTTTACTTCCTCCCTGTTGAGACGCTGTTTTGCTCAGTTACTCTTTGTGCCGTTATTTGTCTCTGCAGAGGCCTGATGTAGTTGTCAGTGGAAGCTATTAATAGCCTTGATTTTCTGGGAAAAAATGTAGGGCTTGAATCCAAGTATGCTTGCTTTGGTCTGCAGTCCTTTTAGGGGGGGAACAAAATCAGCAATAAAAGAACAAAGAGAGAAAGGGGTTTAGGTCTGTATGCATTTTTGAGGTGAAGTTCCTTTTCTTGGCCTCTTCATGATTCCCAAGGATGTGATGCTTTTCTTGTCACTGAATTATGGTAAGCAACAGCGCAAAAGGCAGATTTCTTCTACTAGTGCTTATTTAGAGGATACCTGTAGTAAATTCTTGGTCTTAGGCATGAGAGCACACTGATGGTCACACGGCCCAACTCATGGGCACTGTGTACCTCGGTCAATTTTGATATAATAGAAACACTCAGGGCAGGAATTCAATGATTAACAGACCTGCAGCATTTCAGCTGTGCTCCTGGCTTCAGACAGACCAACGCAAGAGCCTGAGTGTCAAGGGTTTTTTTTACGGCAAATATGTATAATTCATATTTCAATTAAAAAATTCCCTGGTTTTAGATGGGGAAGTACCCAAGCATGCACAGATGCTGAGAATGGGTTTTAAACCCCAGAATGCTCTCAAATGCAGTGAATTTGCTTATAAGGGAGAATATATTACAGCTGCAGTCTAATCCCTACAGTAACCCACTTTCAGCTTTTATTTCCTGGGCTAAAATGAGACATGAGGGACTTGTGTTCTACTTTAGCTTTCTGTAATACCTGTTAGCAAAGGGTTACTGTCTCTCTGCCTTCCTCCCCTGAGGCCTGTGCTTCTCCTTTTCGCTTCCTCCTGTTGTCAGAGCTCTGTCAGCCCAGCCTGGTGCTTCCAGCCTGAGGTTTATGTTCTGCCAGCACGATTCACGTCCCAGGGCACTTGACAAGCACAGTGCAGCTTCATTTCAGATGAGCTGCAGTGATTTGTCTTTCTGCCTCTCAAGAGGCAAGAGAGGAGGAGGGATAGCACCTGCTATTTTTGTGAATTCTATCTATTGTCAGAAGAATTAGTTAAGGATGACAACAAAAACTTTATTTGAAAAAATTATTGTGTATTGTAAATATACAGTAGTATCGTCAACCTTCCCCTTGACTCTGTCCCTCCCCAAGCATATCACAGCAAACAGATTTGACAGTACTGGTCTCCTTTCTTACTTCCTCTCAACATGTTTCAATTCTGTCATCAGCAAGAAAACAACAAACAAAGGACCCAGTTCTTTCTGACTCAGTAGGTGTTTAATAAATCCCAGTCCTCCACAGTGAGGCACAGATGCTTCTGTTTGGAAGTCCTTTCTCTCTCTTGTTCAGCCAAAGGTCTTTTTTTATTGTTCTTTAATTCCTGGCTGCCTGCAACCTCCTTTTTCAAAGGTAAATGGCAATTTTGAACTTTTTCCTTATAAAACTGCAAGTTTCCAGATGCATTTGTTTCTGCCTCCACCAGCTTGCATTTGACTACTTCCTTTATTTTGTGTGTCTTGCCATCTACAGGGAAAAAAAAAAAAAGAAGTTTAGATTTTGGGAAAACAGAATTATGCCATAAAATGCACACTTGTGTTGCAAATAGTTTTGGCCAAGCCAACCTGGAATACTGGCTGCTTTGCTGAAATGTGCATAGGGAAAAATAGTTCTGAATTTTCAAGAGAAAACTCAGTTATTAAATGTTCTCCTAAGCGTGCTGCCATGCTCTACTTTTAAGAGTTATGCAGTAGTCTAACAAATGAAAAAAACTCAAACACAGTGTAATGCAGTTACACAAATGGCTGAAACTGCACACCCGAGATGCTATTTGTACTAATATATATATACATATATATTCCTTCTAGAAAAGAAAACAAACTATGTGGTCTTCATGCAGTTACGTACAGAAGTGCAGAGCTGCTGTTCTGGATCTCAAGTTGTCTTGTGGCTTGATGGCCTCCATAACTGCCTGCTCCCACTGCAAAATTGTCTGAAATAACATTTGAAGCAGTTAATATATTTCTTGAAATATCACTGGAAACAACTCTATCCCTTATTCTCTCCAATTCAGTGATTTAATACTCCGTAAGGACAATTTCTAGAGAATAAAAGACTTAAAACCCCATACCTGTTCTGCCCATCCCTCTGTTTTGCAGTTACTATGGTCAAATTCTTTCAGAGGCACTTTTGAGTGAACCAGGCCTATCTGTGTTTGGATCCGCTTAATGACGGCATTAACATCCTAGGGAAAAGGGAAATAAAACAGTCAGAGGAGAACATTCAATTATTCTCATGCAGTAAACTTAGGTACTTTTTTTACCTTGAGACCTGTCCCAGAAATGTCCAAACAATTCAATTTCTTGAAGGAAAGAAGGTATCTGATTCCAACATCTGTGATTTTAGGATTACCTGTAAGATCAAGTAAAGTTAATGAAAATGCAAGATATGGAAAAAAGTGATCAGAATACCAAGAAACTATTTGTTCCAAAAGCTAGTACTGGAACAAGGGGGTTTGGGCCTTTTTTTGTAGTATGTTTCATGTTTTGAAAGTGAGTCAAAACTGACTTTTGCCCTCTAATGATCAAAATACAAGTATTTACAATACCAATTCTCAAACTATCAAAAATATTTATGGTAAGTAGCAAGTGGCTGAGACTACAGGTATGATCTGTGCCTTCTGGAAAGTTGCTGGTGAAATCTGGGGTTGAGTATCATGGAAATCACCAAATTAATTGTATTCCTTCAATATTAAGGAAGATAAATTCTCTATTAGAAGGGATACAAATTGCTTCTAATATTAAACCATGAAGTACTTACAAGATAAGTCTAATACCAAAAGATTCTCAAGTCCCTTTTTCAATACTCGTACTGGTGCTGTCATTCTGCGAAGGCCTGCATCTGATAAAGAGTTGTCTTTCAGGAGAAGCCGTTTTACACTGCGAAGAGACATACAAATGCATAGTTTACAGTCATTATTTTAGACAGTTTTGCAAAATGTCCTAAACCTCTGTGTCAGAAGGCTGGGGTCTTCCTCTGCCAACCCTTCAGCTTACTTTGTTAACATTAGTAAAAAAACAGCAAGAAAGATGCCTGGGTTCATAGGACCAACAAATATCTCTGTATTGCCTCTGCTAGCTCAAGAATTAAGGGCTTACTTGACCAGCTATGCCCAGAGCTGCAGTGACAAACTGATCCTAGAGCACAAGTGTTTGCTAACAAAGACAATAAGGTTCTTTATACACTGAAGTTCTTTAAACCAAGGCTGCCAATCTCAAAGCCACTTGGAACTAAAAAGAGAAAAATGCTTGGCCAAATGGGAGAGGGAAATTTGATAAGAGATACAGCAACGATTTTAAGTAAACAATGAGAGATTATAACATAGATGAACAAAACTCAGGGAAAAACGTAACACTGAAACATTCTCCAGAGCACTTAAAGACAACACTTTGATGCAAAACGTACCAAAATCTTATCGTCAAATGAAAGTGTAAAACTGTTCCAATGCTTAAGATGAAGTTATTACTTGGCCAATGAAAATCATAAGAAGTTGATTTAAAAACATGAGACATCTTGCAGATTTGTAGGACCTCTTATGATTCAGTATGTGCTTTGGATCATGTGCTTTGTGCACAATAAATTCTGTATTTTATTTATCTCAAGAACAAGTTTTATGAACAACCAAAATCTTCAAACTTACGCATTGCTGCCTGTGAAACTTTCCTTCAAAGTCATAACTCGACTCTTTGAAACACTTAGTGAAAGGAAACTAAAGTGTCATTTTTAGCTACATGTCAAGAAATCTGTACCTAGACAGAGCCTCTTTGGTGAGGTGTTCCAGCAGCTCATGTTCATCTCCGAGTTTACAACAGGAGAGATCCAAACACGTCAGCTCCCGGAAAGACTTAATTTCTTCTAGCTTTGCAGAGATAACCAGGTATCTGCAAAGAGAAAAAAGAAAAGCTATCAGTGTTCAGGCACACAAAAAGGCACCTCTATGCTCAAGTGTCACAAGCACAATGCAGTTGTTTCTTTTAAGTACCTACAAGAAAATTAACATAAATAAGCCAGCTGTCCTAATGACCGTTTTATGTGCAGCCTGCACACAACACATCTGAGTTCACAGTCTTCTCCTTGAACAAATGTCATAGTTTTGCTTTGATCCAAAATATTGCACAAAGACTTAAGACTTTAAAACTAGCAAACATCGCAACTAGGGACTTCTTTACAGATTATTATTGTACTATTTCAGAATAATGCATAATATACATTCCAGTTTACCATAAATCAACTTCAGTTGATTTATCCTCAGTATCTAGAAAGCAGACAAACCCACATCCATCCAGGTTTAAAATCCACTTCAAATTCATGAGGATAGCTTGTCAAATGGCAAAAATTTACTTTTTGTATACATAAATAAAATACTTCTCTAGAGATGTAAGTCCTATAGGACATCTGCAGGACTCCAACTAGAGCTTTGAGTACAGTAGCTCCTCAGTGGGTTATTTTTTTAGCTGTCTTGGTTCCCTGATCTGATTCACTCTGCAACCATGCAAACATCTGTGCAGGAACTATGCAGTAGGAGGTTTAGAGACAGGAACAAACCACTGAAGAATGGCATGCATGAATATGCAGTAATAAGCACATCGCAGTTACTACCTCACCAGTGTTCCCTGCATTTACTTTTTATTGTCCCTGTGGCAAGATAAGCCCCAAATTCCCTACTCTCTCCTGAATTTACCTTGTATTCCCCATGGCAAGACAAACCCTGAGGTCAGCATCTTCGCTGCTGAAATGAGGGGCGCTTGCTAATTTGATCCCTCAAGGAACACCGCTTTGGCCGAGCAAATAAAGGGACCTTAATATCCTCCCACTGCGAGTATACCTATCAAACTACCCCGCCAAATCGCTTTGCTGTGCAGTTCAGCTATGCGAAGGCAGTACGTGTAGTCAAAGCGCAAGCCGGCTCTCGAGAGACACCACTAGCTCAAGGAGGTCGTGAAGAGAAGAGCAGGCTCTTTTGGAAATAATATTCATCAGAAAATGCCTTAATATCTTCCTGGATTTCAAAGACTTGATACTTAACTTAGATTTCTGTAATGGCAGAAGATGCCAGAGGTAACTTCATTTCTGAATTAAGCCCATAAAAGTATCTGTACTAGAGATAAAAAGGGAGTGGGTTTAAAGGATAAAACAAAGGATAATTGACCTCTGCTCAAAGATTCCTACTGTGCTCAAAACACCCTCAGCACTTCAGATGAATCTGCCTGTACTTTGATTTTAAACTGGATAAAACATCCCCCTTTTTCAAGCGCACAGATGGAATATAGACTGGTTATATTACCGGAGAAGACTTCAGTAGGCACAAGGCTTTAAAAACATAACCCGGTTTTAAGCTTGGCAAGACTCTCTTTTAGTGAAAGACAACATCGACATTGAGTAGATGGAAAAACTGGTTCTGGACTCCCATCAGAACCTCCTTAAAGCACATTCAGTATGATGGGAACCACAATAAACTAGTGTAAAACCTGGACAACTTCCAAGCTTGTAACTTACCTACAAGACTGAATCTTCTTCTGATCCCTCAAAATTAAATAGGACAGCAAGCTTACAGCAAATAAACCCAGGCCAGTTTGCAAGGGTGTACTATGCAAGTGCTGATTATTATTGTTAAAAAATAATTGTAGGTTAAATCCTTCACAAAAAATCACCTGTTAGTTAACATGGATGCAGTCTGTTACCTGTATTATGTTTGGTATCTTAGAATGAAACCAGCAGCTGCACTTGTAGGAATGGAATGGGGCAAAAGGAAGCAAGAAGAGTGACATAAGGCTCAGATCATTTCATTAAAACATAAGCCCAAGAGATTTATTTTTTAAATTATTTTCGGAATAAAATCATTTAAGGAAAACTTCAAATGTGCTAGCAAAAGCACTAGCAGACAATGATATTTGTTACTGAAGACACTTACCTATTTCGCAAGCATAATGAACATAGCACCAAACTGCCATATGCTTCAGTAAACTTCTGTAGAGCTCTCAGTCCTGTTACTGGTTCTGTGAACTTTTGCCTTGCTTCTGCGGCTGAAAAGAGCTTTTCAGCAATCTGCTCAGGGAAACCAATCAATGAGTCAATGTGATCAACATTGTCAGAAATGTAACTCAGCACTAGGCTGAAGAGAGACTTGGCTGAGTACCGGAGGTTCCCCTCCTTAGTGTACGTGAAGATGAAATGATCAGTCCTCTGCCTCCTTGCTCTATTGTCCTCCCTGTTCATACAAAGCTCCACCGAAAATCCTCTGGAAAAAAGCCTAAAAGGTCTTGTTTTGGGAGTGACATTCTGTATGCCACATGCACCCTGATTTACCATGTGCAGCTTCCCATTTTCACGCACGTATATTGGCCCAGTATCCAAGTGGCTTTCTGAGTGGAAACAGTAAGACATTCCCTTCATCCAGTTCTGCAAAAAAAACCAAACCATAGACAGGTGAAGAATAACCACAGAGAAAAACACTACACAGCCCCCCAGACCCTGGCAGCTCTCAATGCCCCGAGCACGGTGAAATAACCCTGCAGTGCAAGGAATTCCAGGCTGCATAGAGCAGGGGTGTGTGCTGTCTGCCATCAAACCGCCAACACCACTCATGTGGTGACTGAACCCAGGCTGGGGGACAGTGGCCGGGACTGGATGCCCATCGCACCTGGGCAGCCGGAGCGGGTCCGGGCGCTGTGAGGGAGCTGGGCCCGGCTCTGGGGCAGGCGGGGGGAGGAGGAGGGTAAATGGCTGACTGCAGCAGGGCAGGGCAGCCTGCTGGGGAATCCCCCGCGGGAGAGTGGGCAGGCTCCTGGTGCCCCTTTCCCAGCCCAGCCGGTGCCGGGGGCTCTGGTCTGTGAGCGGGGGTCGTGGTGGGGAGCTGGAGGGCGCAAACCCAGCCATGGCGGGATCTGAGGAGGGATGGGGTCGTGTCCGCTCCCGCCCTGAGGGACTGGGGGCTCAGGTCCTGCGGGGCAGGAGGGGATCGGGCCCTGCCCGGAGTGGGGAAGGGGGTGCTGAAGGGATCGGGGGCTGCCCGGGGGAGGGGGCCGCGAGGGGATCGGGCCCTACCCGGAGGGGGTCTGTGAAGGGAACGGGTCCTGCCCGGGGTGAGTGTGCCGGGGCCGGGCGCAGCCCCGAGGGGCGCAAGGAGAAAGGTCCCCGCACCGCCGGCCGGGAGGTTTGGGGCAGGGAGGCGAGCGATCCCCGTCCCGCTCCCCGCCGGCTCGGCCCTCACCTACCTGCCCCGGGAGGGGCCGCCCCGCCGCGCCGTCAGCCGCACCGCGGCTCGGAGCTCCCGCCGCCCATCCCGGAGCGCTCGCGGGCGGAGCCGCGCCGGGGGCGGGCGGCGCGGGGCACGCCGGGAGCGGGGCTGAAGGTGGTGGGTGCGGCGGGAGGCTGTCCGCCAACCTCAGCGCTTGTGTGGGGCGATCTCACCGCTCCCAAACCTCCCACCTCCGCGGCGGCAGCCGCACCGCCATCCCTGCGCGCGGGGCCCGGGGCGTGAGGCTCCCGGGAGGCCACGGCACCGGCGGGGAGCCGGGAAAGGGGGCGCCGCGGCTGTGAGGGGCTATGGCTGCTCCGCACTTGCGAGGCTCTTAGTGTGAAGCGACGGATCCCGCAGGAGCCCGCGAAGCACCGCGCAGCTCCCGCCGGCGGAAGGGCTGGCGTGGGCCGTTGCCTGGTAGCGGCGGGGCCGGCCTTGCCCTCCCCGCTGCTCCGGGATGAGGGCAACCGACTGGTGCCTGAGCTCGGCGGGGGCTGCCCTGGTCCTGGCCACCTCCAGCGACGAGCACCACCCCGCCGAGAACATGGCGGACGGGTGAGGGGGCGCTGAGGGGCTGTGAGGGGACGCGGGTCCGGGCGGGAAGCGGCTCCTCCGGGGCGGGCGATCCCCCCAGAGATCCCGCCCGGTGCTGCCGCCACCGGGGCCTCTCACCGCCAGGCTCTGTGTTTTGCCTACCCGCTCGTGTTCGCACATAATTTAACTTCTTTTTCAAGGACCCCCGCCCGCCATTCGTGGGCCTTTTTGTGCTACAGAGCCTGAACGTGGAGGTATTAATACTTCCAGAGAGCTTCATCATTTTCATACTGGTGTTTGCTCAAAATACCCCAAATAAAAAATGGCTTTGCAGTTTTGGTTGTAGCTGGAAAGCCACAGGTGGGGGGTTTTGTCCTGTTCTCTCCACAGAAGTTCAGAAACGTTCTGGACGACAACGGGCATGTTCCCACAAGAATTCATTATTGGTTTTCCCAAATGTGTAAAAATCAGCAAAGTCACAATCCAGTGTTACTTGGGTAAGACTTGATGCATTGCAGTTGGTAATACATGCTATGTTAAAATGTGTGTCTGTGCCTGTGTGTAAACTCTCAGTGTTGTGTTCTGTAAGTAGCCACTTTTAACAGATTCATAAAGATTTAACTCCACAAAGCAATTGTCCTTGAAGTCCAAAGTTTTTCATAAATCAGAAAAGATGGAAAATCTACCTTACCTGCACTTATTTTGTTCTTACAACATCTTGCATTGAGCTTATAATTAACTCTTCTGTTGCATAGTGATGGCTGTTGTAGTTTAATGGACAGGACTACTATTTAACTATTTATTTTGAATATTGATTATTATAATTTCTTAGATAGAACAGTCTTAGTCTTTTTAAAATAATATGAAGGAAAATGTGAGTTCTAAACCAGAAAGGACTGTTACAAGGTCAGAGCATGGAAACAGGAGCTTGACCATTAGCAAGGGTTACAGAAAAGACACAAAAATTTATTGTTTGTTCAACTTGGACCACAAGGATGGTGGTTGTATTACAGTCCTGCCCCATAAGAATGGATTAGTTAATGCTTTTGAAGTGCTTTGTAGCTGAAAAGTGATGGAATAAATATCAATAAAGAATCAGAACTTGTTGATATTTTAAATGTGTTTATATTTTAGTGCGGACCTTAAGGATTGAAAGAAGTGTATCTAAAGACCCTGTAGGTTTTGAGCAGTGCATTGAAAAAGGTAAGAGTCTGAACCTGAAGCAGTGGGGATTTTGTGGGAATAACATTGATCTTTTTCTGTTAAACCTATGTCTATTTGTTGAGTAGGCAAGTGTGGCTTGATTATTATTTTATTATTTATTAATGTAATAGTCACATTTAAATGAAGTTTATGAACTCTGCTGGTCTCTGGAGCAGTTTGGAGATGTAAAATGCTGTGTAAGGGCTAAAAGCACTGCTTGTGCACTCACTTTTATATTCCAAAAATTAAAACCAGACTTACATAGTATAATAGAGTGACATTTCCTGGATTGTTTGGTTTTTGTTGTTGTTTGTTTGTTTTTGTTTTTGTTTTTTTAATGCCTCTTGGGTGACATTTTATAAAACAGTGTAATGAATAGGATATATATATGTACCCACTAGGATGTTGCAAACAGTATTTGTTCTCTTAAATCACCCTGTAAAAAATATAAGAACAATTTCTATATATGATGTAAGTTTATGGTCCTTAAGGTTTCTTGACCTCTGATGTCCAGTGAATACTTTTCACAGCATTGCATATTATTATTCATTATTTGCTTCAACCTGCATTTTCTAGATTTGCAACACACAGAAGGTCAGCTTCAAATGGAAGAATTTCCAGTGAGTATTTCCAGTGTACATAAGTAGTGCTTGATGGGACAGGATGTCTAAACTAACTGGGGAGAAACTTCTGAAAACCAAAACATGTCCTTGCTTACAATTGCTGTTCAGCTGGTGTTAGATGTAGGAATTTGTAGATCATGGTATGAAATTGCATATCCTGACTGCACCTTTGTAGGTTATGGTATGAAATTGCACCTGTGTACTGCTGTGAACTATGTGAAATAGCTCTTTCCAGAAGCGTGGCAATCTTCTCTGTTCTTGCCTTTAAGGCTGCAGTATTTGGGAGGGATGGGACTTTTTTGAATTGTTGTCATCTAAAGAAGCTCTGAGGCTGGCTAGGTGTATTAAAAGAGCTTGATTTTTGCGCAGTTTGGAAACAGATACAAATATCTAGATCCTTCTGTCTAACAAACATCTGCAAATGTTGTTTGATAGTTATGTCACTACAGAGAATGCAATAACTTTTTTTTTTCTCCCACAGCTTCCTGATTTCCAAGCCACTTACTTGCGTTTCATCATCAAATCTGCCTTTGATCATTTTGTGTCAGTGTACAGGGTGATGGCAGAGGGCACACCAGAAAACACTTAAGTCCAGCTGAAATTTGTACTTCAAATTTTTTTATAAAGAAGTTATATTTTGACATCGTTGGCACAGAGAATATTTATTATTAAAACCTTGCATTAAAGTGGTTTTTGAAGGTACGGATGTAGTATATATTCCTCACCAGTTTAATGTATGTAATGCAGTACTCTTGTTAATTGTAGTAACAGCTTTCTAGTTTTAAAACCTAGACTGTTGCTGTAGAACACTTGAACATATCTGAGTCAATTTAAATTAGTATGTTTATATCAGGCTTTCTTAATATATGAATTAAAACTCTATTTCCTGTAAAATGTTTCCCTTGCACTCTGAGTTAAATAGAAAAAAAAGTGTGGAATACTTAAATGGGAGGTCGTCCTACTGTCAAATAAGTCCTTCAAAAGTTCTTAAATTGGTAACTTTCTTATCAACTCAAACTGTTCAGGATTAATAGGATGACTATAAACATCTACTAATGCTTAGAAATAACTGGGGTGGGAAGGGAAATAATCTGAAGCCATATGAAGTGGTCTGATAGATTTTTTAATAATTGCAGGTCAGTCCCTTGTTTCTATAAATATTTTCTACCATCAGGTCACAGCTGCCTGTGCTTTATGCCATGACCATCATAACAAATACTAATAGAAACAAATGCTGATAGAGCTGCTGTTCTTCAGAAGCCTTCTGTAGTCAGTGAAAGGGAACATTTAGGAAAATTGTATGTATACAAGAGAATCTTAGTCATGCGAAATGGTTTGTTTTGCATGCCGGTCAACTTTTGCAAATGTCACCGCTCCTGAAGTTTATTTTGCTCAAACGTAAATGTTGGTATCCAGTCCTGGCAGTAAGATCCTACAAAGCAGTAGTTGGGGTTGTAGTGATGAGACTTGAAAACCTCCAGACAAACACATGATGAACCACATTACAGATGTGTTTTAGATGCTAATACTATGCTATTTTTGTTGTCTCTATTGTTATTTTTAAATTCTTTTTTTTCTTCGTACATGGATGAAAACCTATTTATTTAGCTTATTGATTGAGATAGAAGAGGACTTTGGAATAAAGACTTTTTCTATTTCATTTTTTCCAGGATGGCGCGTATTTCCTGGGGGTGGTAATTCCAAGGTCCCGCTCCTCCCTGCAAAGGCAATAAAATAATGGAGCCACGTTCAAATACCCAGAGCAGAAGCCCTATAGAGCACAGCAGCTGCCCCAGGACTGCGGGCAGGGGTTCTTGGGCCTCCTGTGGGAGATGCTGCATGCACAGGTTACACCCACTGTGTAACTGGGACAGGGCCAAGGTCCTGACCTTGAAGCTGGGAAGCGTTCCTGGATCTCACAGCTTACATGTACCTAGGGTTTCCTCATGAGCCGAAAGATAAATATTTGAGCAAGACTGAGGTGTACATCAAATATGTACATTATAAGGGCCCAGACTGGTTTTGCTGCCAGTGCTTGTCTTGCAGTTACAGTGAATTGTGAATTTTTTAGCTCTGAAACAGAATGAAATACTGACTGTTGAATGTAAAGCATTCTCAAATTACTTCGAAATTTAAAAATCTCAATATATCGTGCTCATTATTATAGTTGTTTTTTTTTACCTTATAGATGACCTTCCCTCCTTGAAGTAGATACAGTCGTTCTGGCATTGCAGCGTATTTTGAGCTGCTAAGGTTTTCCATAGTGTCTAAAACCACTGGACATAAAGGATTTTTTTTCTGAAGAAGTTGTGCTGCTATTTTTCGATCTTCGAGGCTTCTGTGATTTTTAATAACAATATTGTTTTTAAAAGCCCATCCATCTAAAACAAATGAGAAGGGGATTTAGCAAGGCACATTTTAAGTAGGTGTTAAGGGTGTAGATGTACTGTGTGTCATATCCCAAAATTGGGTTAAAAGAACACTGCAATTTACTCCCAACGCTAAAACTTACCATGAAACGAAAGCTGCTCCCTTAGAGTTTAAGAGCACCACAGATTTTCAAATAAATGGAGCCAAGATTTTTCTTTAATTTGGGAAAACCATATTCTCCCCTTGCCATGGATTTGGTAATATTTGATGTATTTTAGCTGAAATTTTCCCACATAAATCAACAGTAGGAAGATACGAGGTAGGGGAGATAGATCCTATTTGAGTAAGGTTTGACAAAATTATTGGCACAGGGGATGAGATTTTAAAATGGTGAGTAGTTCTATCAGCTGACACCTGCTCATTTGGGACAGCCTCAGCAATTCTGTTTGATTCTACTCAGGAGGCTATAAAAATAAATTTAGGTTTCAGAACTGAAACATATTTTAGCCAGGGCACACCTTTTTCAGAAATATGCAAACACGCACTTGCACACAGTTCCTAGTCAATGAGAAAGTAGTAAAAGTTTTTGATGACTGACTTGATTATTATGTGTTTCTTAACTACTGGCAGTGAGGTGGTGTTAGAAAACTCGAAAACTGTAAATCTTACATTTTAGAAAACTACCTTAACTCTGGGATAAAATTGGTGCCACTGTGTTACTTAAGAGCCTAGTGTAGATAAAAGAGGGGGTACAGTTTGTTTCTATATTTTTCAAATTAGAGTCTGCAGGCTGTTCTTGAGACATGATAAAAAATATTTTTGCTAGTTATACTTTTTTTTTTCTTTTTTAAATACATAACATGTTGGCATCACACACTTCACCTTTGTTCTACGAAACGCCTTTTTTTTTTTTTCCAAAAGGAGCTGTGCTAACACTGAGAGGAAGTTTAGTAAAGATAGACCTCTGTGCTTCACTTCACTGAGAGGAGTGTCTTCAGCAGGAGCACCTTGGTGTAAAGTCAGCTGTGTGAGTAAAATCTTTGGCTTAATAGAGACACAAACCAGTGTCTAGATTTGGTATTGCCCCTTTTGATGTGAGGGAGTTTTCTTTCCCATTTGCAGCTCCCTCCTTTCTTAACATCTTTTCCTTACAGGAATGACACAGGTCTGAAGTTTCGGTAGGCATCACTGTGATGTTTGTACTGTACCTACTGCGTGAGCTTCTTCGATGTAGATGATAAGGAAATCTGCTATAGGGCTGAAATCTTTGATGAGCTTGTTGAACTCATCAAATTGTAACATAAATGAAGGTCAGGTGCAACTTCCAAAATTCAGGATTAAGGGTCGGTTATCTGGGAAAAAAAAAGGAGGCAGTTTGTAGTTAAATCAGTGGAAAGAAGGACAGAATCATATTAATGCACTGAACTGTTTCCTGGGCAGCAGTGGGCAAGTCACTTAACCCACAACTTTTTGGACATTAAAATCAGTAGCAGAACATCTACATCTATGCAAAACATGCATGAAAATGCTTTTTTTTTCCCCTAGCCTGGCTCTGACCTGAGCTGGATCCAGCAATGAGCTGAACCCAGGGGGACCCTTTCCTCTGGAAAGCCCTGTAAAGGCAGTCACTTCTTGTGTCCTCATCACAACAGCAAATTCTCAAGTTACCAACATTTTGGGATGGGGAGCTGATCTAAAATGGATATATAGCATGTCAGACCTCACAGCCTCCCCAAGATACTTATTACAAAGGAACTCAAAAAGCACTAAACATGATAATCTGCAAGGTTTTTTCCCAGGACAGTGGTTCAGAGTTGTCTTAATACTGTTTGGTGAACCTATTGGACGTGATTTTTTTCAGAGGTGTTCGTTTGAGCTGAGCTGAGTAGAAGCTGCAGACTTTTCAGTCGTGCATTGCAGGCTTTCGTGCTTTCCATGTATTTCTGCAATTTCTGGTCCAAACAGAACACTTGTTATATATTATTATTTATTAAACTGATGTTACACAAGCCACCGGCAAAAAGTATTTATACAGTTGCTTACAAATTAACACAGTACGTGCCCACAGGTGTTAGCATCTGTTTGCAAGCCCTCAGTTAAAGAGAATCTGCACGATTTTTAAGCGTGTCTGTGGCCATGCTAAATTATCTGAAATTTGTTCAAGATCTTCCTTCTGTCTGGGCTTATCTTCAAAAACTGCTGCTAACATAGATCCACATCCTAAAGAATCTAATAAAGGGGGTATGCTCTTTCAGATACTGTGTATCTCTTTTCCAAATTTCCATCTTATTTTCTACATAAATATGTATATATCTATATATACTTAGAAAAGCGGAGTTAGAGAAGGATGTAATGCTTCCCATGGGGATCGAGACTGCAGCTTAATGATTAATTCCACGGTCTACAGAGATCTCAGTGGGAGGCAGCGGACAAAGTACAAAGCAAATTCTATTTCTTCTGCTTTATTTCCAGCCACTTTGAATCTGGAAAAAAAAAACACCATGTGTTTTCTGGGCTTTAGGCTGGCGAAGGGAGCTGGTGTGGGACTTTCTGTACATACAGGGAATGACAGCCAACAGTTGTGAATCACTGCATGCCATTCCGATTCTGGGTCTTCTCTCCCTAAAATAAATTATCTTGCCTTTCAGTGAAGAGGTATTTCCAGGCAGAGCCAGCTTTTGCAAGAGATTCCTAAACTTAGTGGCGTGAAGGGGTGTTGTAGCCAGAATTATAAATACAGCTTGTTTTTGAAAATCCTGAAGTTTTTCCATGAAATGAACACTGATAGCCTGGCCTGCCATGTCATGCACTCTCACACCAGCTGTCTGTCCCTGTGCACTCAGCAGCCTCTTCTCATTTATCCTCTTGCCAAACCCAACCCAGCTGCACGGGAGATTTACTGACCTTGCATGAAATCGGAGAGGTAACGAGCTTCTCCGTTGAGAGTCATCACCGGTGTGTTGGGAGCAGGATGTCCTTCGTAGGCTTTGTCCTCCAGCCTCTTCCACTTCACCTTCAGCACAAAGAGCAGATATTTGAAGCTGAAAAAAGTTGGACCCCAGTTTTCGTAGCTAAACTTTGGATACTCATTCATTCTGCTCTTTTCACCCAGTTTTAGGATGTATCTTTTCATGGCCTTAGGGAACAGAATCATCAGCGTTTTGCCAATGATGGTGCTTGTAGTTACATGCAGAAGAATCAGGAATTTTTGTAGGAAAACCCTGACTCTGAACATTGCGGTGGAGGAGGTCTGAGCGCTTCTGACGGGAACACAGCGCAGCAGCGGGGGCAAAGGTAGAGAGTGGGGGGGAGGAAAAATGTCCACGTGTTTGAGCAAATTCCTGCTTGTCTCGTGCACCATCACCTTCCTGCGAACTTCAGCATCTGCGAGAGCGAGGACCCTGCCAGCTGCGCTGCCTCCACCCGCACCAAAGGTGTTCGTTACAGTGACTGTAGATTTTCAGTGCTAACTGCACAGCTACAAGGCTTATTCACAAATATGTGGTGTATTTTACTAATGGGAGGAGCTGAATCAGGATATTTTCTCTGAACCATAGAATAAAAGGTAAGAATTACGTTAGCGGTACCCGAGGGTCTGATCCTGCATGCGCAGGGCTCAGGGCTGCACATTTTCGTACAAAACTGTTGGCGTTGACACTGGGCCTTTGGACTGATGCAGCCATTTGCATTTTGTGTGTCCTGTTCCTACAGCTCTGCATCTTTTTAGTGCTCTGCTCCACACCCATAGTTACTTTGGGCTGGAAGGATACCCCAAAATATATATACTCCAATATGTAGATAGATATAAAAAAATCAATATATATAATATACATTAATTATAGACTATGAAAACCTGTATCTATATATATAATGTAAATGTGTTATGTATGTATATATGGAGCGGCCGTTGCCCGTTCCCGGAACCCCTGCCCCGTGCGGCTCAGGACGCCGGAGCGGCGCAGCCCCAGGGCCTCCCCGGGCGCCGCGGGCCCTTTAAGGGGGCGGGCAGAGGCGGACGAGGAAGCGCCGCGTGGCCTCTGATTGGCTGGCGCGACGAGTGTCGCCCGTGTGATTCTGAGGGCGGGGGAGGAGAGGGGAGTAGCGGAGCCGCTGATTGGCTGTCGCCGCGCAGCGCCTGCGGTCCCTTTAAGGGAGCGAAGCGTCCACTACCGGGAGCGGTTGGGCTGTGTAGCCCGGAGGTTCTGGAGCTTCTGCGGGTCTGGGGCAGCTGGGACGGGACCAGCCGGTCTGTGTCAGGAGGGTCAAGGCCTCGGGGACGTGCTCCTCGACCCAGCGGGTGAATGGCGGCTGCGGATGACCTCAAATTTCAAGGTAAACGTGAGGTTTGGGGCCCAGCTGATCGAGTGGTCAAACTGTTAGAGGTTTGGAAGCGTTTCTGAGCTTTGCTTTGGGTTCCTCCCCATAAAAGCTTCCGTGAAGCTTTGCCGTAGTGGCAGGAATATCTCCGGCTTCCTGTGATAGGGTTGTGCTGTGGGTGAAACAAAATGTGTTACCTGTGTTGACTGAAACCCTTTCTGACGGGAAGGTAAAGCTGAAAGCAGGCAGAGCACCTAACGTGTTATGGACTGTAGTTTCAGACTCACTTAAGCATAATTATTGATAAATTTAGGCTTGAAAAAAAGCAACAAACAGTTTTATGAGAGGATTAATATTACCCATGTCTGCATCTGGGGCTGATGGTAGGAAGGAGATGCAGGCTCCATTGCACAAGGCAGACTAGCAGGAAAGGCCTCACATTGTTAACTAAATAAACGTTCAGCTTGATCTGTGTCAGTCTGGGCTTTAACAAACACATCACATTTGATGCACCCAAACTAGTGATTTATCCTTTCTTGGGCTGTGTAGGGGTCTTAAAGTAGTTTTTTTTCACAGAGTCACAGAATGTGAGGGATTGGAAGGGACCTCAAAAGATCATCCAGTCCAATCCCCCCACTGGAGCAGGAACACCCAGATGAGGTTACACAGGAAGGTGTCCTGGCGGGTTTTGAATTTGTCCAGGGAAGGAGACTCCACAGCCTCCCTGGGCAGCCTGTTCCAGTGTCTGTCACCCTCACTGTGAAGAAGTTTCTTCTCATGTTTAAGTGGAACCTCCTGTGTTCCAGTTTATACCTGTTGCCCCTTGTCTTATCATTGGTTGTCACTGGAGCCTGGCTCCATCCTCGTGACACACACCCATTATATATTTATAAACAGGAATGAGGTCACCCCTCAGTCTCCTCCAAGCTAAAGAGACCCAGCTCCTTCATCCTTTCCTCATAAGGGAAATGCTCCAGTCCCTTAATCATCCTTGTGGCTCTGTGCTGGACTCTTTTGAGCCACAAAAGCAAAAAACTTTGTTAGCTTGATCAATGCCTCTCTTGTAATGTACTTATTTGCAGAATTTGACGATGCAGCTAATTTGCTTGCAGCAAATCCTGGCGCTACCACAATAAGCATCGATGAGCCAGTTCAAATCCCGAAGAACCAGCGTAGCCGTCTGCAAGAGCCAGGGAGAGAAGAGGATGATGAGTTACTGGGGACCGATGACTCCGATAAAACGGAGGTAATACTCTTACACCTCCCGTGCCTCTATCAGCACGTACACAAATGGTGCTGACAACACTGAGGTATTTCTAGAGAACACTAGGGATTCATGCTGGGTGACTTAAAACTCTGCTTCTTCCCTGTCACAGGTTACTTTCTCAATAGAAGAACTGGCAGAGGCAAATGTGCATTGGTTCTTCAGCTGTTGTGGTTTGCAACCTAGGAAATGGAACTGAGATGGTGGCTATTTAAGCAAAGCAAACGTGCTAGGAGATAAGCACAGCAGCAGCTGAAAAGCCAGCACTGTGTTTGTTTCTGTCAGTTCTGCTGTGGGGCTGGTGACTGTCAGGAGAGCAAGAACCTTGGGAATGGGCAAGGCTTGTCTGGAGGGTTCAGCTAATGCAGCTGTCGGCGATCACACTGGTGATGCTGATGAAGGCAAGTGTAGGATCTCATAGAATCGTTTCGGTTGGAAGAGACCCTTGAGATCATTAATTCCAACCATAACCTAACCTAACTCTAGCACTAAACCATGTCCCTAAGAACCTCATCTATATGCCTTTTGAACACCTCCAAGCATCGTGATTCTGCTCCTTAGAACCCCAGGCCACTATTCTGCTTGCAGGGAGATCAAAGACTAGCTGCCGCTAACAAATATTAGATGAGGAAAGGGAAGTGGTCAAATAATGAAGTGTTGCCCTGTTAGTTTTTTTTTTCTCCTGTCTGGGTACAGAAATAATTTAACTAGTGTGTTAATGAACTAGTAATACATAAATTGCATGCTTGTAATATTTTTCATGTTGCTTTTCCCCCCATACAGCTGCTTGCAGGACAGAAGAAAAGTGCCCCTTTCTGGACATTCGACTACTACCAGACATTCTTTGATGTGGACACGTACCAGGTTAATTCTCCATTCCAGAGAACTGTTGGCTGAACTGTGCCTTATCCAGACATTGGGGATTTTTCCATTTTGCATCTTCAGTCAGACAAATCTGTATGCTTCCATAGGTCCTGGACAGAATTAAAGGTTCGGTTTTCCCAGTACCAGGAAAGAACTTTGTGAGGCTGTATATCCGCAGCAATCCTGACCTTTACGGTAGGTACGAGGTGTGAGAAGTTCTCTTCTGCACCAAATGTTATGAGTTTGTATTACCTTTTACTTGCTAACCTTAAAAAAAAAGAGGGCGGAGGAGTTGTTATTAAACTTGTTTTGCTTGTTTGTTTGTTTGTTTGTTTTTAAGGTCCCTTTTGGATATGTGCCACACTCGTCTTTACCATTGCAGTTAGTGGCAATCTCTCTAATTTCTTCATTCATCTGGGCAAACCAACATACCACTATGTGCCCGAGTTCAGGAAAGGTTTGTAAATAGTTGCTACAGTCCTGAGTGTTGGTTTTGTTGGCGTTTGTTTGGTTTTTAATGCACTAGGGAAGTAGTGTAAGAACAGGTCACAGCTTTGATTTAGCAGAGTCTTTCGATTGCTTTATTTAAACTTTTAGAGATGTGAAACGAGTCCTTAAAGTGGGCTGTAGCAGAGCTGTACTCCTCCAGATCATAAAATAGCTACAGGGTTTTAGTAGAGCAGGCAGGATTAATTAGAGCAGTTATTTTTCCAGCCTTAGTGAAAGCCCCTATGTATGGAGAGGGAAGGCCCAGCAGTGGCCACTGTGCTGCTTTTGTAGGTGCCTCGTAGGAGCCTGCAGACCTCAGCCAGACAGTATCTGAATTAGAGTATTACTCGTATCACCTACTGAGGGCTGGAAGTTGTTACCTTCTGGCAAACTAGAAAATAAGCAAAAGATTCTCAGCTGATATATTCCTCAAAGAACTTGGAGTGTGGAGCCAATAGTCTGTACTTGTCCTTGTAGTCTGAAGGGGCTGCTGTCGCCACAGAGGAATGTGGCTGCTGTGTGTTGGAAGAGCACTGCCATTTGGGAATCCAGTCACTTGAATTATTTCAAATTTGACATTTGTGTCTGCATTCTGTTCTCATTTTTCAGTAGCTGTTAGTAGCTGATTTTTTATTTTTAGCCAAGTTTTTCTTTCCTCTATGGTTCTTCCTTTCACACTGAAACTGACAGCATTTTGTACACAGGTGTAATAATGAAATTTAAAATCTCAAGATAATACTTTCAGCAGTCTTTACTTTTAAACTAACTGTAAGTGTGGGCAAAGTAGTAGGTGTAAACTGGACGTAAATGCAAAGTTCTCTATATATTGAAAGCAACTTCAAAGGTAGCCTTCTAGTTTTCAGGCTAAATACTTCTACATGTTTGATTCTGGCTGGTATTCTAATTAAAATGTGAAACCTTTTGTCATATTTCCAGTGACCATAGCAGCAACAACGATTTATGCGTACGCTTGGCTCGTTCCCCTTGCTCTCTGGGGATTCCTGATGTGGAGGAACAGTAAAGTTATGAACATTGTGTCCTACTCGTTCTTGGAGATAGTGTGTGTATATGGCTACTCCCTCTTTGTCTACATCCCCACAGCGGTACGTATGGCCGAAAGAGTGCACCCCTACTAAATGCCCTGCAAAAAGGTCCTGGTTCAGAAACTTTGCTATTTCTTGTAAGATCGTTCCTATTAGTCAAAATCTTGGGGACTGGGCACATCATCTTGTCACGTCCAGGAGGGAAGCTCATCCCTGCTATTGCTGTTATTCATTCCTCAAATAACAGGGACATATCAGATAAGGCGTGAGTTAATTTGTGTGCAAATTGGCTGGAAGTGATGAAATGTCACAGAACAATGCATTAAATAAATGAATCATTGTTTCACACCATCTCTTTAACAATAATTTTTCTCCTTTTTACAGATGTTATGGATCATTCCAGAAAGGGTGGTACGCTGGGTCCTGATGATGTTCTCCCTGTGCCTTTCGGGCTCTGTTTTGGTTATGACCTTTTGGCCCGCTGTCAGAGATGACAACCGGAGGATCGCGCTGGCGACCGTGGGGGCCATCATTCTGCTCCATGCCCTGCTGTCTGTCGGCTGTTTGGTACGATGCTGCCTTGACCTGGCACTGGTGACTTGTTATGGAGCAGGGAAGGAGGTGTTGGCTGGTTGCTAGAAAGTCTTTCTTAAGAAAGAAAGAAATAGTACTTCTGAAAACTCCAAAGTAGAAGTTCCAATTATTTCAAACGTGGCAAAAATTGCTCCCTATCTGACAGCACCAGTAACAAACTCAATATGTCTTTAGTGCAAAATCACTCACAGAACAGTCTTTAATTTATCTGGAATTCATTGTAGTATAAGCAGTATCATAGCTTATCATAGCTTATCCCAATGAGTACTGTGCTTAGTTAATCCTTTAAAATGATAAATGTTCAATATGTAGTGTGCGCTCATGAGTGTTACGTATGAAATTTAAACCTGCTAGAACTTAGCAAAATATCAGCGTTACGAAAACAGAAGACCCTCACTCTACTGAAATACATAATGATGAGAACTTTAGTTTTTGCCTCTGTGTTACGGTAGGTAGAATGATATAATCCAGGCTCCAGAGTAGATGGATTTGGTTCCCTGCAGCTCTGCATGCAGGGGGGTGAAGGCAACACGCAGCTCTTGTGTCAGCAGGAGATGTGCAGCTGACTGCAGCGGGGCTTCCAGCTTGGGAGGGGGCCTGGAGCTTCAGCAGTTAAAAAAGTCAAATACATGTCTGCAATCCAGTCCTTTCCAGCACAGGTCTTTTTCAAAGGCCTGTGCTGCCACTGTATTTAAAAGTACAGTTTAGGGTGCTGTTTTAATTGTTTCTAATCTAGTAAACCCAGAAAATATCCAAATTCACCATTTCAGTGCTGTGTTTGTACCTTGTGAATGGTGGGTCTAGCAAGAAGGAGCTGAGGCAGAACTGTTTGTTTCTCTCTGAACAGTCTTTTTCTCCTCTGTAATAATGTAGGCGTACTTTTTTGATGCCCCTGAAGTGGATTTTCCTGCACCTATTATCCCTGCTTACAATGGAACAACAGGAATAACAAAGTCAGTAAGTAAGGTAAGAAGCCAACCTAAACTTTCTTCTGTAATCATCACAGACACCTTCAGACTTTTCCCCATCACTATGGTGAGTGGAAAAGGGTTTAACAGACCGATTTTTGCCAAGTGCCACCTATATATAAATACAACTTATTAACTTTTCTTACAGTTGTGAGTTTTAAGTATAGCCATAAAAGCATAAAAGACTCTGAGGAACAAACACATGTTATCTTTCTTTTCTTTGAGGTTTACTCTTGGTGATGCAACACACATATACTCTGCCAGTACAGCAACCCCCAGTGTGCATGTGGCGATCGGAGTATTTACTGACTAGAAGTTATATTCGATTTTAAAAAGAAAAAAAAAGCCCTAGTATGCTTAGCAATAGTGATGGTAAGAAGTTACTGGCTGTCACACAATTGAATCATGCAGATCAGTTTTAGAAGCTTTCCTCCTGCAAAATCAGTTTCTCGTCCCAGGTGCCTAGTGAGATTCAATATGATAGTAATGGATTTTAGTACTTAGATATAAATATGTGCCCTGTTGCATTCTCTGGTGACAGTGAGGAGCCATAATACTCAAAGGAGTTATTTGTCTCTTTCAGGTTACAATGCCTGTTTCTCCATCTGTACAGTAATTGCATTTTAGATTATTTTTTCACTGAAGAAATGGGAACTGCAAGAACAGGGGTAGTTTTTTGTAGAAGAAAGGACAGCGATGTCCCATTGGAGACTGACTGGTTCCATCAGGAGAATGAACTGTTGATCCCTAATCCTTTGCAGCTGTTTTTGTTTTTTAAATTTCGTCTATGCTCACCACACTATTTTGCTTCTGAATAAAGTATTCTGAAAGTGATCTGAGATTTTTTTGTTTTGTGCATGAAACGTCCAATTCTCTTTCAAGGCTGCCGAGGGGGTTTGACAAGCGCTGTGAAGCCAGCGGGAAGTGAGACAGGATTGTTTTGGGTTATAGTTGAACCACCTCCGTGCAGTCCCCGAGCCCAAACCCCCCTCAAGGCCGCCCCCGCGTTCTTCCCCCTCAGCAACGCTCGCCCTCCCGTGGGGCTGCGTCACGTCTCCCGGGCGCGGTGGTGAGGCCGGGGCCCGCGGGTTGTCCAGGGCCGCCCTCAGGCCGCCATGGCGGGGCGCGGGGCACGCTGGGACTTGTAGTCACTCCACTCAGGGGGGCGGGGCAAGTGTGTCTGGCGCTCCTCCTATTGGCTACTGACCGCCCGGCGGAAGTAGCGTGAGGCCGGCGGAGGTGGCCGGCGGAGGTGGCCGGCGGGCGGCGGAGACTTTGAACGGCGGCGGCCGCGGCCATGGAGGCGGCGGGGGCGGCCCCGCAGCGGGTGCTGCTCCGCCAGGTGAGTGCGGGGCCTCTTGGAGGCGGCGGGTCCCGGTTCTCCCCGCCGCCCGCGGCCTCTCACGCTGCGCTTCCCGCAGGTGCTGGGCTGGAGGGTGGCGGCCGCCGTGGCCTGGTCCGTGCTGCTGCTGCCCGTCTGCACCGCGGCCTTCGTCGTGCTGAGCGGCCTGGACCCCTTCCACCCGCTGCGCTGGATCTCCAGTAGGTGCTCCGGCCTTCCCCCCGCCATCACGGCAGAGATTTAAGTGCTATGTTACATCAAGTGACCCGATATTAATACTTAGTCCCGTTTATAACTTGACAAGTTGTTACTTTAAAAGGTGTATTTTGATTTTTTTTTTTTTTGGTGTAATTTTACAGTCACGTGTTTGCATTTGGGGTTTTTCCCCTGCCTGTGGCTTTGGGCTCCCTTTCAGATAATGGGAACTGACTATGGCATTGAGTTAGGGTTCTACTTTGTGTGTTTCTGAATGGTCTTTAGGCTTTAAAATATAAGTTTTCCTCTTACTTATGACCATAATAGCCATAATGCGATGCCATAGTGCTAAGCCACAATGCCCTCAGATACATGGTGTGAACTGTGGGGTTGGCCTGTGCAGGGACAGGAGTTGGGTATGATGATCCTGGTGGGTCCCTTCCAACCCAGGACATTCTATGACTCTGTGAATGCTCCCTAGGTAGAAATAACTGTTGCAAGTTCATGTAAATGTATCCTTCAGGGAAAAAAAATAGGTTAAGTGACTTAGTTGTCTGACACTTGTCACTGTCCTAGTGTCTGAACACTTGGACACATTTCCACTTTCTGCCCTGTGCAGCTGCTGTTTGCATAACAAGCTCAAGTTTCCTCTGACTTGAATTGCATTGAATCACAAGTGAAGTTCCTGAAACAGCTGCTCTGTGTGGTGAGAATAACTTCCCTTCAAGTGCACACACAGAAAATTGAGAGATGTTTGAATGGAAGCTTGATACCTGTGATTGTGTAGCTGCTCTGGGCAGAGAGACTTGATTTCTTTCCCCCTTTGAAAATATAAAAGCCCAAAAGAATCAATTGAAAGCAATTCGCTCCATAAGGAATTTTTTACTTTTTAAATGTGGCTGTATGGTTACAGCTTTCCTTCAGTGAAAGAAAGCTGTGTTAGTTCAGCCATAGTGTAATGGTTCAAATCACTTGTGAGAAAACCACTTATAAGGGTGTAAAGTATTGTCTATGAAATTTAAAAAAGCTTTTTGCAGAAAAGTTGTGCAGCTGAGCAGATCCGGTGTGAGATTACAAAGTCCATTGAACGTGATTCCCCTTTATGCATTTAGTGGATTATTGCAAACTGCTTAAGTGTTCTTTTCTGTTACTTAATGTGTCACTGTTGTGCAGTCTTGAAACAATAATATTATTTTTTAAATTTTAGATTCTTTGAATGATTTATATACTTCCTATGTCATCTTTTGTATCCTCCTTATGTCTGTGGTGATACTAGTAATAAGTATCTTCAACGCCGAATTTTATGCAGGTGAGTTATGTGAATTGCTGTGATACTTGAATTAAATAGGAAGACCATTTAAAGAGATTTGAATTTACATTCAGTGTGCTGAACATTGGTAGATTTTCTTCTAAATTAACATAGACAATACACAAAGCTTGTTTTCAGGGAAATCACTCCAGGTTCCTGCTTACCTCGTGGCTGAGATGCTCTTGGCTGAGCCGCTTCATTGGTTTCTTGATCACTCTGTGACTGATTCCAACTGTGAAAAGTTCTTTGGCGACAATGGCTTTTTTTTTTTTTTTTTTTCTAATGGAGGATTTTATTAATAAGAAATGAACTTTCACTTTTGGCTTTTATTTACAGTTGTGCCATCAATACCGTGCTCTCGATTAGCACTGATAGGAAAAATATTTCACCCTCAGCAAGTTATCCATTCAGTTGTCCATGCTGTAATGGGAATGTTGGTTGCTTGGTGCGCTGCAGTTATGACAAAAGGGAAGTTCCAGTTTCTTGCTGTGCCCTGCATGCCTTCAGAAAGGTAATTATTTGTTTGTATTAAAGATAAATTATGCAAAGAACTTCTGTTGCTAAATTTATTTACTGATGGCTTCTTTCAAACAAAAAACCTAAAATCTGAGTACTATTAAAAAAAAAAGTTGATATCCTTTATTAAAGGATAGGAAATACCCTCCTTTTAAATGTTACAATGCACAGAGAAATAACTGGGCCAGAAAAACTAGATTGCCAGAATTCTTAATGGCAAGTTGAATGATGGCAAATTGGTTGTCACTTGAAATAAGTCTTGGTCTTGGGGTTAATGTGACACACTTCATAAATAGTGGAAGCATCCTCTTGCCTAAATCACAAAAATAGGTGGTGGGACTCCTACTTTAGAAAAACTTATTGAGAAATCATAGTGTGTACTGATCAGGAAAGTAGAATCAAGCTTTTCATTTGAACCTCCTAAGGCTAGAATGACTTTTTTTTTTTCTTTAAACTCAGAATTAATTCTAAGCTTTCTATTTTAGCCTAGATGATGCTGTTCCTCAGATGTGCCTAAATGAATATCACCTCTTTTTTCTACTGTGTGGAGCTTTCATGGGATACAGTTATAGTCTTTTGTATCTTATTAACAATATGAATTATTTGCCATTTCCAATCATACAGGTAAGTGGTTTAAACACCTTTGCAGATAGACATGTCTAAGTAAACAAAAAAAAGTGCCTTGATTGTTTATATTTTTGAATATGCCAGTAGCAGCTGTCTGTTGGCAGGCTTTCCTTAGTAGATGAAGTGTACAATCTGCTTTAAATGCCCAGAGAGTTCATCTTCCTCCTTCCTGCTTTGAAATGAACACAGAAATCTGGGATGCTCTGACTATACAATTTATGCTCCACTGATGCATATTAAAAGCCGTCTGAGCTGGGCTGTTGCAGGAAATGAACTGTATAAACTGAATATTAACCTCAGGAACTGACAACAAGGGTCACCTAAAAGTTGAGAAACCTGAGAAGAAGCATATTATCAGTTGTAACTGGGTACCAAGTAATTTAAAGTCGAAATAGCACATTAAATCTTGTGTAAAGCTCAACATCCAAAGCCTGTTCATGTGTGTAGTGCTATGAAAACTGAAATTCTGTCAGTTTCCCCGGAGGGGAGTCCAGCAGTTCTACAGAAATCTGTACTGATGGTAAGGGGCGGCTTGTGAAATATTGTCTTGCAAATATTTCCTGTGTTGCTGTAGCCTCGCAGCAGCCATCAACTTTGTCTGATTCCCAGATTTATAAAGTCCAACCAATTTGGCAAAAGGTGACTTTAGCCAAAATTATTTGTATTAGTGGAAAACATTTTAAGTCATGACCATTTAGTTTGTCAGCAAACCAAGCATCATTTTGGCAATGCTGTAGTTATAGGATTTTAAAAAATTCTATTATTTGAATACTGTTAATTCCTCCTTCCCCCATTTTTTTAATGCCATTTAGTCAAGTAAAAAATTAAATGATTTTGGTTTCATTTGCATGTAGTGTCACATGGGTCGCTTTGGTTGAATGGAGAAGGGTGTCAGTTTTACGCTGATTTTGCTGCCTGGAGGATTATTGACCCTTTAACACATGCTTGTCTGAATTTTCCCTATTTTAATGGAACGCTTCTAATCTAAATGAAATCTAGAAGATTAAATATGCCTTTTTTATTGTTTATTTTGCATTAGACAGCATTCTCCTAGTTTGTTCCCCTGTCTATAGAGTCAGTTTACTCCACCCTCCATTTTCATACTGTCACAAGTAGGAAGAAGGATGAGAACTAGAGGTGATTATGAAATGACAGAAAAAATAGTAGCTGTAACACTTTGGAATTGCCTTAAACTATTTTCTTTTTAATTTGTCTAGACTTCAGGTTTTCAAGTACCTTTTTTTTTTTCTTTTCCATTTTATTAATTTGTTCTTGAATGTGGAATACTAAACTATTTTTGTTTTTAGCAATACAAGTACTTGCGTTTCAGAAGATCTTTGCCTCTCCTGGTTAAACACGGTTGCGTGGAGTCACTGTATTTCGTTAGAAACTTCTGTGCCACGTATTACTTTTTTGGTAAGGGTTCCTGAAATTCTCCTTTTTTAATTCTTGTATTTTGAAAACTATCTTTAATCAGCCTGTTATGCTATTTTTCAGCCTTCCAGGCAACTTACGTAGACTTGTTTAAACAAATAAAGAGATCTCGCACCTCTCTAAAACAGTAAGAAAAGGTACAAGGTTTGTACAGTGATATTTATATGGTATTTATGTGATGGCAATTCTTACAGCCTCACAGAAGCTCATTTAGCATGTGAGAAATGTCTTTTCTCCAAAGGATCAACATCTTCTGTAGGAATTTATTGTCTAGCTGGTAACATTCTAAGAAGACGGATTCTAAAGAGAAGGGAGTGGGGAATAATAGTTTCTAACTTGGTCTGTATTAAATATTCCCAAGTACTTTTAACATGGATAAACATCTCATGCCTTGGACTGTTCCTTCCATTGCCTGGTATTGGAAATAAAATGTCATGAAGTTGAATTTGACATACCAGCAGTGGACATGACTTCACCATATGTAATATTGCTATATTTTCACTGTTTTTAAAGTAAAAATTAGCACTTTGGCTTGATTCGCAAGTGTCCTTTATATTATTTGGAGAAAGCTGGGGGGACAAAGGCAGTATGGCTCCCTGCCATAAGAAAATGAAGTTTGGCCTTTAAAACTATGGTAAAATGAAAATCTGTGCTGATGGAGGTGATTGCACTGAACTTCCTGAAAATCAGGATTTTTTTAACGTTATGGTTATAGTTATCCGCCTAAATGATGTCAAAATATGCCAGAATTATTTCCACTTCCTTAGCATTAGGGGATAAATTAGAAGTGTGGTGGTTCTATATCAGTTTCCATTAAGTCTTTAAAAGCACACTCTGCTGCCTGAGCTGTAGTGAAAATGAACATTAAATGACTATTAACCCTCTTTTGTAAGTGAGGAAGCACAAATGACTCGATGCTGAGAAGCTGGCAATAAGAGATAAGGTTTGCATCTCTCACATCTCTCAGTGTGTAGTTGCTGGCCCGAAGCCTTTTTTTCATTCTCTTGTTTATATTTCTTAAAAAACAAAACCAAAAAACCCCAACAAAAGAAAGACAAAACAAATGCATGTTTTTTCCCAGTGTATGGATGTTACAAGCCCAGTCTCCTCTCTATACATGCATTGTACTTTTGTCATCTTTTTGGTCTATTATGATGTGTTTTGCAGTGTTGTATTTTTCAGTGTTTCTTTTTTATACCCTAGGTTATATCCCAAAGATGTGGATAAGCACCACAATGGATCTTCATCCAGACAGGTGTGTTGTGCTGAAACCTTGCAGGAGAGTATTGCTGACAGCTCCCTGGGCTGCAGAAGTCCAGTTTAGCTGGTGGTTCTTTGGTTCCTCACCTCCCGCATAGAATGTGGGGGCCGTTGGGTTCTTCTGAAATGGATCCAAACAGACCCAACCTCCCCTTGTAGACAGTCATTAAGAAATCCTCTCAGTTTCCTTCATCTCTCTAAGTCCTAAAAGTATTACAAAGACTGATCTCTCCAAATCACATACGTGAGTTTTCTGTGTTTTAGGGGGGCATATCTTTGTTTTTATATGGCTGCCATTTGTTTTTAAATAGGGAAATTGGAGCCTTAATATCTTAATCGACTAAAACTGTATTTCGTATTTCTTTTCCTAAATTTCGTTATTTATTTTTCTTCGCTTCATCACAATTACTGAAAAATTAAAGAAATGGTATCTCAAACATATTTAAGAAACTGTTTTTGCAAAGAATGCAATTTTATTCTTGAAATTTTTGCTACTGTAACAGCTTGCTATAGACATTTTTCATAATAATAATACTTATGCCTTCTTTTATTTTGCAGTAAATTGCATCCTCTTGACACCCTGACTGGCTTATTGGATCTCTCCTTGTTTTACCATGCCTGGTTATGTGGTGTATTTCTTCTGATTACCTGGTACATTGCGTGGTCACTCTTCAGAATCTATGCTACAGAGGTTAGTACTCAGTGGCGGTGCTAAAGATGTAACATCAGTGTTTCATAAATAACTCTTACTTTTCAAAAGCAGTTTTACTAGGAAGTAACTTACTATGAATTCTTGAATTTTCAAAGCATAACATCACAGATAACAGGCCTGGGCGTTAACTGACCTTCGGTTTCCCTATAACACAAACCAATGCTGTTTACAAAATTAACAGGTTTACAGCAGTGTTCCTTTTCTTACTCCTCTACTTCTGTTTCCATGTCCCCCTTCTCCTCTTTAAGTTTGATGCTAAATCCTTGCAGATGCTGTTGGGGCCACCATAACACTGAACCACGTTGTGTTTCTTGACATCTGTACCATGTTCATTGACCTCGTCTGGTGTAAAGACAGAGGAGCCAGTGCAGGGTCAGTTTGTGTCTGGCAGAATTTACTAATTTGGTGTCTGTATGTGTTTCCAAGCAATGATTTTGAATTTGAGTATGAGACTAGCTGAAGACTTGTGACAAACAGCCACAGGTTACGTGGGAAGATAATATCCAGAAACCGTATAGCTCCCAACCCAACTTCACAATAGGAAAGAGAACAAAATACTGTAAATTTTCTGTAAGCTGAGTTCTAGAAATCTCAAACTTAAGCAAACCATCAAAGTACACAATTCTCCAAAGCTGAGACATGTTAATTTAATTCAGGCTGCAGTATTAATATGGACTTCAAGCAATCTTAAGAATTAAGACACTTGTGCTTTTTCCTTCAGTTGTAAAGTCACAAATTGATATGGCTAAAAAAGGCTGTTTAAATATGTAATGAATTGTATTAGAATAAATGTGAGACCATGATTGAAGAGGAAAATAAAAGTCTTGCCAACAAAGAATTTGGGAAGACTTGATCTTTGTTGACTAATCCAGATATTTCTTGTAAGAACAGAGGAAAAAGCTTGTTCATCTAACCTGATGTTTTTTTCTTTTTTAAAACATTACTAGACTGCAGATTAGTAGGAAAAAAAAATGAGGTTTAAATCCTGGCAAAACACTCTTAGGGGATGAAATGGCATAGAGTGCTTGTTGGAGTGTTAGCTTTAATTAAAAAGGTCTAGTTGTTGTGGCTGCGTGGAGAAGAGGTTGACAATGAATCAAGTGTAACTGATGTAATGATGCATCAGAATCTACAAACAGCAGCTCTGAGGTGGGAACAACCTTTTTCAAAGGATAATATTAATACCTGAAGCACTAGTGAACACTATATGTCAAGGTCTGTAATTATTGTACTGCTTGTAAAGCTATGGAAGGCAAACGTCCAGCTCTGAAGGTATATAATGGACCTTGCCTTTTTGACTGTTGAACAGAAGATTGGTTTATCCACATAATTATTTTTTAATGAGCTACAAAACTTCCAAAGCTGTTGGTAAATATTTGCATAGTGTTAGTAGCTGGTACTAAATCTTTTATTATTTGGTAAAAGAACCCCAAGTTCTTCACCAAAGTGGCTAAAGATGGACGTTACAGTTTTGATTTCTGTCTTGTTTCTGGATGGTGTCACTAGGTTTTTCCCTGGGTACGTGGTTAGAGGAATTTATTTTCATAATGATAGGATGCCCCAGCTGTGAATTATATGAGTACATGGAAGGCATTTGAAGATAAAGATAGATGGGTTTTCTAAGATTTCTCAATTTTAAACATAAGTAGTAAAGCCTTTTTTGTTTCTGTGTTAGAAATTCCAAGCCTGTTTAGAGTAACTTGAAGTGATGGGGTATGTGCTTTTGTAGTTCATCATTCATCTGACAAATAACAGCTCAGGTGGAGTCTTTCATAAGGTTTTATAGTATTTTGCTCTGTATAACACAACTTCTGATGTTTCTATTTAGACACATCATTTTCCTATCCAGCCAACTTTTGCTGAGGAGACAGACCAGTGCCTGCCTAAAATTTTAAACAGCAACCCTCCCCTCATTATAAAGGTAATTGCATTCTCACCATCTTACCAGCCAGTTGTGTGCTGAGGAGTTGTTTCTCAAAGCCTGCAATCAGATCCTCAAGGTTCCGGTTATTTTAGCTGAGGTGATAGCTCTTTAAAAAGCTGCTTCAGGAAACTGGAAGAGGCAGTTACGCTTCATGGTGAAAATTTGTTGAGTAGTGACATCTGCTGGTGCTCAGCACAGCGTTACTTTGAGCTGAAAATAGACTCATTTAGTTCGAGGTAAGATCTGTTTGTCTGCAGCATAAGTATATTAGTCTGTACTCTGTAAAACCAACAGGTTAGTGACATTCTTTAACTCATTCAAGTCTTGTCAGATAAGCAGGTGTTTTATCAAACCTTTGTACACTATTGACACTTTGGCCACTGCCGCTTATATTTGAGTTCTTATCTGTGTGTTCTCTCTTGAACTTAAATTGTTTCCATATGCATGTTGAAAGTTGAATTTCTTTTTTAAAAAATACAATAGTAAAAAGCTACTTAAAATCTGTGAGAAGAGTAATTTTGGTCTGACTATGGTAATCATTAATGGGATTTACTGATTATAATAGTTAGAAATTGGAGACCCCATAGAATTATTATGTACATAAAGATAAGAATAGTCTTCTGCACATGCAAAATCCACATTTACTGATTTCACAGATCTCTGATAGGACTGGAGATACAACAGGCTGCAATCCATTTGAATCCTTTTGTAAGCTTTGCTGCATTTTCAAAGGATGGGTGGGGAAGAGTTAAGCACAGCACAGTTAGAGGTAGATGAAGTCTGATTTGTAATCTCAGTTGTTACTAAAGTGTCTAATTTATAATTGGGTCTTGTATAGTTTGAGAAATCTGGTTATTTTTGGTTTGCCACATTGAACTACTGAATCGCATGAAACGGCAGTATTAGGTCCAGTACCGTATGGCATACTGTGTAGTTGAGCTCTGGCTTGCAAGAAGAATTCCTTCCTTAGAATTTTTTGCTTCTTAGGTTCTTTCTATCAGAACTGTTAGTTCTTAAGATAAAAATGGTGTTAGGTCGTCTTTAACTCCGAAGAAACAACTTATCAGTCAATTTCTCTGAAGCTCTTATTAACTCAGCAGCCCCATGCAGAGTGGGCTTAGGGATGTCTGCAGTCATTTGTCTTCTTTCTTTTTCTGTTACATGGCTGCTTTTAGTCTGTGTGAACTCACTCTTTGTTAGGGATTGCTTTTGTATGGATAACTACATTTTGTAAAAAAATCCATTAGACTTTGCATTTACTAAAACATTTTCCTTTTTTCCTAGTTTTTAGCCTTACAAGACTTGATGTTACTTTCCCAGTATTCTCCTATTCGACGACAGGAAGTCTTTAGCCTTAGTCAACCAGGTAACTATAGAAACTATCTTGTCTTGATTTTTTTTTTTTTTTAAGTGTTAATCAAATGCTTTTAAAAGTTATCTGATACTCTGATGTATGCTACATAAGCCAGAAGGCCTCATAAGTGAAAGTATCCCTATGATGCCTTTTCCAAGAGGATGCTCGATTATCTATATTTGTATAGTTTCATCTACTAAACTCAACAAATTCTGGTGCTTGTTGTTTGATTTAAATGACAGCCATGAGGGAACACAGGTCTTGGGGTACTGAAAGCAGGGTCCTCTTGACACCACCAATCAAATAGTCACAACTGAATAATCCAACAGATGGGTTTGAAAACCTGGCTTTCCGATGTGAGCTGAAATCAAGCATAAATAGTGAGTCACCACTAGAGCTGTGAAAGCAAACAGTGGTTCTAATTTTAATTAGCATTCGAGGCTTTTGCTATGTACAAAGATATGGCAGAGAAAGTAAATTAAAACTGCTTAAAAGCCTCCAGGAACTTTTTGTTACACCTCATCAGGAATTCTAGCATTTGTACTACTTCAAAACTGTTTACTGTCATTTATATTACTTTTTTCATTTTAGTTGTTCAGTGATTTCAGATTTGCTGGGCTGAACTACCTGTTTTTCTTGCTTAGCAAGTCTTTTTAGAGTTGTCCATTGACAGGAGGATAGAATCTGTCCATGTTTTCATCTTCCTCACAGTACAAATAAACTGTCATGGTGCAAATACACTGTATGTATTTTTAGAAATGAAGTGATACTATAATTTTTGAAGCTTATACTGAGACCACATGGGCACTGTCAGAATACATACAAGAGTGAGCAGCTGGGTTGTACGTACGTACTACATTTCCTTTTTGTTTGCATATTGCTAGGTGGGCACCCGCACAACTGGACTGCGATATCAAGGGAGTGTTTGAGTCTTCTGAGCGATCTGACCCAGAGGTTGATGGCACAGCAGGAAGCTGCAGCAGCAAATGGGAGAGCAAAGCAGCCAGCAGGAGAGCTGAAAGTAGCTCCACAGACTCCAGGTATGCAAGGAAATGCTCGTAATAGTTTGTGAACCATGAAAGTGCTGATACATTACACAGGTACATCAGTCTCAATTAAGCTGTAGGAGGAAAATGAGTCACAGGGTTTTCTGTGAATAAAAACGTCTCTCCCCCAGTTTCATTTGAGGTATTCTCATTGAAATAATCCCAAAGTAACTAGAAAACTTGGAAAGATCATGTTTACTCGGTTTGTTTACTTTCCATGATGTTATGTTCAATACAGTGTTTTTTTCACACTTGCATGAATTAAGTCTAAATATTACAGTATTAGTAAGTGGTTGAACCTAGTTACAGGGAGAATGTAAGTCTTGCCAAGAGATACTTTGTGATTCGTGTAGTTGCTCTTATGATTAGTTGAAGATGGTAAAGTTATTGTTTTGTTGTTGTGGGGACATCGAATATGTTTGTGTGATTTGCTGATACCACTGTAGAATAAGAAAAGCCGATCTGACTGTTGAGCTGTGTGCAGCCTGCAAGCATTTCAGGTGTTTTACACACCAGACTTGGGCATCATTCCTGGCAGCAGCGCTGCGTTGGCACACGAGGTGCCAGGTAATGGAACCCCTTAGCAGCCAGTGCCCAGGATACAAGTGTCCTGGGAACAGCAGGGGACTGTTCGTACATCAGAGGTTAATTTCTTCTAGTGCTGCAGCTCCTTGGATTTTGCGACTGTTACGTCTTGTCTTACATACCCAGCAGGACCAGAAAGAATTGCCGTTCTTCTGTCATTAAATTTTTTTCTAGTACTTTATCCGAAAAGCACACTTTACGTAGATATATAGCAGGGTGTAGTAGTGCCAGCTAGCAAAAGGAGAAAAATAAATCCACAGGCATCCTTCTTATCACTTGCTATTCTCAAACTAATGAACTTTTAAAACACTCCATGCTCATGCTGATGTTTACTTCTTTGCAAGACCACAGTGGAAACAATGTATTTTAATAAAACCTCTAATGATAGAGAGGTTGTTGAAACAGCAGTCAAATAACAAACCCCTCTCTTATTTCATATGTGCTATGCTGTTTGTCTTCATGCAGTGTTCTTTGTCCTTAGGAGGCGTTGTGACAGAAGATGTGTCTTTACAGTCACAGAGGTCTAATATCCTTCCCAGAGCCTCCATGTCTTCACTGGTTAAATCATCTGTAATGCATTTAAAGGCATCGCCTGGGTCTGATGTTGGTTCACCTTTCAGCTCACCTGCTTTAAATTGCAAGACGGGAATGTTGGATGTAAACTCTCCTTGGCATGGATCAGTCCAAAGTCCTCACCTCAGGAGAGGGGGACCGAAGCTGTGGACATTGGGTTCAGGTAGAGATTTTCTCCCATCACTGGTTTTAGCCTTGTAGTCATGAGTATAGTAGCTGTGTCAACAGAAATCTGTATCTTGAGGATTAAAGTGCCAGCAACCAGAGTTTTCCTGAAGATATTGTATTTCTCTTGTAGAGCTGCAAATGAATGGTTCCCACCATGAATCCTTCCCAATGCTCTCTGCTGCAAGAACTGGCAGTAAGGTGGTACAGCCAAGCTTTTTTTACACGTGGCTTCAGAACAAGCAAGAACAGGTAGAGTAGAAGTTGCAGTACAGATAGGTGTTCTCACTTCTGAAAGAACTTACCATTTTTGGTAATTAATACTTTCTTCTCCAATTAGCTTACATAACAAAAATCCTTCCCCCCAGCCCTCAATCCCTTTACACTGTGGGAAGGGTTGAGGAGGGCCAACTGTGCATACCTTCAGATAAATACCGATTATATTTAATATTTTGTTTCTTTCCAGATAAAAAACTTCTTGTCAAAACGAGCGCTGATAATGTATTTCTTCAGCAAGGTAATCCTGATCTTGTATTTTGTGACTGAGCAACATGGACTGTAAATGCCTGAGCATATGGGTTGTGCTGTGACACTATATACCTTTTGCATATAGTAACAGTTCTAAAACCTTTCTTTTAATCTAAGGTTTTCCATAAGTGCAACATTGTACAAACTGTGAGTTTCATAGAGAATTATCCCATACCTGCATAAAAAAGAATAATACTACTACTTTAAACTCGCCTGATTATAAACTGTGTTTTGTTTGAAGTGTCATATACTAGTAAAATGAAACTGAGAACTTAAATGCAATTGTCTTAGTATAGTAATTCCAAGATGGCACAGCTTCTAGTTCATTTTATAATTCAGTTAACTGCTTTTTGTTAGGCCACTGTACCAAATAAATTCTTTATAGTTTTCCTTTGTGGGAGAAGCAGCAGCTAGAATGTTGGGAATTTCTCCTTAGGAAATACTGGTGATATTTCATGTTACTACTACTTTCCAGGTGAACTCAAAAACTTAAACTAAATTTGCATAGTGTTTACACAGAAAAACCACTGGGTATTTCTTTTAGCATAATTGAACAGTAACTCAGTTACATTTTACAGAAGCATCCCCCTCTACTTTAGGTCTTTGGTTTCCAGGGATTTAAATGTTTCCTGCAAGTAGAGATCATATTTTTATATGCAGATCTTTTTTGTGTATGTGATGATGGTTTATGCTTCAACTTACAGCAGTGTTTTCTGATCAGTTATAGTCTGGAGCAGAGACTGAGGCAAGCAAGATCATGAAATAGGAGTAGGGGAACTGTGTTGTTCATTTAGCCATTGAAAGCTAGTTATTAGCTAATATACTTTATTTTCTTTAAGTCTTAACTGTAGCTATAGCTTTGTGGGCAGCTCCTGTCCAAAAAGTATTTTAGTTTCTTAAAAGATCAAATTTTTCTGGGTATTGCCTGAGATCTGTCAGCCTCAAAGGTGTTTTTGGAGGGAAGGGATATGACCCTGTCAAATGTGTGATACCGTAATTGAAACCTGCAATTTTGGTGATATTATTTATAAAGTGAACTTGGAATGCTTTGATTTCTTCTCAGCACCCAGAAGCCTCCATCCAAGCTGTCTTCTCTGATGCCCAAATGCACATCTGGGCTTTGGAAGGTGAGCAGTTTCTATTCCCAGGTGATCCGCTCTGGCTCATGAAACTACAACTAAAAGGATCCAATTCCAGGTTTCTGGGGCTCTGTCCTTTATAAATGTAATGGAAGAAAAATCTTTGAATCTGTTTTGACAAAAACCTGACTGCATTTTGGATACCAACATGCATAAAGGTCTAATACACTCGTTAGTTTTGAGATTCCATGTGAGATCTCTTGGTTTATGTTCTGCAGACATTTGGTAGAGATTCCTAAACCTGATTTCTGTTGCTTCTCTCCCACGTGTATCACTTTTACATTTTTTTATTTTTCAGTAATAGATTTATGATGTCTCTTTACAACAGTTTTTCTGACTAAAGGCTCTGAGTCCTCCTTTGTTAATCACAAAGAGTTGAGGGAAGGAGGCACTCGGGTAGGAACTTAACAAATAAATGGAAAAAGGTGGTCTGCAGAGAACTAAAGGAACAATGACAGTATGTGGTTATGCTACAGGATTTTCTTGTTTGTTTCAAAGTAATGAGCAAATACAAGTGTTGATAGAACCTTTTATTAGATTTGTCTGTGCAAAAGGTCATCTTTCTTCCTAGATTATATGTTTTATGGGCAGATATGCCAGGCTGTGTCAGATTGAAGGGGATGTGTTGGGATGTACAGAGTCAGGAGAGGGGATTCACAATTTACAGAAAAGCAAAAGATACCATTTGTGTTTTAACTAAGGGCAGAGGGCTAGTCTGGATTTTTTAAAAATATGATAAGTAATCTGAGAAGGGCTTCAAAACTAAACGAAGGTTTCCTGCAAAAGTAGAGCTCTCCTCATAAAACAAAGAAAAGTTAAGTGATCTGGAAATGTTTGTGTATGACCAGAAGAATTGTGAAATAGCTCTTGTCTTTTGGTTGATGTCAGGTACACCTCTGATCAGAGCAGTGGAAAAAGGGGTTTATATGTGATCTCTCTTGCCTTACCAACCTCAAACTATTGTACATCTGTCAAACGAGTGACCGGTTTAGTCCTGAAGCAAGCCAAAGCTGAGGTCACTGCCTGCAGCAAGTCCTGAAGAATTCTACCACACTAGTAGAATATTCAGGCAAAACCATGATCTTTGTTAACACTTCAGAAGTTGAGAATTTAGTAATTACAGCTTTTTTTTTTTTTTAAAGGTCTCTCGCACTTGGTAGCAGCCTCCTTTACTGAAGACCACTTTGGAGTTGTCCAAACCGCCCTGCCAGCTATCCTCAATACTTTACTGACTCTTCAGGAGGTAAAAACTGTTAAATTTTCCTTATTGCAGAACAACTTTAAGAGAAGAGGAGGAGTTTTGTTCGTGTTATGTTTTGACCTTGCTGACTAGTCAAAACATTCAAGCTGCTACCACTGTACATGGCTTCTCCTCTGCAGTTAATCTAAATAAAACAGTTGCCACTATGTGAGTTAAGAAAAAGCAAATAAAAACTGAGTTAGGTTTTTAAAATGTAGGAGTAGAAAGCATGGTTTTAATTGAATGCTTAATTAAAAAAAAAAAAAAGGTACTATGTGCTCAGTTAAAAGACCTTATTTCAGGGATGCAGCAATTATAATACTTCACGGATGCAGCAATTATAATACTGTATTTTATGCGTAGTTAGGACTTAATATTTATTTGGCTGTACACAATTCCTAATGCAACCTGGAGCACTTGGAGATATTGCAAGTCACAGCAGATGTTATCTGTGTGGTGTTTGTCTCCTAAGACATCACTCTCAAATTACTGATGTTTGTGTAATATGGATTATTTTTTTTTAAATCCAGATTTGTTTCCAATGCTTTGCATGTCCTATTGCCATAATCATTTTACACTGCCTTAATGGAGATTCTTGGAAAGAATTTAGAGGTTATTAAAGTTCTTCATTGTAAGTCATCTATTCCAATAACAGGCACCAGGCGGGCGGTGGGGGAGGAAGAAAAACGAAACGATACCCTCGGGACAGAATTGTATTCCTGCTGCAGTGTGTGCTGTGCTTAGCATCTAAGACTCATTAACAGAGAATCTTATTTCACAGAACTTGGTTCTGTGTTCAGTTGATGGCCAGGAAATGCAAAGTTAAGCTCAGTTACCAAAACATTTTTGTGCGTCTTGTTAGCATTTCTGAACTTGCACTTTCTTTTTGCTTTATTTGACATAAACATGTTGCTAGTTATACTATGTAATAATTGAACAAATGAAACAAATTCATTTATGTTTCTTCTCAATCAGGTTGTAGACAGACATTTCAAACTGCCTCATGTTTCTAGCAAGCCCCCCAGGATTTCAGGAAGTCTGGTGGACACATCCTACAAAACACTGCGATTTGCACTTAGAGCATCTCTGAAAACAGCACTGTACCGGATAACTACTGTCTTTGGAGAACACTTAAAGTAAGAACTTTTTCATGATTGATTGCTTGCTAAATTTAGTTTTGATTAACGTTATTGTAGGACCTGTGAAAAAGGAAGTTTGTGAAAAAATCCCTTCAGGTCATTATTCTAACATGGTATCTTAGTAGTATTTGATTTGTGGAACCTTAAAAAAATCCTTGTGTAGATATATGGTCCCCCTTAGAAACTTATTATTCATAGATTTCTGAGCAACTTTTCTTAGTGACTTTTCACGAACTCTTAAGCAGTCCATGAATAACCCTTGTTTAATAAATCTTAGCTGTTGAAAAGAAAGTAAATCAACTAGAGACAATTGTCTGTTCTGTAGGGAGAGAATGCTGAGAATCCCATGAAGACTCCAAATAATCAAATTCCCTCGCTGCTTGGTTGTCTGGTGGCTCTTGCTCAGCCACTGCTGCAGCAAGCAGACTTTCATACTTGGCCTCTGAATATGTGGGACTGAAACTTCCTGCAGTATCAGCCCATCTCTCTCTGTGGAGATAAAATGTTACTCAGTTTGGAAGGAGAGAGCCTTTTGAGAGATTCTTTCTTACTTAAGTCAGTCTTGCAAGTTAAACAATTGCTTGTGTGTGTTTAAAGGTAAGGAAATAAACCAGGTTTCTTGAGACTGGTGTCTTTTAGTAGTAGAAGCTGTTGAAGGTAAGAACTGACAGTTTTAAGAGTTAATATACCTTTTTTTTGTCTTTTTCTTGGAATATAGGTTTTTCATACATCTGGGTTTTCTAAAATTTAGTTTAAGTGCAGTTGTTGATTTCAATTTATACTTAATTTTGGCATGAGGCTTTATTTTTGTGGTGTATTGCATTTAATGTAAAATCTTATGTTCTGCATTTGTTGTTTTTAGTGCAGTGCAAGTGTCTGCAGAACATAAGAAAAGACTTCAGCAATTCTTGGAATACAAAGAATAAATAACAGATTTTGATGGAGCTACATTTGTTTTTTTCAACACTCCTGGTAAGAAGAAAGCGGGAGTAGTGAGCCTTTTTATCTTGGCTTTTGGAAAAGCATATGGAAGTACAAGTCACAGAACAAAACTCTTAGAGCTGTAGAAGGGCTCTTCTGGGTTTGGATCTTCTTTTGTATAATAAAACTTTTCTAAAAATTCATCTTGCATTCTTTTAATATCATTTACAAATGAGAAAGTATCAGTTCTTGTTTTCCATAAGACCGTGGTATTTGAGATTATCAGAGTTATTTTGCCACTCAGATCCGTCACTGTTTTTTACTATGTATTCCTTTCCTACCCTTTTCTGTTAAAGGGCCGAGTAGAGATTTCTGTAGATACTTAGTGTGCCTCAGTGCTTCATAAATTTAATTGATAACACTTTTAGTGCAGATGAAGTGAGTGCTTTAAGAGTAGGAAACAGATGTGCCCAGGAATAAAACATGCTATTCTTTTGTATGACGGAGATGTTCCTTCAGAGTGAAATGGGTGTGCAGAAAGGCATTGTTAAGGCACAAATACTGCTTGAAAAGCCCAGCGGCTTGGGTTTTCTCTTTAAGGTGACCTAGGAAACTAAGTTCTGATCTTCGCTGAAGCATACAGGAAACACTACTGCATTTGATAAAACTCCAGGTTATGGTATTGTGAATTAAAGTTTATGTCAACAGCTTTCTGTTAAGGGGGATAGGAAGGATGTTTGCAGTATATCCAGCTCTTTTAAAATAATATTCATTATGTGTAGCTTCTGGTGAAAAACATGACTTTTTAAAAGCATTTTTTTAAGCTTTTTATCTGGAAGTGAACCTTTCCAAATTGTTTAAAAATTAACTACTGAATTTTTAAACTAACTCCAATTATTGTGATGTCTACACTAGAAAACATGTTTGAAGAGCTTAGATGTAGCTGCAGTACCTTACTGTAATTTCCTCGCAAATGAATTTAGTATGTTAAGGGGTTACAAAATTTAGAGAATTTTCTTTCCTTTCTCTTCAGTGCTGTTAGTCCTATGGGATTTTGGTTGGGGTTTTTTTGCTAGGAGACCTAAGATCTGAGGATGGTCATGGTGTCAGCTATGTTGGTGTGATGAAATGATCAGCTGATGGTGGGTGGTTGTATAGTAATAATTCTTAGGAGGCCTGTAAGGTTTGGGTAAAAGCAACTCCCAAACCTACAAGGAGACCTGCCCATTGCTTTCCTCAGGACAAAAGACACATAGTTTCCTTGTAACGTGGGCATTGCAAATGTTAGATGTGATAGCAGAAATTAGAACTTTATTGTTCCTTTTGCATTGAGGTGGCTTACAGCAAATGCCTTTCATTATATTTAAAGGTTAAGCACAAAGTCTTTTAAGTTTCCCCGGCTTAACTTCTACCAGAGGTTTGACTATTATGTCAAAGCCCCATGCCTGTCTGGCTTACTAAGTAACTTAATTTGGTTGTTTTCTGGTATTGCAATGTGCACCTGGAGTTAAAATGGTCCTTTAGCTGGTACCTTGGGTCTAACTGTCGGTGCAAATGCTTCAGCTGAAGTTCCAAATAATTTTTTCATGCATTTCAACAGGTGCAGAATATATATTTATTGCACTGGTATTTTCTGCAATGCTTCCACAACTATAAGCTGTAAGTTATAATAGTGTTATGGCTGTCAGCAGCAGGCATAAATGTACTTCTTTTTGATGCCAAAGTGCTTGAGGTCTGTCCTTGTGTTGCAGTGGAGATTTGCACGCGACATCTGCTCATGTGCCTGTGATTCACAGCATTCGCAGTGTATGACTGAAGACCTTTCAAAAGCTGATTGCTTTGTGATTTCTTTAAAAGCTCTAATTCTTTTTTAAACCTTTACTTAAAAATGCATCTTTAACAGTATCTCACACTTATGAATATAAGTGTACAAGAATATAAAGTGTACATTGGGTTCCTTCTGGAGATGCAGTAACTGGCTCACACAACTCAAACAGTGATAATATACTAGTTTGGGCTTTGGGAATAATTATATTCCTCTGGCAAACTGTGCTGGTGTTTCAAATCCTTTTATATACTTCTGTCTTAACATAAAAATAATCAGTCTGTGAAGCTTCTGTGAGGAATGGGAAGAGTCTCTCTCTTTCTTTTCTGCATTCTGGGTAGTAAGGAAAAAAATAAAGCCTTTTTACAGTTGGTTTCTATGTAACTGCAGTTCAATTGGATCCCTCAAGCCTGATAATATTTCTCATCTGTTTAATAATCTCAAAGCTGAGCTGTGTCTTGCTGGATTGCATAACAAATGCACAAGTGAAACCGATAGCATTTGGTTTGATGGCTGTTCTGGTAAACTCGTGAACTACCTGCCTCTCCCTCCAGGTTAGCTGTAGACAAGAGTATCTGAAATTATTTCCCCGGCAGCTGTGGAGAGAGTATGTAGTTGATTGTTCAGATATGTTTCCTGTTACAATGGAGTAATAAAATAGAGGCTTTAGCTCTTAAACAGCTCCTTATAAATCTGGAAAAAAGCCTGTCCTGCTATATGTTCTGCAATACAAATTTGGAAATTCAGACTGTAGGTGGACAAATGCAGTGGCCCTAGTCCTTGAAACGATTGTATGCTGCTGTCTCTGAGGGAGCTGGGCAGGACTTACTCACGCAACAGAAGCACTTTGCCTCTTTGGAGAATTGTCCCGATGCCAACTACAGCTCAGGGCCTGAATGCACCCTTGAAATGAAGTGGTTTCGATTCTGTTGCTGCTTGCTTTGAACAGAGGCTGTATTGTATGTGCTGTGCTCGGTGTCTTAAGGCCCTAAGCAGCCATCTTCCCACCTCCTGAGACACACGTGTGGCTCCGAGGACAAGGTGAGCACCCCTGTGGATCTGTCTGCCTGCAGCTATGGAAACATTGGTCCCTTCCTGATGAATTTGCTGTTTCCTGTTCACTTCCAGGCAAGTCATGCAGTCTGTGGGCTGTGTGCTCACCTGACCCCCTTCCAGCTGCTGGAACTGGCCATGAGCAGGATCTGCCTTGGGAGGGGAGAGGCGGGGGGGGTTGTGGTGTGTGTGAATCCCTATGAGGTAGCCCTAGGAGCACCCTCAGCTGTGGAGGTGCTTCTCGCCATGTACAGTGCTGTCCCCTTTCCACAGGGATGGATGGTGGCAGCTTGCGGGGCTTTGCATGTTCAGGCAGGTATTTGATAGCTGTGAGGCTTCACTGCTGAAGGCAGCCGTGCCCCCACCCCTCCCATCAGAACCCTGCCTCAAAGATGCAATAAGAAGATGAAGGTCTGGGTGGAATCATCACAGATGCTGCAAGTTAAGGACCCTCCATACTACTCACACACCATATTTCCCATCACTGGTACTGTGCTAACATATTTACTATGTGGATCAAATGCATTTGGGGGCTGGGGACATATCTGGAGTCTGGTTTGCCAAGCTCTTGAGTTGTAAGGGGATGTTCTTGCACCAGAATATTACTTCCCCTCGCTGCAGACTCATGGTAGAGATCTGCATGTGGCCTATCATCATTGGACAAACCTGTGGTACAAACAAACTGTACAGCTTTCTTGTGTCTGAGAAAACAGCCTGAGAGAGCAAAACCTACACTGTACTCTTGATTTCAGAAGACAAACAATAAACTACAGAGGATCTCACCTTTCTGCCCTTGCAAAAATGTTGATACTACAGTAGAGCTAGTCAGTCAGGAGATAAATGAACATGGTGTCTCTGGAGCCTGCTGTGAGATCAAAACCAAGTTCAGGGGGAGTAGTTCGCTGGGCGGCCTGATGGATATGCCAGATGATTCTTCTAATAGGTGGTGATGGCATAGGAGTTTCTCTTTTTTTTTTTTTTTTTTTTTTTTCCTTAATCCCTTTAAAGCGTCAGTTCCTGAAGTGGGAGGAATTTCAGAGAAATCTGTGGCCTAAGAAGCATGTGTACGTGCTCATGCAATCATCAAAGGAACCACGTGCTGAGCAAATAGTGAGCTCTTCTGCCTCCCCTGCCCAAAGCACATAAAAAATACAGACTTTGCCTTTTGCTTCTTGAATAACTCAACTTTTAAATCTGACTACTAAAACAACAATGCTGAGGAGGCTGTTGTATTTAACTGCATCTTGTCTGAAAAGGTACAGTGAGAGCCCTAGAGTGAATTTTGAGGGAATTGGGAGGGGGATTATATAGCTGCCTGTGAGTCAAGACTGATGAAGGTGATGTGTAAGCATCATTCTCCGCTCTCACTTAGCAAGTCCCAGTTGTGGGCTTAGTAATGTTAGGATGTTTCAGATCAAGAGACCGGTTGGGTGAATACCTTCAGGTCAAGCTTGAAGGAGCAGGTACATGGAGCACCAGTTTTGTAAACCGCTGGGTTCTCTGTGTGTTTACCAGCAGAGATCACTGTTCAAAGCAGGTTTGGGGAAGTGCCAGGCTCTGGACCTTCGGTGGTACAAAGTTCTGGGTTGAGCGCAGGGCCTGGGGAAGGATTTATCAGCTACCAGGAAGAGCGTTGTAGGAAGACAAAGCCCAGCCTCATTGTTAGTGCAAGCTGAACACTGCAGGGAGAAATGGTTTGTCCTTGCCTTTGTCACAGAGATCCTGTGCAGCACTTCAACTCTTCAGGGTGGCCACTCTTTGCAAAACTCCCAGTTTCCACATGCTCCGTTGGGGACGCCAAGGGTTGAATTCAACTCATGGAACTGGAAATGTGCTGTACCATATACAATGATGGGAAATGCTAAATAACCTAGAGCGAGGGGTGGGGGAAACAGTCAGTCTTTGTCACAAGCTTAGTACTCAAACTGAAGCTTTTGGCTTCTGGGCCTCTGTTGGTAAATGGGATTTAGTCTAACCTCATCCTCCTTCACCTCCAATGATGACGAGTAAATACTTGTTTGCAAATCAGTAGGCTGCTGCAGTGATGGACACCAAAGAAATGCCCTGGAGAAAATTAATAATTCTCTGTTCTGCACAGGGCTTGGCTGGTGTGCAGTAAATATAGTCAATGTGCGATCCAGACGCTCTGCCAATGAAGAGAGAAAAGTGACTGGCTGCTCATTCCACAATCCCTATCTTCAGTGCATTGAATATTTTGGTCCCCAGGCAAAACGACTGTGGGGCCGTGTTATGAAGCCAGTACTATAATTCATTTATAGCAGGCATGAACTGAGGTTTTACCAGTAATTCTAGTCCTGGCATGTCTCAATGCTGAGGACTGGATTTTACAAGCTGAACGTTCCTAACTTGTGCTGTCCTGGTTTTTTTGTTTGTTTGTTTATGACTTAAGTTTATTTTACTACCTGTGTTGTGTAGGCATGGAGTGAGAGATTAATCTATTTATAGATTTATGCAGAGAAACACTAGAGATGAATGAGGAAGCTAACTGCAGCTGTGAACAACCATGTCTGCAATGGAGGCTGGTCAAACCCTTCTTTACGGGTTTTTTTCCTCAAAGTCCTCTAGAATGATCTGCCAGGAACTGGGGAGGCAGGAAGGAGGGATATGTAGTGTTACAGTGGCTTTTGGAGATGCTGGTAATTTCTTGCAGTCTCTGTAAGACAAAGGTGGATTCAAGATTATGATTTTTCCCAAAATATGCTAGCTATTGAAGAGAGCCTTGTTTCTAAAAGATAAGTCACAGTGATCTCAGGAATTTCTTTTTTTCTAACTACAAGAGCTATAAACAAATCTGTAAGTTATGAGGCAATAGCTGAGTACATCGCTAGATAATGTGTGGTCAGTTTGACCCTGCTGTCTTCATTTAGGAGGTCACTTTAAAACCACTACAAAGAACGGTTTTGTGCTGCCTTAAAGGGATATGGGCAATCTCTAAGAAACGGGCATGCTTACAGAGACAACCCTTTTGGCTCAGTTTTTGTTTGGTTGTTTCTCTTTTACTATCTGTGGTGCAGTAAATTAAAACAAAAACAAGTATGGACTTGGCATGTCTTTGTAAATAAACTGCTGTGTGTGAATTGACAGCTCATTTACAACCAGGTTATTTATAACAAAGTTTGTTATTTCTCCCAACAGAGAGCTTGTTTTGCCCTATATTAACAGAATGCTTATGGTAACACCTCCCACCTCTGTCTACACTGCAGCAGTTACACAAAGGCCTCACAATTTCAATTGTGTCCTTTTGAAATTCAGTTTTGTTGCCTCCTGGATTAGAACCAGGGATTTCAGTACGTGAGCTAGAGATTAATACTTCAACTCTGCTTGTTTGCTCTGCGCAGCTCATGTTACCTGTATCTCTCCTGCTTTGTTCCTCTCCTCCCACAGAAGAACTGCTTGGGGAACTGGAGTTTTCAGCATCTGCAAGTTTCTCAAAGATCTGGTTTGTGATAAGCCATAGTGCCAAGGCTGGTTACAACCGTCTGCTCCTGACAAAGGTAAAGAGCACACTTCGAAGACTGATTATGATAAACTGGGGTCCCCTTCACATAATGTTCTTTTACCCCTCCTCTTTCCCTCACGTTTTACAGATGATCTCTCATTGTCGTCATATGTTCAGCTCTCAGGCAGCATCATCTCCAACTGAGACAGCTGTGCCTCTGCTTGTGCAGCTGTGGCCACAGGGGCTCATGCTGTCTGGAGCAAAGAGGCTGCAAGTCTCCAAAGCCACCTGTAGACCCTGAGAAAACCACTGTTGTGGCAATGACCTGATCTTGGCTGCTATCAGCGAGGAAAAAGCTCAAGTATCAAACATGTTTAAACTTTGTTTTTCTCCTCACTGCTCTGAGTAAGCTTTGAGTTGGGCCTGGTGTGATACAGCCTTGTGTGTGCTCAGGGCGTATTTACACTAAACTCTGCAGGGGTGGTGCAGGACTGCCTAGTTTCTGTGGCTAACATGGTCTGGGAGCTGGTGTTGGTGTCACAGCCTTGTCCTACCACCATCAATGCCCACAACCACAAAGGCAGGGAAGTTGTTGGTGTTTCAGTGCCGCCTGGCTACAAGGACACCAATCGGCACAACTAGCGCCATTGGTCCAGCAATTGTCTATGTCCTGGCTTTTTCTTAGTTGCTGTGAGGTACAATCTCACCCTAGCCTGAGCTAGCCTTAGACTGCTGTCTGTTTTCTCTTTCTTTGCTCACCAACTAGGAGTGAATGGGCAGATGGGCAAGTTTCTGGTTACTTATCACCGGTGTCCTATCTTGACTTAGGGAGAGGATATTAAGGCAAGCAGTTGGATTCCTCTGGACATTTTTTATCCAATATTGCAACCTCATGTTTCATACCTGACTTGAAATGAAGCCACTATCTTCAGGGACTGAAGACAGACTGTCTGCCTTAACTGGAAGGTCTGATTTGGTGATGCATGATGGCAACTTCATTAACAGAGGGAAGAGGCAACTGGGCTAGCTGTGGGTCATGCTATGACCCATGACCACAGCACTTGGCAACTAAGAAGGCTAATGTGGAGAAATCTCCTCCCTCCCTGTATCGGTGTCATGGGGGAAGAGGCCAATGACTGGTTTATGCAAGGACACAAGGAGAGGAGGCACCCATCTAACTCATGGATGTAGTGACAACATTGGGTGAATCAGTATTTGCTGTACAGCTTGTGCATACAGCGAAGTCATGGTGACCCAGGGCATAAAACAGTCTTAGCAGCTACGCTTGCACTTCCTTGGCCTTTGTTCCAGAACCAAAACATATGAAGCGTCTTCTGATTCAGCAGGGAGAGAAAGGGAACTACTTAACTCTTTCATTAGTATAATGATTCAAGGAGCACTTGTTCCTCCCAGCACTTGTTCCTCCCATGTCTGTGGACTTGCCAGAGGAGCCAAGTCGTTGCTTTGAAAGAGCTCTAGACATTAAGTCTCTCTTGGGCACAGCTGGGTCTGGAGGAGGATGTCTATCCACCACCTGCTTCCCTTGCTGAGGTCCAGGGATGGGCATCCCTAGCTGGATAGTCCCAGCAAAGACAGGGCAGCTGCCGAATGCCTCACTGGAAACTGGGGAAGTACTGTTGTGAGAGAAGGTTTGAGTCCATGTAGCCTCATTTCCTACTGGGCTGGAAGGAATGTGGGTAACTGCAACTTGAAGTATGCAGTCCATGAGAGATCATCTGCCACAGACATTTATCACGCTGTGAAGGCCTTAACCCTAGACGCTGGTTGATGCCTGGAGCTGGAATGTGCTTCAGTCCAAAACCTTATTGGCCAACCGTGTGTAAAAAGGCTTATTATTATTATTATTATATATTATTTTTTAAAAAATACTCTGAGGGTGCCCAGAGCACGGAGGAGGCTTCGTGCCCCCTCCTGCTGCAGAGCACAGAGCAGCCCAGCCCTGGACTATTGCTAAGCGAGTGGCGGCACCTGCCGGTATTTTGCTGAATATTTTGGATAACGGTGATGGTGAGGAAAAGAAATTGAATTAAAACAGCGGTTCAGAGCAGGACACGCATGGCCTGAGGTAGAGAATTCACAACGGTGTTGGTTAACGAGGTGAGAGCAGCCAAGTGTTGAAGTCTGTCCTTTTCTCGGCTTGCTGTGGGAAGATCCATAGCCATGAAAGAAAATCCCCCCAGGAAGTTATACAATGCAGCCACAACTACTTGTTTTCTAGGAAACTCCCTCTAGTTTAGATATTTAGACAGTGTGCATCAATGTAGGTGTAATAATTTGAACAAGCTGAGGCCATGTTCAGCATCCACCTAAACACTAGTTGTGCTGGAAGCAGAGGGATTACCCTGGTTATGCTATGCTCTGGGATAATATTTCCTCAGTAAATTTTACTGCCTCTTCACATCATGGGGGTTTAGATTGTTACCACAGTGTATTTGTGTCTTAAGTAATTGCTGTTTCTGGTGGCACTGCCAGGTGCTCTTAGCAATTCCAAATGGAAGAGAAGGAGCTGTTTGGTTCCGAGGGCCCTGCGGGCCAATGGGAGCAGGGCAGGGAGGTGGGTTCGCGGAGCACCGAGAGGGGATGTGGAGCTGCAGAGAACAGCCGTGCAGAGGGATAACTTACGCTGAGAATTTTTACTTTTCTTTTTATAAATCCCCAGGATATCACCTGTAAAATTAAGTGTTGATAATTAGGTTTGTTTCCTACAGAGGTATGGTGAGGATTTCTTCCTTTTCATAGCATCTTGCTTCCACTAGCATATTCTGAGGACGTTTAACCAGTTTTTTACCAAATTTGACAGAGAGCTATTAACTTCTAACAATTTAAGACATGGCCTTACACAAGAAAAAGACCCTATTACTGCCCTTGTTGAAGGGAAAGGCGTGCAGACTTCTTCTTTGGTAGACTTCAGGGCATCCATGCTGGGCAGGAAGAAGGAGAGGCACTGCAAATGGGACTTCATTAGTACTGCTGCTCCCAGAACTGCTTGTACCATCTCAAGATCTCATGTCTTTTATGGAGAGTCACCTCCCTCCCACCAAATCCACAACATTCATAGTATTTGCCAAGAAAAAGTCACATGCTCCTGTCTTGACCATTCCTTTATGTTATTAACGAGATGGATAAAACCGAGCAAGGCACTTTGTGCAGCATCTGTGCTCCAAGATCTCAGTAATCTAGCCGTGGGATGCTCCTTGGGAGGCGTGTAGCAAGACACCAGTTTGGTAGCTGTCCCTCCTCCTCGTTCTTAATTTCCCAAGCCTCTCCTTTAGGTTTGATGTGAACAGGCATTATTTTCAACCAGATGTCTGCCTGATTTACACCCATGTAAATCAGAGGTGACTCTGACTCACTCCTACCTTTGAACTGTCCTGGTGTAGTGACAGACCTGCCGCGCTGCACCTGTGCTGACAGCAGCAGGTGGTGCAGCAGGGTGCAGACATCTCCGAGCTGGCAAAGAGTGGGCTGGTAAATCTCGCTGGTGCAAAGCTGCACATCGTAACTCAGCCTGTGTTTGCCTGGAACCAGGCCCAAGCTACTAAACCCAGCTAGATTGCTTCCAGACTTGCACTGGCCCAGGAGGAGCCAGTGCAAATGTCACTGTTCTGTGCTGCTTGCACTGAGCTAGTTTAAGGTCACTACCAGAGTGGGCCAGCTCCAGGCACCTGTAGGAGAGGAAGAGAATGATGCGTGGCCACTGTATAAAGAGGAGCACTGAATGCATCTGAAGCTGTGTCATTGAGGAGATGTCTTGGCCAGGTTGTACCTGGTTCTAACACATCTCCTCCTTCCTGGGCCCAGGCTGTTGGCAGTGTGGCTGCTGGCAAGGTGCGGGCGCTCAGACGAGCTCAGGGCGCAGTGCGATGCCCGCGGAGCTCCCGGCTCCCTGCTCTCCTCCGGCGCGGCGAGGCTGCGGGAAGGGGGGCCGGACCCCACTGCCCGCCGCGCCGCTGTTAAAGCCCCGAGGGGCGGCCCCGGCGGCACAGCCCTCCCCCTGCCCGCCCCGACCGGCCCGAGCGAAGGGCTGGCCCCGCCGCCGCGCCAGGGTAATGGCCCGGGCCGCCTTCACTCAGGCAGCCGGCTGTGCGGCGGGGGAGCGGGGCTGAGCCCATGAGCCCGGCGCGGCGGCGGCGGGAGCCGGCGGGCAGCGCGTCTTCCCGGGCGGCCCCTCCCAGGTAGGAGCAGGGGGGCGCGGTTGTCACCGCCCCGCCGAGGTGCTGCCGTCCCTCCCGCACGGCCGGGGCCGGTGACCCAGGGGTCGCGGTGAGCCCGGCGTCAACGCCCGGCGTCGGCAAACACGCCCCGCGGCGCTGCGCGCGCTGCCGCCGCGTCTGCTGTTGCCTGGGTGTCCGCTGTTTGGATGCCTCAGCTGAAAGGCACCGGCCTCGAACACAACCCCGGCCGTGCCGTGCGCCGGGCTCCCCTCCCCTGCCGGCCGGTCTCGCCTTCCCCGCAGCGGTTACGAAAAGCCTGTCGGTGTTGCCTGGAGAGGGAGGAAAGCCGAGGCGCGGCGCCAGCCTCTCCGTGCTTTCCAGGCGGGACGCCGCCGAGGTCTGATCCCCCCCACCCCGTTTCTTCCCCGGGGTGCGTGCGAGCGCGAGCGGGGCTGCGGGTGCGTGGGGCTCCTCGCGGGCAGCCGTTAACGGCCGTTGGCGGCGCGCGCGGGGCTGAGGGGGCGGTCGGGCTGAGGAGGCGACCGGGCTGAAGCGGCCACGGGCGCTGACACCCCGTGTGCCCCTCGGTGCAGGAGAGCGGCGAGGGCCCTGGCAACCGCCGGACGCGGACATGCACTGTGAGCCCGTGGGGGGTCAGAAAGCCAACGCCGGTTCGGCTCGCTGCGAGGTGACCGATAAATGCCAGGGAGCGCCTGTGAAGGAAGTGTCGTGGGTGACTCGTCCCAGCGCTGGTAAAGCTCTTTTGAATCCTCAGATGTCCTTTAAAGTGACTGTCAGCAATAGCAGCGACCACACGGAGCCTCAGCAGAGCCCCCCTGAAATGTCAGCGCCTCTGCTAGATTTCGTCCCCAAAAGACCCAGCATATTCGAGAGGATCCCGATTCTGCCCAGGGCGCAGGAGCTGCGATGCGCTAGAGGCTCCAAAGAATATTTCCAGCAGCAGAAACATCAAAGCGTGAAGGGTGAGTTTAAAAATGCATGAACTGAACACTACTACCACAAAAAAAGTATATCCACAAACAAACAAACATGTGTATCAAGCTCCTTTTATGTTTGTTTGGGGCTTTTTTGCCTCCTTCTTTTGGTCTTAAGAATATTTTCTAACTTGTTTATTTATATGCAAGCTTTAAAACTTTTTTCTTTTCTTTTGATTTCTGTGCACCTAGGAGGTGCAGGATAAACTCGACTATTTTTTTGCCACGGGGCAGTAGAAATTTTTTCAATATTCTTTAAGAAATCGAGTGACCAGCATCTTCTTTAATTCTCCTGAGCGACTGCTGCTCGGTTTGGTCGCTTCTCAGCGGTGGTTGTTTTGAGGATGGTGCTGGACACAGGGTTCGTCTGTCCTGCGCCTCAGCCTGTGTGTGGGGTGTGTGTTTGTGAGTATGCCTGACTGACAAGAAGTGCCGGGTTCTTATTCAGCAGTTTCACTACGGTTGCTTGGATTTATAGTTTGTATTTCAAGGAGGTGCTACAAACGCTGGATTCAGGCAGTGAATCCTCAGAGTCAGGATTCCTGGTGCCTGAAAGGCATGGCGTGAGGTCAAATTCTGCTACTTAACAAATGCCCAATTTTCATCAATCCATCGTTAGGACATAGCATTGAAGTTAGGTTAGGAATTGCCCACTAAAATCTGCTAGTTACTCTTTTGAGCCAGAACTTGTTAACTGAGCTGGTATTTGTTAATCAAAACTTAGTTTTGAAATAATCCCTCTGAGGTATCACTGGGTGAATGCAGAGGGAGTTCAAACGTTCTTTTACAGTCCAAAGCAACTTACAGAGACACATGTGCACCTGAGGTTATTAATATGAAAGCAATGTTTTTTTTGTGAAGTTAAAAAGTTAATCCTGTTTTTCTCGGTCCTCTCCTGCTCTCTGCTTTAGAGATGTACGTGCTGTTTTCTTGTTGGTGTAAGACAGTTCCCACTAGGATTTTTCAGTGCATTTCTTTCTGTTCGTTCATCTGAAAAATAAAAGTAGACTGTGTGCCCTTGGACTACTAACATTTTTTTTTGTGAGCTCCTTACCTAGGGTGATGGCACCTTACATTGCCATTAAGTTATGTTAATGAGCACCTCAATCTGTGCTAGGTCTGTCCTGCAAACGGTAGGATGTATTTGTTCATCACTAGTGAATGCAGACAAGAGTGGAGCAACAGGTTATAAATTACCTTTTTTATTTTTCTGTTTGTTAATGCTGCAGTTCTCCTCTCCTGATTTAGAAAAAAAAAAAAAAAGAAGGTTGTTAATGTTTGGCAAGAATGAAATGAAGGTCTGTTACGCAGAATCAGGTTTGGAGGAGGGAGAAGGAGGGTTCACAAAGTATGAAGGGACAGCTGCGAGCTCTAGTACTGCTCTGCTGCTATGGCTACTGCTTGTAGAAGGGACTCGTGAGATGTTTAAGCTCGTATGAACCTGAGTCAAGTGGTATCAGCCTCACTCGTGGGACAACTAGGGTTCGTACCAGCTTAAAACATCTCATGAGTTGCCCTACTCAAGTGGACTGTCAAAGTGCTTTCCTTTTTTTTTTTTTCCTTTTCCTTTTTCCTTTACTTTGAGCTACTTACTCCTCTTGTCATGGTTATTTCTCTAGTGGATGCTGCAAATGTCAAGAATGTAGGGAAGGAAAGAACAAGTGTGAATTCCATTCACTTGGGACTTCTTATAGTAGGTGTAGATGGGCACTGGGAGAGGATGCTAATTTATCTTTCCTGATTGATAAATTTCCCCTTTTCACCACTGGGAAAAAAAAAAAAAACACATTTTAAGTTTTGTTCCTGTTTTTTGTTTAATGCATTTTCTGTCCAGGCTGTTACCTTGTGGTTGCTTCAGCATGTGGGTGACTTGAGTCATGGGAGTTAGTAGGAGGTATCCATGGTCAGGATAGGGTTCATTTACTGAGTGTGGTGATTTGATAGATAATGTTGGATTTTTCGACAGACAGCAGTACTGGGTTTTTTGGGGAACAGGGTTTTTTTTTTTCCCTTTTAAAAAATTATTTATTTTTTTTTTAACCTTGTGAAGGTATTTTTAGGAGAAGTTAGGGAAAGAAAAATTTTGGGCTAGAGCTGGATTTCAAATATGTGGGCTGTGATGCTTCTTCTGCTGTCATCAAGTGCCTTAGTGTCCGCTTGAGCATTTGGGAGTTCTCCCACCAAATACTGCGAGCTGCCAGTGCCTGCTCAGCACCCTATCCTTCTGCGTCAGTTTCACAGGAATAACAGAAGGCACTCAATTGCTCACTGGGATCTAATAGTAAAATCAGAGCTCTGTGTATCCAAAGGGAGCTATGCTGCAGATGGGAGAACTGCTGATCTTTCAAGGAGTGGTGTAAACTATCTTCCAACAACCCTGGTTCTCTCAAGAAGATAAGGGCTAAGGATGGCTGTATGTACAAATGATATAACAAGATACATCTAGAAAGTGTGAATGAGGGAAATATTAATATTTACCCAGTAAAAGGTTTTGAGAAGGAAACTGGTGACAGCTTGATTTCAGATCATCATGCTGTGTGTCTCCTGCTCTCCAGCCCCAGAGTACCATGTATCCAGTTAATTCCCTCTGCAATCTGGGTTAGATTACAAAATGTGCCTCCTGGTTTTGGTTTATCCACAGTTGAAAGCTGCATGTAGGGAGGGTAAAAGACCCTCTTTAACAAGAGCAAAATCAATTTTTATAGTTGCATGTAAAAAGACTTTTTTTTTTTTTCCTAAACATGCCTTTACTTTCTTTGTTTTTTGTTTTTTTTTTTTCAAAAAAGAAGAAATCAAAATGATACACTACCCTCCTAATAAAAAGGGCAGCTTTGAAGTAATCACAATGGGGAAAAAAGCATCCTGCTGTTATAATGTCTGTGTGGTGGTATTCTACTGCTTCACAGTACTTAAGTTATGATCCTGCAAAATGCTTCTGTCCCTGAGTAAGTCTTATTACATGAACAGCCAAAGAAAAACTTGAGGGGTGGTGGTGAGGATTACTTCTGGGAATCAGATCACTTGTGTCTAAACTTTCCAGGATGGAGCCGTTGTTTGTTCACTAAAAATATCAGTATTTTGGAACTGTGCTTCATGTTTTGTTCTGTTTGGGAGCTGTTTAAAATAAACACCCAGTTTTCACCCAGCCTCCCCCTTCTGGTATGATTGGCTGTGATACACACCACACTTTTCTTGATCATTGATTTTTCTGGCTGTCAGAAGGCAGAGTATTTGCACCCAGACGGTGCTTCCTACAGGCATTTGTAGTCTGCTCGGCATAGAATCAACTGTACCCTAAGGTATGATGTCCAGTTTACAGTGTTTTCCAGGGATTCTGTGGGTTTGGTTCTGTTTTATTGTATTTCATGCTACAGTATTACTATTATGAAAGTAACACAGGGCAAAATAATTGTTGTCACCTGGGAAGAAACTTTTGTCAAAGAAAGCTGTAGTGGTGGCAAAAAAAATAATCTATAAAGATGTCAGATATCTGAGTGTTTTTTAATTACATTGATTATGGTTGTTATCGGGAAACACTTATCCTTTTCATTCTTTTCCAGTTTTGTTTGGTGTACCTGATTCATGACTCAGTAGAAATGACAAGATTTATCCTGTTAGTTGTGCCACTGGGAAATCATCCAAATGGCACAGACCTTTGCAGTAACCACTTCAGATATTAACTTACAGTGGGCAAAACAATTAGCTGTTCTGGTTGCAGTGGCTGGATGTTTCTTTGTTGAGAGTATTTTTTATTCAGACAAGGAAAATGTTGATTGGGTTTCTTTTATTGTTGTTTGTGGGGTTTTTTGTTTTGTTTTGTTTTTTAGCTGTATCTCCTTTCAGCAGCATACGACTAACGTATTGAAATGTTTTAATTTTCTGCTGTTGAGAAGGAGAATTGAATCTTGCCATGTCAACCCCTTTGACTATTCCCTCAGTTAGCAGGACAGTCTTTGCATAAGAAACAGCTTAGACTGTTGGGATCTTAAGCAAAAGCATATGTTTTGGCTATATGACTTATTAGGTGTATTGACTGGTCTTGGACCTGATACTGCCGTTTCCTTTCATATACCTTGTCTGTATTCACCTGGATTATCCCACTGGAGCAAATGGGACTGCCTAGAACTGATAAATATTATATGGGTTGATAAGGAGACAGGGAATGGGCTCACTGGTACGGTGATCTCTAAACTCAATTTTATATAGACCTGTAGTTATATATATATATATATTTTTTTTTATTATTATTTTTTTTAATTTTCAGGACGTTTCTCTTGCTTGCTGTATTATGCATTGGAACTCTCCACCACAAAAAAGGAATTTAAAGCTTTATTGGAAACAAACTTGCAGTAACAGAACCCCTTTTTATTTCATGATCTCACAAACCCACTTTTTTTTGGTTGTTTTTTTGTAAGGGGAGAAAGGATAAGAAACTGCAGATTGAAAAATGTGTGCATAAAGTAATTTGGGATAAATTGTGACTGTCCCCTCCTCCCTTAAACTGGCTAAAATGCTCACTTGTCTTGAATAAGTAAATAACTTTCAGTTACTTGCTGCTGAAGGAAGTTCTAACGATTTATGTTGTAAAATCGAAGTCACTGAATTGAAGATGAACCTTTCATGGTTTTAATTTAAAAGAGGTTTAAGTGTATCTAATAATTAAAATATTTGTTATTTAGGGATCAGTGATAGAGAATATTTAGTAAATACAACCCAGAAGATCTAACAATCAACCTGTCATATAAAGGCATTTGGTACTTGTAAAATGAAAGCAAAATCCCCCTATTCTACTTCAGGAAAAACATTCAGCTGTTGGAACAAATTAAGAGAATAAATATTGTATCTGTCTTTATATTGTGTAGAAATATATGGAATAACAAGTAACGTCATATTACAGGAAATAAGTTTGATCTATGGAAGAGATTTTTTAACTTACTAAGATTTACTTGAGGGCAAAGAAGTGAAAAATAAGAAGTTACTTGTTCTGGCTTTAAAATGTTACATTAACACATGGAATGAAAATGGAGATTGTTATATACTCTGCTAAATGGAATGAGAAGGGAAGTATCTTTCCCTTTCTTATTTTACGTTAAGAAAAAGTTTAAAATATAAATCTTGCAAGTGCTAAAGTATGTGTATTACTGTGCTCCTGTCAGTTGTCTCAACTACTAATACTTTGGACCTGGAATTTTCTAAATTATGTAGTCAACTATATCTAAATGATTATTTGTATGTTAGACTTCAACTCTGTACACACATGAGCTGTCGAAGTGTACGCTGAGGATTTTTAGTAGATTTGAAATAATATTCTGGAAGTGCTTTAAGATTCTATTAAGTAAAACTACAACTTGTGAGTGTCTTCTTGGAGATAGTACTTCTTTATTGCAACAAAGCTGTGTTGTGGTTTTTTTTTTTTTTCTTTGCTTCCAGTGAGCAAAGATGCTCAGTATGTTGAATAGGAGGGACAAAATTTTACTCTAAATGATTAATATCAGCAGGAGTCTTGCCACTAAATTTAGCTGGGTCAGTATTTCAATCCTACTATTACGAAGTTCTTTATCCTGTGTACAGTGGAAAGCTTGTAGGACAAATAACAAGCTTGTATTAAGTCCATCTCTAAGCTGGGAAGAAGAATAATGTATGGACTAGGAAGGGAAATTTGTAGTACTTTGAATATAATTTCCATGTTCAGTACCATGATTATCATTATTCTAGAAATGTGAACCTCTGCTGTTTAGTGATGGTTGTTTTTTTTTTTTTTTTAGAATTGTTGAATATGTCGATGGCATTGTAATTGGAGAGGGAATATAGATGTAAACCACTCTATTCTGTACTGCAGGTTTCTGTCATTATATGTCAACAAGCTTGAACAAGGAATGTAATCTAGTAATCATTTTACAGTGCATGAAACTGCTTTTAATAGACTGTTGTTTTTGTTTGCTTCTTTTTTCTCAGCCATCAAATGTTGTTTCCCAGCACACTGGTGTAACTCAAAGAATATAGGGTTCCAAAGCAACGCCAGTGCTCACTAACTGTGGCACAGCATAATCTTGCCCTACAAATGTGCAAACAATAGCAAAAGTATGTGTTTCTGAATATGACACAGCTGTTACCTTCTCCCAAGAGCAGGGAGCGTTACAATGGCATAGACAGAACGACCAGTTAAAACCACTCATGCCATTTTATGGCATTTAAATGGGGCATGTAAAAAAAGCGAGGGCTGGTTCTTTCATTCAGATGGGTATCAGTTCAGACTGCTGCAGTGCTACCTTTCTCTGCAGGCTTTGAAGAACAGAGGCAAAGAATTCCCCCTTTTCTTTCCCCTCCTACTACATTTCTGGCACGTGAAATCTCAGTTGGAACCTGGAACTTTCTGTTCTCAGAATCCGTGCTTCACTAGTAACCTGGAACAAGGACTCTCTTTTTTTTTTTTTTTTTTAGATTTTATTACAGTCAATAGATTGCATATATTAAATTATTGTTAATGATTATTTGTAGAAAGGGAACTACTTGAAAAACAGATAAGACATTGCCAGAGCTGCAATAGTTTGAAACCAGTCTAATCATCGTAAAGTGCTTGAGTTATATCTCTAATTATGTCTGACTTTTCTGTCATTATGTCTGAATGTATATGTGATTATTTTGCGTGGTGCATTGGTAAGGAGCACTGTTATTGAATCTGCCCGATCAAATGTATTTGAACAGTTAAATGAATGCAAAACATCTTAAACTACATCTAATTCTGGCATTTAAGTGTGTGATAAGAAAAGGGCTTTATGAGAGCTATCAAGTTGTCAATTGTTTTAGAATGAGGGGAAAGCAAATGCATTCTTATGTGGTTTTATGCGTATTTAGCTAGAGGGGAAAATGACACTAAGGCGACATCATGAAATACTGTAAAACTAACTTTTTAATACAGATCTGCATTGTTGTTTTAAGTGCTTAAGGGGTTGGCGGTTTGGTTTGGTTTGGAACTCGCTGAACTATATGAAGTGTGTCTCTGGGGGCCTGGTATTTTAATACCTACTAGAAGGTTGTATAACAGTAGATGATGTATTTTGCCTGCCTTCCAATGCTGTAAATAAATTACACATGCTGCCTTGGGAAAACATATCCAAGGTGTAAATCAAAGGCTAATATAAGAGAAAAAAGCCCCAATTAGTGATATCTTGTAACTGATTAGAATTTGTTAATTTACCTACAATCAAGAGGTATGAGAGCAATAATATGTATAAAAATGTTAAGTTGAGGCACTTCCCAAGAAGAGGTAGAGGGTCTAGGATTATTTAAGGTAAGTTCTGTGATTCACTGCTTTTTCACAATTTGCTGTGGTTAAGTCACTTAAATACTGAAGTCAACATTCCCCTAGGCAAAGAAAGATAATATAATTTTAAGTGTACTGTAAAAATTGAAATTTGATAGCTTCCACTCTATAAACCTATCTAAGTCTTGGTTATATTAAAAGGAAGATAGATACATGTGTCAGTTTTGGAGCTTTTTCTTGTTTGTTTTGGTTTTTTGTTTTTAGATTAAAGAATTAAGAATGTGCTTCAAACAAGCAACAAAACAGTTTATTAATGTGAATGTTTTGCTAAATACTACATGCTTTATGCAACTCCCATTCCTTTATAATAAGTTTAAATATTAATTCTTTGGAATGCTAGATGCCTAAAGCTAGACAGAAATGCTGTGCAGTTTCAGATATCTAGGAGTGGGCTTGTGAAACAGGATATTTAACTAGGAGAGATGAGTAGCACATTTCAGAGTTATTAGGGCAGAACAAGAAGTCAAGAGGATGACTTTAAAAAAGTTACAAAATTGTTTTCTGGGCATGAGACTTAAATACCTTAGAGTTATTTGTTTGAAATACAAGAGTAGATTTCCCATGTATGTAGGTTCTAGAATGCATTGTTTTATTATTATTTTGTTTAACTTCTTTTTAGATGTCTGCCTCCCTCTGAAGCAGCTGGCTTTGATTTAGCCTGAATCCTTCACTGTGGGCAAATGATCAGTCACGATGACTGTATGTTGTGCTCTTTGATGGAACATCTCTGCAGTGGCAGATACTCGAGAGAGAAGACCAAATAGTAAAGGAAGGGTGCTCCAAGGAACCAGCATTTGGCATTCAGAAGGACTCATTTTATGCCAAGACAGCTTTCACTTATTGTTCCTTATATATTGTTCCTGCCTACCTCCCAGCCCCCATCTGTGCTGGACAGAAAAGAGTGTTAAAGTGAGAACAGATAAAAGAGGATATTTCTGTTTTATTTCTGAGTTTGTTTTTTTTTTTTTTTTAATCCCAGAAAGCATTTAACATGAGGTTTCATAACTTTTGCTCTGCCCTGCTGCTCCTGCTGAAATTGCAGGGAGTTGTAGCTTTGACTTCAGGAAGAGGCCAGTACTGAATGTTTCTTAAAATCCCATCCATGCTCTTTTGAGGCACAGAAGAGAAGGTCCAAGTGTTAAACTCTCTCCCAGAGAGAAAAGTGTGCAAGCAGAAGCAGCCCATTAGCTCAGATGCCATGGTCAGCACAGCATGTCCACCTTTGATTTTTCTTCCTGTTCAAGACCCTGCATAGGTCTAAAGCTGGTGTTATCTGCCATTGTACATGAAACAGGCAAAAATGGTGAAGAGTTGTGATAGCAGTTGACATGACCCAATATATAAATGTTTTGGATGAAAAGAGTTAGGGTGCTTGAACTCTGTTCTAGGCTGTACCACTTGTATCATTTTGGTGCAAGTATGTGTACTGTTTATGATATTTCTATTGCAAGAGTGTAATGGAGTATGGTGTGGTGAAAGAAACAGCAGTTGTTTCGGCACACCATCAGGGCCTGCTTAATTTTCTGTTCTGAGGAACAGAGTTGGTTAGTTCAGGTGCAGTGTTTGGGTAATGTGGCTGGCTGTGTTTGAGATCTGATGTAGTGGTGGTGTAGGATGCTACACTGTGATGTGTAGCTCTATCAGTCTGGGGTGGCACTTGCTTGAGCATGGCCATACCCCTCTATACAGTGTGCGAGTGGACCGGATTTCTCTCTTTGCTACATGAAGTACGTGGTGCTTGCCTTTGTTGGTAAGTCTCTTTAAGTGTTGGTGGTAAAAAAAATGCAAGATATGTATTTGTTACCTTTGGGGGAGCAAGGGTTTTAGTGGAACATTTTGGTTGGGCTTCCTTCTGCTTGGCATCTGCTTTAGGCTGCCAGTTGCAGAATTGTTGCTGAGGAACAAATATGTTTATTTTAGTGCTTGAGATGCTGAGGTGAGGGAAAGGAGGCTGCATTAAAGGAGCTGTGTTGGAAATAGCTAATGTAAGTACCTGTTGGGAAGAAAATCTTTCCACCCTGGTGTGCTGGAGGAAGCAACTTCAGGGTTGCCCTTGCCTTTCAGCAGATGGCTGTTGTTCTTGAGGCAGAAATCACCATATGGATTGTATGCCCTCTGGGATCGAAGTGCAGGTAGCTACTCCAAAGTTCCTGAGATCCTCGTTGCTCTGGCAGAACAGATTTTGCATGCAGCTGAGACTGTCTCCCAGGACTTGAAGAAGAAAAAGCAGCACTACATTCCTTCTTTCTGGATATCTGATTGTTGTAATGTTCAATTTCCTTGAAGTCATCAAAGCTGGTTTATGTTCAACTGAAACTGAGCTGGCCTGATTCCATTATTCCTAGCTCTAGTGCAAATCTGAAGTGATGCCATTTTTAAACCAAGAGTGAATAAAAAGGAGACAGACTTGGGCCCTGGAGGGCTAATGTGTGTAAGTTTGTTGTGTAAGTATGGACTCATTTCACTTGGCAAAAGAAAAAGATGTCTCACATTTTTAATCTGAACTGTTTTGTGTATTTTTTTCCTCTTGCCAACTTACCACAAATTGGCTTATATTCTTTTTCATGGAGTTTCTGAGCTATTCGATAAGGTTTGCTGACTTGTCATATTTTCATGTGGATAAGCTACAGCCTATGTGTGTGAATGGTTCTCTTTTCAAAACAAAGTTCCCCATGCATTTCAGCATTTCTCTGATTTGAATGGGTATGCGGGAAATTTAAGGGGATGTTTACCCCTAGAGCCCACTTGCTCTTTCCGTGCCCTTCAGTCTTAATAACTTATTCTTTCTACTCTGTTAGCCTCCTGGCCTCTGCCTTTTACTTTGTGCAACTTTGCTGTTGGCTTATTTTTAAATATGTATAAAGGGCTGCAACTTATTTGAATTGTGGGCTAAATATGTGGAAGTATGGCAACTGGTGTAAATAGCTTTTGGTCTGTTGAATGTGTAAATACTCAAAATCTGTCAGAGTGATTTAGCTAGCTTTTATTGGAAACATTATTCATATGAGATCCCCATTCTTTTACTGCATCCCGTCAGAAGCTGTTAGGCAGAGATTACTGGCATGAATACTTGGATTGCTTTGTCAAAATTTGCTTTTATGCCTATTTGGTTATAAGTTTACCACTTCCACAAATACTTTGACAAGTCTGTATATTTTGCACGATTAGTCACAGAAAGACAATGTAAAGGGAACCAAAATCTAGAAAGTCAGAGCAAACCATTGGAATTATTAATTATCAATAGTGTTTTGAGCCTGAATGCATGATGGCATTGGCTACAAGTACAGTTTATTTGGCCAATTTGTGTTAAGACACGGGTGTTTTGCAGAGGTTTGCTACGTCAGTGGTACCCAGGTTAAGTTTCTCAAAATGGGACTGACCTGCTTGGGGTTAGTGTTAATGCCAACAACAGTTTTTATTAGCTGCTGGAGAAGTTGTTGGGAGACTTAAAAATTAAGGACAGTAAACATTACCAGTGAGAAAGATGTTTTATGTGTGGGGTAGATGTTTCAGCAACAAGTGGTCACTCTGAAGTGACAGGGAGGCAGTTTCAGAACCTAGATAATAAGACTTCAGAAGAACCTTGGTGAAAAATAGCTTCTTAACCAACTAGCATTTAGGTAAAAATGAATTTTGATATTAGCTACCACTGGAGAAAACAACCTGGACGGTTGGATACAGCTTCCAGTGTGAAGGCTCCTGACTACAGCATTTACTAGTTAGATAAGTAACCCAGATGTAGAATATAAGCTGGATATGACAAGGACCTTCTAAACATGGAATCCACTGATTTATAGATCAGAGTTATAATTCATATGCATGGTGCCCACACATCCTTCAAAGGCACCAGTCTTGTTCTGCTTGTATGGAAGAAAATCTCCTATTGCATCCTTTCTGAACCTGTGTGTGGCTGTAGCATTTCCCTGTTGGTACTAAGTACTTTGTGAAATGCACCTGACATTGAGCACTTTCTGTCTCTTCTACATTGGTTTGTTCTTCCACAGAGAATATGTGGGCTTGACACTAGGAAAGATGTTAACTAGGAATATACTTAGGTTTTGATATATGGTTCCCAAGCAGGCTGTGAGTTGTTTGTCCCTGGAGTTTTTAAAGACAGGCTGGATGGAAATCCTATTGTGGGATGTACCTCTTGGGGCCCAACCGTCTTTCTGGTGCCATTTTTAATTCTCACACTCAACTGCTTACACATGATAAAGAGTTACAAGAGGTCCCTCAAACTGCAATACTCCAGGCTTCTATCCTCTCTGACTTAGTGAACAAAGTTCAAATCTCTCCATGTCAAATGTTGGTGTTTCTGGCCACTCGTTTGTCAAGAAAACACTGAGAAGGCATGCAATAGAAACCAGACTGAAGAAGGGCTCTAAGGGCAGCAGTTGGGAGAACCAGTGGTGGGACAACTGGGCATGGAAAATGATTGATTTTTATGTGCAAAGCAGTTGTGAAATGTTCTGTGGCATTCTGGGGACATGCCATTGCTAACAAACGATTGCCTGTTGGGGACAGAAAATGCCAGCCATTGTTCTGAAGAAGGAAATAGCCTTATTGATACTGAATTAGGCTCACATTGAATAATAATTATTATTCATTTGCAGTGCATCCTGTTTTCCAGATATATAAATTAAGTGGCTATACTGAAGTCCTTCAGCATTATTAGCCTTTAGTTGTCGGTCATTTCTACATCCTTATGGTCCAGGTGGAGTTTAGACTGTTTAGGACTAGGGATGTATTGTGGTGGAAAGGAAGCTGTTCTGCTGCTTAGAAGAGTTTGTCAAGCTTGTTCTTGTTTCATAACAAGCCTGGGAGCAAGGCTGGCAAAGGTAAATGTGTTGGTAGATTAGCCTGAAGCTTCTGGCATACATTTTGAATTGTTAGATGCAATACTGGTGGCATAAAAATAGTGGTATAGAAAACAATGTTGCCCTTTGAATTAAGTTAAAACTGATTTATCTATAGAAACTGAGATGTGTACCAGGCAACAATATTTTATACAGTGACAGTATTTTGTATACAACTCTGAAAGTTTGAGTTTTATTCCCTATGTTATCTAATAGTTACTACTGAAATCCTGACAGAAAATAGAAAACCACTGCCAGTAAAGTTTGTCTGTTATTTCAGATTAAGGGAATAATACATAAAAATGAGGATGGGACTGGCATGCAACGTGCATTTCTTAAACAATGATCAGGAACTGGACAATTAATATTTTCATACAGTCAAACACATGAGTCTGTATCTTGGCATGGAGGATATAAACTGTTTTTGTAGCTGTATGACCTGGAGACCAGTGACACTGAAAAGGATTGGGATGTCATATTCAATTGATATGAGAAGATACATTTCTAATGGAGTAAGAGGTGATGTGAAACATTATTAAAAAGCATACAGAAATGATGTTGTCTTTCTGTTAAGCATCACTCTAGTTTCAGGAAGATAGAGTAATGCTCAAACTTTCTTAAACGGCTTTGAAAAATCAAAGGATTTGGAGAAGAACTGGAAGATGCTAACACATATGTGGTATTGATGGACTAATGGAATATTAGAGGTGATCTGGTGTGTTCCAGAAATGCACCAAAGGAGAAAATATGTGATACTTGAGGGTTCTTTTGAGTGCAGGTAAATGCAGAAGGGCATCTCCTGGCTGGAAACTTGAGCTAAGGAATGTATCAAACGAGAAGGAAGACCCATGTTTTTGACTGCAAGAATGATTAACACAGCTTAGCAAAGGATGTGATAAATCCTCTGGTACGTGGAGTTGCCGAGCCAGTTTTAGATGTTCCTATGGAAGAAATGATTCATTTCAACCATGGATGATTGCATTAAGTGGTAGAATCACTAGACGAACAAACTGGACCATCCCAACAGCTTCCATCTGTAAAAGATCATGTCCCAGACCATCTCCTTCTGCCAGACCTGGTGCTGCTTTTCCTTCATGTGCCCTCTGCATTCCAGTCCTTGGGCCTAGCATCCATATTAGGTTCAAATTTAGGTACTCATTCTGGATTTTGACATAAAGAGTAGGGAGTGGGCTGGGGAAGCAGGAGCATTATGGCACCACAATCCCACAGTTTTAACAGAAATTACGGTAAGGCAATTGCTAACAACTAGTCTTTCCTCCAAACCACTTTTTCTTTCCTCTTGTTATGTCTCTCTCTCTCCAGCAAACAGCACCAGTCCTCTGTGACTAGACTAGTCTCTATTCAGAGATGTTGTGATGGAACCTGCTGTCTCTTAGGACCTGGGCTGAGACCAACTAAAACCAAGTGCTGGGTTTGAAACCTGGATGTGTAAGGAAAGGGTGACAGCTGTGTTCTCCCTCCTCTTACCAAGAACTAATGATTTCCAGCATTAATGTCTTCCCTTTCTTTGCTTTCTGAAATGAAAACAAAGGCTCTTAGCCTCCTTCCTAGCATAGCAATAGTGACATACTAACACAGTTATTACAGCAAATGTTGTGGTGCTCTCTGGTCGTGATGTTTTCTTTCTGTGGGGAGACTGAAATACTAACTCACAAATAATGTCTTTAGAAGTCATATTAGTCACACATTTTTAAGACATTCCAAAATCATACCAACCTCCTTCTGAGCTTGTCTGTTGCTACCAATGATTCAAAGTTTTGAAAACTCTCCTTTAGTTTTGATTTACATTTTGGTCTTGGGCACTTGTTATTTCTGGCAGATGCCAGCTCAGTTTCATTAAAGAAAAATCTGTTTTACAGCCACGCGGCTCAGATCTGCTGCGCTTCTAATAATTGATGGCTGGTTTCCTTATTTCCTGCATTGTAGAAAAATAAGGACCTTGTTAGACCCAAACAAGCCTGCATAAAGTCACAGTGTGAAACATCAGGTTGGGGGTGAGCAGAGCAGCTGTGGGCAGGTTTTACAACTTTGGGCCACGGTTGATTGAGGCAGCCAAGGGAAACTGAGAGATACCCACATGACTAAGACTCAGTTGAGTTCTTTGGCTCCCTGGCCTGAGATTTATATTTGTGACACCTTCCCCCTCTGTCAGTCCCTGGGCCAGACACAAGTCTGTGTCTGTGTCTGTACTTACGGCTCTGCACACCCTGCGGTGTGGCCGCTGTACCCATGGCTTGCCATGCCACTGTGGGACACATCTATTGCCAGTGTTGGCTGTCTTGCTCCAACAGCCCACAACAGTGCAAGTGTGTGCTTTGGAAGAAAGCAGCTGGCATGTGGTGGGGATGAAAAATCAAGAGCAAACACTTGCAGAATTTCGGCAAGTGGGCAAATTAATTTCAGTCTGAACTGTCATCACGAGGGCCTTTTTTTCCCTCTCCTTCCCTTTGGGTGGTATCTTTGATTTATATTTCTGAATGGTGCAAGCGATTGCCCTTTGGTGCCCACTAAGAGCATGTGCAGTTCATTTTTTTTTTTTTATAGATGATCAATCTTATCAGATACTTGGTTTATGTTTTTGTGAACAGTTTTATTTATTTATTTGTTGTTATTTTGTTTTAAGAGTCAGTGAAATCCATTGATGCCTACACTAATTGAAAACAAGTGTAAGTTTTAGCAAACAGCTAATGTCTGTCAGGTGTTCTTCCACAATGAAATAGCTGTCAGATGCCTCCTATCATATCGCCACTCTATAAGCCTGGCAGTAGAGAGAGAATTCTGTCTTAGAGATTCATGGAGTTAAATGGCTTCTAGGAAGCCAAGCAGTGACACCTGAACAATATCATAAAAGGCAGGGGTTTTTTGTTTGTGTAATGTTCCTATCAGTTCCAGTCTGTTTCCTTTAAGGACTGGATGGCTGTTTACAGGCAAGACAAATATGTGATGAGTCCCCTAGGCATTCCTTTGAAGGACTTGCTCTTCAAGGTGCTGAAGAGTTTGTAGGAACTGTAGAACCACTGAAAAATCAAGCCTTCAAGTTTCCTCTACTAAAGGTCTGATCCAGAGAGGTATTTCAGCACCTAACTCCCATTGACATCAGTGAAAATTCAGTGCCTAAATACCTCTCTGGATCTGGTCCTTAGTCTTCTGGCATTGAATATTCAGGTTTCTGTGACTCTCCTTTTATGGCATCTTCTGTGAGTGGTGCAGTTTAAATTCTTCCCATCATGAGTTTGAGCACATGGTGCAGACAGGTGCCTAGAAAGCTATGCCATCTGATAATCTACTGTTCTACCAAGGAGTTGAGGCCTCCTAGACAAGCAGTGGGGTGGGAGAACAACTCTGAGAAAATACACTGCTCTTTTGTTAATTTAGTGTTACTGAGTGAGGATGGGGATAACCTTCAGGCACTATATTGAGAGGGAAACTAAAATTCCGTATTCATTTGCTTGGATGAAAATCCAGGGAAAAGTGGGAGATTTTTATTGGCATTTCCTCCATTCAATGTTGATCTTATCATGCTGGTTTAGTGGCAGAGCTCCTTTGGCTCCTTGCCAGGTGGTACCATTGGAGTCCATCTGAGATGTGCAAGATAAAAGATCTCAGGGAATTATAAGTATTATGACTTCCCTGTCAAACTGTTCTGATGTATAGAGTGTTCTGACCCAGAAAATTAGCTTTCGTTTTAAAGTTTTGTTATTGAAAGAAAAGGAAACACAAAAGCTGGAAAGTGGAGCCTGATATTTATAGGCGTCCTGAGAGCAGCTGTAATTAGTGCAGGTTTTTGGAAGAGACTTGTTCCTCTGCCAGCAAAGGGCCCCGGTGTTCGGCCAGGTTAGATGTAGCCTGGGAGTAAGAACTTAAGCACTGCCTGCCGTACTCTGGTTCTGCGTCTGGCACTGAGAACATGAAGTGTCCTCTCACTTAACGTATAAAATAAAATACTTTGTCTGCTCCTGGTGTGTCCTGTGAGACACCCCAGAGGTGTTAGTCACTGCCCAGCCATTTGGGCCAGTTAGAGAACAAGTCTCAGACTTGTGAAGGGCTGCATGAGTGTGCTGTGAGGGTTACTCTGGTGGGTGCTGTGATGATGATCACCCTACTGGTGATATGGAGCTCCCATTTTCAAAGGTGAACATTTGAGAAAGGAGTGAAATCTAGAAGATGCTGTGTTCGGACTTACATAAAACTGACATTGATTTCAGCTGTTTCCCATAGAAGAAAGTGCTCCAACTGTAGAGTTGGACAGGGAGAGAAAATGTGTTGACCCATTTCCTTCTCAGAGGTGAATGATCGTCAGGGCACCCAGACCATCTGTGTCTCTGCACATCCTAGGCTGATCAGTTGGTGGCTGAAGGGTTGGGAGAAGTTGAAGTTGAGATTGGACATGGAAGGGGAGGAACACTGGGAAAAGATAGGAGGAAAAGGAAAAAACCAGAAACCAATGCAGATCAACTAATTTAGACATGAGTATGGGCCCATCTGCACAAAGTGGTCAAACCAGACCTGCAGGAAGAGTGTGTTTGATCAAAGTAGTCACTAAGGAAAAAAAAACAGATATTCTTTATTTTCTTTTTAAAGCTTCAAAATTGAACTACTGATTTGTGAGCTGCTTGTTCCTCAGATTTCACAATGCATGAGAGGAAAACATTTTTACTTCCTTTCTCAAGGACTATAGAGCTGTTGTAACTCCAATTTCCCTGGTTTTAGACAGGAATCAGAACTATTCCCCACTTCCAGATCCTACAGAAGTCAGTGGGACCTCAGAAAAAGAATATTGCTTCTGACAGAGCTAAATTGAGTGAGCCACATAGCAAGTTGGCCAGCTCTAGGACACAGTGGGCAGCATGCCACACAGAAAGGTGCTGGGGGATGAACAGGGACTCCAGTGAAAACCCTGGTCTTTCTCATCTGTCCTACTGTAGGGCGGAAGGCTGGGCAGGGAGGGTGTCTGATCCAAAGCCCACTGGCTTGGTAGGAGCAAAGGACTGGAAAGGACCACGCAGACAACTGAATCCAGTTTGTTGCTGTTGCAGGAAACCGATGCTCAGTCTGGGGAGCATCTGTCCCACACCACTCAGAAGCCACAAAGCACTGCCCAACAGCCTATAACAGAGATCATTAGTGGAAAATACCAAAAGCCACAGACTGCTGTGTACAGTAGAGAGCAGGAGAGGTTGAAAGCACTGACTGTGGCTTGCAATTCTGGAAAGGCTGGGAATTTCCTTAAATAAAAATCCCTACGTGATCCAAGCATCAAATTTGATCATTGGTTTAAGTACCAAAACCAAATACCTTGTGTTATTTGTGTACTTGGACAATCAGAGAACAGGTGACAAACTGGTGCCTACCAACCTATGAGTGGAGAGGCTGAGGAATGCTCACGGGGATCCTGTGCATGCTGTTTGAACTCAGAGGTGTTTACAGCAACCACATTTCCATACAGTGAACAAGAGAAGGTGCTTTTTTGTTTTGTTTTTCCCCTTCTTTTTCCTTTCTTTCCCTCTCTCTTTTAATCACTGAACCCAATGGCTCCTCTGAGTTATGAGGGATTTTTACAGCGGAGTTGCATGGTGGAGAGACCTGGTTTTCATTGTACAGTCCAGGATATCAGTTTTAACCCAGAGGCAGTGATGTTATTTAACAGGTGCCTTAAAGGCATAGTGCTTATTTAATCATCGTCTCCATATCAACATTATGTAAATTGAAATTGCTTAGGTACGCAATTAATTGTGAATGCTTTAGCCATTTTTAAAGGCATAAGACAATACCTGAAGTTCCATTTTAAGAATATCCAGGTCAAAGGACACACATGTTTTTATTTTCTTACTTGAGGTATAATGTGTTCAAGGCAGATTTATGGCACAACCTTTGTTTATTGACTTGTACTTTTCCACATGAAACTAATGGAACATGACAGATGATATTTATGAGGCATGTGTTCCTGATTAAATCATGTTAGACATTAAAACCTGATAAAAGAACGTATTTTAAAGGGTGGATTAATAGAAAAGGAGGCAGCATTGATTGGGGAGTTTACACGGAACAAGACACACTGGTCTTAGACTGAGTATTTATAGGTGAGATATGTAGTTATAAAACTCTAGAAACTGAACAGAAAAGATTAATAAGATTTTGCTTTTTGGAAAGTTTGAGTTTTGTTTTTCTCCCTTTGTGAGCCACTGCCCACCTCGTATTTCTGGTTTTTCAAGCGAATTTATTCAGTTCTACTTAAGAACTTGTGACCCTTAATGGCCTACTGCTTTTACTGTTGGTGGTACCTGCATTCTCTATGCTTCAGGATTCCCAGTCAGCAGATCTGTCCAAGCAGCTTTTGACACTGCTAAAAACTGCTCTATAAACATGCTCTAAGTTGTGCTTTATGCGGGTGCAAATTGGGTAAGTCGGTAAATCTGCAAGAGTGAGCTGGAGCTGCTTCTCCCCACCTTGATATCTGGGTCTTCGCATAGAGTTCTTAGCAATAGGTTAGTAGGGAATCACCCTATGTAATATTTTGCATGTCAGGTTAAGAGTGTCTTCTAAGTATTTCCTGTGGAGAGCAATTATAGGACTTTGATAAACACAAGAAGTCAGAAGAGTTAGAATTTGTTTTATTGTCTTACTTAATGTTAAGTCTAAAAGGAAATCAGATAACTGAAAGCAGAATTCAGGTACACAGGTGCAAACCTGCAATATTTCTGCTGATTTCAGTTACATGGGTGTAGCTAAGGGGTGCAGCATTTTTACTCCTGAATTTTAGCATTCTGTGGCTGAATTTGTGGTAGCCTGGATCTTCCTCAACTATGTATCTTCTCTAGAACAGACAAATTGTTGCATGAGAAGACGGCCTTGAGTTTGTAAGCTAGTTTATATTGCATTTTACCTCATATCAGCTCAGATTTTTAGAAGTACTTTTCACTGTAAGAAAATGTTAAGTGTACTTTTTATGACAACAAAGTAAAGTTGCGTATTGTTGTGCAATATTCACCTCCTTCCTATGACCTCTTCATCGTAACTGAAAGACTTGTGCCAAATTAGTAGTCATTTACTTTTAATCTAAAAACAATATATTTTCTGGATGAGATACAGTAAAAAAAAAAAAAAGTTAGAATTACAGGTTTCAAATATTTATCTGATAAAATGCTTCAATATCTTCTACAGGGATGGAATGCAAATTATAGGCACATTTATAATTTGCTTTTATTTGGACTTCTCAGGACAGATAACTGATATTTATAAAATAAGAAAGCTATATAAAAGAAATACAGCTTTCTGTGAATAGAATTGTTTCCATAAAGCGTTGTCTGATTCAATTTGAGGTAAAACAAGACTTTCCTCCCAGTGTCATCAGAATGAGTTGTATTTGAAAATCTGATAGCTAAAGTACATCTCTGCTTTCCAACAAATCCAGTGGAAATGATCTTTTTTTTTTTTTTTTTTTTTTCCTTTTTACAGATTGCTCACTGAAACATTCCTCTCTACCTGAGATTTTAGGATAAGCCATCTTTCACATTAGAAAGTGAAAATCTTCATGATGCAGATGTTTCCTTGTAGAGATTTCAGCCCTCCATCCCCAAGCATATGGCATATGCCAAACCAACAGATGTTAGAGAATAAAAAGAAGAGAATAAAAAAATAACACTGGAAGTAATTTAAGATTGTTATATTAACATTTTGCCTCCTAAAGGATTTAGCATAATTTTAAAAGGCTTCCAAGATGGATTGAATAATAGATCAGAGGCTTAAAAAAAAGTGTATTGAGATTGAAAAGAATTGGAATGATTTTGTTGTGAACTGATACAGATCAGAGATGCACAGTGTTTGTGCAAAAAAAAATGGGCAGGGCGGTAGAAAATGAATGGTATTGAAGAAGATGCATCTTAGGCCCTCAGTCATACAGAAAATGGAAAAAATTATCACTTTTAGTAAGATGGTATCTTCAAATGGGTAACTGGATGTTGAACGGGAAGGGCAGGTAGAAAACTATTTGTTGCATTTTGGTTTATACAAGTGATGGTACCCCTAAGCTTCATAAGGTCATTGCAACCCTATGCCCTCATAGCTGGGTTGTCAGGTTCTCCTGGAAAAATAGCACTTTTAATCACCAGTGAAAATGGCTGGTGATGATGGTCAGCACTCAATAGGTGACAGACAACCTCTTTCCCCAGCCAGGATCAAGTCTTCCTACACCGTTTCTGGTAGAACTTTGCCGAGTCTGTTCTTACATGCTGCCAAGAACAGAGATTCTCTGCTCCCCCATCATAATGCTTAGCTGTCTTTCACAACTCTCTCCTTGATGTTTAAACTCAGTGTCACTTGCTAAGCTTGACTTCTGTCAGCAAAATTCATTTGGAGCTTTATGTAGTAGTGCTAGCAATAGGACAGGAACTGGATCTAGAAATCTTCTTCCAGACTTAGATTTTTCTAAGTCTGTGTGAGCTGAAGGACACATGGATTCCTTTAGCTCCAACAGATACTGCTTCCCTTGGAAAATCAGTCATGCTATTAGTGATTTCCTGTCTCATAAAAGAATTGTCCTTGGAGTCAAAGTGTTGGTACCAGGCTGCCAGGGGGGAAGCCCTGCAGTTATAACATTCCTCACAATGTGGCTTTATACTGGAAAGGTTTTCATTGGCTCCAACAGTTTCTCTACTTCCTTTGCTCTGTCCTGCCATGCTTTCTGAGAATGGTTTTTCCTCCTCAGTGTGTTGCTTTTTCTTTGTGTGTTTTGGTTTGCTTTTTTTTCGCTTACTGCTGGTTTTTGTTTCTGCATCTCCTTGCTGTGAAGGATGCAGACTAATGGTGCCAGGACATTGCTGAAGGAAGCTAAACAGGCTGAGCAGGAGGACTTGGGGAGATGACTGTAACAGCTAAATTGCGCATCAGGATCTCCCTGGGTGCTGCTTGGGAAACAAGGATGACCTACTGGCCATGGTGTTGGGTCATTGTAAAAAGAAGACAACTCCAAGGAACCCCAGCTGGTATGCAGAGAGAGACAGTCTTGGGGAGCACTGTCTCCATGGGATAATTGAGTACTAGGTGTCACTGAGGTGAAGTCCATGTCTAACATGTGCCACTGTCTTTTGTGGTGCATTCTAGATGGTACCGAACAGCGATATTTAAGTCCTTATTGTCAAGCATGTTCAAAGCACTATGCTAGGTAACTATACATATAGCATGAGCATTATCCCAGCTCTCTGCGCTGCTGGGAGGCAGCAGTGCCCCATTTCCCGCCTTTAGAGCTTACTGGATCAAAGAGAAGAAGGGATGCAAATCAAATCCAAAGGTAGTAAGAAGTTTGTGTTTAATCTGCATTTCTAATATAAACAGAAAGAAAAATGCATATCAGCGAGTACTGATTAATTATATCCCTGTGCTGGTGGCCAAGAATGGAGAGCATAATGCCATATAGAGTATATACAACATGGTATTTTTATGAATCGGCCAGGGAAGGCATCCAGGCTCTTTCAGTAGGTTGGTAAAGGATTTGGCTAATTTTCAGATTTTTAAGCCATCTGGAAAAATTTAGCCAAAATTACCTGCCTCACAGACCCAAGATAAATAATTTTCCTACTTATACAATTGTCCCTCATTAAACTAGACAGGTTAGGGGTGATTAAACTGTGATATTATAATTCAGGCTTTTATAGAGCATTTTGTAGATACAGTTTTGATGGTGAAAGTGATAGCAGTATGAGCCCCAATTGAGAAGAATAGAAAAAATAGTTTAATGGAGTGGAATAAACACTCCATGAAACAGAAACAGTTAAGCAACTCTGTTCAGCTCTGTGCTGTTTAAGACATTGTCCTTTCTGACAAATGTTTTATCTAAATAGTTCAGTATGCACTGTAGTGCGTACGTTTATATACTTACATATTAATATGTACTAAATAGATATAATGTATAATATAAATAACCTCTTTTGTGAATCAAAGATACTAAAGTGTCCTATATGTTACTGCATCACTTACAATTTTGAAAAGCAGCAGTAAATAATTCTCTCTTAAAAACCAGCTTCATTTTGTTTATCTCTTCTCTGCATTCATAAACAAACTCTTGTAACTGAGAAGGGAAGGGTGAAAGAAGACGAAAAGTAAATATTGTTATTTTTTCAGTTTTAAGTGAAAAGAAGTTTATGAACCTGATGCTGTGTAAATGGAGACTTGGCTCATCATGACAATCTTGAACTAGCTGCGCAGCTTCTCTGTGCCTTGGGCTTGCTGCTTGCAGAATGAGGCTAGTGATACTTATCTGCTTTTGTAAAGTGCTTAGTGACTGAGGGGAGAATATGTGGTCCAAGAGCACTCTATGTAAGTAAATATTGTAACCCAGAAATCCTTAGAGCTCCACTTTTGAGAAGACTGGTAAAAAGTTGAGTTTCACTTAATGTGGAACTGATGAAGCTATTGAATGGAGCAGCTTGTCAGTGCAACCAAAACTATGTGCAGGGAGAAAGAAACTTCTGGTGCCCATTTCTGTTCATGCCAACCACTACCCCTCTTTTTTTTTCTCCTTTTTTTTTTTTTTTAAATAAACTTTGTTATTCTTCTCCTTTGGAATGAGGATTTTGAATGCTAAGAATTACTCAAGGCTCATAAAATGCAAGGCTTGGGACTACAAGAACTAGTATTTCCAGGACAAACATCATGATTGAAGATCGCAAGGGGGAGGGGCACATGTAATTGTAAAATACTAAGGACTTTTACCAGATGGAAGAGTTCTCTGAAGCAAAGCTAAGCTGGTTAACACAACACACACTCATTTCAGGCATATAGTGCCAACACTGAAAGATGACTTTTTTTTTTTTTTTTCTAAATTAAGTTGCTGTCTTAGGATCTGTATCCTAATGCAGTTCCTCTGAAATGGGAAGACAGACTCTCCTCAGTGCTGTTTATGCTGTCATAACTGTGATTTTTTCACACACTGAAGCAACGGTCATACGTTGGGTTAAAAAAAGAAACAGAACTGAGCCCTTTTTTCCCCATCTTATTTTAAATTGGAATGATGATCTTTTTTACAGTGTTGGGGAAATAACACTTATTTTGTTATAATTGATGTGTGATTTTTCTTTTTTTGAAAAATGGGTGATGCATCGAGCAGCTTCTGTGGATCTTCATGATGCAGGTTCTGTAACAACGTCAGGGTTACATTATGTAGGCGATCTGCAACCCAGGTGGCGTAAGAGGAACATTTCTCATTGAAATGTCTGTTCCTGGTGGGGACAGTAATTGAGATCAGGTATGCCTCCTGCCTAGGACAAATAGCTGCAGGTCCAAGGATGGACAGGCCACAGTGGCTGCTCGAAGAACTCTGAAGAAGCCCTGTGGTGAAAGCAGAATCCCCAGCTCTTCGGGTTCAACCTGGTGTCAGTTTATGAGCTAAGTCTCGAAGCTTAGAAAAGAAAAACAAACAACAGTAAAACCAAACCAACAAACACAAAACCCCCAACCAACAACAACAAAAACCAAACACAAAACAAAAGAAAAACACACCATAAACCCCAAACTTGTTTGAATTTGAGGGTTTCTCATCTGCTTTTAGTCCAGCAGACACTTTGATGCTTTCCCCCATGTTACCTTTTTAGTCCTACTTTGATTTCACTGCAAGGTATGGATTCCTTGTCTTGCTAGAGATCCCTGTGCAAGACTTCCTGTTGTGATGGTTGCATTTCCACTGCATGTTTTTGTGGTTTCCCTTTTGTTCTCTGTACATTGTCCAGTTCTTTCGCACAAGTACAATCTTGTAAATGCTTATAAATTACTTTGTAGACTTGAGAAGCTGCTACTTTACTCACAGAGCCATCTGATACCCATATGTAACTACCATCCAGACTGTAAAAAAACCAGTTAGAAGAAGGCTGCATCTGTTCATATAGCACCTAGCACTGAAAGACTGATCTTGACCAGACCATCTACAGCTTCCATAATAGTAGATCAAGTCGAGTCCCAGATTACATTGAAGCTGCAGTTTTGGGGTTGTTTCTTCAATTCTACATTGGTTATTTAGGGTCTGATTTGGAAATCAGACTCGGCTATTTTAATACTCGTCTAAATGCTTACTGAATCCTCCCTTGCTTCTAACATAATCCCTTTCTTGTCTGCTGTTAGTACTTCTTTGTTACAGTGAGCTGGGAAGTTATTTGCATTTGGAAGGGAATAAATAAAAATGAACTAACATTAAGGTCCGGTTGCAAAATGTTGTATGCCCTTTTAATGCTGGGTGTCTGCTTAATTTGGAGCTTTTGCTGGGCTAAACGTAACATGAATTTGTCTGTGGTGTGTCATAGACTTATCAAAGCCAAATTACTTGTTAAAACAATGCTGAATTGGAACCATAATGCAGTAAACTAACATATAAATGGAAAGTTAGCAGAAAGGTAACTTGATATATGAAACCATAAAAGAGATTTCAGAATTAATGAGGGAGACAATATTTCTCCTGTAGAGACTTTTAAGATTTGGTTGAAACAGTGTAACAGCAACACATTATTTATTTTTCATGTTGCCTTATTCTTAGGCCCATGGGACCAGACAGGAAGGAATTAGAGAGCCCTATATTACAATTTAATTGCTTGAAGGAAAAATATTATTTTTTATTGTTAACCATTAGCTGCTTCTAGTTTTATTAACGTCATAACAGCCATGCTGTAGCACCAATGTTTGCAGCATGCAGTCAGGGCTAAGAAAATAGTTCAATCACTATAAACTCAACTTCGTAGGGGAAAAAAGAAAAATACAAGATGGAGCATTGGGACTAGCCCAGTGGCTGTTCAGGTGTTATATGTCTAAGAGCTGCATTTTCTTCCATTGAGAGCAGAGCTGTGCAGAACTAGTCCTGATCTTTTACTGAAGAAGTGTTTACATATTACACCCTCTGTTTTCATTGAGGTGAGCCATTGAGAGCTGCTCATGCTCCTTGTATTTTTCTTTTCCTCTTCTTCCCTTTCTTGCTTTTTTTAATGACTTTTAATGCCCGAAGACATCTCTGTTTAATGGAGGGGTATATTTTTAGGCAGGTTTTGTTTTTTGTAATGGGGATAGGGGACAATTAAAGTCTCCTGCTTTTATAACTGTTGTCCATTTTTGTAAAATAAAAATTCTCATGTGCCAGCTACACTGTGATGACTGTCCCCTACTGTGCTCTTGGCCTGTGGCAAAGAGGAGAGAATGTGACTTAGTTTGTTTCACCATGGAAAAATATTTGAGATTTATGATCTCACACCTACTTCAGCCTAAAAATGTTTACTCCATGAACAGACAGAATGGCTCAGCTCTTAAGCTGTGGTGATTTGACCACACGGACAGACAAGCAAGGATGAGATGTCTAATGCACAAAGCAGTGTGGCAATGGCAGTACGGCAGTCCAGTCTTCCATGTGTCCACATGGAAGGTCTGACAGGTCGATACAGTAATCCACTGCCTTTTGATGTAGACTTGGAACTTTTGCTTTCCCTCATAGAAGCAGGAGAGCAGATTTCTTTGTATGAATCTTTCAATCCCTTGATCCCTTGCTTAGGCTCCCAACAGCAACATTGACTTTGCATGATGCAGAGAACTGGGTCCTTTCACAGACGTCACCAGCTAGGAAGGGACCATAGTATTTCACCAACTGATTCCTCTTAAAGGTCAGCTTTGTCTCCGAGATAGGTTTAGTTTTTCTGGTGACAGAAGTGTTCTGCCGTGTATAAATTCAGAAAATGGTTATCTTTCTTTTCTTTCACTGTTAAATTCACCCCCATTGAGAAGTATTTTTAGCATCTGTGGTTAAACCACAATGTGAATGGAGTTCCCTTGATTACTGAGATGATGGAGCTGTTGCAGCCCAGTGCTGGTGACTGTTGATATTACCTGCAGCTGGCTTGGGTTCCATTTTAACCCACGGAAATCTTCCAATCCAAGAGCATCTTGTATGCCCTCAAATACAAATCATTCCCTTGTTATTAACCATCAACAAGATGGAGACCATCTCAAGAGGTTTCAGTGCACTGTATATCTCCAGGTCAGTTGTGATAAGCCACTTCCTGCTGTTCCAGCAGAGAAACAGGGCTGTAGCATTTAGTGTCTCTTCAAGTTGGGTTTTGTGGGCTTTGGCTCGTGTTGGCAGCTCATTGCATGTATGCAGGTCTCCTGAAAGCCTTGAAAATGTATGCTAGGTATTTCTGTGTGTTATATACATGGATATCTATAAAACTCTCAGGGTTTCACTTCTCCTTAAAACAGCTTTTTGGAAGCCCTGTGAAGTTGTTTAGGAAACATGATCTGTCTGATCCTGTGAAGCATGGTTGAAATTTGAAATATATTGTGGACATTGTGACTGACTGTAGATTGTGGTTTTTTTCGAAGATAGAGTTAACCTATTGATACTAGGAGCAGCTCTGCTTTTCTGTGCTCTTGCACACATTCAGTGGGGAAGGTGTACTACTTCTGGTGAATACTTCCATTGTTTGCCATTGACTCTGGGCAGTAACTTTGGCCTTACTGGGAAAGATTCCCATTCTTTGATGCTCCGATTCTTCAGCCAACTTCATTCTGTTCAATATAATTTTTAATCAAGTTTTCCTTTTAACTTGTAATGTAACAAGTCCCTAAATGTGTTACTATCCACCAAAGAGGGTTTCTTGGCAGGATTTCCAAACAAAAACAAAACAAAAAAACCTCTATCCTGCCAAAATACTCTTTAATGGATGAAGCAACAATTACTTGTGGCTTTGTGAAAATATACTATATAGTGTACATATTGTGGAGCAAGAGACCACGATGTGTATAGTGATGAGTTGAGGTATCAGGAAATTAAGTGATCCATCAGTATTGATTCTTGGTGCCAAGTATTTGGTTCAGTGCTCCAGTTTGCTGTGCAATTGAAAGTGGGAGCAGGCTTTTAAGGAAGGAGGGTCTAGTGGTTAATGCACTTAGCTGGGCCTTGGGAATTCTGGCTTTAATTCCCAACTTTTTCCAGGCTTGCTGTACAACTGCAAACATGTTACTTGAGCTCTCTGTGCCTCAGTTTTCCCCTTTCCCTCCCTTGCCTGCTTATTTTTTAAATTCTGTGGGGTGTAACTGTCTATAAGCCTTGTGTATGCTATCTAGACAAAAGATACCTTGATCATAGAAATATTTGTGAGTGTTCTGGCAAATACAAAACTGTCATGTACATACGCATGTCAGGCAGGCTGAGTTATGTATGCAGTAACGGGAAAAATTAGCAAGCAGAAGTGGCAACCGATTACAACGGCATGTTTTCATTTGGACATCTTGATTATGTGAATATTTGGAGCAGTTGCTCCCATCCCTACCCTGGTGCCTAGCAGTACCATTCCGCTTTTGCACAAGTTTAGATGAAGATGGACTTCCTTAAGAACAAAATTATTTTACCCCTTCTCTACAGAAACTATTCTGGATAGTTCATAAGGCATTCTGAGGCATAACACAAGGACAAGCAGCTAAAGAGACTGTGAACTTGAGGGACAGCATTATTCTGAATACAGTCCTGCAACCTGTCCTGGACTTAGTAAATAAGTCTCCTTGCTTTCAGTCCCTCACCTGTAAAAGGCGGGAAGTCATAACTACCCTGATACTACCCTAGAGTCAGTGTGGATTCATTAATGTCTCTAGAGAATATTGAAGATGGTACTTGCCTTGAAGTCTGACTTAACATTAGCTGTTGTGTTCAGTGGAAGTTGGGGGTTTCAATAATAAAGGCCTCTGGTTGGGCCAGTACTGAAGTGCATTTGCAGAAGTTACTTCAGCCGAGTCACACCAGCCTAAGGACAGCAGGCCAGTCCCAGCATTCTTGAGCAAAGCTTGAAGCCTGGGACAGATTTCTCAGAGTCGCTGTCTGCTCTGCTGCTTTAAAGGTTTTGCTTTACTGTGAGCAGGGAGTAGTGACCTGACGGAAAGAGTGTCAATGCAAGTCACTGCCTTTCTTCCCATCTTACACGCACTTAAAAGTAGAAAACATTCTGTAATCTCGTAGTAGTTGTTTCTGAGGATGAACCCTGTAACATTTCCCAGTATGAGAACACCACTTCCGTGTCTTTGCTAGTTTTGGCCATTGGAATAGGTAAGGAAGCTGTTTCCTCTGAGTATCTGATTCAATATCACAGCCTAATAAAGACAAACATCCTGTCTGAACACAAGTGATGCAGCAGATGGATTAGCTAACTTCATTCAAGACAAGGATTAGCTTTTTGAATCAAGATACCATTTTGTCATCATTAAAATGGTGGGAATAGCTACCTCTTTGCAGTACAATATTTCACTCTTGGCCTATGGGAAGGCAGGTTTAAGTGTCATGTTTTGGTTTTATTAGGAGAATGTCTTGTCATTCGACCTAGGCCTGAACAAGGCAGTGATAGGAGAGTCCTTTATCTACAAGTAGGTTAGACGTGCATTGCTGGACATATGTAATTACTGAAGAATTTGGCAGTTGCTATAGATCTAGTTTTCACAGAATTGTTTGGCTGATGGAGTCTAGACCAAATTACATGTGCTTGGAAGACAGACCTTTAAGATCGCATTGGCAGACACCTGTGGAGCTGAGATTATACTGCCAACGTTTTCTTAAACTACAGAAGAGAGTTTCATTTTGTTTTTAATGGTGGGTAATAAGATCTCTTGTTGCGACTGCTGTTTCTGGAGATCTGAGTGAGTAGCACAAGAGTGACCTTTCATGAAGATTGTATGAAAGTATTAAAAAAAATAACCTGACAGTTTTAAACCAGACCTGCTATGTAAAAAGATTATGCAGTGCTGGAGTGAGCTTTATTGACCTATCAAGGAGGACCTTTCTGATCTACTGATAGATTTCTACTATAGATTATCAGCTCAGTCCTTGTCTCTGAAGCACAAAGAAATCTCCTCGTTAGACCCAATGAATGTTCTCCCTCCTATCTCTCTTGGTGGAGTTAAATGAAGTTTTGGCCCACAGGAAGGCACAGTAATATCACAAAGAAAGATAATGAAAGTGGTATTTCATTGGGCTTCTTGTAATTACAGGTGTTCCTAGTTAGCTATCACCTTTGTATTTTATTCAGATGTGTGAGAAAATTGGTACAAGCCCGAGAGTTTAAGGCGTACTAGGACTTCTTTCTAAAGGTAGAGTCCATGGAAGCCCTACTTTTCTACAAGGATATTGTATCAGTAGCCACAGTAATACATACGACCAGCTACCTGTATTTAAAAAAATAACAACTTGCAAATAAATACTTTAAATTACTGCTGACATACAGGAGATTTAAGGGTGGGAGTAGAGGAAATAGATACTTTGCAAATGAAACACTTGCAAGAGCTTTTTTTCAGATGCAAATGCAGAATCTGCTTTTTATGTATGTGTACTTTTTTGCCAACAAATGTCTGTAAGATTTTAGAATACTTTCCTTTATATTTTCTTTTTTCAAATCTCTTTGGGAGTTTTCTTGATTTCCAGCCAATAAGATCTGTCTGGTCCACAGACTCCTCCTGATGGGCAAGTGTGCTACTGTTTGCGTAGAGCTGCTGAAAGAATTGTGGAATTGGAAAAAATACTTAGTGATAGAACTTTCATCTGCTCTTGTTTGACACTTCTGTTAATGAATGTCTCATGTCTAGCTATCCAAAGGAGCGATATTCGAAAATCTAACCCAAATGCTGCGTAAGGTTTTTCACAATTAAGGCAAAAGCATTATCTCATGGAGGACTGAGTCTTCACATCTTGAAGGCCGAGTGTCAGGGCAGGACTGTAGCCAGTTTGCTTTTGTAAATACCCTAACTAGACTTTTACATCCGCAGGTATTCAGTTTTCACCTATATCAGATAAACACACAGACAGGTGTGTGAACATGTTGACACATTTTCTGTGTGGCCCCTGGTTTTGTCCTTTGAAAGCTTGGCTTTGAATCTGACCTTGTATGAGTGAGACTCAGACTGAAGCTTTTTGAATTTAAGATGCCTTTTAGTAGAGGAGTGGTGCCCCTATTGGAAAAGCCCTAGAGCGTTGGATATTACAAATTGGTCAGGTATCACAAACCAGGTGATATGAAATGTTTCCATTGTGCTGTAAAGCCAGCAGTATCGGCATGGCTACACTCAGTACAGACGTTTTTGGGTGGTTGAAAACACCTGATCTGTACCTTGGGTAATGCTGGATTTAAACACATTCCCAACTGCAGGTTATGGCACCAACTCAGTCTGTAGCTAGGGATGTATAGACTGGGTTTTTGGCAGGGACTGTCTAACTCTTGTCTGCAATATATAATAAGTCTTTATAGTCTTTAAGACGCATAAATCTTATCTCCCCCCAAGCTGTCTGTAGTTGATTTCCTTTGGGGTTGGGGGAAATCCAGGTAGATGGAAGGACAATTTGAAGAAGAGAGAGATCCTGTGAAATCATTTGAGCATGATATGTTGGATTTAAACAATGAAGTAGCTTCCTTTCCTATTCTATTTATCATTTTAATTGCTTAAAACATATTTCTTAGAATAGTCAAAATACAGACTCAGACATATTTATATTTTATGCATCCCTGCTGTTAACATTTTTTTGGATGTAAAATGGATCAGCAAAACCCATGGAGATGTTTATACAGAAAACATAATATAATGAAAGTCTTACTGTGAATTTTGTGTTGATAGCGTTTGTAATAAATCAGGAGAGTCAATTACTTTACTCTGCTATATGCATAGTAACTACTGTCACATTGCATGAAAACATTACTTATCTACTCACTGTAAAGATGCCAACTATCTCTGGATCAAACTGTGCTGAACTATGATGTCAGTCTTCTTATAAGGAAGGAAGACGTACAAATCATAGGAATATATGTGCTGCTGATAAAGGTTTCTGACAAACTGTTTTATGAGAATGTTTCTTATTTGTTGTTTTCTGTACTGAAATGGAGGAGGGAACGCAAATCAGTTCCTTAAGTTGTTGATGTTGAAGTAGTTCCTAGGGGAAGCAGAAGGATCAAGCATTATATATCTTAAGTATTTACTATTTGGCAAACGGAGTCAAGGCAGCAGTCTAGCAGGATGTCCTACAGGGAGAGAAATACTGAGTAGGTAATGGACACTCTTTGTTTCTAAAAGTCTAGCGTTTTCTCAAGGTTTCCTCTAGTGTCAGGCTGAGCAGGGAATGAGGGTCTCAAGACCAGTATTTTTAAACAAAAATACCTTGAAAGACATTCTGATTTCTACCTTTGAGTATTCACTGTGGCTTTAAGAAACAGTACTATATGGGCTATAGATCATGGTTTGCACCTCAATGCAAAATTTATGCTGTTAATAAGTGCAGCTTTTATGAGAATTGGGGAAATGTCCCTTTTGCAGTATGTGTGAACTTCAAATGCTTTAGCTCTAGGACCAGCATAGGCACGAATAATTTGAGGTTTTGGGACCTTTAATCCTTCCAAAAATAGGATTATAATTATAACCTAGGAAATGCTGACTTTGGAAGGAAAAACTGTCTTGTCTCTGTAAGTGGGAGACTAGCTCAAGCTAGGAGTTTGAGAGCCCATTAATTTAGTAAGGACACTTTTCCTCTCCCACTTATCGAGGGGCTAAATAGGGGTAGGTAAAGACAATACTTGGAGCCATTTTCTGGAAGAAGGGAAGGGGTAGGTAACCCACGTCCTCTTCCTGTAAGGTCTTGGGATGAGGCAAGGCTCCTGTCATACCCCTGAGAGGTGTTCAGAGGAAAGCCAACTTTTTCTCTGCTTTGGGCGATTGTTTTGAGTGCGTGAGGCTTTGGAGGAACAGGAGCCTTGTCTTACAGGTGCATGCTTGAAAAAGGTTATTTCTGAACAATGGAGGAAAAGATGAAGCAACTGCTCACAGGGCCACCTGAGCCTATGAGGAGGCACATCAGCATTGCTTTGTGAGAAGAGGACAAAAGATTGTTTTTTAAATGTGAATAAAATAAATTATATGCAGGTGCCCAGAAGTTCTAGTCACCCATATTTGCCCTCCATTTCATGGTATGAGTTCTTCCAAAACATCTGTAAGCTGTAAGTCATCAGTTCTGTTCTCATATTTAAAACCATATGAGACTGGAGAAATAACTGTCTCATCCTGGATTGAAGCTCTATTTTTAACGTGATAGAGAGTGTTGAAACTGTACTTGCTTATAGCACTGATGGCTGGTGACATCAAAATTATCTTTATCGACTGTGCTGTTCTGGAAGCCAGCCTTGGCTGAGCCAGCTAAGATACTTCTAAACTGACTACAAGGAACTTTGTGTGAGCTTACAGTTGGCTTACAACAGAAGAGGCTGAGTAATCAGGCAATTACAGCTGAAATCAGAATCAGCCACTTGAAGCACATGTTGTTTTTGCATTTCTGTTATGTTTGGAGTTGTTATGCGAGTTTAAAGATCCTGAATCATTTTCTAAGCCTGTGCATTCAAATTGATTGAATACTGGATGCTATCAAAACAATTACTTCAGCACAGATACACTTACACAACTCCCTTCTAATTTTTGGTAACTGCATTCAGGCACTCCAGTAATCTTTGGTGGAAAGCCATTGGATACAAACAAGTTGTAACTTTTATCTCTATTGGATGGTTGAAGGAAATGAATGTCTTTGTGTAAGAAAGTGGTCTTCTTTGTTAATACAGCCAGCTGCTGCAGGGCTGTGAAAAGATTGGTTGTTTACCATGTTTAGGATTCTCTTACTTGATTCAGTACCAAAGAGGATATTAATCTTTCGTGTCTGAGCTACTGTGCTATTAGTTCAGGATCTTTCACGGTATGCTTTACATGCTCCCAAGTTTCACATGTGCAAAGCAGTTCTCAGAACGTGAAGCTGTTCCTCTTGCTAGATTGACACACATGCTAAGTGGTATATGGAACACATCCTTGTTAATATGCTTCATCCCTTTTGAGTATTTTCAAAAAAGTTAAACATTTTCAGAAATGTCTGTGAGATAAAGGAAAATCTTTAGTAGTGAGTATTAATGGCTTGTAGTTCTTCCTTCTGTAGCCAGGCTGATGCAAAGCTTGCCATTTTAACAGCACTGTTGTAGCTTTATCTTTACCATTGGATGTCCCTTAGATCCACACACAACATTCTAATTATTGATATAACTTCACCACAAGTATAGAATGGATTGCAGAATCTGGCAAACTCTGTGTGAATGTTCATGTTGTCATCCACATACTGCAGACACAAAACCGCTAGCTGTCTTTTGGAGAAATCCATTGTTTCATCATTCATAATTGTAGAGCACTTTCCAGAAATTTTCTCAGAAGCATCCCTCATGAGTTTTAGAGCCATAATTTCCATTATCTCATGTTGAGTAACTGGATTTGTGAATTTGTCTTGAGTAATTTTCAGCTACTTTGAAATATGAGGATCAGATTCCGTTTGCAAACAAGACAGCTAAGATTGATTTCAACTTTAAACTTTGCTAAAGGGTATATTTTCAGTTTCTTTAGTTCAGTGGTCTTGCAGTGCAAGCCTTTGTCAGGCAAGATAATACCTCCTACTTAGTATTTTCATAAGGATCTTCCTGTTTTCTTTTTTTCTTTAGAGAACATTGAAAATTTAGCATTTCACCCACATTTTTGTGGGCTTTTGAACAGTATCAGCTGCTTTACAGTGATCTCAGATGGATTTTAAGATTGTTTTTTCTCCCAACTGGAAAACATGGATGGCATAACAGCTTCATCTGTGCAGTTAGTCAAAAGTTCAGGTTTTGGATGCAAGCTGCAACAGTAGAAACCATGTATGCTTTGACCACTTTGAGAATCTCAGAACTATTAAAAATCCTCAAGCTAGGGAGCTGAACACACAGTCAAATAAAGGAGTTACATTTTTCTTGATAAGCTGTAGTTGGATTTGACTGCAGACAACATCAGATACAGCTTTAGCCAGCAAAAGCTGAATTGCAGATTAGTGGAAGTTTGGTGGTTTTATATGTTTTTCTCCCTTTTTTCTTTTTTTTCCACAGCAATCAGAAAGCTTTAACTGATTTTCATTTTGACACCTTGAAGTTACACTAATTTTGTACTTTATTCACACACTACTGACACAGCGATATGGCACAATAGTAGGTTGTTTATCACTTAGGTAATCCTAAAAAGAGAAAGTTTTATGTAGCTACTGCAGTGTTTGTAGAAGGACACGAACAATCCTTATGATGTATCATTTACAAAAGAAAAACAAAACATAAGTGATGCACTGGTAGCTCTTTGGATTTTCCTCTGGCATAGAAAAACTGCATTTAAGAGGGGAGCAACCCTTTCACTTTATGGATGTGGGATTTCAAGCCGCAGAAAGTCCACTAAAAAGTCATGGTATCACTGCTGCCAAGCTGGCTGTTCCTGCTGCAAAGCTAATTGAAACTTGGAGACAAAAGAGAATAAAGTTAGCTGGACCTATACCATGCCTCCTTGTACAGTGAGTATCCTTGTGAACAGTGAAAGACAAGCCATTTTTGAGAGAAGCAGGACAATAGTGTAGAAGAAATGGGAGAAGTAGAGACAGGTAAACTGCAGCCAGGCTCAAATGGGAAGGCCATGGTAGGTCATTCTTCCAGTCAGGAAAAAGAGGAATCCAGACACTGTTGTAGAAAAGGCCCATCCATTCACAATGATTTTCCAAGAGCCACTTGACTCTGTGGGAGGAGCAGCAGCTGAGACCATTGAAGACCTGTGCATCTGAACTAAAGAGCAAACTGCATATCCAGGGGACTGATTCTGCTAACTGTAATTAATAGAAAAAATGGTTTGTCAGCTTTCCTATGCAAGCTGTCTCTCCCCTCTTCACTACCCCACTACTTCACATAGAAGCAAGTGTCTACACCCATGGCAAATGATACACCTTAAAAGAAACATGTCGGGGCCTCTTGCAGTGCTACTCATTCAAAGCAGAGAGATTCTGAGGGTCAGCTCTAAGAAAAATGCTTAGGCACCTAACATGCCTTTTTGTTAGAATTTAGGAGCTGATGCTAGAAGGCTTTGTTGGCTGACTGCTCAAGTGTTCAGAGCTTGGAATTAGAGAAAAGCCAGAAAGAAATGTGCTTTTGGAGTGCTTTCAGTGCACTTTGACTTTCTTGAGGTACATAGTATCAGTAGTGTAAGTTGCAGAGTTCTTACTCAGAACTGACTATTCTATTGTAGGAACTTTTTCATTCCTTGAAAGGGCACATGCTGATCCCAGATGTTAGAACTAATTGAAGCAATGCAACAGCTAGAAAACTCAGTATCAAAAGGCACAATCTAATCTGCATGTTAAGTACCTTTTGAAAAGGAAGAAAAGTTTTAAAAATACTGTGATGTCATTTCAAAAGGATAATTAAAACCAAGAAAAGTATAAAATTGTGAATAATAAAAAATAGAGATGGATTTGTTTTATGTAACATGCAAAAAATAGCGTAGTTTAGCTTGTATTAACTGTGTATTGGCTAAAACTGTTATCTTAAGATGACTCTGTCTGTACAGCTATGTGAGAAAAGTGTGTGGTCACTGAGGGGAAAATGACATAGGTGCCAGGCAATTTCAAGCAATATATAAGAAGGAAATGGGGAACGCGAGTTGCTGTCTACATTTTCAGTCAGACAATAATTACATGCTTGGTACTATATGGACATCGCGTTGTTCTGAGTTATCTCCCCTATTACAAATAGATGCAAGGGTGACAAGAGGAGTGTTGTCAGAGTGATATCCTTTTATGTATGCACATATGAGAGGATGAGAAGGTAGTTTCTCGCACCTGGTGTGCCACCCTTGTTGAGGGAGATCACAAGCAGAAAAAATGGAACAGTTGACAAAGAGGGAGAAGTCCTTCTCACCACTAACGCTAATGGCCACTGGTGTTCCTGAGGATGGAGTAATGGATCCAGCAGTGAGCATCATTTTAGAAACATGCAGCACATTCAACAACCCCATCTGGTAGTAAGCCTCAGAGTTATGGAAAAACACAAAATATCTGAGAACCAAAGGAAAAGAGCACATCCTTTGAGCAAAGGGCATGTTTGCTGCTAATATAACTTGCTGAAGTTGAGACACACAGCATGAGAGAATTTGTTCCATACACATTCAGTCCCCTGTAGGGGCACAGGTCTGCCACTGTCTGACATAAATAGCCCTGACTCCTTTTAAAGAAATATTCTTGGCTGTAGAGTAGAGGTCTGGGAGTCCGTGAGGAGCTGTGTCTAATGACCCTTTTACCAACAGAGAATCGCACGTGTCCTTACTAATTGTAATGTAATTTCATCAGCTGGGGATGATTATGTTTATGATGCAGGTAGTAAAAACTCAGTTTTAGCTAGTACATCTATCATGGCTTACAAAATTAATACCTTTGATCCTACGGCGATTGATCATATGGTGACATTGTTGAAGCTGAAAATAGAACTTGTTGATTGCAAACAAATAATACATATTTTTTTACCAGCTGTATTTCACAGGATTATTTTCCAGCAGAATATTTCAACTTGGTATTTTCTTTTTGCATTACATCATTCCTCAAATCTAGATTTATGGTATATCTAGGTAACACAGGGGTTTAGGTCTTTGTTTGAAAGAAGTCTGTAAAGACATTTGTATTGAAGCCCTGTTCTTTTTTTCTTGTAGATGTGTATCTCAAGAATACAGTTTTTAAAAAAACTCTGGAGTCTGGATTCAGAATTTTGTTTTTCTTGCTGTAATAAGCCTTACCTAAATTGTTGAGATGCTTTCAGGCTTCTGGAGAGTTGAGGTTTAGATCCCAGATTGATTTGAGGTTGATGCAAACCAAATCCTCTTGTTAGTCTTCCACAACACTGAGTGATTAGTAATGCTTTACTTCAAGATGAGGGCTTGAGATCACGTTAGTGTGGTTTAGAACTTACCACTTCCTTGGTGTGAGAGTTGGTACAGGACTGTGTGCCTCTGCCAGGTGTGTTACAGTGCAATATGAGGTGGGGTTTCAGAAACCCACAGCCTTGATATACAACCAACACAGCCATTTAATGCCAGTATGCTACAGTATTTCCCCTGAATTTGAAAGGTGAATACAAGGATGTTTCTGTCAGTAAACATGGCTTCTGCCCACAATTACTCTGAAGAATAAGAATTTTGAAATAATTTGGAGAGAGGGATTTTTCTTGATTTTTATGTAACAAGGCACAAGATTTGACCGCAGCTTTACCTGTTAAGATGTAGGAAGCAGTACCTAGATACTTAGTATGAGATGATAGGCATGGATTTACTTAAGGAGGGAAGACAGTAGAAAGTGTAGCTCTTAGCACTGTGACATGACATAGTTGTGCCTGATCCCACACATACACCTAGGTCAGCCCTTGTAGATCAAAATGAGACCTAGACCTGTTTAAGGGCAGAGAACTTGGGAAGTCATCACCTTTTCCATATTTAGGAACACATCTGTCAGGGAAGAGTTGGATATACAATTTATTCTGGTTTAAAAGAGAGTTGCATAGATAACATCTTGAGGAACCTTCTAATCTCCATTCCATGAGACTGATAATTTTCCTTGGTCCTGTTTGATGTATGACCACCCATATTGGATTAAAGCCCCAATATTCTGTATCTTGTTGGAGCTGGGAACAAATGCTGAAGGAAGAGCAGAAGAAGGGGTGCAGTCAAACTTCCTGAGTGTATTCTCCCAGCCACTAATAGTAGGTAGCCTAGGGACTTCTTTAATTAGTACTCATGCTGTTCTGTTTTATAGACGTTGACCAGTTTTACTATCCCAATTTTTTCTAATCACTTTTTGAACATATGCATTCACAACATCCTCTGATGTTAAGTTTTATGATGTAACTGTGTGTTAGTTAACCTCCCCATTAAAAGCTAACCCATTCTGATTACAAAGAAACTGCCATAGGATGTCTTCATTTGGCACCTTCCTGGCTTTGCACCTTACAGGAGAGTGAGTGGTGTGGTCCATAATCTATGTGCTGCTTAGTATTATTTTACTAGTTGGATTGCACAATGTTGAAAGATGTGTTAGGGAAGGAAACTTGTCACAGGATTGAACTCAGTTTGATCGGTGCAGACACACACTTGAGTTTTACAGCATGACCTTTAGGGTAAAATGAGATAATTTTAAAAGGCCGGCTTGCTTCAGGGGAGTCAAAATGAAGTGGTAAATGGGGGGAAATATTAAAAATATGAGTACTGAATTGTTTTTGCTTTGCATTAGGTTCAGATATTTGTTCTAACATCTGGTTTCTCCACCACTTTCATCTTAAATCTAAGCTGGATTTTCTTAGTAAACAAGCAGTAAATGTATCACTATGAGCTTTCTAAAAAGCATTATAAGTTATTTTAAATATTTTTTAGAGTTCTATTTTAGTTGTGCAGTAAGCTTCCATTCCTAACTAAAGGTGCCTGCTTCAGGCATCAACAACCATTTTTCTTTCCTGCATTTCAGCTGTATTCTGTGAAACTGGAAAAAAGAATCTATTAAATTAGATACGCCAATAGAAATTGATTTTGAAATGAAGAAAAACTAAATTATTATTCCTTCTGATATTCATACAGCTGTGAATACATCTTGATTCAATTTGTACCAAGTGGTGGGAAAGCTCCTTTTGACCAGTTTGAAAGTATTTAATAGTCCTGTGATGCACAGTTGATTTACAGCTGAGCTGTACTGGATTTCAGTGCCATGTGCCTGAAAGTTTGAAGGTATGATATGGAAAATTATTACCTTCCCTGTTATTCTGAGTAATTGTTCTCTAATGGACTCTTCCAGCTTTGAGACTGTTTTATTGCTTAAGGTAACCGTTAGCTGATGCCAGTTAATACAGCTATGATTACACCAGCTCCTGGAATGATATTGTCAGTTCCCTGGGTGACAGAAGCCCTGTACTTTCTACCCCTTTTAGCTTTGCAATTGTTTTCTGAAAACAATTATAAGACAACTTAGAAAATTAAAAAGAAAAGCCCTTTCCTTATAGGAGTGGTAACTTAGAACAGCAGGAACGAGGGGCTAGCCAAAGCAATTTGGACCATTGGTCCATGTAGTTCACAGTCTGTTTTTAGGGAGCAGTGAGTCCTGGATACTTCAGAGAAGGAGATCCTTCAGCAAGGTAGTTATGGGATGGCTTAGTGAAGTTTTGTTGAACATCCTATCCTTATGATATGAGGAGGTGAGAATTAACTATTCCATGGTTATTTTTATACTATTCATAATGTAGCTTAGTCACCTGCCATATATCTGTTTTTGAGATAAAGTTCTAGATCTCTGCAGGATCTCTTAATCTGAGGTGCATTTTCTGGTTTTGCTCATCATTACCACCTGTGTCTGACATTCCCACTCTTCCTACTGTCTCCTTTTTGCTTGAGTGTTAGCTATATTAATGATTAAAGGAAGCCATTGATACATTAAATAGACTATCTTGGCTTTTAGTTTGTTCACTACCCTCAAGTGCTCTTCCACTGAGTTTGTAGGATGGTGATGTGCCATCAGAGATTACTTGTATTTGCTAATAGGACTGTTTTAAGGTAGTTGTCAAAGCAAGGGGCTTGGGGGTCCCAGTTTTCTCCTGATTGGAATTGGAACCTGTTCACCAGCCACATATGTTAGAAAATCATGGGTGTGGCTTGTGGCACTGGCAGAGTTCATGGGAAGATTGTGGCTTGGATGAGCAAGTACTCATATGAGTAAGTACTATACTCAGTTAAGCATGCTGTTGTGTATGTATTCCATTCATACCTCATCTGCCCTGATCCTTATATTTTCTTTTAGTCTGAGCAAAGAACCAGATTGTTTCAGGTTGAAACTGCATGTGAAGAAAGAGGAAATATTTTAAATAACTGAGAAATAAGGTAGCTACAGCTAAGCTATGAATTACTGAATATGGTGTCAAGTGCTGAAAGAAAGTAGAATAAACTGAGACTTCTAAAATCACACAAGAGGAGGTTGATTTTTTTCATAAGATGTTGAGCAGCTGTGGAGGGCAGGTGGCATAGAAAATTTGTGGACATCAGCAACAAGATGAGTTCTGAAAATATTGTAATTTTCTGGATCTCTTGGAACTTAAATGGTTTTCAACTTGGCAAAAAGGAATCCAAAGTGGCTTAGCCATCAGCTCTAAAGACTGGTGACCACTGGTTTCTCGGCAAAGGAATTCAGTTCTGCTCTGTGCTCCCTAGCAGTCTTTCTTGAGCTGATGCAGAGGTTTCCAGACATTTGACGTATATCTTTCTCTTTTCTTATTTGTAAGCTGTTGTGGCAGGACATACTCCATCCTTACATAAATCACCTCAGCCCTTCTCTATGAAGCTGCTCTTTGGCAGCTCTTTGTAGTTCAGATGCAACTGGATTTTTCTTCAGGGAAGAGGTAAGTTTCTTACAAGATGGGGCCAAAGAAGAGAGAGGGTCTTTCAGTTATTAATGAACTACAAGCTTGATTTGCTTATGAGGTGATCACCTTCTCTCCAAAAATCTCTTCTGATTAATTTAAACAGACAGAATGGTTGTCTGAGAGTCTGGTCCTGGTACCACCTTCTTGTTTGCCTTTTTTTGTTCAGAACAGTTTAGTACAAAAGTAGTCCTGACCAAAACATCCCACGTAGAGCGTGCTGTGTGGGATGCAGTCAGACTGTGGATGTCTTCTCTGGTTTAGTAAGGATGCAGTTACTAGTAGGGCAGACCAGTTTGGGTTGGTGGTGCTGAGATGTGGCTGAGCAAGCTGCAGTGGAGGAAGATGCGGTCTCTCGGCTCTGCTACAGTCCTGCTGTGAAGGAGGGAACGTCATCTCTCAGCAGCAGTGAGCGAGGCCTCAGTTCTGCGTGTAACACATAGATTGAAAGCTAAGGAATGACAGTATTTGCATTGCTGGTTCACGGATGGGGATTTTTTAATTTGTTAATTTTTATTTATTTATTTTTAAGACTAATGGGCTGTTCTGTCTCAAACAATAGTTCTTGACCTGTGAGGCTGCTCTCAGTGCTGAGTGTGGAGATACAAATAAAGATCCAAGCACGCTTATTTAACTGTACTGGTGCTGTGATCAGGATGTAGCTTGCTGTAGACATTAAATAGGTAGAGATGTAACGTTCTAACATACATCAATGGCCAGTCATCAAAATGTTTCCTGTTGTGGTTGATGAGAAGAGAAGGAAAGGGGGCAGCTTTTTCTGCTTCAAAAGCAGTGCCTTTGGCAGTGGTGGTAGTGCATTCCCAGGTAGAAAGAAGGGAAGCTTGTCAGAGGATTTCTAGAATTCTGTTGGCTATTTAGGTGTCCTGGCCACCAGACATGCTCACAGAAGTACTACAGAGCAGAGGGTCACCTTGTCACACTCTGGACAAACTTACTGTGTGTGAGGGATTATGTGTGTGTATTCTCTAGCATGCAGGAGCAACATGGGGAGAATCAGAGGTACCCTTTTTCTGAACAAATGAAAGAGGAGCCAATGATTCTTCTATAGGGAAATATAAATATAAATGCCATGGGGCCTTTGTTCTGAGTTGTTAATGTCCTTTGCGTAAGACTTTGTCTCCTAGATAACTTCATCTGCCTCAAGGGAATTCAGTGTCTTTTCTGAGGGGAGATGCAAGTGGCATGCAGGTTGGGAAGCAAAGGAATTGGGCTGCAAGGAGGGAGCTGCATCATGCTAAAGGACAAAAAGAGAGAAAATAGCGATGTTTTGAACAGGGTGATACACATTTATAGGCTGATGCTGAGAACAGAGAAGAGTTGGGGGGGTGGGGGTGGCAGGGGCTGTCACTGAATGGTCCAAGCTACAGAAAACCTGTCTAGTCAAAAGAGCAGTAAATCTGAGCATTCCTGTGTGTGTTTATTTTTCACGTCACAATCTGTTTAAGCAAGAAAAGGACATTCTAATGGCACTCTAAACAAAGATTTCTCCTTCAGCATTTTACAGCTGTTTCTTGTATGCAGTGCCAAGCTGATCCTTGGTGAGATGTTCTAGTACAGCGTGGACATGAGTCCCGTGAGTGGATGTTTCCTTTGCTGCATTTTCATTCACTGTTTCAAGGGGCAGTTGGGAGACTGTTTTCCTCCTTCATAATGGTTTATAATTCATGAAGCCCATTACTGTATACAAAACTGTACATCTGGCTTAGAAGCACTCTGGTCACCCAAATAATGTGCTTAACAAGAAATAAGATGCTTTTGGAGTAGATGGCTGCAGTCTGACTGGAGTTATCTTCATTTAAGACTAAAGAGCAAAGATAATAGATAAGATAGTGGCTGCTGGAAAGGTGATACCTGGACCTGAGCTGAGTTACAATACCTGTGACATCTCAGAGCAAGGTGAAGTGCTTTTAGCTGTAAAGCTCTTGCATCTGGTTATAATATACATGTACAGTAGTAACCTCATGATTTTATTCTGCTTTTGTTGAAGCTGATAGGAGTTTGGCTAAGTAAAATGAGATTTTGGATAATAAGGACAATGTGAGCAGGAGAAGGGCTGTTACACACAGTAGAATTTTGTTAGGAAACTTGCCTTTCTGCACATTTTCTGTAGTTAGCTTTTGGGAGGTCTTTGTTTCTTAGATTCTGAATTCAGATGTTCAAAACAGAAGTCAAATCCAGTTTACTGAAGAGCTGACATTGTGTCCAAAAGAAACTTTCCCATCAGGCAGTGTTAAGTCTAGAAATAAGAAGAGACAGGAATTTGTCCTGTGAAAAGGAGCTGGATCCTGCAGTTGGATTACACAAGTTAAGAGCAATACCTGTGATGAGGATGCCACAGAGCCTGAGTATATGTGGCTGGAAAGCAGCTGTGCTGCACCCTTGGCAGCAATGCAGCCTGAGCAAGTCCAGCCTTGTGCTTGCTTTACAATTGCAATGTCACCCCACTAGAGGGATTTTTCACTTGCTGAGCTCAGTCCCACTGCTCTGCATTTGTGCACAGGCTGCTGGTAGCTACAGCTGAGGCACAGGAGGCTGCTTCTGTGGCATACAGTGAATCGCCTGCACTCGTCTAAAGCAACTTTTACCAGTGAGAAATCACTCTGGGGCTATCCGTTTCAAATTAAAATTCCATGAAGTTACATTCTTTGTCTTCATTCATGTACTTATATGAAAAGCCAGCTTCTTGGAAAGCAAAATTCTTTAGGTTCAGATGCTTGTAGGCGTCTGGTTGGAAAGTGTGCATTTGAAAACTGTAGTCTGTATTTATAAAGTAAAAGAATATGTATCGGTGATTCTGGAGATAAAAATATTCCTATTCCAGCTGAAGAATCAAATGTACCATAAGGTCCCTCTGGACTAAGGCATCTTACTAGTGGATCCCAGCTAAATTTAGGCTTTCGAATTAAAACAATCTCTGTTGAGAGGTCAAATCTGTAGACTTGTTCTGGGATTAATGAAAAGACAGAGATACTTCACAAAGGTTGATTCAGTCATCTAAGATCTGGAGTTGTGTGTGTGTCTCTTCTGACTCTCATGGAAGGGTCAGATGATTCCAAATGAAATCAGGTCTGGATTTAAGTGTGAAGTTTTGAGTAGGCTGTAGTGAATTGAGCCAACAGATTTTTATTAGCTTTCAAAAGAAAGTGGAGCCAGAGTGGTACTTTTTGACAATAAAAGGCCAGATATAGACTTGCGATGGACATGAAGAATCTCAATAAAGGCTGAGAGGAAGTCCACATTAATCAAAACTGGCTTCAAAAATTATTTTTCTAAAATGGAGTAGTACAAATCCCATGACTTTCAATGGAACTTATATTCAGCTTCCTTCTGTGATTTGTTGCCCATAGTATGGAGCAGTTTCTATACCTGTGTTTTCTGAAATGTCCTCTTGATCAGTATGATACTGCAGCCAGCATCATGGAGGCCCTTGCTGACTTAATAAGCAACTGTACAAAGCGGTGAATGAGAGCTCAGGGGGAGGGATGACAGACAAGAAGTCAGATGCTACATTTATCTTGGGAAGTGGCATCCCTGGAAGATTCACAGATTAGCTGCAGTGCTGACTACATTACAGTTTCCAGATCATAAAATATATGGAGTTCTGAAGTAAATAATATACGCATTATTAGGAAGAATAGGGATTCTTCTCAGAATAGTCTGACAGGAAATCCCTAATGGAAACTTTGGAGTATTCACTAAAGATAAATGAGAACAAAAATGAAACAATTACTTTAACAAGAAGTTTTCATCAAAACAGTGTCAGGTGCACTATCCTCTGCTAGTTCCATTGGAGGAGTTGTAAGAATCAGGCCCAAAGACAGGAAGGGAAAGAAAATACACTTCAGTAGAATCAATTATAATTCCACTTTATGGAAGCAAAACCCAGCCCATTTGCTAAACAATTATTCTCTTGCTTTGTCAATCTATTAGCTATACAAAATTTTAGGTGTGAAATTTCCTCCCATTCACTCTCATGGTATGCACTGTCTCTATTCTAGTTTCAGTTAGAATTAAAACAGAATGTGGCCACTTCATCGTGTAACAAATTAGTGTTGTCTGCTTCAGCCTACTAAGTACTTAGTTTGCTTTATTTAAATACTATAATTTTCTGGAGAAAGAAAGAAGTTCTTTTGAAATTTTGACTCACGCCCAAGGGCTTTGTAAAAATGGAATGTGCAATTAACATAAAACTAATTCTTCTTATCTGAAATTGTGGGGGAAAACACAGAATTGATTCTTGATGCCTCTCTTGTGCAACCCAGCATTCCCTCAGAGTAGGAAGATTCCAGTATTAGTGGAAAGCGTTTTTGCAAGACATTCTGGCTTGTGCCAGCACGGCATGTAATGCACACTAAACAGTCTAGCTCATCAAGAAAAACATGTTTACAGAAACTGAAATGACTTCTTTGTTGTTTACGCATGAAAAGGAGAACGGCGTCAGGAGTACTTCGAGAGAAAATCTAGCTTTTGAATTATGACTGAAACAGCGTTGCAGTGTGACTAGGCAGACATTTAATGATCTTGAGGCTGTTCCAGGAGCTGCTGAGCAAATGCCCCATCAAACAGTTGATCTGTTGGGCACAGAGAGAGGCATTGTCATCAAAACACAGGGCTGTACATACCACATTGCCCAGTCACCCCAGGGAAAGTGACTCACTGTTCATTAAAAGCAAATCCTGCTCCGTAACATCACCTACCTCGACAGCACTTCCAGAGTCTGCTGTCTTCTTTTGCTGATGATTCAGGCTCACTTGACTATTTCAGTGCTTCAGCATGTGCCCTAAATTGTGTGAAATTGTCAGGAATATGTGAGGGTTGACATGCAATGATGCTGCTTGTGCTGATGCACACTGGCCCTCTTACAGCACATTGTAGAATTCCTCTGGTAGAATTTCCTGTTCACTTTTATCTGCTCCTTTTCAGGGGTCTGTTATTGCTGTTGTTGTGTGTTTGTTGTTGTGTGTTTGTTGTTGTTGTTTTTCTTACTTCGGATAAATATGCATCATCAGTATTTAGTAAAGGATTCTAGATTCTAGGCTCTCTGTTTTGAGGTGTGTGGGTGTGGTTTGGTTTTTTTTTTGTTTTGTTTTGGTTTTGTCTTTTTTTTTTTTTTTTTAATTCTTTTCTCATTCTTTTGCTTTGTTTTGTTTTCCCTAAAGAGCAATTTGTAATTCATGCAATGGAAGTGTCTTTTGGCTCCAGGCTTTGCACGGTGTGCACAGGCACTGTTTCATCTCTGTTCACCAGGGTATGGAAGGTGTTTGAGTACTGCCCATGCAGTCAATCAACATATTTGTACCCTTCTTGTTCCAGTAATAGCTGAGTGTTTACCAGGATTATCAAGATCTTTGAGCATGCTGTGACAGTACCTGGGCAGGAAGCAGCTCAAGGCAAGAGAAGGAAAAAACCTTTCAAAATTAAAAATACTGACTGTAGAGGATGATTTTACCTTCACCTTTCCTGGTAGAATAGCTGCCCATCAGGGCTTCCAGCCATATGCCAAAGGAGAAGTTGTCACCATGAGCAACATGAGTAGAAAGTATTTGTGTTGTGAATGTCCAACCAGCACAGCTCTGAGTTAGTTATCTGAGCAAAGAACAGTACAGAAGCATGTGGGGTTTTTTTTTGTTTTGTTTTGTTTTGTTTTTTGTTTTTTTTTACAAAGAATAGGGAATGGGTATGGGGTGATTCACAGACCAGTTAGACATCACTTACTGTAAGTGTGTTTTTCTTAAAGAGCTTACTCAGACAATTCTGCAAAAACAGCAGTGCTGTTGTAGAGATTGTCACATGATTGTCCTCATCCTTTCATTTTCTCTCTTTCTCCTTGTCTTTGCTCCTCTAGATTTTCTCCCATTTTAACAAAAGCATTCTGTGCTTCTCACAGCATCTTCTATTACAGCTCTCCTGGTTCTTTTTAAAGTGTACATCACCCTTGTGGCATGAAGTTACCACTGTTTGCAAGTGGGGAAACAGAGGCATTGAGAATCAGTCTACAGACCTCTTGGCCTTTCTTGGTGTGCTTTATATACAAAGTTCTTGTATGATGTGCCCTATCCTAACTGCTGTTAAGTAGTGCATTTTCTGGAGAAAATTCTCTGTAGCTGAATAGATCTCCCTTATCAGGCTGTATTTTCTGCTTTCTGTCTTTAATTTCATTCCGTGCATTTGACTCTGCTTCCCTTACTAAACAACAAATACCAGCGTGTTGTGTAGGATCATTGCCGTCCACTTGCCTTTCTCCTTCAAATCTAGGATGCATCTCCGTTCTTTCTCCCCAGATTCAACTCTTCTTTTCCAAGTCAAATGTCAGCTTTTGCTTTCCAGGCCTTGCCTCCCCTTTCTTATTATTCCTCTGACTAGCTGGAGTGATCTCTTCCTGCTCCTGGCATCTGCTCTGAAAACAGGAGCTATCCTGGTGCTTTCCCTGCTTCAGCAGAGGGAGGTAGGTGACTGGATAACCATTGCCACATAACTGTCTTGTGCTGTCCTCAGCATGGCCAGGAGACAGAGAGACTGGGACAAAGAAATTGCAGGGCTAAGGTAGCTGGGTGCATGGGGAAACGTGAGGTTGAGTCACACGGAATCAGAAGTGTGACACAGAACGGTGTTGCAGCAGTGGCAACTGCTTCATCCTCAAAGGCTGATGGCTCTGTGGGAAGCAGATTGCATGTGACTCAGTTGGCTTTGCTGACTCCTGCACAAGTTTGAATGAAGCCCAGGCTGACCCCAGAGGTCTGCAGTGAGTTCATCCCATTGATGCACACAGCTGTGAGATGTCTGAATCCTGCATCCGGTTGTAGTACTGGCAGGAGTTTAGATTGCTACAGAATCAATGCTCAGAGCAGAGAAGAGCAGAGCATTGGAGAAAGAGTCTTTCAAGTCTCTGAAACAGAAATTAAAGGGTAATGGAGATCTCTCAGAGCTCTGCTTATCTTGTTAAAATAATTATACTAACAGCAACCACAGGACAGCTTTCCCAAGGTGTTTAATATCCATGATATATTCTGACAGCCCCAGCTGCTGCTGCAGTACATTCCCTGGATATAGAGCAGCTATTGACTGACTGTGGGCAAGGCACACCCTCCACTTGTTTTCCTTTCCTCCTCCTCACCCCATTTCACTTATCTTTCTGTTTGTTCGGTGTGTACAAAATCATTAGGTATTTGTCCCATTTCTGGCATAAAGAAGCCTTGACTTATGTGATTGCTGTTGGACACAGTTGCTAATACATTGCACCACTAGAGTCAGGTATTTGCCAGATGGCTTCACAGTGAGGTTACCAGACAGCACAGCAGCCTGGCTATTTTCCTTGTGCTTCAACCTTTTACTGACGACATTGCTGTGAAAGAGTAGCATGAAATGGGTGTTGAGCCAATATTAAAAAAAAACAAATAGGGTGACGGTGGGACAGTTAGTAGAACTTTGTATTTTGCAAAATCATGGTTTGAAGTATTGAAGAATAGGCATAAAGTGAGTTTGATGTGATTGTAAGGAAAGTGCATCTTGTCCAAGAAACTGACGTCAGATTTCCATGAGGTTATAAGGTTAATGGATTGAGGTTTTCTTAGAGAAAACCTCAAAAATCAAAACCCAAAAAACCCCTAATACACATTATGTGATATTGCTGAAACATCTATTAAACATTTTTAGGTACCATCTCAGAGTAGCTTCCAGGAGCAAGTAGAAATTAGGTAGATCCAGTAGGTTTGCATACTGAGTGGTTAGATTTTTTGATGCTTGAGGCTAGAACTTTAAAACCATTGCTGATAGAAATTCTGCATGATGTGAAGATTGGCCCAATACCAACTTGTGACAAGAGCAGAGTTGGGCAACAGGTAGCTGGTCAATCACTTGATAAGTTGGAGCCATCTGAGGAAAAAATGTTTTTATCACAGCTTGGTACTAGGTCCTGCAGCTGCTGGGGTAGCAAGGAGGACAGGCAGGCAGGATCTGCAGAAGGAGGAGCACCTTGTCCTAGGAAGCTTGGACTTAACAGGTGATTTTGCATTTGTGGGAGCAGTGGCGATATGTGCAGTGAGGTGTTGCATATTGTTATGCTGTGCCAGTAGAAATGATGACAAGTCAGAGGAAGTGCATTAAAGAGGAAGAAACCTTCCTGGACTTGAGGGCCTTAGCCTCTAGTGTATCAAAAAGGTTAAGTGACTTGATAACAAGAAAACTCTGTACATGAAAGGATTCTTAATGCAGGAGAGAAAAGCATAGCAAAAACAGGGGGCTGGAAACTGAGATCAGACAAATAAAATGAAAAAAGTCATAAATTCTTAATAAAAGATGTAAAGAATCTCTGGAACAAGTGAAGGCTCTTGGCCTCCTGAAATCAAGACTGGATGCTTTTTTGGCAGTTGTGTTCATCTATAACATGAGTTTATGGGATCGGAGGTAACTGAGAGAAATGTGGGGTCATGCAATGGGATTCAATGGGTCCAGCATTCTTATTAAAAAAAAAAAAGTATTGAAAATTTTTATCACCTAGAGCTTAGGGTCAGGCACAGAGCCAGTTCTCTCTCAGGGATGGTAAAGACAGATGTTAATCATATCACATTCCTGCTAACCTTCACCAGATTTTCTTTGTCATCCTTAAAAGGGTCTGATTTAGCTCAGCAGGAGGGCTTTCATTGGCTTCAGTGAAAATGAGTGAATCAAAATAGGATTATTTTTACTCCCAGATCAGCACTCTGATTTGGTAGTGTTCATGTCAGATATTAAATGCAAGAGATTCACTAATACATTCTCCTAGAGGCAGCCCTTTTGAGTGCAGTTTTAAAGCACTGGAATAAAGTTATTTGACTATCTTTCCAAGAGCTAACACAGAAATCAGAATTTGGATATTGCATTTTCCAATGTCATTTGGTAACAATTGCAGTAAATTTGATGTATTCCTACCCATACAAATTAACTGAAAGATCAGAATCAGACTTGTTTATATTTGCATGATTCAGTTGTAATTGCTTCCGTGTCTTCACTGTTCTTTCCATGGAGATCTCCTTGGACTTTTGAGTTTGAAGAATTATTTTGAAAAAGGATGAGCAGGGAGAAGGGCAAGGATAAAGGCAGAGAGAGAAAAAGCCTGTCTGCAAGGCAGATTTTTTCCAGGCTCTCACAGCTATATTAAAAGGTACCTGGAGACAAAAAAGAAAAAAGAGGTATTCCTAGGCCCAGCACAGAAGTTACTGTTGCTCATAAAATGGCATAGACAGTGGTGCCTAACAACATATTTGGGCAGCTCTTGTTTGAGCATTGCACCAGGTTATTGTATAATGGATTATCCATGCTGTGTATCTCTTTGTGCCTGGAGGAGACTGCCAATTCCTGACCATGGTCTAAACTGTTGCTTTTGCTACCTGTTTCCCAGTGACTGTGAGAAGATGGTATTTCATTTGAAAATAGGTTGTGTTTGTTTGTTTTGTATGCTATTAGACAAGTGTTCTTTGCAGGACTTAGCCAAGATCTCTGTTTTATGTTCGATGTGCATGCAAAATTCCCATGAAAGCTAATGGATACGCAGTGGAAGAGGCTGGGGGGGCTTTACGGGTCGGTGCAGCAAGCAAAAGGACTGCCAAGTTTCTGTGGGTTGCTGTGTGCACAACGCACGCTGCAGCCAGAGAACAGACATAGCGTGCTACAAAGGCCAGCGTGAAGTCTCTGCTGCCCTATCTTGTCCTAGCAGGGGGGATGTATTAGGAACTGAGGGGAGGGAGCTGTATGCCTCTAGCTGGGGAGAGAAAAGTTGTACTAGGGACAATGACAGGAGTGGTACCTAATGGGGACAATGCACCTGAGCCTCATGTGGTGCTGCTGCCAGGGAAGAGGAGCTGCAGGCCTGTGCTGGTGACCGTGAGATGCAGAAATTCTGTGCGGAGAGGGGATGCCGTGTAGTGCCCAGATGGCTTACTACAGCTCTGGGAGAGAGGGGAGCATTTACTGCTTGTTTCTCATTGTACTCCTTTTCCCCTAGAAGCCTCTACATTCAGACCAAACTTGAAGTTTGTCTGCCTCGATACTCTGAACTGAGAGGTGCCAGCAGACTGATGGAAAGGAAGGTGGGTTAGGTATGAGAACAGAGAAGGGAGAGAAGCTGTTTGTTTAAGAGAATACCAGGAAAGTTGTATTGGACTCCATGGGCTCAGGGAAGCACAATAGGCTTTGATGGATCATTGCAGGTGAATGTTTGTATTGGTTAGTTTAGCCCTTGGTGTGTGTTTGAACTACCTGGGACTAGAATTTATCCAGAAGTTCACATACATCACATGCAATCATATTTTAGTGTACAGGATCTACTCTGCACACTGTCTCTTCAGGGAGGTTTTCCCATATTTTCTAGTGTTGGTAAGCTGCTTGATAAGGTTTCTGTCTCTTGATTGCCTAACCAGAATCCTCATAACTGGAGGGCAAATAGTTCATATGAGTATTGACACAAATCATAATAATCCTGGAAATTTGGTAGAACAAAACAAAACCAGAAGGGGTAGCAGAAACATAATGTTATATGAATGCCACCCTTCAGAATTCCCTGGTCACCCGGACTTGAGGTAGAGTGAAAGGAAACAGGATGGCATTTCATCTCCTGTGATGCAGGTTGTTGGGATTTGTCTGATACCAGACTGTGCCTTTCTGTCCTCACATTGCAAGTTGAGTTTTACAGTAGACACAGAGCAAAGTATAAATTTGTCAAATTTCAGTGAATCAGGATTTAGCTTAGTCTAGCCAACATGTTGTTGGTCCCCTTAGCACAGAAGACTGCTTCAGCTTTATCCTCATCTGAGTCTGAGGCATCATGGTAGTTTGTCCAGGCTCCATTTCCATGTTGCCACCTTTTTTTCCTTGTTTTCTTTTTTTTTTTTTTTTTTTTTTTTCTGGAGGGCACATAAAGTTAGTTGATAAATCAGAAAAGACTGACATCCGTAGTTGAAAAAAATGAAAAGGAATTATAGGAGTAAAAATATTTCTCTGGTCTGGTTTTCTGATACAATGACAAAAATTTTGAGTCAGCCCTGTTAATTACCTTAAACAAATAAGTGCACAGTGGGGTCTAGTGCAAAATTAAACAAACTACAGTCTTATGGACAACCTAGAATTGCATTCCTCAGTGTCAGAGCCATCCACTGGTTCTTCCAACCTATTTTTCAACCACATAAGATTTAATTGTTGCAAATGGAATACTTGTTCTACAGAAGTCCAATAAATCTGCAGTCTGTCTTCCCAGTAATCAATCACAGATTGTGAATTGCATGAGGAAAAATCTATAAGATATGTTCTTCATGTCTAGTATGTTGGGTTATTTTCATGTCTTGTGGTTTGAATTTGGCCACTGTCATTTTAGAGGAATTTCCTGCCATCTGTGTTCAATTGAATTTTCTCACAGATTTGGGCTTGCTTGTAAATACTGGGATCTGGCAAAAAGAGTATCTTTGTTCTTCAGGGGCATATTCAAAAACCGTTAACATGGTGTTGGCAATGTGCTGGGTTAGGGAAGATGCAGGAGATGAAAAAGGTATAAATTCCCCCCTCCCCCTAACAGCTGATGATTTGTCTGGGAAGGAGAAAGAACGAGTGCATGAGTTTGTGGCAGAGTTTATCTTGAGCTATCGTGGTTTTTCGTATTTTGCTCATTAGTAGGGTGTTGGTCTTACAGTGTGCTTGTGACCACGTACACAGGCAACAGACTGAGCAGCCAAAATATGACAGCAAATTCCTGAGGGATTTCATTGCACGGTACCAAACAGATCAGGAATCGATTTGCCACCAGCTCTAATTTGTGTTTTGGCTGCTGGTTTTGCATTGCGAGTTAATATCCAAACAGTGAGCATTAGCATATGTAGATTCTTAGAAATCACACATTCCTCTGTTGTTGGGGCAAAGGGGCTACTCCATCCTCACTTTAAGGCATTGCTGCTGTGTTACAAAATTCAGGGTAATCTCATCATTCTAATTGAAAGCTGGAGAGAGCCCTCCGCATTCCTTTCTGACAAGAGTGCATATAATCAAATAAAAAAAATCTAAATGTTGAGGATCAAGTTTAAACCAACAAAATCAAAACAATTCAGAATGGAGTTTATTGCTGTCTTGAGCTTAACTTCACAATGAGGAATAGATAAAATGGATTTACATATGTACTCCACTGTGTTACTCACTCAAGATGGAAGAGGTGTCTCAACTTAGAAGGAACCTGCTTTAATTTATCTCCTTTTGCATATTTAATTTTGTAAGACTTTGTGTTGTTCAGACATAAATCAGGGTCACATCCAGCCTTGCTGTGAAAAGTAGGCCTATGAAAATAATGGCAAGGGCTTCTAGATTTATTATGTCTCTGATTGCTTAACAGTTTATTCTGTTTGTAGATAGAAAGATCTGTTTTTGACTGCCAGTTTCTCAAACTAACCTTGGTCTTTAAGAATGGGTTATTTCATCTTGCATGTCACTGAGCCAAGATTAGATCTTCCCCAGTTCCTTTAAACACGCATTGTGCACTTAAATATGTGCAACTGCCTGGAGTTCAATACAGTGGTCTGTTGATAATGTAGCAGAGGGAATCCTGCTTCTGCTCCCTTAGTTCTGTAGAAAGGGCAAAAACAAGCATTTTGGCAAGTGATGTCCTTACAATGTCTCCGTATTGTTTAGCTTTGGTTTCTGTAGCAAGCATTTTCCAAATTCTGTCAGTACCTGAAAGCAGTCCAGTCTAAGATGTTAAAACAACAGCTCTGCCCAGGGAGCCAGAGGGTGACATTTTTGCATAATTTATATTTTAGAGGAACTACAGGATGAAAACCAATGTGTTTGTTTTCAGTACTGCCTTTTCCGTGGTTTGGAAATAGTCAGTGCCTATGAGGAGGCTCCTTGCAATAGCTGCAGACCCACTTAAAACTAGCAGGCTTTCTTACTGCAACCTCTACTCTGCCTAGGGATGCTGAGATCTGGTGAGAACAAAGCAATTTGCTCTTACTGGCATGAGCAGCTGCACTTGCATTTAGATCTTTGGGAGCTTTCAGGACAGACAACTTTATTACCTAGGAATGGTGTACACCCTGGTTACACGGGAAGCTTACTGCATCAAATGAATCCTGGGGAATATTTGCACTTCTGCAATGAGCAGGCTTAGAGTGTGAGAAAATGGGCATAATTCAACTGAAGCAGGTTGATGTTGTGTGGTTCTGTCTTGTGTCTTTTGGGATGCCAACATGTAACCCTGGCTGGCGTGTTCATTGCCTGGGAGGAACCTCTCATGGAATATTCCCCCAGGATTCAGCATATGTCTTGCTCATCTTTCCTATGATTTCAAAAAACTTACTGAGGATTTGAAAGGATTATACAGTTCTTGCTGTGCATATTTTTCTTTCCTCTTGCCCTGTTTCCTTTTTTGTGTATCAGTCGTCCTACCATAACATTGGTGTCGATATTTGTCTTTTTTGAGGCTATTTCCAGTGATGTAACTGAATTTTAACTCATTTATAATACATTGGGCAGCACTGTTCTGGCCTGACCAAGAAGCTGAGCCACTGTTGCTTTATGAATAAATAGGAGTTTATTCACTACTTCTCTTTTTAATATGGCATGACTGTATTAGCAAAGGTTACCTATTTAATCTTGACAGCAAAGGAGGAAGGTGGAAACACACCTTCCAACGGGTTTTAAGCCATGACTCTCAGAGAGAGAGGCTCCTTTATTTAAGTGAAGTTTCCAAGATTCTCTGGATCACCAGTTTAATTTGCTTGTTTACCAAACAAAGGGTTGTGTTTTACACAAGCCAAATGAGCCTGGCACTGCAAATAAAAAACAGATTACATTCGTTGCCATTAGTCACTCAAACTAAAAGGGCAGCTCCTCCCTGAAAAGCAGCTCTAAAAACAGCATTGAAGATTTCCATGTTTTTTGTTCCTTAATATTTCCAAAGTATACGCACTAAAGCAATACTTCTATTTTCTTATGCCAGTCTTGTACGATTATAGTGCATGACTGCTGTGATGACACCTACCTTTATTTTCTCATTTTACCACCTACTAATATAGTGTTTTCACATCTGACAAGCCTGTCTCCTATTCACTTATGCAGTCCACTCTGCCTAGACTTTGATTATACTGAGGGAAATCTGTGTTCTGTTGTAGTCAAGAAGAGCTAAACCCTCTTTTTTTTTTAAGTGATTTTTTTTTTTTTAGTAGATAAGTGATGGATGGGATAAATTTTGAGCATTCCCTCCCGGTGATTAGATCACATCATGTCCCAAATGAATCCTTCTGTTTGATTCCAATGTTCCTCTGCTTTGGGTATAATACTTCTTGCTTTGTCTTCAGGAAAGTCAATAATTTGCTTTGTCCCTGATCATTTGTCTTAATCACTAATCCTATTATCCCCTTGTTCCCTCTATCATGCGTTCACACAGTAGATTATTTTCCTGTGTCTTGAGTAACTACCTCCCTCCCTTCTGAATGGATTTCCCAAACACATGCCAGGCCTTCACTGAGTTCATCTGCATGATGTTCTTCAGCTAAGTCTCTACTAGAGGCTGATGAAGCCAATAGGGAATTAGCTGACAAAGACAATTGTTATTGTTATTTCCTAAGAAAGCATGCTTGCATTTTCTTTTTCTTTCTGTGAATAGCTAAATGATCTTAACAATAGTTCTCTTGTTCTTTCTCCTCTATTCGCTTCTCTCTGCCATTTTTTTTTTCATGAAGTTAAGCTACTGATACATCTTGTGTGCTTAAGAGCATCTGTCCGGCTTGCCATAGTAACAAATATGTTATGGTGAGATTCTAGGTCATTTTGCATAAGTTTAACTCTGATCTGCAATCCATGTGGTTATTTCAGAAAAAAAGAGCATCACATTAATATTCTGTATGATTTTAGCTTTGATAACATGCTGACTCTATGGGTAGTGAAAGATTCCTAGATCTGGTCTGGCTTTCAGAAGCATGCTTGGGTTTGGCTATGTAATAATTGTGGCAAGTGTATCATTGTTGCTGGGAAGCTTCCCTGGATGTGCTAATTCAATTTTACTTGAATCCTGAGCTATATCTCAGTAAGAATATAGACAATCTCTGCTGAGGTGTTGTGTCTGAGTGTGTATATATATTTATATGACTCTTGGAGATTCTCTAGCCAGAAATTTCTGGTGTCAAGGGCAAGGTGCCTCAGCAACACAGAGCAAATAACCTGGAGCCTTAATGTCCCACTGTAAACCTTATAATTGCAGATGTTTATGTCCCCATGAAATACTTAGGAGCTACCTGATGAGCTCAGATAAGCTGAATACAATTTTATACTGTTACCCAAATGTTTTGTTTGTTCAAGTCAATCTGATGCATACCCTGCTTCTTTTAATGTAACTGTGTAGAGAGGTTGTTGCTTCATCATTAAAGATATCTATGTCACTGGAGATTGTTATACTAAAACCTCCTGTAGATAAGACTAAGAGTAAAAACTGACTTTCCTATTAGAGATATCCACAGATCCTCACCAAAGGGTTCTATCAGAGGGTGCATAAATCTGTGTGCTTGAACAGCATTTACTGAACTGCAGTTTTGACCCAAGTGGCACTGATCATTGGGAAGTACGTTTGCATTGCACTTACCTGTCATATCTTTTATAGAGGCCAAATGCCTAAAAGCAAGCGGATGAGTAATTTAAACCATTGCGAACTAACTATACACAATCCAGAGAATAAACAGATTGTTAGAGAGGGTAAATCGGCAGTGAAGCTGTAGAAAAAAAAACCATACTAGCTAAAAGATTTTATATATTATGTGCATGTCTTTCAAAACTATAAGGATTTCATCCTGATACAACCTTCTTAATTTAAGCCAGAATTTGTCTCTGAAGCTAATATGCAGCCCTAAGAGAGAGAGGAGACATGGGAAGCACCATTCAAGAGAGTGAAAAGCTCCACAGTAGGGCATCTGTGAGGGGTGCAGAGATCTCTGACTTTGGCCGTGTTATCATTGCTTTTTACGATGTGTGACTTGCGCTGTGACAGATTAGAAGTATGTTGTTGGAAACTCAATGAGGCATGGATGCATACAGGTTCTATGAAAGTGTTTAAAAACATCAGTGACATTTCCTAATTACATGCATAAATTTCTTCTTATTTTTGGTTATTACTTTGTTCTGTGGTTCTTGATAAACAATTGGTTTTATTTAAATGGAATATCTTTTCTCCCCAAAGCTTCAACATCCTTGTGAGTTGGATACACAGCCCATCATTTGTGGCCTCACACAGACAATATGAGGATGTTGTGGAATAATAATGCTATCACATATCCTGCTTGGTGTTAAATACAAAAACTAAAGAATCAGTTGAGAATAAAAAGAGAGAGCCTATTTTCACAGAAGAAAATGATAACTTCATAGCCAGCACCTTTGCTCTTGGAAAGCTGAGAGCCTCCCAGAAAAAGCAGTTAAAATGTTTAGTTAGGTTTGTATTGTAAGCTCACAACAGACTGTGGGAAGCATGGGGCTGTTATGTCTGTCTCTGCTCAGAACATGAGTCTAGATGCCCTGAACACAGTGAAGAGGAACTGAAGTCAAGGCAAACACCCAGCACAGACAAGTTCTCAGATGTCATGCTTTGGTCAAAAGGCTGTTCTGGGCTTATTCCCCACGTGATGCTGACAGTGATGCTGTTCCTCCTCAGCTATTAGTATTAATCCAGTGTGACTATGGGAGAGATGAAATTACGTCTGTTGGGAGAAAACCCTCTGAGCTTATCCTCCCTTTGTGCCTGCTGGAAGATGCTGTGTAGGGCTACAATACTTGGGTAGTGAAGGTTACCATGTGGTCTTGACTTGCAAGCCCTTCCCTGTCCCTTCCTTGGAAATGATGTGGTTAACAGTGTGTTTGTTTAAGAGGTAAAGGGGGAGGGAAATCAGTATCAGGTAAAAATGTATATGTGTGTATATATAAATTCCCAAAGCATTCACAGCCAGCTACTTAATAGTTTTCATTGAATTAATTTTAAAATGAGAACTTTGTTTCTTTTATTTAATTGAACAAAACGACTTCCATATTCTTGCCTGTAACTAGCAGGGTTTATATAACATTCTGCAAACAAAGTAAGCATTAAAGCCCCTTTTGCCCATCTGTGGAATGAATAATTTTGTGCAAAGTATTTATTATAAGCACACTGTACACTTAAACATTTTACTGTAGTGGTGACAGATCCAGCACAGAACTGGATTGTTAAGGAGCAAGCATACCACGCTTCTATACTGTGTAAAAATTTACCAACCTTTCTAAAGGCTCATGGGTTCAAAGGAAAATGTTAGCTCACTTAGCTAACTTTTGGGTGCTACTTAAATTGACTCTGGCTTTTAATATTGGAAGTAAAGCCTAAGAGATTCTGGTGAGATTCAGTTAAGAACTGCACAGCTTCATGAGGGTGAATGGAAAGGTTTGGGTCTGGTACACATGGAAGATTGGCCACCCACGTACTCCCAGGGAAACGGCACTAGGCAGCAGCTGGGTACCAGTGGGTTAGATACTCCAATGTTCTTGGGAGCCACCTTGGGAAAACTTTAAGATTTCACTGTTATTTGGCAGAATTGGGGACTAACCAAAGATGGCACGTCACAAGTACCTCTAGCCTAGGTGTTTTTAGGACTGCTATAATTTGTACACACATCAGTCATAAGATGCTGTAAGCTGAAGTAGTCCCTTCCATTCTTTGAGTTGCACTTTCGTTACGCTCCAGTTAGTTGCTCCCAGGGTTACACTCTTTCCCACTTTTAGGATCCTATACCTGCTTTCTTGTTGGATCCCATAGCTTGGGCTCCCCAAAACATCCTCACGTGCTTATAAATGCCAAGAGCCAACTTCAGAGGTGAAGTATGAGTAATAGGCTTTTTAAGTTAGGCACAGATAAGCATACACCATAAGCTGGAGGGAATCTGAGTGGAGGTGACATGTAGGCCAGTGGCTTTTGGAGATGATGTAAGTCACACCACCATAGGCCTTGCTTATACTCACCTCTGGATGTGGGCCACTGACTCTCTGATGTGATCTCTGCAGTGTCTTGGACATGGCAGTATAGGCAGCTGTTTTAGTTTGTCTCTCATTGTACTCGTATTACTGATTGGAGAAAAAAATAGCCAAGTTTAAGTTAAAGGTATTTAAAAATATATTTCTAATGTTTTCTGGCAGCCACAGTACCAGGCTCCTTTCTCTTTATCCCTTCCAGTCTGCTGCCCTCACCATTTGGAACAAGCTGCCTGCCATCCCTTTATATCCAGTCTCAGGACCAGTCTTGTCTCCAGCAAAACCTCTCCCTCATTTAATTGAGCATTCAGGGATCAGCATCTCAGTCAATTCCTAAATATTTGCATTTCACCATCTATCTGGTCCCATTTAAAAGTGCTCTTTTCTGTTTGGTTATTTGAATTGTATCTGCAGTCTGTGATCAAGAATTCATGCCACAAATGCAACATGTATCACATCCTTTATTGTCTTGATAGGGCTGCTGCAAGTTTGGTGTACATTCTGCTTTCCAAAGTGAAGTTGTGTCACTGACATTTCATCTGTGAGGAGAATTATTCTGACTTCTGTGCTGATGCGTTTTGACTTTTCTGCTAGAAAATGTCATCTGGTTTTGCTGTGGTTGGGTTACGTCTACTGTATAGCCCTGAGGTGGGCTTAGGGAAGAAGAATGTGTCCCTCCACTTGTCCAGCTGTAGCACCATTCTTAAGGCTGATGGTGGCCTGACCTTACAGCTATTTTGGAAAAACCTTCTGGACATACACCTTGTGAAACAACTCTCAGAATAAACATTTATATGCATATATGACAGAGGATAGACATTGTCCTTTATATGCAACTGCGTTTTCTCATAGGTTGTTTTTTTCCCTTCAGCTTATGGTTAGTAAACAAGATTCCTGGAGCCATCTCTCTCGCTGTTCAGCAGGAACACTTAGTTCACTTTCAAGCTTTGATTCAGGTAGTTCCTCTATAATCACTGTGTATATAATGCTGCTTTCAGAAGATATTTGCCTTTGTCCTTGCCCAGATCCCAGAGGGACCTGTAAGAAAGGCAGAAGGCCAGAGAAGTGTTGAGTTCTTGTATTCCCTTTTTGGATCAGAGGAGACGACATTCCTGAATGCAAGCCTCTGGATTAGGTTTCTGTTGCTCCTAATTCTTTGAGCTAATGGAGCAGAGGGCAACTACTTCCGCAGCACGTGTAGTTTGTCAGATCCTTGAAATCTCGTGATCGGTTCTGGAGAAAGGTTAGAAATAACAGCTCTTTTGCCATGCCATTTCCAAAGCGTCCTCAGAGGTACAGCCTGCAAGGTTAGAGGCACGGTCAAATACAGGGAGGGAGGAGCAGTGGGAATGTTTCATGTTGTTTTGAGTTTGGCAAAATGTCTTTGGTGTGTAGTTGGAGTTTATTGTTGTAACCAAGAACAATAAACATAATAACTGAGAATACACAGAAGTATTTCAGGATGTTACAAAGTGACAAAAAATAAAATGATTTGTCCTATAAAAGCCCATATTTTTTTTCTGTTGGATAGTGACCTAAGCCCTGTTTATTTCCAAGCACTCAATTTGCACATCTGTTCTGATGTTACTGTCCAGGTTTGTTTGCTATTATTCTTTGATGGGAACACCTAAATTATTTACAGTTCACAGCAAGAGCTATTTAATTGGGTCATTTGGTTCCTTCATGCATATAAGACATTCAGGTGTTCATGTGATATGCAGATGGGAGGAATCTGTAATACTGGGTAAGTGGTGAATATGATTTTACTTCTGTTGAGTCTTGCACCTGATCCAGTGCTAGCTAGAGTTTTAAATTTATAATGCTTGTGTCAAGGAGAAACTTGAAAATAAATCATGTTTTATAGTCTCGATAATGTGGTGTCTGTTCCAGCTGATACTTTATTTCTTCAGTCCTTTGATTCTTTCCATATGAAGGCAACAAATACTTCCATCAGGTTGATATGACTGTTTCTTTTCTTAGAAGTTGAATACCTTCAAAATGGTTTTAAGCAACTGCATCTCTAAAATTTGCATAAATAAATCAGCTATGTACTGTGGCTTTTGTGATGTTCAGTGTCTTTTTATTATTTGATGATTAAACGTATTGCAATTTACTAATGAAGAGATGTAGTTTGAAGAGCAAAGGTCAGGGCCAAATTTGAAGACTTCCATTGCCTGAAATGTCTAATGTAATTTTAATCAGGGAATTTACTTGCCATCATCAAAGCACTTTTCCTTTCATGATTTGAAAAAGTCTTACTGCTGATGTTTATAATTATGGAACACCACCATCAAACCCTTTGCTCATCAAACTTCATTACAATGATTTATTTGACATGCAGTAATACTTGTAATGCAGAACAGAAACAGAGCTATTGATTTACCAGCAAATTCATTAAAATTGTGTAAGTATTATTGCCAATAGATACACAAGGAGCATAAATCATTTTATTCTGGTTTTTGACTTATAGAGGGTCTGTCAAGGAGTTCCATATAAAGCAGTGCAGAAAGCTAATGTTTCTGTACATTAGCAGATGCTGCTGGAATAGCTTTTCCTATTTCAAGAGCTTGTACTGTTGTATTTTGCTTCAGGAAATATTTTGGTTGGTGCAGTCCTGTCTTGCAAATAGACATATTTTATGACCTGTAATGAAGTGAAGAATATGGTGAGTGACATACCAAATCTATTCTTTAGATACAAAATAGATACTACTTAATGAGAAGGAAGATTATTTTGCATGTTTTTGCATCACAACTTTCGGTTTGATCTAGAAGTTACTATGCATTTTGAACGTTTTACTGGTATAAAGAATTCCTTAAACTTGTTCTTATTTGTTTTAAAATGATTCCAGAAGTGCAGGACAGGACATTTGCTTGTGTTTTATCTCCAGATCATTCTTTGGTTTGTATATCTTAGAGTGCATACTATGTTATAGAGCACCTGCTCCAATGGAGCTGCAATATCAATATTCTTAAATGCTTCCAGGTTGTCATTAGCAAGTGCTGTGAGTTGTTGATACCGTGCAGAATGAAAAGCACCATCCTGTTACATTGGTGATCGAACTATCTGGAGAAATGTGAAGTTTGAGTTGTGTTCCAGAGTGAGTTGTTTGTCTCTGTGGGACTTCTCCAGTGAAGGCTGAATATTTGAAGAGACTCCTGGTGCATTTAAACTGTGCTGAGTTTGAGGGCACTTTTCGTTCATTGTGTGTTTTACTGTTTTCTCTGGATTTTTTTTTTTTTTTTTTGTTGCTTTGCCTTTTTCTGTAGGCAGCTCCATTTCGTGCTTATCATGGGTCTGCCAGATGCCATGTTAAACAGTATGCTCCTTTCCCTAGTACAGAGCATCTACTCCACTGTTGTTTGGTTTCCTTGCCTAGCCTCAGGCAGGATTTGTTTTTTTAATTACAAAGTTAATTTTCTTCTTTGGACACAATTCAAACAGCTAACAGTAATGCTCATATATCCCCCAATGCCTATGACAGGTTTTCCCTGTAAACAAAAATTGCATCTGTCCTCAGGGACTAACTTCTATGAGTATATATCATGAAATGTTGGCTATTTTTATAAGGTATGTAAATGAAAATGGAAAATACTGAGAGGCTGTCCTGGAATGTGAAGAGCTTATATTTCTGTCTGAACTTGGGTAAGCAAACCTGTCCTTGCCTTCAACAACAATTGATTTGTTTGACTCAGGGCTTCATTTTTGGCCAACTGATAGTATATGACCCTTCACCTCGGTCTGTATCTAACAAGACTCCAGTGAAATCACAGAACTTGAGCAATCAGGAGTCATGACTATCATAGAATTGTTCAGGTTGGAAAAAGACCTTCAGGATCATCAAGTCCAATTGTTAACCTAACACTAGCAAATCCACCTCTAAACCATGTCCCTAAGCACCACATCTACTCATCTTTTAAACCCCTCCAGGGATGGTGACTCCACCACTTCCCTGGGAAGCCTGTTCCAATGCCTGACAGCCCTTTCCAGGAAGAAATTGTGTTGACGTTTCAGGTCTTTTAAAGAGCCTATGGATAGGAGTAGAGGTGGTCAGTGGGAGGTACAGGGCCTAGCACTTGGGTGACAGGAAAATTTAGTACTAGAGAGTAATAAATCAATATGTGTGGGTTATTATTTGGTCGTGAATAACTCTGATCCTGTAGCACCTCCTTGTCAATGAGAGGTACTTTAGCTCTCTTGTCCTAAAGGAAAGCTACCTTAAATTATGATAGGTTACACTTAAGGAAAGTTAATATTAAGTGATTGATAAGTAACATTAATCTCTGTGGTTGAATTCTAGATCTCTGAGTTTTCTCAGTTTCCTTTTACTTTAAGTATAGCGTGGGCTTTTTTCCCAGTTCACAAAGAAATCAAAGACCATTTAATCATCTTCATCTGTTTCTGACTTCAGAACATGTATCTCCCTGCTACTTTCCTTGGAAATTCAAAAACGCTCTTGCTGTTCCATTGAAGAAATATCCTTCCTTTCTGGTAGAATGAAAATTTGGAAATTTAATTTCCACTCTCTCCCCAACCACAACATTCCCCTCAGAAAAACTGTCCTCCTTTTTCTCCCAAGTGCTGAAAAAAAAAAAAAGGAAAAAAATAGCAAGTCTCCCTTAGGTTTGGGGTTTATTAACATGATTGGCTGATTTCCTTATGGTCTTTCTTTAGAAGAATGTAGAGCCTTGAAACTCAGTGTTGATCCCAGAGTCACACAAGTCCTCTAAACTGAATGAAGTAGAAGGAACTGAGATGGGAAGAGGGATGTCCTCCTTTTAAAGCAAGTATTTTCTCTCAACTGTTTTTGTTCCAGGAGCACTACTGAATCAATCCAGCAGAGACATCTGGAGAAAGCTCTTTTCCCACCTACCCTAATACCACCAGTTTTAAAAATCTCTCTACTCAGTCCTCGTCAAAGACTGTGTTTGATTGAGACTGAGGTGCTTGGCTTTCTTCTTAGCTAGAAGCTAGAAAAGTAAATGATTGTTAGGAGGTTTGTGATTAGAAGCCCTGGCCTAGGTATATTCTTAGTCTCTGAACAGTCATGGAGCAGAACATATCCTGCAGCCATTCCTCCTTCCTATGAGGTTCTGCTAGCAGCAGATGGGCATGGAGACTACAAACATATTGTATTCCCAAGGCAGGCCGGAGGGAGGGATGTGCTAGTTTGCCTCTCTGGTGATGACAGGCCTCCAGGCCTTGCAAATAAGAGTGTGAGTGATGGGATGGGGGGCTGGGATGACCCAACAGGGAACAAGCTGGGGAAAGGGAGGGAGAAAGTGGTGACAGGGACTCCAGGGCTCTTCTTCTTTCCCTTCCTTTTGTCCCTTGCTATTGTTTTTTCCTGTGGATGCAAGCATGAAAATGTGACTAGGCCACAACTTAAGGTGAATGGGAAATGGCTGAAATTATTATGGTTAAATTATTGTCTTACACTTGGCTTTCACATAGGCCCAGATCGCAGATTTGATTGAGCCTTGGGGCTAACTGCACTGTACTCTATTTCTGGCTGCTCCTTGGCCTGCACTATTATTTTACCCCCATCAAAACTGTCATTCCCAGAAATTATTTCTCACTCTTTCTATCCTTTGAGCACTAAATCCATCTTCTTTGTCCCAGAAAACCTCACTGAAATGTGCTCTGGAAAGGCTGCCCTTACCTGCCCTTTCACTGGTTGGTAATCTGTTGGGGAGTGGTTCTTGCAGCACACAAGGCAGTGCAGTCTGAGCTTATTTGCCAAGAATGAAGACGAATTGTAAAAAATATAGATACCTACTCTAAAGAGCTTTTTCTTCCTTCTGCCTTTGCATCACTTTTATTTGTGATAGGAGGCATGTCTGTGGGGGACACTTGCATTCACAATTCCTTGAGATGCTTCTGAAGATCTTGCCATGTGCTTTAAAATTTACCATCAAGGTTTCTCCTGTCTGGCAATGACAGCTGAGGCACAGGAGGTTCAGAATTCAGGCTTAGCTCCAGTGAGTATCCATTTGTATGTGCAATTCTAGAGCCTGTTGGAATTATCGAGACTTCTTTCTGACAAAGATCATGCAATCCCCTGAGTGTTCTCTGGCTATAATTTAAGATACTTTTTGTGGAGGCTTTATATTAGGTCTTGCCAGCAAATACATAAAGCATTGAAATGGGGGCAGCCAGAAAGCAACGCTTTGACAGTAACTTCTATGTATAGGGTGATTATATGGTCCTACAGAACCTGGGTGTCTCTCAACCTTTAATATATATTTATTTTATTGGTATCCCTATGAGAGACAGAAGTGTTCTTACTCCCTTTTTACCAGAAAGGTATAAAATGCAGGCTGAACTCAATGACTCGCCTGAGTGCCATCCAAAATTTGAATTATCAGCTCCAACATTTGAGTCTTTGCTCCAATCCAAGGACCATTTTTCCCTCCAGACCTTCAAGTGGACATAGGCAACGTAGTCTTTGAAAATAAATCGTACACTGTTGGAGGAAAACCTAAACATGCCTTAACCTTGCCCTAATTAAGGTATCCTAAGAAAACAATAATAAAAACATCAGCTGTGATGGAAGTGTTAAGCTTGATAGGGACACCTGAAAGATTCAGACAGTAAAGGGTCATTTTTGAAAGAACAGTAAAATATATGGAAGATTAATTCTATTAATCCCTGAAAGCATATCACTTCTATCAGTCATTTTTGTTAGCAGGCCATCCTGGTGTTTTCTGCGTCTGTGTTATCTAGTAAAACTTCGAAGGATTTGTAAGGTTTATTTCATGTTACTGGAATCTGTCTAAGCTGGAGTTTGTACTGGGCAGTTACATTTACAGAATCTGCAATTTTGAAAATCTGTGTTGCTTCTTGGTTTGCCCGTTCTGTTGTATGTAATCCACCAATACAGAGGTTGTTTCTCACTGCTGTAATCTGTCATAATTTGAAGTGATCATAAGGTGTGTTGATGGTGGTGGGGGTTTGTTTGTGTGTATGTGTTTTTGTTGATTTGGGTTTTTAGTTTGTTTGGATTTTTTAATAGAGGATTGCAGTCTTTCTGAATTGCAGTTAGTAGCTGTTCTTAAAAAACTAACTTGGAAAACCAGTATGTAATTGTGTGTGTGTGTGCACTTACTTCATATAAACAGGGCCTCTGCTTGCTATTTAGATTAACAATTGGGATCCTTGCAGCTAGTAACATTAATATCATCTTGGCGCATCCAGAAGGCACTGATGCAGCTTGCGAGTGTCAAGAACACTTTCTGTAGTGCCCGAGGCTTTCATGGACATTTCCCACCAAACCTGACTGTGTTCAATGTTGATTTGCTTGCAAGACTTGTCAAGTTCAAAGCATGAGTTAATATGACAACAGTACTGATACATCTGTGGAAATTCTGGCTCCGTTGGCTTTGTCCAAGAATGATGAGTGTTTTTGAAGATTTTAAAAACATTTGGGGAATTAGCAGTCATTTTTCTCCACATAAAATATCTTTTCAAAAAAATCTTGACTATGTTAGAAAGATCTTGGTCTCTGCTAAGCTTCAACTAAATTAATAAAAAAAATAAAATCTTCAGGCTTATCCAAGCTACTAAAGTGTTGGCAAGATGAAAACATAAGGATAAGAAGTAGTTTCTGGCAGGGTGCAATCTTTTTGTTTTGCATTTTCTTACATTCATGTATGAGTCCATTGTTGCTGCTTGCTTTCAATAAAAGGCAATTGTCATACAGACCTTACTCTGGCCACCGAGCCAATCTGTAATCTTAATGAAAGGATTAGATTCAGGTAAATCAATTAGCCTTACTCAGAAGAGTAGCCTGATAATGTTTACGGTCAGTCAAGGCAATCCTTAAACTTTTCTTCCAGCATTCTTCAAGAATCAATAGAGCAATCTCAAGCACTTAACCAGTAGAGAGAGAGAAGTAAAAAAAAAAAAATCACATTGGTAGCAACTGTTTTTGCTGTGTAATTAATCCAGACTTTGTCTTGTAGAATTTTTTGCATAGTTCTATTTGAATAAACACTAACACTTTAATGGAGAATTGTTAACAAACTTTCAGCAATGAAATGCTCAGAAATGTCCACAGCACACTGTTCACTATGGAGAAGTTCGAGCCCCTCTGCTAAACCCTATAAGCTATATGTAAAAGTGTATTGTTTTGTTTAAACTGAGGTCCCATCGTTGATTTCGATGTACGTCATATTGCAATAAAACCTTGGCCTTCAGTATCTTCTGAAAGCATCACTGTTGCAGAATTACACAATAGATGTTAAAACTTGATGGCTGGAGAACAAGATGTAACATGCCATAGAGGGTCAGAGTGTCAAGGTTTAGACGTAATATTTTCCTGGCAAAACAGCAAGACTTGCCATCTCTTTGGACTAGGAGGAGAAGGGACATGTATAGGTAGAGCTGAGCTTATCCTTGCTAGAAAGGTGCATCCTTTATGGCCAGGAATGTTGTATTTCTACATGAGAACAACCTGCTGGCACAGAGATTACAGGGAGGTGAAGTAATGTTGCTGAGATGTGACCAAATTTCTGTGATGGTTGGAAGTACCTGAGAAAAAATAGTGGCAATTAAAATAGGTACAATCAAGGTGTAAAACTCATGAGTGAAATCTCAATATCCATACTATTTTCTGATTTGGTTGTTTCTTAGATAAAAAGTTCATAGACTTCAAAGAAGATTTTGGCTGCAAGGTCAGGATTTGGTTCAGTAAGTATTTCAAATTATTGTTCATCATTAGTTTCTAATAAAACCATGGATAGTTATGTCTGGGAGAGCTTGGAATTTAGTCTTTGATTCTGCCTCACTTTCTTGTCTTTCTGAGGGAACTTTGTCCAGTGTTCCTCATTTATAAAAATTAATTACCAACATGAATCTCACTCCCAGATGTTTGCATATATCTGAAAAAATACAGATGTCTCTGAGGAATCATGTTTGGTTTTATAAAAATCACTTTTCGCTTAGTACAAACCTAACTGCTTGAACTGAAACAACTCTTCTAGGCTCCTCTAAGTAAGAGAAAACTTTTTAACTTTAAACCTTTAACAGGCAAAGAAGCAATACAGCAGGATGGAGATAATGAAACACAATGAAGATACTAAGAGCAGATGTGACTGTGCTTCAGCAGCATCGTGTAAGCTGCCAGGTACCACTTAGTAGAGACAGTAGCTGCATCTGTGTGTTTTTCTTTTTTTTCTGAGAAGAAAGGCTGTATTTCAAGCAAATATACCATATTTATTCTAGCAAAAAACAATAACTGCACTTAATTTTTGTTGAAGTTTGTTATTTATCTTGTAATTTTTTTGTGTGTAAAATATGTTATTTTTCAAATGCATTGCCCTTTGTATCTTTTTTGGTGTCCTGTTTGCTACATTTAAGTTGCCTGGGAGCAAAGTTTGTCTATCTCATTTTATATTTGCACATCACTAGCAAAAGAAAACGCACTTTAGGACTGGAGATTTCAGGTGCTATGGCAATATGAATAATGAACAAGTCCTCAGCTTCCTGTCTACTTATCCCAGTTGCCCATGTCACTGTATTGCTATGAAGAACAACTCTGCGTATGGTACAGGGCAAATTGGGAAACTGGCCTCAAAATGCCTTAGTGTCTTGTGCAGAAATCCCGTACTGACAGGCCATGCTGAATTTAGAGTGCTAGGTTATTAAAAATACAGGGTTTCTAAGCAACAGTGTTTATAGAAGGAACACTTCTTGTTCCCAGTTTTGCCTTTAACTGCTGTATCTATAAAATAGCTTAAACCAATGGTATTGAGGAGATTTCAGTGTTGCAAAACAACTAATTTTGATACTAATGAAATGGGGCTCTGCTGCCTTTCTTGAGCCCCGGTGTACTTGCCTGCACTACTTCTAGGCAAAGTACAGGACCTTACAATGAGCGAGTTGTTTTGAGCGCTCTATTTTACAAAGCATGTTGTTTAGGGTTGTACTTGTGAACAGCAGTTCAGTGATCCATAAAATAACATAAATTATCTCATAAGAACTCACAAAGGAAAACCTTGCATTGACTAAAATCCCGGTTTTAACTCTAACATAATATTCCAAAGAACAGAAGAGAATGTGGTACCACCAACTATGGAAAATGCTGTTTTGCAAAGAAAACAAGTTCTGCTTGTATCTGTGTTGCGTATTTTCGCTCTTCCTCCACATGATTTATGTAGTGACTTTCACAAGCCTCTCAGCATTCTGTTGAATTCCAGAGGAATTTTACTTATATAGAGATGTGTGTGATAGGATTAACACTGAAGTATCTATGATTTGAATGCTAATATCCCTGAATTAGGAGAACTTGGTAGTAATTACCAGAGCCAGTGATGGTGCATACTGATTTGAGGTCATCGTTGGTGTTGAGTGCCCTGTGCTGGGAGTAGAACCAACAGTGTCTTACATTAGGGTCAAAGCAAAGAGTTATATTTAATAGAAATTGGCTATGGATGACTTTGCGTAGGATGTAAAGTCCATCTGCATAGGATGCCTGTTTCCTAGGCCCAGATGTTGGCGAAAGGCTCTTCACAGCTGTATGTGGAGAGCATCTGAGCCCGGGCAGGCTGTCAGGTCTCAACCTGCAGTCCTGTGAGCACTGCCCATCCCCTGGCATTCTGGACACTCCTTCAGCTGTGTGGTGGTGAAGTCAGACTCTTGCATACAAATGCATTTATAAACTCAGTATGTGATCATGTTCATAAAAATCAAGTAAGAGTGACTTATGTATGAGATCACTTAAGAGGGGTTCTGCAATCTTAAGCAGCTGAAAGAAAATGTTGCCTGTTTTAATTCAAAACTATGATTTCAAAAGACACAGTCTCTTGAGATTTAATGATTATTCCTGATTTTGTTTTACAGATTAAATAAAATTCACAATAGTGATTTGGGCAAATTGGCAGAACTGTTTTAATAAATCAGCATCAAATTTATCAGAAGACAATTTTATTTCTTCATATGTCTAGATCAAGGGTGTCAAACTAATTTTCACCAGAGGCCATGTCAGCCTCGTGGTTGCCTTCAAAGGGACATATCTAATTTTAAGGACTGTATAAATGCAACTACTCCTAGATTACTGTAATGCCATTAATCTCTACAGAGTGTCCTTCATTCATGCAGTAGTCTCAAATGCTAATGTTTGTATTGGCACTTACATGTTTATAGATGTATGTGCAAATCTAGTCTTGTCCTGAATTTGAATTTAGGAGGGTGATGTGACAGGTATTTCTCCTGCAACTTGTGAAGACTTCCTCATTTAATCCTTGCTGAGTTTACTGTCAGGTGCTAAATTTTAGCTAGACCTTGCTCTGTTCATTGGTGTCCAAGTAGAATATATGCCAGCAGATTGTGGAATGTAATTTGTAATACAAAAAAAAGCCAGGAGGTGAAAGTTGTGTTTTAGTGCACAAATTTCTTAGGCCTTTGTTTATTATATATTCTGTGGTAACTGTTTATATCTAGATTTGTTCAGCTTCAGTGGGAGCGTGTTGAGTGAGCATGGAAGCGAGTGCACAACACGCGAGATACAATCTAGTGATGGCATGTGTGCAAGCAAAGCTGCATTCGTGCATTGCCCCAGGGATTTCACTGGGGCTCTGCCTGGGCACCCAGTTCTGCCTCCATGGAATAAATGGCAAATAGGAGTCACATGGCTGAAAGAAGCACAGAGCTATCAGATGCTTGTTTTAGCCAGACGTTACTATTTGTATAAACACTGCAAGTACTCTGTTGCAAAGCTTGGAAAACATTTTGCTCTGCCTTCTTTGTTTTGGTTTGATTTTATTTGCATGTGTCATTTTACATGTGAAGAAATCAACCCAATATAACCACCCAGATTGCACAGAAGGTAGAATAAAGTTTGACAAGGAAAATTTGTCTCCTTATGTCCTTTCCTCTACTGGAACATAATTTTACCAAAAAAACCCCAATTTGAAGCAGACATTGATTTTCTCGTAACAAATGTTTAAAAAAATAATCCAGATATCCACTGGTTTGTGCATGCAGAGTCTAAGTTATTGAAAATGCACTAGGCTCAGATGTTTACTTTAGACAATGATCTGAACACTGGAAAGTTTTGTGTCTTACATACAAATATTAGTCTTTCATCTGTCTTCAGAACAAGCAAATATTGGGAGACGAACTTGCTCATATTTTCACTGCTGCTTGGGTGAAGTATTTTAGATGCTGAGGTACAAATTTGCTTTTGATACTGGCTTATTTTTCTGTGTATCTTTAGGATAATAGGGAGGAAAGATAGATTCATTATTAACTTCCTAGAGACTGGCCGTCTGATTTATGGCTTCAAAGTGTCTCCATTTAATCTGTCAAAACTGATTTTAAACTTCATTTGTCTTCTGTTTTTGGCAGCACTTTTTACCTTGGATTCAATTGTTTCAAATGTGACTCTGGTACAGTGCATGTCAAAAACATTTACAGTATGTTGCAAGAAAAGAAAAGTGTTCAATTTGGTACATCTGCTTTCCATGTTATGCACCTCTGTAAGTGAAAACAAGTTGAGAGCTGGCATTAGGAATGTTCTTGTAGCTGTGAACATTTAGGTAAGCTCTCTAAGAACAGAGTAATAATTACAGAAAATGAATTGTCACTGAATAAAATTCTCCCATGATTATCACCAATTACAGTTAACAGCTCTGGTGGCCTGCTGAATTAAATGAAGAACATGGTTTTCTCAAACTGAAAGACAGGGCGTTTCTCAAAAGTTTTTTTAAAAACGACTTTTGGAGACTGCATTCCTGACCATTAACAGCCCCTCAGGCTTTGCAGAGACACCTCACATTGTAGGTCCCTCTTCCAGGAGGAGAGCTGCATCCCTGGTGCTGATAAAACTCTTCTTGCTCTCCCTCTGCCGTAAAGGAGCAGAGTCTGAACTCCAGGCTCCTATGCAACCTGCCTCTTGGGCACTGGACACCTCTCCATTCCTGACTCTGAGCTGTGGAGTCGACAGATTGGAAATAGTACATTGCAAGTGGAGGGCTGGTACAGCAAGAAGGAGGCAGGTACCAGGCAGTGAGCCCTACAATAAACGGTGGTTTAGTTCTACCACTGTTGTAAGAGAGAAATCTTCTCTGAGTGCTTATACAACTCAAGGATCCCCTGTGATCCCCATGTTCTTTAATCATAGCTGATAGGCTTTTTTTTTTTTTTTGTCAGGAGAACAGCCTTTCCCTAGCTCTTTTTTTTTTTTTTTTTCTTTTTTTTTCCAGCCCTGCTGTCACTGTATATTATTTTTTTCCTGCACTACTCTGGATGATTATCAGCAGGGGAATATCACTTAAGTAAAGATCGGATAAGAGGATGTATTAGCTATAGAAACACAGAGTAATGAGGAGCTGGATAGACGTGCTGGTGGTGCGGGTAGATCAGAAAGGCATTGCCTTAGGAATATTCTGCAGAAAGACCTGGAAGTGAAGTGAGAGCTGAGAGATCCAAGGCAGAGATGAAGCCTGTGATATGAGGACCTTGTGACAGAGGCAGTTCAAAGTAAGACTGGAAGAAAGAAGCAAACTGAAGGTGCACCAGTACTTTTTTCAGCTGCATGGAGCTGCCTTTGATGACATCATCCAGGAAACAATGTCAGAAACTGAATTTTTAAGCGGTAGTAGGCAGACAATAAGCATCAGAGGCAGGATGGTTATGTTTGGTTTTGTAATTGAGGTTAGCAGTGTGAAGGTGAAGAGGGAGGAGAGAAGTAGAGAAAGGATTCATCTCTTTGAAATTAAGAGGAAATGTGAACAGGATCCATCCTCTGGACAGCTTACTGGAGTAACTGCTTCTCACTGTGCATCACAGAGGCTGGTCATGGTTCCCTCTAGTTATACAAAATAACCTGGTGTTGATGTGTGCAATCACTGTTTCAGAGAAGGCTGCTGGGGTTGGCACTTGTGGCTTGCATTTGCCTCAGGCCTGCCTGGCATGGCATTGAGGGATTATTGCCTGTGTTCTCATCAGTGTAAGGAAGGATTTAAGCAGGTTTTTTTTTTGTTCTTGTTGGTTGGTTTGTTGTTTTGGTTTTTTTTTTGGTTGTTGTGTTTGTTTTTTTTTTTTCCCCCCCTGTACGTGCTTGATGTGGAGCCTGGGGTTTTTATTCTTTCAATTATACTCTGTAGCACTTGGAATGCTTAACAGAGCCAGGCACAGGCAGTGCATAGGGATGAGCACTGGAATAGAAAAATAAACAGCGGAAACCCACAGCTGAACTACCAGATGCTGGGGTTTGTTGAGAGTTTTCTGTAAGAACACAAGGGCTCTGACTGGAGTCGTTATCCCCACCAGGCACTTGTCAGTGTAAGTCCCTCTTTTTCCTTTTTTTTTTCTTTCCTCTTTTTTCCTCTTCTGTCTCCACTCCTCCATATAAAATGTCCCTGTCCAGTGGTGACTGAAACAACCGATTAGCTGCTGCTTCTCTGTACAGGGGTGTGCAGGCCACCATATCACCTCTGAAGACATTGCTGTGGCACAGGGCTGGCCTTAGGCTATAGAAGAGCAGAGGGAGATGCAGGTCCCCAGGTGATAGGAGGTCTAGGAGGGACTGGTTTTCCTTTTTAACTCAAAGCACTGATATGAAAGTGCTAAGGGGTTCCCTTAGCTGTGAACATGGGTTGCAGGGGAAGAACGTGGCCTGTGTCTGTGTGAGCTCTCTCCCTGCCTCTTCTCGTGGTCTCGCCCTTCCCTGCTTTCTCTCCTGCCAACCATTAACTGCTGGTATTTACTACCACAACCTAAGCCCAGCAGTTGTCTCTAATGCATGTTGAGAGGTTTGAAATGCTGTGTTTGGCCCATGATGCAGACAAAAGATGTAGAAACCTTAAGCTACATTTGTGCCAAGGCCACTGCTGTTATGCTCAGTGGCACTGGCTCATCATTCCTTTGTGCTCTGCTGCTTGTGTCCCTCTGTCTCTTAGGCTGTGAACTTTCTGAGGCAGGAGTAATATTTTTGGTCATTCCTGTGCAGAATAAACTGCAATGGCATTATAATCCTTTGTACTTTGGCAATATTAACAAATAAGTAACAAGGCATGCTGCAGAATTGCACAGTTCTCACTGTATGTACAAAGAACAGTCCCCTTTCCAATGCAGAGGAGAAGGGCACACAGTTCCCCCACACCTCTGCCATGTCTCTGTGTTTAGACAAATACTACCTGTATCTCAGAAGTAAAAGCTGGGGATGGCTCCTCTGCTTCATCTCGGTCAGGTGGGTGTGAGGCCATGGGTGATCCAAGGCAGCCTACAGTAATTCTGATGCTCTGGCCTCTGCTGGATAATGTTCTGCAGCAAAGAAAGTTAATAAATATCAACGGGCATTCAAATGAAAGCAGAACTGGAGCAGGCAGTACATGTGCCTGACAGTGACTATAATGCATAGCAGTCTGAACATCAAGGGTCTGAGTCCAGAAGAAAGGTCAAGAGAGATTCCTACCAAAGCCAGTAATTGTTTTCTTTTTTAGCTTGTTTATTTTCTATGCAATTAGCAAAACGTGACTCTTCATTATGTGTGGTGTAACCAGTCATTAGCTGTATACACATGGCTGGGATTCAGTTACACAGAAACAAGATACTTTGCTTTTCCACATTCACGGAAAAGAGGAAAATGCAGTGACATGCAGGGGATGTAGACCTGAGCTTTGGGAAGCCACTCTTGTCTGTGTGAGACTATTCGCTGCAGCATGCATACTGGTGTTTCTGTAGAGCTTAGTGCTTTCTAAGGATATCCAGTGACTAAGTGCATGTGGCCAACAGCACAGTGCCTGACATCTGGGCTTGCCTTTGAACCAGACTCTGAGCAGCTTTGCCAGCCTAGTCCCGGACCTATGCTAAAGCGGCCTCTGGAGACAGACTTTCTTACTGGGGGGCAGGAAACCCCGCCCAGGTGTTACCCTGCAGCGTGAGGACTTGGTATGGTTGCTCAAGTCACACTGGCTTAGAGATCCCTGCAACATGCTCTGAGGTTGCCCAGCTTTGCTGCTGCTAGTCCCTTCTTTCCTTGCTTTACTTTACTTTTGGAAAACTAGTGCTAATGATTTACAGTGAAAATAGTGCATGATACTTGCTTCCATAATATTACAAATAGTGATTTTGGAACTGTGCTGTTCTCATCTTTTCCCTCTTGCTCACTGCTAGAATCCGTGCAAATGAAGAGCTATGACAATGAGAAGGAAAAATTCCTTGTTTTTCTGCTTTGGGGAACTTTGAGAGGTTGCATTCCTCACCCTTCATCTCAGCTAATTTCTTAGTCAGCATACTTGGGATTACATGGATTTCTGCCAGGTAAATAAGGATTTTTGTGAGCCATGCTCTGCTCTGTCGGCAATCATTTTAGCTCTAAAAGGCCACGGCTTCGCATGGAGCTTGGATAACATACACATTCAGCTTCTAGCTCCTTATTTTTTAAATGGCTTCAGTCTCTCTCTCTCTCTGTCTCTGCTGCCTTTTGCAAACCAGCCATAGGGTTTAGATGTGTTCTGCAGAACTTGTGCTAAACCAAACAAGGCAAACCTAAGAAAGGCTTAATTAAAACAACAGAAATCTCACACTCACTGACTCTGTTGCTGGAGTCCTTTTTGCCTGTAAACAAAAAATTTAAATGGATGATTCCCCCCCTCAGTTTCATAAGTGGTTACTGAGCTTCTGCAGTTGCTACATTCCTTAAAAAGTTGTTATTTCTTTTTTGGTCACACACTGGGAGACTTCATTGTTTTCAGTGGTGCCTATTGAGTTAGGCCCATCGACAGCAGAACTCATTCTAGGTCATTAAGTTTGGAGGCACAGTAGTATAATTTGGTGACTATTCTATTTCTTAGCAGAGACTTGTATTAAAGTGACACACACACACAAAACCAGAATAACCATCCTTCTCCCTTCCCCCAAACTCTGAGAGCTTGAAAGGACTCAGCCAGGCAGCCTCAGGTAAAACATTAAGAATTTGCTGGCTGAACAAGAGTTCCTATTCTGATGCTACAGCAGAATAATAATTTAAAAAAAAAATTGAGAGCTGTGCTTAGTTATATGTTAGGAAGAAGTAGCAAAACAACATTGCTGTCTTATGTTATTAATGATTCTAGTACTGTACTGCTCTAGTGTTGATGATTTAACAAGGTTCCCTGGAAGAACCAGCTGTGTTTAAGATTCATGCAAACGATTCATGATCTGGAGAATATACTGTACTGTAAGAAAACGAAGAAGAGGACACTTAGTCACCAAGGAAAAGGCAGGAACAAATGCTAAAGTTATCTACAGAAGGAGAAAGTACAGGGTACATCTTGTGTTTTAATCTAGCTCACAAAGGCATAATGAGACCTGGTGCCTGGGAACTGAAGTGAAACAAGTTCAAGTTATATAAAATGCATGCTGAGAACCATGGAACAAACTGCCACAGAATCAATCCTCCACCATTTAAAGATTCCACTTTAAGATTTGATGTCTTTCTAAAAGATGCGCTCTAGATCCAATAATGTGTGGTTAAACTAGACGCAGATATCCCATGGGAAATAAAATGCACCAAGCATGCTGGCATGCTTTCTGGGTTCAGCCTGTAAACTGCAGTCTTTAGAACTTGCTCTCTATTCCTGTGCTGTACCTGCTATTCACAAACTCGATCGCTTCACCATAGGGTCTCCATTTCCCACTTAGAAGTAGTTCTTATGGGGCACATTTCTGGATCTTTGGTCCTGACATTTAGGGAACGTTGCGCACTTTTTGACCACACTAGAACATTTCAATCTCCACAGCTCTTAACTTGGCCTTTTTTTTTTTTCCCCCCAACACTAAATTCACATAAAAATGCACATTCCAGGTATAAATCCTCATACCTCATTATCAAGGTCAGCAGTGTGCCAAGGCGATGGGAAAGAGGAAAGGAATGGAATGTCTGCCCAGGGTTGGAACAAGCTGGACTTTCTCAGTCTGAGGCCCTGAAATCTGGTTTGAGTTGAAAAAGATCATTTCGTCTGTGGTTCTCTGCTCATTTTGGTTAGTTAACAATATTTACTGCATTGCTGGCTGCAGTATTTGTATCTCTAATGGAGCACTGGAAGCTTTTATTAAAATGGAGATGTTAGAATTCACCTTTTGATACTCAGTTCTAGAAGACTTCATAGGTCTGATCTTGCACCTTCTCGTTTTGCAGTACTGTTATTTCACTGGTTATGGCAGTGACTCCTGATTGACAACCAGAAAAGAACAGATCTGGACACAGAGACAACATGATTAATAAGTTACTCTCAGTTTCATTGTATCAATTAGATCAGCATGTTAGAATGATTTCATGCCCTTCATGTATTCTTGATGGCAGGGATGGTCAGCAGAAAAAGTGCTGTAAATCCAAAGAGTCAGCCGTAATCAGAGTTTTGGAATGCGGTAACACCGGAATCTGGACAGTGTGCAAGTATGTGCACTTTCCTGAGAGTTTTTGTTTAGTGTTTTATGCTGTTAAGTTGAATTATGGAGTGATGGGGCCTTGGTGTAGCAACCATTACCTCTGTATGGATTCATTTGGTAAGTTCTATACTGAGATTTCTAGGCATTTTTCAGAGGGCAGTTTAATGCAGAAGAAAGAACCAACAGGAACACTGGGTCATACTAAAGCTTCATTAGCCTCATTATTCTGTCTCTTATCCATCCAAGAAAAAATATGAGATTGAGCTGCTGGGTCTGACTGCCATTGTTCTGCTTCTTTGCCGGCTGACAGTGAAGGAAGTGTGTACCTGCTTCCATCTGCAAAGAACAGGATGTGATAGTGTAAAATGCAGAGGAAAAACGGTAGCATAAAGGACAAAAAAAGGTCTGCTGGCAAGAGTTCAGAAGAGAGACAGAGGGAAGAGATCAGAGCTATGGGAAACATTATTTATGAGAAAAAAAAAAAAGAATGAGGGCTGTGTAACACTGGCAAGAGAGAAGACTGAGTGGAGACAACTTTCACAGACATAAAAGGTTGCTATGGAGGGCAAGAGAACAGACTCTTCTCCATGTCCAGTTTGGACAGGACAAAATGTAACAGGCTAAGTTGTGCTGAGGGATTTTATGTTAGGCATTACGAAAAAACGTCTAAGTCAAGTGAAACAGCTGAATAGGTTGCTGGGAATGCTGGGAATTGTTGGAGGCTATAAAGGGCAGATTGGCAAACACCACCTTAAATTTGTGAGATTGAATTACGCTATAGGGAGACAGGGTAGAGTAAATCACCTTCTGAAGACGCTTTCAGCCTGGTTTTCTGTGGGTGCATAATCTGTGTATCAGAGTAAAGGGCTTCTGATGATCACTATGACACTTATGTATCTCTTTCTTCACTGGAATATCCAGCTTCATGTAATCACTGAGATAGCTTATTCTCATGACTTGCGTGGAAAGTGCAGATCCTGTTCGTAGAAGGATGTAGAAGGTAGCAACGCCAAATAAAAGTAGAGAGTACTCCATGTACCTCCTAATCAATAGCAACTGCCCGCTATCATCACTGGAAGGTTCACAGAGGGCTTTTAGCAGAAGCTAAACTTCTAATTGTTGTTTATTCAGTGTTTATGTAAACCGGCACCATTCAGTGAGATCGTTTTCCCTTTTTGTAGTAGCCCTTATACCCTTTAATCTTTCTGCATCATCCTGTCTCTGGTTTTCTTCCTCCTTGTGCCTTTACATCTCAGCAGATTCTACAGTAGCCTTATTCTTACCCTGTCTCAGAGTCTGCTAAAAAAAATACACAGCACAACAGGTGATGGTGAATGTGGAATGGTTATCACCAGAATCTGACTTTCTGAAAAGACTGATACAGTCAAGATGTTCAGTTGTCCCAGTTGTTGTCTGAAGCTGCGCCATTTTGGATAGACACCTGAACTAGTTATATTTAAGTCATAGAGTTTTTCTTCTTCCTGGGTTGCAGGGCAGATAGGTATTTATTGCACCAATAACTCATATGTTTGGCACTGACTTTCCCTGGATCATTCTTGCTGGTGATAACATTAAGGTGCATGTTTAAGGGGCACTGCATATACCCACAATCCCAAGACTGCAGTTATAGATAACTGCTGTTCTCAGAGTTGCGTACAGTTAGGGAGAACTACACTCTGTTGTGGAAAGCCTGCAAGAGGCTCGTTCTCTGGCAGTGAGTAGAGAAGGGTAAATTCTACTTAAATAGAACTAGTCCCAAGCGTGGTTCTGGTAAAATAGAAAACAACATTGCAAATCACTTGGTGTTAAATATATTTCAAATCAATCTTTGAAATAATGCCAAAATCCTGGCAGAAAGAAATGTCAAACAATGAAAACAGCAAATGAAAAGTAGCAGGGACAGGCTGTTGCTCTTTTCAGCATATATTGGGGAAACTTTGTCTTGGATTTTCTTTCTGGCAGTGTTAATTCTAAGCTGCAAAGAAGCCATTACTGTATTAGGCATCAAGTGTTAAATGATCAAGGAGACTGTGTATGTGAAATGGTTGCCTGTTTGTCGTAGCAGTTTGAGTTTTCATTGTAACAAATAATTTCACACAAGAGCACAAAGTAGTGATATGGGATCTTGGTTACTTGGTAAGTGTGATAGACCTGCAGTGGGTCTAGCTGGAAGTTGTATATGTCAAGTTGTCTACTTTTTAATAATAGAATGGAGAAATCACTGTTGCGTTAGGAGAATGTGTAGTCTTCAGCAATCAAATGCATTTTTGCTCTAGTTTTTCATCACTCTAATACATAAATAACCAGGTTAAAAAAAAAGCCTGGAACAAGCTCCTTTAGCAAGTGAGCTTGGAGCGAAGATATCAGTAGAGAGGAGAGACTCATGAAACCTCTCACAGGAAAGGAGCTTAATTCACAGTTTTTGGAGGGCCAGCAAATGAAACACAACTCATAGCTGCATGCTGCTGTGCAGTGCAGGTTTACTGGCCTCCCTCCATTGTCTTCCCTTTACATATTGGAGCATTCCCATCACACAGCAATATAGCAAGTTCTTTCTAGACTCCCAGTGCATTTTTATTCCTATTATGAGTCATTTTCTGTCTCTTTTGACTGTGAATAGACTGGTTTTCAGAATTAGGTCCCTACGACTAGACATTGTGCATCTGCATCCCACCAGATCTTTTCCTCTGTCTAGCTTGTACTAAAAGGAGCAAAATCCTTTTTAGTTATGAGCTTGCCCCTTTGTTTAAAGTTTACCATTTCTGCATAACCCTGTGTGATCTACACTGATCCTGTCTGTGTAGCAGTTAGCTTCTGTGGCTTTTACTGACTTGGTGACACTTCCAGGCTTCTAAATACGTTGAGCCCAACATCTTAATGGAAATAGTTTTGGTTGTGCTCTGCTGGGTAGTGGATTTTTTCCTTTTTAAATATATATAGTGTACTGCTGAGCCAGGCAAACATAAAATTCCTTCTTGGGAAACAGAGACATTTATGTTTACACAAGACACATGCAAGGTGCCATATGGCAAAACCCCAGCTTTCAGTCCCTGCACATCCTTGTGTTTCAAATGTTTGGGAGAGCATATACCCCCATGGCGTCTTTACATGGTCCTCTGGCTAGAACTTCCATGGAAAAAAGAGACTGAATGGTCTAAGGAAAGTATAGAGGAGAGGAGATCTGGGAGTTTAAAAGTTCAGGATTTAATAAGTAGATGGTAAAGCAATACCTCACATGCAGTTCATAGTAGACATGCTTTGGATATTAGTGAACTAAATGACTTAGAGGAAAAAAATCAAAAGGAATAGATTTTCTCAAACTGTACATGTATAGAAAGATCCTGTCTTCTCAATGGAGTCATATAATAAATGATGAAAGCACATTTACAATAGGAACAATTCAGGTACCCTCATCGTAAAATGTGTGAACTTCTGTCTTGAGAAAGTCACTCTGGAGTTCTTTTAACATACAGACCCCATCTAACTACAGGGTGCTGTGAAAGCCCTGGTGGTGTCCATTTAGAGCAATAAAAAAGACAAACCAAAGGGGACAAGGGCAGGTGAGTGTGTATGTAACCACAAATGTCATAGAGTTGGCTTATGCCTTGCACCAATATGCACAATGGCATTTATTTAGTGGGTGTGGATTGATTCAGCTGGTCTCTGGGAGCACAGGTTGTTCATCAGTCTCATATGTGAGAGCAGGGATTTTATAGCAGGTAGATTGACAGCAGCTGTGTTATGTGTGTTGGTTGCATTGAAAAAATTCAGTCATCTGGTGCCTGGGCAGTGTGACCAGCTTCACCTGAGGTTAAAACTTGTGTGTCTAAACTGTACAATGGATTTGGTAGGGCCAAGTTTGTCCAGTGGGGCAGCGGTCCTGCATCTGTGGCATCCTGGAGTGTGTACCAGAGGGTGAGGCACAGGTAGGAGAGGGTTAAAGTTGTAATTGGAAGAGAGGGTTTCAAACTGAGCTTAGGAATGAAAGGGAAGTGGAGATGAGTGGAGAACTGGGAAAGGAAAATGGGGCCAATGACTGTATTTGCATCTCCTTTGAATATGTTTACTCATAAGGGGTCAGAGACACCCCTATTCTCTGGTGTTTGGTAGGGCAAGGAGAATCATAGTAATGTATCCTACCTATCAGAAATACTGAGAATGAAACATATTCCAAACACGGTCTTAAAAAAAAAGAAAAAGAAATACATCGAATTTCATTACATTGAGCTTATATTCTCCAAGTGCCCATTAGGAGGGTTTTAGGGTTTCCTTTTAATTAAAGTAATGTTTGTTGAGCTTTATATTTTCCTAAAACATTTATTTTAATGTCTTTTCCCCTGTTACTAAAATCCAAGCAGCAAGAAAGGGTAACTGACCACAAAAAAGGCCAGATGTGCTGAGAACAATATTTTTCAGATTGCCTGGCAACAGGCAAAAGGTGATTCCAAGCTGAGGAGACTCTCTAACAATAAATGTAAGGACAAGACCTGTGTTTCATCAGGCTGCAAAAGGTTTTGTCCTGATTGCCACAAAAGAGGGCAGTGGTCATTTTCAGTCTACTCTCAGCTCTGTTTGGGGGCATAATTTAGAGGTCTGAGATCCAAATAGGAAGCCAAAAATGTTGCGTTCCAAACCTGAGTGTAGTGAAAGACTCCTTGTGATCGTAGACAGCTATATTATTTCTCTGACAATCGATTCACTGCTGCCTAAAATGGTTATGTTCTTACACATCTAGAGCCTAACTCAGAACATAACTAAGTCTGTGAAGCCACTGGAACCTGAGCACATGGCATGTGTTTTCCTGAATCTTGGCCATACTTGCTAACGTCAAAAAGCGTTGTGAAGTTCTTTGCTGGAAATCTAAACTACCTAACATTGCAAGCCATTTTAGCAGTGAAAGACGTAATGTATTGTTACTGTGTTAAAATATCATGAAGAAGTCAAATATGGGAGCCATATCTACCCACATGCTCAAAGGTAAAGAGATTATAGATCTCCAAACCACTGAAATGTTTTCAAATAGTTTTAAGTTAGACTGATATGAAATTAACCATGCTTCTTTATTCGGTAATGCCAACCCAACTGATTCACTCTATTTTAAAATACTGTGTGTAGTCTGTGAAAACGAATTCCACAGAACAGAAATAAAATGCAATCCAAATAAATTGTTTTAAAAATAAATTGAACATTAAATAATAAATATAGATGTAGCCAACACTTAGGGTCCAGAATCTACTAGAAAGATACACATGGGTTATATTTCTCTTTCACAGGTTTTTAAGATTGATAATCCACAATTTATTTCACTAGCTGGGTTGTTTTAGTTTACAAGAATTTCCTTAGCCCTTCTGTCTTCACTCATACATCACCGTGGAAGTAAAGTAAGTTTTTCTGTTATAGGATTTTATAGGATGGTTCAAAACAGCTTGGAGGAAAGAGATCCTTCTTTTTCATTCTAACTGTGTTGAATGCTGCTGCTTTTAACCCTCATATTTTATAGATTCATATTACCTGTATCCATTTTCAAATAGGCAGAGTCTGTCAGCTCTGTTCTGATACACAAATGTAGTACAATTGGAGTCTTCACCAGACTCTGACTCTACAGTGTGGTCTGCTCTGTAATAAAGAACCTTCTGGCTCTCAGTGTGTTTTTGCTAAGATAGTTGTACAAGCATTACAGAAAGCGAAGCCAAGTCTCTATCAGCTGTATGAAACAGGCCTGAAAATGTGAACAGATTGTAACGGATACAGAGATCTAGGGTGAACCCGGAATGTGGTGTGACCTGCTTTGTTCATCTTTGAGATATGAACTCCTGAATGCAGTAGTGCTATTATTGTTAACCACTTCGGTCCTCAGGTAAGGACAAAGAACAATGAAAGAGACTTGGAGATCTCTTGTCTTGATGCCTTTGAGAAAGAATTGTTGCCTTCCTTTGTGAGTTTGAACAGTTTTGTTTGGTAGTCACTATCTATGTCGTTGTTTCCTCGGCACCACATTCAGATCCTGCATTTGCTACCTGTACATCAAGGTGACTCAGTTCATGGAACAAAGAAAGAATTCTGCACCTTAGTGCACTGCTCTGGGGCTATTCAGCTCTGAGGAGCTTCTTGCCACCATCTACTCCAGAAAAGAAACTTAGCTGTGCACAGTATTGATATCACACAGAAATTAAATGGAAACACAAGAGAGAACTTCCAAAATACACAGGGTAAAACTTACCTTGTGATAAAAAGCTAAGAGTTTTCAAAGCTTTGTGAGAGTATGCATTTACCTACATAAAGAGTCATGGTTGGACAATCTGGGACAACATCATATTTGTGTGATTTGAAGAAGATAATTTTTCATAGTCAAATGTTATTGGAAGTCTTGTGCTGAATTAGAAGTTATTGCAAAGGTCTCTTAGAGTACAGAACTTTCCTCTTTCAAGTGGTAAGAAGCCCAAATGTCTAGAGGTGTGTTGTGTACCAGATGGTGCAAATGACTGCAAAGATGTCAATAAAACATCTCGACATTCCCTCTTTTGGGCCTCCAGGCCAAGATCTAGAAGTCTGTGTTTAGGATATCTTGCTAGGAGCTTGAAGATCTGAGTGAAAATAACATTACATTTGGGTAAGGTCTGCTTAAGGCTGTAATGTCATACATGCCTAATCACACCAACTTACTTCTAGTGTGTTTTCCTTCTCTTAAGCTGTGTCCATAACAGAAAAATGTAGACCCAAACTCTTATCCCTTTTAATAATGGTTCCCTGAAACAGAAGGTAAAAGCATGTTTTTTCACAAGGTATAGGAAATGATCTCCACAATCACACAGTCAGACTTGCTTTGTAGGAGGTGTAAGAACAACTGTGGTATAGGTTTTCTGGCCTTTTATACTACTTTTATGTCCCTGAAGCTTGGCGTTGCAGGATTAAGACAACTCCTGCCATTCACAATAGAGAATGGCATAACAGGCATAAAATACTTTACGAAAGTGTTGATTTTGTTGTTGTTTTTGAAAATGTCAGAAATGCTGCATGTTCATAAATAATTGTGAAGATTCTGTGTTTTGAAGCACTCCATTCATTAGAGCCTTCAGGCAGGCAGCATAGTGCTATACGCTTATCTTGATGCTTTTCAATTGCTGACTCTGTAGGAGTTGTGGCAGTCGCTCCAGCCACACGGTAATGGAGATTATTCAGTGCTAGTTATGCAGAATGGGATGCTTAGCATGGGTACAGTACCTTCCCTATGATGCATGGCTTTGCTATGTTGGCACATTTTGAGTTAATAGTTTTCTCTCGGTGGAGGGCTTTAATGGCCTCTTCCAGCGTGGATCATTTTCACTTGTTTGAGAAAATCTGGTACTGTTTGGTCTTTCACTTGTCTCACGTGACTCATCCAGCTGCCAGTAACAGCGTTCCATTTCTCAGTGTTGTCGTGGTAAATGTTGGACATCACATCCAAACAAACCCAAGAATGGCTCTTTTTTTTTTTTTTTTTTTAGAGAAGTAATTAAAAAGAATGAAGCAGTTAGAAAAAAAAGCAAATGACCTAGTTTGGTCTTTGCCGCAAAACCCACAATGCTCTGGAGATATCTAAGTATGTTAGGCAAATACTTCAAATCTATCTCTATTTTGAATGTGAGTCATTTCAATTATACATCATTTCAGTTATTTGTTCATTGGCCTTAATTAGGTAAACTCCAAAGCACTGCAACATGTGTTTATTGTTGAATAATTACCCTTTTGTAAGTTCTTGTTCTTATCTTTGTAGTCTTAATAGCTAATTTTATCAGTAAGAGTGAGGTCTTCCTGAATGGTAAACAAGATGTTCCCCAGTGAAGAGAGCCATTGCCCTGTAGTAGGATTGTTTTAAATGTTGATCTCATTTTTACACAGGCAGGTTTCCCTTTATGTGAGGAGATGTTCTGTTTCCCTCGAGGAGAATTTACCCCTAGCAAGAAATGTAGGGCTGGCTCTGCAGGTCCTGACTGGTGTGAGCCCTTTCGAAGGTGTGGAGCCCCATCGCAATTAATGGGACCAATTCTCATGTTACTTAATCCAGCATAAATGAAGAAAAAAAACTCCCCCAAAGTCAGTTACCCCAGAATGAAAGAAGCAAGATATCCAGAACTGAACTAACTTGATTACTTATATGGAAGGAATTGCCTGATTGAAGCTTTTGCACATTGTATCTTCTTTTCCCTTCACGAGCATTTAAATGTGAAGATATAAATCAAAACTGCAAGACAGAAAAAGAGAAAGACAAAAGTTACCTTGATGGATTCCACTTCCATTAGTTCCTTCTGGAAAACATTCTGCTTTTATTTGATTTACTCTCTGTAAATTAGGATTAGCTTTTTATATGGATTTATGAAATAGCTATGGTTCCGCTGAAAGGAGCTGAACCCTCTGGTATAAGGCAGGGAGTATGTGCTCTTTTTGTCTGTTAGTGGTAAGTTACAGTATGGGGGTTAAAGGCCCCTCGATACCAGTGAAAAAAGAGATCTAGTTCCAGACATGGAAAATGCTTAAATCTTGAGTGTGCCAGTTGTCAAAGGGCCAGATTCTGTTCTCAGTTACACTGGTGTAAAACAGACTCTTTTTTTCCTTTTTTTTTCAGAGGCAATGAATCTGCTTTCACGTGTACTTGAGGAGTTGAATGTAGGTTCTAGTTGTCTGTGGTCAGAGACAATCTCTCGGTTCTTGTTTTAGTTGCGGGGTGGGGGAAGTGAGTTGCTGGTGTTGTTCCTTTTCCATCTTTGTTCCAACTCCCATGTGGTGGGCACATTTCAGAGGGCTTTGATGCAAGTGTGACTTCACTGAAAGCACTGTTGTGCAAGAAATTTTTAGCTCATGTTAATAAATCTGCAAGGTACTTTGTGAAAGCAAATGTAGGGTGGATTGGCCGAAATACACATAATTTCACAGTTTTAGCATAAGTGTTCTGTTCCTTTGCAAGGAGAAAATGTATTTTCTGATTTGACAGCTACAAGAGAAGATAATGGTTTTTGACAGCACAGGGATGATGTCCATGTTATTATAGGAAATCTCCATCTTCACACAAATAGGTATCAGTGTGTGCTGCAGTTGGTATTGCTGAACTTTGGTGGAAGCTTCAAGTTTCTGTGTTTTGATAGTATGATAAAACAGATAAAATGCTTATTTAGAAAGCCCTAATGAATTTCAGAATTGTATAATTTGGGGAATTAAAGAAAGGAAATGTTTTTATTACGGGTCCAGTATAAATCTTACATGTTTTAAGAGAATCGACAGTATTTTGGAGGGAAGATAAATCTTTAATCTATTTCAGGTAACATTGCTGATTGAAAAAGTGAGGAACCATGAGTTGGGTATTGTAGGTACAAGTGATTTACCAACTTCTTTTGATGGTGTGGCCTTTAAAAGTGCACAAAACTTCTTTCATCAGTGCTCGACAGTGTATTTAGATACCCTTTAAATGTGATTCATGTATCCTAATTAACAACCACAAGTTTTATTATGCCATCTTGCTAAGGCAGATATTTCCCCTGAAGTAGGATAAGTTATGATGGGATAAAGCTAAAATAGGAATGGAATAAAGCTTGATGGAGCTGTGGACTTGAGAGGATGTAACGATCATTTATGCTGTAATTACAAGCAGGGCAGAGCTAATGGTCACAAACACCCACTATAAGCTGAAAGGCATCCAGAGTCATCTTCTCAAATGCCTCGTTGCAAAACCACCGATTACAAATGACTGCCCTGTGCAGGGCAAAGGATGCTGCATTTCTGTACAGCTTCTTGGTCTCTTCAGAGTCATCCAGAACAATCACGGAGTATCAGTAAATTCAGTGAACTCTGAATATAAATCTGAAATAACTGGAATATATGTATTTACCATGAAGAAGGCTAGTAGTCCATTTCATATAGCTTAAATACAAATTGGTTTATATGTAAAATCTCGTGTCATGCCTAAAAATCTTAAAAGGGCTTTTTCTTTATATAAAATAATGCTGGCTTACACTTCCTAAGACTTGTCACACACCTTGGCATTGTGATGGAGCTGGGTAGGAAAAACATGGTATTGTTTTTCCAATTTTGAAGATTCTGACTTCTTAAAAAAATAAAAATCAAATAAATAAATGGTCAAGAAATGTAACGCATCAGCCAAACGCTGAGAACTTTTCTCTGGAAGCAGGGAATTCTATTCTGGAAATGTCACAATGATGCCTCATGGGACTTGTAATTTGGGTGTCACATGTATCCACTCTTTTCTCTGAGTCTGGATGTTTGCCTGGACTACGTCTTTACCTGCCATGGTCTTCCCTATTACAATGGTGCCAGGGAGCATGATGGGGAGGCCGTGGAACCCAGCCAGTGGAGGAGAATGGACTTTTGTGCTATGATCCTTTTCACAATTTCACCAGTTACCAGAGACTTTTTCTGCTTTACCCTGTCACCTGTTTCTTCTCATTTATACTCACCAAAAATGTAAATGTGATTCTCATTGCTTTCAAAGCATTCATTGACTGTCATTATGGAGTTCTACAACAGCTCAGGCTCTCCTGCTTGCCTTTCGTTAGCTAGAGGGGTAACAAATGTCTCTGAGAGGAAATGAGCGTCATGTCTGTCAAGGGTGCCTGTGCTCTGAGGAGCTGTGCTGAAGCAGTGACTGAGCAGAGTTGCTGATTGGAACTTCATAAACGATGTAACAAAACTGCAGGGATTGTAAAACTTCACAAGTAGGATTTTACTTACCCTTACATCATGAAAATATAATTAACTGTGATGTCTGCTTAATTATGTCATTATTTATATGATCTGGGTGTAACGTGCAACACTCTGTAGAGAATGGACCAACTACAGTGCGGTCCAACTCTATAGAACCTATCACTATGAGCATTGGGTACAAGGGTGAAGGAGTTCTTTTCTGGGCTCTGTACGAAAACTACAGAAATATGTTTGCCATTAGTGTCTGACACTGTTACATTTTATCTCCATGAAAAAAAACCAAAAACAAAACAGAGGGAGATGTATTTTAAAAGCATGATTTGTTTCTGGTAGTGAAAATAATGGTAAATGGCCATTTTGACTTTTTTAGCTAGCCTCTGAAGACTAAACTTCTTACAAGTACTTTTTATATGTGCTTATCTTTGAGTATTTGATTAGTCACTAGAGGTAAAAATCCCAGCTACTATGCTTTAAATTAAATGGAATTGCTAGCATTTGACCAATACAATCTAAATGCTCAATTCCCCCTTTGTCCTCCCTTTTTAGCTGGATTATCATTTGTAGTTATATATGTATTTCAGAGGAATATTGCTGTAGCTTTAGTTGCTTTTTCCAAGTCTGGTAAAATGTAATATTCACTACAGCAGAATATATTATTATTAGCATTTGTAATAATAGCTTACTTGGAAAATACAATTAAATGTATACATTGAAACAAAATTGGTTTCATTTTTTCACACTGTTGACCTGACAGTAAAGTAGAAACATGCCCATCTAAAGTCATAATCACAGCGATAATTGTCTGCAAAGAAAAACTTGACTTACGTCACTGTTTTCAGAGTTTCTCTCCCTGAAAATAAAATATCCCTCTCCAAAATCTAACACAGACAAGACTCTACCATAAAAATACACGGAAGGAAGGCAATCTATCAGACTAAGTTTTTTTTGAGTTAGATTGCAAAGTGTAAAATACTCACAAAACTTAAAATAAGAAATAAACAACCATAGTTCACAGATCCAGATTCCTTTGCAATTACTTTTTGCTTCCACGTGAAACCTTTCCTTTCTACTGCCACATCATTTAGAAGAATTTTGCAAGGAGATTGAGATGAGTATACAAAGCAGTAGTCACTGTAGAGGGTTCTTAGTCAAAGGCTCATGTTTGTGTGTTTTGTGGTTTTTTTTTTGTTACAGTGAATGGTGGCCACAATCATTGTAATTTGACCTCTGAGAAGAAGAACATGATGGACATGGAGATGACAAGTAGCTCAGTACCTGTCTGCAGACAAGGTCTGTTCATCCACACAGGAAACTCCCTGATGCGAGACCACCCACTGTCCTGTGAGAGACTTCTCCACGTTGGTCAGCTCAACTTGACACACTCAGATATAAGGTATCACTTCAAGTTTTATGGCTTGATTTACTTTGCTCTTGGAGTGCTTCTTTGCTGGAAATATTTCCCAGTAGCATCTGTGGGAGCTGCATTTAGAAGAGTATTTTTGGCTTTTTCTTCATTTTGGAAGTCCTTTGGATGCTCATTTAACTGCATTGCTCATTTGCAGGTTTGCACTGCGTGGGCATGCACGTGTGCACAGACAGCTCTGCCAAGCAGTGCCTGGAGGAGTCGCTGTTTGTGCAGCCACAGCCTCCCTGCATTGAGGTTTAAATACAGCTTCTCTGTGGGGACCCTTCCAGCATGCTCAGAAGTCAATGAGAGTTTTGCCAGGGGCTTAAGCAGGGTCAGGCTTGCCTCCACACTGCACCCCAATGCCATGTTGTTTCCAAACTGCAGCCTGGAAGGCAGGGATGATACTTGCTCCCAAACCAATGTCTCCCATATGGCAATTTGGCATGGCACCATCAAACCTACAGGAAGCCAGTGCCACTTTTATTTCTACAGCATTTCCTTTAATTGAAGTATTTTCAAGGTTCCCATACAGCCACATCATTGGTATTTGCTTTTAAGGCAGTAATGTGAAAATTTGGTCTCTGGTTTTGATATATACACTGTAGTTGGATATGCTATGAACAGAATCTCTATTTAAGCATTTGCTATAAATTAATTATATGAAAACACAGAACTCCATTATTTTTTTGTTGTTGTTACAAATTTAACATTACCAGATTTTAAACAAGTACCCTAAACAGGCATCCATTGTGAGTAGAAACCTGCTACAAATTAAAATCTGTCCATCTATTTTAATTATGCTGCTTTTTGGCAGGGGATATAATACGGAATAATCTTGACCTTTTTGAAGAGCTGTAGAAAGCAAAAACCTCAAAAAAGTTGCAGCCTTTATCTTAGATGCTTGGAATAATTGGCACTCTGTGCATGCAACTATCAAGCCCAAATTTCCATAGTCACAGCAAGTAGAAATATGGCCTATAGCTTGGTTGTGGAAATCTGACTGTTTCTGATTTTATTATAAATATTTATGTCTTGTTTCCCCTTTTCCATTTACTGGTGGGGTAAAAACATCTGTTTTTTCAGGAGGAGGAGACACATCAATATGGTAAGCAAGTGTTTGTTTGTTTGTAAATGACAAATAATATCCATGCCACATGACAAAATATTCTGCTATCACTACAAAGGTTTGTAGATGGTGTTGCAGCTGGGTGTAAGTCTGCTCCCTCCCGGCTTCTTTATGGCTCAATATGGGACTGGCAGTTATCAACCTTTTGTCATTCTGTCAGTGAGGACAATTATGAAACAAAGATAATTAGGGCAGGACCAAACAAAAGGAGGAAGAGAGTACTCTGCTTAGATCTTTTTGAACCTTTTTGTAAAATCTATAAAGAGAAAATGACAGATACTTGCATACTGGGAATCGCAGTACCCACCCTCAGAAATATGAACCCCTTTCAGCCCCCATTTGGAAGAGGATTCCCAGAACAGCATAAAGGATTATCTGCTGCAGAACATGAGAAAGGAGCAGGTGATAGGCCTGATTCCCTCCCCTTTGCTTTGTAGCATGGTCTAAAGCTTTGAGGCTCTTCTATTAATACTTCTAAGCAGCAGTTTGGAAATGTTTGGAGAATGTCTCAAAGGACTCTTCCATTCCTTTACGGGTTGCCGTATATCCTGCTGATCATGCTCTGCTTGTGTGTCCACCTGGCTAACACTATTTTTGTCTGCATGGGATTTACAAGGTAAAGCCAATGCCCAGCCCTGCTCTATGGACCTCATAGACACAGTGTCTAATTTTGTCACTGTACTACTCACGGTACACATGAGGTACAAAACCTTGGCATGTGAGAGAAGGTGGACAGCAGCTGGGATGACTTCTCTTCATGGTGTTTGTGATGCTGAAGTTTCTTGACAAGCAAGTAAGAAAAAACATACACTTTCCTTGAAGATCTGAAAACAGAACAGTGCCGATTTGGGGGTAGATGCCCATCAGGTTTCAGTGAAGTCAGTGGGAGCCAAGGGTGCTCCATGTCTCCTCAGATTTCAGCCTTCATTAGAAAATAGATGAGAGGAATAGGACGGGAATGGACAGATTTTGGAGCACATAGAGATCAGGGCAAACTCTATTTGGTTGGTCTGTCCAGCTCTAGTGGCCAGCACGAAAATAAAGGGAGATACAAACTCAAACAACCTCTCTGGGTTGAGCTTTGAACCACTCTGCATTTCTAGGATATGCAAAGTCCAAGGAAAACCCAAACAAACCAGAGAGCACCTCCCCTAGCAATCCAAAATCTCCCTCAGGATTTGGGGTTATGATCAGCTTTGTCTTTTCTTCCCTCAGTGTGCTGAAACTTGTTATCCCCTTCAGCTTCCCCCTGAATCACTTTCTCTCAGAAACTGTCTTCTAGAGATGACTGCCTCAATCCAAGAATCGCGATCCCTCTTCTTCCTGACCCCTTCTCCCCACTCAGTTAATAGGTTTTAAGTTGTGCAATATGATTGCTGCGACACGCTATCTGTGAATGCAATGTGTGTGGGATTGGAAAAGTCCTAATACCTTCTTTACCACAACTGCAGACAGCACACAACTAATGTTGGCCTTTCATCAAATAATCCATTATCAGAAACAGCAAACCCGCCCACACTGTGCTCAGTGCTCGGCGTATAAAACCCGGGGAAGACACCAGAAGAGTCAGATAGTGTTGCAAAGAATCCCTGGATGTGCAGCAGAACAATCCCCACCAGCTTCTTCAAACTGTCAGTTATCACTGATTACACATTTACAGTGGCAACTGAAGGCATGTATGTTTTGTAAATAGTCTGGAGATTTCAGATACAGTTGTCTTTTCCTCTGAGGGCAGTTGGGAACTGCAGTACTTCTGGCATGGTGCTACTGGCCTCGTGCTCTGGCTCCAATTACCATGTAAGGGAGTCTCTTTGGAAACACTGCCTTAGTATCCTCTGAGAGGCTGCTGTTACTTTTCAAAGCTGTTACTCAGCTTTCATGTGCTTAAGCAGCAGCTCTGTTGCCTCAGACTGTTTGTCCTTGGTACATGGATGCTCCCTGTGAAGAGAGGTTGTGGGGTATATTCTTCTGCTGACCCCACTCTCTCCATCTGGAAGCCCCCAGAGCTGCTCAGGCTGATCCACGTGTCCACACAGGGCTCTTTACCCTGTCCTGCTATCCTTTGTGCTTCTCGCTCTTCTCTTTGTTGTTTGTTTCATATACATTTATATTTCACTGCTGTCCAGCGATTATGAAACCCCTATGGCCAGCACTGCCTGTGTGTACCTGCCTGGAATCTGATCCTTTCCTGTAACAGCAAGATGCCAATACAGGAGCAAATGGGTATAAGAGGGTACAAGATGCCAGACACCTTGTCTCTCTCCCACATCAGTTTTGTCTCTGTGCCACTTCTCCCTCCACCCTTCACGACTGGGAGGAACAGCAGGGCTTTGCTGAGAACAGTGTTGGCAAAATTCTGCCAGGAATACAGAAAGTTTGCATTAATCCAGCCTTGACATTAAGTATGCCAACACTCAAACTTGGGAAATCGAAAGAATGCTGGATTTTCCCAGCAGAGTTCACTAACATAGGGTACAGAATGTATGTAAGTATACAGTGCTACAGAGGAAAGTGTAGCTTGCAGAAAAGACTTGCTTTGGATCTGCACAAGTAGCCTGTGCGTAGCATCATGTAGACAGAGCTTGGATAAGACAAGGCTGTGGCAATGAGAAGCATGAATTCAGTGCTTTCATATAATTTGCTTTTGAAAGAAGGTATTTCAGTTTGCCTTTTGGTTCAAAACTCCCCTCCTTTGTGTATCTCATGTTCCGCACTGCGGCATCACAGCAATAGAGTCCTGACTCTGAGTAAGATCTTGTGCTGGAAATACAGATCAATGTTGCTGGGAGTTTTGGGAATGAAATATTTCTCAGGACAGAAATGTTTGTATTCATCATGCAGGTACCACACTGACTCCAGCTTGAGCTCCTCACATGGATTTCTGGCAAGATGGGAGCTTATGTAAAGCTTAATAATATGACACCAATTATCACAGGCTGAAATGTGAGGCTTGGGTTAGCTTTGTATGATGTAACAAATGTGTTGTGTTTACTTTAGCCTGGGGCTTTGGGACCACTAAACTATGATATAAACTGAATTATTTAGAAGAGTTCTTCTACAGAAGAAACTACGTAATAGGAAATATTGTGCTTGGCATGGTATGCTGTAAGACCTTTCTCAGAATGAGTTTAGAACAGTACACCTTCTACTGAGCAGTGAAGCTACAAGCAAGCAGGGCAGTGTTTCCCAAATATGTACAGTAAATGTTTTTACGCTTTTGCCACATATTTTACAGACACATGATTCTGTAAACGTTAAAAAATAATGTATGAATACTGTTGGGTGTTGGTCGTGGGGGAGTTTGTGTTAGGTTTTTGTTGTGTTTGGATTTTGTTTGTTTTGTTTTGTTTTGTTTTGTTTTAAATTTACCAGCTGCAAAACCAGGTGTTTTTAAGTTTACCCTGAGACCAACTGGACAAACCTAAAGGGAGAAATTATAACTAATGGATTATGGAAACCTCTAAAATTTTAAAATGTAGTATTTTTTAAATTCTGGTGGTAAATGCAAGATCTGATTATTCTGTACCAATTAATGGGAATTTAACTTCCTTCTTGACCTTGAAGATTTTTTTTTTTATATCAGGCCCTACTGGCTGCACACTGTCACTAGTGAACGCAGTATTGCCAGTTCTGTGCCTCAGGCAGGTGTCATTTTCTGAAATCCTTAATTTCATGGGAAGGAAGTTGTTTGTGGTTTGTTTGTTTGTTTTTTTTTTCCCCCAATTGGTAGTTCTTTGGGAGCTGTTACCAAGGAAGTGTTAGAAGTTGTCTCAGCTTCCCATCTTAGTGGTGGATTAATGGAAATAATAGTGAAAAAACAATCTAAGTCATAAAACAAATGCGCTTTGTTCAGGAGCTTAACGGTTACATGTATGTATATGTCTAAAATACCTCATGTATATGTGTTAAAATGTGTCAGATTTGTCTTGGCTGTGGTGCCACACACAAGTTACCTATGGCCAGGTTTTCTTCAGCTTTTGTGATGCTAACATCAAAAAAGCATACCATTCATGTAAGTGGAACATATCAGCGTAAAAGCCATGGAGCACCTCTCTGGAGGGTTTATTAGTTCAGGTACAGCTGTCCCACACATAGATGTACTGTTTCCTCGGTCTGGTACATTGCTGCATGATGAAGCCATAGGTTAAACCCTACTGTGCTTTAGGGATACGTAAGGAGCACACACTGGTCCTAAGACAAATCACACAGTTCGATCATCTACAGTAAATGTTTATAGCTGGGATAAAGTGTTTTATTTTAAGGCATAAACCAATTGCTAACTGCTTCGAGGAAAATGTTAGGAAGAAAGGTTTCCTAAATGCAGTGTTTTTCTGAAATGTCTCTTTGGGGTTCCTCAAGGTTCTGCTTCCTGAGTGATTGGATTCAGTACACATCAAAAAAGATTAAAAGTAACTTCTGTAAAACAATCTTCCTTGGATTTGCAGACCCATGTAGACTTTAATATGAAAAATGGGAATACATAGTCTGACAGTTTAAATCTACCAGTTGTGAACTTTTCTTAGTTGTCTTTTGTAGAGCTCTTAGACATAAATACTCAGCTGATTTCTCATCAATTCTGGACCACTGGTTGAAAGCGAGTTGTTCTTTCTTTGTTTTTTCCCCACTGATCTTGCTCCTTTCTTAATTTAGCGAAAGGAAGGATCTCTCTGACATGTAAGCAAAGCTCAGCAAGCCTTTTTTTGATTTGTGTGGAAAAGGATGCCAAGGCATTTTCCCGGTGTGCTCTGAGGAAAATGCTGATGTTTGAATAATTCAAAAACGTCCAAAGCTCTCAAACTTAATTCTCAGCTATTGTTTTGCCTGGTCTATTATGCATTGAAAAACTAGATCGTGATTGATGAACTGCCCGTAGCAGATTGTCTGTTCTGTGCGTAACTCGCTGAGTAAAATTAATTCCATGTAAAACGATGCTGCCTTTACTAGTGTTGTAGAGGAAGCATTTCAGATTTGCTTAGTGTAATTGCTGCATTAGACAGGCAACATTCAGCAGAGAGCAAGTGCTCCCATGCTCCAGCGCCCAACAAATGCTGTGTCTTGTACAAAAATCGTAAATCCTGTGGTAGTTAGTGTTGCTTAATGAAAACTGTATTACAGGTCACCCAGGTTTCAAGACTCAGTGGATTCTGCTGCTCCATGCCTGAATGGAAGTCACCCGGCTCAGCACATTAAACAAGAATGCCCGAGTGATTATAAGGTTCTGTCTGAGGCTTCCACACATAGAAGGATTATGGAGGGGATGGAGCTGAGAGCCTCCGGTAGTCTGCATCCTGAAATAGACCTAATGAATAATGGCTTTACAAATTCGCTTTCATCCTACTTGTTTAATAATGAACATAGCTCCTCCCTGGGTCCTTTGTCACTTGGCACCCCTCAGCACTCAGCCAGGCTACAAACAAGCAACCTGAAGAAGAGATGCATCTCTGTTGTGCCGTCTTCAGCTGAAGGAATTGATATTACAGCTATCATCCGCACATCACAGACGTCACTGGTCACCTGTGTGAATGGACTGCGAACTAATTCAGCTGGCATTTCCTCTCATCCTGTAGAGATCAGTCATCACAGTGCTCAAAAATCCTCTCGGCCCCAGTCGTGCTCTCAGCCTGGAAACCCTTGCAGTATTCCCTCCCCTCCAGCATGTCTTGTACCTATTTCTGCTGAATGTGACAGAAGTGACTGTGAGCAGATACAAATGCAGCAAGTTGAGGAGAATGGAAGCCTCAGCCTTATGATGAATGGTACTAGCATTCCTCATCAAAACACCTCGCACAGCACTCAGAAGGTGAGTTTCTTAAAACAAGAACCAGCTGACGATTATTCCTCCACTGCTGATCTTTTTCGACATCACCAGGGGCTGCCTCCCCCTTACCACCTACACCAGCAGCTAAGCCAGACTCAAGGGACACTGTCTCATTTACACGCCTCTATGTCTCCGAAGTCCCTTCAGCCCAGTGATGGCGATGAACAGGACCTCAGCAATGGCAAACAGGTCTGTCGGTGGATTGACTGCAGTGCCACTTACGAGCAACAAGATGAACTGGTCAGACACATAGAAAAGACTCACATTGACCAGCGGAAAGGAGAGGACTTCACTTGCTTTTGGGCAGGCTGTGTCCGCCGATATAAACCTTTCAATGCCCGTTACAAACTGCTGATTCATATGAGGGTTCATTCTGGAGAAAAACCAAACAAGTGCATGGTAAGTCTGGAATATATTTGTTTGAATAGAAACATGCTACTCTGCTCTCTTTCTTGCTTTCTCTTCAGTCTTATCCCAATATAATTGTTGTGCTTTCCTGTAACTTAGTCTGCAGCAGGCTAAAGGGGTATTGGAGAAAACCTTAATCTAGAAGGAAATGTTTGAGTAAGGAATACTTTAGTTCTTGGAAAAGGGATTCAGTTTCCTCATATGAGAGCTTAACTTTTAGTACAGTGTTTTATTTTTTTTAATATTCATTAAAGCATTAATAAAGTGATGATCAAAGCACACTGCAGTCATTTAACATAAAACAAAGTCACTGAGCCTCGGGTGACATTTTTAATCAAGAAACATAAACCGCATCTAATGAAATTCTTTTCATTCCTTCAGTTGAACAATAACCCATAGAGTTGTGAGTGCAAAAGTTTCAAATGGTAGTTTAGAAAAGAAAAAGAAACTTGTTAAGGATTTGAAACAGTTAAAAGAATAAAAGGAATATCTTTAATTACATTTTCAAAGGTTGTTAGGGGCTTTTAAATTTGCCAAACAGAGCTTTAAAAATAAGTAAAAACCATTGTTCTCTTCTGATCAAGAAGATGTAAACAACATCAGTGTTCCAAAAAGAGGATCTTGGGAATAACACCATCTCTGCATCTGCCCACCATGATGACAATATGGCCAAACTAAAATAAAAGTTAATGACTTCCATTAAGCTTTCCACATGTTTGAAAAAACAATGATATAACACCCTAACTGAAACAGATGAAGCAAAACAAGTTTGACATAAGCTTCCAAATTGGGCCATGAAATTTGGAAAGCCTTATTTGTAACACTCACATGCGCATGCGTGTGCATGCATGCACATACACACTCAAATAAGTACAAAGGGAATGGTTATGATGGCAGGTTGCAGTTCTTGATAGGAAGAATTTTCAACTGTATGCCTGTTTTATTGTTTTGATCAGAGAATGATATAATGGAAAATACTTGTAAGGAAGTAACATCAAGACCAACTTATTCATGAGAAGCTATAGCTTTTTATGGAGGAACAGGAAGGAATATTTATATAAAAAAGCTTATTTTTTTCGTTTGTTCAAGAAAAAGCTTGCTGGCCTGCAGTGCTTATGAAAGGAAAAAGGAAGAAAACAACAATATTTGAAATGTTTTACAGAGAAAAATTTTCTCTGTAAGTGGTCATCCCGATTATCCTCTTTCTTCCATTGGATAAATTTAAAATGTTATCTTAATGTCTGCACTGTTCATTGGGTATTCCCTAAAATATTACGGGAAGCAATGCAGATATTTAGAGAACACCATCACGTTGTCCAAGGTAAACTGGAAATGCTCTAAGACTTACCTCTTTCTTTTTTCTTTGAGAGAAAGAACTGACTTTGTCATTTCCAGATGTAGCTCAATCACAATTTGTAAACCTACAAAGGAATTTAACTTCCTATGTGTATCTCCTATTTGGTCATAAATCATCAAAGGATAATGTTAGTTGCTTCTTTCCAAACAAAAGTGTAAGTAAGCAAGCAAGCTGTGAAAGCATACTTACAGATTTTATTTTAGCCTGCTTTTTGGTTTACTGTTTTTATCATCTGGAATGAGATCAGTCTTCTCCCCGCTTTTATCTCACACTTTTTAAAAGAAATACTTAAAATGTGAAACCCTGATGAGCTTTACTAAGATGCTGAAAGATTCCCTAGACTCCATGAGTGTGGGAGCTTTTGTCTTTTTCAGCAAAACGCATATTTGGCAGGTATTCTATAGCAGATTTCTAATGTTACATTGACGTTCCTACAGGAAACTGGATAAACCAAAGACATTAAAGCATGTAATATCTTAGCAAATGCTAAAAATGTCCTACTTTCAGTTATGTTCATCTGCATTAAAGAACGGGCTTTATGTAACATCTCAAAGTTTAACATTGTGAATAGGTGGAAAAACCTTTCATCTGATATGGCAGACAGCCTTCGTGGCACGTGTATGTAGACTTGGCATGTAAGTACATCAAGATCTGGTCTATTTGAGCAGTATTGTAGTAGTTCCCATACATGGAATGGCCCAATCAGAATTAGGAGCTTTACACTGCACAGCCTGCAATTAACTCTTCTACTCCCAGAGTAAGAGCCTTCCACTGTCAGCAGAGGTATCCATGTATCCGATGTTAACAACATAAAATTCTGCGTGGAGTAAAGTTGGATCCAAGTGAGCACATGAAAAATACGTCTTCCTTGCAAATTTAATTTTCTGCTCTGGAAATACCTTGATCTAGCAGGGGCAAGATCCAAAGCTGCAACACAGCTCCTTAAAGTTATTAATATCAAGTGGGGATTATTTGCCCAGCGAATTCCATTCCACTTTAAACAAGGGTTGCTGTGCAGTGTTTCATTGTGCAGTGATGTCATGTCATTTTAAATGATGGCTTTTCTTTTGATGTGGTAATAATTGTGCTGTTATTCCTGCAAATTAAGAAGGCAATTCATTCTCTGTCTATAGAGGTCTGAGATTTTGTTTCGTTTTTGCTGTAGCCCCGTTAAAGTAACTTTACATCTCTTGGTATTTGTAGTGGAGATTTTCTTTCGCTGTTCACAATTACCCATTGTGCTTTCTTTTTAAGCCCTTGATTTTGTTCCTCTCTGTAAAATTACTGGCTGACTAGGTATTGAACTGCTCAGGAGAAGCTAACAGTGAGCAGCACCCTGCCCTCATACATAAAAGTACTTTTCCATGTAAAATTATTAATTTCTTATGACAAGCTTTGCTACTATGTACTGTAATAGACAAAGGAATTTTGGAATTCAAGCTACTTAAGAACAGGAAATACATGAGACATTTTGATTGAAAAGTAAATGGTTCACTAAAACTGCAGTTAATCCTTTTATTATCTTTCCAACAGCAGTTTCCACAATACTTTCATGAGGTAAGCTTGCTTCAGTCCAACTGTAACACTCTCATCGTTACAGCTGGTTTAAATTTAGCTAGCCTGCTTCTTTCTTTACTAGAGACAGTCGACAGGCAAAACCGTATCTGGTGTAGAGAACTACTGATGTTTCAGGTCCATATTCTGCTCACTGTGTTTCATTGCCAAAACCGGTACTATGAGTATTCTGTTTTCATCTTCTGTTAAATATTCTAATTAAGTGGTGCCTTCTCGTCATCATGTCCCTCAGTTTGGTTTTTCCTTGGGCTCCGCAAGTAGTCTAAAGGAAACTACCTAATCTCTTCGCAATATCCTGTTATGTTTCATACTTAACTCATGTTATTTTAGTTTTATTAAATTTGGGGTTCATCTGCATTATAATCAAAAATATATCCAACAAAAATAATGATGCAATGCCTTTAAGACTTTAACTTCTGAAGATTAATTTCATGCTTTTTTAGATTTGATGTCCCAGACAATTGGAATTTTTATTATCTGAGACAGCAAAAATTAGCAAGCTTAAATTGTTTTTATTTAAAAAAACAAAACAAAACAAAAACACAACCAAAAGTTTCTCATAGTTGCATCTTTTGCTGTCTTTCAGTTCTTCCAATGCTTTGATGGGTAGAACCCTGCTGATTTCCAGATATTGCATCCTCAGTTTAAGCCTCTGCTTGCAAATGTAATTATAGAGCTGCTCACTCAGTTGTCTAAAATTGTTTGATTTGGACAAATGTATACTTGGCTTATCAGTTTATCCTCTTGCACTCTTGTGGCTTCATAAAGAATAGAAAATTAAGTTTCCATCACTGCATGCATATGTGCTGAGGGAATGTATGTTGCAGGCCTCCACAGACATGATCAAGGTGAATATAATATTTATCTTTATGTCATTTCTACATATGAAATTGGGTATCATAACATATGTGATATCCATGAAAGAAGCTGGACAGTGATAATAGCCATTTTTGATGTATCTAGTTCATGTATTTCAAGGAAACAAGTGCCTCCTGATTATGTTCTAGACCCGTCAGTCACATTGTGTTCTTGCCTACATAGTTAAGACTTTATAGCAGAATTTTTTTTCTTGTATATATGCAACATATTCGGTTTGGGAATAGTCTTGATGCAACAATTTAGGTGCTGCATTGTACACAGTGAAATTCAGCCCTTGTGCTCTTTGTAGTCAGTTCTTTTGAATCCCTAAGGGTGAGACACTATAGGTACTGCATTAAACATGGGGAAATTGAGACACAGGGAAGATAAGTAACTTACCTAAAGGCATCTTTAGGCAATTCCAGCATTCCAGCACCGATCTTGTGTGCAAATCACTACAGCACACAAGCTAACAATTTGCAATTTACCTGAGAAACAGATTTTTGTACAAATTACATAAAAAACAGTAGTCCTGCTGAGCTTCCTGTTCTTTTTACTGTATATCCCTGATACACATGGTTTGACATGTTACAAACCTGTAAAAAAATTCATCAGAAGGCTCAGCTGCATTTGTAACACTTCAATGGCAGCAACCTGGTTATTATGATTACAGGAGAAAGTGGCTTATTTACCAGATTAGTATTATTGCTTCTGCTGCTAAGGGAACCAACATGGAATCTCTGTTCTCAGTAGATAGCAAGCATTATGCTGTCTGCAGTCAGTGGGGAGCTTGTGCCTAGCAATGCCTGGTGAGTAATGAGATCTCTATAGGCTACAGCTGCAGATGAGTCTAAAGGACAACCCTGCATTGCAGGAAAGATAGGTCTGCATGCACCAGCTTATATTTTTTTTAGTAACTTCACCTAAACAATAAGTTTCCATGCCTGACTGGAGGGAACATTGTGGAAGTCTGGAAAGTATTTTCAGCTTTTGGAGTGGAGGGTGTCATGCGCTGATGCCAAAGAAGTGTTTTAAAAAACAATATTAGCCTCACTTTCTTTCCTTTGAAGTCAATAGTAAGAAACATCCATTCTAGCAAAGCTGCCTCACCAGAGATCTCTTTTTTAATTAGGTCTCTGATGGCATTTCCTGATACTGTCAAGGAACTGCGGCATTAAGAACACTCTGATTAGAGGAGTAGACAACAATAAAGTGGTTTTGTAAAAATACAGTATTTGTTTACAAAAACAGATTACATGACAGTACAAATGGGTTTAAGCATGCAGGCTTGGCACTGTGTCAGCTCATGCCCAGTGGCAGTTGGTGAATTAGAACTCTTCTGTCCACAGAACTCCACATCAGAAATGTTTGGGCCCAGATTCTGCTGCGGGTCGGATTGTCTCATGTTCTGGTGCAGTAGGACAGAAATGCAAACCTGCAGTTCTCGGTGCAGATGGGAAGTGCAGCACTGTGGTACACACGATGGTGCGGTGCCTTGAGGGGCTGCAGACCTGCCTTCTTGAGCTGAGCTGTGCAGAGGGGAGCTGCCACTGTTTTCCCTGAGGGATTATCAGCTTCCCAGTGTGGCCCCTGCATTTGCTGACCTTCAGGACATTCTGTGAGGTGCATCTGTCTTGTGAGGTTGATAGAAAAAGGTGTAGGATGCTGGGCCAGATGGACTTCGGCTCTGACCCAGCAGGACTGGCTGCCTTTTCAGTTCTTTTGCAGCAGTTTGATATGGGTTAGGTCTGGCTGGCATGCTCTCATAATTTTTGTTTGCGTAAACCTAATAAAACCAGAATGGGTTTCAAGTTCATTTGCCTGCTTTAAAAATGTTGTAGAGGACATTGAAGAGATCTGGTAAGTGGAATATGGTATTTAGAGGTACAGCATAGAACTTCCATTGGAGGGGGGCTTTCAAGTACATACTTTTTTTTGTCCTCCAAGAGCATTTAATTCCACACGGTTTGATTTCATTTGACTTGATAAATTATTCAGTAATTTAGGACCTGGATAAAACATAATCACCCTGAAGTTTTCCTAGCATGTTTATACAGAGCTGGTCACTGTGTGTAGATATTGCGGTTCATTCAGTCATTTAAGAAACAAAGTGGGATAGTAACAGTAGTATCACTACAACATAGTGGGTACTCACTCTACGCAACTCACTGCTGTAGGTTGTAATGTAATTCATTACCACTATTACGGTTCTTACAGTGTTGAGTAATTTCCACTAGTAATCCTTAGTGTCTACTCAAGGTAAGGTGATAGGACTAAGCTGATAAGGGTTTAGGGAACAGAGAGCTTCGTGGCACGAGGATGGATATTCATTTCCGTGTTCTGCATTTTACTAGGTATTCCATGCCTTTTTTTTTCCAAGACAGTAGTAGTATCATTGTAAACCAGAGCTTTGAGAAGAAAATCATTAGTGAATCTAAGTAACATTCAATTTGGAAGACAGTGATGGAAGGACAGGGAACAGGACAGAAGGATCTTGTTACTATCGATATTTTCTAAATAGTGTACTGTTTTGGAAATAGTGAAATGTTTCTGTATTTTAATCCATCTTTTTTGACTTTCAATTTCAGAATGAAAAAATGTTAAACAAAGAGGCTTTTTTGGTTGTTTAGAAGCTCTTCCTATTTGATTTATTCAGTATTTTCATTTTGTTAGTGCAGTCCCCCAAACAATTACATTTCAGCTCATCCTGGACTAATTTATCTTCATTCTTCAGTGTTTTGATTTGGCTACTGAAATACATATTTTTTTTACCACAATTCCAACTGTGACATGATTTCAGTAAAGGGAAAATAATGCACTTTCCTACAAAGCAGCAGATATTTGTTAGAATCCTAAATACTCTGAGCTTTTGAAAAATGCCTGACAATGGTCTGATTGACAGAGAATGTCTTAAAGGAAGGATACATTTTTGTATTAGAAATGGTTCTCCACAGTGACTGTGCTGCTTGGCATTGTTGTGGCACATAGAAGAGGTATTTGTGCCAAGCAGTGTCTTTCATGTTTTGTATCAAATATTATAGGCTAAAGTATGCCCAGCTTAGAAAAGTGAAATTTATTAGTTGAGACCTACAATGTCTGGCTGCTGGACAAATTTCTAGGCATGTCTCCCACATCTTTTTGGAAAATTTCTGCTACGTTCCTTTTCCTTCCCTTTACTGTTTGCACACAAAAATGACATCTTGATACCATGTTTTTATCTTTATCCTCTTGTTTCATAAAACTCAGTAAATAGTGATTCTTTCTTATTTTAAGCCACTCAGAATTATTTCCAGGTCTGCTGTGGCCTGGCTTTGGATGATACTCCACATGTAGATTTATTCAATCCCCAGTCTCAGCACAGACCTATAAACCTCTCATGGGGCATCAGCTTTTGAAGATATCTTGCAAGCAGCCTCTTCACTCCCAATTCATCCCAGCTCCGCCACCAGATCCCTTTCTTTGCCATGCACATCAATGAATTCTATCAAATAATCACATCTGAAGATGCAAAAAGGGAAAGGCTTTCCAGCCTTTAAGCACTAAGTTTACTATAACTCCTAAGGATTTCCCATGTAGCAAAAGCATGACAAGATTTCTTTCTCATTCTGCATCCTGTCTGGGAGTGAATCGTCCATCAGTTTCACTATGTGAATCTGCACAGTAGTAAAGATCAAGTGATAGACCCTCAGCTAGTCAGATGCATTCTCCGTTTTAGTCTTAAATTTACAGAGCAGTAAATATAATTGTGAACTACCTACTTCTTGTAGGAATGTCTTAATGCACCTCAAGAGGCCCTCAAAGATGTGTCCAGCAGTCAAGTCCTAAAACTGTAATTCTGCAGGGTCCAGCATCATTTTGGCAGCGTGAGTTGTCCAGAAGATCTGGGAAGGAGGGTTACGTTCAGTGACTTGGCACGCAGTCTGCAGTTATCAAACATTTGGGAGCAGTGAGAGAAGCTTTTTTTCCCTCCTAAATTTTCATTTAAAAAAAAAAATTGCATCTGAATGCTATTACTCTTATCATTTAGAAGGTGGAGAGCTTGAAAGCTCTAAAATTTTAAAGCCTTTGTGATTGCGTTCTTGAGGTTAAGTGCTCTGCTTTATTTTATTTCTGTATATTTGTTCTGTGGGAATTATTAAAAATGGCATCGAATTGTTCTGAAGTCTCAGTGATTTAGCCTTTCTGAACAGTGATTAACCTCAAGAAAGAAAAATAGCTTGAATCACCTGGCAGAAGGCTTGGTCAAATTAAAAAGCAGTAAAAGTAAATGTTGTTTAAAAACTGTGCCAATGATATACTCATTAATGTTTCTTATTAGGCCAATACGTTTTAGTATTCTGTGTTAGTGAAACATATGTCATTTAATAAAAATGTTAATCTGCATTTGCAGGCAGCACGGAGGCTGTATAGTACAGTCTCAGGGGAGAAAGAGGAATTTAGTGCACATTAAAAACTTTATACAGTCATTTATGCAGTTCGGTCTCAGTTCTAGATGTGACGCATTTGTTTGTTACTTCAGGGCAAACCAGCAACAGTTAACAGTCAGATGAGAAATAAACAGCCATCGTTCTGCAGCGCTGGGTGTTTATGTCAGCTTGGACTTCACAATGGGCCAGATTCTGAAACTTTTACTCACTTGTTTAGCAAGTAGTCCAGTAGGCCTAGTAAAAAACCAATATGTTATTTAAACTAAATATATCAAAACTTGACGTTCTGACATCTGACAACTCACCTTGAGCAAGATTTTCAAAAGCAGACCCTGGTTTTGGATAGCTTTATTTTGGAGCTGCACAGCTCAAATGGGGCACCTCTGATGTTGGAGTCTTCTTTCTCTTGAAACAGAAAAACTGTAACTGAGTTACTGAAATTTCATGATTACTTTTGGAAATTTTGACGTTAGATCTGCATTTCTTCTCAAGTACAATGAAATAATATTTGGAGCACAGTCAGGGTGAACAACCACAGTAAGGTGGTGAGGCCAAGAATGTTAACGCATCCATAATGCTATTTTGCATCTCTAATGGTTCCTTCTGCTGAGAATCTCAGAGCTTTTTCAAGCTTCTGCCTGCCTACAGTATTTCTGTGCAGTGGAAACTCTTGTGCCCAAGTTCCAGACACAGTTGAGTTAAGGCAAATTACTCTGCTGCTTTCTGTCCTTGTTTACACTGGTGTAATTGTAAAGAAATCCTGAATTTACACCAGGGTACATGAGCCCAGAATGGCTCAGCCAGAAAATGCCAAAAGTCACACATTGAGTGCCTGGCAGAAAAGCCAAGAAAAAGAACTCCTTTCAAAAGTGTTTTCTACCTATTTCTTAAAGTCGGTGTGAGACTATGCCCCTTCACTGCCCAGAAAGTCCCTTCTACTTCAGAGCATTATTCACGTGAGCAAGACAGCAATTTTATTCAGCTCTATGGTGGCTTTCAAAGAAAATGTTGCTGTTATGGAGTATTCAGTGCCCTGTATTCTATCTCAAGGACACCTGTATTTTCTGTGTTCTGTTAAGTCAAAAGGGGCTTCATTTCAAATAGCTGTGCATTTACATCACAAACATTTATCATTGCCTGACTTTTCTATTTACATCCCTGAGCTGATTGTGGCATCAAGGAACAATATGAGTTTTATTCCAAAGTCTGCTTTTGTTGTCTATAGCAGTGTCTTCTGTCAATCTCCTTTTATTGTTGTGTACAGATAGCATATGTGTGAAGAGATCCTACACTCAGGTACAGTGTAGCTGCAGTGTTAAATAATTGATCTTGAGCTTTCTTTTGAAACTGCATCCAAGGCATTTAAAAGTGGGAAATGGAAAAAGCATGTTCTCATAATCCAGCTCAGTAAAGTTTGCACAACTGCTCTTTGTTTCATCATCCCTACAATAAATCTTTCATTTTTGCCAATTGAGAATGCCTACTAAATCTGCAAATGATTACTTCCCTGAATTGTGTTGGGATTCTTGCAATACATTTTTCTTACATGGGTAATGATAAAATAAGAGTCCATCAAAAATATTTTATTGCCTGGCAGAGAGCCTTTTCTGAAATGGTTTTGATTCAAGGAGATTCCTCCAAGTGTTTTAGAACCATTGCTTACAACTTTCGCTTAACCCTTGCATGGAGGGCTGCCAGGCCCTGGGAATGTCACAAATAACGTTCGTCAGTCAGCAACTGGTAGAATGCAGGACCTGGGTATCAATTTAACCTGCAGCCCTTGGACACAGACTGAGAGCATGCTGCTTCAACATGTACTTGTAAAGGGTATTGTGTTACAATTAGATTAGAAAGCTGATGAATGTCAGACTGGTGGGAAACTTGTAAAACTAATCTGCTGTGTCCATGTTGATATGATTTCACTCTGTTGCAGTGAGAGAGTGAGAAAGATGGAGTATTACAAACAGGGAAACACACAGCAAAACTGGTAGAGCCATCTGGGTCACTGAGTCCAGGCTCTGCGATTACCTTACAGTAATCCCTTCAGTACACCCAGAGGCACAGAACACCTTTATGTCTGTGCCTTTGAGAAAGATGTTGCATCAACACTATGACTTGTAAGTCAGGATCTTTCAAAGTTATGTGAAACAAATCCTGCCCTTTTCCCCCTGCTTTTAAAATGGGTACAACTCTATTTGTCTGTCTTTGCACAGTAACTGGCCACCTGTAGGAGCTGCTTTGCTTTCCCTTATAAAGAGACACAGTCTCAACCCAGTTCCCCACAGACCTCAAGCATACTGTCTCCATGTAAAACAAGGCCCAGGGGTCTACTCCTGGAGTGGCACAAGTCGTGATGCCTGAAAACACATTCTAGTACTGCAGGGAGAAGGGATCTAATAAGAGATCTACCTTGTGATGCTTGCTTGCACTCACAGAAAACCAGCAGTAGACCTGACTCAGTTTGGGATGCTCTCAGCAAAGCCACATCTAATGCTTGACATGTTCCCCATTTGCCTCCATGCAATAAATTGTCTCCTCAGACAAGACATGGGTGAGCAGAAAAAAGCAGATTATGTGAAAATACTTAAAAGTCCACAAATAACTGTGATACTTTTTTTCTTCCTGCATACCCTCCAACATAATGACATTTTTTATTGCACGGTTGTGGTGATTTCAGAGTTCACTGTTTACAGTGCTTTGGTCTAACTAAACAGTTTTAGCTTGCGCTTTGTCTTCGAGGCCAATGAGTGAAAAGACAACAACAAATACAAAGAAGCCAGGCATATGCATTGGATGCACAGAGCTAAGTCTTTTAGCCAGGTAGATGCTAAATAGTGTGCTTTACACTTTAGACAGGCAAACTTCCTCTTGTATAGATCTTACTTTTGGGCTGAAATTATGCGTCCAAGTTATCTCAGATGATCACTGATCATTTTTGTTTATATTTTGAAAGGAGGGAGGCAATCAGAAATACTTCCAGGTGTGAAGAGACTGTACTGAATTTAGAGGGAGAGGTATTGAAGGTACACAACGAACATCACGGGAAGGGCCAGGTAAGGGACTCTGTGTCATCTGTTCTCACAGATGAATACTGAAAAGCAGCAAACAGAACTTTTAAAGGAAATACTTTATAACACTAAGCAAAGTTGAAGGGATCAGTGGAAGGAACCTTTGTGAAGCATGGATGTTTTTTACTGTGGACTGCGGTATCTCTAACCTTCCATCAGTACCTCTCAGGCAACTTATAGCTGGGCCGCTAGAATGACAGCACGCTTGAAACATGAATATTTGTAGCTGCATTACTTCATTTCTAGTGCTGTAAAAATACCATTCACATAATGGGGTAATGGCCTGCAAGTTCTCATGATTTAAACTGTTTTGGAGCTACAGGAGTTCTGTTCCTTTATGGCAAGCATCCATTTCTCATTTTAGCATCTTTGGCACTTGCCTAAAGGATGGGAAATTAAAAAATGATTAAGGGGATAGAGAAACAGTCTTTTAGGGAAAGATTAAAGGAAATAAAGGCTGGGGTGAGGAGATGAAGGAAAGGGAGGGATTGTTTAGAAGAGAAGAGAGAATAAGTAGGGGTGATCAGGCAAAATCAAGCAAAGGAAAATGTAAAACTAATCTTTCAGTGAAAGTTTCCTAAAAATCAGGTGTATTTTAGAGTGGAATATTTTTGTAGTGGAAATAGAAGATGGCCAACTGTGTGAATAATATAAGCTAGACTGTCTGAAAAACTGGAAATATATTGTAGAGAATCATTGTGAATGTAAACTGTCATATTCCTGATTTGTGCCATTCTGTGCAAATTGATTGCATCATTAGGCAGAAAAGAAAAAATTGCATTAGCAGGCCCAGGAGCACAGTTTAAGCCTTCAGGTGTCTTTATTCTCAATATACTGTTTGCATATTTTGTCCTTCCAATGTTGCTATGGGGTGGCTGGTGACAGTCACCATGCAGAGCAGTGGTGCTCAGCATCCCCTGATGTGTGGGCCCCACTGTCCTGCCAGGCAAGGCTCTCGGACCATTTCACAAACGAACACTTGCTTTGCAGGCTGGCAAGTATGAAATCAGGAATGATGGGCTGAAGCAGTTAGTTTGCCAAGAAAGATACCTTTTGTTTTGCTTTGCCCTTACCAGATTTGACCTTTATAGAACAAAAAGTTTCTCCTCACCAGGAATGAAAGCTTCGCTATTGATTCCAGTGAATGCTAATGTACCGCATAGACCATTGTGCCAGAAATGACTGTGCCATGACACACGGATATTTTATTTCTGCCGTGAAACTGGGCACAAAAAGACGGTTGAATGCAGCAGCTTCACCTGCAGGGTCCTGGTCCAACTTTCTCAAAATTCAGGCAGTGAAATTCAAGTTTTGGATCAAACTTGTTTGGTGTCCCGAAGCCCTGGGGACTGGTGTGTATTTGGCTGGGGAAAGGTGTGGGGTACAGCTGTGCTGAGGGTGTGGGAGCTGCGCATATATGGGATCACAGTCAGATGATGCTATGCAAAACCTGGGGAGAAGGAAAGAAGCCAGCTTTTTTTGAGACACCTCTGCTAAATCTGTACCTCTCTCTAGGTTTGCCCATTTTTTTGGTATCTCTGAGCATGACAGACATGGCTGAAAAGCAAGACAATGAAAAACATAGTAATCCTGCCTGCCTTTTTCACATCTGGAGTGGGTTAAGATTCCTTGCAAAGGTGTTTGCTGTGATCAGCAAGCACAGAGCACACCAGCTCTCTACTTGCTCTCAGTATTTTCACCAGGCATTTTAAAGGAGTTGTATTTTCAGCAGGTGAAAGCAACCCCATGAGAATTTGTCTAACAGTTGTGGGTGGACAACCGAGGACTATTGTTGTGTAACACCAGCGGTGCAAACTTAGAAGACAGATTATTCTTGTTTTGAATATTTCATAGGCTCTGATATGTGTAAATTGTTTTAGGAAAATCTGTGTTGGAACACATCTCTGAATGGCAAGAGAAAGAAATGGTTATTGTAGTCATCCCAAATACTTTCAATTTCAATTGTTTATAGCAACGCTGACAAAAACTAACACTATACACAAAACTGGTTTTGAAACTGCCCTTTTTTCAGAGTTAATGACCCGCAGGCCAATGGAAATTTGCCAGTTTTTACCAGCTGGGATCTGGCCTGATTTTGCTGGGAAAGAAAAGTGCAAGGCAAAGAAACTATTTGGATTTTTGAAAGTCTGTGATGGTTGTCTTCTCTCATTATATAGCCTTCGCTTTTTTCTGTGTTGTGTTTATAATTGACCTGTACTTAGCAGAAATGCTTGCTTTGTCCAAAGACAGCAGACTTTGATTGCTCAGGAATTCCCTTTGACAACTGCATTTAGATCCACTTCTGTGAAAACCGAAACCCATCCCAGTCGATGTGAAAGCACTTCTATTAAATCATGGCTTTGAGGATCCACTGGCACAGCTCAGCAGCTCTAGCTCCATCCAGGAGAGGGTAGACATATGAGTTTTAGGATACACTACTGCATGTATTGCACTTGGGTCTTTCCAAGGCATTACCTGAGGACTTCTCACGATAGGCATGCCTGATTTGGCTCACATAATTAACCTGGGAAAGGCAGACTCTGTACCTCTTTGTAAAATCAACAAAAGAGAGGGAGTGAGCCATTTATACCAATTATATATATAAAAAAATAATCCCTAAAGGCAAGACTATATAATGTGCATTATGTTCAGGCAAGTATGGGATCATTAGTGTCATTCATGATAATTTGATTTACCCCCATGGCTTCCAAACAATACATGGCTCATAGCCTTGTGAATTGGTGTGCATTAAGAATTGCATGGCAGCCCTACATTTTTAGAAGGAAAGCTCCTAGGTCTTACTATGATGGAGGCTCTTTTGTTGTAAAAGTTTCTTTATTAAGATAGATGTTACTTCAGTTCACACTAAACAAATTGACTCTGGAGTTTTCAGTCTCAGTTTGCCAGAGACAAATTGTGAAAGCATCTAATTGTAGCTTAAACAAAACCATATTTTCCTTAAAAACATGGCAGCATGTCATTCTAAATCTATGGTGCTTTGCCCAGGAACCATTTAAAGAAAAAAAAAAAACAGTGTGCAAAATAGCCACCTTAGACAAAACAAACTATCAAACCTGTATATTAAATCTAGTGCTTTTGATTGCCCTGTTGCACTGAAAATACTGTCATTGTTTCAGCTCTCCATCCCTACATGCAAAGACTCCAGTGTATACTTAAGGAAATGGTAAATATAGAATACTGGCAAATGTAGCTTAAATACAGTTACTAGTAAACAACTGTAGCTGGACTGCCTCATTTCCAGGACTGACTGCAGCCAAGTTTAATTTAGATTATGAAAGACAAAGAACAGAGAGCCTTTAAACAGTGATTCCCAGTTCTTTACAACATTTATCAGTGTACAGTGGCTTTATTCATGACCTGAGTCTGGTTCTGATAAATTTTGATAAATGTTTCATGATGTTATTAGAGAAATGATAGACACATCATTTAGCTATCAAGTTGCTGGGCTTATGGAGGGGGAAGAGAGGTTGGTGGGAAGGGCTGAGAGCGAAGAGGTTGTTACTCTGCTAAATATGTAGAAATGTTTGCTGATGAGAAGGCAACTCTGCTGTTGGATGTGCTGGAGCAGCTGTGAAGTGGCCATTGCAGCTCCCAGGTGGGATTGTCACTAACGCTGCATGGACTGGCAGAGGGTCCTGCTCTCCCACCTTCCCATCTACACTTTGCTTTGTGTCCGCTCTTGAGCAGCCAGTGACCATGCAAAGCTGTGAGGAAGAGACACCTCTGCTTCTCCATCGTGTCCGCCAGCTGTGGTCTCTCCAGGCAAAGCAGGGGCTCCATCCTTTGTGCACCTGCGTGGAGCCTTCCCAGCTGCAAACTTTAAGCCTCTGCCAATTCCTAAAGGCAAATTTCAGCTGCACTGAAAGCAGGGGCAAAATTCCCATTGACCGCAAACGAGCGGGAGCACAGCCAAGGCCAGAATGATACAAGCTTTATAATCAAGTCCCGGTTCACAAGATGTTGAGTGCTTCTGCTGCAGGGGTGGATGACTTTCCCTGGGCTTTGCTGTGCTGCACACAGCTCCCTTGTATAGTCCCTCCCAATGCTTCTCTCCATTAGTTGCTCCACGTGTTTGAAAACAGAATGATTCACTTTGGTGATTCAGTTTGGGAGGCTTTGAAGTTTTTAGCTCAGGTTTAGGGAAAATACACAACATGAATCATCCAGGAACTTTGTTTTCTCAGTGAATTCTATGGTAATTGCACATTACAACAAAGTTTAGGGGAAAACAATGTAAGACATTGGAGCCTTTTGTTACAGCCAGTCATATCCCACTGAAAGCCAAGTGTTCGTCAAATTAAGCAGACAACTCATGCCTGGCTGTCTTTCGGGGATTGGGGTGGGAGGGGGGAGGGGGCATGTCTTATTTGATTGTATCAATGTGCAGGGCTAAAAGGAGAAGAAAGGGAGACAACTCCTTTATTCTTTCTTCCTTTGTATATCTGGTCCTCTATGTTTCATAGTGAATGCATAATTTTAACTTCACCACATAGTGCTTGTTTTAATATTTGGTCTTGGGGTATCCAGGAAACAAAAAATTAAGATAGGAATTAGTGGGGAAAAAAAAAAAAAGACTGTTATTTATTAGCACAGTGTATCAGTTAATTCACAAATTAATAACATTGACAGCTGATAGTGGTGCTTAGGCCAATGTGTTAGCTGTATCCCCCTCAGTGTGCTCCTGATGGTATCAAAGTTAGGCCACCAAGGTGGGCACAGCACCATGAGCAAGTGAGCATCCATGGGGGACAGTCTCAACCCCATGCTGGTGTGGGGAGGCCTTGTCAACTGTCAGCATCAGCAGAAGGTTCACATACCCCATTTTCACTTGTCTTTTGTCACATTCAGTCCCTGGAGAGAGCTGGCTGGAAAGGACCTGTGAAGAGCAATTGTGTTTATAGAAGCTTGAAGGTTTCTCAAACCCTATGGTAGCCAGATGCAGACTCAGAAGTACTGTAGACGGGGCTGGTGTTTGGCACAGGAGAGGTGCTGAATGTGTTCGGGTTCAAGATGCAAAACCTGTTTCCCCCTCAGGAAGGCAAAAGGTAGCTGTGTGGGAGTCCTGTGGCTCAGCCACAGTCCCTGCATGTGCTTTGTTTGGATATTTCTGATCTCATTACCACTTCAATTGGCACTTTGGGTTTCAGCAGCAGTGTCCTATGCAGTAGTTATTCTGGAGCTTGGCTTCCTGTTGGGAGTCTATTCATTAATAATAACAGAGTGTCAAATCCTAGCTTTTTTTGAGTTATGAAAATAAATGCAGTCTTTGTGACCAGTTTTAGTCAGATGTGGGCTATATGATCTCTAGTGTTTAAATGTTTGCTCATCATGCTACCTTCCTGCTACCTTATTAAGCCTTCTAGAGCATTGGCTCCAATGAGGAATTAAGTTCACTGTTAAGAGAAAGATTTTCGCTTTTTCTTCCAAAGCTACTTATGATGTGTTTTGAAAGATAAATAGAAAGAGAATGCAGACAAATCGTGAAGAATGTGTATACAAGCTAACAGTCTCACAGCAGGCAAAATAAGAAAATCGGAGGTTACATCCTATTATTGTAAGAATACAATATTTTTGTTTTCAAAACTGTTATTCAACAGCAGGATGAATCCTTGAGTCATCCAGTGCTTGAACTTCCAAAATGGCTTGTGGTTGTTCCATCGTTCTTCTTGCACAATCTCCAAAGACACAAAGTTAGAGGCAGTGATTAATCTTTCTATATTAATGGTCTGATCCAGCATTTGCTGATGTCAAGAGAAAGCTCCTCATATACTTCAACAGACTTTGGAGCAGGCCACTGATTTTTAAATATTACGTGTAAGCAGAAAATGAGAAGCAAGCTAGGAAAATCCTTCTAAGTCCTGTAAGACCCAGTTTAAGAAACTGCTGTATTCTGTTGTAACGCTATCTAGAAATCTTAAAATACACTTACAAATACACAAACAGATGGCTTATAATTCATTGAGATCACTTCCTACCTTTGATCTTTTGTTTTACTTAATATCACTTGTGTGCATATGTGTGTATGTGAGAGTAAATAAGTTAATCCTAATTGTCTGAAGATATACATATGGACATATAACAAAATGTATTGCTTATATAATGCCATAAATGAGCATAGTGTTTGTGTGTAAATTATGCTTTTATATAAATTTCCTACAGTAGATATGGCCAATATAAATAAATTCTTGTCATGGTAGTGGTTTTTATCTATATATTTGCCTTATAAACTAGCAGGTAATAATTTAATTCAAAAGGTCCTTCCAAAAATGCAATTAATGTCTTTTGTTATAGTTTCCCTGGGTTTAATAATCCCCTCTTCCAGATTTATATTGGTTTCTGGAAAGTAATGCTTATTAGAGTGTTTTTCCAAATTGGCCACAATAATCTACTGAAATCTGCCAGCTGAATCATTGCTATGCTTGTGAAACTGCCAGGATCGCCTGACAGTTATTACTGGGCTGGAAGGGGAGGGGGAAAGGGAATTAAAGTTTCATAATATGTCACCGTTATTGATACCTTGGCTATGGGTCATAGATTTGGATTGATATGTTTACCAAATGCTATCTGTGCTTGATGGTAGATTGGCAGTGCTGCTATAATGGAGACAAAATTTACTAATTTTGTTAGGCAACTGTATTCCATTCTGGGCGTGTTTTAAAGCATTTATATATATATGTGTGTGTGTGTATGTATGTGCATTGATGCGTGTGTATATGTATATGTAAGTGGATACATGTACATAGGTATGTATGTGTGCATACTCCCTCTACCCCACTTCCCCAGCCTGGTTCTTGGAGAAAGGAAGAGTGTATGTGTATTATATGTGTGTGTGTGTGTGTGTGTATATTTTTTTCCCTGAACCAGGTTTATGCTTTACATACAAAATTCCACCACCTGTGCAAAACATGTTACCAAGTCGCAGTTAAATAATTCATTTGCTGCCAGGCACATTTAACATCTCAATGTGCTCTTTCTGTGTACTGCAGATGAAAGTAGGAGGCAGGGAGTGAATAGCCACAGGTCCAATATGTGTTGTTTTCTTCTGTACTTCTGAGATAACTGTAAGGAGCTGATTTTGCAGTGTCTGAATTAACGTTTCATGTGAACTGTTGCACAACAAGACCCTAACCCTCATTTTGAGAGGGATTTCCATCCCTAGCAGTTGCTGCCAATGGGATGCTGGATCCTACTGGCTGACTGAAAAGGTATATAAAGGAATCACAGGGCCCTGTCCTGCCAGGGCTTCCCCAGAGGCAGAAAGACAAAACACCTCCCTGCTTAGGAGCCATAGCACCAGTGTGGGACAGACGCCAGGCAGGGATGAGTGCTGCAGGCCCTGGGTATCTGGGATAAATGTGTCCATCAGCCACCACTGGTGAGACTGCGCGGGGTAGTGCCCACCTCCAGTGAGCACTTATGCACGGGATTTATATTGTGCTGGTGTAAATAGGCTTTTGTTTAAAGAATCCATCTGACTAATGGGCAGGGTGAGAGGTGTAAGAAAGAGCAGCGTGCTGCCCAGGCAGCGGGGTGGTGCTGCATAAATACACATGGACACACTTATGGGGAACACATGGCACACACTGGGGATGCAGTGCTGTCACTGCCCTGCTCACATGTAGCAGGTCCAAAGTCTTCCTGACACAAATCATAAACGCCATTCTGGTTTGGATTTTTCTATTTGTGTTGTTGCAGTTACAGCAGCTTTGTTATGAAAGCTTTGCCTTTTTTTTTTTTTTTTTTTTTTAGATTATGAGCTGAGAGAGTGGATGCCCCCTTCAGTACAACCAGAAAAATAAGATTCTGGAATTCTGGAACATTTTTTCATTCCAGAATATGTGGTTAAAGATTACTTCCATCTCAGCAGACATTAATGTGCAAAATGATGCTTTAAAGCAATAAGCTTCCCCTAAATTTTCCTTGTGATGAGGGTTTCTCTTCATTACTAGCCAGTGAAAAAGACACATTGCTTTGGAAGTGTCTTCCTGATCGTTTCTGTCCCCTGGCATTGCATGTGGCCTCAGCTCAAGTGCTTTATGGTTTCAGGGAACAGCCCCACGGAAATGCTTCCTCCTTACATACATTGTGATCTGTCTGTGGGAAGCCTGAGTGACAAGGCAACACGTGAAGAATCAGCAGTGCTGTTTACATTTGAACACCAAATACTGAAGTTAGTGCAAGCCAACTGGACTGCAGAAACAGTCATCTTCAATTTTTATAGCCTTCTAATTTGTAAGACCCTTTTTATTGCTCTGATTGGAACAGAGATGATGTTTGTAATGCCTGTTTATGCCATTTCAAACTTGAACATAAATCTCATTTTTAAGGGGATTTTGTGGTTTTCTTGGCTTCATGGATTTTTTTTATCCTTCTTTTATGCATTCTGCTAAATTAAACCAAAATAAACCCAAAGAAAAAAATGATTATTTAAAACAAATTTATTATTTTATGCCTTCTTTGGACAGGAATTTTCATTGGGAGACAAGGATAGAACATTCTATTCAGCCTTCGCCTGCTGATTTACACTGCTGTTGTTATAAAAGCCATAATGATGTCAAATAACTAGTAACAGGAACTGTAAGGAAAAGCTTTGTAATATAACGCCGCTCCTCTTTTTCCCCAACAGCTTTGTTGGTGGTCTAGACGTAATTCTAAAACGTGTTAGATGATTCTCGGAGAGAGGCATGCAGCTTCTTTTGTTTTCAGAGGAGTCCAAGCCTAAGATGGCATCATGTAGGCTCCTGCCATGGCTCTGAGGTGCAGTGGGCTTACTGTGGCAAGTTGCAGATTAAGAAATGATAGCTGTTATTTGTTCTACAAAGCAGACCTTGGATTCTGGTGGGGTAGCTTATAGGGGATGCTTCTGACTATGCAATGGGATTCTGCCTTAAGTGAAGATTAGAGAGTGTGTCCATAGCAGTATGTGCCTGCAAGGCTGATTAATTGCTAAAAGAAACAAAAGATATTTGATAAACCCATCAGTGTTTTGCTGTGAAGATGTGTTAATGCCAGCAGTTTTGTTCAACATGTAAGTACTTTTTAAAGGTAGCAGGTGTTATCCAGCTGCATATCTGATATCAAAATTGGAGTTTGTTATTTCAAGTCAGGCAAAATCAGTTGTCACTTGAAATTCAACTTGACAGTGTCATTCAGAAGGTCCCATTCTGAGTATTGATGTGGTAGTAGAGCACATTAGCATGAAAGAATAAGCCTTTGCCAGCAGCTACCACAGAGCAGCAGGTGAGATGTGACTGCTTTTTCCTATGTTTATACATAGAAAATGACTGTGGTGATTCTGTGGTATCTACTAGCAAACACTGACTGTTAACGTTTCCCAGTATAAGCAGTTGATGTTTTATCAGGATTACCAAAGCTGCTTTTAAATTTTTTTAAAGCCCCTTATTTTCAGCCATTCATTATTAGAGTAGTGTGTTGTTTATAGAGGTTATTTCCTTATGGGTACCCGAAATTGTGTGTTGCATGAGGGAGATGAAGGAGGTTGTTTCGCCTGTATAAGAGTGTGTGTATAGTACTTGGGTTTGGTGGTTTGTTTTTGTTTCTCCCCCCCCCCCCCCATGAAGATTCCTCCCACTGCAATAAAGGGATGTTGGTATACAGACTTGACTATAAGTGAATTGCATTGTTAAATGCTTAGATGAGCAAATGGCATTTGCAATCAAAAAATAAAATCTTACATTGAAAATTTAACCAAAATGTTTATGCAGAAGAAGTCTTTTTGTCCCTGGCTCCCTGTTCTAAGGACCTCTAGCAAAGGCTCTGACACTGCTGTGGTGCAAGTGAGATCAGAATCTAGCCCCTTGGTGACTGATATCCTTTGATTGACTAGGCAATGCAAAATACAAATACAGCATTGAGTTGTTTTAGCAACTAATATTTGACAATTTTTAAAAGTTTTCTTTTAGGCTGAGTTTTATGTAAAGCTGTTTACATTAAAGTGACATCCAATTAAAGTGTATCATGTAACCCACATCACAGTTCAGCACACATTTTCTGTTTTAACTGACATATGGCCCCATTTATGAAAATAAAAATCATCATGTTTTGATGATATGTTCACATAATTTATGTCAAAAGGCAGGGGGAGAGAAGGAGGGAGAGGGAATGTTTTTACTGTGTAAAGCTATTATTTTCTGTGATTCATTAAATGTCTTTTAACCCATGTGTACAGGCAGATCCCTCTTCCCTCAATTCCTGCCCAGCCCCCCGGCCCCCACCACATTGTCCATGCTGGACAGAGGGACTTACTGTTTTTTATGGGAAGAGACAGTAGATACACAGAAACACTTTGTACAGTATCATCCCATACCATAGACATTTTTACTATAAGGGACTCTTTAGTATTCTGTAAAGGAGAGAAATTAGTTAACCTGTAAACAAGTGTATGGACAGCAGAGCTAATTAAGCCCATTTTCCTTTTGTTGTCTCAAGGCTGAGTGCCTCTGAGGGCTCTGATGTCTAGGAAAAGTCTCCCATTGAGGTATTTTCTTCAGTCTCTCTCCTACTCAGCTGCCAATATTCATAAAAACTAGTAAGAACTTAATATATTTGCAAGCAGCGATCCTCTGTCAAATTCACCTGGAATTTTATCTCTACACAGAAAAGTCTTTCTCTCTTGCACACCTAAGTGTTTCTGGACAACTTAAAGTGGAAAGGCAGGTTGCTTTCATTAAGGTAACCTGCTGGTAAGGAAAAAGGTTCTTTTTATAAAGTGGCCATGAATAAGAGACATGTCAGCACAAATTTGGGTATCTCAAGCCATATACAGCCAAGGCTGGAGGTTTAGGTTCTAAGCTGATTTTAATCTACTTAAGGCAGGACAATGACAAAGGATTATTTAAAACTACATTTTTGCCTTTTTCCCTTTAAACAATTGCATGTAACGCCTCAGGCCTTACATTTTTTTATGTAGCAGCATATCAGTGGAAGAAAAGCTCTGCTAGCCGACAAAATCACCATCTGCAGAGGAATCAGCCAGTAAGTGTGAAGTGAAACCAAACTAATTCCTGTCTTTCCCTCATATATTGGAAGGTAGATTTGATTTAAAGTATAAACAACATAACTACAGTGAATCCTTTGTTTATCGGCTGTTTCAAGACCACACACACATTGGGGGTTATTGTTCTGATGGTAACTGTTGTTGCACATCTGAGTGCAAGACATGCTGATGGTAGTTAGATTGTGTACATCAGTATACCATCTTCTCCCTGCCAAGGTAAACTGGACTGTACACCTGGAAATCGGTTATTTATAGCACGAGACTGACAAGTGAAACCTTTAGCCTGTACAATTTTGATTGGTAGACGTTTGGCCACTGTCACAGATAGGAACATGTCCTCTGTGAGTGGACTCTAATGTATACTGCAAAAAGCTCCAAAGAGACATCACCCAGACGTTAAATTTTGACTATCTTGTTTCTTAGTGCATGTAACTGTGAAGCCTCACCAACATTTCTTATTGGTTGGAGCAGGAACAGAGCCTTGTCAGTTGTAAGGTATTATAATGTAATCACCCTCTATTTTCTGCTCTCTAATGACTTTTTTAGAATCATCGTTCTTGACATAAGTTCATGCAAAAAAAGGAAAAAAAAAAACACCACGCTTCCTCATTTGCCTCTAACAATGGAAAAATCTAATAAACTTACCATTTACCATCTAAGGTCCAGTGGGATCTCAACTGCTGATGATAATATTAAATCCTGAGAAATGTGAAAGTTCCAATCGAATATGGCAACCTCTGGCAGAACCTTCTTTTTCTAATGAAGTATGTGCATTATGTATAGTTGGATGGTGATCCTAATCGGGGTACTGAGATCTGTGCACTCTGATTTTGATGATTATTACCAAGATTAAATAGGCATAGAGCCAAGATGTTGCAGTGTAATAATCTAAGGGTTGAGGGGGAGGGAGGAGAGGGTGAGGGATTATTTATTGGTTGGATAAATGGGGTTAGCAGTTATTGAATGTAACAGAGACTTATTGTCCTGAAGTCAATGACCATTTAAACAATGGGGCTTATGAATGAACAAAGTCTGTCAATTTAAAAAGCAGAAACAGTGAAGGAGAGTGAAGGAAAAGGCCAAAATCAGGCCCTCTGACCCTTAAGTAGTTTTCAGTTTTCAGATTTCTGAAAAATGGTTGAGTAGAATTGCAGACTCCAGGATAGCAAATATATGTCCATTAGTAATCAGCTTTTTGTAATTATGTTTTATGGCAGTCTTGCAGATAGTTAACCTTAACACTTTGCAGACAACAGATGGAAACCCCCAGTCTTTTTCTTTCTTAGATGGCTGTAGGTTTGTACATAGGAGTCATTCAGCAGTAGGCAAAAGAATTAATTTCCAGCTTTTAAGAACACAGAAATCCATTACATATGCTCATAAGCTTCACTTTCACCAAGATCATTAAATACAAATAGAAATTCCCTCCTCATTGCAGAATTGTGCTGTTTCCCATCAACTCATCACCTCAGAGAACCATTCAGGTTCCCTGAGTAGGTAAAGCTGGAATTGTGACGTGTGCTTCTGCTCTGTAATTTGATTCCTGGAGTTTTGGCAGTTTCTTTAAGGAAAATAATTTTACAAGGTTGGGGGTTTTTGGCTTTTTTGTTTTGTATTGTTTTTTATTTAAAAAGTCTGAAGCTTTCATCATAGAAATTTCTGTATCCATCCAAAGGAGAAAAAAGCCCGCAAAAAATACCCTAAAAATTGTTCTAGTAAAGATTAAGGAACAGTTAGGAACAGAGGTTAATCTTCTTAAGATTCTGGCTTACTCTGATGTAGAATTTAACAAAAGCTAATGGGAATGTCATGTGTTACTTAGGGATAGTCTAAAACATGCACATACAACATGCACATGGTAATTCTAATCGTTGGCTTTAAAGCAATTTTAGCAGACTGTTTCACTTTATTTCAAAAGCAGAGTTAGTGGTCAGTGCTCTCAGGATATCCTGTGCAAAAGAGGGATTCTTCTCAGCTCCCGCTATTCTCTGCTTTTTGTTTGCAGGGTTGCTCACCAATTTCACCTGACCTGGTCTTGAGGCAATTCTTTTAATAATTTAATGGGAACATAGCCCCATAGCTGTGCTCAGGTGGTCAATAGGAAAAGGAATGTGTTTATCTTGACAGGGAAGACATTGTAATTTCTGTGCCCCCAAAAAGCTAATAACAACCAACCAGTGAATCAACTGTCAGAGAGCGCAAAGGATAGAGAGGATAGGTTTTTAGTTGTAAACAAAGTCAAGAGACGTGTCTAAAGGAAGAGCACTTTGATTTTTCTTCAGAGGTGTAAAGTGCTCAGCACCTTTAAAAACACACTACTTTTAAAGGTGTTTAAATAAGGATTTAGGTGAAGAATTTGGCCTAGTTTCAGTTGAAATTAGTTGTTCACTGCATGCAATGTTAAACAGAAACATCAGGATTTTCAGAACAGCAAAATAAAAATAAAAACATATAATGTTACTGGAAAGTTTAAAAAATGCATTGCAGGTGAAGTTTGGATGGTTCAGTCTGTGACTGTCTAAGCATGTTTTTTTAGCACAACAAATTCTGTTCTGTGTAGAAAGGTTATTTTCCAGGTATAGTAAATCTTTCCTCTGCTGCTGAGATGAGGGCTTCTTAGGGAGCGTTTCTGGCTGGCCATCTGATGTAAGGAGGCTACAGGTTCCCTTCCACAGAGGTTTGAACCATGTATGCTTGCCTCCCGTTTCTCTGTGCCGGGTTTGTCCTGGGTTTCTGGGGGCTATGAAGAGAACATGTTGTGCTCAGCTTCTTAAGAATGCGTTCTTGCTTGAAGTTGATGAATTCTCTAGTGGAGACTCTGATTAAGAACTAAAGTTATCCAGAAGGGGATGAATCTTGTCTTCCTGTCTAATCTACATGTCCACATCTGACTTTGTCCCCTTTTTATCTTCTTTTATAATCACACACTAATGATTTAGTTTAAGGCTTCTGCCATACCTACACTGTTAAAAGCTTCCAGTTGGCATTTTACTCCAGGTCTCAAAGGACTTGTTTCCTGTTCCAGAACAATTCCCAGTTCTTCTGGTCAATGGGGAACACCTGCGACATATTCCTCCACAAGGGAGCTTTTCCCACACTGTAGTACTTCAGCCAGTCATTCTGGGAGGGACATGGTGTTGTTGTGGTATCTTTGTTTATCAGGATGATTCTAAAAGGCTGATTTTGAATATTAAAAGCTTGAGCTGGAACAAGGTGGTCAGATCAACACAGAACAACTCATCATTAGTTTGCCTGCCTGCCAGGGCAGTTTGATTTTTGTCTGTTGTTGATATCTGACCATCCTAGATCCATAGGTTTTGGATTAAGCTGTGCTACTGTTCCTTGGGGGCGAGGGGGCTACAATCCAGTTTCTGTGGCCAGTGTACCTGGTGCACTATGTTTTTAATAATACATTTTGAGTCATCTACACTGCAAGACTGAACCTGGGTTAACCCTGTGGTGGATGGAGAAATTGTGGTTGAACTTGTGACAGAAAGAGTTTTCAGATCCTGCATTACCAAATAGGTACAAGCCAAGTGGAGCTTGCAGTGCTCTGCTCCCATGCAGACAAGTCTTGTTTGTCAGATTCATTTGCAGTTGTGATTTGAAGCTAGTGAATTTATGGGAAAGGAATTAAGGTGGTCATAAAACAGGACTTAACCATACTTACTCATCTGCAACAGCGCAAGCACGCTGCTTCTGGAATCAAGTTCAGTGAACTCATTTTAATAACCTGCCCAGGATGAAAGGTTAAACTTATACACCCCACAGAGCTGCTGAATTCCAAGACCCTGGGGACTTTTTCAGTCTAGATGGGATCCGTAGGCTATCTGAGGCTATTAAGAACTTCTTCTGCTCCAACAGGCTGTTAAGACACCAAAATTACTAGGTAACCTGGTGAAGTGTCCCACAACCATTCCCTGAACAAGAAGAGGTGAAGACATGCTGAACAGATTAGAAGACTTGTCTGACAGCGGGTCCTTGCTGAATGGTATATCAAAAAGTGAATACAGCTTTTAAATCTGCAACACATGGCCTCTGTCTTGATGCTATACAGTCTGACATTTGAACAGCATCAACATGGCTGAGTCTGCATTACAGTATTTTAATAAATACATATCATACATTGAAAATCAAAAGGAAAGATGAAAAAGATTTCCAGAGATTTGTAGTACATCATTGTCTTTGTAACAGACTTTAAAAATAGGCGTGAATTTTCTTTAAATGGGGAGAGAACGAGAGATTTCAGACTTGGCATTTTTTATCTTCCTGGGCCACGTTACGTGTTCCAAGAGGCCCATGTTTTTAAGTTGCTTCCTTTTTATGCCTTTTAATGCACAGGGCTTTTTACTCTGTTCCTCACTGATCTTTTAAGGCCATGGTAAACAACCAAACACTGAGTAGTGAACTGCCTTCCCTGTGCCTTGGCTACAGGGTTGGGGTGGAAGGCCTGGCCCCTGTGTGCTCAGGAGGCAAATCCCATGATGATCACAACTTCTGTTGAATGTTCTCCACTCCCACAGCCTCTGATAGGAAGTTGAGGCATATGGCACTTTCCACCAGCCCAGCAGATTCCACGAAGGATCATACCCAGTGAGCACATTGATTTCCGTTGGTGTTTGTTGCCCAGCTCCCTGCTCAGTGGTGAGTGCTGTCTCTGCTGCCACAGGTGTGGTAAGAGTGGATCAAGGCATGCAGAGGAAAAGCTATGTGGAAAAAGTAATTTTTAAAAGAGCCTTGCATAACAGCTCTGAATTCAGGACCTTAACAACTTCATAAAAGCTTGTTGCTGGTGCTGTAAAACTCTAATACACAAGTTCATTCCACATAAGAACACGGCTGTAAGTTTTTAGCTCCAGATGCCAAAGAGTGAATCCAGGCTGTTTAAATGTGTTAACCTGCAACATGCTAAATAAGTTAATACCAACTTTCTACTTTTTACCTTTTCTGCTTGGGGCTCTGCCAGTGCCAGTCACTTACATACCCCTTTACCTTGATTCGCTGGAGGAGATGAGGCTGCCAAGCCAGATATTTACCTTGGGAACACACATTCTTGTCCTGTAACATTTCATCAGCCACAGCTAAAGAAAAGATTTATGGACTTTGCAACACTAAGATTATTTAAGTCACCTGTTAGCCAAAAATAATGTAAAGACATACAGTGCTTGTTTCAAAAAAGTTTGTAATTAGGAGCCCATACTTTGCTCTGATTTACAATGTAAGCTTGGTATCCAATTAGTAATAATAGTGTTCTTTTAACTAAAACACATATCCTTCCAAAATTATGCAGACTTCCAATTACTGTGCTATGATGAAATTATAGCTGGAGACTCATAAAGTTGAGCATAGTTTATAAATGCAATATATTCTTAACTACCTTGCCGTACAGTATATACTAGCAGGGCTCATATGTTCTCTGTGTTATGGAGGCTTGTTAAAAAGCACATATAAGATTATAGAAAAAGTATGTCAAATAATATTTATGTACTTACTACCATTGTGATAAGCTCTTACTGTTTATTCTGATTAACACTTCTGGTCAGATACAGCATGATTGTGTGAATCAATCTCTAGCATTCAAGAAACAGTTTAGAAACTTCTCTTCAAAGCACCTGGAAATTTAAACTCTTGAGGGTTACTATTTGATATCTTTTTTACCTTGTCATTATGCATAGACATATACCCCTTTATTTTGCATAGAATGAGAAAAGCTTTTGCTTGTTTTTAAAAGCAAATTTGTATAATAACGTGTTGCAGTGCCTCACCAGCTCATATCCAGAATCTTTCTCGCTTTTCTTGTAGCCAAAGACAAGCGATCCAGCCCTTTTCACTGCTGTGGGACCAGACTGATAATCAGAAATGATCAAATGTTGTCATATAGTTAAAATCAACACTAAAAGAACAGGCTTCCAAAATGCAGAACAACCTTTGGTTGATGTTTGGCTGATGGGAGAGGTCAGAGGGGAGCTCCTTACTCTGCTTGTAGCAGTTTCTTTCCAGCCATGACATTCTGGCACTTTTGCAGAGGATTATTGATGAGAAAACCATGTCTTTTACAGGAATGGGTGAATGACTAAGGCCTGTTCAACACTGTGAAAGTGTTGGTAACACTTAATAAGATGACTAAGCAGACTGCTCCAGGGCTTTTGCAATTTATTTATTATTTATTACTCAGAGTTTGCTGAGGACTGTTAGTCCCAGAAGGAAACTCCTATTCAACTTGCAGAAGAATGTTGGGGAAAACGGCATGGATAAAGAGACTTAACAGTAGAGTGTGTGCATTGTGTTATCTGCGAGATGTATGACTTGCATTAGCTTGCATTATTAGACTAACTCGGGTTTGCTATTACTGTTCATTAAAAATTATTTCATTGTTGCCAAAACCTTGTGAACTCTTTGAGGTGAGAGTGGACAAGGAGAGGATTCAGTGAGGATGAACTGGGGCTGTTGTCATCCTCAGTCACCCTGTGAGCTGTTCTGTCTCACCCTCCTCTTCCCCAGCCTCTTAGCAGGGCCTGGTGTGGGACATGCCGTGTATCAGATTTTGGGCAAGAGACATTTAACCCTGAGGATGGAAAAGAAAAAACAGACTTTTAGGTGGTGACAATGCCTAGCCCTTTATGGTACCTTCCCTACCCTCAAAGAAAGGAGGAAGAACAGGCTACACCATAGTGAAAGCCACTTGACTTGGGGCAGCTGCAGTGCTTTACAGTATAATATGTAATAACAGATTAGAATGAAAAGAAAAACTGAGTAACCTATTAATCTCCTGAGAGCTCCCTCTTTCTTTGAGTCTGTCCTTATTTTTACAATTCTTCTAGCCTAATAAATGGGGCGTCTTCTTCAGTGTGAGTCATTTAGAGGTGGCAGTTTGGATTCTTCAAGTTTTGAGGCTATTTTAGTTTTTCAGACTATTCATTGTCTGCATTTGCTTTGTTTCATTTGGTTTGGTTTCCCTTCAAGCTCTCAATTCTATATAATATAAAAGTACTCAGAGCTGTATAAATTATGGCCCAGAATGCCACAGGGGACTTGTAGTGAATTACAGCACCGTGTCTGCATACGGTGTCTCAGCTGCTATGATTTACTGGCCCAAGTGGAAGGAGGCTGAGAATCATTACAGCTTCAGGAGAACTCAATGGCTGACAGCAATTGGTGCGTTCAGTCAATAAATCTGACCTGTGTAGAGAAGAATTCATGCTGCCACACTGCTCTGGCACACCCACTTGAGGTGTAAGGCTGATGGACATGGAAAACTTGATTGCAACATTGCAGGGTAACCTTAAGAATCTTCAATTTAAATGGTCGCCTTGGCCCTTGGGGCAGATGCCTCCAGAACCATCCTGTCAGCTTTCTGGAATTGGCAGCCAAAGTCCCAGTTGTTCCCAGTGCCACTCACTACTCAGCCCTCTCCCTGACCACCCTGGAATTCGTCTCTGGCTCTACCAAGAAAAGGGACTAAATAGAGAAGAACATGCTTGGGTCATGTCTGCTCTACCATCAGCTGGCCTCTGCCTCATCTTGCCAATATAAGTTCTCCAATATACTAGAATACGAACAGTGTAAGCAGGATCCATGAGGGGAAGAATATTAAGTACCAAGGGAGCAGTCAGGAAAGCGCAAAGGCAGATTTAGGGTAGGTGGGGTTCAGGCAGCACAATGATAGACGTCCAACAGCAGTGGAAAACAATAACAAATGGATAAAAGAAAGATTTATGGGAAGATGGTGTGTGCAAACTGGGGCATCAGAACTGCACTGCTTCTCATTCAACTCTCTGTTGAAAACCTCAATAAAACAAGGCAGCCCCTCACTTCAAAGGGCTTAAGTCAGCTGAGGAGCAATGCTCCATGGCCTGTGTCTGGAAGAACTGCAAAGGCTTCAAAAACATGCTAGCAGCTGGTAACATGTCTGTAGCTACAGTATGGAAGCACTTTTATATTCGTGTGTTGCAAATATTTACCCATTAAGTCATGGCAATTAGGAATAATTAGAGTGGAATGTACCTTGTATTCCTGGAGCCAGGCACTAGGCCCATGTCATAAATGCTGAGTTTATTTCTGTTCGGACTCAGCAGGGTAGGACGCAGAGTCTTCAGTGCCTTCCCGTGGCTGTGCCCAACGCCAGCATAAAAAAACTGTGGTATGGGTGATGGTGGGAATCTACGTTGGGGGTTTAAAGCATGAGTATAGGTTTGGGTCTTGAGCTATGCAGTGTGACCACTCTCTGAGGCGGTTTAATTTTCTTGTTTTATCAGATAATTTGTGGAGTAATATCAAGTATTCCCTACCAGCTACCCAGGAGCAAGATTTGTCTTTACAGGAATACATAGTAAAAAGCTTTTCAACCAATATTGTTACTTCTAGCCTTCCTAGAAGAAGAACTTACAAATAAAAGTCAATCTTTGTTAAGAATAAAAGTTTCTCATTGCAAAGTGGAGGGGATTTATCTACTGGCCAGCAAAGGGCCCAGAGAAATAGAGTGATTAGTTCTAGATCACCTTTGCTGGTGGCATTGTAAGTGACCATGAGTAAGGCACTTAAACTGTTCTGTTGTGGGAAATATATCCTCAATACCTATTTGGTATGTTTTGGAATTAGATTGCAATGTGAGAAGGAGATGCCACTTAAGACAAATCAAATTTATAGCAGCTGTTGACATCTCTAGCAGCCAGGAGTGATGACGGGCTGCTTTTGCTTTGCCTGTGCCACAGCAGTACTGTTAATTCATAGTGTTGTGAGGCATCATTATTCATAATTGTTCATAAATGTGGTGATTAAAAATGACCGAGCACATAAACTGCTTTTTAATACTTTGCATTTATCCCAAGCTATTTGTTAATTGTGTAACTTCCCAACCTATTATTGCTTCACCTTAATTAGTATCTGGCAGTGTGTTAATTTGTCCTCTGTCTGCCACTCCGCTTTAGTGCTCTCTTTAATTGCTACTGGCTTTCTACCATGTTTGCTGTTAGCACATACTTGGTGATCTTTTTGGTTTTAGGGCCCAGTGGGACAAGATGTTGCCAAGTAGGTTGACCTGGTGTGTTTTGTGGAGAGTCAGCATTTTTGGGAAGCTCTTTGCTGGTACCGTGATTGTGAAGATCACCAGACAGGGTCAAAAGTAGAGATGTATCAGATGCTCATCTGCAGCAGACTTGACTCAGCAGCAGTGCAAATACTGAACTAGAATGGCCTAACTTGTGCCCGTGGAACCTCTGAATTACTTGGCTCCGGGGAGGAATGATGGCTGTGCCTAAAGGGTGACATTAACAACAGGATGATCAAAACCAACTGTGCTTTAATACTGTAAAGTACTTTTCTGGCTCAAGGAACATATTGCTAACTCTTCTTAATATTAGGTATGTTTTGAAATTGGATGGTGATGTGAGTAGGCTGTGTAGTTTCAGAGTGAATCCGGTCTTTAGAGATAGTTGAAATCTCCAGCTACCATGAAATATGTTGTCACTTCAATTACAGTTGCAAGTACCTCTCTCTTATTTGTTTCCTGTAATACCAGACAGACTAGGTAAATATATATATTTTTTTAATGAAGCACAATATAGTTTTTAAATGGCTTATATCAAGTTGTTTCCAGTTTCTTATAAACTCCTGATTTCTAAATATCCCATTATTTGTTCCATATGTTTCACTGAAGTCATTGTTACCAGTACAGCAGAAAATACATAAATAATCTGGTAATTTAACATAAGTTTGTGATTTTTCTTAAGTTACTGTCAATCAAATATCATTAGTATAAACTAAAATCAAAGCAGAGCCAAAATCTGTAATTAAATCACAGATGATGTACTGAGACAATGAGAAAACAGGGAGTGCTCTCATAGGCTGGACTGTGTGTAACTGTCATTGTGTTTGTTAGCAGCGAGACCACAGAAGCCTTGAAGGAGGTAGTTGTTCATGACAGTGACTGTGCTTTGGTCAAACAGGTTTCAAAGTACAGTCATGACAGCTGGTATTAATCCATTAATTGAGTTTGGTTTTGTCTTAAGCTAAATATTGCATGCTATATGAGGGAATATGTGGAAGGTGCTCCCAACTTATGTTTGAGCCTGATGAGAACAGGGTGATACTGTAGAAAGTCTCTGGTCTGTGAAAAAGGAGGTCACTGAATGGAGCTAGCAAATGAGTCAAGTTGTGCCTCATTGAAAACTTCAGCATTTCCTGGCCAAAAAACGTCCTGATTGCCCGATGAAAAATACAGATTTTTGCATTTTGTCTTCCCTCAGTCCCTTTCCAGTAATGAAAGAAAAAGAAAAAAGAGAAGGAACAGATAGCAAGAAGAAAAATATGGAAGAGGAAAAGGGGAAGAAAAACAGCAAAGAAATACTTTAAAGTTTGTGGGAATGCTTTTAGAAACATTTAGAAAAATCTAAAATATATGAACATTTTCGGGTTTGGGGAAATGTAATTTTAAATTGGAGGTGAAAAAAAGAAATAGCAGATGACTCCAGGTCCTAAAAACTCAGTTCTCATAGTGAACACAATTGATCACTGGGGACAATTACTTATGTGATCACTGTTCCTTTTTTTTCCATTAGAATAGGGTTTTTTTCAGACTTTGAAGGTGTCTTGGTTAATAGTGCATAGCTTTGTCTGACATATTTTCTACCCACCTCTGTGTTAGTACATCAACAAATGCACCTCATGGTGCATCTGAATCAGATCAGCAGTTCCAACTACCTTTAAACCTGCACATTTTCTCTTCATCAACCTGTGTTGTTGCCCTTGTGTCCATCTTTGCTTTTGATTCATTTGGAAGTGTGTTTTTAGATGTGCTGTATAAGTAGAGATTATTCTGATGAAGTCAATTACGTTACTTTCAGTTTGTGGCTACGAACCCAAGTTTCCCTCTCCCAGTTTTCAGGGGCAATTTTTTATGACAGGGTTCTCCATTCAACTCAGGTGATAATCCTATTGAGCAAATTTACTGTATTCCCATTATAGCTTTTATATTGACAAGTTCATAAACCAGCCAATTTAGCTACATAATGAACACTCATCTGTTACTTGGTTATTCTCTGTTATGCTTTTCTTCTTTCTGGAATTCTCTTTTCTCTTCTGAAACTCCACTTCTGTTCATATGCCCTTGCTCTGAAAAATGCTATTCCAAAATTAGCCCTGTAGGCTGTCACTGATGTGTGAAGTTGAAGTACATTTCCTCTGCCAAGGTAGAAAGTGAGAGGCCAACAAGAGGCTTTAGGGTAAATCGCAAATCGGAGCAGGAGATGTTCCCTAAGGATAAGCCACAGAAATCAGAGTGTAGAGCAGGGTGCATGACATGCCAGGTAATGTGTTGTATTTTGGTGCTAAGAGCAGTGTTCAGCAATGGAGACAGGAGGTACAGCCCTTTCAGAGGCGACTACGGATTCACGGTCACTCTGGGGAGCCATATTGATCTTGAAGAGGAAGAGCAGATGAAGCTATAATAGACTTCACAGGGCAAGAATAAGCAGTATATGTTAGGGCTGCTGCAGTAATGTCTCTTCCAGTGTTTCTGTTGTAAGCTCCATTTTCAGGGGTTTATAACTTGCTCATAAAAAGTTACTGCAAGCTATAATTTGGCACACAGGGTTCCAGCCTGAGAGCATGCTGCTTTTCTTATTTAAACTACATTTGGTTTATTGACGGGCCTGTTTTCAGATTGCAAGAGAGTGATGAGTGAAATAGAAATCTAATTGTTTCAGAAAGTTTTTTTTTCCTTTTTTAGTGCTCTCTAGCCCCAAAACAGCTCTAAACATCTACTGGTGCCTCTGAGTATTACAAAGAATCAAAACTAGTTAAGAAATTCATGTTTAAATAGTGGCTACTGTGCCTGTTGAGCAATTATACTTAGAGCATATAGCGTCATTCAGCCTGAATAATCCCAATGCAGCTTTCCAGCTTTCTAGAGACACAGAAATTAATTTCCTCACAGCTGAAACAGAGACATCAATGAGGATAAAATGAAGCAGCTAGTGGTATATAAGATGTACAGAGCAGGAATTATTGTGATTTGGGCCAGGCCATTCAATTTAATGCATCTGGTTTTGCAAAGGACAGCACAGATGTTGTGGATAGGAATTTCAGGTACTGCTACTCTCTTCTGGAGAGTACAGGTAAAAATGAAAGTAATTTTGCAGTTAGAGTTTAAGCCATTGCTGTGTTAAAGCGTTTGCTTTGAAAGCTCAGTCATGGATAGATGTTTTACTGACTGTTCAGAGCTAGTGCTACAGGCAAGGAGTTCAGGCTTTGCAGAACATGATCATGGTGTTTGAGTATCTGTGAACGCAGGGAGGTTAATTCTGATCAGCTGGCCAGGCTGCTCGCCAGCACCTGCCGACCTGCCAAAATCCCTGTCACCCTTCTGCTCACAGGCTGACATCCCTTGCATGGTTCTTAACTCAGCCTTTCAAATACCAGGGAAGAATTGTTGAAATTGCAAAGTAAAGCACTTGGAAATTGAAGCTGGTCTCGGTGAAGGCTCTGTCCCATACTCCTGTGCATGTGTAATTCTGCAGGTTGGAATTACATGCATTGAGCATTGGATTCTAGTTTTATAGTGAAAGTATCACACAAAATGCCTGTATTTATTTTGTGCAAAGTAGTTCACATTTTTTAACCAGCTTTACTTAATCCTGTTAAGTAAAAATATGCTAAATATGTGTCCAGGTTTGCAGATGATCCTTGCTAACGTTTGAGAACTTGAGCCTGAGCAGGTTTGTGTTGCACATACAGAAGAGTACTTTCCTGCCATGTCTGAGTGCACCTTTTGGACCTAAGCAAGAGAAAGCGGGTTGGGTTGGTTAGTTTCTTTTTCAGTATCTAAGCCAATGTGAAGCAGTATCTTTCTTGACAGCTTTTTTAGTATCTTGCATCCATATTGTGCTGATGTGAAAGAGAAGATTGATGGTTTATGAATTCAACTGCTAGGACCTCCTAGGTGTTTCACTGGACATGTTGAAAAACTGGTTGTTGTCTTCACCTTTCAGAAGGGAAATACTGGGCTTAGGCTCACGAGATAATTCCTATTTCAGACTCAGATTCTTTGTGTAGAATGTCACAAAACTGAAGCACTGTAGCAAGGTGTTCAATATAACTCCTCCTTGCACTCAGAAAAATTAATTTGGTAATCACAAAAGGTGTTTTTACTATCACAGGGTATTTGTACTCTCCTGAAGCTTAAAATTGCTCTTCTTGTACCTCCCACCCTGACTGATGGCACCCTTTTGAGTTTTGTCTTGGCTAATTCAAGACTCCTATTGTGCCCTTGGGGATACAACTTTGAATACTTTTTTAAAAGAAAGTTTGGCTGTATAGGTACATACCAAAAAGACCAAGCAAACAAATTGTTAGACTGTGTGTGGTCACAGTACTTCAGCAAATCAAGTGGACAAATTGCTGCCATATCTATTTCTCTTGGCAGAACACTGACAGTCTTCTGGCACCCTCTTGCAACTGTCCTCTGCTGTTTGCGATCAGGCTTCATTCTGCAGAGAGGGTATGTGTGTGCCGGGATTTGCCATGCTAATTTGCATAGCTAACATTAGAGAGACTCTTCTTGAAAGGAAATAAATTACAGATGCTGTAGTCTCTATAGATGTGTTTGGGAATGACCACCATGTTGCCATTTCTTCCACATGGGGACAGCTACTGCAGAAATATTTATACAGATTGAACCCTTAGCACTGATGCGCTGGAGAGGAAAGGAAGGTTGGTTACAATAAAGTAATCTTGTCTCCTGAATGACATACATGCCTTCTCTACAGGGGGAGGCCTCTGGGATTTTGGGACTGTGGGATTTAGAGGGGCAGATTTAGGAAATAAGAACATCAGTAGCAGTCATGTGTGTGGAGAGGTGAAGGCAGAGCAGCACGGAGTGTGTGGGGCACAGCAGAGTTCAAGAAGGGGAAATGAGCTCAGCAGGGATGGAGAGAAAAGGACACAGTGAGGAGCAGCATGGAGGGAAAGAGGACGAGTGTGGGTCCTGATAGGGCTCTGCTCCTCCTTCCCCAGCCTCCTGTGTGAGCTGCCTCTCCGGAGAGGTCTCTGACATGCGGCTGACACCGCCAAGCAGCCATGGGCTGCTGCTCTCTGGACCCTTCCTGCCACAGCGGTCCCCCATGTCCCACAGCCTCATCACCTTCACACCTGGGGCTGACAGGAGGCAGGGGTCAAGAAACCATTTTCCTGGAGGGAGCAACTATGGAGAAGGGCAAAGGTGTGTGTTGTTGGTGCAAGAGGCCTGGAGAGCTCACTTGGATCAGTGCTGCTGTAAGAGGGCTTTTTGGGGCAGCACAGCCACTGGGATGAGGGAGACATGGCATAGAGGTCAATCAGCCCAGTTTACTTGGTTCTGCCTGACCTCCTGAGGAGTGATTGTTTCTGCTTTCATGAAAAATCATAAATGTTCTCACGGACCACTCTCTGTGGCATTTCCGTGCCCTCTCCCAGTTCCTCGGGTCTCTGGGAGGAAGCTGTGTGAGAAGGGGAGGTCAAGCAGCACTGGAGATGCAGAGAAAAGCAGAGAAGTAAGAATGGGCATTGTGTGGCTGGGACTGTCATTGCCAAGGGGATGAGGGAGTGTAGAGGGATAGTGAATGAGAATGATAAGAAATTATTGTTTTAAAAGCAAAGAAATTAAATGGCACACAATTCTGCTGACACACAGTTGAGATTGCCCAGTGGCTAAATTTACACCTTTGAGATTTAAGACATGAGGAATTCTGGGCCTAGTATCCCTAGTTCACTCTTCTAGGATAACACAGGAGAGAGTACAGGGATGTGTAGAAGTTATTTAGCAGTATTGATCTCTATCTAGCCACAGGAGAAACATAACTACAGATTTACATACTAGTCCCAGCTGTTTAATAGTGCATCTCCCCCTTCTTCCCAGCTCTTTTATTAACAAACAGAACTAAACTAGAAACTTGCCAGAAGTTCAGTTAACCTGGAGCTACAGTTACCTACTGACAACTTGTCTATCTTGTCTGGAATATCCAGCTGAGATAAGCACAAGCATCTGGAAGCCATGGAAGAATCAGTTAATGTAAACCAAAATGAGAAAATAGGTGCTTCACACAGACTCCAATGCAGCCTCAGCTGCCCTGCTGGAGCTGGCAAAAGCCACTGGGCATTGTCTGCCTGCCTTCTCACTGCCTTCGTCACCCTAAGAATAGCTGACAAGCTGAGAAGTTCCGTTCCCACAGTCAAGGGTGATATTTGAAGTCACCTTTGCCAACCCCTCATCTTCTCCCCACGCGGCACAGCCGTGGCAAGAAGGAGGCAGCTGCAGGTGTATGCAGGGCTGGTGTTATTTCAGTACTGAGCTGTGTGAGCAGAGATACCCTGGCCTCTTCTTATCCAGATGATCAGCAGGCAGGCAACATGTGGTGTTACTCTGCGTATAAAAAACAGCTGCTTAAAACAGTCCTGTGGGTATGGGAAAAGTGTTTGGGAATTTATGGTAAGGTGATAGGGTTTGTTTTCATGGGCAGACATCAACCTAGTTGAAGATGTCCCTTCTCATTGCAGGGGTGTTGGAGGATATGACCTTTACAGGTCCCTTCCAACTCAAACTATTCTGTGATTCTGTATGACAAACATAAGTGATTTTTGTTTGGTGCAGCTCATCTATGTTACATTTGCTCTAACAGAAAAGCACACATTCCGCATAGGTGCTGAGTGTGACTTGCAGTGTTATGGACCGTTGCATAGAGAGGACAGAGATAGGATGGCTTTGCTGAGTACTTTTTTTGTGGTTTTCAGAGTATGAATTATGATGTTCTGCTTTTTTTTTCCTCTTGGCTTTTAGGTGATGCTGAAGAGAGAGCACTTAAAGATTTTGTCACACAGTATGCTGTTTATCTGCAAAGATTTATGTCTGAGTAATCAGATGCTCTCTCTCCCTGTGTTACTGTATCGAATGCTAAACATTTTTAGGACTTTTTTTTTTAATTTAGCAGACTTTTCTGATCTGCACCTACTAGAGGATGCCTATATTATCTCATGTATTTTAAAATACATGCAGCTCTAAAGGCAAACAAACTTCTGGTTTCTGTCAACCCGCCCTTGGCTTCATATGAGTGCTTAGTGCCTTTTATAAATGGTTTGCTTGTTCATTTCTGTGCAGTTATGGAGGATTTAAGAAGGAAAATGTGTGCATGGGCTTTCAATACCAAATGGGTTTTAAGAAGTTATCTCCTGGCTGTTCATTCATGCACCAGGGTTTGAATGTTGCTCTCTATTTTTTCCATTATTTGTGTTTATGGGATCTGCAGTTTGAACTGAACAGATCCTGATTAAAATGAACATTCTGTGTTTTTGACTCTGATAAAATCACTGGTCTGGTTTACAGCATGGCTTTGCAAACGCTTGTCTTGGCTGAACTGAAGGCATGCAAAACAAAGTAGAAATGAGCAAAAAAAGGTAGAAAGCAGTAGCAGGAATTCCTTAAGTCAGTGCCTGCTCATCCAAGTTACATTTGCTCTAGCAGAAAGCTACACATTCAGAACAAGTGCAAAGCATTGTCCAGCGTTACGGGACATCACAGAGAGGGCGAAGATAGGATGGCTTTGCTGTGTGCTGAATATTGTGTACAATATTGTGTACGTAATGCTCCCTGCAGAGTTTCTTCCTCTAGAAGTGAAATGGAAAGAGGCCTTTATTTAGCACACCTTCTTTTTCCTTTAATTGTGATGATTAAAATAAATTATTGTATGTCACTAGTGATTCTAGAACATAGATCACAGAACAGTGTTGGGGTGCAGCTATGTATTTTGATGCTACAATATCTCAAGTAACCACCTTGATGTTCAATATTTAATTAAAAGCAGAAAACTTGATACAACTAAAAGACAAGAATCTGAAGCCCTAGGAATGGTGGCTAGCCTGATACTTCTAACATGCTGATTGATAAATCTTGCTTTACAGCTACATCTGGGACTAGTCTTTGTAAGTCCTTTATCTCTTTAATTTCTTTTGCACGGAACAAAACAAATTGGAAATGAAAAACACTGGCTTATTGTATTCACTTAAGGACATGCTAATTGAAAATGATTGCTCCATACTGGGCTGGATTCAGAAATATGTACATATCTATCTCTCTCTTCCACATAAATCCCTTAAATGCTTGCATCAAAATAGGAATTAGTAGGTCAGAGGAAAGTGAGATAAGTAAATGAGAGTCAGGCATTTAGGAGGTATCCACACCATGGGCCAAATTCCTGTGCCGCCTCCCAAGTCCTTTGACACAGGCGTGATTGCCTGATTGCCACAATCTTCATTTTCATTAAAAGCAAAACAAAACAAAGTTTTGAGCTTTTAGACCCACAAAGATACTTTAGAAATCATGAATAAGATTTTTTTTTTTTAATTATATGTTCTTAAGCACACTTAACACTACTAAAAAAGAAGTGTGGTGTGGTTTTAGGTTAATCTGGAAGAGGATTTGATGGAAGAGTTGCTTGTACTCTCTTCAACCAGTTCAGATTTTTTCTCAAATGAGCTCGTGGTAGAGAAAAAGAGGGCATAGTAGAAACCTTAATAAGGAAATTTTTAAAACAATTGATTATTTTTAATAATTATAAAATAATGATCCAAATTTTGGACTAAGATCTAAAGGCATTTTGTTCAGGTTCTATTACCTGAAAACCTTACTAGAAAGACCTTCGGATTACTTTAGGATTTAGGGGGGTTTTGGGGACAAGGGTTGATTCCAGATTAAATGTGTATCATGCATGTTGGATGCTGGTAGTGTCAATTTGCAGGATTAAAGTAAAATAAAAGACTAGCTAATATTATAAATGAAGCAGTGTACTACATTACAGACAGTGTATGCCCCTTGTGTTATAAGAGCACACACTTTTCCAGTTAGGAGTGCTGTGTGCACAGAGTATAAAGTCCTATACACACCAGCAGATCAAAGGACAGCAGTAACTGTACGTTTCAATAGAGAACTGTTTTTGACAGATCGCAGATGCACAGCAACAAGCTCCTTTGTGACTAAATTGCCAGTTATTGAACAATGGCCAACAGCAAAAATTGGGTCATAATGGCTTTTATTTACTATGCAGAATTACATATTTTTATCTTGTTTATCATTACCATTATTATATTGCCATTTACATCCTCGATCACCTACCCAGCACTAGAAGAGCATGAAATTTGGCTAGCATCATGTTGTGCCTAGGGCTTAGAATTTACCAGTTTTTTATGGCTTCCCAGCTGATATTAAAAGCAACAAAAAATAAAGTTTTAACTTACTATGGTCCCCACCTCCATATCTATCCTCCCATAAATGTTAGCATGTATTTGGTGCTGGACTGCTGTTTCTGGCAAAAAAACTTTTTTTGTTTGTTGTCACTTTATCAGATGAAGTGCCAGTGGGTGTGCATCTGGGACAGCTGTGTCAGCTTTTTACTAATATTCCAACCCTACAACTTTAGGGGAGAAAGGCAGAATATCCCAGGAGAAGTGGTGAGAGACTGGCTTTGTTGATATTGTGTGTGAACCAGAGGACTTCACATTTTTTACAGCCCCCTTCCTGTGCTGGGCTATTTGTCAATGGGTTTATACACAGGAGAGAAGTCCTGTGAGTTAACACCAATTGATTCTTGTCTGAGATGGGATTGCTGAGTAACTTGACTGCTTAAACAAGGAAGGATTCACAAAACTTGTTTTGCTTAAAAAAAAAAAAAAAAAAAAAAAAAAAGTAGTGACTTTTCAGAACAACCTGCAAATGGATACAACAATTACATGCAAAATCCTTTCTTCCTGCTATTAAACTTGGCAGCACACTCATGCTGAGCTGTTCCTTCCTCACTGTGAAACAAGTTATTTTGGTTAAATCAGACGAGCAGCTACAGCTGCCTGGTGCTGCCATTGAGCCCCATCTGCCTTTGGAGACGATGGGGTGAGCTGGCTTGCCTTGCAGCTGATTGTCAGTCCTTCTGAAACCAGGAGCTCAGGTGGTGGAAAGAGGAACATGGTGGTTGTGCACAAGGAGCAGATCTTTGGAGTAAGATGCTGCTGTTTTTCAGAGAAGACCTGTTGCTGATGGCTGTCCAGAAAGAGGTCAGTGTTCTGCCTGTCAGCTCTGAGGTAGCTGTGCTGTTGGAATTGCAGAATAGCTCTGAAATGATATTTGGGAGAACAGTTTCTGTTCTTGTTTGCCCCTGGACTGGTTGGTTTTGATTCTCTGGAGTAGTGAAGCTCTCTACCGAAGACTTATTCTTTGTACTCTAGTCAGTTTTTTATATGCAGTGGGACCATGCCATTGAATGCCTTGTAGGAAAGAAAGATGGGATCCAAATTGCAGGGATGGTTCAACTTCATACAGTGATCCTGAGAAGAGAGCACAGTGCCAGGTAATGCCATAGCAGGCTAGATGGATAGCCTGCAATGCCCAAATGCATTGCATTTTTGAGGTTTAGTTTCAGAGGTCACAGCTGAAATTGTGACTGGCCCATCAGGTTGGCACAGTGTCTCCATGGCAACTAGAGATAATACAAAATATTCCTCACAGATGCTGCTGTGGGAAACTACCCTACCCATGACTACATTAATATACTTTTTTACTTTCTTTCTTTCTTTGTTCTGCCCTATGCCAATAATGTCTTATATGCTGAGAAAACTGATTTTAGTGCAGGGGAAAAGGACACTAAGAAATGGTTGCAAGCTTAATTAAGTCTTGAACCAACTGATCTGATTAATTTGCCTCGCAGTGTGACGATACAGCTGATTTGCAGGGAAGGCCAGCCTCGAGGAGAAGATGGTTTTACCCAATGCTTGTAGAGGTTCTCCTCAGTTGACCAAATCTTTTCTGTGCCCTGATGAAGGGTCATTTCCTATTGTCATTGACGTTGTTTGACAAAGTTTGGTGCATGTGGCTTTTAAGGGTGAGTGCACAAATGTGTCTTGTGGTAATCTGCTGGCGTAATCCTTTGTGGCTGTGTCCTCCATGCTGTTGTTGTGCCAGGGCTTGCCTGCGGGCTGTACTCTTATGTTTAAGAGCTGTGACTTTTTCATGGTAAGTTTTGAGGGAAAATCATGTGTTAGTCATGGTAAAAAATTTCAATGGAGAACCAAACCAACAAAAAAAAATCGGGGTATGTTTTGTGCTGCCTGACATGGGGTATTTAGGTACATGGACTTGGTTGATCCTAAGCAGAACTAGGTTCACATGTCAGAATCAGTAACACGTTATTAATTGTAAACAAGACTCAGTCAGAAGGTGTATCCTGTACCCTTTGTATCATTTCTTTCATCCCCATCCTGGCCTTTAATTTTTAAATCTTTTCTGTTCAGTGGGCACAATCTGCCACACAGGTCGCTCAGCATTTTTTCTGCTTCCTCTGTCTTGCTTTTCTGTGCTGCTCTGGTTTTTTTTTGTGTGACCCCACAGTGAAAGCAAGATAGTGATTGCAGTTGACTGTTGAGACCTGACTGCTCCGTTATCTCCCCACGCCCTGTCTTTCCTTGCCCTCCAACCCAATCAGGCTTTGGTCTTGCTTTCCCAGAGGCCATCATTCTCTTCTTTGTCCTTCCAAATGTTATTTTCTCCATCAAATTGAGTTCAATTTTTGTTCTGCTACCAGCTGCTTAGCTGGGAGGTGCCACAGAATTTACAGTGGCATCTTGTTGGCCTGGTTGCCTGTTGGGCCCAATATTACTTTCTAAGCCTTACCTCCTCAGGAGCAATCCTAATTTTATTGTTCTCTAGGATCTCCTAATGGTCAGTAAGGAGGAAAGTGGTGGCAGCATATCCTAGCTGTCTTGGACAGCTGTCTGAGGATGAGGCGGCTCAGTCACCTTCTTTGCCTCTGTGTTCATCAGGAGGGTGTCAGTGACTGAGACAACTGGCTGCCTTGTGTCTAAATGTGGGTGAGGCATCCTTCTAGAACGGCTGGTTAACATGACTTTGAGGAGCCTGTGATCTTTAAAACATTAAAGCTGTCTCCCACAAACAATGGGGAAGAAAACCAGTAGTACAACAGGTACCAAGTGTTACAACAGGTGACAGTGGTCAGCAGCAAATGCTTCACGACAGGTATGAAAACTGGAACAAACAGGTATGACACCTTCCTGTCACATAGTACTCATTTGAACGTTAGAGAGTGGCAGTCAGCCCAGAAGCAGGAGGCTTAGTATCCTTTCCATACTGTTTGCTTGGACTTTGACAGCTCTCAGTAGTCTTGGTACACATGCATTGGTCCAAAATTTTTCTAAATTTCACTTTCCCTCCACACCAGTTCCCCACAGCAATGAACTCTGAAATCTGCCATGTTCTGTGAATAAGTGTTCACTTTTCCTCAGTTTTCAATTTGCCTTCTCTTAATTTCATTGCATGGCCTTTTGTTCTTCCTGTGCAAGACAGAAGATCCCAATATAGCTCAAGAATCAGCTTTTAAGGCAGCCTTCTATAAAGATTTTCTACTGAACGGGGCAATATAGTTTCCCCAGCAGTTCAAGAGAATTTTCAATGCATGCACACATCAGTAGTTGTGTGTGTGGTCATATGTACAAGGGCTCTGTAACCTGTTGTGCTACTCATTATTTGGAAGAAGCACAACTGCATGTGAAGTCTCTGTTTCAGGATATGCGAAAGGCTGCTTCTAGTGAGTGGTTTCAGAGAATGTTTTGAAGACATTCAGTGCAGAGAGAATGGTGCTGTTGATGTCATATCATGTAATTGGTGAGGTCATGTGTATATAAAAATCTGAAGAACAGTAAAGACTAGTAGGCCCACCACTCATGCCCCTTTAATTTTCCTTGCATACGTTTTCCAACTGCGTATTTGCCTGCTTACTCTTTAGCTTCTCTGTAATTAGGAGCTAATTAAAAAGGCACGAGTATCCAAGATTAAATTTAAAGAGTTCTTATTTCATATGCTCATGTTTGGCAGTGAGAAGAGAACACGGAAAGCTCACAAGGAGGAACGTGAGTTTATTTTTCTGCCACACAAAACATTGATCTAGGATTGTGTGGACAGAAAGAAGGGCTGCATCTCTCCATTCCCATGGGCCCTAATATTTACAGGATTGCAACCAGTGGGAGTTGGAGTAGGAAGAATCCACAAAATCTCCTCCCTGGTTCCAAGGTTAAAAAGTTAAAAAGAAAGTGGACCAGTGCTAGGCAGAGGCTGTCTTTTATTAATATATTTTATAATACGTGGCCTCCTCTGTTCAAGGCAAAGCATTCCACCCCAGAGGGTGGCTGTGTCAGCTGCCATCTCCTTGGGTGTGTGCCATTCCTGAGCACCATGAAGTGCCCACTCAGGGAGCCTGGCAATGCCCTGGCTCTGGCCTGTGCCACAGCTGTAAGCTCACTAGTCCAGCTGTGGTGGCCTGAGTCTGAATTAATGACATGTTCTCAAGGGCACAAGTGAACCCATGCCACTTGTTGTTCAGGCTAGTGTAGATATGCCACAAAGACCCCCTTGCTCATTACACTTCTTTTCTTCATAGAGCAGCATGGAAATTTGATGCACATTTCTTTAGTCTCTGGCTACAGTTCTTTGTGTTCAATCTGGAAAGAGTTTTACACCCAAAGAAGGGATTTTGTGCTGAGAGCCTGCCTGTCTTTTTCAACTGTATTAGGTGATCTGATAAAAGGTACTATTCCTCCCTGCAAAACTTTCCTCACTGTCATTAAAATATGTGTTTGTTTGTATATGGAAAGTTTAGATTGTTTTGGACTTTCTTCTGGGGAAGAAGAAAAGGACACGACACTTTAAAAAAATAGTGGTAGCTTTTGGAAAAGTTCTAATCATTCATTAAATGCCAAAGTTCATTCTGCATTTCAAAGAATGCATTGCGGTCACATAGATCACTGTGAAATCAAAGCAAGTTCACTCCAGAACTCATCTCTTTAACAGAAAAATAAATTGACCACCTTTTTTGTTTCTCAATTATGAGGTGACTGGAGAAGAAATGTAGGAGGAAAGGCAGCGATTTAAAAAGGCGTACTGTAGATTAATTCAGAGTTCTCACCCTTTATTCACATAAAGCGTCATTTGCAAAGGCATAATGAAAGTGTTTATCAGAAATCTGTGTGAGTAAATGATGGGCCAAACCAGGCCAAAATTTTGGAATAATAAATCATTTTTGAGGTCCTGATAGAGTTGGAATAAAAACAACAGAATTTCTTCGTTATTTAAAAATAGAAACATGGAAAGAAATTTCTCTCCAGAAGAATCACAAAGTGGTGTAGCCTAAGACCAGTAAAAATTTGCCTTTGCTGCCAGCTGTATGAAGAGCAAGACTGAGACTATTCTTGCCTGCAGAGTGCACACTCAGTGCAAAGATCTCAGGGTGCTTTAGAGAATTAAAACCCAATGAATTAACGCTCAGTACAATCCAGAGAGACACACAAATGTCTTTATATCCGCATTTTGTAGAAGATTAATGAGTCACAGAGAGGACAAGTGTTTAAAGTCTTGCTTTAAATTTGGAAATGCGGTATTGTATGTACTGTGACTGGGGGCTGTACATTGCCTATGCCCTTGAAATGACCTTATTCATCTGCACCTGGAAGTTGTTCTATATCCACAAAACCCAGTGGGGCTATTTAAAGCCAATTCACAGGTGTCTGAAATTTTACATATAGAGGTGTGAGACTATTTAAAACATATGTGCAGGTGTTTACATTGCAAAGTGCAGGAGCAAGTCTGTGCACATCCAATTTAGGTTTCATGTTGAAAGACGGGGCTACCTTAAAGGAAGCCCAGGAACAGGTGGCAAGGTTGGCGTGTTCCCAAATATATCAAAAAGGAGATAAAGCATGCTATAAAGAGCTTGGTTTTGTGCTGTGTGAAGTGAATGCTAGATGCTTGTTTGATGTTACCTTTTTCAAATACCAGAAGAATATTTGAAAGCATAAAGGTGAATTAGCAAACTAACTGAAGATGTTTATGTGTCTAGCATTCTCCAGTCTTATGGTTGTTGATCTTCTGCTGGAAGGCCTGATTGTGCAGAGCCCCACTCCTTGCTCAGGGGCTTCACACCGGTGCCTGCTGAGTTCAGGATGCTCCGAAAGCATCTCATGAAGCCCTTGATGTTGCACAGTCCCTGCTCATTAGGCATTTCAGTACAGTCAGAAACTACGAAGGTCTAAACTCTGGAGAGGAGATGATGATCCAGGAGTAAAGTTAGTTCTCCCCTGACATTTGTGGTCTTGTCAAATGCCGAGCCTGGTGCCCTGCAGAAGTAGAAGCACTCTTTTTTTTCCTGCTTTGGGACAAAAGTGGATGCACCAGGCATCCAGTTGTGGCAAGCCCAAGGCTGAAGACAGCTGCCTTTCCCCTTTAGTGACACAGAGGACTCAGTTGTGGAGGAGGGTGACTACAGTGAGCTACAGCCCATACACGTCCTTTATTCTGGTTAATGTCTCTAGGAAGTGAGAGGAAGAGCAGTACAAATGCTTGATTGTCTTAAGTGCCTGGAGTTTGCACTCTGAAGAGGCAGGAATGAGGACAGAAGCTTTCTTTGGGTTTGGAAACAGGGAACTGTGCAATGCCCTCCTGCATAGCCTGTGTCCCTGAAACGAATAGGACAGGTCGCACCAGAAGCAGCGTCTTCCCTTCTGTCCCTCAGCTCAGTAGGAACTGGGAGAGCTACTTGGTTGGCCATATCAGACCTCCTGTGAATTTTGTAGCTTCAGCAGCAGCAGCCAGAAGGAACTTGGCATATTTTAAGAGGAGCCCCACAAGGGCTTGAAGTCATCCATACCTTCAATACGTCAACCCTGGATACCCTCCAGAGCCAGAAAGTGCAGAGTCAGCATGCAAATGTAAAAATGAAATAAATTCAGGCCCTGGCAGGTTTGGCTTGGGTGTGGTCCAAGTTCTCCCTATCGTTTTGGGTCATTTCCTCTTGTTTTACCCAAGCTGCTTTGACCCTTGCTTGGCTTTGGACTCTTCATCCAAACCTCCAACGCAGGACTCGGCAGCAGATTTCGTGATACAACTGTTCTACCTGGTGCAGTTTGCATAGATAAATACCTGGGAGTCAGGGCTCCAAGAACAGTGACTGGAGGCATGAACAGCTTTAAAACCAAAATAAACTCTTGCTATCAGAGTCATAAGGCGAGCTGTCCAACATAACATTGGTCTCTGATTTTATATTTAATTTTAGAAGCTGAAACTAAATGTTTTAATTTTATATTATTCTCAACATAATGCTAATTTGATCCAGATGTTCACTGAGAGCTCAATGCTGCCATTTTGCATAGAAAGCATGTGCATCAGTGATTTATTCCAAATAGCTTCTATTTTACTGCGTTTCATTTTATTCTCAATGAAGTACTTAAAAACATGTTTCTCTTTAAGAATCTTACTTAATCATATGGATATAATTTCTTCAATTTACGTTTTCAGTTCTTTAGTGTGGTGGCCACAGGGTGTTTCTTAACCTAGGAAGATTGAATGCACATGTTGAAAGCTGCTTATATTTGATTTTGAGTCACTTTCATTTCAAAGTCCAAAGGTATAGAAGTGATTGTGGTTTCTTGCTAGGTTATGGGATGGAGGTATAGCTCTCAGGAAAACCTTGCAGGTACCTTCTAAATGTTGGATAATCATGCATGACAATAACATAATTTCATTTCTTTCAAAACTGTGGTGTGCCAAGAGTGTTTAAGACTTTTTTGTTGGGGTTCAGGAAAAAAAGAGACTTAATTTTCTTGTCATTTCTGGGCTACAGTTCAACATTTCAATTTAAAACCTTTTTCTGTTGAGTTCTATTTCCAGTTTTCCCTCAAAATATTATCTTAGAAAATATCTTTTATTCAGTTATTTATTTATTTAGCAGCATATTAAAAATCATGTGAGACAGCTCAATGTGAGACCTTTGTTATTTGAGCCTGGCTCATTCAGCCATTCCTGTGCATGGGCTGCTATTGGTCAAGTATGTCAGGAATGTCCTTTGGCAGCATCCTCCTCGGGAGCTACGTCATGTGTGTGAAGCAGCTCATATGAACGAGTCAGCATGGATATGAAGCTGATCTGAACCTAGGAAGCAAAGTCCAGGAAATATTCTTATTCATCTTTCATTTTAAAGCTGACCCTGCATATATAGTTAGTAGTAAGACAGGATGCTTCTGTGGTAGCTGTACAGTCTAATTGTAACACACCAGTTGCCTCAGATATCGAAACCTGCTCTTCTTCCCTTTTAAAAAATAATTTCATCCATATACCTCTTTTCCTCTTAGTCTTTTAAATGGCAGCCTGTAACCATGGAATCTAAATATTGTGAGGTCGCATCATTTGCAAGGCTGGTTATTCCCACCTGAAATGGTGTTCATCTGCATTCATTTACATTTTCTTGTTGCCTTTTTTTTTTTTTTTTAATCATGGCTTTTCATTTTTCAGAACTAACCTTGCTGTTATTCTACAGTTGTATTAGTTTATTACGCTGAATTGTTGACACAGCTGGTAGGGAGCTAAGTGCTGTGGTTTCACACAATAAAATTTCAGACAATATGTGTAGCACTTCTTTTTCATACATGTCATTTGAAAGCCATATGATTCACCAATATGTGTTATTGTTATCCACCCATGTGGGATACAATCTATTTTAAATTAGTGAAGTGACTTGCTAAACTCCCTGTAAACAATAAGACTGTGGGAAAACACTAAGTGCTATTCAGAAAAGAACATTGCTATACTGCCTTTTATCCAAAGGATCCCACAGTCTCTAGAGAATGAAGGGACCTGGCACTGCTGCCACGCCGTCAGCTCTTCAGGAGAGAGCTCATCTTCACAATAGGCTTTAGAAGGCAACTCCACTACATAAAACTGGAGCAGGGTTTGGTGAAGACTGTAACTACCCACACTAGTTCCATGTGCTAGGGTGTAGTAAGTCACCATGAGTTAGAAGTAACAATGGACTTTGGGCTGTTTGTTAGCAAAGCCCCTTTAGGGGCTTAGGCACAGTATCCAATCAAATAACTTCACAGGTTGGTGTGCATCAGCCACTGTAAGTATCAAATCACATGCACTTAGCACATGGAAATGTCAGGTGTAAGGAGTGAGCTCAGCCTCAAACAGAAGGCATGACATGGTCTTGGATTTACAGAGAGGAGCTTAGGTATGGACTATGGCTGTGGCTCAAAGTCCAAAGTTCAAGAACAGAACTGTGTTTCCAAAAACGTGGCTCTTCCAACAACACAGTGCCTGACCAAGCATAGGCACTGATTTGATTTTGGCAAAGACAGAAACCTGACTTCCATTAAAACAGGTGAGGTCTTGAAACCACTTTCCTAGGAATACATCTCTCAGATTTTCCTTCGCACAATGAACATGGCCAAGCAAGATGAAATGAAAACACTGCAAGACTAGAATTGACAGCTTTGGGTAAGTTGAGGAGAAGTTCCTCAGTTGTAGGAAAGAAAGCCGTTTCTCTCAAAAATAAATTATTCTTCTCCATGTTGTTACCCTCTAGCTCGCCCAGTGTGAAGTTACCCTGTGGGATTCTGTTGTAGTGTGACTGGAGTGGGTCAGTGTTGAAGGAGGGAGCCATGTCTCCTGAGGTTCTGCTCCACAACCAGGGCACGAGGGAAAGCAGAATAAAGTAACCAACCCTGAAATGAGAAAAAGCTCCCACCACATTCCACAATTTCTCTTTCCCTGGTGGTTCACCAGCAGCTGTTGTAGGAGTCTTGCCAGATCTCAACTCTACACTTGCAAGGAGGTGTTGGGCATAATCACATACGTCTTAGCAGATCCCTTGCCTTCCTTGAATTACAGGTTGAACTCCAGTCTTTATTTATGGACAATCAAATCGGCCCAGCATGATACAGAAAAGAGCAAGGGCCTATCTGAGCATGGATAATCCCACCAAGTTGTCTGCTCCCTTGCCAAGAAGAACCTTGGAGAAATTTGTATGTCTTTCTTACCACTTTGTGCAAAGATTAGTCCAGTGTTGAAAATTTCCTGCGGCTTGTCAATTTGCAGGGAGACTTTATTCTTTTTAGCTGATCTTTAGAAACAACAACTTGAGATAGAAGCTCCATTACATACGTGTGAAAATGAATACAGGTAGAGTGTGAGAAGGGCAGTACCTTTTGAGATAAAAAATCCACCCTATCTAAAATGGGAGAAAAACCCAGCAGTAAAGCTATCCATTTTGTGAAACAGATTTTGTGAGGAAAACTAATGATCTGTGTTGAACTACATACAAAAAGTTATATTTGCAACAAAAACCCCCACATAGGTGGGTGAAGAGTTACCTTGCTGCTAGTTTTCATCTTTTCTAAGAAAGAATTTGGTTGTGGTTGTCTAGTTTAGTTAGCTGTAGCCAGCGATTTCCAACTGTAGATCAGTTTTCACCCACAGGATCCTCCTCTGTTTGATCTGCCAAGGACAGGAGTCACTTTGTCAGCTGTGATGACATATGACAAGCTATGACTGTAAAACATATTGACAAAGATAAGAGCTGTATTTCCCAGGATTAAAAAAATCCCTAGTAGTCTGGGGGATGAGTGGGGAGTTAGGATGGACACTCACTGTTACCAGATGACACTGTATTTGTTACAGACAGGCTTTGGCACACGCTTGTCTCAAATCTTCCTGTGACTGAGGACAGACAGAGCACTGGGGTCCTTCCTGTTCATAGACACTGTTGGCATGTTCCAAAGGCAGACCGGACCGTGTACAGATTACTGGTTCATTAAAAAAAAGAGAAAATATGAAAAAAGAGGGAAGTTTTTCATTTCACTATTCCGTATAAATGTGTGTTAGTGAATACATTCAGAGTATTTCAATTACAGTTTATTCTAGTGTCTGATGCCAATACAACAGCTTAGGATTGTTTGCTTAATTCCTGAATGTGTGCATTGTTTTTAGCAAACATTTTTAATTTACATGTTTGTCCTGCCTCTATTCCAATCTCCCATTGGATTCAGAATGTAAACCAGGACAGGCAGTTTCTCTGCCATTCTCTTTGCAGATCTCTTTCAAAGCATCGGGAGTGAAAAGTGTCCCTACATCGGGTACAAAAGGGTTGATGAATTCCCCAGCATGCATGAATGTCCTATGCTGAAAGAGAGCGCTCAACACATTACAGGAATAGCTTACAGAAGCAGGGTGTGTAATTTTTAATAACTGGGATAAAAACCCTCAGTGACATCTTTAAAATATAAATGCCTTTTCTTGTTTCTTTTATTTATTCCCTTCCCCTCCTTATTTTGCCTTTTCATCTCTTCCCCTTTCAATTCCATTAAGCTTCATTGTACAATAATGTATTGCAGCGGACTTTTTTCAATTATGTTTTTGATTTTTTTCCTCCTTGTTACTATAAAACTCCAGATGTTTCGAGACTTCATGGTTCTCTGGATATTTTTTCCTTTATTTTAATCTTCTTTTGTAACATGCCACACATGTGGTATTTTGGCCTTTTAAGATGCTACACTACGCTAATCAGCCATAAGCTTTGGGCTTTTTTCTTTTTGCAATGACTTTCTTTTCCTTCTTGCTGTTGTCTTCTGTTTTGGCTTTTTTGTTGTTTGTTTTTTGTTGTTTCCTCCCCACCCCCCAACTGGTTAGTCCAAATAAATCATAACAGACTCTCCCTTTGTCCTGAAGTTGCATTCATTATCTTAAGCAAATTAACTCTTCACTCCAAAATTGTAAACTCCTGTACCTGTAAGTAAACTACAAGCGCCTGTTCCATCTTGCACGTCAGTGAAATGCACTCTGTACAGAACTCTTTGCAGTGTAACTGGCCTCCCAGACCAAAAGCACAGTCTGTTATTTAAAGATGGGACTAAAATGTCGACCAGAATACAAAGACGTAGTCAAAAGTGTAGGACAGAATGTCTGTAAAGTTTCAGCTGAAATAGCTGTAAATAGGTGATGTGTTAGATGCAAACTGGAATTGAAATGTTTCCTTGGAAAGTGAGGTAAGATAATGACTTACTGATCCAGAGGAACAAGCTTTCGAAGTACGTATAGTAAACTATAATTGTGTTAAAATTCTAAAAGAAGTGGAGGGAAGCATTTTAATTTTATTTGTGGTTCTTTGCTGGAACAGCTGGAAAGGGTTTTTAGTTGAGTTTGCTCAAGCTAAATTTTGTCCCCAGAACAAGCAGATCTGGCTTCAGATATTGGAGCAGCAAATCTTTGATTGTGTGTGTTGTTCCTTAATGTCAAATAATTTGCAAGCTATTCAAATAATCTCAAATAAATAATAGCTTCCCAATTACAGAAGAGATAATAAAGGCAACAACGTAGATTTTGGGAGGGGTGTCTTATTTGCTTATTACATCATCATATGAATTTTGCATTTTGTTTTTTAAAGTGTTGCTCCATGCAATGTTATTTTTGCCTGCAAGCCATAATAGTGCATTCAGTCCAACTGTAATGAGGTTTCAGAAAATTGTTTGGTTTCCAAATGACATACTTAGCAAAACCTTATGGCAAAATTTGTGGCTGTCATGCTGCTGATAATAAGATATCCCCAACTTTCCTGGTTCATTCTCATATGTTGCAGCAAATAAATGCAAGTATCCCCATTTTGACAAATGTTTATCTTTCTGCTTGATTAAAGAAGTTTTACTAAAAAGAATTTTAAGAGTATCAACAGGGTCTTGTGAAAATGTTAGGATGCTCCAATAGTTTCTCAGATATTCTGGGTTTTGGAAAATGTATGGAAAACTCTGCTCACTGAAATGCTCACTGAAGTGCCTGATCTACTAGTACTAGAAGAAAGAAATCTGTGAATATTTCAGTGCTTTGAACAACATTCACCCCTTTCTTGACAGATGATAATTTACAATTACATGAGCAAGACTTTTAAGAGCCAAAACATGCCAGAGCTACTTAGAGACAGGCTAAGATTCAGTGCTGGTCCTGCTGAGCTGCTCTTCTGCACTCGATGTGACAGCAGACCTTGGGACATGACTGGCAAAACTCACATTTAATGCCAGATACAGTCAGGCACACAGGTAAAACTATCTTTAAAAAACAAAACCTAGAAGCCTCTGTAGTCAGGGGAAAGAGACAGGAACCTATGGAGCAGGATGTATCCCACTGAGCTCTCTGTGTAGCCGACCTCGTGCTGGGCAAAACTGCCATTCCCGAGGTACTTGAGCGGCTCAAACGGCAAGGCTGTTCATTTTCAGACAGTACAGTGAGAGCAGAGGAATCATCTTGGGGGATGCTGGCAGGCAGGTGGTTGGACTTTGCAGTCAGAGAAGTCTGTGGAAATCGCCTCGCATGCAAAATCAGACCTGGTTGCTGTTGAAAGCCTCATGACTTAAATGAGTCTGTTGTTCCGCCTTGCATGGGCCAGGTCTCCATTCATGCACACCCAGACCTCCTGGTACTGCCACAGAGGAGGGTGGGAATGCAGACTTAAGGGCTTATAAAATTCATAAAGTTGAAAGAAAAGAGACAGCTTAAAGTCTTATTTAATTCAGTGACATATGCTGATCAAAGACCTCCTCCAGGATTTTCAGTGTATCAGTATTTCCCATTTTCATGTTAATTAGGAAGTATGCAACCTGTTTAACAGCATAAAGAAGAATGAACTGCTGGTGTACAATATGTTGATGTCAAATGCTTGGCTGTAATTACCCTAAAACCCAATAATGTGAATTATGTTTTGCATTTATACTGTGCCTTACTTTTCTACATTTTTTCTTTTTCCCATTCTGAACCTTTTTACCTTTTCGTCTCCTACACACCTACAATAGTCTGGCCAAAACTCCAAATGCATTTTTGTAATACAAATAATAAAACAAGTACAAGCAATTTTTCCCAGGACTCAAATGCAGTATCATGTAAAAGTGTCACTTTGCAAACAAAAATTGTTCAGACTTCAAAAAAAAAACCACCCCATAGGAATAGGCAAGTCCTTTTTCTATTACAGGTATCTTCCATTATTTTGTTACCACAAAGGGAAAAAAACAGCTTCTAACAATTTAAATCTGTGCATTTAAATCTGGCTATATGAACTGAGATTCTGTAAGAAGTTGAGAGCTCAGTCCTAGGGGTTGCTTTTTATGTACACAAATAGTTCTGTTTGGTTTAATAAAACTCCTTGCATGAGTCATGTTACTCATGCTCAAGTATTTGCAGGATCAGGGCTTTACATTGTAGCTACAATAGTGAATTAAAAATGAATACAGTCGGAAGTTAGCTAGGAAAAGCAAGGCACCAAATGAGATATTTTGATTCTTGTATTGTGTGAAACGACTCATGTGCTTAAGTTACTGACATTCAGAACAGTCTGGAGTCTTGTGTGCCTCCTGCCCTGTCCCCAACATTAGACTCACTGTGTTATAAAACATTGATGCTATTTAAAGAGTGGTGTGACTATTTCCTCCCCTCCAGAAGCGATACATATCCTCACAGGATCCTTTTTCTCATAACATGTTTTCCAATAAAATTCTTGCAATTTTGTAATCGGTTGGGAAGAAAGAACATTTCACAATGTTCATAAGGCTTGTAGATGTTTTGACCAGACATAAGATTTCCTATTGATAGTATTAAATGCTTTGGAATGAAATGTTTTGTGTTTTCCATCTGCAGGCTGTCTGAGATGTCAGCAGCCAATATGACCTGCTCTTTCCCTTTTAGGTCTATAAATAAAAGGCAGCTTGTTTAACTGATCTTGCAGCAGAGAGCAGAGGTGTATATTAATGAGCTTTCTCTAATGGCACACTGGACCTATTTAGCACTGCAACTGTGAAGGCTTCTCTTTTGCAGTCATAACTCATTTCCTAAGAAAATGTTGGTTATTACTTCACCTTATGGTCTGAGCTGTTTAGTTTATAGTTTATTTCTTCTGATCTGTACCACTGACAGATATCCTAGACATGACTGTGATTAAATACGCTTATGAAAATGGTAAACATTTGATAATATAAAACCTCTTTGGAATATGCTGTTATTTCTGCATGGCAACATTCTCAGGTGCATCCAAAGTATGATGTGGAAGCAAAGAAAAAAAACATTTTAAGCAATTACAGTTATTAGATTAAATTGTTTTGTTAGGAAAATTGTGATGTGTTTAGATCACTGTGAGATAATTTAGTGTTTTCATAAAATATGCTTTTGAAATGCATGATATTGCAAGCAGTTACATTCCAGTGAGATTTTAGTGTATTTCCATATGATAGTGAACTAATTTAGTCCTGTAAATTTCTGCAACGTATTTTTTCCTGGCAGAAGCCCTATTCTAAAAGCAGCAGTTAGTTATAAAATGCAATAATTGCATCATGCTATTTACTTAATCATGTGGCATTGTTTTGTGTCTGTGCTCAGATGTGTGTAGCATAGCAGGGTCTGAAGTGCATATTAACAATCTCACACGAAAGACAAAAGTAGTAATTGCATTATAATTATTATTTTTATTGATGAACTTGTTTAAGAGCTCTGTTGACATTTACAGACTTTGAGGATCATGCAGCATTTCTTACAGTTATCCCAGGCTTCAGACATCAACAAAATGTTTAAGATTGTAGGATTAAGCAGTGACAGATTGGGGCCAGATGTCTGGGAGATACTGTAAGTGGCCTTCTCAGTTGATGTTACAATCCTAAGGCCCTTTGGAAATTGAACATTTGTTCTTTGTAGTTGAAGCTGATACACTTCTGGGATTGATGGATCTTCCTGGAGGTTATTTGAAAAGAGAGAATGAGCACCCCATTTATCCAGGAGCAGTTTTATTTGGTGTATGTATATACAAATATAAGTACACTCCACGTACCAAGGGTAGATGGAAGGGTTAAAAGTGTTGGTGAGTAGCAATGAAGTCCAAGAATTACCTTACAAAGTCATCCTAACACAGTTTCCTCAGCAACCCAGTTGAAGTTATCTTGTCCTTGTACAACTGTCCAGGTGAGACACTTCCACTTTGAGGGAGCTGGTTCTCAGCAGTGCTGTATCCACATGTGGATTTGTAGGAGAAAACTGCAAGGGACGCAGTGAGCAGACCCAGTAAGAAATAGCAGAGTTGAAATGGGTTTTCCTGGAGTCCTTCAAAGTAGAGACGGTTCTGCAGCTCTGAGTGGGTTCTCTCAGCCCCATGCTTCTCACCTCTTTGCTTCAGCTCCTTTCCTCCTTCTGCCTCAGACCTTTCACCTTCATTCACCTTTGTACATCACCTTCCCCTCTTCTAATCACTTGCCAGCAAAGGTTTCACCCCCACTCCTTTTCCATTGATTTTCTCCCTATTTAGCCAACCTTCCCTATAGCAACCCTGCCTCCTTGAAAATGTGAGTGCTGGAGTCAGAGCATTCTCTTTGCTGGTCTGTTCTTCCACCTAATGCAATTAGACTGGATTTATCACAGCATTGTGATGCTCCCACTCTCTGTTATCCAGCTCTATTAAGCTGGATAACATAAATAATACATATTAGGGAGTAATAATGTAAATTAGGAAAGTCCTTAAAGTCCAGGCATATGTGATGGTGAAGGAACATGAAGCTGCTGAAGGCATTAGACTTGTGGATAATGTGTTAGTACCAAAAAAAGGATGTGGACCACAGTAAAAGTATACTAAACCCCTATTTGAGTATTGCTGTTCACATTGTAGCTCTGAGCATTCATGGTAGGGCCTGTTCCATCTCTTTCTGAAGTCCTGATCCAGCATCCAGCAAATTCTTAAACATATGTGTTTTCATATGTTTTAAATTAAGTTTGTGTTTACATGTTTTAGGATATTTGCCATTGGAATTTTTGCTACTGACATTAATGAGAAAGGATCTGGACCTTTAATTAGTTTGGATTATTCTGCATACTTTCCTAATTTGCATTAGGCCATAGATATGGAGCTGAAGACTGGTAATCCGTTAGAAAAACATTCTGGGGGTCAAGATCCTGCATTTGTGACTGAATAGCTGTGAAATTATTTCAGTGACCTAACAGATCTTCCAGGTCTGGTACACCATGGAGACAAAAGGGATCAGGTTGTGCAGAGTCGCTGTAGTGATCGTGGTGCCAACAGCAAATACAGTGTCCCAAGGCCACATTAACAAGGAACATTGTGATATAGGGTCCTTCTGGGCTGGGTTTTTGATGCTTTATTTTTCATAGACTTCAGCATATTTGCACATTTCAGACTGCTTTGTTCTGAATCCTTATCAGATTTCTAGTGATGATTAAGAAGAAAGTTTGTTTCCTTTTAATCCTTGGTGGCTTGGTCACTTCCAAAATTCCCCTGCCTCCCTATATCACCTCAATTGTTCAGGGTGGAGTTGTGGCCAAATTTCTGAAGATATAGACTGCATCTCTCCAGGTGACTCTATGGAGCTATCCTGATAGTTGTGGTGGGGAAAGGTGGAAATATATACAGATCAGATCGTGATCTGCACACATAGACCCAAATATGCCATTCAGACAGATTAAATATCTGTCCAGGGCAGTGAAATATTTAGGGCAGTAAAAGCTGTAGTGATCCTTTCATGTATGAGTGGTGGGGAAAGGCATAAATTTGCAGTCTGCCAGGAAACCTCTGTGTGGGTGTCTGTGAGCGCACTAATGGGCTTGATTTGTGTGCAGAGCTGATCTGCATGCAAAGACACAACACAGCAAATGAAATGGAGTGACAGCTTGAGAGTCCAGATCACTTGTTCACTGGTCTGAGCATGATGTGATGGACCTTTTGTCCATGAGTAGTTTAAATTGGCTTTGTTAAGGCACCAGGAGATCAGGTGCCTCCAGTTTACAGCAGCATCCAGACTCTGCATCTGCTCTCCCTTTGCATCCCTCTGCCTGCAACGTTGGATGCAACTGCTGAGTGAGAAGTTTGTACACACCAACGTATATGAGAGGTATCTGCGTAATGTGACAGGTATTGGCAAGACTCTAATTTCCATGATGCCATCTGAGGAGCCGCAGGTAGTGCATGGAAAGCTGCTGAATAAAATCTTGACTCAGCAGAAGAAAGTGGTAAAGCACTAATTTTGTGAGGATCAAGATTTCACTGTTTTTATGAGCAGGAATTGTACAAAAAAAAATCTGGCTTCCAGAAACAGTGGCTTTAAGATACACATGGTATGAAGGTGAATTGGGCTGTGTTTCTCAAATACATTCTTTGAGATCTTGAATCTTAGAGGAGCCAGGGCTCTAACTGTATAGAGATACTAGATCTGCAGTGCCATGAAGCTGCAATGCAGAGTGGACAAAGTATATGCATATCATCGCATGTGAGTATGTGTTTGTATAAGTGCGTGTACACATTCATTAAGTATCTGAGTGCATTATATGGGTCTGTTGATGCATGAATGTGCATATGCATGTATTTGTGCTCACCTGAGTGAGTTCCCAGAGCACATCGCAGAGACGGAGCCTCCACTGCAGTTACCTGTTGTCTGTAACACTCAAACTTAGCACTGAGCAATGCAAAAACACCCTTCTCATGGCCTAGTAGCTGGAAATTTTAATTATTTATTTATTCAGATTTGACTTGAAACAGTGAGTTTTGTTATGAATGCTATGCAGTGTTTTATGACTAAGTTATCTAATGAAAAGAGTGCTTAAGAAGTCAGAATTGCTCAGGTTACTGGTTGTATAAATGCTAAGAACAGATCTGAATGATACGGCTAGTAAAGAAAAGGGTGCAGAATAACAGCAGAGTTTCTTTGGATTGATCTTCAAATGGATCAGGTCTTCTCATAATAGTCCATGCTCCTCTGCTCTAGTGTATAGTATTTCAGACATCTGAAACCAGGTTCTTCCATGCCACAAATAGCTTCTCTTTCTCTCTGTCTGTAGCAGCTAATTGTTATTGCCCACAGTGGTTCCTGTGCCAATTAACATCTAAGAGAACTCATCAGAACACTTGTTCTTTCTTTAAATTTTACTGTTCTGACACAGTCCTTAAACATTCAGTACTTCAGACAGAACATGTGAGATATTTATTACCCTTGTATTATTATAGAGCTACACACCATGTCTTTAGTGACAGATGAAATGAACAGCGCAAAATGTTGTGTTTCATCCATAAATTTCAACAGATGTTTGAATGTTGGTTGATTTATTGCATGTCCAATTTAGATCTTACACTGTTCTCATTGTGGCTGCACATGGTTTATTTAATAGTACTTTACAATGATTTTTTTACGACTTTTTCAGTTTGAAGGGTGCAACAAGGCATTTTCTAGGCTCGAGAACCTTAAGATTCACCTCCGGAGTCATACTGGGGAGAAGCCATACCTCTGTCAGCATCCTGGCTGCCAGAAAGCTTTCAGCAACTCCAGCGACCGGGCGAAGCATCAGCGAACACACCTGGATACCGTAAGCACATTTTCATACTGGGGGTTGCACTGAGTTTTCCAATGGTCCTTCTACACAATCTGTTCTGCAACTGGAGGGTGACTTTTCCTTCTCATGAGGAGTGTTACAGAAAACTCAGCTATAAAGATCTGTACTTTTGTTTTGAATTGTATGTGCTCTGAGAAATGAAAAAATCTTTATTACAGAAAGGCAAATTCAGCTCTTACTCATGCTGAGGAGTAAATTACTCAGGAATAGGTTACTCAGAAATAAGTTACTTAGCAAACTCTCCCATTGTTCTCATTCCAGTAAGAGGAGGCAGCAGTAGAATAAGGTACAGTGTGAATGAAAGCTGAGTCATTGCTGCTGACCTAAATGTGTGTCCTTGTCTTCTTCGTGTCCTGTGTTGCTTCAATAAAGTCTGTTCTGGAGGAATGCGAGAGCAGTTCAGACATCTCAGTGGAAGGTAAATGCATCTGAGTTCTGACATAGTTTTGTAAAGATAAAAATACATCTGTCTGGTAAATGTATGAAATTTGTTAAGTACCCACCATCAGAATTAACTTAAAAACCAAATTATTTTCATATGTACAGTTGGTAGATTCTGGCTCAACTCTACAAGGCTTCTCACTTGTCTTGCAGAGAAAATGGAAGCCTGTCTACTGTCTTAGGTTCTGATAAAATTAAATCACCATATTTTTGGGAAAAAAAGTAAGTAGACAACTTTGCAGACCAGTTAAGTCCTCAGCATAAGGCTTGTAAAGAATCACAGAGAGAGTTGTTCCTTTGTCTTTTTCAAATAAGTGAATATATGGTTTAATGTTTAGCCAAGTGTTTATGGGGCAGAACTTTTGAGTTTAATTGATATTTACTTTTTAAGCAGTTACACATTTCAGACAGTGCAGCATTAAAGAATGTCTAATGTACATTATGCCTTGCAAAAACAAACAAGTAAGAGAAGCGAGTCAGTCACATTTTCCAAACCAAAGCACACTTACAATAACAATGTTTTATTTATTTGAAAGTCAACCTCAGATATTTGAATTTGTAATTAGTTCTAAAATGCATCTCTCTTGAAAGTGGATATATTAACCTGAGTGCACAGTTTTGAAATTTAACTGCTTGAATCTAATAGATACATTTTTTATTAGCCAAAGTCACAAATGGAATGCCATTCTTTAGTTTTGAAAGAGAATTCAAATATTTACTAAAATAAGCAAAAATTCTTATATCTGTTGATCTGTGCATTACTGAAGACAAATCTCTTAACTTTCTATTTTCTTTTCTTCTCCCTTTATCTCTGTCTTTATTGTCTGAAATGCTCATAAATCAGGAAAAAGGTACAGTAATCATTTTCTACTAACTTTCTTAAATGTCTAAAAACATCCTCCGTGCTATTCTGTTACAGATTATTTAAAACTCTTCCTGTAGTCCACAGTAACTAACTTCCACTCACCTGGTTTTATTGAAGTTGTGTGGTTTAGCTTAGCGTATTGTGTGCTTATGTGAATGTGAAAATTAACAGAGCTGCAGGATGGTGCTACTGTAAAGCCTGCACATTGTGTTAGCTCCGTGGAGAAAATAACTGCCTGGAATGTCAAAAGAAAGAGCCATGAACCCTTTCAAGGGTAGTCAGATTTTCATCTAGTTTCCCTAAGTTGAACAATTCTATCACTAATTTGGATGATGTGAATTTGAATGGTTTGAAAAATACTCTGCTAGTTTTTCTGCAAAGGGATTTGTTGACGTTTTCCATAGTTTTTCCTCAGGTGTCAGTTCTCTGTGTTCCAGACACTCTCAATAAATCTACTTTGCCCTGTAACTTTCTGGGTAGGTGCTGTGTTAGCCTGTAAGGTCATGAGTTGGTGAATGATTCTATTATTCCTTCAGAAATTTCCTGCTGGCTGGACAGAGCAGCAATACTTATCCTCTGGAGGTACTTACAAAGAAAAGGGGTTTATACAGACTGCTCATTCCTTATTGAGTGCATTTGGAACTGGCTTTAAAGCTTCTCAATGTAGGTCACTCCATCATTTATCTTCTCCAAAAGGAGAATCTGTAAATAATTTCAGAGATTTACTGGTGTATGCTAGTTTGATTGAATCTCTACTAAATCATCTGGAAGTAGATCCTTCTCCTAGGTAGAAACAGAACAAAGGGAATGTATCTGTCCTTGTGGTAAAAAGGGCATGTCATCACTCCTCCAGGAGCAGAGCAACTTGTTTAAAGGACCTCACAGTCACTTCTCTGAGAACTGGTGTGGTTTGTTTTTGTTTTTCCTTTTTGTGCATCCTCTTTCTGAAACCAAGGAGATTAAAGAATGTGAGACTGAGGTTACGACAAACCACTTTCCTACCTTTGGGAAGACACCAAAAGGACTTAGAGTCCAAGTGAGAAGGCTAAGGTAATAGTAACAGATGAGGCAAGAGAACAGAAAAAAATAATGTCCTGCCTAATTTTAAAACTTTGTGAGCTTTGGCATGCAGCTCTATTTTGCTCTCACTTAAGTCAATGGTTACTTAATAACAAGTGCCAGAGTCCCTTTGTTCGACTTGGTAATTGCACATTCATTTGGAGGTTGTAGTGTAACAGATAGTGTTTCATTTGCTGGGAGTAGGCATAGCTAAGAAGAGAACTTGGTGAGGCTTTCAGTCATCAGGACTTCAGAATGAGCAGTTAAATTGGAGCATCCTCATTTATTTATGCTTTTATTTTCCTATGAGAAGAGGGGACTGGACCTGCGTGCCCAGACTCAGATGGCTTTCCCAGGAGACAGGGCTCATGCTGTGCCACATAAAGTGGTAAGCTCTGACATGTGCCAAAATCAGCTGGAAAGATCTTCCCAACAAAATCAACAGTGGGTTTTTCCTTCTGTATTGATTTGCTCCAATGTTAATGTTTGATGGAGGTTGTTTGGTTAGGGGTTACAAAAAGAAAATACTGCTGTTGTTATTCAAAACAGGAATGAGGTATGAAGCAAACCAAATGTGTGCTATGCCACAAGTTTTGCTCTGCTGCATATGGAACAGTTGTTGTAAAAACTATGTAAATCAGAACTCAAAACCACATTTTCTATATTTATAATTGTACTAGGTGATCTCAGGATCATTTTGTCTAGTGTAAAGGCTAGGAAAAGAATAATGCTCTCAAAACCCATTCAGTTACATCTCATTAGCATTTAATTCAGCCCAGTATCCAACATGCCAGAGTACAGTTTTGTCAAGTGCTGTCGGTACTTGCTTGGAGTGCAAAACCAGAGCGATCAATGTGATTATTCTGTGTGCATCATGTCTTGCTTGTGTACATGGAGGAGACAAAGCAAATCTCAAAACAGCAAACAGAGGAAATAGCTCAGGCTTAACAGAAATGGCTGTCCTTCAGCTCTCTGTATGAGATTGTAGAGATGCAGAGGAATATGAAGTCTTTTCCCTTTCCTCACATTTACAGAAACCCTATGCCTGTCAGATTCCTGGCTGCTCCAAACGCTACACTGACCCCAGCTCTCTGCGCAAACATGTGAAAGCTCATTCAGCCAAAGAACAACAGGTGCGTAAGAAGGTAAGACCCACTAGGCAAAAAGTGACACATCTCCAGGTCTCCTCAATATAGTCATTTATAATTTCACTTTAGTTTGTATATTTTCAAATCAGTATTCTGCAATATTGGTAGCATAAAACTTAAGAGGAGCTAATTTTCCTGTTGGTTTTTAATCACTATTGTTAACCAGTGCACTTTAGAGCTTTATACTTTCAAGGCTACCACCCTATAATTTGTTTGCCCCGCACCTTCTCTCCAAGCATTTCTTTCCCGTTCATCTATCATATGCAAGCCCAAATGCTGCTGTCATTCACATATGATGTCCATGTATTGAGTCTCTGCAATCAGCTAGTAAATACATGTTGCAGATCATCTAAAACACAAATGAGATTAAGCCAGGATACTATGGAAACGTCAGGAAAGGAGCACTTGTAATAGATGAGAATGAAAACCCCCCACTTTTCCCACCACATCTGTATTTTAAATGCATTTATAAATCATTTCAAACCCAGACTGCTAGTTATGTTTTCACTACTCTTAGATTAAAATAAGTATTTTGGTTTCTGTGGGCTAAATCCTGAATTCATTATTAATGGCGTGTGCTTATGGGCACCAACCCAGGATCAGAGACTTGTTTATTACACGTTTGTACACACAGTTTGTAAAAAGATGATTGGGACCCCACAGAGCTGATCTGTGACAGAACAGACCATGAGTATACTTCAGGCCCAGGAGTGGAAGGGAATGCAAGTCTTTGCAAGCAATTACAATTAGTTCAATAAGCAGCAATGACGTCTTCCCTCAGCTGCCTCGCCACTGCCAAGAGCATCATGGATAAGACAGCAAAGCGTGTTTAAAGGATGGAGCACAGAGCAGAAATGACAGCCTGATGAGATAGACCCAGGGAGCAGCTAGTTTGGAAAAATGTCAAAAGAACTAGAAGTACTGGAGAGCAAGGAGAGGAACATATGGAGGGAAGAGACAATAGCAGAACCCGGGTGATTGTAGTTGCAGAATTTGGGATGAGCTGTGGAGGAGATGGATGTCAGAAAGGTCTTATTTTTGTTCTTGAATACAACTGTGATGAGTTCATACTGATTTGTCCTTTTGTCAGCCATGCCCCTGTCTTATGCCACTTCTCTCCTGCATGAATGATGTCCCATACAGTTTGCACTTTTCTAGATTCACCGACCTGAACTTATGGTCCCCTTCCCTAGAACATTTGTCTATCCCCCAATTCTTAATCAGGTGTATGGTGCCCAAGTAACAGTTCCTAGAATATCAGTGTCCAGAGTTGTGCATGCTATTTTAAATAGTCAAGAAACACTCACTACATGAGGATCTTTGTGCCTGGCAGTAACACTGTTCACAGAATCAAGTTGTTGTCTCTGCGAATATCACATTCAGTCAGAACTCTCAGCCTGTCAGGACTGGAAAGGAACACCAAATTTTCAAGCCCAGTTTTATATTATCAGGCCATGTGGTTTCACTACAGCACTTGACAAGGTTCCACAGGGTGTGCTGTGCACATGCCTCCCACGCCACAGGTCACGAAGTTCCCAATGCTTCCCTAGAGTGACCTTTAGATCTCAATGAGAGTAAGAGTCAGAAGGGCACCAAAGTATTTTGCAATGGCAAGATCATTGTGACAGGAAGATTTTGTTATATTATATTCTTGTCTGATTGTGGAAAGCAACCAGGCTCTCTAATCCAAAGGAAAGAACCCCCATCTTACCTTCCTGTGGTTGTTGACATATTTCTTGGGGGAAGGAAGGAGGGTATTATTTCCTAAGACCAAACATGGGTATCATTTGTTCAGCTCTGTGTACTGGGCTGACTGCATTAACGTGTTAACATCCTTTACATCTGGGACAAAGGAACAGGCCCCACTGTTACACTCTATCACCTGCTGAGGCCTGTTTCCAGTTCTACAGCGGAAGGTGGGAAAAAAACCCTAAATCCCTACTTTGCATTAAGGGGCACAAAGTACATCCTCTGTAAGCAACAGGAGGCCTTAAGCCTAGAATCAACACAGGACCAATGCGTTATACACAGGTTGCAAACTCAAGCTGCCTGGATGTACCAAGACATCAAATATCCAGGGTTTCATATCTCTCAAGCTTGAGGAATTTTCCTGAATGCATATACATACCCTCCCATAGACTTCTTAAGTCTATCTTAAAATAACATTAGTTCCTTGCCTCCCACACTGTATTTGGTAGACCAGTCTACATCTGCGCTCCTCCAGTGGTTTGAAATCATCTTCAGATTTCCTGTCTCATTTATCTATGATAACTTTATGAATACTTGATCCTGTGTCTTTTTTCCTTGAACTTAAAGGGCATCTGAAAAAGCAGCAGATTTAAAGTACATTTTGATCAGGCTCTCTTAAAAGGGACCAAAGCAAATCTGACTCATAAAGAAATAATAAAACGCCCCAAATATTTCACTTAAACATATTATAGGAGAAAATCCCTTTCACGACTAAGTAAATCTCAGTGCTATTGAAACGGTGACAGTCTACTTTGGGAAAAAGGGCAAAAGACTATTTGTACTCGCTCATTTTTGGTTATAACTCGGCAAAGGCAGTTGTCTGTACCAGCTTCTCCAGAGTTCTGAGTGGAAATGACTTCACCAAGAAAGAAAAATTAAGAACCTGCTCTGCCCACATGTCTCCAGCTATGCCACCAGAATGTGCCATCTCTGATATAAAATAAAATGCCCTGAGTTTAGACTTACATCAAAGGAATCCTGAATATTTAGTTCATAGCATAGAAGGTGAGTGCAGTAGTAATATTTGGTTGTTCTGAAAGGCTTTACAAGCACAAAATAGGAGAAAGTTAGCTGTTAATGTAGTAGTAGTTTAAGTTTAATTGGCTGCAGATGCACTTTGTGATCCAAATGTTAGATGTTTATCTTGAACCAACAAATGGCTGCATAGCTGAATTCTAAATAGGTCTGCCTGGACCTTTTATTTAGAATAACCTGACCCAGGGGAGATCGGTATGCAAAACTGTAAACGTAAAGACAATAACTATTTATTAATGGCTATAGAATATGATGGCTGTTTGTGTAATGTGAGCACTGTATTATGACAAAAGCTTGGCAACATCAGCATGTTTGAAAGAGAATTAGAAATGCTTTTCTTTCTTAATTCTCCTCTCCTGCTGTTTTTAATATGATCGACATTGTGGTTTCAAGAGTTTGCTTCAGACACTTTTGCCAGAGCTTTAATTTACATGGAGAACAGCTGACATATCGGTGATACCTATTACACATTACTGACAGCATATTATTCCGCCAGTTCTAATCTGATAAGCACAAACACTTTTCTTTCTCTATCAAATGTCTTTCCAAGTGTCACAGCTACAGAGTGATGCAATCCTTTTGTCACAGAACCCCAGAATCTACAGAAAGCCTGAAAATATGCAGTTAAATTACTCAAGAAGTTTTGAAGAAACACAGGGTACATTATTTTCTGAAGCAAACTGATGTTGATTTAAGGTTAGCACAACTACCTTGTGCACTTAAGAAAACCAGAATTATCTCTAGTTAAAAATACCAAGTAATAGGTACATCCTCAATTACACAAAGTTACTAGGAATGACGTTTTGTTCCTTCCTTTATACATAATAATTAAGCAAAGATAGATGAATTTAATTAGAAGTCATTTGTTTTACTTTGAAATAAAATGTTTCTTTATCCTCCTCTTGTAGCTAAATTCATGTACCGATATCGAACAAGATGTACTAAGTGAATGCTTAGCTATACAACAACTCCACACATCTTCACAACACATTTTGGATGGGAAATGTGGTAGATCTGTAGGTCATCATGATTTAATTACAGGTAAGAAAACTTCTAGTAAGTATGGTGCTAAGTATGTCATACAATACAGGACTAGAAAGAGAAAAGCTTATGGGGCTGATTTGCTGGTATGGAAGATGAAAAAAAATATATAAAAATTAAATAATTTTGCGAGTTGTTTGCTAAGGCCTGACTTTTTTTTTTTTCCAGAGTTAGTCAGCCAAAAAACCCGTAATAATGTCACCTGAAGCGGGTGGCAGCCCTGCTGAAAGTCAGCCTCCATCCATTTTGTTCTCTTTTAAAAAGTTTGCTTTGGCTTCAGCAAAATGCAGGTCCATGAACTTTGCTAAAGCCAAACGAGTGCTCTGGCAAAGACAGATGCATGCAGCAATAAGGTTTTCCAGTTCTTCAGGAGCTTCGGAAAAGCTGATGAGGCTGTGTGTTATCATGCATTGTGTGATTACAACAAATACTATGGTGATGTATGAGTGGGGCGAAAGCTTGCATTTGAAATGTCAAACATGTTGTTTTAATTCTATTTTCTGGTATTTAATCTTTCTTTCATTCCTTCTTGTCTGTCTTTCTTGTGGTTTGAACAAGAGCTGGCCCCTTTCAGCAACCTTAGACTGTTCTATACATTTTAAAGGAACAGGAAAAGGCAGTTCCATCCCCTTCTGCTGAAAATAAGATCTAGATTCACAACTTTGGAACCACAGCAGAGGATCCTGAATCAGGGATGTAACAATCCCAGGTTCTGTGTTTAGCCAGTAGAGACAAAGAAGAACTCTCCAAGGCCACCAGTTTAACTGCAATCTGCCTCACCCTGTGAAGGTATCCTTCCGCTGATTCTAGAGATTACAGTGCCAAACATTTAACTTAGCTGTTTCCCCTCTCAAATCTCTTTCTGCCTGTGTAACTATTTAGCCCCTTTTCAAATTTTCTTATTTATTTTATTCTTGGTTTCAGCAACATGACATGTATCAGTGAGTTGCAAAGCCCACACTTTGGCAGAGGACAGTTTGAATCATGGAATCATAGAATAGTTTGAGTTGGACAGGCTCTTCCATGCTCCCCCAGTGCCACCCCTGCCATGAGCAGGGACATCTCCGCCCAGCTCAGGTTGCTCAGAGCCCCGTCCAGCCTGGCCTGGGATGTCTCTAGGGATGGGGCATCCACCGCCTCTGTGGGCAACTTGGGCCAGAGTCTCACCACCCTCATTGCAAAAAATGTCTTCCTTATCTTTAGCCTGAATCTACTCTCTTTTAGTTTAAAACCATTACCCCTTGTCCTATTGCAATGGGCCCTATTAAAAATCTGTCCCCATCTTTCTTATAAGTCCCCTTTAATTATTGAAAGGCCACAATAAGGTTTCCCTGGAGCCTTCTCTTTGCCAGGTTAAACAAACCCAGCTCTCTCAGCCTTTCCCTATAGGAGCAAGTCTTCGGATTGCAGAGCAGAGCAAAGGTGAGACAAAAAAAGGTGGAGATGCCACTTTTCTAAACTTTACTTTGAAACTTGGTCAATACAAGAAAATGTTCAGTGCTATTAAAATCCAACATTATTCATAAAACAATTTAGCTTAGTGCTAAATTTATCTATCTTGATATAAGATGTAGTTTATTCTCTTTCAGTTCCACTGTGGAGGATAGGCTTTACTTGATATTGCTAAATAAATTTTTAAATTGATTTAGTAACTGAGTATAAGCTTTCCAGACAAACCCTAGCTTATTTCTGTTGAGGTTTAGAGAAATACAATGGTAAACTGGGATTAGAAAACAGAAATGCCTGTGCTAGTTCCCCTACACCAAGGGAAGAGCTGATACACTTTATTAATATATTTTGGTTTCTAAGACCAAAATAATGAATTACTACAAATTACTTAGGCAAGAATCTCCTGCTTTTCTTCTCATTCAAAATCTTAAAAACTAAAAACTCATCCTGCTTGACAACTCTTACTCTCTAGTTCAAGACGCACTGAAATGTTGGAGTGTAACTGGTGAACAGAATGGAGTAGAAAGGGAAATAACCCATCATTCTAGTATTGTTCCCCTGGGAGTCTGCACTTATGGTTTATATGTGGCTCCTTGAAAAGTGGCAGGAAGCTGCAGGGACTTGGAGGGATGATTTCTATTCTCTGCCTTTGTCATTGGCACTCTTAAGATCTGCGAGGGCAGCACGTGGCCTCTGCTCTCCACCTTTACAGCCCAGCATAGTTGCAGCGTGGCTTGGCCTCTCACTTCCAGGCAGCACAGGAAAGACCAGTGAAATGTCCCTCAGAACAGGCTGCACTTAAGAGCCTCAGAAATAGCCTCAGATTTCAAGTGATAACAATAAAACAGGAAAAAAGTTATTAGCTCACAGATAAACAGATCATCCCTAAGCCTCTCAGTGTCATTTCTGAGAACCTCTTGTGAAATTAAGGATTTTATCTATCAATAATACTGGCTTTTTTCTTATATGATTTCTTTGTTGATTGTATCAATCCCTCACCAGGATGTTGTAAAAAACCTAGTAAATCTTCCCTGATATTCCCATCAGGTCACCCCATTATGAGACCCCATCACATGCACAGTATGAAAACATGCCAGGGAAAATAAATCAAGAGTCAAAAGATTGTCTTACAGTTAAAATGAAGTTGCTTCATGCTATGTGTAGTACAATTCCTTAAGCAGAACTGTTCCTCTGTCATTGTTTAGAGCATATAAACTAAAGTGCTGATCCTTACAGAACTAAAGCATAAGGACACTCCTGCTACAACCTACAGTTTGCAATGATTACACATTCGCTCTTTCAAATAAGCAGAGGTAATATTTCTGGAGAAATCCACTATAATACTCTATTTAGGTTATATATGGATAAGTACAGTATATTATGGCCTCTTCAGTCCACTTGAAAATCTGAAAATGTTCATGGTTTGGGATTTTGTTTTGAGGGCTTCCCAACCCTCCCCCCCTCCTTTTTTTTTTTTCAAAGAAACCACATTATTATTGTGCAGAGCTCTGGGCTTTAGGGATCACTTGGATTCCTGAAGAGTTTCAGTTTTTTCTTTCTCCAAGTTAAAGCACATTTTAAATATGTCAGGGATGAAAGCCAATCACAGAAAAAAAAAAAAAAAAAAGAAATATTTAAAAAGCTCCCATCCCTTGTGTCCAACTTCAAAGAAGGTTTGTGCTTGGGACTGGGTAAGACAGTGAGCAAAAGAATGTTTTGCAGTCAGAGGAACCCATTGTTGCTTAGATGTCCCTCCTTTTTTCCTGCTTTTAACTAAGATGCTTCATGGCTGCACAGGTTCAACTCTAGCTGTGCCCAAGGGCTCTTATCACTCTCCCCACTCTCTCCACTCAGGTACTTCCACTCAGACATTTTCTCTGGGCCTTTATTATTATTGTTGTTCTGGTCTCAGTTGGTATAAAGCTGGGGAAAAGAAAAGCTGCGAGTCACAGATGCTCAGAGTACTGTTTTGGCAACAGATGTTAAGGTGAAAGGCCAAGCTATTTAAAATATTGATTGATTACATATATTTACAATCCAAGATGGTCAACGCCTGAGGAGGCCCAGGGTGCACAGTCCTGAAATGGGTTGCACTTGCAGGAGAGGCCATTCAGAACACTCCAAAGGCTTCTGTGTGACTTCAGGTACTCAGGATAACTCACTGCTGAAAAAAGGGAAGAAAAACTTTAAATGAAGAGACATTTTAGAAGCATTGAAAATTATATTGAGGCTGGTACAGCAACTGCTCCTCCCTGACTTCTTCCATTGTAGAGACACTTGGTTCCCTGGGCAAAAGGATCCATGCAGCAAAGACAGCATTTCTCTCCCCTCAAGCTGCTCTTCCCTACTGTCAGGACTTGGCAGTGGGAAGGACCTTATACACCCTTGTATCGGCGGGTACGTCCTGCTTCCCTGAACAAAGCAGTTCATTCTCTTTCTTCGCTGATACTCCGCCACTGCCAATATTTCCTTCTAAAAGCACCATCTGCAGGCTTAACACCAATGAACATGCCGTCAGGTAGTCATGCAGAGCGACAATAGCCCCAAACTTTGAGTGTCTTAATTCTGGAATAAAAATATGCATATCAATCAAAGCTTTTTACAGTCAAAATGAATTCCAGTAGCAGCATAAATGGCTGACAGCATGCATAGTGTGTAGTACAGTACACCCTGCACATTGCCCATGACCAGAGACGGGTCTGTCCCTCCGAAGGAAGTAGAGTTAACATTCTGTTAGAGTGCCCTTGTTTTTTACTGTGTAAGATAAACAACTTTTAAGTAAGTACTGATTTGGTTCTCAGTGACTCAACAGAAATGACTAATGTCTTATTGCAGATTCACATGGAATCTCATAGTAAATCTCATCTTCCATTGTGTGTGCCACATGGCCCTCAAAGCACTCTTAATTACAGGCAGCCATCCTATGCAAGCGTAGCAAGTGAACAATAGAGTCGAGTATTTTTCTGTGTTGGCTCCTGTTTCAGTTTCCTCACTCTCCAGCAGCTTCAGGTGCGATGGAGCCTCATCCAGCTGGTAGGCTGTGCCCCCTCAGATGCTCACCAGCGAGCCCAGACACCAGAGCAGCCTTGCAATCCCCCCATGCCTCGCACTGGCCCCATGTCTGAGGGGTACACCATGTTGAAACCAGCACTCAGAGTTTGGTCTCATTTCCTTAGGAAGCAAAGCTTTTGCAGTCATTTCTCTGTCCACATGTATCTCAGCCCTCTTCCTCACATTATTTTTTTCAATCCAATAGCCAAGCTCAACCACATTTGACAAACACTTCAGAGATAATTGAATTCTGACAAGTTCCATGAACACTGGCAGCTGGATACCAGAGTTTGGCACCCAGAATGAGTGTTCCCAGTGTGGGAGAGGCAGGCAGGGCTCGGCTGTGACACACGCTGCGTGGCTGCAGGCAGCACACGTGTAGCACCGTATTTGTCAAAGTGTCACAGAGGATCTGGGGACAGCTGGGTTTACCCTGACATGCTTCAGCTGATGTTGTGGTGGCTGTCGATCGAGCAATGCTGTGCAGAGGGGGTGTCAGTGGGTTCTGGGCTGAGGCAGCACAAGCTGCGGTGTGGAAAGGGGGTTGGGGAAATGTGAGGACAAGAGACACCACGTATCAAACCCAGCGTGACTGGGGGCGTTGCGGTAAATAAAGATGTAGGAAGAGGAAAACTCATGGATGAACAAACACTACAAGCCTCAGCACACACATGCTTCAAGCAGGGTCCTTTTCCAGAGAAGGTGTAATCAGTAAGTCAAATGATGGATAAACTAAGGGTAGATGGAAGAAGCCCTACTCCAAGTAGGAGAGGAGGTTCACAGCTAGACATCTATGCAAGCCCAAGAGTGGGCAATGGGTGTCCACCCAAGTAGTTCTACGGATGGTTAAACTCCTTTGCATAGTGGTTGGATATGACAGAAACTCGCAGTGACACAGATTCTGGTTTTATTTGGTTTTCCAATGGGGTGTGTTTGAGTTCATATGATCATGCAGGACTTGGCTCCTGGACATATGGATGTGTGGAGTGGTTTATTTAACATTTTTTTTCTTCTTTAGAGGGGTACGCTGCTTGTAGGTACTCTGCTCCTCTGTCCTTCTCATCCACCACAAACAAAGAATTGAAACTATCATCAGTAGCTGAGATAGTAAGGAATGGGCCAGGAGAGACCTCTTAAACATTCGCGAACTGTTCATGGGTAGGATTGTAAGATAAAACATTTGAGTATGTTTACTGGCCATCACACTGCTAAAACTGCCTTTTGACAGGTTTTGAACTTCCTGGACAAGTTACTGACAGAGGCCAGTAATAGTCGGCTAGCCTTAGAGAGCACAAATGTCTCTTTTTAGATTCAGGAGTTTCCTCCAGGCTGTGCTGCCAAAATACCTGAACTGCATGTGTAGGAAAGAGAGCTGAAGTGTGAAATGACACTGTACAGTCAAGGTCAAATTGGTATTTGGTTCATCTGTCCAAGCCTGATAATGAACATATGAACGGTAAGGATTTGGGGGGAAGTGGAAACTATTGTATTATTAAATGGACTGAAGCCACCAGTGGAAAACATTTTCACAGTGTAGCATCCTAGCTACTGACCTACTGGTATCAGAAGAAGCTTTGACAAATAAATCCTAGCATCACCTGGGAACATCTGACTTCTTAAAGCCTCTTCTGTCTGGCTTTCAGTGCAGAAAGCAAGTTGGTTTCACTGGCTGGCTGACAAATGGTCTGTCTAGCAGGAGACAGAGATGATGCGGTTCATTTTTGTTGCTTTAGATCTGTCAACAGCTGAGGACTTATTGTTCATGAGAGGTTTTTGACTCATCTGAAGTCCCTGACAAAGGTGGCTGGAATCTTGCCTTAGTCGTTCTCTTCAATCGCACAGAAACAGATGCTGATGTTCAGCCGTTGCTTATCTGCCCAGAGGGCTGTCACACACTCCCCACGGCTCCAGATTTTCATGTTGCCTTGTTCCATGTCACTGTGAGGGTTTGTGAGAAGTGCCATCGTGAATCCTATCAGTGACACGGGACACAGCCAAGCATAGCTGGCACACAGCTGTCTTCTGAATGTGTAGCTCTGCACACAATGAGTGGGAAAGGAAAGGCGAATGCTATGGGAGGAGAGAAGGCAAAGAAACTAGGCCTCAGAGGGAGTGTGGGGTCTGTGTGCTGTGTGGCTGGACACTGTGGGAGGTGGCAAACTTAACTTCTCCCCACAGCCTTCCGAATGCAACGTGAGCAGCTGCTCTAGTCCCCATCTGCGTGCAGATTCCCTGGGAGGCATGCCCTGGGGGTCGCAAAAATCCAGGCGATGTCTTGTAGGCAAATTTTAGGAAGAGAAACTGAGTAAAGAAGGAGTAGACTTTTCCAATAATTGAATTTACTAGCAGCTGGCCCTTTTTTCTTCCTGCTATAGGGTGGCATTTGCAAACGGCATTTGGAACTCTGGGCAGCGAGCACTCCTGCGATCTCCCCTCATTACAGAGACTGGCCCTCAGTGCAGCCTTCACCCAAAAGTCAGTGTCAAGGCCCTGACCCCCAGGGAGCCTAGAGTGTCTGAGTGCATGAACAACGATAAAACCCAGGCCCTGGTCCCCCTTACACAAACAGTGCTCTGAGTTAAATCTCTAATGTGATGGTGGTAAGTATGATGTGCTGCTCTGCTGTCAATATGAGCTCCATCGTGCTGCAAACAACTGAGCACTGTGGGTTCTCACTTAGAAGCAGGTGAATGCAGGGTGAGAGTCCTGCCAAGTCCTGCCAGTTGTTAGGAGCAGTGCTTACAGGTCTGCACTCACAGCAAGGAAGAAATGGATTGCCTGACCAGGAGACACACATATCAAAGCACCTTACTAGAGCTTTGAGTGCTGTTCCAAGCACAGCAGTATTCACTGAGGCACTGCATATCTGAGTAGGTGACTCCCCCTGCACTATAACTTCCCCAACAGAAGTGAGCTGCTGTGTGTTAGTGTCTCAGGGTTGGGTGCAGAATAGGGAAGAACTTGGGGACTTTCAAGGACTTGCTTGGATGCTTCTTTCCTTGCTCATTTTATTTTGCAAAACGCTGTGTGTTCACAGGCATGTACAGTGGTTCCAGCGCTAACCATAACGGTCCCTCACCAGGTATATTGCCTCCTCCTCATGACATCCCTTCAAGACACCATCCACTCGACTCGACCCTTTCCAGTCCACATCACCATCAGTCGCCGTTGGAGAGTGCCAGGGAAGGGTATGTGTGTGAAACATGCTTGGCCTGTCTGGCATAATAATGAATGATTGTTTATTTTACTTTGCATGGATGCTGTTCAAATGAAAAACATTGTCCCAAACTAAGCAATTTGTTTTGGTTTAGAATAATAGAATAATTTCGTTTTGAAGGGACCTCAGAAGGTCATGTCATCCACCCCTGTGCACATCAGGGCAAACTTTGACATTACTATCCGGTTGCTCAGGGCTTTGTCCTTGCCTTCAACAAAACACAGAGAGGTTTCTTTCTTTCTTCATAGCATGTAATTCCATATAGTATGAAATTCCATTCAGGGTGGGGATTTTGTTTGGTGTTTGGTTTTTTTGGTTGGTTTTGGTGGGGTGTATTTTTGGTTTGTTTTTGTTTTTTTTTTTGGTTGGCTGGTGTTCGGTTGGGTTTCGTTTGGTTGGTTTTGGTTTGGTAGGGTTGGTTGGTTGGTTTAATTCTTCCTTGATGACTTCCTTGATGACTTTTCTCAGCTGAAATGTGAATTCTCTCAACAGGTAAAAACCCAAACTATGACTCACTCAGCAACAAGGCAGTGTTTGCCTTAGTAAGACTGATTTTGTATCAGAGCAGCAGGCTTTCTCACTTCCTTTCGCTCTGAGATTTTCTTAATACTTCTCTCAGCAGCAGGCATTAGCCAGTAAGCTCCCAATCAGGGAGGGGTATGCTCACATTGATTGTATAGATTTCATTGTTACAGTATCTGATATTTCTAAAGCACTGTTTGCTCAAGAACCTCATAACATCTTCTCAATAGTAAAGGTTTGTTGTAGGCCACCAAATTCTGCTCTAATCTTTTTGCTCAGATTTTTTTTGACTTATGCAAGTTAAATATCAAGTTAAATATCGAAGTTTTTCTTGCCAGTACTTTGGACAGGGAATGGACTCTGATTTGAGAGTTTTTTTCCTAAAAATACATTGGTGTTCTTTAGAAAATACAGCAATTGAGCGTAGAGTCTTTCCATCCTAGTCTAGTAACTGACCCATCCCTTCTTTTCTATGGGGAAAGGGAAGCCCAGAAAGTTTCTAATTGTATGCTTCAAGCAGAAGGCAGAGGGTATGTGGTATGAAAAGGGCATGGTAAGGAAAATTACACCTGGAGTAGTGAAGAACAATCTAATTGAGGAAATTCAGTTAGGAACAAATTACTCCATTCTTTTTCTTAGTTGGGTAATGAATGCTGTACCAAGCTTAACTTCTACACCCTGTTCCTCCTTCAGCCATCTCTTCTGACTTATGCCAGCAACCCAGTGCCCTCTCCCAATGTATGATTCATATCTGCCCATTGTAGACTTACTCTGTCCCTCAGGTATTGAAAAGGTCACGTAAGATGGCTGTGCCCAACCCTGCTCCTTCCCTGCCCAACCACCCACATTCCTGACAGTTCCTCTCTGCCCGTGGCAGAGTCATGGCCATGGGAGGCACTGGACATGCTGATTTAGGTGGAAGTTATACCAGATAAATAAGACATTTGCAGAGAAGGCAGTGAGTGCAAACAGGAGGAATGGAGACAGACAGTTCAAAAGGAAAGTATCCCAGGAGCTATTCTTTCCCTGCAGTATGGGACTACCTGAGCCTGGGGCAGTAGGATCCCTTCCTCTCACTGCTGCCCAGGATGCTGCTCAGCTGTTTCCTCCCTCAGTTGGTTCCTAGGGAAGTTAAGGCAAAAAATGCCAACTAAGAATGAAATAAATTAAGGATGGGAAGCATTTAATAGGCTGTCAGTAAGGTGGATTTGTTTCTAAGGCACTTCACATTCTAGTACTGTTAATAAGCAATGAAAGCAAAGAGTTGACCAGAATGAGGGCAACAGCCGGTTTTCCAGTTCGAGGGGTCTGAAGCTCCCAGGTGAATTCTCTGTGCTGCCCTCATGTCTCCATGCCAGAGTATGGCACAGAAACACTGTGCTGAGTGAACTGAGTTTCTCACTGAGCTCCTTCTATGGATATTTTGATCATTTTCTTAGGACAAAGTTTACATCAGATTGCCTCTGCTGTTTTCTGTTCTAGTGGAATAAGTATTCTTTCTCAGAGGGGACAACAGTGCTGATTAATTATCTCAGTGCTTATATGCTTAAGTAATGTAAATTCTTTGCAGAAACACTACCTATGACAAAAAATCAAAGTGATAGGATAACAGATTTCTAACCATGAACCAAACATCAGGAAAGAGAGAGTGGAATGTATTTTTGAATAGTTATTTTAAAACAGGGTGTCTAGTTTCATGACATAATTATTTGGAATATTTCAGCATCTCAAATGCCATTTTCTAAACTCAAAATAATCTGCATTCAGCGCTGTCATACCCAGTCCAAGATACTTTTGCTGTATTTTAATTGTTTATGCTTACATTATTAATGACTGCTGAAATAAAACCCACAACTGACATTTTAAGTGCAAATACAGAAAGCTTAGTGTGAACTAATAGCCCTTGAATTTCATTTAGTGCAGTTTTGTTTAAACCATTCATCCATCTAACTGGGCAAAATCACTTCATAATCTAATGCATGGAGCCACTGAATTACAGAACTGTGAAACCTTTGCCAGTTCATAGCAGTACACCATTACTCATATAAAATATATATGGTTTACAATACGAAAGAAACACCTAATACTGTCTTTCTTCATATTAACTGCCCCAGCTTCCTGCCACACATATAATGTTTTGCCTCATTTGTCAGCTGTCTCAGCATTCGGGTTTAAGTAAATGCAAAGAATTTCTATACGGTGAATCAGTACGATGACAAGACTGGATTGCATAGTTTAAGTCCGTGGAATGAACCAAATGATTACTATCAAGAAATCTAATTATGAGTCATCAAATATGCAAGATGCCAAAATCTACATGAGGCGGAGTACAAATAGTCTACTCAAATTTGACATAAGATTCAGGATTTGATTTAAAGGCTTTTTCTTAAAAAATGCGCCCTGTTATACCATCCTTTGCCAAAGTCAATACTAAGTGCAGCAGTCAATTTTCCCAAATGGTTTGCTAAGACTTCTAAATAGTTTGACAAAATTATCTAATTCACTTGAAAATGTTCTAACAAAATCTGACTTCATTACCAAATGTATTTATACTGGCTTTATGCAATCTGGAGAGTAGTTTTTGAAATTCTGGTATGAAATGCATGCTAGACCAAACAAAATTTTACTTAAATTGATATTAATTAAACTAAAAGTGTGTGACTGAGAAATAATTTGGCATCCAGAAAGTGGGCTTGTCATGATCCAGGTTTAAATATATGTTTATTTTTTATTTCAGGTAACAAAGTGTTATTTTAGCATTTCTTGGAGCATATGCCATGTATAATGTCTTACTTGGTTTCATTTTGCCCTTTGCAAAAATAGCCTGTTTTGATTTGTAGCAGTACGAAGATGGAAAAACAGGTTTTAGTATTAAACCTTATGCGGATGTTTCACTTGGCATTCTTTCTACTATTTTTTTGGCTGTTATTATCTGAGTAATCTAAAAAGGTACTTAGTACTTAGTTTCATTTGTAAACTATCTCTGTAAATTCCAATTTAAATTATTTAGTGTGATAAATTATCAGCCTAAATGAAACTGATACGATTACAGTTAAGTGAGTTTGAGTGGTGGCACCAAGTTAGGGATTTGCTGCAATTTAGTTTAATGACCTAACAAGGTCACTTTGTAGGATCTGAACACGGTCCCTCTATGCGTGACTGTGAGGCCCTCTGTCACTTGTGTCACCCATAACAAACAGCACTTCTGTTCTCCAAAGAAGCTGGGAGTACTGACAAATAATAACTTTACTGGGAAGGTGATGTGTCTCCAAGGGAAAGTGAAACTTTTCTTATATTCCTGTGGTAATTTAGGTCTTGCTACTCTACAAACACATCAGTAAATGAAGAACTAGTGGGATTAAGACGTGGCCATTGGTGATGATTAATAAGAACTCTGAATCCAATCTTGTGAGCCTTTAATATAAAGGATTAAGTAATCAAAGGTAGAGGGCAGAGCTTACACAACTCACTTTTGCCTGGGCTTCTCAGCAGCTAACTGCAACCAGTTCAAACCATGTTCCAGACTCCCCTGAAGAGCCACTTACCTGTACAAAATCACAAGAAACAGGACTTAAAAACCATCAAGTGAAAAGAGACATTTTAATCAGGTTGCTTAAACATCAGAATTTTTGTTTGCTTGCTCCTTAGCACCTGTTAATTTAAATACCACAGAAATACTTAAAGGTAAAGAGTTCTCTGTTAAAAATTTAGTCCTTAATTTCTCTTTACGTAAAGTAACACAAGGTACACAGAGCTTCCCTTCTTGCTCAGTCAGGGAACACCACATTTTAAATTCCTGATATTTTTAAGGTTGAAAACAAATATGCAGGATAAAAATCTTGTGTGTTAGATTTTCATTTGTACTACTACCATGTTAAACTGTGGCAATAAGAGAGTGTAAGCTGGCTACCCCCCCCACCTTTCAGCCCTGTTACAAACACGGCCAGGACCGCATCAAGTGCTGCCATTTCAAAGAGGAACCTGGCCCTGTGTTCCTGCCTGTCCCAGGGAGTGATGAGCTGGGAAGAAGCACCCTCCACCAACCCCACAGCTCTGCTCCTTGAGTTGCTTTTGGCCTCAGCTTGGCTGGTAGGTGATGGTGGTGTACGAAGGGTTTGGTGGGTGCTTGCTCATCAGATGGAACCAGACGCAAATTGTGGCCGTAGGAGTTTCACTGTTTGCAAGCAGCTACTTTTCTGGAGCATGAATGTTTCTGGGATAAGACTGAAGAAATCTCCCCCAAACCAGTAAAAGAAATGGGGGAGATTCTTTTCAGTAGGTTGTGCTAACTCCTTTAAATGCCAGAATCCATGGCCAGATAGGAAAATACATTTCTGTACCTAATTCTCGTTACTTTCAGTGACAATTAGGTGTCTAAGTACTTATGTCTAAATTTCATTCATCTTTAGGTTTGTGAACTCATATAAATAAATTGAGTAGTAACTGGCATGTTTCTAAAATCTTTGTAGGAAACAAACTTTTACTGTCTAGAAGTACTCTGGAGAACTAAATACCTACACAGTTTTTATAACACTTCCTAGGACCAAGGAGATACATCATTCGTTCATTGTGGATTCCACTGGAGAATACTCTTCATTTATAATAGAATACACAAGTCAGTGTTTTAGTCTTTCTTTCAAAAGCACTAAAACCAATAACAAGAAACAGATATCTCTGACAGCTGAAAACATTTTCAATGGAGGAAGCCAAGAACCCATCATAATTTATCTCAGTGTTATGGATCTGAGCACGCAAAAGAGGCATCAGTACATCTGTCCAAAGAAAGAACAATGTACAGGTGTGGAGCTGAGGTTCATGTAACAAAGAAAATCAGTAATTAAAAGCATCTGGTTTCAAATCCCAAGTCATTTATCTCATTGTAGAAAATGTGATCAGAATTCATTTGTAATCATGTCCAGATAGTCTTATACAGTTTTCCCCCACTTAAAGCAAAATTAGCATTAGCATAGGCTTACTTCAACAATATGTGGTTAAGAATAACTTAGTGCTTGATCATGGGGTAAAATATTGTTTGGTCATCAGCAGAAATAGGTGGGCATGTATTTAATTTGTGTTTCTGAAAGGGCTGAATTGACATTCACTGGAGAGCCTTCAGCAGTGGGTCTCACCGTAAGCGCTGTGTTGCCTGCCTAGAGGGGACACTGTAAACAAAACTATCTTAGAGCAAACAACAACAGAATTACAGGAGAAGGTGGGAGAATAAAGGAGTTGGTCAGAGGAACTCAGGAAACATTTAAGACGGATTCAACCACAGCTCTTCTGCATTATATTAATGATTTTAGCCATTACTGGTTTTATCTGTATTTAAATTTACACTTACCTGTAAAGCCTTTTTTTTTCTTTCTTTCTTTCTTTTTTTTCAAATTTTGTTTTTCCTTTTAAGTGAAACTTCTGAAGTTAGATGTAAACCATATACCCCAAACACAATAATTTATCATGGTATAACAAATGATAATTTAATATCTCCCATTATTTGGTAGAGTGCCTTTTAGACTATAAACTTGAAGAAAGCGGGCATCGGCTACCTATACGGGATCTACCTGCACCTAGAAGCATCTTGCTGCATATTTGCCAGAGAATAATGATCTTAAATTACTAAAAATAAGATAGGTCAGTCAAGCATGCAGTTCATGCCAGAAAATATTGAGTAGACAATATCTGTGTTTGATTGCATGTCTTTGTAATTGACTTCCTGGCAATCATGTGAACCTAAGGCAGCGCTCTTTATTTAAATATTTTTTGTATTTCTTTGACCACATTGATAAGGACTTTTTTTTTACTTTTGAAATACATTTTCCTGCTAGATGGTTAGCAAGAATAAGTTTTCAAATTTCCCTTACGTGTAGCAGCTTCCACTGTAGTGAGTCATCAGTTTCATTTCAAAGAACATTATTGAACAAACCCTTATAAATAAAAATGTCTTTTAGATTGGCACAGTCCCCATAATGGTCACTGTGATTAACTACTTGGCAGAAATTGCACATATCAGGTCAGAACAATTGTAGAGGTACTCATTTAACATAGAAAAACTGTGCTTGCGTATTTGCGTGAGTCTTTGTGTAAATAGTGAAATTCATTACAATACACTGAGTTATGTTTTAAGCCCAACTGAGACTTTTATGTGTCTCTGTTAGAAAAGATTGTGAGTATTTCAGTAAGTAATTTTGAACCCAAAGCTGTTTTCATATCACAGTTGATTAGTATTACTAAAAATATTCTGAAGCAATGGGATGACCTAAGACTCTCCAGTCATGTTAAAGGTCCCATGGTATCGTTCTCCATGTTGCTCCTCAGACCTTCTGCCCTCATTGCACAGGTGTCTGTTGACACTGCTCAGAGCGTGGGTGAGTGAAGGTGCAGAACTGGTTTCATGTAATTCAAGGAAGTATTTGGAATGAAAAAGAGTATCTTGTATGCACTAGAAGCTGGGAAAAGGCTGACATGGCCTCCGTCCTACTTTAAAGATGTTACATGCGGAGGTGTCATATGCTGCCTTAGTAGCAGAGCGAGGAATAAAGCCCGAGTCTCTGGACAGCAGCTACTTGAGCTGCTGGAAGCACAGCGAGAAAGGAGGAAAACAGAAACACAGTGTCGTGTCTTGCAGTCGCAGAGCAGAGATGGAGGCTTGTAAGAAGGGCAGGGTGTCACAGCCCAGGGACTTGTTTGCTCATTGTTTATAGAAAAGTGTGATAAAATGCAATGATGCCCAGCAAGGTGATCCGCAGTGAAGGATTTATTATTTATCATGGAGGTGGGGGGAAGAGGAGAAAGGAAGAAACAGAGAGAGAAGGAAAAGATTCCTTGCATTCCAGAAATGCAGCCAGAGGCACCTGGCAATGATTAGTGCAAAGGTTCACCAAACTTCAGATAGAGTCCATCTTAAAAAAAAAATCTTAGAAAAGTGAACGGTATAACTGTTTCCTGAGCATGTGCTGACAGAAATTCCCGTAGGGCAAGACCCAGAACAGAAACACGTGGCAAGAGATTGGGCGCTATCCAGAGACCAGATTAGCAGAGCTTTACACATCATTTTTAATATTATGGGAAGAGATGAAAATCAGTGTTAACTTTTTTTTTCCATTAAAAAAAAAAAAAATCTCCTGGTCCTGGAACTGAATTGGACTTTCTCACAATATAAGTAACTATAATGCTTAGGGGAGAGATTTTGTGAATGAAATGGTTGGCGTGCTGAATTTATTGGTAGAACCTGGTTTCATGGAAAATTTCAGGTTTCTGTAACTAGCTGCAATACTGTACAAGTCACTTAAGATAAAACATGGAGCTTCTTTGCTTTGTACTTCTCACTCTGGTGCTTTATCATATACTTTCCTTCATTTTGAGTTACGCGTAATTCTCGAAGTCAAGATTGTTTGGTATGGTGATATGCTATGCATGAGAACTGTATTACAGAATGGTTTTATAACCCAAAATATACAAAAATTTATTTGAGATAAAGGACAGATGTTTTTCAGTCTGGATTCGGTCCTGTTTCCACTGAACTCGATGGGATATGGGTCGAGGGTTTTTTGTCTAGCTGAGGAATCTGCCAATCAGACCATCACATCATAAAAAGGAAAAAACAGACAGTTTTCATATTGGAAACATTCCTATTTTAGATATGTCTATTCTGCGGTTATACTTCATTCCCACTCATTCAAGAAACTTAGTTTGAATTTATTTTCATTATTTTTCAATTTTCAGTTCCATTTAGTATTTACCAATTAAATATTCTGCGTCATTGGCAGTCAAGAGATGATCAACTAGATCATGAAAAAGCTCATCTTAACACAGCTTAAAATCTGGCTTTATAATTTCTTATTCTATGTTAATTTGTCCAGAAACTGCTATTGAACAAAGACTGGCTGAAGCAAAGTGTAAAAATAATTCTTACTCAGACTAACTACTGTGAATGAATATAGAAAACATACATCTTGACAGAAAGCTCAAAAAAATCAGTGTTGATATGTATGTATTTTTTGGTTCTTTACGTTGCAATAGTATTGGAAGAAGACATTTGGTGTGCATGGTGAAAATACACAAATTCTTATACACCACTGCCTACTTGGGGAGGCTGAAACTGGAGGCAGGATAACGACTTCTAAAACAAGATAATGGTACTTTTAACCCATTAGGTGTCTTTTCTATAGATCACTGCTAACTCATGGCTTAACTAGATAGTTCCTTCATATATGCCTTGCAATTTAATATGAACATTCACAATCCAAAATACATTATTAAAACAGGATCAACAAGAAGATTTACGTAGAAGTCTTTCTAGGATTTCTGTTTGAGATTCTTAAAGGTATGCACTTTATAAAATGATAGAGAAGACTAACATAATCTATGTTTTGACTGTTATTTTTTTTTTTATTTTAAAAATCTTTTTATTAAGATCCAGACTGCTGTGAGTTTCCATTGATGTGAGTGACAAATGCTTTGCAGTAGAATTGAGGAATTGGCTCATTGTCCATATCTAACACTTGATTTAATGACCCTTCATGGGTAGTTTCCCCTCTGAGTTCAAGAGCTTCCTTTAGGGAGAGCTGTGAAGCTGAATATTTTAAGGCAGTGTTTTAACAGAGTGTTTAGCATGGTACAGAAATGTGTGCAGTATCATAGACAACATATGTTATCGAGTTAGGATGAGTTCTGCTGATAGTTTTCTGTCGGTTGTGTGAATGAAGGTATTAGATAAACAAGATTTTTCTGATTAGTCCTTTTACTTGTCTGCTGATGCATCCTCAGGTGAGGAACGCATTAGCTTTGCAGTTCCACCTGAAATCATAGGTCCCTCAAGACTAGTATTATGTCTTCGGCGCCATCCTACACATGGTGCTTCAAAGGCAGTTTGAAAAAGCCCACAATACCTGGTCAATCGTATGAAGTTGTATGATGAGTGAAGAGAGAGAATTTCTTTCTGACTCCTTGGGCGATCAGTTTACATCCTGAAGCACAAGATTTTATTACCCCTTGCTTAGCATGGAAGTGTTGGTTTTGGCCATTAAATTATTCAGTCCCTTTTAAAAAAAACTAGGTATTCTGTTTGATTCCGTGACTTGCTGTGGCTGTGAATGCCACGGGCCGGGGCATGCTGTGTGAGCAAAATGCTCCTTTTGTTTTAAGCCAACCTGCTTCTCTCTGTGGTGCATGCCCTGTTGCTCCCAGGCCTTGGACAGCATGGAGAGGAGGCTGGCTCCTCCACTGCACCTCTGTAATCTAAAAAACTGCATTTTAATTTTTCATCTTCCAGTGGCATGTTTCTAGTTTTGGCAGGTTTACTTTGTAAGAAAACCCTGTCTTACTCTTGTAGTGTATCTTCAGCAGTTTTAACTCCTGTGATAACTTGGTGTATGATAACTGAATACAGCTCTTCTGGTTTCACCACTATGTAATACATGGTTAAGTAAGTAGATTCTCACTGCATACAACTGTATAGTTCCCTTTCTGTTACTATCACTGCTATTATCACTGTTATTATCACGTAGACTCTTTTGGTGCACACCTGTCTGTGTGAGAGGTATTGAGAAGCCCCTACTGTTCTTAGATCTGAAGTCACCAAAATGAATCTTCAACTGAAAAAGCTTTCCTGTTTGCATCATATATTACACACAGCGAGGGTTTTAACAATAGCAGTCTCATTGTTTGGCAACTAGAAATCTGCTGGATTCAGAGAGGGCTTGCAAGTAACTTTGTTAGTGTCCATTGCAGATAATGGCTAAGGATAAGGTCAATGCATGGTTAACAGGTTACCTTCCACGTAAGGGACAGACAGTTTCCAATAATGGAGTAGTGAAAGCATTGCAGTGGGTTAATTTATTGTTCAAGTTACTAAGTGTTTTACCATCAAGAATCCTTGTAAGACAGGGTAGACTATATTGACAGTCAAACCACATCAGCAGTGCAAGCGACCTGTGAGAACCATTGATTCTTCTTAGCTCTCTCAGCAGGCTGGGGAGATGGAAAAAAAGGTGTATCCTTCTGAACAGAAATATTCCATATAGCCAGGAGCCCTCAACTTTAATGAATTAAGGAAGGCTAAGGATTTTTTTTACATATGTGTGAGAGTATTTATTTGTATTTCTTCTATATAGCTATACATAGGTGCAGATATATATTAAAAGGCCCACAAAGGACCTGCAAGTTTACTGAATTTTACCAGTTACAATTAAAGTAAAATATATGGTATTTATTATTAATATCCAAATCAAAGCAAACTGTGGGTGTAGTACAGTATTAACAGGAAATGTCCAGGCTATTAGTTATTGAAACATATGCCTGAGCTACTGCCTGGGAATTTTTAATAGACCCAGCTGAGTTCCTGGTGTAAATATGTTCGTGTTTCTTCTTTCACACAGAAGGCATCTCCTTTCTGTTGCTAATGCATTATCTGATTTGTATCAGGAATGATTTCTTCTCTCTTTTAACAACCTGGGTTGTTAAAAGCAACCTAATTAGTAGGCAAACATTCAGGAGAGAATTTAAAGCACGGCACTGGGAACTGGACAGTTAGCTGATGAAAAATCTCTTGAGCATGCCAGAGCACATTCACACATGCACACAAAATAATATTTTAGAGACCAGCTTGAGCTGTAGGCATTGTGATTAATATTTTAAGGCAACAAATACCCACGTTGGCCACTTGTGCTAATACAGCCAGATTTTTTTGCTGAGCAAAGCTCCTTCCTAGCTAAAAACTGTGCCTTAGCTTCCTGTTTAGGGGAGACTGAGCAGAACATGGTCAGTTTTACGGTGACCCGCTCAACTGTATTAAACTCTTAACACAGAGGCAGCAATGGTCAAGCATTACATGGAGCTGTCAGGGTTTCAGCTCCAGCTCCTGTACTTCAGCAGGTTTCCAGGATACCTGCCGCCCGCAGACAGGGATGTTTGCTGCGGCCCAGCACTGTGACAGCTGTGCCGAGTGCAAGCAGTGAGCCAGCAGCTCGGCTCACCTGCTGGAGCAGGGCCCCACACACCTCTGCACCCCTCGGCCCCACCTGTGGAACCTCACCTGCTCTTCACCAGCCATTGCAAAGGCATTGAGGTACAAACGCTGTCACAACTGCTGAGCTCACACAGAGGAAAAACAGGAATGAAAGAGAGTGTGAATGGGAGAAGCGCTGCTTTTAAAATAACAATAAAAACTGTTAAATACTTCTCGCATGGTTAAGATTTAAATAGCCTCTGGGAGTAGATAAACTGTGTCGGGAAGCTGTGATTTTCAGTATTCCCACAGCTGGACACCTTAAATGTACCATTTTTGTTTGACATGTAACGTATTTGCAAAGAATTTAAAAATGCAATTACTCGACCATTCTGACAAAGCACTCGACAGCGAGCAGCCCCGCAGGCCTCGCTGTGGTGCCACATTTCGCAGCAGGAGCCAGGACAAGACATTTCAAGAGATGGCAGAGGGAACCCAGCACAGGCAGATCCAGAGTACTCGCTTACCAGAAGTATTTTCCTCCCTCATTCAGAGTGGTTTCTGGCTCATCCAGGCCTTGGAGTTTTTAGTACATCTTTTGTTTCTCTTTTAAATGTGTGTGTGGTCATTATCCATATAAATGTCACTATCATGAACTCTTTTAGCAATTATCTTTCCAATGAAAACAACTGCAATCTTTTAAATCTCCTTTCAGATAGAAGCATTTCCAGGCTTCTAACAGCACTTCTGGCATGTCGAGGACAATGTCTCTGTCTGTGCCATTTGAGGGGGTTGGTGACCATTTTGTAATTTGTGGTTGTGCTTTGCTGGTACCCACTTGCAGCCTCAGAAGAGACCATAGCGAAGTCTTTTCTGCATGTCCCAGCAGATAACGTCAGCCCCATCTTCATGCAATAGTTGACCACAGACACACATTTGAGAGCATTTGCAGAAGACAGAACTTGCAGCTGGGCTGCATGACAGCTCATTTGTGTTGAAGTATTTCTCTACTGAGACCTTTGAGGAAAAACTATAGCCACATGGGAGCTGACCTTAGCATTTAGCTGCTTTTAGCAAATGAACTTGGTGTTTTCTCCTGAGCATCTGCTCTTCAGCAGTTCAGATCCTAGAGAACATTTTCTGTGTCTGACCTGAAGAGGGCACAGGTGGCCCCTGCATCCCCTGCATCCCTTTTCAGCACCTCTGCAGCCTCAGGCCCTTACCCTTGGGTAGGGCAAGAGCCATCCCAGCTTTGTTGCAGAGCTCTTTTTAATATGCACCTAAAACAAAAAAAAACAGGTAAGATTTTTTTTTTTTTCTTGCATGTTTGCTCTTAAAATTCGACTTTAGTCTTCTTCAGTTTACACATCATCATAATTGGAGGGAGTGTTATCTTTCTTACAAAAAAACAATTTTCCAGTTCTTACATATTTGGCTTGAAAATATCCTCGCCTTCACCCATTAAACAATACTGGTTTAATTCTTCTGTTTAGTTTGGGGATATTGAGAGTGTCTGTGGTTTGTATTATAGGCCTTGTTTTCCTGCTCTGGGAGATGGAATTATTTCAGCATAGGATGGGCTGTGACTGGTTGATTTATTTCAGCCCCTTTTAATAAAGTGTCACTCTGACAGCATTTGGCAGTGTTCCGCTGCCTCTCATGTTAAATGTGATTAAGCTGTTGTCACCATTAATTCACAGATCATCTATATTTACCTCTTGAACACTGCCATGTAGTGCTTAGCCCTAAGTCAAGCATAGCCTTGCTCCTCAAGTTTAATTCTAACTGCTCCAAGAAGCAGTCATGTAAACTGGTGAGGAACTGCTATTGCAAATCATGGTTTATGGTGTCCGAACGGCTTGTACAGTGGTAGAGCAAGATACCAGTGAATGATTTAATTTGTTTTTAGTTGATTCTTCATACGCATGCAATGGTTTGCAGTCAATATATTTTCCAGCTAGTTGTTGTATTATAACTTGCAGGAGTAATTTTATTTCCATGTTTCAGGACCTGCAGCTGGAAGGTTTCAGCAGGGTGCCTCTCAAACAGACAGGTGGTTTTTCTAGCATCTGAAAGTTCTAGTGCTGTTCAAAGAGCTGCTTCTTATGTTTAGCAAAAGCTCCAGAGGCAACAGAGTATATACAGTTAACACAGGGACCACGTGGCCAGCACATCTGACAGTGTGACACTGGGCTATGGAGCAAAAGGCCATTTGTCACAGCTACCATAGCAGGGTTAGAGAACCAGCTTCTTCCTACCCTGTTTCCCTGAAAATAAGACAGGGTCTTATATTAATTTTTGTTCCAAAAGATGCTTACCTTTTTTTTTACATGTATAGCTGCCTGGACACTATTTAAATTGACTTTTAAAATTAACTGTAACTAGGGCTTATTTTTGGAGTAGGGTTTATATTTTGAGCATCCTCAAAAATCCTGAAAAATCATGCTAGGGCTTATTTTCAGGGGAACAGGGTATTTACCTCTTTATAGAGTTAGTTTAGTGCAGCTGTAAAAGGCGCTTGTATGTGAATGTCCAGATTTTTTGGTCCCATCTTCTGCACTGTGCCTTCTTTCTGTCTGTAAATGGCCAAATGACAGTTGTCTGACAAACGGTTCATCCCTTCTGGGCCAGATGCTGAACCTCCTGTTGGTGGAGCAGTCACGTTGGGACAGGGAAGAAGCATTGAAGCTTCTTTGCCCCACGGGTGGCAGATGCCTGGGGACTTGATGGGAGTGGGTTAGTGAGGTTCTTCCTGAGCTGCTCCAGCTCCTCGTGGGAGCATTGGGTCAGGCTCTGTTCCCCAAGCAGAACTGCCCCCGCGCTCCTCTGCTGTCCCCAGTCCCAGACGTCTGGAGGGAATTTTCCATCTCTCAGGTACAATCACTTCTCAGTCTCCCGCTGAGCAGTGCTGCCACAAGCAAAGACTTACTCAGGATTTTATTTGCAGGGACAGTACTATCTGCTACAGTTAAAGCTGTATTTCTAAGTCTAAAAAATTCTACATGAGGAATAACTGGAACAAATGCTTTTCTTTTTCTTGGCTGAAATTTGGGTGTCAAGCTTTACCCCATTACAGCTATGAAGGCATTACTTGGATTTACTCACTTTAACTACATTTTCCACTTCTGTTTTCTGGATGTGTCTCTCAGCTCACAAAATTTTAAATTAAAACTGAGCTGTGTCTAAGTTGCTTACTGAGGAGTGGTGTCATTCTAATCCTGTCATTATGACTATTACAGGAAGTCAGTGCAAAGCAAGAGAAATCCTTTTCTAATGCTGTTTCCCCCCTAATGAATACCTGAAAGCTGCACTGCATTATCATTTGGGTTTTTTGCAATATAATTTCTACCCACAAAATAAATGTTTTTATAGTTTGGCCATCACAGAAACATGGCCATTCAAGTATTTCAGTTTCCCATATTGTGATGTGATATGTGAAGTTTTTCCGTATGTTTTTTTTCTAGGCTTGCTCCCAACATAGTCTCTCCACTTGTCAGCCCCCTGAAAGCATTAGTTCCACCTTCCCTATTGCAGAAGCACGGCTCTCCATCATCACACAGCCAGTCACCAAACGGGCAGCAATTTTCTGGAATACCAAATAAACCATACGCTCAGTTTCAAAACCAGTCCGTACAGCAGGGATCTCAAGGTAACTCTTCCCTTTTTGTTTGTTTGTTTTGGTTTTGTTTTTTGCCCCCCCCCCCTTTTTTTTTATCCCCAACTGGGGATAAATAATTTGGTTTTGCATTTTCAGCGAATACTTAGTAGGAGACTGACAGCATTTCAATGGGAACTCTGATTTTTGAAGTGGCTTGCTATACACACAGAGCAAAATTTTCAGACCAGTTCATGGTGTGATATGTTACCATAATGTGGAAAGCTATTACAACAGCAGGTTTATTGCATTTGTTCAGGTTTTTCAGTAGCCAGCTACTAGCTGTGCTAGTATGCTGTCATCCAGGCTTCTGTCAGCTTGGAGGGAGGGACACTGCCAAAGCAAGAGCCATCTAGTCCCAAAATACGTGGACTGAAGAGCACCCTGGCAATGGCCTGCTCTGTCCACTCACAGAGATACACTAGACATGAGCTTAGACAAAGAAAAAATATTTTGCTATTTATTATTTGGAAATTGGGCATCTGTATTATTTTATATAATAATATGCAAAGGGACTCCGTACAGCTACTGAGTGCCAGTGCGATTTGAGGACAGGTATGGGAGCAGCTAAGAAGCTGTCCCACTGCTTAATTTAAAACATTTTTTGTCCTGAATTACTCGGCCTTTTTAATCGGGAGCTCATTTACCTAGTCCAGAGTTCTGCTGTGGGAACTAATTGATGTGTCTAATTTTTGAGGTATAAATTAGCAAGAGATATCATTATCATCACAGATTCTTCCAGTAACAGGAGCTTGCATATTTAAGGAATGTGTTATATAATCCAGATGGCATGCTGCTTAGTGTGGTAATTATTCACAAAAAGAGAAGCATGCAGGGCATCTGTCTAGTTTGCAAGTATAACCAAGCGTATAAGTTTATACAGGCAGATAACCAGTTTTTGAAACTCATTTCACAGCTGTACTGTCAGTTGCATAAGGTCATTTTTGGCTGGCAAAGTCTCACGTGATCAATTTAACAGTGGGCAGACCAGGAGGTTTGCTTTCCCTCAGTGTACACTGAGACTCGGAGGACATACAGGAGGTGAACACAAACCCAGTGAGCAACTCACAGCTGTAATGGGGTTCAGTATCCCCACAGTTCCCTCAGCCTTTCATTCTCTGAGGTGTATTTTTACTCTTTGGTTGGACTGACTTAGTCTGAAAAGTTAAAGTGTACTACATTAAGTGATTTGTGCTGAAGGCAAAACTAACTTGACCTGATGCTCAACAGATTATTCAATTTAAAAAGATTAACTCTGTAAGGGAAAAGTGGCAGATTTATGATAGCATATAATGATATATGATTATGTTACTATAATGAGCTAAATAACTACAAACCACAAGAGGAAAGTTTAGCAGCTCATTACTATGGCAGAAACAAATGCATAGACAGAACAAGTTTTGAACCACTTAAATAAATTGACTTTATTCCTTAAGAAAACCACATTTCCTTTTGAATGAATTGTTGCTTTCTAAGTGTTATGTCGTGTGGTTTCGAAAAAGCAATAATTTTCTACTTTAGCCAAATGTTGAAGTAGTATTTTAAATTCATTATGGAAATGGTCATTCAAAAATCAATTTTGATTAGCAGCCTTTGAAATCAATTGATCTGTAACCTCTACTTAGCTATACTTGCTTTACATCTTTTTTGCTTCTCAGTTCATTAATAGCACATTTTTATAATGGAATCTGTAGTAATTTGGGAGTTTTGAATTTTTGCCAAAAAAGGAACACTATGTAAGTCTAGCTGTAGAGCTGTATAGAAGCATAGAAACATTGTGGATCTGACATTTTTAGAAGACAGCAAGCTTTGTCAAGCTGGTAGAAATATTGATAATGAAAGAATAAGCGGACATTATTTATATGTTTAAACCTAGTTGTAGTAAGATCAGATGGAAATTATTACATGCTGAAAGAATTTGGCAGGCAATGGAATCCTGTAGTTATTTATACCTGACATGATTTCTTGTCAAAATTTTATGGAATTTGAAAAGCTGAGATTTATTTGCACATACATGTGAATGACATGACTTAACAAGATGGTATTTAATAGGTATATTCCAATTATTTGCTCATTACATCATTCATTTTAAAGTGGCTTGAAGTTTTCTAGGCTGCGCCTTAGAGAAACAGAGGCAGCCAGTGCACTGTGTGAAGTGGCTAACTGCAGCTTTTCTGTCACAAATTATGTCAAAGCAAAATTTTAGCTAAATGTTATGTTTGGAACTCAGTTTATTCCTTTATTAACTGTGATATTTCTACATCTACTGTACATAAAACATTTAATAGTGATCATTTAAACTGACAGGACATTTAGTAAATTCTTCACTTGAAAATTAACCTCAGAAAATGTTTTATTTCAATCAAAAGTGAAGGAAAACTTGCAATTCATGTGGAAAAAAAACATTGGTGAAACACTTGTTGCCAAATTGGTGCTACACTTTTGCTTTCCTAGAAGGAACAGGGATGTTTGCACCAGGCACGCCTCTTGTTTACTTCATATTTTAACCTCTGAAGAGAGTCTATTTAAGAACTTGTAAAAAGTGCTCCATGTTTAATTTACTCTAAACAACCATATATGGTTGTTAATTGAACTATTAGTTATGGGATTTTAATCGTATCTTAATTCCTAATACTTTCTGTGTAAAGCATTTCAAAAAATCTAAACGAAACACAAGTAAATGGCATGAACTGAAAGCACCTTTATTTCATACCGTGCATTTTTAAAATGTATAAATGCAGTAAAACTCTGTCCTGTACTGCATATGAAAATCAAACTTTGTATTGCCTGCAGGCAACAAGTTTTATTTCCTGTGGTTGTGTAAAATGAACAAAACCTTATATGGTAAGAGCACCCATTGTTATAATAGTCCTTGTGGCTGCTTTAACTCACATGGCCTTTGCATCGCTTGTGTAAAGACTATGGCTTTTGGGAACAGCATTTAAACAAGCTGCAATTTCCCTTTCAAATAGTGTAAAAAATCGTGAGGCTCAGATCCTCTGGAGTGACTGGCCTCTTGAGCTGTGCCAGGTTACTGAAGGCCATCAGCAAGAGCCAACCAACCTGGTACCAAAAGAAACTCTCCAATTGTGCCTCTGAAGCGGTGGGTGGGAGTATGGAAAGTGTATTAAAAAGCCATGTAAAAAATCTTAAGTGACACAGCAACTCCCTGGTCCTGCAGTCCTTCAAGCTGGAGGCATGCAATTGCAGTCAATCCAAGACTCATTTCAAATACACCTTTGAATACTGCAAGCACAATTCTTCCCACCTAGATGGTGTTTCATGCCCAGTTTAAGGGCAGGGAACAGCAACAAATTCTTCCTATGCATCCTAGAATGCCTTGTAAAGTCTCTGTCTCATTCTTATAGGGTCCCACTACCTCATTGTTTCTATGAAATTAATGAAAAAGGAAGTAAGCTTGCATTACCCTGCTCGGGTCAGAAGGGTTAAAGGTCCCATTTTAGTGTCATGATTTGTTTTACATGACCAATGTTCTTGCTGCAATCTTTCCCTTCCTCCATCTTTTATCTTTAGTTTGCTACCTGCATTTATCACATCTGCAAGAATATTAGAACAAGAATGGTGGCTTTCTCTGTATTTTCTTTGTGAAGCGCTCACAGAAATTTGGTCCTGGTGAATACAACAGTGCAGTAACACTAGTATTTTCCTACATTGTGTCTCTTTGTTGGATAGTTCCAGTAAAACCTTTTGTGCTGCCTTTTCAGATTATCACACAGTGAAACTGAGGGGCAGCTACTGCAACCCAAAGGAGAATTTGATTGCTTATGGCAGTTCTTTTGCAGACTTTTGACTCTGAGGCAGTTCTTTACCTCATGTATTTTTTCCTGAGCAGCTAGACAGTGTAACTTAAAACACTTCAAAAGAAAGCCTTACCCATAGGCCTTGAGAAAACCCTGGATCCAACTAGTTTCAATCCAGTTCTGTCATGGTTGGCTGTTCTCTGATTTTCTAAGCCACTGTTCCAGCCCTGTAGATCATAAAGATATTTAATTGATTTAACAAAGGCAAACCTGGGACCATGACGACAGGGCAGCAATTACAGAGACAGAAAAAAATACACATCATGCCTTCCCTAGAAGTGATGTCTATAGCAGACTTTCTGGAAAAAATTCATTTTTTTCTCTAGGAATGCATATAAGTGCTCTCTGCAACCAGTTACACCTCATCTGAAGACAAGTGTCTCATTTTTTTTCACTGCTCATCTCAAAAGGATATATTTTTAGAAGGTTTACAGGAGTGTTTTATAAACAGAAAAGTCAGGATAATAATCAAAAGCTAGTCAATACAGCACTGTACCTAAAACCACATCAAAAGATGGCTTTGCAACCTCTAGCAAGAGCTGTTTGGGTTTTTTGAGACAGACTTTCCAGGCAGTAAATAGAGGTGGCTGTCTACTCTGAGGAAGGACATGCATAATTTAATACTTAGCTTTCCAAATTTCTGGGCCTTCTACATAGCAGCACATATGAACAGCTTTGGTATAGTGTGCAGTGCCGTTATCTGATATCATCATCCGTTAGTATTTCAACAGTCATGGATATCAACAATTTAGGTATTTTGTGGTGGAGGATCACAGGTTCTCAAGAAATGACTCATCTAATCCTTGCAGATTCTGCCAAAACACATATTAAACTGTGACACTTCAGAGCAGATTTTTCACCACTCGATGAGTTCATTGCATATCTACTAAAGAATTGCCTCAGCATTATTTATTACCACCTTAGAAAAACATGGCCAGAAGGAACAGACAGACCCTGAGCTTTGCCTGATATTATCTATTTGGTCAAACTTTGGTTATAAAGGGAAAAGGTGGAAAAAGACAGGAGATCTTAACAGGAAAAAGCTTATACCCTGCATGATTTGTAAGGGGAAAATTCCACCCTGTACAGCACTGGGTGCTCTGGTGGTAGGCACGGGTGTTTAATTTCTGAACAAACTGTCTGAATAGCTGCACAAGTTGCCCAGCAAGCCAAGTCTTCCACCAGTGAGTGGAGCTGTGCTGATGTCTCTCATCAGCTGAAGATCTGGTTGTGGCTGTGTTAGACTGAACTACCAGGGATTTTTGCAGTAGTTCCTTAGGAGCGGTTTCAGTCTGAGTAAGTCCAAGGGAAGAAAAACAACAATTAGAGGAAAATCCACATTCTACTAAACTTTAAGCCTGACTTGATTGACTTCAGCTGCATATAAGGGAAGGAGCATCATTTCAGAAGGCACTTTCAGAGAAGGTAGGAGAAGAGACAGTTAATATGAATATGTAAATAGCATGTGATGAACTTGGAATCAGGAAGAAGTTATTGAGTCAGGAGGAAGGAAGACAACTAAATCAGCCAGTGGTTGGTATAAATCTTGTGGCATGCTTTGAGGTCACCCTTATTGGAGCAAGTAACATTTTCTTTTAGGATGTTGGCACAAACTTGTAAGTTGTAAAATTCCTCAGCAATTCATTTATACTTAATTATTAAATATCTTCTTTTGTTGTATACAGCTCATTCATACCTTTTGTTGGCAAAAAAACAAACTGCTGGTCCCCTGGTAGTATGATACTTTAAAAAAATAGCAGGACATAATAAATGTAGGGTATGTACATGAGGGACAAAAGCCAACATGCCCCAAAAGCAGAATGACTGAGGCAGTCAGAGACCATACATAGTTACCTCGGCACTTTTCAGAAGCACGAATAGCCTCTAGCTGGGCTAGAAGTCTTCACCTGACATCCATGTGGAGTCAGTCCTGCACCTCTAGTTCAATTTTACTTGCAGACTATGGCCCCTATGTTCAGTGAAAGGGGTTTCATTTGAAATAAGAGCAGTCTGAGAAAGGAGAGGTTTAAGGTACTCTTAGAGGTATTTCTAATAAATAATGCTGTCTCCAGCAGTGCATAACGCACACTAGATGGGAAAAGACTTAACTGAAAACAAAGCAGTGCTATTCATTTAAATAGTGCATTATTGTATTTAAATTAAAAGTAATTCATTATAGACACATTCCCTAAGGAGTTCAGCATCCTGGACCTGATCCAGTGAGTACTTAGACTTAGCTTTGAACACAAGTGGGCTGTTGACTGTGTTCAGCTGATCTATTGCTTGAAATCAAGCACATCCTTGAGATTTTTGCTTGATGGGGATCACAGTCCACAGCACCTTGTGGGACTGAGTCTGATGCAGCCTTTATATTATTACGCCTTACAGAATAGCATGATCATTTTTCCATAGTTAAAACGGAGGAACTAAAAACCCCCACAATAGTAATGAAATACTGTGACAGAAATGGAGCTAATACCACTGCAGTAGTATTAAAATGTGTGTGCAATATCTGTTTTCAGGTTACCAAGGCAGCTTTCACTCAATACAGAACTGTTTCCACTACGGAGACTGCTACAGAACAATGGACCAATCTGTCACCAGTGATGTGCTCACAGGGGAATCCCATTGCTTTAATCCTCTGAGACAGAATGGCTATCACATACTCAGCACACCTCTAGCTTCAACAGGTAATTTATTCTGTCTATAAAGAATTATCCCTATGATATTTTTAGCAGGAGGAGAAAAGAACACACTCTATAGTCAATGATGTTATTACAAAAATGTTTGCATAAAAAAACACAGTCACTGAAATTCATTGGCATCTAGAAGAATCCCAAAAGGAAAGCAAATTTGTTTTCTTTAATCCTCCTGTATTTGATGGACAAATTCTCCTTCTGTTCTACTGGATGTCTCAGGCAACACACACCTTCAGAAGCGCTGACAAAAAAGACACCTCTCACATTTATTGTGTTGGCTGTTCACTGCATATGTCTTCAGGTAGGCTCTGGCAGGCTTTTTAAAATCAGATCAAAGTTAAGAAGATCATTAGCACAACTCTGAAGAAAATAGCAGCAGCAAGAACTTCCTGTCCATGTAAGAATTAAAGGATGGCTTTGTTTTGCAAGGCTGACATTTACAAAATGGAAAGGCACTGCTTTGATAGGTTCAGCTAAAAATATTTGTTAGTTACATTTTGTTCAGAAGTTCCTTTGTGTTTGTGCTGTTGCACATTCATGGCAATTGTATTTTCCTGTTCATTTGCATAATGTAAAATTTGCAACAAGTTATTATAGCTAGATTACTATAATACTTTAAGTATTCGTTTTTATGAAGCTTTTTTCCTACTTTTAAAACCACAATTAAGAATTGGCAGAATTACTGAAATCAAACAAAATGTGAGTATTGTCAGAGCCACAAAACACCAACATTTACTGCAATCTTCACTTACGTATCTCCAAGAAATTTTTCGTTATGTCTGAATTCAGGAGGGCATCTTGGTTAAGGATGATACTGAAAACAGACGGTTAAATGCTTTTTGAAATGGGGCCTAAGGCAGACTACAAAAATGAGAGTTGACTTTCCTGTTTGTTTCATATTAAAGGAGACTCTGCTCAGAGAAAGCGTGCATGCATTTGTCTGTTGTTCCATGCTAGAAGGTGTATGCATCAGTAACGAACACAAGAGAAAAGTTTAAGATGAAGTTTCAACTTCAACTTTGAATTCTTTTGTTTTATTCATAAGTTTGATGTTACTAAAACATAGTTTTTTCATGCTAACATCAAATTTCAAGTTCAGATTGACAGCCTGCAGTATTTAAAGAACAGACTAAATAAACTTTCCAAAAGAAATTGTAGGAGCAAAGAATAATACTATGGCAAGACACCAACTTCAACAACAGCTGATTTTTCTGTCTGGGGCTAAACTATTATGAAATGTTTCTGTGTAATATTTTTGTTTTTAGAGTGGTTATTGAGGTATGCAAATACTTAAAAGGCTGAAATATAAATATTTATGAAATATATAAATCTTATCTTTTTGTGCGTAAAAATAGAACCGTTCAGGTTTGCAAGATTCATCAAGGCTATGCATTAATTTTTTCAGGCTTTTATAGCACCATTAATATTAAATGAGATCTCATCTCACAGGAATGCCAAATGTGACTGGCAAACAGCTGTTCCATGAATCACATTAACAGTCAATAAATTTTTATTTTCTGTTCAGGACTTTGGATAGTTTACTCTATGTGGAATCTAATAATGATTTCTGGGGTGTATGCTTATCTTGGGTTTTGTCCATCTGTGGTTGTGTATCTACCCAGTATACAGGCTCATCAAATAGAAATTAGCATAACATAAACACTCGCAAAAGTTATCAAAATATTGGTCACTCCACTTGGACTGACACAGCACAGGGCAAATAAACAGGCCAAGTTCGTCTTCCAGAGACTTGGGACGTACACCGCATGCCAGATTTCTGCAGACAGCAGAATTTGACCTGTAAACTAACAGTAAATTAATACGTCATAGGAAAATGCAGAAATGTAAATAAGTAGAGAATTTGGTCTTGAATAATAAAAAACATACCTAATAGTAAAATACCTATAATTAAGTTCTAAGGAGTGAGCCAATGGTTCCTTCTGAAAGCAGGACTGGCCCCGCAAGACTACAGGATCTGTCATTACTGCTGGTGGTGCAGTACTGCACAGCCTGCAGGCTTTTAGTTGAGCCTGGTCCAGCGTCTGATTCAGCCACATCTAGACACTTGCTGCAGATCTAAAGATCTTAAGATCTTCTGGCTCTCCAGAACAGCTGGGAGACACATGGAACGTTTTTCCTAAGTGCCATTAAAAGGAAAAACACGTAAAATAAGGACTGCATCACTTAATGCACACTCACTAGGATCCTTGCCCACTCATTGTTTTGACATCCTATTCAGATGAGTGTAAAGTCCCAAGAGAGTAATGCTCTGATACTTGCACTTCACTTGCAAATGCGTAGCTTTCCGCAGAAATGAATGGGAGCTTCATCTACTATGACACAAATGCCCATGGAGATTAGTTTGTGTATCTCCTGGGTAAGACTTTGATGGTAAACACTATTGTCTTTTCATTAACGCTGGGCTGTACTGTATAATCCCAGGCCTCAAAACTATGCTTCCTTCCTTATATGTACTGTGTTACTAAATCATATCCATACAACTTGTCGCGCTTTCAGGCTATGATGCAATCACTGAAGCACAGTGTGTATCTGAAGACATGGTCTCAAACGGAACCGATGACAATGGATTCTTCCAAAACGGCGCCTTTGATCACTGCTTGAATCACATTCCTTCCATATATACAGACACCTAAGAGCAGTGCTGACCTTGTTTCCTTTATTATTCCTATAACTGTGTATGTAATAACCAAGGTGTTGTTCAAGTACTTTTATTTAGTCTGTATCCCTATATGTGCTCATTTAAATAAACACCTCACATTTACCAAAACATTTTATACATGAATAGTCTGTATAAGATAATATTGGAACCAGTTCCTTTGCTATGGCACTTTGAAATTAATGCTTTAAGGGAATGAGGAGCATTTCAAGCAGCTTGTTTTGTAAGTTCTCTCAGTAAAATGTAAATGTAAGTTATATAATAAACTTGTAAAGAAGGGGCTTTTTTCCTGAGAAACATGTTTCAATTTGAGAATGTTGTTTCCTTTAATCAGTTTTCATTTAACTTGTTTGTCAATTCTTCTTTTTTTTTTTTTTTTTTTGTTAACTATAAGGATTTTTTTAATCACAGACCTCATGTATATAAAGATCTTCATTTGCTCAGCTGGTTTTATATTTTCAGTTTTACAAAGAAAGCATTAAAAACTGGAAACAAGTGTCCTGTCATTTCTTAACATCATTGGTCTGCCTGATAAATCTTAATATTATGTTCTTAAAATGCCTGAGAGTGATTTAAACAAAACAGTGACATTTCAGTAACTGTGAAATTAAAGCAGCCCAAGTGTACATGAAGAAAACCAAGGGGCATGCAGACTTTCAGTGAAAGGGCCAGAAGCCTTGTAGTGTGGGGCAGCATGGTGGGCTGGCTTCCCGGTGCTACGTGCCCGCAGCTCTGCACCATCTCCCAGCCTTCTTGCTGCCCTTGCCGTTGTGGGTACATCAGCACATGCAGCTGTCCCAGCAGCGTAGGGAAAAATAAAATGCAGCTGCGGTTGGCTTTTTGCGTCCAAAAGTAAATGCACGGCCTCATCCCATCTGAGATCCGTGGCACATTCACACTGCACAAACATTGAGTATGGGGCAAGTCACCTCATTTCTCCCTTCACAAGAGCTGGCAGCCACTGTGAACTCTCCATTTCAGGCACAGGCTTGAGAGAAGAGCAGGATGCCTTCGGAGGACTTTCCTCCATCCAAAGCACTTTTAATCAGTGGCTTCCAGAGGTCACCTGCAGTAGTTTGGATCCCTGTCACTGTGGCCCTGGCCCCACTGGGCTGCATTTCCCAGCCCAGTGGTGACTCCTGGGGAGAAGCAGGCATCCTGCAAGAGAACAGACACTCCCAACGTGTGCCAAGACATACACATTAAGACGTGAGCTCCTGAAAATGTCCCATGGTGGTTTGGGAGAACAATAAGGAAAAACTGAAAAAAAAAAAAAAAAAAAAAAAAAATCGTTCTCATTTACAAACCATTGCTAGTTGGGCTTAATAAGACACCCCAGGAGCAATGTATGGTTATCTGAATGGCTTTATCTGTCTAATACACAAACCCCAAACTCAGGAAATGCTGCTGCATGCAGAACCTGCTGTCCTGCAGGTCTGGGTGCAGCCTCATGAAGGAAAATGCCTTGGCAGTTTGGGTTAAATTAAGATGTGCCACATCCCTGGGGAGACACAGCATCAACTTTGCTCTTGTACAGTAAATGGAAACAAATGAAAATGAATGTCCTAGCTGCCCTTGGCAGTGTCCAGCTGTGACTGGCTGGGCCTCCTGCACCTGATTCCAGAGGGCTTGAGCTTGGCCACAGGGCAGAGCTCTGGTGAAAAGGCTGAAGGACATTTTTACAGCAGGTCCCAGAGTGACCAAGCCTACACCAGCAACAAGCCTTTCCCACAAGCCAGTTCCCACGTGACTGCATCTGCAGCAGCAGAGGTGTCACGCCAGGCACATGGCAGCCTGAGGAATACTGTCCTGTGCCCACTCGAACCAGGGCAGCACACCTGAATTGCTGCTGGTGCCTGGGAAGTTTTTCACTGCCAGGCAAATCTTCACTAAAGGATGTCCAGACTGAGCCCCAGCTGATGTCTGACAAATACCCCTTCATTTAGAGCTCAAATTTACCCAAGCTACCATGAGACACCACTGAAAACTTCACACTGGGTTAAAACCTCTGAGTGACTCAGGACAGTATTTTCTTTTTTTCCTCTCTTCTACCTGTTACCAGGAGCTGCTGGGCAGCGCTGTGCCAATGCAGTCCTGCCAAGGCCCTTCCCTTGTGCCAGGCATGCCAGTGCCAAGCCCCATCTATTAACTTCTCAGGCCTGTAATCCAATTAGCTGCTACCCAGAGAACAGCCCAAAACAAGAAGCTGCTGGAAGATTTCTTGTCTCCCCCACCCCTAAAGGACTGACAGAAAAATGTCAAGCACCTGGCTTCAGCAAAATGGCAAGTTCCACAGGAAAAAAAAAAAAAAAAAGCTAAATTCAATGGCATGTTAAGAAAATATCAAATTTTGCAGCTGCATATTCAGAATACAAAGAGCAGGCACCAATCTGAATGGGGTGATTCTTTGGCAGCATTTGCAGAAGTGGCATTACTGGGTCCACAGGACTGAGGTTCCCCTTACGGTCACGGAGTTATACAGCTACAATGGAGATAGATAGATAGATAGATAGATAGATAGATAGATAGATAGATAGATAGATAGATAGATAGATAGATTGATTTAAGCACAATTTGGTGGCAACGTGTGAACCCTGCAGTCAAAGTACTGGGGAAAACACAGTAGCAGCATAAACTTGGAGGTCTCCAGTGCCTCAGCCGCTCTGTGTATTTATGCGTCCTTTGCAGCCCTACTAGCAGATCCTCGCTATAACTCCTGGCAGTTTCCAGCTTTGGAAAACTTGTAGGGAATCAGAAGGGTACAGTGAGGGTGTTCTAAGTTTGCAGACAATCCTTGAATGGCAGCTCTCAAGGGACCAAGGCCATACTGTGACAGCAGCACATTTAGCATCCCTTCAAGGCTGACCTGGGCTAACCACAAAGCCTACACGGATACATTTTACTTGTTTCTCCAGGGCCTGGCTGTACCTTGTTAGCGTACATGAAGGCGCTTCTGTATTCAATTTAACTTTCTGTCCTCAAGAAATTTGAATGAAACTTAGACATTCAGGAAGTTTTACAGTTAGTCACTACAGAACAAGGTGCATGGGGTTATATGACCCCCCTCTTTTATAAACCATTCCTCAAGATCTCTAGCTCTCAAGGACGCCCAGTCCCAGCTGCAAACCCGTTAATTGTGGCTGCCCTGCCTGGCCCAAGCAGTGGCAGCACTGACTCATCACTCCTCTCCTAGAATTAAAATGCATAAACGCTCCAAATTGTGAGTTAAGCCTATGCACGTGACTTTGCCTCTGATCACTGCCACTTTTAGCATTCTGTCCTGTTACTTATCTACTCTGATGCATGAGAGTTTGGGGTTTTTTTTGGTCTCAGACCTAAGTGGCCAGAACTCTTTCCTAGAACATTAAACAAGGAAGCAGGTAGCTTAACAAATGCCAAGCAGTTAAAACTCTAGAGCTTTTGAAGGGGGACTTAGAAAAAAAACACACCCAAAGCCCAACAAAGCTGTATTGGCTGAGACAAAAATAAAAATAATTCCTGTGCTTCAATTAGTTGGAAACATTAAAAGAAATTTGTGCCTTAAATACACTATTAATCTCATTTCCTAAAAATTAAAGAAATCCTTTTAAAGATGACATTTTTTTAGTTAGAAATACAAACCAACCAAACCTAAACATATTTGATCAATTACAAAAATATTTATGTCACAATAACCAGGCTGTTCAAAACCACACAATGATTCACAAAGGTCTGGGAAACTTAAAGCATAGCAGCTGGAGTGATGATTTAATTCCAGAATCTGTGTGAATCAAGTTTTCTGTAAATTAAAAAGATAGATTCAGAGAAATGCAAAGGCACTGGTTTGAATCTGTACAGTTTAGAAAGTTATCCATAATAAAACCGCTAAAATACACAACAACACAAGTTAACAGTTCCTTGTGTGCTTGTGTACTTCATTATTTCACTTTACTACATGTAAGTAGGGAAGTATCTCATGTAAGCTTTTCCTAAAGACACAAAGAAACCTTTCAATGGAATTTATTGCTTGGCAAGTTTCTCGTTGTGGTGCTGTAAAAACCCCACCAACTAATACATATAATAACTGGAGTAAGGCTTTATAACAGTAGAAAATTATTACCCTGTGGAATTAAAATGGAACTGCTGGTTCCAGTTGACTGTCAGATACTTTTTCAAACTAGGCAACAGAATTCAAATAATAAATTACAACACCACTTTATAAATAGCTACAAATCATTTCCCTAGTGAATGAAAAACCTCATTTACCCCTGTGTACGCACTCTATGTGTATGCAGGACACTTCAGGAATGGCTGAAATAGGATGACCTTCAGTGGCTGATCAAGCTGAGAGAGAGAAAATGAATTTCAGGTTGACACTGAAGCAGCTATAGCACTTCTTTGTGCTTTCCACCAGCTGGGATGCAAGCCAAACATTCAGCAGGACCTCTAACTTATTAATATAATTAAGATCAAGCTTTTCATTGTATAGAAAACCAAAATGCTTGTTCTGTTCCCATTTATTAGCTGCAGTACTTCACAAGCTATAGAAGTAATAATCCTTTCAGTGCTACAGAGGTGCCTTTGCAAGTGAGCAAAGGAGATGCACACATACAGCATATCATGACAAAATAACACTATTTGAATGCCATAATTCTCATGTGGCAACATGACACAGGTATCTCCAAGCCCAACGCCACAGCTCTGCAGTAGGAATGGCTGCAGCCCGTGGCAGGTATCAGGTATGTTTTCCCACAGTCCATGAGTACATCTGCCCAGAGAAGCTGTGGATGCCCCATCCCTGGCAGTGAGCAGCCTGGTCTAGTGGAAGGTGTTCCTGCCCATGGCAGCGGGGTGGAACTAGATGATCTTTAAGGTCCCTTCTAACCCAAACCATTCTATGATTCTATGCTTTTCAGATAATATTTTCTAGTTTTGTACACAACAAACAGCAGGAACAGCTGCTGCTTGTGGAAAGGCTTCCCTGCTTCTGAGATTGTCCTCTCAACAAGATACATTTTTATAAATGGTCCAAGTCCAAAAAACCCAATTCCAAGGCACATTAAGAGCACCGATTTGATACTGCAATAGATGTCAGTTACGCAAGCAGAGCAACAAAAAAAATCCCAGTTCTTAAAACAACCAAGTATGTGAAAATAAACACTGACTGTAAATTGAATTTAAATTGCATAAGAGTAAAATATTTCAATGTTTTTGTTATGATCTTACTAAAAACTACATGAGTTTAGTTCAGTTCTCCAGCAATGTATTTGTATTAAATTAGAAGATCAGTGCAACAGAAGATGAAAAAACAGCCCGCCTGTATCATTTAATTCACTAACAGCAAAAAGTCATTGGAATATTTCCTTCTGAGATAAGCCCTTTTGAGATCTGCAGAGTTACACTAAAAGCTCCTCTCTTCTTAAATTTCAAAGCTAATTGCGAACTCCCTTAAGTGATTTGGAAGTCCATGGGCCAGAATCAGCAGAAAAGAAGAGCTGTAGATGTCTAGATTGTCAAAGCCTTGCAAGGCTGCATATCTTGACTCCACAACCTGTCAGCCACTATAGCTCCAAAACCAGTCAAACCATGGCAGACTTTTATCTTTAAAGCATCAAAACCATAGAAAGTCCCAATGTAGCTAAAGCCCTTAACAAGACTGAGCTTTCTACCTGATTATTACTGAGATGAGAAGAAATCTGCCCATTCCTTTAGCAAAAAGATTTTTGTAGTGGTAGTAAAGCTAGAAAAAAATCAAATAATTCTATGCTGACACAGATTTCCTAGTCAAAGTCAGTAAATCTCATTCAAGATCAAGTGTCTCAACTTTAAAAGTGTATTTCTGGCCCTATGATATATAGAAGTTCTCTTCAATTAGTCAAGGACCGCAAAAAAAGCATTATGTTAATTTTCAAAACTTTTGTAAGTTTTGGTCTGCTTGATTTCAAAGGGTTTTCTCCCTTCCTTCTGATAGAGGCCATATCTCTGAACCCACATGGCGTGCCTGGGCGGCAAGCAGTGGACTGGCATGTGCTGCTGGACACACAGGGACCCGGCAGGACACTGGCCAGGGCCTGGGCTAGGAAGGGAGTGCGTTCAGCTGGTTTATTGGAGAGCTAGACGCACCCTTCCGCCTTTTCAGGTTTCCTTTGTTTCATAAGAGCAGCATAACACCACGCATCCTCAGGGCAGTGGCAAACAAGAGAGCCTCCGAGCAGCTATACCCCTCCCAGCAGCCAAGTTCAGTATGTAGTTCAGACACCGGATTCAGGATTTTCCTCATAAATATGTAAGGGATGGCTACATTTCACCCTCCTCCAGGCACCCATGAGTTGTCAAACCAGCACCCTGGCTCCCTCTCAGGTGCTGGGAAGGAAAGATGCCTCCAAAGGAGTGGTCAGCCTGTCCCAGGAACACATTGAGGAGCCACAATCTCCACTGACACACATCGGCATTCAGACAACATAAATCCCTCCCAGCATGCCTCCTGTAACAATGTGCCAGTATCCTACATCCCATGTTAAGCAGCCAGTGCTCCCTTCCGAAACAGAGCGTGACCCCACACAGCAATCTGCACCACCTCTCTGAGCAAAACTGGGGACCATTGATACTGAAAGAAATCCCTCTGAATCAGTGTTTGCCCTGAATATTACCCAAAGCAACATTGCTGAATTGCAACAGGTTGAGGAACAGATTTTTAAGGGTATCTGAATATCTAAATATTAAAAAAGGGCATTAAGTGGGATTTTTCAGAACTGCCTTAATTGCTTTAATTTCATATCCAGGATTTTATTTCCTTCTGACAATCCTCTTAGGTCCCTATTTGCATCTTTAGGCACATTCTGCAAACACGGGTTATATTGCATAATGAGTTTTCTTTCCTATCTCTTTGGGTTGAGAACCCCACATATACCTAAGAAATTCTCTGTGGACCTGAAATCTGTTATGATTGTAAATACTGGCTGACCTGAGAACAGGCAATGGAAACTGCCATGAAGACCATGTACAGAAAACAGTGATTCCAGTCACACAAGATACGTGATATACTTGACAGGAAGGCAAAACTAAACAAACGCAGGTTTATATTTTACTGTTTAAAGAGTAAGATATTCAACTTGAATTCCATTAACACCTGTCAGGACTTTGGTACATACTCAAATCCACATTTCTAATTTTACTGCTAAATAATCCCAAAGTTGGCAGTTAGAAAGTAAAGCAAAATACCCAAGCTAAACATCTGAAGCAAATTGTTGCTCTCTGGAAGAGCCCTTCTGCTGTGTAAATGAAGGTCGTATGTATAAATGATTAGAAGCTTAAGGAAATATGTCTTCTGCTTTTCTAAATTGGTAACACACACATATTGCATTAATATTCCCACATCAATTATTGGACATGTTCCCCACTGTAAGAAAAATGATTTTTTTTTTAAATAATCCCTTGGAATAATATTCTTGCACTAGCACAATTAACTCTTGCCATGCAGCGGGAAAAGAGGTTGAATTTATAAATTACATCTCAGAAAAGCAGTGCATCAGTCCTTGGAGATGCCACCACCTTGGTGCACCCTGGTTTGGAGGGACAGTCAACAAGACACAAGAGTCCTCCTTTCCCTGCTGAACAAGTGCCAGAGTGAGGCACGAGGTTGGAGGGAGCAACCCAAATATGTTGGCTTTGGTGTTACAGCTATGCCAGCTGCACTGATGGCAAACCTGGGCACTCTATTTATCAGCAGCAAAATAAACCCAACAAATGTTGCAGAAGACTCCCTAAACACTTGCTCTGTCTCCGTAAGGGGCAACTCACACTTGGCAGCAGGTGCAGGGCAAGGTTTCCCCCCAGTGTTGAGGATCCCCAAGTGCCCGGGCTTTTGTAACAAGACAGTGGGTGCAGGACGGACTGCCCAGACCCTGCCACAGGACTCTCTGCTGAAATCACGAGAGGGTCAGAGCAGCTGCTGACAGTGGCCATCACCCCTTTGTCTGCTGCTAGATCACACTTGCCAGAAAGAACTTAACACTAGGGCTCATAAAAATACTTCTGAAATGCATTTTTCCCCTTCAAAGTGCACCAGATCTCACTAAGTAGCAAGTATCTTCCATAAATGTTCTCAGGCTAAAATACACCTGAAGCCATCTATAAGGTCTTCATACATATGACTATCATACATGTATCCCATTATATCCTGATCACCCAGTGCATGGCTGGACACCCCCATTTCAAAGGGAGATAGTCTTGGCAAAGATGTGAGAGAACCCAGCTCTGGGGCTCCACGCAAGAGGATGGCAGAAATTTTACCAATTCATCACAGCTGACGTTGAGCACAGCAAGCACAAAAATGCAAACAGTATTTATCACTTTTGACAGATTCCTTTATTTTCTGCTTTTTATTAGCTGACATAATGTTAGGCTCTTTTTGTCAGAGACAAAATTCATTAAAAAGAGGGGGAGAAAAAAAGGAAAATTATTTCTATTGAAAATTATTTGCACATCGAAACTCTGCAACAGATCACAGCTATGTATTATACAAATGATAGCACCAATTTCAGATTTGGTAAGACTAGCCACAAATGTCATGTTTTCTTGTCCCTGTGGATGGAGGTGTGTGCAGACTTACAGGAAAAGCTACTGGAAATCGCTTGCCCATTGAACACCACCTCCCCTGCACATTTCCATTTGATAATCCTGGACTTTCCTGCTATTTCTCTTTTCTCACAAGAGGGAGCTCCAGCTCTGACATAGGAGATGAAGATATCCTGCCCAGATACTGATGCTCTGCTGCCTCTGAAAATGCCCAACTCTTGTCCAAGGTCAGCTTTATAGGGCTCCTTTTGCAATTAAAAACCCATCACCAAGAGCTTGAACCTCAACATGAATCTCAATGATCAAAAAGCTGCCATTGTCATAAACTTTTCCAGAAGTTTTCCAAGCAAATTTGATGTTTGTGAATAGTGCCAGAAATAGTAGTGATAGTTTAATCATTTTTTCGTCAAAACTCCAACGGGCGATATGGCTGAGCAATGAAATCTGGTCAGTCAGAAGTAATAAAATGGCCAAGGAATTAGACAACAAAAACACCAATAATCCTTACGATGTCCATTATTGGTATTTTTCTGACGTGAAGACCTCCCAGCAAACCCCAGCTAAAGTGATGTTTTGCAGAGAGTGCTTAAACTCTTCTCTATCAAGGTGCACTCCTGCCTCTTGCTCAGGCTCACTGACACCTCTGTGGCTGGGCAGGGGAACAAGCACATGAGCACAGGCACTAGTGGCCATGGCCACTGCTTTCCATCAGGCTGGGTGAGGGAAGAGGGAGAAACACCTGTCCATGGGTCAGGTTAAATTACAATGCAACCCCCCCTACACAGGACAGTTGCAAGCCTGCCTGCACTTGGACTGACAGCCATGGATGGAGCTTTAAAAAAACAACACCCAGTTGCAAAGCAAAGTTGTGAGCAGTTACCATGGGTTTCAGTAGCGGATATTTGGTAGCTACAGTATTTTTGACCCTTTTGTGCATGGAAGGTTGTTCCACACCTTTGCTACCTTGGTGCTTAGCAGTGATCTACTACCACCAACCTATGTATACATATATAATAGCCAATGGGCACAGCTTTACACCGTATACTGTTGCTTTTCCTCCTCACTTCTCTTAGTGTACACTGCAAAACCAGCCAATTTTTCCTACATGACTTTTCAATCTGAACTGGTGCCATCAGAGGATCATGTTAGCATCCCTTGGATTTCTGTGCTGATCTCATTATTAGCAATATTAGAGAAAAAAGTCCCTTCATAAGGGGGATTCCTATTAGTAACACCTATCCCACTCAGCTCTTTTTGTTCTGTCACAACCCTGATGGCCCCCACACAGACACTGAACAGTTTGGGGGCTTAAAAATAAGTTATTTCAACACCTAAAGGCAGAGAGTATATGTCAAGAACACTTCAGGACCCAGAAAACTATGTTGGTCTGAAATCCAAAATTGAGACTGCATGTCCTTGAGCTCCCTCTGCTGACCCCATGACTATTTACATATACATAAATAGGAAGTGCTCTGCTATCACAGCGATGCCACAGTATGTCCAGAAGGTGTATCCCCAGTGAGATACTGGATGCCCAGGGCTGCTCTGAGGCAGTGAGCAATGTGCTGAATGCTCCTACTTTCCAGGGAAACCAACCCAGGATGGGCCCACACAGGGACAAACATCTCTGAACCACCACAGGAGCAGGTAGTAGTGATGGGAAGAAGAGTCGTGCAGCCTGAGGCTTGGAGTGTCCCCCCTGCAGAGTGCTCTGGATCAGGCCCCAGCAACTGGGCATCTCACAGGAACTGCCAGGACATGTCTGGGTTGCAGAGGCAGATCAGTTCCTTCTGATTTACTCCAAACATCAAATTTTTCCTGAAAATTGTATACCTGCAAGGATTTTCTGTGACCAGCAACCAAATGAATTTCTTATTCATGTAAGCCTAAGGTTAAGAAGGCATAAAGGCTGTGTGGCAGCTCTAACATGGGGTCACCATGGCAATTTCAACAGCCACTTCCCAGTCTCGCATTTTATCTATTGCACACTGAACCAAGTTGTAGTAATTAAATGCAGTACATATTTGTGACACAGTGTGAACAAAAATATAAAAAAGATTAAAAGACGACTGTGGAAAGCTAGCGTGCTCCTCACATAATTAAAACAAGTTGTTCAAAGGCTGATGCTTGCCTGCTAGCACAGAGGCTCCGGGCAGGTTTGCAGGCTGGGAATGGCAGCTCTGGTCTGAGACGGCTCTTCCAGAGCCAGCAAGGGCTCCTGGGAGTCATGCAGCGTGGGATCTGGGTCCTGAGGACCTCCCTACCTTGCCTTCTTTTGCATAACCCCATGGAAGTTTGCACTTTCAGTCTGCCTCAGTTTCCCTACATGTAAAAGAGATTATCATGCTCACTCCCAATTTTAGAAAATGCTTTTACATCGTGGATTAAGAGTCTAAAATTATCTCACTGCCTTCCTATTCAGCTCAGCTTTGTTTAATTAAGACTATGATTAACTGTGAGAGAGAACACAAATTTGGTATTGGCTAAAGGCTTCTTGCAGACAATTATAAAAGTCTATCTTTAAAAATATCTATTTTGCTCATAGTCTATTGAAAATACTGTATTTAATACAATATGTTTTTAAAATACTATTAGCAACACATAAAACCTTTAGCCATGCAATTGATTCCCTCTAATCCTATTTTATCGTTTCTAAATATCATATGCTATTTCTATTAAACATTTATTATATAATAAGTACAGACTATTTAATTGCAGCAATATTTCTGAATTGAGATTTATATTACACAGGATCAAATACTATGAACAACATTAAAATTGTCTTCTCTATTATGTCAGAAAATATTGGTTAAAGAAACTTTTAAAATAATTTTCCTGTTTTTTGCAATAAAACTAGTACCTTACTTCCGTTCTCAGATCCATTTTAAACATGCAGCATGTTCCAATAGCTACAACTTAAACATTTGAAACAATCCAAAACACAGAATTTGCCATCTCTCTAAACTTAAGAATATAAAAATCACACATCGACATCTAAATAAAAACTGTCAAATGTTGAACTTTTTGCCAAAGTGGTTCTTTTAGTTATACAAAATCAAAGTTTATTAATAAAGGGTTGAGCTCACTATCTGAACTAAAGTCAGCTCTGAATTAAGGTTCCAGTGTATTTTAGCCAGAAAAAACTTCCCAACCAGATATCTTTTGTTCATAGCCCAGCACTCAGCAGTACTGCCCAGGCCTGTTTTCATAATCACAACTGATCTGTGCTGGCCAGCCCCAGCACTGCCTGCGCTCACTATGACCACCAGCAACTGCCCTTGCAGCTGCAGGCCCAGATAGATCTGCAACATGGCTGAGCAAACTACACCTTAATGATGCAATGAAAATCAAAGGAAAACCAGCAAATTCAGAGCTGTTATGCTGGGAAATTAATGATTTTCTAGTATGGCTGAAAGTTCCTCGAAAAATTTTTATTCAGGGATTATATTGGTGGAAACAACTGCTCTCCGGGAGCAACGAGAAAACCTTTCTAGACACCTTTGTGGACTTCGCATGTGGCAGAGCCTTTATGTTTGGTCTCCACTTTTGCTTTTCCAGAGGCAGAAATTCACCTTCGGGTTCTATCAACAGAAAAAGCTGGTGGAGTTTAAGCACTGCTTGAAACACAGCTACCATCTCCCTGCCATTAAAACCACTGGCCTGTATTTTTCTAGCAAGAAGGAGAAAAGAGGCTGAAATGTGCAGGAAGGTGATGGATCTCCACCAGCCAGTCTTTTGCTTCCAGGATGAAATTTTGTTATGCTAATGTGCAGTTTCCCATATTGTAAGCTGGCTCTGACTTGACTGCAAAATGAGTAACAGGAGGCAGCGCCAAGCATTTCCCTTCCAACCATCATCCTGTGACAGCAGCAGTCAACATTCACACTGGAATTCAGTATTACAGCAAGAATGGAAAAAAACCCATCAGGGAACAAATTAGCTTAACTGAATAAATGTTCCTGATCCGTGCACTGCTCCAAAACAACACAACTTTCTCATCCTCTGCATACTCAGCCCTCCCATGAAACCTTGTTTTAGAATCAGCCCAAGTGGGACACACAAGTTTAGATGCTGACGTTTTTCCCTTGAACTGCTTAGCAAAGTAGTTTACTTTTCATAAATTGGTGGAGCAGACATGAGATCAAACACAGGGGCAAATTATTTTTGGTGAAGGAAGTAATTAAGATTGAGAATGTACCTTACCACACATGTGCACTTCTGTATTTATGTTCCTTTTTGTAGCATCTAAAAGTTATGCCGGGCACATATATCTTAAAATTAAATGCTACATTATTTCTCCAAAAGAAAACAAAATGGTCTTTTGCAAATAATTTTATCTACTGTTCAGCATTTTACTAGTCTTGCGATGTTATACTATAGCATTTATTGTTTTACAAGTGTTAGTGTTCTCTGGTGGGAAATGCTGTAAAAAACATAGAAACCTAAATAATTTTTTCATCTACTGAATTTATAATAAACATGGGACTCAATAGACAGTTACTTAAGCTGTAAGCCATTTGGTTTGTGTCAGGGGAAACGCTGGTTAATCAGGACAGCCTGCTGTTCTGCACTGGCTAAACTAAGAAAAACATATACAAAATTAAACCTCTTTCCCTCTATATATGGGATTTTACAGCTAATGCAGCTTAGCAGATTGCCCAGCATTCCCCAAACCTCCTAGCTGATCCTTTAGGGATCATGTCCCAGGAGAACAAGGATGACAAGCCTGGACAAAAGCGGTCCTCAGCTCCAGAAGTGTCTGCAAGCTGTTCAGATGTCAGACCTGCCCTGCACCATCTCACACTGGCTCTGCCCACAGGGTTTGTCAGGACTCTGTGGGACAGGGTGACATATTTCTCCTACCCAGGGTGGCCCGGGTTGTACAGCTCACAGCACAGAACAGAGTCTCCAAGCACACAGTACTGATGGAGGTGTACATCACTGTGTCACAGCTCAGCGTCAACAAAATAAGGTTTCACTTTTTCATGTACTTTTAGAGTATTTAAATCCTATGATTTTACTTATAATTTACAAATTGCAGGTACTTCCCCTGGGTTTCTTTGGCATTTTGTATGCTGTTCAGAGTCAGATGGCATACTACTATTCTTTCTTCTTTTATTTTCTCTTGTTTCATATGGAGTTTTTGGGGCATTTGATTTTTTTTTTTGTTTGTGGTGGGATTTTTGTTTTGGTTTGGGTTTGTTGTTTTGTGGGATTTTTTTTTGGGGGGAGGGGACTGTGTGGTTTTGTTTGGGGGTTTTTTGTGGGTTTTTGGTTCGGTTTGCGTGTGGGTTTTTTTTGGTTTTGGGGTTTGTTTTGTTTTGATTTTGACTGCACTGCAAAGCCAGCTACAGGCTCTTATTACCGTTTTATTTTGGGGGTATTTTCTGCCCACAAGTTGCTAGTGGTTTAAGCTCAAGATCTGCAGAAAATGTTGCTCTTTGAAGAGTTCACAGACCTTGGACTCTAAAAAAATGCCTTTTCGTAAGAGCATGAGTTTTCTTATTACCACTTTGAAGGTTTACTGTGCTAGGGAGACAGTGTCACAACAAACAGAAACCAGAAAGGTCACAATCCAGCTCTGCCAGAGTGGAGGACACCAGATACCCGAAAATAGATACTTGGACATCATGCTTTGGGAGACTCATTCCAAGACACACCAGAAAAAGATATTTCAATTTTTGGAAGGGTCTTTTTTCCCCTGGATCCTGCTGGATCTTGTCATTAATGCAGTTGAAGAGACATGTGCCTTGCTCGGTTGTAAGGAATAGCAGACCAAGGGCCAGAGGGCTTGTTCGCAAGCACAGGGCTCAGGGTGTATGGAGGTGTGTATGACTGCATCGAGTGCCTGAGGCACAGTCCCAACCAAGGCTTCATTTTTAATCTGGTTCTTTGAAAAAAACCTTAATTTCCAGTCACTATGATGGCACAGGGGAATACACACCTCCCCCCCGCCCCCCCCAGCACATATTTGCCAACATTTCATCAACTTCCTTTCCAAAACAGAAACTCTCATTTTTGTATCATCTCTCCCAGGATTGTTAATGAATTACTAACACTGATGCAGTATCTAACTGGTTATGGTGCTCATTACTAAAGATTTCAGATGTGATTTTCAACTGCCTGCTTATGTTTATTTAATTAAAATTATGGTTGATTTCAGGGTAATATCTGTTAAATGTTATTTTCCAGTTCACTTTTAGATACTTTGCTAATGGAAAACACATGACATTCATGGTGTACACTACAACCTTTGCTTATCCCATACAATATACTATATTCACTTCATGTTCCTTCTGTTTAATATTCATGTGGCCCCCACCTGAGGCAGAGGCAGCATTTTGCAAGGCAAAACACTCAATGTGAATAATTCTCCCCCTCTACAGCAGTAGATTTACGTGGATTTGAGTGAAAAATGGGTAACACTTGCAGAGATTATTTTTCTTATTATTACTTATTTACTTTTCTTATTATTCAACCAAATAACTATTAACATAATGAACACTTTTTAATTCAAAAAAGCAACTCTGCAGTATTTTCCCATTGGACCTGGAGAAATTTTGGCACTGTCCTGATGCCATGGGCAGTAGCTGCAGGTCAGTGGTCCCAGGAACATTAGACAATGTCCAGTGTGCCAGTTGAGGACAGAAGCTGGTCCTCAAGGTAGTTTCCCAGCACTGTGCAGCTGCCTGCACTTCAGATAGCCCACTTTTCTCACTCACTAGCCATTCCATAAGGGAAAGTCACAATAACACATTAAAACACTGCAGGAAAATACCTATATTATCTGGTTTATGACTTAAACATCTATGATATTAGAAGTTTTCAGCAATTGGCTTAAATAATTATTTCTCTAGGTGTGTACACATACTCTCTAGGATGAGTTTACCCCTCATGTCAGATTACTTGGTTATGTCTTTAAATACCCACCTAAAAATAACAGTTAATGTCAGTAACACTATTCAAAAATAACATGACCTGCAAAATAGATCACAGTAATGAAACCCATCAGCCAAAACAGTTTATTCCTTTCAGACTCAACCTCTCCTTTGCAAATAATAGCTTTGCATGGACAGAAAAACTCTAGCATCCCACAAATCTCACTGTACTTGCCCTCTAGTATAACACATTAATCCTTGCTTTCTTGCAGAGCTTTGTGCTAGTGAGAAGCATGGACTAATTACCTACAAAATTACTGGCACACATCATCACCCAAAAAATACTAGTACTCCTCTTGTTCAGCCAGGCTTGTCTGCAAGAATACACTAAAACACCACCAAAAGCAAGTACTGAATGGTCATCTCCTGAGACAAGACTGGCACCGGATGTAATGCAAGAGGTGATTAAATGTAATTCAAGAGAGATGCGGGGAAAAGGATTACAGACACCAAGAGAGTATAACCAGGAACTGATATGTGGGAGTTTATGATGTCTAGCTAATAGTTGTCTTTAATTAATATATTATTAGACAACATTTAAACATAACTTAGTAATAGCTGTATGTCAGAAATTATCATAAAAGCAATTGCTTTGCATCTAGCAAGTTAATATTAATTTAAGGTCAAAACAACGATGCATGAAGGTTTTGAGAGATGTTGTGGGAAGATAAACAATATTGCTGAAGAGATTTTAGTGCTGTGGTACTCTTCCAAGTTTCTCCTCACTTAAGAGCCTTTGAAACAGAAATATATTATGGCAGCTTAGAAATGCTGCTGTCAGGCCATGCTCCTTCAAACAGAGAAAGGAAAAGACACAACTTGGAAAAGGTGAAAGATGCATTTGATACTTTTGTTTGTTTTCACATTGGCTTCTCAAACTACCTCAGCAATAATCACTAGATTAAGTAAAGCCTTACAAGTGCTAAAACTGGAAGGTATGGAAACCAAAAAGAAAGGGAAGACAGTTTATGTCTTCCAGGCAGAGTTAAATTCTGGTAGATTAAATCAGAGTGAAAACATCTTGTCAATTAATTAGTGCCTTTATTATTTTAACTGACGTTATGCTGCCCAGTGACCTTTTGCTGAACATTACGTACTGAATAACGCTATAAATACCTCTAGAAGTTTTACTTAATAAGATTTAAGCTGAATAATACAACACATGATTGACTCCGCATGCTGGGACTCGGCATCCCAAACTGGCTCACGGGGCAGTTTCTAGTTACACACAGACGTCATCAATGCCTTTGTGGAACAGTCAGCAAATGATGCTATCAGCAATATTTAATACAGCCACCATCTTTGCCCCAGCAGCAAGTTTTGCTTCTATGAGAAGTGATGCAAGTGAGGAAGCAATTCCCAGCACTACAGTTGAAAAGAAAAAAAAGTTACAGTGAATCTAGTGCTATGCAGGTTGCAGAATAGGCCCCTCATGATCCACAGTTTTTAAAGGCCAAAACAGGAAAGTGAAGCCTCTCCCTGAAAACCTGGTGGGCAGATTCAGAGGAGAAAATCTTATTTGCTTGAGATAAACTCACAGAGGCACCAGTTCATAGGGAAAGGAACAGACAGTGCAGGACATAGATGGGCTGGAAGAAGCAGGAGATGCCACAGATGTCCTAGCAAGGAGCTGCTCTTCATAGGCTGGAGAAGCTCAAAATGACCCATTCTGGTGCAGAAAGGTGAGTGGTAAAGTACATCAGAGCAATTGAGGGGGGCAGAACAAGCAGGAAGGTAGGATCTGAATGGCAATTGTCCAAAACCTGAAGGTAACAGAATTGACACTGAGCCATATCGTGCATTACTGTAAGTATAAGAGCTAGATTAGCAGCAATAAAGACATTTCTACAAAGTGGGCATCTGAAGAGCCACCCTGAATGACTGATCCCTGCTTCCCAGTAGAAGTGAGCCTGCAGAGGGCTGTGATCTAAGAGGTTTTTCTCAAGTTTCTTTAGCTACAACCCAAATTTTAAGTTTATTCAGTACGTGCACAAAACACACTCAACACCACAACCCTCCCGAAAAGAAACAGTAGGTTCTGCAGGGGATTTTTCAGACTATGACACTTTCCTTCTGTGTTAGTGTTGAACTAATTCCCAGTTCAGTGCTGGAGAAATTGAGCTGCTGGAAAGACAATCTTTCATATAAGAAATACAACCAAAATCTTGACCATTTATTATTCAGCAGTTACCTCATGATACTTTAAAATTAAAAAAAAAAAAAAATAAAATAAAAAAAAATTCTAAGGTCTTGGCCAGCTTGCATTCTTCCTCACCAAAAGTTTCAACAGAAGTAATTTCTCATCGGCTGTTGGATGTGTCAGGAGGGGAGAGCAGCCAGCACCTGGCTAGCAGAGATGTTCCCATCCCCATGGCAGACAGCAATTTGCCCCACGCTCAGCAGTTTCCTGCCTCTAAAGTGAAATGAATCAGCTGTAAAACTGGTTTAACAAACTGGATAAACCAGGCTTAAGACTGCATAGACACCAGTGGCTCCAGCAGAGTCACCAGTTGATGACAATGCTGATAAGAGGCTAAGAACTGAAATGGGTAGGGAAAAAAAAAAGATGTATCTGAAAGCCCAAGAGAAACCTCTCAGTAACGCAGGTTTGCCACTGGCATCAGTTCTTCCTGGTCAGCAATTTGCATGCAACGCTGGTGTTCAGAGCCAGGGAAAAGCAGGGACACAAACACAAGCTCCCCTGAACAGCAGCAATGCTGTGAGAAGCTTAGGGGGAAAGGTGGGGCAAGAGACAGAGCTGCCTCACAGAGGGAAAAGCCAAAGGAGTGAATCCAAAATGCAGCATCAATTCTCTGACCAAGATGGGCAACAGGTTACTATGCAGATGCTACCAAAAGTAGCAAATTAAATAGGTTTCAATAAAAACAACAAATTGATGAACACCAAGGAAGCCTAACCTCCTTCTTCCCAAAGAAAACTCCACAAAACTACATACAGAACAAAACTCGAGGTAATACCCAGACCTGCAATGAGCTGCAGTGGTTCTCAGTATCCTGCTCTGAGCAGATCTGGGCACTGAGTGCTGCCAGAGATTCCCATCCTGTTACTTGGGGATGCTCACATCCATTTGTTAAGTTCCTCATGTTAGCAAAGCCTCATTATTTTCTTGGGCACCACAATGGGGCCCCAGGCTCATTTCAACTTGCATCTCCTTGTTGGTAAAGTCTGGATGGAGCTCAGCCCAAGGAGCACCATAACCTTCACCCAGACTTTACCAAGTGCAGAGGATGCTTCGAGCTTTGCCTTCTCTAACAGAAATACATATTAATGGCAACACATAAAAGACAAGTAAAAAAGTTTAACTTTATAAATCAGCAGAGAGACAATGCTTTGTCTCTGAAAAGGCGTGCATTTGTGCTCCTAGCCCAGCCTGAGCACACTTCTTTGGATATATATGGTATTTTAAAAAAGGTTTTTTATATCTACAAGCTTTGGCTTCCATTTGTGTCTAGGTCCAGTTCCTTTCTTCAGTCCTCTCCTGGTTTTGTTCATTTTGCCTATTTTTCAGAGCAAAGGGATGTGGTTTTTGCAGCTGTGGCTTAACTGGGTCTTGAATTTGCTCTCACTGCACCCTAACGAAAATAATAATCCATAATAATAATGTTATACAAGTGTCTTATCAATGATATGTTCCTGGCCAAAAATGAGGCACAAACTTCCATTTTCAGGCTTCCGGATTTCTTCATAATACTTGTTAACAGTGAGTGACGCAATTGCCTTGCTTTAAATATCACAGAGGGATAATCTCTAAAATGTCCACAACTAACTCCACTTTTGACCATCTGAAAGGGTTTTTTTTTTGTTGGTGGTGCTTTGGTTTTTTCTGTATCTGATGGAGCACTGGGCACATAAGCAGGATGTACAGAAAGGCTAGGCTGAACAGCGTCATAAACAAAGTCATAAACTCAAAGAAACTTCAGCAGCTTCAGTAAACTCAGTATGTAAACCCAAGTTCAGTGTCCGGCTACAGTTGTTGCACAAGCAGATAGTCAAGTGCAAACATTAAACTGTGAAGTATCTTGCTACTTGCCTGGTCTTCCCACTATGCAAGAGTTTGCATTACAGAGCATTTAATTATAGTGTTTTGAGTAGAACCAGCTTTTTCCTTTCAGCCCAGCAGAAAAGTAACACAGTAATTAAAAAACTAATGAAAACTCAGTAAAAATTCCTTAACCAAAAACGCACACTCAGTTGTGATTTCAAAGAGCGTATGTCAAGGAAGACTGCTCACTGTAATTTAGCAGGTTGTTAAAAAGTCTCAAAAATTAAATGAAAGTTCATGTAAGTTTGGAGTTTTTCTTTTGTCTGAATTTTTAACTATCTTTTATACTTGGAGCAGATATTGAGGCACAAACCATAGTCAAAATAGTAACTTACATAATTTAATCCTGTGGCTTCCAAAATAATTTTATGCAGAGACGTGTTGGCTTCAGTGGAATAATTTGCACAGTGAGTACATACAGCTGGCAGAATTCAGGCCCAAAGCTTTTTAATATTGATTACACTTACAGGTAGTTGTGTTGCAGAAAAAAAAATCTTCCTAGCAAGTGTGGCTGATATTTCAGTATGCCAGACTCTTTGTGTTGAAAAGCAGTGAAGAAAGCTTTCTTTCATGGAATTGAAAGGTGCTGAAAAGATGATGGTAATTTAAACCATCATCACAAAATATATCCAGCATTATGCAGATAGTCATGTGAATTTACTTTTGCTGTCACAAGCTTGTTTTTAAAATAAGCTTTGACTCAGGATAGCATGTAAAACAACATTTTAGAACACTTTTCATAAAATGCAATAATCAAAGTCCTATTCCTTATTTGCAGTCAAAGTCCTAGTACTTAAAAACATTAATTTAGTCTAAAGTTTCTTTCTTTTATGGGAATTTATAAAATATTATATAGGAGAAACATAGCAATCAGGCTTAGCCCAGAATATAATGGGCTTTTAGGTCCCCTAATGAGTTGTGTAAGAACAGTGTACTAAGAAAAGTCATGCATGTCCTACATCTCTCCCTCATTGTAAAACATTGTTCTTAGATTTTACTGCAGCCAAAACAACTTTATCTTTTTAATTAAAATAAAAAGGGTATCCAATTTCACTAAGCTTATGTGGGAAGAATACGTTTTGAGTTCTTGAAATCACATTGCAACACCGGTGAATTAAAAGAGGCAGAAAAGCAGGTATATGGAAGGGACAAGCATGAGTAAAGCTGAGGCTACCCCAGTGCCAGCTGATGCTTTCTGACAGATGCAGGGGAGCCAAATCACCATAGAATGGGGAAATAGAGGTGACAGCACCTAACAGTGGGGAAGGCCGAGATTTCAAGGGAGCTGATTAACAAAAGGGAGCACAAGCTAAAGGGCTTCACTGAGTCCAACTAAGCCACTTTACCCCCTACCTGTGGATGTCAGGGCTGCCATGTAATATGATCAGCACCAGAAGACAAACAGCTGAAATGGCCTGGAGCTTACAGGAAAAATTAACCTGTGCAGACACGTAGGTTCACCCCCCATCTCTGCTCACATCCACTGGTCAGCACTTCCACTAGTTCCATTTCCCTGAAGGCAGTGGGTTTTGTTCGATCTGACTCTCATGTCACAAAGTCTCAAAATACTACGTCAAATATATAAAATCCCACCTTTTTCCTGGAAAGTAAACACCATTCCACACAGCCACTGAATGCCTGGAGGAGTAGGCTGTATCCCCAGCACACAGCCCATACCTGCCATCCCCTCCCAGCACTGAGCACTGCTGAAGCCGTGGAGCTGACTTCAGCATTTATGCATTATCTATAGCACAAAAAGAGGGTCCTTAGCAGCTTTACTCCCACAACACAGCAGAGCTGCCCTAGCTTTAGGTAACAAAGCCACTTCAGGTGTCAAATCACTTTGCCTTCTCATACTCTATGCTAAGTGTCTAGAACATTTGGGACATGTAGCAGAGAGGTGGCAAAAATAAATATTTCGGATGTGTTTAGGACTATAAGACTCCAATTCTAGTAGCCACCAAATAAAGAATAATTTTAGTTTATGACTTTGGGTCTGCTTTTAGAAAATGTGAATTTCTACACATTTTGTTATGATTTGTTGTGGGGTTTTTTAAGATTAAATGATGAATACAGCAGGTCAGACTCTGAAGACAGCCACATACTATTCCAAGTAAATGCTATTTCAGTCAGACAGCTGCAGTGAGCAGCTTTTTCTAGCAGGGCTGGCTCAAGACACTGCATACTTGTAACAAGCTAAATCCCACCATTAAGAGGTTTAGCCCTGCTATTATTGTCAAAAGCTGTCTATCACAAGGCCTATTTCTCCTGTATTCAGAGAATTAATAATGAAAGTACTTTTTGACGTGTTAAATGAGATTTTGGGACACTTAACAAGAGTTGGCTCAAAAGTGCTACCTCAAGAAATAGAAAATGCCAGCAATGTTGACACTGTATGACAAATTATATGTTCCTTAATAAACTGTGTCACTCCATTCAGTTTTATAATTGGCACTGAGTGTAGCTGAAATCTGATCTAAAGTATACAGAACTAACTGGCACTTGTTTTGTCCCTCTTAGATTTTTCTAGGCTACAGATCTTCGTAAATATTTACTTAATAGGGTAACAGACTAATTTTTCCCATAAAATATACATGTCCATATCTGTAATGATATAATTTTTTTTCTGACAGATGATGAGCTAGCTGTGTACAGCCAGCTTAAAGTTGCAAGTTATAGGAAACTGTCTTTAGAGTTCAAGCAAAAAAAACCTATATGTAAAGATTGTTGTACCCTTTGACTTCTGCCAACCTCATTAAAACTATTGATATTACTACAGAGGTTATTAGCCAACCCACACTTGCTCAGCAGAAAGATTTTAAAGGAACCATTGTTCCAGGGAGAAGTACTGTCAACTCTGGGGTTGCACCAACTAAACCTCCTATTCAATACTTTCTTCTCATACCCTGGATAGTGGTGTATAATAGTCCTCATGGGCCTCTCCCCAAGTTTTTGTCCAATTCCTATTGAAATAATTTGGTCTTTTTGATCTTGATAGCATTCTGTCACCTAACAGCCTGTTCCCTGGAGTGTCCTAACTTTCTGCAACTGACTTTATTTTGCATTTGCTGAATCCCTGGTGATTAGGATTTTGTAAACCTCCCTTATGACCATTCCCACATCCCTTTCAGGACTCAAAAGTCCTAATCAGCTTAATGTGTCCTAGCATGGAAACACCTCAGTTGTGCTGGCTACCTCTCCCCTCTCTTTGGGTTACTCTCAAGCCACAGAGAAGAGTGTCTCACTCCCAGGAGCTGCCCTGGCTCTCTCCAGTTCCAGCTCCCTGTGCTTGGGGAAGAGTTGCAAGGACAGGCAACAAAGTGCCAGAAATTCCCATGGATGTTGCAGGGATCAGAAGTCAGGACACCACCACTATCACCCCCCCACACACTCCCCTCATCCTTTACCCCCAAACAAATACACATCTGGACTCAAATGACTCACTAATCCTATTAAAAAACAGCATTTCAGCCTCATGCTGTAGTCCAAGCTCCATCTGCATTCACAGTAATGTAATTCAGGAGCGACCCAGATTTACAATAGATAAACAGTGATGTAATTCTTGTATGAGAGAATAATTACACCTTCATATGTATATATACACTCAAAAAAAAAAAAAAAAAATTTCTTCGACAACACGAAATTGCTCAAAGAGCCTCTCAGTAGCAAAATAAAAGCATGCAGCTTGCACTTCTCTGGAACACTGAAAGTCCAGTTCCTTTTAAACAGAACAAATGCAGAGTATGGTTGGCTTTATTTTCCCCAGAGCCAGTCAGAGTCATTGCAGAGATTTTCAGAAGTCTTGGAAGCACAGAGCTCTCCCTGGCACACCCACCAGGATCACTGCTTGCAAGTTTGTGTTTGGACATTAATTTTAGAGCCATATCCAAGGATTTTTTAAATGGGCCTGATAATGTGCCAAAAAAGTGAAACTTATTACAGACTCAGGTGCTTACCATGATAATTATTTGAATGGGGTAAAATCCACACTTTTTAATTTACAAAGAACAGAAACAGCATTTTGGTTTCAGGTATTTTCAGGAATTAGAATTACTCCTGTATACCTGACCTCTAAATGATTCTGGTCTTGTTGATGCAAGTCACAGCTCTAATATTCCTTAAACATAATTTTCTAAGAGAATGTGTGCTTAATGCCTCATCTCTTTCTCATACAATTGTTTGATGCTCAGCATGTTCCGGTAGCACCAGATCCAGCAACATTTTGTAGTGCAACATACAATGATCACCTGAAAGACATGGGCAGCACCCAGGCTGGATTATGTGACACCCAGCACATGCACCAAGCCACATCCAAGACATCTCCCCAGACATAAAAGGCCCAGTGGCAGATTCCTAGGTTGTGCTGAAGGTTCATCTCAGTCCTACAGCCAACCCCATGCCATCACTATCTATCTTTATTTACTTTTTATCATAATCACTTGAGCTTCTGGGTAATTTGAACAATTAGGGTGATTAATTGCATGTTTGCAATAAAAACAGAAGACCAGGGAGGGTTACATTACAGGCTAAATATTTTCAGAAAACTCTATCAGCTGGTAGACATAACAAATGTGATCAGTCCAATGCAACATGAAGCTGTGCACATTGTGCAAACTGGTTTGCTCTGGAACTCAAATCTCCTTAAAAGAAGCCAAAGTGTTTAAAAAAATAAACTAAGTCAGAGTGCACAGGGGGAAAAGAAATATTGACTTGTGAGGCCACTGTACTTCTAGCATAAAGAAACATTGTTTTTCCTTTGGTCCTTTTATTGTCTAAATAGAAAGTGCAAAGCACAGGAGAAAGCACACAACAAGGCACAGTGCACAAGTGAAGGTCATTAGCTTTAGCTTGGAAGCAGTGAGCTACATTGAAAAGAAAATTAGAAAAGCACAGTGGAACACCTACACTACTGACACATTCCAGCAAGAAGGCAAACTAACCCGCCTGCCACTATAACTCAAACAACAAGGATTCTGAAGAGGAAGGTTAAACCCAAGAGCAGAAGATACTCACAGTTAAAAGTTTTACTTGTTGAACCGCTGCTTACAAATCTGGACTTTCATCTTCTACTCATCCATATGCTACTGAAATTCTTCAATACAGCTTCAACCAATGCCTCTTTCTGGATTTCTTTGCAACTATCTTGTCTCCAAAGATCCACTTCAACTAAAAAGAGCATGAATGCTTACTCAGATACACTTCCCAATGAAGAAGAAACAGGACTCAAGAAGAGGAATTGCTCACCCCTGCCATTATAGGTGCAACAGTGTATGGCAGAGTGCAAAATTCTCTGGAAAGGAAGGCATGTCTTGGCTATCCCACAGCCATGCCAGACACAGCTCATTTATCACAACATTGTTATCATGGCCACCACCTTCCTGTCTCCTGTGGGGTATGACAGCTGCCAGTGCTGTGCAATAAGCTGAGGCATGCTCTGCAGAAGAACCGCACACCTCTGAGCAGGGTGACAAGACAGGGCATAGCTCTGTGCTGAGGCAGGCAGACTGCGCTCAGCTCACCAGCTGCAGCTCTTGCCATCAGCAGCACAGAGATGTCTGCCTCACACTCCTCCCAGACATGCCCTTGGGCAGCTCAGTCCTAACATCAGTGACTCTATAGGATCTGGTCCATGGGGCTCATCAGAGTTTTATCTTTGGCTGAGCCTTTAACAGGCTACTCAGTGAGGTACACTATAAAATTTCTACCTAAATAAAAATCCAGCTTCTTATATTGCCCATACTACCTCACACTTGCTTGGTTACATGGAGAAAGAAGTGAATAGTGAAAGGTTTTATGTTCCAGTTGTATGATTGAAGACTTTGTGCTTTAACACAAGCAACAGGGTCACAGGGCAGGAACACAGTGTTTTCTTTCCAGTCAGCATGAAACTGGCATTTATTAGATGAGTGGTTTTGTTCTATTTGTTTTAAGTCAACTACATTTTAACCTAGTTCAACAATGCTGGAAAACCTCACAAAATATTCTGGAGTGTTTAATCAACATAAACATAATAGACACGTTTGAAATGTAAAATAAGATAATATTGCAACAAAAATATGTTCTTTATAGCAGTAGGCCTGTCTTTTTGATTCCAGTCATTGCCAAGCATTAGCCTCTCTGCATCTGGGAAATGTGTTAAACACTTCTCTTATTTGAGAAAAGTCTTCCCGATGCCAGTGTTTCTTGTGATTAATTAGTGAAAAAACTGGCTTTGCTATTTAATTTAACTGTAGAACTTTTGTCAGACTCATTAAACTGCCAAGTCCTTACCTGTTTAAGAGAACAAGCAACATGGATGTGGAAGAGGAGTCTAGGGCAGCAGAAGAGCGCTGAGGTACACACCAGTAGTATTTCTGTACATTTCCTCCATAAGGATCCCATATTTTCCATATAAATTTTCAGGTTTCATCTTATTCAACCCAAACAAAAAAAGCAAAATTAAAAGACTGGCTCTTCTGCAGTCAAACGTGTATCTATATCAGCCACAAATATGTTAAATGCCAAACTTCTGAATGCATTTCCCTGCATCCTCCCTTGGAGCCCCACTTAGTACACAGGGGCAGGCTTCCTCTAGCTCCTTGTAAGCACATTAGCCCCAGCCTCCCCAGTGATTCAGTGCTGCCACCTCCCTCCCCGCAGTGAGGACATGAAAGAGTTCCTGTGACAGCTGAAGCCACCAAAAGTCACACACTTCTGCCAGCACCTGTGTGCAGCCTGACTGGGACCAAAGCTCTTGGAGACAGGAGTTGTGGACAGTTTGGCACAGCTCAGAGCTGGCAGGTAGGACTCCAGCCAGGCTGAGAGTTGCTCTACCCTACTCATCAACCAACCACATTTGTGGCTTTTCTGCATTTAGACACACATCTTCCCTTTCGTGAGCTTTCCCACTGAAGGACAGGAATTCATCAACTACATATTAAAGCTTTGACTTGACTTCCTTTAGCTACCGGTTGTTACTTTTTAACCCAAACAGACCTGTTGCCACAGGGCAAGGAGCATCCTTCTCCATCTCAGAGCAAACTTTGCATTGAAATATCCAGTTTGCTATGGGGATACTAACTTCAGTCTGATCACTGCAGAAAAGGCACAGTCACTCTGAGAATCCATTCCAATGGCTAAGTGACTGTACAACAAAATGAATGTTTCCATTGTCCCTCTGGTCACTATCATTACCAAAAGAAAGCATATGCTTATTCCTTTAATATTTTGACAATTCGCCAGTTACAAAGAAAAGTATTCTGAAGCCCATGGAGCCCTGACTTCATGTTTAAACCAAGGTCCAGAAAAAGTAATATAATCAACAAGCACCAGTTCAGTGGGAACTTCTGCATAAATTAGAACCACTAAAGAAAATTTCACTAAAAAGAGTATTTTTCTTAATGCAAAGCGATTTTAATTCACTTCTCACCTATTATTCAGTATATGACTCTTAACCCATTTACATCTTGTAAAAATACTCCTTACCAAGGAACAGAAAAATAGTAAAAACTCTGCTTTTTCTGACAAGACTTTTTCATGAGCAGTAAAATATACAGTAGCTTTGTTTAATGGGTAGTATTCCAAAACAGTGAATAAAATTGGATACTTGATTTGCTTATACATACAAGAAAAACGAACCGCCTATTAGAAAATATCTTACTTTCCCAGTCAGGACACTAGAAACAAAAACAGTCTCTCCAACATGAGCTTGATTACGTTAACACAAGCCATATCTATTCATACAGGTAGTATTACCTGAGGGTAAAGCATTTTGCTGGGAAAACAAAACTAACTACTGATGATCCAGAAATTCCCTAGAGAACAAGCCTGGCCTCTTCATTTCAGCCACTGCTCAGGTCAAACAATTCTATCACTAGTTACTCAACACCAACAGATCATCCCCTCTCAAAACATTATTCTATTTGCTGAAACTCTGCTGTGCATTGAGTTTGTGGTTTCAAGCTTTATTGCCAGGAACTCCAGTGAAAGTCTTGCTTTGATGGTAAGTGGTTAATGTTATGCTCGGATTTCGAGTTAAGGAAAACACATACCTGAGTTAGAGAACCAGTCCCAGGTACAGAAGCTCGTGTTAACTGAAGCACTGGAGGCAGCCTCAAAGCATGGTGACTCAGATTTAATCCGCTTCTTGGGTTGTTCTAATGAGAGCTGCACTGTTGATATTAGATGGCTTCTCATATAAGATGTAGCTCACTTCCACCCAAGTCAGATATTTCTGAACTGCATCAGTTCTGCATGCATTTTCCAAACAGTGACTCAGTCCTGTTCCTACAGAGAAACTGCCCCTCAACATCACCATGCATGTATGTTTAATGCTTTTAACAAGGATTCTATTGAAAGTAATAAATTCTGGTTTCAAATTTTCATTTCACCATAAGACTGCTGGGATATTCTAGCTAAACATCATACACTTTCCTTTACCAGAGATACTTATGGCTTTGCATTCTGGATCACGTTGCTTTTCTTCCATTGAGTGAACACCTTGTAAGGTTCTGAGTCTGCATTCTGATCATAGTTCACTATATAATTTTCTTTGCACTTTTCAGAGCTAGCCTGTGTTTTTGTTGCCTCTGACTGCACATCCCTCTAAAAGGGACTAAACTCACTGGATGAAATACTAGCTCTCCAACTGCAGTCACTTTCTTTGCATGTTTCCAGTTTCTTAATCAAATATGTTTCTCCAAACTGCAGCTCTCAATTACTCAGATGTAAGAGCATTTCTATTTGAGGTGGAAAAGTCTTGTGTCTGGTGTAAGCAGAGTCAATATTCTAGAACTGTTGTGCTTGAAGGTATCAGAGGATGACAAAATCCAGGAAATCATGCTTGAAATACATTATGTTGAAAACTGAACTGTGACCAACCCTAATGAAGTTTGTGTGACCACTACAAGGTCCCTAATGGTCTCTGAGCTACTGCCCTTTCCACTAGTTCTCCCTGCCGGAGACCCCAGTTCCACTGTGATACATTTTAGCGTTTATGTGCAAAGGTTATTCATTTCCTCATGCTCTCAAGCTTGAAAACAGAACTTGATTTTTCTGGAAGGGAGGTTTATACCCTAGGTGGGGGTGGGGGGAAAGCAGCACTTAAGAATTGCCTTAATTATAATCTACTGCTCTAGAACACTAACACATGAGATACCATGCACATCAGATCTGTACACAGGCTATACTTCCACAGGTTTCTATTATACAATTCTCAGACATCATTTTGCTGCAAACATTTCAAGTTCAAAAAAGATCTGTAAACCCACTGATCTGATGAAACCAGGATAAGAAGAGAATTAATTACCTGACTTTAGTCAGCAGGCCTGAGGTCAGATATTGAACAAAGCCTTCCTGACTCAGTTTCAACTACTATACCACCTTGCTTGATGAATCATCCACTAAGAGCTAGCTTTTTTAAGGTCCACTTAAAACATGTATGATTTAAACACTGTAATAATCAGTAATCAATTTGACAAACTTGAGCTTAGAGGGGGAAAGCTAGAAGCTTGGTATAAAAATACCTTTGACCAATCTTTTCCCTAGAGTTACACAAAGACGTTTATTTCTTTAAATTACTATATAAACATATGTAACTCTTGTTCAGAGAGGTCCTCAAAAATGGGTCTTAAACTGAAGGTAACACAATATAGGTCAAACTACACCAAACACCACTGAACATGCTCTAGAGAGAAAAAATACCACTGTCTGCCATCCTGAAACGAACGGACAGCCTGCATAGTTCATTATTCTCTCTTATAGTGCCATTTCTTACAGTACTAGGTCCTTTTAGGAGGCAGATCCAGAGTTGCCTACCCTAAAAATCAAGTGCCTTCCTGAGCTCCAGTCTATTCTGTGGCACCAAGAGCAATCATTAAACTCTGAACTATCTATTGTACGAGACAGATCACATTTCACTTGAATTTCAACACACCCATCTGCATTTCTTCTAGGCAAACATGCTTGTTTTAAAGTAATGGAAAATTCACACTGCCCTGTTGGTCACCAGTTCCACTGGCTAACTGTCTTCTTCTGAAGTTTCACTTTTGACCTTGGAAACTGGTCTAAACAAACCAAGTCAGCTTAGCCTGTAAAGAGGCACTGTAAAGGTGTCAATCGGTCTGAAAGCATCAGATTTAATTTGACCTTGAACCTTCTTAGACTACAGAACTTCAACATGAATAACCGTAACTCTCACAGGGCTAAACGTCCATTACACCTGAATTTAATTCCAAGGAATCCAAAGCCACAAATAACTGTGATGAACTACTTTTAAAATAAAGGTATTTTGGCATAAGTCTTGAATGTTTCCTTTTCCTCTTCTGAAGCTACAGGTTTGGTGGTTGTGTTTTTGTTGTTGTCATTTGTGTTTGGGGCTTGTTTGTGGGTTTTTGTTTATTTGGGTATTTTTTTTTTAATTTGTCTGTTTGGTTTGTTTGTTTTTCTTTTTCAAATGGTAAAAGTATTCTGAAAGCAAGAACTTTTTAAATAGGTACCAAATGTAAAGCTACATGGAGTACTGATAACACACATTGATTTATACTGTGAAAGTGAATGCCATCTACGCCTTCCAAAATTCTGTTTTAAGGTGAAGTTATTACTTTATAAGTGGTCAGATAGACACCTTAGAACATGAACTTGTCCTTTCCATGCTAGCAGGGACTTAAGGTAACTGAAAGAAGTTACACATATAAGTTAAGCTACTATATACATATGTCCAATATGACCAACCTACCAGAATGCAATCTCTCATGGCTTTTCCTGCCATGAACAGAGCTGAGCTTGATGTAACCTAACCTCAAGTCTTGCCCAAGAGCTGTAGCAAACTGCATCCTACCATCATTATCCTCTGAGCACAGGTAAACACTTGTCTTAGAACTTTGTTGGAGAGCTGTTTGCTCTGTACCTGTGAACAAACACAAAGAAAACAGAAGATTACCTTTTTCATGGGCTGTTTTGTCCTTTGCACTACTAAGGCTGTAGTAAGGCACATGCATGACAAGCTGCAAACGAGCAGCCTAACCTCCCCACACAGTCACCGTCACGAGGAGCGTCACGCCGCCAACCGCCGCTCGCAGCGCCGCCTCAGACCCGCCCGCGCTTCTGCCTCAGCCCAACGGCCGCTGCCCCGCGAGCTCCGCCTCAGCGCTCGCCTCGCGCCGCTCATTAGCACCCGCTAATAAAGGGTCGGCCCCACCCACCCTGCGGAACCCGTGAGGGGGCGAGTGCAGGTCGCTGTGACCGTTAATATCCCTGATAGCCCGATGCCCTGAGATCGCCCAGAAGCAGCGTGGGGGGCTGCTCCGGGGCGGGCCCGGGCTGAGGCGTGGTGGGGAGGGCGGCCAGGGCTGCCCCAGCTGTGCTGCTGAGGCTCCCGGTCACCCTCTGCCTCGGGCTGGGTTGTGCCCCTCGCTGTGGGCAGGCTGCAGTGACACCTCCTTTCTAATTCTGAAGCACACTTTTGCTAAAGTGTATTGAGAGCAGCTTGGTCTTCGAAAACAAAGTTGTGGGGTATCTCCCACTCTGTAGACACCGTTGGACTTTTCTGGGTGCTGATGATGGACAGGTGGCTTTCTCCTCCATAAGTCACTCCCAATGCTACAAGTAAACACAAGTCCAGGTTCTGATTTTCCATCATCCTCCACAGCATTCCCTTTGAACACACCAGGTGCTTTCCTTCTCTAGATGATTTTTCTTTTTTCCTTTTTTCTTTTTTTTTTTTAAGTCCATCTCTCTGATTCATTTGTATGCCATCATTGCAGTGGCCATGAAAAAATACTGCAAAGTGTTTTAAGAAAAGCAAAACACAGCTGCAGACTTGGTCTGTGAGGAAACAAATTTGTAATCCCAGGACTGAGGAACATCAGTAAGTAAAGAACCATTTCAAGATGTGAGACAGTCCATGAGGAAGGGAATGTGAAAAATTAACTATCTGCAGGTATGTGAGACTTTTGAATTAGTTGAAGATAAAGACATATTTACTGTTGGAAGAGCATGAGAAACAGTAAATTTGCACCTTAATCAAAAGAACACGTTTCTTAATGGGTAACAAACCCAAATAGGAAAAACAGACATACATGCCCATAAGAATGATTTAATTAAAGTTTCCACTGTTCCAGAATAGGTATGTTTCACATCATAAAGAATTTTTCTGTTGTGAAAATTATTTTTTTAAGGGGAGGGAGAATTTTGTTTGCAGCAAGCTGACTTTATTGGTAGGCAATTAAATATTTCCTTGGATTGCTGTTCAAAATTAATTACTCATTGATGTGGAAAAACCAGCTATAGTCTTGCTGTGGATTCAGAGGCTTCCAACTGGGTGCTTCTAATTCCAAGAACAAAAATAATAAAAAGATCTAGAATGAATATTATAATTACTGTCATACGGAAACCTGCTTCAGTGCAGATGTAGAAGCTGATACTACAGAAATGTTAACATCTAGCAGTTTGCTGCTGGGCAATGACAAATGAAACTTACATATGTTTGCAGAATGGACAAATTAAATGATCCTTCTAGAATCCCTTGGGTTTGTTTTTCTTTTTTCCAAAGATCCTACAGAAAATGCAAATCTACAATAATCTGAGGTTTTGGACAGTGTCACAGACACTTCTGTATAAAACTTGGATCTTAAACTTGCATGCCTAACCAACGTTGTCAACTCTGTACTCTGGCAAATAATTCCACTGAAAGTAATTACATTAGTGGTGTGAGTAAACGTCAGAGAACTGGTTCCTAATTTCAGTGTACAGAAAAAGCTTGTTGCTCTGTGATGACCAAGGGGCTTGCAGTGAGGAGAGAGGATTGACAGAAGCATCAGGTGTTAGGAATCACATCTTCAGAAGTTCAGATCTATTTAGCAAGGGAGTTAATCCTCAGAAATCAGAATATTGATGACAAATGCTATGTGCAGAATTGCTACTGCATTCAGTAGCAGCTTGCATGCAAGAAAGATTTCAGAAGCGGGTATCATAGCTAACTTTTTTCTCCCCAAGTTTTATGAATTTGACCGAAGTCTATGTGGCTTCAGCCTTAATAACAACGAATAACTTTCTGGGATGATTTAGGCTGGAACAACCTCTGAGTGACTTGTCTAATCCAAATAATTCCATTTCTATCCAAATTGATTTCATTATCCCTAAGTCACTTATTCAAATAAATGGAGTTAGAAGAGATCACAGAGTTTAATTATTGGAAACACTGGTTGGCACTAACTTTGGAATTAAAATTATTCACTTTGAAGTCCTTAAGTGCATATTATGACAATGCCAGTTGTTAAGGAACATTTTTCCTTGGTTAAAAAGGACAAGCTGAGCATAAAATGGAAAAATGAAACTTTGAATTATTCACAGAACATAATTCTTCCTGTCAACTGGAGAGTCACTCACTTCAATTCTCTAACCAAGTCAGTAACTTTTCCATGCAGGGATAGGTGCAAGAACTTGGGGACAAATTTCCTAAAATGTAAAAATCTGAAATGGCACCAAACAAAGTTTGGCTGATGATGTGATTATGCATATGAAACAGTATTGGCCTCACTACTGATGCTTTAGGAAAGTCAATTGTACCTAGTCAACTGTTACGACTTTAGACTGGGGTAGATGCTGATCATTTCCTTACACAAGGCAATCGGGCTGGTCAGGGTGTCCTTCATGTGTATGGGCATCTACTTTGCCATAGCTGATATGATGTTCTAGAACTGAGTCATATCCTCCCTTAACTTTCTTCTCTGCAGACTGAAGACTCAACTCTAGACTCCATCTCCTTGTTCAGTTTAGTTGCCTTTCTCTGGCTCTTCTTTAAACTCGCTATATCCCTCTGGAGATGAGCACTGGTCTGCAGCAATGCAGTGAGAGAGATCCTACTGGAGTGTCATTACCGTCGTTCAAACAGTCAAACTAAAGGCTTTGGTTCACTTATTGAGAGTTCAAAAAGAGGGAGGAAAAGGAAAATAAGGAGATGGGCTTGGCAATTCAGAAGCAGTCACTGGCACGGCAAAACAGAGTGAAAGCAGCATTGTATGTGCAGTATATCTACAATGGCTGTGCATTACAGTCAGTGAAATGGGCTGGAGTCCATCTTGCTTTGAGATTTAAGGAGTAATACAACACTGAATATGACTTTAGAAAAATATCTGGAAGGAACCTATTCAGCTGTTCATCTTGCACATTACTATTTCCTTAAATCATTATGTTATATATAGAAAAAGCCCAACCCTCCATCCACAGAGGAAGCTGCTTTGTGGGTGCTGCTGGCATTTCTATTTGTAGATTATTTCATGTTGAAAAGAGCTTTGCTCTATCCAGACACCTTAAAGAATTATCCAGATTTTCCCAAACGGAGAGCAGTTTTAGGAGGAGGTTTGGGACACTTCTGGGAGCAGAGAAACTGTTGTAAATCTAGTATATAACAAGTTGTACATCAGATTATTTGCTATAGATACTTGTGGTTTTCAGTTTTTCCTCTTGGCAGTTCTAAGTTTGCCACTTTCACTTAGTGTCTCCCAAAACCTTGTGTGCTGGAAAGTATTCCAGCAAATCATCTACTATATTAAAAATATATATATATATCAGCTTAGTATTATTTCTTTGTATCTTGCATTGAGCAAGTCTGTTACACAGAGCTGTTCAGGGCAACATTGGACATTTGGCTAGAAAAATTAAGTGTAGATATGCAAGCCTCAAATCATCAAAACCATACCAACAATTTAATGTATCTTTTTTAATTGTACAAAAGCCTCCCCCCAATTATTCAAACAGTAACAACCAATCCACTTAATACAAAACCAATTCCTCTAGGCAAAACAGTAGTGTACCTTTCATTTTTAATTAAACATTATCATTGAAAATTCTAATAGGTATGGATTTGACTAATTACTATTCTAAATGGTGTTTTGTCCTAGTTTCCTAGGCAATCTCTTCATACCTTCCATACTCCATAGCACCCTTCCAATATACATGTATGAGGCTGTCTATGTGAGCCCTTCAGAAACAAATACTACTGTTTAGTTTCCACTGTACTGACTTAAACAACATTGAAATGATGTATAAACCATCAAGGACATTAAAAATCCTGAAGCCTCTGTGACGTGAAGTGATTCCAAATCAGCCTGTCCCCAACTTGAACAGAAGGTACCCTAAAGGCAGCTCACCCAGAAAACAATCCAGAGGCACTGGATTTGAGTCTGTACCAGCCCTTTCTGCAAATTCCTCCCATGCCCTTCTTGACAAGTCTGCCAAGCACCAACTGTTCCCTTACCCTGCTGAACCCAGTGAATCACATTCTTAGGCAGTCGAGTTAATCAGCAACCCAGACTGTCTTCCCATCCTCTCTCACTGAGTCTTCAGGCTCTACATCACTTAACTCTTCTGTAATACTCAGAACCAGGTTTTCTTTACAGCAAATTGATATACAAACAACACATTTTTGACTACTGTCATGAACATGAGGCGGCCACAGAATGTACACGGCCCAGAGACCTCACTTCAAAGTCAGGGAGCCATCTACCCTCAGCAAAGGAAACAAATTCAGAGTCATAATCATTTGCTGCTGCCACCTGCTAAAGGGGGAAGAGACTTACCATGTCTCTGGTAAACCTCTTTTAGGAACAAGGACATTACAGTGCTAGGGAGGCAGAGCTGTGAGCCTGGTAGCTCTAACGTGATCGCAAGGTGAGGCAGGGGACTAATCCCCTTCTTCTAGCTGTTGTGGCTGCTCAGTGACTAAGTGTCACTCTGCTCTCATATTAACCAACACTCAGCATGCAAATAGCGCTGCCAGCTATTCAGCTCTTTTCCAGCCCATTTACTGTTTAGAATACACAGATTGGTCTCTGCTTGTTTCTTCTGGGGAAGAAGACGGTTGACCAGGTTCACGAAGCACCCCTGAATCCTGACTGTCAGCTTCAGTAGCTGAAATAAAAATGAAGAATAGAAAAATGTCAGAGTTAAACATAAACAAGCAAAAAACCCCAAATGCTGTATTCCAGTTTCCGTTACACTGGCTATCAATCTCATTTCCAGAGGTAAATTCCAGTTTATTTTTCAACCCAGTTAATTCAAAGATGCTTGACATCAAGAGCTGCAGCTCTCTGAACTTCAGGCAGCAGTTTCAGCTGTGCTTAAAGAAATGTAGCAAGAACACTTCAAGGTGCCAAGTGTTGAAGCTGCACTGGCAGACTGTTTTGCCCGCCTAACTGGAGTGAATCTATGCCATGCCTTTGTAACACTCCTGTGAATTCTCAAAGGTCTTGACAGACTGAATAATCCCTTCTTAAAATCCAACCAGGAATTTTTATTTTATAAAGTATTTTATAAATATTTTATAAATACTTTATTTTATAAAGTATTTACTTGCCTATTTGCATGAAAAGCTCCCTCCTTTTCTCACAGGCAACTGGGGTTTTTGTTTTTCTGTAGCTTGCTCTCTTAGAAAGCCGACAATCTGCAATCAGGCTCTATCCTCAGATGCTGTACTGGCTGTTTTACTGGACATACCTTATGTTTATTTTGTCAAATCTCCAGAACATTACTAATCAATACTGCATGAAATTGTGTAACCACATGGCTTATACTTCACCATTGTAAACCTAACTGGCCTCAGTCATTCGAATGCAGTTAACTATTGACTCAAACCTTTCTGGTAGCAGCTTCTAGCCTTAGAAAATCTTTTTCAGATGGGACTTTTGTTTTGTTTTTTGGTGAGGGTTTCTTCATTTGTTTACTTGTTTGTTGTTTTTTATTTGTCTTCATCTTAGATTCCCTTTGGGGCAGAGATCACAGACATTTCTTCTCACTAGTTGTCCCCTGCTAGAGTTTTCTCCATCCATTTTCCTGCAACAGTTTTGCCAGAAAGACCATTTCACCTCAATTCTGGAGGTCTCTCTGGAGGAAGGATGTTCCCAAATCTAATTGCAGGTTTGAGTCCGTTCCTTTCTTGGGGCAAAAAGACATGATGCAACCCTAACACATCCCTATGCACTAAATGTTACAGCCTCTGTCTTTTTTCAAGCATCATACAAGAATCAAATAATTATTAGTTTCACTGTATCTTCCCTCTACATCTGCATCTTCTGCCGGCAGGCTATTTTCTACATGACCTCATGCAGAAGTATACCCCCTCACTAGGTCACAGTTGTGAATTCCTACATATCCTGGAACACAAATACTATGTAGTGGAATTAATTTGTACTTTCTCCATAGTACTAAAACAACTGGGTTGTTCTCTGAGCAGTACAATCCATGATGCATTGTTTCCTATGGCTTTGTGCCTGGGTTGTGATTTTTCTGGTGTGTAATAAAGGCTGAGATCATTAGATGGCATTTTGCTCTCTGGTATGGGGGGGTGCTCTCATGAACTCTCTTCTCTATCCAGTTGCCTGTTTTCATGATTGTTTGGCCAGTACAACTTCACTCTACCAGTACAGGATGGGTTTTCTCCTGTTTTCCCTGCTCAATACCACCACTTCTCTCCATGTCCCACATGTTTGTCCGCTACTCTTAGTTCCTTCCCATTCTCACACAATTCAACAGAACAGCTGCAGCTCCCTACATGCTCTCTGCCACTGCAGTGTCCCCCAGATCTCTTGTACCCTCCAAATCACAAAACCCATTAATCTTCACATACACTTTCTGGTTTGCCTGACAGCCCTCATTTTCTTTTCTTCCCTGCAAACTCAGTCCATATTATTTTATCTACAGCACACTGGTATCTCCTACACACTGCATTCAAGTCCTAATGCCTTTGTCAGTATCTTAAAATAACTTTACATTTCTATGATGTCTGTGCACCCCCCACACTGCCCTATTCTTCCTGTTCTCCTTGTCCACCACATCTTCTGCTTACTTTTCTTTGGCTCTCCAGCCAGACAAGCAGCAGGTATGCCCTAACTGCCCTACAGATATGTGCCCGCTGCTGGGCTGACTGGCAGGCACTTGGTTGTTGGCCAAGATACATACACATCAGTCAGGAATTGAGTGCAAGCTGACTACCAGCCAAACACCATGACATGGCTGCAAACAAACCATTTTGTGGGAGGCATCTGCTTCCCTTGCAGATCAATATTATGTAGGCCTGTGATCACAACAGATATGTTTGGCTGAAAATAACTAATGGATTGAAAATTTATGAGAGGACCGATATTAAGAGAAAATGAGACTGCATGAGCCTTATGTTGTCAAGAAACCAGGCCAAAAAACTCCCAACTTATATTTTGTCCCACATAGCCACCATCAACATCTTTTCAGTCCAAATGAGATAATTTATACAAGAGATTTGATTTTTCACTGGGTGATTATTGTAATCTGTTTCATAAACAGTCAGATTAACATTTTTCCTCATGTTCAAGGAGAGAAATAAAGAAATAAAGTATTTATTTCTCTGCTTTTTCAAAAAGAACTTAAAACTGGCTATTTATTCATGCAGTGCTAGTGGTTCATTCTCTGAGCAGCTCTACCCTCTTGTGGTCACAGCTAGCTGCAGCCAAATAAGAAACTTGCAAATATAATCACAATTGTGTCCACGTGTAGGCACAATACATGAAAGAGACCCAAAAGAGAGGGGCACAAAGGTTTAACCTATGCCAGAAATTTAAATACTGTGAGATTCAATAAAACAACTTGAGATTTTGAAGAGTCAATCTTGCATTTACAGCAATTAAAATGTAGATTTTTCAGATGAACAAAAATTTCATATTATTCACATTAGTCTGCATTTTTTTAACATTTTAACTAAATTGCAACAGAGTCAAATAATTTCAAACATCTGCATGAGACTGAGGTGCTTGTCAGCGGGAAAGTCCAAGCCTGCCAGGCTACTTCCCCCAAGTCAGCCCTTCCCAGAGCTGTACAAGCTGCCAACCTGTCCTGGGACTTCAGGATCTCAGTCCTGGCTCCATCACAGTGACCTGTGAAACCCTGAAAACCAGCTAGAATCAGGGTCTCTTGGGGGTTCCCCCTCTGTGGTTTGGTATTGAAACCCGGTTAAAACTGGATCTCCCAGGGCTCATCTCATACTTCTTTACCATGTGCTTCCTTGGTTGTTTCAGCCAACACGTTCAGGGAAAGGGGAGGTGGAATGTAATGAATCCCTGGCAGAAAACTTGGTGGGATGAACTGAGGCAGGGGAGTGTAGTATCCTTGATGGAAATCTCCACCACCATCTGGAATCTGCAGAAACACACAAAGTAAAGCATCTTCCATATAAAGACTCTCTCCAAGATACATCTGGAGTATCAAACAATTTATTTTTCAATTTTTAGCAATGAATATAACATTTTTTATCCTTTTTGTGGCCACATGCTACCACTTACATGCACGTATTAGCACGTGCAAAGCCTGGGCAAAGTGTAACACTCTGAAACTGAGAAGTAGCAGCTTCTGAGACCATATCTCTGAGACCATATGTCACCTGTTCTGGCATCTCATTAAAGCAGTTGGCTTAAACCAGGAGCAGGTCACTTTCGCCACTGATCCCATGCACTTGCCACTGAACAAGTCTGAAAGTCTTCACGCAACAGAGAGGCAATCTAGGAAAATGCTTCTTGCAACCACCTCCTGGTGAGTTTTGGATTCTCCCCTCAGCCCAGTGAAATGAGTGGCTCTACCTACACTGAGGAGTCCGTGTCCACCACAGGCTGCCCCACAGCCCCAGTCTTCTGTGATCACCAGACCTGTCAGAGCATCCTAAAACTCATTCCATGAGCAAGGAGATATTTCTAGCCGTCAGAAACACTAGTATCGGAGAAACCAAAGCATTTTTCTCTTGGATCTGGCCATGCACCCTGGTACAGATAGAAGTAGTAGAAGATCTTTCATTCTGTTTCAGGACAGTTAAAAATTAAGTATAAAACCACATGCAGTGATGTTCTAGACAAAGCATTTCTCAACCTGTGTAAATCCAGCCTACCAGGATAATTTATCAAGACGTCAGACTGCTGCCAGCTACTCTCTTTCTCAATAACCCCTAAAATGTGACAAGGAATTTCTATGCAAGATAAATAAATCTAGTAGTCTTGAGGCAGCGCACTCTGCCTTAACATGAACTGATGAACTGTACTCAAGGCAGACAGAATGGTGCATGACAGCTGGAAATCTGATAATGTGCCCAACTGTGGTACAAAAACTGGACACCACCAGTTTAAACCAACATGACTGACAGCACTGAAAGAAACTGAAAGTGCCCACACACACCATTCCAAGTGACAGGCAATTTAGCCTCTCGTTTCTTACCATCTCTGTGTGGTTTGAAGGTGTGGGCCCTATGATGCTAAACATCATTTTTCATCTGAAACTTCTGTTAACCACAAACATTTTCCACTGTTTTTGGAAAAACAAATGTTTCAAACCAGAAGTACGTGACCATGCTGATTTGCCTCCCTGTGGGAGCTGACTTTCTTCCCCCTGTTATTCTCTGCAGCTGTGGTGCCTTGGCCAAGCCCTGACACTCTCCCTCCCCATTAAATTTGTTCTGCATGGAAGAAGGGACACTTCCCAATGCCAATTCTGGTGCCATCTGTGCTGGTACAATGTGACCATATTAAGTGTTCAACAGCCATCATTCCCAAAGGCTGTTGCAGATGTTAGCAGGATGTGTAAGCCCCAAAACGCTTCACAAAATCTGGCCCCTTGCAAGTGCATGGGTTTCTCCTCTGAGTTCAGGTCAGATTATTAACATCACCATTTGCTGATGTTTTCTTTAGCACAATAGATCAAAATGCTGTGATGTAACTGATAAGGTACTTTAACAGCAAGAAGGCAGCTAAAAGGAAAGACAGCAGCATTTGCAGAAGTAATTAAAAGACCACTACTTACTGCCACAGGAGCTGCGTTCCCTGGCCCATAGTTGCTAGGAATGTGTCGCAAACCTCTCTGAAGTGAGATTCCTGAAGGTGATGGTGCTCCTCTACAGCTTGACTGATTGATGGCAAATCCCATGGGAAATGGGTGGTAAGGATATACCCCAGAACACCCAGGGTACACTTTTGGAGGTTCTCTCTCCAGGTATTCTGGGTTGACCACATATTCTGGAGGAAAAGCAGAGTGAGCTAGGAAAACAATGAGAAAAGAACGAATAGAAGTATCCATGTCATTCTGTGTAGTTCAGTACAAGTAGCTGCAGGACCAAATTCCACCCTCAGGCAGGAGAATGTCCCTTTGGTTTCATGCTTAACTCCTTGTGAACTTATTTTGTGGATTTTTTAGGAACTAAGGAAAGATGCAGCAGATGATATTGTAACACAGAATGATCTGCATTTTTTTTCTGCCTTTTGCATTGTGCCTCTAGTCCTTAGTAAAGCACTGGCTGCAGAATCTTATTCTTTCAGTACATCAGCAACAGGAAAACAACCTATTTTAAGACTCTTAACTCTAGCAGACTTTAAAAAAAATCTACAAAAATAACAGTTCTAATTTTAGTCCTATCTGTCACTTCTTAAGTTAATTTACAGACAAAAGCTCAATTTTAGGGACATACAGAGGTAATTTCAGATGCAGGAATCAGTTACTTCCTTTGTTTTTTATCTTGCATCTGGAATCTTATACAGCTTCTCTGAAGTCTTAAAAAAAAAGAGTGGTTATTTAAATAGGGTCCATCATGTATGCACATCCTCTTTTTGATAGAGAAATGGAAGAATTTGCTTCAAGAGTAGGTCAGCTCTTGGAGTGCTAGAATTATACTATTTGTCACTAACCTTTTTTTAAACTGGTAAGCAGGTTAAAGATGTTATTAAGGTAAGGACTGACAGGCATATGTATAGCTAGTGTCATCCATAAGCATAATTTTCTATGGAAACAAAGCTAAAAAAAAAGGGGAACAGTTATTGACAGATGGGTGCGAAGAAGAGATATCTGAAATTACTCTCTCCTCTGAGCTTCCCAGAACAGCATTTTGACTTGTAGGCTGTCAGCTCTCCAGAGCCTTCGACTAATGACTACTGTACTCAGTATGGATTTCTGTAAAATTACTATAATAAATAGTAATAGTATGAAGTTACTGTAATAAATAGTAATAAACTAGACAAGCCACATGAAAGACTATATCAAAGGAAGCAATTTAAGAGGTGACAACCATACAACTGTTCCACCTGCAAAATCTATGCTCTGGTCTTAAATACCAAATGCACTTTTACACCAAGTGATCCCAGCCAAGTTTAGTCTTTGCTACAGGAATTAAGGCCAAAAGGTCTCTTTCTTTTACAGTGCTAACATAAAATTCTAGCTTCAGGCAACTGCAGCAGTAACTTCCCCATTTACCTGCCAAATCGTGTTTTTTTAGCATTTTTGTTGCTGGGGGCTTGTGCCTGTTAATTTATGAACAGTGGGACAGAAGTCAGAAACAGGCAGGAGCACCTGCAGTGCACAGTGCATTAGAGGTTGGTTTCCCTCCCACACTATTTCCCTCTCAGAGAAACACCACTTGCTTGATCTTCAACTTTGCAATGAGCGACAAGGCTGAGCACATTGCTCCTGCCACCGCAGAACCGTGGGACCCATGCTGCAGATTCTGCAGAAGGGAAAATAAAAGCAGGGTTTGCACATTCAAACGTGCAAGCTGAGTACTTGTTTGTGCTGAGCAAGGAAAGAGGGACAGACAGCAGGAATGGCTCTCTGGGGAGCTGGAGCCTGAGGAGCCAGTGGGTGCAAACTGCGCAAGTAACAGTGTTAGATGGGAAAGAGGATGAACGCCAAAAGAAAGGCAGTGGGACAGGGGAACAGTCCGGGGAGAGAGGCCAGGTGCTTACCATAGTCCCAGAAGGGAGGGCTGTTAGGTGGTGGCAGTCCTTTGCATGCTGTGCCTTTGCCGTTGCTGCCTGCGGGCTGGGCACCCTTCACCCCGTCATGGCTGCTCTGCTCAGGGCCGCGGGCCGCCCCAGCAGCCAGCCCAGGGCCTTCACCTGGGGGCGCCAGACCTGCGGCTGCCCCAGCCGGGGTGTCAGGCACCTGCTGCCTCAGGGCCTTCTGGGCCGCCATGATCTTCTGTCGCTCGGTGATGAGGGCACACTTGTCGCACAGGCAGAGCTTCCAGCGGCAGTGGCCAGCATGGCCCTTCACTGGCACCACAAAGCCGTGGTTACGGCAGCGGGAACACTTGGGTGTCCGCAGCGCCACTTTCGCTGCCACCGCTGCGGCCTCCTCAGTCTCCATAGCAGCCCAGTCCTGGCAACCCACCGTGGCACAGCGGGGTAGGCTCCTCAGTGCTCTTATATAGGGTACGGCCACTGCTGCTGCAGCATGTAGCAACCTGGGCAGGCGGGGCAGGAGAGCCCATGGCAGCGGGTGGGGAATGCCCCGATCTGGAGAGCTTGTGGCACAGGAGCCACCCTGGCCTCCCTCAGCCATGGCTGTACCTGCCCCCCTTTCCACCTCCCCCTGCAGCCCCTTGGTGCAGGCTGGAGCTGGAGAGGCAGAGCAGGGAGGCACATGTGGCACAATTTAGTACATTTCCCCCTGCTGGTGCATGCAGAGATGGGGAGTATTGGACAGGCCGGGGTGTGCACAGGAGAGAAATGCAGTGTCCTTTGCACTACCGCCTTAAGTTTTCCCTTTCAGCACTTTAACATCCACACTCACTTTCATCCTTCTCATGCATTCGCTTTCAATATGCACAGGATTTCTGTTCCGTTTTGTTTCCAATTTACAGTAGGCTTCTCTTGATCAAGAGGAGAGTGACTGCCTCAGCAGAAAAAAAAAAAAACACAACATTTCATCACTCTGTTTTTCAAAACAAGGTATTAAGATGAAGGCAGAAAGCATATGTCATTCAAAAGACCTGTCTCCTTTTCTCAAATTCCTTATTCTCTGGAAACAAAGACAGAATTAAGATTAGAAATATGGGAATGCCCCAGTTCCAGTGTTGCTTAGAAAGCACTTGTTATTTGTTAACTGCTGGTAGCTACAAACCCCTGGTTTACACAGTAGCCCATATCTAGGAAAAAGCTCTCCACTTTGAAATGTAAGGCACAACACTGCTGATTTTTCTCACATACGCAATATATAATTCTGTTGTAAAATCCTGAGATGCCAATAGTTTGTTCTACATTAAAGAGAATTCCATAAACATAAACCATCAAGTAGCTGTGAAGACTTTTACTGGTTAGTTTCAAGAGAATCAGGTAACATCTCTCTTCTGCTGTGAAACAGTTAGATTATGCAACAGAGTATGTTTCACAACAGCATTGTAGGAACCCTTCCTTGGAGCAAACCTTCTCCTGCAAGACTTGGGTGCACCCCTCAACATCTAGGGGGGTGAGGCCCCAGCATAGCAGGCCCTTTAGGAGTTTCGACAACTGTCTGGTTTGCCTTAGCAGTGAGCAGCCAGACCCTCTGCCCTGCAAGGCCCCGAGTCTCAGCCTAGATTCAGGCTTCTCACTTTGCGAAAGACCCAGTAGGATTTTGTGTGCGAGTCCTGCAGGTTTCCAGTAGGATTTTGTCTCCTGGGGAGATGTTTTCCTCAATGCAATGCTGACATACAAGCCCAGAGTTGCTCTCAAAGGCAGTTCAGACCCAAATCCTCAAATGCATACAGTCCCCAGACCACCCAGTGCAGCAGCACCCCCAGCCTGCAGATTTTGCTATCCCAGGTGCAGACTGAGTCTTTGGTAGCTGCTTTTTGGAGGGCGGCTCTCAGCCATGGCTTTGCAGCCATGCATTTAGGTATCCTGTGCAGGAGCAAGGCCAGATCTGTGCAGGCAGAGAGTACCGTGGTCTGTAGAAACTGGGTGCTGGACTGCAAGCACAGGAGCTCCCTTTGTGAGCAAAGCACGCATGCAAATGTAATCAGCTCCCAGTCCTCAGTTGCAGGCCATTTTCCCAAAAAAATGCTGTCTAGAAAGCCAGCTTCATGTGCCTGGGAATTTGTGCATTGTGGCTAAATATCTTTGAAAATTTGACCTAAAAATGTTACCAGTTGTTCCTAGTCCAGAAAGCTACTTGGTTAACATGCCTTCAATGGGAGCATGGTCTTAAATGCAGTCTTCATGTGCTGCTCATTCATGCCAGGGCCTTGGTGTTCCCCAAATCATTCTGAACATTGACTCTGGATTAAATATAGACAGACAATATACTTCTAATTCTATGCTCCGTATTTTTGCTATATGTTGAGGATATGCATATTTAGCTGTAGAATGAAACAGGATGGATGACACATATTTAACAACTGTAATTATATCATTCCATAGATACACAATCTGTGTTCATTTGGATACTTAAGCAGTGCAGGAGAAAGGTAGCCTATGTACATTTTCCCCAGTAATTCTCTATTCTGAATCACGTAATACTACTATTCAAGATATTTACTCAAACATACTTTATTACTCTTCTCTCTCAAAAAAGGTATTCCAGCCATGGGCTGTAACAATTTCTCTATTAATGAACCATGTTTTTCAAAGTTATGTGGATTTTTCTTCTGAACATTGAACAGTTTTCTCCTAAGCATTCAGGATTTATTATACTCTTGATATAGTTTTTTTCAAACATGACTAGACTTCCTTTTTATAGAAAAGTGAAGATTTTATTTTGCTTGTAAGGTTAATAGTTATTTCTGCAGACAGTTCAAAGAATTCTGCTATTCCAATCCTGTTATGTATTTATATATACATTTGAGTTAACTTATCACATACCATTAGCAAGACCATCACATAGAGAAGACAGAACAATTTCAGAACAAGCTTTTGCAATGAGATGTAGAATTGTATGTGGATGCAGCTTCATGTGTATTATCATTTTCACCTTTACACATATTTGAAAGAAAATGAGGCATAATAAAGACTCTTTTCTCTAAAACTTACTCAGTTTACTCCAGCAATTTATGTAACATCTGGTGGGACTGTAACATAAAGTATGTACAGACACAGTTCTGTATTAAAGTAGCATTTATAAGAATTATTATTTTGACAAAATGAAAGGAAAGCAGCCTGCTGATTTCATGTTATTGAAATCAATAGCAATAATGTCTCTACTTCTTTCCAACTTCTGAATTGTATAAAGTATGTGGTTTTGGTATGCAGTTTGCTTTCTATATGAAACACTGAAGAAAAACAATTATTTTCCTAAAAGGGAACAGATCAAAAGACTGTCTGCCTTTCCATTGAATAGCACAAAACTGGGGTTTGTTTTTTTTCCTCCTTCTCAGACTTTCCAGATAATATTTTATGCAGTAAATATTTTTTGCAAGGAAATTGTTCTGCTTAGATCTGACATTTCACAGGGCAATAGCAACATAATCAAGAAATTTGTTCAGTCTGAGATCTCCATTAACAAATATTTGCAAACTTGGTTTGAAATAGATGTTTTCGTATGCACAACAATGAAGAATACCTTTTGAATTTTTAAGACATTACATATGAAGATAAAATCCTCTCTTCAAAACTTATCGTAGTAGTTTGGAAGTGTCCATTATGTACCGCCATAAGTCATTATACAAAAATCGATCTAGGGATAATATTATCAGCTCTTCTGCATTATAACTAATTAGTCCCATGTTTATGGCTATCAGCTATTGTATAATTGACATGAAGATATTCACAGGCAGAACTGCCGAAGGAGGACTAGCCAGGTTTCAGATGTCCCCGCCACTCCACACCCAGCCCCCTCCTCTCATCCAGTCTTCACAAGTACCTTCACTCCACCTGTGGATTGGTAGCTGATCTCCTGGAATCACTCACCTTGGGGTTTACAGTGGCTTCCTGCACTGCCTGATGAGCTTGTCGATTAACTTCCCATCCCTTACTGATCCGTTACTCAGCTCTGGCCAACAGGCTGGCAAGAAATCTTCTCTAATCTGCCAAGGAATATCAGGACTCCCTTCCCTGTCTCGTTGCTGGAAATAAGCTGTTTTCACCTCTTTACAGGTGCCTTATGGATTTGTTCATTAAAATATAGCTTGGTTATCTCAATGCTGTTCTGCAGTCCTATATGTCTCTTCAGTCCATCCACATGGCTAGAAAAACAGGCTTCCTTCTCCTACTGTCTAAATTAGGTGACTGCTGTAGTGTTCTTTCCTCTGAACTCCACATGTGCAATCTTTTCCCACTCCTGCACACTCAGAAACCTTCAGCAAGGATTGTTTTGGATTGTGTCATGCATCCCTTCACCTTCCTCCCACTTCTCTTTTGGATTAGTTACATCCTGCTTCCCTTTCACAAGGAAAGAAAAATCCCTTTCACATTTTATCCCCGTCATACTTCTCAGTTCACATTCACTGACAAGATGTGGACACTCACCTTCACCTGGCCCAGAATATCATTTTAGTAAGTCGCATTGATAACACACCTTCATGCTTTCTTCTGTAGTCACCCTCATATTTAGAAGATCCTTACAAAAAACATCTTCTGACTGACCTGCATGACAAAATGTCCCTTTCACCATTGAGCTAACGTTAGTGCATAACCATCAACGATGTCTGTCACAGAATTGCAAGGTTCAGCTATCTGCTGACACACTTATAAGGTTGTCTGATCCTGCCCAAAGCAAGCCTACGTGACAATGAACAAAGTTCTTTGAGTGGCTTCTGTAGATAGTATTTTTGACCTTTCTAATCACTGTGAAATTTTACTGTAGTAAACATTTTTTTTTAAATGTGAGGAAAAGTGCAGTATAGGAACAGTTTAATGTGATTAGATAGTATGTACCTTAAGATTTGAAATAGCTAAAATGTGTTCGGACTGCACCATTTTAAAACCTGGTCCCAGTTAAGTTGTTCAAATGGATATAAACAAATTCTAATTTTCAATTCTCCGACAGTGTCAATTCCTTTACTTTAAAATGTTTGCTTCAGAAATTCAAACAGGAATGTCACTGAGGTGGATTTTGTTGTTGCTGTTATACAAGTTTTGGATGGAGCACAATTAGATGTTGATTTTCATCTGCTGTATCAAAAAGGTAAAACTCGATGCTGTGATCAGTGAAAATTGGATGGAGTTCATACATAAGTTTAAATCTTAACAATTTATAAAAGTTATATCAGGCACTTCTGGTTTCTTTACCGAACACAACTAAAGTAAAGCTTGCGTACTTAAAATTGGGGATCTTTTTAATATATAACAGGAAAAGTTTGTTCTTAAACATTAACAATAGAGACTTTATTACTATGACTGCTGTATGTTTATTGTATCAAGCAATAGTGATTAAACTGGGAAATCTGTGATCTGGTTACTTCATGAGTACCAGAAGGGCAGGGTGGACCAGGAGAGAAATCAAGCCCAGTAATTAAAAAAAACACATAACAGTTCTTATCCTGCATTAATGTATCTCCCATATAAGCAGGAAATAAAATGTATTAAGGGGAAAAGAATGGGACAGACATAAATATGCACTCACAAATCTTTTCCCCAAGTAAGTCATGGAGTGTTTAAAAATCTCTATCTAGAAAAAGTTGATCTATGTTAAAAACTTTCTGTGGAAGATGTTCAGTCAATTTGCAATAAATAATGATCACTGTACCATCAAAATCTGATTGTTTCCTTACATTCCCCTGAGAAACTTAATAATTATTCCTTCAGAAGAAATCTTTTGTTTCTTTAGAAGGTCACCTTTGTAGACATTAATACAAAAGAGAAACTGGAAACCCACAGAATAGCCCACTCTGTTAGTGCTGTGGCAGCTGCAGGGATGCCTTAGTTACAACACCATTTTACTTTAGTAAGCTCCCAAATTTAGCGGGTTTTAGCCTGGATACCACTAGGCTTGTCAATCAGTCTTCTGCCTGGAGAAACAAACACATTTTTAATCCAGAGTCCTCATTCTCTTTCCCCTCAGCTATAGTTCTTGTCATATTCTCTTAGACACAAAACCCACAAAATCACATTTGAATTCTTCCAAACAGCAAAAAAGAGATTTTATGCAGAAACAGTCATGCTTGCCACAGTAAGTAGGTGGCCTGTGTAGAGTCATCTTTGCTTAGCACCTATTTTGTACTGAAATTGTCATATTACCTTGTCAGCAAGCCTAAACCAATTCTAATAGATGGATAAGGCAGGAGACAGCTGAAAGATTACTACAAACATCAAGCGTACTTGCTGTGAGCAGGATTCTGTTTGTGATTGTCAGCACTGGTATATATCCCACATTTTTTACTGCATTTCTCCACCTCACATCTGAATTAGATTTCAGAATATCTGAAGTAGCTTAAACAATGCAAAATAAATAAAAGCAGCTGTTTGCCATAATTTCTTCCTCTTCAGCCTGGACTCTTCACAGATACTTCAATGAAGAAAATAAAAATGAAATGACCAAATGGTAGTTACTTATTCACACAGCATGAAGACTATCAGCAAAATCTTTACCTTGTAGATAGAACTGACAAGAGCAGTGATGATTAACCTCTGGCAGGCATGCTAGAACTGGTTTCTGGTATTCATACCAATAGCACATCATCTGCTCTTTGCCCATGATTCTCAGAGTTGACAGACTCGCAGTGAGGTGACAAAGCTTCTTCCTAGCTCCTTAACGCCTTATGTCAGAAACAAACTGTGGTTTGTAGTGGGGAAGAGAAAACAAGCACTAGCACTGATGAATTTGCATTACCTAATTCCAGCCAGGTATACTGAAGGATGCTGTTCAGAAGCATTCCTTCTTTTCTCTGTTATTTCCATAAAATTATCCTATGGACAATAACAACAGAATCTTTCCAGTTAACACAACGTAGAAAGTAAAAAATGGAATAGAAAATAAAATGGATTCATTGACAGGGCATCCTCCTCTTCTGCCTCCTTGATGCAGGAAATTAAAAAGGAGAAACTTATTCAACAGTGGGCAGCAAATCACCTATGGCAGCACAGATTATGGACAAAGAAAACATGAAAGTTGTGGAGGGCTGACCAGCAGCTTTGACTGGTATCATGATAAGAAGATGCTGGTATGAAGCCATACTTAAGTACTTTCACCATGGAAGCAAGAAGGAAACAAAAAAGGCCCATTTTCTTGGCATTTCATACTTTGTGATCATAAAATCAGACTCTCATCACAATAAATGGAACGATTTACATGTTATTATGAAGCATAAAAATAACAGAATCAGACCATAGGTTGTCAGCAATATTTCCTTGGAATCTAAAACAAAGCTGATTTTCAGTCAGGAAAGTTTAGTTTGATCAACTCCAGAGAACAAATAGAAAAAGACACCAAATCATCTTTTGGTTTCCCTGAAGCTGTGGGACTTAACTGTCACAAAAGGTTGCCTTTTGCTACAGGGCTGTGCTGTTGGAAAGCTTGACCTACACAGCAGTGGCTCCTCTGGGCAGACCCTCTTTAGCTTTTTTCTCAGCAAGGGACTGCTTCCCTGGGCGGCTGCTCTGCTCCAAAGCACCATGCTCCAGGCAGCCAGAGCAGCCATCAGTGTGCACAGGCTCCCAACAACGGCAGCGAGAAACGAAAGGGCAGCTGAATGCCCAGCAGCAGAGCAAGCAGCCTTCACCCACCCAGCATGCTGGTGTAACGTAGCTGCTCAAAAACTTTTCAGACTTAAGCTTATCTCCCATGCCTTTTATGTACAAATATATATACTTATATATAAAATACACATATAAGGTCATCAGTGCTGAGAAGTCATTCCTACCCGATGGCTGATAGTGAGTAATGGTCCCTGTTAATGTCCTAGTTTTGGCTGAACAACAGCAGTCCTTCATCTTTCTACACATGTATCTTTATCTTTAAAACAACACCACCTGTTGTTATTTTGTTTAAAATAAAATACTGAAGGGTTGAGTGTCATCAAAATAACTTCCATTACCTATTTAAACTGATGACAGGAGTTGCTATTCTGGAAGAAGGCAAATAAAACCATCATTATCTATATGAGTTTCCATTATGGTAAAAAATAGAGATTATCATGAATATTTTTGTTGAGACAGGAAATAAAGTATGATATGGGTATTAATGGGTGATCACACTGGGCCAATAATTACGCAGCCATCTTCCCAAAATTATACATTTTAGACTTAATTTATTTGCTACATTATCATGACTGCAATCTGTCCATCAGTCTTATAATTCAAAATGGTGAACTGGTGAATATTATAGATTGCTATCAACCAGTAATAAGCGTGGGGAAAAAAAAGCTGAACTATTTCCATTATCTCAGTAAGACAAGCTTTCTTATTTTTTATAGCAGACTTTTCCACCTGTCCTAACACTCAAACATGGAGAATAAAAATGAGTATTTGACATACAATTTCAGGAAAGCCTTGTACAATGGTATTAATGTTTTCGTACATCTACTAGCAATACCAAACCCAAAATGTTTTAGGATTATGTCTTCACAGTAGTGACTCATAGGGAACCTGCGTTCAACTAATGTATCTCTTCTTTGTTTGGTTTCCAAGTGCTGAGCTCCTGCTGTTGGTTTTTCATGCATACATTGTATGCTGTTAAATTTCATTCTATTTCTCTTATTCCAGTTGTCACAGCATCTATTTCCTTCTTATATGAGCCTTTAATCCTCTTCTGTATTAGTAATATCTCTCAGTGTTTGCTTTCAGCAAAATTTCATTAGCATACTCCTTTTGTGTCACAGTCATTACTAGAAATATTTAATAAGGCAGATTCCAATACCAGTCCTTTAATAATTGTAATAATACCCTTCTTCCAGACCACAGTTCCTCTTCTAGCACAACCAAGGGTTTTTCCTGCTTTAGCATTTTATTCACCACTTACTTTCCAGAAGCCTAATAGATCGTATCTACAGCATTTTCTACTGATTAAAACAGTGGTTTTAATCAACAGAAATAGATTCACTCAACCTGCTTTACCTTTGGTAAACCTAGGTTGCATTTTGTCCCATTTCCCGTTTATGTCTACTTCATAGATGTTTTTCTAAAAAATACCTTCTAGAGCCTTGAATATTGTCGAGGTCACTCTGATATTCTCTGGTTATACTTCTTTTCCCTTTCTGGAATACAGACAAGAGGTTTGCTTTTCAGTAGTGACATGCTACCAGTTGGCAGCTTTATTCAAAATCCTTGCTGCTGGACATGCAATTTCATGTGCCAGTTCTTTCAGAACCCAGGGAGAGAGATTATCCTGTCCCTCCAATTTCAGTGGTTTAAGCTCTTTGAGTTTTTCTTCTACCTCACATGTGATAATTTCCATCTCTATGTCCTCATTCCATTTGCATCTTTCATCTCTCTTGCCTGGACAGTGTTATCTTTAACTGCAAAGTGCTTGGCAAAGCAATTCTTATTAGGATTTATTTCATCATAAAGGTCCTTTGATAAATCACAGATCCATGTTAATTATTATACTTTGCCAAAATAAATAAATTAAAATATTTATGGTTTGGAGGTTTGTGGGGGCTTTTACAGCCAATTCTATGTATAAACTTCACTGTGAAAGGAAATAAACAGTTATGCATGCATGCATGTAATAGTGCGATGACAGTGTTACTACTATCAGACCATGTACTGTTTACAATACAAATACATCTGAAAATGTAAAGTGCAAATGGCAGAACAGAATAGAAAACATTGCAATTAAATTACTTGCAGGATTAGGGATTTCAGTCTGTTATCAGACTATTTAATTCAGGAGCCTCCATCACATCCCTCTGAGCTCTACAGGATGGAGTTAGGTTTTTTGGGAATTAACAGAACTTCACAGACTAGAGTTTAGGATTGTGGGGGACGTCTCCTGGACTAAAGTGAGGTACTTCCCAGGGTAGGGTGAGTTCCTGTGGGCTGTTTAGGAAATGGTTATAATTACTCTGAGAATTTTCTACAGTAAGACTCATAAGAGTCACTGGACTAGGGCTCTGAATTAGGACAATGTAATGTTTAGCGATTTGTCCTGACAAATGGTCAATTGATAAACAGTCTGTTTCTTTTGTATTTGTCATATGATAACTTGCTTCCACCTTGAGCTACCTGTATAATACTGCTAGATACTCAGAAAGTGGATGTGGGCAAATGGTTATTCCACCAGCCTTGAGTTATCAGAGAAACCGATGTAAAGAATCTGATGTAAAGAAAAAATGAAATACAGACCTTATAAGGAGATCCTGGGGTATCCTGATTTGTTTTCTCTCAAATTGTGCCTGTATCTGATTTTGTGTGTGCAAATTATTGAGTAGCTATAATGGCATGGACAAAGTTTACTTACTGTATACCTGATAATGAGGAAATAAGGAAAAATTGCAAGTCTATGTTGCTTGACAGAAAATTACATATAAGTCTCAAAGTAAAATCTATAGTAATTAAAGAAAAGGAAATATTAATTTTCTCAGTTTGAACTCTGTGCACTTGTGTATGAAAAATGATGAAGCAAAGTGTCTCCCTTTTACACTCATTTCCATGATGAAAGTGGAGTTCATGGGGAGAAAAGCATGAGAACAAGAAATTGAAGAACAGACCAGAAATTGAATGAATGAGGAATAATTTAGAAAGAAAATGTATACCCGAGAAAAAAATGAAAGAGAGGGAATGAATATGTGTAGGAACAGAAAAAAGAATGGAGATTAGATTCACAAAATGAAAATGAGAGATATTGTACTCAGGGTTTTCAGTCTGATTTTGATCAGTCCTACAGTGGCTAATCAATAGAAAAATGAAATTTATGTGGGGCTCTCAAGGAGGAGAGAATTTTTATTTTTAATTTCTTTATGATCCTAATAAGGCTTCCAGCATATGGCAATGTATTGTTAATACAAGTTACTATAGATGATCTGAATTCGTTGGGCAGAAAGCCTTTGCATTCTTCACATGGAACTGTGTAACAATACAAGCATTTTAGCAATTTGTGAAAAAAATAGACTTGTTGCTTAGAAAGAACTCCCCTCTAAAGCATGTTACCTGGTGTCAAAAGAGAGCAATCATCATTTAATGCTATATAGCAGTCCTGGTGCTGTTAATACTTACACATGCAACTTGGGCAGTCTTAAACCAAGCAGAAGCAAGGACAAACTTCTTCCAAGGAAGATTCTAATTCTGAACTTGTTGATAGGCGTCTACTTCAGCAAAGACTGTTGGAAGCAAAAACAATTGAAGATGAAATCTGGCCTTATTTATGATCAGTTTAGACTGACATAATGGAGAAGAGTCTGCTCTGATTTTTTCATCAGAGGAAAAAAGAAAGGAAAAACTCTGCTTATTTAAATGAAATTATGCTAAATTGATATCAGTATAGTCAACAGCACATGAAAACCCATAAAAGGATCATACCAGTGTGTTTTCCAACAGAGCAGAATCTGGCTTACAGATGTTCACATGCAGGCAGATGGCGTGCATACGTAGTGCATGTGCAAGACAGATATTCAGGCACATACAATGAGTATTAAAAGCATAATTGCATTTCCCAGAAGACTTAAAAGGAGGGTTTCAGTTGGAGGGTTCCAAACTGCTGCATCACTAAATCTTTTCAGATATCAGAGTGACTTGACTGTAAAGACAAGAAACGTCCTGAACTGTGGTGTTTTCTGAAAGAAAAGACTCCTCCTATGTAAACATGGAACTGGAGCATAGATTACCTGGAAATTTTAGTCCAAATACTGTGGAGGAAACCACAAGGGCAGCTGGCTCCTCCTCAGCTTCAACGCCCCGAAATCACCTGGGACAAGCACAGGTCCTGCCTTTCATGTCGCTGCTTCGCCGCCTGGGTCCCCTCACTCCCCGCTGTTCTTTGTGTCTGAACAGTGAAAGCCTGAATTAAACAAATACAGTATTTCCATTTAAAGAAAACAGCACTGTAGCAGCAGAAAGCTCTGCCTGACACCCTGCGCCTCCATCTCCCTCACAGTGCTCCTTTCAGCAGCCATTTTGCTGTGTAGAAGGAGGTGTGATGATGGTGCACTCACAGCCTTCAGCTGAGTCTCCCTGGTGTCTGGGGACTGATGTGTTTTCAGGGCAAAGCGATGGAGATTTTCATGGCCGCTTTCTCGCTCATGTGCGGGCTGGGCTTGCTCAGGGGTCCCTGTATACCTGGTGCCTCGGTACCTGGTGCCCTGCTCCCAATCCTGCCCCTGCACCACAGCAAAGGGGCTGAGGCAGGAAAAATAAAACGACTGCCTCAGGGGGAACATGCAGCCCAGTACTGCAGCTGGAGAGGATAGCTTTGTGTGGCACCCCCGAAGTGAAAAATGTCCAGGAAGAAAGGAAGAAATAGAAAGAAAAAAGACAGCAAAATATGAGGTAGCTATAGTGCCTCCTTCTTCTTGTCTTTCCCCCTGTGTCTCTGCCCTGTGCAAATGGACCAAGAGAAGGGCACCAAGGGCCACCCCAGCATGTCAAGCAGCAGCTGCCATTGCTGGAGTTGTGTGCAGGAAGTGTGAGTCCATCCTTCATGGAGATGATCCCCCAGGGAACCACAACATGGCTGTCCCTGGGGTGGCAAGAGAAGAGCTCACCAGCCTGGCAGAGGGTGGAGGGCAGCAGCATCCAGCAGGAGCAGGCACAGCGCTCGGAGGATCCCAGGCCTCAAGGGCAGAAACTGCTGAGGAAAAGGTTAGTTTTTTTAACTAAGAAGGGTTTGTTTGCTGGCCGTTCTTGCATTACAAAAGTCTCAGATGCAGCTAAGAACTTGGCACTGCCACGGCACCTGCTATTCTTGTAGTACCTGGGGTTATGGCAGCAGCTGGTGGCTCCTGTGGCTCATTTTGAGCAAAACTCAGGGGCAAAAATTAGAGTGAGAGAGGAGGAAGGTGGGCTGAACCTGGGGCCTTATATTCTCTCAAAAAATAAGTCTCCTAGAGCCCTCTGCTGCGTAGTCCTTTCTTGAGTCAGGAGTCTGCTTCAGCCCCCTTCGCCTGCCGCTGCGGAGTTTCTATGTGCTGTGGTTACAAACTTTGCCTCTGTGAAATTAAAAGGGCAGGAGGGCTAACAGGCCTTGGCACCACTAGCCCTGCTCGGGAGCCCAGCACTGACAGCTTTGTCCATGGTATTGCTGGATTTTGTTTGCCAGCCAGGGCCCTTCCTGGTTGAAACTGATGTGCTGCCACTTGCTGTCTCTTAAAACTCATTACAAAATTTTGCTGTGTTGCGGGTGGATCTAGATAAATCATTCATGAAATGGGTTTTGAGTGTGTGTGTATGTGTGTTTTTTCAACAGAGTGCTGTTTCTAGAAATTCAAATTAAACTAGACAGTTCTGTCAAGAAAATGTTATAAGCTTGTGCTAGGTCTTATTCCTTTACTTCAGGCATTTATGCTTTGTTTCTGTCACGGTGGCATGTGGAAGTTTCGTATGGATAAAAGTAATCTTGGCAAGGACTAATTAGCAGGATATTATGGACTAGGTGGGTGTTTTCTGTGCAAGGGCAGAACTAAAGCAAAATTCGTGATGAGAAAGAAAAGACTGCAGTGATTAATTTGTCCTACTGCTGGTTCTGTTCTTAGTGTAAAATCAACACAGCTTTTAGTGTTTACAGTGCATCAGGCATATTAATAAAGAAAAATGTAAATGCACAATACATGTGGAAAGAATTGAGTTGAAGGCACTCTTTCAGGAAGGGCAGCCAGGTCCAAAAGAAGCTGCTGCATTGTGCCTCATGCTGCATGTCCATGGCCCTGATTTTCAGAGTATAGTACATATGCCTGAGGGCCTTCGATTTACTGGGTTCTTGTGATGGCTGAAAATCATCTAGTTAATGTCATTATTGATAGCAAAAGAAACATTCTTAAATTGCTTTTCAGAGAGGATAAAACACATAATTAAACATTTTTCAGACTTCTTTTTAATTATATGGGGTCTACTTTTTATCTTTTACTTGAGCCTCTGGATGTCTTTGTCTCTATAAACAGACAATATGATTTTAATTAATAACCAATAAAGACCTCAGGATAGAAATAGAATCCCACAAAAAAAAAGATTTCTGTTGTGCTTTATTACATGAACAAATCTCCAAAGGAGACTTACAATGTCCTAGTTTTTCCCTTTAAATATTCTTATTCCTCTGGGTGGAATCCAGTTTGGACAGAGGTTAGTACACATGATATCTAGCTGGGTCATTTTGCTGGCAGGTGTCACTGCACTTGCCTGTAGCATTCTTTCTCTTTGTTGGCAAAATGGTGTATTTTTGACCCTGCAAATTCCGTTTTGTCTCAGCTGCCAGCAGGCTGTGCAGTGCTAGCACAGCCGGAGTAATTCCAGAGGTTTTCCTGCAGTGAATTCCTCATGAAATTCAGAGTCCAGCAGGGCACCCCAGGCTATAAAACCAAGTGTGGCTGCTGTCTCCTTATTATGTACTGCAATGTTCCATATTCCTTTCTAGAGACCACTCTTACTGCGGGAACTGTGTTTAGGATGGCAAAAGGCTAAGTACACTGGGGCACTTTGCTTTATGTAGAGGTCTAGGAGCACAAGCAACGGATTTGCAAAAGGAAGCAGCTCTCTGAACTTCTCTAATCAATGGCAGGTCAGGGAGGTAAAAGTCACATCTCATCCATCCTTTCTCAAGAATAGGGAGACAATTTGATAAATTTAGCCTCAAATCCCAGTATACACTCATGGGTCTGTTTCTACACAGTTAATTTTACCAAGTGTCTGTTCTGCCTGCACTGTTCCCAGTGTTTGAAATTTCAGATGCAGCCTATTTCCAAGGACCCTGTTTTTCTTCATACAGGTTTAATTTTCCTTGGTCTTGCTGTAAGCTATCTGGCGTAGCTTATTTGAAAAAAACAATTCCGTTCTTTTTAAAGTGAGTTGGCATTAAACCTATTTTGAGTGCTTTTCGTGCTGAATACCCAATGTGATGGCTTGAGTGACTTTTCTTTTCTAGAACAGAGTGCTGAATAGCTTTTATAAAAATGATAATGGACCAAAGAGCAATGATTTTACTTTGGTATATCTCATTTAGTCCTACCGAAGGTGGAACCGTCTGAGTAAAATCTTAGGCAAAGATACTTGGCTTTCTACAGAAAGATAATCTATTTGTATTCATTTTCTAAAGATGCATGACAGTGCATGACAGTACATGACATACATTATTTCAATTTGATTATGCTGAGTCTGTGCAGTGCTTTTCTCTAACCTGGGACAGGGGATGTGCACTAGCCCAAAAGAAGGTTGCCTTCATCCCATAACCTGGGATATTTTCTGAATTAGTCCCTTCTGTTTCTATACAAAGCCTTGAAAGTAGCTTTACAGTGTGACTAGCAGTGTGGGACTGGGAGGTATGGGAGCAGGGCATGTGCAATTGGGGGAATGGAGCGTTTGTGCTGACACTACAAAGATTGATGCTTGTCAAACTGCAGTGTGAATTAGCTGCAGCCACAGAATATAGATATAGCCCTGCTATATGCACCAGCAGTTCCCAGACCTGGTTATTTGGCGCTTACAATGGAATTTATCGTGGTTTGAACCAGAGCCAAGATGTGTCTGAAGGCTGAGTGGGATGGTTTCTAACACGTTCTGCCACCTTCGAATCAGTAGATGGAGCTCCAAGATAAATCGTTCAAGCCCTGGAGCATTGCACTCAAATATACAGCTGTTCAGAGACGACAGTAATTACAAGACTAAATTATATCCTTAAATAATCACTAGGGATTTATGTATCTTATTCTAAAAATCTTATCATACATATGTAGAGGTTTGTTAGAGAGAGAAAAAAAATATTCATTACTTGCCTCTCTGCCAGATCTCTCAGGTGTCTTTCCAAGTGTTTAGAAGGCTCTGAATGATAGCCGAAGCCATACCTGTACTCTCGGCTTCAGTGCTTTTTCTTCAAAAACCTCTTACAGTCTAGTTTGCAGAAACCTACTTATGATAACGTGCTTTAATTTTCACCCTCTTAAATTAATTGCATTTTTCCCATATAATGTGAGCAGTTAGTGCTGACTTCCATGGTTTCTTCACTTCACCATTTTGGTCCTTGGTCTCCCTAATTACAGTCTGTATCTAGTGCTGTAATCATTGTTCAAAAATATGACCTTCTACTTTAGTGCAGTTTTCACTATTCTTTGAGTTGTCTTTGGCCTATACTGTTCATATATTTGCTAATTGTTCCCACCGTTTAAATGCATCACTGAGAACTTCGAGAAGTGGAGGCTGCTGAGAGCCTGATCAAAAGTGCTTTCAGTAAAACAGAAGAAACATCAACGATAAGAATTACCCCTAAAATTGTGGTGCCTATAAAAGATGCAGTTTTCCAATAGTATTTTTATTGTGGCAGCAGTAGAATATAAAATGTTAGAGCACAAATAAATGGTCTTAAAGTTATTAATTAAGTGATTGAGGATATGATAGGAATGACAATTTTTTAATGAGAATTTGAGTTTCAGTAATGTCATTGGCAAAGAGATACAAACTAATTAGGACATAGCAAGAAGATTGCCGTGCAGCTTCTTTCCTGGTAAGTGAAATTGGGAAGGGTTAGGAGGTTATGAGAACAAGACCAGCTTTTTGGAGATGAAAGTCAAGATAATGATTGACTCTTGTAGGAAACTTGGATTAAGTCTGAATTAATGTCCTGTTGTTCACAGTGTGGGATGGGAAATGCTGCTGGGTTTTTCTTGTATTTGACTGTCTGGTAACTTCAAGAAGTACCAGTGAAGCCAGGGTTACTGTACTAATTTATTGGGACTTTGGCTGCATCCTGTTAGTTAAATAAATATGTATTTGCCTCTACTGATGTGTGAGAAATCCACAGAGAAGCATTAGCAATATTATATATTAATGTAAAGTGAAATTAATAGTGATGTGAACTAATAGGCTGGGCTCTGAACGCTGCCTGCAGTAGGGAAGATTTCTTGCTCGTTCTTCCAACTCCAATAGAGGGGTAGGAATCTTCAGGCAGGTGATAGAAAAATGCTGGAAAAATTTACTAGCATTTTGAATCCCAGTAAAGTGAATTGTCGGAGATGATGAATCACACACCTTGGGGACCTGATTCCATCTTCACTTAGATTCCTCCTGGTGATTTTCCCAAGGCTGCACCTCTTGCACATCCCAGTTTACTTTCCTGTACCCTTAGAAGAATGAAACCCAGCTTCATGAGAAGAGCAGACTAACAGTGAAAATGATCAGGCACAGATTTATCACAAATGTTTCTTGGAAAGGGCAATCATTAGAATGCACACCTGACTGTGAAAGTGGAGATAACGTTCCTCCCATGGGAACAATCCTGTGATGTAGAGGACAGAACCCCTCACTTTTCTCTGTGCTCCACCATGCTGCAGGGCCTGCTGCAGGAAAATGCAGATTTGTCGCCTTCTACAAGTCTCTGCTGCAAAATGTTGGTGCTTTAGGGGACCAGCTCCTTCCCCTTCCACTGACGTTGGAGGATGCTGGAGAGTCTGTGAATATAAAGAGCTTGGCATAAGCTATATTATTTGCTAGAGTTTTGCAGTGGAAATTTTCTCTGAGGTTCTGCAATGTTCCCCTGCTGTGACCTCCTTGCAATATTTATGGAAATGTTTGGCTAAGCTTGTGGGGCCCTGTAAATCCTCAAGAGATCTGCATGCAGGATTTCCATTGATGCCCCTCGCAGTTAGCTTTCAGCAAAATCCTCGAGTACCCCTCCCCCCGCGCCGCCCCCGACCCCAAAAAAAAAAAAAAAAAAAAAAGACCTTAGAGGGGAAACTTTCTAAAAAAAGGAAATTAATTAGGTGGAAAAAGCAAAACACCTTCTGCTGTTTGAAAATTTAATTCTAGGTAACTGCAACCCTTGGTACTCAGAGCAGCGACTTTAATCAGAACTGTGGCTGATTGGTTTAGCGATGTTCTGTACTGCAGTTTGGCTTTGCTATTAAAACCCACTCTTCCGTTATGCCTTGAAGGAGAAATGGCTCTGTTGGGAATAACACAAAACATGCATATTCGATTTCTTTTTTTTAAAAAGAGGTTAAAGTAGCAATAGCCACCTTGTCACAGAGCACTGGCTGGGGAGCAGCTTGTGGAAGCTAATAGCCCTTGACCTTGCCTTCAGTGATACAGTCTCATAGGTGGTTACAATCCTTTGGAAATACTCTCAGTGTTGATTATTATTTCTAATTACTAAGGTAGACATTGTAAATTAGATGAGAGCTAAGAAGTATAGCTTTTCAGTTAAACTCATATCTGAAATACATGGATGGTGAAACGTCCATCATCTGAAATTCTTTGGGAATTTTTGAAAGAAAGGAAAGGACAGACATGGAAATTATGGAGTTTAAGCAGAGAAGCCATACAGTTTTAGTAAGAAAGTGCTATGAAACACAACCTATTCTTAAGCCAGCACTGATGGGAATGAATTTGGCTGTGAACTCCATGATCAGAACTAGTTCAGTCTCCATGTACCTACTGAACAGCACCAGCAGGGAGAAGAGCAGGCAGTGAGATAGTTTCTGTGTAAAATATTTCATTCCTTCAAGTTGACTCTGGTTGCATGAAGTGGAGAAGTAAGCTGGATGAGAATGATGTGGAGAAGTTTCAGAGGAAAAAAAGGAAATTAAAGATAAATCAGGAGTCTTTGACATTTCCCTTTCTGCCTGGCATAAACCACCAGGGTAGCAAGCATTCATTAGGAACAGTGCTCTAGAAGAAATTCTCCTGGAAAGATACTGAATGTTCACTTTTTTTTTTCATAGCACCACCTGCCCCAAGGCCAAACCTGTCCAGAATTTTAAACAAGCAATCCCAGCCAAAAGTGTCAAAACCAACTACAGCTTATTTGTTTTTTCTTTAATTGGTGCAGTTTGCTCACAGACACTGAAGTTTCAGGGAGCTTGTTTTCATATGTTTGTTAATGTGAGCAAATATCTGGTACTGAGTCAAAATACAGAAGCAAAAGGAGGGAAAAGCTAAGGGGAGGGGACCCATGTGCTACTGATAGAAGAAAAAATTACACTATATACCATGTCCTTTCTTCTACACCCCATCAGCAGGACCCACAGACATTGGATGCTCTCAGGCCAGAAGGCAAGAGAGGCAAAGAGCTGTAGCACAAAACTACGTAACAGAACCGTCGCTCCTTCTTCGTGCTTTGTTTTTCTGCAGCTTCTGCCTGGGAATCCTAGAGCCCTCTGGTCATTTCCTCATTTATCATCCTTCAGGACTGCAATCTGTCCCTGGAAAGATTTCAAAGGAATTATGGAAGAGCAAAGAAATAAGGAAACAAAGGAAATAAGGAAACAAATCTAGCAACAGAATTCCATCTCCTCTCATAAATTGCTTGCTGGCCTAAGCTTTAGCTGGAATTTCAGGGCAAATGCTAATGGTCTGATAAGATTTATAGGCCTGCGAGTTTTTGTTGTATTTTTTTTAATACAATAGCATAGATAATACAGTGAATGATTCAGGAAATGATCCACTTTAGACTAGAACTTCAAAGATAGACAGGCTAGGCTCATTTACAGGAGAAACTGCCCATGTAAAATAATATGCCTGAAATCCCTCTGACCAAGGAGTCAGCTTATTTCAGAGACAGTCAGCCAAGACCTCAGCCAGTGTAAATCAGCATAGCCTGACTGATTGAATCCTGTGAAAACATAATTGGGTAGTGTATCCCCTCCACTCCTTTTCTTGGAGAGAGGTAAGGACAGGCCCAGTTCTTGTGTCTAAGAGGTAAGAAGCTGTCACAAGTAGAAGTCTGCAGTAGTGACATAATGAAAGGAAATAAATTTATCTGTGAAAGGATTCAAAACAGTTTGGAACAATAAAAAAATGCAATATAGCTGCTCATTTTCAAGAAGGTGTCATAAAAAGGCTGATCAAAAACTCCATCCTACTGTGCAGTACAAAAGATTAAGTAAAATGATACCATTTTCAGTGGAAAATTGTGGGGAGAAAAAAGCAAAAGGCCTCAGCTCTTGCTCTGTAATTACTAAGAGATGTCTAGTAAATAGCTTTGTTCTGTCAGATATCATGATAACATATACAAAGATAAAGCCAGGCAGTCTGTTTGGCTAGACATCATTAATGTTAACCCCATAATTTAGAAAATACCTTTCCAGATTCCCTCTCCAGATAGAAATCTGCTAATGAACCATGATTCGGTTATCTTCCTAATCAGGAGAATTTCTTTCGAGATGTATTCCGACTGGGCAGTATTTTGTTTCATACATCCCAAAGACCAATTAAGCATTTTCTCTGCAGCTATGTTATAGATAATGACTGTACAAGACAAAAATGCTTAACTCAGTTTTGAAGAGAAAATAGCTTATGTTCTGCTCATTTCAGTAAAAAGCCAAACTGAATGCTTTACCTCTCTAAAATGCAGTTCTACAAGGAAGAGAGCTGGGCAATAGTAAGTCTGAATGGCAGCATGACAGTGAGATCGGCCAGGGAAGAAGTTGGTGCCCAATCTGATTTTGCAGCATGTCAGTCACAGTATGCTAACACCACAGTCTTTAGTGGGCCTCCACCAGAGAGATTTGGCCCGTTTAACTTAGCTAGAAGGTTCGGAAAGGGTAAAGTCCTATCAGTAACACCTGGAGATAGCTGGGAAGCATAAACTCTCCACTAATAGTAGGCAGGACTTTGTAACACTCTTCTCTCATCACAGCCACATGGATGTAATCTAGGCAGCTTTTTTTTTGCCAGGCCTGAACTCTGCATTAAAATCTTCACTGCCCGAGTTTAAATTAAATCCTATCCGTACTTGTAAAGAGAAAATACAGAAGAAATCCTAAAGCAAAAATATCCATATGGTTCAGAATAGGAACAGAATCCTACCTCTGCACCAGACTTCAAACAGTGAACTAGTATTTTAATAAAATAGCATTTTGCAGGAAGATTGGTAAAAAGCTTTCACAAAGGTTCTCTGTCTCTCCTGGCATAAGCATGCAAGCTGTTTCACTTCAGTCAGAGAAGAATCATCATATCAGCATCTTAATATTAGGGCTTAATTGACATCAGACTATTTATCAGTCAGGTTTCTCCCCAAAGATAACTGGTTTTATATCTTTGCCCATTAAAGATTAGCAAGAATGTGTGAAAGACAGAGGAAAAAAAAAAACCAAAACAACTCTTTGTTTATGCCTGTGAAGATCTTTTGTTGCCAGATATTTTGGAGCATCTTACTTTTTAGGATGTTTCCTGATGGCTTGAATTCTGATTACTTATCCTCAGGAAGTCAGGATGGTATTAGTTCCACTGATCTTGTTGACTTTTCTTTCATGTGCAGCAGGTAATGGTGGGGAAAAGCAAGAAAGATGGAGTCATTATGAATTCTGAAAGAAGTAAAAACAAACATCCACCACAGAGCCCTTCGAAGAACATAGGAGACCCTGCAGCACAGTTCTGCCATAACAACTCACTCATCCCCACAGGCTATATCCTTCTCAGTGGAAAATTTGCATGGCAATGCAGGCAAGCTTGTGTGAGAGGTGCACACTAAGCCTCCAGATATAGGCAAGTAAGTCAGTGCTTTCCAGCAAAAGAAAAGACAACTAGGAAATGCACAGTGCTGGACAGAAAATCTTTATGGATTCCGGTTCCTTGATCTATCCAGTCTCGAGGGAAATGTCACTCTAGATAAACATTAGTCTCTGTCCCCATGTACTCAGTCCATATTTGAGTTTTATGAAGCAGCTGTAGAATGGGCAAGTTTTGCAGTGGTATTTAGATGCAGGAAGCTGCTGCTAGGTAGATGGTAAATTTTTCTGGATGCCTATGGAGAGGAGATATTTAGTTCCAGTGAAAGTCAGGCACGTCTTTCCTACTAGGAAATCTATGACACTAGATGCATATGTCTGTGTTCTGAAATGATTTTGAAAGTCTGATCCTTGTTTTGTTTAGCTCAAGCTGCCAAAACCCTTGTCCTAAACACTGCAGCTCCCAGGCTGGACTGAGTAAAATCTAAGTTAATCAAAACTGATTAGTAAACTGGCCATCAGGAAATAGCAAGCAGACACACTCCCTCCTATTCCCACACCCCTCTTGTCATATCTGCATGGAGCTTGCCACATACTTAGCTATATTTCTTCCTATATATAAGTTTAAGGCAAGAGGAGATACCTCACCTGGAGATGTCTGGGATTTTTCTTCCTTATTATGCTCTATAGGATGTAGCAAATTTGATCTTTTTCAATTGTGAGCTCAGCACTGCAACTTCTTATTAGGGAACTGTTCCTCTTTCCTGAAGCAACCAGAGATTTCCTGGCATGAGAAGGTTCCTGTCTGTGATAAGTTTTTAACAAATTGAGGCTTCTTTCTATTGCAAAGGAAAACCCATTTCATCCATTTCCTTCTTCAGCTTGTTTGTTACATGGTAGAAAGCTTAGGATGCAAGGGAGAGAACAAGAGCTCTGGTTCTTAGGGGAAAGCATGTGGATGACCTTAATTTTGCAGATTTCAAGGTATCAGTCACATAAAATGCAAAGATTTTACAGCAAAAAGCATGGCACTAACATATCAATGGATCCAAAGGGGAACAGCCCAACAGTTATTAGATATCTTTCCCATGCAGAAAAGCTGCTAAAAAGCTAAGGCACTGCCACTGAAAAAAACAGCATGGGAAGTCAGAGAGAGAAAACATGCACACACTTTTATGCATATATCAGATAGCGGGAGTGGAATATCTTATTCATGGCACATGCTATAATTGCTATTTTACAGCTCTCCAAACTACATGAGGGTTTGCACTGATGCGTTTGCATATTGATAGCGTTGTACTGATGTCCTCTAAATGCTGCATTTCCCCCAAAACCTAATATTGCAAAGGAAAGCCTTGCCGAGCTGTGCTAGTAAATAGCTCTGCAACCTCAGATGCTGACATTCGTGTGACCCATTGATGATCTGATTGGCTAAGTGCCATGTTAAGAGATTGTGTGCTGATTTGATAGAACCAGAAGATGAAAACAGGTGTCCAGGCTTTGATACTTGTATTTGACTGCTGCATCACAAGATTTGTCTGGGAAAAGTGTCTCGCAGTGAAGAAAAATTCAAAAAGACAAGGGCAGAACTTCTTTTGAGAGGAGAAAGGTAAAGCAAAGACAATAAAATATTTTGCCTGTCTAATGTAACGGATGCAGAATAATTGGATTTGAATTCAGAATCGCATGTCTAAACCCAGGACAGAATGATCAGGTATTTTGGGGGCTTTTTCCATGCCAGCTTGTCAGAAAAGCTGAAGCAGGCAGGCAGGTGTATGGTCATCTCTATCACTGCGGGGAGAGCAGCTATGAGGGAAAACTGAATTCGTGTTGACTTGTATTTACTAACCCTCCCCTACCTGGCAGGGTTCCTCTGCTGAATGTAACACGAATATTTTTATTTCCTCTGAGACATGATTTAAGGCTCCTGCAGAACTCAGAACAGCTGTGCAATGTGAAAAAGAGAAGGGACTGTACAAAATGCAAGGAAAAGGCAGAGTAAGTGAAAATAAAGCTGAGTGGGACAATAGTGGTGAATATAAGGAAATGCAGGCATGACCCTTGCTAAGGCTGCTAAGGCTGTATTATTAATTTCTACGGATATTTTCCCTTATATTCAGTGTTCTTTTAACCAACTCCATGTCTGGGGTTAGGATCAACAGAGCTTCTTTTTACCAGTTTCCCAGTGTATAAACACCACTGGTACTAAGAAACAGAAATTGAGGATGTAATAATGTTGTGCCCCACACAGAGGTGTGCTCTGCACCACTGGGAAGAGCCCATCAGGCTATTCAATGTGATTTGTAAAGAGATGTTATGCAGTGTCTGCATAGCTGCATATCAGGGAATGGAAGGACAGTGTGTATTATTGAGACAGACGTGCAAAATTTGCCTGAAGAACTACCTTAACTAGCCACTTACGATTTGTTGTATGGCAGATACACTCGTCTGAAAAGAAAATCTGGAAGAATACTGATAAATTGCTAAACGAAGGGCTTTTTGATGCACTCTGGATCCCCATATCCTCTACCTTATCCCAGGTACCAGATCATTCTAGATTCCTCTGAAAGATCCACAGAGAACAAATACATAAATCTAGAAACTTTGCCAAGAAAGGACTCATCAGCTTATGTATAGAGGCTTTGTAATTGATTTAAGATCCTTAGCAAAAACAGCACATGCTTTCCTCCCCCTGCCCAGGACATCTTCTCTAGAAGAAACTATCAAAACCAAAGATGATGCCTGATTATTTTCAAATGGATAAATACTATTATTAAAGGGGCCATATAGTTCACAGGCAATGCTATTACTCAATTTTTATATGTCTCAAGAAACTCATGAATAGTAGTTTTTAGCAGCAAGTGTGCAAGTGAAGAATTGCACTTGGGCAATCCTCTGTGAAAGTAAAGCAACCAAAACAAACAAAGAAACAAATAAAAATTGCAATGTTGTCTAGCAGTTTCTAAAGGTCACTGTGGTTATAGTCAGACAGGTGGGCTTGCAAAACACCTGGAGCTCAACTTGCATATTTCTCTGCTCTGGCACAACAGCAATCTTGGGGCAGAGCCACCTCGAAACATCCGTGGCACTGAGTGACAGGGAGGCAGTTGCTGCAGAAATCCCCACTATGGTTTTCATAGCTGGTCATCTCTTGAGAATCATAGACTGGTTTGAGTTGGAAGGGACCTTCAAAGGTATCTAGTTCAAGAAGCCCCTGCAATGAGCAGGGACATCTTTACCCAGATCAGGTTGCTCAGGAAATATGCACTCTTACTGTAGGAGTGACTGTGTCGAGTGCAGTTCCTAATACCAGCCTCTTTCCACCAGCCTTGCTTTGAAACAAAATAAAAATGACAGACAGCCTAGCTCTGTATTAGAAATTAGTATGGCCAAGGAAATAACGTTTTCTAGAAATTAAAGGGAAGGATAACTAGAAAAGCTGGTCACCAGTCTTGATTATGCTTTTTGCCACCAAAACAGCTTAATGTCTTTTTTTTAAGTTCTTCATATAGTGCGATACAGACACTAGAGAGAGAAAGAGAAGAACTGAAAAATCATTCCGGTTGTGAGACGATGATAAGCTGATAAATCAGTCCATGAGAAGCAGAACCACAGATGTACAGGGCAAAGCTGTGTATGCTACAGAGCATCTGAAAGTACATAGGGAGTAGATTTGGCTGTGTTCTGCACAGCAGAGCCTGAAACAGTCAAAAATCTGTTGTAGTTATTCTCTATTTTAGAAGTAGCCATTAAACATTCTGATGTGAGTTTTCACAAGCAGTATTCTGTGAAGGAAAGATCCTTCAGTAGTGTGGACTCGGGGGAAGGAGGACTTAAACAGTTTCTAAGTCACATGGCAAAGGCACAAGTGGCTTACGATGCATACAGCTTTTAACTCAGTGACCCTCTCTACTCATTTCTGGTGTGAGCTTCAAAAAGATGTGACAGGCTGCCCTGAGAAACCTTTCTTTGGCTGGTTGTAGCAGTCACTGCTGGAGGTGCTCACATTTACTCCTATCTGCCTCAAGAACAAACTCTGTGAGGTTGGAGCACTCATGGTGCCTACATGCTTTGCGTTCCACAGCAGACCCTGATCTCAGCAGGGGCTTGACGTATCACTGATAGTGAAAACCATAGCCACTAGATGTGCTGAGTATAGGTAGGAATACTCTGACCTTGTTCCATCCCAAGGCAGAGGTGACATTCAGTACTTTCCTTGAATGCATGTGATAAAATCTGAGGCAAGCAGTAACATGAATTTCCTTTGGGGAGAAGCCTTGATTTTTTTCTTCCCACGAGATGCATGTTTAACAAAATACAGACTCCTCAGTCCTGTGTTTGACAAGCTGCAGCAAAAACTGCTAGGAGTTTGGTTTCCAGGAAAAAGAGCAGAGGCTGCTTTTAACTGAGACAGACTTGCACACACAGGAATTTCCAGGGACTCTGTCCCTCCTCCTATATTTTGCAGCCCCTTTTCACTGCTTTGTCTTAGGTTTGCACTGATAGTACCACTGGAGTGGTCCGGGGAGAGTTGGTGTATGTGCAGTCTTTTTACCTGAAAGACCACCATGTCAGCACATCCTTTGCAAATGTTGGTGCGACAAGAATGCCTTGAAAAGCACTCATCTGTATGCTTACAGTGGCTGCTGTGCACAAATATGTAAGAAATTTTGATCATTGGTATTGAAATGGTGATCCTGAATATAAACTAAGATGCTTCAAAATATGTTGAATTTCCGTTAAATGGGAACCAAGTAAATACTGCATTTTAAAATTATAGTTGTATTACATTTTAAAAAGGGAAATCTGATATTAGTTGGTTCCTCAGGCTAGGTAGAGCCCTTTAGGGAATGTAAAAAAATTTAAATTTGAAAAATAATTGCCTAGGCATAAGCAAGCCTTTTATCATGCATGAGAAGCTTTTAAGTCTTCAGATGTTGTTAGGATATTGCAGACATAAAAATGCTTACCCGTGCAATATCTTTCTATTCTCTGCTCAGGGAATACATTCTCAGATAATTTGATTATCCTAAACAAACAAACAAACAAACAAACAAACAAACAAACCCTAAACAGAGAGAGAATGTACTGTGCCTGGTTCCATCTACCACCTGTGAGGAATTCGTCTTTACAGCTTGCTTGTTATGGCAGCTCTCTGAAAACCGTTGAACAGTGGACATCTTAATCTTCCCCCAACATTAAAGAAGAGAGAATTCCTGTCATCAGGGGTGTACAAAAGCCAACATCAAATTTTCCTCAATACCCTTTGCACGGTAGCTGAAATGCACCTTCCATTTGTGTTGTCAGCTGTAATCCTGCAAGCAGCTTTTCATAGTTAATATAGAGCCCCACACATGGAAGACACCGGAATTTTTTCTTTATCAGTCCTCATATAGCAAACCCTCTTTAATTAACTATCTCTCTATCAGAAGTTTTTAACTCAACCAGTGAGAATTGCTTGGATCAACAGTGCAATCTTTCCGGTTTGTAAACAGTACACTTGTGGTTTTGAGACAAAGTTTTTCTATTCTGAAAACACCAAGAATTATCTAGCAAGGTCCCAGTGCTTCTCCCGATTTAGGAGCTGTTATTGCCTTCATTCCAAACTGCACTTGAACAGCAAATCTGTGTGTGATATGACTTGCAGTGTGTTCAGTCATGCTCTGTAGCTTCTGTGTGTTTTCCCTGTACGAGAAACACACAGTATGTTAGTACTGCACTTGTTCAAATCACTGTGATGTAAATATTTGATTAGTTATCTGTTCATCTTAAGCTAGCCTGTGCTTAGCACATCAAATACCTATGCTCTAATTGTGGAAAAAAGAAAAGGCAATGAATAGTAAAAGAAATAATGGGAAAGCATGTCAAAAATTCAAAAACAGTTTGGAATAGCAGTGCAGAAGTCAAGTTCGTTACTGGTAGAATATTATCTCAGTCTCTAAAGTAACATTGGTACAAGATGCCTCTGTGAAATAGAGTCACTATCTTTGTGGTGAAACTGTAAGTGTAGCTATTTCAAATATTTATAGTGTAGCATTATTTGAAGTGTATTAAGCATGATGTACAGCACTCTGTCCTGCTGCTGTACATTTTGGATTGTGTACAAGCTCAGCTTGTCCAAAATGACTATTGCTTTCTAGTGTTTCCCCATTCTGGAAGCACTGAGTATGTTGAGCATCCATAGAAGCTCAAGATGGGACCACAAACACTAAGAAATCCAACAACTGTAGTTATCCTGACAGTCTCAGATATAGCTCATGGGTCTGCTGAAGACAATCCTCTTTGCTTTCAGACATATTCGATATTTAATCCTGGGAGAAGGGGCAGTGGATGTGTTTTCATGCTCTGCTGGGTACACTTTCCTCTTACACTGCATGTTATTGTTGTCACCTACTTGTGTTTTCTCTGACTTCCTGCAAACTCACTGTGGCCTGAGCATCTTGTTTGGTGTTCACATATCTTGCCATATGTGCTGCCACATGCCTGTACTGCACACTAAGCAATGCCATTTTGTGTTCCGATACCTCCAACATGCCCCTGTTACAGCTTTTGACTGTGAAATTACAGCAAAAGGAAACTTCTCATTTTTGGTTGCCTCAGAAATCTAGTTGTATAGGTATAATCAATAAAATCAATCAATCAATGACTGACAACTGCCTATCAACTATTTTGGCATCACAAATAGTTTTGAACTATATGAAAAGGAGTGAAATTAGTGCTGTCTTATATATCTTTGACTCCACAGAAACCAATGAAAGTATGTGAGTGCAGAAGTTGTGCTACATTAAGTCTGAGAGCACTGCCAAAAAAAAACCCAAAAGCAATTTTTTCTTAACCTGATACACCTGCTTAACCTCATGTCCTGCTGTATGTGTAGCTATGCCTTTCAATCAGGATCGTTATGTACAGTATCATTTCCAAACAGAAGTCCTTTTAAAATGATGTGTAAATGAATTTTTAATGGTATTAATTCTGTTTCGTGATAGGGACTCTTATTTCTGGCATGAACTAGACTTCAAATAAGAAGTTACCTGGGGCTCTGAGGATTTATCAAGCAGCAATTAAAATTATTATTTTCTGATGCTGAGTATCTGGTCTTTGTGATATTTAACATCCCAATATTTTATGACAATATAGTTCCTCTTTCAAGTCGGAGTAGTCAGTTAGAAGAAAAATCAGAAGCCTTTCAAAAGGTGAATTATTTTGGGTGGGTGAAAATCATCCCTCTAAGAGACAAGTACTTAGAAGTGTAAATCCAACTCATGCCTTACTGAAAATAAGGAAACACTGCAGACACTTTGTGCTAGCCCTAGGAGGGCATCTGATATGTATTTCTTTGTGCTTTTTTATTTAATGATGATAATATTTATACAATCGGTAAGCATATATAAGAAGAGAAGGCTTGGAAAAAGTAACGACATTTCAGTGGAATGGCACTTCCACTTGCAGCTGACATAGTTAATGTTTTATTGATAAGATGCAGGTTTTGCTGACTACTATACATATAATTTACTTCATTTCCTTTGAAGGCAGCAGGAAATCTGTCATTCACAGTTTTCTTTTGGCATACACCTGTCTTGGGCAGTATTCTCAGTCTATAGTATTGTAACAGCATCATCTCTCATATTATTAACGTGATGGCTAATTGCCTGATCCTGCTGTTCAAGCCCTCTCAGTGGGCAGAGACTTCCACAAAATTTTGGAGGTCTGTGAATATCTGAGACTCTTGAGTTAGGAAGGAAAAGCTGCTGATAAGCTGCAAAAGCCATCAATTCCTTTTGTACCCTTTCCCGCTTCTTCCTTACCACAGAGCAAGGGTGAAGGAGGAGACTGAACAGTGATAGAGGTGACAGAAATGTTCATGTGCAAAGCAAAGTCCCACTTCTTTCCAAAGTTGATAGGATGGAAATTAAAACCCAATGAAATAGTGTGTTATCCATTTCCAGTGAGTGAGCATCTGTTCACTCAGAGTAAACTTCACTTCTGTGCAAAGACCCACACGCTATTTCAGTATCCCTTGGGCTCAGTATTGGCCCTTTTGGTGGGAATAAATCTGTTCTTTAGTACACTTAATTTCATTCTCATTTATAATTCATGGACTCAACTCACTGGTCACAGTCATCTTTTGTTTCTTTCTGGGCATCAGAACTATGCCTTACTCATATGACACTCCTATTAACTGAATCCTTTTTGCAATAAATATGGAAAACAAGTTATTTTTGATGTGGGTATAAAGAGATGCCTGACTTTAGGTACAGCATGGAAACCTAGACTTCTGCCACTGATGGGTAACTTGATGAAACTGCTCGGTGGATTTTTCTATTTGTTTATATCCCTGTCACTCTAAATCAAAACTGACAATGGGAAATATACATACTCATATCTTGTTTTTTCTTTAATATGTTGTAAAGTTATTTACTAATGTTGGGTACTATAACACCATATCCTGTATCTCACACCTAAATTTGAGGATGTTAAAACAAGAACCAACTTCATGGTGCATAAAATCAGAAGTAGAAACAGCTCAATAAAATAAAGCAATGATTGCTGCAATGTACAAACATGAAAGCTGCCCTGCGGAGGTCCCTTAAACACATTGTTAGAAGAAATGCTTACAAATTGAGTTTTCCATGTCACTAAAGTCTACTGCTACAAAATATGCTGTCACTCAAAGCAAAACTGGAAAGATGCCTTCTGGCACAGTGGAATCGCTCAATAGCGTGGGGATAGATCGTGCCAGCCAGTAAAAGACAACAAAGAAATGTTTCTGTGTCCATTCTGGGTCACTACTCTTTTCCTATTAGCCAGCAGCTCCAGAACTCTTACTTACTTTTATTAGCCCTGCTTCCACTGTAAATTCTGTCTTTACTCACATGTGTAATTTTTATTCCATATTTGTGAAGTAGATCTGATGGCTCTTTGCTTTGAAAGCACAGTGCTGAGGTCTTGCCTGGTTGGTGCTCTTTTTTCTCCAGCGTTTTCTCATGCAGTTATGTGTGAGTGTGTGTGTAAGAAGGAGAGCAAGAGATCAGACAGGGAAGAACAGAATGAACAAGCAAGCATTAGTCCTGTCTTTAAATTACATTCTCAAAGATGCCTTGATTTTTTTTTTTCAGTAGTGTAGCCCCTTTCTCCAGAGTTTTCACCCTGTTTTACAGGTCAGGGAATCTTATTTTACCCTTCAGAGACAGAAAAATTGAGATACGTGCAGTTAATGCCTGAAGTTATTCAGCAATGTCTCTGGTTCTGTTGGTTTGTTTGTTTTAATTGTCTTGTTCACCAAAAATATTCCCTTGTCTAATTCATACGTCCTAAAGTTCAGTCCCTTCGGTGCAGGGACTGAGTCTATTGCAAAAAAGCAGCCAGGTGAACTGCCAATTCAGGACTCAATATAATGCTGCTTTCTGAGGGAGCTTCTGAAAAGAAAATAAAAAAATCTTGCTCCTAGATTTCTATTTGAATCTATACATTCTCATCTTTGGGAAGTTCTAGGAATGTTTAGTTATAAGTTTTGCTTTTCTGTTGCACATACCACAAAGTGATATTTTAAAGCAGGCCAGTAAAACTTTGATCTCCAATTTTCTTTTGCCTGACATAGAGTAACTTAAAAACATGATTCATGGATGGTGCAGGATCAGCACTTTCAGAAGGCCAAGTCCCCCTCTTGCATTTCAAGTTGAATGTTCAAAAAGGGAAGAATCCCAAAACATGAGACACATTTTGGAAGTCGAAGTGAATCTTTGCTATAGCATATTTGGTGTCACTGACTGGTTTACTTTTTTCTCCTCTACTTTTTCAGGCATCAAATACAGAGATTGCTAAGACAGAGATTTTAGCCCAGGTATGCAGAGTAGAATAGGTGGTCCTATAAAAGGAACTCTCACGTTATGTTAATTATTTTCAAGAGCTCAAGCTATTTACGTTTCTGAAAATAAGCATTGAGCAGAATTAGAAGTTTTCCATATAGCAAGTCTGTTCCATTACACTGAAACACCCAGCCTGAAGGAAGATGCCTGATCAAACTGTCATCTGCATCTTTCAGACTTCACACCTGCTTGGAGTCAAGACAGCTTTTCATTCATAGACTTTCCCCCCCACATCACGCTGGCCAAAGCAATTCTTAATAGTAGTACTGAGCTGCAACAGCAGGTAATTCATACTTTAAATAAAGGACCAGCTTCTACTGATGCAGATGCATGCAAAACAACACAGTTCTTCCACTGAAACCTTTTCACTGCTAATACAGACTCAAAGACAGAGTCTTACTTCCTTCCATAATATGCGTTTACTCATCCCTTTATCACCACAGAGCAAAAGTGGGTTTCACCTGTCACAGAACTACTGGAACTCATCTTCATGCGCCACTAGCATAAGGGTTTCTTTGAACATTTCACGGGAGAGACATTTGCATGCAGTACGTTGTGGACATGCTCCAAATGCTGCTGCACCAGAAGCATACAAATGTAGAAGTCTTATAAAACAGGGTTTGTCGTGGCTAGTCCTTGAGAGGCAGCATATTGGAAAGAGAAAAAAAAATTATAAATTGAGACCAAAGTCATTCTTTCCTTATGAGAAGCATGTCATCTGTCCTCCATTGGTAGTGCTAGTCAATGCCAACTTTACAGAAACCTTCACATGAAGAGTCTCTGGAAAGACAAGTGAGAGAGTACGTGGACTTCAGAGTTGATATGGAGCAACTGCAAGATTTGCAAATAAAAATTCTAAGACCCTTCTTTATTCAAGACATACAGATGTGCAAATTATCATAGAATCATAGAATGGTTTGTGTTGGAAGGGACCTTCCAAGCTCATCCAGTGCCACTCCTGCCATGAGCAGGAACATCTTCACCCAGATCAGGTTGCTCAGAGCCCTGTCCAACCTGGCCTGGGATGTCTCCAGGAATGGGGCATCCACCACCTCTCTGGGCAACCTGGGGCACTGTTTCACCACCCTCAGTGTAAAAAACTTCTTCCTCATGTCCAGCCTGAATCTCCCCTCCGTTAGTTTAAAACCAACATCTCTTGTCCTGTTGTATTAGGGCATTTATAGCTTAGTTTACATCTAGTAAGTAATGAAGTGGTAACAACGGGCAAAAAAAGGAAAGGTCTTTTGCAACACAGAAAGAACTTGCATAGCATGGTACAGAACACATACAAATGCAGGGATTAATGGACAGAAGGGCATAGAGTTGAAGGGCATACTGTACATTTTCAGCATCTTGCTGTTTTGCTATCACAGATCCTGTAGTTAGCAGAAATAATCAGTAGTGCAATTCATGATTTTGCTGTATAGTATATCTTTTGCTTTTATCTTCTTTCACTGATGTGATATATAAAACTTGGTGATTTCTGGATATTTTATTTTCTATTCAATAAAATATGTTTACTGTAGTCTCAAGGTATGAGCAACTTATAATCAACAATTAAAACATAAGGAACTGACATAGCAGTTCAAAATTAACTTCCCAGACAGCAGGAAAGACAAATGTTTGTGGTTTTATCAGTTATCTAACTGGCATAAAAATATTTTGAATCTTTCATTGTTTATTCCCTGCCTATTTGATCACAAATTCACTATGGAACAGCATCGGTGGTTCCACTCTAGGATCTAAGACTCTAATACTGAAAAGGAGACACTATTACAAGTTCATCAGAAGGGAAAAGTCACACATGGGTTGAGAAAAAAGCTCTGAGTCAGAATCCTGCAGTATTTCCTGTAGAATATACTTCAAATTGGGAGATGAGAAAGGTAACTAAAAAAACCCTTATTATCAGGAAGCTTAAATTTGCCATACATGAAGCTACATCCCCATGTCAAACAGGGCTACTCAATTTGAAAATATTGTTTAATAACTTCATGAATGATTTCAATGAACAATTAGAGAACATGATGATTAAATTTGCAGATGAACACCAGGATTGAAGGGCTGCAAGCATTTTGGAGGATGGGATTGGTTTTCAAAGCAATGTTTATAAATTAGAGAAATGAACTGAAAAAATATGAAGACAACTTAATATGAACAAGTGCAACACAGGTAGGAACGATTGCTCCAGCATCAGAAATACAGGATGACTGGCTAGAGAGAGTTCTGCAGAACAGAATCTAGAGGACCTATGCAGATCAGAAATCAGATTTCAGTCAACAGTGTTGTACTCTTGTGCAAATAACAAACACCATTCGAGCTGTCCAGACTGAAGCACAGCAGATAAGGTGTGTAAATACTTCATTCATGCTTCCTTCACCTCTGCTGGAACAATTTGACTATTTGGCACATTGCACTTAATGAAAGATTAGGACCAGCTAGTCCTGAATGCTGGTAGCCAGAAAGATCACAGGTCTAAAAAGCCACGGCTTTGAGGAAAGACTAGAGAAATTGGGATAGTCCAAGGATGTCAGGGCTGATGGGGGTGGGGAAGAGAGAAAACAAATTGCCATGTAGTAATAACAATCTTCTTTCTTATATCTGTGTTCTGTCAGTAATGTTCTGTTATCATTGAACTTCTAAAGAAATATCTCTAGACAGCAGCATTTAGGTTTTTTTTCTTACCTGCAGTATAAAAATATTTATATCACTTTTCCTGGCTAAATAGATAGGAGGATGTCAAATAAGTCCCATTTTTCTAGGCCAGTTTGACACAAATAATCATTCTGTGATTCTTTGATTCTGTGAAATATTGTTGTTTATTGTTACCCAGTATGGCTTTAAAGTTGAAATTCAGTAAAAATGACTTTGTGGTGGAAATATCAAAGTTGGAATTAGACTTTGTATTTAGCTGCCTCTAATAAAAGAGGTTTCCCATACTTACTTTCAAGTATCTAGCTCAGCTGGAACAGGAAAATTATTAATGCTGTTAGTATGTGACCTGTTAGCATTTCACAGTATTTTAACTGTTTATTTTATTATATTGCTTAGATCATTCTGGGATCCACACCAACTAGGGCATTAGTGATTTTCCTTTTCTTTGTCTTTTCCAGAAGAAGATGGAATTGAGCGTCTTTCGCAGACACCAGAGTGGTAGGCTAGCAAGACACGCTTTGGACACTAGCACTTCATTCTCCCCCTTTAGCAAACAAAATATTTTCCTTGGTTTATGTCTCTAAACTAAGTACAGAATGAAGAAAACAAAAACAACAAACACCCAAACAAACAAACAAAAAGGGGGAACACCATTGCTCTAAATTTCTGATACCTTGCTGATGCTAATTTTCAGATTAAGAAAAAACATTTCTCTTGGCAGGAGATCACGCCATTCTTCAGACATAGGTGGACTCTTCTCCCAGAGCATTGTAGTCATTCTGCCCTTGAACATTTGTATTGGCACAAGCATGTGGAGACATCTATGATTGTGGAGCTATGTAATTTTAAAATTATTTTTAATGGAGTGATATGTAATTCATTTAACTATTTTTCAAACATCAGCTGTTTCACCACCAAATCTCTGACACTTATCTAGCATTTAAAGTATCCGCCCAAGCAATGTAGAAGGGCTGCAGAGCCAGCTTCTGTCTGTCAGTGTCTATTGGTGGTCCTCAGCCCCTTCTCTGTGCATTCACATTACAGGTGAGTTGTTAGCACAGAGGGAGACAGTGTCCTTCATTGATAAACTAGTCATTTATTTTCCAAGGTCAGTTATTAGGGGCATAGCTAACACTTCTGGGGTATTACATTAAGAACTGTCTGAGTCAAAGTTGTAAGATTCAAACAGCTAGGAATGGATAATACTTTGCAGGGCACCTCCAGTAATTACAGCAGTTTTCATAGAATAACATTATCTTCCATGAAGTGCATCTGTAATTATTTATCTCATTAATTGGATAATCTGCTTTTATCAGCATGACCATGTGAAAATACATTTCAACATATAATACAATGCTAATGCCTTGTGTGTGTTTTTATCAGTTTTTCAGCCTTTACATGTCTCAAAAATGTATCTGTGCAGTGAAGATGCTAAAATAATTGTCTGTCCCCATGCTAGGACTAGTATGCATATCATAATTACAGGTGCATCCAACTTCAGTGTACTATACTGCCTTGGTATCTGTCATGCTGTACTTACTTGATGAACCTTTCTCCACCCCAATACTCCTTTTAGGAAAATTATTCTTATATTATGTTCTGGTTTGATCTTTTCCCTTTTTTAGGCTTTCATTTTACTCACTAAACTAACTTAATAATCTTCAAGGACAAATTAATCTGGACCTTGATACTGGATTTTGCCTTCCTGTAGCTGAATGAGGTCTGGAAATTTTACATGAGCAATTGCTGGTTCTTCAGTTCTTCCTTGAGAACATGCTCTGATATTTTCATGGACTTAAATGAGGCTGACTGGCCTATATTTCCCTGAATCCTCCTTTTTGTCTTTCACTTTAAGCAGGTTAACTATGTCTTCTCACAGCATGGGGCTCCCCCAGGCCATCCACTACACCAGACCAAACTGGTGCAGGTGGCCAGCTTGAGCCACTGGACCCCAGGGACCGGCAAAAGAGTATAAGGGAAAAATAATTAAGGAATTGTTCACTCTCCCCTTTCAGCAGTGCTTGCAAGCAGCCCAGCCAGGCCTGCATGGGCTCAAATAATGCAACAGCCATTGTACTTCATGTTACTGTAAATACCTCAGCTGCCTTGAACCGGGAGTTAGTGGTGCAGGAGTGGAACCCAGGGCATTTCCTTCCAGCATGATTCCTGCTGTCACACTGCATAAATTTGCTATTCATCTAAAGAAAGGCTTAGAGTGTTCTTGCTAATGACTCAAGAAAGGAACAAAAAGCTGGCTTGAAGTGTTCTACTCTTAAGTAGTTAACTGCTGCTTTCTAATATGGGTAAGTTTGAATAAGTAAAAAGTCATTCAACAGGCTATTCGGCAAAGGAATAATATTTGCAAAGAGCATTAGAGCTGTTGCTTGTCTCCAAGAGCTGCTTCTTAGGGAGGCTCTGAGTTTGTATACTGGATGCTTGTCCACTTTGGCACCTTTTCATCTTTACCTCTTAGCTTTATCTCACAAAACTAATCCTACTTCAAATAAGTTCCTGTAAGGCGTATACAAACCTGTCCCAAATAACTCAGGAAGAGGGATTGGTACAGGAGACAAGGAAGCTGCGAGGGTGAATTGAATAGATGTGACATCTCTGCTTCCACTTCTGCGTTATGGTTCTTATTTTCCTTGAGGAACGAGACAAATGGGGCTTGTTTCCAAGCTAGTGAGTATAAAGTTGAAGTAATTGCATCCACAAATACGTGGTCATGGTTTATATGGTTGAAGTAAGTGACATTGTGTCTCAGTGCTCAATGATGTAGAAAACACAGTTAGAGATGGAAACATTTTTTTTTTCTTTTTACTTTTTTCTTCTCCCTGATTAACCAACATGTCACATCTTTCTTTTATAAGAGCTCTACCTTCTGTGGTGATAATCAGCTGTGTGTTCATCAGGCTAGAATCTGCAGCAAAACACCTGTGACATGGTCATTAGCAAGGGATTTTAATGGTGCTCCTCCAACATTAAACATGGTCTGATTTGTTCTTCACTTTGTGAAATCCTGAGTGTACAGCACAAGGAGAAACATAGAAATTTGTTATGCTTTAGCAAACAGTGCTTGTGAAAGATCCAAAACAAGGCTGCTACTAGCCATGTCTTATGTATAGGTTGTTATCTTAGAAGTATGGAGCTTTCCTTTAGTGGGCTCCTGTAGAGTTTGAGTTAATACTCTAGTAGGTAAATTTTATTAACTTAATATCTAATAAATACTTTGACACAGTTCAATTAAGTTAAAATTCAAAGAAAATTTACTGCAAATTTGTCTGTTATTTTAGATGAAAATTATCCTGTTTTTCAGGAGTCATGTTACTATACTTGCTATTTGATTCATGGCTGTGTTTTATGAATGAAAGCACCATTTCTCTCAAACTATATTTGGGCTGATAATCAAATTTAATCTTGCTGTTGTATTTATGGGAAGGAGCCGTTAGATGCTGTTGTAGTAAGACCAACCTGCCACAGCAAGAGCTGCCTGTTGTAATAACAGGCTGGACTGATCACATCTGTGCTCTGCAATGGGAAGAGAGTATCCCCTAGTGCAACTATTCTCAAATCTCCTTGCTTACTTGAAGTGGTGCCTGGGGTCTCCACTGCAGATTCAGGGTTTGCTGGCTGCTTTAAAACACAAAGTGAAAGCACTGTCTGTGCCAAAGAAGGACACACATCGGGGAGAATGTACTTGAATACATACAAAGATGCAGTGGTATATCCAAGGATCGCTCTACTGAATTGGCAAACTGCTTTTGTAGACAAGTGTGTTCTGGGGGACAGTGGGCAAGAGGTTGGAAGGAGTGGTTTAGAAGGAGGCTCTCGGTGGAGAATTGCCAAATCCACATCCCCCTAACAGTAGTAAAAGTGCTGGTAGAGCCTCCTTCATGCTGCTGGCATCTTCTTCTGGTTTGGCGAAAGCCAAAGGGGAGAAGACAGCAAAAGAAAGGGGGAACAGAGAACAGGAAAGAACACAGGGTTTGGAAATCACTGACAGAAAAGGCAGGAGGCTTGTTAGAATCTAGGAGACATTCCCAGACTGACAGAGCTTGGGGTGTCAAGAGAAGGTGCCAGGGCCTGGCAGAGAAGTGAGATGGCTTTTAAGGAGAACAAGGAGAAATCATAGGGCAGCTGAGACTTGGTGATGGAGGGGGACATGGAGAAGAAGTGGGGAATTCTCAGCCCTAGAAGGAATGGTGGAGTGCAGCAAAACAGAGGTTGTGGGAATCGGTGTGGGAGAAGGAAGAGGAAAGAAGGATTCGCAGAAGGAGGGATTCAGTTTTTCTGTGTGGATCCTGCCTTGCTAGTGTTGAGAAAGCCCCACTAAAACTCAGCAGACATTCTGTGTTACAGGCCTTGCACCCTTCACTTCCTTCTCATCCAATCTGGGAATTTTCTTCAAGCTTCACCAGCCAAGAAACTTTGTGGCCTCAATAAAGGAGGCATATAAAAGCTTATGTAGGAGTGATATAATGATTTACATTAATATTTTGAACCTTTAGGCTGTTTCTTTTCATGAGATGATTTAAACTCTGCCCGTCAAAGAAAGGCAGCTGGTGCCATGCAATGGCACGGTCATACTGTGAGGGACACGTGTGCATTAGCACATTCTCCCATCAACCCGAGGTGACTCCAGATTCACTTCTGTACCCCAATGGAGCTCACTGCTCCCTTTGTGCTGGACTGAATACTTGCCCCAAACAGTTGCTGCCTGACCAGTGAGGAGGAAAAGTCCTAAGCAGCCAGGATTAATCTTTGAAAACATTTCCTGAGTTGAAAACATTTGCCACGTAACTCAGCCCCCCTGGGTTGTGGGTTTAGCTCTCATGGTCTTTGAGCACCCAGGCTTCAGCCCACCCCTGGAGCAGAGGTCCCCACTGAGGAAAGCACAGGGAGGCTGCACAGCTGGCTGTGTAATGGTTATTTAAATTACTGATTAACACTGAGTCTGGCCAGGGCAACAGAGGTTTAACGGTGAAGAGAAGAGGAAACCAGTACTAAAAATACAGATGCTTTTCCTCCTTCTTCCCACCTGCCCTTTTTACAGACCAACAAATGCATCTAAGTCTGCATTCTAGAGACCCCTCTCTCTGCTCCTCTCATTTCCCGCACAACAATTCCTCCCACCTGGCCATCTGAGCCTCTATAGTTTTTCTTATGCTAAAGTATACTGCTTTAACTTCAGCTGGAGAAATAGTACTGTTTCTTCTCAGTCTTAGATTTTGGCAGAGGAAATACAGCCACTGTAAATTTATTAAAGTATTCAAGTATGTGCTCAGATTTACTGATAATAGGCAGAGGAGAGTTGTGGACAGGTAACTTCAAAAACCCCTCCTTTTTTAGACTGTTCTCATTTGGCGTGTTACACTGCACATGCAGTTTTTATAAGCTCTTACTAACAAAGCTCAGTGTAGTCTTGCATGCAGTCTGAAAAGAATCATAATCTCAATAAATGCTGTTTTTCCCTTCACTGCTGTAGCATTATCTAGTGTGTTGGAGGTACTGCCATTAACCATGATGTATCAGCTTCAGAACTATATGATTATTGAACTCTGTGCGGGATTCAGGGAAGGTTGGGCTGAATTGTATTTATTTTTTGGACACAAATTCACCATTAATTCTTGACCCTTATATGGTACACTCTGCTCATTTTATTGAGGATTCTCATCAGAATCCAGATTGCACCATGTACTTAACAAAGGGGATTTCTGGGTCTCAGATAAAGTTGAGGTACAGTTCTAGGTTTATCTGCTTAAAAATGAGTTCTTCAAGAAAATACATATTGGTAGCTAACCACTGGTGACTCTGCCCTAAGGGTCTGTCCTAACTTCAGGTTATAAACAGACAATTTTTTGGAGAATAGGGAAGAGCATCTCAATGTGGGCACACAGTCCACATCTACACTTCTACAGTTGAAACAGATGCACTGGAGTATCCTTCAATATTCTGTAGGAAGGGTCATGGTGTAGTGGATAAGAGAGAGATGCACAAACAGCAATAGCTACTGTGAAAATACATTCCTCCTCTTTCCTGGCCTATTTGCTAAAGACAGCTGGAGAGAGTGTAGCCTGGGAACCCTGAGCACTTCTGCATAATTTTGCACTTAGTAATGATTAAAAATGTGCTCATTTACTGATTTCTAAGGAGTTAGTTCCAGTTCAGCTGTGGATAAGTTATTTTTCCAGCTGCATCTAAATTATTGTTTTCATATTCAGCACCATGATTAATGATTTCAGAAACAATAAGAAAAAGTATAGTTTTCATAGGCATTTCTCTAATCCTTGTGAATCTGGAAAGTTCCTGTAAATAACGTTGTCTTGTCTCTATTTGTGTTGGTTTCTTTTCCTCTTTGTTGCCTTACCTGAACACAGTATAAAGGCTTTGAAATGAGTGTCACATGTTTAAGTAGCCAGTGTCCTAGTTTATACTGCTCATATGATGTAGTTCAAAGCAATCCTGTCTTCAATGCAAATCTGGAGTAATCCCACTATTTTTAATGAAAGTACTCCCGAATGATACCAGTTCAAATGAGAATAGAATGTAGAGCTGTGATACAAATCCAAAGCAATCCAGCTGAACTTGGCCCTTCAAGTAACCACCAAAAATATGCTGTAGAGCTATGGCCACACAAAATCACCACTTCTCAATTGTTGATTTTACATGTGTTTATTTTTCTTCCCAGCAAACCTGAAATTCCAGTAAATTGTAAATAAAATTCCCTCCTCCAGGATGTGGCATCTTGAAATACTCAGAATTGCCATTTTGCATTCAAATACTTGATTCCAAATTGTAATTCTTCTTGCACTTTTATGAACAGGTGAAACTAGTCTCATTAATTAAAGCACCAGACTTCGGTCACACATTCCTGGCTTCCCCCTAGAAGTTCTGTGTCCTTTGCTTCAGCTTGTATTTTGGCCTGGGCTGGAAAACTACAGCAAGCGCATGTAAGGACACTCATATATCTCCTTTGGACTGTTAAATTAGTAGGAGGAGATAGGTATATGAAACCCACCTGGATGTGGTCCATGTGCGCAGGGCATCATTTCATGTGAACATGGTAGAAGAATTTGGTGCCACCTGGAAGAAGTTTGCCAGCTTTGTGAAAACAGAGGGCAAGACAAGCCACCCACCTCGATTTGTATAAAGGATAGACACGAGGTGCCTCTGGCCTTTTTAAAAATCAGTTCTTTTAGCGGTTTAAACTGACAGGATTCAAGAAGCATTTGGCCAACGCCCTAAGAAAACATGGTGTGAACTGTGGGGTTGTCCTATGCAGGGACAGGAGTTGGAATGGATGATCTTTGTGGGTCCCTTTCAACTCAGGACATTCTATGATTACCAATGAAAACTACTAAGAGTATTTTATTAAAGAATTCCTATTTTTTATGCATCAGGTTTGTTAAGCGTCTCTCATAAAAGAAAGTGCACTCAAAGTGGTGAGCCATCTTGTATGGATTCATTTGCTGAAGTCAGTTTGGATAAGTATAAACAGATGTAGGTTCTGATCCAGTGATCCATTGATCCTGTGATCCATTGGCAACTCCACTGAATTTAATCCATAAAAGAACAGAACCCTATATGGCTCCCTGCAGAACACCTTTCTTCCTCATGTTTCAGAAGTTAATTTCAAATGTGTTTCAACAGGCTTTTACAGATCTGATAACTTCTGTCATGTCTTGTACAAGGGCTTTTCTAGGTATGGAGGTTTTGAGCATGAGTTTCATTTCCAGGACTTTCATCCTTGGCTTTTCTGAAGCTAATCTGAGTTCCTAGCACCATATGTGTTTCTGTTGGCATTTGGGGGATAATGTGTTACTTAACACTGCTACTTATTAGGCAGTCATCATTAAAATAACTTGCCTTACTTGGTTTTGTCTTAACAAATGCTTATTAGTAGGTGTGCTAACATGGTAAGTTTTTTTGGCAAGCTGCAAGCTAAATCTTATGTCTCAGGCAGCATTTCTGTATTTGAAAGCTGTCCTTGCTGCAGACTGACTCTGTGGGCAGAACCACTTCCTTGAGCACCCCATATAGAGGAGTTGTGGCTGACAATTCGTTTTCAAAATGTGCTGTTTTCTTTAAGGAGGCTTGTTATAAATAGATCCCTTTAGCACACAGTGGATCTTTTTATTGCCAATTTCCAGTCTGTAAAAATGGCTCATATTTCATCACAGTGATAGTCATCACTACTTTGTAAAGACCTTTTGTTTGCTTCTGTCATGAGCTCATTGTCATCACACCCATTAATCTGAATAAACTGCATGTTGTTTATCTCCATCATTTCTGCAAGCTGGTGATGAGCTCTGCCAGTCCCACAGATATCGAGATGAATGAGTTTCCTTGGAAAACCAATACCAGGGCAGGGAACAACAATGACAATGACAATGGAAAGAACAAAGTGCTGAGGAAAAGAAAGGTAAAACTTTAAAACTGGGTGTAAAATTGAATCTCCTGGATTTAAAAATAAAATCAAAATCTCTTTGGCTAAACTGATGGTAGGTTGACTTTGAATTCTCTGAAATTAGCAGGAGTTTTGCCTGTCTTCCATTGGAGCACGATCCCATGTGAAAATGGGTAGATATTTCTTACCAGGTAATTTCTCTGCAGAAACAGAGTCCTTTGAGATGACTGAGCCCATTGATTAAGCTAAATATAATGTGAGCCTGCAGACCAGGCAGTTGATCAGACACACATGACAGCCAGCGTGGTGGCATAGAGCCCAGGGCTCTAACCCAGATCTATGTTCATCATGCAAGCAAAATCAATGTGACCGATCTGCTGGAGAAACTTTTCCATTTCCACAGAATTGTAACGAGGCTGTTTCTTTGAAACTCGGAAGCTATGAGAGAATATACATTTTAACCAGGAAGGGAAGAGTGCTTTATACACTTCTGTAGCTATGTTTGGTGTGTACTTGGAGAGAAAATGCAAATGAATAAATCATTATGTTAGACTGCCCAAATTATTTCAGTGGGTCACTTTAAGAGGTACGGCATTATTTTTGTTGTTACACTGACAGGTCAAAGTGTTTAATGCTGGTGTGGAGTGGCTGTGAAGAGACACCAGTGCTCACATGCTATTCTGAGACTTGTTGTGCTGAGACACCTTTTAACAAATTGAAGCCCCTTGTAGTCACTATGGGAGAATCACCATCTTATTGTGTAAAGTGCAGTGCAGGAAAGAATGGAATTGCAGTACAGAAATCCTTTGTCTCTAGCAGCAGAGAGGGAGAAAACTTCTTCCAGGTTTATTTTTGAGGATTGAATCATGTGAAAAACTTGATAAAGCTGAAAATCTTTGTATCCAGATAAGCTTTTTCCATATATTTCTTATCTTCCATGGCTGCTGATAATGACTGGCCTTTTCACCTGCAGAACTGCTCAAGAGCACATTAGAATGTCAAGTGCTAGATGAAAGCAGGCGGCACATATTCATGAATGCAAGCGGTAGCTTATGTCCCAATTTCCAATGAGCAGTTTCATTTGATGTGACAGAAAGCATGCAAATTGGGATATTGGCATGGACAAAAAAAAGTTTTTTGTGCATACGGTGTTACAAAAGAAAGCGTCAGTATCTACTTATATTAAAACTAATCTGCTTTTAAGGTAGCAGTACCGTGGGGAACAGCTCTTCTTGCATTCAATTTTTCAAAAACAGAATTGGGATTACACAACAATTTACAGGGAGAGTTTTCATACTAAAGAAAATGTAATTCCTGAGGGTGACAATCCACAAATGCTATCAGTGGACAGCCTACAACTGTAAATCCCAAACCACAAGTTATTAATGGATACAATGCTGTCTGGTCATGTACCTAATGCTAATCAAATACTGGGCATTCAGATTTTTCTGACCTAAAACCTTAATTAGTGTTTAAAAAACCCAAACAAACAAACAAGCAAACAAAACCAAACAAAACCAACCAACCAACCAAAAACAAACAACAAAAAACCACAAACAAACAAAGAAAACCCACAAACAAACAAAACCACAAATAAACTAAGAAACTCAAAACCTAGAGGTCAGGCAAGTTCCGAAGTTGTTTGCTTTTTTTTTTCTCTTCTTAAAAGTTTATGTAGATTTAAATCAAAAATGCCACTGTCGGCATGTTTATAGTTTTCTCTTTGGATTGTGAGGTCATTGAATTTATGTTATAACTGACAAAGCAGAGGAGTGAAAGCTCTGCAGAACATTTTTGCCAAGTATTGGCAGTAGGGAAATACCGAGGAGCAGAAATACAGGCAGATTTGGTAGTCCCGTCCTGCTTTTTGCCTCTTTTCCTGCTCTATTTGCTTGGCCTCTTCCCTTCTTCCTTGAGGCACATATTCATCTCGTATGTCGTTGCTTATATTACAAAGCTCCATGTTCCTCTGCAATTATACAGGCAGATCCAAACCCACATGACTGATGTGGCAGTATTTTCGATCCCCTGTATACAGGTCAGCTGCTGGCATGTGTGCTCAGTGCTTTTGTGGTTGTTCTCATCCTTAGTGCTGACACTGTTAACAGGGCTTCAGTCCTCTACTAAATGGTCATGTTAAGCAAATTCCATTTCTTGGCCATTTCAGATGTGACTTCTGGAGTGGGACTTGCAATGATAACTGTTTTCTGATGTTGGACTGTCTATATGGTGATACACTCCCCCAAATACAGTCTGCCAACTCCAGCTTCAGACATGCTCAGTTTTCTATATGTTGCTCTGTCTACCTTCAGACGTGATATCTGCTGATATCCCAAAGGGACCCTGTGAGACTGAAACTCAGCAGTGGTCTTATTGGCAGAAGAAGAAAAAAATCTAATCTTCTGCTGGCTATTTGCAAGATGATAGAGTGGAAAATTTGAGGTTTTGTCGGTGTTTAAAAGCGGGAGGAGCTGGAGACAAAATGGAGCTTCAACTTTTGATAGCTTATGTTCTGCAGATGGGTATCTTGGAAAAGGCTAATCTTACATTGTAATGCTGGACTATGGTCCAGATGGAGAGAATAAATTGAGTTGGCAGAAGAGATGAGCTGTACTTTGTTTCTGTAACTAACTTACTGGCCTGAAATGAAAGGCAGAAGGGCTGGTATGTGTACCCTGCCAACCTGAGCCTCCAGCAATTTGGGGACACCTACTTCCCTGCAATGACTCTTCAAGTCATCTGTGCCACGCAGGCAGGGCATCCAGAACTGCCCTTTGTCAGCTGTCTGCAGCCAATGAAGAGGTTTCCACCCCAAAAAGACAGGCTCTAGCCACTGCACCTGGAATAATTCAGAAAGAAAAAAATGTGAGAAATGTTTTCTTTTCCCATTTATTTTTCACTTAGGCTGCTGTTCTTGAGGGCTTGATCCATGCCCATAGTCTTCCTCTCATTCCTGGCAGCTTGAAGCTCTTCATTTTTCTGAAATATTTGGCCATCTTCTTGCATCTCAGATTTTTTTCCCCCTTCTTACTCCTTGAATAGTTTGTTTGCAATTTTGACAACCAAATTTGCAATTTTGACAACCAAATTGTTTTATAGCTAGTGTCTTTTATTAATTTAGCTTCTCACCATATTCAAAAGGCAAGTAAAAATTTTGCAAGAAGTCTGGTATAATACGGCAACCTGTAGTCCATCCTGGACAGCAGAACTTGCATTGTTTTTGTATTTTTCTCTCCTTAGCTCTTTTACACTTTTAAATGATTCCTTGCTGTCAGCTTCCCTGTTTATGTCCTTTATTTCTCCGGGTTGCTTCTGCCAGCATTCTGGCCTGCCACCTATCGTAAGTTTGGAGATGTCATCACTTCTCCCTAAGCCATGTTTGCACTGAGCACACACATTTAAATATGGATGAGCCTGGAGAGATTCCACTTTGTCTTTTGCCTGGCACTGTTATAAGCTTCTCATAAACACTTCCTAAAGGATTGCCACATTGAAATATTTAAGAAGCTGTTTAATCTAGTCACACTGATTAAAATTATTTAGTTCTTTAATGCACCTCTCTTGCTTGCTTGTATTTGTTATATTTACTGTGCTAGTTTCCAAATTTGCTGAGAAAAAAGATCAACAAATAATGATACTAATCTTAGCAACTTGCACACTTTTCTCATGAAAGGCTTCTCTTTTGCTGCTTTCTGCAAAGGAGGAGTTGGCAGGAAAGAAATACACAAAAGAAATATAAATATAAAATATTTATAAAATATAAAAGAAAAATAGTGGCGGTGGTATTCAATATTTGCTTAGACAGGAAAAAAGCTATATACTGAAAAGACTTTCAAATCATTTGATTCTAGGACTTCAAGCCTGAATTATAGTACCAGTTGCAGTTATGCCACTTCTGTCATTAGGGAAAACTTTTCACTGCCCTTCAATGTCTGGCAAAATCAGCAGTCATCTGAGAAGTGTCAAATTATTTGTGACTTTGGTTTGGAATGCAGTAAGCTACTGTTTTATGTGTCACTAGTTCAAAGCCAGGAAGGACAACCAGGTTCTGCCTGTTCTTTGTCTGTTATTCCCCTGGATAGCTTGCCATATCTAATTAATGTTTTGTCATCCATCACTACACAAGTCCTCAATGCTGTCTTCCATATGAAATGTTTTAATTTATTTTGCTCTTTGTACCATGTGTTGTAAAACAGGGTCTAGCCAGTAGATAGTAGAAGCAGCTGCCTCTGGTGCTAAAATGTGTGGCAAACATGTCCTGTTCCTTCCCGGGCTGCTTTGAAGCTCAAACCCAATGGTAACACTCAAAACTCAGAAGCGTGAAATAAAAATTAATCTAGAGAGAAAAAAAATCATAATCACCAGAAAGTATCAAGACTCTATGTTACCTTGTTCAATGTTCTGTGAGTCAACTTATGTATATGTTGTTGGTGCTGAAGAAATAAATAATAGAAAAAAAAAAAAGTTTAAAGTATTTTCATGATACATATTTGTAAAAAGACATAGGTGTAGGTTTCTGGAAGTGTTTATGAGTTTGGAGATAACCAGCAAGCGCTTTTTGAGCCTTAAAGAATTTGTCCAGGAATCTGTGAAGGAAGAAGCTGCTTGGGAAAAGTTTAATATTGTTTTTTCTTGATTTTTTTCAGAGATTTATCTACTTCTGGATATCGGCACTTCTCTGGTATAATATGACAGGGGGAAGCACAAAACATTACCTTGAATTGTGGGTAAAAGAGCTAACCTTGATCAAGGCTATTGAAATGTGCCCTCTACTAATTTTTTCCACTCTTGTTAAATTTGGCAGCTCCCTCCTCATCCAGAATGCATCTGAAAATCCCTCCAAATGTCTTCCAAATGCTTTGTGAGATAAGGCTGGGTGCATGAAAGGCAGGTCTGCAAAAGTCATATGATTTAGCGAAGCACTGAGTGACCATCCTTTAAAATTTTTTAAGCTGTCACACATTAGTCTTCTAATTTTTTTTTTACTTTTGTTCTAACATGATGGCTATAACTATTCTAAAATTATGGCTAATTTCTGCAAAATCTTGGCTGACATTACTTTGACCTAATAGATTTCTAATTCTTTAAATCTGTTACAGTGTTTATGTGAATATTCCTCATCTACTTCACAGGTTTTAATGCTACTGAGCTTATTACCCTGGTATTTATCTCAGCCCTTCCATGTAACTGATATTTTTTGAGCCAAATCCTCTATTTCAGTTGAGAACAGAAAGGCGGAATGATTGGAAACAACTTCCAGAGTATTTTTGCATTGTCAGGAGGCCTCAATGTGCTGTAAAGCATCTCAGCACTGTCTGTGTGCCAGCACTCGCTCTCTGCCTCTGTCACTGCACGGGTGATGGTGCACAGACAGGCTGCACTGACCTCTTAGAATAAGATAATTTATCTTTTTATTTATGTTGCCTACTTTGTGCCCTCCCTTGTAGCACTTTACAGGTGAAGAGATAGAAACTTAACTGACAGTGAATTGTCCTTTCCCTATCTCTTTTTTGGGTTTGCACAAAACGATTGTGATTTAACAGGAACCTGCATCTGAATGTTCCACAGCAAGCTCAGTACTTCTTTCTTTATCCTTTCTTGGGAATCCAACAGCAGAGCAGGGTAAACCAGAGTGACATTTAGGCCGATGTTGCCTCCAGGGAGCACTTTGCTCAGGGGGGCGCAGTGCAGGTAAGTGCTGGTGCATCTGCAGCTGGTTTCCTGAGACTCATCTCCATGCATCCAACTCTTGGACTCCCAGTTCCCACGAAGGTGCCAGCATGCCTGGGCTGCCTTCCCTCCTGGTGCCTTCCACAGCTGAGTCCTGTGCTGTGCAGCTCCTGGTAAGCTGCTCAGCAGGCAGAAGGTTCAGAGGTTGCCTTCCCTGCCTGCCTCTGGCCTACCAGATGCTTGTGCAGATGTTCTGCAGCCCCACTGCAGCAGCATTTGGCGCTGAGCTGAGGGACGTGTGGCAAACCAAACCTTAACTGAGCCTGCACAGTGCTACGTGTGGTGTGGGCATGATCTAACCCATCCTGTGTGCAACTCAGCAGGCATTTCCAGCTCCCTCCTCCCTCATTTGATCTGAAGAGATTTTTTATATTTGACTTTTCCTTGGGAGGAAACTTCAGAACTGAAATCCTGGAATATACTGTTTTGCAATCAATACAAATACGCTTATCAGTAGCCTTGGGATTGAGAGGCACACAGACTGCAGCAGTACCTCTCTATTGACTCTATATCTTCATTCCTGTTGCTCAGAGATATGGATGCTGAAGCATGCAAAAGATGAGAATTTTACCCTGCTAATTCAGCCATCCCCATTTTTCTTTGTCTCTCCAGCCCCATCTCAGCGTGATGTACACCTTCTACCTAACTGGTAAACAGAATTGGAAATTTGTGAAAATAGCTGGATTGTTATAGTAGAAAAGCCTTTCCCTTTTTAGTTGAGGTGTAAGAACTGCAGCCCTTGCTTGCCTCAAGAGCTTTTATTTGGGGAATGCTACAGTGGCAATAAATTCCAGTCTGAGCTTTCATCTAAAGGGGGCTAGAATACCAAATCTGCTGCAAAAAGTGTCCACAGGGCCAGCTGCTCTGATGACCCCAGACTGCTTCTGGTTGATGGACAGAAGCCAAAAATGATCAGGATTTTTTTTAGTTTGTTCTTTGAGGTTCAGATAATGTTTCCTGTGGTTCTTTGGGTCTGAGTTCTATTTGAAGGTATTTATTTGTAAGGAATCTGTGTAGCGAACAGTGACCTGTGTTATTATTGTATCACAAAAGCTATGAATTGACAGTGGGGCTATAACATGGGTCCTACCGTATTTACTGATAGTTGCTGAGTAGGTTAAACATCAATGACACTTTAAAGCAGTCTTTAGCTTTCAAAAGGCTTGGATGTCTGTGGGATTGAAGAGGGTTTTAAACTTTTAATTAAGTTAGAAGGGAGTGGCAGAACTATTTAAAAAAAATGGACAGTAATAATGTAAAGGTGAATTGAGCAGGGTAAGGATGTGAGGCTGTTGCATTGGATGAAATAGTGGCATTAAATTATTTCAGTTCTTATACTGAAACATAACTGGCATCTTGGTTCTGTATGTTAGAAGCTGGGTTCCCGCTAGTGCTGGTATATTCATTTTCTGGAATGAATGTAGGGGTCTTTTACTGAACATAAAGAATCTTTCTTTTGAAGTCCTTTCTTGCTTGATGGACAAGGGCATTTGTTTATGCTTATTAAGCCAGATTTTGCCATGCACACTGCATAAGAAGTCCCACTGAAATCAATTAAAGAATGTATGTCGTAAGTGACCATTCTGTATGAGTAAGGATGGTAAAATCTGGTCTTGAGATAAACCACAGAAGGAGAAAAGTCTGGTTTAATACTTTATTTTTACAAATTATGAAGAAAACACAAGACAGATCAGTACAAACATGTTGCAGACATTTTGGTGAGCAGGATTTCTTTGAAATAGCCTAATAGCTGGGTTACACCCCGCAAGATTGATCTTGTGATGAATACAGAAATAAACTAATTAGCAGCATTTTCTGTGAGAGACTAATATCCTGCTATAGCAGCCCAAAATACTGGGAACCAAAGAAAAAATAAATGGATGAAAGGATGGGAAATAAAGGCCTTTAAAGGAAAAGACAAAAGGAAAAAAAAAATCTGCCTCTGAGTATATTCCAAATGGATGATTGACATAAAGGATCCTGGTATTGTCTCCCACCTTCTGTTAGAGCTGTCTTATGGCTTGAACTGAGAAAATCTTAATTTTCTAGACCGGTGTAAAAGGAAAAGCATCTTGAATTCCCTGGCCCGATGCCCCACTGAAGCATCAATTCATATGCAGTTTCAGAATGGGCCTGGCTAACAAGTGTCTCTGTTTGAATCCTGAAAAGCTTTCAAGGACGTGCAGGGGCTGTTGCCTGGCAAACAGAGAGGAGCTGTCTGCTGAAACCCAGAGCTGGTGCACATCTGAAGAGCCAGACCAACTGAAAATCATACCTGCTCTACTTACATGTATGAATAGATCAGCAGGTTGGTGTGGAAGGGTGCAGTACTCAGACAGAATTCATGTGGTCTGTGAAATTATGGTTAGCAACAGCAAAAGGCTGACAAAGGGATGTGTTCACTTGTCAAGTAACAGCTAAAGGCAGAAAGATTTAACTAATTTATTTCTGATTTAAATTTCTTAAAAGCGACTGCTGTGATTACTGTACATCTGGATGACTTTTAAACAAAAGTACATAGTTGTAACTAACATTATTATATTTAAAAGAGTACTTGTTCTTTTAAGAGTATTCAAATAAAACTAGAGAATGCACATGCCACACTAAGAAGAGAAAGGAGAAAAAGGAAGAAGAAAAAGAAGAAAAAGAAGAAAAAGAAGAAAAAGAAGAAAAAGAAGAAAAAGAAGAAAAAGAAGAAAAGAGAGGGATTTAGTCATGGTCCTCAAGACAAACATGAAAGAAGGGCACATGCAGCCATCATCTGGCTCATGGTGACAATGGGCAATTGCAACTGAGGTAGATGATGTGGGCACTGAACAGTGCTCATGTGGGACAAACACCAAAAGCTCCAAAAAATCCCAGGCAACCTCAGCCTTTATGTTTTTTGCAGTGAGACAGCAGAGGGGAGTGTGCCATCCTCGTGTGTGCCACGATGAGGTTACCAGCTGTGGCTGCGTAAGGAACAGGTTGTGGAATGTTGAATGAACTGCTTGGCTCTGCTGGCTTCCTGTACCCTGGCAGGGGTACCCACACTTGGCTCATGGTTTATTTACATAGAAGGGTGTACTGAGATGTAAAGATACCATTTTTTTACAACTACAGGTGACTAAATGTAATAAAGTGCTAGTAGTGCTCTGTTCTAACAACAATGCCCTTCACATTCAAAGGATCTTGCTTTCAAGAATTTTGAAATATTTCAAATTAATCAAGGGCAATCTTAAATCTGTGCAGTTTTCTGTAATGCTATTTATGCAGTCTTCCATGCTGAAGCCATCTCTGGTTGCTCACTGATGATTCCCTCAGATTTTGTTGATCAGGCCATGGCAGAGAACATTTCTCTAGCTACTTTCCTGTATACACTACTTGAAAACTTCAGGCTGCTCTCAGCTCCTGCAGCCACACCAGCAGATGACCAGGGCAAGTAAGCCAGTGGTTTGGAATGCAAAAATGAGTTCTCCCCTTTTCTCGGGGAAGTAGTGGGGAGGAGAGGAAGGAGGAGGGATACATTTCCAATTTACTGGACTTGCAGAGGTAGTCATTTCTTTGTAGTTCATAAGCTCTTCTGAGATATCTTTCCATAAATTCATAGGAAAGAGACCACAGCGATTTTTGCATGATTGATGAAAGTGAATACTTCATCCAGAGTTTTAAACACTACAACCTTATGTCCCGAGCAGTTTTTCCATATCACTTTTCATAGGACAGATAAAAAATATATTGAAGTCTCCTTTGTGTGTTTTATTAGTGTTATTAAGATATTTTGCTGCCATTTCAGTCCCAATAAAGTCATAACTTCAAGCACATTCACTGCTGAATATCTCATCGCAGAGCTATATATTTATAATCTCTGTTAAGAGCTTGCCAGTCATATGGTCTTTTTCCCTCCTTCAGAACTCTTTCATTTTCAGTTTATCAGTAGCTCTGACAGTAGAAGTAATGGGTGCTCTATTCTGGACTGTTTGCTTTTACATGACTGCTTCTTAACATGTTATGTGGTGGTTTAATCTTTCTGTCTCCTCCATTCCTTTGCTTATGGCATCGCTGTAAATGTGTGTTCTGTAACCTATCGTTTTGTACAAGCCTGGGAAAACCACAAGCAATAAAAGTCTCATTCTCTGCTCTTCAGGGGGACAGGCAGGCAAACTGTAGCAATTATTAGCACAGAGGACAAAAAGAATTTAGATCTAAGTAGCTGGGTGGGAAGAATAGATACTTTATTATTCCATTAGGTATTTTGTGTGATAGTCATATTGCTTTATCATCCCACTCCTCTATCACTTCTATTAATAATCATGCTTATTTTCTATTAAATTGTTCCTGGAACTTACATCCCTGGAGCCATAAATTGTGCTGAAGTATGTTGAGATTGTGTACTTGTATATGCATTTTTCTACATCCAAACTGGATAACAACGGCTAAAAGTGATGCTCAGGATTTAGTTCCATTGAATACTTTATCAAAAACATAAAATAATAGATAGTAATTAAATGGTGTGAGCAACTGATTAAAGCTTTGTGAAGCTGTATATGTATTCTGCCCTATTGTTGCTGTTTTCAAACAAAGGGCTATGACAGTCCTTCTGTGCTTCATTGACTTGTGTGAAAAAAATGAAACTTGTTATACAGCAAGGCCACTTGCATGGTCATTTCACTGCTGACATCTTGATACAAACCCCTTTGGGGTCTAACAGAGATCAGTCTATCAGTACAGTAATAACCTCATTAAGTGCCAGGGAAATCATAAAGCATTAATGTTATAATGCCTTTGGATCTTAGCCATTATGTTACAAAAGCATTATTAATAGTACTTTATGCCTCTTTATAGGAATTCTTATGAGCAATTTGAGATGCTGTATGGAAGGTGGATCAGTCGTGCTCTCTTTAATCAGAGAGCTTTTGGATGAGAAGACAGGGACTCTTCCACTCTCTTACCACTGCAGACCTGTGCAGCACGGGACCAGTCCATGCGGTGCCCTGACATTGCCTTATCTTGCAAGGCTCTTCATACACACGTCAGCATTTCTATCTGTCCCAAACACTGTTAAAAACTTCAGCTTTAATCCTTTAAATATAACTATTGAAGACATCCATAGCTAAATATTATTGTCTTGTGGTTCACGTATAGCTCAATTGCGCTGTAAGAAAGGTGACTCATCCAAGCTTTCATAAGGTGCTCCTCCCTTGCTATAATTGTTTTAACTGCCTCTAAAGCACTGTGACAGGTGAGCTCAGCCTAATGCCAGGTGTCTTAGCTGCAAGTGTGAGGGGCAGCTGTGTACTTGCATCCCCTCAGGCGATGTTATAGCTGGTATTACTATCTATGGCTGTTATTAACATCTGATGCCACCTGGCACCTCGGCAAATGGTGATCAGCATGAGTTTCTTCAACTCTTTAGGAAAATTGCATAGTGCTTTATGCATAGTAGCTCTTTTTGCAATGTTCCTGGGTGATGGTGATTTCTCCTTAGAAGACACTGGAATATGTCACTAATTCTGTGGAAGATACTTGTTGGAGATTCACAGTGCCATGTAATTTTACTAATGAAACTATAAGGCACACAAAAGGCATTTCCAATCGTCTTCTGTAATATAACCTTAGGACATGTCGGAACCATGAGTACTGAGATACTAAACTTTACCTGGACTCCTGATACCCAACCAGACTTTGCATTTTAAAGCACACAAATATGTATGGTATTCAGAGGTTTAAAGTTAGACATGCAGGTACCCAGGAGCTAGTCACATCATCAAAGATGTTTTTTTAGGATAGAACGTAAGTTCTATTTAATCTGCTTTTGGGGCTTGGGGATTTTGTTTGTTTGTTTGTTTAAAAAAGCAGCTTGGTGTGGAAGGAGGACAGACACAGGCTCTTCTCACTGGTTCCCAGTGACAGAGACAATGAGCACAAATTGAAATGCGGGAAATTCCACAGGGATGTAAGAACCCTTTTTACTATGAGCTGGTGGAACACTGGAACAGGTAACCAGAGTGGCTGCGGTGTCTCCATCCTTTGAGATACTCAGAACCTGACTGGACATAGCACAGCATAACCTGCTTTAGCTGGCTCTGCTCTGAGCAGAGGGTTGGAACAGGTGATCTCCAGAGGTTCCTTCCCAACTCAACTGTCCTGTGATTCCTCAAAGAACAAAAATTTGGTGCAGATTACATAATATTGTGGAAATAAGGAAATACTAAATATAGCTATGTGAATACAGGACAGAGACAGACTCTCCAAAAGGTATAGCAAAAAGAAATTACACACTTATTATCAAAGCTGATGTATAAGCTCGCAGAGAGAATGCAGAGCTTCTCTCACCTCTGAGAGGAAGGCCAGGATGTGAGCTAATACACCAGTCAGTGCTTAATTAACCAAGGAAAAAATATCAATAGAGGTGCATCTGAATGTCACAGATAATATGGAAATACAGTTTCTAATTTAATGCAGTAAAGTCTCTTGACATGCCCACCCCATATAAATGAGATCTAGGCCATTATTAAATAGAAATGATGATAAAGCAGGGAAAGAAGGCTAACTAAAACAGCTTGCTGCAACTTTCATCAGAGATGTGCTGATAGGAATCCTCTGTGTTTCTGAACGACTGTTCTTTCAGTTTAATAAAGAATCGTTTTAAAGGGGTTAATTTGTCATTCAGACTTTTGGTTATAAATCAGTGCTCCACTAGGGTTCAAACAAACAAATCTACCATCCATGAAGCCATTGGATTGGTAATATAGTGTAGCTTGCAGAGCAGGAGCATCTTTTTCAGAGCTGCAGCCAGGCCTGCCGGCTGAATGCCAGCTAAAGAGGGTGCCCAGACGCGGCCTGATATCTGGAGTATCTGAAGCAAACAAGCCCTTGTCTTTTCACTGCAGATCCTGTGCTGCTCCATTCCTGAGAGTGGTGCTGGCATATGGATTTGAAAGGTGTTTTCTGTGCCATGGTATTAGGAAACCTGGTGCGGCAGCTGACATTGTCATTGGCAAGATGTCCTGTTTTCAGATGGGATAGAGTTAGTTTTCTTCCCAGTAGCTGCTATAGTTCTGTGTTTTGGATTTCGTATGAGCACGATGTTGAACACACTGGTGTTTTAGTTGTTGCTATGCAATCAAGGACTTTTCACCTTCAAATACTGACCTGTCAGTGAGAAGGTGGGAAGTGCACAAAAGGTTGGAAGGAGACACAGCCAGGACAGCCGAGCCAAACTGACCAAAGGGATATTCCACACCACATGATGCCATGCTCAGTATATAAAGCTGGGGGAAGAAGGAGGAAGGAGGGGATGTTCAGAGTTATGGCATTTGTCCTCCAAAGTAACCATTACATGTGATGGAGCCCGGCTGTCCTGGAGATGGCTGAACACCTGCCTGCCCATGGGAAGCGCTGAATGAATCCCTTGGTTTGTTTTGCTTTTGTGCGTAGCTTTGCTTTACCTATTAACTTGCCTTTATTTCAACCCATGAGTTTTCTCACTTTCATCCCTCTGATTCTCTCCCCATCACACCGGAGGAGGGAGCAAGAGGCTGTGTGGTGCTTAGTTGCCAGCTGAGGTCAAAGCATAACACAAGAGTACCTGTTAACAGCCGAATCATTCAAACTGAGCTAAATCTTTATGTGTGCAATGCAGAACTTCATTTCCTTGGACTGAAATAACTCCAATAAATTGTGCACTGCTGTTTCTTAGCAGGTCTGTAACAGCAGATTATTCCTAAGTCAGATATGCTTCTGTGGCATGGATTTACACTGAATTTCTGGGATGTAGACGCTGCAGTCTGAAAGGAAATGGTTCTAAAGTAATATCCAAGGTATTATGTTTTTCTTTTCTCCTGCTGCCTAAATGATCTATCTACTTTAGTTGTATCCTTATTTTCCTGCACTTGAGCTCTAAGATTTGCACAGCAGCTACAATGCTTTCTGCACAGCGTATCAAATGGGTTGTGTAGTCCATAGCAACATCATCAGTTTCAGTTCTTGCTATAAGCCTCCTGCATTCACCCAACTTCATCCTTCACTGTGACTTTTGGGGACTTGTATGACAACAAAACAGTAAATTGTCTCTGGAAGCATGTGTTCTGTTCATGAATGGTACTGGGAAGTCCTGAAAACTGTACATGCTTTCCGTATCAAACACAGGTAGTACGGACAGTGATGATGGATATTCTTCTCAACCTCTTGCACAGTGGTCCAGAATCTTCCAAAAACAATGTTGTTATTATAAAACCAGCTGGGGAGCAAAGACTTTCTGTAGTTCAGGTGCTTTTCTAGTGTCAGTTATTATCTAACATTACATAAATCAACAGTTTCTACTTCAAAGTAAATCCACTGGTGGTAGTGCTTATAATGGTCTAGAGAAAACCTGTAGACCCATAATTCCCTGAAGTGTTGTTTCATCAAAGCCTACACCACACAGGATATGTTCTTTCCCCAAGCATCTGCTGCTGACCACAGCTGGAAGGAGGATACTGTGCTATGCAGATTCTTGCCTGGCCCAGTGCAGAAGTGATGTCCTCAAATCAGCTGCCTGCTGAGGATAGCTTCTTGTTTCAGGTGATCTAAATGAATTTGAGCCAGCAATATGATTTTTAAATGCTCCTTGTTCCATGGCTGTAATGGATAGTTCTCTGGTTGTGTTAATGATGACTATATTCAGTAAAAAAGAGTATCTAAAAGAAATAACCATGGAGAGTGGAGGGAATGTGTCAGCAAGAAAGCATCAATATTATAGAAAATAATATGATTGTTCAGACTTACTAATAAGAAATACAATAACACAGAGAAACTTTTGCTCTCTTTTATGAAAAGAGAGGAAATATATAGATGGCTGAATCCATTCCGTTAGGAGAATAAGTAATCATCATTGAGTACCTCTGTCTTTCACAGCATGCAATTGATTTCTAACTAATCCTATGCCCAGAGAAGCTAATCCTTGTGTGGAAAAAAAAAAAAAAAGAAAAATCATTGGATCTAAATCAGTTCTTATTTGAACAAGCAGGTCAACATCTGCACAACCAAATATTGTCCCAGGGAAGCATATACTGTATTACCACTGGACAGGTACGTTAGTCTGCACAGTTTTGAGTAAGGAGTCTGATTGTTCACTACCTCCACGGAAATCATTACAGTTGTGTAGAGAGCTCAGTCAGGACAAAATCACACATCCTAGGAGAAGCACAAGCAGCAGTTTAAGGAAGCCCAGACCGGGATGTTGCTTTTTGTGCCGCAGTACTTCTTAAGCAACAACACAACCTGCCTAATAAGATGCCCTGCTGTGTGTTTCCTTATGGCGCTGCATGCCAGCTTCTGGCCAGGAATATCGCATCACGGCACAGTAATGTTTCCATTAATGTAAGTGCGATTTCCTGGTGCTCCACATCCCTTTATCGTGTGCTCATATGCACAACTGCCTGTATCTGTGCTGTGCAGAAGGATGCATCCAGAATTCATTTTCTTTCTCATGGAATATGAAAGGTATTTCTGAAAGAGTAGCTAGTGAAGTGATGAGAATCCTCCAGGCTTTGAAGTCTAAGCTTTGCTGTTGTGATTAGTTTAAATGACTCATGTGCCATATAGGCAAGGGGTATGGATGGGTTTGGGTTTCTTCTCCCCCCTCTTCTGTTTTGAAACTTCATATCTCTGAACAAGGGCTATTTGGAGCAGGCTCAAAGCTGCTGTTGTGTTTCCCAACAGGAGCCCTCCAATAGACGTGCAAAGAGGAAATAATCTGGCATTTCTGAGCTGTGCTTTGGTTGTCCATGTGCTACTTTATGATGAACTAGTTTGAGACGATGGTGGTGGGTGTATAATACAAGCTTAGTTGGAGGCTTTCCTCTCCAGCAGCCTAGGACACTTCTCAAGATACAAGTTTCTGACTCATAGACAGTGGCAAATGCTTATAAGAGCAGATCCAGGTTCTCTATGCACCCAGCTGTACCTTTTCTGTAAAAGCTATTCAGCTCATCAGATAGTCTTCTACAAGGAGGACTAATCTTGGTGTTTGTTGCATCAGTCTCATCTCCTCCTTGTCAAAATGAGTTCTCAGCCATCATAACCAAGGCACATCTGCCATTTATGCGATCAAAACTTCCCCGTGGCTGGGTATTAAGATGGACTGTATAATGAGAAGACTCACTTATGCTGAAGACTGACTTGATTTACCAACAAGCAAAACAATCTTAGAATTCATAATAAAAAAACATTTTAGTCTCTCAAACCTACTTGTTACTCAGGTACTCTGTTTCTGCTTTCAGCCCAGGAACAGAGAGGACAGCAGGATCCAGAGATAGCTATAAGCTGTAGAGGCATTGAGGGACCAGCATATTTCTGGCATCATTCAAAGTCTGGCTGGAGTGTTAGTTTTATGTGTTTGAATTTTCCTGTGGATAATCATCCACATGCTGAGAGCCCAACAACTATACGGATTGGGTCCAAAACGTCTTGCCAGATCATCACTGTTGAAACCTCCTATGACTTTATGTGCTGTGACCATGGTCTGCTCTAGCTGAGCAGGGTTTAATTGCAATCATGGGATCCTTTAAGTCAAGCTGGGCACTCATCCTCCCTCTTTGTCTTACAGTCTGACAACTGCAAAACAAGCTGTCTGACCGAGAGTCTGAGTAAGTAACAGCTGAACCTATGGTTTGAGCTAAAAATGAGCACAGACTTTACATAAATTTGTTTAGAAAAGCTATGACAAAGGAGTGTTAAAATGACAAAGTTAAGTTCACAGAAGTTGAGCTTTCCTATGTTTCCAGTGCAGTCTTAATTCAGCTATTTTACACAACTGAATTTTGTTAGTCTTCCAAACTAATCTTCTTTGTTAATATTCCACACTATATTTTTTGCTTCACTTTTTGCTTTGCTTCGTTTAAAAAGCAGCATAACGAAGTGTGCTCTGAAGTGAAATCAACAACCATAGTGAAAGAGCATCAAAGCCTTTCCTGTTGCAGAAAGTGAAGAGCACACAGCCAGTGATGCAAGGATCTTGTGTACCCAAGTTTAGCTGGTACTTCTTATTCAGTTCATATTCCATAAAAATGGTAAAAACTATAACCTTAACATCTCAGAAAGTTTATAAAAATGAATGCATTGATGTCTGAAGCATTCATACTATTCTGATAAGCACCACAGAAAAGCCTATGAAGAAATGAATAATTCTGTTTTCAAAGCAGAATCTGAATAGTGTGAAATAAATAATGCCTGGTGAGAGTGAATAATGAAGGGAAAATAAACTATTGAAAGCTACACATTAGTTGAACGTTGTTCATTCTGCACACTGAATGAGGTAAGGGTCTTATGGAAAACAGCATATGTGACAGTGTCATTTACAATGCTATCGTGGTGCCTGTGCATGAAGCACATAAATTACTTTTTCACAGGCAACCACACCATTTTATGTGCTTGATTAGCAGCCTTTATAATGTAAGCATAGCATAGTTTTTGTGTGCAATAAATAAGTTATGTGGTTTTTGGCCCATTTGAAATCCCAGCTTCAAGATCTGAAGCCTTTTCAATTAAACGGTACTAGGATTATTCTGTTCTTTCGTGTGGGTGAACAATACATTCTCCCTGCTTTAGGTCTCTGAAATAAGTGAACTATTTTGTCTGAAACTAAGAAAGAAAATAAAGAGTTGGCCTTGTGCAGGTATCTCACAGGATACATTTTATTAATACTGTAAGTGAAAACAGAATTCAATCATGGAAAATACTGGGCATGGGCTAAGAGATCCGTTGGTGACTTGAGCTTTTCCTGCTGTACCAATGTCACTCAGGAACATGGTGGTGGTTCCTGCACCTCACACCAGCAGTGACTGGAGATGCCAGACTGGTCTTTTCAATGGTGGACTCACCAGTCTTGTTTATATTTACATTCTATGCTGCTGTTACTCAAAAAAATCTGTGTAATTATCCACCTTCAAGGCAAGAAGGGCAGTCTGGTTAGCCTCCAGGTGGTAAGGATGAATTGCCTGGTTTCATAAGTGGTTTTTGTAAACAAATACTGGTTAAAACCGATAGGATTTCAAGGAGACTCGACATGGGAGACAGCAATGCAGTATATAGAGATCTGAGCTAGATGGAAGTGAATCGTGATGTGTTCAGGTTCCTCACAAGGCTGTTGTGAGGATGGATTTATATCAAGTTCACTGCCTAGATAAATATTAATGCTGATGACGCAGGAAGGTGTCAGAAGATGATGGTCAGTCTGATTTACCATACAGTGGAAGGCAGAGAATTTGGGATCCACTGACAGCCATGAACAGCCTTAGTAAGCAATTACTCATTAAGTAATAAGCTATTCTGCTCACAGCAATAATTTAAAAAAGGTTATCATTCAACTTAAATTTTACTTTCAGCCTTCTTTAGGGGTACTCTTCAGTTTTTGTCCACTGACAAATTCCCTTTCTGCAGTGCAGGACTCAGACATTGGCTTATTTCAAGATAAATTCTATTAAATACTGGTATCTCTTATAGCTGAATCCTTGTGCACTTGGTTAAAAAAATCCAAAACAACAGACCACACCCTCCACCCCCAACCAACCAACCAACCAAAACCAACAACAAAACAAAAACACAAACTCGAAGGGGGATGGGGTTGTAGCTGGGCTTGTCCCAGTGGGGCTGCATTCTAAAACTGATGAGGACCGGGTGGCCTCCTATGCCCCTAGGGAGAAACTGGTGTGCTCTGCTCGCTCCCTCAAATGCCTGTATACCAATGCGCGCAGCATGGGGAATAAGCAGGAGGAGCTAGAATCCTATGTTCGGTCGGGAGATTATGATCTGGTGGCAATTACAGAAACATGGTGGGACAGTTCACATGACTGGAATGTGGTCATGGATGGCTATGCCCTTTTCAGGAAAGACAGGCCGGCCAGGCGTGGTGGTGGAGTTGCTCTCTATGTGAGAGAGCAACTACAATGTACTAAATTCTGCCCAGGAGCGGATGACGAGCGAGTTGAGAGTGTATGGGTCAGGATCAAGGGGCAGGCTGGCAGGGCTGACACTGTTGTGGGTGTCTGTTACAGGCCACCAGATCAGGCTGAGGAAGTTGATGAGGCCTTCTATGGGCAGCTGAGAGTGGCCTCACAGTCACAGGCCCTGGTTGTTGTGGGTGATTTTAACTTCCCTGATGTTTGCTGGAAGGACCATTCAGCCAGCCAGCCACAGTCCAGGAGGTTCCTCCAGTGCATTGATGATAACTTCCTCATGCAGATGGTGGAGGAGCCGACTAGGAGAGGTGCACTGCTGGATCTCATCCTCACTAACAAGGAGGGTCTGGTCGAAGCAGTAAAGGTTGAGGGCTGCCTGGGTTGCAGTGACCACGAGATGGTGGAGTTCAGCATCTCGTGTGGCAGGAACAGAATAGCAAGTAGAATTGCAACCCTGGACTTTAGCAGGGCTAACTTTGGCCTTTTCAAGCAATTGCTGGGGGAAATCCCATGGGCAAGACTGCTTGAAGGAAAAGGGGCCCAAGATAGCTGGGTGGCATTCAGAGACTGCTTCTTCCATGCTCAGGATCAGAGCATCCCCACACGTAGGAAGTCAAGGAAGGGAGCCAGGAGGCCTGCGTGGTTGAATAGGGATCTGTTGGGTATGCTCAAGCAGAAGAGGAGAGTTTACAGGTCATGGAAGCAGGGGCTGGCCACTTGGGAGGAATATAAGGCTGCTGTTAGAGGATGTAGGAAGGCAGCTAGGATAGCCAAGGCCTCCTTAGAATTACAGCTGGGGAGAGGTCAAGGACAGCAAAAAGAACTTTTTCAAATACATAGCAGATAAAACTAATACCAAAGGCAATGTAGGCCCACTGATGAATGGGGTGGGTGCCCTGGTGGCAGAAGATACAGAGAAGGCAGAATTACTGAATGCCTTCTTTGTCTCTGTCTACTCTGCTGGAGGCTGTCCTGGGGAGCCCCGTACCCCTGAGACCCCGGATGAAGCCAGGTCAATGGAGGAGTTTGCTTTAGTTGATGAGGACTGGGTTAGGGAGCAATTAAATAGTCTGGACATTCATAAATCCATGGGTCCAGATGGGATGCATCCGCGGGTGCTGAGGGAGCTGGCTGAAGTCATTGCTGGACCGCTCTCCATCATCTTTGCCAAGTCTTGGGAAACGGGAGAGGTGCCCGAGGATTGGAGGAAAGCAAATGTCACTCCAGTCTTCAAAAAGGGCAAGAAGGAGGACCCGGGTAATTATAGACCGGTCAGCCTCACCTCTGTCCCTGGGAAAGTAATGGAACAGCTTGTCCTTGGTGCCATCTCAAGGCATATCAAGGATAAGAGGGTTATTAGGGGCAGTCAGCATGGCTTTACCAAGGGTAGGTCATGCTTGACCAACCTCATAGCCTTTTATGAGAATGTAACAAGGTGGATGGATGATGGCAGAGCGGTGGATGTGGTCTACCTTGACTTCAGTAAAGCCTTTGACACAGTCTCCCACAGCATCCTCACAGCTAAGTTGAGGAGGTGTGGTCTAGACAATAGAGTAGTGAGGTGGGTTGCAAACTGGCTTAGGGAGAGAAGCCAGAGAGTGGTAGTCAATGGTGCGGAGTCTAGTTGGAGGCCAGTATCTAGTGGAGTGCCTCAGGGGTCAGTGCTGGGGCCAATATTATTCAATATATTCATTAACGATTTGGACGAGGGAATTGAGTGTACTATCAGCAAGTTTGCTGATGACACCAAGCTGGGAGGAGTGGCTGACACGCTGGAGGGCTGTGCTGCCATCCAGCGGGACCTGGACAGGCTGGAGAGTTGGGCGGGGAATAACCTAATGAAATTTAACAAGGGAAAGTGTAGAGTCCTGCATCTGGGCAGGAACAACCCCAGGTTCCAGTATAGGTTGGGAGATTACATATTAGAGAGCAGTGTAGGGGAAAGGGACCTGGGGGTCCTGGTGGACAACAGGATGACCATGAGCCAGCACTGTGCCCTTGTGGCCAGGAAGGCCAATGGCATCCTGGGGTGTATTAGAAGGGGGGTGGTTAGTAGATCGAGAGAGGTCCTCCTTCCCCTCTACTCCGCCCTGGTGAGACCACATCTGGAATATTGTGTCCAGTTCTGGGCCCCTCAGTTCAAGAAGGACAGGGAACTGCTGGAGAGGGTCCAGCGTAGGGCAACCAAGATGATTAAGGGAGTGGAGCACCTCCCTTATGAAGAAAGGCTGAGGGAGCTGGGTCTCTTTAGTTTGGAGAAGAGGAGACTAAGGGGGGACCTTATTAATGTTTATAAATATATAAACGGTGAGTGCCATGGGGATGGAGCCAGGCTCTTCTCGGTGGCAAACAATGATAGGACAAGGGGTAATGGGATCAAGCTGGAACACAAGAGGTTCCACTTAAATTTGAGAAGAAACTTCTTCTCAGTAAGGGTGACAGAGCACTGGAACAGGCTGCCCAGGGAAGTGGTGGAGTCTCCTTCTCTGGAGACATTCAAAACCCGCCTGGACATGTTCCTGTGAGACCTCACCTAGGTGTTCCTGCTCCAGCAGGGGGATTGGACTAGATGATCTTTTGAGGTCCCTTCCAATCCCAAACATACTGTGATACTGTGATACTGTGATGTTCTCCTGTGTTCATTGTTTGCTCTTGCATTTAATCACAGGAACGCTGTCTTATCTTTTGAGTTTCCTTTGAAGATGGATGAATTCCCAGAGATGTCTAAAGCAAACATGGGGGCTTTAACTTAACATGAGAACAATGACAATTTAAAAATTTTATAAGAGTGCCAAGCGTGCTGGTTTAATTTTTGATAAGGGATGATACTATGTTTCTGCATTTTTAATAAAGAGACTGAGTAAAGAGTTGTTTAAGGTACCTAGAGAGGTAAACTTTTCCAGCAGGACTGTAACCAGTTCAGATGTTAGTGTTAAGGACATCAGGATCATCTGTCTGAAAATATTGCCACGCAATGCTCACTAGTGTTGCTGCGTCAAAGTCAAAAGATTAGTTTTGATTTGCAGACACATCATATGATGCTTTCAGATTTGGAAATAATTTTGATATTGCGAAAAACTGATGTAATAAAATCCATGAAATTACCACCCCACACTGCAGGTTAAACAAGAGAGAAATTTATTTGATTTCTGTTTGTTAAAGGAAAACTTTGATTTTTTATGTTTCAGAAAGATAAGTAACCTCAGGTTACTAAATTCTTAAGAATATACAAGAAAATATTTCATTTTCAAGTGTAGGCTGATCAGTAGATCATAACACAAGCATATAAAGCACAATAATTTTTTGTTTGTTTGTTTGCACAGCCTAGCTTTACAGATTATCCCTGCTTAAGAGTGATGTTTATCCATGAACCTTTTATACTATGACCACCACTTGAAGAAACATGACTGAACACTTTTTCTCAAGGGTGCATTTGTGCACTTTGGCTGTTTTAGGGGGAAGTGAGTAATGAATTGAGACCTCTCACTATCCATGCATTAGATATGCTGGGTGGGCTGAATGGTAAGAAAAAGGTCTCAGTTGATGGCGAACAGGGCTGTTGATGGTGCTTCAGTGCACACAGGATCTGATATGCTCCCTAGTTGTAAGGCAGTGCCATGGCCTATATACCATGTGTTCTCTGCAGTGTGTGTGACCACAGATGGGGAGAGAGGTCACAGGGCAGAGCTGTGTGTGGGTTTGATATGAGCCTCACTGTGGGCACCGTGCAACAGGAGATAACTGCATCGCTCTCAGCTCTGTGGGTGAAGAATGGAATGGAATGGAATGGAATGGAATGGAATGGAATGGAATAGAATAGAATAGAATAGAATAGAATAGAATAGAATAGAATAGAATAGAATAGAATAGAATAGAATAGAAGAATATTTTAGTTGGAAGGGTCCCACAATGATAATCTAATCCAACTGCTTAGTTGTACAAAGCTGTTGGTTGCCTTTTGTGGGCCTGTTCAGGCCTGTCTCATTTTTCCTCCCTCTCTAAAATGGATCTTGCCTGTGTTTTCCTGGCCTGGCAAATTTTTGGAGAGGCTAATAATGCTGTTAGACCCTAGATGAACATGAATAATAGCCTGTTTGCACAGCTGATAGCGGAGCTGTAAAAACGAATCTGCTCCCAGATGAAACTTGACATACAAAATTTAAGCTTGGGGAGCAATTCTTCATACAAATTCTGAAAACAAAAAGGCTTAGAGTGCTTAATTTTTATTCATCCTTGAAATAAAATAAAAAAAACCCTACAGGAGGGTCAGCAGAGAAAACTTCTGTGTTTTGACATAGCCCTTGGAATTAGCTTTAAGCATAAAATACAGCAAATATTTCATCTGTAATGAAGTTGAATCTGCTTATTTTGGAGAAGAACAATGGCTGAAGGTCAAAGCTTTGGGTTCTGCAGTTGCCAGATGGGATCATTTCCAAAAGGGAATTTGGATGGTAATCAGTGTCCTCTGGGATCCATGCCCACCGCTCCGAGTCCGCGTGCCACAAAGGAGAGATTAGGGGCAGAATGAGAATGTGCAGGGCTGGCATGAATCAAAGGGACTCCCTGTAAAACCTATTACATCTGCGCTTTAAGAAATGCATAGAGAAACTGACAGTCAGGAAAATGCAGTTTTGATTGTGCTTTGATGGCTGGGAAGCTAAAATTGTGTGGCTGGGTGGCTAAGTGTAACTTCATGTCCATGCCAGCTTTATTTGACTGAGACAGCCAGAGTCAGGCCAGTTTTCATTGTCCTTTCAGGACTTTCAGAGCAGCAGGATAAATAAAGGAATGAAATGGGGAAATGAATTTATAGACTTAGGTTGTCAAATGATTAACAAAAGGCCCAAATCTTGGTGTTTTGTTCTATTGATTGTGTTTTGGCAAGGCAAAGATAAGATTGTGAACCTGTACAAAGGGAGGTGGCCTTTACTTCCCTCTGTGTCTTTGTGATGGCTGGGTGATTTGCTGAATTGAAGTTTTACTTTCAGACTGAAAGCAGGTGTTACTCTACACTGAATTATGAGCTACAAACACTATGCCATGCTTTTGGGACTCACAGAGCTGGCTAATATAAAATCAAAACAGACTCCAAATGTTTGGGTGGGAATATCTGAATGTCTCTGAGGTCTGTTTTGTAATGGTAAAGAAAACCATCCACTTCACAAAGCAAGCTTCAGGTGAACTACAAAGGACTTGTCATGATCTTTGGGAGCCCACTTTATTCCTTGAGGCCTACGCCCTCTAGCAGGTGAGTGGTTTGGGTTCTAGCCTTCTAAACCATCTGAAAAACATGAGCTGCTTGAACCTGATGTGGCCATGGGATGAATGATTTTCCAGGGCAGAGGGAGCAGCTGTGCAGGGCTGTGATGGTGGTTGCAGCCCCACGGTGCTCTCCAGTGATTTGTGTTGGCCTGGTGCTGCCCTTGTGTCCTCCTAGGGATCATGGGCCTCCTTCACAAATACCAAGACCAGCCTTTGATGACTAGCGGGCAACAAGTATGTGGCAATTGTACTGAGTGACACAGCTTATATTGAAACAGAAAAGTTATTTTAAAAAAATAACTCTGAGATTAGCTTGGACATATTTAAGCTTTCTAAAGAGTGAATGCAAGGGAGACAGGGTCTATCTGAGACAACAGCAGGAGTGTCATGAGTGAAAATTAAAGTGCTTTAACCAAATGCTGTGGAAGTGCTTGTGGAGGTTCAAACTGCATAAGCCTGACAAGATCTGTGCAGACATACAAATGCATAAATACTGTACTTTATCAGAGCCATAGGAGAACCCAGGGCTGAAGCACAAGAGGTGCAGCAAATCAAGGACCAGCTGAATTAGTAGGAGTTAGTTTAGACGACATGTATCTGTCTGTTTGTATTCTTTCAGGCTTGATCCATCTTGGTTAGAATTTAACATCTGTGGAACTGAGAGATATTTCTGCTTTTAAAAGAAGAACTGGGGATGGAGGAATATTTTGAAGAGTGTACTACTATGGGTAGGACAAGAGCTGTTTTGTGCTTCTGGAAACTATGTCTCTAGGACATGTTATTCTGAAATGCATCTATCACTTGGTGCTTTATGTGATATGACAAAATGCCACAGGGATTGATCCATCAACTGGTGCTGTTGCAACATGGTATAGTATGCAGGAAATCTGAAAGGACATGTTTTCTGAAACTGTTTAAAAGATCTGTAGCTTTGGGAGTGCACACACGCACGTCTATCACTTATACAAGCACAGATTCTACACGTTGTCAGCTCTGTCCTAACCATTTGTGAGAAAAGGTTTCTCGACTTCAAAAAACCAAGTTTTTCACAGCTCAGTTACATTAATAACTCTTCTCAAATGTATGGACAAATGTAAACAAGGCTGCATTTATGTGACTGACGTGTATCTCTAATGAAGCTGTGCACAGAGACACCCAGAAGTATTTAATCATTGAATAAGCAAAACACTTTGCAAAGTGAAGGCATATTTGAGCATCAGGCCTACATTTGCAAAATAATAATTGGATTATTTTTCTCTCCTGAAAAACATATCTCCCAGTGTTTCCCTTCTCTTCCATCTGGTCCTATTTTGGGGAGATTTTTAAAATTAATTCCTTTCTTATCCACTTTGAAAAACAAATAATTCCTCTCTGGCCAAGCTCATATGTTTTGGTTATGCAAAATACTCCATTCATTCTCTTGTTATTTAAGAACTGAAGGTGATGAGATGACAATATCTAACAGGATTTAAAAAAAAAATATTAAAGACCAGCTAGTAAATCAAAAGAGAAAGCAAGAAAAAATATTCATAATCCAACCTTGAAAAATTTGCTTTTAATAAGCTCTCAATTAAAAAAGGAAAACAAATGTTTAGTTCATATTCCTTCATAAAGAAAGACAACCTTGTGTAGCAGCTATAAGTATTTACAAATTAGATGCTTTTTTAATTTTTAAATTTTAGACAAATTTATTAATTTACAGATTAGACTCTGCCTGCTGCTTAGCACAAATGCATAGATTCAGCACTAGCTTGAAAGCAAGATGGGTTTTAAAGTGTTCTGCTGTCATACAAAATCCATACAAATATAATGAGAGACATTCCATGCAGACATCATCCTAAATTCCCATTTGGGTTTTATTTTCTCATTGATGTTGTAATTAATGCTAAAATAATTTGTCTGCGAGCCTTCAAGATGCTTAGAGCTTTCCAGAGGGCTGCCAGGAGCTGAGGGAATTTTGCACCTCACAGAACCAGACCTTGTCTCTGTTTCTGCCATCCACACACAATACACCACTTCTTTGTAGCACTGATGCCTAAACAAATAAGGTGTGGGAGACAAATGGAGTGTCTAGTTTACAGAATTTTTGTAAAGAAAAGAAAAATCCAGGCTTGGTGCTGCTACTATGTTTCACTGTTTGTGTCTGAGCCCTTTGGGAGCTATAGAGCAAACAGCAGTCTGTGCTACTAATCTGCTACTTTACAGCATTGGTATATGGTCACTGTAGAGCTACACGAGACACTGTCAACTTCAGTTTTGCTCCAGTTCATGATTCCTTTGTTAGTAGTAATAGGATAAATAGTTTGAAGTGAAACATCTTGAAAAAATCCCACTCTACTTGTTACTCACTATGGCCTCGAGTCTGCATTTCTGTTCACTTTCACAGTGATTAGTCACTGTACGACAGCAAAGAGCAGATCGGTCTATGGCAGCGCTCCTCCAGCATGCAAAAGATCTTGCCAGACACCTAATCCTCATTTTTTTTTCTTCTTGGTCCCTTCATTCCTATGCTCATTAAAATTAATGGGAAAAGTCCCTATAGTGATTGTAGGTTTGGTTGCACTCAAAGATCTATTGTCTAGGGATACTGCTATGGCTGGGTGTCAGCCATGGGATGGGAGAGAAGGGCAGAAGCCTTCTGTGTTAACTCCTCTCTAGCTGAATAAAAACTTTACCGAAGGACTGCAAAGCATCTCTTCTCTTCCCTCTACAGCCTTGAAAGAGCTTCTTTAGAGAGGTGGGAGAAAGAGCATGAAGTGGAAGAAGATGGATTTGAAGCCACACTGGAAAAGCCTTGTGAGTAACACAGCTCTCTTCTGGAAGCCATGTTCCCAGGGAGCTGCTCTTCCCAGTTACTTTTACACAGCCAGAATACTGCTGAATGGCACTGGGTAATATTTAACTTCATTTGCTAAGGAAAACCAGGAGGTGGTAGTCAAGGTGGACTAACTTAGGTTCACAGTTAGATATATATATATATATATATATATATATATATATATAAGTTTAAGAGAGTAGCTCTAAGTCAGAATTGCTCTGAAGACAAGAATCCTTGAGTGTGAGATACGGCCTGTTATCTGTGCATGTGTATATGCAGTTAGTGAATGTGTGATGCAGTGTGGTTTACATTTATGTGGAAGCTTTGGTCACTGAATGTTTCAGTCTCATACCTGGAAAATAAGTACCATTAAGATTTTTTTGGCCAGCAGTGTGGCAGTGTTGTACCATAGTGCTTCTCATGCTTGAACAAAGTAGAAGTGAGTGACAGTTTTAGGACAAAGAATTACGGCTATGGAAGTGAGAGATTCTGACTTGTAGGAGAGAGAATTTTTGGATTATAAACTGATGGGGTTTGTACTTTGATTTGAGTCTGATTATGTGACGTCCTCCTTTCTTTAGCAGGCCATGAGCTAACTGAAAATAAGGATGTCATTACAAGACTTAGAGTGTGCTAAAGGAGTTAAATTGACCTTTTAGGCATGAAACAAGTAAACAAGCAAACAAGTAAAAACAAGTGAAAGGAAAGTCCCAGTGGCTGTCCATAGAATGTGAAAGGGGAAGATGGATCCAATAGACAAAGTAGTACAAAGCACGGATTTAAATAAGAGATACGAAAAGCAAATCAGCAAACAGCTGAGTTAGTGGATTGGAGTTGTCTGGAAAGAAGTTGAAGTTAAAAGAGATAAAAATTAAGCTAAGTAACGAAAGAGATTGTAGAAGATATTGAACACGGCATTTTAAAGCAATAAAAATTGCAAAAATAAAAGCATAGAAAAGGAAGCTAAATGTATAGACACCACATAGTCAGATACAGATAAAAATAAGAATTGGAAAAAAAGCATTAAGATTTAGAGCCCTAAGTTGCTTTCACACACACGAAAGAGGATTTGTGCAAATGAAAAGTAATAATACCTGCCATGAAAACTCCCCTAATGAAGAGAGAGATGGGGATGGTCACAATGATGTAAAGGGGCTGGAGGGTAAAATGTGAATGAACACTGATGCTACAGTAACAGTGGTCAGGTACATGAATTTGGGTGAAATTCCTATGGCCACATGGACCAGAGTGGAAGTTTTTAAGGAAGTTAGTAAGGGAACATTTTTAATTGGGAGAAATCAGTCTCAGTAAACCTATGAAAACAGGGGAAATAGAAGAAAATTTTCTGTGCAGTTTAAAATGGAAAAATTTTGAAGAATTAATTAAAAGCAAAAGACTGACGTATCTTAACAGAGAAAAACAGTACACAGAACATTTTTTAGAAATGAGTATTAAACAAGATACAAACAAAAGTAGTTTTGTTAATCTCAAACGTAAGAAGACAGGCTGTGAAAAGTGTTAGTAATTTTGAGGACAGTAGGTAAAAACCAGAAGCTGTGTAAATGTCTCAGGGACAAGTCCTGATCAGAAGTGAACCTGTATTTATACTCCACTGAGTTTGTGGCTGGATTTGTGCCTCACTTGATAGAAGCAGCAGAAAATACATTTTAGTCTTAAATGTAATATACGATACTAAGTATAGCTGAAAACTCACAGTAGTAATGTAACTAATATTCCAGGCACCTACATATCAGTTGTCAGTTTAAGGGATGTGGCTGCTAGTGCATTGGTTCAACTAACTTTTAATCAAAGTTTAATTAAAATATCTGTTTGCAAAATATATTGCATTAGCATATCTAAAAGCTATGGGGGAACTGAAGGAATTAGATTTGTCTGGTTGAAAGACAAGACTGAAAAAGTCAGCCTAATGGACAGGGGATATTTTCAAAGGTTATTATACAAATAGAGGAGGACAGTTTTTTAAACGTCCATTTGAAAGACAAAAAAAGATCGTAGAAGGACATTACATTGTTTGGAGGAAAATAAGGCAGGGGGATGGTGTTAGTACAAATAGCTTGAGAAACTTGGTCTCTATGGTTTGAAGGGTTTCAGCAGACAGACGGGAGACTTCTCAGTGGAAGTACATGGACACTAGTCCTGTTCTTTTTCTTCCCTGACAGTTTTGTTGGTGTATTTTTTTTTTTAAGCAAAGATTTTATTGAAAAAAAAAGAAATTAAACACCTGCCATTCTTCCATACTTCAGCTGTCTTTGGCTGTCAGTCTGTGTCTTGGACCGTGGTCACAGGGCAGGGACGTCCACAGCTTGCTGGCATTCTCAACTGCGAGTGGCAGTAAAGAAGCCAGGGTAACTCTGATACTTCTCTAATCTGGCACCATCATGCCCAGGTTCTCAGTGTTAAGCTACATGAAACCTGTTGCCCATATTTGTGTCATTGTGGTTGGTGCTGGTCACCTTATCTTGCACAGGTCACTTTGTCTTGCACAGGTAGTCTGTGGCCTCTTCAGCTGTAATGTGGTGAACACTGAAATGCCCCTGGGTATTGTACACCAGGTGGAAGTGTTTGCAGCATATTGCTCTAGATGGACTTTTGGTCTGAACCTGTGTAGTGTTCTTCTGCAAAACATGGGCAATGTTTTGTCTGAAATGACATTTCCAGTTCCAGACCAATCTGTGGTTGGGAGGGTTGTAGATGCACACTGGTGTGAGTAAACAACAAAAGAACCCAGTATACTAATGCAAACCTGCAGAAAATCCAGTGTGCAGAACACCAGTTATTCATCACAACACTGGAGAGACTTCCCTGATGTATAAACTGTAGCTATCATGAGATACTTGTGGATCTAAGCAACCAATTGTTGCAAAATGTATGGAAAAAAATATCTGGATTCTGTGCTAGGGGAAAAAAAAGTTTTCTAGCTATAAAAATCTGTAAAATAGATCAAATAAATTGTATGGATGATGAAAGACACAGAGCTAGCTGATGGTAAGCTCCATCTGGATGGAACTCTATAGAAACAGCATTTCAGTGTTTTGATGTACCTCCTTGCTCTGTCAGTGGCAGGCTAGTGCTAGTTTATGTTTTAAAAAATGCAGAGGTATGTGACCAGAAGCAGAAGCAAATTAGGAAATTACACATAGAGCAGGTCAGTGACCTGCCCCTTCCTTCACAGCACTTTGACACGGTCTGAGCGCCTCCTGCCCTTGTCTTCTTTGTGCCTTGGGGCTGAGGCCGTCCCATTGCTGGTTGGTCTGCTGGAACTTTTTGGATGACCTTGAATGTTTATTTAGTAGATAGAAGTAGAACATACCAGTCACTTGAAGAGAAAAAAGAGTTGACACAGCAGCCTGAGGCTAATTCCTAATAAAAACTATACATATTATAACACCCACCAGAGAAACAGTCTGCTACAGCAGGAGCCCTGTACTAGGCAGAGAAGTGTTGAATAAAGCTGGTCACCCTTATGCTACAGGTCAAGCAAAAACAAGGAACATGTAGTTCAACTCTGTGCTGGTCTTCTAAAAATCATTAGGATGGCACTGTCTTCCTAAGTTTACTCATGTTACTTTTAAGCTGAAATTGTTCCATGCATGGCAAGAACACACTATATACATGGAGTCACCAAGGACCAAGCAGGGGCAGAGCAACGTGAAGCAGAGGTCCTTTACACAACCTGTAGAACTGGGGAACTCCCTGCTTCAGGCTGTGATGCCTGCTAAAACTTTTACTTACATTATGTTTGAAAAGGAACTGATATTAATGAAAACTTATTTGAGACTATTTTAATACAAAGACACTACCATTGGCTTAGGAAGATCTCAAGCCACTGATGGGTGGAATTGTCTTCTAGGCAAACATTGCTGTAGCTGGCTCCAGTCTCACAGTCACTCTCAGACATCTTCTATTAGCTGCAGTGTGGGTCAGAATGAGCTCAAGAGACCTGTGGTCTCATCTACCATAACCAGTCTTGTGATTAGGAGCAGACTGCTTTATCAGTGTCTAATCTACAAGCAAATTCAATTGCCAACCAGCAAATGGCTATTAGAATGTATTTTGTATATGAGGGTTACTAAACATTGCATATTAGGTGTTGGAGTCTGTTTGGCCCAATATGTCTGTGCTGTTGTTTTACAGGTTTCCATACAGTCTGGATAAATGAAGCATGAATTTCTTTTCCAGTTTCTGACTCAAGAGGTAAGCACCTTGGGAGGAAAATTAAGAGCTTTAATTAACTATTGGAATATCGTGGATAAAATTAGATTTCTCTTAATACCAAATGGTTGCCCTTGCCCAATTTACTTCCTCTTTAGCACCTCTAGTTTCCTTCTTGCCTCTGCAATTCCTGGGAGACATATATGTCCACAAGATGGTACTAGGCTACAAGTAGCCCTACAATGGCTGGTCAGTGAAGGCTGGTGAAATTACAGTTGGTCAGGTGTCATCACAGCAATTTACTCAAAAAAAGCTTATTGCTTTCTGTGAGAGGCATTCAGGCCAAAATAATTGGTGTGATTTTTTTTGCTGGTTGGTTTTGGTTACTTTTATTTTTTTCTTTCTATTTTTTTTGTTTTTCTTTAACTAATACACAGTTCTGTTAGGAATCAGAGCAAATCATTGCTGTGACTGATGCTCTACACACTCGCACCTGTTTCATACTGGTAGCTTCATTATTGCCTTTGGAGCCGCTTCCAATTTAAATTAATTTAGAAAAGACAAGAATGAGGCTAGGAATTATAGTAGCTTTATGAATCTGTGTTTTGGCACATTAAAAAAAGGGAAATTTGACCTAATGTATTATAAATACCTCATTTGCTTTAAGCAATTACTGTAATCTATCACATTGAACCAAACAACACAAACATGAACTACATTTTGCATGCTAAAAAAATTGTTCAAAAAGGCTTGAATAAATTGTTAATACTCCATAAGCTGCTAGTGAAATAGCTCAATGATTAGCTCTTCTCCTCTTCACATGATTCATACGCAATAGTGACACTACTAATGACTTGCAAAATTTTTGTTAAAGGCACAGACACATTTTTAAATGGTGGACCAGTGCTGAAATTAATGGCATTTCAGGGTTTGAAATTGAAAAGTTTTAGTATGTTGGTTTATGTAAAATTAGTGCTTGATTTTCTTTTCTAATAACACTCCACATATATAATAATGCTAATCCTGTTGTTATGTTAAATGCAAGTTACTCCCGAAAAATATATTTTCATAATAAGATTACTGAAACACTCTTAATCCTGACCGTATGAACAACACTGTGGTGTTAATAAAAGACAGCGAACCGCTGTCTCATCAGCACTGTACAAATGGAGCGATGAACACAGCCCCTGATAGCTTATAAAGTATTTCCTTTGTAGTTACTGATTAAACTGCATCTGCTTAGGCAAGAGCAAGGACGAGCTGCTCCTGTGCGGGGTGGTTGCCACCTTTACGATACTTTGTTTCACTAATTTGAACACAATTAATCGGAGATGACCACATCAGTGTGCTCGTAATGAAATCCCTCTGTGGGAGATCTATAGTAATGAGGGGAGCACACAATTTGTGACCCAGGGCCATTTAAAAGAGTCCATGTGTTTAATCGACTTAATAAAATTAAAATCATGAACGCGGCTGTCATTGCAACAGGGCGTATGGAGGGGGATTCATAACGGAAGGGCCGGCCCTGCGTGCCGGGTCCAAGCGGCGCAGGCCCGGGCCCTGCCGTGATAAATCCCGGAGCTCTTAACGGGGCCCGGGCCTGCGCCGCTATCCCAGCGCCCCTTGCGAGGCGGCAGCAGGTGAGCTCGGCCGCCGCCATCCCGACCGCCGACGCGGCGAAGGCCATCGGCCTCCGCACACAGGCCTGGAGCGCGGCGTGTGCCACCCGCTGCGCGGCCGCTCGCACGGCCGTGCCGGGAGCGGCGTTCCGCAGGTGTCCCCCTGGGTACGGCGCCAGGCGGGCGGGGCGGGGGCCGCGCTCTCCAGGGCGGCGGCAGCGGGGGCCGTGCCGAGCGCCGCGCGCGGGGCCCGCCCAGCGGGGCGCGTCACGGCGCGGCGGCGGCGCGCGGCGGGGCGGGGGCGGCGCCGGCCGCAGTCGGCACGGGGCAGCGAGCGGCGCGCCGGCTGCGCGCACCCCGCACACGGCGCGCTGCCTCGGAGGGAGCGAGCACCATGTGCCGGCCAGCGCTCGCCCGGCTGCTGCTCCTCCAGCTGCTGCTGCTGAAGCTGCACCTCGGCAAAGGTGGGTCTGGCGCGGCGCGGCGGCTTTTCCCTCCCTGCCGGGGCGGCCGCGGCATGTGGCAAGTGCACGTCGCGCCTCGGCTCTCCCGGGGAACGGGTGAGCGTCCTGCCTGCCTGGGCACCTAGGGGTGCGGGGCCGCGGGCAGACACTCGCCGCGGTGTCCCGCGGGAGGGCTGGACCTGCAGAGGGTCGGGTACGCTCGGGGCTTGCGACCTGCGGGGGCCGGGCACGCTCTGCAGCGAGCGAATGCAACGCGACCGCTGGTGACAGGAGCTGCCACCTTTAATCCCTTTCTGAGGAGATTTGTGCCTCATGAAAGCAGCGTTGCACTGTGTCTGCAAAGCAGATTTGCTCCGTGCCCCCCCCGCCCTCAACTTTAGTTGGGTCAGTTCCCTTTTCCCGGGACGGCACTGGTGCGCGTTGCCGCCCGTGTCCCCGGGTATCTGTGCATTTTGCACCCATAACGGATGCGGAGGAGGTCCCAGCATCGGTGTCCTTTATAATTTTTCTTTGTCTTTTGCGTTTCGAGTTTAACTGTCTTCAATTCCCAGGCTCCTTTCCCCTCTGTCTTTAAAACAATGCGGGGAAGCACGGGAACGGTCCCTTTTATCCCTGCACAAAGCAGCTTCGGGATCATCGCCGTCTTCCCGCGAAGGCGCGTCTCCCCCCGCCCCGCACCGAGCCGCTCTGCCCTGGCGAGCCCAGCCCCAGCCCCCACCCTCGGCCGCCGGCTCCCGGCGCCCTGCCCGGCATGTGCGGGGCCGGTTGGGGAGGCGGCCTCGGGGTGTCCCCGCCACCCCGTTGTGGGAGCGCGCCCCGCTGACCCAAGCGCGGTCCCGTGTCTCGCAGGCGCCGTCAAGGAGTGCGAGAAGGACCAGTTCCAGTGCCGGAACGAGCGATGCATCCCCGCCATCTGGAAATGCGACGAGGACGACGACTGCTCGGATAACAGCGACGAGGCGGATTGCCGTGAGTGTCCGTGCGCTGGCACGGTGGGGCGGGGACCGGGGCCCTCCCCGCGCCCGGCCTGGCAGGGCGCGCTTCCCAGCTGCGCTGCGCTTCTTTTTTATGAATGAATGAATGAAGTCGCGCCGTCCCCGGCTCCAGCGCCGATTGGCTGCCGGGAGCAGCCGATCAGTGACGCGGAGGCCGGGCCCGCCGTGGGCAGAGCTCCGCGCCGCGTGTAGCGGCTCCTCTCTGCCGTCCAGGCCGGGCTGACCCGGCCGGGGACACCCGGAGAGCGATGCGGAAAGGCGAGTCCCGCGGAAGGGAGCACGTGGCAGCTCCCTGCCCGCTCCCTCTCCGTCCTGAGGTTCCACCCTCGCCTCCGGCAGCGTTTCTGCTCGCAGTGCCTAAAGGGAGCGGCACAGTTTGTGTTCTCAGGGGAACTGGGAGAGATGTTTGGCCCCGAGGGAGTCCCTGCATAGGGTCACTGACAGGTGCTCATGTGAAACGCTGCTTACTTTTAAGCATCACCTCAAGATGTGGAATTGGTGTGAATTTTGTGTTTAAATATATGTTTGCAGTCATGGTGAGGAGAAGGGACATGAACAAGTAGCACTGCTTGGCAGTGTCAGCCACATAACACTGATTCCCTGGTAGTGCAAGGGAAGAGAGAGCAGGGAGACATGTATCCTGGGAAAACAGCAGCCTTGCCTTCTGCTGTGGTGTGGCCCTCGTCCATGCGAGTGACACTTAATAAACTTTCGGTAGTTTGTGGGGTTGTGCTGTTATTATATCTCTGTTACCTTGCTGACAGTTTCTGACAGCCTAGGAGAATTTAGCTCAACTATGGAGAAGCATCCATAAAAGAAGTTATGGAGCCTAAGTCTTAGAAAAGTATCTTTGATTTGGAGTTTTAAGTTGCAGATATTTTAGCAAGTACCATGTCTCTTGAATTATCTCTGTAGGATAAAAGACATTGAATGTGCATCAGGTTATAATTTACTGAAGAAGCTCTTGAAAGTTTGTAGACATGGAGGATACATCAAGAAAAGAAGAGTCACTGGTTATATGTTTTCCAGTGTGCGATTGTCTTGTTACCAGCTTCACTGATAAAACTGTTTCAAGTGATACTCAGAGTGATGTCATAAGTAGATTAGTTTAAGGAGAGGAGGCATACCCAATCTCTTGTTCATGGGAAACATTGTGGTGTTACAAGATAAAACATAAACCCCTTATTTCTGGTGCTTTTATATTCAGAGGGCTTGCTAGGCTTTTTATAGGCCTAAGGTTATGATCTGGGGAGTTAGCAGCATTACTTAATTCAGATATAAAAATGGTTTATGCAGAAATTATATTGGCACTAGGTAGAGGCAACTTAGATTTGGAATGTTTCAAATTACAGAAGGCTCAGGGAAGCCAGGGCTGACTGAGGACCAGTTTGGACATGTGTTTAGTCGTAACTGGGCAAGTTTTCTCAGAAGTGTAAGAGTTTCCGGAGACAGACACTAATCTGTGGAAATGCTGGCAACCTCTGAGCAGGCCGATAATTGAAATAGAAGGCTTCAATAATACAAAGTCTCTCTGTGTGCTGTTGTACAAAGGCTTGTTGAGCTGCAGGTGACATATGGGCTGTGCTTTGGGAGCTGCTGTTTTGGAGGTTGGGATCATGGCTGGAGCAGCATCTTTTTCTGACAGATTCTGCAGCCTGCACTCCACAGGTTTGTGTCCAAGCTCCTTGCCTAGTGTGAGTGAGTGGGTCAGTATCTGGGCTGCTTTTTTGTCTTTCCATTTTCCTTGTGATCCACCCTCTAAGCATTTTGTCAGAAAAAGTGTAAAACAACATCGTGTTGCATAACAGGTCTATGTGAATTGTGCTGTGTTATAATGGTTAGACGGATAATTGAATCTGATGTAGTTTTATTGTAGAGGGTTTTTACAGTTGTTGGGTTGGGGGTGGTGAAAATACGATCGCTAAATTGTCATAGAATGGTGAGTTTTGAGATGTTAGGAAAGAGCATTTTTGGATGTGGGGGTGAAGAGTTTGTTGCTTTATTCTGAATTTGGCAATTATTATTGACAGGGGTGTGTACTACAGAAATGACTCATGGACTGTTAATTTAGTTCATAGAATGGTTGCGGTTGGAAGGGACCTCTGGAGATCATCTAGTCCAACCCACCATATGTATATTGACTTAGCAGTTGCTTCTCCAAGCAGCCTGAGAGACGTTTAAATGGCATTTTTCACACAGTTTTTTTCCCCTCACTTATATTGTTCGGAACACTGTTTTCTTTTAAAATGCACACTGCTTTTCAGCATATGTGATGTTTAGAGTTATATCCACTAGGTGAAATAATATGTTCCATGTGGTTTTGCTTCCAGATATCACCTCTGTTGTCACTGCTGTAATAAACAGATATTTATTTAAAAACTATTTTATAAACATATACAATGGAAGAAACTGTTCCAGAAAACTCATCATGCTGGGGTGGTGATGGAGAGGGAAAAGAAAATGCAGGTAGCCTGCTGGCAATGAGTACTGATATGGGACCTAGTCACCCCTGTAATTACTTGCTGATGCTTTTTCCAGAGTTGATAACAGGTTTGTAATAGCTCATTGCTGCTTATATGTATCCTCCTGTGTTGAAGGGAGAGGATGGTCTTTATCTGCTTTAAGAATTGGTTTATGAAACAAGCTCGTCCTTGTGGTAGATCAAGGGTGTCAAACTCATTTTCGCCAGGGGCCACATCAGCCTCACAGTTGCCTTCAAAGGGCTGAATGTCATTTAAAGACTGTATAAATATAACTGCTCCTACAGTCTTAAAATTCCATTCAGCCCTTTGAAGGTACCCTGAGGCTGATGTGGTCCCCGGTGAAAATGAGTTTGACACCCCTGTTGTATGATGGTCTATAAACCTGGGAAGATTTTGTAACCAAGGTAATCTTAGGCAGTTCTGGAAGAAGTTAAGTTTTGTTTGTGCAAAACAGGGACTGTATAACCTGGCAGTTCGTGTGCTTCATGTTGGAAGCTAGCTTTGCATAAAAACTGATGTTGGTGTTTTTTTGGGGGGAGAGGTTGTTTTTTGTGTGTGGGTTTTGTGGTTGGTTGTTTGGTTGTGGGTTGGTGGTTGTTGTTGTGTTTGTTTGTTTTGTTTGTTTTGTTTTGTTTTTCCTCCTCCCTCCTCTAGAGCTTTCCTCATATGATGTTGGCTTTTTTAAAGGAGCTTTAGACTCTTAAGGAGAACATCTCAGTAGTCACCCTGTATGGTCTTCATGCAACTTGCTTTCCATTCAGTAGTTCTTTTCTGTGGTGGCTGCTAGTTCAAGTTATCTGCCATAGGATTGATGTGTGAGTGAAAATGGAACTGGAGCATGTAAAAGTAATGATTTCAGCGCTCACACAAATCAGATTACCCAGCAGTGGTCTGTAAGGTATGTCAAGTTTATCTTAGGTTGCTCAATAACCTTTTTGTGTATCACAAGGCCAAATTCTTTCTTCGTATGTGGCAGTTGACTTTAGAGGTTTTACTTGTGGGAAATGAATGAAATGAAAGGAATCCAGTTTGGTTTTTTCTTTAAGAAAAAAAAGCTGTTTAACTTTTTTTTTTTTTTTTGACTTCGACTGATGTTACTGACGAAGGCAGAATTTACGAGCTCTCTGACCACCTGGTTCACTTGTGATAGCACGCAGTAGAGACTAGGGGCACGGCAGAGAAATGGGATTTGTTGCTTGTGCTACTTGGGTTATCATTTGTGAGATACACACTGCAGTAAAGACTAGACTGTGTATGTTGCTTTGGTTCAATTTAAATTATCTTTACAATTTTAACATATTCCAAGAAGCATCTCTAGAGTTGAAACTTCATGCCTCTGCTTGTCCTCATTTGAGCAAGTATCAGTTCCGCATATGGTGTGTATTTCATGTTGCATGTTTCAATGTTATCAAGTCCTTTTAGTACTGTTGATGATTTAAAAAAGTCAAATGGCCGCTATAAAAAAATAATGACTTATCACAGTATGAAGATAGAAGTGCTGAGGATTTAGGGAAGAGCAGGAAAATAGGGATTGCAGAAAGTGCCTCGCCCATTGGGGAAAGGTAAAAAAAGAACCAAATAGATGTAGGTAGCAAGTAAGAATGAATGTAATTACTGCCTTACAAGAAGTAAAAGGAAACAAATCCTGGTAGCAAAGAACTGTAGCAAAGGAGGCTGCCAGGAAGAACAGAGACAGTGCTCATTTGTCTGTAGGCATGGGGCTTGTGAAGCAGTAACAAGAGAGGAGATACTAATTTGTGTGCATGGTGCAAATACATAAAGCTGTATACAAATTGCTGAAATATGAAGATGCTTTCTTCCTGTCGTGTTTTTAAAAAGTTACAGCATTTTATGGAACAGAAAATAAAAAGGGAGAAGTTCCTTAAAATGTTACTGTGTATCTACTAAAAGGAAACGAAACACCCAAGAGAAATGTAGTGCAAGTGACGGTGTTTGGACTGCTGGGGAAATTAAGTCTTAAGCCCTAGAATTAGAAATCTTAGGTAGCTCTTGCAGACTTTAAATCTGTATAAGACTATTGATGCTGCTCTATGCAAAAATATTTGTTTGAGCTCAATCCACTCTGCCTAGGCTTGAGAAGACAGGAACCCAGTCACAACTTACAGTTTGCACTGTCATGATCTGTACTAAATGTGATGTACTCAGTGAGGATGGGGCAATGCTTTTTCCTCTTGGGAATCTCTGGAAAGTCAAGGCTGAATGTTTGCAGGTACAGAGTCATTGAGGCTTTCCCTTAACGGTGTAGCAGCAACATTATAAAGCACCGAAGCTATTTTTTATAATGGGGGAAAATGTCCATTTTCCGAGGCACAGTGTTTTGGCAAAGGATCACTTGTTGCTGAAATACTCAGAATGTGGGATACTGGGGTTTTTTCTATGTCTCCCTTGGGACAGGTGGACACTGCAGGGCCAGGTTGGCCCCAGGGCCCACAAACCATGTGCATGGGGTCCCTGCTGCTGTGGGACACGTTCCCAGAATGGAAAATCCTAGAGAGCTGCTGTGATGGGGGAGCGGCTCTCGGAGACTTTTTGCCCAGTTTTGCAAGTTTCTCCTTGCTTGCCACTGCAACCAGCAGAAAACAAGGAAGAACTTGCAAATTGCAGCCAGACATGATACAGTTGACACAAGGTGAGAGCTCTGAGTTTGATGGTTGTGTTTGGTAGGATTTTATTTTTTCACTGTAAGTAGGGTTCACATTATCTTAACCCAGGCCTGAGGGTGGGTAAAAGAGCCTGGAAGACCTCTGCTTGAGTGTTTCTCTGGTCGTAGATCCTTAAACACGGCAAAGAGTATAGTTGCAAAAAGCTTAATGATTTTCCTAAAATGAAACACAAGCTTCAATGCCATTTCAGCAGAGGGACACAGACACAGAGTTACTATTCTCTTTCAAAGCTCTGTTTTCCATGTATTTGGATCCTTTCTGGTAAGTACTATTGATAGGGATGTTTTATGCTGGACAGGACTGAGGTTGCCTCAGGTATGAAATGCAGTGTGTAAGGAGTTGCTGTTTCACAGACTATTACTGCATGTCCAGAATTAAGGGTAAACAGGTAGTATAAGCAGACTTTTCTGTACCTCAGCCCTTGTCCTGCCTTGGGGCAACAGTATGTGACTGTAGAGCTGGGAAAACTTCCCGTGCTGTCTGGAGTAAGCAAGACCCCTGTTCTCTTACTGGCGTTGTGCTAGAGAATCTGCAGAGAGTTTGATTCCCGCCGCCTATGCGAAAGCCCTGGAGGTAGCCTGATATTCTCCTTGCTTTTCAGTTCAAGTTTCAGTAGAGCTGGAGTTTGGGAATAAAAATATATCAAAAGCCTACCTGAGAATTAACATCTAGATCCTCTGAAGAGTTAACTATGGCCCAAGTGGCTTTGAAACACAGGAGTATAATGGTGTGCCTTGCTTGCAGGTTTTGGGGCGTGAGAGAGTGAAACAGCAGGCAGTCACAACTGCTGCATATATTCTGTGACTTTTTTGTCCTCTGTTATCTGTTGCTTCAATTTTTCTTCATGTTCAGTGTTGAGACAGTATTCTCTGTGCTGAGTGATAGACGTGTCTTACTGTGGAGGTGCCTGCATGTCTTCGATATATGCACATGACCATGGAGTGAGTTTTAGGTTTTCTTGACATGTGCATGGTCATATGCTCTTGATTACGTCAGTGACAGTTTAACTGAGTTGCAGGGAGAGCTTGCATGCTCATCCCCAGACTGGAAGCACTGGGAAGAGTGGTGGCCATTTGCTTACCTGTTGCCTGCCTGTCCTGGTGGGTGCTGTGTTGATATGAGAACCAGGCTCAAAAACAGTTTACTGTTCTCTTGTGTTCCACACTGAATGTTATTTGCTTATCTTTCATTTTTTCATTATATTCTCATTGTCTGTTCTGAGAAAACTAACTTGCATGTGGTTTGGGTTATCTTCCCTGTGCTGCATCCTTTGTGCAGAAAATCAAGCACTAAGTACATGTGGGAAACATGCTGTTCTCCATTTCCCCGTTTCCTGGCACATTTGCTTAAGGAGTTTCATTAGATACAAACTGTTTTCCAGGAGGTGGTGTTTTTCTATCAGTCCTGCTCATGGTTTGGGAAAGAAAGAGAGATAGAACTGGAATAGGACCACTGGAAAGACAGGAGAGGGAGCTCAGGTGCATGGGACAGCCAGGGACATTATGGCTACAGAGGGAAGAGAACTTGATTTTTATGGAGCACTGCTGTGCTATAGCAAGAAAGCACATGGGTTGCTCTAGATACAGTTACAGGAACAAGCTGTGATCTGAAAAGCTTTCCTAAGGTCAAGGAGAATGGGAAGATTGAAAATAATGATGAAGTTCAAGAAGGAAAGTGCAGTCAAAACTGTCAGTATCTTGGATTGTTTATCAAAGAGCTCAGAGGTCTCATTTCAGAGGATATGAAAATGTTCTACATTTTGAGCCAAGGTAGGCAAGCTTCATCCAGAGCATTTTCATGTATGAAAAGGTAAAACAAAAGTCAATGTAGACCAGTTCTCTTTCATCTGCAGTGTTATAGACCCAGGATTAGCACAGGTTTGAGGTGTGATTTCTTACTGGTTGATTTTAGAGTGGAAGATACTTAAGATAATTTAATATTAATCAGAAGATGTGTAGAGAACTTCAAATGAACAAATCACAATTATGAGACTGGAGGAACCAAGTGTAATGTTTTTATCTGACACATTTAGACTAAGAGATTGACAATGCTAGAAATAGTGAGTTTTGACTCCCATGTCTACCTAAAGGGCCATTAAACACTTGGTAAAGACTGAAAATGTCTGATAATTATTGATTCTCAGCTGTTTCTAATAGAGTAGGCACTCGGATTTGTTTCTGCTGGCTTTTTTAATGGCACCAACTTTTTTAATTCACTGGCAAATTTACCATGTCTTTGGTGTGCCTCAGAGACTGTGATGTTGTATTAGAGATGTGTTTGTGGTCGATTTGATTTGGTGTGAAATTCTCCTGGTCTCTCTACTATTTTCCTGATGGCCTTTTCCTCTCTACAACTTTCCTGTTTACCAGCAGCTTTCCCCAGGTAATTCCAAAGATGTTCCCAAAGCATTTTACTGCTCAGCTCTGCTTTTCTGTGTCATTACATGCCTTATAAAATGCCATAAGATGTCATTTTTTTCTTTCTTTGCTCTTCCCAAGAAGACAAATCAGTAAGCTGAGTTTGAGGGATGGGGGTGAAGATTTCTGTTGCTGCTTGTTTTCTTGTGCAGTGGCACATCCTTGGTAGAAACGCAGACTGGCTGCTCCAGTGCATTCAGCTGCCAGCGACCAGCTGGTTCTAGCCACAGGGAATCCTACGCTAGTTCTCTCTATTCCTCTCTATTTCCTGTTAAAATTATTAATACTTGACCACAAGGGAATGGAAGAGGGTAAAAGGCCCTGTGATAAAATTAATGCAGATTTTCTGCTCTGTGAAAAATTCTGGTTGAAAGCCAAGAGATAGCAAACTGATTAGACTTTAGAAGTTATAATAATGCTGTAAGATAGTTGAAAAATAAAACTAAACCTGTCCAGACTGAAAAAGCCAGATTTTAACCAAAGAGAAGCCAGAAGAATTTTAAAGCAGGCACATGAGCTCCATCTCTGATGGTCTCTCAGGGTGAGAGAAACTCGATGTCTTGCCCTAGTAATGATGCCTGATAGACTGTGGTTCTCTGTGCCTGGCAAGGATGGTGACTTTTTCCACCAAGCTGAGGCTAATCTGGCAGCCCTATGCCTTGTTCCTCATTAAGAGGTGAATAAATGGTCTTAGAGCTCTTGTGCAGGTGGGACCTGGTCCTGAGGGACCTGTGGGTGTACAGGTAGTTGGCAGCAGAGCCAAGAACAAAAATGAGGACTCATACCTTCCGCTCCAGCGCTCAATACGTACAACCATGTTGCTTACTGCAGAGGGGCACATCACACTAGTGGAAGTGTTTTGATTTTTCCTCCAGGTTTCCTGGCTTTTTTCAGTCTAAACCAAGGCCTGATGCTAAGTTTAACCTTACAGTTAATGCCAAGAACAAGTGTTAGAAACTAGGAGAGACCAGGCTTTACAGTTGGCTTAGCATAAGGCTAGCAGTCTTTGGGCTGCAGCCATGTAAAGTGAGCTTTATTGCCATTTTTTTTTTCTTAGATGTTCTGTTTCTGATACATCAATATTATTTTTTCATTATTAATATTTATTAAGTGCTTGAGAGCATGTGCGGCACTGTACCAGGACCAGGGCAGCCAGGGACTCAGTTTCCATGGCAGCAGGAGCACAGTCCTGTACTTGCCCAACTAGGAGGGCTCTTTTTGGCAACTGCTTTCTGTGCTGTGATTACTTTTTCTTCTTAAATAAGGATATATAATTTAAAATATAATTCATTAGTGCTGCAGAATCTTGTCCATCCTGAGTGAGAATTTTGCCTGCTGTAAGTTTCTTTATCTTTTCTGGAGTTCTGGCTTGGTTTCTGTAGCTTCTGTGGGTGTGATTTCTTTTACTTGCAAAACACTGGAAGGGGGGGAAAAATGTGTTTAAAATCAATTGAAATAGTTGGAAATTTCCTCTTGATTTTGTTAAAATTTGGAATATATTATGTTGTTGTAGATTTATCTCCCTTTCCAAGTAGCCTATAGCACAATTTTATCGATTTTAAAGAACTAATTGTTGAAGAAACTAGTGTTTACAACTGACAAGAAACTCTTAACTGTACTTGTTATCTGTAGTATGGTGTACATTGAAGTGACATTTTTCTTCATTTCAAAAGGTGAATTAAAGTTTTCTTTTGATCCCAGGTCTTTGTTCAGCTGTGTGTTACCCAGTAGAGGTTTTCTGTCCGTCTTTGCTTTCTATGTATAAAGTTAATGCAACAAATTTATTTGGTGACTTTTCAGGCTTATTCTGGTTTTGTTGATCTAGATGAGTAAGGCTGTACATATCTTTCCAGATGTGTTGGGTCTCCTCTGACACCAGCTGATTGGCTTGCTGATTTAGCAGTGACTGTTTCAGTAAAGTTTGGACCTGTTCCATCCAGATAGGATGCTGCTCGTGTGATCCGGTGAGTAGTTAAGAGCACAAAAATCAGCAATAGCAGGAGTAGTGAATATACTTGTACTGAGAATAAGAATTTCACATGTAAGCTTACAACTCTTCCTGTAGCCTTCTCATCCTCAATCACAATTGCGTCTATGCAGCTACTTATAAAGAAATGCCCCAGTTTCTTTGATAACAAATGTCAGTGTTGACTGATATAGGCCAAGAAATGTACCTCCTGTCTCCGAGTGGTTTTGGTCTTGTTAGTGTGGTTGTGTTATGCTTACTACACATTTGTCATCCAGTGGCTGGTTAGCTGTGTAGCTTTCTGTAAATCTTCACCATTCGAGTAGACTAAATATTATATTGTGCTGGTTTGAAAACTGATGCTTAGAGAAGTTATCCATTGCCCAAGGCTACAGAGTGATTCAGCGAGTCATTGTCAACATTGGTGACTCATAAAGAATGTTCCCAATTTCTTGTTTTCTTGTCCATTATCGCATTGTTTTCCACAGATAATCATGTTCCTTGGATTAAGCAACTGCTCAAGGGTTTAGACTTTGTCGTATACAGTTTGTAAAATATTTAGGAAAATCTCAATGTTTAGATAACTCACTGTTTCAAAATTTTAGTGTTGGGTCAAGTGCAAGAAGTACTTCAAATGGATCACTTCTTATAATCAGACACACAAAATGCAGGTGTTTAAGGGGGAACATAGTTTTGCTTTTCAAAACTGACTTATTTTGGTACATTCTAACATATCCTAAACAATAATAGAGCGCAGCCTGTCTGCAGGCAGTCACCACTGCAGCCACCTCTTCAGCAGGCCACAAGTCCTGGCTTTGGGACTGCACATGACTGACTCTTTTTTAATCGCTAAAGAGGCTCTTTCCAGTTCACATGGGGGCACTGTCTCTTGACCTGCTTTGCCTACATGCCTATACATTGCTGTTATCTGAGCACTAACTACTGAAGTCATTTATCACTGGTGCATCCTTGCCTTGATAAATTATTTGTAATGTAGCCTTGGCTGACAAGAACCAAGACGACTAGGGAAGTATAATTTGCAATTATATATTTTATTGCTGCCTTTCTTTTCCCTTTTCCTCTGTAAAGGAGGAAACTCTAAAGTTTGTGCAACAATATTCATTTCTGCTCACTTGATAAGCAGGGCTGCAGTGGCAGTAACAGGTAGTATTTAAATTAGCTGGGTACTACTGGGTGATCCCATTGGGCTTGTTATACAATTTAAAAGGCGTAACCTATATGGGCACAAATGTTTGGTGGATGATAAATAATGAGTTTCAAAGGGAAGCTCTGGAGCAGTCTCTGCCAGGATCATATTGGTGCATTGAAATTGCATGTGATACTTCAAGGAATTGCTCTTTGCGCTGTGATTTGTGTTCCCCTTTACACAAGAGCTCTTTAACACAGAATTTTGTCCTATTTTTTATAAAATATGTTACGTATGTTTGCCTAAGGTGCCAGTGCACGCTGATCCCTGGAGTTAAATCAAGATTAAGGAGCTGCATTGACAGGTGCTGTAAAGAATTGCATCTGTCTGGTTCTTGACTGGAGGGACTCTGATTGTGGCTTGGCACTTCAGAGGGTGAGTGCATAGCAGGGGAGAAGTCCTGGGGCTTGCAGCATAAACCCAGGCACCCTCTTCTAGAGGGAAATGCCAAGTAACATAGTTAATTTTTCTCTGTGGTTATGGATGAACACCTGCCTGAGCAATGTGGAGCCTTTCCCAGGCTTGAACGCAGCATCTCATTGCCTTGCTAGAGTCCTTTTCCTTCAGGTCCTGCATGAGTTTAGCTGTTAATTCCCTTGACCCTGTTTCGCAGAGTGCCTGTCCTCAGCAGCAATGCACAAAGCCGTTGTTAACACCGTCTCTCGCTCGGGCATTGAAGGAGACTCTGCAAAGCTTGGCTGAGAGCAGCAGGCATTTCTTCACATCTGATTATGCACACAATCATGTGAATGCTGTCAGGCTTATTGTGTGCAAATACTTGTAGGAAGGATTAATAGCTCCTGCACAAATGCTGTTCTTCAGCTGGCTAGAACTGCTAAGTTCACCCTGCCCAGACCTATTTAGTTTGCTTACAGTATTTTTAAACTTTGAGGCAGAAATGCAGGTTAAAGCTGCCAGGGTGACAGTGCTGGAGAGACCGGAGCCAACATGGAGCTTCACACCTGCCCACTGCTGACTCTAATTCAGTTTGGGGCAGTTGTGCACCAAATTGTTGGGCATATTGTGAAGTGTATTGGCAAACAAAACCCAGAAGATGTGTGTTTGCAGAACAGAAGTCATCACCTGTTACCAAGCGGTTCTGATGCTCCAGTTTTCAAGGTCAGGACTGAGATATTCAGCACCATGGGAAATGTTGCATTCCTGCAGCAGGAGTCAGATTTGTGCTGGGGTTCACAGGGTCCTTGGCTCAGAGGACTGTTGCCCTGGCAGCTTCATCTCTGCCCGCTCACCGTACTGTAGAAGTATTTCAAGAAAACTTGAAACCAAAATATCTTTCAGGAGACTGGTTGTTTTTTTTTTTTCTTTCTCTGTGCAAGCAGTCAGTGGGTTGTCCATAATAGTAAGGGTTGAGCAGGTTCCTTTTCTGTACTGTGTTGTGCAGGGTTCATTTTCATATCACAGGGGTAATTTTAGAGTGCAAAAAAGATGCTTCTCTGGCAGTGAGAACCAGAGGGGGAGAAAGTCAGCCACGTACTGGACCTACTTTGCCCCTTTCCCACAAGATTTTTTTTTTTTTCTCTTTCTGTGGGGGAGTGCGAGTTTGAATGTGGCATTAGAAACGTATTCAATTACTGATTTAGGGCAGAATCTTGCTGTATCATTTTTGAATAGGGTTTTTTCCCCGCTACTTGTTTTTACTGAAATATTGTGAGATTAGGCTTCTTGGGGGGGAAAAACAAGCTTGATGAAACCTAGAACAACAAACCAAATTTCCCTAAAGCTTTTCTTTAAAAATGATGGTTGATTTTTGTGCCTATGGTACACCTGATAGCTGGTGTCATCGTTCCTTGAGCTGGTTGGAGGTGAATTTCCTGTAGAGGAAGCTTTTTGGTGCATTGGCTTGACCTTTAAGGCAGAAAAAGGGCATATGTAAATGTCATTTTTCTACAGTAATCGGCTGGGATTATCTGTTACTGGGTTTTGTGGTTTTTTTCCTCTGCCTTTTTAATAGTGGAGATTTTTATATCAGTTTGACATACAAGGATGATGCAGGTTTCACTGTCTTACATTGGATAAATTCTGATCAGTAGATGGGAAGGAGAAGATTCATACCTGTTAGCACTGTATGTGTGAGACTTATCTTCCTCATTGGATATTAATTGGAAAATTGAGGATCTCATTTCACTCTGAAGTGTTAGAAATCAAAATATTAAACAATGAGTATCTCAGGATTTGGGGAAGATATTTACTGTGCGTTCTGCTCTAATTATTTGTGGCGTTTTGTGGGGTTTCCTTATTACTTCACTTTATGGACAGCACCGTTCCCTGATGCTGGAATTTGAAGAAAACACGTTGTCTGTGTAGCCTCAGCCTGATCTTGCCGCTGCAGAAGCCTCTGAGGAAACGCGGATCTGTTATTTCAGATTGCTGACTAAACTTGGTCCTGTACCTTCATAGCATGGGCCAGACCCTGCTGGCATAGCTGTTGAGATTGATGCCTCTTAGCTGGACAAACGGCTGCTGTGGGCCCAGAAAGGCTGAAAGGAGACAGGTTTGTGTGGAGTGTGAGGCTCTGTTTTTAAGTGATGTTTCAAGGGTTCTTTTGTCTTCCACAGTGATACAGTCACAGCTGAAAATGAAGAACCTTTCCAGATTAAAAAATGGATGGTTTCAGTCCTGTTTTGTTCACAAAAATGTTTTCTGCAGTTGTTTTCACTAGGGTATTGCCTTGTTTTCTTTTAGCCTCCAGAAGTGCATGGAGCATCATTGTGGATGCTCAAAATCAAGGTCCAATCCTGGTTTCTGATGTGTGCTTTGCATTACGGACTGAAGTACTGCAGACAGGAGGAACGGTGTGCAGGAAGAAGAGCAGGTTTGCTGGGGAGATACCATGTTTGATGATAACTCCTTGGCCACAGTCAACTTGTCATTTCCCACCTAGTTACGTGCAGAGTGGACTCGACCAAGCAGGCAGCAGTTTCTGGGCTTGGCCCACTGTTTTGTTCCAAGTGAGGTTTAACTCCTCTGTAATTCTGTCTTGGAAAATAGTTTCATTACGTTCCTGATCATGTGTGTTCCCCAGCTACACTACTGTATGAAGACTTGCCATAAGCAAGCTGTGAAAATAGAAACCATCCTTATTTTATTAACTGTTAATTCAGTCTGTATCCAGTATATCTTTTGTCTGTGTTTACCAGTGTCCTGCTGAAGGGAAGATCAGTCACAGGTATATTTTATTTTGTGATATCCCTGGTTGAAGGATGATCTTGCTTTCAATTTGGAGACTTTCAATTACCCCGTCACCTGCTGGTAGGCTGTGTATTCTGCATTTACAGCCTTGCCCTTTTGTGGAAGGGACCAAGCTGACTCTAACATATGGTGTGTTATTCCTAAAGCACATTTTTCATGTACTTAACCTCAGGTTGCTCTGCTTTTTGGAGCAGAAAGACCTAGAGTTCTCAGTGTGGTATAGGTGTGCGTAGCTCTGAACTTTGAGACAGGAACGCTAGAAGAGCAGGAAATCACGAGGGTTGGCATAATATTTAAGTTGTATTGAGAGTAAAATCCTCACAGTTGCTTTGACTTGCCAGTGTCTCTGGTGTTCACCCTGCCCTAGACAACGAACACTGCAGCAGCTGAGGTGTCTCCAGGCTTGGCCCACAGTTTGCAGCTTTATCTGTCGCAGCAGGGATGGACCTGAGAGAAGCGAGCAGCATTTCTCGGTCCTACAAGGTGGTGTGCAGGCTACGTTCCTACCACCACTTGGGTTGAGTATCCCCAGTCAAAGCTCCTTGTCCTTCCTGATGGTCTTATACCTGGCCTTAATATGGTTTAGAAAGCCTTAATATGAATGTTTTAATTCACTTACTTATGAAAAAACTTTGTTCTGGTTTAGATATTGTGCAATATATTCAACTGACAAAAAGACCCACACCAAACTAAAAAAGCCCCAAAAAACCCAACCCAAGACAAACAAACAAAAACCCACCAAAAAACCCAAACCATTTGGAGAGGCAGTTTCTCTTGCTAAGCTGCACACTATTACATTGCACAGCAGAACTCTTGGTGAGTTCAAAGTGAGTTTATTGTTGCTGTGTGTTTAGTGAGTCATTGTAAAACTCTCTAGTTGTGTTATGTCAGTATTTTAACTTACATCCTGCTTTTTCAGTACCCATTCCTCAGCTGTAACATTAATAGCACTTTCCTGTAATACACAGATACTAAACCACTTCCAGAGTATTAGATTTTTAGTTCGACTGCAGAAAATGGCCAGGCACAATTGCCAAATGTGAGAGTGCACTCTGCATTTCTATCCCTGATGTGCACTTGTTTATATGTGTATGAATTCGATGGAGATTTGTTTTGATGAGCTTTTGCCAGCTTGGAATTTTGTTCAAACAGCATTATGTCTGAATGAGTGAGGCAAATAAACTTCCTTGGTGTTTTGCAGCATGCTGGATGAAGAGCAGGTAACTGTGGTTGACTCCTGCTGAATCTATTGTATTGCAAAGCTTTTCTAGGAGGATGACTAGACAGTAAAATTGTGCTGTGCTTGCAAGGATCCTTGAGTCAGGGGATACTGCTCACGAAGGCTTCATGCAGCCCCATGGGACAACAGTTCTGGGGGAGGATACCAGTGAGATCCAGGCCTGCCCAAGGGTTCCAGAGCAGACCCTGGCTGTGGGATTTGGCTGCTTGGGACAATTCTGTCTGCCGTTCTGCACTGTGCTTGTAGTGTAAGCCTGCCTGATTGGGCTCAGACACTGGAAGAAAAGGAAAACTTAAAGAGAAATAAAATGTCACTAGGGCTAAGAATGAAACCCTTGTGCAAATTCTGGTGAGCTACCCAGAAACTCAGCCTTACCTGAACTTTGTGGTTTTGATAAACAGAGCTTTTGTGATGCCTGTTGAGAAAATATGCCTGATTTGGAAAACCCATAAAGGGCAGAAAGAGGATGTGATGAGGAAGGCATGCTGAATGCATGACAAAACATGCCCGTGCTTCAACAGGCTCTGTGGCACGCTCTCCCCTCCTCAACCCAAAAAACTGTGTACACTTAAACTCAGATGTCATCAGAGGACATCGTCATCTGGAAATGAACAACTGCTTGTGCTCAGGCATGTTCATTCCTTAGCCTCAGACTGCTGACAATAATTGTGATGGTGTGTTCTGCATCATGCAAAGCTCACCACTTCTTTGGGAGGGGGTAACTCCCTTTCAGCATCAGATGGTGCTGGTTTGATCCCAGCTGCCGTGCTCTAAAGGTGAGTGGCTTTCCCCAGCTCATGACTGAGTCTGGGGTGACGGTGCAGTTACTGAAACTTGCCATGCAGCAGATACACAACAGGAAAGCAGGAGACCTTTGCATTGATTTATTGTGGCTATTTCCTGGGGAAATGGCTTTGTGTACAGAAAACTATTGCTGTCAATGCAGAGAACTGGAAAGGTGCAACTGCACGTCAGTGAAGTGTTTTTCTGCTGCAATAAGTAGCAATAGGAAAATAAAAATGTCTACCTTACTCGTTTGGGGCAGATAACCCAAATAGTACTTTTGGGGCTTATTCAGTAAATGCCCTGTTTTTTTAAATTGAAAACAAGAAGTCTCATTATAGCCATCAAGAGATGCAGGGTACTTAGGTCTATTAAAATGTGGGCTATTTATTCAGGCAGGGGCAGGTACTTGGTATAAAACACCTTTTTATTTTATATTGGTGCCTTTCCGAGTTTGCATTGACAAGCCCTTTCAGCTGTCATTTTCCCAATTTACCTTCTCATAAGATGGGGAAATGGTTTGTCTTTATTTTTGTAGAATAGTGCAGTCGATAATGGTCAAAAGAGTGGAATAGGATCTTGGTGTTAAATGTGTGTGCTTGCAAACAAAATCAGTGCATTGGCATTTGGTCAAGAGAAGCAGCTTTCAAGTTTAGAGGGATGGACTTCTGAATCCAGAAAGAACATTGAATGCAACCCAGATGGCATCCTGGAGGGAAGTTTTGTGGCATCAATTAGCTTGTAGGTGACGGTGCTTCCAGCCAACTGTGAGTTCTTTGGCAGCTTGCCACTTGACTCTTAGTGAAAATTCAAGAGCAATGAGATGAAATAGAGTTCCTGGGAGACAAAGAGGAAGATGTCTTCACTTGAGAAAAGAGATTTGTGGATACTGTTTCTTAAATGATTTAAGCTGTCTGCTCCTACACAGCCGCATATCTCAGCCTCTTTTATACACGTTTACTTGCCACATGTATATAAATAAACCTGTTTAAAACTTCTCTCAAATTTCACATGTAATCTGTTCTCAGGAAGGAATCTGCAAAAAAAGGGCCACCAGTAGCTAGACCAGTGCCCTTGTACCTGTTATCAGGTGAACTTAATTTAACATTTATTTCAGGAAATGATGTTTTTTTAATCTAGATTTTAGGACTGGGTATTTCTATGGCAGGTTAAGACTAAGTGTTGTTGCACTCTGGACTCAAAAGGAGCTGCCAAATCCCTGAAAAACTGGCTGCATTGTAGTAGATTGTAGTACCACAGTAGAAACCACAGTTTCATATCATCCTGCTGAGAACTTAGTCTAAAGAGCAGTAAGAGTCATCACTCATTATGGGGCAGCCGTGGGAATGTGTCTTATCTCATAGTACAATAGAATGAAATGAGACCAGTTTTTGTTGACTTACAGGATATGCAGCAGCTTACAGAATTTTTTTTTTTTTTTTTTTTTAAAGTCCATCTTAAAAGGACTTAAAATCATCTCTGTGTCTCAGGTGATAACATTTTGGATGACTTTTGCGTCTGTGCAATGAGGGATAATTAGGTTTGTAGAGCAGCTGTTCTGGAAGCCAGCACTGCTGTTGCTGGCTACAGAGATTTACTCCTGGGTGCACTTGTTTCCTTTTTATGTAGGAGAACTGCAAATTCCCAAACAGTCTTCTGTATCCAGTAAGGACTTCAAGATCTCATACCAGATTTGATCAGTATATGCTTTGCTAAGAGCTTTAGAAAGGAACAGTTTTGCTCCCAATAATTTATTTCAGCTGCTTAATACTGAGTTTTTGCTCTGTGCTGAAATGTTTTATGGCTTTTTCAAAATGAGCAGAAGTGTTTGCAAAGACGTAATGATGGTGAGATTTTTTTTCATTCCATTCTCCTGAGGCATAGCAATTAAAAAAAAGCAAGCCCCCAGGGAAAGCAGAATGAGACCATTATCCCAGAATTGCATTCTGTTGTGTGCTACGTTGTGCTGTGCTGCCTGTTGGAGGAAGAAATGGTATTTTGTAAATAGCCAGATAGGAACAAGGATGTGAATGGTGAATACGGATGTGTGCTAAGAGTTACCTAGGACTAGCTTTATGAAATAAAAAATGTTCTTCATGGCACTTTTAGGTCTAGAGATGTGGTTTTGCTCAGTTTTATCACATCACACAAGGTTGCATACTTCTCCCAGCGTAGCTGTTAAGAACAAAACAGTGTTTTGCTTTTGAAGAGGATTAAATGCAAAAAAGCTATTAAATGGAGGTAGCCTTTTTTTCAAAAAGTTAATCTTTTTACTGTACAGGTATTATATGCACATGTGCCTTTCCTCATAATTTTGTCAGGTATTCCTGCTTTCTATAGACAATGGCTTAGGCAGCTGATGTGCTTTTCAAAGGCCACCAGTTTGCTTCCATTCCAGAGGGGACGGTTCTCTTTCAAAAACGGCTTTGCTAGGTCATTCCTTCTGGCATTAGTCCAATACAGCACACACATTTGGTTTTACAACTTCAAAAAGGTGTGGCCTGAGAAACACAAATAGCTTCAAGGAAGGACCTGGAGACACAGCACTAGAGTTGGGGTCAGTGACGTTGCAATTCTGAGCAAACTCATCTCCAGTTCGAAGTCAATGTAAGTCACAGGGATTTCCTCTATCTAGTTCATGTGTTTCACAGTGACTGCTGAGGAAACATGGGCACGCACGCTCAGGCATTTCACAAGTAAAGCCAAAGCATAATGTTGTTTTTAGATCTGATTTTTTAAATAATGCCTGCTGAAAGAGCTTTCTCTTTCTGCTTTGCATAAGAATGAACCTGGCAATCAGATCCTTATGTAAATAAAACTTGCGGCTCAGTCAATCAATATTTTGTTCTTTTCTTGGCGCATATATAATATAAATCACAGAAGACCTAGTTAATTTTCACAATTAATGCTGATCTTGCAACAGCAGTCACAATTTTAAGTTACCTGAGATCTAAGTCTGTGCAAAATCCTGATCAGAGAACTTTTTTCTTTCTCCAGAGCTCGCATTGTCACAGCACTCTTCTGTTCTGAGGCCTCTAATTTTCCTATCACTTTTGGCAGAGTCACATTCAAGAGCTGCACGTTTCCCCTCTTTAAATACTGCAATAATTAGGAAGACATCCTGACAACTGTGTCATCTGAGTGACTCCCCCCTCATCTTCAATGCAGGATGAATCCTCCTTGTTCCTGATGCGCAGGAAGGTTAAATTCCTTCCTCTCAATTACTTCCAGTAGTTTATGCAGTGATCTATCAGCTGCTGCTGCAACAGAGAGGAAGCAATAAATATGGCAGAGGGTTGCTATGTATATACAATTTCTGTTGCTGGCACAGTTCAAAGCCTGTTTCGATCTTCCCTTGATTCCTTCCAAAGAATCCCTCCAAAATGTTCTAATATCTTGTCAGGGCTGTGCTCCAAGGATGCTGGATGAACTGTCAAAACCCAAAGTGCTACAACGCTTCCCGTATGCTGCAGCAGCTGCTGCAAGGAGGAGAGGGAACAGTTCACCGTTCCCTTCTGCTGGCAACAGCAGGAAAATCTTGTAAGGGGCACTGTAATATTTTAGTACCTGCTGGGACAGTTTATTTTCTTTTTATCTCAGAGGCAGAAAAGTCTCACCAAGCTGTGAGGCACTTACAATTTGGAAAGTCAGCTGCTGGTCATCAGCACTGAGAGCTGAACTTTAAATCTGATGCAGCCAAAGGTGTCTGAGGCCAGCACAGTCATTTTGAAGGCAGTGGGATGTTTCCAGACACAAGATTGTTAATCTTCAGAGCAGACAAGACCTTGACTTAGCCTCTGGGCCCTCTGCAGTGTCTGTTGTTGTGCTGATATGTTGTTGGTCAGTATAAGAAGTCCAGTTGGATGCTCAGTCAGAATTTGAACTTGCGTGGCTTTCACGGTTTGAAGTCAGCACTGCTGCCCCTGTGGGATCATGTGCTTGTGGGTTTACGCAGGAGCTGTGAGGACATTAGTTTTTCCACTAGCACATGGCACATGCTCTCCTCTCCCTCCCCAAGGTTTTTGGCATGGGACTGCATTCCTATCAAGTCATTTTAGGCTTCTGACTTTCTTATACTCATGGGACGTTTTAAATTTAGTTTTTCCATTTCATCATGGTGGGTACTACTTGGTTGTTTTGTTGGATGTCTCATCTGATTATTTTTTTAATGCTTTTCATATTTTGTAAAAATTACAAAAGGACTCACCTCTTCCCCTTCGGTCTTGTGATGACTCAGCAACCTGACAGGTTTACACACCCTCCGGGAATTCAGCTCAAGTGGCCCAGGGTGGTTTGTGCTGGTAGTCCCAGGTGTAGCCAGACCAGAAAAGATAACGAATGTGTGGCCTGAAGGAGGACAGCTGTGTTCCTGCTCCCTTCCTGTGTTTAGGATTTTTTGGCCTTTGTACCATCTTCACCTTTATGTCTACAAACAGAGTGGTGACAAAAATCTTCTTTACAGACTTGTTTTGACAGCACCAAAACTAGAGGGAAAAAAGGTTTGTTTTCTTTGCTTTTAAGATCCTCCTGCAGAAAGGGTGTAAACATTGTGGCAGAACTTACAAAATAAACAGCTGTTGGGTGAACTTAGACCCTGACAATTTCCCTCCCAAGTAGGAATAATATTTTGTGGTCACTGTTTATGTTGACTTGAGATGAAGCAGCATTTTAGGGGCAAAATATTTCACAGGTATTTACTGAACCAAAGCTATCCATCTTTTGGGTGTTAAGTCTTCAACTGGATCCCCATCTTTCTGGTCCAAGCCCTATCACCCACAGAAAGGTTGCTTTTAGGATTTCTAACTGTTTTCTCTTCTATTTGCCTTTTGTATTTTGCAATAAATTGTACAAACCTTCGGTCTGATGCCTCATCTGATTATCTCCTGTTCACTATCCTTCTGAGATGAGTACCTGAAAAGCATAACCATCAATGATACTAATGAATTATGGCTAATGAGTGTTTTTTAAAACATTCTCACAAGCAAATGCAAACACAGCCTAGCAAAGATTCAAACTACTGCTTGTTTTTTTAATTGCTTTTTATATTTTTATTAAGTTTTAAAATTAAATGTTTCAAAGTTTGGCCATAGACATCAGATTTTCTTTAGGTCCCTGAGCACCCTGTCCTTGCCTGGAAGCATAAAGTCTTTAAGTCACACATGAACACAGAGTGAAGCTTTTCCATTTCACAAAATTAAATAAATTGTCTGAGTTTCTGCTCTCATTATAGGTTTGTGTCTCATTGTCTGTTTTTGCTTGGTTTGTTTGGCTTGGTCATATGGACCTCTAACAGACAAAGCACCAGCATGATCCTGTAATCATTTTGTCTTTAAGATACCAGTCTACAAACAGAGTAGATGTTTCCCTGACTGGAGTTCCAGCTTTGTCTCTGCCAGTACTGGGGTAAATTACAGATATATAACACAGACATCTAGTGGCTGAATGCTGTACTGTGAATAGAGGCACCACTGCCAGATCCTGGCTCTGTGGGTGCCGTACAGAGAAGATACTTCCAAAATATGTGTCCTATCAATGCTCACAGCTCCAGAATAATGAAAAATTGAAGCCGCTTCGTAGGCGCAGTTGGTTGCACTCCGCAGAGTGGGAATCGATGCAGAAATCCCCTAATTTAGTTTTGAAAAAAGGCCAAATTGATTGTGGTGTTGGGTAGCTTGGGTCTGGGGATGTGCCTGCCTGCTGCCAGGCTCCGTCTAAGGGGGCTGTTAACTCCGTGCTGGGATTTTCTGGTGTCTGTCAGTGCTGAAATGTGTTCATTAAAGGAGATGGTGATGGTGTCAGACATCCACATGCAGGGTTGTCAGAGTCTGGTTATTCTGCAAAGATTAGTTCTTTTACTGACTTTTTCTGAAGATTGGCATGCATTTCCTAAGGAAAATCTGGACACCCAGCCCTAAAAATAGCTGAAGACAACTGGTTTCTGAGTAGTTTGCAGCCAGTCTGTGGCCTTAGAGGAAACAAATCTGTTTGTGAGCTTCTGGTGAGCCAATCCAAACTGTGACTCTGTCCAGTCTTCTACATGTTGTCTTAGCCTGAAGCTTTGACTAGTTCAAAAAATCACCCAAAGTGCAACCTCTCAAATTTGGGTAGGATTTAGGAGGTCAGTGTGGCACTGTGCCCTTGTGCTGGATATGGCTGCTCCAGGTAAATCTCACGGTTGGATTTAGGATATGGAACCTTGAGTAGCTCATGGCTTGGTCTGAGCTGTCAAGCAGTTGAAGCTCTGCTGGACTGGGCTGTGTTCACAAAATCGTGATGTGTCCATGTAATCAATGAGAAAAATCAACAGGACTCGGTGTGTGTACACAAGTGGATGGGATTGATGGTTGTATAACTCGCTCTCCTGTTACAGGTCTGCATGCCAGGGAAAGGTACTAAGTAGCAGCACATCCAGATGTAGAGGGAGGTGTAAATCATTTGCAGCCTCTCCTAGCTTTTGGAAGAAGGGAGACTCCAACTGAGTGGGAATGGTTGTGATGGCAGAGCTTTCAGTGATTTGAGGCAAAGTATCTGGGCTTCGCTGCTTTTCAGAAATTGGTCTGTCCTTGGCTTCAGCTTCAGTTTTAATGTGACACTGGACAAATTGCTTAACCTCTCTGGGCATTGTTGCTTAAACTGGAAACATCAATATTCTTGCCAACCTTTGCGAGTTATCACTGGATTAATGGATAAAAAATGCTGTATAAAGTGTAAGCATCATTTATGATGTGTTTTATCTTGTTTGCTTGCAAAGCAGCTGGGCTACCTTGAAGTGTCACAACTGCCAGTAGTGTGAGAGGGGACGTACCATGTTTGCCTGAGTCAAGATAGCCCCAAACTAAGATTACCTATACATTCTTGAGACTGGCGTAGAAGTATATTTTAAATAGGGTTTATTTAGTGTTCAAAATTGATGTAGTACAGAACTTCACTTTCTCTAATGGACTCTCTGAGCTCCATGCTTTCAAAAATTGTTTAGGAAGATGACAGCATAGCCACTGACAACCATAGCTAACAAGAGCAAACCTGTGTAGGCAGAGGAAGAGAAAATATGTTGTTGTACTTCCAAATAACCTATTTTCTGCTTTATTAATTTAATTCCTTGGATTTTTGTCTTTAGCCTCTTATTTTTAAGCAAACTCTTCCTGTGCATTTTCATTGTAATTACAATATTTAGAATTACAATAAGTATAATATCTAACTACTTTTTGGCTGCCTTTACTGAGAAAAATAACCTTAATTTGAAAAATAACAAATTGTTGCAAGGAAAGAAAAAGTATTTTAAAGGGAAGGTAATTCAGATTACTCCACACAGGAGGAGCAGCGTACACGGACAGTTACTGAAGATCGGTTGATGTGATGGCATTTCCCTGTGATGAGGTGTTTCTTCACCCGCCTCCAACATGGACATTTAAGACAGTGTTTAGATTTAGACCATTAAGAATTGGGGAGGGGGGGAGTAATCTTGGATTCTGTTCAAGATCTTTGGTTATGCACACATGTACTTAGAATTAGCAGTCCACACTGAACCCTGCCCATTGGACTTGTTTGTTTCTGAGGGTGCCCCTACCCTGTTTTTCTGGCATGTAACTGTCCTCTTGCTTTGCTGCTGTGGAACCATCACCCGGCCCTCCTGCTTACAGCTGCGCTGCTTCCACCCCTGAGCTGATGTTCAGCCCCCGGACAGTTCTTGGAAGCAATAGGTTGGGTTGTTTCATGTCTACAGAATTTGTACTGAAATGGTTGTTTGCTGTGCTGTCAGACATACCTTGCCGTATCAGACAGTCACTGTTTCAGAGTGACTTGAAGATGTTGCAGCATTGTTCTGGGGGGCAGTTACACCAGAAAAACGCGTGGCCTGCGATTCTTGGCTGTTCTCAGCCAAAACAGCCCGTGGAAATAAGGAGCCCGTGAGGGAGAGTAGTGAACGTGAGTCGGGGCAACATGTCTGAGAAATCTGGCTCATACAGTACCGCTTGGCAGCTCTGCATTGAACAGGGGCACCACGGGTTTCAGCACTTTGCAAATGCATAGTGAAGACCTGTGTCTGAGGTTTGAGGCTGATAGCCCAAAAGTGAGAAGAGGCACAAAGATTCAGTGTCTTGCAGGAGCGGGGTACAACGAGAGCAGCACAAATACCTGTTAACCTCAGTCCATCTCCTTGTCTGTGTCACCCTTTGCTATTTCTTCATCAAGCCTCTTGGAAGTACTGGTAGAATCATGTTTGTTCACTGCTGGAAAAACTTTATGTGGCAAATGTGGTGTGACTTAAGCTGTGATTGGCAAGGACTGTCTGAGATGGCCCTTCAAAAGCTTGTTGAGGGTCGCCTGGGACTCAGAAGTGAAGAACAGGAAGGGCTGAGGCAGGAAAGAATCTGTAGCTGGCAGTGTTGTCTTAGGCCAAGCACTGTTACAGTAAAAGCCTCGCACTAAGCTGGGAGGAAGATGTTGGGGTGTTCATTTTGCTTCCTTAGGCCACAACGGCTGTCTGCTTTTGTTAGCAGGCCTCCCTGTTATCCCGTAATCCCTTCAGACACTTGAATTTGTCTGCTTTTCTGCCTGGATCGTGGGGGGTGTTGGGAGACTTCTTGTTTCAGAGGCAGTTGTGGTCTTTGAATGCAACTTTTTACCCTAATGTGACAAAAAGGAGGCACAAAGCCAGAAATAGCATGCTGTGCTGTTTATTGCTTGATTTATTTGTGGCCATGTCTGTCACACAGATGCCAACATGTTTTATCTTCATTTACAGTAGCCCAAAATGTTTCACCTGGGCTGATATACAGTCGTAGTCCAGACAGGGAGGTTCCATAGGGAGATTTTTCTTAGCATGTAGCTTGTTGCTGTGATTTTTTAAATTTTTTTTTGTTATTAACCCCTGCTTGTTTCTCTGACCGTAAGTTCTCTTGTAAAGCTGTTCATGTTTTCAGTGCACAGTTTGGATAATTAAAAATAGCTGCTTGCAGCGCTTGGCTTCTGTGCAGTCTTTTATCAATAGTGCCTCTGAGAATACCTTGTGTTTGGTTGAATGGTTTTAAATAGAGTGGTGAGAACTGCATGGAAGACAAATCAAAAAGGCCTCTTGCACAGCAATCCTTTTCACTTTCCAATGCCTAGAAATTATTTTTAAACTCGAAACAAAATATACCAATATTTGAAATTTAATGTATCCTTGTTAATCTTTTTTTTCTAATTATGATAAATTTTTTTTTAAGGGTGGAAAAGTTGTGATAACAGAAATTAGTCCTCAGTGGGTCATCCTAGGAGTGGGGCAGGACACGCAGGACCTGTCACAGCGAGTCTGCCGCAGGGGCCAGTCCTCATTATGTCCTGTGAAGAAAGAGCCCAGGATGGTGGGCTTAAAGGGACGGTGCCAGAAGCCAGTTAGCAACTTTCACGGATGGTTTTCTATCTAATCTCCTTCAGTGATTATCCGAGGCTCTGAAACTGAAGACATTATATCCTATTAAAACTAGAATTCCTATTAAAAACTTACGAAAAGTACTTATGGTCAATATAACCATCTAATTTCTTTTCACCCTTTCCACAGAAACCTCCTCCTTCGTCTTACATCAAATCTTGGAGATACGTGGTCATGATTTCTTCTGGAAATCCACATGATGTTTAAAATCTTTCACTGATTTATTTGTGGCTCTTCAGCTTCATAGTCTGCTGTGATCCACCCATTGTAAGAGCCTGCAGAGTTCCTAATTTTCTTTGTTTTCTGTGCCATTTACTTTATTAAAGTACTTTCCCATGCTTTCCCTTCTTAATCTCCCTTCTACAGTAAACAGTTTAGGCTCGCTGGAGGAAATGGGGAGATGTATGAATTGCTGTTGTCTGCAGTGTACTTAGCCTGGGAAGTTAAATTTTCAAAACCTTGGTTCTGGTCCGTTTCGTGAACGATGCATACTCTTCTGAGCATGCAGAACATTGCATGAATGTTTGTGTGGAGTTTTTTGTGCTTTCTTAAAAGAAAACAAACAAAAAAACCCAAACAGATAACACAAAACAAAACCAAACACACACAACCTCCCACCACCTCCCCCCCAAAAAAAACAACAAAAAACACCAAAACCAGATAGCCTCCTAATAGAGGTAGGATAAACCTGTACCCAGTAAAGTTACATTGTAATGATGACTTGCAAATTTGCACATGCAACCTGGCCCAGGGCAAAGCGAACTGACTTTCTAGGAAGTGTCTGTCCTGAAGAGCTTGAAATCAAAGGTTGCAGGTTTTCTTTAAGTATGTACACACTTGAAAGTAAACAACAGCGCTTGGGGTGTGTGTGTGCCTTTGCTATGACAGGTAGTTATGTTATGTGTTACTACAATACTGATTTTTCATCATTGACAGGGATGTCTGAGCCATTGGTATTTCGAGTCCTGGAGTTATAGCTGGATAACACGACAGGTTCGATGCTGTCCTAAGTCATCATGAAAATGCTTTAATTTTACCTCCGGTTAATTTGTTATGCTGACTTTGTTGACTTATACTTTGGGGGAGACAGGTAACCAAAAAGTGAAAGCATGAAAGGGAAAAAAAATAATGAAGCGTAGTATCTCGGTGACTTTTTTTCTCCATTTTTCTTCCATGTCCTCTGTTTTGCAGTCATACTGTGAAGTGAAATGAGAATTTGGTTGTGGGTGAACAACTGCAGAAATAAATTCTCAGGGAGGACAAAGTCTTCATGTGTGTGTACAGGTACATGTGAGGATGTGGACCGGGTTGTCTCCAAAACTTTGCTTCCTAGAGAGAAGCTCACTGAAGTATATACATACTCACTGATGGTATAGGGGTCCCTTTTAGATGGATGAGCTTCCCAGCACTGCTTACACTCGGGAGCAGACAGCAGAGTCTCAAGATACCTCTGTGGTGACTCTTGTGCTTGTGTTAATTAGCAGGTAACCATCAGTCTGGTGTGGATGTGGTTTTCAATGTTGGTCCTTCTGGCTTCACTGTTTATCTTGAATTTGAAAGGGAATTCAATATATAATCGAGACCTAAAACCTGCTAAGCGCTGACATAGCAGCAATGCCCAGCTCTTCTGATCTGACCAGCAGTATATAAAAGCTAAATGAATATTAATGCATTCCTGTCGACTAGCAGCTTGGTTTACTTGTCCTTTTCATCTTCTGCAATGAAGTATGAGATTTCTGGCTGGGTCATTAATAAAACAGCTAGTGGGTGATTTATTTCACCCAGAGTACTAGTTGGCCGTTGTGTCTCCAGTGTCAGCAGTGAATGGCTTTTCTGCTGTTGTCATGGTCCCTCCCCTAGCAATTGCAAGGATTCAGGAGAATGCGAAGGACTAGTATCGAGGGGAACTTGCTTACCACATGTCTTGTTCCTATTGTTTTCATTGTGTAGTTTTCAACAGAATGTAAATCCTCTTTTCCTGGGAGACACCAAGACCTCCTAGGCCTCTTGGTAAGAATGCAGGGGCCTTGTCGCTTCCCTCATGGTGCAGGGCAGATTAAACAGCTGTAGCTTGTACAGAAGAATATATATCTTTCTCCAGACTGCTGAAGATAGATGGTGTCTGTCCTTCTTCCTGATCTGGAGCCTGTCTTACCAACCATCTCTGCATGTCTGATGTCTTCATGGCTCCAAGTCTTGGCTTTGTTTGGGCTGCCATGGAAAAAAGTGCTGCTTACCTGTCAGTCTTAGAAAAATATATTACGTAGAGGAACAAACTTGCTGTATAGTCTCATATAAGTGTAAACCAGACGATTTTGATGCAGCGAGCAGAAGAACTTGATCCACCTACTCTGAATGAAGATCCATTGAGGAGAGGGAATCTTTCTCTAGAGAGTGTCAGAAATGGGCCAAAGTTAATTGTTCTGGATTTGGACTGCTGTTCAGCCCAGTTAGCAGACCTTAGTTAGCAGAAGAATTTGGTTCAAAGCTAAGTAGCTCAGCTGTGAGCTACGATGTGGCAAAAACTGCCCCGGCACATCTAGGCACATAAACTTGTGAAACAGAGCTGAGGATTGTAACATATGTATGGCTTAGACCAGCAGATTTTATTAGGAAAATGAATGAGCTCCCCTTCTCTGCTGATTTTGTTATGTAAGAATGTTTACCACTTTTTTGAAGTCATTAAAGAAATCTGGATCAAGGACATTCATTCCCTCTCCTGTTATTTTAGTGGAAGCCGTACCATAGATTTGCTGGTTACTGCTGAACTAGGCAACAGAGTTGCGCAAATTCCTGCTCGTGAATACCCTCTTGCAAGCAGGTGATTACAGGTCTAAAGGGACAAGTCTATACTCTCAAAGGCTTCTGTACAATGTGCATTTCTATGAATGCAGATGAATTTTTCTCTTTCCTTGTGGTTCCTTCTCCTCTCCCAATTTTTTGTTTGTCATTTATTTATTTGTTTTTACCTCCCAGGCACAGTTTTGGCATGCTGTCAAAAAATGTGCCCATTCATTAAGATACCAACTTTAAAAGACACTGGAATGCTCAAATAATCATCTTAGCTGGTATAAGCAATTACAGATATTTCCATACAGCAAAATGACAACATCAGTGAAGCTTGGACAATTGCTACATAGATGTTAATCAAGAGGGACACCGGCAGATTCCTGAATCATTAAAAATGCAGTAATGTTTCTGAAGTCTTGATATGCCCTGATGAACCATGCTTAGGGAACAGATTTTGCCCATCTTAAGTTCTCTTATCTGGTACAGCAGAGTAAGAACTGAGCAGCTTCCTCTTGTTGCCTTTCATCAGTTGAAGCATCTTTTCAGCTTTGAATTTCTGAGCTGTTTCATTGCTTGTGCTGCCATCCCCCCCTCCCACCCTTCCGCTTTGTTTGCTTGACAAGAAGAAAAGACAGAAAATGAAGCACACAGCAACATTTCCATAAGCTTAAACAAACTAGTTCTTTCTTTTTCTTTCTGCCCCAGACAGGGTGCTTATAATTAGCCATCCCTGCTGTGGTTGAAGCAGAGTTTTGAGAAGAAAGCTTCAGTGGTTTCTTACCAGCAAGAGCAAAAAATAAAATGAATACCATTCATGATTGATTTGGGGAATACTTGTTGGCCTCATAATCCAGGCAAATAATTTTCTTCAGCCATGTTTGTTATAAATACCGGAGCAGAGACCTAGTGGTACTTTTCTCTGTCATGCTGAGTTCAGACAGTGCTGGCTGCATTTGCTGTCTTGAAGCTGAATGCAGAATTAAAAGCTTCTTAAAAAAAGCAGGCTATTAAAGTGGTGCTAAGAAAACTCGTTACACTGCTTAGTGGTTGAGTGGGATAATCTGAGTGTCTGCTTTTAATTAAAAGTGGACCCATGATGCAGAATGCAGGCCTGGGTTGAGAGCGTGTTTTTTGTGTGTATTTTATGTTCTCCTGAAACTGGCAGTATTGAGCTCTGGGGCTTGGCCAATGAGCAGTTCTAGTGCAGAAGCTGAGAAGAGAGAGAAATTATGAAATAAAACTTAAAGGAAATTTTTCTTCCTACTAGGCAAGTCTAGAGTGTAAATGGTATTGCAGACTCTTCCTCGTAAAAATTTTAAAGCAACTGTTTGGTGGTAAGATCTGAAATACATGATTATTAACCTTTCAGTCTAAGTGACCAAGAGAAGTTATTTCTGTCACTGTTTTTAATAGTTGCTGTGTCATTATCCCGTCTTGTAAGGAGCGAAGATGTGATCCCATCTTCTCTCACCCTGCAAAACTTATTCTCTCATCCTTTTTTGTAGAAAAGGAAATACACATCAAAAAATATGTACATAGGCCCTGGTTGTGACAGTCATGTTGTGTTGGAGCAGCTAAAGGGACCAGTCCTTGTAACTAATGTGCAAAATTTCCCTTTGATTTCATTTAGACAGTTGAGTGCACAAAGCTTGTTGGTGTACAAAGTTGGATGTACAAAGGTGAGCTGCAAATACAACTCCGATGAAGTGTGAATTCAGGGCTTGTTTGCACATAACAGCAAGGACTGGCATACTAGAACGTAATATATTTGTGCAAAAATTGGGCCCTCACTACTATTTTTGCCATGCAATAGATTCTTAGAACTGTTGATTCCCTTTTAATAGACATAATATGAACACCACTTCATTAAATCTGTCGTATTTTCATTTTTGGTAATCAGAGATAAGTTTGGTTATTTACTGCTGTAAACATGAAATTGCATTTTAAAGTTCTAAGTTAATTATTCTGGAAAACCAATTCTTTCTGGAAACTTATACCACTGTTGAACTGAGAAATGGTTCAGAATTGCTTGATCATTCTTGGGGGAGGAACAGGGATATAAAAAAGGAGTAGACTTTTTTTAAGCAATAGAGATTCAAACTTTGGGCAGGTAACCAGTGCTATGCTCGGTATTACTTAGTTTTTATTGAAGTAACTGAAATTTTCTTTTAAAGTCAGTCTACTACAAACAGATTTACCACTTAACTGAGTTTTAATTGACCCTTTTATTATTATAATGAGGGGGATAATGCTCTGGTAAATGTATTTTCCAGTTGGTGATTTTGGTAATAAAACCAGCCCTGGACTGCAAAAGCGAGAGAAACTCAGTTTCATGGAAATAGGGTGCCTTTCCATTTAAAGATAACAGGGTCTTCTTTTGACCTCGGCTGGCACTCCCTAACTTGTTTCCTGTCTTTTCTTCATTATGTTGGCTCCTTGCCTTGAAGAGGAGATGGCTTTTTAATACAGCCACTAAATTCCACCGACTCAGAATCTTTCAATCCAATTACTATGGTAGATTAGTTCTTGACTGTCTCCCTCTCCAACTATAGCACTTGTGAATCAAGTGTTTGTTTTTCATTGCAAGTTTTCTGCTATAATCAAAAGATTTTCTTTTTTTTCCTGATGACTTAGCTCACATTGTTAGCAGGGCTCTCAAATGTTAATGATAATGGTTTTACATAAAACATCAGCTAGGCCCTGGCTGCTGTGTTTTGTAAGATAAAGCTTACTGTGAAGTTGTGCTCGGAGGCAAAGCAAAGGTTCGCACCCTGGAGCTGTGAACATGGCTGGAAAACGGGTAATCATTGCTGGTGTTCAGTGCTGTCCAAAGGAACAACCCTGCCGCTTTTTTCACCCTAGGAATATAGTGTTAGTAGAGTACAAGATTTTGTAGCATATTCACCAGTTTGAGGACAAAGCTCAGAATGATAAACATAACAATTGTGAGCCTTAGCTATATTCTAGGGAATGGGCCATAAATTCTGAGGAAAATAATCTTCTTGTCTGGAAAGGTTAAGAATCCTTTATTCTAAAATGCCAGTTGGGCTTGGGCTGACATAGCTTGTTGGTGAGCAAAAGATAGGTATTAGAAATTATTGTGGGATTTGCTTTTGAATTCTAACCTCTCAGTGTATTCCACTGAGTGCCTTATATTGGATTTACAGCACTTTTCTCTGGCTCTGGGAAGGGCCTTTACATTACGCTGATCCTCAAGCGGCACCAGAGCCTCCTGGCTCCTGCCGGGCCTTTAGGTGAGGGCTGCTCTACTCTCTGCCATCTGGAAAAGTCAGTTGTCTGTCCAGAAATCACTGTAGTGCTGTCTAATGTCATCCCTGCACATCTCTGGTGTACTCGGTCTTCTCCTTCCCCTCCCCAGTTGCTCCCCTGCCCCGGCAGGACTTCACAGCCATTGCTGTATTACACATCAGCCCCAAAATTATTGAGCTCTTCTTGATCATGACCACTTTTGAGATGTAATACTTGCTTTCTGTGACCCATTCTAGTTTAATCTCTCTAGTCTAGCAGAGAAAACTGTAGTTATGAAAACATGTTTACCTGCCTAGATATTTCTTTTAGTGCAAAACATGGGTTTTGTTTAAATGTACAGATTTTTGCCTCCAAAGTACCTTGCTCTGTGCTATCTTCCAAATAGGAACTTGTTTTCTAAGGCAGTTTGTGCTGCAATTTATACTGAAAAGTCTCGGAAGTAGTTGGGGCTGGATGTGCTGTGAATACATTAAAGCAAATCCTGTATTTGTGCTCCATTCCCTGGTACAGGAATTGAGCATCTGTTTTGACTGGCGAGTGTCCCTCAGCTGTATTCACACTTATAACATGGGAGTTTGTGGACAAAAGTGATGCAGACGAGATCTCTTGTACATTCAAAAATGTATAAATGTCCTTACTGCTGGTAATAGAAAGAAATGACCAAAATATGCCAAAAGATATAGAGTAAATTCCAGGTATGATGGCATTTTTAGCATGAGCAATATATCAAATTTATAGCCTGCTGACTATAAATTGAAAGTTTTGAAAACCTCTTTTGTTATATAAATTTAATGAGGATTAAATACTAAATGAAAGGTAAGTGATTTGCAGGCAGTCGGAACAGAGCTAGGCTAGTGACTGGTGGTGCCACAGGCAGTTAATGTGATTTAGCTGAAGATGTTGAGAGGCTTTATAGATACCCCTTTTCACAGTCTTTTTAAAAAGAATTCAGTTATCAGTGTGCTGTTACCGTTCTCTTTCTAACTGCTCTTAGGAATATCAAAATAATGAAAATTACAGATGAAGGGTCTCGGAGAGGACTCTGGTTCCAAGGGACGGGCCGTTCTGGTAGCTGCTCCATGTCTGTCGGGCCTCACGCAGCGGCCGTGCTTGTCAGCACTGCGGGACTGCTGGAGACTGCACCTTCTTCAGAGGGGAGCCTTGGAATCCTTCATGGATTCTGCAGTGGATTATACCATGAAAAATGTAATGGGAATAAACACTCTTAATCCTTCAAACCAGTAGTATGTCTTTGAATCACTAAGCAGCAACTAGATATTAAAAAAGTCTAGAAACATCTTGGAAAAAACTGTATGAAGTTGGTGCTTGTATTTTAAATGTACAGCAGAAGTTTCAGGAAAATATTGTAAAGAATTAATTTAAAACTAAAAGAGTTTTTAAAAAGACTATATTTAACAAAATTTGAACTTTGAATGTAACAAAATGCAAATTTGAGGGAACTCAACACTGTTATTCTGAGACCTTAAGTGTCATTTAATTTCTGCACTTTACACACATTTAATGGATTTAGTACAGCCGGAGTTTTATACACTTCTAGTGTTCACTGTTCTCAAGCAGGATGCTGCTGGTTTTTTGGATGAACTAAAGCACACTTTCTGTTTGCACACTTCCGATAAGTAACCTGCCCGAGCAGGCCTCCCTGAGTTTCCTTTGAGGCAGATTACAGCTTTGTACAGTCTTTTACTCCGTGGCTGCATCACAGCTGCAGAAAAGTGGGATTTTAAAATTTTTTTTGTAGTCTTTTATTTATTTATTTATTTATTTTAAATGCAACAAGACACAGTTTTGTAGGTAGGCAAGCTTTATGCATATGCTCAGTCTAGCACATGGGAAAACCAAGCCCTTCTACATTTTACAATGAAACGTGTTGTGTGTTAACCGTCTTGCCTTGCAAGGAAGAAAATATTCTAACCACCTTGCCTTTTCTTCAGGTTTTTTTAATTGTATTTATCCTGTGGATTAAATTCCCATTTAAGCTTGACTTTCTGTGTTCCACTGTTTAATTCAAATTAAAAGTATCATATACTTCAAGTACTGATGTCAAACTGTCCTCCCTTTATAAGGGAGAAGACTATCCATATGTATGTACATACACACAAAGATATACTAATTACCTAATCAGTCTGTTTTCAGAGTGATTTTGAATATATGCTTTTCCTTGTTTTGCTTTATTTTAAGTTGTGTTTTCTTCTGGATATTGATCTGTACTGTGATTTTCATTATTTTGGTGTTCCTAAGAGCAGCTATAAGGAGAACGGCAACAGCACACTGGTAATTGAATTCTTTTTGAAAAGAAGAACCATGAAAAGAAAGAAGAGCAAATGAATGTTTTCTCATTAAGTATGTTTTGCAGATTTTTCCAGGTTTTTAAGACCAGTTCAGCTCCATCAGTTTCTCCCGAATTGGGAATTTTGATGTACCCATTGTTTCTATTGTACTACTTACCTAATCTTGTTGCTCGATGCTTAGTATAATAAGAGGGAGCTGGTACATTAAGGCTTTCAACATTACTAACTTGGAATTTTGACACCAAAGAACAAGTTGCACAATTTTCCCAGTTTTAGTTAAGAGTATGAAGGGAAGTGTGTTTTAAAATAACGGTAAGTAAAGCAAATACATGTTGGAGAGAAATGTGCTCTTTAGATAGGATTTTATTCACCACTTTGCAGTAAAGATCGAAGGGTATGCAAAATCTCTGAACAAGTATCTCGCCAGGTTCTGTGTCATGCTCACATTTCTTTACCTTAGGGCATAAGCCGTCAATGCAGCATACAGAACGTATTCTCATTTGAAAACATCTAGGAAAGAAAAACTTCTTTGGATGCATCACTATGCAGTTGTCTTTATAATTTATGCCTCTTTCTAGCTTCATTTCAAGCTGCCGTCAGCTCTGGTGGTGGCGGGGAGCTGAATCCCATTTCGTTCCTCCTGTCTCATTTGAGGCTCTGCTTTCAGCACGCGGTGACCCAGATTCCCAGGGGTGTCTCGTGAACGAAATGCTGATGCACAGCTTTCAATGTCCTTGCTTGGCAAGCCTTATCCCAGCTAGACAATGTTATTTTCTTTCCAGCTCATCACTTTCTGATAGGTGCATCTAGCAGTAGTGGCTTAATATAGTTAATATTAACTAGCAGCATGTGTGCTTGGATACTTGTATGAATACAAATGGCAGTAACAGTTGGATGAAGAGGCACACAGGTGTGTTTAATAAAATAGATCAGTGGGAGGGGGTGGAGAGAGAGGGAAAAAAAGCCCACAGGCAGAGGAGCCTCATGGTGAAGCCTGAGAAGTCACAAACCGGGTAAGCTGGGGAGGGCTGGAAAAGCCAAGTGGAAATAAGGTGAGGAGGATGGCGGATGGTTTCTCCCTGGCCATGAGCAAAAGGGTGTGGGAACAGATGGCTCTAAAGTGTATAGCCCCCCAATGCTCTGTGCCTTTCTGGGATCAAACTGTGATTTATGTCTTATTTGAAGGTGGAACTGAAGCTTTTACAGTTGATCCCTAGCAAAATCAGATCTTTAAAAGGCAAACCCACAATTTTGGTAGTTCCTGAGAAGAAGCTCATGAGTGTGTGCCTTTGTTGCAACAGAGTGAGGCAGAAACAGTCATGAGCCTTTTCTGATGCATCATCATATTTAAAAGACACCAATCTGTTCATCTTAGATGGTTGTAGCTCATTGTCCCTTCCCCACCCCCTTGTTTTAGCAACAATAAAAGCAAGGTAGATTGAGGGATTGTTTTCAGCAGCTTTCTCATGTTAGATGCTGTTCTAGAGCTGTTTTACCAGGAGTCCTTACTGCTGCCTGTATGCTCAGTATGTTTAAACTTGGTTTTTGTTGTTGGGTTGGTTTGTTTTTAAAAATACTTGAATCCTACAACAGACATATAATGATGTTGCCTGTTAATGCAGCAGGCCGTAGCTTACCAGAGGAATGCCACATGAGTGGGGCACTGCAGGGACATCAATGAAACTCGAGATCCTAAACCAGATTTTAGTTTTTCTTTTCTGTGAAATAAATCATTGGTGCTTTTAGAAAAGCCCAGTCTGAGTCAAGAGAGAGGGTAAAGGTGCCTCCCAGTCTATACCAGGCAAGCAACCAGCAGAACTGGAAAAATGAAACCTGTATGAAATCTCCCATGACTGAGATCCAGGGATCCCAATGCACGGTGTATCCTATGGTCTTTCTTTTCTGTGTGCTGCTTTTTTTCTGTTAACTGAAAGGACAACTTTTAGCAACTAGATTGATTCCTGGCTGTCCATTAGGCAGAAAATCTTTTGCTGTGTGATGTATTTTTTACTGCATGATGTACTGCTCTCTGGGGACACTGCAAAACACTCTTCAGATCTAAAAAGCTTTTAATAAGGGAAACTACTAGAAAAAATGAATAGCTTTGAGTTAGAGTCTGGAACGCTACTAGATTTTCTGTCACTTCTCAGGTGGTTTTTTTTTTTGTGTGTATTCAGAAGAATGTTGGGTGGGTTTTTTTTAAGTTTCAAGATTCTTTCTGCTCAGTCTCAGACATATACCTACTCATTGTACTGTATGAATTTAGAGGCTGTTTAAGTCTTGGAAGCACTGTTCTTTGCTTTGCGATCTTGTTGCCTTTTGTAAGCGAGTGCTTCAAAACCTGCCAGTAACTACTGAATTTGGCTTCAAAAGAATTATTGAAGGGTCCCCCATTTTTTTTTTTAATTATACCTTCTATGGCCAGATCTTCATCTCTACATTGTATATCCTTTGCTGCTCTGAAATGTTTAATTCACTTGGTTCACTTTTGTTGTTTATTGTCAAGACTGTAGTCAAGCCAAGAGTTTGTTGAGAAAAAACAAGCCATGGATCTTCAAACCCTGCTGGTTTGAATGCACTTGGCCAAAGGGGCTGAAAATCTTACTGCTGTGCAAGCAGCCGTGTGTTTGCAGCTGCACAGGAATGTGGGTGTGCAAGTTCTGAACTCTCAGGCTGGAAGACAATCCTGTATCTTCAGCCTGTGCTGGGCTTGGTTGGCATAACCAAACTGAAATGTTGCTTTAGGATGGGCAGTTTTGTAGTCTGTTTGCAGGGCTGCTGGTCTCTGTTGGGTTTTCTTTCCCTTGGCTGTCTTACTCTCTTGGCCCTTCAGGGAGGATAAATGTACATCTGTCATGATAATTGGAGCCATGAGAAATACTGAGGGAATTTCATGTCCTTTTTCACCACCTCCTGCTTTTGGAGATAGCAGCAGCTTTCTGGGCATCCCTGAGATGCAGTCTGGAATCTGACTGTTTTGGCTGAGCCCCTAGTTGGTGGGAATAGGATAATTATGGTTTTGGAAGAGCAGCATGAGAGGACATAAAGTGCAGCTTGGTAAAAAGTTAAGAGGACACCTTGGTTTCAGTTTGTGGAGTCCATCCCATTGGATTGGTGACAGATGGAGTGAATGGAAATTGGCTGTGTCAGGAGACTGCTTTGGCAACCAGAAAGAAATTTGAGGAGACAGACACAGCAAGATAGGAGCTGGGGCAAGAGCAGAGGGTGTTTAATGTTGGAGAGGAGGGGACAGGTAGAGGACTATGGTGTCTGCAGCTTTAGTTACACATCTTGATGTTCCACCTTCTTATGCAGTTCCTTGAGAATCAGAAAAATTGCGTTTGGTACAACTCTTGACCAAAAGTATCAAATTAGCTGTTAAAGGCAAAAGAGAATCTGCTTGCTGTGGCATTTCTGGAACCGAGTTATTGTTCGCTGTCAGATCACAGCCCAGCCTTAGGGTTTACTGCAAGGAGTTCATTCTGGGAAAACCCAGCCAGGTGAAGGCAGTAGCAGTGAGAGCGTGGAACACCTGATGGTTCTGGGTTGCCTGGTGTAGCATGTCTCTAGCTGTGGCCTACAGAGAGCTGTCTGCTACTGAACTGGAAGAGCAGAGAAGGAAAAACTCTTGTGGCAGCTGGACAAAGAAGCTGCAGAACATTGCAGAAGTTCCTCTGTTCTGAACGCCTAATGCTTTTCAATTTAATTTAAAGGATTCCCATGGTTTGTGGGAACGGTGCTAATGACCTTTCCCTCTTCCTCTGTTTGTGGTAGGCATTTGAAATCTAACAGGAAGAAAGCCTGCAGACCGAAAAAGTCCAACTATAAAATTCTTTTCAGGTTTTGTTGAGATAAAAATTGTATTTTCCTTTTGTTGTGTTTTTTTTATAAAACTAGCAGGATGTTTCTAAAATGCTGGTCTATGTTGCTGCCAAAGGAACAAACACATATGCAAGAATGTCTGTGTGCTTGTGAATACTCTTGCAATTACATGTTCTCCTATTCTGGTATTATTATATTCTTCAATTATATGATGCGTCTTGATCTGTCCCATAAAATTCCTGTGTTTGCTGGTGAATGTATTGGACACCCAAGAGGACAGAACTAAGATTGTATAAGTCTTGTGTGTTGCTTGATGCTGCAATACAACTTAAAAAAAAATATATATATATATATATATTGTCTAGATAATGCAGTGTGTACTATTTATGGCTGCACATATTTCAAGACTATGCCCAGGCAATAGGAGTAGGAAGAGTTATAAGAATTTGCAGATTGTAGTATGCAAAGCTAAAAGATACAGTCATATCTATGACGCTTAGGGGAAGTCTCTTTGCTGTCAGAGAGCTGAAAATGATGGGGACAAAATAGGGGTGGACTCTGAAATGCCTTGAAATTGGCACTTGAAAGCAGTTATGTGCTAAAGAGAAAGCTTCCTGCATCCTTGCCAGGAATGACAAAATGGGCAAACTCTTCGCTGCCCCTGGCAGATCTGGAGGGTACTGGTTGATTATGAGGGAGGATGTGGTTAGAGGTGAGTAACAGCTACATGTACTTTATCTTAAAGTTCAATTCAGTTTTACATTAATATTAAGCAACTGCTTCTATCAGTGGTGAGGATCTGTCTTGTAACTTCATTGGTCTAAGAGAAAGCTGTATATAGTTCAGCTTGTATTCTCTGGTTAGACAGGAGAAGTTCTGTTCTCTCTGGCATGAAAACTGCCTGAAGAAAGCAGAAAGATGTGAAGATGTGAATAGGTGTCTTTTTCTCCATCTTCCTGTGCAGGCTTGAGGCTGGGTGAAAGTTACAGCTGGGTGGAAGAAAATGCTGTTGGTTTCCATACTATGAATCTTGAACACTATAAAAATAAACTTGAACAAATATATGTTCTTCTAACTGTCAAAAATTGCAAAAACATGTGCTGGGTTTGATGAGTACTTGTCTAGGCATTGTAAATATATTCCTAAGAAACTGGGTTTGACAGACAGGGGAGGACATGCAAGCTGCAGGATTTCAGCAGTTTTGAAATCTTATTTTCATTTCTGGACTCTTTCTTCTTTTGTGTGCACACTCACAAATACCCATGAAGGCAATGTTGTCATTGCAAACTAGTTTCCAACTTCGATGGTTTAGAAGTCTAAAATGGTGCTGTTTGCATTTCAAACAATATCAGATTTTCTGTAGCGTAGGGATACCCTGTGCAACAGCGTCCCCAGAGGGATATCTGTTGACTGCTGGCTCTAGAAGAGGCAAGTTTTTGAAGTAACCCAGAGTTTGTCCAGCTAAGGGGCAGGTTGTGTTTTAAAAAATCTGTGATAGTTTTTCTGGAGTAAGTATTTTGAGAGAACTGTTTTGGTAAACTTCCAAGTGCAGATTACTTCTGGGTATCTTATTTTCCTTCTTCACTAATTGCCTTAGGCTCCTGCTAGCAGTTGCCCGTCCCTTGCATATGAGAGGGCAGCTGGGGGTGATGGGACGGACAGTGACAGATCTGGTGGGTATTACAGCCCGGCTGCCGTGCAGCTCTGCAGAAGGGCTGGGGTGGGAAGCTCCATGGGGTGCAGGCAATGCTTTGCCATCCAATTCAGGGGATTAATACTGCTTTTTGTTCCTTGGACGCTGCAGCCAGTTGGCCTAGTGCTTATATTCAGTTGGCCCACTTCTTGAGTGCACTTACTTGTGTAAATCTGCTCAAGCATTTTAGTCCGAAAGAGCAAACAAACAGGGAAATGAACAGACGGCTCTGGAGGGGTTGCTTGCTTCTCTTTCCTTGTTTCCATGAATGTGGCCCCTTGCAGTACATACAAAGCCGTCTGCCAGCTCTCCTTTCCCAGAGGAGGGCTTTGCCGTGAAGTGTAAAGTGCCGTCTGTGCACCCAGCATCTCTGCTCCCTTACAAATGCTTGTAGGAAACTGGACACACACTCGTTCCTCTTCCCCAACACTCAGTTCCTCTGCTGCTGCCTGTTTGTGCCATGGTACCAGGGGCAGGATGGATGATGGAGCCCCCAGGATCTGTCTTGAAACACTTGCATAGAGGAGGGTACATGTGGGAAGAGATTGTGTGCTTTGTACAAAATGGCATGTGGGTTTATACTGAGGGAGGTCAGAGGCCTTTGGCCACGCATTTTCAAACACTGTGGCTTGTCCCATAAGTGATGGGCCTCTACTTTATTAAGCAACCTGCTGAGGATTGGCCTGTTTCATATGCTGACCATACCACACAGCTATTAATTAAGTCAGGCTTGTGTCATCTAATAGATTTTCTCTCACAAAAGTGCCAGTGCTGTTTTATTGCAGGTTATGGCTTGGTTCGATACATGCATACACACATATTACTGAAGAAATCTGACCATGTTTGAGATTCTCGAGATTAAATGGTTTTGTTAATCTCTCGCTGGTCATCCACTGAATATTGATTGTTTTGGATGTTTTGATCTCCCAGGTTATTGCAGGGGTTCTTAGAATCACCTTGCTCTTGCAGAGATCCTGTGCTAGATTTTAGCATATACAGTATTGCACCTTCTGCATTTTGGCATGTGCTTTTTCTCTACTACCCTGCATGCTTTGTTGTTTGTATTCTCTTAACCTTTGTGGTTTTTGGTCTTGCACTGAATGCCTAGCTCCTGATTTGAGTAAGCTGACAAAGCAAACTTTCTGAGCAAATTCTGGTCAGGGTTTCACGCTGCTGGATTTCTCATGGGTAATTTAATTTTGCCTGCTTTAAGTCTCCATGCAACCACCTCAGATGTGACACATATTCCAGCGTCTAACTCTTCTCTGGCGATGTCTGTACTGTTTTTAAAGGCTGCCACAGTCCATCCTGGAGTATCTGGTGTTACAAAGGTTAAAGGACTGACTCAAGAATGCAAACCAGTCCTGGCCGTATATTCTCAATTGAAGGAAAGCTGTAATGATTGTAATTCTGTCATGGATATTCTGTGGTCTTGTTGTCAAACAAAGGAATGTCGTCAGGCAAAACAGAAAAATATCTAAGGTCTGCAATGTGCTTTAATAGTAATTAGTAATTAAACCTGCTTTACTCAGTTTAGTGCTACGTAATGTATTTTGGACATTTGATGACAGTTTCCCAGGTTCATATCCTTTGGTGCCAGCCAGATGTGTTAGGGATCCCAGACAGCTGTGTAAGAAAGGGAACTGGACTCTTCTGTATCCAGAGTCTGTTTCTCTGTGCTGCTCTGTAAGTATCTGGTTTGGTGTGCCATCCATTTCAACATGTGTTTCCCTAAGCTGTCTGGTTCATTTAAAATCCAATGTTTTGTTGGAAAGCCAGTTCTCCAGGCATTTTGCAGTCTATTGTGTTTCAAAAGCTGATGGACTTTTTGCTTTTTTATTTGAGCTATGATCATTTTTTCAGTGGAAGATTTGTACAAACGTGGCTCTCAAACTCCTTGGCTTGTGTCTCCATTTTCTGTTGCAAACTCTTGTACTGCAGTTGAATTTCATCTGACTTGTGATCCAACCTGGGATTCTTGCCCCTGTTTGAGGAGCTACTTGCCTAGACATTCATAAAAGTATATTACTTTCTGCAGGCTCCAGCTGCTGCTCAAATCCTGACAGGCATTCTTTTGGTGATACTTACTCTTGCTTTAGGTGCAGAATGCTGGGCCAAAATTGTGCCTGGCATATGTGCATCAAAAGCAGGGCCTTATTTGCCCTGTTACTGCTGATTTTAGTGTTATCGCAGAGTGTTTGGCCTTAGTTTAAAACGTCAGCCTTAATCAAACACAGATATTCCCTGTTGACCATATCTAAGGTTTCCTACAAGTGTTGTTTATTTTTAAATGATATCTGACCTTCCTCTTCAAGTCCTGTGTGAACTCCGGTGAAGGTATCACACCACTGATTATTCTCTTTATCTGCTCTTTCAACAAAATATTTTCTCTGTTTTTTTAAAAGTGCTGTTAGACTCAGCCCTCCGTCCAGGCAATGTGCCCTGCTGCTTTGTGTTCATCCAGGTTTCTATCCCTTGCTATTAAACAGATGTTTAAAATGTCACAGAACTCACCAGCCTGCCTTTTGCACAGTTCATTTCTGATTATTTGTTTGCCTCCTGGTGACAACCTGCTGCAAGACTGGAGAGGAAGGGAAGCGGGTGAATCGCGTGAGACCTGAGGTCACCTCCCAGATGGAAGGTCACTAGCAGAGCAAGAGCATTGAGAGAATCTTACTGGTGGGAGCTGCTGCAGAACCCTGCTGGCGTGTAGACTTGTCTGTATGTCTCTCGCTGAAGGGGACGAATGTCTGTTGAGGCAGACTGGCTCCACGGACAGAGGCTTGTCCTGTGAAGACTCACCATGTGTAAGACATCCAGGTAGAGACATATATTATGGGACACCAGGAAACCTTGTCACAGAAGCTTTATGGGACAGGGTAGGAGGAGAAAGAAGGGGGAAGATTTCAGGAACTGCCAGTGTGGTGTGATGGTTCTGTGCTAGAATAAGTGTACTTCTTAAGCCCTTGTAGCTCTCTAGAGGGTAACCAGAGTGTAGGAGCCTGGGACAAAGAGACTGATGGTTCATTCCGCTCTGACCATTTATCTCTTCTTGGTTGTCCTTGCTGTGTTAAATTCAGTGACTAATTGCACCAGCAATACATCCTGTTCCAGATCAGGGAATTCCCTTGTGCTAATACGTTGCTTGACATATGAGTCATGTTCTCTTTTTCTCTGAAACAGAGTAGAATTTTACATCCCCATCAAATGGGTTGCCAAATCCAAACTTGCAGTAAGCCAGAGCTGGCTTTGTTTGACTAAATTCTGCCATTGATCTTGGGTCTTGACTTGCAGTATCCGAGTTCCAGTCCAGACATCGTGTTCAGTGTGCTGCAGAAGTGGCCTAGATTGCCTTTCCTGCACACCTTTGAGATATCTGGAAATACATCATTGCTTACCTGCCCTGGACTGTGTCTTTGGGAGATATGCCACGGTACTGTGCTCTCCTCTTTGGCATTTGAGCAGATCTCTTGATCTTGTGTATGGGTCTTGGATCTCACTTGTGTTGAAAAGTCCATGTCCTTCTGAGTTGGGACACTTTGGACAAAAGTAAAGAGATGGCAGCACTAAAGCAGCTCAATTAATTTGCATTTTACCTCAAATGCAGGTTTCTTTCCATCTGGGGAAGGGATGAGAGATGCAGAGCTGATTCCTGGGAGCCCTTAGGAAAAAAATATTGTGCCTTGTAAAAATGAGTGATTTTACTTATTGCAATTGAGGAGTCAATTACTGGCTAATTAAAGCAATTTCTCATTACATAATTGAATTCTAGTTCATCACTGTTTCTACTGCAAGCCTGCCCCAGAGAGCAAAGCCATTTCTGAGTGCCCTGCATCACAAACAGCAGAAACAACCTCTCAGCGTTAAGATGCGGCACAGAGCTACTTGTGAATCCGGGAAAGGGAAAGGTGGTTGGGTGGGACTTCCCTTGATTGCTTGTGGAAAAAAGCAGTGGGATATCATCCAGGTGGTTAAGAAAAAGGCAGTTTTCTCAGACATGTTTCTAGTGCCAAATATACATGAAGAAAGGAGGTGACAAATACTGGAGACCCAGTGGTAGCACAGAAAACATGAGGTTTAGGATGTCCAGGGTTGTGGGACTCAAGGTTACACTCTAGAATATGCAGAATGTCTCAGGCTCAAAGCATTATGCTGGGTTTGGATGTGCCAGTGCTCATCAAATATACTCTTAAATTGGCTGAGAGGAGAGTGAGCTTTTAAATTCTGGCAGCTTCATCCTGTACATAAAGATAGACTGAAGATGGAGTTATTTTTTAATGAAGGATAAATTAGAAAAGTGTTGATATACTGAAATATTGTATGGTAATGGAAGGTATATGGAAAAAATGAATGATAAGAATTTGAAATCTACGGTACGGTATTTTAGTGGACATACCTAAAAGCAAGCGTGGTGTCATGTCATCTGAAGAAGAGGAGGGAGGGCAGGTTAATGACACTTGTTGCTGCTGAGCCATGATTTGACAATGAGGGATTGTGGCAGAGATATTTTTGAAGTTGGGATAAAAGTACTTCAAAGCTTAGGAGAAATAGCATTTGGCAGCTGATGTGGACTTTGAAGACTGAATGAGACAAAATTAAGAGAGCTGTATTTAACGTGTTCAGCTTCCCTTGCTAGTGTAGTACCCAGCGACTCCGAATGCCCCGATCATGCTCTACCTTGGAAATCGGACTCAGGTGGAGCAGAAAGCATCTTCTCGCTGAAGGGGGAAACTAGCTACAATTAGTGAATGATGTGGATTTAATTAGAATTCAGGTATTTTAACTGGTGTCTTATTAGTGAACACAAGGTGCTAGAGAGAAAATCATTCTGTGAATATTTTTCGAAATGATTTGGTTTTGTTTTAAATATTCTTTTCAGACTACAAACCTGGACTCCTTCCTGTATGAGACACCAATCAGATACCTCGTTCCCTGACCCCAAATTCCTCATTTAGAAACAGCATACTTTAAAAATATTTAGCCAGAAGCTGGATTGTAAAAAGCCCTCAGATGTGTTGTGGGGAGCTGCCTAGCACTGGTAGAAATAAATCACCTGTAGAAATAAATCTTCTATGGGCTTAATTTAGATGCATTTTGTTGTGGGTTGAATGTGAAGGGGTTTGGATTTGTTTTGTGGCTTGGGTTTTGTGTTTGTTTTTTGTTTGTTTGTTTGTTTTTCCTATGGCTGGTGTATTTTTATTTTTTAATACATGATATTTCAGTTCCAGCTAGCACCACTTGGTATCATGACTCTGGTGAAGCTTAATTCCCACCCTTGACCAGTGGCATCAGCCTCCATATGTTCCTGATGTCACGGGTGAAATGAGCATTCCTGATTTTGCACGGTCTGCCAGATGCTGGTTTTTACAGTGGCAGTCGTTTCCTTTCCCGATCAAGTTATTAGTGTCATTGTTGTGAAGCACTCAACATCTTTCAGCCCTTAGGGAAGAGCAGCCCAGTTTGGAACAGAAACCTGTGCATCCTGACAGCACACACTGAAGCACTGTGGAGTTAAAATGTACTCGTGTTCCTTGTCCCTTTGGAAGCAGCCTAATTCCCAGGCTGGTGCTTCTGACATAGCTCAATTATGGAATCATAAATAAACAATTGACATAGGCCAGGGAACTTCAAAGCAATCAGTACTGTCATAATAGGTTCTAGCTTGATAAATAAACCATGCTGAAACAGTCTAAAGGATTTTTTTTTCCCTATCTGTCTTAGATCAAAGCTTTGTCCTTGAACTGCAACCTGGCAACTCTCCCGAACCTTTCCTTCCCCACCTCCCCTGCTGATCTCTCCGCACAAGCATCGCTAGCCATGGGGCTGGTTTCTTTGCAAGGTGTACTCAGTCTCCTAAATTAATTTGATCCTGATACACACTTGCATGCAAAGTAGTTCTTGGAGAATGATTCTTAACCAGCTTTTTTGGGTATTTTTTGTTGTTGATTTGACATGCACAGCCTGGCTTCTTAGGTAATGAGGGTCACTTTTCTGTTGACCATAACAGTTAGGTCCGTGTTGTGTACTCTTTTAGTTGCCTCTGTTGCAGTTTGTACCCACATAGTGGGCTTTTGTTCCCAACAAGACCAGGGCACAGGTAGGTGGTGGCTGAGATGGTGTTGCTTTTGCAGCTTGAAGGGGTTGCCAGCACAATTCCCCCAGACCATTTATTACACTTAGAGGCAGTTGGTTGATGCATCTCTCCTTCACTGAGCCCAAGACCCTCTTTGATCTGTCCCATCCTCCAGTAACAGACTGAAAACATCGTGAGACCATCTAAATGTCCTGTGAATCGCTGGCAAGCCTTGTGATCGATTGGCCCCGGGTCCAACGCCCTCTTTTTGTGCTACCCCTTTTCTTTGCGTGTGGGCTGTCAGCAGCAAGCCGACTGCAGGAAGGTGTGGAGGGGAGCAGGTTCCTATGTGGGCTCTGCGGACTTTGCAGCGAGCATGTGTTATGTAAAAATGTCCAGTCTAATATATGATGACTCATGTCTGAATTCATAGTGTTAACTTTATTCACAAAGTGCAAACCCAATCAGTGAAATATATCCATAACACCTTTCCTGTTTGTCCTCAGCAGTGGCGTGGCACTGACTCCAAGAAAAAGGTGGCTTTTCGTTCTGTGTCACGGTGCTGAATCCAGCGCTGCCTCTGGGATGGTGAGGGGGACAAAGGGACAGGGGAAGGCAGCAGGCACAAACAGGCTCCTGCCGTAAGCGTTTAAATGCTGATGTGTCGGAGCTGGGAAACTGCGAGACCTAGATGCGGACAGCTTAAAGAGGTCTGACTTTTTTTTTTTTTTTTTTTTTTTTTTTTTTTAAACAAGTTGATGCATTAATAAAAAGCCTATTGTGTGCATATGTGGGAGGGTGGCAGGCTTTTGCATGAGAAGATCTGACTTTGAGAAATTCCATGTGATACCTGGGCGTTGACACACAATAGCACAAATTAATGTCCTGCCTCTTGTCGGCAGGAGGAAATTGTGAGAATTTTCTGAGAAGAAATGAAACACCACCCCCCCCCTCTAACTCCAAATAAACAGGGAAGAAGTCACTAGTATTGTTAGGTTTCTAACAGCTGCGTTTACAATGAATCTCATCAGTGAGGACAAATAAAATCTTGAGTTTTGCATTAACAAGAAGAGCTCAATCTATGATGAGCTGATGATTTCACATGTATCAAGAGCTCCGCAGTCTTCCGCAAGAGACCCATGTCAAAATAGTGCAGAGCCCTTGTGTGGGTCTTTGGCCTAAAATTGCTTGATAAATATTTTAGTGGTTTGCACGTTGTGTTGCCGAGAATTCAAAGTCTGTCTTCTAGGGAAAGGGATCTTTATGTGTGCTCATGTCTGACTCAAGCACTTGCTCTTACTGTGTGTGGTGCAAAAAGGCAAGCTTTAAAATCAGTTCTCTACTCCATTAGCATCCTCAAAGGATGTCTCTGGTCACATCAGAGACAATCCACTCTCTCTTTTATATTATTATTTGTTTTGTTTAAAACTTCATTGTCTGTGAAATCAGCTGTTGCCCTCTGCAGAGGCCTGTCAGGGCATTGTGTATATCTGCCTGGGAATAACACAGGATTTTCTGTTGCAGGCTGCCTGTCTGCCACCCCCTCAGCTGTGGGAGAAGTGATTTTGCTGAATTTTCGTGGCCTGTTTGGTCCTTGGCCTCTTTGCTCTCGCTGCCATCAGGATGCCAGTTAATGTTAGTCTGAAGGTACACGCTTCCGTATGAGATCCTGGAGTAATGCCATCAGCTAGTCTCCTGTGGGTCACCAAGCAGCTACCAAGCAATAATATTTATTGCATTTTTTACTTCATATCCTTCACTTCATGATTGGTCACTGTGGCTTACATAAAGCTAAGAAAATTGACAAAAATTTAAACTATTCTGAAAGCCAGTAAGGGAAATGTGGTCAGAGAGCAGAGAGTTTCTAGCTAGTAGCTTTTGTACAGTCGTTGAGAATACCGAGGAAGGAGAGACAGAGAAAATTAAGTGCAAATAAGGGGGTGTTTTGTTTAGATTTCACTGAGGAACTTTGGAAATTTTCCTTGTCGTGTAAGGACATGATGTTCAGTAGCACACTTCTAATTAGTGTATTTTTCCTTGTCCTTAATAATGCTGTATCTTCTGTCTGCCCTTGCATGCTCACCGCCAGATAGGAACAACTGTCAGGGTGATATTTGTCTGTCTTGGGAACAGTAAGATACAGCATCCTATTTATGCTGATCCTCATGGGATTTATATTTGTTTAACCAGTGAGCTGGACAAGTTGAATCCAGTGCTGGTTAATTGCTGCCACGTAATAAATTACCTTATTTGTCCTGTAATACTTCTGCTAAGGGTTAGCCTGGCACACAGGAGCTGTGCTGCGTTGCTGACGAGCTCTCCAGCACATCTCTGCAGCGTGTGCCCGGCTGTGAGCGGAGGTGTGGCCCCCATGGAGCCTGCCGTGCCTCAGATGCAGTGCTCTGCTAGACTCAATCCACAGGCCTCTTTTTGGTTGTTTACAGTTGAGTAAATCAGGCCTGTCCCCATGGAAGTTAATGGGATCAATCCTGGCGTGACAACAGAGTGAAACCTTGCATGCTTGAATCTTGCATGCTCAATACAGTCCAGTCCAGTTCAGGTCCTTTACTCTTTCTCACGTGTCTTGCTTCATGAATGCATTTCTTTAAATGTGTCATGGATCAAGACTGTAAAATACCATCTGTCAGCATGGGTGCAATCTGTAATCCCTGTGCTGTTCAGGTAACCAGCAAATTGACATTAGTTTATTTGGAAGTGGGACACTGAACCGTTTTACTAATATTATGCATTTTTTTTGTTGTTGTGGGTTTTTTTTATTTGGTTGGTTGGCTTTTTTTCCTCCAGATTATTACTTACATAACGCATGGACTAATAGTTGCTGTATGGTTTACATGTAAGTTGCTTTCTAGAAGCCATGTATAGGCAGGGAGCTCAAGACGGCATAATGTAGGATTAAGTACTTGTGATATCATGTTGTGGTGCAAAAAGGGGGGTGATTGTGATATGTGAATGATACTGTTGTTAAACTGTGTCCAGGCAGAATGGGGAGGAGTGGTACAGATGGATGGGTCCTGCTTGGCTTGTGTTGTCAGCAACTAGAATCCTTCCTGCTGTCTGTTGGATAGATTGGGGAGGACAGAGCTTTCCTAGTGATGCCACTGTAAACTGAGACTGAAATTATCCTAGTGTCGCTGAGCTCTGAGCCTAGACCATTGTACTGGAATTTATTAGAGCCTCGTGATTGTGCATAGCTTAGTTTGGTATCCCCCATCACTAAATATTGGTAATATTTCACAGATTAAAAATGTTTTGACTCCATTATCCCCCTACTCAGCACCAGCTCTTTAGATCAACAGTTTGTAGCTTTAAATAAGCATCTGAGATTTTGTTGTTGACTTTGGTTGTTTATCTTTTTGTATTCTGTTTGGAACTGTTTGTGCCTGAACTCCCTGTGACGCAGCATGGGGTCTTGCTGCCTTTGCTCAGAAATGCACATTTGCTGAATGCAGCTGGAAGAGATTTTTGTCAATGGAGAATGGAAAGGTAAAGAGAGGTGCTGGAAAAATTCACTTAACACTTCACTGCAGTGCTTATGGCCCAGCTATTACCATGTCTTAGGAATGTGAAAATGAGTGTAGAATATAAACACAGTTTTGTAATATCCAGGATGAACCAAAAAGAAGCTAAAACCATAGATGTGGGCTGGTATGCTACAATCGAAAATAATTTCCCTTACAGATAACCAGAACTTCCTACTAAATACAACATAGGTGAGTTTTTTCTCTTTTCAAGGAATATATATTTTCATTTATTTATTTACCCAGAGAAACCCTTAAAGAACTGTGCCATGTCTTAGTTTCCATGAGGGCAGCAAGTTTCTGCTGAGGACTAGAAAAGCTCAAGCCCAAGCCTAAGCCTCAACACAAATGTATAAGAACAAATATGTGAGCAGAGACACAGGTGTGCTGTGTCTCCAGAAGTGTCTGCAGGCTTTCCTGATACTCCAGGACAGTTGCCTGTCATTGTGTGCCATGAAGTAATATGTTTGCTATCAAACTAAAGTGGTTGGAGTGGCAGAGCCTTTGGGCTCATTATCCTTTGCAGACAATGCAGTGTGACAGTGAAATGGCTGATGAAATCTAATGCTGTCTTTTCAGTTAAAAGACAGTGTGATAATGGCAGACGTTAATTTCCTGAAGGGAAGGCAGGGATTAAGGAGGACAAGGCAACTGTACTACATCTAATGACCAAGGGTTGTTCTGTAGTGTGGAACCACTTTCCCCCAAGCAGCCAGACAGGCCTTGGCCTCAGCCCACAGGGTTTGGGGTGGCCTGCGTGTTGCTGTGATCATTGAGGTCTGAGATAAGTTCAAAGAAAAAATTGCTAATGTATGCAGAAGGCAAATAGGTTAACAGCACAGGATGATGAGTAGATGAATGTGTGTGGTCAGTGTGACTGTTTATTCAGGCTGGGTACTACCTGGGTACTACCTGTGAGCTTCTATGTGTGCAAGAGTGGTGAAGTTTCCCTGAGCTCTTGATGCTTGTGTTGCTCTGCAAACCAGACAATGCTGCTTTTGTATGGGTTGTGGCTGCTGTTTCATATGTGGAAGTGTCTTGTCTTCTCTTGGGAACTAGGAGGGTTAGTTATAAACATCAGTGGCCGTTAGAAGACCAGCTGAAGGTCTGGGGGAGAGCCTTGGCTTGGTGCTGTGATTGTGTGGTGGGGGAGGTGCTTAATAAGGTCCACCTGGAAGCAAGATTGAATTTTATCTGCATTTGGTTGCAGACGAGCCGCCTGTGCTGTTGGAGGGGGTAGATCAACTGTGTCAGCCTAAGTCACATTCTTTTCTTAGTGCAGACTTTCCTGTGCATTGATCTGCTGTGGGTTGTATTGCCAAACTGCAAATGGCACTGTCTGTAGGAATGATCAGACACTTCACTGTCACTGGGAACAGGCAGGTGAAGCTTCAGTCAGTTCAAGTCTTGAGTTAGGACTTCTCAGACTTGCTGTTGAGCATCCTCTGCTGATGTCCTGGGGATCTGGCTTTGTCACTGGTTCTTTGCCAGGTGGTTACAGGCAGTGTCTCTTACGCTTGGAGCTATTCGGTCTTTCGTGATTTTAAGGATACTTGTGCAGTCCAGTGGAGATGCACCTTAACTCCCCATCCAGCCCTGCCAGGGCATGCTCTGGTGAGCCAGTGCTGACATCTCCAAACAGCAAAGCTTTTGCATAGCTGCTGCATCACCTGGTGCTGCTATGCTGTCAGCCAGGGGGGTGCTGACTGCTGAAATTAATGCTGCCCATCTAATTAGTATGCATAGCAGCAGAAGGTTTTAATTATATGGTTAAATACACAGAAATACAGGATTGTCACATGGGATCAGTCTACTGGCCCTTTGTGGCTGACACCCTGCCTCCAGCAGTAGCCAGTGCTGGATATATTAGTGCAAAACATATTTCTTTTTGCCCTTGGAGTAATATGCACAGACTGTTACAGAAAAATTTCCCCTCTTGCTTTGTTGAAGCCATTTTGTGTCCAGAAGAATAATTTCTCCTCTGTGAACCCGTTCGCTCCACTGTGGTTCATGTTAACCCATGGACTATATTTTATGTTTTCTAGGCAAAGTATGTAAGATGAATGAGCTCTTTTATATATATATATTCTTTTTCCTGGCTTTAACAGGAGACTTGGTCTCTGCAGAATTTCCTGAAGCTTGTGGTTTTTCCAGATCTTTCAGTGCTTTCTTGTGCCTAGTGGAAATTCATTTATTAGATGACCAAGTGGTGAGTTTCCAGAGTATTTACACTCATGTTATTATTTCCTTATCATTTTTTCTTGTGAATATTTTTCATCCAAATCAATGTTGCAATTTTTGTTAATAATTATAGGTTGGTTTAGGTTGTTAGGTCTTTTTCTTATGTTTTTTTTTTTTTTTTTTTTTTAATTAGGCATTGAATGCTGGCAACTAATTATACAGATACGATCTTGAGATGCATAAAATGGTAAACTTAAAATCGTATTTTGGTTCACATGGGATGTGATGTGTGGTCTCTCTCTCAGTTTGAGCAGGTGGGTATGAGAAGGATGAAGAGAGCCAAGCGTCCTTCCTGGTGGTAATGCAGGGGATGCTCCACCACGTGGATGCTGTGTGATGGGGAGAGCTGCTGCTCCTTTAGCATTGTGACTGTTCTACCTTCCTGGTGTACAGGAGGAGAGGTGTGAAGCAGCTATTGCCACAGGATGTAGAAGGAACCCAGCCCACTGAATTTTTATTTTTCTCCATGTTTCTCTTCTGTCATATGGAAAGCTTGTTCATTCAGCTATGTTGGAGTTAGCATTCATGGTAAACTCTCTCACTGGGAGTCAAAAGGTCTCCAGATTTCATTCACAGAGGTCACTGAGTGTGTGAATACCAGTCTGCATAACAAATTTTAATCTGTGGCCATCTGGGAGCCTCAGACCAAGGCTCTGTGGAGTCAGAATGACTCATTGCTGAGCCCGGGCAACCTTTGGTACCGATGCAGCTGATGTCAGCAAAGGAGTGTGATTGCTTCTGCAGTACTTTCTGATATCACGCCAAGAGAAATCAGTAACACCCGCAAAAGCTGCAGTCTTACGTGAATTTAAGTGGCACAAGGGTTTTTCCAGAATGCAAATATTATCATAAAGCCCCTATGGCCTTGGCAGTTTGTGTTTCTCAAGCTATAGACCAATAACACATTTACCTTGAAGGGGGCGGGTGGGGGAGGGGGTGTGTCATACACCAGTGGATGAAATGCAGATTATAACAAGGGTCACTGAAGGTCTCTGGAAACTGTTAGATGCTGTTGGTCCTCTGGATGCTTACGTGCAAAATTCAGCACAGTGACGGTGCAGGAAGATTCCTTGGAAACTGTGTTGCTTCAAGATGTAAATTCCAGTCTCTCAGTGAATGCATATCAGAGTATGTCGTAATCTGGGCTAAACAAGTGTGGGTGTTATCTTATTTTTCATTGTGAATGCTGATAAATGATTTAGAGATCCCACTGGACTGAGAGATAAGCCTAACAGGAATTTTCCTGATTACTCGTTACTCTTTTGACACTAACTAAATTGGAAGGGGGAGGGTGGAAAGACATGGCTCTGATGGTTTCTAGATATGATTGGTTTAGATGTGGTTGTGGGGGCTCATTTCCCCTAATTTCGGAGATGCTGTTTGGGACTTGAAGTAATGGATGTTCTCTGTGTGTGAAATACACTGGAGGCTAAATGGTTATGGGCAATTTAAATGTTACATTTTCACAGGTGGAAAAAATTACCTTAAGAAGTTCCTGTCCCGACAGATTCCCACCAGCTGCGCAAACCCCACACCTGGGTCCACAGCACTTTTCTTTGGGCTGTTGCGGCAGAGTTAGAACCACATCACCACAATGAATGTGTTTTGGGGTTTTGTGGGTTGTTTGGTATGGTATGTTTTTGATGGGCTGTGTGTGGTTTTTTGTTTGCTTGTTTTTTAATTTTTTTTTTAAAAAAGGCAGTGGAGAATGTGTAGTAATGTAATGCAAGACCCTACTCTTGGCTGCATGAGTTTATATGAGATCTCTGATAACAGTGTTTGGACTGTAGGTTATGTAAATGAACTAATCATCCAATACTGCAAAAAGCATACTGCTGTACTAGGTTAAGGTAAGAGGAGCAGTAGTGTTGAGGAGTCATAGTTTGCAGTCTGAGAATAAAGGAGTACAAGCGGTTGATACATGTCTGTCTTTCTGGGCATAGTGACTTTTCCTACATGGTGCACGCTATGCGTATGGGTATTGTTTATTTAATGATCCTGCTGGGTATTTACAGTAGCCCATGGAACACACTGCTGCCTGTGTAAGGTTTTCTGTGCAGTCTGCGTCCAGCTCTCCTGCCTGCCCCCAAAGGAAGGGAATGAGGAGAATGAGTATAATGAATGTAGCTGGGGACTCTGTTCGTATTCTGTCACAACCTTGCCTTTGTGTTGAGGATGTGCTTTTAATAGCCCCATTAAAATTTGGATGGGCATGGACCTTTGTGCAAGTCTCTGTAGATGTATGTTTAGCTTGCATCCTGGAATTGTAATTTTTCTGTCTGATTTTTTCTTTTCTTTACAAAACCTGAGAATAATCTTCAAGTATTTCTATTAAAAGAACATTGAAGACATAGTCAAGCGCTTAAAAATTACGTATTGTCAGAATTGACAATAGGAGCTGTTTTTTGCAGCCTCCAATACTATTTTAATCTAACTCTTTATCTGCACATTAGGTATCTTACATGTGATCTGAACCTGGAGACAGAGTTGCACAATTTCTGGTTCCTTAAAAGGAATTGTACTTTGCTAGAATAGTGTATGACAGATGATTTAGGGGGAAAAAATAGACAGTTAGAAATTTTTTGTGACATTTACTTGAAAAACTAGACTGTAAAAGGAAACATCCCTCTAGCTTGTGGTAGCACATGATGGGAACAAGCAAGCAGCTCCTGCTTCTGGTCTGGCAATGAGATGAGCTCAGAGTCCAAAAGCCTGTGAGTGAGTCGAAATTGTAACGAAAATTTAGCAATTCAGTAGACATCTTTTGGTTTTTTAATAATGGATGATGTTATTGAAAATCTCAAGTATAGAACACATTGAACATCACCTTTATATAATTTTGACTGGTAATTGTTCACGAAGGATATGTCTAAACAAGGCTATTCTGTTATTTAGCTGGTTTTTGGTTGGTTGGTTTGTTTGTTTGTTTTTTTAAACTACAATATCTGGGTGTGTTTTTTTTGAGAAGCGCTCAGACAGTTATTCTTAAGATTTTCTGCAGCACCTGCTAAAGGGTATCATTTACTACCAACAGAAGCGATTGTTTGCTGTACCTCCCCTTGTAAGTGTAGGGACTGCCATAAATCTTGAAGCAAAATAAGATAGAGCAGCACAGCAAATGTTGTTCCTGTTGATTCACAGGTAGCGCAAACCTGATTCTGTTATTAACGCTTTTTTCTTGCAGTGTGATTACTCTGATTCCACTGTAACTTTTTATATCACTGTAGTTGAGAACAAAATCAGGCCCCCTGTGTTTACTGATGATATAATGATTCCAGAATACAGCTTTTTGGCTCTGCTGGTATCCCCACAGTTATCCATATTCCAGTTGCTTAGGAAATGCCATTGCTTTCACATGTGTTTCTGTGCATCCCTGTTGTTGCTGTACTGTGGGACAGGACCACACTAAAATCTGCTTCATAGTTCCATCTGCCCCAGGAGCTGCTGGACGCATCTGTCACACAGTGAGGATTTCTCATCTGCACTCACATTAAAAGAGCGGCTCTAGCTGTGCGTGATGCTTAAATGTCACATCTGGCTGCCAGCAGCAATTGGCTTTGTCTTTTTTAGTTTTCATGTCAATAACAGGTTAATTTATATATCTTATGTACTATGATTAATTTGTTCCACACTATATTTAATTTTCACGTGGGATACTAGAAGTAATAAATCTTGCTAAGAGAAGCATTTTCATGGCAGGAGAGCTGAAGCAGTAGGATGGACTTGGGCTACAGAGGCGTTTTTGTTGAAAAATTTTCTAGAAATTATGTGTTCTGAAGTAGCAAGGGAGAAATTTCCTTCAGCAAACGATGCCTGGTTGCAGAACTTGATTTTTAAGGTGGATTGTGTTTGCATGCTGCGGCGTTCGTGGTCAGATGATTTGGATTTGGGTTCGGGAAAGCAGCTTAAGTGCTGGCTTGAATTGTGAGTCCAGGATCATGTGTCTGCAGGGCTGGTGTGTGTTTGAGCCGCTGGTACACGAGGGACTTGGGTGAACTTGAGGAAAAGAGAATGTAGTTTATGCAAGTGGAAGTGAACAACTCTGTCAGTGCAGGAACAGCTGAGGAAATATTGCCAGGAACAGAGTGAATACAGACTGTGTAACCCAAATTTAGTATTATCTAAGATAATTCTCTGGAAGGTAGAAGAGGAGAGAAGGGGTTGAGATTTTTGCTTGTCCCCATCGAGCGGGATTATAGAGGACTAGAGAGCTGGGGTAGAGCAATAAAAACCATGTTGGGTGAAATTGGATCATTGTGATTTTCAAGAAGGCAGCAGAGTATGTTGTGGACATCAAGGGGCTTTGTGAAAGAGTGGGAAGAAAAAAAAAACTTGAAAAGAAATGTTAATCTTCTGAACATTGAATTTAATCTAAAACCAGCCTTCCAGACTTTGAAGCTCACTCTTTATGATCCCTTGGCTTTAGTCTGAATACAATCAATCCTTTCCTCCTCAAAGAAACCACCAGGTTTTGTGTTGGATCATGGAAAGCTGCCCGCTGTGTCCACTGCAGAGTCCCACCATTATTTGGACTGTAATGACTAATCAGCCACTTCATTAGACATGGACTTTGGAGGGTCTCTTGTCACGTTATGTCTCCCTTACACTGCCCTCCAGGTTTGTTTGCTGCTTCTTGCTTTTGCTGCTTTGCGCTCTCTTTGTGGGGGGCTGGAAATAAAGGGAGAGTGATCTTCTGACTTGGTTCTTGAGACAGCTGAACTTGCCTTTCCCCAGTAATGGGGCTTTGAAATGTGCACCTTTCACACTGCTTTAAGTGACTTCATGACAACAAAGCCCAGGAACCACAATGAGCATCTCTCCTCAAAGCAGAGGCTCGTAGGGCTGAGTTGCAGTTCTTGTTGCTGCTTTAGGTGCCATCCAGACTTCATGAAATCATGTCACGGGAGTGTTTAAAAGGTAGAAATTGTCAGCTTGCTATGAAGTTTCACTGAAAGTAGAAATAATAGGCTAAAAATGCATTATTAATACTGAGATTCCTGGATACAAATGGAAAACATTTGACAGATTTCTAGTGTTCTGTGAGTTTCAGGTAGAGGAAAAGAGTAGAAAGCTGCCAGGGAGGGAAGTGGGGGGAGACAGCACAGGTTGTGGTGGTTACTGTGAGACAGAATTAAAGATATGCTCATTGCTTTGGGTGACAAGGTGGAAGATTTGTGTTAATGCTCTTGTGCCATGGGCAGTGGCCCCTTCCTCCTCCCAGCCTTCCCCTTCCTGCCAAGGAGGTCACAGCAAAACACACCCAGCAGGTTCACCCTGCTGCAGGGGACACAGCAGATCTGCGGGCAGGTGAGATGGAAGGGCAGCGCTGCAATGTACATGCTGGGAGAAAAGCACTTGAGCTTACTGAAGATAATAGCAGGTCTCTATATAGAGAGCAAACCTGGGCCATACCATAAGGTGTTGGTTACCTCCCCAGCACCCTCCATTTCGAGATCCCCACAAAATGTATAAATGATTAGCTATTGCCATTGCTGTGTGCAGAAAGGAGGGCAGTGGTTTTGGCCAGGGAGGTGAATACAGTCATTGTCCCCTGGCACCAGAAACGGGTATCCTCCACGCAAGCTGGTAAAGCCCTGACCTATAGGTATGTCTTTCTCTTTCGTTGTTATGGCAATTCTTTACCCTTTTCTTATCTTTAAGACTCCACTAAAAGTGCAAAGATCCCAGTGAAAGTTTATTGCTGTGTTCCTGGTAAATGAAAGTTCCTTGCTGTGTTCCTGGTACACTAACAGCTCTCCTGAGGTTCCCTTCACCCAGTTCACGTGCTCTGTTCCAAGCTTTTGTTTTAATGTGGATCAAGGTTGCATGTGTGTGGTGTGTTTTTTTTTTTTCTTTTCTCTTGCTGTACATTTTGACCTAGTAATTTCCAATATGAATGGAAGGCCAATCTTTTGAATGGATAAGTTAAGTTTTCATTGTAACATTTGAGTTGGCACTTAGTGAATGCTGAGTATCCTTAGAAACTGAGAGCTGGATTCGTTTTTCGTTGGGGTATCACTATTGTCTTCATCGGAGCTTGTTCCTGATTTACCCCGCAGCAAGAATGGCCCCCAGCCCAGCAAAGCAAGCTGAGCGAAAACCACAGCAAGAGAAAGAAACCCCGGGAGAAAAGTGCTAATTATATATTTTGACCTTGTTATGTTAGAGATGGCATCACCCACATTAGCCACTATTCATGATCACTCCTCAGGGCTTGAATTGCTTCTGGAGAAGGAGAGAAGTCTGGGGCTTTTATTGTGCCTGCCTCCTTAAGTTACAGAATGAAATAGATACCATGTAATGCTTTTGGACAAATTCAGTGGTTCTTAGCTGCTTTTGCCTGCTATTTGTCTTCTGTAGCTGTAAGTATCTCCTGTAGCAGACAACAATTACAAGGCAAACATAAAATCCTGGGCAGGGGATGGGAGTGAGCTGCCCAAAGAGGGCAGGGATGGAGCACAGTGTTCCTTTTGTGGAGGAGGAGGGAAGTTAGTCAGTAAATTCACAATTTGTTCTACCCATTTGCTTTAAGTGTTGGCAGGTGGCTTAGTTGTCTGCGTGCATGACTGGGAGCCAGAATTTGTGTCGCAATGTTGTCCTGCTCAGGGATCCTCTTAAAAGGTTCCTGAGCCCCCAGCTCTTGCTCTTTGGTATTATACCTTGTACAAGGCAAGATTTCTCCCAAACAAGAGCTGGTGATAGATCGAGTTAAGTCTGCTCGTGCTCTAAGGGTAGGAAGGGAGTGGGCAGAGGCAAGTGGGAAAAGAGACACTCTGTGAAGCAAGGCGAGAACAAGTTATTTTCTGTAAACCTGCTTAGATTAAATCAGTGCTGTGTTTGAGAGAGGCAGAACAACTTAGTGCCTAGACAGGGATGTAGCTGGCATCATCTGACTGACCCAGTACACACTACAGCTTCCCTTCCTGGGAGTGGTGGCCTGTCTACAATTAATCTGATTAGGATTATGTCCAGTTTGTCACAAGGTGTCTTTAGCTGCTTTACTTTGTTTTCCTGTGAAATCAAGACTTGCGTACGCTCACTCTTGGCATGTAGGTGTCTGACTTCTTTTATTTGTGGACTGATTTTAAAGGCATTTGAATGAGGGTTGGAGCTCTCACAGCTGTAAGGAAGTAGGTCTCCTGCCTCTCTTTTTTAAGTTTCTTTAGTTTTTAGGGGGTTGGAGAAAAGGGTCTTAGGTAACTGCATAAAACATCACAGAATCTGCACAAAGGGGTTATATTCTGCTCTTTGTTCCTCTCTTGAACACCTTTTCCACATTTAAAATGGAGCTTCAAGAAGTACAGGAAACTGATTTACTTTCTACACCTGAAACCAAAGTTCTTGTTCCTGGGCAAGGACCAGTGCCCCAGTGGTGAGCAGTCGGCTTTACCTCAGTCAGACGCCTGCTCACTTTGCAGTCAGGAATGACGAGACTCACCGTGCTGGTCAGTCCTTCAGCTCTGCTTCACAAGCCACAACCTGAATGCGCAGAACAGGTAGTAACACACAAAATAGGATGCTGGGCTATTTCCTTTGGGACTGCCTGTCTTGGGCTTCCCAGACTTTGGAAAAGAAATGCACGCTTTAAAGTAAAACAGTAGCTGTATGGATTAGATCTACCTTTATCTTTTGGGTGTTCCCATTTAATCTTCTTACATTAAGCATGCATTGTCCGTCTCTGGATCCAGTCTCTTTAAAAGTGTTGATGATGTCTTTCCTGCCTGTAGAACAAGTTGCCTCACAGTGTGCCCTCATCTAATTTGTCATCACTTCACCTAATTTTCGAAGACTATATTTTATATTGCGTTGTTTTCAAACCTGGACAAAGCACAGATAGTCTAAGCCAATGCCTCATTTTTATTTATTTAAGTCCCATGCTGCCAACTTGACCCATTTTTTTTTTTTTTTTAAATTTTTTTCCATTCTACCGACTGTTCAGATCTCACAGATTAATTAGTCAAGGAAAGCACAGCTGATCCTGGAGTGAAATCCATACCCACACATTCTGCCTTTCTGTGATCCAACAGTCTTGGTTTTTGTGTGGTTGGTTGTTGTGTTTGGTTTTTTTGTTTGTTTTTGGGTTTTTTTTCCTGATTCTGGGATGTAGGCTGTCAGTATTACACTGTGCTGTAATAGACCTGACTAGCCATTATCATTAGCAGTGGGTACCAGCTTAAAAACCCAGTCATCAAAGAACAAAAATGCTGGCAGCTAAATTGAGAAATCCAGCCAGGAGGAAAACAACCCCGAGCTTGAGCCAGACGGCTGCTACTCCCTGTACAGAAGAGAAGGACCATGCAAGACAAGTCAACTAAATGTTGCCTGACATTTAAAATCAACTGTTCTGTTGTATTTGACAACATTGTTAAGAAACCCCAACCCAATGCAAATTGCTATCAATGCGCCTAGAATGACCACAAACTGGCTGAACCCCCTTTCCTTTGTGTGTATATATAGGCAGCCAGTTCTTTCACATATTGTATGGGGGCCATGTCTCTTATTTATTCAAGCTCTAGGATGTCTCTAAGCTTGCTTTCTCAAACCTTGGCAAATCTTGTTACACCTGAGAGCCATTGTGCTCCCCATTTGTGTTCACATACTACTGAATTTATATTTTTCTCTTTTTTTTTCTCCACTTCCCCCCACCTTTTTTTTCTTTTCTTTGAAAATGTTATTAACTAGAGCATTAAATGCTGGCCTCCGGCAGGGCGTCTCCATATGTTTACAACAAATGTTTCCTCCATAGAGGGAGGATGTATGTGTGTGAGAGAGGATGCAGATATAATGGGGCAGCTCTCAGATACAGTCTCCCTGGGAGGCGAAACTCAGGCACTTGAAAATGCTTATCAGTTCAAGTAATTCAGATGGAAACAGATTGTAACATCTCCCGATGCACCTTTCACCCGTGGCAAGGAGAGGACTGCAAGCACGACGACCAGATTTGTCTCCCTTGTGATGCATGAAGATCGGCCTCTCCTGGGGGAACACAGAGCATTATTTGGTGTGGCAGAAACTGCTTTATCAGGCAGGTCAGACTTCAAAGCCAGTTGGACTGACTTGCCCCTCTCCACTCGTCTTTCAATCCAAGTTTTGTGCATAAAACGTGTTTCTTATCAAACCGTGTCTAGCTTCCCCTGCGAGCAGCTGGGAGGATGTTGAACATCTGCCTCCAGCGTTCCTGAACATCTCTCTGAGATGCTGGCTGGTGCAGCATGGAGGGCTGGGGCTTATGTGGCTGCTCACGGCGTGAGCTGCAGCATTCCCCGAAAACAGCCCCTTCGTGTCAGAGGCAGGTTAGAGATGCTGCTGAAAGTTACTCTTGTAATGCGAATCCCATGGTTATTGCTTGGACTGGCCATCACCACGTTGTTACCTAGTGTCACTACTGTGTAGATTAACCACTCAGGTAATAGCAAAGACAGAGTTAATTGCAGCTGCTTTGAACTGAAAATAGCAAGTAATATTTATCAGTCATATCGCTGTTTTGGTTTGTAAATAATTCATAAGCTGACCATTATTTTACGCACGTTTGTGGCGTTCACAGGCATGTGCTTTGAAGGTCTTACTCATTGCATGCTCATCAGCTCCTTCACCTTCATAATTTGTTCTACTGTGATGAAGGTTTTGTTTCTGCTTCCTGCTCAGCAATTGAAATTTAAATGGGGAGAAGCAAATAGAGTAACAAATAATACGCTTTCGTACACATTTTCATGAGGAATAATTGTTTGAACTAAAAGCTTTCAGGATTCATTAACTACTGGGTATTTGTGGAAATGCTTTCAGAGCATTTATGAATAATGGAACTTGAGTGACTATTGCACGCTGAACTCTGCCCTTTTAGATTATGCAAATATCTGTGACACAACTGTGTATATTGTAACTTCTCTTGAATTGGTTCCTCATTACTGCAAGGAGAGGAGTGGAAGCAAAGTCTGGTTTTCATCCTTAGTTTGTTCATAAGTACTTGTAAAAACACAGAAAATAGTTGTTAAAATTGAATTTGAAATGTTAATTTTAAAACTTTTTTTTTTTTAATTGGGAGAACCACACTTCTTCTGGCTTTACAGACTAATGTAGCAAAGTTGTAAATGGTGGGAAATCCAGACCACAATACATACACTACAGGTGATGAAACATCAAGGTTTTATCAACATGCCTTTGGGGAAGCTGCAATAGTTACTACATTAGCCATAAGTAATGTAGGGCATTTCAAACAAGTTCAAGTAAAAATAACTCTGTACTGTAAGATACCCACTCGTGTTCGCGAGTTTTTATATATGTTACAGAGAAACTGCATTAATGTTCCAAACACATGGAAAGATGAGGCAAAATGTAACCCAAAGCTAGCAATGCCTCAAACATGCCTTTGGCTGTATTTCTGTTTACTGAGGCACTATTGATACCTATAGGTAGCTTTATTTCATATTTCCTCAGAAATTCTTTAGTGTTACCTGGTTAGTAGTTTACAAAGGCTGCTCAGTTGTTCTGGAGCCGCCGTGGCCTGATTCTGGTAAAAACACCTCTGAATTCTGCTAGGATTGGTGTCTGAGGGCATTTTGCAGCATACCTGGTGCATAGACAAATATTCTGGACATCTTCAAGGAGTTTGAAGCTGAAAGAGGGGCAGCAGAGCAGCTGAGAGGTGGTACAGGGGGAATAGCTTTTGCTTGTGTCCCACTACAACACAGGCTCACTGTCGTCTTTGTAAGTGGACGGGAGACGCGATACTCGCTGATAGCGTTTGCAAGCCTTTCCACACGAAAATCAATGGCAAATACTCTGGTGACTTCAGTGGAAGCGAAAATGGGCCAGTCCTTTGGAAACTTGTGTTCTTTAAGGATATTCCTGAAAGTGTAACTAAGCTAATTGCGTAATCTTTTGAATTACTGTCAGATGTTAACAATTAAATATTTTCCTTATATTAACAGTATCTTCCCCTTGTTGTCCCAAAACAGTCTCAGCCCCATCTCCCCCAGCTGTGTTGCTCCCTTTGCACTGGCCTGCGAGTATCTGAAGAAGTTTCATGTCACTCAGGGCGTGATGCTTTTCGAGCTGGATTCACTCAGTTGGGTTGATGTTTTATGCTCTGCTGCAGGGGCTTTCTGTCTTGTGCCCAGCCTAGTGTGACACCAGCACTGTCACTTCTGCCTTTCTAAACATTGCGGGGTCTATCAGTGCTGCTCTGCTTGATAGTGTTTGATGGCAAGTACTGTAGTTATGCCTGCTACATGCGATGCCCGTGGAGATGCATTTTCACTTATTTATTTTCCATCTCGGGTTTCCTGGGCATTTTGATGTGATAGACGGTGAGTTTTGCTTGACGAGGCTGGCTGGTCACTGCTTTGCCTAATCGGGGCCTGGGCTCAACAGTTGGTTCGTTTATCTTCCAGTAATCATTCCCTGACTACTTTGATAGCGACCTCACTACATCTTGATATTTAATGGCTTATGAAGCACATGAAATTTTGTAATAACTTCCAGATTCATTTTCATAATATCAATTTGTGGTAACTAGATAACTATTCACTTTCATTTTATTGCTTTAATAATTGTTCTAGAAGGCTAATACCAGTAGTCTGGCAGCACTAGTGGTGCATTAGCATCTGTTTCTCATTAAAGCGCGTGTCCTGTCTGCGGGGCCTGTTCTTGCCCTCAATCTGGGTGTGAACAACCTAAGGAGGAAGCACATGTGGAAATATAAATCTTTCTTGAACGCTTATATTTTGAAATGGGTTTGGGCACAGGTGAGAGCAGAGCTGTCATATGTCATTGCCCAGGATTTGCTCTTTGCTTCATGGACAGGTAGTTCCCCTTGCTTCACCTTTCCATCCCTTCAAAAATCTGAATTTCATTTAACAGCTTATTGCTGCAGAACCAGCAGTGGACTCTGCAACACTGTTCTGAGATTTATTAGCTCTAGAAATGATGTTGCACTTCCAGCCTGAACTTACCTTCAACCTAAAGTCACTGGACCATGGTAGACTTGCCTGCTAGGCCTAATGAACCTTCTAATACCCCAGTTTTGTTTGCCAGGCAGTAATCAAATAACTTTTAATGTCTGCTTTGATAAGCTGGGGAAAAAAAAAAGTCATTTCTGTAGTGCTTGTAGCCCTCTAAGGAAAACAACTGGTTGACAGGATCTAAGTTTTATAAACTTATGTTGGTTGTCTTAAAACTAAAGATGAATGTAGTTCACTTCCTAGACTAGCTAGAACTGATATTAGGTTGACAGGTCGATAAGCACTCATTCATTGTGTTTAAATTCTGACATAGCATTAGCTTACCTTGAGTCTCCTGGAATAACATGAGTATTCTAAGATTTAATGAAAATAAACGGTATTTTTATTGCCTTCCCACAGCCAGTTCTCTTAAATTTGTGAGTGCAGGTTACTGGCCTTAAAAGTCTAAATTTAATAACTACTGTTTAACAGCTTTGTGTTACTTGTTAAAATTCATGTATTTTGTTATCTTCTGCTGTTGAATTGAAATTATTTTTGAGCACTATCTATGTTATTACTGTCACTTTTAGCATATTTTAAAGTGTCTTTAGTCTTGAGTTTTGCTGCTGGGAGTATTTCTTCTTGTATCATATTGTTCGAATGTTGCTTTCAAGAGTTCCTGCCCTGTGTTTATTGCTATCAGCTTTGCTTTTTGGCTTTCCTCTCTTTCTGTATAGGTTAAGGGTTTTAAAAAAAAAAAAAAAAAAAAAAAAAAAAATCCTCATTCTGCATTTTTGACTATAGAATGTGCATCAGACAAATGCTGTAGCCTTTCAGTGTGAGGCAAAGATTTCAGTTCATCTCTGCTTTCTAAGTAGTTTTCAAGTGAAGTGTCCTGTGTGCTCTGAAGCAAGTTGATATGCATTTACTGAGTTAGCTGGCTGAGGGCTAAGGACCACTTTATTATCAAAAACATGCTGAGGATGGCATGTATGTCCAAGGGCTGCTAATAACTATTTCATTATTATTAATTTTCCAGGGAAGTGATTTACTAACAGACCTTTACCACAAAATAATTGAGCTCCTAAATTGTATTTAAATTACATGTGCACTTTCACTCTGTACACAGCCTATTAGCACTTCTGTTGAAAACAGATAAAGTTGGAATACATCTTATAAAGGAAAGCACATTATAGAATAGAAATTAGTTTAATTCTGCTTGTGACTGGGGAAAAAATAAGCCACAAAGAAAAAACAAACCCAAATAAACAAAAAAAACCCCACCACACCAACCGTTTAAATATTTTATGAGTTTTTTTCTTTTTAATTTTCATTGTCTAACTTTTGCAGCTTCACCCCCCGCGTCACCTTGAACTAGCTGGGCTGTTGCTGGTTCATCTTTTCTTTGTGGGAGGGTTTCTTTGTGTCATCCATGGTTATGGATTAGGAGCTTTCAGTGCATTACTGATGAAGCAGTGTCGCTGAATAGTGAGCAACAAGCTTCTTCTCTCAAATGTTTTTAATGAAACAGAAGTTTCTTGTTGCCATCCAATAGGTTTAAATACTATTAAAAAGAGATCCCCTCCATTTCAGTTAATCACATTTTGTTTGCTACCCATGATAACATAAGCTTGCTAGTTCTGACATGTTCAGAGTGAGATGAGACTTGAATGTTTCATTTGAAAAAGAAAGGTGAAAAAAATGGGCTTTGTGTGATAAAACTTCCTTTTGTGGTTCATAAAAGCAAGAAGAGGGAGAAAAAGGTTGCGGCAATACATTTTCTTCCTTTTAAAGTTCATCTTAAAGCAGAATGCATGGAAAAAAAAACTTCCAAATTTGTAAACAGTAATGTGATTATATTGTCACAACAGTATAATTTTGCTTCAAAATTTATTACAGAAATTTGCTTTCTGATTATTTTTTTTAAAGACCTATAGCAAGAATATTGTTTGCCAATCACACTCTCCAAGGGTTATCATATCGCTGACTTCAACAAAAAATAGAGAGCACAAAGAAATGTAGTTGCAACCGAGGCAGTGAGAGAAGAACGAATCCCAAGTGACTGTGGGAGCTGCTGACACTGGATTGACCAGAAACAACGTGTTGTTTGGTGCATTTTGGGTTTGAGTGCAGAGCCTGTCGCATCTCCTCGGCAAAAGTTGGAATTGTCTCTGCCTCAAGTCTCACAGGTCATCATTTTTTGAAATTGCACATAGTTGGTAGTAGTTTTATAGCAAGGACTTGCCTGATGCTTCTGAATTATACAATGAGCTTTCTTGTGTTTTAACATTTGCCAAACTCTGACCTTTTAGTCTGACCTTTTCCGTGTGCAGTTGATGTGTTTTTTCAAGCATTTTATTATTTATTTGTTACATATGAATTTTGAGTTGAAATGAGTTAAAGGGTTCTGGGAGAGCACTAGAAAATGTCTCAAGGGAATCGGCAGCTTTGCATTCAGTGGAGAGGCTGGATATTTCCTGAAGATTGAATAACCAGGTATAAAATTAAAATGGTGAAGATAAATATTCAGTAACTCCCTGCTCTGTAAATGAGGCATGGCTGATAGGGAAAGAAAATAGCTCATATAAGTCTGTGTTATACTGTAAATACACAAGGGAGCTCAATTAAGGTTGTTCAGGAACTCTTGCTTGACAGTTTGCTTTGAATGTGTGATTTTTATAAACTTAATGTGCTTTTAGAACAGTAGTTTCTAAACTACTGTGTGTTTTCTAAATACATGTATAATGTACTTGCTTCAGGGGGAACCTGCAAGCAAGAATTGTGAGATGTGGACGGATCTCACGAGACACCGATCTTGCGCTAGGGAAGTCCGAGTTGTGCTGGAGGCCAGTACGTCCAATGCCAGTCCTGGCGTGTGCAGGTCTCTGGCTGTTGGGAGAGGACCCATCGTGTGGTCCCTGATTGTACCTGGGTCCTGCTGAGCAGGGAAATCTCAGCACTGAATTTATTCAGGTGGTTTGCTCTTGCAAACCTGTGTGTTGTAGTAATGGGAGTGGAAAGGGGCTGTGTAGAGCTTTGGTGGTAGCAGCAATTGGGTGGTTTGTGTAGCCCAGCCACTGCTGCTGCCACCGTTGCTTCATCCGCGGGGTATTTTAAAACCTTGTGTGCGTGAAAGGTGGTGGCCTGGATCTTCCCTACCCCTGTGAAGGCAGCAGATTAAGGCATTCAATGTCATGCCTTTAGCAAGACCTGGCTGTTGGCATCCAGCTCCCTGGTAGGAGCATCTCTGGATGGCAAACGAGGGCTCTGGCCCGTTTGTTTTCCAAGGCGTTGCAGTGACAGGTATGTTGGGCTGTGTCTGTGATAGCTGCAACTGTGTGCATTGCTTAAAGGTGACCCTGTCCTCCCTTTATGGATTTCCTTCACCTGTTAGCTGGAAGGGCAGTGAGGGGTGATACCCTTCAAATTGTTAATAACACAGAGTTCTGCTATCGCAGAACAATAATGAAATACCAAACAAGTATTGCACCAGCAAGTATTGTCCTATTGTGTATTTTGAACACAGGATTAGTGAAATGTCCAGATTTCTGACTTTTGTATTCAGTCCCTGAGGTCACAAAGGGGAAGTACCTACACGTGTGGATTCTTACATATTTATACACGTGTGTTTTACAAAAGTAGGTGGTTGCTTCCATTAACTACAGTAGAGTGTTTCTCCTCTCACATTTCTGCAGAGAAAAGTAGTGTGCTTGTGATCCAGTTATATGCAATGTAGCCTTTCAAATGGTTGATTTCTTTATTCTTATTTTTGTTTGCATTTTAAACTGGCATTTTGAAACTGGGTGCCAGTTGGCGTTCTGCATAGGGGAACAGAATCAACTGCTTTGTCAATATTTTACCTTGATGTACCTCATTCAGTGTAAGTTGAAATTAATTGTTGCCTCCTTTCCTTCACAAAACCAATTATAGTTCTGTCATCTGTTTAGAATTAATACAGCTAAATGTTTCCCTTTTTTTCCAGATAAATATTCCACTTAGTACAGAAGTATTCTACTTACCCTAGGCTTATGCATAGGCAGAAGTTACATCCATTTCAATTAAATCCCTCTAGCCAATTGTTATAGAAGTTTGTGTTTATGTCCGTAATTGGAATTAAATGTGGCTTATATTGATGGAGTTTAAATAATTTCCTCACTGAACATAATTAAAATACTGCAAAATCAAGATTACAAGTGTCCAGTTGAGTGCGTTTTTTCCCCCCTGAGTTTTATGCTGAGATATTCATACTAGATTCATTTACACATTTTAAATGCATTAAGACAGCACAAGAGTGAGAACCTTTGATAAAACTGAAGGTGGTGAGGATGGGAGGAAAGAGGGATCAGGGATCTACTTGTGCAAAGATGCACCTGCCTGGGTTTTGAATAACAGTTACTGTTTGAATACTTTGGGCATTTCAAGTGGACTGACTTTACTGATGGTGGGAGTGATAGATTGAATATGCTTCAGGTTTTTTGTTGTGTTTGGTTTGGTTTTGTTTATTATTTTTATTCTTTTTTTTCCACACTTTGGTTGTGTTTTGTGATAAAACTTTGGGAGGAATGGGGGTGCGATAGGAAAGTAAAGCTAAGCAATGGCCATTGAAACCAGACACAGATTTCAAATGTCACTCGACTCTGAGGATGCTTGGCTTTTCCTAACAATAGGAGATATATATGCGAGTCCCAGGATTTATCACTTCCCGAGGTATCACAGCTTGTCAGAACTGCCACTAATTGTTGTCCCCTCGTACCGCTGCCTGCTGTCCTGTCTCACCCCAGGACCTCTTCTGGCCTCAAGAGACACATAGAGTTCTGAGCAAGAATTTGTCCTGATTATGCACTATTGATTCACACAAGCAGGTAAAATGGAAAATGCTGAAGGCTTTTGCAAGGACTCAAGTCTGTCAAACTCTGTAGGGTTCTGTGATTCATTCTGTTGTAATTTTGACTGAATTTAGCCCTTTGATAGGTCATAATTTTATTTTGAATTCACTAAGTACAAGATTTGGCCTTCAGCCCTGAGTACTTTCCATTCACATGGAGTATGGTTTTTACAGGGCTGTGATGCAAACTCTCCAATAATTGGTCTCACCAATATGGAAGGTTTTTTTAATTCCCCCCTGCCATGCTGTGGATGTCAAACCTGGAGACTTTCCTTTTGTTTTTAGTGTGGTCAAACAAGATGTGGGTAAAGTTTGCATGAAAATAGACGTATATAAATTATCTGTCTGCTCCCAAAGTGATCAAAAGTGATCTAAATACTGTTGTGGGGAAAAAAAAAAAAGTATTCTCTAATCTGTGTGCACATTGGAGAATACTTTTATTTGGCTCAGGAAAGCACTCGGCATGAACTCCATCCTACCCAAATACTCCAAGAGCTGGTGTTACACCGAACCATTCATGTGGCAAATTAAAAAGTCTGGTGGACGGATGATACGGTTCTGAGAACTCAATAAAACTTACTACCTACGAGACTGATCTTTCTATTCCAGTGACAGATGTGCTGGTAGTTTTGCAACAGCAGGAATAATTAAGGAAAAAAAAATACAATTTTAGTATTTTGAGGCTTCATTTTAGTAGAGCAAAAGAACTAATTTCTACCTCAATATGTGCAGGATTAAGTGGAAATCACCCTTCCATTGCCATCTCAAAAAGTTGAGAGCTTCCTAATCAAAGTCATATTTGTTAAGCTCAAATGGCGATGGAGTCAGGAATATATTAAGGTAAAACCTTGAGAGGGCTGAAGTAAACAGGAATGATTTGACTTGCATCTTCAGGGATATGAATTTATCAGTTTAATCTGGAAAAGAGCATCATTTCATTTAGATGCAATGGCAGTAGAGAAACACACAGCTGGTCTTTCCTGTGAGTTAGCTGATCTTATAAAAATTCTCTGTAAGGTCATTTAAAAACAAAGCAGGTGCTATCATGCATCAGTTTGGTCCATGAACTGGTTGATGTTTGCTAGTGATTCTTCAGCATAGGAAACAATAAGGAGAACCTTCAAATCCAGCATCCAAAGTAAGGCAGACCCCTGAATAAGAGTTGTTTTAAACATAGTTAAGTATAATGAGAGATAATGTAGTAAATCACAGCTACACTTCAAGAGTGCTTGTCTGCTTCTTCTGCCAACCTGTCTTCCATGTGGCCCGGAGGTACCAGTGAGAGCTGCAGAGGTGATGCTCTCTTTTCCATTTTGAGAGTGTATTTGGAAGTTCAGTCTGGAATAGGAGCAGCAACTGAAGCACTAAAATCACTTGGGTGCCTGCTCGGTCAGTTGCTGTCTGAGCAGTAAGAATTGTGTGTAAGGTTGGGAACCGAAACCACGATGTTTCTTTCTATACTCTTTTCACGAGTGAATGTCAGATAACTCCTGAAGTTGAACGGGCGGGCTATCTGTAGTGGAAACCTGCAGAAGCCAGCTGGCAGCCTCACAAGTATTATAAGCATCCTCCTGTTTCTGGGATAGTGTCAGATCATTTTAGTTCCATCACCTTTTAATTTGTGGCTGGGAAGGGGGTAGATTATCAGTGCTCTGAACCAGAAATATTACTTGGATAGTCCTATGGTTTCGTGTCAGAATTGCAGTATACTTTCAGATCCTAGTGAAAAAAGCACTATTTTTTGTCATATTAATATAGGTTTAGGCCTAAGCCGGAGCATATGCTTCTCCACGAGTCAATTGAAAACAATTGCCATTATTTGGTATAGGCCTTAAAATCAATAGGTAATTCAAACTCTAGGCAGAATTCTTTTTATTTCCATTTCCACTTACAGCAGTGTCGTGTATACCAAGAGAAATCCTCATTATATACTAGTTCTATTTCAGCATTTTGATGCCAGCGGCACAGCTGTGTGTGTCCTTGATCTTCTTTTTCTTCCCTCTGAGCCAAGGAACTTCAAGCACCATTTTGAGCTAATGATGACCGTGCAGTTCTGGTAGCTCGCAGTTTTACATGTGAAATCAGGAGGTAGACTGTAAGAAGTATTTTGGGATGTTCCTTTTGTTCTGTTGCCTTAGCTTTCTCCCCTCATTTGCTTATATTGTCTTTGGAAGGATGTGTTTCCTTCATTTGACTAGTGGAAGGGCCTTCGTTGCTGGATGTGATTCTTTTTGTAGTCAGTTGTGCTCTTCAGCAGGATTTGCAGATGGAGTAGTTGCTGCGCACGTGGCACCGACTGCCTTTGTTACTGCCCTGACAGGTTGCTTTTCAGTTGACTTTGAAGTTCTGAGTTCTCGTTTCGAAGAAATTTGTTGCAGATTTTTGGCATTATTTCTTGTATGTTTACGAAGCCTTCCATTCACATTCACTTCTTGTCACTGCCTTTGCACTGGCTGGTTATGAGGGAGATTATTATAAATAATAAAACAGAATGAGAGAGTTCTATTCCTTGTTCTGTTCAGCAAAGCTCTTGGGAAGCAGCATTCTTACTAATTTTCATCTTTTTGCCGGTGACACAAGAAAGGAGATGGACATGCATGGTTAAGTGGATGGCATTGTTGTGTTTTCATCTGTTTTGTCTCAATGTGTGTTTGTGTTGGGCAGAGATTGGCATGAGTTTTCCAGCTCTGACACAAGATCATTGTGGAAGCAGTTCATGTCTGTTAGTTGTGAACAGATGGTAATGCATTATTTTTGGCACGGGGAAGGAAAAGGAGACCTCACATTGCATATGAATAGACATCTCTGGGGATAGTCCTACCAAAATGAGGATGCAAAAGTAAAAGCAGAATGAAATGTACCCTGCATTTCATGCCCCATGGTATTGGACTTCAGTCAGTCTTGGCTTTAGTTGTTGCTTCTGGAATTTCTTCAGACTCATGGTGGATGCAGACATAGGCTGATAAGCATATTTATTTTAGTTAGTCAAAAAGATATTACTCACAATTTTTGGAGAAGTATTAGAAATGGGTAGGTAGACGGGCCATCAGTAAAGATCAGAGATTTGGTTTAGACATACAGACTCCCTGGTGAAAACCTGAATGTGTGCAAGGTGGAACAGAGAAACAAGGCTGATTCTTCACCATAGGAAGCTTTGTGATTCCTCCGTCTCCACACACACCTCACTTGCTCCATTTCCCACCATGTTCAGTCACTGTTCAACTTTGCGTCTAGCTCTCAGGCCATATGAGGACTGTAACACAGCTGCCTAATTACCTCCAAAATAATTTGCAGAAAGCTCCATAGTGAGGAGCAAACCTAGGGTGTGAAAGGACAAGACCAGGGGATTTGAAATTGGGGTTGCTGAGCATTTAGGATGGGTGCTCAAAGGGCCACATCTTAGGAGGAAAGTGCTGTCAGCAGATGGAGGAAAATCTCAGGAGCTAGGGAACTTCAAGAAAGAAGGCACCCCTAGTGAGATGTGGCCCCGTTGGTTCATTTCATCCATCACTGGGCTCTGAGCGGAAGGTAACCATCCTCTGCCGTATCTGCTGATATCCATGGAAACAAGGCGTGAACCGAGACAGAAAACAGAGTATTAGAAACTTTTGTTTTCTTTGTGTTTAATAACTTGTATTTGGCTTCAAATGCCAGTCACTGAAGCTCCCAACAGCATTCTCCCAGGTTGGGGAATTAAGGATTTGTGCGGGAAGTGGAAAGCTCTTTGTATTCTTGTGCAGAGTCCAGCCTGGGCTTTCAGAGTGAGTGATTGCTCAGCAGCACAAAGCCTGCGAGACTGAGATGCGAGTGCTGCCTGGTTCCCTGTAGTTTCTTAGTTGTCTGGCTTTTAACTTGTTTAAATAAAACTTGACTTGCAAGCATGAGAAAATTGTTTCTTGAATGCATTTTTAATGAGCTCTTCTGCAGCTGGAGGGACCCAAAGGTAGTTCAGTGGCTTCTGCTCAGTGCTGCTGATCCTTGTTGGAAATGTGTATTTGGCAACGCTTGGTGATTTTAAAAACAATTGAAACATTGATTGTATATTTTATTTTTCATTCTGAATGTTTGGCAATGGTAGGTTTGGTTTGGGTCACTGCCACTTTGGCTTTTGGCCATGCATTCTTTCACAGGGCTGATGTGATAGCAAATGTTTTCAGGTCAGATCAGACTAATTAAATACTAAGACACAATCATACGTGAGTGTCTGGGCAGGTCAACTCTGAGGTCTGCCTTTAGTCTTCTCCCGAGAGAGTAATTATATCGTATCTCACCCTTTGGGCTAAAGAGAGCTGCTCTGTTCCCGAGCCCAGTCAAGTTAATCGTGCTGCTCTGAACAGACACGTAAACAAGGGTTGTACTCTGTATAAAGAAGATGTGGCTCTTCTTGTGAAGACCACTTAAATATAACAGCACTTAGTATGTGCAGATGTCTATATTAGCTTTTGACACAACTGTGCTATTGCCTTTTAATTCTCTTGCTGTTAATGTAATGGATCATCACAAGGCATCAATATACTGAGATGATAAAAATGGCGCTTTTATCTTTTACTACAGTGTGAGTAATAAACAGCTATAAAACAACTTTTGGTTTAAGTTCTTTGTATAAATGACAAAAACTGTGCACTCTAAAAATAATCAAAGTTACAGCACTGTAAGTTTACAGGGCCGAGGAGCTAGGCATATGTTTTAACCCCTTGATGAATGCAGCTTGCATTTGAGTTTCAGTCCAAGTGATTTAGAAGCTGAAATACAGATTTGATTCTGCTTTATTTCTTTGTAGCAGGTGTAACTTGATGTGCTCTTAGAGCGGTGGGCAGAGTGCTCATTTGGAACCAGGGGCAAAAATATTTTTGGACCAAAAAGACTCATTCGGGAGTAATATTGGAAGAGATGAGAGAAGAGCTTCCTTTGGCTTCACAATGTCTTAACTTATCAAGACTTGCTGGCAGTCAGCTGGGCTGAAAACCACCCAACTCTCTGACCTGCCATTTAAAGTACTTTTGCACATCCAAATTGGTATATCTTTAATTACTTGCTGTTGCTTATGGTGAGCTTGTTTCTTCCCTCCTTTCTAAGTAGCGTGGGATCAAGAGGCAGGGGCTGCATGGTGGTGCTTCCTGGTGATTTTAAAGCTCTGTGAGAAAGCTGGAAATCTCTAGGATGCTGCAGTTTAAATAAACACTGCCCCTTTCTAGCTGTGATAAACTTGTGAACCTGGTGTCTTCGTAGAGTATGAATTCTGTGTGAAAAGTGATGATTATCTGCCTAAATTAACTCTATAAGCAAGCATCCTGTTTTAACAAGTGTGGTTTCTGCTGAAATACAGATGCTGTATTTGAGGAGAGAAAAGGTTTTATTTTATGAATTGAAAACATACAGGAATTTACTTTTCTAGTGTATATACTCCATCATATTTAACAGTAAGTAGATATTACATATCTTAGTCTAGTAACTGTAAGGAAACAGAACATGCTACCAGCAGCAATGGATCTGGCAAAGCTTATGTTGCTTGTGGCTTTGATGATAAATTTCCTATTTCAGACTTAAGTCAAAAGGGACAGGAGATAGTTTGCTATGGTTGCATCCTAACAGCTGAAATGCCACTTGGGGCCAGAGCGAGGGGGCAACAGCCACAAACATCTCAAAGTTTAAGAGGGCTCTATGTCTGATTGCTAATGTGCAGGTTGAATTTACACTGACATATACTGCTTTCAGAAAACATCTAACATTTCAAAGCAGTATCACTTCCGTGTAGATTTTGTTCACCTGTTTTTGGGTCTGCATTTGGCCCAGGTCTGAATTTTGTACAAAATCTGCCTGCTGTTTTCTGTATTTCATTTAAGTGGTTGTGGTTCTACGGCTGTCACTGGCACTGTCCAGACAGAGGTATGTTTATAACTTGTCCCTTTTTTCTATGATAAATGTGACAAATATAGATTTTTTTTTTTTTTTTTTTTTTTTTTCCAGGAGGGGAGTTGGTTGTTTTTAAGCACAAATTCAGCTCATTTGGCTAACTGGAAATACTAGGAGAGCCAAGGTGCACAAATCTGTTTTGCAGATTCAGGAGCAGAAGCTCTGTGCTTTTGTCTTACCATTAGGCAAAGAAAGAGTCAAATTCTCACCTGGTGTATGTTGACACAGGCTCTGAAGTCAGTGAACCTTTCCAGTGATCTCTGGTTCATACAGTGTAACCCTGTAATAACCATAGGCAAACACAGATGGTTGTCATTACTTCCAGGGGTCACAACATCTAAGCTCATCACAGAGCGGAATGATAAAGCTGTTTCTTGATTTCTGGGTCCTAAAGGATGACAGGACAAATGACTGTGTCTGCACCCCCCATGACAGTGGAGAGCTGTACAGCATTGAAAAGCTGGATGGATGTACCTATGGCTTTGTGCTTACGCCAGCAGAATTGAATGCTATTTATATCTGTAGCAAAAAAGACACTGACATCTTTGTTGTGAAGACCTTGGATTCTAGGAATGTGAAGTGAATGAAATAAATAAGAAAATAAAAATGATGCAAATATAAACTGATGTGATGGGAATTGACCTTAAGAAGATAAAACCCCTGTTTTATTTACATGAAAATACAGAGACCAGTCACTGAGAGCATTTGTCATGTCTAGTGCCATATTTATTTCAGAAGGCGATACGATGACTTGTCATGAGTGCCTCAAGCGCATCTCTGATGCTGAGTTTGGCTTCAGTGTTGGTAGTTTGCTGTTCGCAATGAAAACTCTTGTTTGGTATGACCTCTACCAGGTTTTTGTTCAGTGCTATGATGCATGAAGGGCTTTTGGAGGAATTTGAATGGGAGTACTAGAGCAGGCATAAACTTAATGGAGGCTTTCTGGGAATGGGGAAACACAGAAAGTAGTACCCAAGATCCTTAGATTTGTTGGCAGATTGGAGCAGATAAGAGAGATCAGGAGACTCCAGTAAGCAGTCTGATAGCTGAGCATTGAAGGAAGGGCAGGAAACTTTTGGTTGGTGCAAAAACGCAGTTAAAGGATGATTTAGCAAGACTCATGTGGAGGTTTTGGGGCTGCATTCAGCATGGATCAAAGACAGAGTAGAAAGGAAGAGGCTGTGTGTCACTTGGGGTGAAAAATAACATGATCCAGTACATTTGCTCTAGAGAAAATCTTCCCAAGGAGCCAGGATGTTCCTTTGGAAATTTCCTCTTCAAATCTGGAAGCAGCAGCAGCTCTGTGTGCGTTGCATGTTTGCAGACCAGCCCTGGCTGTGCTGCCGCTTGCAAGTGGCTTCTTGACTCTGTGGGAAACATTAATGGAAAAAAGACTTGGAGGAATAGTTGTGCTTGGGATTTGCAGGAGATTTTAAGGTGGCCAACTACATTGCAGACATGACTTTCTTTAGGAGGTGGAGGAACAAAGGCCAGTTAGTAGTGGCTGTGCTGGAATAGATGCAGTTCTGCTCTTGTCAGCAGTCTCAGCTCTAGGTGCAAGGATGTGAAACAACATTCTGCAAAATCTCCGCAGTGCATCACTTGGCAGGTTCACGTGCTTCCTCTGAGTAGTTCTGCTCTCACTAAGCCCAGACTGACAGTTCCAGCTATTTTTTTAATGCTGTGCAAATAGTCTTTGTGTTTCAAAGTGGGTTTTAGATTTTGACAACAGTGCTTTCTGCAAGAGCTGATATTTCTCAGTGTTCGCACAGCATCCAAAATGTCAGGACCCTTGGGAAACAGCAAGCCTAATGTACAGTGGTCAGCGCTAATTAAACTTCTAAATATTTCCTCTTGTGTCAGGGTGTTGAAAATTCTTTGCTTTTGTTTCACTTGCTTTGTGATTTCCATGCTCTGATTATTTTTCCCCTCCCCCCACCTTGCTGGTTAGTGCCTTCCATAACCAGAACACTTGTTTCTCTGTCTAGAAAACATACTATTTCTGGGGGGGGGAGATGCAGAACTTGTAACCAAAGTGCTTGCCTCTTCTTAATTAGATTTGTCTTTTATTCTAACTATTGTTGTCTCTGCTGATAATTGTCAGGTGGTCTCAACACTCACTGTTTAAATAGTGAGCTTTTTTTTAGTGTCGTTAGAGAGGGTTGCTTAACACAAACAGAAAAGTAATTCTTTGTAATCTGGTGTTAGCTTTGGAGTCTGTGCTTGTGGAACTGGCAGACTGACTTACAGCTTTCTATTGCTTCTTTTGGCACTTTGGCAAAGAACATGTCTCTGGCACACTGGGTACCCTCTCCTTCCTGTACAGGAGGCTGATCTTCCTGAGAAATAGACCTTCTTCTATTTTTCTCTACAACTGCTCTCAGCCCGACTTGCTCTTAAAGTTGTGGAGGCTCTTTCAAAGAGCCGGTTGTGCTACTCAGAGCCAGCGGCATGGGGGGTAAGGTCACCCCGGGCAGCTGTGCGAGGTGCCCATCGCCCTGGCCGACTGCTCAGGAGTGCTGCTGCTTTTCCATGCCTCGGATTCCCAGGTGTGTCTGGGGGATATACAGGTTTCCTGTTGCACCATCAGGATGCAAGTACTAGAGCCTGGCCAGGTTTGTCTCTCCATTTGGAAACTTCGAGGATTCAAGGGCACTGGAACTGCACATCTGTGAGTTGGTGCTGTGGGATGATTTCTGGTGTGTGTATGCCTTCTCTGCAATAAATGTGAAATAAAACATTGGCTAAAGTGTCAGCAAAGGAGCCCTAAGAACCAGCAGTGAATTTTAGTACATTAAGACAGCTGCTGTGACTGTTAGCTGAAACTATGTATATGATGGGTAATTTTCACAAGGATTTTTAAAAGGTTTTCAAAGGCTGTTTATATAGCCTTTTATAAAGTTGTGTTTCTTCACCCAACTTTGTTTCGGATAAGAGGATGACTCCTTTTAGGGTGACTGTCAGCCAGCGCTTGTGGGAAACTCCTGCCCTGTTGCAACACAGGATTGTCCTCTGGGCCTTTGCATTTTATTCCTGGTAGGTATTATAATATAAACTGGCACTGAAGAGAGGGAGCAACAGTGAGTGCACTTTGTTGGTGTAAAGCCTGCCATCCGAAGTGTGAAGGTTGGCAGAAAAGGCACTGAAGTAGGAAGCTAGAGAGCAATTGGATCTCCAGAAGTGGTGTTCATGGAAATTAGGTAGAAATAATGAAGCTCTTTTAGGATTGTAGTGAAACAAGGTAAAGTTACAGTGATTCAACAGGCTGTTGCTCATCTAACAAGCAGAAATGGCATCTTTATGCTAACTTGACCTGTACAGTTAGGTAGAGAAATACTCTGGCATAACACGCTATGAAAAGAGTCTGTGTTTCAGCTTGTGAGTCTGCGTTGTCTGAGCAGTTATTATTGTTCTTTATTTCTGTCCTTTCAAACCTCTAAAAGGTATGACTTAATTTATAGGCTCTGTCTCTCAGTTGCTTATGTCTGATACATAAACATACATGTGTTTGGAGCAAAAAGAAAAGGGCAAATGTCTGACTTTCATGTTCATGTCTGACTTTCAGCAGCGAGCTCTGTCGTAACCCAGCACAAACAGCAACAGCCTTGGCCTTGTCATGGCTTTTTTAGTATTTTTTAATTGGTCCTCAAAACTCTTGAATATGATTGCTAAACAAAAATTTTCTGAGCCCTTTATGCATGTCACTTAATCTCCATCTGTTTCAGTTCAAAAGTATGGAAATCCATTCCAAATACACAAATGGTATGGGGGCCTACAAAATCTTTTTAGGGAAGGGGATATGTTTGAGTGTGGAAGCTTGACTGCTCTTTTAAGTCCCTGAGTAGCTGCTGGGAAATTTGTCAGTGCCACTTCTTTAAACTGGAGGAGAACAGTCTGTATTTTCTGGGACTCGGTGACTCCAGAAGATCGGCAGTCTTCCTTCTCTTTATCAGGGAACTGATGCAACATTATTCCAAACAAGACAAGCAGTGCAAGCAAAACCTAATCAGGATCCCAGTAAAAGTAATTAAAATCCTTTTGCATCTCAGCATCTCCTTTACTGTTGTCTGTTTGCACAGTGCTTATTCCTTTATAATGGCAGTGAGAAGGAAAACCACTCTGCTCTGGGACTGAGTCTGTAGGCAGCACCATCCTAGTTGGTAGGTGTTTCTGTCCTCATTCCTTTCCATCTCACTGTTGTGCATATGACCCTGTGATATTTGCATATGGCAGGAGTCAGAGAAAAGATGGTGAAGGCTTTAGCCTGAAGGGAAATAGACTTTGATAAGAAAATGTGGCTTTCATCCTGGGCTGTGTGCACACAGTCTGATGGGGTGAGACTAGCTGGCTCTAGTTATTAGTCACTGTGAACACACGTGACACTGAAGTGATGGTCCCTCTCTCATGGCAGTGACAATGTAGATGGTTGCTGAAAGGCTGGGAGATTTCTGGCGTAACATACTTCCCATTGCTGCTTCCAACTCTCATTTCCTATAAAGCAGGACATTTTATTGCCCCCCCAACTCCTGCATTTTTCATGGGATGAGAAGATATCTCAGGTGTTAGACTTGTTCAGATAAAGGCTCAGTGCCTCTATACTTCTGGTTTCCAATAGTTTTCCTTCAAATAATTCAGACAGCATCCTTCTTAGTGTTACTCTGTCAAGGTCCCCTCGGGCTTGCTGAAGTCTCATGTACTGTTTTCTGGGCTCTGAGTCAGTAATGCAGTTCTTTATCTTTTCATCTTCAGCACTTCCTTCCTAAATTCTATAATTTAGACTTTAACATTTTCTGCAAGAAAGACTCCACGACATTGCTAGGGTTCACTTAGGTGCAAAACGACACTATATATTAGAAGAAAGAATTGGGAAAAGGATTAAAACTAAGAAGAGTTGACATGTTTGCATTCCTTGATCTTTTGTCTTAGTGCTGCCCAGACAAACAGAAATGTCACTAGTGGCTGTGTCTCAGCAAGGAACAAAATCAGGAAATGTTTTTCTTGGAGTCTTTCTCTTTGTACATGCATATGTGGCCATATACACATATGTGGCCATGCACATGAGATCTAGAAGCCTAATAGATTTGTTGGTGATTAATTTTTATGGATGCAGCCTCCAAGGGAACTGTTGTGAAGGATGAGGACCCTGTAGTTCAGCGCTTTGTGCAGACATGTGATAAGGGTGAATGTGTCCCCCATCTGTGACCGTGCTGGGTGAGACAGAGTGCAGGGACCCAATGATCTGGGCAAAGGGGGTGCTGGAGGGGGGGGGGCAGTGAGGAACAGAAGAGAACAGAGGATGAGATGCTCACATTAAAACTGAGCTCCCTCCCAGTCCCTGCAGCACTTGTGTTTCTATATTGGTATTTCTGAGGGCTTTAGAGATAATGCAGACATTGCTAATTTTAAGCCTTTCCGTGTAAAGGTGGCAGCTGGAAGAAGAATCCGCAGCTAGGTTGTTCCTTCTAATAACCTGTAATGGCTTTTCCTTCTAATAGCAGCTGTTAATCTTCCAGATTCAACAATGCAGCTGTTTTTTGAAGCATTTATGCACTGCTGTATTGTGCTAATACATTTTTCCTCCTCCATAATATCCCTATTACATAATATAACCATCCATCAATTTGGTGGTGAAAAGAAGCAGAATTGCATTATGTTTCCATGTTTGGTGCAGAAACCTAGTTTAACTTAAATAGATTTAGCCAATATATCTTTGTCTTTAAATTGTCTATTACCAGTCAACTTAATACCTTACACAAATAATCATTAAAGCAAAACTATAGGATAAACTCTTTGTGTAAGCAAAGAATGGAAAGTATTCCAACTGTTTAATGAATTAACCTGTTTAAAGAATAATTTCCAGAATGTTATGGCATATTAGGAAGGGCTTTGATGTGAATAATAGTGCTGCATATTTGAGAGAATGTGTTTCCGTTGCATCAGGGCTGCATGCGTGATAGAATTTCTTGACGTGAGTATGAACACAGGACTGCTATAAGGGAACATAGTTCAACTTGGATTTCTAGAAGTGCACCTGCCACAGTGGATTTGATCCATTGCATCTCCACAAATGTGCTTTTAACTTTATTTCTCACCCCAGCCCTTCTTGTGAGTGGCATTCAGGACTCTACCAGGTACCTTGTTATTGTCCTAGAAGTATGTCTAGTTCTCAAAAGCATTTTTTTAATGCTGGAAGGGATCCTGGCATCTAGACTGAACTTCACTTATTTTTGCTTGCTCTTCTGTTCTAAATAGGGAGAAATTTTGTTTGGTATTTTCCTTTCTCAACCAGCCCCAAAACCAGTTTCCACAGCAGTAGAAGAGGAGGAATCCCATCTTCCCCAAGAAAAGACTTATGTTCTCCTTGCCTCTGAATGGTTTTAGGGATAAAAGAACTGGATCCTAAAATAACAATATTGACCTGGAGATATTCCGTAGCGCTATTGCATTTTCTGAATGAATTTTAAATCCTTGTTCTGATGCTTAGTACTTTGTCCCAGCCTTAGATGCAGCATTGCCATGATTGTGCAGGAAAGGTCAAATGGGAGGAGATATGTGAAAGGGAGAAAAATGTGAGCCTTTGTTCCTACTGTCTCTTTTCTCACATATTTCACTTAAACATGAAAAATAGGTCCCTTTTTTTGCTTTAAAGGTCTTCCTGCAAAGCTGTGAGTCCGTGACCAAGCTCAAGTACTTTGGCTAATATTTCAGTGAATCGCTCTCAGACTTGAGATGGAGCATGAGACGCAAGAAGCGGCAGGGAGAGGTGACCAGGCTGGTTATGCATGAAATTGGGTAGTCAGGAACTGATGCCTCAGAAGTTCTCAAAGTGACACAGTTGATGTCAGATGCTGAAATGACTGTTGTGATAGAGATAACAATCCTTTGGGAAAAAAGGAAAGAGTGTTAGGGACAAGACTATTGAAGGAGAATTAACAGCCTGTGAGATGTGAGAGCCACTCAGGTTACCGGGTGTGAAGTGTGTTTCTCTGCTCAACTTGCCCTGGTGTGACTTCTGTCGTTGCTGAGCTGTGGTTGATTTTACAAATACACCTGATAACAGCACATATAATACACACGCTCATTATTTATAAGCTGACAAAATTCACATATTGCTTTTGTGTGAATGGTGCTGGTTGATGATTGTATTGGAAGATTTTGTGGTGACTGTTTTAAAGCTAGTACAGTAATTAGCAAACACAAATCCTGCAGTGTGCTATATGTTTTTAAATCCCTGGTCTCAAACTGATGTGATGTTGAAGGACTGAATTGTTAGCAGCAGTGAACGTAAACAGCTGTGTTGATCTCCGTAAAGCTACGCTAGTTTACGTCAACTGGGGTTGCGCTCTAAAATACTTAGGTATGTTTAACACAGTGCATTTGTCCAAGAATATAATGACAAGTCTCTCGGCAGTGCCAAGAAAATTGTCCCACAAGCAGTGGAGCGCACTCAGTACATCATGCCAGTTCGGTCAAGGCTGAATAGCAAACAACAAGCCCCAGAACTGGGTAAATGCCTCTGTAATTTGTCTTCTGACATTGTACTGCTTGCAGCTTTGCCAAGAAAATGGAAAAATGTAGAGAGCCCAGAGCAACCCGTCACAACACAATGAATCCAGCTTCCAAAACTATTGTAACTGGGATGCTGCTCTCCTCACACATGCCAGCAGCTACAACAAATTAAACAAAACAAAAGCAAATCCCCTATTTGAAAGAAAGAGATGGGGAAAAAAAAAATCACATGATGTCATATTTTGTGGAAGTAGCATAAACTTGGCAGTTTGTACAGCGGGATTGGGTCAGTGTATGGAAACAACAGGCAAGTCTAGATCCTTGTAGCCTCCTTGCTTCAGACCCCAGCTGTCATATGCCTCTGACCTGCAAGAAGTCAAGGAAGCATACAAGATATTGCTTTTGGCCACATTCTGTAGCATGCACTTTATTATGGCAATATGTACTGATGCAGCTTTGAAGTGGAACCCACTTAAAGAGCAAGAACTGCTCATCCAGATAGAAAAATCTCTCTTGACACAAGTAGGTGAGGTTCTGACTTCACAGGGAAGATCTGCTATGTTATTGGCCTAAGTATGAAGTGAGGAGAACTAAGCAAAAAGCAAGTAGTTCTTGATGCTTAGGACCCTGACGTTTGATGCAATACAGTTGCCTGCTCTGGCTGTTGTCGTGGCTATGTTGGATCACTCCAGGGATCCCCTAAATCTCCAGGGTGCTTTGGAGAGACAATGCAGCTTTCTGAACCTGCCAACATTTAATGTCCAGGATCTTTTCCTGTTGTGACATGTTTCCTCCTTTTTTTTTTTTTTTTTAAGATATGTTAAATACAATACTTTGTATAAAATAGATTTTTCTCTAGATAAGTACATTCTTCAAACAGAACTCAATGGCAGAAATTTCCCCAGCAAAAATAAACAACATCTCTCTGTTGAAGTTGTGGTAGTGACAAAACATACCCCTTTTCATCTTCAAAGCACCATGCAAACTTTAAATAATGGACTCTTTTTTTTCTTCTTTTCTTTTTTTTTTTTTTTTTAAGTCAGGGCTGTGAAGTATATATTAATCCTCCAGATGAAAGATGGGAAACCACGAAGAAAGGTTAAGTGATTCAGTTAAAGTTGTTGGGATCAGGGCCAGCTTAGAGTGCAGACTCTCTGGACTGTCCAGACCCAGAACATGACATTTGTGCCTGTTCACACTTCTGCCAGTCTGAGATCTAGATGTAATAAATCTTAGTGAAGTCAGTGGAGATGCCCTAGGAATAAGTTTTAGTCTATCCTTGTGCTGAGGTGCTGCACCATTGAGCAAATGGTCTTAATTATTCAAGGGTAGGTAATAAAATGAAGCTTTCTACTTACTAGAAAGAAGGTAAAACACAGAAGCTTCCTGTGTGCCTCACACTACAACCTGAGACAATCTGTGCAATCATAGAACCATTTTGGTTGGAAAAGACCTTTGAGATCATCCAGTCCAACCGTTAACAGAACACTGCCAAGTGCACCTCTAAACCATGTCCCTAAGAACCTCATCTGTGTGTCTTTTAAACCCCTCCAGGGATGGTGACTCAACCACTGCTCCAGAATTTCATGGTGGTTTATGTGTTATAGATTCTTGTGATTGTATTATGAACTCCGCTGCTTATAGCTCTGTACAATATCGTAAAGCTCTCAGTGGCTGTGCATAGTGTGTACTATACATGCTGTTTGGCAAGGGAGTTGGAGAGAGAGGTGAGTGGTTCCAAACTTGAGCCAACATGCATCAATAAGGATAGATCATAGTGGGGGTGATCTTTTCTGTGAAATGTGTTTATTTACTTGATTTCATTGAGAAAATACTTTTATTGTTTTGACATTAGATGCTGCGCTGTCCTTCTCTACAGCAAAGGCATGAATGTAGCCTTGATGCTACATTAATGATTGATTTGCACAATTACAAGTACAGACCAGTGAACATGATACATTGTAAGTGTACAAGAACTCATAATTGATGTTAGTAGAACATGAAAGTCTAAACATTGCTCAGTTCTGATAGAGACAGACATTTCTGTCAGTGTGTCCATCACACTGTTACTCAGAATGTCCTGTGAGTTAGAGGGGGCAGTTGAGTAAATGTTTTCAATGAATGTCTTAAAAGCGGAGAGTGTTCTTGGGAGTAGCGTTAAACTTGTTTGGCTTCGCCATTGGTATTGACTGTTCATAGGAAGTGTTCACAGGATAATGACATCTCAAGGGATGTTGAAAAAAAATGTGTATTGAGAGTTTTCAGGCTTTGAAGAAACCTCAGCCTGTACCCTTAGGAAGGGATGTGTGATAGTGCAGTATGGTGAGTTTATGGGGTGCCGATGGCTTAGGGTGGCTCAGCCTGTTGTGATGATAAGGTCTATTTGTTCCAAGCACAGTAACAGAAGCAGCACTGTGACTGAACAGGTCTTTTTCATGATTCATTCTTGCAAATGAGAAGGAAATATAATATTAGGATAAGACCTGGGGTGTCTGAAGTGAGAGGCTTTTAGTCCCAAATACTATGCAAATGCTGGGTAAATATGAAAGCATTTGAACCAAATGAAAAAAAATTATTTGGATAAGTGACTGTTGTTTATACACAGGTCACAAAAGGAGCACATTATGGAAATAGGCAATAAATTAAGATGAGCTGAAAGCAGGAGATGGGTTGATAGGGTTGAGCCTACCACAATAGTTCAAGCACAACCCAGCTGAAAGGTCACATTACTGAGTGGTAGCTACTGTTCCCGTGAGATGAGGGTAGGGGAAGGCAGACCAGATGCTTCCCAGTTCCTCATTATTGCCAGAAAGATTTCTTACTAAGGAGCAGGATTCCCATCTGCAATTTCAAATGGATGAGAGGGTGATCAAAATGCAGGGCATGGTCTGAACCCAGCTTCAGATATTATTTATTTTCATAAAGATATTATTCACTTTCATCAAGTGGGGCTCAGCAGGCCGTGCCCTCAGTGCTGTACCAGCGTGTCTGTTTGTGGGAGCAGGGGAGGAAGAAGCACTAACCTCAGGTCTCTGAATTCCCCAGACTTCCAGTGAAATCTGATTTCTTCAGTGCTCAGATACCTGCTGCCATTAGCATCAGGCTGAGGCTTCTGGAAGCTCTTCTAAATAGTATATTTTAAAAGAGCAATCTGTTACTTGGGTGATTTGAATTGTTAAGAAAGACCCCTGCAAAGTTTCTAACGGTGTGTCACAAAGACTGAATATTCCTACATCCTCAGTCCTGCCTTGTTTTGTGTATAGTTGTTCGAGTGACTTTTGACAACTCAAAGTGGAGCCCAGATTTCCATTCATCAGAGCATGATGTTCCAGAAGTGACAAGGAGGGGCTGCCAAGGCACGGGAGCTGGGAGGTTCTCTGCATATATCATATCTGCATCCTTTGGTTGTAAGGTTGCAGTTCTGGTGCACTCAACTTTTGAATCAATAAGGAGTAACAGGTGCTTGAGTGTTATAAACGGTGACAAGATATATGTTTATTGGATCATAAGTAGACCATATCTCCTGGAAAACAAGGAGATAAAAGCACCTAAGTAATATTTTGGAGTTTAAGGATGCTTGGAAAGGTGTATTTCTGCTAAATAGGTGGTTGTAGCAGTTAGGAGTTGCATACTTTCCAAATAACTGAGGATGGGCAGTGAATACCATAATAAATATGTATGTGTATATTTATGCACGTGTGCAAGCACACGTGTACTAGGTGATTGATTTCCAGCAAGCAGGTTAGAACTTTTCAGGAAGTATTGTGTTTTCTGCTAATGCGTTGTTCCCCTTTTAAGGTGTGGACTGTGCTGTCACACAAAATAGTGACCAACCTCAGTCCTAAAGTTTGCAGCATTTTGTACTTGTTAGCAGCTGTGAAATGCTGTTTGGATAAGACATTGCTTGAAAAGTTGGTGCTTTTTTTAAATTTCTATTTTTAATTTTTTTTTTCTTTTGAATTCAACATCTGATTTGCCACGCTGCCTTCTGGTGTGTTTTGAATTAAATCTTTCAAACTAATCAGGAACGAACTAGTTATTAATCTCTTTTTTTTTAAAAAAAAAAAAAGCTTTAGGAATTGCTGTTAAATATTGTTTATGTGTCTCCATTTTTCTTATCCTTTCTCCTGGGGAAAAATCAATATTCTTTTGTACTGACAAAAGAGAGTAAAGCTACGTCAGGTGTTGGATCTCCAATACATATAGCTGATGAGGGAAAGAGAAGTGACAATTTGGGATCGATTTTTTTCTCAGTTTCAGATGAATGCTGGATTATTCCATCTGCATAGGCTGTTTGGTGCTTTGGTATCTCATAAAAAATTCAGCTGGTTCTAATCTATTTACACAGGTAGATTGATTTCTTGCTTGTTCCTTACAATTCACGTGGGAAGATTTCTGGAGCATCTTAATACTTTTGGATAGAGGGTCGTATGTGTTAAAATGAGAGATTCCAATGTTAGTTGTATAATGTAGACAAATTTAAATAAAAATGGTTATTTTAGGGCTAAAATAGAAATATAAGACCTTGCTTTATTTAGCATCTTTTTCTTCTATGCTTGGCTTTGAATTGTTGCCCTTGACACAGAATATATAATAATTCCCTATGTAGCATGCTGCCCTTGCTGCCCAGCCCTGTGGGAGGGCCTGGAGCAAGTAGGTGATTCCTAAAATTTTCTAATAATGTATGAATAGCATTAAAGTAAATGCAGGTAAAGTTTTAACCTTTTGAATCTATGAAATTACAGATGCACACATTCTGGAAGAGGGGTTGTGATTTATAGGTGCCCTGGGGGCAGGCAGGGGGCATTATCACTGTTTTAACGTGATGTTACGACACTCTTGATTTATTATCTTGTCATAATATAAATTGCAAAGCACTACAGTGTGGGAATGGCATCTCATCCTGATTCTGTCCAGCACCACGCAGTATTTGGTTGGGACCTGGGAGCTGCTGAGTGTGGCTCTTTGCAGAGTGGTCAGCTTGGTGACACCTGTGATGTGGCTGCTCCGGAGGAGGTTTGTCCCTGCAACATATATATTTATATAACAATACACAACCAACAGGTTATATATGAATCCTGGCAAGGAAAGGTGTCTGGGGAATGTGCAGACTGGCTTGAGTCATTCCTTTCCACCTCTCCCAGCTTATTTTGGAGCTGGCAACACACTGCTCTGGAAGAGTAGAGGTTGTGGGCTGGTGTGTGTGTGCTCACGTGCTTGTTCCATCTTACGCTGAGATTTCTTCCTGGGGACACTTGGGGTCCAGGGAAGGAAGGCAACCATGGGACAGTTAGCCACAGAATGAGCATTCTGCTGAATGTGATGCACCTCAGGTGTCACTATTTAGTACTCTGCTGTTTCCTACCAAGGTTAGCAAGAGGTTTTCACTTTTTGTTTATTTTTCACTTTCATTGTTATAAAATATTTTATTGATTTTTATAAAAGAGGATCACAAGAATACAGACTAATAATAAAAGGACTAGGATTAAAACTAACGCTCTTTCCTGTCAGCCTCTTTGCTGCATGAATAAAAAAAGATTCTGCAGTGTGGCAAGTTGTAGAGTAAAATCACACTGCGAAACAGCAGTGAAAACAACTAATAAAAACTGACATAAATATCCAGTTTTAAGAATGAATTCAAATAAAGCAGAAAACAATACATATCTTTCAAAGTGGTGATTCGGAAGGGGATGGAAATATCACTGCAGGCTGTACATTTTCCACAATTTTATGTTTACGTAAATCAAATTGAAGTAGTCTCATTGCTGACTGTGGAAAAATATTTCAAGTTGTAGTTTTGTTGTGTTTGTTCTGAATGTTTTTATTAGTTTTTAGATAATATTGAATCTCAAAGGACAAGCCCGAAGCTAAAATAACTGCAGATTTTCCATTTCTATGCTATTTAAAAACCTGTCAACCGTTTGGGTCTCAAAGGAGAAAAGCTGGTCCAGAGGAAATCTGGCTTGTGACTACAAGGGCAACAGCAGGCGTCTTTTTTGTTGTTTTACTGCAGCTGGAACATAGAAGACCAGATTTTGTTCTCTGTTTGAGCTGGCGTAAATTCAGATTAACCCATTAGGATTAATGGGTTAATTAATTAATAAACAAAATTAATGGATTAATTAATTAATAAACAAAACCCATTTTGCAGGCTTTGTTTGGAAGCAGCGCTTGACTTGGGGAAGCAGGAGGTTTTTGTCTTCTGATTTAGATTTTAATTTGTGAGGATTTCTGGAGAGGATATAATTTTGAACTTGTTCTCTAAGCAGCCAGTAACCATCATCGGTTATGTTTTAAATATTAGTGACTGGTCTCCATTTGGTCTTGGATGACTTGTGGAAGGGATGATGAGGGTTTGATTTAAATCTTGAACCTGTGTTTGAATTTGTTAGTAAAGGACTTGCTGTTTTCACAGAAAACTGGCATGAGCCTGAAGATTTCTAAGCAACTAGTTATAAAATTGTCTGTCTCCAAAATAACTTTGTACTCTTGTACATGGTGCATCTGCCTTTAGCAGAGAGTCAAATTTAGTCTTCAGGAGACTGCCAACAAACCAATAAATCTTTGCTGTGCTGGACAGGCCACTGTAAGTCCTTAATATGGATTTGGGTGCTTCTGTGTGTTGTAGCCTTAGACCTGTGGCTGGTCCTTGCTCACCATGCAACATCCTTGTAGGGACCGTGAGCAGCCTCTGTCCTGCACATGCAGAGGAACACAACCCCTGTGGGTGCAGGACCCAGAGGGTGTGATTCTTGCAGTCTACACTATTTCCAGGCATTATATGCATTCACCTGTCTTAGCCCTTGATAGACAGCTATGCCCCTGTTAGCAAACCTTGACTTTGTTGCTTCCATGGAAAAAAATAAAAAATCAGTGTAAGGCAGCTCCATTGCATAATGAAGGTTACCTGGAGACACAGATACTCTGAAAGTTCCCTTTGTTCTTTCCTATTCCCAGGCACCAACAGCTTATTTTCATTTTAGCAACTTACTATCAGTTCTGACCCATTTAAAATTCACCTGCCAATTGAATTTTATGACAGGACCTCCATGACCCAGGAACAAAGTGAGACATCCACAACTTCATAATGAACTGCCACGGACCGAGACCTGAGAAGTGAAAAGGAAAAGAATGGAACCAGATCTATGAGAAACAAAACTTTTTTTTTTTTTTTTCCCCCACAAGGCAGGGAATAAAAGCTTTCTTACTAAAATATTGTAAGTGGTTTTGCTCTGCTACATGTTGGCAGCTTCCCATCCTTGAGTTGTTTATTTTTTCACGAGGAAGGAAGTTTTCAAGTTGGTGTATGTGCATGTGTAGGCCCCTTCCCGTACCTCATAATTATTTTACCACCTCTGTCCCAGTGAAGAGCTGAAGGCAGAGGAGGAGGACGGGTCAGTCTGTGTGTTACCTGCTTCTACTGACACACTTTTGAGCTGTATTTGCTCTATATTTGATTTCAGTCAGAGTTGGGTTTTTTGTTAGCTTCTTGAGGGGAGGGGTGTGTGGTTGGTTGTTAAACATCTGTCCTCATTAATAATTCATTTCATGATAAAGTGCCACATGCATGGCCAGGGATACCTGTTAGGTGATTACCTGAGCTGGGATTGAGCTGCTATTGCCTTGGCAATGGGTTTAACTACATATTGATTATTTTGCTCAGCAAATTTGGCCTGAAACATCCATTTGTCTCTCCTAGCTCTGGTGATCACACGAGGTGAGGCACAGACTGGAGTAACTGGGATTTGCAGAGGAAGGTCTGCATGGCATGGCCAGTTCAGCACATTGTCATTGAGATTGATGATTGTCATACTCAGTTGTGCTCCTTCTCTCCAGTTTCACTTTACTTAGTATTCAAGTTATACTGTGCTCATGTAGCCCAGCATGGTAGTTAGATCTCATTTTTATCTTCTCTTTTCACTAAAAACCTGGGTTTCCATCAGATCCACCATTTCTGTCATGGTGACCACTGTGTGCTGGCACAGCTGCCTTTCCTGGCTCCTCACACAAGCAGTGAAGGCTTCAGAGTTTACAGAATTTGGGGAAATATAGTCTGTTTCTTTTACTGTCAAGTTGAGTATCGAGTTGGATTTTAACTGAAAACTGATTTTTTTAGTGTCTGTGACATCTCTTTGACAAAAAAAAAAAAAATCAGAGATTTCCTGATGACTGTGTGCTATGACCCCTTGGAACCCTCTCTATTTAGCATACTTTGGGCAAGTCAGTGTCATATGTGGTAGGCTCTAAAAATATTTTTCCGAATCTTAATATACTATAAAACATGAGGATTTTTTAATGCATAGACACGAAGAGAGTTCTTGATTTTTGAAGTAAACTCTTCTGGGATTTAATCAATTGTTCCCAGCTGGGCAAGGAAAGGCCTATAATCGGAGGTCATATTCCATGTCATCTTCTATGGAATGATCAATGTCTCAAGTGATTGTAGCTGCCCAGAGGGTCCCACTGGGCAGATTGTTATACTTCAACAGAAGCTCCTGCTTGGTCATACAGACTATCCAACAGTAATTTAAGCTGTCAGGAGAATGAGAATTTTTACTTGAAAGCTGCACTTTATTAATTTGGTAGAGAGGACTTTACCTCAGCAAAAGGAAAGGTGAAACAAAGCGGTCAGACTCGCATTGCTTTGCTTTTGCCTCTGCAGTTGAGCTGCTTGCACTTCATCCTTTAATCAGTAAATCCTCTTATAGCCAAGTGCTTGATAAAGTGTCACAGTAGGAGGAAAAATACAGGAGTGTGAACACTTCAGCAGCACCCAAGCAGCTACATGAGTGGCGGACAGCAGGACTTGTGAGCTGGCTTGTGTTTGGGGATCTGCAAAGCTGCCAGAAGGTCCAGACCTTCTGTCAGGAATATATCAAGAGTCTTACCGGAGCAATATGGAGCCTAATAATAAATCTTATTTATTCTATATATTTAACATAACAAGTAACAACTTAAATGGCTGCTGATGCTGTGGTAGCTGAGTAGTTTGTTTCATTTATCTATCTTTCTCATTCGTATTGCCCCACTGTTTGCTCTTGAGGGATGGATCCAGTTTAGCATGCTCTCACCAGAATGCAGGACTTTGGGGTTTTCACTGTGTTTTTTTGATGTTTTTTGTTTCTTTGTTACACTCTGCATGAAGATGGGATGGAAGGGTAAGGAGGGAGTTGCCCAGAGCTCCCCTGAGTCTCTTTGGTCATGAGAGGCATCAGGTGAAGTTACCTTCTGATGGAAACCTAAAATTAAGGGCACCACCAGTCTCCTCCTGAAAATCTGGCTGTAACTATTCTGCTTGTAAAGTCTTCGTGACTTTCCAATGAAAATTATTTTGACAGGATAAAAAATTACTGTATGTTACTCAGCTTTAATGGGAGTGCAGCTTTTAGTGTTTCCCATCCCTCTCTCGTTCTCAGATTTCAGTCTCTGAGCTTGTCACGCATCTTAAAATTCTTGGTTATGTTGCCTAGGTCCTTAGAATTGCACTCAGTGAAGCTATTTACTAACTTAATTTTTCAGGCCGGTAACGTAACTACAGCTGAGCTTGGTTTATCAGCATTTCTGCAGTACAACTAGTGCATCCAGAGCATTTCTTTAACACTCTTGAGTTTTAAGATTGCCTCACACTTCAGTGCCAAAGGCAAAAGAAGGTATATTTATTTTTTGCCATTTTCCCTTTTTTTCGTTGTTGCCTTTTGTTTGTTTGTTTTTGTTGTTTTGTTTTGGTGGTGTTTTTGTTTGTTTGTTTGATTTCCCGTTATCGAAATAGAACAATTGAATTGCATAGCTCCAGGGTTCTTTATAATCAGACATCTCTCAACACCCAAAGCTGCCTGGCTTGCTTACGCATAAAGTTTTGCCCCAACATCGGGACTTATTTATGGTCGATATCCAGGACAAGAAGAAGTCAAAGAAAAAGTGATGTTTCCTAGGGAATAAGAAGCCCTTGCCTGGCACCCATGAATTACAAGGCTGAACTTTTTTATGTGTGTGTCTCCTCCTCCTTTTGCTCTGTTTTGTTGCTGCCTCCAGTAACATTTTTCCTGACTATAGTACCATTGACTCCTGTGATAGTTTAATAGTTTCTGCTGTTTACACAGTTGTCATTTAAATTGTTGTGATTTAAATTTGTATGCAGAGTTGCTAAGCCCTGGAGTTTACCTTTGGTACCCCAAAGGTAATTTGTATTCTGGTTGCTGGAGTTGTCTTGGTAACACTTAGGTGACTGAAAACCATTTGCAGAGGGGAAGTTTTAATTCTGATATTGCTCACTGGTCCCAAGTCTGGTGGTGACAAGCTGGACAGTATTTAGTAGTTACAAAACCTTTTAACTTTGCCTTGTGGCCACAGTCTTCATATAGGGTCTTACCTGTGCTGCTATTTGGAAAACACATGAAAATGGTTCTTCTGCTAGTTTCTTAATTTCTGACATGCTGAGTTTGGGGATGCTGCCCTTGCTACTGGAGACAGAATTCTCAGCCCTGAATCTTACTTTTTGGTTCTGCTGCTACTTTTCAGTTTCTGGAGGGTATTGATTAGCTGGGGGCTAGAGATCATTTACTGTACTGCAGTGGTAGCCACAGTTAACTCGAAAAAAAAAAATCTTGTTGAATTAAAATTGTACGTGTAGATTAATGTTTTTAGTGTATGTTATGGCTGGTGACCCAGAAAATTACTGAAGGTACTGCAAGTTTAGGACTCGATACTCTAAGAACTAGGCTCTTAGAAAATTCTCTTTTGAACAGTCTAAAAACATATTGCTGACTTTCTTGTTAGAAGGTGTCTGACATTGCATTCTGTGGCTGCCCTGAACAGAAGACGTTGATACTTTACTACTTTTACTACTTTTATCCTTGTAGTCCTTTACTACAAGGACCCATACAGAATGGGCAATGCTGGAAAAGAGAGAAAACATAATAAAACAGTTACCTGGGGACATTTTCATGGTCACTGATCTCCTATAAATCCATTCATAGCTGTTCTTATGAAAATCACAGTGACAAAAGACTTAATCAGGTGCCAAATAGTAATACAAAGTCCTGTGTTTCTGGGCTTCTTGTGGTTTAAAATAAACAAACAAACAACAAAAAAACCCACCTCTTCTGTAGTACATTTAACTCTGGACTTAACACCAATTCACCATTGCAATACATCTTGGTGAAAGAGGCTTTTAGAGCTAATCTGCATTAGAGAAGCTACAGTGACTTCAGAAAAGATAAGCCATTTCTCACACCAGCTAAGGGTCTGATGCAGGCAGGTGGGTTATTTGGAATTACAGACTGAAATCTGCAGAGCTGCTTCTGCATCATGCAAGAAATGCTTTCTCCACTTTTTGCTGCCTTTCCTATTGTGAATGAACCAACAGAGAATGAGGCCGAAATCCACTTTTATATTGCTGAAAGACAGCTATTAGGCTTTGATAGTGATTTATTTTCACAGACTTTTTTGCTTTTTATGTCTCATTGAAGATGATTTCTATAGGTTTTACATAGGTAAGTCACTGACCTCATGGAAAAAAAGTTAAAAACACATGGACGAGGGAAAGTAATAATCACTGGGGAATTATATGTTTGTGTGTCTTGGGCTTATGGTGCTTGATCTTTCACCATTGTTCATGTGGGACTCTTTAAGCAGTAAATAGTTCATTGTTCAATAGAACTTTATGTTCCCTTTATTCTCATAAAACACCTTTGGAAATCAGTTCAAAGACACAGTAGACTTTGTTATGCTTGTCAGTCATATCTTATAATGTATGTTTTAAGATGCTTTTTTCTTACAAGGACAAGGGAATTGCTGATTAGCGTGACTACTTAATAATGGAGTAAAAAAAGAAAATCTCCTTCTGAAAGTAAAGATCTGTCTGCAGCTGATGGTGCGGTATGAGTGACATGGGGATTGCTTATTAAGTAAGTTAAACTACCCATCCTCCAGTTTGCTTTGGGATCAACTTGTTACCGATGTTTCACCACAAATGACTAATGGATGGACAGCTATGTAGGACTGGAGGCAGGATTCTCCATCTACCCAGCCTGGTTGCATTTGACTGGAAGGGCTCAGTTTCTTAAATGAGGGGAACACTCAATTCATCAACATCTCCTTGCACAAATGGGGTGGGTCCCTCACTGAAGGTGAGGGACTTGCGGTTCTTCTGTTGCCTCCTGCTCATTTCTGGGGCAGCCGATCTCGCTGTGGCTGCTCCAGGCCAAATGGCACCTTGGGGAAGAAAATGGCCAAGTGTGAGAGCAAAGGAGAGCAAGAGCAAGAGCAAGAATGGATCCTGTCGCTAGGACTGACTGTATGTAATTGCATAAATTCCATCAAGTGCATCCCATGGTTTCAAGCCCCTGAAAGCTGTAAATAATGCGTTTTTAATTAATGGGTTGCCAGGAGCTTTAAAGAAAATCAGATTGGATCGAGTGCTGCAGAATTCAGCAGATATATTGGCTAGAGCAGACGTGCAGTTTGACTAACTGCTGGTGGTTCATTTTATTTTAATTAAATGACTTCCAGAGCTGAAAGCTCCTGCCATCCTCACCTGGGTACCATTGAAATCCACGAGGTATGGAGCTGGGGAACTGGGCAGAACTGGTTGACAGTAAGAGCAGAAAAGACTGTCTGAAGACTGTGCAGGGCTGTTTCTTCAAAGTCATAAAAATTCACAGTGTTTCCTGTATTGTATTTCTTTGTGTGATCCTTCTGGTTTGGGTTTTACATGTGCTATGCGCATCCAGTGTGATTGGTGGTGAACCAGAAGGCCTTAATTCCTGTCCTGTGTTAGCTGAGCAAGTAAGAAGCATCAGAGGAACAGTCGCCCTTTGCAAATGTGTAAAATACTTTGGAATGACATGTGCTGTAGCTGCACTGTGCAAGTGCAGCTTGTGGTGTTTGGTAACTCATTTGACTGCAGAAATGAGCAGAATGACCAGCGCAAGGGCCACCCAAGGTGTGTTTTTAATGCCTTTCCCTGTCAGCATCTCCCAGCACAACCAGGGTTAGAGACTGACTGTCTCTCTTTGCCTCGGTTTCCCTCTGTGTGCAGTGAGGTTAATGGTGCTGCCCTGTGGTGTGGGGATGTGGTGGAGAGAAGGTGTTGAAAGATGGGAGCTATGCCAGTAGAGGTGGGAGCACACAGGTGCCTCGGATGGGTGGATAAAAGGGTAACATTGGTCCCTGGTGTGGTCTGGGCTATCGGCAACCTGCCTGCTGCTCCCTACTGACCTCAGTTCACAGCAACTCCAGAGTAAGGGGAAATGTGCCCACTAAAGATGTTGACATGGTTCCGCCATCTGCTTCTACTGTATTAACTTTCCTGACTAATTGCATGTGTGATGCTGTGCCACATGGTAGCTTTGTTCTTTACATCAAAAGACAAAGCCGCTTTATGTTTCTTATGGACCTTTGAACCACGCTTGCCATTGAAGGTCCTGTCAGTGTGACACAGTAGCTGTTGATGTCTTCGTGCCTTGGTGATCAGAGAGCGTGGAATAAGTAAGCTTCGTCATACTTGTTAATAGGTTAAAGGCTATTATTGCATGCATCATAATTTCCATGTTGTGCCTATTCATTTCCCATCCCCAGGGTACTAGTATTTAATATTGCAACACACAAAAGCATTTGACAACACACAGTGATGGTTGAAGAGGAGAAACCGTATGACCAATGCCTAACTCTTAACCTGACCACTTCACTTAATGTAATGCAAGAGCCCATCCGCTCTTGCTTCCTGGCAGAATATTAATAGACGTTTGTTTGGCGCTGTTCCGCCTTAACAGACTTGGATCAGAGGATGAACCTGCTGTTCAGTCTGAAACGATTCTGGCTTTGGAGACATTTTTGAAAATGCTTTTGTGTGCAATCCCTTACAATTCGCAGAGCTCTGATTCAGTGGTCTTAAAAAGCAAGACTCCTGGCAAATTAGTCATTGGATGCGATTCATGTCTTCTTTACAGAGCACTAACAGAGCTGTAGAAAATACATCTTCACAGGTACATAACGCAGGGACCTCTGTGGCACTGGTTTCTCTAAAGATCATTAAGAGCCAGGTTTTAAATCATTTTTATCACGTTGGATGTTCCTGATGTGTTGTTACCAAGTTAATTTGATGAAAGTTCCTATACCATACATATCGGTGTGATATAAGAATGCTTTACAGTAGTGTTTATTATGGCACAGGGGTTTTCTGTGTATATTTTTTTTCTCCTGTGGTATACCAATTATTACTTTCCATTTTCTATTCCAAATTTTGGTGTCTGAAGCAGGTAAAGAATTCAGGACAATGAATGCATGGTCAGAAAGGGGATCTTCTAATAATCCTAGCAATGAATTTTGACTCCAAAAAGGACCATAATTTTGCTAAAAATAAAATGGAAAAAGAGGATAAAGCTGAAAACACTGGATTAAGTCTTCAGAAAAATCCGCACTCCTTTCATTGCTATTGACTCTTCATTCTTCCAAGACTATGCAGCGGGTATTTTAATTGTAGTATTTTAGCCTCCCAGAGAAGTAAGCCATTCCATGTGGGGTTTTTTAACTGCATAGAGCATTTCTTGCATTTTTCACCCTGCAACTTATTGATTTAAGTAAGAACAGGAGAAAAAGAGCAAACATTGATCCAATACTAAGCAACTGGACCATGTATAGAAGTGACATAAAAAGCGGTGTTGCTTCTAATGAAAAAATAAATGCAGCAGAGCCAAGTATAGTAGCAGCTTCATTTCCCCTGCTGTTGGCTGCCAAACAGAAAGCTCAGGTGTGTTACTACACGTGTAATTCCCTAATTGGGAGTGGAGACCTGGGTTGCCTTTCCCTGCTGGCCACCCACATGGATTTTTGCTCAGAAACGGCAATATATGATCAGTCATCCCACATCTGTTGTGCTTCTCTTGTCCCCTCTCCCTAATTCCTACCAACAGAAGGCATCCTCTTGCCACTGAAAGGGTTGAGTCTTCAAGTATGTGATTTAGGTCATTGAACGTGATTCTTGAAGAGCCTTTGCCTTTTTCCTTTCCTGTCCCCTTATTTTGTTACAGACTGTACGTTTTGCATTGAGTTCTGTTGGGTTCCTGGTACATCATTGGATTTGGGAAATTTATATGACAGGTCAGAGATACCTGGGCTGTTAGCAGCTAATGCATTTTGGGGAATGTATAATGCTTGTTCATAGGAATGGTGTATGCATGTGTTGTACCACAGTTACACAGAGCTTGCAGGTGCAAATTGTCAGGTTACTGTTTTCCACGCAGTTGCAGTATGCAGCCTGGACCCATGCCAAGTTCTGCAAAAACGGCTTTAAATGGTATATATTTCCCTTCTGGCTGTGTTAAGGCTGAGATGCAGGGGAAGGGACTTTGCCTGCAATTTTGGAGACTCCTGGTGTGTAATCACACGCTCGGCTGTCGGTGGCAAAGGTGACGGGTGAAATTGCGCTGTGTCCCAGCAGATGCGTTTTACCCGCGCAGCTGTGTGAGGGCAGAGTCTGGCGGTGAAGCAGCAAACGCAGCCAGGGCCTGAGGGCTGCCAGGGATGCCTCGTGCTGATTTTAACCCCAAACACAGCATAACATCGTGCAACTACAGCTGGAGCATAACACGATTGTTGCCACATGGTCTGAGTAGAGCTTAGCACTTCTGGATTTACCTCCCATGTGCAAACTTAAGTTTCAGCAAACTTAGCACGAAATTCTGCTGAAGGTGCTATGTTTTGCTGTGATGTACTTTAACCTTGCAAGTTTGTATACTAAATTCAGGCAATGAGAACTTAAGTGTTGTGTCCAAGCTGTGAAAGACAACTTCTGCAATGTGGTGTCTCAGCTATGAACTCTGGTGTTTTAACATTTCAATTCAACAGCATAACTTAGGCAAGAAATTGTAGCCCTTCAGGCTTTGGGGTTGTTCTTTGCTGTCCTCTCCACTGGTCTTGGATATTTTGTTACCATCACCTGTGCAAACATGAAATAGAGCAGAAATCTTCAATGGTGACAATGTGGGGAGGCCCTCCTTTTCCTTGTAGCCCTTCTCAATATAACTTAGTGAAAGGATCTCTGTTCCCATGTCTTAGTCTCTTACTTTCTCTTATTTTCTGAATAACTGAAGCCGAATTCAACCTTAAAGTATGGCTCTGCTGTTTCCCTGCTGCCTATCTGATGGCACATTTGTAGGTAGGAAGCAAAATGGCTTAATGAACTTGAATTAACAGCTTCTGCTTTTCTGCTTTAATATAGTTTCTCACAGAAATGTCCTTCAATATGTTTTGTCCTTGGGAAGCCTGGCTTTTTTCATCAGGAGGTTGATTGTTTAGCCTCTCTAAGGAGAGGGTTAGCCATTAATAACTTGGGTGTATCGAGAGTTTTCAGGTTCCAGGACCTGGCTGGAGAGTCCAATGCTTGTGATCACTCCCAAGTTTCAGAGTCCGGGGACTTTTTATGTATTTTCACCTTTCTGTCTGGGAACGTTTTCGTATCTCTGTGACCATCCTGTTGAGCAGCAGTATTTAAAGCTGCCTCTTCGAGGCCCATAGCTCTGACTTAGGTGAGGGTTATAAAACCTACATTGAAAACAGACATCATAGAGTGTCATAAAAACATCTGCATCCAATTTTGCACAAAGACCACTGAGGCCAATAATTATTCATGGGCTCTGGTTGTGTTTCATGAGGGTAGAATATGTCCCCTAGTGTTTAATTCCCAGAAACAGAAAGACAGAATAACGTCAAGTGCCTCTTGGGGAGTTTGCAGACATCTCTCATTGCGAAATAACACACATGTAGGTGCCACCCAAGAGCTTGTGCCTGCAATGATGTCTTGGTGCTTCTTAAGAGAAAACAAAACAAAATCCAGAACAGGCAGACAAAGCTGCATATTCTGTCAGCAAAAGACAGTGCGGATGAGTTTTAGTCAAAGAAACATTTAGAAACAAACTGGAAGCTCAGATCATACCAAATCCTTTCAAGGGGTCTTGCCTGCAGCAATATGGAGTTCTGGAAAGATGTTTCACTGCCACAGCAGAGTGATGGCTGCTCTTTTCTGTAAAGAAGAAATTTTGATTTGAGCTTAAGGTACCTCACTAGCAGATGTGGCTGAAAGATGCGGGTCAGGTCCTTGCCTGTGCCACAGATTTGCAGCATGACTTTTGGCATGCCATTTAATCTCTCTGTGTTCATGTACCTGTAACCAAGAACATGAGTGCCTTGTGCATGTCAAGTCCTCATGTCCCTTAAGTAAGAGGAGCAAGCTTTTTGATAGTCCTTTTGCACAGCGCTTTTGTACTCATATAATCTTTACTGTGATAAGGATTACATTTGCTGAAGCCTGACCCTGTCTGTACACTTGCCAGCCTCCTTGTCACTGTTGCTGCTGTATGAGTGTCAGTGAGATTTTGTTGGTGGGCATGTTTTGACACTGAATGGCAGGTACTTTTTTGCACCTGCCAACTTGCCACATTGCAGCAAGGTTGATCCAGAGGTGACTGCTGGCTGGACAGGGTTGTCAGCCTATTTCTGAGCAAAGCTGGGGGTGTATTTAAGATACTTGTAGGAAAATCTGTCCCTTCCTTCCCTTTCTTCTTCAGAAGGGCAAGATTTTTCAGTTTACAAGCAGAATAGGTGGGAGCTTGGTTGGTTTTCTTTTGGGTTCGTTTTTTGTTTTTAAACACCACAGACTTGAATGCTGAGGTGATGTGGCTTCTTGGAGAACTGCAGTAAGAAAATTGTCACAAAACCTGCTTTTGCACAGACTAGAAGATCCCTGATGCTTTATGAGTGGAACTTAACAAACCTGAGAAAGCTAAAGGAGAAGTGGAGAGAGCGTTGCCTGAAGGAGTGTGGAGCACGTTCCTGTGGATGGGGCAGCGCTGGAGCTCTGCACGGGCTGTTCCCAGCTGCCAAGCTCCCCGAGACAAAGGGCAAAAGCCCTGCTGGAGCCTCAAAGGAGAACTTCTCTTAAACTCCCACGATGTACGTTTCACAGACCTCTCATGCCCTCAGAGCAGCATGCCAGTCCAAGCGGTAATTTTGCCCTTGGATTCTCTTCTGGGATTCCTGCTTTTCCTACTGATGAAACATGTTTTGTAGGGACAAATGCTGCATTCATTGGACCAACTTGTATATTCGGAAAAAAACAGAGCGACTTTTGAGTGTACAGCCCCTTCTTAAAGTCTGAAATGGCAGCAGCAAACGGAGGACAGGTTGGGGAAAAAATTGTTCAGTTTTGCTTTGATTACATGACTATATTTAGCAATGAAGGCAAGTATTTGTTAGTTGAAGTCATTCATTTCATACATGAGAACAAAACTTGCAATTAGGTGCTGTCATTTTCCTCACGTTAAACTCAGCATTGAACATGAAAATGTTAAACATTTTTAAATGTTTAGATGTTAAACATAATTTAAAATTGTTTAAATAATTCTAAATAGGGGGCTTACACCTATTATCATTTAAAATGCAGAAAGGTGCATACCTTTGATACTAATAAATTGCAGGTGCTATCTCTTTTACACCCTTTAACTGATTGGATTTGGTTTGATTTGATTTGGTGGATGAGAGGGGCTAGTTGAGGATCAGCAGCTTCATGTTTATGTTTTGCTTACTATAATAGCAGCCTCAAGCAGTCCCGAGCCCTCTGACTTGGCTTCTGTCAGTTGAGTGTTGTTTACTGGGGCTGGTTCAGAGGGTCTTGGGGAGAAGTTTCTTTAAAATGTATTTCTGGTGGAGTGTCAAAGGGACTGTGGTCTGTGTCTGAGCATCGGCTGTTTGAGGGGATCTGATTAATCTTGCTTTATAAATGTAATTGCCTACTGAGATGGCAGCATGAAAAAAAAGTGGCCAGATTCAGAGAGCAGTTAAACATTCCCTTTCATAACTTCAAGGTGTCCCTTTTGAAGCGCAGGGACACTGACAAGGTACTCGGTTAGGGCTCAGTCTCCTGCTCCAGGAGTTTTTCGTGTTTGGGAGTACAAACCAAGTTTGCAGTGAACATAATGTAATATTTCAAAAATAACTTGCTTTCTTGTATTGCTGGGAATTGTTGTTTGGGAGTAACATTTGTAGCCCAGAATCTCTCTCAAGAGCTGAATAACGAGCCCTTTCTCTTGGTAAGCAAAAACCTCATTGCCCAAGCAAATTATTCAGCTAGGGTATATTTTGCTCTCTGCAAGACTGGATTAATTGGGGTCCTTAAGCAGTGCAGAGTGAGCCATAATGATGATGTATTTTGTTCTGGGACGAGCTCACTTGTGTCCCATGTTCCACTTCAAGCTGCTGTTGGCACCTCGGGGCTGAGCAATGGCGATGGTCTGTGTTAAGCTCCTGAACTCGTGTGATGCTGCTTTTCTTCTTCTCATATGGAGTCTTGTCAGCGGCTCTGATAAGCCACTGATCAAAGTTGCCATTGAAGTTTCCCAGCATGAAATGAAACCCTGTTTTACAAATTTCAATTTCTCTTTCTGGCCTACCATTATCTCCCCATTCTCACATCCTACAGGGTTGTGCTATGTAACTGCTGCAGAAGGATCACAGCAAAAAGTCCATATTATGGTCTTTTAGTGTATTTTATTTTTAAAGCAGCTTGGGTGAAACTTTTCTGCAAGAGTGCTGAACACTGGCTGCAAATGAGAACAGTTTGATGGGAGGTTTGGTGTTGATTCAAAAGTTGAAATAGGAGCAGGATCTGTGTAAAGGGATGAGGGTAGCATAACAAATGAAACCAAAGTTTCCAATGGTTTTAGTGTCTGGGGTTTTTTGCTTATTTGTTTTTCAGTCTAATTGCCTTCTTCCCTCTACAGTAAACCTGCCTCGAGTATATGAGGTGCAGAAGCTGCACAGCTCCAGCTGGCAGCACATGCCGGAGACCAGCCCAATGGCCACTTTCTGCCCTCATCTCCCTCTGCAAAGCTGCAATTTTGACTGTTCTCCATTCAGCTACCAATTCTGTGAAACTTGTAGGAGTAGGCTTGTTTTTCACATCCTTTCGTCCCCTTTTAGAATTGGTGGAAATTGGACGACAGTTACTGAGGGGAGAAAACAGGGAGAGAGCACTGTCTGTGGGGTCTTCATAGTTTAACATTCGAGGATGCTCTTGTCAGCCTGGTTTTCTGTTTGGATACAGATGCAGAGATTGAGCAAAACTCTTAAAGTCCTGCATTTAGAGTCTGTTATTACTACAAAGAAGTTCATTTGGGGTGGGGGAGGGGCAGGGAATCTTTGTATTAATTGTCCTTTACAGGCGAGTTGTAAACAGAAAATGTGCTTTTGCGTGTGCTTTTATATTGCCACTGCTGTTGAACAACTACAGCTTTGCTCACAGAACTGTTGATGATAAGAGAGGAAACATATTCAATCTGCTCATCAGCTGTGTTGGTCTGGAAAAATTAGGAGTAGCAATAAAAGAAGCTATTGTAGAGTGCTTAATGTTACAGATGTGCAAAATAGGAATAAACAGGAGGCGTGAAGTGGAAATTGAATCCCAGAGGTCCTGGTATCTTCTAAAGAGTAACTGCAAAGATATTCCTGGCCCGTAAAGCCTCTAGAGCTGAGGCAAAAGTTAAGTGAGGTTAAATGAAGTGACCGAAGGGTTGTGAGGGTGGTAGTAGGATGTTGGGTTTTATTAGAAAAAGGAGGAAAGAATAAATCCTGGACCATTCTATTAGATTCAAATACCTATTTGGCTTTAGGGTCAGGGATTTGACCCTTCAAAGAGAGGTATTTTTGGAAGCTAGAAGTCACATTTAGATCATCCGTTCCCTGCTCCTAGCCAGTACAAGATTTGTTCCTTTCAGTATATATTTATTTTCTCCAGTCTAATTCTACATATCCCCAGTGATTGCTTTTTTATGAATTTCCTCTATAAATGTTCATATTCCTAACCAGTCTCCCTGGGTTCTCTGCTTTTAATTTGCTGCAGGGATGAACCCTGAATCCTTACTTGCAGTTCAGGATAAGAGATGTGAGTAATGGAAAGGAAAAGGACATTTTTGCAAAATGAGATGCTACACTGGTGTGATGCAGTTTAGTTTAAAAGTCAGTGTATTAGGGTAGTTTTCTGTTATGGCTGGATAAATTCGAAACCTGCTTTCTCCCCCTTGCCTTTCTTTCTGAGAGAAGCAGGAATGTAGCCCCACGGTTGCACAGTCACCAGCTTCCACCCTGGAGTTTCTGACACATCTGTCCAGCTGCAGATGTGAAAGAGGAAAAGCAGGTACCAAAGGCAAATCAAGCAAGAGTCAAAAGAAAGACAGTCCCTTTGGTGTCACTCTCTGCATCCACGCAGGGGAGAAGATGAAAGGCTCTGTGAACGCTTGGGTAGCTGCCTCTTTCCTTGTTCCAGGTATGGGTTTGCCCCCCAGGAGCAGAGACACAGTGCTGCTGTGACTACTTACTCTTGTTTGTTTATGTTCATTTTGAGGAGACATGGGAGTGGAGCTGCCTGGGCTGCTTACAGCAAAGGAAATGGATCTCAGGGGAACAATAAATTTTGCTTGGCTATTTCGGAGCCAGGTGAAACCGTAAAATTGAACCTTTGTCCTCCCCATTGTCTAAAAGGGATGTATTTATTTATTTTACATTTTACTGCAGCACTGACAATTTATGGTGTGAGCCTCAATGAATTTTTAATAGAGAATTGATAGAAGAAAGGTGTATAACATGGGAGATTAATAGAAAAGGTTATTAGACTTGAAAGAGAAAAAGGAAGAAAAAGACAGAGAGCTGATATTTTAATTAACTGCTCCCTGCCTGCGTTGTGATGCCAGAGACATGACGATTGAGTGCCAGAAGGTAAGTCTGGTTAGAAATAAAGTGATTCCAGTCTTGCGTTAGAGGTGAGAAATAAGGCAGTGCTTCAGTGTCCTCGCAGTTTGAATAATACGAGTTGCTATTTGTAACACAAAGCAGAATTTATTGGAATTAAGACAGTCTCCAAAGCTGTGACCCAATGTGTTGGAGAGTAGTAGTAAAAAGTAATAACAAATAAAGTATAGTATATATAATATAAATGATAAAAAGTAGAAACCATAAAAACAAAGAAATAGTAGAGGTAAATTAAAAAAAAAAAAAAAAACAAAAACAAACATAGAAAGGTTTGAGCTTCCCTTGCCTTAATGCTGCTCCTTTAAGAGATTAGACAGCTTAGATTCAAACAAAGGACCAAATGTGTTTGCATCCTGCTGCTCTATCTGTTGATCTGGCAGGGGACTGTTGGACCTTTGGGTGGGCATGTAGACAGGGATGACACTTTTTCGATGGGCCGCAGTCGGGGAGCACATTAACACCTTCCAAATTATGCCCTGGGACTGTCAGTAATGCTTTTCTCCCCCTTTTGTGAATCTTGGCAATCTATTAATTGTGCTGCAGCGTCAGGGGAACAAAGCTATCGGTGCCACCATCTGCTGTGAGCAGGTTGGCTATGCTGAAGGGAATGCCTGTTAGGCTCCCTTCCCCTGCTGACCCCCTTGCTCGGGCTTGTGTCCACATGTCCTGGAAATATCAGTGATTAGGGAAAAAGGGGACGTTTATTTTGAGGTGGGAAAGTAGTTGTGTTGCTCTCTGGATCTCTAGAAAATAAGTCAGGGGGCAGTTTTGCTATGGAAAACATGATATTAGGACATTGAGAGAGCTAGTATAAATCTAAATACATTTTAAAATTTAAGTTTCTTATGTCTTCAGTGTTAAACTAGTCTCTGCTTTCTGGATGAAGATTTGATTATTTCATTTGTAGATGCCATAATCTTCCTCTAACAGCAGACACCAATATTTTACCCAGTCAGCCTCATTGTGAGCTGTGGTGTGCTCTGACTTTGCTTATGTGTGCATATCCCATCTGTATCTGGTCAGAGTTTCTGACTGTTATATACATCAGATTAATTAAATCAGAAGTGACACTCGATAGCCATTTTCACAAGTTTTGGTGTTCTCACCAGAGATGTTCAGGAGAAGGTCTGTTCCCTCTGATAACGGATGTGCAATGTCTTTGGAAGATCAGACTGGATTCTTAGTATGACTGATCTCTTGTAAAACTCTTGGTCTATATGGGGTTGGGGTTTATTTTTCTATATTAGTTCATAATATCTGGTTCTGAATGACTGAAGGAAATTTTTTTTTTTTAAATAGAATCTGGCTCATTTAGCAACAGAAGCAAAGTAAATGTATGTTCTCTTTATAAAGTGCATCCTGATTGTACAGTTGCTTAGCGATGCTTTGCAGTGTTTTCCTGCTGGATGCCTGTTCAGGGAAGCTGCATATTTTGTGCATTAGGACATGAATACTTGATTTGTGCCATGTAGACCCCTCCAGCACCTCAGCCAGTAATGCTCTTTGTTTCCTGCATGGGCATGTGATCGATGTCTGACACGGCTCCCTCCCTGACAGCAGCTCATGTAAGAAGAAAAGGAAGGAAAAAAGATCAAAACCTGGACACTTTCTTTGTTTAATGCTTTGAAAATGTTTGCTGGAAGAAACATTGATGTAGCAGTGGTGTGTGCACATGACTTACGTTAGAGAATAGATATGAAGTTGACACCTCGCTGTGAGGGCAGCTAGGCAGTGGAACAGATTGCCCTGGGAGGTTGTGCTGTCTCCATCTAGAGGCTTTTTAAGACCAGACTAGATAAAACCCAAAGTAACCTGGTCTGACCTCAGAGCTGACCCTGTCCTGAGCAGGAGGTTGGACTTGATGACCTCCTGAGGTCCATTGCTACCTGAATTTTCCTGTGATCCTATTAAGTTGTGAGCAGCTTTGCAGAGGGAAGAAACAAATCTCCCCACCACCACCACTTCCTATGTAAATTGATGGCTAACAAAGATAGAGAGCAGTTAGTCACAGGGTCTTGTACTTCGAGGGTGGTTACACTGAGCCATTGGTCGTGACTCCCATGGCTTGGTGGTCCCATCCAGTTCCTGGCAGAAAAGCCATGGAATTCACTGTTGCAAAAGCAGTGAGTGATGGGTAATCACACTGAGGCCATGGACTGAAGGGGACAAATATCTGTAGATCACTCACTTTCTGCTGCAGTGGAAAGATGCTGATTTGTAGTACAGGGCACTGGTGGTGCTGCGCCACCAGCACAGAAGAACTGACTAATTAGTTGCTTGAGTTCATATCTTGCATCTTTTTCAAGCCCTAGATTAATGTAAGCAAAGCAAAGAGCACCGAGTGGTTGACATTTAATGAAATGATTTTTAGTGTTTGGAGGACTGCTTTATGATCATCTACTATAGTGACAGATGTACTCAAAAGCCATGAATAGATTGCATAGATAAAAAACATTATTGCATAGATTACAGTACTCCAAAGGTGAGACTTGTTTATCTTACTGGTCTGTGAATCATGCAGAATGCTTTCAGCTCCACATAGGCAGCAACTTTTTGTAGTAAAAGCCTTAGAAAATTGTTTTGGAAAAGAACATCCCTGTCTTGAATGTCTGGAAAGAGACATAAAAAAGTAAATCTGTGTTAAATAATAGAGGGATAAGAGTTCTAGCAAGAAGAAACACCCATCTTTTATACCTGTTTGACTGTCATGAAGAAGCAATATTGAACATGGAATGAATCCTCTCAATACAGGGTAGTCGATATTGTACTTAGTGGGAACGCGTGCAGTGGAGGTCTTCTGCAGTGCTTATATTCATGCTAAGTACTTTTTTTTTTATTCTTGCAGCAAAGAAAACTTGTGCCGAGTCAGATTTCACTTGTGACAATGGCCACTGCATCCCAGCCAGGTGGAAATGCGATGGTGAAGAAGAATGTCCCGATGGCTCAGATGAATCAGAAGCAGCATGCAGTGAGTAGCACACAAAAGTGTCATTCAAATCAGATGTTTTCTAAACTTTCAAATGTACTAGTTTTTCAGACTATGGTACAGGCAGCACTTTCTAGTGTGTACTTCTGTCTGTAATGGAATTGAAACATCTCTAGTTCTGTTGCAGTTTGTCTGGTTGTAAAGCCCATGATCAGCAGCAGTGCACAAAGATCCACAGTCACCTGGGGTCAGGGCTTTTGGAAACTCAGATTTGCAGTGTTTACATGGTAGCATATTGAGACCTATTGTCACTGCAGACAGCACTTCTGTCATTATGGAGGAACTTTGTGATGTTAGAGTATTGCTCTTGCTTTTGTTTGCCTTTGAGAACAGATGAAAGATGAACGATGTAATATAACTAAAGCTGAGAGTAAGTATGACATGTTAACTGCAGGTAACACCTTTTAAAAACCCATTGATTCAGTCAGTAAAAGGACATGCTTGATTTTTGTGTAGTGCATTTTATCTTGTTCTTTTGACTCTCTGAGGAGGTCTGTTTGGGGTCTGTTGTTCTAGAACTGCGAAGGGTTGTCTGATGTTGAGTTGAAGGGAATCCCAGGAATATTTTAATGAAAACACTAACTGAAATGTATACTGCTATTTATGTGCTTACTTATGTCTGCAGATTTGTTCTTAGACCAACAAGCTAGTACAAACCATTCTATTGAATTTCCAGTCATTTACTTAACAAATACATCCCCATGAGCCAGAAGTGATAGTGGAGGAAGTATTTTAGTGGATTTCACCAGAATGGGGCACATAGAGGACTTAAAATTTAACCATACTTTTATTTTTAAGACTAGTGCCAGTCCTGCTTTCTCCTTAATTAAGAAAGATGAATGCTCTTCTCTTGCATAAAATGAATGGAATCATTTTTGCAGCCATATATAGGCTACAGAAAAAATTACTTCAGTATCTACATTAACATATTTATGTACTGTATGTGTTGGTCTTTCACCCTGCATCCTCTTTAGTCAAGAACTATCGTATTAATGCTGCTTCCACTACCTGATTGCCTGGAGGAGGGCTGCATAACGAAGCAGCTCCATTCCCTGCAGGTTCTGTCTATAAATCTATTGTCAGAGCCCATAGCCTGGACCGTGCAGAGCTAAAATCCCCAACAATTTCTCTTAATCATCCTTCATTCCTTTTCTAGCCATTTTACCTTCGATTTTGCCCCCATTTTTATTCACCCTCTGGGGAAATCATCCTTAAAACTTAAGTATGTTGACCTGTGCCTCTGTTGCAGCACGGGACTGCCATCCTGTGAGGAAAGTAATTTCTTCAGTTTTGTATGATTTTGCTGCTTGAAACCTTCTAAGAGACTGAAGTCTGCATTTCTGTGGTGGTTGTTCACCTTTTCAGAAAAATAGAGGGTCCTTGAAAATCTCCTTGGTGCTAATGGGAGTGGGCCAGTGTCACCTTGACCCAGGGGGAAGTTTGTTCCCATTCTGTAGTATATGCCTAACAGGTGAACTGGGAATTCCTTGTGAAACTAGCAGTACCTGTATGGACCAATTCTTAATTTGTTTTTTAAATAGAAGGACCTTGAAACCAGGTCAAAGACTATGGCATATGACATGTCATATTTTGTTTGTTTATAGCTGTCTCAAGCAAATTTACTATGCTTTGCCTCAGTATAAGATATTTAGGTTTTGTTGTGAGTTTTAGCCAAAATAGATCAATTTTTGTGTGATGGATGCTTGAACTTGTGTTTGACATTCACAGGATACTGATACAAGCCTTTGTCTGACTTGTGGCTAGCTCACAGGAGAAGCCAACGTTTCTGTGCCAGTTAAAGCTTGCCTTCAAATCTTAAACATTTCTGCAACTAGAACTTGGAAGATTACTTGTTTTATAGGATTATTCAGATTTGAAGTTCATGCTTAATCAGATGAATATCAAGTAGTTTTAATCTTATGATTGTTGATAGATATAGGCTTTAATTTGCATGTTGAGGACATTCTTTCCAGATGTTTTGTGTCCTAGTCAAAGTACATGTCATCTCAAAGGCTGATCTCATCTGCTCTGCAAGGAAACAGAATCAACCTGGTAATACATAATCCCAGTGCTGGTTGTGGGTTTAATTCACATGTGTTTGCTGGTTTTCATTCCATCACTGGTCAAGAGAGCAGTGAGTCATAAACCTGGTGGACTATTAATCAAGAAACTGGAGCGTTATGCTTTGCTCTTAGTTTGTACCCTTAACGTAAAATGTTTAGTTCTTTGTGTGTGTAAATATTATTTAAGGACAAAGAAGAGGCTGTAATGACAGAAAATGTAGCGAGAGGCAAAATGTATAGTCGGACATTCCTGCATGGTCCCTTCCTCCGGTCCCATGTTCTTTGTCCCTGGTGAAAGCAAGGCCGAGCTCTCTCCATGTGGCTGAGGAAAGACTGCAGGCCCTCAGGACTCTCTCATTTTCTGCTTTGAAGGAGTCTGCACTTGCAGAGTTTCCCTGGGGAAGGGGCAGGTTGGGAAATAGAGATTTCTCACCTCTGGCAAGATCAAACTGCTTTATGAAATCAATTCCTTTCAGACAGGCCATATAATTGCCAGAACCTCTGCCAGGATCTAGGGTTATTCCTCGATTAATGCAACGCTGGGACACTGTCCATAGTCCATTCAAACCGGGGAGGTTAAGAGCATTGATAATGCTTACTGTTGCATTTTAGGAGTATTTCCAGCATAGAATGTGATGAAAACAAGGCAGTTCCTTGCAGCCTCTAGCCATCTGCTAAATGTCTTCTTATTTTCTGAATGTTTTGTAGTGTGTGTTTAAATATGCTCTCTGATTGGTAGTTAGGGATCTTTTATCTCCATCTCTAGTGCTCAGTTAAAGGTAACAGTTTGTGGGTTTTGTTGGTTTTATTTGGGGTTTATTGGTGTGGTGGTTTTTGTGTATGTGTTTTGTTGTGGTTTTGTTTGCTTGTTTTGGGGTTTTTGTTGGTTTTTGTTGTTGTTGGTTGGTTTGGGGTTTTTGTTGTTGTTGGTTTTAGATAAACCTGCCGTAAAACCAAAACAGGACTTTGCGTTTTCTGTTTCCCAGATCACTGAAGTTGCTCAGCTTTGTACCTAACAATATCCTCTCTAGGGATATTAGGGATGTTACCAATTCCCAGGTATTTGAGACAACACGCCCTGTCTCCTGTTGGATACATTAGACAGCATCACAGCAGGCCTGACTTCTGTTGGACCTGTGATGTCTATGGCGTTTTCTGCTATTCATGCAATTGTGTTTTTTAGACTGCATTTTCTTCAACCCACTGACTCTGGCTGAGAGTGGTTGCTGTTCAGTTCTCAGCTGATGAGATCTCCAGGACTTGTCCCGGTTGTGAGTGCTAGTGCTAGTTGAAGGTTGGTTAATTTCTAGCATGGGCTGATTTTGGAAAAGTTGGTTACCCAGGCTTTTGGTTTGAAATGGGTTGTTATGAGTAAGAAACTGCTTGTATTTCTTTATTTTTCTTCAAGGCAGATCCTTAACCTAAACATGCTCTCATATCCATAGGTTTGTCCAAGTGAATTATTCATGTAACATGTGAGTGTCACCACTAAACCTCAGTGTTCTGCCATCTGTCAGTTTTTCAGTGCTATTATCTGGCTGCTAAATTTATTTTGTCTCATTTAATTTATTTTAAGGTTTCAAAGAAATGTGTCCACTTTTTCTATGAGATGATCTATTCAGGGGCATCTTGTGGGCTGGATCTGCTGTCTCTGAAGTCACCATTAGAGATATTGTCTGTTTGAGGGGGGAAATGTGGTGGGTTTTTTTTCTGTGTAGAACCAGAATGAGCCCCTAAATCAAGTGAAGCAAAACTGTGTGAACTCAGAAATTAGTGCTGTGTACAAGGCACAGAAGGGCCTGAAATCACAATTTACGAAGTTGTGTTGATTGAGCCTAGGGAATGAAGGAGAGGTGAGGAGGAATTTAATATTGAAGAGAAGAAAGTTATTTCGAGAAACATACTTAATAAATGAAAAGAAATTGAATGGTGGGTGAGAGGGAACAAAGAAACACTATTTAGCTGTGCTGCAGCAGTGCTGCTGGTGGGAAAGGGGAAGAATTAGTACTTGGACATGCCAGCTTCCAGCTTTGTCTTCCTTGAGAAAGCCTTTTTGGATTCAGTGTTTGCCTGACCCAAGCCTCTGTTGAGGACAGGTTGGCTGCTTGCATGTAGAGCAAACGGCCCTGCAGGTTACATGCCGTGCAAATAGCCGGGGGAGAAGCAGGCTTGTCCTGATTGACATCGGCCATGTCTGCTTCTTCCGCCTGCCAGGAGGAAGAGCCCAGAGCGGGTGCAAAACTGCCGTCGTTGGAAGGTGCTCGGAAATGATAATGGATTTAATCTTCCTCGTGCCAGCTTGTTAGTATGCAAGGAGCTCCCCACAAATCCTCAAAAAGGAGAGCAAAGTATCTGGAAGTAGTGGGAGTAGAGTTAGTGCCTCTGTCAGCCCAACACCTGTGACTCCCACGTACCTCACCAGCAGCTGTTTTGAGATACAGAAAATATTCTTGACCTCAGCGTAGGCTCAAACGCTGCGAATCTTATAATTGTTTGCTGCAGGGTTATACAGCAGTGAAGTGCCAGCTGCAGGGAGATCTTTCATAGCCTACATGTACTGTGCCATCGGAGAGTACTCCATGGCCAGGGCCCCAGACTTATTTGTCATTGCTCTCACTAAAAGCAACTCAGTGTGACTTGGTGATCACACAATGCTGATCTCCACAGGCTTTGCTTATGCATATGTAAAGATTCCTCACTATTTTCCTATCTAGTTTATTGAAGCTGAGGGAGGGGGAAGGGAAGTAATTTTCCTTACTGAGCTAACAGACACCTCCAGCAAAATGAATGTTATCCACCTAATGCTGTTACAGCACAGGTACTGAATCATTCTGCTTTTCTACAAGAAAGTAACTTTAAATTTCCCTCTGAAGTATTTTGATTATTTAACCAGAGACTTAAATAAAAAAATCTCTAGAGAAAAATAAAAACAAATGCTAACAAACAGTAACAGCACTGATGGGAACACAAATTAAAGGGATAGAGCAAGTGAAAATCTAGGCTGGCAAACTCTTGCCTTAGGACATTGTACGTATAATGAGATCGAGGAATGCAGGCAGCATAAACTCACCACTTATTTTTTTATCAGATATGTGACGTTTTCCTAGTTAAGAGCAGAAATTATTACACAGAAAGGTGTAGCAGGGTGTTATGAGGAAGAAAAAGAGAAGGAGAGACCTGAATTCATATTGCATTTAATAGAGGAATGATTTAGTAGGGCAGGTTTAATAAGCAGCAGTCCTGGAAATGGAATATAAAAATCAAATCCTGAGTGTTGGTTTGAAATACACTACCAGTTCATGCAGTCCCTTTTATTTTGAAGTACTTGTCACGAGTTCTTCAGGGAGATGTATCCAAACTCGACAATTGTATTTTTAATGGGTTATTTTCCATGGTCCTAGGTACTATATATGCTGATCTCTCACAGTGGTAATCAGTTATGCCCTCATTTTCTATTAATTTGCCCAAATGCAAAATTCTGTAATTGTTGGCAGTGCTGACAGTATTGCTCACCCTTCAATGCACAGCCCTCTCCTAGCTCCACGTTCACCCCAAAGGATATTTTATCTCCATTATTCTTCTTTGATCCAGATCTCCTGCATGACTGAATTTGGTGACATTACTTCACTTTTGTGGAAAGTGACTTAATAAACTGTTCCTTGCCCTTGGATGATTTTTTTCTGGAGAAGGGTGCACTGTCTCATTCAGGGCATCACATACACTGGGCCACTGAACTTCAAGAAACAAAATTTAAAAAAACAATTGGCCAAATCAACCAGGCACAGCCAAATATCATGTTCTAGGACCTGGGGCAGTAACAGAGAGGATTCTTTTTTTTCTTATTTTTTTTCCCCCTAACATTAAGAGCGGATCTGTTTGTGTATATGTGATAAGATGGTGGGAGATTTGTAAATTAAAGACCATTCTGATGGATTAATTTGTTACAGATCATTCAGGGGATTGAATAAGGTGGTGATAATGTCAGATGTATAGCTGTGCATTTTAACAACACTCTCACTACACTAACTGGCTATTGCCAGTATAGAATACAGCAGCTTTGACAGCATTGTCACTGTCCCCCTGCAATTGTCCCCTCATCACTGTCCGTGACAGGAGGGTGAGAGCACTGCTAAATAAATATAGGACAAGGTACAGGATGTGGGGACACTTCTAGAGCTACTGGTGACAAGGCACAAAAGAGGCAATCTCATTTTCCAGCTGCCCAGACTGGTTTGTAGGGCTAATAATGAACGCTTTGTTTTGTCAAGGTAATCAAATTTATCGAGACAGAATAAAATTAAAACACCCCACGATCATGTCTCCATGAAGTCATGGAATAATTAAGATGGAAGGAACCTCTGGTGTTCATCTAGTCCAATCCCCTGGTCAAAGTGGACCCCTGTCTTCATGTTTGACTGACCTTGTTAATGGTAAAAAAAATATCCCAGTGTCTCACCAGAACTTCCTTTATGGCAGGACGTGTCTGTCACCTCCCATGCTGTCAGTATGCACCTCTGAGAACAGCCTGGCTCCTTCTTCTCTAGTCTCTCTCATTTTGTAGCTGAAGGCAGCAATGAAATCTTCCTTTAGTCTTCTCTTCTGATGGCTGAACAAATGTTGTTCCCTCCAACTCTCCTTCTATGCAGTCTTTCATTTCAGATTATTTTGTCAGATAATTGGCAATGACACTGCTACAACCAGGATACAGTTTTTGCATTGTTCACTCACCTCTGTTAAAGCTTTAGCATATGCAAAATATAACTTAATTAATTAATTTTATGCCTCTCGTATGCTCCTTAACTTCCAGGTTTGCTTAGCAGAGGGTTCCAGACTCTTGAAAACCCCTTTCCATGGAAGTGTTGAACAGGACACTAGAGATGGATAAGACTTGTTGAGGCCTGTTAGCAGACTAGTAATTCCCTACAGATTGTGGCTTATAGTCCAGTGCATATTTTTAAAATCCTTTTTATCCTAAGTGTATATCACTCTTTAAATTCTCACAAACACACCTTTACTCCTGATTTAATCATCCTATCTCAGCCAGTGTACACTTGCTTCCCAAGTGCCTCTGATTCCTTAACCACTGTAACTGCACTGAATGCCTCCAGGTGTGTCCTTGTTGAGCAACCCCAAAGTGACCTCGGTGTCCCAAAGGATGCAAAAACATAGGGACTGACACAAGCAGTCCTTGTCAGGGTAAGGAACCAAATCCATTTTTTTCCTGCATCCTGTTCCTTTTCTTGAAGCATGAAATTATCCTTTTACATCAAAGGAAATGCAGCGAACTCAAAGCCTAGCTGTTTATCCCTAGCCGTCAGACAACTTGATCTGCGGCTCATGGGCAGTGAACTACATCTCCTTTTTGATGATTATATGGCTTCGGTGGTCTCAGCATTTTACATACTAGAGATGTAAATTAATTTAGGGTATGTAATGATTGTGCTCCAATTCTACCAGTGCTAAAGAGTTTTAAGTAATACCTGTTCAAAACAAAATGTATTTTTCCTTCAAGGGAAGATGTTTAGAGCTTACATCTCAGAAGTGACCTTTTTAGAGGGCTCAGTTCTATAAGAAAACCAATAGAAAATAGCTATTGGGTCCTTTCTAACGTTTTTATTGTTCTTTTCCTAAGCAATGTTACCTTGTGGGAAAGTCACTTTTTCATGTAGCATGGCAACATTTGCAGTGTTCCTGTACCTCAGAATGACTTTGACCTTTTGCTAGTTGACTGCTACAAATATTTAATCACTAGCATTTAAATATTTTCCCGATTGGTCTAATGCATTCATGAAGTTCATAAACAGGAACGGTCATAAAAGAGTTTGATGCTGCCTTTTTATGGCTATCATTAGTCTTGCAGTTATTTCAATAGGAGAGAATAGCAGGAAAATGAAAGTTGAGTATGTGAAGTTCTTGTATGTGTAATTATTTAATAGGCCATAAATACTGAACGAGTAAAAAATGAAGAGATGCTCAAACAGCTTTTCATTGCCTCACGCTTTCATTTTATCCATTCTCTTGCTGCTTGTTTTCTGAAATTCAGATTACCTGATTTTTACATTTATGTTTTTGCTTGTTTATTGGGGGCAGGGAGGGAGGGGATGGGATCACATTCAGTTTACTTACTATGGCTGGTTTGAAAAGGAAGTAATTTATGGGAATCAAAAGCAATATAATTTGAAAATGTTTTGCAAAGCAAACCTTTTCTCCTTTCTTAAATGGGTGAATTACGGTGTGAGGAAAGTAGGTTAGTATCAAATGGCATTATTTTAACATGTTTCACATTTAAGTACCTTTTATGTTTTAGTATCATAATGAATTGTATGTTGAAGCTGTGATTCCTAGTTCCATCACCTTATCCTTGATAGGTATTTTTCTTCTCTTTCTGTTTGTGTTTTCATTCAAGACAAACTCCCACTGAAATCATTTGCAGTTTTAATAAGGGTCTCGTGATAACGCCATCCTGCTTCCTTGAGGATTAGGATCATGATTAAGACTGGTTTAATATGCAGTCTGTGCATGCTTTGGTAGATAATTTATGTAATTTAAACCTTGCACTGGAGATGTTTAATTCTCTGAAATGCTTCCAGTCAGATTGCTCTCTGGGGTGAGGAATGGTCGCTGACGGTGCGATCTGCACATGTGAGGGTGGTGGGGATCTTCGCCCCGTGCATTTGTGGGACGCAATGAGCTTCCGTCGCTGCCGAGGGCCTTAATCGGGGCTTTGCTTTAGCAACAGCTTCTGGCCTCCTTTCCAGGGACACTGTATTCGATGGCTGTATTTGAAGTGATAGATTTCAGCTCACCCTTTCCGACCTGTATTTTAACATATTAAAACATGTTAAGAGTCCTTTCCATTAAAATGTAGAGGACTTTGCTTAGTAGCTTTATTAGACCACATGCTTATGTGTTCCCATCTGAATGGACTGATGCCAGTTATTGCACCATGTTTCTGGCTTATACTGCTGGGTTAGTCATCTTACTGTGTCATTTGAGTTCTCTAAGTGTGCTGTTGTACAAGATTCAAGTTACTGTATGAAGACTGAATTCTCTGATTTGGCATAGAGGTTGCAAACACTCGTTGTTTTAGCACAAACATAACCATGCTTCTCCCCCTTTTCCTTTTTTGTATAGGGAGGAACACGTCTACCATGTTTGACAATCAGCAATTTCATCTCTAGTCATTGTGTGTGTGTTTATATAGGTAAAATTATACATGTGTATTTAGAAATGCACGTACACACAAAAAAAAATTAAAGGTGTGCTGTTCAAGCATTTCAGCAGGTATACTGGGCCTCCGTGGACTGTGAGTGAGAAATAGTGACTAACATACTGAATTCTGCCAGAATTTGTTTCTGCGTCAGTTCCTGCCTCTAGACATGTTGCAAGTGTGAAGCTTGGAGCTGAGCTGTGTGAACCAGCAGGGATATTTGTAATGAAGTAAAGGTGTAGGTGGTAGGGGAAAGCCTTTTCTTCTCAGCCACAGGTCCGCACACCACTGTTCTTGTGTAACAGCCTGAACACGTTCAATTAAAACTGCCATCTAAGCTGCCTGCTCCGTCCTCTGAAAAAGAAAACAGGTGGGGGTTTCTTTATGTGTCTATAAAAGATGAAATGCTCACTCCAAGATAAGAAACACAATTATTTAATAGCAGCGGAGCCCTTTCAGGCTTACTTTTGCACATATAAGAATGAGGACATATTAGAAATTACTAAGTCTGCCTTTGTCTACTGAAACCTTTTTTTTTTTTTTTTTCCTTCCCATGAGTTCTTCGTGTTCTTTTGGTCCCTTAGAGCAGCAATTCATTTATTGACACTTTTAAGGCCTCAGAAAAGTTGTCACCTTAGTGAGAAAAAGCAGCGTCTTCCCTTGGTGTGAGCTGGGCTCTCCACGAAGCCCTTGCCCCTCTGTGGCCGTGCAGGGTGGCTTCCCCTCAGCCGCAGTGGTTGCTGGAGGTGGCACAACACAGGGTGTGACACCGCTCTCCATTTTTCCTCTACAGCGTAAATTTTTAATAAGTCCTGGATGCTGCTCAGTATACTTGAGACTTTGATAGAACAGAGAACATATATTGTAATGGCAGATACAAGGTGAAATACCAATGCGCTTACCTGTGTAAGCTTTTCATTTGGATTTTTAAAAGGGCAGACTTCAGGTAGCAGGAAAAAAAGTGTTTAAAATTAATTCTGACAGTTTCCTGGAGACCTGTATAGTTTTTCGTTCTATAACTTTTATCACTCATCTTGGTAGCTTTCGTTATGTTCGCTCATCTAGGGACCTTTTGTGCCTTTATTTTCCCTACTGGTAAGAAGCACTTTTGCAACAATAATCTCTTTTACAAATGGACATGATCTCAATGCTACTCGACTCCTTTATCCTTTGCATTATTTTGTCCCCCTAGTGTTTTGTGGAGCTTTTTCCTCCCTGTTTTGATTAGAATAGGAGTAATCTCTGTGAACGACAAAAAGAAAATGAGCCTGGAAAGAGGGAAAATGAAAGAGCAGCTGCTGATGCAGAGGCTCAGAGAGCCCCACGGGTGAGTGCTGGACTCCTCGCCACAGCTGAGAGACTTCTGAAGAGGCTGTGTTTTCATCACTGTTTGTAACCGGCGGGCTCTCAGCGAAGCCTGGCGTGTGGTCTGTGAGCATTCCTTCTGCCCAGCAGCCAGGGCACAGAATTGCTTCTTGATTAGCCAGAGAAAGCAAGGGCAGGAGCCGGCAGGCACACGTGCACTTGTACATGACCCCCTAGTCTCTTTTGTACTTGGCCATCTGCAGAAGTGGAGCCGCCTCCCCTGGATTCCATCTCCCCTGAAATATTGATACATATGTGGCTGCCCTGGGCTGGTATCAATGGCAGAGCTCCTGACAGATGTGTTTGGGGAAAAGGTGGTGACTTTTCAGTTATCTACCGTGTCAGGCTACCATTATAACTCCAGTTATGGACTCCTCCCTATGAGTGACCTCTCTGGCTAAGTGCTTAATGTTATTCCAGCTTTGCGGAGCAGGAACTGAAAAGTTGCTCTGCTTATCACGTACCTGTAAGTGCAACTACTGATGTTTCACTTTTAAAATATTTGATTGCTGGCATGCTTGAAAACAGCACGTTAATCAAACAGGTTGCTTCAGCTGAAAATGCCTGGGAAAAAATAAAGATAAAAAAGCTATTGTTAAAATTAGTTGTCTAGATTTCTCAGAGTACACTAAGCTTTTATATAGTTTATGTAAAATGAAAAAAAACCCACCTTGTAATAGTAGATTTAAATAAATTAATCTGTGAGGAAAAATTAAAATGGGCTTTGGAAGAGGTTAATTCAAATTTCTCAATCAGTCAGATACAACATTTTGTTTTTTACAAAGGAAAAACATGTCTAAGTTTCTAGTAGGGCTTTTCATTATTTTAATCAATAATTTCTTCCAAGCTTGCACAATATGTTCAGTTACAAGTAACAGCAATGCTGTTGAAGATCACAATAGAACAATCTATGGTTTTCCCCATAATTAAAGCTCCATTCTGTTTCCATAATTACCTAAATGCTTATCTGATGTGAAATTTGGAGAAACAGTTCCTGATTCACTACATTCAAGCCAGATGGCAAACTGAACTGCTTTTAAGGGATTAAAGAAACATTGTCAACCTTAAAATCATATTTTAAAATCCTTTTTGCACTTAACTACTCTACTATGTGCCCCTTCTGAATTGTGCTTGTATCCAATAACCACCAAGCACTTTACAAACCATGATTAAACTTGGTGGTTATTTCAACACCAAGAGGTGCATGAGGCACTTCAGAAAAGATCAAACATTTGTCCTCTAATAGCATTCACCATTTCCTTTATAATTAAGTAATTACTCTACATTTGCAGCAGAGCATTGCTGAAGCCAGTGGGGTTCTGCCCAGGCCTGTGCAGCTGCCTTCTAGCGCGGAGCTTGCAGCCATGGTGAAGTTATCGACACAGGCACTTACAGAGTGGATTTGTATCAGAACAGATCCAAGTGAAGCAAGAAGACTAATGAAACAGTAATAGCAGAAGGAGTGGAATGAAGATTATAGTAATAATATCAAAGGGGTCCTTCATCTGAGGCCAAGCATGGTTTGCCATATACATTTTATATACATATCTATCTACGTATCTATTATATATCTAATTCTGTTAACAAGATTATTATAGATTTGGCAAAAGGAGCCTGTGAGGATGGATTTGAGAAAGAGCAGGAGCAAGAAGTACGAGAGGATGCTCTGTGCAAAGGGGTGAAAGGATGGGGTGGGAGAAACAGGAGTCTGGTGCCAGCAGTGGAGCACAACTGCTGCTTTCCACACTGAGCTAATGGTAGGAAATTAAGATTGGTATGTACTTCTTAGGGGACTTGCCTGACTTTGCTCAGGAAAGTTGGTGAAACGCGGGTCTGGCAGTCAAGAAAGCCGGGTTTGAGTTTTGGCTCTGCTTCTGCCTCGTGGTGAAGCCATAGGTGAGTGAAGTGACTCGAAGTGTCACCATCTGCAAAAACAGAGTGGTGTAATTTTGGTGAAGCTGCTCACTGGGGTGCTCTGTATCTTAGGAGGTGGCTAGAGTAAGTCTCTTGACTGTATTCCTGTTTGAACAGGCACCAGTTAATAACAGGGCTATGAATTGTGGTTCACTTTTATCACGGGGTTAAAAGCTCTTAACTTCAGTACTCTTCTTGGTTTAATTTCTTGCCAGTTTTTTTAATTAACTGAGTAAAAATTGAGAACATGGGGACATTTTTAATATTGCTCTCTCACAATCCCTTACTTACTTTTTCTTCATACATCTTTAGTAAGGTTTTTTTTAAATTTATTTTCTAAGAAATGAAGTCAAGGAGTAAAGCCTAGACTTGCAGAAGTGTGCAAGGAAATATCTGTAGGCTCTGAGCCTTTGGAAAAGATTACCAATTTTTAAATGCACCTTTTTTGGATGTTTCAGTGCAGGCAGTTTCTTCTAAGCTGAATGCCCTCCATTAATGGCTTCTAGGAAGCAATTTATTTTGCAGAGTTTACCTCTGTAGTGGTAGTGGGAAGTGGGGCATCTGGCCATGCCCAGGCTTTAATATCATGTGTACACGCATCAGTGAAGGCAGTGAGATGCACAGGCTCTGACAAAAACTGAGCTTAAGCAACTTCTTCAAAACCATCCGTGTGAAAGGTTTGGGGATTTTTTGTGGTGCATGTGGTGTTTTTTTGAAGTAGAATTTTCAGTCTGTGTAGCCTTCAGGCACAGATCATCCCATCCATATGTGTTCTCAGATTTTGCATCTCGCTGGGCTACTACTTGCTCTAGCTGGACTTTATTTGCTGAAATTTGAAGGTCATTATTGCAACTTCCAACTGCTGTTGGACTGAGAGTATGGATTTTTGGGTCGTCTGGAACTCAGCACGTCATTGCAAAATAGCAGTATGGTGTTGTCTAAGTACCAATCATATGCCTTTGTTTAGTGTGCTTTGAACTCTTCCTTGTTACTTGTCATGAGCCAGTAATTTTGGCTCTGAAGGTTTATGGAGAAATGTTTAAGCAGTATTGTATGTCAAGATTATGGAGGAAAGGCAGAACGTTGATTGTTCTTTTTCCTTCCTTTCATTGCCAGACTGTGCTGGTGTAAACATTACACCTTGTTTTATGTGAGATGCAGAATTATCCTTTTAGATGATACTTGCAATGAAAAAGAGGAGAAAGTAGCAGATCTAAACTGTTGGTAGCCTCAGATCACTGGTGGCCTGAACTCTGAGCACAGTTTGAGTCTAATGAGTCTGTTTATCTAATAGTGGTGATTGTATTGTGCTTATGCATACCAACTTATATCCATGTGTGTGTCTAAGTTCTGCATTACCGTTTCTTTCCACAGACTAGTCAGCAAGGAGTTTCCATGTGCATGACTGTTTTCTTTATGAGATGGGAGTCTGTGATACTTTCATCATATAGTTTAAAATATTTATTATTGTTCTTACAGGTCAACTAGGAGACAGTCTGTGATGGGACTGTACTTAGTAACAGAAATTAAAGTCCTTTTCTTTTTGCATACCTTTAAGAAGCTGCGAGAAGTTAGACATGGTGATTTCTAAATATCAGGGAGATGGCTGCTGTGAAAACATTTCAAAGGGAAATAGCTTGAAGCTGTAGAATGATGTTTAGGAAAGGCCAATTTAAACTAAATAAAAAAGTAATCCCCGATATATGTAATAAATGGAGGAGAGATCTCAAAAATTGTGCAAAAGAATTTTTTTTAAAAAAAGTGTTTGGGTTCCTGAGAAAAGTGTGTTCTAATAATTGTGCAAAAATCAGGAACTTCGCAATTGTGGGATCAATTCTTGCCCTTTTGTAGCTGAACAACAATTCTGCATATTCTTCTTGTATGCTTGGATGCTTTCATTCATCTCCTATAGTTCTGGCTTGGAAGAAGTGTGTTTTTCTGGAGTGTAAAGCAGCTGCCACTGGAAGCTGTTGTGTAACATATGTCCCAGAAGGAGTGAATACATCCCTATCTGCTCATCAAATATTATGAGAACTTGGGCTGATGTTTCTGGCTTTCAACACACATTTTCTCTCCCTACTGAGCCAAAAGAAAGATTTTGATAGTTCAAACCTGCATATGTGATGACTTATTTCCTCCGTAATGTAATTACTTAACCACTTTGCCAAACCCTAGAGATCTTTAGAGATCAAAACTGACTGGATGGAGACAACGGAGAGGTTTGAGAGGAGGAGAAGGCAGAACAGTAACATGCAGTCCTTGAGTGTGATTATTCAGTTCACAATTATGGTAGCCATGGATGACACATATCAATATATGCAAACATGGATGCACGAATCTGTCTTTTAAAAAAATATTTGCTCCTGCACATCATGTAGTACATAGGTGTTGTCAGCTAAAACCATATTATGAATTGGACCTACACAGCAGAGGGGCTGGACAGAGCAAGTCAGGTTATTCTGTTGATTTAAAATAAAAAAAAGTGTGTTATATTCTCTTCTTGAATATGCTCACAGAATTTACATTTTGTTTTCTGGCTCATTGAGACTAGGTGCTATTCCAAAACAGTGCTGGAATCTGGGTACTGGGGCAACTGGTAGGTTTGTTTTATTTTGTTCTGTGGCCTCACAGTGTTACCTTCATTGGAAAGGCTGATGGAGCCACAAAACAATTTGAACACTGTTATGAGCATGCTTCCCCATGCACAGTCAGTCAAGATACTGGGGTTATTTCAAACAGCAAGAAATCGATATTTCGTTTTGCTGATTTCACGTGGCTGCTGTGATATGGTTTGTTTTATTTTTAACCCAACAGAATAAAGTAGGTATTCCATTTAGGTTTAGGTATTCAGACAGTTTTTGTACTTCCAGTTGCTTTTTAGGGGGAAATGTAAGATATTATTTCCTTTACATTTTGAAGGTTATACTGGTTGAGCTCAGCCTTTGTTATTAACTCTAGGCTGGGATGATCACAGTTGTGTGTTGTTCCAGAACTAGACTGTAACTGTGACACATCAAAATCTCTGCCAGGCTATTCTTTCCCTCTTCTAAAAGCAGATTTAGCTGACTGGCATCTGCGTTCTTTGGGAGAGATGGCACAGATGCCTGTATTGCAGAGGAGCTGACTCAGTGGTACAGCTGACCTTTCTGCAAGGTGTGGGATGGTTGATGGAAGGTGTGTGTGTGTCTGCCAGTCATCCCGTGTCCCTGATGTCAGCAGACAGGGGTACGGTGGCTTCTTGCCGCTCCTGCCTTCAGTGTGAAGCAGGGCTGGGCAGGTGCTCTGAGTCTCACAGCAAAGCTCTTAGAGTCTGCCAGACCCTTGCCCCTTGAGCTCCGTGTGTCTTCTGCAGTTGGCAGATGGAAAAACCTACATAAAGACAACTCTGTCTCGTCGTCAGAGAAGGTTTTGGGAAGGTTAGACACTGCGAGGGCACTGAGTTATTTAAAGTTCTGACATCAGACTCCCTCAAGTCTCAGTTGGCTGTGTAGGAAATTATAGCTGACCTGCATAGGAAATGAGGTGTACTTTCAACTTGAAAGTCATAAAAATTACTTTATCTAGACCAAATGCAATCTTAACTACTCTACAGGCAACAGAACATTGTTTCGGAGATCTATTCTACCTCTTTTAGTTAAGCTAGGGCTCAAAAAATGTCTTGCTGCTGGAAAAGTTCAAAAGCCATGTACCAGCCTTTAAGAACCAGTGCATTGACCTGTATTTCTGAGAGTTTTTCCCCCCTTGCTGTGTGGGTGGGATTCTTGCAAATAAAGATAATCCAGTCACAGGACAGCAGCTTCAGGAGCACCAGAACTAGGGAAGTTTGATTTTTTTTCTCCCCTCCCCGCTCATTTACATCCTGGGCTTGATTGACTTTTTGGTGCATAAGACAGTAAGAATTCCAGTTAATAGTTTTCCTCAGTTTCCTCCTGCATGGATTCTTTGTCTTCCACTACAGGCTGAGCTTAGATGGTTGAGCTCGTTCTGTCAGAGTATTCTGCCCAGTCAGCTATTTTCATTGACCTTATAGGAACTTTCCCTGATACCTCTTACCTTTTTGTTATTTTCTTTGATTTGGCCACTGCATTTAAAATCTGTGAGGGCAGAGAAATAGATTCTTGTGGGTTGTTTTTTTTTTTAAATCATTTATGGAAGCTTTGTTTCCATAGGAAATCAGTATAAGAACCTGTAGGGAAAACAGGAGTTATCTCACTTCTCAGTATTTCTATATTGGATCATGACCTTGTGAATAAGATATTCTGTGTGTTAATAAGCTACTGTGTGTATTTTGTGCTATGCAACTTAAGCATAAAGGTTATAAAAATGTAGTTAACAGAATAATTAGAGGCCATATTAAACACATTGAAGACTAGGTGACTGAGAGGTGGTAAAAGACATGCGTAACTGCTATAAAATGGAAAGGATATTAGACAAGGCTTGTGAACAGTCTTACAAGGCTCCCATTATTGTAGAGCTGCAAAATATGCCTTATTAGAAGGGTATTAGATTTATTGGAGAGGGTTGAGAGTTGTTTTTATCAGCTTACACCTGTCTCCTTAGATAAGAGGTTTCATCACACAGTTATTTCTTTATCTTAGCAATAAACAGTGTAATTTGATCCAATAAAGAGAAGATGCAACTAGATGAAAGATTAGAGATAAGATACAGCTCTTAACAGTAGTGGTAAATGAACAGGTGGATTCAATGGATTCACTTGTCCAAATATCATTACGAATTAAATTCTTTAAATCAAAAGGCATACCTGTCTTAAAGATATGCTGTCTTTTAAATGGGATGTTGGTGTAGACACGCCAACCTTTTGCTGTGCAAACATTCAGCTGATTTTAATGGTCCTGTAGCTTTTAAACTTGGTTAAGTTCTCTCAGCTGGTGCAAACAAATGTCAGCTAATCTGCACAGTTTTTACATAAAGACCTTTGGCCCAGGTGCTGCAAGCCAGCTAAGCTCTGCCACTGGGAGGTATTCCAGCTGGGAATAATTAGCTGGGAATCCAGATCATGGGGAAGGAATTTTCAGGGCAAAAATAACCTCGTTTAGTTAAGAGAAAATAGTTTGCTCATGGGTAAGGGAGGGCCGCTCTCCTTCTGCCTCCCCAGCCATAGATCATTTGGAGATCTCCATAGACAGTCATGGGTATCAGGAAACCTGTTTTCTGTTCTGTGCACCTTGGAGATTGGACTTTCCTCAATAAATGGAAACTGGGAGGAACCTCTCAGAGAGGACACAGCACATGGATGGAAAATGCAGTTGCTGAGATTTTGGACAATGTATTAGCTTACTGCCTGGTAGACAGATTGATGGCAGACTTTTCATGGAATTAATTATTCTTCACCAAGCAGAAGCTATCTACTATGTATCTACATATACTCTCTTCTATATACCATCTATATCTAATATATCCATATATATTTCTTTTCATCTCTGATCTGCACGGAATATCCCCAGAGATAGACAGACACTATGTTTTAGATAGGGGAAGGTGTTTTCTGCCGCTGGCAGGTTTTGCTGCCTGAAGCAGGCTTGCTGCCGTTCAGGACTGGGCCTGCTGGGAAGCTGACAGCCACACTTAAAGCAGGCTCTGTTGTCTGAACAAACTGTAGCTCATTTTCTTCTGATCAAAAGCACTTGGTGAAAGGTGCAGCTTGGATTCTTTAAGGCATCTCATTACAGGTTATATTTAGAAGTGAGGAGAATATATTATTAATTACGAGGATGCTCTAGAGCAGAGAAGCTATTTAATCTATGCCCTTGATGAACAGAAAAGTTGCTGTACTGAAGGAAGTTTACGCAATTAAGAGTATGTTCATCAGATACCAAACTATGCTTATCTTCAGGATAGTAGTAGAATATCTGACAATTTCCTAGTTATTTCTTAAGAGATAAGAGAGAGATACAGGAACTGCCCCAGGAAAATTTATATAATAGAGTTTATATATCTTTTAATTGGTCAGTTTATATATTATTCTACATCTCAGTTTACAGGCTAAATACTTTCCTCTTGCCGTGGTGGAAGTGGAGTCTACTGAGAGGAACTCAAGATGCATGTTGGCACCATATACTTCTTGGCGTATGTGGTTCTTAAATGGGAACAGTATACAGCTATTTACTATGAGCATCATGACAGGGTTTTTTCTATCTTTTGTTGCCACAACACCCCTTTTACCAAGCTAGCTGGTCAGTGGGTTCATCCCAGTCTCATTCTGGATGTTTGCTTTGATCTGTTTAGTATTCTCAACTCCAGTCTGTGTACTGGCCCTGTAAAGCAGGGTGACCTTTGCAGCAGCATTTCTCTAACTTAAGTGATTTTTTTTTTTTTAATTACTTTCAGTATTTACAAAACATGGTATTTTTTCTGTGTTCAAGTTCACACTTACATCTGGTAACAGATTTTTGCCGATTGTGTGATATATTCTGGTGATCTGTTGTTTAAAATGTGCTTAAAAACCTAATTTTGAGTTAGGCATTAAATTGTTTCAAAAGAAGTGGAGAAGTCAAGAGCTTAAATGTGCCAGAATTAGTATGAAATAAGCTGCCTTCTGGAATTCGTTTCTGGATTTGCTGTAATAGGAATGATGCATATTATGGGGAATCAAGAAATAAATATATGGGGAGAGGAGTAGATAAATCAGCCCTGCTGCTGTACTCGATTGCTAGTATAATAATTTGACAAGTGACCAAGGTGATTGTGGCTGGTAGGCTTGTGCTAAGCAAGATTACTACTAGTGAAAATAATCAGTTCTTTTTAGAAACTAATTTTAAGAGGGTCACAGTGCCACAGATTTGAAGAGAGTCTCCATTTGTATTGGTAAACCAAAACCAGTCAAATAAAGTTTGATTCAATAAAAAGTGTGTCTCTTGTCTACAAGTATCTGTGCAGAAATTGTTCCAAGATTCTTTCAAACTGCTGACTTACAAATCACACAGGGATGTATGATTGATTTATTGTGTGCTGCAATCTGGAGTATTTTATCACTGAATCTTCAGTGAAGAAGGTTGATGTTAATAAAGCTGTAGTGTATGAAGAAGACCAAAAGCCTAGGAATAAAGAAAGAAGCATTACCGTATTACTACCAATCGGGAGAATATAGTTATTGCCCATGTTTCTGTAGAGAGCAGCTCATCCTGTGCTCCCTGCTATGTCAGGCCGTGAGGGTTGTGCTTCAGGGCTTGAGAGTGGGGTCTGGAGTGCCCATGGGATGCTCAGGTAATGGGAATTAAGTTGTGCTGCTTCAGCACACGGCTGACATGGCCAGGCTGACACCTGAATCGATAACAAAAGACCTGTAGTAAGTCACACTTAGGTGGAGGAAGGCTCAGGCGGTTGTTCCGCAGCTGTGCACCTTTGCTCAGCGAGGCCATCGCAGGCCCCGCGAGCTGCATTTGGCAGCTCAATGCATCAATTTGTCGGCTGTGTGGCTGCGTGAGAAAGTTGGAAAGTTGTTTAAGAAAATCTATTTGTCCACAGGGCTTCGGATTCACCGATGTGGGGCAGTGAAACAAGTTTTCCTTTCAAAACTTGCATTTCTCAGGGTTAATTAGCTGACTTCCATTCAAACCTAGCTTGTGCCGCCTTAACCTCCTGACTCTCATTTCTTCCTTGACACTCTTCTTTCTTCCCACAGCGTGTCTGTGTTTGAACTTCGCTGCTTCCCAGCTACGTTGCTGCCAGTGTGTGCTGGGTCAGCTGTTACCTTTGAGTGTTTTATTCTCTTAAGGCTTGTCTGAATCAGAATTGCCTTGAAAGCATCATGCATCACTAATCATGGGGGAACACACTGGATCATGATAGATTTTAAAGGCTGGCTGTAGCCAGACTTCGCTTTTCACAGTAGGCGTCCCTGGATATAAGCAGAGGTTGAGGAACAGAGCTCTCAACCATGCCAAAGACTGGAGATCAGTTATATTTCTGGGTGATAGGAAAGGCGGAAAGGCTTTTCCCTTCTTTTTCTTTTTTTTTTTCCCTTTTCTTTTTTTTTCTTTCTTTCACCTTACTCGTTACTGTTAATGTGAGAAGGGAGGGAGACTGAACTGCATTACAACTGACAATGTGTACACAGACCGAAAGGGTAATTATTGATGTAGACAGCGGTGGGATAGGAGGTTTAACAGGACAATGTTGTACATCACTCACTCTCAAACTAGCTCCAAAAGCAATACAGCTTAAAGTTATGTCAAGGATAGAAAAAAAGGAGAGTATTTTAACTGACCTTCTTAAACAAAGCCATGTCATAGTTGGATTTTTTTTGTCTTTGTTTTTGAGCATGAAAGATGCCTCTCACAAGAGGGAATATTTAATAGCTTTGCTATTAGAAAACTATCTCTAAAGAAAATTGTGAGTCCTGGGTTTTGCTAACAGGCCTATGTATTTGCTAACTAACAAAGTCAACTATCAGTTTATTAACTTATTAAACTGTTTGAGATCAGCATTGCACATTGCTGCTTTAGATATACCAAGAACAGGTGGTTCTTCAGCTGTTCTTGTTTCTTACTTGGATGTCTCAAGTTTTTCCCCTGTATTTATTACTAATATCTTTTCTCCTTTCCTCTGCACCAAGATAAGGGCATCACCAGCTGATCTTTGAGATCAGAGGTCCTCATCAGTGAAGAGAAAATAAAATTTTAAGTAGTGCAAAATGGTCTGAAGAACTCTAATCTGGAATCTTGGGTTTTCAGTAGCCAGAATAATGTCTTAGTGTCACAATTTGAACTTGTCTTTTGAAGACAAGTTCTGCCCTGGCGTACAGATGGAGCAGAGAGAAGAGCAAAAGGTTTGGTGGTTTCACAGGGAGGGACCACGTTGGGGTGCCAGTGGGACAGAGTGAAGCATCCAGCTACTGAGACTCTTGCCCGTTCCTCCTGCTTGGCTACGTGATGGGCTTCAGTGGCATTTGTAGCACCAGCCTGTTTCAAGTCTCTGACATTGCACTTTTTTGCCTGTGAATACCAACAGAGGCTACTTTTGTGCTGATTTAAATGAGAACCTTGAACTCTTCCTGTAAGCAGATATAAGTTAGGGTTTTATCCTGCTTCAGTTTAAAAGGGTAGTCTGCCTTATGACTGCTGATAAAAGTACAAAACTAATCTTCTGTATAGCTACTCTCCTATTAAAAATCACCATAGCAGTAATATCCTTTTGTGACTTAATATAAGGAAGTAAATAGCATAATTGGCAAGGGTATATTTTGTTTGGTGTCCATATTTAATGTTGGCCTTCAGGACACTGGCTACGATGGAGCATTTACTGGACACCTTTTGTCAAATGCTCAATGTGATCTGCGATGTGATTCCTGATTCAGTTGAAGTCAGCAGCTGATTCCTTGGGCCAGGCTTTTTCTGTTTATGCTTGAACATTTCTCCACTTTAAGTCCAGGGAAAATCATGGGTTTGTCTGATCCATAGAGAAGGCATGCAAAGGGCCAAAGTTGGTAGAAATATGGGGTGGAAAGTTGGCAGATGGCTTCAGATTTCAGTTTGTCAAAATCCCAGTTTTGTTCCCCTAAACAATGAGGGCTGTGCTTCATAGTGATTAAGCTAGGCATTTGCCTGGCATTACTTGCAGGGCTGTATTAATTTCTTCTCTGGATTAATCTGAGTAAATGTTTCTAGTGACCATATGGCTGGGGTGTCAGGAAAGATATAAAACTCTGCAGAGTTAAAGGACTTTAGTTGTCAGCAGCAGGGCCTGTTGGGCATATCAGGTAGAGAACAGAAGTGCCATCAAAACAGTCTATTTCAAAGCTATGAAATGAATTAGGTGAGACATTCCGACAACTGCAGCGAGTGAGCATTTGCTGTGTTTGCAGAAAGACAAAATCAGCTGAAGTCCTGCCAGTCTGAGGGAAGGAAATGCTTTTCTTATCCAAGTTTGATGGGCATTTTTATTTTCAAAATGGGTGAGACATAGCAGTCAGGAATCTAAGAAAAATTACATGCTGGGAGCCCAAGAGTACTGGTATTTTCTGTCCAACATGCTATCGTGAGCTGTACCAATATTCAGTATTCTGAGAAAGGTTTGACAACAAACCAGGATAGCTCTGAACTTGGCTAAAGAATCCCTTCCTGACCCATGTGGGTGACTCAGGTTATGGGACATGAAGCCTGGTTAGTTTGGGTTGGAAGGGACCTTCAAAGGTCATCTAGTCCAGCCTCCTGCAATGAGCAGGGACACCTTCAACTATATTCATTACTATAAACCCTGATGCCATTTGTCTTTTCAGCCTACTATGGAAATATCTTACCTCTTTATACTGCATTCAAATACAGTTTATACTGTCTGTTGAAACTATTGGCACTACCCTGAAAATAATTTTCTTCATTGAGGTTGTTTGTAGTGTCTGTGTTTGAAACATGCTTTTCCTAGAAAAGCTGCCTTTTATTCTGACAGTGAGCCTATATTTCAGTAATTAGAATTAATCCTGGGATTTTTGAATTCCTGATTATTTCATTCTGATCTCAGAGGTGATGATCACCAATTTGATAATCTGCACAAAAGCCAGGTACATGTCAGACCTGCTGAATCCTTTGTATGCTAAGCTTATTTTATCCCTCCAGTTTCTAGGTAGAGAAGGAGTTGGATATTCATTGAAGCCTCCTACCCCATGGTGTTGTAAAGAAGCCTTTCTTACAGGCACATGAGAAAGGACTTAATAAGGGCTGTACTATGCAGTGCAATGGCATTAAATCTGTGTAAATCCTTTTCCATTTCCCTGGGAACTTCTGAACATAAGTCGCCATCAAACAAATCGTACCACGTAATCTAACTTTTTATCAGATGTATCAACTGTTAATAGTGTTTATGACATGACTTCTTGACCTTTATATAGTGTAGTTTCTTAGTAGCCTTTCCTAATCTGTCTTTTTGAGTCACTTCTAGTAATTTATGTTCAGAGTTTAATGGTAACGGCCATAAGTTAATGATATTTTTGTGCAGAAAGAACAAATTTTCACCATTTCTCTGCCTTTACATGCTCCCAGAAAGGTTATTGAACATGAGTGTGTACTTACTCAAAAATGTAGAGTCAGGTAGCAGCAATCCAAGCTCCCAGGTCCTGGGAAACAGTGTTGTCAGCATGTCCCAGTTCTGACCTGGACAGACCATCCTGTGCAAGCAGATGGATGAGTCGGCCTCCTCTGTCAACAAAGGCATCAATTGTGGTGGTAGTTTGGTCTCATTCCAAGTCTCCGAGTGCTGTAATCTTAATTCACTTAAGCCACTAACCATGACATTCATTTTGGACTGGGCTGGTTTCAATTGGAAATGTAAAATTGCCTTTATTTTCTCAGTGATCTCAAGTGTATGCATAATACAGATATGGTGAGTAAACCAAATACTGCTACTGGATGCAGTTGCACCAGCTTTAGAAGGTACAAGTTTGTGTAAAGCTTGCTATCCCAGCAGGCTGGTGCTTGTAGCGTGTTGCTTTACATGATGGAAAGGGAAGTTCACTGCAGAATCCTAACCTTTGTGGAAACAATTGTTTGATTAACGTTCCCTGTAACGTGTTCTGTTTTTGTATTGCTAACACAAGTGAAGCTGGGGGCTCAGGGGAGTCCCTGTGTAGTCACAGTGTGTGTGCTCCGTACTCTGGTGCCAATGAAATTCCTGAGATGCATCCACTGTGGATGTTGCTGCCTCCATGCAAACGCTTCACACTGTAAATGAGGCTTTTGTTTGGTTTGGCCTCGGCTTGGCACAAGGAGGAGCTGAGGGAGATTAACTAAATATAACAAATATGATTATATAACGCTCCTTAGCAGAAAATCTGACGTATCTTGCAGGGTTAAGTGAAGCAAACTAAGGCAACAGCAACCTGCCCTGAGCTACGGGGTGAACTAGTGGGTGAGTAGTGCAGAAACCAGTGTTCCCAGCACTGCACTGGGGTGGGAGAAGAGGCAAGGGGAGGAAAATACCAGTGCAGACACACCTTCAGCTCTGATAGTAATTTAAGTCACAAGATGGATTTTGAAACGCGTTTCTTATGCACCCTAAATACTTCCGTGCAAAAGTATCAGATAGAAGGCAGTAGTGAATGTAGGCTGGATTATACATTTTTATATACACACACACACACATATATATAAAAATGACTATGTATGCAAACTTGTGACTGAGGCATTTTTCTGAATTGCAAATCTCCAGGAATTGGGTATTCTGAGTTCTGAATTTCGCTAAGGAACCTCTACCTGTCAGCTCCGTCACTCATTTAACAATCGTGCCTGTTTTGGCTGGAAATATAAATGTAGTAGTCCTGTATGTGCACAGGTACGAACATTTATTTTGTTCTTGGTACATCTCTGAGATAGGACTGCCAGCTATGACAAAAGAAGATTTAAGGGCAATATTTGAGGAGGAGAGTTCTTGTTAAAAAACATGCCTTTAAAAAAAAAATACGATGAGTAAACCATTGCTGGAGAAAAGAGGGAGGTAGGAATTTTAAGTTCCATAATAAAGGTAGTAGTGGAAGTTTTGCAGGAACAATTTATTGGCATGTAAGAAATGAATTAAACCATATTACTATGGCATTGTCTGTGTTTCAGGATGAAGTTTTGGGTTGGAATTTTTCTTCTGAAGAACCTTGGAAAAACATGGGGTCATTCTGGAGAGAATGGGGAGCTATTTCAGCAGAGATAGAGAAACTGTTCAGACCTGTAAGATGATGTATTTTCACAAAGGGCATTCTTTTCAGTCTGCTCATGAAAAGTCTTGAGGGTTTCCCACCAGTAGAAGCTGCTTAATTACATTTTGTGTATGCTCTTAGAGTACCTGTTTGGTGAGAACCTGACAAATGGCCTTCTGAAAGTAAATCAATTCTGTTTTCTTGGGCTTTCTTGAATATACATGATGTCTGGAGCATGAAAAGCACAGCAGTGGCACAAGAGGAAGCAAACAGTGGGGCGCCAGTTAGGCTCTATGGTTCTCTGAAAGACTTTGTAAGCCTCCTGTAAAGAGAAAGAAGAATGTGCCATTGGCGGTAGTGAGTAAATGGAACCTTCTTGTCTTCTTTGCTCTTGTCTCCATATAAATAAACCATTGTTGTCCATCCTTGGCATTTGCAGTTCATTGTGATAAATTGGTCTTGATGTGTCTGACATTACAACCAAGTTGTTTAATGGTGCTTTCCTGAAAAGGCAGATCTTGCTATAACTTGCATTGGTCCAGAATACGTCCAGGGCAAGAGCAGTCACTATCATGTACAGCGCTAACTCTTTCCTTTCTGGGTCGATGACAAGGAAAGTAAGAAGTAAACATTTTGGTCACAGAAGCCCAAAAGACATGGATTTGTGTAAGCAGCATGCAGAAAAAGAAACATTAAGTCTGGATTGCAGTTGCTAAAAGTCTGTTTCGTAGCATGGACAACACTATCAAGTCCACTTGCAATGCTGCAGCATCATGAAGGGGGAGGTAAAAAAAGCCCTAACTTTCTGAAATAAAGCAGAAGTATTTTCATCAAAATTTTTCTTTGAGTTTTATGCAAGATCCTCTACCTGTTTTCAGCCAGTGCTTACAAGTTGCTGCCTTCCTTGCAACGATGGCTTGATTGTGGAAACCACTGGAATGCAGAGATTTGATGAACCGTGACCAACAGCAGCTTCTCTTGCTGCTTCCCTGCGAGTTCATGCTTTGATTTACATTTTTTTAAATGTCTGTAGTTACTCTGTCAGCAAGATGATTAACACAGAGATTGCTTTCCATAAACAGGAGTCTTCTGTCTATACCTTTCCAAACCTTTCAGCTTCCTAAAGCTATTAAGCATCTGTGCCCACAGCAGCCAAGTGAAAGTAATGCCCATACTTAAACTGTGACCAATAAATAACGTTTTTGCTGGTTAATGATCTCGCTGGTTTATGATACCAATTTATAATTATATTTCACCTTCTTCAAAATCAGGTGTGTGGAAAGTGTTCTCACCTGTCTTGACACACTTAGTTCTTTAATGGAGATGTACTGTGAGAATGAAAAAACTGGTCCTACTTGCCATCAAAACAAATATTTCTTTCCATCACCATAGCCTGAGCAAGAAGAACAAGAACAATTTTGTGGGGGTGTGGACCAATAAGCTGATTAACAAATGTCTCGGTGACTATTTTTGATCTCCCAGTTTTCCCAGTATGCTTGTCCAGTACAAACCTTGTCCTTGAACGCACAGCACAAATGCAGTCAGGGGACAAACTTTTAAAGTGCAAAAGCATGGAAATCTATATGGAGTAATGAATCTGGTGAGGAAAGTTATTTTTGTCTCGTGTGCTTATGGTAAAAACTTGTTTTAGGGCATGGGGTGGCCTAGAAGCAAACCTCATCACAGGGCCCAACCTTGGATTGAATGGGGAGAGTAGAGGGGTGCAGGGTGTGCAAGTGCTCTGTCTCACACAGCCAGGTGCAGCGGGGGGAGCAGCCGCCTCCTTCCCCCAGCAGCAAAGTCCCGTCTGCCCAGCCCTCTGAAGTGGCTCCTCAGCAGCCAGGGCTTGGAAGTGAAGACATTTGGGAGGGGACAGCTGGCTTTTGGTGGCCATGGAGCTGTGCACCTCAGAGCTGGGAGGCTATGGAAGCCTTGATGGAGGAATGCAAAGCCCAGGTAGCTTCTGGAGACCCTAGATGCATCACCTCTCTGTCCACTGTTTGTGGCAAAAAGCCCTGTTTTCACGGGTGCTGCTTGGTGGGTACTTCAAAAAACAAGGCAGCCTCTGTGCTGAGGGGTTGTGGGGCTTCTAGGCCAAATGGGCCATTTTAGCTTCATTTTTTTTCTTGAGGGAGCTGCTGTTTTCCAGTCAGCAGCCACAGAATTAGTTTTTCCCTCTGTATCCGTGAATTATTTTGGCACATTGAAAGATGATATGCCCTGTCACACAGCTCTGGGGATGGTGTCCAGAGCTGCTTGGCTGCAGTGAGGCAATGCCAGCTTCCTTGAGGGTGAGGGAAAGCACCTTATTTGGTGCCATTTTGCCCAGCTGGCAAGCGACCTGGTTTTCAGACGTGCTGTCTGACTTCTGTGGAAGGACACAAGTGCTCAGTGCCACCAAGTGTCCCTGTGGTCATGCATTATAAACCTGCAGCTTAAAGGGACAGGGGCCAAGGGGAGAATGCAGGACATGGGTCCCGGCCTGGGGCAGAGCAGCCGTCTGAGCTGGCAGACATGTTGATCCTGGTGGGGTGGTGTTGTGGAGCCTTTCCAATGTCGGGTGATTTTTATTACTGACCTGCTGGTAAAATTATCAAAAACCTAAGTAAGGATCTGTTTTTCCCCCTACTCGATAGATTGTGTAACATTCATAAATGTTATTTAGGTATTCAGTGAGCAAATTTCAACAAAAATGCTGTCTTGCCTCAGGGTTATAAAACTTCATTGCATCTGTTTATTAACTGTCTGTCTGTGGCAGGACCTAATTTTTCTTGATATATTGGTTGCCCACAGCTTCTAGAAACTGCTTCTTATAGCTCTTCAAGGGGCTAAGTCAGAGCAATCCTGAGATTAAATGGTACTGCTTTCTAAGTGTCTGATTGATGCTCTGGGGCTGTAAGATGTCCCTCTGCAGCCTTCTTGTGCAGGTGGAAATGGAGGGCTGTAATTTTCATCTGCTTTTGCTCAGCCCTTGGGAAGCTGAGTGACTTTGTGTTAAGCACCTTCACCAGAGCAGGCTAATGTGAAAGTTTGAATATAGAATTTAGGTTCCTCCCTTTTCAGTAGATCTGCAGCCACATAGAGCATTATCATCATTAATACCAATGAAAGAACTATTTGAAAACATCTACTTTTTTTAAAGAGAGAAATTGGTCTGTGTAATAAGCAAATCCTGCCAAACTGAATGATGATTTCCAGAATACTAAACAATTGTTTAAACTCTGGAACATTATGCATTCGAGCAGCCTTGTCACAATAAATGTAGATCTGTTGCTCTTTACACTAGTATGATGAAAAAAAACCTGGCAATACACAACAGTTAGGAGAGAACTAGCTTCACAGCTTATTTGCTTCCAGATGAATTTGGCAGATTTATTTTTTTTTTCATAGTTGTATTCTTGCACGTGCTGGGGGTTTTGCTTCTGTGGGTCTTCCTGTGTCTCCATGTCTTAGATCACAGTTGTATTTAATTTAGGCAGTTAAAGTTTGTTCGAGATGTGTGAGTTCATGCTTATGCTTGCCACTCTTTCCCCACGTTTACTGACCTTAATCTGCCTAGATTATTAAATTCAGAAATTTTCTTGCAGTACCAAACATTAAGTAAACCCTTATACTAAAATTAGGCAGTTCATTTTTCCTGACTGAATTTGAGGTCGTATTTTGAGGGTAGTTTGTCCAGTACTGCTGCTGCTGTGTGCAGAGTGACAGTGTTTTAATAGCAAAAGCACAGTTTTGGGGGGTTGAGGCGGTCACAGACAGGTGAGATATTAGTTTTATTTGCATGTTCCTGTAGTTACATTCCTGGAAGGGACTGGCCAGGTCAGGCACAGGCAGGAAGGACAGAAGGTCCTTGGTCCTGGGGAAGCCTGTGCAAGGAGAGTCAAGAGGCAGCAGCCCAAAGCTGGCACCTCTAACCCAGGTACATGAGGTGCCAAGAGAAGGTGAGAAAGGGCCACCAGCCCCCAAGAGTGTGTGAAGAGCCATGTGGCCTATGCACAGTTTGTTGCAACTTGAGGTCACTGGGGTGGCCAGAAAGAAGCAGGAGCCTGCCTGCAGGGAAAACACTAGGTAGAAGTTGAATGAATGTGGCTTCTGTTCCTCTCCTTTAATTTCTTTGAGTTTAAAGTTAAGTTTCTGGGATTTTGTTGAAATAAACAGTGATGCTGCCTTTTATTTTCTTTTCTTTTCTTTTTTTTTTTTTTTTTTTTAATGTATAAGCATTGTGATCTCTTTGGGGATCTCATATGGGACATGTAATCAGCCATACCTCAACATCAGTCTTGACTTGGGATTTCATTGCCATATGTCTCAGGATTGAGCCACACAAAATAAAAGTAACTTTAAAAGTATAAACGATGTTAGTAATGTCTAGAATTATGTTTAACTTGTTTGGGTTTTTTTTTTTGGTGTTTTTTTTATTCTTCCAGCCAAGCAAGTATGTCCAGCTGAAAAAATTAGCTGTGGAGACTTGAGCAACAAATGTATCCCATCGTCCTGGAGATGTGATGGACAGAAGGATTGTGAAAGTGGTATCGATGAGGCTGGTTGCACTCCTGGTGAGTTAGAATAATACTTTAATACGTATGCAACATCTCCCTTTAGAACTATAAAAGTTCTAGAGCAAATGTTACAAATTGCATGTCAAGGGATGAGTTTACCTGCCAACAAACTCATTCACTCTACCCTTGCAGCACTAAGTAGTGAATTTTAGAAAAAGGAAAGAAGGATTCCCCAGTTGGAGCTGGCTGGAGAATAGAAACTGAGCTCTATAGAGAATTAAGTATTCTTTTACTACTGTAGCAGAATAGTCAGTTTGAAATGTGATTATCAGGGTAAAAACCCAGATGATGCGGTAAGGACTTAAATAACTGTTCAAATCTTCCTCTGATAGCTCAGCAGCTTATGGCCTTGTCCTTCCTCCTGGAGAGTGCAGCCCCAGAGACCAAGGCTAGTTTCTCTTGGGATATAGGCCATTTCTTTATTAATAGCTTGTTGGTTTCTCTGGACAGAGAGAAAATAATATACTATTTACTGTAACTGTTTTAAATTCAGTCCCTAAATGGCTATTGCCTTTTATTAGGCTTATCTCTGCTGAATGAGAAAGCTCTTTAACAGTGTTTTCACTCTGTGAAAACTCCTACACTGTGTAATCAAGCTGTTTCTCAAATTGTCTTTTTGACAGACTAAACATATTTAGTTCTTTATGCTTCTTGTTGTCAAATATTTTGTTTTGAATGGATACTCAGCTCATTTTTTGTGGCTCCCTTGGGTATCCCAGATGATTTTCAAATTCTTATTTTATACAGACCACCAGAACATAGGGAATATCAGTCTTACCAGTCTGTGCAGAAGTAAAATCACCTTTTTACTGCTGTTCTTATGTAGCTCTGTCATTATTAAATTATTTGTGTGCAAACAGTCTCAGGCTATTAAGAACCTGTCTCATGCTCTGTGTAGTTATTCACCCATCCATCAATATTTCTAGTGTTGCACATGATATCAGCAATGTTATTTTTACTTCCAGATCAGTGGTGAAAGGGTTGACTGATCACATGCAAGCACACATTGATGCTTCTTCGCTTGAAAACTGAATTTTAGTCTCTAATACCTAGTCAGTTCTTAATCCATATTATGTCTTTTCATTGAGGTTGTGTAATGAAATATGTTTTATGTGAACATTTTGTGATTTATTTCTTTGCAGTCAGCTTGATCAAACAAAATATTACCAAATATTTTACTGATTGAGCAACCTGTTACAGTGTTTAACCACTCACTGTAATTTTTTTTTTTACTTTTTCCTTTGTCATAACTTGTGCCCATTGTCCCTTCTCCTTTTTCTGTGCACTTCTGAGAAGAGTTTGTCTCCAGCTTCACTGTATCACCCCTTTAGATATCGGAACATCGCAACAAGATTTCCTTCTAACCTTGTCCACGTTAACCAGACTTGTTTCCCTCAGCCCCTCCCTGTATATCATGTGCAGCAGCACCATAACCATCCTGCTAATGAAAGCCAGTGTGCAGTTTGTTAGGTATGAAGCTCAACATGAAGGTTCCATGCGACTCACTAATTCAGTTAACTACAGATAAGACACAAAGTTTTACAAAGCATCTCCATTCCATACTGCACGTGAGTCAGAGGTCCGGGGCTGATGGTAACAGGTTACTGTGCTTGCGCTGAGCCTGCACAGCATAGTTCCAGTTAGGCTGGCTCGCAAGGAGGAGGCGTAAATTGCCTTATGTTACCTCCCGTTTCATGGGGAATTAAGTGCACGTGCATGGAGAATTCCTGAGTAATAAATTATTGTGATGTGGTAAGTTGCTGATGTGCTTAGACCCCTGGTCTTGTGTCCTTTACACTCATGATGTTTTGGCAGTTTTCGAAAGTCTTTGTTTTCTGTATGAAACTCTTAATGTTCTCGCTATAGCATATGCTTTTTTTTTTTCCTTTGAATAGGAGTCTTGAATTAGAGACAAGTTTGGAAGGTAATTGTAACTGCTATTGAAAAAAATTATTCTTTTCCCAATATGAGTTAGTGAAATGAAAACAATTTTTACATTGATGGCTGCCTCCACTTATCTAATACTGCTGCTGCTTATACCAGCAGAAGTTGTCTCGGAGTCTTTTATTTATAATAAAAGTCTACTTGAAATTGCTTTGAACTTTTTTCAAGGCTCTAGGTAACCCCCAAAATTGATGTAAATATGTTCTGAATGCCACATAATTTTAGCATAATGATGTCCTTAATGGATTTAGAAACAGCTGAGTGCTTCTCTTCTATATGTTTCAGTGTCTCTAGTCTTGCTTATCTTCCACATTTTTAGCACACATGCAGGTTTTTAAAATGGAAATTTAATCCAAGGACATTTTACCGTCTTCTGATTGTTGTTGGGTAAGTCGTGTGACATGAATTAATGATTTTCATCTAGTTCCTTATGACTGAATGTTGTCCCCACAGAGGCTGCATCTCGGTGTGGGATAGGCTGTTCTCTGGCCAGTGGACCAGGCAGAAAGGCACTGACAGGCAAACGTGGAGCTTTCTGGGGGGTGCAGACATCGGAACCTTTCAGTGCTAAAAGCTGTTGACTCGGCACCATTCAGAGGCATTGAACTCACTTTGAGGAGGAAACAGGAGGCACTGCTGAATGGCTGTAGTGGGAGCGTTTTCAGTGGGGTTGCTTGTCAAATTAAAGTGTTTTCCTCTTGGATGAGAACAAACGTGTTGGCCGTTTAAACTCTGAGACCTTGTGGAAGATTGATAGCTATCCTCTCTTTTATCCAAATCTGATAAACCTCACTAAGCCTATCCACTGATACTCTGTTAACATTGCCATTTCTTCTCTGTTTAGAATCCTCCTTTACCTGTTTTCTTTTCTCTCAGCAGCACACAGTATTCTGATTAAAAAAAAAAAAAATTCTGTTCCTAGGTTCAGACCTTTTTTTTTTTTTAACCTCTGCACTTACATGTTTTTTCCCATTTTGAAAGAAGCTACAGCACCACTTTTCACCTGCAGCCCCTTGTCATAGCTAAGGCTGCACTTCTCACAGAGCTGACCAGCTTGTCTATATATAACACATCTTCCTGGATAAATGTTTGGAAGGGAGTTTGTTTGTGCTCAGGATAATTTCTGTGTTGAGAGCCGGCCTGTGCAATAAACTAGTGGAATATGACTTGAAGCTATTGTGAGGGCATCCAGAAGAAAAACCCTAAGCTCTTTCTAAATCTACATTAATCAAGCTATTACTTCAAGCTATTATAACACTTTAAACTTATTTTAACTACAGGTACTCTTATTTCTAGATAGGAATAACTGTCTCTTTGTATTATAATTCTTCAAAATAACTTAATATGGAGTTTATTCATGTTATTTGAGCCTGCATTTCTGCATCGGTAGTTTGTACCACTAACAATATCGTGCTGGTATGGAGATACAGGAGCAGGGCTTGGTTGTGCTGAGGCTGTGCAAGCGCCTGTCCCTGTGTCAAAATATTCACAGTCCAAGTTAAGGGAGGCTCTACTGCAGGAGAGTGCAGGGGAGGAAAACAGTGGTTATAGTAGCAGAATCATCCAAGACTGTAAGAACAGTGCAAGTGTATTATGAGGCTTCCTCCTATGTCCGCTTCTGGCCTCCAACAACTTGCTTTTCAGATGCTGTTCTGGATTTGGTAACTTTTGATGGATTTTTCTTTTCTGAATTATGTAATTGTTTTTGGAATCAATGTGTAATTTAACGAGCGTAGTCAGTGTAGGCACTGGCATGGCCAGCTAGAGGGAGAAAGCTGCTGTTCAGAAATTTGGGGACAAAAGTATAGAATATGAATAAGAGAATCTTCTCTTTAGGTTGGGTTCACACCCTTGTGCTTTGTATCAGCCACATCCCTGGTGCAGCCTCTTGCACAAATGGAAACAAACTGATGCTCTATATCCCTCTCCTTTGCTTTTGGTCACTGTTGAAGATGTGCTGTTTTCATTGGCACACTGTGTGATCTGAAAAAGGTTTATCACAGCAGTGCTCAGAGGATCTTTCCTTCAAGGAAGCAGAGAATTTGCAGTCTCGTATGCTGTCCTTGTGTAAACTCCTTTAGACAAAGGGTTCCGCTGCAGTTTGCAACCTCTGGAATTACAAGCTCTGGAGTTCACGAGTGTAGCTGTACTGAAAAAAAGAATACATCATCTCAAACAATGGATAAGTCAAATACATCCTCTGAGTTCCGCATCTCTCCCTGCACAATCTAGCCCTATCATAAGCTAACGTTAGGAGTAAGCAAAGCATCTGAATTAAGGGTTCCGTTTGCCATGTCTGGAGTGAGAAACAACAATTTGATGGGTGAAGTCCATTAAAATAAAACTTCCAGAGAGATGTATAAAACCGCCTTTGCTGGCCTGTTAGGCCCGGTCTGGTACCAGTATTAAGAAAGCAGTTATTCTCATAAGCAGTCCAGGCACTGGCCCCATCATACTGCTTGGAAGCTGTTATCAATGGATAGTAAGGCACTTTATTGTTGTTCACCCATGAACAAGGCAGAAAAACATGATTTACACCCTGTGGAAAAACTTCGCAAGGAAGCAATGGAAGCTGTGAATTATTTAACCTGCAGTGGTTAAAGCACCAGTGATTAGGCATCCAGATTTGTGTCTGCACAGGCTGTAATTGCACCAGGGATTAATTGTGGGTTTTAATCCTTGCATATAGGTAGCTAAGCACCTGTCTGCCTAAATAATTTGCTTCCAGCAAGTAGGCTTTAAGTCCACTGCAAACTTCCAGTGCACAAACAATTTTTGAAAATGCAAATGTCTGCCTTTTAAAAAATAAATGAGTATATAAAAACAAAAATAACTTATTTTTCAGTTCTTTGGAGCAAAAATAATTTGTGTCTTTACTAGGTGTTTTGCAGTCATAGGTCAGGTTTAGTCCTCAAAAATAGACATCAACCGTTAATAATGTAAGAGCAGTCTCGAATTTGCTGGCTTGGTAGTGCTGGCTTCCTTTTTCTTATTCCCCTGGTTGAGGTTTTGTGCTCCCAGTGTACCTAACCTTCGTCACAATTGATTGGACAAGCTTAGAAATGCATTTACTGAGACTAAAAAGAGAAATTTAATATGGGAGACTCTAATTAAAGCGTCACAACTCAGGGTCAGTCTGGGCTTTACTAACTACTGCAGAACTTGTTAAATCTCTGCCAAGAGAGAGATTTTCTAACAAGTGTATTTCAGCCGCTTGGGAATGCAGAGAGCATTTCATCCTGGCTTTAAAACAGAAGAGCTACCATCCTGGAAAAGCCAAAATGGGCATTGCTTGGCTTCATTGTGCACATGGCTTGTTCCCTCTGGTGGGATTCTGGGATGGTCAACAGAGAGCACAACGCTCTGGCCCTGTCTCAGAATTCTGACTGTGTTACTGGTGCTCACCTGGACCACTTCTTGCACCCGGTATGAAAATTGTGTCCTGCAGATGAGGAGTTGCAAGTGCACGATTTTCCCCTTCCCAATAGTGAGACACATTGAAATTATGTATTCATTGATACAATGATGGCATAAGAAGTTATTTTCCTATACCATTATTTATTCTGCTTAACTGTGGTACAGAGACAGTGATCAGTGGGAACCTGTGCAGGTAACAGACATACTGATCTCATACAGTTGTCCAAGAGTGAGAGCCAGTAAATTCTGCAGGAGCCCCATGACAGTGACAGCCTCATTAGCGAGAGCATCTTCTTTCAGACCCTCATCTTCCAGCTTTTCATTGCTGACCATATATCTCAGAATTAGTTGTAGATTTTCAGCCCTATGATACAATATGCCAGATTAAAACAAACTGGTAAAGTTCTTTTTAAATTAATAAGGGAAACAACAGTAAGCACAGTCTTGCTCAGCTGTAAGCCACATGTCCTTGCTGTCATAGCTCACAGCCTTCAAATATCCATAGTGTATATATCACTTACAAGATCCTCAGGGCAGGAGCTTTTCACTTTTTCTTGGCAAAGCTCCAGGCACAGATGTGATTCTCCATAAAAACCATCAGTGCTTACAAGTGAGGGGTCCTTTTCTTGTAAGGTCCAAGTGCAGAAAACTTTCGGAGGCACCTGTTTCACAGTGCCTTCCTCAATAGCCCTCAAGTCACCCCAGAACTATTGGCAGAAAGCAGAATTTAAAGAAGGCTAAAGCTGGTCTGATCCCTCTGGCAGATCCACCTGATGATGAGCCAGATGAAGTGGGGAAATTATAAAGCTGATTTAAAGTCACCTTCCTCCACGCTGCTCCTGCACCTACACTCACAGGAAGTGACCTTTCTGTTGACAGTTAAATTCTTTTACCATCTTTTATCCTTGTCCTGTAGCAATGAGGAGCATCATGTTGTCTCAGCCTCATTTTCTTCTTCATGCAGTAAAAGGTACCTGTGTTTTGCATGAGTTGCACTTCAAGTGCTACCTATGGGGAGCTGACCATGCTGATTCTGTTGATTTCAAATCTCCACAGATCCTACTGAGAGCTTTTTACTTGGTGATAATGTAGCACAAATTTTATCTTCCTTTGCAGCCTAATACATGTTTTCATCAGTTACAAATTCTGTTCATTACCTTCATTAGCAGGCCAGGTGCACAATGATGTACTGTTCCTCAGTCAGCTCAGACAGAAATCAAACCCAAAGGCTCAGATTTTGCCATGTGTTCTTCCTGAGATTGGGGTTAAAGCCTATAGTATTGCATTTGTGCCTGTACAGAAAATATTTTTGTGCTATCACTATTCATTATTATTTCAGCATGTGATGAGAAGACGTGGCTAGCCTGAAATTCCTGTCATTTTATAGAAGGTAGCTGTAACTTGAGTACACTTGCCACGGTGGAGGAATCTGCAATTTTTTCCAAGAATGGAAAGAAAATGACCGTAGATTTAACAAATGAAAGTCCTTCATAAGTAAGATAAGGTAGCACAGCAATGATATCCTCTGGGCTTTACATGATGTTTAATTACTGGACAGCTGGAGGGATTACTGCTTGTGCATTATGCCCTGGCTCTCAGAAATTAAACATGTACAGCTGCCACTTTATCACTGCTTAAAGTATTAGAGCTCCTTCGAAAGCAGTAGTAATTGCAGAAAAATCCCCATTGTTATTTTGGAAAAATCTCAGCCCATAATCATAGTTGTCCTGAGTTCCTTCAGAATGAAACAGCAAGGAAAATGAGATTGATAGTTACCTTTAATTGCACTCTTACAGGGAAATGAAGGTAGTTGCATTTTTAATATATTGCATGCTTGTAGTACTTAAATGTAAAATACTGCATGAATTTATTATTAGAGGTGAGATAGTCATTGTTTAAGTCAAGAATTAAATCCTAAAGCCACAACCTAAGCTCTGTCAGGGCAGTACCTGCAGAAGGTTATGGCAAAATGGCTTGGATTTCCCTCCTGCTGTCTCTTGGGCTTACGTTTAAAAAAGAACAGACACACAGACACACACACGAGTCCTACACACCCCAAATGATAATTTTTCAAAGAGTTGTGGAAAAGTGGTATGAAAGAACTGTTTTTATACAAAGATTTGTGGATAATTAACACAAAAGCCTAGAACTGCTGGACTGCATGTTACCTGTGCACACACACAAAAGCTTTACCCTGCTGTTCTTTCTGTACTTCGGCTGGAGAAGTTGTCTCTGATTCTTCTTTCCAGTTTCCCATGTTGTACTGTCAGAGGAGCAAAAATTGGCCTGTAGTAATGTTTATCTTCTGGGCAGTCTACCTTTCAACAGTTAGAGCTCTTTGCATTGAAATAGTCAAGAAATTGCATCTTTTATTGCCAAATATGATTGTATTTCATGTCCCTGAAGTGCTTTCTTAATAAGATGGAGCTATAATTCTGAGCCTATTCATCCAAAAAGCAAGGATCTGTATAGTTTTATTAAGAGAAATCTTCTGCAACTGTCAGTGCCAATGATTGTGTTACAATGGCAGATACGTGGGTAGGAGTTCCATCCTTCAGTGGCCACGGGTACATATGCGTTACGCTAATTAACAAGTGCTTAACAGTTATGCTTCCTGAGCATATGATCTGAAGCCTGAATCAAAATCAATTCACTTGAACTCAGTGCAGTCCTACGCAGGAGAGGACCACGTAATGCTTGATGCACAATCAACAAAAAAATCTGTTTTATGAGTCATGTTAATGGACAAAACACCATCTGAAAGTTATCTTAGTGTCTGAGACACGTTATTTTCGTACAGAGGAAAATATAATGGTTTGATTAACTTTGCTCATATGCTGCAAATAAATTATTTTATTTGATAAAATCTAACTGGGAAGGTTTAGGTCACAATAAAATGCACTTCAATACGCTTCGTTTTTTACCGCAAGTTTAAAATAATTGCTCATGTCGTACAATTGATTCTTCATCTCAGCCCAGATCTAGCAAAGTGCTGCCTTCTATTTCAGAGCTGTAGAAACTGAAGGGCAGATCCTAATGCCATAGAAATCTCACTACTATTAAAGTGAGTGCACTTAAGACACGACCCTTACACTTTTAATTGCAGTGACTGTCACTCAGTGCTTAAATTTTCTGTTTGATTAGGAAATCTAAAGCATTTTTTCTAAAAATTATTGTCATTCTTTTGTGGAATTGTGGATACATTATGTGGGTACATTTTTTACAACAAATAATAGCTGTGCCCCTTAATATCACGTAACTGAAAATAATTAGGGGCTCTTTGTTTCCTGAAAAGTCTGTCAGTCTCTCCCCCTCCCAAAACCACCACAGTGCTCTTGTCTTTATAGACTTGGTCAATATAGTATGTGCTTATATTTGTAACGCTGAATCTACAGTGAATTCTGCAGGTTGTCTCATTGCATCCTTGATGCTTCTTTTTTAAGGTACTTCTCCCTTCAGATCAGTTGCCTTGCAAACTGTTTTATTTCAAAAGCATCTTCTTCATTGTTACTGAACCTACATTCAAATTCACTTTGGATCGGTGTTCCTACAGAAATGTGATAAACAGTTGGGTAAACCAGAGGAAGCGAGGAGAGATGTGACAGCTCTCAGTGTTGCTTTGTCTTGTCTGTGCTCCAGAAGAGTTAATAGTGCCGTGTTCTAAATGTAATGAACATTTAACTCTAGTAGTGAAACAAACTGCAATAAGAGGAAATCTCTCCTCTTACAGAGAATTCCCATCAAGCACAGTAAATTAGTGGAAGTGGAAATTTTATGGGGCAGTGACCGCATTGTTTGCAATGTGAGCACTGCTTTGTCCCTCGTAACTCAGCTGAGTTAAAACCCGAGAGCCCTTGGCTGCTGTAGCTGTGAGATTATCACACTGCAGCCCGGCTTTTCTCTCTGCCTTACCTCTTTGGCCCATTGGTTCAGAAACATATCCTAAGGGTGGCCAGTGTGGGTTTTCTTTGCTCTATTTTTCACAGATGGGCCTGTGCAGTGATTCCATCAACATAGAATTCTACTTAATCCTAAGATATTTTTCTTCCTATGAGTGCATTCGAGGTGTGTGCAGTTTTCATGATGTAAGAGTAGCTGCACAAGTATTAGCAGTGTATGTAGCTTTGTTGTGTGACTTGCTGCTCCCTAGTCCCTTACCTGTGTTCAATAAAGTATTGTAGGTTGTTACAAAACTCCAGGATTCCCTTCTTAGTTATGGCAGTGTAAAAGACCTGATTGATACTGGTGCAATGGTTGAGCTTTCCAGCTGGTTAAACTGGGGCCATCCCTGTAGCTTTTAAGATTTTGATGAAGTCTCTCTCCTGAGCTGGACATAAGAAACCAGAAAGTGATGGAAGGTGACATATATGGAGCAGGCTTTTCCTAGCAAAGTGTCTGTGCTTTAAACTCTGCAATGGCAAAATTAGCTCCGGGTCATGCCGAAAGTTCTGTTCAGGCAATCCTCATAACCGCAGGGAGTCCCGCTGGATCTGAGAGGTCTGTGTACACAGTAATGTGGGGTTTGTGTATGCTGTCACAGGACCAAGGCCCTCCTCAGTAATGTTTGTATATTCCTCAGAAATACAGAATCTTGTGTGTTAATATTAGAGCAGCTGTTAGTTTTATGGATGTTATCAGATGTTTCTGAGGGATTTGCCAAATTGGTATAATTTGTAAAATTGCCATTTTAATAAGCAAGTCATGTTGAAGGGAATTGGACTGATCTTGTCCCATACAGGTTCCAATTTTCAGTCAGAAAAGAAACCCACTGAACACATCCCAGCATACTTTTTTTCTATTTAAATTCTGGCTAGTACCAAATGTCTCCAATCTGATTCAGCTGATTATATTCCTATCAGGATATAAAAGACTAATAATGATGTCTTTATCCCCACAAGATCCCCATGGGGTGTCTTGGATTTTATCAAAAAGCAGCACAGTATCAACTTTAGGCATTCTGACCAGACTTTTTTTTTTCTCCCAAGCTGCTTTATTTTACCTCTAAACCCACTACACTGCACTCACTCGTTCTTATTTTGAGGTCATTTTCAGTCACCTGCAATAAACTTCATAACACTTTCCTGGTATGAAGAAAATTGAGGAGACTGCAAGTATGAGTTAGCAACCTTATTGCACATAATTAAGATTAAAGACAGCAAAGAAATTCAGAGTGTGCATACCTTTTGTACAGAAGCTGCTTCTCTCCATAAATTGTGGGGTAATAATTAATTAGATTTTCAGAAAATTAAACCACTTTGAATGAATATGTGATTCTCAGGAAATATATTCTAAATCAGTAAATACACTTTTGAACCAACTATTATTTGTCAGCAGGGTCTTTGGCATCTGGTTGCTCCATTATAATTAACTAATATTATGCAAATACTACTGCAGAGAATGGAAAAATAACTCATTTTTGTTTGAGGGGAGCAGTGTGGCAAAGGCAGTGAGCACATGCAAATACTAATTTGCAAAAGTGCGTGAGGTGGCTCCTTAGCTACATTAGTGATTCGAACAATATCAGGAATTACTATTCTTTCTGCAGTCTTCATCTATATGGGCTTTTTGGAATCAGTCACCATAGCAACAACCACTGTTAGTAGTGAGACTGCAATTCAGCTGCATTATTCCCTCCATGGGAGGCCTGTCATTTTTTCAGAGCAACGTGCTTCAAGGTCATCTTCATTTACCTCCATCCCTTTTGCTGTCACAGAATCACAGAATGTCAGGGATTGGAAGGGACCTCGAAAGATCATCCAGTCCAATCCCCCTGCCAGAGCAGGAACACCCGGATGAGGTTACACAGGAATGTGTCCAGGCGGGTTTTTAATGTCTCCAGAGAAGGAGACTCCACAACCTCCCTGGGCAGCCTGTTCCAGGCTCTGTCACCCGCACTGAGAAGTTTCTTCTCATATTTAAGTGGAACTTAAAGTGAATCTTTGCTGTCCTTCCTGGAGGGCAGCTTTCTGTGGGGAAACTTGTCCTTCTAGGCATGAATTCATGCCTTAAAGACTGGTATTGGACTGAAGAGCTGTATGAAATATTCAGGTATTTGGTAAGCACACCAATTGTCTGCAGACAAAACAAATCATTTAGATATCATTAAACCTGATAATAAATACTAGTTAAATAAAACCAACATGATGACAGCAATAGTAACTGGCCTGCGAGTTCCAGATTAATTTAGCCTGTCTGGACTTTGTGACCTCCTTATCCATGGTCCAGCTCAGGGATTAATGTATGTGGGCTGTGGTGGCTGGGTTTGCACTTGGTGCAGAATACCTGGGCAGCTGGAGCTCAGGCATTCCGCTCCTGCAGCCGCGCCGAGATCAGATCCTAAGCCCCACAGCTTAGGTGATTTCTGAAGTGCACGAGCATCTCCTGGCAGCATTGGAGGGGTGATAATTTGGCAGATCTCTCCCTCCCCAATGCAAATGTTAGTATGTGCAGATCATCCTTTGCCTTCTTTAGATGATCCGTTATCAGATTTAAGCAAAGAAGAAATTTTGAGCCACCCTTTTTTTTAAGTTGCTTTGGGGAGTGTCTCAGAAAAATGCAGAGTAATAATTCATCATCTTGTCTTCAGCATCAATAATTGCTGTTATCCACTTCACCACAGATTTTACCACAAATTAGCATTCTTTAAGCCATTTATGTAATTTCAAGTGGAACTGACTTTTTTTGGAGAAGAGAGATGAATTAAATATCCAACTCTTACAGGAAAGCTAGAAAATCTTTAATTAAAGATTAGCAGTGGCAGCAGTTACCGTCCATTGTACATAATTCCCAACTCCTATTAATGATGGATATCCTGTTTAATTAATATTTTGTGATTTATCCAGATTTAAGGATCCATGCTTGGTAGAGATGTTCATTGTAGAAACGTTGTTATGTACAAATATATATTTTTTGGAATTACGATTCTCAAAGACTGCCCTGTATCTTTAGAGTGTTCTACTTTTCTCTATAAGCACTTAAAAAGCATGTGGTAGAATTATCTTAGCTCAGGCACTGCACCAAAAAATTAAGATTGTCCCTGCTGCACCAGACTGCTCACTAAAGCCTCTGGTTAAATCCTGGCTTCAGGCAGAAGAGAACCAGCCAGTTCTGAAACGCCAACTCCACAACTGCAGTATATCCCCCCCTTTTTTTTTTTAACTTCCTCCATCCACAGTCTGCTTCTGCTCCGCTCTCCTCAAGAGATGTGACAAGATTGCAGCTGGAAGCTATGAGGCAAAAGCTGACATTTGTGCTCTATGTTTTGGCATATAGTACAAGGCAAAAATTAATGCAGAGCACCTCTGGTATATATTGTCTATAGGCCAAAGCACATGTACGGTATCATTTAGATGTGATATTTTGCTTCCTAAAACTGTGAAGAACCCTAACAGATTACGGTACTCTGTAAATCTGCTTTTTGTAATTATTCTTGTTTACCGCTTTGAAGCCTGTTGGTTAAACACTTCTTCCTGACAAGCATTTCCAGGATTTCTACTGGGATAACTTTGTATTTGAAGTAGGTTTTGCACCTTCGAGTACAACTTTTATTAATTTCTTTGGCACTAGGGAAAACAAGCTAATATTTGTTTCCTTTGTTTTGCACAAAAAAGCTTACAATAGGACAGGTAGCAAAATCAGAGAATGCAAACAAATTGCTGAAGTCAAAGAAGAAATACCCCAGTGATCATTTGATTGCTATTCACACATTTTGTACTGAAATGCTCTGAAGGCAGCAAAATGCTGTAGTGATGGGAGTACGTAGGTACGCTGACAGATTTATGAAAGGAGAAGTGAAGTAAACTGTCCCTGGGACTCTGCTTCTCCATCCTCATCTCTCCAGGTGCTACGAAAGATAATTTGTTGTGCTGCTTTTTATTAGATTCTTCCAACCAGCACCAAACCGTGCAGCAGGGATCCTGATGCGCACGATTGTGCTGGCTCTTGCTTAGGTACAGGGGGATTGTAAGCAGCTTTTCTCCTCTCTTGCCTGCCTGTGCCAGAGCAAGTCCCTGCGTGGCTGGAAGCTGCAGACTTTGCTTTATCCTGGCATGCCCCGCGGATTTTAGCTGTTAGAGAGGATAATGGAAGGGTGAGAGGAATTGGGACGTTATCTGCCTTCCCATGGCCATCACAGCCAGCTGCCCATGGAGACGGAAGCCTCTGCTGTAAGCATGTGTGACCCAGAAGGAACTGTCCCATTTGAGCTGGCCTAAAGATGGTCATTAGGTCTGTAAATGAAGAAAAGGGCATTTTTATTTCTTGAGTTCACCAGGAGGTGCTTTGAGCAGCCTTCTGTAGTGAGGGACCACTATTTGGCACTGCCACTGTCTGCCAGTGCACACACTGCAGTGGCCCCTGACAGCTGTGGTGGTTGTCCAGTGGCCTCCTTGTCATGGCCCAGTGGTAGCTGCCCATCAGTCTTACTGGTTGCCCCAGCAGCGTATGGCTGCTGTAATTGCAGGCAGGAAGACCTGAGCGCAAAGAGCTGCTCTTGTCCCAGTGACAGTGATGTCCCATTGGTGTTGCTGCCCCTGGCTTTAGCTGCTCGAGTGAGTTGCAAATTGATCCCACCTGAGGGCTGCAGTGGTGGGAAGGGGGAGTTAGCAATAGCCAGACTGCTGTGCGTGTTCAGCAGAGGGAGAACTTGTATTCTCTAGTGCTGTCATCACACTAAATTTAATTTTTAAAAAGAAATAAAATAATCATGACCACGTGATTTTTCTAGCTAGTAATTCACAGGCTTCACTGAGAAAGTCCTCGTGAGAGGTTACAAAAGCTGAACTGCTTCTATTTTCTGGCTGCGATTATCAGTAATTTTATATCTGTACTGGGATTAGTAGGTGCAGAGGAGGAGCTTTTTGCAAACTTGCATTGTCTGGATCCCACACATATGTTTGTCAGTCACTAATTTGCCAATGCAGCAGATTTCTGAAAAGGAATGCCTACAGACAGAAGGAGGGGTGGAGGTGGGACCAGGGAAACAACAAGGGAGAAAACGATGGGCTCATTACAGTTGGGGGAAAGGAAATTAATGCACATTTGGAGTGTGCATTTCATTACAGACTTGCCCAAAAATTAGGCATCAAAGGACTGTGCAAAATTTTGCTCACTGATCTGTTTCTGAGTTTCATCAAAATAATGCCAGAAAAGCAATTTCGTCTCAGCCTTGATCTGTTACAGAAAATGTACATAGACCTAGAAATATTCCTGTTTCTCACTTACTTTTTAAAATGGATTGGTAAGATTACAACTGTTCCCTACTTGGCAGTTCCATATTGTGCATCATCTGAAGAAAGTGTGAGGTTATACAGCTGTGTACTTATCAGTAGGGTTAATAGATTATTTCTAGTTATTAGGATAAGGTTAGAAAATTATGCTCAATGCAGAAAAAATAGCAGAATTTCTATAAAAAACAGAACATCTAAATGGTCTCAATTCTGCCTTGCAAAAGTGGGGTTTTTTAGATGCTTCTCCACCAGACTGCTTGTATTTCAGGTCCTTATGAGAGGTATTCATCACCTAATATTAGTTGTCTGATCTCAGTTCCCTCTCTTTGGAGAGCAGAAACATTAGCCTCTCCAAGGGACAGTTCTTATCCCAAGGCATGTGGCAGGAGTTGCCTGCTGAGAGCATCTCTCTCGTTCCAAAATACTCTACCTAGTACAGAGGGAGCCTGAGTAACCCACCTGGACCAGACTATACTTTGCTGTCTAACACTAGGTGCTCCTTCAATGACCACACTCTGTTGCATTTAATTGTTGATGTCAAGTTGGGCACAGAGGACTGTGCACCTGAAATTTCTCATTGACATTTATCCCTGTTGGAGGGAGCTTGGGTTGTAGCCAGTGCATGGTAGTGTTGTACCAGGAAAGGCAAACCTCTCTTCTAATTTGGCAGATTGTTACTCTGGTAGACAGAGTAACATCTGGGAAACAGAGCACAGGCCCAGGGCAGGGGAGAAGTATATATATTGTCACACTGATGTAAAACTACAGGCTGCTTAGGTTAACAGATAGAGCCCAGAAAGTTTGCAAGCTAGAATGTAAATAAGTATCCATGCACAAGCGAACATATTCTTAACTGCTAGGTAACTAGGGTTTCATTCCCAGGTATAAAACAGACATCATATTTTGGTAGAATACCACTGTGTTCCTGGTTGGCTGAAAGCTGGGATATGACAACTCCTTTACAGAAATTCTGCTGTTTTCCCTTTGAACTGTGTGGTTTGTCATAGCAGCTCTGCAGATCTGACAGTAAATATTTCTGCTTCTGAAGACAAAAAGACTCCCAAGGGCAGTGGAAAAAAAAAAAGTAATTTATTTGTATATATTTATTGTACTTGTAATTTATTAAAGCCTTCAGTTTCCTGTAGATAACTGAAACTGCAGAAGCAGGATTCTTTTTTAAGTAACTACTTAAAAGTGGTTATGGAGAATTTCTTCCTGGGCTTTGGTTCCCCCACACCTTGATGAAATCAAGGGACCATGAACTGCATATTGTTGGAGTACCTGAAAGCTTCATTTGAGCAGGCTTCTCTGGTTCAGCTGTCCATTAGGCTTGCAGAGGAGAGTACTCCACTCAGCTTCCAATCTGATAAACGCCTCATTTGTATGTTAATGTTGAGTTGTGATTTCCAGGGAAGGCATTCAGTGTGTTGTAAAGGGCCTTACTGGCAGATTGCAGCTAAATTGATGCTTGTCTCACTAAATATTTACCCTACACATCCCACTTAATATGTCCAAAACCAGGCACACTGTGAAATCCTGAAACCTGATTCTGTGCTTGTGAAAGTCAGGAAAGCTGGTAATGTCAGCGCGGAGCAAAGCGAAGCGCTGTGCGAGTGCCCCAGCGTGTGCCAGCACCTCCAGCACGCACTGCGATCTCTCCGCTCTTTCCGTGCCGTCACCCCGTGCACTGGGCCTTGCCTGGCTGCTCTTGCCCCAACACCAGCAGCAGCTGGCCCCCTGCTTTTCCTACCTGCAGTTTTCACAGCCCTGCTGCCCTTTCTTCTTTAGGGCTGCCCATGGCCCATAGAGGTTGCATACTCTGGTGCAGCAGTGAGAAAACCACTGTGTCTCCGCCTGCTTCTTGCCATGTAGTTTACCATTGGGAAAAATGTTTTGGGTTAGGACAGCCAACATAATGCTTTTATGCCCTCGCCCTCCTTCTGTCTCAGTCATGCCTGAAGCTGGCACGGTGGGGATGGGGAGGTTGGAGACCTCACAGCTCACCTGTTTGTTTTTATTCCCAAGCTTGTTCTCCCAATGAGTTCCAGTGCAGTAACAAGTCGTGCATCTCCATCATCTTCGTGTGTGATGGTGACAATGACTGCGGGGATGGCAGCGATGAAAGAAAATGCTCTCCTCTGACCTGCAACCCCAATGAGTTCCAGTGCAACAACAGCGTGTGCATCCCAGAGCTGTGGGTCTGCGATAACCAGCCGGACTGTGAGGATCAGTCAGACGAGTCCGTAGAGAAATGTGGCTACGATGCCAAGGCCCTCAACACCTGCGCGGCTCATGAGTTCCAGTGCGGCAATGGTGAATGCATCCATCTGAACTGGAAGTGTGACGGGGACGAAGACTGCAAGGACAAGTCTGATGAGCAGGATTGCCGTGAGTGTCTGCAGGGGCAGGGCAGGGCTGAGGGCTCTCCTTTTGCGGGGAGAGGGGCCAGAAGGCTGCTGTGGGCTGTGTTTTAAGGCAAGTCTTCGATGTCTATGCAGCACCTGTGCACCTGACAAGGGGCGTTTTTTTCCCAAATGGCACAGCTGGGTGCCCAACCAGCAGGGTCAGGTATATTCCAGACTCCTCTTATGATTTTTCCTTATAGGATTCAGAGAGGAGGTGCGAGAGTTGTTGGATGGTACCATGCCTCAGATGAGATCTGTTTCACTAGAAAGACAAGGAATGGAAAATGGGAAAAATGTTCAAAGCCCTCGGGCTGCATGGTGGGGTCACAACCTGGAGGTTAGGAGCTGCAATGCTAAAGGGAATATATGATCAGCAGAAAAAAAAAATGAATTTTCTGCCTCTGAATTTAGAGTATACTGAACAAGGCAGCCAAGAGCAGCACCTCTGAAGAATCCAGTTTGAAATGTGCTTTGAGCTTGGCTTGATAAAGGCACAGAACTAATAAATAATGGATTTATTTTCAGCTGGTTTTATGCATTTAACATGGTGGTGTTGGTGTGCTTGGTATTTTGAATGTTTCATCCATTTTTAGCCACTAAACTGTTCAAGCTGGTCACTTATCTGAGGAGGGGGAGAGAGAGAAAGACAAGAAAATAAGAGCAAAATGTTTTGCTAAAATATTCATAATCATAAGATTGAAATGAAATAAAATATTTACATAGCTGTGTATACTTAGCAGCTCTGACATTAGGCCACCTCTGGGGAGAAAGGCACTAATCAGCTGCAGAAACCAGACGTTTTTGCAAAGGTACCTAAAAAAATTTACCACTTCAGCCAGCACTGTCTTTTCATACCCGTGACAACACTGAGTCTGGACTGGTGAGCAGCTGTGTGGGAATGCCCTTCAAAGAGCAGAGGATCAGAATCTCTCCCAGGCAGAGACAGATGTAAATTCAGTGGCTTGTTTATCAAGAGGAGGAAGATTTGGTAAGTTCTGGACACCACTGGTTACGCTGCAGGAGAGCAGGGGGATGAGCCACAGGTAACCTTGGAGCTGCTGTGCCTTTAGTAGGGCCAAGGATTCTCTTAAAAAAGAGAGATGAGAGCAGAGTAGGAGAAACCAAACATGTTTTGTGAGGAAGAGAACAGTGTTGACTTCTAGGTATGAGGATATCATCGCTGTCAGCCTCCTTCCAAGTAGGGATGGATTAGGTAGGATGTCTTTTTCTTCATCTCCAAGGTGATACAGGAGCTGACAGAGCTCTTGGGCAGCAGGTGCCCAGGCAGTACTCCCAGGGTCTGAAGCATCACAGGAAGAGTGAAGCCAGGAGACAAAGTTGGCTCCTGGCATCCGTTTCAGTGTGTCTTTAAGAAAGACAGGCAGGAGCATGTTTGGTGGAGATGTTCAGCGCTGCCTGGGGCAGCCCATGTTGTTTGGTGCATGTTTTTATTCTGAGACCTCCTATACTCAATCCTGTACTTGTGTTCCCTCTGAAACAGAAGGCTGTGGCTAAACCCACATTTCAAATACAGGTGAAGAACCAGTGTCTGGCGCAGGGGATTCTCTGTCCCGCAGGTTGCTTTCCCTGCAGTGATGGCAACCTGGCAGGATTGCTGAGCTTAGACAACTCAGGAGAGGGAAAGGTGAGCTCCCTTCTGCTTCCAAGTGATGGAAGAGGGTAGCAGCTTACAGGTAGCACTTTCAGATGAAATGTCTCTAAAATTTCAACCCCCGTTGTTCAACTTGAAAGGAATTTTTTGAAGTCTTTTACATGCCCTGCTTACTTCGACACTCTGCTGGGTGAGAGAAGTGGGACTGTGCCCATGTACCTTGCTGAGGCAGAGGGAGCCTCAGCTTCTTTCCTTGATCTGACAGGCACCAGCAATATCCAGCTGAGCTCAAACTGCAGAGATGTGAGGCCCAAAAGAAGCACGGCTCTGACAGCATCCCTCAGCTACAGAGCAGCTTCACCAGGTAGCACCTCCAGATACACCAAGGGCAGCCTCCCTGGGGCAGAGGATGCAGCTGGACACCACTGCAGCACAGCACAGTGCTGACAACCAGTGGAGGAAGGAGGAAGTGTGGCAGAAGTGACTTGAGGCAATTATATCTCTGACTAGCAGAGATTTAGCACCCCGAGGGTTTTTTCCAGTAAGTCTCAGTACAGCACAATGTGCAGATTATCTACCCGGGAGAAACAAGCACATGAGCTGCTTCTGCTTCTTTCAGTTCTGCGGGTCAGGTAACAGTGGGATACAAAGCCCTGTGTTTTAACTACCGCAGTGCTGCTCCGTCAGAGTGCCTGGTTCTGCCCTTTAAACCTGTGCAAACTAGGAGTCACCCCATTGTCACAGAGGTGTGTAAGCTTGCTGCTGTTTACACTGCTGGGAGGGGAATGTGTAAGGTAGTAGCCAGGAGAGGACTTGTGGCACTGAGCACTCGTGTAGCTGATGGGTTGACTAGGTCAGAGTCAAAAATAGTGTTGCTTCCTCATCCTAAATGCAGCTGCTGCTCGGGTGCACATGCCTGCAGTAAGAAAGTGACATTTGAGAGCTCTGGAAACTCAGCATCACTGTTCATCTGTTGGACTGAAGCATTTAGGGATTGACCTTTATTATTGTTTTTCCTCTCCAGAAATTCTCCTTTTGAGATCAGTATCGCACAGCACTCAGGGAGTTACAGGTGCATGACACTGCTCCATCCCCTTAGCAACAGGGGTGGCACAAGTACAACTAGGTTTGACTTGATTAAAACTGCAGATATCAGCACTATGTCTTCTCTTGCAAATGGGAATTGTGTGGGGTTTGCCTTGTATAAAATAGAGGGATGGGAGCTAATGCCTTAAAGGGAAAATGTCATGAGGCTATCACCAGTCATTTGTTATAATCATTTTGGGGTGATAAGCAAATAAAGCAGAAATAAAGGGTGACAACTGATGAACGGGTTTTGGCAGCAAGACAGAAAATAAATAGGAGGGAATGAGTCATTTCAGGAAAGCTGTGTGAGAACACCGAGTGGTTGTTTTTTTTTCCCTAGCATATATATTCAAATATGTATATATATTTATAAAATGAACATTAGGTTAATTAGTCTCCAAATCTGGAATGGTTATATTTTAAAAGGTCCTTTGCAACTCACATTACGGCATCCAGGAGGGAAAATAAATAATGCCTACAACTGTCAGTCAGAAAACAGATCGCTTGGGACCTGACCTCACACTTTTGTGCCTCTGCCTCCCCATCTATAAAATGGGATTGATGCATTTTGCAAATGCTGGGGTTTTCTTGAGATTAAGTTCATTTAAGGGGGGCGGGGTGGGAGGGGAAACAAGAAGAAGATAGACTCAGACTTGGCATCTGGAATATTGCTGCTGAATTCGAGCTATACTGCTTTGTGCCCAGTATTTGCAAATGGCAAGTGTTTCTGTTTGAGCGTGTCTGTTAATTTAGCAGGGCTTTGGTAAATTGTTTCATATTTGATTTGCGGAACAGGGGAGCTGGCTATAAAACTGCTAAGATTTCACTGATTTAAACCCTCCAAAATAGCACAGCAGTTTTCTGAACATCTTGTGCAAATAAACAGCACAGCTCTTCCCTGTCCTTGGGCTATTGCTCTGCTTTGGGAAAGGCCTGGACGGCAGCGTGCTGTCGGCTCTGCCAGCGCTGCTGAGATGGGTTTGTGTCCTGGCTTCAGGATAACAAAGTTCCTAGCCCTCTCCCCTCAAACTTATGCTCTCTAGGCCAGGTATAAATACAGCATTCTCTCTCTTCCTACTGAAAAATGCACACTGAAAAAATAGAAATGCGATATATGCATTTGAATTATCTTTGTGATCAGTAAGAGTTCTTACTGTATCTGCTCTTTTTAAATGTCTCAAGCGGGTCAGTGGCCATTTCTCAAAGGTCTGAAGCTCCACAGCTCTGCTGGAGTTTGAAGTGAGTCAGGAAACCAAGCCAGGTCTCCAAACTTCTCTCTCTTGAAGCAAAAGCTTTGTGTAATGATGTTGTACAGTCCCACACCTGTGTTTTGCAGTCCCTGTAGCAACCAAGCTAAGGGCTGTGCTGTCATTTTTCCCTCAGTCTTTTGGTGCTTGTGCAACATTGTCTTTTCAGTTCCTGCAAAATTCTCCTTCATTTCTATTTGGTTTAGGATTAGAAACCTTTCTATTCTTAGCATCTAGCTATAACTGCTTTTTAGAAGAGCTGTGAAGGTTACAATTGAGGACAATTAGTAGGTTTTGTCACGGCTGCCTTCCAAATATGTAGCTGTCGTAAAGCAGATTTATTTGATAAACTGGAGACCTGTTTCTGCTCAAGGAAAACAAGATCCCCATTGGCTTTAATGACATGTTACCGTTTGGGGGGGCATTAATACTTATAGTCAGAAATGGAGGACAATCCTTTCCTGTCTCCACATATGAAAGTTCCTACAGAAAAGGTGAAGTAAACTGTTTTCCATGTTGGGGGTGAAGACAAGAAATAGTTGCGGCAAGGCATTTTTCCAGTAGACAGTAGCAGAAGGTTTGCAATGGCCAAGGTTTAGCCTGGAAGAGGTCAAGATTGCCTGGGGGAAGGTGGTCTCTCCATCGTCAGGGCTTCTCCAGGCAGGTGGTTGTACGTGGCAGGAAGAGTTCAAGCAGGAGCACCTATGCCTCCCTGCAGGAGCTCTCAGAGCCACTTCCAGATCGGTGCTCGGTGATTCTCCCAGACCACAGCTTGCTTTCTTCCTCTCCTTCATTTTTCTCCTTTGGAAGCAGCAGTTCCTGCATGCTTAGTTTTGGTCCCAGATGTCCCACTGAGGTTTCCCATTTCTGTGCCTGGGTTTATTAGCTGAAATGTGGCAACACAGCTGGTCCCATAACTAAGTTTATTGCTTGGGATTTTTTTCTGACTTCGTTGCTTTTTATGAATATAGTGCACATGGTTTTCCTCTCAGAGGAGCAGTGCTATTTCCAAACTTTCCTCATGTGAATACTGCGTATTGCTAAAGGCAAGATTTCCCCCTTCCCCCACCAGCCCTGCAGTTGTGGCTTTTCCTGTCTCTTGTGCCCTTCGGCAGCTGAAGATGCACTAGAGCTAAGTCCAATGAAGCAGTCATGAATCTGGATCCTACATCCTGTGGGATGCAGTCACCAGTAATGCTGAGCCTTTGTGCAGCTAATACTTTTTGGTATCGATACTAACTCACTTCATGTCTGTGGCTCTTCCTGGGTCATCTGAAAGTAGTAATTTTTATATTAGAACCATTTTGTCAAATTGTCAGGGAAGGTCTGCCACAAAGCTCTCATCTCCCATGTAGTAACATCAGTGCTGACCTCCTCTAGCTATTCAGAGGCAGTGATTTTATGTTGTATGATACTAGGATGCAATCAGCAAGATGGAAAGGCTAGAATCAAGAGCTCTCCAGGGCATGCTGTCTTAATAGGATTTTAAGAAAACATCTGTAAGACGGTCCCCTCAGCAGTAAGCTACACAATGTCTCCCAGGCAATGAGAAGCCTGTATCACCAGTGAATACAGGCTGCAGCCCAGTGCCTATACCCTTTGTCAGCACAAGGCTGGTCCCAGCTAGGGAGGCCTCTCACTCACTGTGGCCTTGGCAAGGGAAACATGACTGCTTTTAGTATAGGCAGTGCAGCTGGCTTATCTTTTTCCCCAGCTTTGGTGTTCATCAGATCTGTATCTTTAATAATTTGACCTGGGCAAATGAGCTTCAGGCTTGAAACCTGGCCTGACACTGTGGAGATGTTTTTGGCCAGTAATCCCAAGAAACACCAAGCCACAGTGCAGTGAAACTCTTCTGTCTTCCTGTGGGCTGTTAGATCATGGGCATTTAGTAACCCAATGATCATGTCTGTGTTGCTAGTGTTCTCCCTGTTGTGAACACACTGGCTTTAGCAGAGAGAGTCAATACATGTCTCTTGCCCGTGCCCTTAGCATGGACATGTTTTGAAATATATCTGAAAATATATATTTCTGAAGGACAGAGAGCTGGGAAGCAGTTGCCTTTGCCTACCCAGTGCCACTCTGCATGCCTAGTTGGAAAGCAGCCTGGCCTCCTACATAAGACTGAAGACTGCAGAGGGGCTCCACTGCTGATCGTTTGCTGACTGCTTGCTTTCTTGTCTCATCTGAGAAGCTTCACTGCCTGCACCAATTCTGTTTTGACTAATTCTGCTCATATGAGCTTTAGGGTGCTTTTCCCAAGGACATAGAGGGTGATCTGGGATGCCACAGGACACGGGAGCACAGTGGCTGAGGCAGCTGCTGCCACTGTTGCTTTGGTGGAAGCAGCCAGAGCTCTGTGCCATTTGCTGACAGAGGATGCGAAACTCCAGCAGTGTCAGCGGTATGTGGCTAAAAGGGACTGCACAGAAGATTCAAGTCCTTTGTGGCTAATGCTTGAATGTGTTGTCTTAAAGCTCTGGTAACCTGCCGGCCGGATGAATTCCAGTGTGGTGATGGGACCTGTATCCATGGAGCAAAGCAGTGTGACAAGGTGCACGACTGTCCTGACAACAGCGACGAGGCAGGCTGCGTCCAAGGTGCGTACAGACAGCTTTGCACTCCTCATGCTCCATGGTAGAAGCCTGCAAGAGCTGGAAAGGGCAGAGGCCTGTTCTGCTCCTCCGGGCCATGGCAGGCTGCTTATGTGTGGAGTTTCAAGCTGTTCCAGCAGTGGGGTTGCTTGGGAGAGATGATTGTGCTGACCAGGTAGACTGCATGACTTTGAAAGTTCCTTGCATGATACTCAGGCTTAATGTTCATTTGCTTAATCCCATCCCATTTCTGCTAATGACACTCTCTTGAAGCTTTATGTCAGGCTTTTTGTTGTCATGAGCCTCGTCTAACTTAGTTGCTTTCCTCTCTTGCCCGACATGACAGAGTCAGCATGTGAAAGTCCCAGCAAGTTTCAGTGTAAGAATGGAGAGTGCATTGACGGAGGCAAAGTGTGCGATTCACATAGAGACTGCAGGGACTGGTCTGACGAGCCTCTGAAAGAATGTGGTACAGTACTTGCTTTCTACGTGTTGCTCCTGTTGTAACTGTTTCCCCTCTCTTCCATCTGGTACTCACAGCTTTGAGTGTAACCACATGTAGCTGCTAATGCTATTTCTCACTCTGCTTCTCTTTCCTTGCCTTTATTCTCTCATCACTCTGCATATGAATATAATTAGTAGCCTTGTCTGATCATCTGTAAGTTTGAACTGTGCCCTTCTCAGCTCAGCTTTTATTCTTGGAGGGATGTATGAATTGAGCATGGGACTAGGAACCAGGAATTCGCCCTCTCCCCAGACACCGGTGTCCTCCACAGCACAGACGAGTTTATTTAGCCTCATTGCCTAAATTATGTTTGAATCGTAAAGTGATGATAACATCATAAAAATTTAGCACTGGGAACGTGCTTTGAAGGTGAAAACACATAGCGTGGCAGCAATCACTGAGAGATTACTTTACCCATTTCAGGGTTTTACATGTTGTCGCTGCTTCCCTTAGAAATGACAGCATGTTGCTCTCTGCAGAGTCCTGCCAGCTCTGGGCTGGTGAGAATGCACAAGCTGCAAGAGCCAGGTCTGCATCAGGCCTGTCAGAGTCAGCAGAACAGAAAGCCTGGTCCAGGGAGCTGTGCAACTCTCCCCAGGGCAGCCCTTCTCTCTTTTCCCACCAGGCATTATGGGCACTAGCCCCAGTCTGGAGCATTGCTCAAACACATTTGGTTTTCTCCACAGTGCAGAAAAGTCTCAGACAGGCATCTCTTCCAGGACATGGAGCACCAGTAGCATGGAGCTCAGTGCCTGCCACTTAAATAACTCACGTTCAGGAAGAACTGTCAGTCTCTCCTCTGTGTCAGACAAGAAGTGTGTGTGCATGCCTCGTGAAGACACTCTTACCTTGTGCTTTCAGTATGCCCTCGCTTTCTTCCATGCTAATCCACATCTCCCTGTCTTTCTGAGTGGGTGTTGCAACTTGCCTGTCTGTGAAGGTCTCCCAATAAAGCTGGCAGCCCAGTTCATCTTAGGAGACTGGGCACAGCTGGGCCTCGTCCTCAACTTTACAGTGGTTCCAGGGCTGACTTGGTGCAGTGCCAGGCTGACAGCGAAATGTAATTTGAGTTAGGAAACTAAACAGAGAATAGCCCCCAAAGGACACTTTAAGAGTGCAGAATGATATGGATTGTTGTGAATGTAACACCCACGCACAGGTAAACCACACATGACACGTAGGACATGCTCCTCATCATGGTGTGCCTGTCTGGCTGTGTGTTAGACACTCCTGTGCCCTCCGAGATTCCCCAAAAAAGCAGAGCAGAAGACAGAACATCACCTGTCATGTTTTAGGCAGGCAGTGAGGGTACTGCTGAAGTTTGGCTAATGGGCAGCAGCTGCCCAGCACAAAGAGAACAGGCCAATGTTGCTGCCTGGCTCCTCCTCAGCTCCCATTGAGAAATGCAGCAAGTGAATCAGCACTTGCGGTCTCTAAATCCATTCCACAAAGCACCTCTGAAACCATGGGAATCATCTGAGCGAGGGTTTGCTTGTTAGTCAAAACATCCTTTGCAGTATTTTGCAGAGAGCAGTTGTACATGTTTATGACCCAATTTCCTAGAGACCTAGGCAAGTGTAGGAATGGGTGGTAGCCCTTAAACATAGTTGAACAGTGACAACACACAGTGTGACTCTGTGAACACCTTCTTGGAGCCTAGTGAACTTGCTCTCTTAATGATGTATTGATACCTGTATGTGTGTGTCTCTGACAGAAAGGTGAAAGCATCCCAGAGCTGAGATGGGGTTCCTTCTGGCATGGTCCTACTGACTTAATTGGCTTGTGGTTGTTTTCATTTTCTTCCAAGACCACTGGTTTAGTGACTCTGCTGTACTGTTCACCTGCAGTGTGCGAGGAAGCAAGGAGTAAAAAATAAATGAAAAATTTTCCTTTAAAATGCATTATAGATTGAAGCAAATCGGTTTTGTTTGTTCTAGAGAGCTCACTATCCCTGAAATCCCACAGCTTCTGTTCAGCAGTCTTACTTAGGGAGAGGACTTTCTCTTCACCTTGTGTAGGTTAATTACAACAAGAAATGTTATTTCTGACAGGAAACCAGCTTTCCTCAACCTCTCATTCAGTTCTAGCTACAAGGATCCATTTAGTCTGTTTTTCATTTCAGCACTTGAAAGCAGGATCAGAGAGGTGGCCTTGGATTAGACAGGGACCCGGGAGAGGATGCGGGCTCTTGCTTCACAAATGGCACATTTGGGCTGCTGCAGGCTGCCAGCAGTGTCGTGTGGGAGGTGTTTGTGGGAGGACTCTATCCCAGTGCTAATGGAATATCTCTGCCAGACTGTACTTTGGTGTTTTCTGGAATTTTCACATAGATCATTCCTTGGAGCTGGATGGGAAAATAGCACAGTATTTCAAAATAGCTAGCCCCTGGGAGATTAGACTCCCCTAGCATGAATTATTAAAGCTCAGAGAGACTGTTCAGAAAAGTCAACATGAAGCAGCGCATGGGGAAGAAGGAATCTCCTGGAGAGAGCCCTAAGGTCCCTTGGAAGTTTCTCAGATGTGGCAGAATATGCTCAAAGCAGCAGCTCTCTGATGGGATGAGATGCAGAGATTCGCGTACGCTGTATCTCCAGGGCTCCCTGTTCATTTAGCCACTAGCTTTCAGTCCAGATGATCCTGCCGCATTGGTTTGGAATAACAAAAAGCAAGAAAGTGATGTGGTCGTGGCTTCTATCTGTGAAGTCACTCATATGCTCTGTGGGGCCAGCTCCGGGCTACCAAAAGCTGATAGATACGGGAAAATTTCTGAGTACCTGTCTTAATTTTATTCGGTCTCACAACTAAAATCCCTTCTTTGTCATAGATAATCTGTATATCCCTTCCAGGTATTAATGAATGCTCTATGAACAACGGAGGTTGCTCACACATATGCAAAGACTTGAAGATCGGTTATGAATGCGAATGCCCGCCCGGATACAAGCTTCTGGATAAAAAAACGTGTGGAGGTAATTTACATGCAAACAGCAGTCCCTTGTGTTTCACCATACAGAGATGTGATTATATTCACTTCAGCATTGCTTCATCACAGATGGTTTGATTTCAAGTTATTGATGGGTTTCAAACACTCCTTTCAGACATAGATGAATGTGAGAATCCAGACGCTTGTAGCCAGATCTGCATTAATTACAAGGGGGACTACAAATGCGAGTGCTACGAGGGATATGAGATGGACACCCTGTCCAAGAACTGCAAAGCTGTAGGTAAGACAACGCCACAGGCACTTAAACTCTGCTTGCTCAACATCACAACTCTGATAAGAAAACATGCTTGCAGAGCTTGAGGCTGGGGGAACAGAAACAAAAGGAAACTAGCAAAGCAAGCAAGGGAAGACATTTCATTTCAAGTAGCACAGAACTGCTGCAGCAATAGCAGATGCATCTCTAGGCAAGAACTACTGATCATGCAGATCAGAATATTTTAACTGTACAGAGCAAGATTACAGTCACTAGTTGGCTGTTTGAAGTTGAAACTAGAAAAGAAAGTCTCTTGACTGGTGTTATTAAAAACATTCAGTGGTAGTAGTATTAAAGGAAGAAAACATCCCGGGTAAAGCACAGCAGTTTAGCCACCTCTCCACTCTCCCAGCCTCTTAGGCAGATACCAACGTGAACAGCAGCAGTTTGCTCAACGCTATTGCAAAAATGAATATTAGAGGGACAGGAAGTTGAACTGTGCAAGACTCAGCATTAGCCATGCTGCGGGTTTCTTTAATGGAAATAGTGGGTCTCTTGGAGAAGGGTTAGTTACCTGCAATACAGAATTGCTTCTCTAGTGTTCTCCTGCACACCCATGTAGTTTCTTTCTTCCCAGGTTCTATATGGTGTGCACAGTGTCCTGCTGTGCTGCCACAGAGGTAGTGTGGTCCTCCATGTCCATCTGATAGCTCTGCCTCTGGAAGACATTTACACTTGCTTCTTGTGTGGTGTAAAGCTTCCCTACAAAGCAGAAATATCAGTGACTGGTAGTTCTGTTGTTGTTTGAGAAATGAAAGCTGAATCCAGCTCTTGGGTTAGCTGCTAAAATGACAAATGCGCTTCTTTTCTGTGGTAGGCAAGAGTCCCTACCTGATCTTCACCAATCGCCATGAGGTCCGTAAGATAGACCTGGTGAAAAGGGACTACTCTCGCATCATTCCCATGCTGAAGAATGTTGTGGCACTGGACGTGGAGGTCGCAACAAACAGAATATATTGGTGTGATTTGTTCTACCGAAAAATCTACAGGTAAGGAGCACAAGACGATGTGTGTTTTGATACCTCTCCAAAGCTACAGTTCAATCTGTGCCCCTTAAGGACAGTCTGCAGAGAACAATGCAGGGTATGATGAACCTGAGAGCTTTTCTTCCCTTACCGGATTAGCTGTTGTGGCCCAGACTTTATAAGCTTTTTTTAGGAATTGATAAAGAAATCAGGGGTTTGTGCAGTTATCTAGTGTGATCATAGAGGAAGGTTTTTCATCAGTAGCAGATCCTGCTGCATTTGTGCACTTACACAGACTCTTGCTTACAGAATCATAATATTGCTAAGTGATGCTGCATGAGACTGCTGCTGTGCTGTGTGCTTGCTGTACATGAAACCACAAAGAACTTGGCATCTGAAGCACAAAGGATGCAAATGGTGGGAGCAAGGAGGTAGCAATGCAGATACTAGCTGTCCACAGTAGCCTCTGGTAGACTGGATTTAAATTCACAGCATTTGACCACAATGCACATTCTGTAATTCTCGTTCTCCTTCCTCCTTCAGCTCTTTTTATGGCATCCATCACAATATTATGTACCGGGGCTTGTGAATGTGCCTGTTCAAAAATGCATTTAATTTATGCACTGAAAATCCCCCATGTATATTCTGATTTGCATAGCTATTGCACTCTATTGCAGCTTCTACAGTGATTTGTTCTGGATTTTAGCTAACGATCACGCAAAGGTTGATTGGTTTCAGTGCATGGGAGCCAAGCTGGGGTTTCTGCAGGCTGTGGTGGCTCCCATGCCCTTGGCAGGGACACTTGCCCAGGCTGTGCTGAGTATTCAGCACACAAGTAGTAGTAGAGCAAGCTGTGCAATTATAACTTCTTACAATTAATGTTCCTGTTTAAGATACTGCTACTATCGCTAATACCAAACACTTCTAAACAAAAGGCTACCGGGTCCTTCCAGCAGAGAATGGGACTCCACCTGCAGGAGTCCTCCGGGGAAAAGAAGTCTATAGTTGTGAGAGGCTATCGCAAGGGGAAAACAATGGTACAGCAGGTAATTGCTGGCAAGAGATCCCATCTTTCTTAATGTTCACCTCACTTGCCTTTCCACATCCTCTCCTATTGAGCTGATGTCCCCGTTCGGGTGTCAGAAGATATTTTACAGTATTTAGTTACTTGGGAGGATTGAAATGTCACCTGTATTTCAGCCCTCCCATTCTGAAAGCCACAAGAGCCTCTCTCGTCTTCCCCACCAGTGCAGCAGCTCACCGCAGTGGGGATGGGAAGTATTGAACACGGCTGTTTCACTGGGGAGGAATTAACTGACCTGGAGTTGTGTAGTTAGAACATGTGGTGCTCATCAGACTGAAATAACAGAGTTTGCGGAATATTGTCACATGCTCTGCAGAACCCCAGTGACACCGTTCGTCTGGTGTTGGGTCATAGAGAAACCAAACCCATCCCTTATAGTGAAGATGCAGTAGCGTCCTGTTAATCCAGGCTGACTCTGCATAGCCATTCCAGCCTGGGCCACAGACCATAAACCAGTGTCCAGAATTCCTGGGTTTAGACATTCATTTCCAAGTCTCTAATCTGATACTCAAGAGCTCAGCTCCTGTATGAGTTACCTTCCCATTCCATGAGCAAAGGCAGGATGGCCAGTGAATGGGAAATGGGAACCATCTTGCAGTTTCAGACATTCAGGGGGGCAGAAACTTTCTGCTGTTCTGTAACTTTAAGATGTACCAAGTTATTTTAAGAGCCAGGCTAAGCTCTTAGAAATTCTGATTTAAACTCAGAATAACTCCAGTTTCAGTTCACTCAGCGTGCCTGATATTGATGCTGGGGCAACAGAGCAGAATCAGCCTGTGTGCTTGTAGGAGCAACATTGAGTTATTTATGAAACATCCATGTGGCATTTGCTGCCTTACATAAGCGTTTTGAAAGATTTTGAGGCTGCCACTGGTATTTAGTGACCATTTTCTTTCTATCTAATGAGATCACTTGCCAAATTAGTACAGCTCCATGAATTCCTTTGATGAATCATAATTAGTTACACAGGTCCTAATTCTGCAATACATTTAAGCACATTTATTTGCATGCTGAGTTCAACTCTGTTCAGCAGAGCACTGGAGATTATATTTCTAATGTCCATAAATCCCATTAATTGATGCTGTTGAAGTTAGCATGCCTGACATCAAATGTTCTGCTGAACTGGGCAGTTACAGGAGGAAGTAGGTAGAAAATAAAATGACAGTTCCCTGTTCCAGAAACACCTGTCGTGCAGATATAGGGAAATACGAACAGGTTGCAGGAGAAAGCAGCAGGCTGCAGCATGCAGCCGTAAGGGTTTCTGTGTCAGTCATGCTGCCACATGTGCACTTTCTGGAAGGTTGCAGTGGTGCTACTCAGCACTCAGCTGTCCGAGGTCCAACCCCATGCGCGTGTGCACGGCCCGCTCTGTGCCGCCTGTCAGTCCAGTGACAGTCCTGTCTTTGCAGTGCCTACATTGACAAAGCGAGTGACACAGCCGAGCAGGTGATTTTGATAGACAGCCAGCTGAACTCTCCTGAAGGTCTGGCAATAGACTGGGTTCATAAAAACATCTACTGGACAGATTCTGGAAACAAGACCATCTCAGTGGCCACCGCAGATGGAAGCAGGAGGAGGACACTTTTCAACAGAGACCTCAGTGAGCCAAGAGCCATTGCTGTCGATCCCACGCGGAGGTAGGTGTAAAGCCCACAGATGCTCCGTTCATGTACAAAGATGTTCCAGTCTTCTTTCTGCCTCTCCTACAAACTTGTGGGTGGTTCCCATGTCATGAAGACTTCAGATGCCCTTTAAGATGGATCCATTGAACTTATCTGGGACTGCTGAGGTGGTTCAGCTACCTCTTTGCAAGGCCACTGTGCTAAAGAAAGTTCTGAAAGGAACAGTCAGGTCACGTGTTGAGTGTGTCTGAGCTGGTCCAGGCACACAGGTTGTGCTGGGAAATGAAGTAGTCTGTGTGACATGAGTATGGGCTGCTTGGAGAAGTGACGTCCCCATACCTAGCAGACACACCAGGACATAGTTTGCGTAGGGTTACTAAGGTGAGATTTTGCATTCTGGTGCAAGTTTTGTGGCAGAGTAACCTGAAGTGCCTGAGAGGCTATAATCAGAGAACAGGGCACCTCCTACTCTGACTAGTAGTGCAGATTTCTCCCACTAGCCTCCAATTTACTGTTTCCTTGCATCTCTTTCAGGTTCATGTACTGGTCTGACTGGGGAGACAAAGCTAAGATTGAGAAAGCTGGCCTGAACGGCGTGGGACGGCAGGTGCTGGTGACTGACAACATTGAGTGGCCAAATGGCATCACACTTGGTAAGTGCCCAGGTTAGAGCTACAGCATCCACTGTGGCTGGCATAAATTGATTTTTATTGTTAAATAAGAAAACAAAATTGTAAATGCGCAAAGGCACCTGCACACAAATCCTGCAAATACACTGTCACTTTCTGCTCACCAACATGAGCAATGTTTTTTCAGTAGCAAGCGTAGACAGTAAGTCTTGCCAGAGTCAGAATCTCATACTGCAGAAGATCCGAGTTGCTTTTAGGTGTGTCTTAAGGCAATGGGAAGTTTTAGGGGAGGATGCAGAGCTGCAACAACCCTTTGGAAGTCCAGGAAGCATCAGAGTCCTCATTGCTGGTGTCTCTGGACCTGGACCTGTCTCAGAAGCAGCATCAAGATACTTCATTGGACTGATGAATGCACGCTACATCAGAGACACAGCCTGCAGAGCCCGCTCCCCATCCACATGCCTGCCCAGCTGCTCCTGGTGGGAGTAGCGAGAGGGAACCCATCTTGGCCCATGTCCTGCATCCTGCAGTCGTTCTTGCTGCTCCTCCAAGTTGCAGGCATGGAAAGGAGGATTCCTGCCCTCCTGGGGCAGGAGGGAACAGCCTCCTCTGGAGTTACAGCCGTAGGTGTTTGACGCTGTGCAGATGTGAGGTTCTCTGCTTGGTTTTATATGTGAAAATTTTGGCCATGACAAGGATGTAGGAGAAAATGCTGCTACCATTGCGTAGTGTTGAAGTGCTACTGCTGTGAGCAAATGTTATCCTTTAGTAATTAAGAAATTAATTGATGACTGGTTTAATTACAGAACTTGTTTTGTGATGGCACTCACCCACTTGCATTCTGTTTAGTGAATGTCATCCAAAATGAGTGAATTTGCTCTGGGAAGAGAAATTCAGTGCTTAGCATTCTACATAACATGGAATCCTTCCCTCCCCAAAACCCTGCTGGTTGTGGTGGGAGTGTCCCCATCACCAGTGTCCCCCCAGACTGCAGCACAAGAAGGGTTTCTGGACCCAGGATTCTTCTTCACTGAACATGTGTGAATCACACAGCTCCTTCAGAGAGATCTTTCATTTGAATCACAGTAGTTGTTCTCCAGCAAGAGGCCGAGGACTCTCTCAATAGTCTTGAGAGAGATGAAGCTTCTTGCTCAGGCATTGATGGAGTCACTCTGGGAAGCCCAAGCTGCTGCTGGCTGACTCCTCCTGGTAACAAAAGAACCTCATGGTACAAAGCTGTCAGTCAGGCATTCCCCACACACACCCCAGAATGTTCCTCCTTTTTAATCTTATTTATAGGGTCTTATCCCAGCATATCTGGGCACTGATTCAAAATCAGAACTAGTGTTTAAAAAAAAAAGCCCAATAATAAAGAGATTAGTCATGCTGCCAGCAGGAAAAAGATGCTGGGCAAGAGAAAGAGAGTTGCAGGAGCTGTGTGTAATTTTGCTTCATTGTGTTTCACTTCAGATTTGCTGAATCAGCGTCTCTACTGGGTAGACTCCAAACTGCATTCACTGTCCTGCATTGATGTCAATGGCAGCAACAGAAAAGTTCTGATCTCTTCTGCTGATGATCTGAGCCATCCTTTTGGCTTGGCCGTGTTTGAGGTAAGAGTCAAAAACCGATGCAGAACAGACTGGAGACTGCAAGAGGTCTCAAAGCTCCTCAAAATGAAAAGCTCTGCCTTGTGCATAGCACAGAAAGCTCAGAGAGGGTGTTTGCTGCTGTAGAAATGGATTAACCTGGTGTGGGTTCATCCAGGAAAATTGTTTTCTAAAGCCCTTCATCAGGAGCAATGCACTGTCTTATGATTTTACCTCATGTAGTACCAGTGCATCCGTGACGGGCAGGTGGTGCCCAGTGTAACACAGAACTGGAAGATGGGTTTCCCTTGATTTGAATTGAGCCAACTCTCCATACAAAGGCCAAAACTATTAGCAAGGGAAGGGAGAAGCCACCTGCAGTGGAGATACCGAAAGTTTCTTGTATGGCCTTTTGGTTCTGTTCAAAATCCACCCCATCTTTTGTACTTAGCCAAATTTCTGCTCCCTCATCTTGGTCTCATAGCTCCTCAGAATTACTAAGCACTTTATAAACATGTAGGATTGCTGTGCTTTGGAACCTTAGAAATGACAGTGCCCCAAAAAAAAGGAAAAAAGCTGTAGATAGAGGTAGAATGAACTGAAGGTGTCCCGGGTAGGAACACAGCACATTGACTTTGTGACTGCTGGGGTTTAATCCAACTTGAGTTGGATTAGGTCAGAAATCCTGTGCATTTCCTGCAGGACAGAGTCTTCTGGACTGACCTGGAGAATGAAGCGATCTTCAGCGCAAACAGGCTGAGTGGCTTGGACATCTCTGTTTTGGCAGAAAATCTCAATAATCCTCATGACATCGTGGTATTTCATGAATTAAAGCAGCCCAAAGGTAAGACATGTCCTCAGGGCATACTGGCCCTATATCGGGTTTATTTGAGCTACTGAATTAAATTCTTCCTGGTGGTTCTTGATGAGAGAGAAAGAACAGGTAATGATGTGAAATCATTGCCTAATGTTTGAAGTTCTTGCATATTTAATTCAGGAGCAGCATTAATTGAAAAGCCTGCAATTTGTTAATAGCTTTTTAATCAGCATCTTTGATAACAGTGAGTTAGTCCTGTCACTGTGATGCTTGCCATTCATTATATATATTATATATGTATTTGGGCAGTTTTTATAGTAGTGTGTGAGGTTTCACTCCAATGTAAAGATGTTTAACCAGCCCTGTTGGTTGAGGTAGGGAGTGAAAGAGAGTCATTTTAGAGGACCTGATTTTTTTTGCCAAGAACAAGAAAATAATAATTAGAAAAATCTCTTTTCTTCCATCCTTCCACAGCTCCAGATTCCTGTGAGCTCAGCCCCCAGCCCAACGGAGGCTGCGAGTATTTGTGTCTTCCTGCACCTCAGATCTCTCCCCATTCTCCCAAGTACACATGTGCCTGTCCTGACAACATGTGGCTGGGTCCTGACATGAAAAAATGTTACAAAGGTAAATACAATTACATCGCTATTGCACAAAATCATACTTACAGTGGATATACTTCCTGATGGTGGAACACAAACGTTAGCCTTTGTATTCCACAGACTTGCTGCCTTCTGAACACAGCATTGTGGTACCTTTTATTGAAAACTTGACTAGTTTTGAAAGTGTAAGCAGAGAAAGATACAGCAGGAAGAGGAAAAAAAAAACAAGGGGGGGAATAAGGACCAGCACTAAAATGGTGAATGGTCAGTAAATCATTGAAATTTGTCACTTTATAGATACTGGATCTGGAGAGGCCACAGTCATTGCTGATAATACCCTGAAGAGGCGGGTGGCTTCAATGTGCTTTTCTTTAACATGCAAATAGTTTCTGGTACAAATTCATTATCTTCTGAGGTACTGAAGGTAACAAAACAAAAAAATGTGTTTTAACTTCTGAAGTGCTTTCCATCCAGACTACTTTATTACTTTATTATGATTAATAAATAAAGCTTGACTTCAGGAAGTTGTTTCCATAGCTCTAGGCAGTGAACTCCCGATAGTCTGACTACCTGGTAAATAGAGTTGGAATTTGGTTTCTGCTTCTAATCAGTAAACACAACAGTCCTCACAGATTTATCTCACTATTTGTGATTTGATTTGTATACTTGATTTTACCAAATTTCATGTTTGCTCTTGTTTTTCAGATCTTCCAACTACTTCAACTACTGTACTGGTTTCTACAACCGCAGCACCTCGTGCTGCCAGTACCACGACCATTGCAGCTGTACTTGGCAGTGCCAATAACACCACCGAGGTTGTCCCCAACACTTCATCAGAAGCTACGATTACCACCCCAAGTTTTCATTTACCTTCCACCACATCCATCCTTATAGATTCTGAGATGACCACTGGAAACAGCAATTTATCACAGCACTGTAAGTGACTGAGATTCCTCTTTTCTTTTCCTATGTAGACCATATCACAAAAACTCATGCGCTGGTGGGGACCTGACCTGCCCTATGTGTTACAAACAGGTGAGGTGCAGGCACGTCCTGCAGCACAGACAGCAGGTTCTCTTACTTCAGACACCTCTGCTGTGATGGCTGATGTGATTCCAGCCACTCAGGATGTTAAGAAACTGATGTCAGGTTTTCATCCAAAGCACGTAAAGCTGACTCTAGAGATCAGGCTCTGAGGGTTCACACTAGTCCTTGCCTTGTGCCTAGTACTAGTTAATCCCAGCTTCAGTGCTGTTTGTAGTGCTGCATACTGTAATATGGATGATTCTACATGTGCTTCACCTGTTTTGTTTAATTATTAATGTGATTGAGCACAAATTGTGGGTGAAAAACACCTCCTGTCCAGGTTTAGCCCTGCTGAACATTTGGGATTACTCCAGCCCAAGAGAAGCTGTGTCTGTTCTGTACGGCCGTGCTCTGCACGTTCATGGGGCCTGATCCCTGACATAGGTTTGACCTTTTGCATTATACATCAGAAGAGTTTCCCAATGGAGAGCAGGAACAGACTCTCCTCAAGTTCACCCTACATCATGGGTGAGTAATGAAACACCAACCTGCCATCTCGGAGCTAACAGGTAACCCCTCTAGATGGAGCTTCCAAGGCAAAGCAGAAAAGCTGAACTGCCTTCCCCGCCCTAAAAAAAAATTCTAGTCCAGAGTGAAGACATTTACTCTTCAGGACTGTCATTCAAGACCTCAAACAGATCTAGATGACTTTAAAACCAGGAAAATACTTTTTTTCCCCTCAACATTTCACTGAGCAGAACAGGTGATTTCCATTGCATCTGGGAAGCAAAAATAAACCACCCCTGTTGGAGGGGGGTGCCTGTTAGCAGTGCCAGTGCTGCAGCGCACTCTGGACTGCGTGTGGGGAAGCAGAATCCAATCTCTAAAATTCCTTCTTCTAAGTTGTTTTTGTGCAAATTTCTTTCAAATGCAGTAATTAGCTTTTTAATAAGCCATGGAAACAAGGTGCGTCAATTGTCCACATTTGAAATAGTCTGGCTTATTATTAAGTAAATAACTATGTAATAGTACAATCTGCCACAGGCAAGTATATAAAATGATAAATTGCCTTTTAAGTTCAATGAATTGGTGTATCAAAAGACAAACTACAGTTAGTTCCCCCTCTCTCAATGCCTTATATTTTAGCAAAAATAAATATTATGTGCTGATCCCCTATTATAAGAGCTCAGAGCAAGCATTTTTAGCTATATAACTTGAAAGGTATATTCATGGGGCTTTTAATTATTTCTCCCGATAATTGTTTTTTTTCTCTTCTAAGTACAATATTGAGTTTTGGGGTCATTCTTGCATGCTGAGGCAGACTGCAGCAATGAGTGATTTATGTGTAGGAGAACTCCTTAGCTGTAAATAAATTTTAAAATAATTAAAAAGCAAAGCTGTGCAGATGGCTTTGAACTACATTCTTCTTCTGACAGCTCAATACATCATTAGTTGTGTCAGTACTAGGTGGTGTTCTACTGTGGATTTTTAAGAGCACTATTTACCATCCCCTGATACGTGAATGGAATTTCCATTAAATGTCACATTTTTTAAAGCTGGCCTCCTTTTTTGTGCTTGAAAATTAGAGGCGCAAGTACAGTTAGTTACTGGTTTCTGGTTAGAGCTTCTCTCTGGAGACGCTCCCTGAGCAGCTCCCTTACCTGCCCACGCTGCTGTGGGCAGTTTGCGACCTGGCCAGGCTGCTCCGCGTTCCCAAGACGAAACAGCTCAGCTTAGCTCGTATTTGTGTGTAATAATTTTATTAGAAAACTTTTCGTAGACTCTTTGATTACAAAAGCTTCCTCATAGGCAGAACAACATGGTTACTATCATAAAACATTCTTTAGACATAGGTTCAAATCCAGCAAATGAATTAAGTGATCAGAACTATTTCTGTAATTACAGATGCAAATAATGACCAAGGCTTTGATTCGACTGTGACAGCAGCTGTTATTGGAATAGTCATTCCTGTCGGTAAGCTGATGTGGTTTAACCTCTGAAGACCATACCAAATGCTGCCATAAATACACTCTTCTGACTCTCAGGGTTGGGGGTGGGAAGGAGTTCAGAACTGCTGAGCTGGGGAGAAGTAGCCTGGCTGCCACAAAATTGTCCCAGGGTGGGTATGTATTTGGGAACAGCCCAGCAGATCCACACACTCCCCACAAACTGGCTAACAGCCCTTCTTTTCACCTTTCCTTAGTGGTCATGGGCTTGCTGTGCATGGGGGGATACCTCATCTGGAGGAACTGGAAACGGAAGAATACCAAAAGCATGAATTTTGATAATCCAGTGTATAGGAAGACAACAGAAGAGGAAGATGAAGATGAAATCCACATTGGGCGGACTGCCCAAATTGGACATGTCTACCCAGCAGTAAGTATCTGAGGAAACTGCTTATGAAGAAGATTAATTTTATTGAGAGTTTAGATACAGAATTCTCTCCAGACAATTACAGTGTCAGTTATTTTCTATATAATGACAAAATCCAGAACTTCTTTAATAATCATTGAATAGGCAGAAGTCTAAACTTCCAGGCAGCTCATGTAATTGTTTTAGAATATAGTAGTCTATATAAGAAGATATTATGTTCAAATGAAGAATAATTGTCCCAATCAATGTACCTTGTAAGCTAGCAAGAGTAAACCAGCTATCTCAAGAGCTCAGTATGCGACAGCTGATGACTCACCATCTACTGGATTCCATTAGATCTGCGCTTAGACTGCTACCAGGTACCTAAACTATCTTAAGGATAACTTGAGGCTCTCTACAAACCAGGGAGAATATTTTTTGTATAACATAGCAGTGTACAGAAGAGTCAGATTCCTCAGGCGGAAGAATGAATGAGGTTCTGTAAGAAGTTAAGGAAGTTTGCCTTGGCAAGACTAAGCTTTTCAAAAAGCAAATGCTTATTTATTTTGATGTTAATAGCAAGTCCTGTGTATGAACCTGTTCTGCACAGCAGTTTGTCTGTAAAGGAGCCTCCTTCAAAGCAGCAGCCCTGACGAGATGAAGCACTGGCAGTTATTTATAACTGCACTGTTTTTCTAGAAGAGACCATCAAGATCCATAAGTAATGAGTGAAGGCAGTATAGCTTCTATAGGGAGGCAGGCAGGCATATAGGTAATGCCCTGTATTAACTAAAGATCCTGCTAGAGATCACAGCAGAGCAGCTGTTATCCTGTACAAGGAGCTTTTTCCATGTAATACATGGGTGGAGTAAACTTCCCAACACCTCTTTAGTAACACCTGAGTGGGTGAGCCTGTTTGGACGTAAAAAAATCGGTACATAAAATAGATTTGTCACCAATACACCAGGGACAACAATGAGATTTTGAACAAGAAGGTCAGGTTAGCAACAGTAGCACAAGTCACAGATTTTCGCAAGTGTGGTTCTTTTTCCTTCACAGCGTGTAGCATTAAGCTTAGAAGATGATGGGCTGCCATGAGGATGAAGTTGCTGCCCCAAACACTACACTGAACAAGTTTGCTTTGGATCACAGAACCTGCTTCTTCTTTGTAATCGTTATTTATGTTGCAGAAGGGTAACCACAAAGTTATAATGAACTGCAAACATCCAAAGGATGTGAGAGTTTTGTATGTATAATCTTTTATACACCTTTTAACTTGTTGCACTACCCATTTGTGATAGTGAATAAGCAACAGCTGAGCTACTAACTCAATGTACATAACCAGCCAGGCTGAAGGTTCAGTAGCTATTGCTTTATTTTAAGATTATATTTATAGATATTTTGTAAATATGTTGAATATGCTTTGTGGCTATCCATCAACATAAGTAAAACTACTTCTGTACAGGCAGTTTAGAAATATTTATTAACAAAATCTGGACTATAAGATCTGTTCTGTAAATATAGTAGAGGAGTGAGAGTATTTATTTTTTGTATGTTTGGCTTGCTGTGCATAGTTTATCTGTGTATATATCTATCTAGACTAGATAGATATATAGGCATATAAATATATACATATATATAAATATATATATACATATATTTTAAAACTACTAGCCTATGTTTATGAAAATTAGGGATAATTGAATTTTTACTGGATGTTTGAGAAGTTTGCTTTGAAATCTAAAGACACTAAGTAAGAGAGAGCCATACTGTATCCCATAACAAACAGAGCTCATGTTTCCAAACTGGTTTGTGAGGGTTGCGTTTACATTTCCTGGTCTATCCAGGAAAATTCCTCTGCAGCGCTTTCAACTGAAGAGCTACTTACAGCATCGCAGCCAGGAGGAACTCCTAAAGCACCCCATTTTGTGTTTGTTTTGTATTGCTGCTTTTCACGGCTTGGTACAAATCTGATTTTGGTTGGTTGGTTGTTTCTAAATGAAAATCTAGATATTTTCCCCCAGTGGAAATCCTCCATCTCTCAAAGTATCTTAGTAGAAACTAAGACTTAGCTGTGTACTTGCACACAGCCAAAGTGAGCACTGTCACCTGGCTCATCAGGAAAAAAACCCAACACAAAACCAACGTTAATTCCTTTCCTCCTTGCCCCTGCTCCCACAGATTACTCCAAGTTTAGGTGATGCTTCAGGGCAGTGTTTTCATTCACCATGTGTAGAATTCTTTGAAGCATTGTAATTATCTTCCAAGTTACTGCCACTGGAACAACCTGCACCATGTTAGGTCTCATAGCACAGAGTGCTGGGCAAGGAGGTGAGAGGAGGTTACAAATCCACATGCTCATCAATATCTTTGGCTGGGTCATCCTGCACCTTGCAGAAAAAACAGGTGTTTCTCATCTTTCTATAAGATTCTATGGGAGATGAGTACTTACTTACCTACCATTGAATCATGGACCAGAACCTCCCTGGACTGTACCAAAACCTGGACAAACCCTCCTGGTGTTCTTACACCAGTCCAAGCTTTTCTATTCAAGTGAGCAGAAGAAACTCAGCCTGAACAGGTTTGGTTGGGTTTTTTTCCTTTTGTTTTTCTTTCTTTTAGAATAAATTCACAGTGTAATATGAGCTGGAAGTTGATTCTTGACTAAGAAAAGGAAGGAAGTGTCTAAAGACATAGTACACGTTAAACATAATAAACACACTCAAAACACTTCATGGCCTGCATAGACAATACATAAATAATCGAGCATCCTTCTATTCAAATTTTAGATTTTGACGCAGTGAAAAACTGATGGAGATAGATACCCAGTTATCGAGGTTTGAAGCCCTGTTTCTACACATCCATGCACTGTGTGTGTGGAGAAAAAAAAACACGAAAAAAGGCTGTATGTGATAACACTGTAACTAACAGATGAATGTAAATATATTTGAAAGTTCTACAGTTTTGATACTTTTTTAAGAACACATACACACAAATGAACCTGTATAAACCATGTATAAAAGGCTGCAGTTTTTTCTCAAACCATTGTAAATGAACTCTATGTGCAGTGCTGATTTCAACCTTTACAGATTTATAACTACTGAGAAGTCAAACACCAAATTTGTTTTTTAAGAAATGAATTATTTTAAATAACGGCTCAGAGTGTTAGGATGATATTTAACACTGTAATCATTTCTGATCGCTGTCTTGTCATATTGAAGTTCTGTTAGAGTAAGTTCTTGCTTGGTGCCTTTTGCGTTCCAGATTTATGTTATGACAAAAGGACGAGGGTGGGGCGGGGGAGGGATCTGCGCTGTGTAACACTTGCTGTACTTATATCGATGAGGATTACTGAAAACCAAATGAACACATTTGTAAAACAGTGCACTGTTTCTAGAGAAAGATTAAATTTTTTTATCTGGGACTATGGAACTAATTACTTTATAGTGCTTCAAATGCTGTCCTAGACCTGGCACTGTGTCCTATTTTGATTTGAGTTTTCCTTCACTCTTAATTGTCCAAACCCAAAGTGGGACATGGACATGTTGTTGTATAATTGCAGCTTCACAACAGCAACACTGAGACCAGTTCACATTGTACATGTAAACAAAGAGACAGTTGTATTCTGACTTACCTTTCTCTGCCACTTTGGTTTTGGTCATCTTCAAATCACATGGAAACCAGTACCAGTTCATTATTTCCTTGAGCTGAACAATTATATCAGTGATGTAACTGAAACAAGTAAAATTTCCAGTGGTACAAGTACACTGTCTTTAGCCCTTGTGAGACAACGTTTCAGGAGTGAACGGTACATACAACAAAACTGGTCTTGTTTTTAAACCAAACTATGTCAGACTATTCAAGGGCCAGTTGTAAACCACTAAATTTCTTTGTACAAGTTTTTGGTAAAGCAAATCTACAGAAGCTGAACCACTTGTTACAGCCAAATATGCACTCTGTTGGCATTCTGGGGGGAAAAAAGAGAGAGGGAAATACAGCTATTTGTGGAATCACAACAGGCAGTCTTTTTTTTTTTTTTTTTAAACATACAAACAATCTCTTCTGTGGGACTAAAGCTGAAATGAGATCCACTGTACTGGAAGTACAATGACACCTTTGGTTGGAGACATGAGTGCGTCAGCTTGTACTCTCTTCCCTTTCTCTTGTACACATGAAATCCTAGATAAGAAACAAGGACATTGTGAACAAGGAACAACAGGAGGCATTTTCTGAAACGGGTGGTTTAGCTGCTATTGAACTTATATACACCATTTCCCCATGCAGAGAGATGCTTGAGCTGGCAGGCAAATGCTTGACAGACTCTTCTCCTTTTAGGTATTCCAGTATGTGCTCTTTGGTCTGTTTTTTTTTTTTGTGGGAAATCTACTGCATAACAACTTAAAATTTCAGTTATCAGCCAGGGGAATAAAACAGCCATAAACACCACTATCTAGGTACCTCTTGAAAACCAAGACAACCAAACTGTGCACTGAATGACCATTCTTCTTCCTACCCTGGGTAATTTGCAGGATACACTCAAGCATTAGAAATGCGAGTGCTGAAGATAAAAACAACCTTTCACTGTCACATGTTATTATAAAGCCTTTTGAAGCAGAGTTTTTATTGAAAGTGACTTTGAACACTGCCAAGCAGCCAACACTTTCCAGACACAAATAGTTACTACCAAACTTACGGACTGGTGGTGGTTTAGTTTTCTATTTGACTTAAAATAGGTTTCTCTTACTTTGAAATATTTCTCCATTTCAGTTAAATATTTTAGCAGAGTAATACGGTAGGAAATAGAAAAGCTGATGATAACAACAACAACAAATCTCTCCAGGTCTAAATAGAGAGGACAGCACAAATACAAAGAAGTGAAAGAGCCTCATAACAGAATCCCAAACCTACCTGTGGCCCTGAGGTATGCCCGCCAGAACAAGTTTTGCTTTTTGGGTTGTTGTGCTTTTTTTTTTTTTGCTTTTTTTTTTTTTATTCTATGCTGTAATTCTTTTTGTTATTGTTGTTGCTTTACTTTTTATGCATAGTAATTGTACAGTATGAGACAATCCATACTATACAGCCTACTTTCATTAAGATGCTGTACATGCGCTCAGTATAAATCCCTTTAGTGTCTATATAACACATGTAGTGCTGTTACCTTCTGCCTTCTGCAGGAGGATGTGCACATCATTTCCTCACACTGAGTTTGTTTTCCATCAAATCAGTCTTTTAACTTTATGAAACAGTTTTAAATCTGTCTTCCTAATTTCTATCCTTGCCTTCAAGACAGGAGCTAATAGCCATGCTCCACAGGGAGCTTTCTCACTGCTCCCATGCAGGGGTTTTATACAGCAGTGCCAGTTTCGGTTGTCTCCTGAATACACAGTGTCAACACAGGAAGGATTCAAAGGAAGAAAAGCAGCAACAGAAAGGAATTTAGACATGGGATACATAAGCCACCTTTGAGATTCCAGCCACAGCCCATTTGCACATTAACATGCTTGGAGGTCAGTGACCAGATCAAAAACACTAATTAACAAAACACCCACACTCACTCGCTCACTCTCAGGTCCTGGTGCCTCTGTTCAAACAGCTGTAACGAGCACTGCTCATAAGAGTTTGCAGCACACTGGTAGATTAATGTATCAGCACGTCCTCAAGTCTCACAGAATCAAATTTACACAGAAAAATATGAACTTGTGGCTTTTGATATCACAGCAGCAGACACAGTAACACAGAAGATGAGCGCGCACCAGCGTCCCTAGAAGTGAGGCCACCTGCCCTGGGACACCGGACTTGTGTATCTCGTACCCACAGTGGTTGCATCTACCAGAAGAAACCAGCAAGCACCAGTTAAGGCTGTTCTTAGGTCTCACAGAAGGTTAGTCATGCTAACATGTGTCTGTACCTAAGCAGCAACAAGCAGAATGAGAATTAACATGATTAAAAAAAATAATCTTTTTCAAATTATTTGCAGCATTCAAGTTTCACTGCGTACCTCAGTGGGAGAACATTTTCCTAAGGGATTATCTGCAGCTGTTTGCTAAATGCTCCAGACTATTAAGGAAACCATTGTAATCTTGTCAGTCATGGGAAGGCAGCCATCTTAGCAGGAGCTCAAGTTAGGACAGCACAACAACCAAATCTCCCTGAAACTTTTACAGGCCCCAGCCTGGTTCCACGCATGGTTCACTTTTTTGGTCAGTTCAGTTCTTCTGTCCATGCCTAAAGGCTACAAAGTCAGGTGAAAGAATAAATGTTAAAATGACAGTTCTTGGTCAGATACAGCTGAGGCCAAATAACAAAAGACATTTCACATTACCCTATGCAGGATTTTATCTGCTGAATCTGCCAATCAAGGAATTAATTAGTTCCAACTGTAGTAATTTATTTTCATGCATATATTCCCCCACTGGGCCTTAGCTGAAAGCACATACATTCAGTTAATTCAAGCCATTACACACAAAGGATAATGCAAAGCCTTATGACCAAACATTCAAGAAAAATCCCTGAATCTACGTATTTTGCTAATAAGGCACAGACCTAAGATCTAAGCAAAGATAACATCTTGCAATAATGCTTAGAAGACAAAAGATACTTGGAAAGTAATATTTAGATCTAAGTTTTGATGACAGCAATTTTCTTACAAAACCTAAGATGACTTTTAGACTTTGCATAATAATAAAAAACTGACACAAAATTACTGGAAATTTACATTAAATTATTATTACCAATACCTGAAATGTGTGCCACATTTTAAAAGCCTAACCTCATACATGGACTTCATATTACTTCTATGCTAAAGGCATCAGCAGCAGTAAAAGTTGTGAAGAAGATAATAAATAAAAACTTTTTCAAACACATGAGAAGGTAGAAGGCTGCAGAAGAGCAGGGGAGGTTGACAGAATCTGTTGCTGAAGGGGAAACTCACGGTTAATATGTATTTTTAATTTTGCATACAGCCTTGATCTTCCCATCTTTTAAAAGGCCTAATGCAGTGAGAAAAGACACTGAGAAGGTCAACAAGGATAAGTGGGGAAAAGTTTATATTTTTGAAAGCTTCAACTTGGAAAGACACAACTGAGAAGATGTACAATACTTATATATAAAATCATTAATGGTGCAGGGAAAAGACATAATTATTTTTCTAAGTATCCATTACCAGCTACTATCAGATAGGAGATGGGGTAAATGGAATTAGTCTGGTCCAATACAACAGTCCTGATGATCAGACGAGTAATTTCTCATATTCACATTCTTTTTATTAAACGTTGCCTTATGTACAATGTAACATGCACATTTTTTTAGAAAATACAATAACTGAGTCTGATCAGACTTAGTCTATAGGAACAAAGCAGTTCAGGAACCTCAAAGGCAGCTCTGGTTCCATGCGGAGCCACACTAGACAATTACACACCGCTCCTTCCTTTATTCCTTAATATTTACAAGAGCAGGGAAACCTCCACAGTTTACCTCTTTCAGGTAACACCCGACCAACAGCCTTTATCTCTAGGCTGCCATTAAGGTCCCAGCAGCACTTGTACAGCTCTGCCTGCCTTCCTGCTCCTCTCCATTGCCCCCCTGTGCTTCTTCTAGAGCAACTTTCACCAATAAATACACAATATTCCTTGTTTAAAAGGCAATAGAGCCACTTGGACCACAGAGTATTGTTAATCATACCCCTATGAAATGAATGAGAAAGACACCCTGGCTGGGATGGTGAACTTTCCTTTAATACAGTTCTGTGAAACTGCAAAAGAAATAGCAGCAGTCTTCAAAACCGAAGCATCATGACCCAAAAAGACACACAGAGATTTGCTCAACCACTAAAACTGACAGTGCTTAACAAACAACTGAGTTTTTAAAAAACCTCACTAATTCCAAAATAGATATTTTAGTATGATTTGTTGTTCACACAGGCCTTTTTAGTATCAATATTAGAGCAAAGGGGAACAGCAAAATTTTCAGGGCAATGGACTTGAGAAAAAAAGAGCATCTGTTTACTAAAAGGAATTAAAAAAAAAAAAAAAGTGTGTGCAATCTCAACATTACAAAACATGGTTGAATATGCACAGCAGAGATTTTAAAGAACTGCAATTTTTTTTTCCTTCAAAACTGACAGATAAACATGAGCTTCCAAGATCTGTATCACTGTACCATGAACACAAGCACTGTAAGAACAAGAAATTTTAAATAGTTTCAGGTTTGTGGGGTTTTGTTTGTTGTTGGGGGAAGGTGGGGGGGGTTAGTTTGCGTTCTTTGTTGGTGTGGAAGGGGGGAGGGTTGTTGGCAATTTAAGAGCTAGCCATTAAGAGTGTTCCTGTGCCTTACCTATCCCTCTTTACCCAGGGCATAACTACAAATTAACAGTGATGTCCTAAGCATTACAACTTACACAGACAACCACCAAATACAGAATATTTTGGCTGTTAATTCAGTCATTATATCAGTTTACAGCAGCTCATACAACTTCAATACATATGGCACCAAAACAATTAGAATAGGTATGATATTCAAAGTATGACCACTGGCCTAGATTCAAACTCTAAGCAACACAAATATACACAGAAAGGGATGCACCCCAAACCTGATTTATACACAACCTAAGACGTGGGCCCATCTGTAGACCTAGATAAATTAATTGAGAAGCTGTGACAGAAGCATCTAGTGATGATGCTGCATTTGTTTGTTATTTGTTACTCCGGACTTTCAGCTACGTTATTCCAGGCATTAGCTACAGTCACTGTTTCCCACAGCAACAAGTTATGTGGGACTAATTGTGCAAAAAAAACAGCTGAGTGGGAGTTGCACCTCCCTTCCTGCAGTGAGCTTGGCCAAGAGGTTCCTTGGTTTGCAAGAAAACTGAAACAAAGCTCCTTTACATGCACCTGAAATACAGCCTGAATTCAGCCAAAATGTCCTCCTGCTCACAGCAGCGGGTGTTAGATCATTGCCACGCTGTTCCAGACCCTGCAGACAAGCCTGGTCAAGTCAAGGAAAAATGGACTAAAACCACTAAACTTTCCCCCAGATTCCTCCATCCTCACTGATTTAGGAAGAAATTAACACAGGTACATCTATGTCTCTGCAAGAGGATAAGACAGCACATTAACCTTCACAAGCAATTATATTTTACAATAAAAATGTTTATTTATTCTTAAGTGAAACTGCATTGTTTGAAAAACCATATCAGGACAGTCACAGGTACTTACACCATAGAAGAGCTAGTATGCTGTAACAAGTGTACCTGCCAGAGTTGTGACCTATCCTAATAGTAACCACTATTTTTCCAAGTATTAAGTATCCCATAGTACATTAATGCAACCTATACAACACACACCAATAAGTATTTAAGTTTTGTTAGGAATGGTCAAAACAAGCAACCTCATAAGAACACATTCTCTTAAACTCCTCACACGAGCCTAAAACAAACTAACAAATCCAGCCTGGATGGACTTCCTCATTAAATTCTCAGCAAGTTACCATTTGAAACAATAAACCAACAATTTCTAGTTTCCCACTGTGCCTTCAAAGCATAAAAAGCAAATGGTTTCATTTGGGATCCCCTGTACAGGTGGGAAGACTATCTTGAATTAACTGAGGTGGGGCAAAAAGCATTAGCTGCCAAGATAAGAAAAGTGACAAACCAGACTGCAGTGGCTGGCATATGGAAAACAAAAGACAAAATTATATAAACTGTAGTTTCATCAAGTATTTTACTAAGTCTTGTGCACAGGAACCGCGCTTACAAAATCCCTATCATTCAGTTCACTTTCCCTGCGCAGTGATCATGCAAACTGGTTCTAGATAGACTGCACTTTGAATTGTGACTGCACAGCAAACTATTACAGGTAATATGAACATGTGCAAATCTCTCTGAACAGGGCAGGGATGGGCCAGAGGGGCAAACTGGACCTTCCTGAGGGAAGCACAAACAGCAGAGTGTCAAACATCCACTCACATCTTAACTGAAACAATAAAATAGTATTTATATTTTTAATTAAGGCACAGTTATTTCCTTCCTTCCTGAGGAACCTATGCACTGCTTGTGCTGCCTATACAGCAGCCTACGAAAGGCTCAATCAAATCCTAAATACTGGAGCAGAGCCTTCTAATCAGCAGGTATGCAGAAGCCTCTTAGTTTCAGTTCAAGGCAAAAATCCTAACGAAGACAACATGATTTGTAGAGTCAATAGCCGTTAGTGCTAGGAAGGCTATAAAATACCCTGAGCTTTGATTTAGTATCTCCACTCTACCTTCATAACAAGAATAAGGCCAAAGAGGAGCAACCTGCAGCTGCTCCTGCACATCAGGAGTCTACAGCCATAGATTATTTTGATTAACGTTTTCTTCAAGAAAAATCAACACACAGTGCTATCAGAATATTTATGTAATCAGATTCAATAAGTACCACATAAGATGTCAGATTATATTCATGCAGTACTGGCTACTGTTTTTACTCAAGAGACTTAGCAATGTGTTTTCCTCTCGGTCTGTTGAAGAATATTCTAGGTACCTCACGCTCTTTTGTGCTGCAGAGCAGCTCTGACCCCAGTCAATTATCCTTTCTGAATCCAGGAGAAATTTTGCTGCATCTTAGGCAATGTCTGCTTTGTGTACTTACCCCACCTCTGCAGCAGCAGGCCTCAGCTATCTCCTCTTCTCCACTAAAAATTTAAAAAAGAAAGAAAACCAGTCCAAATTATAATCAAAGCACAAAGAAAGTTTGCTTCCAGAGAGGATGAGAGGAACTGGTAAAGAGAGAGCATGAAATGTGAGCAATTCGAGACCAAGAGCAATTAGAAAGAAGTGAAGGGCAGCTGGGCTGGAACTCTGGGAGGGGAATGACCCCAGGTGACACCTATTCAGATAATCCTCTAAGGAGAAATTTTAACCTTCAAGTGCATACACACAGGTGCTACTGACAGAAGAAACACAAGCAACTACAAGAAAAAAAATACACAGGATAACTTTTTATATGTGAATTTGTGTCAGCATTTGGCACCTGATCATTAGTACTTAGTATAAAGCAAAAATATTTGGCAGTTTGAAAACTGTGCTCACATATAATTACTGTGCTGGCATTCACTATATTCAACAAGACTACGCAAAGAACTGCATGGTAATTTCTGATAAAAAGACAGGCAGCTCCTCAAGCCACTACTTTATGCTACTATGACAACACAGGAAAACCAAAGATGATTGCTTTTTTTTTTCTACCTCTACCCTAAAATTAAGCCCTTCCACACTGACACTCATTTGGCTAACACCTCTGATTTGGTAAGTGTATTGAAGTCTTTTTTAGTTCCTCTTTAATCACATCAAAGACTGCTGGAGTAAACCTGAAGTCAGACAAGTGGCCAGGGATGAGCTGGTTGTAAAGAAAACACTGTTTCCTTCGTAGAAGATTCACATTATAAATTTCACATCAGACCTCTGTATTTTTAAACATCTTCATTTGATTTTCATTCTTACTATATGCAAAAAACATTGCCTTAGTCAAAGACCAATTGCTTTGTATTCAGTCTTCTTTACTCCACACTCACTCTTTTTATAATTAATGTCATAAAATCTCCACCTTAAACCGTAAGTCTTCACCTCACTAACCTTACAAGTTTTGAGGTTTTTAGCAAAAAATGCACACGGTTCTCTACTACACTACTCCCTCTCTAGTCTTTAAAACCATGAAAAAATATGAATTAATGAGTTGCAATGTAAACCTAAGCATTTCAGGCTTCTGACTAGTGTAGAAAATAATGTTCAACACAGGATTTGTTGAGCTCTATTAAGGACTACGTGCTGTTTGTACTTACGTCTGTTGTGATGACCAAACCATGCTCTGCAGCCACCAGTTTGCACTCCAGTTCAGCAACATCAGCTCCACATGCTGGTTCTGACAGATCCAGAGAGAGGACATTTACCAAAGTGTCTAGAGGCACCACACTAAATAATTTAAAAGGAAGTTACAGTGGGAATCAACATAGGAAAGAAACAAACATTAGAGTCAATAGTTCTAAAAACAAGAAGTTGTTCAGGCTAAGACCTTGAAACACTTAATTAGGTGTTACTTTTTTAATTCACAGGATATACAAGGATGTCTTGTAATTTTTCTGGCACGAGACTTAGAAATCTTGTATGCCAGAGGAAAAGAAAAAAAGGTATTGGCGTATGATTACCTGCAGCATTCTTGAGAGTATACAATGATAACACCTACCTTGAATAAAGAATTAATTTTCAAGGACTACATTGACTCTCAGTAAAATGTGTTTGTTATATATTAGCAATGCTAAAAAAAAATCTGTTAGAGGTAGCTGCAGAGAAGACATTTGGAAGCGTCATAACTTCATCTGAAATGGAAGTGGCAATGATAAACTCAAAACAGTGATAAATGCATTTTATCACTGTAAGGAATCCTTCATCATGGCTAAAAACTGTGAAATGCCCCAGACTATTAAAATCAAGCATTTCTATTGAAAATTTAAAACCTGTACTGTTAAGACCTGGTGAAATACAGGCTTTTAAAGATATTTCAAGTAAATACTTCTCCCTTTCAGGAAGCTCTTTAGTGATCTTACAACAGAACTACTTTCCAATTGTTTATAATACAACTGACAGTTTTGATCAAAGGTTAGCAGCCATGCTACAGGGGAGCATGATGGATTCATGGAGTTACAAGCAGAAGAGTGTAATATACACACACTTCACTGCTGCTCTGTATCAGTTCTTCCACGGCTACACGCTGGAGAATGGTCAGTTGGTTGAATGTGCTGCCCACAGCTGATGGTCCATCCCAGCGGAGGCTCTGATTGTTTTCCGTTCTAGCAGGTACTTCTGATTACCAGAGGTAATAAGTTACTTGCATATTGAGCCAGCTCCACATTTCCTTTCTCCTGCAAAAATATGCTATCTCCTACCTCCTCAAAAAATAACTACAGAGATACAGAGAAAATTAAATGAAAGAAAGGAAGTCTATATTTTAATCTGCACTGGGCATTTTAATTTGCATTACTTTATCACAGACTAAACTTTCTGTCTTGGTCCACAAGGCAGATTACAGAGAGCTATTCTTACCTCTCTACAGACCTCTGAAGAAATCAGGTGAAAATGTACATAAGCGGAGGGGAAAAAAGAAAGAGGGGGAAAAAAAGAGAGAAAAAAAAGAAAAAAGAAAAAACAAGAAAAGAGAAGAAAAAACAAAAGAGAAAAAAGAATCAGGAAAAAAAATAAGAGGGAAAAAAAAAGGAAAAAAAGAAAAAAAAAACACACAAAAACCCCCCCAAACAAAACAAACAAACAAACAAACCAAACCAAAACAGAAAACCAAACACTGTCAACTTCAATTCCAGTATGCAGATACTTTTCTTCTAGACTGTTCCACTTTTTCATCAACTTGCGTACTTTGAACTACATTTAAAACTGAAGTGAACTTGGAATTGTAGCCACTTTGCATTAAGAACAGAAAAAGCCACCCTTCTGGTGAAAAGATTTAATGTTTATTCAGTTTGTAAATTGCTCAAGACTGGAATAATGTCTTTATCTGTTGCTATTATCATAATAGGTGCTTGTATTACCCCTCTATGACAAAAACAATAAAAAAGCCTCAACAAAAAAAAAAATTCCTCTTACATTTTATAAACGCCACATTAAAAAGCTTCTAATAGGAACTAAAGTGTCATCCTACAGAATATCATTGTATTAATAATGGTAATATAGTTTTATTTTGTTTTGTGCTTCTGTGAATCCAGATAGTATTTTCTGAGTATACAGAGAAAAATATGAAGGGAAAGAAGCCTCTCAGAGGCTTTCATAGAATCACAGAATCATTTAGGTTGGAAAAGACCTTTAAGATCAAGTCCAACTATTAACCTAACACTGCCAAATCCACCACTAAAACGTATCCCCAAGAACCTCACCTATGTGTCTTTTAAAGCTCTCCAGGAATGGTGACTCCACCACTGTCCTGGGCAGCCTGTTCCAATGCCTGACAGCCCTTTCAGTGAGCAAACGTTTCCCGATATCCAATCTAAACCTCTCCTGGTGCAACTTGAGGCCATTTCCTCTCATCCTATCACTTGCTACTTAGGAGAAGAGCCCAACACCCTCCATCCTACAACCTCCTTTCAGGTAGTTGTAGACAGTGATAAAGTCTCCCCTCAGCCTCCTGTTCTCCAGGCTGAACCCCCCAGTTCCCTCAGCTGCTCCTTATGAAACTTGTGCTCCAGACCCCTCACCAGCTTCATTGCCTTTCTCTGAACTCTCCAGCACCTCAAGGTCTTTCTTGTAGTGAGGGGCCCAGAACTGAACACAGGATTTGAGGTGCGGCCTCACCAGTGCTGAGCACCGTGGGACAGTCACTGCCCTGGTCCTGCTGGCCACACTATTCCTGATACAAGCCAGGATGCTGTTGGCCTTTTTGGCCAACTGGGCACACTGCTGGGTCACATTCAGCTGCTGTCACCAACACCTCCAGGTCCACCAGGCAGCTTTCCAACCACTCTTCCCTGAGCCTGTAGTGCTGCCTGGGGTTGTGAGTTGGACTCCACAGATGCCCTCATATTTTCTTAGTTAGATCTCTACTAGAAATCAGGGAGAGTTTATTTTTTAAAAAAGAGGAAACAGACGGAATTGCTGGAAAGGCTTTCAGTTCTTAGAGCAACTTCATGTTGAGAAGTTAGAGGTCAATGAAATAATAAAAATGGCAATACTCAGTCACTGTCTTCTGCTAACACTTAAGAGACAAATAATGTGGTTCACTCCTCTAAGGAAAGATATTAAAATGCATAGTGAACAAAACATAAAAAAAATCTATGTGAATCTAAATGGCATATCAGGCTAGCATAGCCAAGACATTCAAGTTTCTATAACCCAAAGAAAACAAAGATATAATCATATACAGGTACCTTTGATAAACTAGACTGCATGACAAAGTACCCAGTTGGACCTGGGTTGACTTGGCACATGTGAAGTTAGGAGAAAAAAATGCAAGAAAAAAAAGAAAAAGAACTTCAGCCTCATCAGAAATAATGCAGTTTTAATGGACCATGGAATATCAGGTGCCCACTAAGAAGATGACCTTTTCTCCAGTACTGAAATAACACAGCCATAGAACACAAACAGTGATAAACCAACTTCAACTTTACAAAATCAATTTATGTGAGAATAAAAGAACAAAAGACATGACCTTTTCTTTACTATTAAATAAACCTAACCCATTCTGCTGAAGTCTGGTTTTTGAACATAACTTATTGCCTGACCTTTCTTATTCCACTGCACGATGCAAAATGATTGGGCACGCACTCAACCTCTTTTGTTCTTCCTAAATCAGAGTTTTGGGTGACCATGGAGGAGACTGTCCAACGTGCCCACCTTTCCTAACCTCAGCACAGGAGCTTCTGCAGGTAACATCTCCCTCAAAGCTGGACAAAGACTACACAGACTAGCAAGCCACAAAGGCTTGGATGTGACTGTCCATCCAACCCAGACCTTGCATCTCCTCAGGATCCTACAATGATCCTGAACAACAAAGATCATTAAAAGTGAGATATGTTTATGGGATATTATATCCATTATGTCAACACTGAGGTATTATACCCAATACTGATAGCAGTTTTTATACTGTTCTCCAAGAATCAGAAGCGCAAAATATATTTCCTGAACTTATCCTTTTCTGTGGTATTACCATGAGGCGAGGTCTCAATCATTTATTGAATTCTCTACACAATTACAGACAGCATGAAATCAAAATACGATATAAATTAACGATAATTACATAATTAGTGTAAATATAGTCTAAAAATCATTTTACCTGTGATTTTTCTCTTGTGGGGGCAGTGCCCAAATAATGTTCACCAGATGGATGCTGCTGACTGGGATAACTGCAAAATAGGTTCATTCATTGAAATCAGAAATGTGTTATTATTTCAAATCCTTTTAATCCTGAGAGCCATCTGTGAGCAAGATATTTTATTTGAAGTAGAAAAAAACCATATGCATATGCACTTGAGTATACGAAATATATAAAAATATTTACATAAATTCATTAAGCTGCCATCCACCACTCTGTAAAAACGTTGTCAATAGGTACTGCTTATGCATCAGCCCCATGGTCTAACAGGATAGACTGAGAGTCACAGTAATCCTGACTGACTGTATATCAAGAATAATTTTCTGAGAGAGAATAAAATCAGTTTGTTACGAGATCTACACACAGAGAAATATCTCCTTCGCTTCTGGAAGGAGATTAGTTTATTACAGTCAGTCTCATCATTTTCATCTTGGTTTGGGTTTCCATCCTCCTATTTTCTTTTTTATCACTGAAAAATTGCCAGTGATGTGAAAGAGAACCAAGCTCCTAGGGGCAGGAGAGCAGTTATGCACAACAAAGTAGACTCTTGGAAAATATGACCAAGAACTCTGTGAGATCAGGGAAACTGGACAGGAGAACAGCAGGACTGAGAATTATATCTCCTCGCTATAGAATAACAGTGCTCAAAACCCAGAATCTGAAATTATATGCCCACAAGAAGTAGAGAAGGTGGAGGGAATAAATACTGGTATATTTACAGATGAAGGATAAAGAGCATTAGTGAGCAAAGATGCATAAGGGACCTATGACGCTGCTGATTCCAGGGCCCCCCTATCTATCGCTTCTAATAGCTATGAGAGCCCTGAACAAAAGTCACAGGGTACTGTGAAAGGGCGCATTTACTGATAAAGCAGTCTTCTTCTGGATAAAGAAGGGTTGCCATGGCAACCCTGAATGAATTCAGCACATCACCTGCACATCAAGTCTATCTGCAAGGGCTGTCTTGAAAATTGAGGGTTTGTCTGCATCTTGCTAGGGATCCCTGAAAATCATACAAAGGTTTAACAAATCGGGATTGCACAGGCAATGGATGGTACTTTTACATCCACTAGATCAAAGGCTGCCCGAAGGTACAATTATCTATGTGAAATGAAAGCAACGTAATTTTTCCTGACATAAGTTTTCAAATGGCTGTAAAGAGTGGAAAATCTGATGCCTGCAGGGGACAAGTAAGGCCTGGCAGTTTTCTGTGAGAAAACAGGACATGCCAGAGGTCTCTCTACCTTTTGCTAGTGAACCCTTATGTCTGTAGCTCCTGATCTACGAGACTGGTTTCCTTCTTTATAGAATAAGGGAAAAGCAAAGAACTAAATATCAGCATCAAAGATGTTGGAAGACCATGGGCTGTTTAGAGGAAATGATAAGCATGAGGAAAAATGAAATGCAAAACCAATAAAAATGTATGCAGAAATTAAGGTTACAATGTTAGAAATAAATAAAATTCAATTCAACTTCATGTCAAAGTGTACCAGAGAATATAAGGTCCACTCAGAGCAGCATAAGCATGTCTCTAAAGGTAAAATTAAAATGTTTCTGTCATATGTGCACTGCCCCAGCTCTCTCACTGCTGTAAAGTCTGTGACATTATGGTGTGTCAACAGGCTCTGTCAGGTGATCAAAACTTTTGGTAAACCACTACAAATAAAAGAAAAAAAAATAGCACAATGTTTATTGAAGACAAAGCAAGGCCACATGGAAGCAAGCAAAAGTTGCTTAGTAGCGCAGGTCTGAAGTATCATCTTGAGCAGCTCAACGCAACTACTATGCCCTTTCACGTGACATGGACCAGAACCTGAACATTCCAAGCAAAGAGGTAAAATGTTCAACACTCCTTTGATTATTTCCACAGACATATAGCCCTTTTGTAGACATAACCCACCCCTATAGGAAGGTCATGGGGTAAAGGTTAAATAAATACCTTTGCTCCCTGTCACTTGGGGCACTTTCCAAGAGCTTGGGAGATTTGTTTAAACAAAATAAGCTTTCACATAAATACATTAATAGAATACAGCACTTGACTAATTTCTAAATGAAGAGCTTGAAACAGGCAGTGGCATAAGATACCTCTTCCTTACATAATACTAACATTTTGGGAAACTACTTGGAGGAAAGTTCACAAATACCAATTTCAGTCAAGTTGTGCCAGATTCTTTCTGCATCTCAGAAGAAACCTGGCACTGGAGACAAGCCTCTCCATGTCAGCCCTCATCAATATCTCTGCAAAATTTTGAAGTGAGAATTAACACACATCTATTTTTAAATAAGAGCAAATAATATTTTGTGTAAGTTGAAGCCACAGTTCTACCATGAAAAAGCACCCAATTTAAATCAGTAATGTTTATTTTCTTGTTTGTGGAAATAAACTCTAATGAGGTGGATTCATCTGTACTGCACCCCTGTTACTCCTCAAGGCTAGCAGTTCTAATACATTGGACTTCCAGCATTGCCAAACCAAACAGGTTAGAACCAAACAGATTTATATGGGGGCTGACTTTTCACATGAGAAAGTAAATTACATTATAAACTTGTATTTGCTACAAAAACAACCTAGAGAAAAGCAGAGAATCAAAAGCAATCAAAATCTCAAAAACCTCCATTAGAATTCACAAAAGGATTCACATGAAGGAGAGGTGATCTTTGTATGGGGACAGGGGGATGAGCAGGGCCACTGTGACAGTCCCTCCCAGCCCTGTTTTCTATTAATTTCCATTAATTCTCCTCCTTTTCAGACACTCATTTACACATCTGAGTCTGTGCTAGGCTTAGGAGTTTTTTTCTTGTAATACAGATGTCAATACACCACATTTCTATTTACTTCATCATCTTCGGCGAGTATTGTCTTGCAAGCAAGGATGTGCATTTGCAAAGAAAGTCTTTCAGTCGGTGGCTGGCAACAGCGGCACAGCACAGCAGGGAAAACCTCCCCTCACACAGTAGTAACGTCGTTTTATGTGGCACCAAACCAGTACTTCTTACAGAGCTATCTTTTTAACCAAGTAGATAAAATTTATCCATATTGCAATGTAAAGATACAAAATGTGATGTCTTTTCTAAACAGCACATTAGCTTAGTATTGACATAGAAACTCACAGTCAGTTTGTCTCCAGCAGCCACACCGGACTGCTGACTCAGCTCTATTTTGATACTAATTATCTTTCACACAATGCAAAGGCATAAAAATTAATATTCTTCAAAACTAGAATATAATACTCTTCTCAGCAACTAAAGAAGTAACACAGATACAACATGGATCTACATGCAAAGTCAAGATCCACACCACAGAACACATTAAATGCTATCAAAAACATTTAAAAAAAAATGAATTTATTAACTTCCAAAGATTATATTGTCTTAAGTTAGTCAGTGAAAGTAGTTTCTCTGATAAGGGAATCAAGAAGAATTAAAGAAAAAGCAACTGCATTAAATTCTGCAGTTTAGAACAGTTTCACAAGCTACAGATTCAAAAAATATCAGACTATGTGTCTTATTTGGAATTTGTGAAAAAAAAAAAATCTGTCACCCAATTCTCCAAAGTGTTCAACATTTCTAGTGAAGAGAAAAAAATAACAGAAATACAACTATTTCAATGGCATAAGCAGGTTTTTCAGAAAAATATCAATGACTCATATATCTTGCAACCTTAAAACTAAGTTAAATTAGGGATTCAAAGTAGGTTAATTTATTAGAGTTTTCTGCCAGACATGAGAAAATAAATAAATACTCAGAGCATGTTTACCTGATGTCTCCTGTTTCGCCAAGTCCCATAGATACTTGCTCCCCATACGTCAGAAGTTAAAATCATGTGAATTTTGCTCTTCTTAACAAAACAACAAAACCCACCTTATAAACCAGTATCAGTAACAAGATTTGATATGCACATTGTTACATTACAGTCTTTCTATAATGCTAAAAATGTGGATTTATACAGCTGTTTTCTTCAGAGACAGAATAATTACTGTTTGTACATGCTGTTAAGCATTTCTGTCTTTCACAAACACAACCCTAAGCCAGTGCATTCAAGCGTGGCATGCCTTTTGATTATAAATATGTCAAGATAACCCAAACACTACCCTGGTAGCAAAATGCTATCTATTGTAATGCCATCAGACATGATATCTATTTTAAGAAGACAAAAAGCTAATATACACACAGCAAAGAAAACATTTTTATCTCACCCACAATATGCACTTGTCATAAAATATGTTAATATTATTATACAGAACTCAAAGACAGTTGACACCTCCCAGACAAATTTAAATGCAGGTTGGTTCTTGGGATAACTCATATTCCAGTTTGCTCTTTCTTCCAACACAGTAATTTAAACAACAATGCATTAAGAACTGATATTCCTGAAAAAGCTTATAAAACAATTTAGACAATTACAGTAGAGACATTCTCTCACAAAAAAACAAACAAACAACAAACAAACAAAAACCCCACAGCCAGCCAAACAAAAATCCCTCTGAACCAGACAGTACTTAAGAGGAACATATAAAGTTTATACCTGGTATTATCTTTAGATTGGATAACCAAGTTCATCTAATAAGCAGGGTAATAGTTCTGCAAAAAATCCTTCAATCTAGTATAAATATGAATGTTACTTTCTTTAGGCTCATGTTTCAATTTCTTTGCGCTACCTGGAAATGTTAAGAACACAACTGGTTAGCTACTGCTGTATTAGTAGGACTCTTCTACAGACAGGCCAACTTTCAGATATTTTATATAATGGAAATTCATAAAGAATGCAGAATGCAACTGTGGATATTCAAGCCCTAAGATATTAAAAATAATGAATCCTTTTTCACATTTATATAGCTACTACCAAGAGTTTGCCTAAACCCAGGAAACTATGGCCAAGAAGCCTGTGATTTTTAACTATAAAGAGCCCTTTGAGATTCCAAAAGAACACTCGTTTCTTGAATGAATACACTTTGGATACTTATCTATAGCCAGTTAAATTGTAAGAGGACTGCAGAAAAACTCAAAAATGTTACCAGAAAGGTGCTATAAGTGACAGAACGATAGACAGGTAGGTTTATGGTGATGGGAAAGATATGGAGACCTTTGATTCAACAGCCGAAGTGACTAAGCCCAGCAGGACAGGCACAACTTTCTCCTGGTCAGACACAACTCGCCCCAGAAAAACTTTCTCATCAGATGCCCAGGTCTGGAACGGCTTCCTAGTGGGAGCTCCCATCTGTTTGCATCAGAGGGCTTTGCTGGCTGATACTCTGATAGCGTTAAAGAATTGAACTGTATTAAGTGATCAGTTTCACAACAATATGCCTATAAAATACAATACTATTTAAACAAGGATTCACACCGTACATGGAGTGGCAATGAAAGAGCTTCTTACTGGACAGATGAACAGCAATGAACCACATCAACTCCCTGTATGTGCTAGAAGTAGATAGACAGTAACAGAATAAGGCAATATAACCACACTAGATCGTTTTTACATGGAATAACTCAGGAAAAAATAAAGAAAGAAAAACACGTTTGATCCTTACATGCTGTGAGAGACTATAACTCCAATTTACTTTTAATAGGAAAAAAGGACTCCCAACATTTCCTGCAAAAAAATGAACTTCTGCACACACTTTTCTGCACACACATTAATATGCAGAACACAGTAATTACTAACCTTTTAAATTCACAGAAGTTGAGGTCTTTCTTACTGTAACTGCTTTAGTGGGAATATGGCACCCAAAGAGACTGAACATTAGGAAGCAGTAAACCAGAGGAGTCTATGAGGCTTATGGAAAGTCATTCAGTTGGATTAGTATAACATCAGTCTTTGTTAAACAGGAGAGAGTGTAGTACATATCGTGCACATGTGCCAGTGACTTAACCATGAGAAGGAAACTAGATGTAAATCCAGGCAAAGTACATACACGAACTGCCTTGTGCGAGTCAGCTTTTCATTAAAGTTCTGCTTTTGCCTCCAAGCATCTCAACTGTGAACAGAAGAGACTCATCTATGCTCTGAAGCCAAATACATTTTCCAGTGAAACTTGGTCAGATTTAATATCCCCAGTATTCCTAACCATAATGTAAATGCAAGAAGAAAAGTGATTTAACATTTCTATTAAAATTTACACTCTTAAACTCCAAAACTTATAGAAAAACCTTTTAGTTTCTTTAGTGAACATCTTTAACCGAATGTCATTTCAGTTCACGAAACTTCTGTCTTGTTTCATTGACACCTCTGAGGTGCTTCTGTGGAGTCTGCTTCAAAATGAATCACAATTCTGATTTTCTACAGAAAAAACTCTTAACTTCTAAAGATGTCGTTACTTTTGTAATGACATCTGGCAGAACTCTGAAGATGTTGTTCCATTAACTACAGGTAAGGATTACATTTACTCCCAACAGACACAATACATCACAGCGTGTCACAAGCCACATCACACTGACCAATCAAACTCCAATACAAATGCAATGTGTACTACCATATCAGACTGAAGAGTGTTGTGCTTCATAATTTAGCTGAGTTGTACGTATTTTGTTTTAAATCTGTATTTGTAAACAGATTCTCCAGACTCCTGATCATTGTCCCTCAATATCCTTCAAATTCCTTGGGAAAAGCATGACTAACTTAGGCAGAGGAGAAGGAGCTTGACATATTACCACACAGTGAATGAGTTAATTAGCTGTTCAAGAGTGAGCCTTCAATATTTCACCTTTGCTCCACTATTTTAATCCAATGAAGTCCTAAAATATGTCCAAAGTAGCTACTTAACCCTGATTTATGAGTGCCTAGATTTAAACATTCTTATTTTTTCCATAAAAATACTGTATTGCCTGCCATTGTAACAATTCATGTTAAAAGAAATCAACCACCAATCCAAACATTTTTTGGTTTTGACTATACTAGTGAAAACTTAGAGCTCCTACACAGTCAGAAGAGGAAGCTAGATTACAAAACATACAGGGCTCCTGAAAAACAAACTACAGCCAAATATGGCCTATCAATGGGGGGTTTAGTCAGTTTACATACAAATGATGTCCAGATGTGGACACCTAGGGCTTTCCTCCATGCAGAATTAACTGCGACCAAAAGGTTTATTTGATTATTTATACAATACCATTCCAAATACTATGTTATTTTAATGGACAGATTAGATCTGGAAGCAGTTCAGCAATTTCCACTCAGTTTGTAACAGTAAATACTGCCAGACTTAACCCTGCCATAATTCTATGCAAGCAGTGAGCTTTGGTAGCCCTGTAATTACTGCCTACACCTGGGACGTGATGCAGCACCACCTGAATGAAATTAACTTCATCAGTGTAAAATCCATTTTCAGTGCTACCACAGCACAAAATGTCCTCCCCCATTCAGTGCCCTCAATAAAAAGTGTCCCTTCTAGTGATGAGCATGAGACACCCCCTTTCTAAATATTTTATTTCAGAAGGGAATATTTTACAAAAGGGCAAGTCTCCAGCTATTTCTCTCAACAGTTCCCCAAAGAGCAAGGAGGTCGATAGTGCCACCAGTCTCGAGCTTCCAGCCACCAGTGACGAGACTTGGTCACCAAACTGGCCCCAGTGAGGAGGCACAGGGTGCGCTGGGGCAAACCCAGCCCAGGGAGGAGCTCGGCGGGGTTACCGCCTTCGTCCCGGGGAGGCACAAAGAGCCCCAAATTCTAGCACTGTAACACTAAACATTGATGTCTGGGCTCATAACAAAAGGCTAACTAGACCTCAGCTTTCTTTTATTAGTTACATCTAAGTATTACAAGAAAGCCTTTATTAGGAGCAAGTGGGTGGGTTAGACTGGGTGATCTCCAGAGGTCCTTTCCAACCCCAACCATTCTGTGATTCTGTGATTTAAGTAGGAAATTTTCATTTTCCACCCAGAAAAAAAAATAAAATAAAATTAAATTAAATTAAATTTAAAAAAAACAAAACAAACAAAAAAAAAAAACAAAAACAAAAACAAAAACAAACCCAAGTTTCAGGACCAAGCATGCAACATGTCCTTCACGCACTGACAGACCAACACTTTGATGGGGCTTTCGCCCATTCCGTGTTTCAGCAGCGGCACCTGAGCCATCACCGCCACAGCAGTGGTGCGGGCACAGTGGACGCGATCATCAAGCAATGGGATAACTTTTTTCTGTCAGACATGGCAAATTTAACTACGAGAGCACAGCCTGGTGTCAGCTGCCCGGGGTCCGGCCACCCCCGTGCCGCAGGCGCGAGCCTTTGTTCTGGGGAAGGTGGGCAGCCCGTGGGGGCTCAACCTGTACCTCACCTGTACCGCTTCGTGCCCCCGGTGACTCGGCGCGTCCGGACCGGACCGGACCGGACCAGACCGGCCGGGTCTGGCCTGAGGCGCCGCCCTTCCCCCGCCTCCCGCCCGCACCGGCGCCGCTTCAGCCACCGGCGCCCGCCAGGGGGCGGCCGCACCCGCCGCGGCGGTGGGGAGCACGCCCCGCCCCGCCCCGCCTGCCGTGACGCGCTTGGCCCGCGCCGCCGCGGTGCATGCCGGGGCGGTGGCGGGACCATGGCGAGCGACTTCTACCTCCGCTACTACGTGGGACACAAGGGCAAGTTCGGCCACGAGTTCCTCGAGTTCGAGTTCCGGCCCGACGGTGAGAGGCGGGCGGGACCGGCGGGTGGCGGCCGGGGGGACCCGCGCTCTGCGCTGCCGGGAGGACGCGGGGCTGGGCCTGGCGGGGCTCTAACCTGTGTCTGTGTCGGGCAGGGAAGCTGCGCTACGCCAACAACAGCAACTACAAGAACGACGTGATGATCCGGAAGGAGGTGAGGGAGCGGGGCCGGGCGCTCGGGCCGGGCTGTGCCGCAGCTCGCCGGGCAGCGCGGCCCGGGCCGGGCGGTCATGCCGGGTGTCGTTTGTAGGCCTATGTGCACAAGAGCGTGATGGAGGAGCTGAAGAGAATAATCGACGACAGCGAGATCACCAAAGAAGATGATGCCCTGTGGCCTCCGCCGGACAGAGTTGGCCGGCAGGTTGGTGAACAGGGTCTTTTCTAATTGCTGCTTTAATTTTTCTGGATTAGCTTGTTAGAAGCATCACTGAACTTTTTCTTCATGTCACTGTTATTTCTAGCCAAGAGGGAAACAAATGCTATTGTAAAACCTGTGCAATGCCTAAAGACAATTTAGTTGTGAGAGTTGATATGATTCACAGATTAGCTGCATTTAAAACCTTTGTAATAAAACTGGAATAACCATCCTCTCAGTACTTAATTATTTCTTACCACAAAGTGGTAATTTGACTTCCTATAATATTTTACTTTTCAGGAGCTTGAAATAGTAATCGGTGATGAGCACATCTCCTTCACCACGTCAAAAATCGGTTCACTCATTGATGTAAATCAGTCAAAGTACGTATTCTGCTTTTTTATGTTGCTGTTCGTTTTATGTAAAGATCTATATTAGAAGTTGCTGGTTACAAGGTACTTGTATTTTATATTGTTTCAAAGTACACATCAGTTCCTGAGGGCACAAGTGCTCTGTGTTCCCACCTAATGAACCAAATGCTTTGAGACTGTGTCATTACACGCTGTATTTTCAAACTCTCCAGGAGGTAACCTGCCTGCAGGAACCAGTCAGGCGCCGTCAGAGTCTGAACTGAACCCACACTGGCCCCTCCACACCAGTGTCCCTGGGGGAACCAAGATTTCTGTCATTCACCTCAGCTGAAAATACTGGATATTGTATTTTGTAAACCCAAAGTGATGTTACTACTTGTTTTCACGATAAAAATGCACATTTTGTCAAGACTTACAACTTGCAAACTTGAACTGTAGAATGTTTTTATCAGTCCATGCAGGATGAAACAAATCTGTTAATGTCTAAGATGACTTCTGAAAAGTCTCCCTATAGGCTTTGTTGCTTTTTAATAGGTTAGTTTTACAAACTGCTCTCTTAGAACATCAATCTAACTTTTTTTTTCCTTCCTTCTGTTGTGCACTGCAGGGATCCAGAAGGCTTGAGAGTGTTCTACTACCTGGTCCAGGACCTTAAGTGTCTAGTCTTCAGTCTTATTGGACTACATTTCAAGATTAAGCCAATTTAAATTAAACAAACTGAAGTTTGTATTGCAGTACCTGGGGGGAGGGGGGTGGGCTGAATTCCATGGCTGTTTCTGGCCTTGAAGTTTTTATGTATGTTAGAATGTTTGTTTTGTTTTGTTTTTTTACAAACTGTCAGTGACTGTCTTAATAAAATGGTGACATCTGTATTGTTAATTTGTAAGTTCTGGTGAGAAACTGACTTCCTAACACTTCTTTTGTCACGGTATGTTCAGAGTATGTGTATCACACAAACCTGTGTTTCACTTATCTAGGCAGCAGTAGAAAATGGGATTAAGTCTGGCTCTGTGATATGAAACTTACCAGCTGTCAAGATAACCTTCTGTTGCTGCCCTGAGTTGGAGAAACTTTTACCAGCTGTCAAGATAACCTTCTGTTGCTGCCCTGAGTTGGATATTCTGTTAGCCAGCTCAAATATGCAAAACAACTGAAGCCCAACTCTGAACATGACAACTGGTTATAGCAAAGACATGTCAGCTGCCCAAGCCATGCTGCCGTGTTACCTGTTTGCCTTCAGCGCAGGAGACCACAGGCTGCCTGGGAGCCATCCCGGACCTTCACTGGCACTCTCATCCAGCCTTATAACTGAAATTAAAAGTAATGGAGGATGTATTTAGTTAAGTTCTAGACTAGCTCATCTGTTGTGCAGGATTTATTAAGACACTTAAAGAACCAGACGTATCTCAACCTCAAGGTGGTAATTTCTGTGAAGTGCTGTGTGAGACCTCCATGCTGGTCTCAGTCTCTGAGGGGGTTCCCTATGGAAGCTCTGTCAAACTCCGCCCTTGCTTTCTCTAGCACCTCTGTTTTTTCCTAAACCAGTAACCACTGTGACTAAAAACAGATTGTGATTAATTGACTTTTTAAGGTGGAAACATCCAACCCGTATTACCTGTGCCAGCACCTCCTGCTTTCCCTCATCACAAGCACGGTCAGTCCTTTCCACCAGCACCTTCCTCTAGCGCCCTCCACACACGCCTGCCCCGCTTCCCCGCCACCCTTCCCGTGCCGCCTTCGCCCCCGCGCCGGCCGCCCCGCTCCCCGGGGCCCAGCCCGCCGCTTCTCCCGCCCGGGGGCGCTGATGGGCGGGGCCCTGACGGGCCGCGCCAGTGACGGGCCGCGCCGGCGGGCGCCATCTTGGTCGAGGGCAGCTTCCGTGTCGGCTTCAGCGCGGCTGAGAGCAGCGGGCGGCGGCCGCCAGCTTGGCTGAGGGCACAGCGCAACGCCGTGGAGGTGGAAAAAAAAAACAACAAACAAAACCAAAACCAACATAACAACCCACCACTAAAAACACGCAGGAGGGGCTTGAAACCCGCGGCTGCTCGCTCGAGGGGCGGGACGGGGTGGAGCGGCCCCGGTAGCGCGGCGCCCGCGGGCAGGCTGTGCGGCCATGGGGGTAGGTTGGAGCCGCGGCCGGGCCGGAGCGCGCCGAGCCGAGCTCTGCATGGCCTCTCTCACTGCCTCTTGCCTTGCAGAGGATCGGGCTGCAGCTGCGCGCCACGCTGGAGAACATCACCCGGCTGCGGGCCGAGGGGGAGGATTTCCGCTGGTACCTCAAGGTGCGGGGCCGCGGGGAGCCGGGAACCGCGGCCGGTGTGCGAGCAGCCCGCGGGAGAGGCCGGGCAGTTGGCGGGGGAGGCCTGTGCTGGTACGAATATCACATCGCTCCGCTTAAAAACCGATGTGTTTTTTTCCACCCAGCGCAAGCAGGCTGCTACAGGAGCAACGAACGTGGTGCTATAAGCATATAAACACGTATATGTTAGTACGTGTATGACGTTATACGTTGGTTTGCAATAATGAAAAGACTTAAGTTCAGGTGTTGGTCAGTGCCCCTGCTAGCGAGGTGGTTGCTAATCCAATATCCAAGTAAAGCAGGTAAATGTTGAGATGCGCTGTTCCCATCTTATATTTGCTGACCGCACTATGGAACATGTTTTCCACCCAAGATGACGAAGGGCAGACAGACCCTCAGGGCTGTTGGGATGGACGGCAGCTGGTACCTTTGCAGCTGGGGTGCGCAACGGTGGGGATTGTGCATCTGGAGGGTTCACATCAGCTCCCTGGATCTCACAGGGCTACATAGAGAGCTCTCACAGAGCTAGGCTTAATTCCATTTTTTAATCCCTAATTATTGACAGCTTTAAATTCTCTATGTTTATTTTTCAGCTGAAATGTGGGAACTGTGGTGAAGTTTCTGAAAAATGGCAGTATCTGCGATTGATGGTACGTTTCCCTGTTGTAACTCACAGCAGAACAAAAGGGAGAAAAGAAACCTGCCTCTTACATTTTAGCATCAGGGATGTGAATACTTGCACTTTTGATGAGATAGTATTCTAATAGCTATATGTATTCAGAAAATGCTGTCATATTCCATATTAAAAATAATATATAGAGACTGTTAATTGAAATATGCCATTGGAATGGTGACTGTTGGTGACAAAGTGTTTACGTCGGCTTTCAAATGCTGCCTTTCTGTAAAAATGTCATTTGAAAGCTAATTCTGAAGTGGTATTAAATAAGGTTGTGCCTGTAGCATATTCCTCTGATGCGGATGGAGCTTTTTGGAGGAGTTTAGGTAACTCAAGGCGAGTTACTCATGTTAAATTAACATTTGGAAACTGAAAAAGCAGGATAATATTTGTGAGGGATGAAAGAAGGTTCTGTTCTTAAGAATAATCATCCTTTTTTGTTGCATACTACTGAGTGGTAAGAATGTATTTTGAGGAATTAATGGAACACACCTATATGAACAAGACATGACATAATTATTATTCACTATTTTAAGCGTAGAACAGGATTATTCTTTGATAATCACAGATTTCTGAACTATAGATATCTCTAGTGGTGGTTTTGTTTTGTTTTTAAAGCCTTCTTGTTGCAACATTTTTAAAAGTTAAAGACCATTGTAAAAATTACTTTACCTTTGCAGAGGTTTCCAGTGGCTCAGCCAGACTGCTGTTAAAAACTATGTCACTGTTGTCATGTTTTTTAGGACAGTGCTCCTCTGAAAGGAGGCAGAGGGAGTGCCACCATGGTGCAGAAGTGCAAGTTGTGCTCCAGGGAGAGCTCCATTGGTATGTGCTTTGCAATTTAAGAAGTGTCATCCATTTTACACTTTTTCTCCTAAGTTTATTTTTTAGTCCCCATTTTTGCTCGACACTGTTTGTAAAGAGCATTCACTAGGGATTGTTCTTCCTTGTACACTGGTGCTTGAGTTCACAACAGGTACATACTTGCCATCATGCTCATGAAGGAGACAGCAACACCTCCTGCTGAGTCCAGGTTTCTGCATGAACAAAGCTCATATCCATAATGTCATTTTACAAAAGTGTGCTTTTTTTGCATTGGTAGGATAACAAAATGGTGTCATGTAGATTTCTCAGTAGAAGTGAGAAAAATTCAATTCTACCTGTTGAGGGCCAACTGCAGGAACTGCTTGGTTACTTTGTTTCTTTTACTTTGTATAAGGAAATTTCTTCCAGAGAAGCAGCTGGTGCTTGGTTTGTGCTGAATAGAACTGGAGACATGATGCCACTCACTTTCGCATTTCTGATTTTTTTTTTTTAGATATTTTAAGTCAGACAATCAAGCCTTACAATGTAAGTTTGTTTTCTTTTTATATAACTGATGAAAGATAAATAAGCAATAATAATATTTTGAGGTTTTACTTTATCATCACATTCCTCTTTCGAGAGCACAAAAAGCTGGTGTTCCACCCTGACAGAAAACTGTCTCTTGTAGATTTCTGCACACAGTCTGAAGTGTAGAATAATCTGATACATTTCATAAGCAAAACACAAAACTGTATCACTCAAATTAGACGTGATTATATAGTGCCTTTAATAGTTTCCTTTTGAAGGCTTCCTTGTGGCAGATTAAGAAATTCTAGATAATTGCTACCCATTAAATGAGTCCCAGGATTTTGCTGTCACTTGGGACGAGAGTTGATAGTACTGTCTTTAAAGCAATTAATTCCTAGACGAATGCTTGTCACTGTCTTTCCCTGTTAGATGAAAACTAAGGGTATTCTGACTCAATTATAGGCCGAAGACAGCGAGAAATTCAAAACAATAGTGGAGTTTGAATGCCGAGGTCTGGAACCAGTTGACTTTCAACCACAGGTGAGCTCTTATTTGTAATTTGTTTCCCAGTTTTAAAGAGCACTTCTTATAGACCTTAAAGTGATAAAATACAGACTATTTTAAATGGTCCTGCTCTTACTGGAACATCCTAGACCTCCCCAGTTTTCCATCCTTTCCACAGTTCTTTTACTTCATTTGACTCCAAAAAAAAACCCCACAAGCAGCTAACACTAACAACTCCAGTATTCTTTGTGCCAGTAAAATCTAAAATTAAACTTGCCTCAGAGTCTTGTTCAAATTGCCTTTCAGATGACTCAGCACTGCTCATTCAATTAATCTGAAAGGTCTTCATTGCTTGGGTTATTGCAAAAGAGTCTTTCTCAAAGGGGAATTTTGAGAGTGCGTAAGTAGAGACCCTCACTCAGGAGAGCACCACTTTGCTTGTTGGCACATTACAGAGAGTAAATGAAGTTTAACAGTCTTCAGTATACAGCCTCTAAAAAGCTAAATTTTCTTTGAAACGTGACATCACTAAAGCCACAGGAAATGAATATTGGTGTTCTTCCATTTGAAAATTGATCAGACACAGACTGCACATAGTCAGCAGTTAAAGACTGTTGTAAAGCACACCTCAAGGTCTAGAGTTAAAGGATTTCTTCAGGACCAAGCCAGTCTTCAGTGATTCATTTGCGTGTGAATGGTCATGTTGTATGCAAGTTAAGTCCCTACTATATTTAACCTATTATTCCAGTCGGATTAGGTGTAAATAGAATGACAAATATAAACTTGTCTTATCCTTCCCTCAGACTGTGACACCCCACAACAAATTTGGTATACATAAAATCACCACTGCAGTGTGCTCCAGGAACAACTCTTTTAGTTATTTAATTAAGTGAAGCCCATCTTTTTGAGGAACAGAATGGTTATTAGTTTATTCATGTTTGAAGGCTTTGAAGCCAGACCTACGAACTTACACTTCAAGAAAAAAATCTATGTGGAGGCTACAAAATGTAGATGTTTATAGCTCTGCATCCTATCTGTCAGTTTTATTTTTATCTGCAAAGACTTTACAGCTATAATAAAGCTTTTAATTGAATATTCTCAAAGTTTTGTCAGTGCACTCTATTAGAGAGTACATTTGAATCCCTGAGCAGATGCTTCAGTGACTTTTCTGATGCCTAAATGAGTAAATATACAGAATTTTGCAGTTCCAAACAGTCCTATGAACTGCTATGTATTTGACATGATCCAAGCCAGCCTGTCTTCTCCACAACTTTTAATCTGGCTTTTGATTAGCACCAAACATATCATATGGACATAGCATTACTGTTATTTTCTTTGTAGTTTTTGATAGCCGTAATACAGCCATGCCTGAAGTCAATTTAGAGTGGCTTAATGCTTGCACATCTTATTTAAATTATAGTCATTTTCTAAAAGAAAAAAAAAGTCTGAAAGAGGAGAAAGTATTCTTTGACTGTCTGATATAAACCCTCTTTTCCTACCTAGTAGCAGCAATAAATTCAAACTAGGTACTCGTGTGTTCTAATAATGGGTAAGGACAAACTTTTCCACCCAAGTACTTTCTCTTTCTTGTTTAGTGTGCTTGATACATCTGCTGCAAATCTGATATATAACTTTTGGTGTTACTTGAGGATAGTTCAGCTCCTTTTCTGTCCTTGTCTCTCAAGTAAATGCTTCATCTAAAAAACTGAGCTTTCTTTATAGAATTTCTCTTAAACCTTCTTCAGCTGTTGGTCCCCGGCCAGTCAGCAGAGGGCAGAGAAGTCACAGCATGTCCCAGCTCCCTGCTGCAGAGCTTAAACAGGTCTCTGATGCCAAAGCCGTAAGAATGCAAGTCCTGCGGAGTGTCTGGTACAGAAGCTTGTAATTCCAGTCATATGGCTTCTTGTTCCTTGGAGGGCTGGTGAATATCTCGAGGTGGCAAAAGCAGAGTCTGCTTTTATTTTTCTAGTGTTTGTTCTATACTGCAGCTCTGCTCTTTTGTCCCATGATGCTGATCTTCCTCTCCACCCTGAGCAGTTCCCTTGAGACGGGCTTCTGACAGTTATATAAAGGCCATATTCACACTGTGCCTTGCAGATAGCTCTCCTGTTGTTACGTCTGCCACACTCTGTGGTTTATTTAACTCCCAAGTGCTTAACCTTCCATTCATATCCTGAAATATTTTTAAATCATGTGGCTTACTTCACGCATTCTTACACAGTTAAATGTCTGACCAGCACTAGTGGGGATTTCTTTATCTAAATGCAAATGTAGACCCTTTGCAGAGAACCTGGTAGCAGCTACCTCTGCTCTTTAGCTACTTCTTAATACAATTCTGTAGTTAGCAATGGCAATGTAAGAAACCTTCCTGGGTGCTACAGAGGTGGCTGGGATCTGTAAATTTGCTTTTAAAACGAATACAACTTAATTTACAGCTTGATAACTGTGAACCCTAAAATGAGAGAGCTATTCCTACAGAAGATAAAACAGAACACCTTGTTCTTTTGCTGTATGCCATACCCAATTCACTGTTTCATTCCTAGTGCTGTCCTTTCCTTCAGCTCTTTAGAAACAGCAACAGTAACAGCAGTGAAGAACACTCCCCTTTCAAATTACTGTTTTGGTGCACTCATCTGTTCATTCCACCAGTTGAGCCCCCTTTCATGCAAGGCTTGCTGGTCACTTCTGTACCTAAATCCAACACAGGCTGCGCCTCTTCTAGAGTGTCTTGCATTCTGACAGTATTTAAGCCAAAACTATTAACTCTCTTCCACATTTTCCTTTTATTGTTTTCTTGCAGTGTAAGTACACTATGAAGCTATTTTATACATAATGCCTGTATGGATTCTGAACACAAAGCTATTAGTAGTTGGATGCTGCTACATGAACTTAAAAATGTAGGTTTAACATTATCTAGAATACTTGGAAATTCCTCTATGGCAAGAAAAATAGAGGAGCGGTGTTCCCTCATTGTACTCTGTGGTTGCTTAGATTGAATTTTTCCAATTCACAAACAGGGTCACAACCTTATACTGACTCTTAACTGGGAAAGAGCTTGACCATTCTTTCTACTTAATTTTAAAAGAAATACAATAAAAGTTTGTGCTGAGTTACTTTCTCTCAAACATGTTTCAATGATTGTATTTATTATTTTCTTGGTACAATTTATTCTTAAAAACTTACTGCCAATATGTTTGCAGGCAGGGTTTGCTGCTGAAGGTGCAGAATCTGGCACACCTTTCAATGACATAAACTTGTTAGAAAAGGTATGTTGTCTCAGTTTCATTAGTCAATCTAATTATCTAGCTTTTGTCTAAAGTACACACCCTGCACATGCAAGACACTGTTATGCTCTTTCATGTAGGCACTGGAAGGTCATAGATGGAGAAAAAAACTAGATCAACTATGAACAACCAGCATGACTAACAGAGTCATTTTACAAGTACGCATTTGGTAGCTTAGCGGCTGGCAAAGCTAGAAATGCAACTTTTAAGTCACTCAGGAGTTCCAGACAGTAAACACTTGGAATATTAAATGGCTGGGGTTATTCAGAGTGGTGAACTGATTCTTCTAGGAAGATGCCTTGTCTCTTTCCTGTGCAGACATATTAAAAAAGGATATACAGACTCTGTCCTTCAGAGCTCAGGATAATGACTCTAGGACTGCAAATCTTCCTTGGCTGTGAGCAAGAATCTCAAGGTCAAATCTGTTCCCTGGTATCCTACTTGGCAGAGATCTGCTTGTCTGCTTACCCACCTGACCAGGGTATTGTAAATGATAGATAATCCTTTCATCTGCTGTGGTTCCCATCTTGTCCACTACAGGCTGTGAACTACATATGAAAAAAAAATCATTTTTCGAACACTGAGACTGAGGCACATTTAATTTCAAGTCAGTGTTCTTGTTTCTGTCAGATATCAGAATTTAGTTTAGTCACTGCACAGTTCTTTCAGCAGAAATCTAAACCACAAACTTTAAGTAAGGCTTAGTTTCAGTTTGAATTCCAGTCTGTGTTTTAGACATGATTGCATTCTATCCTCCGTGACTAATACTGTGAAATCTTATTTCCTATAGGATTGGAATGACTATGATGAAAAAACAAAGGAATCTGTTGGAATCTATGAAGTTACCCATAAATTTGTAAAATGCTAAGTTCATACCCCTAATAAATCTTTACATGCTTATTGATGGAGGAGCTGTAACCATCAGAGATGCAGTTTCGTCTGAGTTACTTTTCACATGGCTGTACTTCAGAAATGGAAACCTAAGTTGTACTTACTGTCCCCAAGAAGTCCTAATAAAATATTTTCCACAGAGCACTTTTGAGGTGGCCTCAGTACAAACTGAAGTAGCACATACACTTGACTGAACTGTGCCATTTTCTTAATGTTGTCTTTTTTGGGAATATATATGGTTGTGATGGACTGTAGCTTAACCACTCTATCAACAACAAGTACTTAAAAGACTTACTGCCTTTAAGTTTTTAATAGCCTGTCACCAAGAATTACCCACATTTGATTTTCTAACATAAGCAAATAAGGTCTTTTCACTCACCATTTCTATCATCAGGAAATGGCAATGAGTATTAGTAAAGGGACTGCATTAACTGTTCAAGTGAAAAGGTACATCTTTAATAGCTTTCTGCCAGTTCAGGTAAAGACACTGAGGTGAGTTTACTGAGAACACTTAATAAGCTTTACTGCTATTGACACACATAGCTGTTACATCTTCTGAAAATCTGAGTATGTCATTAAGTAAACCTCACTCATTTCTAGTTAAAGACAGACTCTCTACTTGGCAACTGTGCTCACAATCTTGCCAGCTGTTCTCATGTTAAAGAACAAACAAACAAAAAACCACAACCAATCATAAACCCCAAAACTTTCTTTAGTGAATTAAATTCAAAGGCTTTTAGTCTAATTATTGTTTCCCGATATATTATTTGCTTCATCCCCCACAAATGATCAGTGTCCTTTCTTTGTTTAAAACATAGCACGATCTTGCTTATTTAAAGTAAATTTTTCAATAATCCTTTCCAGCTGAAAAATAGAACGCACATTACAGGTTGCAGAGGAAGCAGCCCTGACTACAAAAAGTTTATAAGCCATTGGGCTTACATATTTAAAGCATGCCTCTCCCTTTCCTAGCACTTGCAGTTCATACTTCAAGATATGGTATTGCTTATACTTATTGTGACAAAAAAGACACTGGGAGAACCTGGCAGGTAAGATATCCAGAGGATGAGTAAAGGCAAGTAGGTTTCTGAACCTCATTTGTCACATCCGAGCAACATGCTCGGACTTTTACATTCTGCTGATATATTTGGTTGCCAAGGTCATGGTAGGCTGTGCTGACAGACATGAGCTGCATTAGTTTTACATGGAGCTGCAGAAGCAAGTGCTGCTGTGCTGTTCAGCTCCAGAGAAAAACTCATCTTCCCAGAAGAAAAACAGGGTGGAAAATATCGGGGTTTAGAAGGCAGAGGAGTTCAGGTTACACATACCATACATAGCAAATTCTGTGCAAAAAGGGCATCTCTGTTGGAATTGCAGCAACTCTGAGCACCTTTGGTGTCTTGCCAGACAAAGGCTCCTTCCCCTTTTGTAGCTGGCAGAGTTCCAGTTGTGAACAGCACACAAGGAGCTGTCTGCATCAGCTTCACCTCACACCCACAGCATCACCAAGTTTCACTGATGTCTCTGCTTAAGCTCTCCTGCAATCCTTTAGAACTTCTGCAACAAGCCCTAATACATTAATGACACAGCTCTAGACCCTAGGACTGGCATTTGCTACAATAAATGACAACCAAAGTTCTAGAAGGAAACAGGAAAACACATCATTGAGGTTACTTTTCCACAGTAAGAGGACACTTGGAAAGATAAAATCAAAAAAGAGAAGTGGTTTTTTCTTTTTTAAGGCACAAGAGCACAGGTTTATGTAGCAAAACAAAAGCTGATTGTTGGAAAGACTTGATGTATGGAAAGGGAGAGCCAACACTGCAACATGTTTTCAGTAGTATTGTTTTCAACCTTTATAAGAAATGAGCTATTGATAAAGGGACTACCCATACTGTACAATTTTGAGATGGCAATAAAGGAACTTTGCGGTTATTAATATAGTTTTATTACAATAGTCTCTCTTCCAATCAATTTAACAACACAGTTGGTGATTTCAGGTTACTGAAAGCCTCCCACGTCATTTTCTGTTTCTCAAAAAGCTGTTAGAGTGGAAAGGCTTCAAGCAGTTGAGGCACACTCATTTCCAATATCAATTCAAGTGTAAAGAGGAAAGTGTGACAAGCTAGTAAGCGAACTTACTGCAAGAGTGCAAATGTAACCACTCCTTCATATTTAAAATTATTGCATATATTTCTTTAAAAGCTAACAGTTTAAGAGTGGTATCACAGTGCTGTTGTCTGTCTGAACACTCATGGAACACAGACATTTCAAGTTCATAAACACAGTAACTGCTTTGTATTTTAAATAACGATGCTTTAAGAACATGTGAGCTGTTGGAACAGATGGATCTGTTACTTAATTTTGACATTGTCACTGTCAATTCCTGAAAAGTGCATTCAAAGTCTGTACTTGATTTGTTTAAAATAGATACAAATTTAATAGAATCTAGCAGTATTCAAGTTCAGTGAAGATAAATGAAGCCAATTAAGCCGGGCAGTCTCAGACACATTGAACACTGATTTGTAGGCCAATTAGGCATAGTCTGCATTTTGTACTGCAACTGTAAAGTGCTCCAACATATTTAAGTCTTAACTACTGATTTTCTTGCCCTTTAAAACATTAAAGATATCTTCTAGTGACTTGTGTATACACTGAAGGAACTCTTTACCATTCCTAGTTGGGTAAGAGGAAACATTACAACCTACGAAATCATCGTGTACCTGATATCCTACTCCAAAGCCATCAGACACCACCGGGCCAAACCCCCCTAACTGCACGGCGGGGCTAACCAACGTGCTTGTAGAAATGATGTTGTGATTAAGCCGAGCATATGCTTGGTCTTGATAGAAATCAGGCAGTGCGGCACCTTTGGATGAGGCTAAATAGCGCAAGCCAAAGAGATGTCGGTCAAATCCCTGACCTGTTAAAATAAAATAACAAGTATTAGAGAGACTATTTTTGTGGGAAGGAAACTCACTTATTTTGACATCACATTGTTTTTCAGTCACAAAAGAGGAGGTCTATAGAGCTGGGGTTTATTTTTGTACTTGCAGGAATTGTTTCTCAGAACCCAGGCATTCTGCACTTCAAATGCATGTATCTGAGGAAATGAGAGCTTGCTGTTTTCCTGCCAGCCTCAACCAAGAATCATGTTAGTAAACAAAAGTGCAATGTTAACAGACAATTTTAATAATACATCGTATTCTTTGATGAACTGTTTATCTGAACATATCCAGGTTGTTTAAAACAGAGAAAGGCTTCTCTAAGATGTATAAATCTAAGGAGGAAGAGGACCTTGCCTCAACAAAAGGAAGCAAATTTTATGCTCTATGGGGTAATGTTCAACAGTCCATTTTACTGAAACAGTACAACAAGTTACGCTTTTGGCAAGCGTAACTCAAAAGCTGTATGGGGATATAGCGGAAGATTTGGCGAGGAGGTTAGTTAAATGTAAATACGCTCAAGTGACTTGCACCTGTCTGTAGGAAAAGCACATACATCACACTAATTGTTTTACTGGCCTTGTGTGCTTGATGAGTAGAACCTCTGCGTTAGATAACATAGGCCTGTGAGAAACCCTAGGCACGTTATCACTACATCTGAGATTCCTGCTTTGTTGTGAGAAAGAGCAGGAGGCTGCGCCTGCCTGAAGCCTTGAAATACAGGCAAGCTCAGCAGGTCCAGTGATCTTCCAGCAGGGCTGAACTGACCAGTGCCTGCGTCCCCGCTGGTGTCACCTCTGCTTGGGAACTTAGATGTGGCTTCGGAGATCCCCCAGTAGAGAGGTAACTAAAATAAAATTTGCTCTTTGCAATGCATTTGTGGCCTCTGGCTCTTCTTGCGACGTGCCTGTGCATGTGTACACAAAAGCATTTAGAAAAATACCAGGAGAAGCACAACCAATGAATTAGTTTGTTTCTTGAAGCCTTTATCCCCTGCAGGGATAAGATAGTAACTCATCAGACATAAAGCCAAAGTTCTTGGTTGTGTTGGGGAGTACAAAATGCACTAAATATGTATTGAATCTTCAAATAGCCCAGCTGCTATAAAGACAAAAACCAGAGTAACAAAAAATTCTGAACACATTAACAGCAAAGAGAGAAGCACAGAGGCATTCTCCTCCATCAGGAAGGGAGTCTTAGAAAATGCATTTTAAACTTCAGCCTTCTGTTACTGTTTTTGTCAAGTTTACATTAACATTAGACCTCCATCAAAATTAAATTATTTAGTTGTGAAATAAATGCTTACAGCAACCTTAATAGACGTTTTAGTGTAAAAGCAAGAGTGTTTGACATATTCCTACTTACCCATAGCAGCTTCTTTTGTCAAACGGCCATGGTATTTTGAGCACTCCTCTATCAACTTCTGAAGCTCTTCTGTGGTATGTTTGGATGGTTCCCTGACAAAAGCTTCCGAACATTTCTTTGTATGGATAGAGGCAGGACGTATAGTTTCTGTACGACCATGTTTGAAAGCTGCAGTACTACAAGACTCATATGTAGCAACAGTCTGGTTGTACTGTCGAAGGAAAGCCATCTGGAAGGCAAGCTGAGCCACCGCATCTGGGCTTACCTTCTTCTGCTTCAGAAACTCCTTGCCCCCGTCATGGAACTGAATCAGATTAAGAGACAGTGATTCCACACTGGCATCAAATTTCTGTTTGGCTTTGGTAATTCCTGCTTTTAAGGCATCATTCAGCTTAAAGTCAAGTTTCTGCACGGCTCTAGAAGAGTCTACTGAAGCAGGCTGGGACTGGGGGCTGATGGCTGGGGCCTTGGTGCTATCCTTAAAAACCTCATTCTGGAACCTGAGCACAGCCACACCATCTCCCCAGGAATGTTCAAAATTAACTCCTGCAGTGCCATCCTTAGTTATGATAAGATTAAAGGATTTGTCATACCAGCGGTTAGCACCATCTCCATGCAACATGGTGTGGGACAAGTGCACAAAGTCTTTAACAGGAAAATCATCTAAACTTAAACAAAACACAGCAGAATCTACTTTTTTAAGAGCTTCTTCGTTGCCATTATCCAGTAGATTCTTTCTCAGCAATGCCCACGTATCTCGATTTTCACTGGAGAGGTAACCAAGAGGAAAGGCCGGGGCTGGACTGTTGTCACTAAGGATGTATTTCAAGTGTGCTTGTATTTCTGAAGGTTTCAACATATTTCCGTCTCTATCAATAACATCAAATACATAAAAATTCCCATTTCTCTGTACCAGTAAATGTTTTGCGTTTTCATCTGTGTAAAGCTCATCTCTGTCGAGTTTAGGCACACGCGTAGAATTGAAAAGCCTGAAGTACTGAGACATATCTAGGGGGTATGCATTGACCATGTAGGCACCAAACCAAGAAACTGAAGAAGGCACAAATCGGATAATTTTTTTAAACATCTCAGTGTCACTTTTTTCTGGATTGAGGTGAAAAACCTCTGGTTCAAGATAACCAGCCCTGAAGGTCTTCATAAAACGTATAGCAGAAACAGTCATGTTCGTAGCTCGTATGAGCTGATCGTTATATTCAGATTTTGGATCAGGATTAAAAGACATAAACGCATTAAAATTCAGAACAACAGGTTCACGTGCTTTTAGGTACATGTCAAACCAGGGACCTGAAAATGTAGAGTTAAGAAATAGGTCAGAATAGAAAAGCAGCTTATTGAATCAGACCAGAGGTTCATGTAATCAGTGCCCTGCCTCCAACAGTGATCTTGAATAAACACCTGTTGAAGTGCATACAAACACGGCAAACAAATGCAGTAATTCCCCCAAGGATTCTCCCAACCTCCAATTATGAAGAAAGGTACTGTTAGCTAATTGTAAAAAAACTGTATTTGCAGCAATCCATATCAACAGCATCAATGTCATCAGCAACAAGGGCCAATCTCCAGGTTTTCTGTATGGCTCAGTCATAAACCATAACCCCTGCAACATAAAATGCAGCTCTTCAGCACTACATTTTCATGCACACCTCACATTTGGAGTGGAACATGCCTTCGCCTGCTCTTAAGCTATTCATTTCTGCAGCTCTCTGTCACTGAGGGCACGCTTCTCTTTAGAACCACCTTTGGTTTTGATCTAGTATCTCCCTCATTCCTGGCAGCATTCCTTCATCTACACTTACTATCTTGCATTTCCACCTCCTTCTGTCCACTACAATGATCAGAACAGGACAAAACGTTTGACACCGATGCATCACCATCTGTCTCTCAAGCTGGCAAGTATATGAGGTTAGAAGGGACTGCATGGTTATTCTTCCAGGTCCAGAACAGACTTCAGAAAGCAGAATTATATTTGATGCCCACAGATCTCTTAGTCTGTCAGCATATCAAGAAGCATGAATGTGACCCAAATGTTTTGTGCTTGCCAAAACCAAGGGAATCAATCACAGCTCTAAAAAGTAGTAACACCTTTACACCTGTCTATGAGCAAACAAAAATCCAGGGGGCACAGACAGTGAAGGGATTTTGAAATAGGTTCTATTTCATCATCTTTAACAACTTCAAACTCAGCAAGCTCTGGTATTGCATGCTGACTGGATGAAGATCAAGGAAGCAAGCGCACACCAACTCCATCTCAAGGCAGCTGATGTATAAAAACCTATTATTCCAAGCCTGGATCAGTCCCAAGTAGAACCTTCAAGCTGGGCTGTAAAAGGGCAACAGGTCACTCAAGAACCTAAGCTACTGTATTAATTTCGGGTCCTCACAGGTGAGTAACAAGCATTCATCTACAGTTTTAAAACCACATCTGTTGCCATCACGTACCCTTTTAACCTCAGACTTTAAAGTCCAGGGCAGAGGCAACTATACATACTTTCAAAAACCAGTTTCAAGTGGAACAGGTCTTTTATGAGGCCTACAAAATAATAATAACTAAACAAAAAGAAATACAAACACCCCACAGTTCACAGACAAAAAGCAGCATTATGGTTAGTGTTGACAAACACCATAAAGCCACCAGTTAAAACCCCAGATGCTGTTCAAAGTGAATGAAAAGTAAAAGATAACAAACTGAACACCAGCTTTTGTGAAAAATTCTGGTATTCTCTACAGAATTTGTGGTAGGTAACACCCTTATAGGGAGTCTCAACAGACAGCAAGGAGTGAAATGCATTTGCTGGGCAATATGCAAACTTCTACTTCCATAGATATTTGAATATTTCTACCTCTGTTGCTGTCCATCCAATACTTTCATAAGCAGACACTTGTATTTGAAAGTCAGTGTAAGCAACAATAGGAAGAATAATGAAAAACTATATGCATAGTCTTCCTGTATTGGTTTTTATTCTCATCTTTCTCTGCCTGTCCCTCCTTTTCTTTTGCTCTTTAAAATAATACGGTTTCGTAGTTTTAGGGGTTTAAGTTAGAGCACTGATCACTTCTGCCTCCCAAAGCTTAGTCATATTCTCTGACATCCCCCTCAGAGTTCAGTTTTCTTGCTAAATAACTTGAAATTATTTGAAAATCATTGCTTTAGTTTCCTTAATGGAGTTATCAGCTAAGCTCCTCTATTAACCTAAACAAATACCAATACAAAAAGACAAAAGATAAACCCTGGAAGCTCAAAGTAACTCATGAAAAAATACTCCTCCTTCAATATCCAGAATTCTGGTATATATGAGTTAGATGAGGCACATTCTTCTTTCCACCGGAGTCTCAGAATTTGCTCAAATACAGACACAAAGGCAGTACTCACAGCATGCTATTGCAAGTTTATGGAGTAGAGAACTTAAACTACAGCATATTTTATTTGTAGCATTATGAGCTGCCTGTTATCAAGCCTGGTGATCTACAGACTCCTTCTATATCCAGTAGGCCAACATACCTGTGATGTAACTTGTATGCTTGTTCTGATTGTCTTGAGCAACCAGTTGCTCATGCAGCTCTCTTCCAATTCCCTTTTCAAATTGATGTGCAAGTTCTTCAGTTTTCCTACAGCAATCAATAAAAGAATAAAAATGCTGTCACCTGTCACAAGCCATATTTTTGAGAACGTAACACTTGGCTTTGAAACAGCACATGACACTGCAATATGGCTATCTTGTCTGTCCATACCTGAATTGGTCATCGTTTAAAAGTGGTTTCTGGGCATTTAGGTATCTCCTAATTGTATCTTCTAGTTTGGGAACTGGCAGTCTGAAGGAAGAACAGAGAGATATGCACTTTATGAGCATTAAAGAAGCCTCAGTTTCTTACATAGTAGTCTCTCTTTGCCTCCCCTCTTTCCTGTCCTAAATGGCTCAGAAGTTGCTTGTGGGAAGAACAGGAAGATATGGACAAATATCACCACAGCATAAGGTTCTTGGAAAAAAAAAAGCTGGAAAGACAACTTGATTGTCTTGTTACAAAGGTATTGCATGGAAGGGTCTTCATACCTTACACGGAATACAGTGACATGAACCGTATAGCAAGAAGCAGCTCTATAGAAGGCAGGCTTCGTTCAGTGGCCACCCCTGCACTGGGACCTCCCCTCACTGCTGGCTGTTCAACATTTACTTTTTCTTGCAAATTTCCTGGTCAGTATCTTTGTCATCTTCGTCAGCCTAAACACGAAAATGCTCCTTTTCCTTTAAAATAATCCAATTACACTCACGGAGGTTACTTTGCAACCTGAAGGGATGTTTCAGTAGTAGGATTATAGTAATATTTACGCTTTAAAAAATAAAACCATTGCTCTCCAATGTGATTTAAAAAGAGCACACACGACAGAAGCGAGTAGCACACCCCGAGCGCGGCTACACAGCCCCGGGCAGAGGGCATTTCTCTCCCGTCTCCTCAAAGGTCACTCCACGGCCGCCGGCCCCACACGGCCACCTGCCGCCGCCCTCTGCCCCGAGTCCCCGGGGCCGGCAGTGAAGCTCGCTCCCCGGAGGACGCTCACTCCGGCCCCGGCCCCGGCCCCCGGCAGTCGGCGCCTCAGGAGGCCGCGGGACGGGCTGTCCTGGCGGACACAGCAGGGAGCGGGGCAGCGGCCCCGCCGTACCTGGGCAGGCTCTTCTGGTAGTGCATGGTGGGCACGATGCTGCGGTGCAGGAACTCGGCAGCGCCCGCGCTGCTGTAGCCCCGCCGCCAGCGCGCCGCCGCCGCCGCCCTCCGCAGCACCAGCTGCCGCGCCGCCATGACGCTCGCGTCAGAGACCGGGAAGCACCGCCCGCGCCCGCCGCTGCCGTCCCGGGGCCGGAGGGAGCGGCTGCCGCCAGCCGGCTCAGCCCCCCGGTGGTGCCGTTGAGCGGCCGCGCTCCTCCCCGGGGGATGGGCTCACAACGCCCGCCGGCGGGGCGGGGGCGGCCGCTCGGCACCGCGCGGCGCGGTCACGGTGGTGCCTCGGGGGAGGGGGTTCGATCCGCGGTACCCGGGTGGGGGCGGCCAGAGCGCGGCCCGGAGGGGTTCGGTGACAGCGGCACCTTTGTCCTGCACGGTGGGGAATCCCATGCAGACAGCTGAACATTAGTCTTCTTTCAATCAGTAACATTTTCTGTGGTCCCCTTGTTTTGACAGTGCTCTTATTTGGCATATAGGCTCCACGTGTTTTTTCCTTTTTTTTTCTTTTATTGGTGTCTGTATGTCTAACTGACCATACAGTATGCAGATCCTGCCTCCAAAGAGAACAGTTTTATCTCTCATGAGCTTTTTTACTCATACATGACCATGTAACACCAAACACCATATTACAGTATGAAATATAATATTGTAAACACAAATTTTTTGTACTGTATTGAATATGTTCCATAAAAGCACTGAATAACCCCGGAATCACAGAAATGTTTCCATAGGATAGCCCGGCATGGCGGGCAGTTAAGGTGGTGTATTTTTATCAGGTGCTCGCTAGCATAAAAATCAGTGTTGGGATTGAACACAGACCCGACAAAGGAAAGGAAAGCAATCCCCACGGCTTAGTCTGATAATCCTCTGAAAGTAAATTGGCCCTACTCTAATCAACATAGTAGTTGGAAGAAAAGTGAAATCGTTTCACTTCCAAGATAATAAACGCCAAATGCCAGAAGGTGTCCTTGCATGTTTCAATATACAGCTATTTTCTGTTCAATGTGTGTCTCTTATGCTACTGATTCAGCCTGTTTTCACCGTGAAAACAAAAAGCCCGAGCCTGCTTTAATTAACGAAGTTCAGTTTCACCTAGCTTGCCCTGTTGTGATAGTCCAGTTCAAAATGTTACCTGCTCTGTCCTTTAGAAAAAGCGCAGTAACGTTGCTTTAACCCATCTCAGTCCATGACTCTCACTGTTATCTTTCCAGGTTTGGATGTCCAGACCCCAAACTGGGGCGACCAAGGAACACACTCAATCACCATCTTTCTCCGAGGAGTGTCACTTTGTTTTGAACCAGTCTTGTTTTAGAAATACTACTGCATTCTGTTCCAATTTTCCAGAGCCCCCTAATCTTCTTCCAGGCTCTTAATGATGTAGTCGCTAATAGGATTGTTGGTATTAATTTGGAACAATAATGCCAGCTGCTTGCTTGGTGGCTATTGGCAGAGGGGTGACCTTGCAGGTCAGCTAAGCAGAACTGGAAGTGCTTTGATCTGATCTATCCAGAGCTACATCTGCCCACCCGAACGAGAGGAGCGAGTGAATTCTCCCTCCATGGGATGCTGATTCTTCTCCAAAGAGCACGCAGGACAGCATGGCAGTGGCTTTTGATGCAATCCTCGCTCGGATCAAGGATGTTTGTAAAAGGAATGGTCTGCTCATTCTCTCGGTGTTGTCAGTCACCATTGGCTGTCTTCTGGGATTCTTCCTGAGGACGAGGCGGCTCTCACAGCAGGTATGTGTGGCAGGGCAGTGTATCACTGCAGAGAAAATACCCCACTTATGTAACAACAGACAGAGCCACGTGCAGAACTTAAGGGTGGACTTCTGAAGATAAAAAGCGCGTCTGTTTGTTTGTTATATTTGTTTAATTTCATTTGTCTGTTCATCTACACTGTTCTTTGGGTCTTTTCACACGTTCTCAGACAATACGTTTGCAAAGGCTTCTGGCCTTTAAGACACCTAGTAAATCTAGCATAAGCATATTATAATATCGCAAGTATGGATGATAATAATAGCAGGTGTTTAAGTTAGATGAAAGGTAGCAACTAATATAGACCTGTTAAAAACTGGTAGTTCAATATATTGACTGGATTTTAAACTACTTCAGAACACGTATGTATAAAGAAAACACTGGGAATGTTTTTCATCATCAGGTGTACAGAGGTAGAGATGTTGATATTATACCAATGGCATTTTGTATTAATAAATTTGAGATTTCCCATGATTAACAGACCATGTTCTTAAAGTCACTTGGGGATCTCTCCTCCAGCATACTTCAGCCAGGCTCTTTGCAGGCACTCATTTCTTTCTGCTGTGTTCGTCAGATAGAATAGAGCAACATGCATTACTGAATGCATTGTTTGAGTGCAGAATATAAATTGCAGTTTAAAAATATGGCGCTTAGTAAATGTAGCTAAACTAAAACAAATCTTTGTTCTGCTACTGCTAACTGCAGTTTGAACATCTTTTATGTCCAAGCAGTAGCTTCATACACATCTCGCAAAACACACAAAATGCAGAACGAAGAGATTACTCAGGGCAACCTATTAAAGGTAGTGCCCAAGAGACGGCATATTTCATTTTTGTTTTCCTTTGTAAAAGAACAAATAATGTGATGTGTTTTTGTTGAATTACAACACAACATGTCCTCTAATTAATTTTAAAATGATCTTTTAAAGCCTACTATCTTTGCCACCTTATCTACCGAAGCTGCAGATTTTACCGATGTTGTCTGGTCCACAGCTCTAGCAGGACTCATGGAGGCAGATAGTCTGTATCTCAAAACAATAAGCATCTCTCCGTGTATTTCTAGGAAATTAGTTATTTCCAGTTTCCTGGTGAGTTACTGATGAGGATGCTGAAAATGTTGATTCTCCCACTGGTTGTCTCAAGGTAAGTGAGGACAATGATTGTTTCAATAACTTTTGAAGTTTCCTAAATGACACGTCATCACCACTATTTTGGGTTTAACTGAATTAATGTCAAAGTGCAAGGACCATTACTGACTGCTGTACATTTGTATTTTTAGTGGAGCTATGAACATAGTTTTTAATTAATAGGAAGGTTTATGCAATACCTCATAGAGGTGTTATTTTCTTTAAAACTAGTGTTTGGGTTGGTTGGTTGGTTGGTTTTAAATTGATGTTGTCTTCTTTCCTTGTAATGGGAGGACTTTTTCCTTTAAGCTAACTACAGGTTAAATATGTGGAATAAATATCACACCGTATCAAAAAGCCTACCTTAAATCTAAACAACTGAAATAATACACCGTACAAATAAGATGAAGCAGCACAGTAATTTAGAGTTTTCTGCAGTATTTTGAAAGGTGTGCTACAGTATGATGAATATTGAAAAAAAAATAAGGGGTCTCCAGTGAACTAATAATATATGCCTGGCTTCAGCTGGAAGTGAAAGTGATTTCTTAGTGCATTAAAGGCAGAACATTTAGTGGTGCCACTTTATTGGTGGCAGGATTAGTGATTTACATTCTGTGCTAAGGGATGGTCCATGATAGCTGCCTTTGTAGTGGGTGGGCTTAACTTAGAATAGCTTTTTCTCTCCCCTAAATTTGTCTTGTCTTCCAAATGACTACAGTCACAAATGCCAGTTGGATGGCCAAAAGCTCTCAGCCCAATGCTGAGAGAAGAGATAAGGAGAGATGGAGAGTAACAAAGCAAAATTTACTGAACCAGATCTAAGCATAGACTCACACCTGGTTCTGTCCCATGCAGCTGGAGAACATCAGGACAAAATACATCAGATTTTTCTTCAGAGGTGAAAGGAGAGTTTTCCAAGGACAACAAGAACCTCACACAAATAAGTGACGTAGTAAGAACGGAAAAGTGTTGGAGCTGAGTCACATGCCCTTCCCTAAAATGTGTAGTTCTTTAAATCCCCTTGCTTTTTAGAGATGCTAGGAGGAGAAGCATCTCAGTAGGTAAGAGCTGCTCTGACACAGACTGTGACAGCTCTGTGTCACCTACGGATGTGCCAGGAGTGAACCTCTGAGCTGCAGTGTTAGAGCTGATGGCCTCCATCCTCTGAGGAAGAAAGAGAAGTAACTTTACAGATCTTCAAAGAGATTAGCTCTCATTGTAAGACAGCATGACTCTGCCTCTCTGTATAACAAACTAACTATCACTTGCTATTGCACACTGAAATTTCAGGGATTTGCAAACAAAAAATACTCCAGATATATAATTACATTCTTGTACAGTCTTTTTTTTTTTTTTTTCCCCACAACAAGCACAGTATTTCCCACACATGTATTTCATAAAATGAGTAAACCAGTGCTCTGTGTTTTCACCAGTGTGCATGCACATTTAAACTAAATTTCTTTTGCATTTGGAATATTCTCAGCCTGTCCTGTGGAAGCAATGACATTTAAATTATCTTCTCAGTTACTCTGTATTATTGTTTATGAAAGCCAGGAGTATAGCACCAAGCTCTAATTTTACTCTCCTAGTCAAAGTTAATGCAAGTTTTTCCATGAACTAATAAGTAAAAAAAAAAAAAAAAAAGTAGAGAAAAGGGAAGGTGAGAAAGGAGGGTTAAAAGAGGCACTCAGTGCAAAACACACTGTCTCCAAGTCCAGATTTTATCTTGAAGGGTTGTGGCAGAAGTAAAAGGTGGAAAGTGTGTGGCTCAGAAGACTGATAATAGTTCAGAAAATCTTGCACAAACCCAACCTTATCCAGAAGTGGCTGAAAATTTGTACTATCCCTCCTTCGAGCTAATGGATAGAGAGTTGGAACAGAACTTTGCAGATTGTATCCATTAGGAAAGAGAAACTGATTATATAGTCAGATATCTCTGATTGAACTGTATTTATTTTGAAAGCTCCTTGAATCCAGAAGAAATCAGTCAAACAACAGGAGACTGTTTCTTCAGTGCACAGATCCTTGTTGTACCCAACTCTGTCCCAGCACTTGGAAGTGCTGTACCCCAGAGCTCCTGTACCTTTTTCTGATGTCTCAGATCACCTGTGGTCTTACTTTTTGTTTTCCCACAGACAGAAAAATCTTGAAAAAGCAACCACACTAGCCTTCCAGTTTGAGCCCTTCATGAGCTTCTCGGTTCTTTGTGATGTGGACCTTCATTAAGGATGGGAGTTGATATTATTTCAGTTGTCTGGTTACAGAAACAAGCTTCACAGCATCTTAAAATGACTCTAAAAGAAGTATATACTGATTTCCCTGATTTCCCTGATTTGCTGCCTGAGGTTTAGCCCTGGTCATACCTATTGGTATCCACTAAGTGTTCTTTGTATAGTTTGCTTTTCTCAGTGATGAGAACAGGTACCCCCATATAACAAAGGATGCTGCTTCTATCAGCCGCATAAAGAAATGATAACAAATAGTCTGACAGTTTGTATCTGCCTAAGGAATACTCAGCAGGGGAGTGTTACAAAATCAAAGCTTAGACCCTGCAGTTACCAGATGCACAGTACTTATATGTATAAACATAAGATACTACTTTTAAACTTGGGAACGGGAACTTTAAGAGAGCTCAGAGAGAACAGGAGCCAAATCTGAATTTGTAGTTGCACACCCCGAGCTCTTTCTGCAGTTGGACAGGGGGATCTTCTCAACAAGCCTGGAAGATCAACTGCAAATCTGAAGTTCCCTGATTCTCTTTGGGACAGAGGCCTTGATCCTCATATGAGAGCTGCAATGCAAATTATATATTTTCTCCCTTATAAGCAAAAGTTTTCAGCACATATCTCAGGTTTTCAAACAGGCACACACATACGGGGCAGTGGCAGAGGTGAATCTCAGTGCATCCTGCTCTGAGTCCTCTGATACGTTTAAAAACCCATGGGTCCAGGTCTTTAGACAGACATCTGCTGATCAGCTGGCCCAAGGTGCTCACGTTTGTTAAACCAGCTTTTCCTTCCACCTGGTGCATGTCTTGGCTGTGGAAGCTCAGGCTGTATTGCAGCCTATGGCCAGGAGGTGGCTCTGCCTGGAATGCTGAGGAACCCCGAGTCGTTAGGAGAGTCCAGTCTCTCCAGAGCAGTGAAGACCTGTGCGTGTCTAGAGGCCATTTATCTGAGGCATTTTCCAATACTGCTGCCTACCCAGAAAAATATGAAGTATCTACTCTTTTTTCAATGTGGTTAATTATAACCTTTTCTGGCCACCTGCCACATGTCAATTGGCAGAGATAGCTCTGCATCGCTTTGGTTTCTCAACTTCTTGAATACCTGAAATAATCTACTCTGATGTCAATGTCTTTGTGCTCCACACAAAGCAAAATCTGGGAGAGGAACACTCAGCTTTTCCATTAATATCTCCTCACATTTGCTAAAGATAAAATAAACCCTCTGACGGAATCCCGTCTGTGCCAGCAGTGCCAGCCGTGCTGGTAGCTCCTGTCCCAAAACTCACTTCCTGTCTCCTCCCTATAGAGCCTCTTTGTCCTTCTGCCCGTTTCCTGCCCCATCACCTTCATCTGAGGTTACCTATTTTGTAGTGATTGACTTGCAGTGAACCAGAAACTTGATTTTCACTAACTGTAACTGCATTGACTTATGTTTTTGGGGGAGGTTGTTACTGCACCCTGCTCTGTTATAACTTCATATCTTGTTGTGACTGAGGTTTTGAAGAAGCTGCAAAATGTGTCTGCTGCAGGTTGGAGAGAGTTGGGGCTTGCAGCTCCTGCTCCTTATTTGAAGGTAACACTAGAAGCGTAGAGATTATTTCTTTCCTGTATTCACCCATGTAGTTTCACAGACCTTAAAGGAGCCTAAATCTTTCTTTTGGACCCTTCCATCCCCTCTGCATAATTGGAGAGAAAAATAAATTAAAATGTTATGAGTGAGGGTTCTCACACACAGATTTGACTGCATAGGCCTTGCTTCTTCAGCAAAGCAGGCTAAAGCCAGAGTTACACAGGTTTACACCAGCTGAACCTGTTGAGTTCTCTTTGTCTTATATGTCTACCTGTATATGTAATAGAATATTGCATCTCTTATTTCATCACCCTCCTTGTTTATAAGATGAAGCTTTTGTCTGGTAATACATATAGGGCTGAGTTTTCTAAGACTACAATTAGCAGTAAGCACTGAGGCTGCTTGTTGGAAGGAGTTGTCAGGGCAGAACTAAACTGGTCAGCTGTCTAGCAGGCTTGTAACCCTAATGGATATTCCTCTTAGACAAAAGAGTTTGTTTTGTTTAAGCTTGGGATAATTATTGCATTTTTAATGTATTTACCACTAGCACTTTTCTAGACAATTGAGAAATAATGTTTAGCAGAGATTTGATCCTTTTCCGTGTGCAGAATGTTAAAGATTGTTCCCTTTATAGTAAAAAATAAATAACTGATTTGACCTGTATTTTTTAAAAATACAAAGCTTGTTCCGCTAAGTATGTTGTGCCTGATACAAGCAAGTGTATGCTAATAAAAAAATATATTTATTTGAAGGCTTATTTGGGGGTAGTAATAAATATTTGGTATTATTGAGGTTTTGTTGCTGAATTAAATACGATATGCTAAATATAGAACTGTCTTTCTTTAAGGGGATTCCTGTCCATAATGCCATCAGTTCTGGTAATCCCTTATCCTTCTGCTCAGATTCCTGAGTGGGTCATTCTTACTCATGCTGTTAAAGCCTAATATTTAATTAGAACATACTCCATTATAGTTCCCTTTTCCCCATATCATTTTTTTTCACAGTTCTCTCATTTGGGGAACGCATTGGCATTTTACCATCCCACTAATGAAGAATATTGTTTGTTCTGTCATTGTTCAGCTGGCCTGTGCCATACCACATTTTGTTTCTTGTGACTGATTAGTTACATTTGAATAGCTGACACCTGTATAAAATTTGCAAGGGGATGAGGAGATGCTCTGGGTGCAAGCAGGTGTAAACTCACTGAGCCCACGAGCCATACTGGGCAGGCTGGTGCCAGGTCCCTGCCGGAAGCTGTCCAGCCGCATTAGCGTGGCTTTACGCCCAAGCTCCTGTGCGAAGACTAATGTGCCTGTATGGCTTCCGGAGCAGCCCTGGCAACCCAGGGACAAGGCAGAGTGAGTTCACGTCTGTCTACAGCTGTCTGTCCAGACATACCCTAAAAAACTTCACAGCAACAGTATACTCTTTGGGAGTTTAGGGTTTGGTTAAAAATATGCTGTAATAGTGGACAGACAGGAGATTGTTTGTCTTCTACCATAAGTCAGTGCCTGATATGGCCAACGTGTCTATTGAGAAGGAAAATGCAGATCTCTAAAAGGCTATGAAATATTCTTCTTACTTATCAATAAATTTAAACCAAGATTAGTTCACTTAAGAATACTGGTTTACATGAATAATAATATGTGCAGTACTATTTCTTCTAATCCATTCCTCATACTGAGAGATACTTTCTATGTTGTCTTGACAAATTCACATAATTTAACTGAAGGCTGAATGAGAAAGGAGAGATAACATAAGCTTCTGGACAGTTTGGGCTTGTTCTTTTCTGCTATTTATGAGTTAAACTATTCCCTCTGGTCATTTTTTCCTAAACACCATTTGCTCTGTTCTTATGTTCATGCAGCTGCCAAACTGGGGAAAATCAAGTGCAATCAAATTTATGTACAATATTATCTAGTGAGGTGTTGAAGAGCAGCTGCAAAATGCTGCCTATGGCTCTCTGAGGAGCTGCTCAGAACAATGTTTTATAATGTACCAAAGAAACTGTATTTTCACATAGAATTAAATTGCTCTTGGAAGCACAGAACTTTTTCTTCACATTATTAGACGCTGGACTTTTCCCTTTATTCACCTGGTTTACCTTGCCCATAGAAAAATATTGGCACTCAGGAACAAATCTTTGCCACCAGAGGAGGGTAAACCTTCTGCTGGTTAGTATGGCAAAATCTGCAGGGTACCTGAATGATAGCATGAAGTGTGTGTAATGTCCCATTTCTGAACTACCTTTATACGTATCGCTGTAATGTAAACAATAATGAAATACATTCTACCACAGTGAGAACAAGCTGTTAGCCCTTTCCTAGGATATGACATCTACAGCCTTTATTGTGGAGAAAGTCACTCTAGAGATGTGAGTTTTAAGATGACTAGAGGGGATAAATCTATTGACTTTAAGAGTGAAAAAAAAAACTGTACTTGGATGAAATTGAAAGGGAAGGATTACCCAAGGGTAGGAAGAGCTAGTAAGAGAACAATCTCACTCAGTACCGTTATACTACTTTAAAATATCCATCTCGCTATTATATTGCAGAACTGATGTCAGGTTAGCTTGTAGAGGAAAATTCCATTCTACCTTCTTAGGAGACCTGATTAAGAATCCCTCCTCTGTGCCCCAGACATCTTCAAAAGCTTCACTACATTATCATCTGTAACATTATCGATGTTCTTATCTGTGTTTAGGAATACGGAGTCTAATGGTCAGAACCCATACTGTCTTCTAGTGTTTTCTTCCACCTGTTCAACCGAGAGGTCCACGTTGTGCAGTTATGCGTGCTGTAATGACAAAACTGTACCAGCTCAGTACAAATTACTTAGGCAGTGTCAGTAGGAATTTAGTGACGTGCAGTAGACATGTATGGTCATAAAGTGAATGGGTGTGGAAAGCACTGAAGTGATTACAGATGGTATATGAGCAGTTTGTGACCTGGCAGAATTTTTCTGTAGTCCTCTGAGAGCTCTAAAGTACTTAGTGTCTTGCAAAAGAAGGCAATGACATGTGACGCTTGAGGGGCTGGCTGGATTCCCTCCATTTCCTTAGGAGAGAAACATGTATGAACTATAAACAGTTGAATAAATCTGACATTTCTTTATAATCCAAATTTATGTTTCAAATCCTTTTGCCCTTTTCTTAGTCTAAAAACACTTGAAAGAACTGACAAAAGAGAAAATCAAGTATTTGGCTCTTTCCACACGTGAAGCTGCATATCCATGTTTAATAGATTTGCATCCTGACCTTTGAATTTAGGATTTTTTAAAAATCAGAACAGCTAAAGTCAACAAGCCAGCCTGAATTCTGTGTGTGCTATACTACAGTGTCTCAGATCTCCTTTATCAGTCAGTGATCAAAGGTTGCTGTTTGTCCCTTCCAGCATTCATAGATACATCGCAGTAGCCTTGCATGCTGAGCTGTTGGGGAGGAAGCAGTGACAGTCACTGGACATTGATCTTCACTGTGTGCTATACAAAGTCCTGACTTGTTTACACAAATCCATAAAAATAGATTTCCTCTTGCACACTAAGAAATTACAATGCATGATGTGAATTCCTGACAGGATTTTTACTGTGTATGTCAGTTTATCGTTAACAGTTAACAAGTGTTAGATAATAAGGAAAAGGACATCTCCACATTTTGGGTAAAAATTAAAATTCTTACTATTTTATAAAGCGTTATTTAAAAACCAGAATCTCAAAAAGCTGCATGTTATGATGTACTAGAAATACAATTTGGTTTCATTTGCAGATTTCAGTTTCTCTTCCAGCAGCCTGTGTGTAAAACTAAACACCATCACTGCAAATGGTGTATTGCAGACAGTGAGATCTTCTAACATACTGGTCATTTCTTGCTGTTTGAAGATCAAGAGCCAGACTTCCCACCATGTCTGACACCTTTGAGTGAAAACACAGATAGCTGGGTGCAGATGAGGAAAAGTCTGATGGTCCATGGCAATAGAAAGATCACTGCAGGCGTACCTTTCTTCACTGCAAATTGTTTGTCTTCATAGAATCATGGAATCATTTTGGTTGGAAAAGACCTTTAAGATCATCGAGTCCAACCGTTAACCTAACACTGTCACTAAACCGTGTCCTTAAGGACCTCATCTACGCAAAATAAATGAAGTGTCTTATTTTTGCTGTTTCCTTGTCTATAAAATGGAGATACTACCTTCCTGTATGATATTAGGTTATATTAGTAAAGCATTTTAAGATGATTAAATGGCTTGTGCTGTGGAAATGGAGATTATTACCATGTTGAGACTTGAAGGCACTGACCTTGACAAAAAGGTAAACGACAGCCTGCCTGCCCGATCAAGCAGCATTAGTGAAGCCAGCACTTCACTTTTGTGATGCTCAGCTGTCATATAATCATCTCTAATCTGGCTGTTGGAGGAGCTTCCCAGCCTCCCTGGGAGAATTTGCTCAGGAAGGTCTTTTCTACGGCGTGCAATTACAAAATGAGAACACGAGGCAGGTACTGGATGAATGAAAACAAACATGATTCTAGGAACAACTGTTGGTGGTTAATACTTGACCATTACTTCTTGACAGGATTAATGTCTTTCTAATCACACTAATCCCTTCTGATAACTTTATCCATAATCCATCTATTTCAAAGCAACATCCAGATGGCTTCTGGTGGAGAGGAAGACAAAATAAACATGCAGAATGGGGTCTTAACAGCAGCTTCTTGTATTTTCCCATTCTGGGGATATGGGTTTTGATCTTGAGACAGGTCAAAAATGTGTTTTTTATAAGAAAGCAACAGAAAAAAATTGCAGATAAGAATTGCAGATAAGATAGAAAGTTCTGGGGTTTATTTGTAAATTAAATACCTCGTAAGTACTCTGATGCCTGTCAGTGACAGCCAGAGCAAGCCTAGAGGTGCTCATAAGGGTTGATATTCCCAAGATATTGAAAGAATTCCATTCCTCATTGTGTCAAAATTGCTATTGTAGTTTGGGGGGGGGGGCGGGGGAGTTGTGCAGATTTCTCTCAAAGCAGATACGAAACTTACTACTTGATAGCTTCATTGGTTTGTACTATTATCAGTATTTTAAACAACCTAGTAGCTAACTTTACATTTTTAATGGGTCAGATATAATAATAATTCCTGGAGTTGTTGAGGTCTTCCTCTTCCCTTCTAGTTTCCCCTTAAAAGCTTAATCTGGGTTTCATTAGATCTTCCACTGATCCTGGCGTTGCTCTCCACCTTCCTCTCTCAACAAGGACACCATAAGGAAACAATTTATTGTAACCTTTCATAAATCACATGGAGACTGTCCAAAAATGTAAACAAACTTTAATTGAGCCATTCCTGATAAAATAATTTACCTAGAATATTTCAATAACAATCAGCAATGAAACAATTGAAATCTTAGTGAAAAAAAATGTCTTAAATATCTGCAAGTGAATAAACTTCTTTAAATTATAGACCATATCTAACTTTTGATCAAAATCCTATTTTGTTTACTGGCTTTCTGACTTACTTTCTACAATAAAATATGGGTAGATAGTTCAGAGAAGAGACAAGACAGATTTGGCTGCATCAGAACAACTTATTTCCCAGAAAACAAATCAGAGTAGATTTAGAGTTACTTAAGTCCCAATGAAAAAGCCAAAAATCTTTTACTTCTTAAGAATAAAAATATAAACCTTAGAAAGACTATAAACCTAAAATATTGTGGAGCATCAGGTTTGCATTGTGTAGAGATCTTCAGATTATCAAAACACAACTTTGAAGAGGCTTGAAAACCACAGACATAGAAGGTAGGACAGAGATTTGCACAGATCTACAGCAAATACAACAGTTTTGGAGGCTGTTCTTCAAATCGTGTAGTCACTGAGAACACACAATTTAATCCAAGATTTGTTGGATGAACAAGATAGAATTAAAAAAAGATGCATAATATTCTACACAGCAGAAAGAAAAGGCACAGGAAAATAATTTTCATATGTAATTGGAACAAACTATGCATGAGATAAAGAGGTCATGGGGCTACTTAGTTTATTGTGGTGTCAGTTATTATATCCAGCCCCAGATGTTTGAAAGCAAGGTGCAAGAAACTTCTTAAATCATAGTAATCAGAGATTTCACTTAAATCCTGCACTACAAGATTTAATATCTCATCCAAAACTCATTAACACATATTTTGGAAGCCTTAGGCTTGACTTTTTTTTTTTTCTTTTCCCCTCTCTACAAAGTAAGAAATGGTCCCTGAACACAAAATTACACTTCTGTGGAAATTTTTTTTGCCAGACCAATTAAATGAATAAGATGTACTGCAATTAATCAGAAGAGCTGCAGATTGTTTTTCATTGTCTTAATCCTGCTTTGTCCATTTGGCAATCATTAAATATGTTATGGAAGCTTTGCATGAAACATACATGTGGAAGCTACTTAGCTACATAGTAAGTCAAATTATTTTAATCTATGAATCAAATATTATTCCAAGCCTAACCAGGCTCTGAGGCTTGACAAGATTTAAAAGTACACTGTTTTTCATTCCATTGTGTTTTATGAGAGTCTAGTAGTGGATGGCTTGGGAACATCTCTGTTCAGTCTTAGAAGCAGCGTGGGAAGCTGTTGGCAAAGTTTTTATGTAGCCAAGAGTGTCTGATGAAAATTAGATTTAAAGGGAAAACCTGAACAGGATACAGTGATCTTAAGTTAAACCATCTGGAAGTTTATTCCTCCTGACTTCCTTATTCCCTAGGAAATAAGAAAAGTACTTTTTCTTGTCTTTCTTTGACTACATTATGTGAAGGTTAGAGCTCTAGACATCCATGGTGAGGAACTCCTGTGATGTAACTGTGTACTACTTACTTCATACAATAACAGTGATAATCAATGTCTCTTTTAATCTTTATGTCTTCTGTCCTGTTCCCTCTGACATCAAATGTATGAAGCCAAATGAAAAACAGTTAATGAGTGATCGCTGTCTCATACTAGTTACAGGTGTTTCTTTCTGAAAATTATTCTGAGCAATTGCTTAAAATTATATGACCAGTGTAGCCCCTCAGCCTTTGGAGACTTGCTTCCACTGGTCCCTTCTTAAAACGGAGCATTGCAGGCATGGAAAAGCCCAGGGCTTTGTCTGAACCCACACGTTTGTTCATGCTTCTGTCACACCACAGTTACCCCTGTTGCACCTCCATAGTTAATTACTTTTGAGGACTTTCTCATCACAGCATGAACTGAGCATGACTTTATCTGGTGACAGGATAATCTCATTACAGATGATGATCTTGTTAATGAATATCCCAAGACAGAGCAATCTCATTATTAGCCCCCTCGGGATTTGTCACCTGAGAGCCAATGTATGATTAGATTCCAGCTGCACAACACCCCCTAGATCCTAATGGCCCAACATCCTGAGCCTGAGGTGACACCCCCAAAGGCACCTGAACTGCTGGACATATTTTAATTAGGATTTTTATCCCTCAGTACTTCTGGACATATTTCTTAGGTGAACAACCAAGACAGTTCAAGTGCTATGCGCAGGATTCATCTCTCCATTGTTCTGTAGAACAAACACAACGCAGCGGCATCAAGGACAACAATAACTGTGTGGCTTTCCCACATTGGTAGTGGTTTCAGGGCAGTACTAGGAAGAGCAGTGGACTGTCCATCTCCTTGGTAGTGCCCTCTCCAAGTCATCACTGCATGGTATCCTACCTACATGTTACAGATCTGCTGGTCAATGGTCAAGCCATCATACCTCTGGAGTCTTTTTCCCTGCGTAATATATCTATAAAGAACACTGAAAATTATTACCATGAAAAACATCCAGCTAGTTAAAATCAACTTGATTTTCATTTTTCTTTTTTTTTTTTTTTTCCTGGGATGGTCAGGGTAGAACAGTGCTGAAGTCTAGCACAATGTAGGGAACTCCTTTGAGCATCAATGAGCTGCTGAATTGGTTCAATGGCCTGTGAAAACTCAGCCTGTCGTAAGAGTTCAGTCCTAGAAATAACAACATAGAGATTGTTTTACAGAAAACTAACAATTAATCTGAATTAGATGTATTTAACTCAACTATTTTATCAAAGAAATGTTTTAGAATATTTACTCTTCTGTAGGGATCCACCCAAGGGAAATGCCAAGCAACTGAGCATCGTTGCTGCTACTGTTTTTTTAATATGTAGTGCTGTTTTTACACAGTGCTTTACAGACATACAGAAAGGTGGAACTTTTGTCAAATACAGTGATAAAAAAGAGGGAAGAAAAATAGTTTCAAGAGTGAGAGTTATAAAGATGCTCATTTTCTAAATGATCCGTATTACAGTGCAAACAGTGTTTCCCCTTGCTCCTGTAGTGTTAACAAAACCAACGCTAGACGAGAGATTGGCAGTGCAGAAAAGCAATACATTTTCTTAATTAATCTAGTGGATAGCAAGAACCTGAGCACTAAATCCCACCCATTTGATTTCATTAAATCTACTATAAAGCTTAAGCTGCACTTTAGCTTTGGCTCTAGACAACCTCACTCAGCAGAGTGAGGTCAAGATCTCATTGAAGGAGGTGCAGCTTAGTAAATGACCATTTATGAGGAAAGGCCTGATAAATGATTCTGTTTTGATGGGAAAGCTGGATAGTGGGGCACACAAAACAGTAAATGTGGTGTATTATTTCTCCTGCAGTTTTCCTGAGATGTATGCTTTGAAGAGTTTACAGATAATTGGTCATAGAATCATTTAAGGTTGGAAAGGACCTTTAAGATCATCAAGTCCAACTGTTAACGTAACTGCCAAATCCACCACTAAAATGTGTCCCTAAGCACCACATCTCCACATCTTTTAAACCACTCCAGGAATGGTGAATCCACCACTGCCCTGGGCAGCCTGTTCCAATGCCTGACAGCCCTTTCCAGGAAGAAATTTTCCCAATATCCAATCTAAACCTCCCCTGGTGCAACTTGAGGCCATTTCCTCTCATCCTATCACTTATTACTTGGGAGAAGAGCCCAACACCCTCCATGCTACAACCTCCTTTCAGGCAGTTGTAGACAGCGATAAGGTCTCCCCTCAGCCTCCTGTTCTCCAGGCTGAACCCCTCAGGTCCCTCAGCTGCTCCTCATCACACTTGTGCTCCAGACTCCTCACCAGCTTCATTGCCTTTCTCTGAACTCTCTGCAGCACCTCAAGGTCTTTCTTGTAGTGAGGGGCCCAGAACTAAAGACAGGTTTTGAGGTGCAGCCTCACCAGTGCTGAGCACAGTGGGATGGTCACTGCCCTGATCCTGCTGGCCACACTATTCCTGATACAAGCTACACACCCTGAGCAACACTGGTGTCACTGAGCACTCAAATCTCAGCCTTGCATCATTTGGAAACAGCATCAGAGTGTATGTCAGAGCTGCCTGGAGCAATTTCAGGGACCAAACAGTGCCCTGTCTAATTTGCCTATAAAAGATGGTCAGTGGGAGCTAAAGCACTTGACAGAGAGTTGCCTACCTTGGCAGAGGAGGCTGTACAAGCGAGGGGGTGACTACTGGTCAACCTCTGGCAGTGGTGAGCAGGGACCTAAAGGGGAAAGGGTGGAGCGACCACAGCCATTTCTTTGCTCACCACTGTGCAGCCACCCCTGCCCATGAAGGATTTTCCTCTGCTCACTGACAATGTCTCCACTTCAGCTGGAGACAAACTGAATCACAGCCCACTCCCCAAAGTGCCCGCTGGTAAAGCAAAAATATACTGTGCTTTGTATTGGTTTAGAAAGAAAATAAGTTATTATTTTAGGTTAAAAAATGGTCTATATGACAAAATTGCCCCTTAGTGTTTTTCATTTTGAAGTCATGGTCTGGCTGCACACAGGAAGGGATAAGGGTCTTGACCACATTTCCTTCAGAGTTCCCTTCTGACCAGAATTATCCTATGATTCTGTAACATTATATGTGGCATTTCATACATAAGTTTGTATGACTGATCATTGCCTTTAATCCTGTGAACTGAACCATCACGTGTGTAGGTTGTGTAAAAATATCCCTCGAGCTTCAGGGAACAGTCGATAGGATTCTGTCCCCATGTGTGCAGCCTAAGCTTGCAAGTTCCTTGGCAATCTCCATGGCAATAGAGAAACATCCCTTTAGACAAGGAGGCTACAGCTTTAGTGTTACCAGCAAGCTTCTAAAAACACTGATGAATCCTGAGAGAAGCAGGTAAACTGCAATAATTAGGAAATTAGGTTTCCAGTTGCACTAATGTTATGCAAAAGATAGTATGTGTTGTGATTTCTTTCCACAGCTTAATGTCTGGGCTAGCAGCCCTGGATGCCAAGACTTCCAGTCGATTAGGTATCATCACTGTCACTTACTACCTGTGGACAACATTTGTGGCTGTGATCGTGGGCATAATTATGGTCTCCATCATCCACCCTGGTGGAGCGGCACAGAAGGAGAGCACCGAAGAGGGCGGAAAGCCCATCATGAGCTCTGCGGATGCACTGCTTGACTTAATCCGGTAACTACGCTCGTTCTTTCTGCTTTCTGAAGGTAACATTTTGTACCCAACTGCATGAGGAACTGTTGCCTGAGGATGAGTTCTGAACCAAAGAATGAACACTCTGTTCAAATCAGGAAAAAGAATCAAGGAAACTTCAGAAGATGATTTTCAGCTTATCAGATGTTTATACTGGCTGTTTCTAGTAAAATGAATGGCCACCAAGTGTATCAGAAATTCTCACAACACTGGGGTATGTTTTGGGTTTTTTGTCTCCACAGAATCATGTGTGGCCTGTAGAGCTCATAATGAAATCTATTAAGGCCAAGATAGTATTAAAATGCCATGTTAATTTAAATAGGGACAGTTGTAATAGGCAAAACCTTAAGAGCTGAAATACACATTTTTCAGGAAATAATTCTTAAAAGTGCCATTACAACTGCTCATAACAACTCTCAGATGAAAGACACAATTAGAAAAAACACCGTTGTGATATTTTTATTCCTTATTTTTATGACAGTATTTTTTCTGCTTTGTGGCTTTTTCTTGTTTGTTTTACTTGGTTTTGCAGAAGGGAGGGTTGTTCTTTTAGACCAGCCTTAGATGGTATTTTGATAGCTTTGCCTGAAAATCCCTCTTTGTCTCAACACTTCAGGTACTAGTGGGATTAGTTTCCTGACTGAACATAGTGTGTGCCTCACATTTACATTGCTCATGCAGAAAGACCCAGTTTTGCCTTTGGTTGGTAGTTTCACAAGCCAGCGATCTCATACTATATTGAGCAGGGGTGTCTAGGCCCAGTGTGTATCTAAAACATGAAGAGTTCTCTTTGTAGTTTGACTTATTAAAATTAAAAATGTTGCACAATTTTTCTTTCAAAACCCCAAATTCCTGATGTTGACAGGGCATCAGCACACCAAGTGCTTTAGTTAGAGTTACCAGGAACTCAAATCAGAAGGAACTGGGAGGAAAAGCTTATAAAAATATTTTTTTCTCCTCCAGGTTGTACTTAGCCACGTCATCTGAAACCTGCATGTTTTTCTATTGTATCAATGTCTTACTGAGAATGAGCCAAATTGTATTAGTCACTGAGCAGCGGCTGAGCGCACTCTCTTCTGTAGCTTTCCACAAAACCATCTTCATCTGCAAGAAGCAGATGCCCACTTCACAGCATCTGTATCTACCCAGTGCCTTTGCAGTGATGTATGTGCAGTGGAATTCACATATGTGTGTTCGTGACAGAATGTTAAGTCACATTATTCTGTTTCTGCTGCATAAAGGTCTAGAATTCTCACACCAAGGGAGAGGAACTGAGCAAGTTACTGGAGTTTTGAATCCCTTAGTAAAACAGAATAGCATAAGAAATAAAAGGGAATTTAAGAAAACTGTAATCTTACTGGTTGTGTTCATTGTGGCACTTTTTGGAAACATTTTCTGGCATGCTGAGCTGTTTCTAAGGCCTCCGTCTTAGACAAGTAAAGGCAAAGTGAGACCTTTGGTGCAATGTTACATCCACCCTGACCTTACAGCTGTGTCTGGAAAGGGTCTCCCTTGCCATAGGTTCCCATCCCCTTCCTCTCACCAGCCCAGTTGCTTTTTGAGGCCCAGAGTAAGCTAGTTCATGGAGGTGAGCCAGATGAAAAAGAATTTGGGCGTGCAAAATGTGTACAAACATCTATATGGCTGGAACCTGAGATCTCAGTTACAATCTCATCTCTTCACCTCTCTCTGGCTGATCCCTGTGCACCATGGGTTTAGTGCTGAGGTTTGGGAACCATTTATTCTGCTGAGCCTGATTGCAGGTAAAATACTATGTCTTTATCTAAACATTTGCAAATATCATCTATAATTTCACTTCCTACAAACATTTACTTGAGCAAATTGTAATAGTTTGCATGCATCTTTCAGGTGTTCATGTTTCTGCCCAGGCATGTGCAGGCATCTGCAAAACCTTAAAGTCTTCACTGGTTTGGGCAGATGTGGACAACAACAACAAGCCAACAAGCTACTTTTATTATAGAGGCTTAAAAAGAGAGACTAGAACTCCCTCTCCTTTTGCTATGCTAAGCAGCAGTCACAGCTGCAGTCTTTCTACAAATTGATGGATTTTATTCCTTCACTACAGAAATAACCACATTCACTAACTAAATAAATAAGAATAACAAAATTGTGGGGAGTGGGCTTTCAGCCTAGGCAAACACGATGGGTGAAATCCTGGCTCTGCTGAAGTCAATTGCAAACCTCCTAAGTGTCTGTGTGGAAGTCTGGATTAAATGTAATGATGTATCTGCTGGTTTGAGCTAGAAAAGCTGATCCTTTAGCTCAATGATAAATCACTTCCATTCACAGCTGGAGACCATCTCTTTAGGCTCAGATTGGCTTATCTTCTCAATTCATTAATTTCCTCTCAATTTATCAATTGCACATGTGCACAGAAGTTTACACAGGAAACATCTGGTATTCTGCAAATGAAGAATCCTAAATGTACAAGTGGAGAGATGATATATGTGACATAATTGTAGAGTTTATTTTAAAAGCATGTATCTGGGCATGATGATACTAACTCTATTCACCCTCACCGATTTCAGATTTGAAGCCATTTTGAAATTATGAAATACATTATTATTTCTTGTGATGCTATATATGACATTGTCAGGTCTGGAATTTTTGGCAGGGAGGATGTTGCTAGAAATTGAATTTCTGGAATTTTGGGGTGAGGATTTTGCTTTTAGAAGTGGTTTTATTCACAAATTGAAGAATGTACTGACTTAGCAATAAACAAAACCAAGAACTACTGCAGAGACTCATGGTCATCCTAAACACATGCAACATTAATCAATAATTATTATTCTGCATTATACTGCAGATGATACTTCCCCTGTATATTTGTCTGTTATGTTAAAAAACCCAGCAATAAATCCTCCAGTGTATATGACTTGATTGCGACATAACAGTCACTGTATTGCATAATTCTGAAGTGGCTCTACACCTCACATCAAGCAGGACATACATAATCCCATCAACATACTGAATTTAATGCCTCAAAAATTGTATCCACAAGTCAACCATTTTTTTGCCAAGCTAAACAGAAGTACTTGAAAGACTTTTTTCTAAAGGGAACCTGAAGAGGTTGGGGGCAGGATCTGTGGATGTGAGTCTGGCCCTACTGATTTTCTCCGAAATTCAATCTAGACAGGGAGGCCACCAAATGCAGCATAATAGAAGTGTTTTCAACATTCAATCACTCTTTATACCTAAAATCTTTAGTGCTGCCTTGGCCTGAATTGTCTGAATTTTTGCTTTAATCTGAGCCAGCTTTAAACCAAATACATCTTCCGCTGTCTGTGGAAGATATCCATTTAACCAGGCAGTTCACCTGCATACCCGTGCAGGAATCTCCCCTTGCACAACTTGCCCCTCTGTCGGCAGCGTGCCAGGCTCCGGGCTAAGGGCGGATCGTTCCGAGGGCAGTCGTGAGTAAGCAGCTGTGCAGGAGATGCTTTTCTGAAGATGCTTCTCTCTTCAGCTGCCACTTTACTACTACATTGAGACAGATGTACAGATCTGATTTGATTATATTCAAGGTTTCTGGTGCAAGCACTGCAAAGTTCATGAAAGTACATTTTCTTCCATATTTAAAACTACAAATCCTCAGGCTAAGGATCATCTTGTTCTCTTTAATGCACCAAAGTACCTGGTGCTTTCTGAATTTAAATGGATTCATTCTCGTGATTTACAATACTTCTGTGAGGTAGACAAGGACCACTCTCCCTTCTTACAGCTAGAGAACCAAGACGTATGGGAAAGAAATTACCTCACTGGGGATTTTTCAGAAAAATTTGTGGTGCCAGAGGAAATATCCCAGGCTTGTATGAGATCTAGTAGGGGTTTTGTTCTAGGAATGTGGCTTTTGGGGCACCACAATGGAAGTAATAGCAGTGAATCAATGCACATCTTTACCTTCTTTTTCCTGTGTGAATTATCAAAATTAACTCTGTGCTGTGTTCTCAAAAATACAAGAGTGAATTTTTAGTAGGCTTTTGTGAGTTAAGAAATTAAGGAAGGCAAGATATCAATTTTTTAAAATAATTCAGACTTTGAGTGTTTTATTCAAAAGGACAAAAAGGGACATACTTAGAGGGATAGTGTTCAATTTAGAATATTAGGTTTGTTTCATTCTGCAACATATATTCACCTGACAAGCAGAATAGAAAATGCCTATAATTTGGGGATGAACATTTGTAAAACAAGATACATGACTCAGGATCACACTGTTTCCATTAGCAGTTAATATTTCCACCACATTCTGTTGCTGTTATCAAAATACTTTTAATTTAGAAGGGTAAATCTTGTTGTAATTTAAAATATGCTACTTGCATTTGTCACAAGGGAAACAACATTTAGCTGATGAGATAAAAACAAACCAGCAAACGCAATTAACATTCACAGGAGGAAACAAAACCCAGCCAAACTGGGGGTTCTCTCCCCTGTTTTATGTACGGCTGACTGTGTGTGCAAATTTGGGCATCAGCCAGTGCAGGGTTCACATACATTTTTAATCTTTCTCAAGTCTAACCAGACAGCATGACATCACAAGCTTATTCAATTAAAAATGTCCAAATCAAACAATTCCATTAATATAGTCCAGGTCAAATCACGTGTTGAACCATGACACACAAATTTGTGCATTTCTGAAGTTTACTGGAAGGATAAGTCAGAGCATTTTACCACTAATATCCAATTTAATAGCAGGTACCAGGAAACTCAATCTGGCTTAACCAAGAGAGTTGGGGGGGAAGGGGAAATATGCCATTTATAGCTAGAAGAGGATATAAAAACTGTAGAGGATTTATGTTTTCATGGGAATCCTGAGCACTCTTTAAAATCATTTCCTTTCCCTCTTTTCAAGCTAAGGGCAAAATTCTATTTTATAGAAATTATATTTCTTGAAAATAGGGCAGGAGAAACCCAGTATCTGCTCTAGTTTGGAAAACGTCCCGGCTGTGCAGAACCAGATATCACACTTTAAAAAGTTTACAGCTGAAGACTGAATTGTATATACACGCAATAAGATATTTAAGACGGCGTCAAGTGATCCAGGGTTTAAACTGTGAAAGAACTTTTAAAATAACTTTGCCCTACACTCATGTGTCTTTTGCCAAAAGCCACTGTGTACGATAGAAATATTTATCTGTTCCCTATGACATTTTTTATTCATTTCAGATCTCTGGTTTTCTTTTGTCTTACAAAGCCAGCCTGATGCCAGCACTGTTGTGCATGGTATGTGACCAGATGTGTGCTTCTGGTTGATTTTAAGCAGTTCAAGCTGTGTAGAAGCCTAAACCTTTATTCTGTATTTACAAAGGACTCTGAAGCCCCTAAATGTGTTGTTCCTATTTGGCATAAGAGGAAACCAACATGGAAAAAAGATAATTCCTTGATTAAAACAAGGCTGGGGCGATGGACTATGAAGCAGTTCTGCTCTCTGGTCAGGAGGCCTTAATCACAGAGGGGGAGATGCTTGGGGGCCAAGAGTTACAACCCCATTAGGAAAGCTTCAGCTCTAAAGGGAAATAAATCATTCATCTTCCTGACAGTTGCCCTGGACATCTTCCAATGTAAACGTACACTTTTTATGAGATAACTTTGCCTTGCTGGAACCATAGTGGAAATCCGTTGGTCGTTGTCATGCAACCTCTGATATGATACAGCTCTTTCAAGATTCCTAAAGTTGCGATGTACGTGTGCTTCCACCCCAAAGAATGATTTTCTCAGAAAGCCACAGCCCTGTTTGGGCTCTGTCAGGACCTTTTGTTTCAGAAGGAGCAGGGTAATGATATTCACCCTCCAGATCCCCTCCTGGAACAGAAAGGCCATGCAACACTGTCACCCTCAAGACAGATAAAAAGTCCATGTGTTTGGCAAAATGAGTGCACAATATGAGTTCTGCTCTGGTCTGCAAAAAAGACTTAGACCTGATTAGTGATTTTTGCATTCTGTTAGTATACTTTATCACAATAATGAGGATTTAAATGCCTCATTAATTCCGCAAAAGCCTTCTTTGGTCCTTTAAGCAGGAGGTAGTAAGATTGATACTGAGAAATGAGATGACGCACTGGAGGTGACTCCTAATGTGCAAGATGCAGTCTCCTGTGGGCCCTGAGACAGATAATTTGTTCGTTCTTGCTGAATTAAATTTTGACCGTGATTCCAGCAGTGCAAACCCTGATGGAGCCCACTGACACCAGCAGGAGGGTATTTCAGATGTATATCCATATTACTAAGGACAGGATTGGTGACTCTTGTGGTACAGTAACAGCAGTCAGGAGTCTACATGGCTGATGATGAAATCATGCAGAGGGCAACAAAAGCAAGTGATTTTTTGAGATTAAGACAAAGTCACTGAGAAAGAAGAAGCATCTGACCTCAGCCTATAGTAAATAGGAGCCACAGTGCTGTTCATTCTTGTGGACAGCTGTAAAACCTGGAAACTTTACAGTTGTCGTGTCAAGCTACTCCAACTCCATTTTTACTCTCTCTATACCACTGCTGTATAGGGTGACAGGGTAAGAGCTCAGCCACCGTCAAATACCCCGTCTTAAAGTAATGTTCTTGCAAGCTCAGCTATGCCAGTTCAAATTTGAGAGCAGAGTGTCCAAAGCTGTTTTATGCCCAGTGCAAATATAGGCCAATAAAATGTTATGAGGACGCACATGTAGCAAAAACCCAGTCTAGTGGTTGTAATTCCACAGTGTGAGAGACTGCAGCCAAAGGCTGTCTGGTGTGGCAGGGATTAAATACTGATATCATCAAAGTCTGAGAGCAAAACCAGATTGCTGCTGCAGAACACAGCGTGCCCCAGCGGGGACGGGTGTTCTGAGTTGAGGAAACAGCATCTGCCGTACCTGTGGCTGCTCTTACACTAGAGCAGCTGGCCTAATTCCTCATTAAAAAGATCTGCAAAAGCCGAATGCTTTGAATCAACAGATGTTCTACTCAGGACTCATTCTGAGTTTTTCAGATATTCAGTAATAAAACTGCAACCAAAATTTAGCCTATTATTTCTAATAGAAGTTATCCAGGAGCCATCAAACTGCCTATACTAGTAGCTGTAGGCTAATGTTCTGTGGACAATTTTAGCTGACAGTATGAGCAGGAAAACACTCTAACAGTGCTGGTATTTGTATCACTACTGTAGTTCTCAGAGTAAGCAACCTTTTGAAGAGAGCAAGAGGGCTCTGATGTCCTGGGGGCAGTGCCGAGGCATGGCCTGAGCTGAAAAGTGGCTTCCTAACACAATTCAGCTTCCTAAAGCAGCAGAATACTAGGGGAGCAAAAGCAAGTAAATTAGTGCTAATTGGTAATTTTATTTCTGGGAGAAAACGGAGAAGGAAAGAGGACCTCCCACTTCTGGCAGTAGTAAGGTGCTAAGTAGTCCTACATGTAATGGGAAGCTGCACCCTCAGAGTTGCTCCTTAAACCAGGTGCTGTCTACGTTTGGTACAAATCTTCAGGGTTTTCTTCAAATTCCATGGCTACCAAATTGCAGAACATGCTGCCTTAGTCATACATACACATTTCTAACTCGATAGATCCTTACATCTGATTCCAGAATATGCTGATGGAATGAACCACCTTGTTCACCACAGCAGGCTGCAGTCAAAGCAGGTTTTTAGGAGGTCACTGGCGTGGATCTGCTGCTGTCACAGCAAACGCAGGCCAGGCGTGCTGTGCCAGCTATGGCTTAATAGCTCACGGTCTGTAGAAGGTTCACGGAGCTGACACTGAAGTTTCATGCACATTCACTCCTTTAGCCTGTGTTGAACACTCCTGCTCTGTCTGGCAGAATTCCTGAAGCAGGAGATGCTCTGGGAAATGTTCTTCCTCAGGGCAGACAGTATTTAGCTCTTAATTTTTTATGTAACCAGAAACCATATGTCTCAGTTTCTGTTTTATAATCATACCCTTGTCTTAGACCTAAATTTATCTATGTTCCACACCAGCCTCACTTGCTGTTATTGACTATATTTAATTCCCTATTATTATGTGAAATTATTTTTGCCAGGAATGCTGAATTGTGCCACTGAGGTTAGAGATAATGTTGTTTTTACTAGAGAAATGAATTCCAGATCACTTGAAGTTTTCTACAGTATTATTTTGTGTCCTGTATCTTTTAAGCAGTCTGAAAGTAATGCTGGAAATTTACAAGTATTTTATCTGCTTAGCTCTCTTAATTGAATAAACACAGCAACATTTATAGGTGGTGACAGCAATGAGTAGCTCAGCTTGAATTATTACTTCCTAAGTACTGACAGTGTCTTTAATTCGTTATATGTCAGTGATAAATACAGTGCCTCTTCTGAGCAGAGGGGCAGCCTCACGTTATGATCCTGGTAACAGATACCTCTGTGTCTAGATCTTTATCTTGTGCAGAATTGCAGTGAAGCTATTACTGATCTGCAGGGGCAAGCTGGTTGCAGGCTGGCACAAGGAGGGATTGACAGGCTGTGATTAATTTGATACTTAATTTGGCCATTAGTTTTGTAATATATTTGGACAAATGCATGTGTGTGTATGTTGTGCCAGACAGAAGCTCCCACCCCGGCTGGCATTCCCCAGTGCTCAGGTTTGGGGGAGCCAGAGCCCCACAGGAGGGCTGTCCCGAAGCGGCCAGGCTGGCTGGCAGTCCTGAGTCAAATCCCTCGCTCCCAGTGGAAACATTCCCAAATGATGCCTGCCAAACATCCAGCTCATGGCTGGAAATAGCAACGTGCAGCAAAATGTACCCCTAAAGTGAGAATTTCTCAAGTGATTCTGAAGAGGCCTGACTAAAGCAACACGTGCTCCCAGTCATCCCCCAGCTGTAGGTGACAATTTGGTATGTTCTTCTCATTATTTGTTTTTAGTCCATTAGAATTCTTGTCCACTAATTGCTCTCTTGAATGTTTTTAATTAACAAAACTATATTTTGGCTTGGATTTTTTCAATCCAAGTAAACCAGCTTAAGATAAAAAATAAGCCGAAGCCCTGGCAAACACATTCAGGTCAGCCCTTCAGTAGATAAATTGTGTAACTTTGGTAAGGCTAGTCCCAAAGACTGGATCACAGTGCATTATATATTAAAAAATACTGGGAGAATTCCAGCAGTATTAAATGGGCAGTTGTAATTCCTGCAGGATAAAGAATGATAAAGGTTTGTTTAATATTTAATCTAGCTACTAACCATATGATATTTCCTTTCTCGGACAGTCTTAATTTATTCTTAATTCTACTAATTAGGACTATAAAACTAAGGGAGAAAGTGGAAATAATCAGCAATTAAATCCATATTTCTTTGTAAAACTATGGTTCATATGTGACATTTCTATTCAGAGCTGCGCAGGAGTCCTCAGTGTGGATCTGCACTTTCAGAATAATGCACATTCACACAGCAGGTCAGAGCACGATCATCACCCTAACACTGTGCGCTGCTGTAGCACCTTTCATCTGCTCATGTCTAATCACAAAACAAATTGATATTAATGAAACCTTTAACAATCTGGAAGCAGAATTCCCTTATGAGGCATAATAAGGCAGTAACCATCTTGTCTCTCCCGTGCTTCCCCCTCCTATAAACATCCCCTCCATCTCCAGCCCCATCCAGCTGTTCTCCAGTTAGTCCCTGTGTCAGCCAAGCCCCCGGGCTCAGGCACGCGGTTGTGTCTGCGTCTGACAGATGAGCAAGGCACAGCTGGCAGTTGTCTGTGTCTCACTTTGGCTACAGGTTCGACATTTGAAGCAGAGAATCATCAGCTTTATGGGTGATTTGCAGAGATGACTCGATGCTTTGCGCAGGCCAAAAAAACCCCCCTCATTTTCAATCTTCTGTTTTCAATCATTAGACAATACTATTACTCTTTAATTGAAATTCTTCTCCCTCAGCTTTACCCTGAAAAGGATAATTAATGATCTCTGTGTAGCAATTGCTCTCAGTGCCTGATGCTACTGAAACAGTTTCTACCTCATAATTTTCAGTGTGACCATAATGTCACATTATGATCACTTAAAATAGCAATAAAACTGTTTTTTCTCTAAGCCAGTGCTGCACAGCAGGCTCTAGCTGTGTCTTCATTAGCAGCGGGCATGTGCTGCTGCCAAGAGAAAAGCAGGTATGGAAAATGTCTCATGCAACTGTGTAGATATATATGTATGTATATATAGCAATTCTCTTTGGAATGAGAATGGGCTTTTTGTATATTCTTAGGTCTTGCCTTGTCTTGTCTTGTCTTGTCTTAGGGCATGAGCTGGACTTTGAATAGAAAGTCTTTTGGTTAGAGAATTCAGGAGTTTCTCCTTGCACGAATTTACATATATGAAAGCATACAATTGGGTCATAGGCTGTCACTGTCTTCTGCCCATAGGTTCAGAAGCTTTGGGCTAAAAATAAATCAGTTCTGAAAACGACCCTATTAGAATCATCACAAGAATCTTTATTCCCAAATGCTGCACAGAAAGATAAGACTTTTTCACTTTTTTGCCCAACTATACTATGATTCCTCTTTGAAGCCTGTAGAGGGTGTGCTCTCCATGTCAAATTAGGATTGAATGTCTTTCTGCAAAGTAGCAATCTAGCTCAAACAGAAGTTACAAATTAGCAAAAAGTCAGAAAAGATGACAACAAAAGTCCCTTTTGGAATTAAAAATCTATCTGTTTCACTGCAGATCTCGCAGAGTATGGTCATTGTCTTCCTCTGCCGCTCTGTAGCTCTTGGCCTCACTTCAGACTCTTGTTCTGAAGCCTTGGGGAACTATATTAAAACAAAGTTTACCAGAGACTATGCAGCTCTAATCTCAATTATTTTAATCAGGAATGAGATCCTCTTTTTGAAAAGAAAATTGTTCTTGACCAAGCCACTGCAAAGCCTACATCACTTATAATTTTAGCGATGAACGTGTTTCAGGAGTTACTACAGTTTATGAGCCATCTCACAGGAGTACTTAGAAATCCCAAAGTAGATTACAGGACCCAGGAGTCTCAGGAATACATCCCTGAACACTGACTTTGCCTTGAACAGCTCATTATCCGAACAGGGAAGTCAAAATATGGAGTAGCAGAATATTCTTTGCCCCAGTTAACAGATAGAGAAGGGAATGATAGGAATTACATTGCCCCTGCTACAACATGGACACTGTGGCAGAGCCAGAAGCTGAAATTAGAGCTCCTGGGTCTCACTCCAGGTATTTAGAAGCAAGTCCCAAAAGGTTAATTCTGAGGAACTGTCTCTCTGTTGACGCTCGTTCAATCAGGTACATCTATATGGCAACCTTCTGCACCCGTGCAAACTTTGCTCTCTAGGAGGGTAAATAACCAATTTATCGTGGGAGACACAGGAAAAGTAGAAGTTGTTTTCAGTGCCATAGAAATTATTCTTGTATTTGTTCATTTTTAGGAACATGTTTCCAGCCAATCTTGTTGAGGCCACATTCAAGCAGGTAAGTGGCCATATTCCTTTTACCACTGATGAAAGAGATGAGCCAACATCATAGAAAACATGTATCTTAGTAAAACAGAATCCAGATACAGACGTTGCATATTATTTCAGATACTGTTAGTACCTTCAGCATTTAGGAATTAATGAGTCCCCCTCCACTAGCCTCAGCAGCCTCGGTGTCTGAAGGCAAAGCAAACAAGCACAAAATGCAGAGTGTGACTACAGAATGGACAAGCACACCTATGTCAGCTCCACCTCCTCCTGAGGCCTGATGTTTTAGGACCTTGAGCAAGCTGCTGTAGAAAAGCAGAACAATTTATGCCAGTGTGCCCAGAGCGCGATTGCTCTTACCACCGTATTGCAGTCACAGAGCTGGAATTGCTTTAAGAGCACACAGTAATGCCGCACAAAGGAAGAAGAGAATACCATGTCCAGTTAAAACAATAAAATAATGTGTTTGGAAATAATCTAATTACTCAGATTGGAATTTGGCCAGAAAACCTAATCTAAAAGTTCTGAGTGAGCAAGAGGCATGGCTGTATTTGTTTCACCTGGGGGAATATTTAATGGGAACTTTACCTCAGGTGAGACGAAGAGCAGGGCACTCAGAACCTCTAGAGAGTCATTCCTGATTGTGTCTTATAGTAAAGCAGGTCTATCAGGAGATGGTGTGTTTGCTGCACGGGGGTCTGATTACAGGAAACACTGATTTTGTTATGCTTTTGCAAAAACTCAACTGTTTTTACAGATTTTAGCAGCATAGAGACAGCACCGATCATTCTTTTCATGCTTGTCCCTTTAACATGCAGCCTTGTTGAAACAGAGCACTTAGGAGATCTCATTAAACCATTAATTCCTGCTGGGATATTATAATAAAAACAATTTTGTTTTCTTTCAGTATCGCACCAAGAGCATTCCTATCATTAAAGCTAACAAAGCATCATCTGAAAGCACCACTCGTCGCATTATAATATATGGAGTCCAAGATGAGAATGGATCCAATGTCCAGAATTTTGCCTTGGACATCACTCCCCCTCCTGAAGTGATTTACAAGTCAGAACCAGGCACTAGTGACGGCATGAATGTACTGGGGATTGTGATATTCTCTGCTACAATGGGTAGGTTTCAGACATGTTTGGTTTGTAATAATCCAAGTGTCCATTTAAGAGGAAAAGAAAGGGGTTGGGTTGTTTGGTTTCTTGATTCGTCTTTTTTAGCTGCTTCTATCTCAACTTGGTGAAGAAAAAGGCAAGATTGTTACAGAGCTGTTCTCCCAAACTTTTGAAGATAAATCTTCAAAATCCTTGGTGACTTTTGTTCCATGCCATTTTGTGGTATTCCACAGAAGGTGGAATTCCATATACAATACCACAGAGGGTGGTATTCCATATACAACACTGCTGGAAATTGACTGTGCCCCAGTTTGTAGTATTTTACAGTCAATTCCCAAAGTACAATGTCACAGCAGACACTATGCCAGCCGAAAAGTATTGGATACAAATGAATTAATTGTGTGTGCCTATTAGGATCAAGGGCCATTTTATACTTCTGAACACAGAAGATTATTCATTGTCTTCCTAGAACTGAATGTGTTACTTTTACCATGCCCCTAAGTCTTCCTGGCCAGGGCCTCAAGAGGCAGAAGCTGAGGGCTGGTTTCTTCATGGCTGATGTACAGAAAATGTTCTGCCAGTACTGCCATGTACAGCACAGCCCCTGCCTGGCTGTACACAGCGCACAGGGGTAAGGCAGACTGAGGCAGAGACAGCTTCCTTTGCTAGAAAAATGTTTTCAAGTTTGTCTTGAAAGGATCCCTCAGAGCAGGTAACTCCTTCTCAGAGATCTATGAAAGATATTTAAAGAAACAGGCTCGCTACCATGGGGCCAAATCTTCAGCACAAAAGTTTGTACCTCCACAGGGAAGCTTTCGGGAAATTGCAAATGAAAAAAAAAACGGGAGCCAGGAGAGAGGGCCCTGTTTGGAGCTGAAGCACAAGGCTGTGGCCTGGCTCCCCCACGCTCTCATGTTTGTGTAAGGTGAGATTTCCACATACCGTGTCTGTTTATACAGCACAAAGATCTATATTCATCCAGTCATCTCCCACTTGAGTTCACTTTGAATCACAGCAGGGAGGGAAGGCATGGGGGCTTTGGATTAAGGCACCTGAGAAATTGAACCTGAATGTCTTTGTTTGCAGGTATAATGTTGGGAAGAATGGGAAACAGTGGCGTTCCTTTGGTCAGCTTTTGCCAGTGCTTAAACGAATCTGTCATGAAGATAGTGGCAGTTGCTGTTTGGTAAGTAACTGTTTTAGTAAGAAAATCAACATTTTTTTTTTAAAGAGTAAGAAAATTTCAACAGAAGAGGATGCACAGAAACCTCATAAACTTTTTTTTTGTTTTCTGGGGAAATAGATGAGGGTGAACAATCCTTAGCTTTCTGGGGCTGCCCCAAAGATCAGAGGAACAGCAGGTAACGGCCAATACCAAAATTATCAGCTTAGCATCCTCCCCACCCTTCAGGTCCCCAATGTGGCTCAGCCCTATGTAGGGGGGATCCCACTACCAGCACTCAGCCTGACTGAGCTGGATCAGGGAATGATCACTTGGTTAGATGGGTCCAAGTGGGTTGTAATTTCTGGAAGGATGTGGGGAAGTGGCAAGTCTCTGGAGATGGCACATCTGCAAGTGGAAGGTGGCTGGACGCCTCCAGATTTTTTTTCTATTTTTTTTTAGTTTTAAGCTCTTTCAGCACCCATGCCTTTGTGTCCAGAAACTAACTATTCTTCTGCCTATCTATTTGCCCTGAAGCAAACACCCAGGCACTCCAAAAGCTTGTCTAATTCATGTTGGTGTTTCTCCTGTGTCTTCCAAAGGCAACATAAACATTTACTTAACAGCTTCCAACTAAAATCCATGAGCAGTTAAGCAAGCACAAACACATGAGCCGAGTTTAGGATTCATTCCCCCTCTCCCCAGCAAATGACCTGCCTTAAGCTAAAATATCAGAGCTGCCTTCTGAACAAAAACGTTTAAAAGTCATTCCTGCCCAGCACCATAACCTCAGCCGTGCCGAGGAGTACCCCACACAAAAGATTGTTTAGCCCAGTGCTTTGGGAACGCTCCTCAGGTGTGAGAGAGTGGGGCTTAGTCTGATAAAACAACAGAATCCAGCTGTGCTGCTTCCAGACAGACAGTTGGTACTGCTCTGCTGCTGGAAGTATAACACATGGATTTCCCCTCTCATATTGTTCGGTGGAAGTGAGCAATCTCCTAATAATGACTGTCTTTCTTTTTGCTTAGGTATTTTCCATTTGGAATTGTGTTCCTAATTGCTGGTAAAATCTTAGAAATGGATGACCCTTCGGCCATTGGGAAGAAACTGGGTTTCTATGCCATTACGGTGGTTTGCGGCCTGGTGGTGCATGGGCTGTTTATTCTGCCAATGATGTACTTCTTTATCACCAAGAAGAATCCCATTGTCTTCATCAGAGGGATTCTTCAAGCCTTGCTCATTGCTCTGGCCACGTCCTCCAGGTATTACACAGTTTCTAGTCAGATGCAACAAAATACCTGCTAGATCCTTACTACAGCTTTCTCTGAGGAACAGCACCCTACAGCGGTACTGAAGCAGATATATTTGTATCTGAACAACGGCCTGTGTCAAGTTCACTGCTGTGATTTTGAAAGATGTGTCTCTCAACATTTGGAAGTTATGTGGGGGCCATTTGACAATAGTGTTAGTCACATTGTCTTCCCTCAGTTTAAAAATTATTGGACAAAAATGTTTTTTCTTGAGGACTAGAAAGGAAGTAAGGGTGTTCTTTCATAATAACAAACATTATGCTTCTACAAATTTAATATATACAAGGGACACACAGCTTGTCCAGAATTTGGTTTTGGTATTAGTGGAGAACCTCCTAGTTAAGTCATATGGAAACATTTTAGCCTTTCTACTCTTCTTAGTCCTTGTTTCTTGCTGCATTAAGACTGTGGTTGCAAACTATTGTCCAGCAGTGGGAAAGTATTTAGCTGTTCTGCTCAAGGAATAATATCTTTTGCATCCTTTTTAAGGAGGATGTACATTGAGTTTTAACCATAGCTGAACACTGGTACAGTGAAAATGGGACACAACTTGTGAACTGGTTGTGAAAATTACTCCCAGCACAGATAAACTGGTGTGTGAGAAGTTCTTGAAAGGGCTGGATTAGACCTGCATGGAGAGGAGACAAGAACGACAACTAAAATCACGTTTCTGTGTAGCCAATATCAGAAAACACAGTTTCATGGCATCAGTGGCTGAAGGTTTCTTACTCTGAAGTAACAAGAGCAGCCATACCTACCACTTCTTACGCTGTAGTAAAAGCCACAGTACAAGTAGAAAATGCTGTGTAAATAGGTCTATTTAGCACATCTTGCACATTTAATATTTCTCCTGCCAACTGTAAAGGAAGAGGGCTAACAAAAGGAAAAGACACCTTTCTTTCATCTCATTTTTGCTTTTGGGTTTTTAGAGTTATTATTGTTATTTTACAGAGAGACTGGAAAATACTGAATTCTTATCCAGATTTTGAAATGATGACACCTACTGACAAACATCTACCTTCGTCTACTTAATTTAGACTTCAAATTAGTAATTAGTACAAAATCAATGATAAATTTGGAACATATATTTATAAACAAAAAATTAAAAAGGCTTTATTAACCAAAAAATATTTATTCTAATAAACAATAATGACTGAGTATTTAATCTAGTTATACCTTAATACTGATTCATTCTTCCATCTTATATTTCTAAAAGTTGAGCTCTGAAGACTAATATATCCTTTCGGGCAATAGTATTGCACCAGCTTCTTATCCCTTGTGCCTCTAATCTTACTTTTCTCTATATCTTTCCAATTCCCTTGAGGAAGAATTCATGTAATCTCTCCTACAACAGAGTGACCCACTTAGAAATAAAGTGCATTTGCAATTGGTGGGATTACAGAAGGAATGGGCAGGAATGACAACTAGATAAAAAGTTCTGGGAAAGCAGTCAAACAAATATTGATTTAAATAACTTATTTTAATAGTCTAATATGGGCTGTTATGTAATCAGCACATATGGCTTTGCATAGGGCATCGTCACTGATAAATAATTATGTGAACTTTGCAGAGATCTGGAACTCTTCTGCAAATTATCAAAGTAAACAAATACATGGATAAGTAACAATACTGCTTTCCTGAACTCAGATTAGTTGATGTCATTCATTTTTGCTGTAGTCTTGTGCAAAACTTGTTTTTGTTACAAAATATTACTTGCAATGCAGTAATTACTGTCAACACTAAAAGAGAAATAATCTCTATTTTACTGAAGGGACAATGAAAAAGAGAAAACTTCAGTTGTACTAGAGCTGTGCTAGACTTGTGAAAAGAGCCTAAAATTTTTATCCCCAGCCCTTTGGCCTGATTAGGCTCATTATAGTTCTAGTGAGGTCTGAGAAGGCGATTTGGGGCAGGAAGGTCAAGTGCAGATGGCTGTTTCTCTCATGAATATACATACAGTGGTTAGGGCAGGAGTGAGCAGAGGAGAAGGAATGTATAGGAATTAAAAGAGAGGAGAGGAGGTAGTGATTATTTCAGCACGTTTGGAAGGTATTTGCTTTCCACTATGCTTCATTTTACAAGGTGTTTTCATATATATCAGTTTGCTCCAAACCAGCCTATGGAGAACAACATACTGTGACATACAGAGTCAAGAAATAAATATGTTCTGGGTGGTGTTTTAAACTCTAATTAGGCTGAAATAATTAAGGCAAGCTTTTTTATTAGAACATAAAAAGTTCGTAGTTTGAGATGTCGTCACATCCCCAGATTCAAGTGAGATGCTAATTTTGCAAAGATGTTAATGTTGGAACAGGCTCATCAGGTTCACATTTGACACACTTGACTATCTGCCCTGCTTCTCTGAGAATTCTGTTTCTGAAGAACTCTGGTGCTGACAACTCAGGGTTTTTTAATCTGTGCCATTCCAGTAATTCTCTTTTTTTAGAAAAAAAGAATTTTTCTTAAAACTCTAATCTGAATTTTGAAAAAATTTTGTTCCTCATTTTACCTTTAGCATTTATAGAAGTTTGTCCTTTTCTCTTCCTTTGTGTTAATGATTAACAAAAGTAACCAACCTTTTCTCCAGTGTAGGTACCTTTATCAGGGGAAGTTTAATTAAGACTTAAAAGATCAGCACATATTCCACCATTTTAAAAAGCAGATTATTTTTCTTAATTTTCTTTACTTTGCATCAGCATTGTATTTTGATTTTATAACCAATTTGCTAGTCTGAAAACTTGCAGGGCCTGCTTTTTTAAATAGTGATTTCCCATTTCTGTCAAGGAAGTTTATTGTTTCTTCATTGGATCTAATCTTCCTACTCTGTCTCTAGCTATGAGAGTGTTGAGCCACTTTACAATCATGAAGTGCCCTCTTTACAGTTCATAATATATATTCAGGTCCAGGCTGCTTGTGGTATATTTCAGGGTTAGAAATGTTCCAATGCCAGTATGACCAATCATAGTGATAAAACAAGTCAGACATGATATGTAGTCACCAAAATACACAACCAGATCTTCAAAGGGATGCAGGAGTTTGATTCCCTGTTCTACATGAGTGTCTAAGTTGGAGAAAGTCCAACACTGGTTGGTTTGAGAATTTTTAGATTAGTTATTTTTCTCTCATTTACTTGTGGAAGCATTAGGAAAGAACATGCATGCTCCCTAGCAAGTGCAAGCTGGTTCTTTTAAAAAAGACCTGCAGATCACAGGGATCGTCATTGTCAAGTTTAACTTGTAGGCAACTCCCAGCCACATAGGCTGCCTGTGGTTCATCTTGGAATTCAGCTCCTCATTGGGAGAGTTGGGCTCCTAGGAAAGAGCCCTCAAAGCCAGCGTGGTAAGGAGAGCTGAGAAGCCATCAGGCATGGCCGGAAAGAAAAAATCTCCACCTACAGAACTGATGAGAAAGCGATGTCTCTCCCTGCCGAGTCTCTTCCAGGCAAACCGATCTTTACCTGAGGTTTTCTTACCCCAAGCTGATGTGAGAGTGCCCACTGACAGTGGGAAATAATGGGGAATTCAGCTTTCCCTTAAGCCTGTCCTGTCTGTGACTCTCCTGAGCGCCGACTCCTAGGGGAGAGCCCCTCTCCCGGGGATATTGAATACTTCCAGACGGTGCTCTTTTGCCTTCCACTGTGCAAGGAATAATTACATATTTATAGGCCCAGAGAGGGTGTAGTTTGGGAACAGAGCTCTGGCACCAGCTGGCAGTTCAACCTGTCCAGAATCACCAGCAGGACTTGTTACGAGATTTAGTATCTTTATTGTCAGAAGCTGTACCACCAAAGTTAAGGTGAGTCCTGAGGAAAGGTTCTGAACATACAGATTTGGGGCTTGGATGTGTTTGATGGCTTTAGCTCTGTTTGTCCCTTCTTAACAGCATGTATATGTTGCAAAGCCAATACAGGCCCAATGTGGTTTTTAAAAAAATTTCTGCTCAAATAGCAGTGCCTTGTGTTGAGATAGCTGAACTTTTCACCTTCGTTACGCTGAAAGGAATGGATACTGCACATAACTGAGCTGTTGCCAAAAGAACATGCACAAATAATTGGGGCTGGACAGAAGAGCTGCTTCTCCTGACAGTCAACACATCTGTATTTGGTTAAATAATGCTTGCCACAGGGGCATTATATAACACTCATAATGTAGGTATTGGATTTTCAGATCATCCTAGAGGAGAACAAAGAGTTGATTTAAAGTGTACCAATGTGTTTCTTGGAGATGTTTCTGTGTCAGTTCATGTCTACATCTAAAGATAGAAAGAAAATCACAAATCAATGTCCTGATACTCATTCCAGCTAGTCTGCACCTGTGGGAAGCTTTCTTCCCTAGCTAAAAGTCGAACTGCAAGAATCAAAAACAATACCACATGCAAAACCCAAGAATGTAACACAAGGGAATATGAAAGCCGCTAAACAGCTGTCTCATGGCAATGATTTTATTGAATCTGAACATTATTTCAACACATTTCCCTTTGGAGAGAGGTTCTGCACCCCATTCTCAGTCCGCTTATATTTCTCCAGAAGTCCCAGTCACAACAATGTTTTGGTTTGCACAGACATTACTGGAGAGGCAGGGTCAGAGAAGGAGGACATCTCATATTATTTTGGTGCACCATGTAGGACACAATGAACTCAATCCCTACAACCAGCACCAAGTCCTGCACCCGCTCCCTGGCCAGCCAGCCGCTGACGCCAAACCCTTGGCTCCAGGACGAGCTGGATTTGCCAACAGGCATCCACAGCGATGTACACAGCTCCTCTTTGCTCCACTGGGAAGGTGTGTACAGCATGTGCTGTTACTGCGCGCCCTGCCCTGCCAGGATCTTCTCCCCACATTGCCCCTGATCTTGTAACTTCTGTACTGAAAAAGCAGCATTGGGCCTACAGGCAAAACTCCTCTTGGTTTTAGCTTTCCTCATTCCAATGGAAAGAGGGAATTTTATTTTTCTAGGTCATCTCTCCATATCATTAATGAATTAAAACAGCATCTTCTCAGCGGTACACCCCATCAAAAGAAGCAATTTTCATCTTTTCTGAAGACAAACGATAAAGCATGAGTTTTTCAAAGGGTTTGCTGCTTATGAAACACACAGATCTTGGCTATTGCACAGTGTAAATTAAAGGCAGATTTAGCAAAAGGGAGATGAGATCAGTTTGTTGATTTTTTGGAGCAAATATCAAAATGCATTTGAACGATAAGATAAACAGAGAAAGCTGAACAGCTGTTGCTCCACCGTGACTAGCTGTCTTTGTGGCTCACAGTAGTAAGAGCTTGGCCTTATCCAGCATTAGCTTATGCTCAGTCTCTGCAGCTGCAGCATTTTATCCCAAAATTGAGATAAGACTCTAAAAATTTATTTTTAATTGTTAGAGTTAGTGCTGGGAGAAGATGCCTCTCCTCTTTGCTGAAGGCTTTAGGACACTTTTTAAAAGACTTAACAGATTAAGATCAGTGCTTTAGAGTATTTTTTCCTCCGAATAAATGTTACATGTAAGGCTTTCATGTTACTGCTCCATTGTTTTACACTAGATAAAGCAGCTTTCAAGAAAACAAGCTTAATTTAACTGGAATTATTTATTTGAGAATGTTTTTCTTCAGCCATTGAAATTAATATGACTCAAAAACGACGGTAGGGATGTTGTTTGTTTTTTTTTTTATTGCCACCTGTAATTCAGCAACAGCTAAAGCCTTACATAAGACACATATTTTCTGATACATGCCAGATGAGTAAATATGAACCATAACTGAACAAGACAACCTCTTGGATACTCCACATAATTTTTGTCACCTCTATTCGGGTGCTGAAAGGGTAATAAGGGATGTGAAGTAGCAATTTTCTAAGAGAATATTTTAAGAAGACTGATTGTATCAATCCAGGCTGAGAGGGGACAAAACCAATTTTTAACAATATGTGTTGCAACAACTGGACTGATTTGAGCAAGGAGAAACACATGAAACATATAAAACAGATCTAGTGTAAATTGAAGAGAGTACATCTAGATGATAAATTAAATTTCTCATCTGAACAGTGAGCTCTGGAAAGCCATTCAATAGGAATAGTTAGGACAAACAGTCTAGAAGCTCTAAGGTGTGGTCTCATAAAATTGAGTGAGTCTGTATGTAGCAGTTGCCTGTGCTAAGAAGGTACAAGAATCTGTGACCTGGAAATTTGCTTCCTTTCAATATCTTGCACAATGTTTTTCATCACCATTGCACTTACATTTTGCCCATTTTATTTTTTATTATAATATTTCATAAACAACAAAACCAGCATCTAGTTATGTGCCCTGGAAATGTTACTTCTAACAGCACAAAATTCAAATGAAAGCAACACCTGACTCCCTGAGAAAATGTACACACTTAAAAGTTGAATTTTTGCAAAAACTGTCATATGTTCCATTTACAACAGTGGGAATAGATATAGATTTTACTGGTTGTGCCATTGTTATTATGGGATTGGTTTTCACAATCTTTGTCACATCTCAGCCAAATCTGAAGATGTCGGTCAGTTAAAATTTGCACATTTAGTTGTAAAATTCTGGTATGTCAAAGCATGGGCAAGGTGGAAAAGGACTTGTAAGATTACCTTTTTCTCCTCTTCTTCCCACAAAGAAATTAGACAGGGTTTTGTGGCACAAAAGGCAAATGGCCAAGGAAAGACTGTATTTTTAAACAAGTAACTTTCTACGACTGAAGTAGCTGCAGCGGAGGGAGGCAATGAATAATAAGTTTATAATTGCTTCCTGGCCATGCCTGTAGTTAAGAACATCTAGAAGGGTTACTGCAGGGGTTTGCTCCCAGTTATAGCTACACCAGTGGGTTCAGTTCTACATCATCTGTGAGCCCCAGCCTCACCCTTTTATTTTATGAACATTTTATGGTAAACAAGACAGAATTTCAGTTATTCACAAATGTGTAAAAAATGATAGGCATGTCCAAGAGAGAAGTGACATCTAATGTGCAGTTTGGGGGGTTATGTTTTGCTGTGCTTGTTTTTCAAAGTAAGTATTGATTAAATATTAGAACTGCCAGAATGATTGCAGCATTCCAATCTCTTGTGAGCTCTCACTACCACTGTAATTCATCACCTAAACTGGTCATCTAATTACTGTCAATATGCAGTGAGAACTGGAACGATCTGTAAGGGCATTTCTCTACCATTTCCTTACAGTGAGTTAAGAGCCTTCCTCGCTTTATACCTTTCCTTGGTTTATGGTTACTCTTGCTGTTTAAAAATTGATTTCTAGTTCAGAAGGCTTAGAAGGAAACTTTTTTAGAAACCATGAGTGCACAACAGTTTCCAGAGATTTTACTAACAAGCTGCACAGGGTGTTTCCTCTGTTTTGCATTTAAATGTACAATACTCACTCTGCAGGATTTGTCTCTTTTCTTCAGAATGAGGGAAAGAGAAAACAACATTTTTCATTTTGGGGAAGGAAAATTTGCACTAACTCTACTATTTATACATGTAACTGTCTTTATGCCCGCTCAAGCAGAGTGAGTTACAGGGCAAGTGAGTTACACGTGGAGACCAAGGAATGAGAAGTAGCGCTTCGATGGTTACTGTAAAACTCACCCTGCCTGGAGAAGGTTTGCTACAATTTGCTCTGTTCCCCAGAAATAAAACAAGTCAATGTGTGCTTCTCTGTGCTGTTTCGCAGCTCAGCCACACTGCCTATCACTTTCAAGTGCTTGTTGGAGAACAACCACGTGGACAGGAGGATCGCAAGGTTTGTGCTGCCGGTGGGAGCCACCATCAACATGGATGGGACAGCTCTCTATGAAGCGGTCGCTGCCATCTTCATTGCGCAAGTGAACAACTACGAGCTGGACTTTGGGCAGATTATCACTATAAGGTATAAACCTCAAACTCCACAAGCTGCGAATCGCTTGTCTTGTTGCATCTGACACATCTTAGGATTCTTGTATGTAGCACTGATCAAAAGGAAACACATCTGTGCTGTTATCAAAGGATCCATTCTTCATGGGATGGTTATTTTTAAGTAATGTAGTGGTCACAGATTGTGCAAAAGGAAATCGTATTGGTACCATTCAACATAAGCATGTGGGCACCAGGAAATGTGTTTCTGTTTGAGGATAACTGTCTAATTTTCACTGTTTGGCACTTCATTTATCATTTACTAGGACTGGAACATTTTACTATTATTATTGGTGTTTAAAACATGATTTTAAATGTCAGAACTGTTTTCAACTTTAACCCTGGTTTGCATCTTTACATGAGAGGAAAAGGTTAGAAAACTACAAAACTGAAGTCCTGTATCAGATAACAGGGAATAGTGTGTGCTAGGAAGCTTTTTGTCAAACCTTTGAGGAGTGGGGGAAGAGGGAAGGAGGACAGATGCTACTGTCAGGGCAGGTTTTCATGAAGATGTCATATCACTGAGATTTTTTTTTAAATTATCTTCTCTGCTGCTTGTTAAAGCAGAAAACTGGATAAACAACCATGCTCTCAGTGGGCAGAGATTGCTAGAGCTGCATACTCCATCCTTGAAAGGGCTGTTAATGGATCCAAAAGACTAGAAGATCCAACTAAACAATTACTGCCAGAATGACTCCAGTGACTGCCAAAGAATGCCTCAGGGACTGAAACCTGAAGGTTTCCAGCAGGGAACTAATGATTAGAAAAAACATTCCTCTTAGCTAGGGCCTTGTGCAACATATTTGAGATCTGCTTACCTACCCACCCAGTGAGATCATCACTGCCCTGTTTACACTGCTGGGCCTTGCCCATGTTCTGCTGGACTTTTAAATCTTCACAAGATGAGGAGAGTACTGAAACTAACCCCAGGTGACAGCTGGGGTTTGCTGATGGGCTTCTGGCAACATCTGGGGAGATGAGACGCAGAAGAAATAAATCATGCCCATATGAGCTCTTGCTTCAGGCTGTCTCTCCCGCTGGAAACTATTGGAATGACCCTGTGCTAAAATTTAGGCTTTTGTGATTTTGAATTCAGGGATGTTTTTAGAATGTGGTCTCAAAGTACAGCCCAGAGCATGGGCAGATATTACATACACCTTGAAGCAGAGAATGATGACTTGAAAAAATAAGGAAAAGGAGAGTGATGGCAAATGGGTATTAGGTAAGTTCTAACTTCTCTTTGCTGAACCCTATTTTATGTCTCTGTTTTCACTGCCTATATGAAGTGCTAGTATATAAGAAGCAGACATAAGTAAAGACAGTAGAAGGAAAATACAAATTAAGATTGGGAAAATCCAAGCAACGAAAATAAATAAAAAGACTGACTGACTGAATATCTGAAGCCAAATTCTAACTGTATCCTATGGGTCAAACTTGCCCCAGATCTTGATACTTTAGGATCCAGAGATTTGAAATTCAAATATTTCTGAGTGCCACGATATTTTTGCCAGATGGAAAAAAAATGGTTGGAAAATGATCAGTCTGCTTTGCTCCTGATTTGTAAAATCCAGGTTGACAGTTTATGTCAATGTGGTTATGCAAACCTAGTTGGAGCACAAAAATATAATAAAGATCCTATTCCCATCATTTTAGCTGATTAATAGAAGCAGCATCTACATTAAGTTAAAAAATCAATGGAATAGCAGGTTGCCTGTATAATCTTAGTTAAACATTTTTGCTCCCTATTATGTTATGAAACTTTGTGGCCTGAACTGTCTTAGCAGGCAGAAGCAGTCCTAATCAGCCAGCCAGTCTGGACCACTAACTGCAGAGCCTTTTAATGTTCATTATATAAATCTCTTATTCAGTTACTGAGCTCCTGTCCCTTCCTTTCTATCTATATGCTGCTTATTACAATGCTATTAGGATGCTACACCAGCTAACTTTTTCAAAATGTAGTTTAAAATCTTTCTTATTCCCCATCACGCACACATGCAAATATATTTTTTTATTGCAGGAAAGGGCCCTAGTTATAAATACTGGTGTTGCTCTACTGGTACACTGTATAGCTGTGAGCAAGATACTGGATATCTCTGTGTCTCAGTTTCCATATGGGTGAATACTGTTACCCTCATTTTCCATCACAGGAGGCTGATGAGGCTTAAATGTTTGCCAAAAGCTCTGAAATTCTGGATGGTTGAATGCAGTGGATTATTGGTGTATATGCTTTATGTCATCCATTTACCATTGTCAACATTCGTTTTTTGTCTTTCTGCTGGATAGCCTAGCTCTTGGAAGTGGCCAAATGGGGGGAAATGAATATATCCAGTCACTTTTGCTCCTGGAAAAAAGGAATTAAATCCCTCCCCTAAAAATAGCATTATGAAAAAAATGTTAAGCCTGCCAGGTCCACTTTTGCCCTGCTCTCCCATTCATTTCTGCTTGCCTGGCTGAAACAATGGTGTGAAGGTCAAGTAAAAATACTTCCCAGAAACAGAAGAGGTACAGTCACATTCACACTTGCTTCATATTTAGATCCAAGTATGCAAAGCTGTGTGCTATGCAAGGACTTCACCCTTGGCCCAGCCTCTTTGTGAGGGATTGACATGACAGGCCCTGGCTGCAGCCAGCTGTGGATTCGCCTGGCACGGGAGCTGCCGATGGTGACTCAGAGATGTCTGCTGGGAGCTCTGCTGCCAAGGGGAAGCAGCGATGAGGAGCACTGGCAGATCCATGGCACACGGTGCTGCGTGATGCCATCACCCACAAGGAGATGACAGAACTTAGGAAGGCACAGCCTGGCTGCCCCTCTTTCTCTGCCCTTGTGATATTAAGAGATAACAGAACTGCCCCACCAGCGCCAAGGCTGCACGGGTGAGAATTTAGTGCTGGGCAGACAGTTTGGCCTGTTCTTGCTCTCTGACCTGGCTTCTGTCCACAAAATGCTGGCACTTCTGTGCAGTGGCTTGTATACAAAGGATTATGGTTTAGGAAAGCTCCTGTAGAAACATGGTGTGGTTTCTTGCAGAGCAGCCCATCACTGGTAAAGCTTATTCCTTTCTTTCTTTGTTCAAGTATCACAGCCACAGCCGCCAGCATAGGTGCTGCAGGTATCCCGCAAGCTGGTCTGGTAACAATGGTCATTGTTCTGACCTCGGTTGGGCTCCCAACAGATGACATCACGTTGATTATTGCCGTCGACTGGGCACTGTAAGTAACATTGAGCTTTTGAGGTTTCCAGTGTGGCAACATTGCTAAAAAGGCAAATGGTCTCCAGGGGTATAGTATAATTCTACAAATATGCATAAAAGACATGGGAAGTAATTATTTTGCTTGAAATGGTGCTGATGTGGCCTCAGATTAAATACTCTGCTGAAGTGGGCATTATATTGAAAAAAGACATAGCCAAATGAGGGAGAGTCTAGATGAGACTTGGGCAATATGACCTATGTGGAAAGACTGAAGAAGTGGAGTTTGTTTAGTCTAAAACCACAGCAGGCTGAAAGGTCACCACAGCATTTTCCGGTATAGATAATACTGTCCTGAAGAGGACAGTGATTGTTCTTCACGTTCACAGGGAGGGAGGATGCATGCAGAAGTAGACCAAGGTCACTACCTTAAGTCAGATCACAGAAAAACTTAAGAATGAACTTAAAAACTCTGCCTGAAATAGCCGTGAAAACAGTACAAGAATGGTTTGTGCTGTATATAGCTACTACTGCTGTAACTAGAACCATGATACAATCCACCTGAAGGTCATATTTGCAACACACTGTGTTAGGATTAATCATGTCTTCATTTTCTCAGGGATCCTGATGCAATTCTGCATTTCAGTGCTCAACAGGCAGCAGCAATTTGTAGCTCCCTACGCGGACCCATATTTTGCAAGCCCAGCCATTCTGTAGATGTTACTTTGCTGCATCTCTAATCACAGAGGATTTAATGGCAGAGGCAGAGGCTACAACTTAACACACCTAGAATATGAGAGATTCTTGTCACCCATGAGAAGAGCCACTTTAAAAATTCATAAGGAGTGGTTTGTTTGAACTCTTAACTTGTATGTAAATGTCCGTAAATCAACCGAACCATTTTGAACAGTGTAGGAAGGTGAATCATAAAATACAGGGCCCTAGCTCATTAGCATTTCCATTAACTACAAAACTAGCGTATGCATCCATAAGGAAACACTCCAAGTTATTTTTTATTTAATTTATATACAAGATATCTCTGTTAATACAGTGGAGTTTCATTACATCAAGGTTCCTGGTAAAAATGTGTTACAAGTCTATTCTATTAGATATCCTATTTTATTCAACTTTAAGCCACTGATTTTTTGTACAAAGAATTGTGAGAAGAAATGATTTACTTTCTTGTTCAGTGCAATAGAATATTATTATTAATAATAGGAGTCATGAAAGTTGTGTTGTGTGCACATTTTAACACATTTTATTTTAGGAACATCAGGAATATTCTTCTGTGAAGCATAAATAATATCTGCTGCATGCACTTAAACTTGGGAGTGACAGTTCAGATTTTAATAAAGCAGCCTTTCTAATGCTAGTCACTGAGGCTAAATAGTTAACGAAGTACAATAAAATCAAAGTATTTTAAGCTGTGTTACAAAAGCCTTTTCCCTCTATATTGCTCAGTTTTTGCCCAGCTCTTGCAACATCAACATTTCATTGTTTTTCCAGTAAGTCTTCCAGCATATATGGGAATTACGCTTCTTTTTGTCTAACAAAGCTTTTGAAAACAACAGACAAAAAACTTTTTCAGGCTATGATTCCAGATGGTATCAAGAAGTGAACAAGGAACAGAACCAATTTTCTGTCTGTTGCAAATGACCTTTCATACAAAAAGTATATTTCTATATTTCAGCACTTGGTCATTTCAAGAGCCTGCAGATGCAAAGTGTCAACATGGTTGACATGATGAATACTTTCAATATTACTTTTGGAAGTACTGGAGTATGAAGAATGCTAAAAGAAAGCTGGTTAGATGATCTCACGAGGCTGAAATGCCCATTACAATGCACTGCAGGGATTACAACTCATTTAGGTAGCCATAACATGTGTGAACTTCATACCTTTAGTTAGTGCCTAGAGATATAAAGAAGGAAATAAAAATGTTTCTCAGCTAATTTATGAAACACAAGGTAAAAGTTTTGCACCTTTAATTTTGCATCTTTAATAATACCATCTAAAGCTAAAATCCCACTGCAACACCTGACTCATGCGTTTGCACTGAAAGAAATGCCACTAGCAGCGGGTTGGCCTCTTAGAGGAGAAATGTCAGTGATGTGTACTGTGGTTCTCCTCACGGGCAGTGCAGACTGCCACCTACACACACAGACACGGAATAGAGCTGGTCAAGCAATGTGCTGGGCAATCAGTTTCCTTAGGAGTTTCAGTGTGGTGCAGTTTCCTCAGAAACATTCTGTCTTCAGAAGAGATGCTCATCAGAGCCCCAAGGGAGTGCACACTCTTGAGCTCTGTCCATACAGCTGCTTCTCTACCACAGCTGACTCTCTGCACAATGCAAAATTAACAACTCAGAATATCTTTCCAAGAATCAAAATTCAATGTCCAACCAGGGAAAAAAAAGTCTGTGTGTAGCAGGAACAACTATCAATATGTGCTGTAACAGTATTTTTCCCTAGTGGGATTTTTTCTCAAGGCAAAACCCCAAATCAGAACAGCAGGAACTAGAAAATGGATTCAGCAAACAAGCGAGGACTGGGTCCTGGAGTCAACAAGCACAGCCAGGTGTAGACGGTGCAATATTATTGCTGAAGTTACTTGAGATTGCAAGTACAATTTGGAGAACTGTACACACAAATAACTTTTCATGCAGGAATTTTCAAGCTAATTAGGCAAGCAACTGCATAAACATTTGCATGCACAGAGTACATGCCTAAAATATCAGAAAAAATAATCAGCACAGTTACAATTCTTTTCTATATTAAGATACAGGATCAGAAATCTAGGCAGTGTTGATATTGGACTGTCACTGACTTTAATAAGCCAAACATCTGGAGATTTCTGAACCTCCATTTTATAACCCACATTTATAAATTAAGTTACTAATATGACACAGTTTTCAGATGTGTATGTTTTTCTTGGAAAAAGCATGCTATCTTTCAGACCTTAAAGCTATATTGTCTATTTGAAATCTCATCAATTTTAACTAATAGATTCCAAGCTGTTTTAAGTGTAACGCTTTTCTATGACAACCACTTACTTTTGTGTATTTGAATAGATTTATTTTTTAGACAGTGGGTAGAAAGTGTTAACAGGGAAGAAATTAACCTATAAATGAATAAATGAAAAATAGTGAAACCATATATATATATATACACACACACAAAGTATTGTCAAGCATACTAATTTAAATTGGAAAAGATGATCACTGAAAATTAAGGATCTTTAAGAACAGTGGAAGCCATAGCAACCACAGCTTTTTCAGAAATGAACATGATTTAAATATGGTGGGTTGCTGCTTAGTTGGTGAGTGTAGTTATTTAGCAATCTTCCCAGTAATTTTGGTTGTATTCTGTACGTTCTGACAATACAATAACCTCAACTAGCACTTTGGTTGCTGAGATTGGGACCTTGATAACTAATAAAAGGTACTGGTTGTACTGGCTGCCCTCTACTTTTATTGAATTAAGACATTTGCAGCACCAAACCTCCAATCAGGCCATAATAGTGGACCTTAACATAAAAACTTGAACATAAATGCAATCTTGATCTGGTATGTTAAACCCTTTTAGCGCTGAATCAACTTGCATGTAAAGGGACACACAGCTGCTCTGGTTACCTCCTTTACAAATTAAAGTATGTGGCACCACAGGGCACTGAGGTCTGAAAAGGCTGGAAAACCCAACTGAGCAGCTCAGTAACTCATGACTGCCCTGTGCCAAACTCCTTACTACTATTTCAAACTTGTTAGCTTGTAAAAACAGCCATACTGGCCCTCAGCTATAATTACTGCAGTGTTGAAGGCATAGGCATGTACGCAAAGAGCCAACAATTCACCATTACTATTTCATTTTTCAGAGACAGATTTAGAACAATGATCAATGTCCTGGGAGACGCGCTGGCTGCTGGCATCATGGCCCACATCTGCCGGAAGGAGTTCATCAAGGATGGCGATGAGGTAACAACACCATGAGCCAGGGTGTGCCAGCGTGTGCCGTATTACGGCAAAGAACCTGCCAGCTCTCAGCCTCCCACATTTGTTTCACCTAGTTTATAAAAGGTGTTTCAGAGAGAGGGACAGAATTGGGCAATGTGCTGTTTAGCCAGACGGGGTGGAGGGATCCTTTTCCATGAGGTCATGCAAAAAGCCACTTGAATTCAAAGCTTGCCAGCCAGATGTCTGGCACACCGGGGCTAGGAGCAGGAGAAGCAGCTGCACTGTCCTGCAAATGCATGATATGCTGGAACTGTGAGTCTCACACTCAGTACCCAAGTCCTGACTGGCCAGTAAGATGTCCTTCTAAAAATTAGACTGGCAACAGAGCAGGGTGATAAATATCCTTGAGTATTTGTGTGTAGGGGCAGGTAAAGGTATCTACAAGTGTATATATGCATAATCAATGAGCTCACAACAAAAGCAACTATCCTGGGTGTGTTAGCATAATCTGAAGCCACCATTGCAACAATTTCCTTTCTGGACAAGCGCAAGGGCATCGCTCCATTATAGACTTCATTCGCAGGTATCTTCATGCCTCCTACATTTAATTCAAGTTCCTCCTTACACCTGTTTTCCTTCTCTGTATTTTATTCCATGCACTCCCTATGCTACCCCTGCCTCCCTTCACACCTGTACTTGTTTTCTTTCCTCTTTGGCATGACTCATTCAGTCGTTCCTTGTATCAGGAACTCCTTCTCATGCTCTTCCTCAGATCCTTGACAGAGGAGATTACTAATTCCACAAGCCCATGATGCTTGGAGGTGCTAATCTCCAACCATTTCAACTCATGGCAGACCCACTACCTTTCTTCCACAAAGACAGAGTAGTTTCTGCAGAAAAGTTTCTTCGACAGGACTGTTTTTCACAAGGCACGTTTCATTTCTATGCATCATTTGTAGTATTCTACAAAGTACAAGAGTATTAATAGGAAAGTTTTATTTCAATTATTATTTCTCCTATTTTACGGATGATCTTTCTGGTAAATCCCGTTCTCATGCATTCCTGCAACATGCATTTAAAATTCCTGCTCTTTCAAGTTTTACACTGAAAGACCATCCTTATTCTCTGAGGTACTTAGCACCTGCAGTAATTACTGATGACAGGATTAGGCCTGAATATATGGGCTACATGTATAGCTAGCTGTCGAAAAACTAAACATACAACCTAATGGTAAGGTATGTAACCCGTTACAAAGCCAGAAGTGTAGTCTGAGTTCCTGCATAACACGGACCTCCTGACCTTTCATTGCTGTATTTAGAACTCAGTCAGAACTAGAGAAGTTTCAAGAATACAAAATCCCTCCTAAGGGATTATTTAGTCATCCGTGATGAGATTTTTCTTTGCATCGTGCTCTATAATTGTATTAAAATATACCATTAGTCTGTTGTATGTTTTGGCTGCATAATTTGTGGAGTTAGTAATGTATACCCGAAGGCCAAATTTTCTCAGCTGCATGCCCACCTTCATTCTCTGCCAGTATTTACGTATTATTTTCCTCATCAGAACTTCTGGTTTGATTTAAAGGACACTTCAATATTTAACTTATGAATCAGTCAATAAAATCCTCTATTTCTTTTGAAGCAGTGCAAACTGAAAAGCCAGGTATTCATTTATTGAGTTAGAAGAAAAGCAGAAGACAACAACAAATACTTACTGGTCTATGTAATTGCACTCAAGAGCAAGCAGTGCCCAAAGCTCAGCATGCTGGTCATTGAGAGTCCATATCTTTCAAACTTAGCCCTGACATTCTAGTCTTTATCTACCCTACTTATATTGGTTTATTGATACAAGCAGTTATTACTGTGGGTATACGTTAAATTAGAGTTGTGACAGAATGTGCGTTTTTACATACTTAGAGACACCTTCACTTTATCCAGATGGTGCAAAGATGCTTTAGTGTATATAAGAAACAGGTTCTGGAAGTCTATGGAGGCCTGAGATAATCCTGGTCGATGTAAAGCAGACCACAGGCTTTCAAAGTAAGAATTCCTTTCCTGTTGTATACAGCAAACACTGGCAGTATTCCAAATCTTAATGCTTTTCACATAGGTGCCATTGATCTGTGAAACTAAGCCTATTAACGTCCATCAAATTGTGGCTTATCAGAGAAATGGCTGTGTGAAGACCATGAATGAATCTCGTGGACCAGAAACAGTGAAAGGGTTTCAGCACAACATACCTGTACAAGTGGAGCAAGAAGAAAGTCCAGTGGAGAATCACACTAAGAAATCCAACAGTAAAGACCACTGCACTATTGAAATAAATGAACTAGAAACAAATGTGTAACGGCTGCTCTCGGTGGTATCTCATACCCCAGTGACCTGATACCCAATCTCTACCTCACAGCTGGAAGAGGGACTCTTTGCCTTCAACAGGAAAATGTGGAATTATCACCACCCTGCTTGTACTGGAGCTAGGAGACCAGCTGTGAACGTCAGGAAAGGCACACAGCTTGCAAGGGACATGGGCTTCTTTAGGTGGAAGATTTTGATACTGAAAAATTAACTAATGGACGACTACTGTTTTGTTCTGCACTCAGTTGACTCCAATATAGTATTTGACACTCCTTCGGCTTCTTTTTATTTTTTTAAGGTGTTTTTTTATTTGACCCTTTTTGATTTTCTAACCAAAGCTTTTTTTTTTTTCTTTTGGTGAATCTCGGTAACTATGAACACTGTATTTATGTAGATTTTTTGCTATGTGAAAATGTTTCACCAAAACTGCTAAAGATACTAATTTTGTCTAATATTCACTAAATAAAGAGTTTGAGCTTAGTTTTAGAACAGCAGTAAGAAAATCACACTGATTTCCTGGTCTCACGGGGTTACACATATTACTAAATAACACGTCAAGCAGAGGTGAAGCGAAGCATACATTTTTGCGAGAACGCACATCAAGGAAATTCTGATGGGCAGCCTTCAAAAACAGGCATTCAAGTGTGATAGGTAACAAAAAGCACAGAGTCACTGCAGAGCACAGTTTGCCTTCCAAGTGCCAGATTTATTAACCTTTTTTTTACCTAACTCTTCAGTAGAGTCAGTACCATGCACATGCAGAGGCAATGTGAGCCCTAATCCGTAAGCACTGGTGCTAATGTTTCCTCTCCTGTAACCTGTAGGCTGTTCTACTGTAAATATGTACAAACCCAAAGCTCAAGCTCTTGAACTATGCGCTTCAGGCAGACTCAACATAAACTGGAACCTGATGATGCTGAGTAATGTTGGGGGTTTGTGAGGAGTTTGGTGTGGAAACTGGCCCGCTACTTCTCATAATTCAGTGGTTGATCTACATTGACAGTTACTACCTTTCCACTACCTACTGAATCTTGCATTTTCAATAAAATCTGCTGAGTATGTTTCCAATGTTTGTGATAGAGAACATTTTTAATAAACCTGCCATTTCAAAAACAGGCTGTCTGTGCACTTTTACTATTAGTGTCTTCTTATTTCTCTGCTGAAATGGAGAGTGGAAGTGAGGAGACCTTTTCAAAAGTTGGGATTTGATCCAGAGGTTATATACTAGTTCACACCAATACACTTGACATATTATATTTAGCTACTTGTGGCACATTAGTTTCATATAACATGTGTCCAGTATTGTAACATACTTCTCTCATCTGTAGAGAAAAAATAAACAAGTCAAAAGGACAATTTCTGCACTCACCAGACGTGTTTCATGCATACATAACTAATGGCTTTCCTGGGATGTGCACGTTCAGCTCTTCTTCGAGGGCTCCTGTTCGGAGTAATTTTGTAATGCACTAATTAGTTGCCCCAGAGGGCTGTAGTATCAGTAGTTTAAATATCAAATGGCAAAGCCAGGAAACAAACAAACAAACAAAACCCCAAACATACACAACAACAAACTGCCAACACATTTGCCTATAATTCCTCAGAAAAGATGTATTTGAAAATACATACAGTTGGTAACTATTTTCCTGATTTTATCCTAGAGTGAAAACAACAAACACAGAACACAAAGAATAGGGAAGAACTGAAATTATTCAGAAGAATTTGCTCCTGACCAAGTCCTATAATGGGCCTGCTCTACACAGTACCATTAAAAGGCGCGATTTGGGAGAGCTGAGGCCTCTCTGAATCGCAGAAGCACTGACTGATAGACACCATATCTGATACTTCCATCTCAGCAGCACTGGGAGCTCCAGGACGTCCCCTTCATCCTTCCCCAGCTGTCCATCCCTCCCTGTGCTGCCTCCTCTCCTCTCCCAGCTGTACAGACCTAATGATTTATGAGGCCAGACAAACCATCAGATGAGAAGTATTTTTAATTCAAACCAGTTCACATATGTTTTCAGCACAGTCCTAACAGACAGTTGTGTCGACACAAATGAAGGGGTGACACAGGGACAAGCAGCAGCAGCCAAGGATGAAACAGTGTAAGTTAAGCCAACTGCAGTGCTAAGAAGCTATGACTTCTACAACAAGAACTTTAGATGAGATAAAGCATCAAAGACCAGAAGAAGCAGCCAGTTGGGCTACACAAGTACGACACAATTAAGAAAACAACAATTTTGCCCTTTACACTCTGTTTGGCAAGTAGGGAATGCAGAAGTCTTGAGTGAAGCCATATTTTTATGGAAGCAACAGACTGTTTTAAAATTAGCCTTCTGCATTCAAACCCTATTCATAGGCTGTCCAGGTTTGCTTTGCAAATTTGAAATGCATTATTTTTAAAATATTATATTGTCCAGATCTTTAAAACTTGGGATTTACACTAATATGTGTATCCCATTCATCTTAGAAATAACACCAGTTGTAACTTACCATTATTTTTGTGAGTCACTGTCCCCTGTAGTTTGGAGCTGCTGTTTGGCGTCTGAAGTTTTGCTTTCAGAAGCTCTTTTCAGGGCAAGTCTACTTTCTGTTGATGTTGTCTAGCACCTTGCAACAGCAGCTGCAATGTGAACCAACTGGGAGGAGGGCAGTGGACCATTTTCTCACCCGCCCCTTATCATGTGTGGTATCGAGTACTGCAAACCAGAGACCTACAGCACTTTAGTTCTTTGTTCTGGCAAATATATGTTGCTTAGTGTAGTGTGACCTGGACTGGAGCATCTGACTGCTACTACAGTCATTTTGTACTAAGAACACAAGACACCACTATTAACTGTGGAGAAGCAAACACTGAAGTTAAAATAATTTTTATGGTAAGCTTTCCTCCATGTTAGCTGTTTCTGTGTCTCACGGTGTTTGTTGTCAAGCAGCTTGATACACGGTGCAATTAAGCTATCGGTAGGTTCCATACTGTATTTTCACATATAGATCTGTTCACATTTTCCAGCTATAATCACGCTTCCTTCCAACAAAAATAATGAAGCTGTTGATCATCAAGCTAGAGTGCAAGCTTTGTGTTGGTAAATATGTTTGTTCTACTTTCAGAGCATAAAAACAGACGTGACCTTTACAGGCTCAAGTATTTATACTAAAAAAAATAAATCAATCAGCCCATCAATCACTAATTACAACAGTTTGCATGGAATACTTCCAAGTATATGTGGAAATAACATATTTCTTTACTGGCAACATTCAATTGTATTTTGAAGTTGCCTCCCTCTGCTAAAAAGAAAGGGAATTTAGCCAATTAAAGTATACTCAAGACACACTAGGGGAGAGTGTTGAGGAGGGAGAGAAGATAATTAAGAAGTGTGGTGCATTGAATACAGCTACAGAAGAAATAATTTGGGCTGTAACCCAAATTAACACATACTTATCAGACAGTCATTTTATGCTGGTTAATTTGCAACTGCATTGCTCCAGAGATACTACTGAGAAGAAAGAAGCCACTGCAGATTGTTGTGGCATAAAACATCATTAAAGACATCTTAAAACAGGTTATTGAGGATTTTGCCAATGCCAAGGAAGTTTTGAAGTGTTGAATTGTTGCAATAAATCCTTGTGCAAGAATTAAAACTGGGAGAAAGAAACACATCCCACTAACTCCCAAGAGCTTTTGGCTGCCAAGCCCAATAGAGAAATTTATGGAACTAATACAGTTACTCATATTCTCAGCTAGTCTTAATTGATGCCATTTAAATGACTTAATTTCAGTTAAGTGTATTTGTGTCACCTGAATATGTATCCCAATAAGATGATCTAAATAATTGGCTAAACCATTAAATCCTAGACTCCCTCCATGCTATACTAGCAATTAGAAAATACAGTAACTCTGCAACATTACCATTTGATGAGCTCTCTCTTTCAATTCTACAACAAACAATTATTTTAGTCCCTTTTTAACAACAGCAAAGTGATTCATAATATTTTCAAAGCAGACAGGAAGCTTCATCTTCAAGCCAGATGGATAGTCTTGGAAATGACCTCAGTCCTTTCTGTGCTTTCCATAAAAATGAGGTAACTACTAGCAGAAGGTGGTTGATGTGTGCAAGCAAAATGTGTAACCTGGGAAATTAATTGAATCTGGAAAATTCAGGCTGCCTTTGATCTTGCCCAGTGCTAAGAACTCCTGTGTCTGTTTTTACTGAACGACCAGGTGCGTTTTTACATCAAGACAGCTCTCATTCATTACCCTCACAGTGGCAACAAGGAATTGCTGGTTTTCCCCTCCAGGCACTAAGCTGGCTGAGATCACAGCCCTTCAGCTGAGGACTAAACACAGTGACTAGAGAAAGCACTGTAGGTTTTTCCATAGGGATGGTACTACTGCCTGTCTTGCAGAGGGGAAGCACATCTTTTTGCAGTCATAATGGCTGGAAAATGTCTGCTGCATTTGAAAAAAAGGCCACAAGATAAACAAATGTAATGCATCCATTCACTAAGGGCCAGGCTGCAAATGAAATCCATGTACGAAATTTTTCACTTTAACCTATGGCTTCACATACAACTAAGGAAGCAATATATGCTCAAAATTACACTCATCACTAACTACTCTGGAGCATACTGATAGATACTTCTAGAATTTGTAAGAGTTTGTCCCACAAAACCCAAAATGGATGAGATCAATAGAATGGGAAGGCTGGTCACTGCTTAAGTTCAGTTCATGATTCACTCAGACTTCTCATGTGATCTCATGGTCAAAAGACCACAAAAATTTAAGGTTTGCTTCCCATCTATAAACAGAGAAAAAGTGGTTTTCTAATTCAACAGGGTGTTGCATGGTAAGGATAAATCAGCTGAAGATTGAGACAGCTACATAACACATTAAATGGGACTCATGATTACCTTGGATTAGCCACTTCTCTCCCTCTGGAAGCAGAAGATCATTATCTGCAATATTCACAGGAATTGCCAGGTTACTGTTTTAAGTGACAAAACCTCAGACTCCATTATTTAAAACAAAGTAGCAACAGTTGCATCTCCATTGCCAAGAAGATGATGTACAGGAATGGATTTGGCACAGCTGAGACTTTTGACAAATTTATGTCACAGTATATTTCAAATATTTTACAGGCTGTCAAAGTAAAATCATAGCAGTCTGTTACTGATGGAGAGGTATTTTGGGGAAGGAATAAAGAAGGTTTCTTCAGAAAGACAAGATGGTGAGTATTGCTAGGGGAAGACGCAGAGTCACTTCTGCAATAGAATCAAACTCCTCTCCTTGCTGGTTCCAAGATGAAAGGGCACCAACAGCTGGAGGTGCAGGGATGGAGCAAGCCACCCCTCTGCTCTCAAAGCTGCCACTAAACACAAAGCAGACAGGACTGCAGTATCCACAGGCATCTGTGACTCACTGCTCGCCCCTTCACACCTAATTCCTGAGAACTATTGAAACAGACCATGCAGTTAATGGAAGAACTCTTTTCCTTCTCCTATTTCTGATACAATGAAAACTTACTTGTACTCCTGCAAAGACTTTTGGTGGTAAGGCATGGTGTCCTTCCTTCCAAACTAGCATAGAGCATCCTGTCCAGCACAGGAATAAGCAAATATTGTTGCTGAAGCCTTTTCAATTAAGCCATTACAAACCCCTGGTATTCCCATGCCACTGGGGATTATAGATGTGCTCGGGGTATGTCACAGTTCTGCTTTTCAGGTTCCATCATAGGAGTTTTTCTTCTTTAAGGTACAGAGTTCTGCATCTGTTGCTTTAAAAGAAGTCATCTTTCATCACTAAGAGGAATCTGCATTTCATTTGGGAATTAAATGTATGCTGGCATCTGCCTGCACACAATACTAGCTGAAAGCCAGGATTTGACCCACCACATGGAACCTACTGTAGCTAATTGTTGCTTTTGAACTTTCCTAATAAGGATAGAATATCTCTAGCTGCTTCACACCCACCCCCCCCCAGAAGCAGGGTATTTTAATAAGATGGAAAAAGCAGGGAAAGCAAAACAAGAAGTGTTTTATGTTCACAGATATCTCACATTACATCTGCTACAAATACTGTATGGGCTAGATGGCAAAACCAAAAGAAAAACAAGACTGACCTTGAGATATTTCATTATGATTTCATTGCTTCTAGTGGTTTTATTGGGCTTTACCACTAAGCTATTAAAAACATGTGGAAATTTTACAGAACTAAGTAAAAATGAGTATTTTTCAACCCTAATCTTCCATCTTCTTTTCCATTTAAATACTTTAAATACTTATTTTATATACCATGAGTTTTCTTGAAAACAAACTCAAAGGAGAGAGATTGGGTTAGTCTATATTTTATTGACAATTTAATCAGTAAATCTTTGTTTTAGGATTAATTGTCCAATCTTCTGTTGTATTTTCTTTGTTTATTTTAAATAGAAGAAATAATTTCTCTGACATGAAATACTCCTAACCAAATACCTGGAGAGGAGGACAGGAGGTTTTCAGTCGATCACTGTGGTCGGAGCTAGCGCAAGCATAAAAGTGTGGAAAGGAAGACTCAAAGCTCTCCGATGGAGAGAATTTGCACTGTGACTGTTCATTCTTAGTTGTTTTCTCACCGGTGCTGCGCACAGGATTAATGTATAGCTCCATACCATACTTTCTGCACAAGTAACCTCCAGCTCTCCAGAGTAAATTTCACAAAAGGTATTAGACACCATCTGCATCCCAGAGATGTTTTCGTCCCCTCTCTGAAAGCAGGTGGGACGAATGTGAAAGACTCAGGTTGTTCTTGCCTGGTTTGGAAGTGGAAGAGTGACTTTGATTCTTCCTGCCTGCTTTACAGAGAAGGGTAGGAACAAGCAAAGTGAGCTTTCCAGTGCCAAATCTTTTAAGCTGTGGTGCCTTGTGGTGTAGCAACTCTACTGTCCTCAGCACATTGGTAAAGTGCTTTGAGTTTTATGCTAGTGCTGCATTTGAGTTAAACAGCCCCGAAAGAGAGGCCCACCCCACAGGAGAGATCTAGAGTGCTATATAAGTAATCAAAGCTAATTTCAATCCTGTAGAAAATAATATATACCCTAGGTAAAGATTTTTTTTTAAAGCTAATTTCTTTAATGACTCTCAACAAACAGGTAATTATATCCCAAGAAGTAAAAGCACGAGACTCGTTCTTGTCTGCAACTGGAGCTGAAAATACTGCGGATCAATCTGAATTTTTATCGGCAGCAACGTTCTTGATGGTATCATAATCATATGCTAAAAACAGATTCTGGAACTACCATAGGGAAAACTTGAGATAGCCTGTACAACTGTGCATTGAAACAGCCTTTGCCTGATTCAAAACCATTTAAAGAAGGACTTTATTGATGGACTGTTTAATGTCCTTGGATACTACTGAAGAATTTTTATGGAAACACTTTGTATACTGGATTATTAGAACACATTTATCATACACTGCCTCCACATGTATCTCACAGCTGGCTGACTTTACAATAGCAGTATGAATCAGAGCTACAGGGCACACCAATATTTTCCCCACTAAAGGGAATGGAGTTTCTTTAGGGGATTTACTCACTGTTTTTATATTAGCAACATAATAAAGCAATTACAATGATCTCCATAAATTAATTCCATAAGAGGAAAAATCTTGAAAAAACAAGGCTAAATTCATATTATATAAAACTATATATATATATATATATATAAAAGTTTTTAGAATAACTATTCCCAAACCCAAGGAGACTTACAATATTACAGAGTGAAATCAATTAAAAGGATATTGGACTATATCATAGAAGCTTCCCCAGAGGCTGTTTCCCATCAAATATATAAGTTGTAAAATGTGTCTTTGTTCTTGTCACTTTTTTGTGAGCAAAATTTGTAAAAATATTTGTGGGCTTGGTCAACATGGTGACAAATAGCACCGTAAAATAAACTCTCACTAAGCATTATGAACCAATGTCAAAAGAGAACAATCATGAAGCTTTAATCGGACCCTTCCTACCTCCCCGCTCTGTGGGGACCACCGAGGAGCAGAAGAAATAGCAGTTGGGTCCCAGGGAGGAGGACACTTCTCATCCCCACCCACTTTGTTAATGCGGGTCCATAGCCTCACATACTTAACCTCTGCTACTCTAGATCCTCAGCCTTTCCAGGAAGAAGTCCCCACTATCCCTTTTGTAAAGCAGCAGAAGAGGAGGAGGGAGTTTGCACCACAGATGCCTCAGGAGCAGGCCTGCCAGCCCAGCTCTTCAGCACCTGCACAAGTTGGAGGATCCTTTCCCCAAGAGCCCTTTTACTGGACAACTCTGTAGTATTTACAGGAGGGAGCTAAAGAAAATAATCTCTAAGTCCCCAAAGTTTGGAAGATCCCGCAGATGTTTAACCAGGCATGGCTGCCTGACCAGAGCTGCTGCGAGGAGGGTGGTTGGCAGCTGCCAGGGGTCTGAGTCGGCCATTCCTGAGGAGCTGCTGCCACTCCCTCAGGGGAGCACTTTGCAGCTTCCTTCCCGCCTCCCCACATCGCCGTTCAAATTTGATCAAAAGTTTTCCTTCTGGCACTTTTTTTTTAGTTTCTTAACTACTTTTTCCTTAAAAGAGTATCTACTTACTGTGTGAATCATCTTTTTTTCATTAAATGGAACGTTTAAATCCCAAACACCACAGCACAGTCTGCATGGCCCTTGAGGCAGAGCGGGCGCCCCCTCACCACACCACAAAGGAGCTTGAACCCCCAACCCCTCACCCTGCCTCCCCCACCAGCAGCATGGCTGCTGCTGTCCTCTGCAACTCACCCCTCCTGCCAGCCGAGGCTGGGGCTGCTGGTCACCCATGAGGTCCTGTTGTCCCTTGAAGCAGAGCTTGGAGGGTGCCATCTTGGAGGAGGGAAAGCCTCGGCCTCCTCCCACAGAGGAGTCGCCATGGCCTCGCCTCTCCTCTCCTCTCCTCTCCTCTCCTCTCCTCTCCTCTCCTCTCCTCTCCTCTCCTCTCCTCTCCTCTCCTCTCCGGCAGGACAGCAACAGCTCCTTTGTGAGGCATTTTGCCAGTTAGCCGAGAGAGGAGCCCTCCATGTCTGTGCCCGTGGGGAGCTGAGGGAAGCAGCCTCCCGGGATCCAGTCTGACCCCAGTTCCTCAGTGCAGGCCCTGCAGCCCCTCCCAGCACCCAGGGAGGAAAAAGGGGCCATAACCCCCTTGTGGGGAGAGAAACCTCTGGGGAAGACACAATTATCCATGGCCTTTTTTCTCAGAGGCCCCCAAAGAACAAGCCCCTGGGGCTACCCCCAGGGGAGCTGTGTGGAGCAGGAGGGAGAGGAGGGCGTGCAGAGGCGGGAGTGGGTGCCCCAGTCCTTGGGAGAGGACACCATGGGGACGAGGAACCCCAAGGAACAGGGACAGCTGCAGAACGGCCCGTCCACATCGCAGACACGGCCGGGCTACGTGCCTACCGTCTGAAATAAAAGCTCATTATCCAGGGGCTATTTCTGGTGCCTGCAAATTTCTTTATAGCTCACGTGCTGTATTTGTACTTCTGTTGCTGTGAAAAATTGTATCCAATCTCAGAAAAATCCCGTTTTTCCCCTGTTTTGTGCAGTGTCCTTGTCATCAGGAAACACGTCCCTTAAAAGAAAAACAGCAAATAAACTTGGACCTCAGTTTGCATTCAGACCACACATGAATACCACGCATGTGCAAATGTGTACTTAGGAATAAAGTTGTCAACTGAATGCTTTAAATCTCGAGTTTTCATTATCCATACTCTATCTCAGCGTTATAAACTTTCTATTTGTCTCTTTCTCAAATCCAAGCAATTCAGGAGAAGAAAGTTACAAGGAAACAAAAGTTATTTTGTTTCTTTCTGGCCCCTCTTCGTGGCCTAAGGAGAGGCCAACTTCCCAACTCTCCTCATTTTCACTGAAGAGAATAATAAAGACCCTGTTCCTGGGTCCTGCTCCATTCCAGGTCTGGGCTAGACCTTGGGATTACAGGTGCCACCCACAGCCAAGAACAATATGTGGGCTTAGTCCTGTGGACTCCTCACTCTTTATCATCTCTCATGGAGCTTTTATTCCTTTGAAAGAAACAAACAAACTACCATTTTCATTTGACAATTTTATGTCCAATGTCATTGAAGCTGATGATACCAGATAAACGAGGAATCAAGCCTGTGATTCTGCCTCATTTATCTCTTACATTACAATCAAAAGACATTCCTCTTGGGGGGGCACTAAGGCTTTTATTGGGGAGAAGGGGTATTTTTTTTTTTTCTGCTGGGAAACATTGTCCTCTTTAAAGGACAGATTCAGTGTGCAACTGCTTTGAAATAAACTTGGAAAAGGGTTTCTTAACTCTACTGGTCTATGAGATATTCTCCTTCGACTGTAGGTGGGTCTCCTTTGGCAAGTTTGATGCTTGATTTAAGAAGGTTAACAGTGTACCCATCATCCTGAATTTTTGGGCCCGATTCTACAAGGTGCTAAAAATGTACCTTCAGTCCTGCATTCACCACATCCGACTCTTGAGGGATTCAAAGGGACACTTAACTTCTCACAGAATTGCAGTGTAAGGGACTGAAGTTAAAAGGTAATTGAACAGTTCTCCATAAAACTGCACAAATCTGCATATTCTCAGCTTGTCCGGGAGTATAATAAATTGATTTGTTTCAGCAAAGAATGGCAAAATTTCCACTGCGGTTTGCGGAAGATAGCTAATTGGTTTGATCTATATTCTGTAAACATTTTACACTGAAATCTATCCCAGAAGTCATTTGGAAGGCTATTTTGTTGCTCAGCTGTATAGTTAATATTCAAAAATAAGGGGGGTTTTGGCAATTTTTAGGGTCAAGCTTTTATTTTTTCCAGGAAGCAATCTTTCCTTCTGTGATTCATAATCCTGTTGAGTTGTCTAAGGTAAGAAATAGCAGCTTGAAATTACTGTCATGTGCTACGGGAACCCAAACGGACAGTGCAGAACTAGAACTTCTCCATCAGGAAAAACAGCTGGTGAAAAATTCAGCCAAATGTGTTTCCAAGTAAATCCTGGAATGCAGTATGCAAAATAACGTGTGTTCAATCAGAAACCCTCAAAATAAAAGACTGTTTCCTCAAGCCGATTAGCTAACTCAGATGAAGGACATCATAATCAAATAGGTAGCTTGCCATGCAGGTTGTCTTGTCCTTGGTTTCCTTATTTTCCATTATTCCAACAAGACCTGAGAATACTTAACACCATAAAATAGGTGAGACACTGTCTCCAGACTTGAACTAAACAAAGAAATTTCTCTTGACCCTTAACAGTTTTCTCCTAAGACACCGCACACTCACTTATCTCCTTTTCTTCATAAGTCTCACTTCTGACTCTTCATGTGAATGATACACAATATGTGAAAAATTCTATCACTTGTATTAAACTGCACCCTGTTACTCAGTCTTCTGGACACACCTTCCAAGACATTCACACAACTGCCACATGGACAAACAAGAGCAAGACAGAAACTTTAGCAAAGCTCTTGAAGGCAGACATATAGCTTTTATATATATATTCACAATAGCAATTGTTTTATCTTAAAACCTTTCTAAAAGAGGCATATACTGCAGGCTTTGGCAGTAGAGATAAAATACTATGGGATCCAGCCTTACTTTGTTTTTCACATCCAAATATACACATTGTTATAACAGAGGAATAGTTGCATCCAGAATTATTACTGCTGCTTGATGACCAAAATGCCTCATATACCGCTCCACACATGAAACTACTGCAAATATCCATCTTCCCTGATCAACAACAGCTTCTTTGGGGTTGGAGGAAAAGAAAAGCAGCATATACTTGGTTCACTTAAAATGCAGTGACAAAAACAGCATTTGAAGGCACATGTTCAAAACAGTCCCATATTGTTATTACAGATGGAAACAGTGAAGGAAGAGAAACAGAAGAAACAAAAGCCAGCTTTTGTGAGTTCCAGAGCAATCCCTTGTGATCCTCGGTCTTGTATAAGATGATTTGGAAGCTTTGGAAAGGCATTCAGGGTCTCTCCCTGAATAGGACACTGTAGCACACTGTCTTCCATGAGCCTGGCCCAGTGCCATGACAGTTTCTGTGTGATTCATTGCACGTTTTGCTAAGTGTTCTCTGTATATCTTTATAGATATATACACATAGACATATACGTAATTTTCCATATGCTTTCCTGCAAAACATCAGAAAAACAAAATCAGTTACATAATGGAGCACATAATTCAGAATATGCTAAACTTAGTACATGCTGACATGTCACACGTGCCCCAAACCAAACCAGAGATGCGTTGATTTGGAAGTTACATGTGCTTAAGTCTGTAGACATAAATAATTTCTTCTCTCACAAAGCTTCCAGGAGTTCTAATGTTTTACTTTCCAAGTAGCTTTTGCCCTTTTCAAGTCCCATCATCTTTTCAGTGTATTAGCACTATTGTTAGAACTTCCTTGTGTCATTCTCCACAAGAAAATGTTGATTAGGAACAAAACTAAACAATTTTTTTTTCAAGTTGTAGAGCTTAACTCTCTAAAAGTAGAGAGTAGCGTCTTGAACCTCATCATCTTTGAACATAAAACACTTAAGAGATGTATAAAGCAGATCCCTATTGTTCTTATGGAAAAATGCACATTCTCCAACAACACTGTCCCTTCGTCTTTTCTTTTGCAGTTGAAAAGAGGTTAAACTAGAGAGACTGTGTGGCTGTCCAGATTATTTATGGAATACTTAAAATCTTAATTTCAAGATTATCAACGTGGAATCAAAGTCAGCAGCAGTCACAACCCAGAACTGGCCAGAGGCCTTTCAGTGAATCTGGATGAATGGAGCAACGAACCCTCAACAAGACTTATCTGTAACAAAAGGACAGGCTGCCCTGGGCTAGGTATCAATCCAGTCCTGGAACATCATTTCCAAAAGTGACCTGAAATAAATATTCCAGAACAAATATGCCAAGTATAGCATTATCTTCCCACTCCAAGTGGTCAGTGATTTAAGGATTGCTTGAGATAGAAGTCATAATCTCAATGCCATGTGTAAAAGACACTGGTAGGTCTATCTTCCTTTAATTTGTCTCGTTTTTTAATCCATTTTCAGCTCACATGGTCTTCTGCATCACTAAGCTTCACAGTTTGCTTTCCTTTTGAACTAGTTGCTTAAAAATATCATGAAATACCTTTTCAATTTTTGCTATCAGAACTAGTAAATAATAACTTCCATGTTTACTTATTGTGTCTGCTGTGGCTGTAAGTAGAAGCCACTGTGAACAGTCCACTGCCCCTGATAAAACACAGATATATACTAAATGTTTCATTTTAAAAATAATGTATTTTCAACCCTTTTTGATTCTGTAATTCCCAGTTATGTTTTAGTGAAAGTCTTTGAGTCTAGGGCTCAGATATCTACTTGTTATGTTCCAATCCTACTTGCAAATTGGAATTATTTATACAAGAGTCTGAGAACTGGGTCCTTGATTTCACTAAACTACAGCCGTTACCTCCCACATGATGTGCTTGTGCGAGTTCACGTTTTATCTCAGTTCTTCTTCCTCTTCTTCATCTTCCACTTCCTCCTCCTCTTCTGAGTCATCCTTATTCTTTGAACTGTTGCTGAATTCAAGGTTCCCTTCAATATCCAGTACCTGTAAGTGCTTTAGGTTTTGGAAGATACTTTCCTTCAGTGCTCCAACTGCAATCTTATTAAACCTTTAAACAAACAAAAACGCCTTCCTGTTAAAATCAACCCAATTTTATATCCAACACAGAAATGAGAAGACTAGAGGGAAACCATTCCGTAGAGTTACTCAAACTTTACACTGACCCAAGTTACTCTAACTTTACACTGACCCACAGCAGCATTCTCAGAGTACTGACTCCTCTGGATGGAGAAAGGAAGGGCATGCAGGTCCTGCTTAGCCAGCAGGCAAGTGCGGTGACTGAACAAAGTTTGCTCACAGAACTCTGTGTCGTCACAAAGAACCTTGCAGGAAAATACTGCGAAATATTAAGTATCTCCCGATGATTTCAAGTTCACTGACCAAGCTTTCAAAAAACTTTTCAAAAAACTGCCCCAGCCCCTCTTCCCCCTTCTATAACTGTATTCTGCAAGGAAAAAAATCCTAATATTGGAATTCTTCCCCCACGAATTCTTCTCAGTATTCTGCTTTTTTCCTTCCTAGAGCGGAAAGGCATCTGCTCCATAGCCCACACTTCAAAGTGTAACTTATTTTTTCATGAGATTCTGTGCCATCCCTCGATAGTTTAATTTTTCTCCCACAAAACTCAAAATACCAGTACAAAGTATCCCTTTAGAAATAAAGGAACGTGCAATAATTTTTCATCTGTTATTTGTGCTTCCAAGAATATAAATAAACTAATCTGCAATTTAGGAACCTTTCACATATGCTGCTTGGTCTGTTACTCTCAAACATGCTTAAAATATATCTGTCTAAAATTCCAGATGCATATTGTTGCTTCACAGCATTGCACTGACTAATGGCCTCCCATTAAGAAATACAATTTAGCTTGGGTGGAGTTGTCTCCTAAATATGTTAATAAAACAGTTTTGCACATTCCTTTTTTTCCTCTTTATATAGAAATATAGAATGTGGTATGTGGTTTCTGGTTTGTGTCCAAGCATTCACTAAAATCTCATATATGTGAGCCGCTGAATAGACAGACTGCTCTAATTTACACCAGACTTCTCAATTTTATTTGCTTAGTATGGAATCATTCATCCAAAAAGGTATGATTCAGAACTAAAGAGCAGCTTAGTTGCATACAGGCAAAATAAAGCCATATTTAGTCTTGCACAGCAGGCAGCCTAGGCTTTTTGAACACATCCATGGGATCAGCTTAACCAAATATTCTGTAGGGGTTCATAAATCACTTCTAAGAAATGTTCAGTAATGTTCAATCAGATTAAAACTGAATATATTATACTTGCCCAGATTCTTGCTTCACTTCTTGTGGTACAAATCTCCACTTACTTCAGTTACATTACTGTGAGTTTACATTATATGTAAAAAGGTCAGTATCTGTCACCTACAAAAACAAAGTCCTCATCCAGCTGACAGAGTAGGAAAAAAACAGAGAAGCTTCTGAACTTAGTTCCATACCTGTCACACTTGTAACTTGTCATCTGTTTTAGACAAAACTCTTAAGGGAATGTGCACAAATTCAAGATTAATCACACATGCCTCACTAGAGGGGCATTTTGTCAAAATCCAGGGCTACCAGGCACAGACAAAGCTGTAGTCCTACAAGTGCACTGTAAACTTCTAGTTCACAGCTGAATATTGAAACATGACATAATGTTAAACATGATTTTCCCAGAATTTCTAACATGCCGGAGCACTCTAATAAGCACAGAAAGGACAAACTCTCCAAAGACGAAGAGCATATTATGTGTATCCATGTCTTTTCTGAGCAGGTGAACATAGTTTCATCATACATTACTATAAACCAAAGTTGCTTATTTGGGAAGTTAGAGATTTAAATACTTTCTAAAAAGTAAGCAATTATAAAGTGGATAAAGAAGAAAAAAATCTAGTGTGTAGAAGTGGAAACTGGATCTTACCTGAGGTAAATCCCCTTTATTTTGGGTGTGGATTCAAAAGCATTCTCTGAAACCATTGTGATCTTGTTGTTCTGAAGATACAGATACTCTAGAGATTCTGGCAGGCCTGGCGGGACAGAAGTCAGCTGGTTGCCGGCCATGTCTAGTGACTGCAAGAAGAGACAACAAGGGGTCAAATAAATAATAATATTTAATTATTAGCCGCAGTCCAAAAAGAGATTGAAGTTTGACAACAAATAAGCTTCCAAAGGATGGCTGTATACACACCTCCCCTTTTGGAAGTTTATCTATTGGGTTTTTATATGTACACCCACATATAAGTCCATAAAAACACAAATATATGTGTATGTGCTCATAAAAAAACTTAGCATTGTAACAGTGCAGAAGCGAGATGTTTATGCAAAGCTTATCCAGGATTCATAACGTCTGAAAATCATCTGGAAATGGGCTCTATTTTTCACATTGTACTTTGGTGAGGCTGCTTCAGAACCTCTCCCTCTGGTGAGGTCAGGAAAATGGCAAATACCGTGTGTGCAGGAGAAACTGTAAATCGTCAGCCATGCGGAAAGGCTCAGCTGGAGTTCGTGGTGGAAAACTGAAGTGATATTTACTGTAGCACAAACTAATTTAATCTGCCTCTAATTTGCATCAAGGTAAGTGTGGCCACAACAATTCTGCTCTCTTAGACAACCATTTAGCATCATGATCTCACGTGAGACATCATGATGTTTTCTTTATCTCTGTCCGCAAGCTTCAGCCCACGCCTGCTTAGAGTGAATTAAAAGCAGACTGGGTTTCAGACATGCACGGGAATTCCTTGGAGGCTGCTACTGCAAACACTTCACTAGCTAAGGCTACATTACTTAGAGTTACACATAAAACCACCTGGAAATATCCTAACATGGACCAAGGTATGACGATACCAGAACTAAAGGCCATGATCATCTCTCAGATGAATTTAAAGCAAGGAAATGGATGAAAATAAGTGTTTTGTTATCCTGTACTGCAGCATTTTCATAGCACCAAGCTGACATACTAGTCAGACACTCTTCAGAGCCACACTTCTGCAAATGACTGTCAGGTTTTCAGTGGTTTTATTCCCCACGTAATCCCAGTCTGGCTAACAGTTATGTAAATGTCTAGCTTTGCAATTGCAGATAGTCTTCAGTGATTTCCATGGAAACAGTGTGGACTGAAATGTATGCTGAGTACATACACGATCAGGATCTTATGTGATGGTTATTTGTCAAATCTACCGCAGTGCACCAACTCATAAACCAATTGCACAGTTAAACCCTTAATGATAAAAAAGATTCATGTGTACTATCATGGAAATAACTAACAAGTAGTAACACTGTTTCAGAAAAGAAGCAACAGCCAAAAATGCACCATTAGTCTAACAGAATTTTATGTATGTGCTATTACCTTAGCCTTGTTTAATGTGAACAGTGTTTACTGTGGGGTAGGTACCACTGATGTGCCAATCTATAATTCTCAACAGCATCTTCCTTCCAGACTACTTTTCATCTTATATTGGCACATACGCGTGTGCACACACACATTCATAAATAAATACATCTAACTGAGGCACCAAACATGCAAAATGTAATAATAAAGCCATGGACCCAATCTGCAGCTGATGCAAACCACCAGCGCTACAGATACTGTTGCTGCACCGCTGATTTCTGTTAACTGAAAAACAAGCTATTGTTTATTCCCAGAAACACCAGGAATAGAAATGTTCACATAGATAAGTGTTTGAACTGCCTGAAAAAACACTGGGGGCCAGTGGGACATACGCTCCATGTTCCTCAACCCTGATCTGTGCTGAGATGTACAGACTTTGCCTGTGCAGTGGCCTGACCATCTGCACCATCAATGGCTGCCACATGACACAGGTGATACCTTTATTCAGGAAACAGGTTGCTGCCTAAAAGGAAATGGAGACAAATCCTTCAGCCAGTGTAACAATTCTGAAAGGTCATTTTGCACAGCACAATTGTGACTGTTCCTGCCTGCCTTATGGTTTGTGTTTAACTTTCTCCAACAATTAAACAAATGAGAAGACTGCTGATTGAATCCAGGCCTCCTAGCTGCTATCCAGGTGCCTGAGCCAGCTGAGCTGCTAAATCCTACAGCTTGGCCTGTCTGGCTATAAGCTGATGTGGGGGCTTTGAGAATTAAGAGTGTTTTTGTTTATGCATTCCTTCCTCCTGCTGTCTCTCTTCAGAGCTGATTTCAAATCTTTCGGGAGACAAGCTATTTGAAAGGCATAATTTCAGTTTTAATGACAACATTCACTAATGTTTATCTGAAAACATAGGACATTATTAGGTTTCAGAAGCAAAGATGTATCTACATTTCCCAGAATTAGCAGCATACAGGGGACCACACTCTGGTCAGCAGTGGGAGGTTCCCACCTCTGGCACAACAGCACATGATTTCTACTCTAGAAACAGAAGGTGTAGCATTTACAACGCAAGCCCAAAACATGAACAAAGCACATCTAGTCTTGATCCTACACAAATTGTCTTAGGCAGACAGACATGGACATCAGCGTTACTAACACAATTAGAGAACGTGATGTTTCTACCTGGAGACTGCTGAGTTCTCTCCATGCTCTTGAATAAATGGAATTTACTTTCAGTTTATTGTTGCTCAAATACAGTTCCCGCAGCTTTGTCATCCCGGACAAAGTCCCTTTTGGGATCATGCTTATCTCGTTCTCCTTCAGCTTCAGAATCTGCAAGTTCTTTGGAAAGCCATAGGGCACAGTGTTGAGATTGTTTCCAGAAAGATCCAAGGACTTTAGTTGCCTCAGTTTACGGAAGGCCTCCCGATGGATCTGGGGACTTCTGAGCTTATTGTAGCTCAGGTTCAGCTCTTCAAGGAAATAAGTGGTAGCAAAGTCATTCCTGTTAATCTCAGAGATCTGGTTATGAAGGATCATAAGTGTTTTCACTCGCCGGGGTAGCCCACTGGGAATCCTTTCCAGCATGTTGTTGTACAGGTGGACAGTATGCAGCTTCTTTAAGCCCTGGAAGGCTAATGGGTGAATACCTCGGGCTTTTAATTTGTTATTGTGGAGCAGAAGGTACTCCAGGTTCTTAATTTGGGTCAAGACATCTCTGCCAATCACCTTAATTGCATTCTTCTCCAGGTGGAGGAGGACGATGTTTCGAGGTAAACCACTTGGGATTTCTGAGAGGTTATTGCTGGACAAATCCAGGTATTCAAGACTAGACAATTTCCTTGGGAAAGCAGGAAAAAAAACACTCTCCATTTAGATTCTGCGAATTGAAATAACAACCAACTTCCCCTATGATTTTATAATCTTTGCTTTAGAGTCTTTCTCCCCAGCGCAGCTCCGGTTACTGCCCTTTTTTGTCTCATGATATGACTGATGAGGACAGCAAAACAAGGGACTCCCATACTGCCCTTAGGGGCTAGGACTGGGCGCTGCCGTTGCTCCCCAGCCACACCAGCAAGACAACCTGCTGGAGTCCCCAGACACCATCACCGGGCTGAGACCCCAGATCGGTTTTGCAGTCTGTTGTTCTCTCATTTGACACCACAAGTAGCAACATGTGAGCAATTTCAGTGAATTAATACCACAAGAAAGATGCCATGGGAGCACCATTAGAAAACAGAAACATAGCATGAGCATAAGTAATTTCTGTCTCTCTGAAAGTGTATATTGAAACAGAAAAGGAGGCCTGCTTTTTAGGTGATGAAATACCACTCTTATGAAAAGCAGAAATGCTAAATCAGTGTCCTAGGCTAAGGTAGCGAACTTCTCCTGACCCTCTAGCATTATGGAAGTGAGTCAGGGCTAGAGCTGCTTTGTGTAAGCTACTGAATCTGGATTCCATGGACTCAGTTGAAGCTAAAATAAATCCTCAGACCAGCCACTTATACCAACTGGATGTGGATCAATGGTATTATATGCCAGGACTGAGAAGCCCTCTATTCCCTTGTATTTCCAGTCAGTTTCTCAGTTCAAATGAGACTTTAAATCTGCATGGCACTACATAAACCACTGCAGATGACTAGAAAGTTTTCAGGAAATACAAGAACTAACTCACTACAGACATTACTCACTGACTACTACACTGTATTCACAGCCATCCAAGCATGCTCTGAATGAGCAAATACACTCTTGGGTACATCTCAACAGCACTGCGCTGTGCTCTACAGGCAGTAGCATGGAGAAAGGAACAATATCCACCTCCTCTGCCAACTGTGAGTGGCGCCTCAGCTATAGCCACTGTACTCCGTTCATCAAAATCTGAACAGAAATGCTATGTCCCACAGGACCTGGAGGCAGACACAGCACAGCTATGGTAAATTACTAAGGGAGGTCTCAGGGAGTGGGATGCAGAAAAGGAAAGCGCTGTTTGACACATTTTCATGTCTGGAGATCAGAAAAGTTTACAGAATTAAATTATGGGCACGACAGATTATGTTATATGGATTTTCAGCTAGAACAAGGGCAGCACTCAGTGCAAGCAGAGACACAAATGTTAACTTTTTGAAGACCTAAGTCCCAGGCTAAATTTTGGAGAGCCAAAAGCAACTTCTGTTGCACCAGTTTGCAGCCATCTGCCTATTGAGCAGCACCGCTGCATCCTCCCCTACCCTGGCAATCCATCTGCACTGGAGTACAGCTGTGCCAGACGAATTCACAACCCTGCGTCTGCTTTCAGGTCACCTTCACAGAAACACAGAAGTGGCTTCAGTGAAGAAGAAGGTCTGGCTTTAACTTCCAGTGAACTGCCCTTGAAACTGGAAAATCCCAAGTAACCTCGCTTTTGACTGAAAGAGACCAACTTTCTACATGGTTCCAGGTGGCCTTTTTCCCTGGGGTGACTGGGTCTGTGGCAATCAGAGAGTGGTGCATTGTGATGTTCAGTGACGAGTATTTTGTGTGAAAGTCTTCTGCAGTGTGAATTCAAACCATTCACCCAGCCCTTTTGAATGGCAGCATCTACGTCTTCTCATATAGACTTAGCAGAGAAATGCATAACATTGTGCAGCTTTTAATAAATGTACTTTCTAAGATGTACTTTTTCAGTAGATATATTACTGTACCAGAAGAAAGAGACAGACACAAGCAGAGGTACAAACTACAGATCTCAGACTCACCAGAAGGTTTCGTTGTCCATTCCTTCATTAGTCAAGTAGTTATTCTGCAAATACAGCTCCCGCAGACCTGTGAGTTCACTGAAGGCTCCTTTGGGAATCTTCTCTAGCTTGTTGTTCTAGAGCCACCAAAAGCACAATGCACATTATTCCACATGAAACAACACAAGACATCCAGGTTCTGCTCAACCAACACCAGGCAATTAAGCTTCAAAAGGGCTAGACATAAGATATTTCAGGAGGCACTAAAATTCTGCTTAAGAAATAAATACAAATACTAAACTGAAATAATACAACCTGTTTTCATTGATTCCCCATGGAATCTTTCAGATAAGGAGTCAGAATTTGCCTCCCCCACCAGATGGTTTTATTTTGTATTCTTAATCCTTTCCACCTATGTGAAAATATATAATGTAATCTAGGCAACTACCTCTGGAGTTTGCTCAAAATTTCTGGATTTTGTAAGACAGATTTCACCATAAAGAAGAACTAGTTTGGAAGCTGGGAACCAGCCATCCTTCCAGCATTAATGTCATTCCAAATGGTACAGTTCCTGCAATGCACACTCCAAAATAATTACTCTTATTGCTTTTATATGGCTTTGGAGTAGTCGGCAAGCAGACACAAAGAAAATACAAAATTAAATTCCACTTAGAAATTCCATACAGGAAGTGTAGGAATCATAAAAGGATATATGAAACATTGACACCGAATTTGCTGAACTTCCCACAATCCATATATACCCAATGGACAGACTGGACTGGATCTATGTGCCAACTAATATAAGCGGATACCACTAGAAACAGATTTGTCTGCGTGTCTCAATGAATAATGAAAAACAAAAACAGATGTGTCACATCTGAAGTACACCTTTCAGACCCTTGTGGGCCACTATTCACTCTCATTTCCCATTGCCCTATTTTTTTCCCAGTCAAAATATCAAGGTGAATGTTACTATTGACAGGCAGTGCACTTGAAAACAAAATGCTCATTTCTCTTTTCAGCTCCTCTGCCCTTAACACAACTGGTGCCATCAGGGAAGGACACGAGTTCAAAGTGTAGTCTTCAAAGTCTGAGAGACCCCTTTGGGATATAATGATTACTTATAAATGGCAACAAAATGCAGGGCACTAGTAACTTCACACTTCGGAGAGACATTTCAGCAACTTAAAGGATCAGACTGTTTGCCTCTTCGTCAAGCTGGAGAAGCCTGTTTTCTAGAAGACTTCGATGGGAATTAGTGGTAAAACTTTCAAGGGAAAAGAAAGCTGGGAGGCAACACAGAGCTGCCTCAGTCCGGGGGCTGATAACAGGCTCCAGTTTACACACGTCCAAGGAGCTGTCAACACCAAGAAAAAGCGGAACCAAGATTCCCCACCACTGCAGCTCTCCCATTGTTAACAAGGCTGAGGTCTCTAGCAGAGACATGACACAGTGTTTTTATCGAAATCAGATGACATGGAATTAAAAATGTGGAGAATAGTTAATACCACAACTTCTGCTATTGCACTATTGCTGGAGAAGCTGTAGCAGTGAAGAATCGCTGATCCAGACTTTCTTTGTGTTGTCTGAATTGCCAGTTCAGTAGCAAACAAAAATCACTGACTCTAGGAAAGAGTAGTCTGTGTGAAAGGAGTAAGTGAGCAAAGCCAGGACATAGCGGATAAGCAGCTGTCAGCAAAAACAGAATCAGTGGCAAATTTAACAGGGAAGCCAGTCACTGGATGGCCATGGAGAATGATCTACCTTCTTGTACTAATATGCATTAATATCATTATATGCAGGAAAGAAACAACAATTCTACCATGCAGGTCTTTGCAATACATTTCTGTGAAAACACAGAAAAGGATTTTTGTCCCCTGTGAGCATTTTGGTGTTTTGCAAAAACACAGTTACTTATGAACAAAAACATAAGGACATGGGAGGCAGCTACTACAGAGGATACAGCACACGAGACTTGCAATGGGCCTGGGAAGGCAGCCAAGTGCACTGAAAGGGCTCGGTTGTCCCATGCAAACACAGTACTTGGTCACAATCATAAAGGAATTAAAAACCTTGCTGTCGTTACCTTTAAGTGTAATTTATATAGTGCTGGAGGGAGATTCTTTGGAACATACTTCAAGAAATTGCTGGACATGATGAGTATCTCCACATTATTAGAGCCATTGAACATATTATCAGGTAACCCAGCATCTGAAAGTTTGTTGTTATGAAGATACACAGATCTGTTGGAAGGAGAAAAAAAGATGACATAAAACACAGTGAGATCTGGTGTTTTGTTTGTTTACTGAGAGAAAGCTGTTTAAAGACTATATTTCAGTCTTTTTTTCTTTCCTTGAGATAATCAAATTTGTTTTTAAAATGAGCCCTTCAATTCAGCAAGGGATATATGACGAAAAACCAAATGGCTGCTCCAAACACTGTCTGAAATTTAGGTCTATTCAAAATCCAAACCTGTATTTGAATACAAATTTCACAAGCAGCCTCATCTTCCTCACAAGAACCTGAGTGCAAGTCTGGGATTGTGCAGTGCTTCAAAACAAAGAATGTCAGTGTGGTGGCCTCACCCAACAGGGTCAGATTTCATATCTGACTAACAGATATGCCCCCAATTTTAACTTCTACTTGGAACTTAGTCTGGGCTCCTTGGGCTTGAAAAATCAGCCTGTAGATCTCAGGATCTCCTGCTTCCATGAATGCTGGAAATACCCTGGGGAATAGTTTCTGTCCTACTCCTAGAACTCAGAAAGGCATAGAAGACTGACAGAAAGAGCAGATTTATTCAATCTGGAAGAATTTTGGTTTTTAATGAACCTTTGGGACTGAGATAAAGAGGGTTTCTTATTTTCCCTTTGCCCTTCTTACTTTTAATGTTTAATATTCACAGAAGAGTTTCTCCAGTCAGATTTTTAAAAATTGATTGGTTCTTTCTTACACAGGTTTTAATTCTGTATTAAACAATTGACCCTATGAAGTTATTCCTGCTTTTCGTTGGCTTAACTGCTAAATGCATTCATGTGATTTCTTTTTAACAAAGAAATTACAAGATTTTACTGACTTAATTACCCCTTGCTTTCCTGTGTCTACCCCCAGATGCAGCAGGCAGCTAAAACTGCAGAGCCAGGTTAAAACCGCAAAAGAGCACAGTGTCAAAGTTTGCTTTTTTAACTTGTTCTTGGATTCCCTACCAGTTGCAAAGAATTTGGCAACATATTTCTGGAAGGAAGGAAAGGCTCAATTGTGTGATCACACACTCCAGGGAGTTCAGAGCCACACTGAAAAGATTGTTCACCCTGCACAGTCAGCTGTACTTTTCACTCACAAATATTTTCCTTTCTGAAAACCTTGCTTTCCAAATAATCAGTCTGAGATCATGAACTCCGCTGGGGGCAAATAAACCAACTGAAACAAATGTGTTAGGATTTTGTATCAGCAATCTTGGAAATTAATCAGTTACTATTCTGATTAAAATTAGTGTTGGTACAGGAGAATGTGAAAATCACTTCAGAAGAGTACAAGAATTTTAATGTGAAATCAAAAGACAGCAGCTTCTGCACCTCAGATTAAGGAACAACAGATGTATAAATCCACCTTCTTGAATGATGAGATACTGCCAGAAATCAGTGACTGACTCAGCCTTTTCAGCTACCAAGAGTCTACGAGACTAAAGGCCTCGTAAGTACCGAGTAGCTTCAGCTCTCAACAAATTCAATGGGAACTGAGTGTTCTTCAGTTCATCACAAGATGCCTCTAGGAACTCAGCCAGGTTGGCCATTATTAACCACTTCCAAACTTGGATGTGTTATTGCTACCAACAGCGTTTGAGATGTCTTTGCAGGACTGAGACACTGTAGTGTCTGTACAGATCACTCAAAATGCCTTTGGAAAAGACCGTATCTCACAGGAGGTGGTCTGTGTGCATCTCAATTTGAAATGGGGCAATGTGCTGCACTGGATCCAGCTGAGAAAATCACAACCTGAAACCAGCAGAGAGACCTTTGAAAACAGACCTGAGGGTATGAACCACTTCTGAAGGTGCTAAAGTGCTTAACTTTAATATTCTTGAGTTATACTCAACTGCATTGAGTACCATACTCTCAATCTGATTCTGCTTTCCTTAATGAATGCACTATAATAAAACTAGGGATTTCTAAAGAGTTCACTCCATTTTGTAAAACCAAAGCTGTTCCTTTCAACTCATAACTGATACACAAATAAAATGGAGACAGTTTAATTTTCATCTATGCAAAGTGGCTGGCAGCTAGTAAAAGCCCTTGGAATGTGTTTGTCTGAGAGATTATTTGATTTTTCATGCTGAGAATAACAAACAGTCAGCTTCTTTCCAAAGAACATAAGTAGGCAATAACATGGTTTAGTCAGATAATTTCTTATCACTCATCAGCTGGCTCCAAGCAGTGGAAGAACACTATTATTGTTTTACTTCCCGATCCCTTACCTCAAGTTTGGTTTCTGTCCAAAGGTGAGCCCATATATCTTAGTGAGATAATTGGCTGCAAAATCTGCACTGATCAAGGTATTTGGTAGGAACTTTGGAGCCACTGTTAGCTGTAAAAGAAATATATAGAATTCCAATTGAATGCAACGAATGTTTTAACCAAGTATTAGACTAGCAACAAAACACATGAAAATTTATTTTCTCTGAACAGGCAAGAATAAAAGAATCTGAATGCAGATTGCATGAACAAAACCAAATTGTCCTCACTCACTAATCTCTCCAGGAAGGAGACTGACTTTTGCTCCAAGATATGTGAATGTTTGTTTTGGTTGGAAGAGTTCTGTCTCTTTTTGGTGGAAGAAATCAAGAAATTGTTATTCAGAGAGCAAGCATGTTGCTTATTATTGTTCCTAATTCCTCAGTCTGCTGTGCCAAAAAAATCTCACCCACCTCACAGTGGCCTACTACTTACTTATGAAAGTATGTTGGGGAGAGGGGGGAAGTGTCACTTCATATGTCTGTTCCAATATTGCATCTATTTACCATGATATTTTCAACAGAGGATTCAGGTTGCCAAAGGACAGGGATGCTGCTGAGCCAAATGATGGAATATCAAATGAGACTTCAAAGCAAAGACCTACAGTGGAGACTTTGTTCATTACACAAGTGATGTATCAGAAATAAATTACGGAAAGGTCCTGCCTCCAAAACTTTATAGTTGACCAGAGGTTTAGGATTTGATGGCTCTGGCTCTTGGCCTATTGTTGTTTCTATCAGTGATTTGGAAAAAATAATGCTAGGAATGTTTGCATCTAAACAAAAATTGGTGGGGTGAAAACTAATGATTAAAAAAGCTCAGTTTTACAGAGCATCCAGATAATAGAGCAGGCAGGTTCACTGACAGAAAGCAAGAATACAGGTCACAACACAGTTTTCTGGAAAGCATAAACCCAGAAGATTTATGCATCAAGATTAAATCCTTGGGAAACAAATTGTTAACATGGTGTTGTATCACAGTATCACAGTATCACAGTATGTTTGGGATTGGAAGGGACCTCAAAAGATCATCTAGTCCAATCCCCCTGCTGGAGCAGGAACACCTAGGTGAGGTCGCACAGGAACATGTCCAGGCGGGTTTTGAACGTCTCCAGAGAAGGAGACTCCACAACCTCCCTGGGCAGCCTGTTCCAGTGCTCTGTCACCCTCACTGAGAAGAAGTTTCTTCTCAAATTTAAGTGGAACCTCTTGTGTTCCAGCTTGATCCCATTACCCCTTGTCTTATCATTGTTTGCCACTGAGAAGAGTCTGGCTCCATCCTCATGGCACTCACCCTTTATATATTTATAAACATTAATAAGGTCCCCCCTTAGTCTCCTCTTCTCCAAACTAAAGAGACCCAGCTCCCTCAGCCTTTCTTCATAAGGGAGGTGCTCCACTCCCTTAATCATCTTCGTTGCCCTACGCTGGACCCTCTCCAGCAGTTCCCTGTCCTTCTTGAACTGAGGGGCCCAGAACTGGACACAATATTCCAGATGTGGTCTCACCAGGGCAGAGTAGAGGGGAAGGAGGACCTCTCTCGATCTACTAACCACCCCCCTTCTAATACACCCCAGGATGCCATTGGCCTTCCTGGCCACAAGGGCACAGTGCTGGCTCATGGTCATCCTGTTGTCCACCAGGACCCCCAGGTCCCTTTCCCCTACACTGCTCTCTAATATGTAATCTCCCAACCTATACTGGAACCTGGGGTTGTTCCTGCCCAGATGCAGGACTCTACACTTGTCCTTGTTAAATTTCATCAGGTTATTCCCTGCCCAGCTCTCCAGCCTGTCCAGGTCCCGCTGGATGGCAGCACAGCCCTCCGGCGTGTCAGCCACTCCTCCTAGCTTGGTGTCATCAGCAAACTTGCTGATAGTACACTCAATTCCCTCGTCCAAGTCGTTAATGAATATATTGAATAATATTGGCCCCAGCACTGACCCTTGGGGCACTCCACTAGATACTGGCCTCCAACTAGACTCCGCACCATTGACTACCACTCTCTGGCTTCTCTCCCTAAGGATAGATAAGTAGTAGATAAGATCCTTGAGTATGCAAGCAGAATAATACAGAATTGCCACAGGCAGGTGCAATCACCATGGTTACAGATGTTAACTACAGTACTAAAGAGACCACTCTTAAAATATTTTGTGTACACTCTGAAAGGCTCTGGAGAGAACAGCTTTTCCAGGGAGACACTGAAGTATTTTTCACCTAAAGCTTTGAGATGAGGATGGGAAACTCTGGACAATGGAAGAGATCTGCCTTCAATCTTGAAATTCTTTGAATCTGTAAAGCTTCTTCCTCCCAGCACTGTTGTTTGAGGAGGACCTAGTCCTTCCAGCCAGCTAGGTACAGCAAGCCTCATATGATGAGAAAACATATTTTTTCAAATTTCTATGACAATAAAAGTGCAATTGGTTGTTAATCATAATGTAAAACAAAAAATATTTTTAAAATGTGTGAGAGAATAAATACTTTACTGAAGAACTGTCTAACCCAAGTCTTAAACTCCCTATTTACCTAAAGGGTGTCTAGATCTCTCTCTACTGGTTTGTCAAGTGTGAGTTGATGGACTATATCCATGAACTTGCAAGTTACTCAACTCACAATCCAGTCCTATTTTTTAAAAGGTGAAAGTACATTATTTACATTATTTACTGTTTTTCCTTTTCATCTGTGCCAAAACCTCCATCCTTAAACTGTCTTAAATGTTTAATGCTCACAAACACAAGAACGATCTTTCCCACAGATTGCACTCCTATCAGTGTTTCCAGAGAACACATAAGCAGTGGAAATAGGTATTTTATGTATTACTACAGTTGCCACAGTACTGCTCTCCGCTTTACCAGTAATCTGTCACCTCCTGACCTGGGAGATACGATCTCAGTGAAGTTGATCTCTGACTAGGAAGGTCTGACAGTGCCTCAGAAAGAAACAAGTCTCTACCGTGACATAATATTTAGAATTCAGACACAGGAAAGAGACTTAATCACTTTCATACACACTGGCACATTAAAGTTCTTCTCCTGAAACACGGTCTATTAGGTCATAATGTTTCTGCAAAACAAAGGGCATGGCTCAGATATGTGAAATGAAAGCCACCAGAACCACAAGAAAGAGCAAAGAGAAAGAGAAGTTTCATCCAAAAAGAGTTTTCACTTGCTCAGAACTTTGCTTTAGCATTTCAGCACTTAGTCATGAGACTAATTGATCTCCACTGGTTGACTGCTTGAAGGATTAACGCTGGATTGTTGTAACTGTCAGCAAAAATAAAGTTGACTGAGTAGCTTTGTGTAGTATGTTGCCTAATAAGTAGCAATCTGCATTTCCCCAACTGCAATTTTCTTGCAGCTTTACTGCTGGATTTTCCTTGCCATAGGGTAGATGGTGTTTCTTTACTGTTAACTCATGAATTAACCAATGAACTCCAAAGGATTATACACAAGTTATTACCAGTTTTAGAACATGTTTTCTTGCTTATAACAAGCTTTGATGTAAACAGAAGAACTGGATCCAGGTGAATCTTATATCACTTTGAGGATACTGGGAAATGTTAAGATCTGACACCAAAGTCACCAGCTTATAGTAAATAATAATGACAGCTCAGGACCTGGTCTCCAGTTTGGTGGGAGAGGTCTCTGTTATTAACAAGGCTTATTGGGGATACCACGTGGTAGATACAAATCATGAGATTGTGGTGAAAAATTTTAAAGGAAACTACAGCACCCGTTAGTTACTTGAAGTACATGCTACTCATAAGCCACAGAAGGCTTTTACCTTATTATGAAATTTATTTTTTCTGATCAACTGTGCTAGTTTGACGAAAAATAATTTAGTTACATTTGATGGGATCGCAACTGATGATAAAGCAGCATTAAGATAATCCATAAAACACGGAGCAAACTACCAGCAAATCCCTGCTCTCCTCCAGACACCACAGTTACTTGATCCGCAGTGTTTCCTGCTGCAGAGTGGATGCAGTTTGAAGCCAATCTGGTTTGTCCTGGCTTGTGATTTATAAAGAAATGTGTTATTTTTGTGGGTCCATAACTTCTCACTGTAACTAGTTCTGACATTCGCTGATGTTTGCATTTTCTTTCGGGATCCTTTTCTCTCTGCAGTTAAGCCAGAAAAACCAAACACTTTTGTTTTGTCACAGAGGGAAAATTGGAGTGCAAACTTCTGGAATATTAGTCACAGTCTGGCTTGTTCCTTTTTATGGAGTTATTAACTGCCAAGATTGTTATATGGAAATGGTGCTTGAAAGGGAGAAAAGAACACAATGTTACTGTACTAAGGAATGGGTTCTATTCTCAGTCACTCCATACAGAAATCTATGGAGTGATTCTGGATTTGTCTTGGCCTGACTGAAACCCGGATGTGGCCACATGAATATAAACAAAACACCAAAAGGTCACAGATTTTAAGAGGATAATAAAATATATATACAGACATGCAGAGAGAAAGAGTGGGGGGAGAGGGAGGGAATGATGGAAAGGCAGGGATTTTGTAGACAAAAAAAGCTCTCCCTGAGGTATTACCTTATATTTTTCTGTGGCATCCCAGTTTCATCTGTAGCAAATATTTGTAGGCAATTACTGGGGTAAAAGAAAGCCATAATGGGAACCACACAGATATAAGGATATGTGAAAAGTTATTTCATTCCCTAGCCTTGGCATGAAAGATGTGCTTCTGTCACGACATCCAGCTTGGGTCATTGCTAGGAAAGCACCTAGGATCTTCTCCATTAAAAAAGAAATTCAGCTCCTACCGCAGCTAAAAGAAAAAATTCATTACCTGCTCAATTTCCCTGTGTGTGGGTATCCCCCCATATCAAACCCAGTAAGAATGGGAGTCAGGCAAAACTGGATAGCTTTCTACAGATCTTGATGGCCTAAACACCAGTATTTGGATGCATTTGTTCACAAATTTTTCAACTGGCGTCATATGCAGCATTTTACATTGTTACCCCACTGCTTATTTGCATACAGACAGCTACCAAATCTGCAAGCAGCTGATCCAAAGCCTGCTGAAGACAGCGGTAATTTATAAATGCAGGGGCCCTCTGTACCTCCCGACACACATAAGAGAAACTTTTCTCATCAGCTGCACAAATAAATAAGTGTTCCAAATAGACTGGCATGCGTACCCTCTAATTTTTTAGCATACTAACTGATTGTCTTGACCTTAGATGAACCTGCATTAGAATATCACTTTAGCACAATTTTACTTAGGTAGGATACATATTTTAAAATAATTGAAGACTTGCTTGTTTAACTTTCAGAACCCAATTAGCAAAGAACTCTGAAGGCCTTGTGAGCCTCTTACCTTGTTGTTTGCCAGGTACAGGTAATTCAGGTTCTCCAGATGCTCAAATGCTTCCTCTGGCAACCCTTAAAAACAGGAATAAATAATCAGTGACACCGGCACCTTATTGCCTGAGTGAAAATACCAGAGGGCAGCTTTCTCTCTCAGATAATATTTTTGATGTGTGATTTAAATATTTTTCATTACCACTGAAACAACCTGACTCAGACCTATTGTTTTCTTTCTGGGTTTTGGTTTTGTTTGCTTGTTTAATTAAAAAAAAACACAACCAACCACACGAACAACTCCCCCCAAAAACAACACAGACTGTTAAGAGCAATGGAAGACTACTAAAAATCCTAAGCATGCAAGACTTGTGGCCAACCCCACTGGGAAGGGTCAGGTACAGAGCTGTGTAGATTCGCTGTATGGCTGATTATCGGTGCTTGCAGCACCCATGCTATCTGAGAAGTTCCTTTTGTCATTTGCTCATGAATCTGCAAATAATTTTTCTTGGAAGGACATAACCAGAGGTTATTTAATGATCAGATCCATCTGATCTATGACCATGATGTTGCCAAAATAACACCAGTATCTGCAAGTCACAACCCTTCCTTGTCCTGCTCCCCCACAATCCAGATGTCCACGCAGTAACCAGCTCAGAGAGCTGATCCAACTCGGAGCTTACCTCCCCCAGTAACTATTAATTTTCAGCTGAATCACTCCACATCCAGCTGATCACACAAGCACAACTGCTGTCATGATGGAAAGGCTACAAATAACATTTTCACCTGACACTTAGATAACCATAAGTCAAAAGTGAAGCTTTTTCCCATGTCAAAACATGTTGGAAATTCAGGGCTGCACTGAAGCTGGTGAAAGAAACATCAAGCTCCAAAAGTAATAATGTCAAAGTCTGAATCTATTAAGCACAACCTTCCCTGTGCTATGTAAGAATGACATGTTTTGAGTCCCACGCATAACATGCCCACGTTCTCAGGAAAGGTTGTTCTGTGTCACTGGATAAGGACAGCAGCAGCATCAGACCAACCAGGTGACACACAAGTGAACAAGCATTACATCTTTTGTATTGTGACACACAAGTTAAGAACCATTATATCTTTTGTATTGCATATCCTCCTCTTACTATTTACTCCAACTTCTCTGTTTCTTCTTTGGCTTTCCTTACTAACTCCTTGTCAAGTTTCTCTAATAAGCATATGATTTAGCAAGAAAACCTGCCTACAAAAATCAAAACGGTTTTAGAAGAAGGGCAGAAGTTGTCTTATTTGTAATATGTTATATTACTAGACAAGGACTGAACAGGACTAAACTGCACTGACTGACTAGACTGAACCAAAAAAGTGGATTAAGAAACAAGGTCAGTCAGAAGGAAATCATTCAGTATGTAGACATTCCTGGTTCTCAAGTGCATTGCATTGATGTGCCTGTGGGACCAGAGGGAGTTTCCTGGACGAGACGATCTCACGCCACAGCACGCAGAGCTGCTGCCAGGCCTCCTCCACTGGTTCAGTAAAGCTGCATTCTTATACACTGAGTATTGTGTTTCAAATGATAAAGTGCCTCCATGACCTGTGTGATGGCCAAAGGAGGGAGGCTCATAGCTAACCACTCCAGCCAAGCCAGTCCATCGTTTCTTGTGCCTTTCCTGATCAGCAGTCACTGGTTTCAGTGCATAAATTGGTGTTGTGGAGCCATAGGCTCTGCCCACTCAACAGCTCTGCCGGCTTACCTTTTGAAGTCAGCCTGTTGTTTTGCAAATTGAGAGTTTCCAGTCTGTAAAGACGAGCGAGCTCTCCTGGAAAGATTTCTTCTATCTGGTTATTCTAAGAAAATGGAGAGTATTAATCATCAGCAATGTGATCCCAGAAGGATCCCAATAAACCCAGACTGTGAACTCCAATAAAATTTGGAGATGAACCCACCGTGTCAAATCATTGTCAACAGACTTCTCTCCATAATGATTCAAGCCCAGATCTCAAAACCAAGACATCCAAACCCAGCAGCATTCAATGGCCTGAACCAAGTTCTGTAGCTTATGCTCATCTCCAGAAATATCCAGTTTATGCACTGGTAGCATACAGAATGTGATTACATCTGGCAAGGCCCATAATCCATCTGCCACCGCCAAACCTCATAGCTGCAGCAAAGCATTTGCTACAAGGTTGGCACTGTGGATTTCCAGATTTATTACTTCTGTTATTTATGTGTTGTTTTACAAACAGAAGAGTCAAACTGGGCTCACTTTCTCTGGTTTTACTGTCAGGGGTGACTGCCATCAGACTCTCATTAACATCCTAACAAACATTTTAGACCGTTAATGAGTGATTCCAGTGTATCAGCACCCAGAGGACCAGTCAAAGACCCACTGTGCTGGAAGCCAGGCCAACACACAGAAAGTGACAGCTGTTGCTCCAAAAAGCTTCTTTCCTTTTGGCAGCAGTGGCAGAAGCCATGGCTAGCACACGCCTGGGGCAGATCTGCTGAGGAAGGTGCCAGCTTACATTACAGTTTTTTCTAACTCTGCTCACTTGGATAGAAAGCTCTGAACAAAATCTGCAATTTATCCACTGAACAGAATGGACAAATGGGAGCAATAAACAAAAAGCAGTTGGTTAAAGGCCAAAGAAGCGCGAGGGAAAAGCCTGGAAACGCCACTGCTCAGAGGAGGTACGGCCACCCCATCAGGATGTCGCGGGCAACGGCACTCACAGTGATGGACTCTGCTCCTTGATGAGTCCCTGTGCCGTGGGGAGGGGGCTGCAGGGAGGCAGGTCTGGGGGACACTGGTGGGGTCTGTCTCAGGATTGGTATGTTGTGTTTACAACGTTTTAACTAACGTGTAGTGCTGCTAGAAATTTTCTCTTTAATGAACTAAGTTAGCTTTTCAAAGATACCTCAAAAACATACAGTCATAGAATGTCCTGAGCTGGGAGGGACCCACAAGGATCATGGAGTCCAACTCCTGTCCCTGCACAGGACAACCCCACAGTTCACACCACGTGTCTAAGGACGTTGTCCAGTCTCTTCTTGAACACTGTCAGGCTTGGGGCCATGACACCTCCCTGGGGAGCCTGTTCCAGTGCTCCACCACCCTCTGGGTAAAGAACCTTTTCCTAATGTCCAACCTAAACCTCCCCTGACACATCTTCCTGACATTCCTTTGGGTTCTGTCATTGGTCACTAAAGAGAAGACTCTGGTGCCTTGTGGCGAAGCTGTAGACTGCACCTTCACCAGAAACACTAATTATTACTTTGGACATTTTTTTTCCCCCGAGAGCTGAGAAGAGAATAAGGAGTAAAATTTCTTGTCTTTTTTCCTCCCTGGGTGTATGGGGAAGAGAACTTATGCCGATAACCAGGTGCGAGAGATGAGCGGGAGCGCTGGGCCCGCCTCACCTCCTGCTTCCAACGTGAGGCCGAGGAGCCGCCGAAGGCAGCGGGAGGGAGCCGGGCCCGGGCGAAGGGAAGGACACGGCCCCGCGGCCCGGGACACCCGGGGGGCGGCCGGGGAGACGTGTGGGAGCCGGACTCGGTCCCTTACCTGCAGGGAGAGGTGGTTGGTCAGCTCCGGCAGCAGGAGCGGGAACTCCTTCAGGTCGATGCCACCGCAGTCCACGACGCCCTCCTGGGTGCAGCCGCAGTCGCGGGGGCAGGCGGGGGCCGGGCCGGGCGGGAGCCGCCGCTCGGGGAAGTCGTTGTCGGCGGGAGGCGGGCGAGCGGCGGCGCAGCCCAGCGCCAGGAGCCCCAGCGCCAGCAGCGCTCGGCCCCCGGCCGGCATCGCCCCTGCAAGCCCAGAGCACGGCGGGGGTCAATCCCGCGGGAGAGGGCCGGCCGGCCCGCGTGAGCTGAGCGCCCCCTCATCTCCTGCCCCGGGAGCCCGAGGCGCCAGCCCAGCCACGTTCCCGCTTTCACTGGTGCTTCGCGGCCTTTCATGGCGGTCTAGGGACCGGGATGAGACCCGGGCCGCCAGCCTGGAGCTGCCCCCCGGCCCGAGCAGCCAGCGGGTCCCCGGCTGCAGCAGGCGGCCTGGCAGCATCCCCCGCGCCGTCCCCGCTTCCCCCGGTTATTTACTGCTGTTTTCGTATTGAGAAGCGCCAGACGATCCCGAATATTTATACAGAAGGTTATGCAATGTTATTTCTATGTAACTCTTGGTCTTACAGTTCCCAGCAGTTTTGCATAGGGGAGAAACTCTTCTCATTAAGATAAACAAGGTGTGCTGGAAAAGAGTGACCCACGGGTCAGGATGCCTCTGGGAGGGGCTGCTTCACGTACATTGAACAATAACAACATCTCATGGCTACTGAAAAGAAAATGGGCTTCCTATTGATTTTGGACAGTGCTGATCTGAACCTTGCAGGCCTGGCTGAGGTTCAGCTTTTATCTTTCTGGCAGCACGTTAAAATAATTCAAACAGAAGTTGAATATCTCCTGGACCAGCCAGCTGGCCCTCAGCCAGCACCTTCAGTCTCATTTGTTGCCCTTCTCATATTTCTTAAATAATTACTTGCAGTAAGAGCTGGGAATGGTTGGTCTTATTTTATTTTCAACTATTCCTCACAGAAGTGTTTGACAGTGATGAGAAATTACTATTTAGGCTGATCTTTTAAGGTGAAAAAGCACAATGGATTAATGACCTTAATACGAAATAAGTACTTTGCTCACCTCTGCCAGCCCAGGTTCCTTCTTTGCACCAGAAACAAGAACCTCCCAGAGCCAGACTGGCAGCTGTCAGAACTGGCACGTCTCCCTTTACATCCATGGGGCTTTGCTGCTTTGCATGAGCTGAAACTCTCTCTGGGGCTCTTAACAGACTTTGGGTGCTTGGGAAGTATTGGAGAGATCCTGTTCTTAGTCACAGTCATGAAAACCTTAAATAATTTCTTTAAACACTGATTTACACTTGAAGAAATGGGAGAAGGTGGGACTGCAGGACAGATCATCCTGAGACATGGATGGTCCTGGTCCTGGCCTTTGCTACCAACATGCTGAGTGATTTTAAGCATTTAACATTGTTTACTCAATCCCTCTTCCCCCCATTGCACTATTCCACTGCTTCCATATCGGTAAAAGCTTAATATAATGCAATTAATCTTTTATCAAACATTCCAGAGATCAGAGGGTGTTCCTTATATGGCAGCTAGATATTGAGATCAAAATTGGCCGTATGAGTATGCCAACAGTGGATTAGTTAAATTCTTAGTATTTGGTGACCTACTCTCAGAAGATATTGAAAAATCTTAAAGAAAATAATGTCAGAAAGTATGATATATCAGATCTCTAACAATATTTCTTCCTATATATCAGCTTACTCTTATAGATACTTACAAAATAAACTAAAAAAACCCCTCTTATGTGCAGGTGACAGCCAGCCCTGCTGTGACAACACCAACACTGTTCCCATAGCACCCAGTTACCTCATGGTTGGTACTGGGCTCTATGGATTTGTGACATGTTGACTTTCCCACATATATAGCTGAAAAGATGTTTAAAAGTCAACATGAAGTATTGTATCTATTGCACTCTAACGTTTCTGAGGCGATCTCACCCCGTTGTGATCAATATGCATACCTCTGCTACAATGCCTTTGAAGTGAACGCTGCTCTGGTGCCACAGGGAGACACTTTGGATACAGCAACATCTGCTTGCATCTGGAACGCAGGCAGTAAACCCAGGCAAGATTTTTATTTTCTTTTAGTTCAAAGAAAGTCTGAAGTAACTCGTTCCATTTAAACTCATTCCCATGGGCCTGATCCAAAGCCTTACTAAGAAATCTTACTACAGGAGTAGCTCAGAACCCACCAGAAAGAGTCCTGTTCTGCCGCTTTAGTGGGCTTTGGGTCAGGTCCTTCCACCAAAGGATGCCGCTACACTGCAACCAGCCCAGGGGTTTCTGTGGCTGCATCTTTCTGAGTCCAGACAGAACCATCACTGATTTCTGCACTTTGCTGCCACACAGCACCAGAGGCAGAGTGCTACAAAAGGCACAGTCTCAAGAAGTAAGCTGAATTTTCAGGAGTTACCATCTGCGTCTCAGTGATTACAGTTACCTCAATAAACAACAGCATCATGTTCAAAATATCTCACCTCTCTGTTTTCTCTACATGCATTCTCACAGCACACACACACACCAACAGAAAAACATCCTCTCCTCCAACATCAACAGGTTAACTGAGTTTGTTACTTACACTGAATATCCTTTCTAAAAGCTGCAGCTGAAAGGCAGGCTACTGGATGTTGTATGATAATCCAGCTTTAAGAAAAAAAAAAAAAAAAGTAAAGTGCTGAAGAACTCACCTTTGCTGTCAGAAATCAGATGAATGGAGAAGAACATTTCTCTTGCCCCCACAGGCTGCCTTGGCTCATGCCATGCCCCTTACACACGCTGAGCTCAGAGCGACTATCCCCTTTCCAAACCAGATCCTTTCCAGATGTGAGCAGCAGAATGAGTGAGAGTAATAGGCAACCCTCTACCAACAAGAGTTTCCTGCACTTCCCAATGAAATTGGAGAGGAATTTTCCAAAGTCACCATATGGGAAAATGTGAGTAGGAAAGAGGAAGCAGCTATAGTCTGAATATAAAGATGGGGGGGGAGGAACAACAACAATCTCCTGTTGCTTTTTGTCAACAGTTTTTGAGATCCATGAGAGATGCCAAAAGCGAGCATGCTGAACTGACAGGAGAGACGCAGAGACAGACTGTGATTTAGCCTTTCATTGCAGGATACCGGAGCTGCACTGTCCTTACCAGATCTTTAATTTTAGCTACATGCAACACAAAATCTGAATTCCAGGCGGGAATGTCCTCCCATTCCCTGGAGGGTCTGGTTCAAATTAGCCAGGAACAGACAGATCAGCAGTTTTTTGTACATTTCATCTCCCTCCCACTTAACTCCCCCTGGTTTTCAACCCATCTACTGATCGTCAGTGGCCAGGGACAGATAGGCTGAAACTACAAATGTCTTAGAGGCAAAGTCCCCAAATTTGATATAACACCCCATTTACTCCATTACTTTTTTTTATCTTCTAAGCCCCATTTTACAGCACTAAATGTCAAAACAACCCTCCACCACATATACACATACTCTCCAGCCATGGTTACGTTTAGCCCGGAAGCCTCACATTTCTTATTTCTCCCCCTTAGCAAAAAAGACAGGAACATGCTGTTTATAACACAGTATGCTCTAAGTGCAGTAATACTTCCAAGACAGCAACACAGCTTCTTGTCACTGACAGAAGAGTTAGTATTTTAAATATAAAGCCACCTGTTTTGTGGATGCCCCACAGCGCTCCATACAGTACCTCCAGAAAATCTGCAGAGGATCTATCCTCACCCAGAACGCGACCTTCTTTCTGAATTCCAAAAAAGGGACACTGATTCTTTCCTCTCAACTCCAGCTGAACTGAAGTCTAAAGCAATTAAGTTATTTCCTCCCTCTCTTCTTCCAGGCTCATATCAACTGGAGCTGATCCCCCTCTGTGCCACGTGTAAGTTCCAAACGTTAGTGTGGGAAGTCTGTTTTTACTAAAACAAAAATAAAAACAAAACAAAGCTAGCTGCTTTTTCTTAGTGATTCAGAGATTCAGGATGCATTTGCCTGCTACCCTTTTTACATTACAGTACTCTTGAGTGCACACAAGAGTTTTCAGGGAGGAGGAAAAAAGTGTATGTTGGGGGACCACCCATCTTACCCCAGCCCGCAGGCAGGAGAGGAGGAGGAGTAGGGTGATCACCTGGCTCACTTGATGCCAGAGCAGCCCAGAAGAGAGTGGAAGTGCATTTTTATGTGTTGTTGCTGTTGTGTTAAGTATTGTACTTAGCTGTCAAGTAGCATCTAGAGGTACCCCAGGACATTGTAAGAGGGGGCATCGCGCCTGCTTTAGTAGGGAACAGAGGCACAGAAGCATCACACCCAACTTGGGATTATCCAGCAGGACAGAGCCAGTACTAGAAACCAAATATCCCTCAAGCAAAGGTAACACACCCTTACACAAATTACCTACACAGGCTATTTTTTTCCCAAGCTTTCACTTCCTCCACATCTTACCCTCTTATATCAACATATCCCAAACTCACCATCTCATGTCTCCAGGCCCAGAGCTGCATTTCCATCAGTAGAACCCACCCAAATTCCCAAGAAAACCAGAGCTGGAATTAAACCTATCTAAAAGCATCCTGACCCACCACTAAGCCAAAGGCTGTGCCCTAGCACGGTGTGTGGACTCAGGCAACCTCTGTTTCTGTTCACTCCAGCTTCCTGGTGCTTTCAGAGGAAAAGAACTTCCACTGCAAGACTCACAACACAGAATTAGCTGCAGGAAACCTTTCCAGTCAAACTCGAGCCTTTGTACTCATGCGTGTTCCCTGCTGATGGATGAGTAGTGGTTGCAGCATAAACAGTTTTGGGGTTTAAAAACTGAAGCTGAAGACTCAGTTTAAACTTTGGTGTGATCACTCCTTCAGATGATGAAGATGGCAGAGAGACAGGTCCTTGGGCAGAGAGCTGCTGGGGTACTTCACTGCAATGGCAGCTGTGACAGACAGCAGGTGCCCCGGCACACCACGGTGCTTTTGCAAGGTCTGACACAGAGCTCTGCATGAGATCCAGTCCTGGCTCCAGCAGGAAAAAGCCCAGTGGTGGTCAAGGACAGACTCTGCTAACTTGAGCTCTTATTTTTCAAAGATGCTCTTGCAGACCTCAGCATAAGGACACATCCCGGACCAAGCTGCAGTACACTGTATTCCACTGCTATAACTGAGAAACCCAGATGACTTATTTAAGTTACACCAAGACTGCACTGGCCTTGGTGGAACCATGGAGGTTCATGACAGCACAGGGGTAGCTCAAACCCATGAGACCTGCTCAGCTCTGACTCTGCAACCATTGACACTGTCCTGAAGAGATTAAAGTTTACACATGATATGATAAACTCAAGTAACAGACACTCCAGTCAAGCAACAACATGGCAGAGAACAAAAGGTATAAGCAGATCTATTAAAGCATGAGCTCCAAGAAGAGCTCATGCCTGTAGCCCCACTGACTTGTGATCAGCAGGGAGTGAGGCATGAGGCATTCAGGAGATTTAAGTTGTAGTTGTATCTTAAAAGGTAATAAAATGTTCTTTACTCTCACCTTTATTTATCTGACTTAAATAAGACTCTACAGAAATACTGGCATTCCTCAAGTGTCCACTGCTATGTGCTGATAACTGTGCCTTTATTTGAAAGAAGAGAAAAAAGCCCATTAAAATTCTTTCAAGTAACTTGCCATCATTTGCTTTAAAAAATGAATAATCAAAACAGAAAGAGTAAAAGGGGGTTTTGTCTCCAAAGCAGGAAGGGAAGTATTTTTCAAACCTAAGAATGCACAACAGAGCCTGGCCATGAGCCTATTGGCATCTGTGCCTTGATCTGAATGAACTTATGTTTGTCCTCCCAGAGGACATGTACTGTTTAAAAAGAAAAAAAAATCCATTACTGCTTTTAATCTACCTGAAATATGGGATACAGACACAGCATATTTTGTACTTATTTTATACTATCCATGTTCCTGTTAGCCTGCTGCAACATTATTAGGATATTTCTGTTCCTATATCATAGTATATAAGTAACATTTCCCACACAGGGCCATATAAAGCCATCTGCTTTTAAGTTAGCAATGAATTCTTCTTACACATACAGGGTACAGAACAGCTCACACTGTCAATCTAACAAATTACACTGCTGTTCATTTAAGTAATAAAGGAATTTGTTCCAAGCAGTTGGGTTTTTTTTCTAGCATTTGTTTTCCACATGTGGTTTGCGTCCTCAAGTGTTGATTTTTCACAGTTAAGAGATTTTTTCCTGCCTTTTATCCACTAGGCTAATTGCATTCTTTTCTGTTTAAGGAGAGCTGACATCCAGCTCAGTGCTCTGTAAAACAGGAAGCAACGTAGTTCCTGTTCCAAGGATGTAACAGTTTAAACTGACCTCAGATGAATTGGACATACAGGAAATGGACAAATCCAGCCTGGTGATTATCTCAAATTTTTTCTATTGTGAGGAAAGATGTAGTCAAGTCCCTTTGTTCCATCCTCCCACATCCTGAAATGTTCTGTCACCCGAAAGAATGGTGCCCCCCCTTAACCCAGCTGCCACAAATCACTCTCAGCTGTTCACAACCTCCTCACCTGTGCAAACTAACCCCTCTCTGCTGCTTACCCAAGGGATTCCAGATAACCTGCTAGGAGGACTCGCTTTACACAAATAAAGCCGTGATGCGGCACCTGCCAGATTCAACATTCCCCTTCGCACATCTGCAGTTACAACACCTGTACTGGGCACTCTGTGTCACACACCCCCATGGAGTAACTCAAGAGGTAAGGGCAGGCCAGTATAACCAAATATTGCTGCAGTAACTGCCTTCCCCCAGACCGCCTCATCTTCCCTCACTTATCCACAGGGAGCTCTCACAACTAACCAAAATTCAGAATTTCGTAATGAATTCCTATTTGTTATCCTGATCAACACGGGAACTGAGATGTCTTGAAGGAGCACATTTTCTTAAGTAAAGGAGCCATGTTCTGACCCTCAGCTTTTCTTCTCATGACTCAAATTAATTGTAAGAAAAGCAGGAATCACTTTGGAAAATGCATATGGTATGAAGTGTGTAAGTGTAATGTACTGCATTGTACCTAAGCAGGACTGAAACGCAAAGCTCAAGTAAAAGTTTAAAAAGAAAATGTGTGCTTCAAACCCAAAGCATTCACTCAAATTCCTGCAAGCCAGATCTGCTGAGCCAGGCATTGCTCTGCTCACTGGCCCCAACTCTGACAAATCCTTCAAATTGCTTCTCTTGCAGCAATGAAACATGTTTTACCTTTTTTTCTTCAGTATGAAAATTCACATCTGAAAGAAATACATGAATTTTACATAAGATATCCCTGCCAACCTGACAGCATCTCTGGCTGACAAATGATTTCCACACCACAGCTGGCAAAAAAACCCCAAAACAATAGCTGCAAAGGGTTCATTCACCAGAGTCCATGAAAAGAACAGCTCTCCCAGGCATTTTAATGTCTAAAGCTGAAATATCCTCTCCTGTGAACTGGGAGTTTGAGAACACTGAACCCTCTGCCTAGAGGATCAGGACTTCTTTTTTTCTTTGCACAAGGCCATTGAAACCAAAAATCTAAACTTTTCTATGTTCAGTGACTGGCCACCTCTTGGTATCTCCAGCTACCTTTCTAATTCTGCCCTCAAGGACTCACACTAACATCACAGAACTGAAATAACACAAACTTCATAAGAAAGGCTGATCTAAAGTTACAGAGGATTTTATCTGGAGAAGAGGTGCTTAATGCTGCTTGGTCAAGAGAACACTATGGAGCGAGAAAGAAAAATTTGTAAAGAGATTTCTAAATTGGTACAAACACAGGTAATGTTACGAGTTACACAAAAAATCAGTAACAGAACGTAAAGATAACGCCAAAATCTGCTCTGTATCACAGAGCTTTGCCTACTTCCTTACCATGATGAACAGGGTAAGTTATTTCTGCCCACTGTGTAATTTACTTATTTAAAGTTATCAAATTCTAAGACCGCAGAATGTAAATCGAAGATCTGGGATTTTTAGAAAAGATTGCCCCCACACCTCACTCCCAGAAAACAGAAAAAATCAGAAAAAGTATAGAATATTTTAAAAATACTAACTTATGACACTGAAAGTGAGAGTAACACAACACAGACATCTAAAAAGACATTCACCAGTAGATGGGGTAAATATACAACTTTGGCCTTTAAAAATACTGGAAACATACAAAACCGACTAGTTCTCTAACTTCCAGGCAGAGAAAGCAGGCTGTGCTAGCAGCATTACTCCCTCTAGCTACAATCAAGAACTGAACTAAACATCTACATTTAATCTGGGAGTTTTCTATTATAATGACATAATTTCTGCAAATGCCCAAACTTGAAAGCCTTGGGCCTGTACAAAGCTAGAGATTTCTTTGGAGGCCAGGGTCTCAGACTTCGATATTCCTTTGGTAGCAAACAAACTCCAAAGTTATTTTAACTTTTTTTTTTTTTTTTTTTTTAATATCACCATGCAACATTTTTTACCCCTTAAAAATGATCTCAACCTGCAGGCAAGCACATCTTAAACTTTTATTGGTATGGACTACTGTGATCTATGCTAGCTTGTTTACATATCCAAATTTGCTTGCTTCGTTAATCAATCCATGGCCAATAATATGCTGTAGCTGTGCTCAAAATTCTTGGAAAAGGCAGGTTCCAAGCTTGCATAACAGATACCTACTCAAAGCTCTTCTGGTAGTATCAGTGATTCAAAAGGAGGGCAAATTTTGCTAATAAAATAGCATATATGCAACTCTGTGCAGAGGAATAAATTTTTTTCCATACAGAATAACTGTTGCAATCCCATAATTCCCCTTTATTTCAACCCACAAGCCAAATGGTAAGAATTTAGGAAAAAAGCAGTGAATACATGAGCAAACACTGTTTTATAGAGAGCTAACCCTGCTTTCATTTGAGAGACATGACTCCTCACTACTTTACTTTGGGTAAATCAATAAATAAGCAAACTGAGGAACCCAGATTCATATGACCAAATTGTATCGAATTGTATGGAACGAGGCCATATCTGTCCTATTTAAAACTGAGCTAATGCCTTGAAAAATAATATGAACAGTGAGGTGATAACAGTTGATTTATCTAGCTATTAAAAGACCAGGTCTGAGTACAGGAGCTGCAGGCAGGTCTGAACACCCAGTGCCTGGACAGTAAAACAGACAGTTGAAATTCAGTATAAAAGTGATGTAGATGGAACCATAATTGAAAAAAATTCTTCCACTTCACAGTGCACAAATAAGCAAAGAGTCACTATGAAAGGAATAGGTCCCCAGTTTTAAGATATCTAAGAAACATCAGCTCAAAACTAGTAGTGGTCAGAAAGAAATCAAAGAAATAAAAGAAGAAAACGCTCTTGTGTCTTGAAAGCTTTTAACAGGACAGTCAGAATGCAGTGTACAGGAAAGACATGTGGATGCCCAAAAGGTTACAAAGTATCTCTCCATGTGATGCAGATAAATATGTCCTCTTCAAGCTGTGAAATCTGAAGCTGATTGGGCAAGGCTATAAATACCATAAGTGCTTTAAGGCTGTTCACTGCTGCTTTCAGAGAAAAAAGGAAAAAAAACCCCACCAAAACAACAAAAAAGCAACTAAGAGGTATAAAATAAAATTGCAATGTAGAAGATAAAAATAGTAATAATTATAAAAGAATAAATTTGATTCCACATGATGTGTAGGTAAGCTACAGAGATTCCTGGCCCATGCTAAAAAAAGCTGTGAAGGATTCACACAGGGACTGGACACACTCATAAAAGAGTATCCACCAAGAACTTTAGATTCAGATATACCACTTCTGGCTCAAATTTGTGAGCCTGAAAAAAAATGTAAAGTCACTGGCAGCTACGAAAGTATTCTGGGCAAACAGATGTGTTGTCTCCATGTTCTTTCCAAGGTATCAACGGTCAGAAAATATCATGGGCTAAATCAACCTTTGGTCAGATTCAGTACGGCCATTCTTACTGCTCAGCAATCTGTTAACCTTTCACACCAGATGTGTAGAATGATTGGCCTGAATTAGCTCATTTTTATTATGATTTTAGTTAAACCAGGGAAGTGAAAGTCTGTGCGTAAGTTCCTCATTCATGGCCCACATATGTGAGGATGTGAGGTGTATGTACTGGACTGAGATGTAGTTTACGGAGTATCTACTGACAATGCCCGAGGAGGAAAAAATGGAGGACTGTAGATGCCCTTCGTGACTACCTGTATAAAAATAGTCAATTCAGTGCATTAACATGAAATCCATGTTTACAGATCTGAGGAACAGACACACAGAAGAACAGGAAAAGTATATTTAATTTTCTATTAAACTTCCAACCAGAGTACATTTTCCCCAAAACAGAAGTTAAAGCTTTTCTATTACTGATAAGAATTTTCTAATGATCAACACCACATTTTTCTCAGGAGAAAACAGGTAAAATGTTGGTTATAGTCCCTCTCTGCTCTCCTGGAGAACCTGATCTTTTTTAAGGTGAAGTATTAGCAAATACTGTGAATCTCAAAACAACATTCTAGTTCCTGCTTACTTCTGGATATTTTGCTTACTTTGTAAATTCCAAAGTAGTAATAAGAAAAGTATTTTATAGCAAATTCCTAAAGCCTATTCTAAAAAAATGTTTTTAGACATCCCCTTTATAAGACCATTTTAATTGAAGGAGCAGCAAATTTGTTAGAATGAAAGTCTGAAAGCATTTCCTGTATATATTCCACGTTTAATCTGCTATTACAGTTTTGAAAAAATGCAACTAATTTATTTGATATGTCTATTTATAAACTTTCTCACTCTCTTCCCAACTAAACTGAATGAGAGTAAGCAGCCTCATTTTATAAAAGTTTTCACATTGATTAAAAGAAAAAATGTCACAAATATTCACCTTATGCCATTTGTAAGAGTTAGTGCCTCAAGCTTAGCCTAAAAACTTTACTGTGGAGAAACGGATGGAATTTATTAAGAGAATTAAGGTCTCTAACCACAGAATTTAGGTGAGAGAGGTGAAATCAAACCCAGCCTGCGCCATATTATTGATAATATCTAGTTTCATCCTACTTTTTTATCAAGAGTATAAAGTACTGACTGTTTACTCTAATGAGCTCAAAGTTTAGCTTTGCCCGGCTGAAGTTGTAGATTCTGAAGTTTCATTGCCATGCCCATGTTCCCAGCAATCTTCAACTTGCCTTGAAAGAATGCCTAAAAAGAAAGAAAGATTATATGAAATGCAATACAACATACTATCCCACATGCACCCCTCCCAAAAGTTATGTGGCAGGTCCTCGCCTGCAGTTTTACAATTCCTACAGCTGTAGCAGACACTTCACATTCATCAACAAATGCACTTTCGGACACCAGAAGGTAGGACAGTAAACTGAGGAAGTTGTATGCTTATTAAATTTGTGATAACTCGAGAGAATAAACTTGGTGTTGCTTGTTTCTTGGATTACCATATCGAAAGATCTGTATACAAAGCAGGGCAGAATACCCAACATTTATTCCATGAACTTTCATTACTAAAAAGTTCACTATTTCTACTGAAGACAGTAAAGCAACACTGTACAGTAGATGCCACAAATTATTTCTTACTGAAATCCCACCCAGCCATTACTGGTTTTGTTACTGATTAATTAAATTTTATAAATCTAGTTTGTGACACAGATACACTAAAGATTTGTTTAGTTTTTTTCCTCTGGATCTTGTAAAAAGATGAACTGCATGCACTAAAATACCCATATTGTAGATGCAAAATTGCAATTGGTTCTGAATTTCCTACAGGTACATTTCTGTAATGTGTTTTACTTTCAGCTTCTTGTAGACACACTTTAGCTGTGAAAATTTTCCCTCTGAGTACTAGACCAAAAACTCAAAAGAATGTTACACAGAGCATTTCAAATTTATAAGCACAGAACAGCAACTTAAAATTAACTTAAATGTTCAGTTTACTCATACGCTATGACTGCTTTTGACACACTGAGGAATTAAAAAAACCCAAATAATAATAGACATTCAGCGGATGCTCACCTCAATTTCTGTTTTTCAGCATCAAGATTATTCCTTACATTAATGTCAGCTATGAGTGTAAAGCCCCCCAAATACAGGGCAAACATTCATCCTTTCTCAAGTCACACTGCAAACACTATTTCCCCCCTCTTCTCTGCAAGCCAAGCACTATTATGTCCCCTTCTGGATTACCTACATATGTTTGAGATAACATGTACCTGTTCAGAAAAGTAGATACTGTCTTTCCTGATTAACCTTTCTCTGAACAAATTGGCCAAAGTAAGTGAAGATTTGTAATTTTTCAGATCAGCCATGGCAGTTTTGGAGAAGGGGATTTATTCAAGTTATTTCAGCTTAGACACACTCAAAACAAACAAAAAAATAAGTCAGTCCCCTTACTGTTTCACCTCTGCTATACTTACTGTCTGAGGATTCATTTTGCCTGTCATGAGAGCCAACAGATCAGCATCAGCCATTGTAATCGTACAATCCGCCTTCTGATCTGTAAGACAGAGTTGCTATGAAGATTCAAACTGGGAGATGAAACAATAATAGAAGCTGCAACTCCACGAAGAATCTGCTGACACTACAGGTTAGCAAAACGGTACCTGAAGTACATACAAATAAGGGTCATTATAAAAATATCAGCAAGAGACTGCCCAACAGCCAACAGGCATCTGTGCCACCTTGGAGCACTGAAGAAAGACGAACCTTTCCGAAAGGTGCTCAGCAAATTCATTCCTTGAAAAGAAATAATTATCTGCTTGTAGTCAGTCAGAATGTTAATTGCAAACATTGACATTGGCTCAAATTTTATCAACCTTAGATTTGCTACGATTAGGATAAACTCAGAATAAATGCGTCTTCCCCGTGACACTCTGAAAATATTCATCCCTGACATTTCAGGCATTTCCTGCCCTCTCCTCCAGTGGGAACAACACATGCATTCAAAAAACACTAATTTGAATTAAAATCCAGAAGTTTTGGGGATCTTACAAGAAATAAGCTGAAATCTATTTTAATAAGCTCTGATAAAAATATTAATGTATATACCATAGGGCAAAAAACTGCACACGGTCCCTACACTCATTATTAAACTTAACTCTGACGAAGTGTTGTCCATACAACAGAAAACAGTGCTTGTCTTTTTGTAATAACTTAGATCAATGAATTCCAAACCAAATCCCCTATCATGTTTTTAATTAAAAACTTTGTGATGCAATTTCATGCATATATGAGATTCTGGGGACAGACTGTTGGTTTTGGCTTTTTATTTACATTACTAGGATGCATGACTTCAGATACGAGACATTTTCATGGCAAGGGCACAAATTGTTTGTTTCCAATACTTTTATGGGGTTCCCCACCATCATCCATTCTGTGTCTTAGTTATGTCTGCCTTTTTCTTAAATGGAACTTAAAGTTCGTGCCAGCTGGTACAGTATTGAAATCAATCAACTTTTACATTTAACTAGCAGCAGAGAAGTAACTTGACAACAGACCAGCTTACTGCCTGCCAGTGTCTCCAACAAAGAAACTGAATGGACAGCTACAAATTACATTTTTGGCCAAAATTACGAGGTGAGAACAACAAAATCCCTGAGGTTTGAATTTTTTTTTTTTTTTTTTTTTTTTTTTTTTTTAGTTCTGATCTCAATTTAAGTTGTCTGGAGCTTTTAAGAAAACATGCAACTATCTGGAGAGAATTCAGAGTAGAAGATGGTGAATTCTCAGTCTAAAATATCAGGTATTAAAAGCATCAGTAATAAGAAAAGTTTAAAGGTAAGGCAGCTCCACACCACCTTTGCTCAAAGTCACTATAGCTTAAATAGAATAGGAATTTATTTTCTTTTCATTAGTTTTATGTGTTTTCTGCAATGACATAATAAAATAGCACTAACCTGAATTAACTGCCACAGAGCCTTTGCCATTTTTCACATCTACTATCCAAGTTGCTTCCTTCCCACCAGGACCATCTTTTATTTTGAAGGCAAAGACTCCACCGATTTTCTTGACAAATTGCTCTCCTTCCTGTAATGACCATGTAATGTGCAATTTATTAATTTACTTCAAGATAATTTTAAAATAGTTTAAATAAAACAAAGTAATTTCAAAACCTTTACCCTTTCTACTAGAATAGAAATACCTATTTTCCTCTACTAGTCTTCATTTAAACAATAATTAAAAGCAAACAAAAACCAAAACAACAACAAAAACCAAAATACAAATGATGGCTATCTATATTAAAATCTACCAACTAAGAAAAATGACCACTGTCCTAACACTCTTGTCTTGATCTAAGTCTGACAAAACGTGATTTCTTCTTCTAATCACACCCACAAAGCAACAAACACCAAAACCAAACTTAAAAGTTTCTTGTGTTAGTTAGCAAGCCCCTCATATACAATCTAAACTTTCATTTACCAAAAAACACTTATGCAGGTAGGAACTGCCTGAAAAAAAATGACTTAAAATCATGGCACAACATAAAAAGGTTTCTGACAGTGAAATTCAAAGCTGTAACATTTGTTTCAATGAGCAGCATTGAGGAAGTGATTAATGTTACTATATTCCCGTCAGGTTTCACACATGTCCTGTCATAAATTAAAATGCTGTTGTAGGTAAAAGTAGTAGTAAAATACCTCTTGAAGCTTCTTTTCAATCTCTTTGAAGACCAGGTGTGACTTAAATGCATCAACAGCTGCACTGAGAGGCACAGCCGCAACACGGCCGGTGCTGAAATGAAAAACACGTTAATTTGCATATCTTTATTCACATTTTCAGCATCTTCAAATTATTGTGAATAGGCCTAACACCAGCAAAAACAGTCACACTGAAACACTTTAGCAGTACAGAGCAACTACATGATACTGAAGTGAAGCTTACTCTCTCATGGGCTTGACAGCTTGAATGACAATCAAGGATCTAGATGTTTTCACATGTATGGACAGGACGCTAATTTTATAATGAAGGTAAATCATTAATCTTATTAAGATAAATAAGCAAACACTACTGCCACACCTCATGCTTAAGAAATGTGGCTAGAACTTATTTGTGTGGCACTAACACTACCCTATAGATATTTGCTGAAGTAGCAACAGTAGGAACTCATCTGAAGAAGACACATCAATTTTGCTAATAATCCAAGGTTGTACTAACAGGACATAAAACTGTAAGGTGTCAAAAGAGAGCAGAACTGTTTTAAAGACCAATTCAAAATGAATCAAGTCCCCCTGTCATTTACTTTGATGTAAATTCTTGGCAGCTGTTCTTGAAGCCACTAATTACAGGCTAGATCTGAATCCAATAAGTCTACATGCATGACTGTAGAAAAAATGGTATGAAGTATCTTCATAAACATGAAACACCACCACCTTTCCCTTAATTACGCAATACACAACATCATGCCATTACATAAGTGAGGCCTGAACAGATTAGCTGCACTGGTCCATTTCAAAGTCTGATACACGTTACTGCAACTCCCTACTCCCTGTGTCACATAAAGCCTTTGGGAGAACTTAAGGTTTTTAAGCTTCTGTAATATAAGATGAAAACAGTATTGCTAAGATTCCTCTGCTTTAGGATATGCCTAAGAAGGAACTTAAACTTCTCAATACCAATGAAGGTGAAGTGAACTATAGTAAATTAGACTTCATTTCTTCAGGAGAGACCTTATCTATACATGGAAAGCTTTTCCTGATAGGAAGGCAATACTTGGAGCAGTATCTCAAAGTCAACAGCATACAAATAGCAAACAATTCCTTGTTTCATAAAATTACAATATTTTTAAAGAGAAAGCTCAAAGCAATGCAAAATAGTACATTCTCTGTAGGTCCTTTCCCTTCAGATTTAAAACTGTGTACCAACACCCACTGCCAAGTTTTGTGAGCATGTTTAAAGAGAACACATAAGATACGTTTTTTCCTGTATCATGCCTATTTTCTCATATGGTCTAACCTCTTACAGATTACAGAAGCAATAGGATTATCACTTCTGACCCTGTACTATAAAAAGCTGCAGCCCCTCAAAATTCAATTGCTTCTCTCATTAGCTCCTCCGCAGATTATACTGTCACCTCCCATGAATTGTACAGGTCCAGCTAAAATACACACTAGAAATATGAGTTGGAAGGGGAATAATTATTTCTCTAAGTCCAGAAGATGATAAATCTTACCATTCATAAGTTTTCAGAGCAAATATAAAGTACTGGCATCAAGCTTTAAAACCAAAACCATAATACCCATAAGGAGTTGCTCAATCTTTCTAAGCAAGGTTGAAACTGAAAACATAAAGGAATTGTGTATTTTAAAAGCTTCTCCTGAAATTGCAGTATATTTACAAATTTTAAGTATTTTCTCTCAATTCCTGCCCATCCCAGCACAGAACTACAGCAGACAGCTTCATAGCAGGGTTCTCCTCTCACTGCAAGTGCCAATTCATTAGCCAGGACTGGACGAGTAACATGCCTGCATTCTAATGAGTACTTAGAATACCACATGTCACACATACAACTGCAAGCAGCTCCTCATGAAACCAAACTAGCAATGATTTTAACATTCCCGTGCATGTCTTGCTTTCTTGGCAAGCCCCTAGTTTCAATTAATTCACATTAACATAGTCTGTTTTGTTCCTGGAAGGCCTGTTTTGTTGGCTATTTTCTTCCAATTAGACTTCTCCTCACAGGAAATCACGTGAACCATTTTACAGGCCAGTTTGCTCTTTTCAATAACTCACAGTGCGTATTGAGCACCAAGAACAAGCCACTTTGAGTTATAATCTCTGTATATACCTGCAGCACTATAGATACACAACAGGTCCAACTGCTGAGCAAGTTTTAGCTTACAGTGCAATTTCTCCCTTGCACAAACAATATATCTAAAAAAATACAGGAAAATTGGTATTGAAACACAAACATATGGGTACACAGTGAACACGAAGTGAGCTTATTTTACAACACTCCCCAACCCGCAGTGAAAGCTTCCAGTAACAGTGTAAGTAAGGCACGAATGCCGAACAAGCGTTTTCGTTTAGCAGCGCGTTTCTCCTCAGAGACACCGACCGAAGTGACTGTTCTGAGGGCGCTCTCACACACAGAGCTGTTTTTCTCCTCACGCAGCCCCTCAGCTGTCCCACCACCGCTCCTCCCGGGGCGTCGGGCGGCGGCAGCGGCCCCGGGGTGCCCGTGCGGGGCTCACCTGGCTCCGGGGACTCCCATGCCGTACAGGGTCAGCACCGCGGCCCCGCCGAGGCCCAGGTTGTGCTGCAGCGCGACCTTCGCCCCCGGGACCTGGCGCCTCCCGGCCAGGCCGCGCAGCTGCCAGCAGAGTTCAGCGCACTGCGCCAGGCCTGGGGAATCGAGCACAGATCGGGGCTGCTTACAAGAGCTACGGAACATACTGCAGATGTATCCCATAGACATACTTTCCTAACAAGATATTAAGTTAATACATATAATCGAATTGGAGAAAATTAATTCTTGACAGCTCAGATACCTAGAAATAGATTTTCTTCAGAGGCCAAAAGTGAATCCCTTTCATATATGCCTGATTTTCCAATTATATCTAATCACAGAATCATTTCGGTTGGAAGAGACCCTCAAGATCATCGAGTCCAACCATAACCTAACCTAACTCTAGCACTAAACCATGTCCCTAAGAACCTCGGCTGAACACCTTTTAAACCCCTCCAGGAATGGTGAGTCCACCTCTTCCCTGGGCAGCCTGTTCCAATGCCTGACAACCCTTTCCTTGAAGAATTTTTTCCTAGTGTCCAATCTAAATCTCCCCTGGTGTGACTTGAGGCCATTTCCTCTCATCCTATCACTTGCTACTTGGGAGAACAGACCAGCCCCCTCCATGCTACAACCTCCTTTCAGGCAGTTGTACACAGCGATAAGGTCTCCCCTCAGCCTCCTCTCCAGGCTGAACCCCCCGGTTCCCTCAGCTGCTCGTCATCACACTTGTGCTCCAGACCCCTCACCAGCTTTGTCACCTCCTCTGCACTCTCTCTAGTATTTCAATGTCCTTCTTATGATGAGGGGCCCAGTCTCAGTCTCCCTCTTCTATCAGCTATTTCTGCACTTAAGATCCAGCTCCACTACACACACATTTCTTCTTCCCTCCATCACCCACAAACCTCCACCTCTTCCCCTCTCAGGCCTCTGGGCAAGGCAGGGGAAGAATACGCATTTTGTGCACAGAATTTTACACGTTGCCAGCTGAAACATTACCAGGGTAACAAGTGTGGTAACTCCAGTCATACATGAGAATTAACAGGTCTCATTTGCACTCTCCCAGACCCAAGGAGAGAATGTGTGCAAGGGTCTATTATCCTGCCCTGGCAGGGTTTGGAAACTGAGGATGACCGATATGACCCCTCATTAGAATACAGGTAGCCTCAGGACTGTTTGATAGTGAAATTAAGCAGACATGACATTTCCTGCATTTTAATGACTCTTCCCCTCCATCCCTTGGCAATAGAGGCACCAGCACCAGTAATTGCCTCTGGATTTCTTCCTGTGTAACTGACAGAAACGTAACACACATCCAGCAAAGTGACACCCTCATCCTGTCAAAGATACCCACAGTCTCATTTACCTAAAATACTTTTCTTCCAAAATTTCCTGATACTTCCCCCCTCTACACTAACTGCAGATTATCTAGCTGTTACAGCTGTTTAGATTAAGGTTTGTTGTTTTACAATGTTTCCTCTTCTCCAGTTTTTTGAAAACTTCTCATTTTCAAATAAGGAAGGTGAATTATTTTCACAAATCCAAACACATTTTATCCAAGAACCACCTCACTTGGCATAGCAGTTTAAAGAAAACAAAACACAAAAAAACCCCTATGTTGCTGGGAAATGGTGACTAACCAAGCTTCTTTTGTGAAACCAGATCAATATTTTTACATCCAGGGCTTAAAAGAAATAGCTTCTGTTACAGCTAACAAGGGTATGGGCTATTCAGATGCAGTAAAAATCTCCAAGATCTGAAGTTTAAAGGCTGACAACATTCAAAAGTGGTTATTCAAACTACATTTATCGGGAAGTTGTACTACTAAGCAATTGTTTAGGGAAAAAAAAAACAACAACAACAAAAGTTAAGCTGTTTGCAGGTTGCTTTAACAAACAGAAAAAGCAGCACCATAAAATTAAATAAGTAATTAAATTCACACTCCAGTGCTTTTGGTTTGGGTAATCCTACACACCTGCATGAGGTGGAAATGAGAATCAACTCCAGTGCTCCTTTCCAGCCTTAGAAGGCCCTCGTGTCTCACACACAGATCAACACAAGGGGGAAGCATCTGCCCTTCTCCAGAGCTGTATTGTGGATCTAACCAGCACAACTAAATGAAATGGTTTTGCATACCTGTAGCTCCAAGCGGGTGTCCCTTTGAAATCAAGCCACCACTGGGATTAATAACCCATTTTCCTCCGTAGGTATTGTCTCCTCTGTCAATCAGCTCACATGCTTTTCCTACAAAACAGTATTTATAAAACATTTTCCTTTTGTTTTTAAGCGATTTTTCAACTCTACTGTCACTTACTGAAGATGGTGCATGTCAGTCAAAACCTAGAAAATACCACACCACAGACTTTACAAAGAGATGACTGGAAGTAGCCAAACTAAATTAATGAGAATTGCTTATAGCACTGGAGAAAGTGTAACATGGAAAAGAAGTAAAAGGGCTAGTGTTTGATATAAAAGCTTTTTAAAATTTGCTGTTGAACGTTTTCATTGATGTATAGTATCATGCTATAATAAATATAATGAAGTTGCTCATTATTCTATTAATGAAACTGCAGCAATAATTATGTTTTCTGTAAAAGAGGGGTTAGTCATAATTTGTGACGCTCAGAACATGGGAGTCCTGGTGAACAAGATGAACATGCACCAACAACGTGCCTTTGCCACAAAGACAGCTAATGGTATCCTGGGCTGCATTAAGACATTAAGATAGTAAACAAAACCACTTCTAACACTAACGCTTAGAATTGATTCACTTTCCAGACTACTAGTTCCCTGCCTTCAGGAGACAGTTCTCCCCTTTAACCAGTCCCTTACTCCTTTATTCTTGTTCCAGCTTCTTCAGCCTACATTATTAACATCCAGATCTAATAATGATCTGCCACATTTCCTGTATTTGTAATTTACTTCTCCCCATTAAATGAGAATCCCAGCACATCTAAACCCGCAGTGCGGTTTATGCCATTTCACTAATCCCTGTCTAATTAGCCTATCACCTCAAGATGAGCTTCACATACTTTGAAGGTCAGACTGACTGAAAGGTGGCGAGAATTGCACTATAAGAATGCCACATACAAGACATATTGGCCAAATAGAAAAGTACCATCAGGATTCTTCTCTATTTTTGATTAAATGAATGAAGCTAAAAAGCTTAATGTACCTATCTAAATAATGTCAACCAATTACTATTTTTCCTGCAGATACCATAAAAACACAGCAAAGCAGACAGTAAAAAGCAAGCATTCAAAGTCAGATACTCAAAGAACTACAAATACATAAAAAGTCTTCCTGAAGATCTGTGAACTTGTCTGTTCTGGTGAGAAAGCTTAGACAATGCAATACACCACCTAGTGACAGAATATGATATTTTCTCAAAATTAGTTAAAAACAACAAATTAGGGAAATATTACATCAGATGATTATTTATGCAAAACAAGAATACATTTAGTGTTTAAATACATCAAATACTGGAGTAGCAGTTCAATGCATTTTTTATTTCAAATCAAAAATCTCTTCAGTAGAAAATCTTAATGGTCTGACTTACCTACATAGAACTAAACTCCACTACAGTTTAACCTGTTGTAAATCCACTCCAATGACATTAAACTAATCTGGGGACAGATTGTGCATTGTTACACAGTTGACTTTAGAGTCACGTTCACAGCTTGCTAACAATTCTGTATTTTCAAAGGCAAAGATGTTTCAAGATTTTTTTTAAAGTCATATCAAAGATAAGTAACTTCGTTGTGCCCTCTGTAGGCAATTCTTGTCCCATGTTTTTCTTCCTAAAAGGTAACACAAGGATAGATGGAAATCTTGGATTTCTTGCTTTAAAGAGCCATCCCTGCACAAGCTAGCCATCTGATTTCACACACTTTGTCCAACACTTGAATTTGCCTTGGATATGTCTTCAGAAATCACAGTTACACACTCATTTGTTAATCTAATTCTAGTTTGCAGGTCTTTGTGTTATTACAGTGGTAACTTGCTTTTCCTTCTTATGAGATTACCTAATAAGAGTTTCAAACATAGAAGATCTGTCTAGTAGACAACTCAAAGTTCTAATTACATGAACAGATAAAAAGATATTTTTAATGCTTTCCATTTTAAGAAAACAATGATCTCCACTGATGCTATTACCTTCTGGACAGAGTCCCAGGGCTTCATAGGTAATTAACTCATTAACTGAGAAACAGTCATGAAGTTCAATCACATCAACATCTGTAGGTTTTAGGCCTGCTATTTCAAAGCATTTTTCTGCAGCTTTTTTAGTCATGTCATAGCCAACCTGCAACAAGAAGAAATGGCGTATATATCATTAAAGAAACATAGCTAACAATTTCATCTCTACACTTAAATGTGCTTTTATGTGTCCTGTAAGTGAAAGTAACCTGTAGGAGATGTCATTCTAATTTATTTCAATGCATCACATATCATAGCCTTTAATATTCCTACAGTATGAATGAACAGAAAGAAATAATACATTTTAAATCTCCTTGTTGGCATATGGAAAATTTTCTGGGGAATGTCCTGTTTTGTCAACATTGTTTACAAGCCAAATCACTCCTTTGCATGACCCCGATCAATAGCATTGAAACAAATCCTCAGACTATCCTGCTACCTTTTTCTATCAAGCATCTGACTAGAATTGTATTCAAAACCTGAACAGAACATGACCAGAGTAAAAACTATTGGGTATTCTAATGGTTTGACTATCATCCCATTATTTTAGTCAATATGCAGTGGGATCCAAGCTCTGCAGTTCAGGTCTTTGCCTTCATTATACTTAAGGAAGTAATCATGACTACACCCAATGGGTTATTGCAACTCCAGTATTACACAGACATAAGTAAAATGGTTTTAAGTTTTATTACTACTATAAGCAGAAAAATTAAAGAAATGTGTTTATTGGTGTTCAAATTGTTTAAAAAGTAGCCTTTAAATAATTTGTTAAAAACTAGGGGTTTTTTATAGCCTGTTTACCAACTTCTTACTGTTATCCCACAACCACACTCTGCCTACTCCACCTGCCCAAATGAAATTACTTTTATATTTACCACAAAGTATGATTTGTTTGCTTACTGACAGAGAAATGTCTGCAGTGTCATTAGGCCTTGTGGGTATTAAAAAGCAACCCTGAAGAGCATAAGGGAACACAGAATTATAAACCTACCATCTTCATACAACTGTTCTCTTCAAACGTGCTTGGATAATCAGTAGCCATCACCTGGGCCAGAATTTCCACAGCTTTTGGCTGCAACTGGTGCCTTTTCACAAACTCCTCACTAGCCAAAATTGCAGCTGCTGCACCATTTGATGTTGGACTGATTGAAAGAAAAATAATGTCATCATTCTAAATTAGTCATGTCAATCTTGTATAGAATTATCTTTTAAAACAAACAAAACCAAAAAGAACAAACAAAAAACTACTTTCTTTGGCGGATGCCACTGAAACCATAAATTCCATCAGTGTTTTCTGGACACTTTCAGTAATATTTAAAACAGACATTTGAAAAGCATGACATCAAAACAGAAATGTATCATTAGGTTTTCAATTTAGAACAAAAAAGCCTCTACTTAGCTATAAACAGTGTTAGCCACAAGCCTTCCAAGGGTGTATAGGAAAGGCTGAAGAGAAGAATTAACAATTAATAGCAACATATGCACATGGATAAAAGATACAGAATGACAAGAGAGTCCTAAAGTACAAAACTCATTTCAGCCTACTGTATTATACTGTGAACAAGTATCTGGACAGTGTTTGGTCAAGACAGAAATTCCACATTCATTTTATTTATAAGTTTTACTTCACATAATCTGTAAATTTTCCTTTACACATAGACTTTTATTTAAATAAATGTTCTACCATATTTATCTTAACATCAAGATTTATTTCACAATGCTAAGTCCTCTCCTTACCAACACTGTAAGACGGTCAAGAAATCAAAAATTTTGCGAGAATTCAGAACTTCATCTAAAGTGTACTCCTTTTGGAACTGGGAATACCTAAGAAAAACACACAGATACCATCTTAGTTTTAGCACAGCCTTAGCAGTCAACATACTAATACCACACTATTAGACAGCTACAGAGCTGGTTTTTACACAGTATAAGGCACCGGATATTGAATTCATGCTGAGTATAACTCTCATTCCATAATAAAGAATACACTCTGCAAAGTATTTCCAACAATAATATTCTGTTTTGCATGAGTTTTGTAGCAGCAATGTAGTTCAATATAGAGGTAGGGTACACTACTCACGGGTTGTTAGTGGAATGGCTATGATTCTTCCACGCAATTTTTGCAAAGTACTCTGGATTTGTCCCTGGTAGGTGAAAGAAAGCAGTGTTAAAATACTTTGTTTACCCACACTGTGCTAACAGAGCATTTGGAAAATTGTGTCATAAGAATTTAACCTTTAAAAGCATCTTTACGAGAGCCTAATTGTTATCAAGGCTTCCTTTAGAACTTAACTTAGGTCTAAAAATTAGATAAAGACTACTAAACATGGCTGAGTTTCAGCTAACAGAACATCCTACTTAGGTATTTAACACTTACTAACATAAAGACACAGAAAATAACTGCATTTTATTTATTTGAGGTATTATATTATTGAAATTTGAATGCTCATTTTCACATCAGTACAAAACAGCTGCAGTGAAATATTCGGAGTCTAAAATGTTTCTGTATACTTGTCTAAAACTAAGTGCAAAGAAAAGATCCTTAATAGGCCAACCTCCTACCTTGGAGGCAACTCCCTTGTCTGGCAAGAGGGTAAGAAACAGCAGCAGCAGCAGCCTAGTACTATTTTTTGAATATCTGAAAGCCTTTGTCAAACAATTCAGTCCCAAGTCTATCTACCCATCCTAAGACACAAGGAAAAATGCAGGAAATCATACAACCTTATCACCCAGATCTTGCAGAGGCACAAACCATAATACCATTAGCATGATTACCAGGCACACTGTATCACAGCCTTAATTTTCTCTCCTGATGTTTTTTGTTTTCCCCACACATCACCACCTTTTCTGTAGATAACTCTTTATCTAAATGTATTCCCATATGAGTTAGCTGTAGATTTTGCAGCTGTAGTACCTGGGTAAAAGAAAGAGCCCTGAATGCTATCATTTTTTTAAACCTAAATCCTAGTATGCATATTTTTAAATCAATTAAAAGAGGACAATGAAAAAATGTATTTCACATACCATATTTCTCCATATGTTCTTTGCCAGCACTTGCAAACATCTGAGGTGCTACTGGAGCACTTGCTAAGCCATATTTATTTATCATTATTTCCAAATGTTTGTCAATTGGATTAGTTCTGTCTGAAAACTAAAAAGAAGATAAATAGTTATGAAGCAACTCAATTTCCTTTCCTTTACAACATTGCCACAAAAGTGCCCTCAAGCAAAACAGAGGTTTTTCTGACATTTTAACAATTCCACCGGACAGCATGTTGTACTCCAGTGACATCTTTTGAAGCATTCATAGTTTTGCAAGTATAAGAAAGAGTAAACAAGCAGAAAATGCTTAACATTATCATCACTGCACTGATTCACTGCAAAAGCACCCCAATGTGATTTCTACCACAGTCACTATTTTCAGCAGACAACTTCAGGTATTCTTCACCTCAGCTTCAAAATCCTGCATTTAATATAGTTCCAAGTTATAAAATTAATACTGTATCATAAAGCATGTTAAAGATTAACTGTTACTCATTTCAATCAGTTGTTAAATTTAACACCTCTCACCCAAACCTCTGCATATATTATCAAACTTGCCAGTTCTGTAATTAAACAACATATGGGCTCTAATATTGCTTGCCATAAGGCAAACACAAACAAAACCCCAAACCTCTCCAGTAGAAACACAGAAGAGACAACAAAGAAAGGTTTACAAAAGCCTTTAGTTTTTGGGAAAGTGTATTAACTGGTCAACTGAGTGAGCATCAAGCCAAAAGACCCAGATTTTTTTTCTTTGATTTGCTGTGTCATTTTGAGAGACTCTTCAATTGCTCAACGCTTCAGTATTCTTTTACTTTCATTACTTCCTATTAACCTTGCCTTTAATGTATTCTTGGCAAAATACTAAAAGCATGACATACTAATTAATGTAAAATGTAACAAAATTAATTCTAAAACATTCCATGCAAAATTTGTGTATCATAGGTGCACTCAGAACCATAAAACTCATTAAAGGTTGCTGTGGATTAAAATAATGGTTCATTTTGTAATCATCTACAGAAACATCTTAAAAGAACCAGTATTTATGAGAAGACGTTTCAGAAAATCAGGAAGTGGATTTCATATAAAAATATAACGTGTTTCAGACACTTACACCTGAATTAAGGGATCCTTTTGCCATCCTCTCAAAGCCAAGTGCCAGAACACAATCTGCCAAACCTTAAAATGAAATTTGTGGCTATTTAGAACACAAGGTAATTATAAATGACATTATGTACTAACAATTATTCAGTCACAAGAAACAGTATGAAGGCCTACGAGTTGTTCTTCCTCCTTTCTTCACTTTTGAAAGAGTCAAATTGGGGTGCAAATGGTATTGATACAAACATATCAATACCGAAGAATGAGAGATCATTACAAGGTTTCAGTTTATTATTTAAATGTTTGATAGATTATCTTAGATGATCAAGCACTTAATGTCTCTGCTACAAATACTAGAATAATCATACAGAATGTTACTATAGTTTTCATTACATAAACATCAGCATTTAAGTGTAAGAAAGTATCATAGTCCACAAAGGAACCGCAGAAACAGAAGGAAACACTCATCTGTCAGTTCAAAGCATAGTCTGTCCCAAGGCACTGCTCTCTTCCTCTCCCTTCCAAAAATGCATTAGTCAAACACTCATCTTACGTTAAAAAAAAAAAAAAACAAACAACAACAACAACAAAAAAAAACCCAACAAAACAACCTTTTAAAAAAAGTTACACTTTTTAACAGATTCTTCTTTCCACTCTGCAGGGTCTAGTGTCTTGCAGTACTATAACATTAATACAATATTACACTTTGCACTACTCCAAACAATTATTCCAGAAAAAAAAAATAACTGGCTTACTACTCACTAGGTTCATACAGCTTATGACAAGGGAAAACACATTTATATATCCATATATATGTCATCTTAGTGCATCACAGACATAGTCTCTTAGGTGCACACATAACGCTCTAGTTCATAGTGACTGTCCTACTTTTTAAGTGCTTGGTCTTATATTTTCATATACTACTGAACAACCTTTTCAGCTGAGTAAGGCAGAAGACACAACTTTGCCTATGAGGATAGGATAAGACATTTACCACTCAGAGTACTCACACATTCACTAGTCCCATTCCTAAATCAAGTTATATTAATAGAAATAGGGAATATATATTACCCAGTCCCAGAGCAAAACTACTCACCTCCTTCTACAAGCTGTCTGGCCATGAACAAAGCAGTTGACCCAGTAGCACAGTTGTTATTAACATTAATGATAGGGATGCCAGTCAAACCCAAACCGTGATAGATAGCCCGCTGTCCACAGGTCGAGTCACCTTTATACAGAGACACAACATTAAAATAAGGTACATAGAATCATAGAATCATTTTGAATGGAAAAGGCCCTTAAGATCACAGAGACGAACCATTAACCTAACACTGTCAAGTCCACCTCTAAACCATGTTCCCAGAACCTCATCCACACATCTTTTAAACACCCCCAGGGACGGTGACTCAACCACTTCCCAGGGCAGCATACCCAGACTTCACCAGCAAAAAGAAATCCTACCATCTATGTCCAATGCTACCACTTAAACTGTAACTTGAATTTCTGAACTGTCACCCTGAGCGTCTCTCATGTTCACAGTACAAGAGCCTTAGAAATAAGATGAAAATAATCACATTTTAAAAAGAGAAGTTTGTCCTGCTTCTGTGACAACAGGCCATGAATCAACAGAAGGTAACTGAACCGGACAGAAACATCTCAGAGGTGTGGCTTGGAAGATGCTACAGATGTCACAGCTGATTGACCCTACTTCAGTTGCCATAACACAGTCATTAACAGAGGAACAGGAAGAAAGTAAATGGAAAACTCTTAGGAATGGAAATAGATTTCCCCATAATAGAAATCTGATTTGAACTGCTTTGAGAAATACATCAGGCATCTGTTAACTGGAGTGACAGGAAAAGGTTCAAACCAGTCATTTACACCATCTCCTCCTGCAGTGAATGCAAGTTAAAAGCTTCTGCTGAGGGTATTGACTAGAAATCTGTTTGAGGGATGTGCTGGTTTTGGCTGGGATGGAGTTGGTTTTCTTCCTAGTAGCCAGTATGGGGCCATGTTTTGGATTTGTGCTGAAATGGGTGTTGATAATAGAGGGATGTTTTTGTCATTGCTGAGTGGTGCTTGCATAGAGTCAAGGCCTTTTCTGCTCCTCACACCAGCGAGTGAGCTGGGGTTGCACAAGAAATTGGGAGGGGACACAGCTGGGACAGGTGAACCCAACTGACCAGAGGGATATTCCACACCACATGACATCATGGTCAGTATATAAAGCCGGGGGAAGAAGGAAGAATGGGTGACATTCAGAGTGATGGTGTTTGTCTTCCCAAGTAACCATTACACATGATGAAGCCCATGACTAGAACTGAAAACTCCACAAATAAACAGGCACAGATCTGTAATCACTAAAAATATTTTTTTTTAAGTTTGAGACAGGTCTACAAACTGACACGTGATTACATACTATAACCTGAAACCAGTGGGATCCCTCATGCTTTATCTACACAGATGTCTGCAAATGTCACATCCCAATCAAATGACAATACTTACCGTAAACATAACCCACACATGCCTGCTCCACTGCTGAATAAGGAATCCCAGCATCAGCTAAAGCCTTCTGGCCTAAAATGTTTAAAAATTGAAAAAAAAAAAGATTAGAAGTTGAAGGTTAAACAAACACACACACACACACACACATAAAGGCAGCTGTCACAACCATAACAAGCAAACCTAGGTCAGTATGTATGATTCACACATTCATAAACAAGAAAAAGAAAGCTGTAAACATTTCTTATTAGAACATGTGAATGGTTAATACAGTCTTGCACCTTAATTCTCACAAGAACAATTTTGTGGTATTTTGAGTTCTGAACAAGCTCCTTTATCAGAAAACATCATGCAATCAATTCTGTGTTCATGCACAAAGGTTCTCTGTTTCAATAAAATTATATTTGAATAATATAGGTAGGTATGAAATTATTTAAAACGTCCAATTCAGTTTTAAGCTATCCTTTTGACTTCAGTTCTGGAAGGCAGTGAAACAAACAGGTCAGTTATGGATTTTGTGAAAGTGTTTTATATTTGCCTTTTTTACGTATCTATTTACTGAACAGTAGCTGCTCCTTCATATGTATAATAAAAAGATTAACTGTAAGGCTTAAAATAAGTGTCAACAATCAAACTAAATGCTTGCTTTATTGTTAAATTACCTGCCTCCTTAGCCATTTCAGGATAGTCAACACTGTTTGCATCAGGCTTCAAAAACTGACAAGGAAAAAAAAAAAATCACAGTGAGATGTAATACATTTTTTGCTCCGATTGGTGTATTTAAAAGCTTATATTTCACTTAGAAACAGGTTTGTGAACAACCAGTTTTAAATTATGCAAACAATTTAATTAACAAAATCTGCACAATTCCCGAGTAATACTGCCACACTCTGTCATGGCTAGAAGCAAAAAATAGTGCAATCTTATGGAAGCTGAGGACCATTTTTGCTCAGTCTTAAAGAAGGTCCATGACTGGTACAGAGATGCAAATCAACCCTGTCCAAAGCCTGTGGTTGGGACAGAGAATAACTGTCATCTTCACCGATCCATTACAATACATGACTTAATCTTCACTAAGGCTTTGACAAAGAGTTTCACTTCATTTTGTTATACTAATTGTAACAGGAAAATGCTTGTTCTTGGTATGGAACTTAATTCTACAAAAGCCTCCCTTTCGTAAGCCTTATTTCACTTTGTTACAAATCATATTCTACCTTACCTCTCACTGTTACAGTAGAGGTGGTAATTTTCTTAGTACTATGACTCACTAGAGTCCACCAACATGTTTTGCATTGCTACAAGATTAAGAAAAACGTGACCGCTAAAAAAATCTTCATACTAACTACTTAGATTTCTACAAATTATTTGACGTTGTTAGTATATAGAAGCTAATTTGCTACCTCCCTATGCTTACATCCCCAACTCCAGCCTTCCACAACACTTAGCTGTACTTTCCTTTCCTTAATTTAGCCAGAGAACCTTCATACCAAAGCTCATAAGAAAAAAAAACAGTCAGTGAACTGAGCATTATAAAAGTCTGTAAGAGTGACTGATGTTACTTGGGCTGACAAAGGGGGGAAAAAACCAAAAAGAGTATTGACAGTTTCTGAAATGACACTACACTGGTAACTGAGGTGATCCACTTTTGAAAACGAAAAGCATGGCCTGTGGAACTGACAATTGCACACACAGGGAAAACAGACTGTTGTATTAGAACGTTATACCAATTTTTAGCAGACACATTAAGAAAAAAAAAAAGACCGAGAAAGGACACAATCCTAGAAGACTTCACAATAAAATGTTTAACATTTAATATGGTGTCTGACAGGTTTTAGTTGTCTCTTCTGTGCTGCTGTTCCTTCCTGGAGAACATCACAAATGAGTTTGAGGTGAGGTCAAGAGCTAGCAGAATTAAGTCTTTTACCTTTTATTTCCTCCCGTATCACATCGCATGCTGGAGAAACACCCATATAGCAACAAATGTTATTTTAAAAGTGTTGTCCTGTGTTGTGGTTTGTTTTTTTTCTGAGTTCTCTAGCAAACATCAAAGTCATCTTAAGTTTCACTCACCAAGATAAAAAATGTTCCTCTATCTTTTGCTGCTCTGAAAACGTGCCTCGCTGTGGCGATGGAACGAGCAGGGACCGACACGAACGGGGAGAGGGTCTGTGAGGCACCTGTGCCCACCGGCCCCGGGGCTCAGAGCGAGGGGACGGGCCCATGGCCGGGGGCCACAGTAACACAGGGACACGCTCTGGCCGTTCTAAGTCTGTTGTATCGACCCGCTCCCACCGGTTTGACTTGGCTGGCGGCCCGTCCTCCCCCCCACGCCATGCAAAGGGGAACTTTGCGCGGGGCCGCTCCCGCCCGGGCCTGACCCGCTGGCCCTGCGCTCCTCCCCGCCAACGTCCGCCTGAGCGTGTTTGTGAGGGGCCCTATCTCCCTCAGGGGAGGAAGAGAGCGGCTCCCACAGTGCCGCCGTCCCCCCGCGCCCCGCTCAGCCGCAACAGGGGACACCCGCAGGGGAGTCGCCTCAGCATCGCCGCCGAAACACGACCCGCCGGGGCCGACCCCCCCCCGCCAGGCGCCGAGTTTCTCTCTGCTCCTCCCGCACAGCCCCGGCGCGCAGGCGGTGCCGGGCAGGGCGCAGGCCGGCGGCGCAGAGCCCCGTACCTTGGTCATACCGACGCCCACCACGAACACCCGGCGCTGCATGATGGCGGCGGCACGCGCACACCCCCCTCCTCCGCCGAGACCCCTCGCACGGACAGCGGCGAGCGACAGCTGAGCGAAGGGGCAGGAGGTGAAGAACCACCCCCCTCTTACACCTCCTCCTTAAAGGCGCAGCGCCCCGCTGTCCCGCCCCGAGGCCCGGCCCCTCGCTGCCCGCAGCCGGACGCGGGGAGCGGCGCCATGATGCGGCTGGGGCGGGCGGGCCGGGAGCTGCTGCGCTGGGGCCGCGGCGGGTGCCCTGGGGCCGCCCCGCGGCGGGGCGCGGAGGTGCTGGTGGGGGCGGCCGGCGGGGAGAGCAGCGGTGAGTGGCGGCCCCGCCCGGGCGTGCGGGGGGCCGGGGTGAGGCCCCCGCGCCCGCTTAACGCCGGTTCTGAGGGGTCCGTGGGTCTGAGAGGGTGTCGGAGCCGGTTTTGTGGTGCTGCGGGGAGGCGGCGTGATGATCGACCTGGTTTTAGCAGTTCCCGGTAAAAACACGTCAGCTCCCGTCCCTGCTCTGGTGCTCGTGTACCCCAAAAGAGGACCGACCGCCTGTGGAGTCCAGAGCAGGCAGGTTGCTAATAGTCTCTCTGAGTTATACCCTGCTACTTTTCTCGAGAGCACAGCTACCAAATAAATAGCTAGATGCATTTAAAAAAAAAAAAAAAAAAAGTTACGTCTGCAGGAGATCTCAATACAAGAAGTTCTGGTTTGCATTCCTCAGATTTTTCTGGTATCAGTGATGTACAGTGCTAAAGGTAGGACAGCATCAGGACATGTCTGTGCTTATCTGTGCATGGGTCACTGAGCAATTTGAGTTTTGGTTCACATTGCCATTGGAATTACTTTTTGCTAAGGGCAACTGTTGCAGGAGTGTATAAACAGCCCCTGGTAGTTTTGCTAGTTACATATACCTGAATGTAGCTACCAGAACTGTGAATTTCCCGTTTGCCAGTGCCCGCTGTGCCTTTGTTCTGTGTGACACGTCTCTTGTTCACTAACCAACAACTGGCATTGGCAGAGGAAGAGACAGAGACCTGCTGGCGGAGCAGGACCAGGGATGGCAGATACAGGTGCATCTGTGCACCTACAGCAGCAGCATCTCACAATGTTACAGCCTGGGAAGGGAGTAGAAGTTCAGCCAAGGAAACTGGAGATGTTTTTGGATACTCATTTACAAAACCCATTGGATACTCATTTACAAAACCCAGCTGCAAGGAGGAAGTAGGTAGATGCTGCAGTCTGGTTTTTCTGCTTGGACTTAGGAACTTTGAGTGAAGTCCTTTTCCACTGATGGGCTTATTAACTTTAAATTAAATGGAGCTGCAATTTCAGAATGGTTCTGGAACACAGAGAGTGACCAGTCTGTGCTATTCTCATGCAAACAGCAATCCCAAGCAGATGGTTTTCTTCATTAAGGAATATACTTGAACATAGTAAGATGGTACAATAACAACTGAAATAATATTCAAAACAGAAACCTAATCTGGATCTTTTTTTTTTCCCATTCCTGCAGTGATTTTAAGACATATTCTTGGATATCATGTTCATTTTTTTTAAAGTCTGCTTTTTTATATTATTCACAGTGCTATTGAATTTTACAGTTGTCCTGCATAACTGGGTTTAAAAGACATGGTCTACCACCTCCACTTTTAAAATAACTGATTGTTTTAGAATGTACTTTATATGCATTTTCAGGACAGAGAAGATGCAGCATATGCAGATATTGTTCCCAGTTGAATTACTGTGTCAGAGAATTAAATGAAGTATAACTGAAATTGTCTCCTATTACTAAGGTATTGCTGAAATCCTAATGAACCGACCCCACGCGAGAAATTCATTGGGAAAAGTATTTGTAAATGAAGTGAGTATGGGCCTGGCTTGTAAACATTTGGAATCACAGTAACTAAATGCACAAAGAATAGTTGTGGGAGATCTGAAACAAAAACTTAATCTCTTGCTGAAGGTCTAGGAGACTGCATTGGGGTGAGGCAGGTTGGCCTGAAGAAAAAGATGGCAATTTGTCCATACTTCAGATGTGGACTGGACAGGGATATTGGAGTTAATTAAGTTAGATAACTTGGATGCAAGTTAACGTCCTCACTTGCGTAATTACAACAAAAACATACTAATTGTCAGACCTTAGCAGATGATCTGTTCAAGGCTGATACATTCTAATGAAAGTCTGGCTCATGCCTGGAAGAGGAGTTTAAGGTACAGCAAAGGTTCATCTTGGAATAGAAGAAAAAAAGAGATGGGGAGATGTGTCATTCTGAGGCTGTCATGGAAAGCTCCTGCTGGCTCCATATATGTGTTTTCCAGGAAATTTCTGGCACCTGCAGGAAAAAAAAAAAAAGAGACTTTAATCATAGATTAGGAGCTTGCTGTAATTTAGGTATATACATTTATATGCTTAAGGTTTTTCTTCTCTTGTTTGTACTCCCTCCTCACAGCTGTTCAGTGCTCTGGAACAACTCCGCCTTGATGAGAAGGTTCGCGTGGTGGTATTCAAGAGTGAAGTGAAAGGTGTATTTTGTGCTGGTAAGTAACAAAGGCTCTGCAAACTATTGTTGAAAAATTTGGTGGCTCTTAGGGCTGTGGGCTGATCAGATTGTGCAGAAAAGCAGTTGGAAATGCTCAGTAAAAGAAAAACGGGCTGGCTTTTGTGTAGCAAATAACAAACACATCGCTATCTCTTTCTCCTGTCTGCCTCTCGGCTTCAGTGCTGAAGACGCGCGTGATGGATTGAGCCGCACAGGCTGCAAGCTGCTGCTGTTTTCTGTTTATAACCATCTTCAGGCACAGGCACCTCTAGTGTTGGATCCCTTGGTTTTCAGTTTTATGGATTATCATTCTTATATACAGTGACTGGTGCTCCTCTGTGGAATCTTTGAAGGGCACAGAGCCCTAGCCACTGCTTCACCCCAAATGTCCATGCTCCAAATTCCATTGAGCTTACTTGACCAGAACACTCTATTTCAAGGCTTCAGAAGTGGTCTGTCCTCTGGGATGGGCAGAAGGGAACATAGGTCAGATGTGTTTTCCCTGTTCCTGGATTCTAACTTTTTCATTCCTCTATTTAGGTGCAGACTTAAAGGAACGTGCAAAGATGGATGATGCGGAAGTTGGGCACTTTGTTAAAAGGCTGAGAAATCTCATGGATGAAATAGGTAAATTATTATCTCAGTTGGGACATTTATCCTAGGCTACCTGTACTGAGACATGCGGAACTGCTGCAGGAGGGGAATGATGCAGTCGGATAATCCCCGCAGGTTATCTGTTCAGGAGCAGCTTCTCAAAGGGCACCAGTTTATGCCTGAAACAAAGATTTAATTAGAATTAAATATCAACTACCCTGCTGCTACTCTAAGGCCAAGATGCATTTCAGTGCTGCTTTTTCCATGACGAAGAGCAGCGCACACACACATATAGTAAGTGTCTGCTATAACAAAGCATTCTATGTGCAGTTCTGTTTAATCCTTGGGAAACAGTGCCAGGCAAAATGAGACATGTCGGTTGTCCTGCTTTTGATACATGCTCACAAACACTCACGATACAGCAATGACCTAAAAATATGGATTTGGGTCTCTGAATGGATTTGTTGAATGTCAGGGTGTTTGTACCTAGAATTCCCACACACACCTTTTTTGTGAAAGGAATATGGACTTTTGCAATTTATTTTCGTCCCCTATTTATGAATTATTCTGCTCTCACTAGAGAAGAATACCAAAGTGAAAGCTGACTAAAATACCAATCGGAATTGCTGTAATTAAGCAACAATGTAGAGATAATGACCCTGTCTCCCAAACTACAAAAGCAGTTGGGTGGAGTAGTTAGAGCACAGAACTAGCAGGTGTCTGAAGTCTGCTTCCATCTCCCTGAGTATTTAAAAAGGTATTTTACTGAGGAACTAATCACCAGATATCTCAGGTTCCTCAGCTATGAGGTGACAAGTGTTGACCAAATTCAGGAGCTCTGGCTAACAAAAGCACCAGAAAAGCTAATACTTGTAACAGTGACTAGGGATGGTGTCTTTGACTGTTTAACTGCAACAGCTGGGTATTTGCATAATAAATTTGCAAGGAGACAATCGATCCAGTTTTGAATTTGCATGCTGCTTTGCGTGTAAGAGTATTTTGCATTCTTACAAAAAAGGGAGAAGTGCAAAAAGACAGTTTCTACTGTTTAGAGACAGTCAGAAAGTTTGTGGCAGAAGATGAATTCTTGAACAGTTTTGAATTGGAGAACTACAAAAAGCTTTAGAATTACAGCATTTAAATTCCAGAAATGAGCGGAGCAGAACTTCTGGAATAAAACTATATAATCTGTATTATCTTCTCTAGCTGCCCTGCCCGTACCCACAATTGCCGCAATAGATGGCTACGCACTGGGTGGTGGACTGGAACTGGCGTTAGCGTGTGACCTTCGAGTAGCAGGTTTGTGTGTTGCTTACTACAGAATTCTTCTTGTAAAGGTGACTATATTTTAAAGAGAACTTATGTGCAGGATATCTGGCTGTTAATGGCTAAGAGAGATACTTCGTGGTTCAGGAAATGAGTAGGCATTTGTTCTGAAACTGTGACATTTAGTTACTATTGGGAAAGCAGTTTCCTTGCTTAAAAAGTAAAGCCTATTTTTAGACAAGATTAGGATTCCTTCAGAAAGCTATTTATTGGTAGAATTAAATAGTTATGCAATATTGGATTGGCACTCCGACTAGATCTAATCTTTCCTACTTAATTCAGTTTGGACTTGGAAGTCTTCTTTCTTCTGTTTCCATTCTTCTATCCATTGCATTTTATCTAGGATGGACCTAAGGTTCATTTTTCTAGATAAAATTGCTACATGAGGGGTAAACAGTCATACTACACATCCCTTATCTGACTTGAGACAGGTATTCATTAAGCACTGTAGCATTCAGACTTTGTGGCTACCTGGAGAAACAGAGTTCCAGTTCAGTACTGACAGCTTATAGTTTTATTAGTCAGTTCAGTATGGAAAATTTGTAGTTATAGACATCAAAAAGTAAGTAAACCCCATAATTTATTTATTTATTTTTTTAATAGCTTCATCGGCTAAAATGGGCCTTATTGAGACCACAAGAGGGCTTCTTCCTGGAGCAGGTAACCTTCATTAAATCTTCAGTCTCTTACTTTCTCAGCTATATAGTAAATATTTTGCTGCTAGAGCAATTGGACTGTTTCAAAGATAAATTGGAAGTAGCATCTTACAGTGACCCAAGAGATGTATGAATCCACAGTTCTGTTCCAAGCCCTGTCTCAGACTTGCTATGAATTTTGTAAAGTCCCTTAATACCTTTTCTGGCAAATTAGAATCCTCAAAAGGACGCTAATGCCTTGCAGATACCTTGCAAAATGTTGACACATTCAGGTAGCAGTTATTAAAGAGACATGTGATCCCTTTATTTTTCAAACCTCCTGGTTATATAAGGAGAAAAAAATACTTTTATTTTTTGAGGTATTTCTCAGAAATGGAAAATGGTATTTTTGCTGTTGTCATAAGGTGGAACCCAGCGCCTGCCTCGCTGTGTTGGAATAGGTCTTGCAAAGGAACTCATTTTCACTGGTAGACAAATTGATGGGCAAGAAGCCGCCTCAATGGGATTAGTAAATCACGCAGTGCCACAAAACAGCAAGGGAGATGCAGCTTACCAGAGAGCACTAACTTTAGCTAAAGAAATCCTTCCTCAGGTAAGTGGGTTATTCATGTGGTCAATGTGAAGAAGGCATTTCTGCTTCCCATAAGAGAGAGCAAACAAACATTCAAAATTTTGTTCTATGAAATATTAAAATCTTGGTTCCTGATGTTTAAGCCTTTTAACTCCGTCTTTTTTTGTAAATGCAATTTCTGTAGGAACATGTATTAACATCCAGCTCCTTAACCCCTAGGACAGTTTTACCTCGCAGCTGCAGTTATGCAGACCTGCAGCACACACTGTAACCTTGTACCATGTACATCTGTTAACTGTAGATAACAAATTGGGGTTTTTCTAAATACTTATTAACTTACTGCAAGTATCTGTAGACTAAAAGATCATTTGGAGGTAGGGTAATGATGTAACTACACTAGTATGAAGTGTTAAAATGTTTGTTTTTTTAATTAAGGCTCCATTTGCTGTGAAAATGGGGAAACTGGCAATAAACAGAGGAATAGAGGTAATAACTTTTTTTTTAAAATACTGAGGTAAATGAAGCAGACAGGCAGCTCTTACAAATTACTTCAGTAAAAATGTTTAGAATAGTTGAGTTTATAATCCCTGTTTAGACAAGACATTTAAAACCATTTCAGGGGGTTCAAAGACTTTCTTTAAAGACAAAATTAATACAGCAGGATTTTTTTCTATAGATGCTACCACTGTAATTCTAATACAGGAGTGAAGGTCACTCATTACAAGAGGATGTTTAGTGATTTGAGGGCTAAGAAATAGTTTTGAGGGCTGTACTTCAGACAGATCTCACTCCTTCCCTCTCACCCCCAGGTTGACATTGCATCAGGGATGGCTATCGAGGGGATGTGTTATGCCCAGGTAGGTTACCTTCAAACTACATTCCTGAAAGGAACAACTGTACACTTTCTAAAGCCAGATATTCAGTGTCCTCTTGTATTTACCTATGACAGAACACCTAACAGCTAAATATAAAGCTTTGAGATACTCAAGTGCAGTTCGAGATTCCTGTTTCAGAATATTAACTGTTATGTCATGCATAGCTGCCTCTCAGCCTGCCCAAGACCAGAGTCCTTCATTAAATACCCTTCTGTCTAAAATAATTGTATATTCTTAGTTTCAACCATATGTTAATTACAAGATGAGCTTTACCAATAGCTTTAACAAATGAAAAAAAAAAACCCAAACATTCTTCTGTAGTCATTCTTTCTGACAAGTTTTGAGTGCATAGACCTTTTTCAGCTAATGGAACAATCTAATTGCTGGTCCATTATTTTAAGATGGTAGCCTTAAAACTGTGTTTCTATATAGTTCTATGGTCTTGGTCGCTTTGCTTGTGATTTACATAATAAGACAATCTCCTTATTTTCCTTAATGTATCATTGAAAGAAAAGCAATCTTAGTCTTAGACCACTACTGCCAGATTAGTCAGCACTTAAGTCAGATTTGTCAATGAAAAACATACCTTTTTCTTTTTAAATTTAGAATATTCCCACAAGAGACCGTCAGGAAGGGATGGCTGCGTTCAGGGAGAAACGACCACCTCAGTTTATTGGCAAATAATACTTCTTACCCTCTCCTTCATTTTTGAATGTAGAGGAGGACTGAAGAGGACCTACTGATTTTTTTTTTAATTAATATTTTTATGACTGCATTCTGTGTACTTAGCTCCTTGCCTTGGACTGGATCTGTACTTCACGGGATCATTTTGCTGTAAGAATTCCCAAATAAAGATTTAACTTTGTACAGCTGCTCTCTTTCAAGAGCATACATCTTAAGTCATTGGTTACGACTCTCAAATAGATGTCAAGTAAGGAGTATGGAGAAACTTTGGCTCACCATGAGCAAATAATAAAAAAAAAAAAGGCAGATAGCATGCTGCATCTAAACACTGATACAAAAATATTATTACTCTGAAGAGCAAGTCAACTTACATTATCAGTACTCTTCCAACTAATCACACAGAACAAGAAGTATTAACAGAGCAATGGTGTTTGACCCCAGATCTGCTGTGAATAGTGCAAAACAGCGAGTTATCACCCCAGCCAACAGAACTTTGGCAAGGCCTGTATGTGCACATACATGTGGCTACTGTTACTGGTCTATCCCAGACATCTTGAGCATGTCACTTTTCTCCCATGACCTGTTCACCTTTGCCGCCTGGCTGGAAGTTGAAGTTATTTTCTCCCACTGCTTAGAGGTTCTCCAGCACCAAGACACACCACACAGTTTAGCTTATAGCTTCTTACTTCCCGAGACTGGGGCTTTCAAGCAAAAGAGAATTAATATAGTTAGAGAAATGTATTTTCAGTAAACATAGGTTATCAAAATACACTTTAAAAAGCATGGCGTACTGCACTGCAACTGAGTGTCACTTCATGCTATGACAGTCTTGCAGCATGGTGCAATTTCACCTGTGCCAGAAGTTAACTGAACAATTCTGTGAGAGAATCTTATCAAATTATACATATGAGTCTCCTATGAAAAGATCTGCAAAGGGTGAAGCAGGGTCACACTCTTCAGCCTTCACAAAAAGACGACACATGCTACAGGTGAAATACAAGAGTTTAAAAGTTACTTCCAGAATTATTCTACCCTGGCAGGACCTCCTGAAGCTGCACAGGAATGTGAACAGATCTTTCAGTAACTGCTACATGCAACTAAATTTAGTGGATTTATACCTTGTAGACATTCATACTTTTCAGCTTAAAAGTTTGTTTGCCTGAAGCATATGGGAACAAAACAAGAAGGGTATGGAAAATCACTTCCAATCTCTGTGCGTGCTGGCTGCAGAACTTCATGAAATGACATCTTCACCATCTGGCTCATGCCAGTATCATATTCATTTTATGCTGCATGGAGTAGTAACTTTTTTCTCCAGTTTTAGTTAAGATGCTTCAGCACATTCTCCTGGTATTATGAAAAGCCAGTACTGTAAAGGAGAATTGTCATCTTTATTTTAAAATCTTGCAGCAATTGATTTCTACTCATTTTATTAACACCAATTTTGACAAGCTGTGTTCCATTTCATGTAACAGAAATTTCGTAGCAGAAGTACCATAGCAGACATCTCAGAAGGCTGGTGGGTAAAGGCTTGTAGGCCATTTTTCACTTTTAAAACCACCTTCATAATTCAAAGCTACAACCAATTTAACTTATTTCCAAATCAAGAAAACCGTATATAACCAGATACACACATGAAAATGATGCTCATCAAATTATACCTTAATACAAAAAGCAATTACACAACATTGATTAAATTACTGGATCAGTACCTTTTGAAGTTGCTGAAATACACAATAACTAGATTATTGAAGATTAGAGGTGATGTTTTTACTTGAAGGATGGGAGGTGGAAGAGGGAAGGAGTTAAAAATAGTAAAATATGGTCATCATGAAGAAGCCACCCCTGCTAGTAAGCTACCAAACAGGAGTTTTCTTTTTAAACTCACCAATGTGTTACAGAAGAGTCTCTGAATACCAATCAGTTGCCATGGAAATATGGAGACTAACCAGATAAACAAAACCACTTGAAATAAAACCAAATTTGAACCAACATGGAGTTTGCTTCCATCACTTGTATTTTATCAGGCATCTGTATGCTGTGCAATATATTTCATTCAACACATCATTTGAAACCCATAGGTAACCAAGAAAGAAAGAAGTTGTTACAATTAGCATCTTCATGTAAAATTTCACACTCCACAAAACAATGCAATTGACACAGGGCTTACATAGGACATCGGGTGATATTTTGCACTGTGATGACCTGGAATACAACTCACTGCACAATACTGACAGAATATTTACAGAAAACAGAGCTATCATTAGTTTCTTATAAATAAGGTGACCAAATATCCTGGGCCTCCTATGGAGACATGCAATCCCCCTCATGATGAACACAAGTCAGCATTTTGCTCTGATGAGCCTTCTCTTTCCCTATCTGTATTCTAAAATTGAAAGATAGATACCACACGCAATCAAAAGCAGTCAAACAGCAACAAAAACCCCTTCTTGCAATCAAGTTTAAAATCTCAAGCTTAGTTTATCCTTTTAGTATTGTGTCTCCTTTTAATCCTGTTTCTATTGCTTTAGTTAAGCAGGTTTCCCTTTTCCCTGATGCAATGCTGATGCCCACCTTAGGACTCAGCAGAGCAGAAATGCAAAAAGGCATTTCTAGCAGTAAGGAAAACAAAAGAACACACTTGCAGGCAAAAGGAAAATTAAGACCCCATTTGTGTTTAGAAGGGTTATGAGACAGACATTTTGGTCGCCTTAGTTACAAGTCTCACTGTAACCTGCATGCATGTACTTTTGTTGTAATTGGTAAAAGTGTTGAATCTCACAACCACACACAGTTCTATTCAAACACCAAACTGGTAAACAGCATTATCAACAGCAATCAGAGGGATGATATAATTTTCTGTCCCAGAAATCACCAAATAAGATATTCCTAGAAGTCTCTTTTTCAGATGTGCATACTGATCTGTACAAGTCCCATCTCTCTGTAGCCAGCAGAAATCCTAGGGGTGTGACCAACTCAAGCATCAAGTGACCCTTTACAAGTTGCATATGCGGTTGCCATTAAAGTTAGCATTCACCAAAGGTTACCGTACATTGTTCTGGGTACCACAATTATTGGCAAATCACTTTAATGGTGACCACTATATTACAAGTTACTCCAGCTACACACACATCGGAAAGGATTATTACAGTGACAATACTTTACACTCCTATAGCTGTGACTTTCAGTTTGGTTTATTTTGTTGTGGTTTTCTACATGGCGGTGGTCTCCCGTGACGCATAATGTGTTTTTCCAAACTATCTAGGATGGCAATAGCAATCCTTTGGACGTGTGGATCAGTCTGGACGTTTTCCTTGATGTTGTATAAGTGCTGTAAACCACCTTCTTCAATTAACATGCTGCAATATCTGGCAGCTGTAATAAGATCAAAGAAAGGGAATTTAAAAAGTTATCTAGAGTAAATGTAGCAGATAGCGTAAACACTAATTCAAACCCAGTTTGGTCTCCTAGACGAGGCAGCACTTAGGACACTCCCTAAACCGTCTACACAAGTTCACTTGTACTTTAACAAGTAACACCACAGAGATGTTTGAACAGCACTCCAATTGTAATCAGGTCTGTTTCCATGTCTGCCTCAGCTGACTGGGAAGTGCCTTGTAACATGCACAGCATTCCCTCTCCCCTCCCGCCTCCTCCATTTTAAGCGCACATATATAAATTTTAAGAAATAGGATTCAGAAGTACTGTATCTCTGAGTATCCAGGTAAAAATATCACCCTTAGCAAAAACCTCAGTACAGAACAATAACCAAAACCGGTATCAGATATGCCAGATATACCACATCATTTGTACACGCACAGGAACTAGGATCCTTCCAAAACAGTTTGCCAAATACTGTCAATGGTGGCCTTTAACTAATTATAAGTTCCTATGAATGCCTTTTCAGGGATAAAATGATACTTTTCTTTCCACTTCCATCACCGATTTTAAAAAGTTGAAAGTGTACCTACATTGGCTCCAGTGTTATTATGTGCAAGGACCAGCTATAAAGAGCCGCACGTTTAATGTAACATGCAAGCTTCAGAAGTTGTTACAAAAAGGTCAGGATGACTGTAACGCAATCCACAGAGCATTACCTCAACTGTGCCCCATTTCACTGCTCATCTCAGTGAAGCAATGCCAAAGTTGTTTAAATGGTGACATTAAGCATTACACTGGGGATCACGTTTACTGCAGTGCTGCTAATATTTAAGTTAGCTCGCTAAGTTGGATACGATACAGAGAAGCAGCAAGAGCGAAAAAAAAAAAAAAATAATCCAATTAATTCCAGACCACTTTCCACCTAAAAGAGAAGGTCAAAATAAAATGCATCTCATCTCCAGGACAAAACACCTTCTTGGTGCCAAGCACCAAAAGCTTTCCCCCTAAATAAATCTTCATGTTTCAAAATTAAACACACTTTCCCCTCAGAGGGAAATGGTTTCTCTACAGTTTTGTTCAGAAGCTTCAACTACTGTCAGAACTCAACTTCAGGAATCCCGTCCTGATCTCAAATCAGGAGTATGCCATCCAACTATTTCCAGCCTCTCCATTCTGCAGAGTGGTTAATCACTGTCAATACAAACCTCTGTGGCATGTTGAAAGCTCAGAGGTTAGGGCAGCACAAAATAAACACAAAAAATAAATAGAACAAGTAGGACCATACTAAGTAAACAGCACTGAGGCACAAAAAGAAATCACAGGGTCTTAATCAAAAACTGTTATCCAAAGTCTGACCAGTAAATCGACTTTGTCAGAACAGTCCTTTAACACGGGAAAAGTACTCACAGATCTCTGGACAGTGTACCCTGGGAAACAGTGTCTCACTACATTTACAAGCTCTATAAAGAGCAGAAAAAACAGTATTTTATGTGCAATTCTATATTATTATGCTATGTTATTGTCTGGTCCCAAATAGATTGTTTTTTTCACTGTAGAAATAGTGATTTATGGGACAGGGCTAAACAAGCACAGATACGCTGCTGTCAAGAAGATTAAAAAACTGCCAGAGAAAATACTTTCCATACTTCAGAGGAAAGCTGCTTTATATCTAGTAGAAGTTAGTGACAATACACACATTCGTGTCATACAAATTTACATTAAAAAAAAAAAAAGAAAAAAGGTGTTAAAAGCCAGGAAGGTTTGTCCAGTCTTATATTTAGGTATGTGCACATTACTTCCTATCCCAACATTTGTGCATTTCATCACATGCTCTGAAAGCATTTTACAAACAAGAGACTGCTGTTCTCATTTAACAGATGAGAAAGAGATTAAAAAAACTGACCTTCATGTCACAGCAAGTTATTGCAAAAAGGTGATCAGAGCTGAGGATTACTCAAAACTTCTGTTCGCATAAGACATAGCTAACGGCTACAATCATTGTTCTTAATTTAAAATAAATTTGTTGCCCATTATTAATATTTATATTTATATTTCTGAATAAAAACACCTGTGCAAGCCAAAAATGTAGTTAATCTTAACACGTGTCCACATTTTTTAATTAATACTGTGCATTTAACAGTAAAATTCCAGTAAATAAAAAGGATATAAAGAACTTTTATTACCCCTTTTTCCTGCCCCATTTAGTCAAAGCCTAAGCGTAGTTTTTCCAGAGGATTAGAAGTAAATATCCTAGGAATTCTTATTTTTCCCCACTTCACAGTAGTGAATAACATGCTAAGAAATAAGGTTTTTAAGGGTAATATTATCTTAGTACATACGATTTTTGCTGCAGACATGCTGCATGGCCCACACTGCCCATAACTGGACGCCAGGTGTCATGAAGCAGCCAAGTAGTGGAAAAAACGGATTGAAAGACCTATAAAAAGAAGAGGAACAGCAGCTCTCTTTACTACTGGGTATTATGACTTCAGAGGTCACATGTTGTCTACACATTCAGCTATGGGTTTAGCTAGGAGAGACACTTGATAAACTGGAGTTTTAGACACAGCAGGCAAGCCTTTTAATGTTTAAGATATTTCCTAGCAAAACCCATATACAGTAGATATGTGGTATGCTTCTACCGTAGCATTTAGATGCCTCCCACTCCTTCAAGAGGAGTAAAACCAGTGGAAATTAGAAGGACTCAATGGCCAGTAATTATCTAATTGTACTTTTTGGCCTCTAGCTTCTTTATCTAGGACAGATAGTGCTAATCTAGAGGTTAATCTTTGTGTCTCTTTTAGGCATGCAGCCAAATACCTTTAACAGAAAAGCAGCAGAAAAACACTTTGTTTCCCCAGGAGTGTCTAACCTTCTCTGGTCACAAAGGGAAAACTAACATATTGTTTTACATTTTAGACTGATAGGCATTTTTCCACTGGACAAAACCACGTCTGATTAGCAGCTCACTCCACTTTGTGAACAAGTTTTAAATCTAGTTCAGTTTATTTTCCAAACCCTTAATCCAGACAATAGTTACCTGTAAGCCACCATCTCACATTCTGGGGTTGGCCAATTCAAAATGGCAGAATGCTGCAAAATACAGAACCAAGAACACTCATTGTTAAATATAAACATTGAAAAAAATAGAAGAGAGTATGATAAAATTCACCATCATTTCTGTACCAGCTGTTCAAGGAGAGATGTCCTCTGGCTGCGACTTAATGTCCAGGCCTGCTCTCCTCGTGATATCAAGTGAGCAATAATCCCTGCTGCGAAGTAGCTAACTTCCACCTCCACACTGTGCAATAATTTACTGATGTGGTCTATAAAGTCCTTCCACATTAACTCAGAATGGAGTTCTTTAACTTCAGCTATGTTATTCTGGGGGGAAGGGGGAAAGAAAAAAAAATATCAACAGAAAGAATACGACATGAGGAAGACAAACATAAGCTTGAACTACATTGCTTAAGTAAACACACATAAATGCCAGGATGAGATCTCCATACATCCAGGTTACCACCAGATGCCCAAAATACTACTTTTACTTTTGAAAATTTTTCCAGTCTAATGCAGGAATTTGTCTCAAAGGTTTTCTCACAAGTAGTTTTAGGCCATTAGCATGCAGATTACACTACATTTAACACTAGTTTTAACATTCCCAACCACAATTTCAGTAAACTTCAGCAGTGCACAATTCTGAATTCCAATGATTTGAAACCTACTTTTTGCATTTGGACTCATCTGAAGCCTCACTCACCATCCTTTCTTAAAAGCTCTTTTTGTTTTCTGTAACAGTCAATTTCAACACAACTAGTGCTATTGGAGAATTGGTAAAAAAGTAAAAAATGTCAATAGCAAATAATGCACACTATAAAGATTAAATAAGAATGTAAAAATATTAGGCAAGTTTTCAGATTAACATGGGGTAAAAAAATTCAAAAAATCCATTTTGAAAAGTATATTTTTCAGACTTTTTTTTAAATCTCACCAGAAGTCCAAGAACTTTCTGTTGGATAGATGATTCTGATGGAAAAGACTGTGGAAAAAAGAAACAAACTACAGGTAACCAGTGATACTTATTATTGAAACAATGTTAATTATAAACCTACATTGATAATCCACCACTGAAACTGCACTCCTCACCTCTAAGACTCTCATGAAAAGTTCTAACCCTTGATTTTCAATGAAGTGCCGACACGTTGTTGGAGATTCATCAGTGAGGTTCCAAAGTGCGCTCAGAGTGAACTTGAGTGTAGTATCTACAAGATTCTGATTTGTTTTCTGTTTAACTATTTGTAGAAGTTGCTGTAAAAATAATATATATAAAAATAAAAAAAATCCCAGTTACAATTGCATATGAAAACATGTGTTACCTCCTCTGCTTCTTTCTACGCAGATCGGCGTAAAGCATAGCTACCATTTATGCGCAGAGTAAAGATCTAAATGTTTAGGGTCAAACTATACAAAATAAAATAGCTATTAAACTTCTTACCTTCTCTTTGAACATAGTTGCCTGCCAGAGCAATTACTTTGTTTTCTCTGTAACTACAGTGCAGTACTATTGCAGACAGCACAAAGCCATCCACAAAGCTCTGGACCCCATGTGAACATTGACAGCACCAACCATGTACTTTAATTTAATTTTTTTTCAGCACCTTTTGTCTTATACAAGAGGTCTCTCGATTTTTTACTTTGTATTAATTGTGTCAAGTTTTTCCACTTTGGCCTCTTTTCATCTATGCTAATGTGTCTCGTGGTTACTGTCTCTGCTACTACCTCTAACAGATTCTCTAAGCTTTTCTAAAGACCTTTAAAATGAATACAGGGTAATGTGTTCTTAGAATTGTATCTCCTTACATTTACTTTCCATCTTTAGGAACACTGTTAGCATGAATAGCTGGAGAAGATGGTATTTTTGACTGTCAGGAAAATATCTGACTTACCCTAACAATGAAGAGTTCTGCACCAAGTTGAGCTGTTTGCTCTGTTGAAAGCTGTAAACAAACAAAATCATATCAACAATTTTTTAGACTTTAGAAATAGTATGCTGTCATCAAGACGCTTAAATTTCATACCTTTGCAGCAAGAATGGAAATTATGGCTACAGCCATCCTTTGCATGTTCTGATCTTCATGATTACATAGCCACTGCATAACAAGTTTGGCTGCTTCAAACCTGGAAATTAAAAATAAATCTAGTTTTCAGAAGTTTAAGTCTTAGTAAGAGAAAGATTACACAAGACAACACACCTGGTAAAAGTGCATGCAAGAGAAAAACTTTAAGAAGTATGCCCTCATACCAAAAAGAAGTAGAAATATACAATGATATTACAGGTATTGTATGAGCCTCAGTCAGCTTTGAGTTGTTTCCTTAGGGTTTCTTCCTTCTAATTATATATCAAAGTGCACAGGAATTGTTTCCAAAGAAGGAAGAAAAATTTGGCACAAGCTTCTCGAACATCAGACCAATACTTCAAAGCATTTGGGCAAAACACTGAAGTAGAAAAACCTCTGCAAAAAGAACCCTGTAGTTCCCCAGACAATCCTGACTTCTCTTTCACACAGTTAGTGATAGACCCATCCAGGTGTAGCAAAAAAAATACCTGTATACTAAAGGATTTTTTCAGACCTATATTTGATTGTGAATTATAAACCAAAAATCATATAGGCCAGACAGATTCAGTACAGTGAAATGATTAAAACTGAGAACAGAAACAAACCTTCTGAAGGAACAGACAAAGAAACATATTCTGCAATGCTACAACTCATTTTAACTGACGTAAAACTTGCCTGTTAAATGGAACATCCTGAAGGATTCTGTCACTGCATAGTGAAAGCAGGCAATTCTTTTGCAGCTAAGACAAATGAAGAAGAATTACTACAGAGACATACATATTTCACAGTACTTCCTTGCTATGCATCATTAAACATACTTCCATGAGATAATGAGATGTGGAGAAAACTTTAAGATCCATAAAACAGAGAATCCTACAGAAAATAAAGAAATGTCATCTTTTACCTGCTGATGATTTGGGAAGTGTTCCATGGCCTTTAGGAGCAAGTGAGTGACATCGGCCAGAAGTCGCACAGGCATCCCTGCTGCTAAATCTTGCTTGGTCAGGTTGAAGACACACGCACTTGCTGCCAACTGCACAGGTAAGTTTAGGGGGTGATTTCTCATTCCAATTACCACAAGCTGAAACGTAAGAGTTTTGCCCACGTTAGTTACGTGTTTGTGCTCATACCCCAAGAGAAATCCACTGTTGCTTTGGGCCACAATGACTCACAGCACCCAATTTCTGCCTCCCTTTTACTTAAGTGAAAAATCCATCTGGTGTGATTTTAATTCTCAGGGGGAACATCTCCTTCTGCTCAGTGATTCAAAGCCAACAACTTCTACTTCCCCAAGTCCTTTTGCACTGCTTGTAGCAGCCTCCCAAAGGAGAGGCTGCACAGGATGCAAGAGATTGCTGGAAAGAACCAGGGTTTGCTTTGGTATAAAAGTCACCAAACCCTTTCAGAGATTAATGAGGTAGGACGGAGTTTCTGCAGGGTAATGGTAATGATGTGGTGGCTTGTCTGGTGACCAGCCATTTCAGATCACATCCTGAGCTGCTAGGTCAGGATATATTATGCATCTTCTTCCTGAATTATGTTTTTGGCTATGTATGTTGATTGTGATACCATCTAACAAAATATTTTTCTTGTTGATTATTGATTGACCAAGTCTTTTTGATATTGAAGCCAACAAAATCAAGGTCACTTGCTCAATGCCAAGACGATAGTAAAAAACAAAAATCATCTGACCTACCGATTAATTAAGCCATCTCTGGTGCTCTAGACATGGAAAGCCAATGCCTAGAATGGATTTCTAAGGAAGTTTCTAGGATTTTCCAAGTTAGAGCCCAATATTGAACACTAACAATTATGTTTATTCACTTGCTATCGTACTGGAAGGTGACAGTGGATAGAAATGTCACTAAATGCCTTCCTTATTATTACAGTTTCGTAAGAATCAGCAGAAAGCACTGTTGTACCTGAAGAATAAGACTAGACAGACCTTTGATTTGACCCAGTACATATGTTCTCATGACAGAATTCATTATCTGAAGAAAACTTCATATCATACTCAAAATTACATGAAAAAAAATAGATGCTATTCAATTTAGCTACTATACATTAGTCCAGATCAATTTTACCTGACATAAAACACTAAAGAGCATCTTTTACATCACTATTATTTAAATAGTTAATTTTTATCCAACATTGCAATCTTAATCTTAAAAAAAAAATCACAACTAAAAATGTAAAAGCTCATCAAATATTTTGTACCAGAGCTTTGGGGATAGCCTCAGTTTAAGGAACAATGTGTGACAACCATCAAAACTATATTATTTACCTTTAAAATTTCAGGCTTTGTTTTTTCCATTACATGCGTCAGGCTGAATAAATGAAAGAGTGCTTCTCTCACAAAGAACGCCCGTTCACTGTAACGCTTCAGTGCTTCAGAAATCTGAGTTTCATTTGCTTCTCCTGACACCTACAAACCAAGAAATAACCTTCAGTTCCAGATGTCATCATTTTATTTTAAAATATTGTTCTTAAACAGTGCAAAGCTGCAGCTTCAAAGGTGCCCTTTTTTTTAGCCAAATCCTTCAGTAAGGGAATTATGACTTTATCTGGCCATATTAATCCAGAACTACACAATCTTCAAACATTCTTCATAAAGAAGAACCACATAGTAAGCCAAAATTAGGCTTCAGTCATGTCTTTAAGAACAGTATGAAAACACTAAGTAATGCTTTTTAACTTACAAAAGCCACTTATGATATACCAAATACCTAAAAACATTTGTAACTGAATGCTCTGTCAAATGCAGTTGATAAACTAATGAAGATGGTACTTTGGCTCTAAGTTTCTGACTCTAGGTTCTAGCTCTGACAAAGAAAAAAAAAGCCATTCTTTGACTACATCAAGTTTCTTATAAGCTCTATCTGTAGCAATAGCTTTCCAGCACCATCTTAAAGAACTCATGCTCTCTGCAAAAGAAGTAATTTTTTAAACCAGACTTTAAATACATGTGAAAACTAGACAATGAGCTAACTTAGGCGAAGGCTGTATTAGAAGCTATGACCTGTTGACTTATATGTGCTTAAGTTCAGAATATTAAATCAGCAACTAGCTGCAATTTTTCCACTTCCCAATCTGCTATATTTTCCATTTAACTATATTTTATCTACTTTATAAGTTGTATAACTGTAGATGATTTGTTCCTCAGTATTACTATTTAATGAATCATTGCTGCAATTACTATTTTTTTTAAATTCTTAGGGAAGCATGCAGAACTTGTTCTACTTAATGCGCCATGTAAGGGAAAGCAAATGTTCATAGATTGAAGTGCATCCTGTATTATATGGAGCCAACTTTTTTGAAACTCACTGGATCAGGGATATATTACAGCCCCGAGATAATTGATTCAATCTTGAATTTTGTTGTATATTCTCAACTGATTAGAACAGGGCAATCACATTTACTGACATGTTTTGCAGCCAATTATACTCTATACGAAGAATTTCCACTTCATGTTCTCAACTATAATGCCTACTTAGTGTTCAATCTTTCAAGAATTTTCTATAATCAAATTTCACAGGACTGCTGTAAAGACAGTAATATTTTACTTCTGCTGTCTCCATGAGTGCTGTGTCCTGTTTATTCTATAGCAGTGTCTAGACTAAGCAGCTGAATAATTCAGTATATTCACTAATGAATTTCAGGTCAGACACACACAAAAAAGCAAAGAACCCAAATTGCTGCCTACAGTCTCTTCTCGACAACTATGCCTTAAAAAAAAAAAAAATGCAAAGTGCTTTTTGCTAACTACACTGCGACAAGTTCATAATTATTTTCACATTACTAGAACCTTCTTCCTTCCTGTCTTTCCATAGCACAATCGCTTGTATGAAGCACATATTCTAAATAGCAAGGATTGCACTGAAGGTATAGTTTCCTGACACTGTTTATCAGTCATGCCAAAGGTGAACTTGATTTCTCCAATAACATGTTTCAACATTCATATACATAGCTATCAGCTGCGACAACCAAGTTCTCAAGAGACTTGGCCACCAACAACTGTCAAAAGTTCCAGGAAAAAATAAAATAAATTTTTAAAATAAATAAATAAATAAATAAATATATAAAAAATTCTGTAGCTGTGTTACCTCACCTGCCTATAACACGAGCATTCTGAATTTTAAAACTGAAGTGCAAAATTCAGCTTGCATAGGAGACAGACTAAACTACGGACATATTATGCAAACCCTTTCTCATTCTCTCTGCAGTTTCCATGATCCTCATGGCACAGTAGGGAAAAAAAAAAACCTCAAAGAGGCAAAAATTATATACCACTGACATGTCTAAAACACCTCTTTTTCTTCTTTAATTCTGACCCCTTCATAGCAGGGACAGGAGAGGCTCATTCTCCAGTAAGTGCATACATATTCTACACAACAGAGAACAACATCTTGTTGCCTGGCACTAAAAGATAAATAAAAGCACTTCTACAAATATCATCTCATCCTAAGGAGCTAAGTAATTTAAGATTTATTCAAGAGGAAGTTTTTCATCCTAAGTAATTGCTTCTTACATGTTCATCACCCAATGGCCTTTCAAGGTGGGCAGAAATATTGTAGTAAGAAACAGAAGTGGTGATGGAGTGAAACAGCAGCTCAGTTACTAAGTTTTATTGTATCTGCCGTGTTAATCATTAACTGCTCAAAGCTTATGCAAATTGTACCTCCACCTCTTACATATTGCTGCCTTACACTAGCCACTGTGCTGGAATCCACACAATATTATTCCAGTAAATGACTTCAGACTAGAGAAAGTTCAGCTCTCTTAAAACTGATATGTTAAATCAGGACCCAAGGCTCACTGAAAACGCACAAAAAACAGATGCTTCTTACAACAGTATTATGTAAATTTAGCAGTTTCTGTGCAAGGATTAAGTAGGAATTTAACATGAAGTCAGTAATTACAATAAACAGATAAAAAAAAAAAGAACATACAGCCTCCTTCTGAAACACCCATATACATTTGTTAGAAATTATTAGTTCTACTTTTTTCCACACATTGTAATTTTTCAGTAAAACTAATTCCCCCACTTAACCTTTAAGTTTCCTTCTCCCGTTAGGAATTCTGAGTAGCCAGCATCCGTAGCTAGCAGTCCTACAAACTGCATTGTGGGCCGTTGCTGAATAAACGCTTCTACAGCTTTGTCAGTAACATGTTTTCTTCCAGAAATGTCCAAAGACACAAGGTTAGGCAAGATGTCTTTCTGTTCCAGTAAACGAAGTGCTATGTCTGATGTGAACTGTTTGTCATCTGAAATATCAAGGTGATTCAGGTATTTTAGTTCTCTTATAACATCCAGAATCTGGGTTGTGGTCATTTTCAAGCATTTCAGGTGGTGCATGGTCAAAGACTTGAGTCGCTCTTTGCAGGTGAGGAGTGCCGTTATGTCAGTGACAGAGGTGTTCGATATATCCAGACTTTCTAGCCTAGGAAGTGAAGCAACATCTGCCAAGTCCTCGTTGTAGAACAGAACATTGGTAATACTCAACGCACGAAGCCCAGACAACTGACTGAAGCACCTCTCGTATGGGTCTTCCAAAGAAAGAGTCAGTGAGTTCAGCACAAGGCATTGCAGATTTTGTTGGATCCATTTATTGCTGCCGAGTCCACTTATAATGTCTGTGATTGTTATATCGGCATTTACCCCAGTAGCATCAAGTTCTACCAGCTTGTGATGGCAGAACGCTTTCCGGAAAGCCACAGCAGAGATTTTCGCTTTCCGGATACAAGCTCGTTTCAAACGCATCTGGTTACCTCGAAAGATGCCCACAGTTCCATCATTCAGAAGCCCTGTTGGAAAACAGCATTAGTGTTATAGAACACCACTTTGATTTTAAGAACCTAAAGGGCAGAAAGTATTAACAAAATTAATTGCACAGTAGTTTATCTTGGATCATTATGCCATGATCCCAAAATTCTAAATTTGACATTCCGCTTTTAAGATTACAATCTCACTTTTGGAAAGCGTCAGGTACATAGGACAGATACATTAAGACATAGTATATACACATTATCTGTCCAGTTTAGAACATGGAACATGCAATAAATAAGATGTGGATATTATTCAAAAACATTCAGACTGCTGCCTGCCTTTTCTGGATTTTCTCACTGAACTAGCTAGAAGTGTTCTAAAAACAGAATTTAAACATTTCTGAAAGCTATTCTTGACTGGTCACAGTTCTCTTAACCTCAGATAATACTAGCACTCAATGACCAGTTCTCATCTTGCTTTAACTCAATTGAATAATTTAGCATTTGACTGAATTCATAAGTATGATCAATACATTAAACTAAGTTCCTCTGTCTCCCATGAAGAAGGTAGGAGTGTTGCTGAGAAACAAGCTGAATGTGAGAAAAACCTAAAAAGTGATTCAATGAGAAGAAAGGGGAGGACAAGGAAAGGGTGGGAAGGAGAGAAAGATAGCTATGAATAAAAGGAACTGCAATAACCTTCTTTGAGATTTTTATCTTTTTGCTCTTTAGCAAGACTACTGCAAAAGCAGTCTTCTCTTGCAGCATATTGGCAACATTCAAACCCAAATAATGTGTTTGGTTCCATGCACAGGATTACGCAAAACGTATTGACTTCAGGACTTCTTATTGCATCGTATCAACAGAAGAATTGCTCCTTTATAGAAAGCCATATGAGAAGGGTATGGTTGCACAAGCATGCACACAAAAGCAGTAGAACATGTCCTTCCAGTTTCACTCTAGAGGGTTACAAATGTCAACACTCCCTGGTTTTATTTATCTTCAAGCATACTGAACACAGAAAATGCAATATATTTGCATTAAAATGCCATTGCCAATACAGTTTGGATTTAAGTAATGAGCTAGTAATTGCCTCTGCGACTAAGTCACACTCCTCTTCTGCAGAGAAAGCAAAAATACGGGGTGAGACAATTGGTAACCAGCAAAAAAAAAAACTAAATGTGGTAAATCATAACTTAGTAATGCTTTACCAAATTACTTCTTAATTTTTGCTAACATTTTCATTTAAGGATCAAGGTTGGCATTCTCACTGGCCTAACTCACCCACACCCTGTTTACCTGCTGCGCACTTTGACATCCTGCACCCTGGCACTGTGACGTTTTGGTGTCTGGAACAGCCTTCCTGACTATTAGCACTGCTAATAAGTTTCTGGTAATTCAGTTTCCTTGAATCCGATTTCTCAGGACTACCATAATTACTTATCAGAAAGTAATGTATGTTGAAGATTAAGAGGCTTTTTGGTTTGCTGTCTTTTTTTTTTTTTTTCTTAGGACCATCCTTTCTGTGATACTTGATTAGAACAACTTGAGAAAGTAAGAACACCAGTATTTGCACAATAAGACTCAATCAAATCTGCACCTACAGCAGACGGTGCTTGGTCTGTTTAAAGTAATTTTTCTAGTGTAACATCTTGTGTCGAAGTAAAAGTTCCCAGGATCTCCAGAAACGGGTCTCCTGCCTCTTCTCTAGGGTACTCTATACATTTGCTCTTTTCACACAAACTTTTTTTGACACAACATTTTCCTTCCTCATGCTTAAAGCAAGGAAAGGAGAGGGACACCCCTCCTCAAAGATGTGCTGACAGAGAACGTGATAGGCCAGTACCTAATATGTAAGAACAGCACAATGCGCTTTTAGATGTTTATTCTACTCTTGGAACTGCCTGCTATTGAGAAAATAATTCCACTTCAACAAAAGTGCCAAAACTCTTTTAATGAAAATCATAAGATTATTTCCTAGCTTAATCACAAGGACACATAGTAAAGAAAATTCAATTAATTGCTCTTTGAGATATATTGAAATATTTGAGTGCTGCTAGAAGTGATAAATCAAATCTTTTTTTAAAGCAATTGAAATAAGATCTATTAAAGAATATTAAATTAAAATTACAAACCCAAGGCAAAGGCCTTTCTATTTAGAACTATCTATATGGCAACGGAACATTCAGCTGAAACTGTGGGGAAAAAAACCCAAAATAACAGAAATTCGCTATGAAGAGATTAAGGAACAGTATTAACAGCTGCAACAGCATAATCTACTAGAAAATACACCAGAACTGCAGTGTCACATTCCAGTAAAATATTGTCACTGATGACCCACAAATAATTGTTCTTACCATGAAAAGCCATTGTCTGCAGCAATCGATCAGCCACTTCTTGAGGAAACATTCCTGGCTCCTGCAGGCACAGTGTTCCATCCTGCCTTTCTGTGCAAAACTTCTCTAGGTTGGCAGTCAGGAAATTCAAACAGATATCAAGTAAAGAATAAGGAGAAGCTTCCTCCTGTCATATGCAAAACACAATGAAAAAAAGGAGATTTAGTCAAACCATTCTGTCTGTGAATCTTTTATTTCTCTATAGTGTCAGGTTTAGGCAAATCTTTTTTTTTGTTACTCTAATTCTCATCGGATCAGGAAAATACTACAAAAGGAGACGTCCCCCTTAGAGCCACGGAAAGGTCTAAGTCAGGTCACACAATAACAAACTGGCCAAACTGATGGTCGGGCTCCTCCAGAACCACATCCAGCCTGGGCTGCTGGGCTTGTGTCCACAGAGAAAGAAAAGGAATTGTTGACAGGTTTATTTGAATTTATGAACTCTACTGGGAATTAATCAATCAATCAAGACAGACCAAATGAAGATTTAAATCAAATTTTACTTCTTAATTGAAACTATTTTAACATTTGATTGAGGTCAATCCACATTTGAAGTCTACTACCGATCTACATGATAAATGTAGATACATTTCATACATTGTTCGGAGCAATTTTGATACTGAAAAGGGCAACTAGTGCTTCAGATCAGAAAAAGGAAACTCAAAAAGAACTATTATATTGCTGCACAAAATTCAGAATTAAAGTAACAACTATTCCTTCTAAAGTAACAGTATTCCTTCTGATTAGGGATACTTATTTTCTCCTTTTTACACTAAGCACCTGGAAATCACCTATAGTAGAACCCTGGGTGCCAAGGACAAAGCAGAATATCAACTTGGAACTTTTTCTTCAGAGGTTGAGATTGTACATTGATACATGAGAATCTCCAATGTTTTTTTATTCTATGTCTAATAAAAGCCCACTGTTTTCAGTCACACAGATTAATCAACATAAAGAATGACTCGCAGCACTGTGAATCATCCCCAGCACTACACAAAAGGCAGCCGAGTGACTGGTACTTACTCCTCCAGACAATTTTGAAAATAACAGCACCAACCCTTGCCAGATTTCATCTGTAAGAAAAACTGCAGCTTGCCTTTTAAACTGAAAGTTCTGGATAATTCATATGTCTTTCCTAGCTCATTTAACTTCTTTTCTGTTGCTTCCTCTGCCTACTATGCTCATAACAGAAGTACAGAAATATATAAAAGATTATATAGAAGAAATATCAAGAAAATGACAGAAATAAGTCTTCTAAAATAAGGTACATATATTTGAAGACTTGGAGGTACCACGTCAGGGCAAAGATGGAATGGAGCTTATCTTCAACGAATCAAGTATTGACAACAATGGAAGACTGCAGTTAATAGCTCCTGAAGACTTAACTACATATTTGGGAACCAGAAACTCCAAATTATTCAAATACCAGCTCTTTCTGCAGTTTTTGACATGCAGCTTTCAACTCCTTTGAACCAGTTTTGCTGAGTGCTTAATTTATTTTGTTTAAAGCTTGGTTACTGTATTTTATTGTTGAGGAAACTGGAGTTATTTTGTGATGTGACTTGCTCACATTACCAGAAAACAGGAATTTTGGCTGCCTCCAATCTTAAACTGATATGAAAACGAAGGACAGAATTTGGAACTGTTAACATCTTTTGTTTCTTTATAACATACAACAATGCACAAAATAGTTCTAAAGAGAAAAAACAACTAATTATTTAAAAATAGTACATTTATTTGAAGGAAGGGGGAAAATTTTCTTTTCAACCTGAAATTAATACACACACACAGAACTGATGTGACAGCTGCTGATTAAATTAAAATCAGAATCCTTACTCAAAGGCGCATGAAAATTATTCCCACTGAAGCAAAGACATCCTCATCTCCCATTACATCTTGTGCTTCTAATTCGATGTTTAAATATGACAAAAGCAGCATACTGGCTCTCCTCATTTCTTCTGGCACCATTCCATAATTTCTCCCAGAAAAGCTAGAACACTTTTATATATCAGTGAGCAACCTCCAATGACAATTTTTAGCTCTGCAGATTGATTCAGAAAACTGTTTTTTTCAACCAATACCTCCAACTGGCCAGTCTATAATTGTTTTATACAAAAATTAAACCAATATATTCCAATCACTTTGGAAGTCCACACAGGGACACCTCAATACAATAAAGGAAGAAAATCCACAAGCAGCAATAGATTACACTTGCAAACAACACAGTATCATTTTTATTAACTCCACATACACCAGTTATAGGAGACATCTGTAATATTTCTTCAACTTGCTGCAAAAAAATCTAACAAAACACACCTAACAAGGGCTCCTGAGCTAACCTGGGCAGATAGGAGAAACATTTTTATCTGTATCTAATAAAGTCTCTTAACAAGGATCATAAAACCCATTTCCTAGACTGTCTGCTACTGAAACAGAACAGCTTGAACACAGCCTGTAAACCTTTTATGTGAGCCCTGGCATTCTGCTTCTCAACTTCTCTTGACTTAACGAGAATATTGCCCCATTAAAGACCTCATAATAGAAGTGTTTAGTTGTATTTAAGCTCTTCCAAGGTTCAGATTTAAGTGGTTTCTTTCTCTAGCTATGCTTTTGAAACAAACCTGGCATCTGTTTTCAGGTCATTTCACTTTGTGGTTCTCATACTCTAATGAAACCCTGTAAATGTGTGTGAATCACAACATAGGAAATTTTTTTTTGTTTAAATTTAATAAAGATCATTCAGCAATTTTGACTAGAACTTTCATTATGTACATTTGACATTTTCATAGCCATCTTAACTTTCATACTTCCATGTAACCTCAGAGTTTCTTTCATTCTATCAAATGAATTCAGTGGCCAGAAAATAGACAAATTCCCTAAAACATTAAATTATGCATTACATGACACAAGTCTGGGTGTCTCCATTAGCTAACGCACATACTACTAAGAGTAATGTGACACATCTAAAATCAACTAGCTTATGGAAGAGTGAAAAAAGTAGAATGATCTTATTTAGATGGACTTTAAGGCATATTTCAATTATTTAAAAAGAAAATATAACTTTATCAGTGCTTAATACAATCAAGGCAAACAAACCGAAGTGCCTGGGGAGCTAAGGGGGAAGGAAGCTGCATGGCTACTGCCATCTAACAGTAATCCAATACACCAGCAGACTGAAACGCAACACCAGCTCCAGTGCTACGTTCCCCAGTTCAGCTCATAGCTCAGACATGAGTGCACTTGGAAAGGTTCTCACAAAGAACGCTATCCTCCACGTTTTCCTCTAAAAACTCCTTGAATAAACTTTAAATATCGTTAGCATATGTTTACCTTATATTTCAAAATGCAGTTGGAAAAAAAAAAAAAAAGAGCTTAAGGGCACATCGTAAGGTAGCTGGAATAAGTTACTTAAACCCAACATTACGCCTAGATTAACCAGCTAAGCACAAGTATAAAACAAAAACCCTGTTCCTTTGGGGAAGCTTCACCACACAACCACCTGCTTATACAACAACTGAAAAAGAGACAGGTTTAACTAGTGTTTTCCATCAGTAATTGCAAAGTACCTTCGCACAAAAAGTAATTTTCACTGCTGTGTGGGCCTTTTTCACTACAGGTATTGAGATCCTACCATCTCCAGCCTGAAAGATTTGGTTCCTTCTGACTTTGTGTCTGATGCTCATTAAAAATATTATTTTTTCCATAGAAAATATTTTATTTTTTTTTCCTCCTCAATAAACCACTATAAAACACTGGAAGGAGTTTGACCTGATGATCCTTATGGGTCCCTTCCAACTTGAGAAATTCTATGATTCTAAGACAAATACCAATTTCAGTTCCAACAGAATCATTTCTATGATATACTCCTCAATTTTTACACCAAATTGCAAACTCAGTATGACAAAACCCAGATGTGTAAGCTCTGTGTATGCCAGGACCATGTTACCTTTTCTCTCCCAAGTCTCAAAGAAGGAGATGGGGTACAGGATAAGGGACATTTCAAATTGTGGCAGTTATTTATCTCAAAAAGTTAGCAGGCAAATCGGAGGTAAGTTAGAGAGTTAATCTTTTGTCTTGGGCACACTGTGTGTGTTTCTCACTGTTTTCCACCTCTCCACAGCCCCAAAAGTTTTCTTACTTTTTTGAAGTGAACATTCTTAAAATGCTCAAGAAATCGCAACTCAAGTAACAGTTACCAATATCCTTCAGAGTGCTAATTAACGAAAGGCAGTAAAAAATAAACAATTATTTATGATTTTTCTACCTAAATTAAATGGAAAGAAAGAGATGTAGTCCAGAGTCAATGAAGGATTATGCTCAAAACTCAAATTTAATATTAACTACTCTGGCACAACAACTGGGAACATCCTGATTTAAGTTGCTAGTGGTACAAAGTTAGCAGAGGTCACTAGAGGTCTAAAGTTAAACAGTGCCACATCAAAACTACATAGAAAGGCCATGTATTTCAAGATTAACATCAATAACATCAGATATGAGTTCATCAATTAGAAGTGACTGGAGAGAAGAACCTGAATGGCTTGTTTAACCACAAGGAAACAGTGTGAAGCAGCCAAAGAAGGTATGAGGAGAAGCACCAAGCAAAAATAAGGAAGAATTATATAATTTTCAGGACACTTGGAGTTATTATGGGGCTATTTATGTTAAGAGATATACGCACCATTTCAGTTTGAACAAAACAGCTAACAGAATGTAGAATGCTATAGGGGAAAAAAGTCATGTTGGGAGTATGAAACAAACCCAGCTTTTCTTAGCCATGCAGATCAAAAGGTGAAATACATGAATGCCACCTATGAATATTGCACAGCGAATAAAAACCATAGAGAGGAAAAAAAACTATTAAGGCGAGACACAGTGCCAGCACAGCAACAAAGGTACATAGAAATGTCATTAATTAGAATTTTGCCATAAATTCAGATGTCTGTACACAGCTCCAAAACTGGTATCAAACAACGACATTCTACCCTAGTCTACTGAACAGAACAGCAGATGCAGAAGATCTCTACTTTTGAAATGAAGATCAACAACTTTATTAGGGGATTAAATGAAATCATGCTTTTATTAACAAGCGATGAGACTAGATAACCCACGGAGCTCCTGCTAGCCCTTTAAAGGCAAATATGCACACTCATTTCTCCAAGAGAGGGGCAATCAGAGCGGCACCCATACGTTCTGCTCAGGCCTGCCCGTCACAACTGTGAGAGCACACAGCCGCACACGACAGAGCACAGGGCCGCGCACCGGGCACACCGCAGCCCGCGCTGGGGGTGACACGGAGGCCAGGGAGAGCACTGCTGTCGGCGGGCCGGGCTGCACCCGGGCCGGGGGAGGCAGAGGCGGCTGCCCGGCCCTGTCCTGCTCTGCCCTTCACGCCGCCGGCTGAGGGACTGATCCCGCCGGGCTGCCCCCGCTCCCGTGTGGCGAGGATTCGGCTGCAGCCGCTCCCCTCGGCCCCGCAAGGTGCTGTGAGAGGAGCCGGGCAGCGAGGCCGGGCCGGCCGTGCCCCGCACAGCGCTGTGATGCCGGGCGGCACCGCCGCTGCCCCTCCGCACCGCGCCGGCCTCGAACCTCCCCTCCACCGGGTCTCGATCGCCCTTTTATATAACGGGTAGGGCGGCAGCCGCGGCGGTTACACAACAGCGTCCCAGGGGTACTTGCATGAGGGGATGGAGCCGCCGCGGCCCCGCCGGGTCGCTCCCGGCTCTGCCCTCAGCGGTGGCGGGGGAGGCGCCGCTCCGGCCAACGGCCCCACCTGCCCGGGCGCGCGGCGGCCGCCCCGCCTGACAGAGCGGGGCTGGCGCCGCCGCCATCACGGCCCCTTCCCCAGGGCTGCGGCGCCGCTTCACCTCAGCCCCGTCCGCCGGGCTCCGTCACCCTGGGGCAGGGGGACCAGCCTGTCCAGCCCCAGAGGTGCGACAGCGACCCCCTCAACCCACTCCCCTCAGCAGCTCCTCGGCCCGGCGCTGCCCGCGTCGCTCACTCACCATCGCGGCGCTGGGTGCCGGAGGCGAGCGCCCAGCGAGCCGGGTCCCGGAGTTTGGCTCCCCCCTTTTTTTTTTTTCCTCGCCTTCTCTCCGTTTGTGTGGTTTTTTTTATCACCTCGACCTGGAAGTTAATCAGCCTCAGCCGGCCGTCGAGCCCGCCTCCTTTAAAGGGGCCGCGCCAGGAACGCGCTGCCGGAGGGAGCGGGAACCCTGAAATCAGGTGTGAGGAGGGAAAGTGCCGGGAGAAGAGGCGGTTACACGGCACAGAGCATCGGCCTCGCGTGTTACAGCCTGGGGGACACCGCCTCGGACTGCTTTCAGTTTTGGGCCCCTCACCATAAGAACATTGAGGTACTTAGAGAGTGCGGAAGAGGTGACAAAGCTGGTGAGGGGTCTGGAGCACAAGTGTGATGAGGAGCGGCTGAGGGAACCGGGGGGTTCAGCCTGGAGAGAAGGAGGCTGAGGGGAGACCTTATCGCTGTGTACAACTACCTGAAAGGAGGTTGTAGCATGGAGGGTGTTGGTCTCGTCTCACAAGTAGCAAGTGATAGGATGAGAAGAAATGGCCTCAAGTCGTGCCAAGGGAAGTTTAGATTGGGCACTAGGAAAAAATTATTCAAGGAAAGGGTTGTCAGGCATTGGAACAGGCTGCCCAGGGCAGTGGTGGAGTCGCCATCCTTGGAGGGGTTTAAAAGGTGTTTAGACAAGGTTCTTAGGGACATGGTTTAGTGCTAGAGATAGGTTAGGTTATGGTTGGACTTGATGATCTTGAGGGTCTCTTCCAACCAAAATGATCCTGTGATTCCACGTTTTTTGGAACAAGGGTGAAGTGGTGCCAGAGCGCCAGTAGGACCGTCTGAGGAGCAGCTGCTGAGGCTGGAGCGCCTGTATTGCTGTTCCTGAGCTTTGGGGAACCTCTCACAACCAGGAATTCAAGGGCAGCTTTGTGCAGGTTGCTCACAGGTTCACCTCTGTGATTTAAATGTTTCCTGCCCAACCTAGTTTCTTCTGGAAATATGAACAATAACCTCTGGTACAATAGGTTTTGCCACCTGCTTGGAAGCTGGTGAAGAGCTTGGCCATAAGCTTTTATACAAAATAATTTCGGGCTTTGATACAGTAGTAGTGATGAAAAGCTGTCTCCTACCAAATACATACTAGAATCTATTGTGGGTAAAGGGAATACAGTTATCTTTTTGTTTCAAGATACAAAGTAAAGAGTGATACAATTACCCTGTCCAAGTAAAATGAAATTATGAAGAGTTTACAGTTAAACCTTTTCAGGAATTGCTGATTTTACACACAGCAGCTCTAAATAATATTTGTTTGCAAACCAGCAAAACACACAAATATTATGGAACAACTGTTAAAATTATTTATGTTTCTGTCATTTGAAGATGACAAGATTCTACAAGTACTATCAACTACATCAAAGTTTAGGGACTACATAACAAAGGCCAGTTATAGTCCCAATTCTTTAGATTAGGATGTTGACACAGAGAAAACAAATTATATCAGCATCAGAAACCGCAAAGACAAAATCCCAGGCAGAGAAGACTCTTCAAGGATTTAGGCCAACAAAGTCAAATAATTTCAACTGACCCTGAAATTTTTCAAAGCCAGATTTTCAGAGAAACAGTATCACTGGTACAAAAGCAGTTCATCTCCCAAAGACCTTCTGCAGAACAGGGGACTCGACACAAACGTTCTCAGGCAGCAGCCAGCACCACCCAAACTACCTGTAGCTTCTTACTTGTGTTCTCATGGGCATGTCAGTGGTTTGGGTCGATACATTTTGAAAATAAGATTTTAGACAATGTGTCTTAACTTCAACTCCAATACTGAAAAGGTGAAAAGTTTTAAGGAAATACTATCGCAATGAAGTTAGCAGAAGCTTTGTAACTGGCATTTTGGCAGCCAGCCTGGCAGGCTATGCCATCAGCGATGGTACTCACAATTATCTCCAGCAACAGACAGCTCCCTATGGGAGCTTATAGACAGGGTTTTACTGAGTTTTATTTATCCCAAAAGTTTGACAAGTTGGCATTATGTTACTGAAATAATCTCAAATATCTTTGAAATTCATTTTAACTCAAATGTCCCTTGAAGTTAATCTTAAGTGTTCTCTGAAATGAATTTTAATGCTAAGCAACATGTCACATTTCAAATGTGCTGCTATAGTCTCAGAAAATTCAGTTTGTGCTCAAATCTGCTGGAACTGGATAGTGTGCCATGTTTTGTGTTAAATATCCTAATATCACATCTGGTTTAAATTAATCCATAACTAGAGAACTAGACTTTGTTGTGTGGTGTTAACAACCATGGCACTGCCTGCTCAGGGTTCCATCTCTTCAAGAAGCATCTTTAAGATCTTTTGTTGTATCACAAAAAAGAGTGGTTGCTGCTAACAGTCACAGCTCCTCAGTTATAAAATTGAGTTTAAAATTATTTAGCTGTTAATCCAAGATGAAAGCACGCAGGCAGCGAGTTGGGGAATTGGTAAAGCAGCCCCCGCTTCTAGGCGCTGTGTAGTCTATTCATGTGTGTGTTCATGTGTGCACTCATGTCTCAACCCACGGATTTGATTGTCGTGAATAAAACCTCATGAAGTAAAATACGAAAAACTGTATTATTGCTTAAAACCTATGAATTGTCAGTCTCTGGTGGGGGAGAAATGAGGCAGTGAAGCCCAGCACAGGGACTTGCACTGCTGAGCGGCCTCGGAGCCCGAGAGTGGGAAATCAAAACAATTAAACGGTATTCCCTGAAAATAAACAGTTTCAGAGCAAATATGAGGCCTTGGCACTTATTTTTAAAATGTTCTTTAAGCTTCAATGATTGTTTGCTGCTACCCTTATCTACAGTCATGCTGAAGAAAGCTATAGCTCAGTGGAAAGCTAAATGTATTCACGAGGTGTTAATGTCTACATCTTATTCGCAGTCTTTCAGAGAAAGCCAAAGTAACTACCAATAGCGCTATGCCAGAAACTAGTGTTGCTTCAGTATGCGATGAACTGGTTCATTCTAAAGTGGTGGCGGGGCCGGTCGGAGGCAGGAGGGTCAGGGGGTCTCGGGAGGGGCCGGGGAACTGGCGGCCCCGCGACAGCGGCAGGCGGGCTCGGGGATGGGCCCGGGCTCCGGGATGGGCCCCGGCAGGCGGCGCCGGAACGATCGCTCGGCGCTCGCGGCAGGCGCCACATCGGTCGCTCGGCACTCTGGGCCGGCCTGGCAGCTCCAGCATGGCCGCGATCATCAACCTGGAGGACGAGGAGGAGGTGAGGAGCTACCTGGAGAACCTGCACGTGGAGTACAGCTACCAGTGCTTCAAGGAGAAGGACCCGGACGGTAAGCGGGCCCACCGTCACCCCTTGCCCGCCGCCCCGGGGCTCGGCGGGAGCCTCAGCCCCCTCCCCGTGCCTTGCAGGCTGCCAGCGCCTCGCCGACTACCTGGACGCCGTGAAGAAGGACTTCGTGGCGGCGGCGCGGGTGCTGCGCGACAACTGCGAGGCGCACGGGCACAGCGAGAGCTGCTACAAGCTGGGGGCCTACCAGGCCATCGGGAAAGGTGAGCGGGGGGCAGTGCTGGTTACCCGCCTGCCGGCCCTCCGGGTCCCTGTTCTGCCCCCATCGCCGCGGTTACCGCCGGCCCCTCGTGCCTGGGACCCGTCACTCGTGCCCCAGCCGCTGGTGGCTTGGGCGGCGTGGCGGGTTCGTCACCCGCAGCTCAGAGGGCACCGGTCCACCCTGCCACGGTGGGCACCGGTGTGGGGAGGGCACCTGGTGCCCCTGGGGGAACAGCTGCTGCTTTTCCAAGGGTGCCAAACACCGGCATTTCCTCCTGACCTTGAAGGAGGAACTACCGGTCCAGCCCCTTTTATGGTCATGTAATAAAAGCTGGAGAAGGGTGGAAAAACCTTAAATTGCTTCCTTCTGAAGAAACACCTTTAGGTTAACCACCTGTATCACTTTTTTATAATTATGCCTGTGTAAGTGGTAAGTATGTCCAGTGTTGAATGTTGCTTTGTGTTCTGTTCTTAAAACTTAGATTTCTTCTCACCTCTCTGTTGTTTTTTAGAGAAAGTAAGGCAGAAATAAACTTACAGATTGGTAATAGTGCTCACATAAGTAGGCCCCAAGTCTGCTCAAAATGTACCTTCTGGTAGGGCAATGGGAAGCAGTTAAACTAGCAAGGCTTCTTCCAAATGACAATACAAGGAAGGAATATATTTTTACAGTAGTTCAAAACTAGTAACAGTCTTAGTGTACCTATAGATATACTGGCAAAATAGTACTTTACCTAGTGTAAGCTATTAAGAAATCCATAGATGTAGCCTTGGAAACGATGTTTTGTGGTTTTGGTTTGTTGGTTTTGTCTGCACAAATTGTGACTACTGGGGAGTGGAGGAGGGTTCCCTACCTGGAAGACATCAGCAAAACCTTTGTGAGACAATGACAGTGCCTCTGGAGTCCTAAATTTTGTCTGCAGCATCTGAAGTGAGGGATGCTGCATTTCCCAAAGAGCACTGGGAAGCATGCTGCTGAGCAGAGAGCTCCCGTCCGCTTTACCATGTCCTTACAGTAATCTTGTGGTTTCTTGGCTGACAGGAGGACTCGACCCAGATCTGAAAGCTGCTTACAAGTCTTTTATGAAGTCATGTGAGAAAGGTGGGAAGAAGTCAGTAAATGCATGTCATAACGTTGGGCTGTTGGCCCATGATGGGAGAGTAAACGATGATAAACCTGACCCTGTTGTCGCTAGAGACCATTACACAAAAGCCTGCGATGGCAATTTTGCTCCTAGCTGCTTCAACCTCAGCGTGATTTATCTTCAGGGGGCACCAGGGGTGCCTAAGGACATGAACCGTGCCTTGGAGTACTCGCTGAAAGGGTGTGAGCTGGGTCACGTGTGGGCTTGTGCTAACGCCAGCCGAATGTACAAACTGGGAGATGGCATTGAGAAGAATGATGCTAAGGCAGAGGATTTGAAAAACAGGGCAAAACAGCTGCATAAAGAACAGAAAGAAGCCTCAAGTTCTATAGCGTTTGGGGAGTAAAACTGCCAGTTGCAGTTACTAAGACTGCAAGGGAACTTGTCATTTAAATCGTGAGCCTACAGTTTTCAGTCATAATAAATAAATATCCTGCATTTGCATATGCAAATAAACATTTTTGTGGATGCAACAAACATGGTCAACTCTGCTGTGCCTTTCTACATTTTTAAATACACAGGTTCTTAAGTGTATTGCTTAGATTCCTCATCTTCTTTAAGGAAGACAAAATCATCTGAGCTTTTGGAAGTTTGTCCCGATGGTTTCAAGTAAGAAATTAGTCCATAGCATCCTTTTTTTTTAACTCCACTGCAAATATTTATAACCAGGAACTGTGATTATGTGTTGGGCTCAGGCTGAATAGTTTGCTGCTGTGTAAAGGTTTCTGTTCTTCAGAGACTGTCATGAATCCCACATATTTTCTGCACTAACCTCCTGCCAGCACAAGCAGTTCTACTTTCACATGTTTGAGTCTCACCACTTTCACTTTGAAACCATGCTTATTGTGATCTCTTTGGCCACAGAAATTTTGTCCTTTGCTTATACTGTCAGCTTTGTTAACTGTGAGAAGTTTGTTCAGGCTCCATGTTGACCCGGGCAGTGCCTCTTGCTGTTTGTGACCTTTCCACGTCCGGGGGGACATGCTGCTTCACACCCTGAAAGTCTGAAATTTCTCCTGGTCAACTTAGATCTAGACACATTTAATTCATGTTCCAATGATTCCAAGCCCAAAACAGTAATGAGACTTATGACAGTATGTACATAGAGACATCCCTCCCTATAGATCTTGCAAATGAAATAGGCAGGAGAGAAAGGAGCTTAGTGTTGTAGAGGAAATAAGTAAAAGAGCTAAGAATTGGCCTACTGAATTACAGACAAGTATCCAAGGCAGGAGATTCCCTTTAAGACAAGGCACCAGCACAAGTTTTAAATACCTTTAGCCTGAATGTTGTTTTTAGCATCTTCCCAAGTGGTTTCTCACTGTGTGTGAGTTCCATGTGTGCCCAACTGCCTTAGGATTGCTCTCCAACGCATGGTGATTGCTCCTTATTCAATTACACACAAATTGTTTTACTTTCCTGACAGCCTCTGAAACATTTGGACTGAAATTCATAGATTATATATATGCAATACCCTGAAACAGCAGTCTAAATAAGTAGGAGATTGTATGTAAATGTAGTCATGCACTCATAGGATCTTTTATAATTTTGGTGTGTATAAATGTATGTGAAGTTTGTGAGATGTGTGTGTATGTTTTGCTATAAAATTACTGCTGATTTAGAACAGGAATGTTCTGGCTATGATCTGCATAAAGATACAAACTTACTATTGAAGTAAATTAAGTGGGAGAAAAAAACCAACACTAATTTAGCTGTTGGCACAATTGAAACCAGAATTGTTAGAATCTTATTGCACGTTGTCACAGGCAGGGCATGTATGAATTAAAGCAATTCTTCCCACTTAACTGCACTTTCATCGGGCTTCTTGCCAGGGATATGCTTACTGCTGGAATCAAACCCTAGCGGTGCGGCGTGGTGATGAAATGGGCTCACGGCAACGACAGATGGCAGTACACAAAAAAATTCTTGCATGCTGTCAGTGTAAGGCCTACAGCTTTTGTTTTGAGCAGCCTGCAAAAAAATAGCAGTGGCCACAAAAGTGAGATTATTTTTTGTGTTAATATTTTACGACATTTCAAGAAGGTAAAGCTCTTTCAGAGGAACACACTTTGCCTGATTCTTTGCCAGGCACTATTTCACTTGGGAAAGGTAAGTAAATGCTACGTCTGCAGAGTGTAACAGTCTGGTAATAAAACAGTGGGGAGCCATGTGTACGGAAGTCAGCAATTACAGGTGCTCGAGGCATTGGAGAACTGGGTGACATTTTAAGCCCTGATCTTTTTTTTTTTTGAGCTTCTGAGTGGCTTATTCAGATCATCAATCCAAATGAACCTGCCTCAGCCGAGCAGGTTTTCTTCCACCAGGATTAACAATTGTCAGTGATGCCCCCATGGAACCTCCAGTCAACACTTGGGAGCATCCTCAACAGAAGTGACACACATTGCAGATAATTAAAGCCACATAAAAAGTACATGTTGTAGGGAGTTTTTTTTCATAGCACTTGAGAGCTCAGAGGCTTGCAGACTTGAAATATTATAAAATGAACTATTTTCATAAAGGCTGTCAGGTGCATGAGTAACAGATAAGTTTATGAAGTATCATCCAATTTTGTACCACCAGTTGAAAAGGCAAAGCCAAATTAACGAAGGCTTTTTTGTTGCAGTAAACACCATCAAAAAAGTTTAAAGTGTTTTCAGGCTGTCTCTGAACAGTTCGCTGCCTGTTCTGGACACCCCTGTATCTTTTTTACACAAATATTGATGTTGCTGTAACAGTTGCATTAGATGGGTAAAGCACTCTCCTATTTGACTATTTTACCTCCAAAGTGACAAAGCATCAAAACGAAAGATCAACCAGTGTCATTTCAGCATATTATAAACTATATGTGGTTAATGCAGTCTGTAGCAGAGACTACAGACTAAGAATAGCACTCTATTCTCAACCTAGAGATTATGTTCAGGAGATGTAATCAAAATCTGATAAGAGGTGAAGATTGTACTGCAAATCTTGGGTTATAACCATCTTGCTCTGATTTTACAAGAGTATTACCAAAAGGCTGATCTGTCTGCTCGCTCTTTTTACCTGATCTTACAAAGGCTAAATTTTATGGCCTCTTGAGAAGAAAATTGTTCCTCCAAAGCCTCTGAGGTCATAAAGAAAGAGTGATAGGTATGTGATCATGATAGGATACTTTGATCTCTTCAAGTTTAGTGGACTGTCTAAGAAATAAAGGAGTTTATCTCAGCTTCACAGCTCCTAAACCACTGTCTGCTTTCTCTTCCATTTGCTTGTATTGATCTAAGCGTACAGACAACCTCCTTTAATCCCGCAGCAATGTACTTCAGAAGAAATGGTGACCAACTCTAATTAATTAAATAGTCTTATGAATATATGGCTTTAAATGATGAAAGCATTCGCTGCAGGATGCTTCTTGCAGCTGTGAAAACATCACCAGTGAAGTACTGGTTTTGTACCGAGATGTGAAAACCAGCAGCGCCACATCATGTTGTGTCATTAAGTGTCATTTGGATTAATTCTGGACAAAAGATGCTCTCAGGTAAAGAAGCCACGTGACATTGTAGAAACAGAAAAACAGACTTGTTCTGGTGGTTCTGTTTCTGTGTTCTATTGTAATAAAAGCAGTTTCACAGCTTGTTTGCCTTTTATTCAGCCCTCAGTAACAACTCCTCTCTGCAAGGTAAAGTGTTGTTGTAGCTGTGCACATCCACCCAGATGGACAGTCTGGGAGACTTTGTCTGTGTAATTGCCACTCCAAGAAAGCAAAACAATAATGTTCCTTCTTACAGCACCAATTTTTTGTTCAGTGCAGAAAGAAATTCAGTCTGTCGGCAATTTTTCAGTTCTTCATGTGAGAACAACTCTCCCAAGTAGCTCTTCTCTTCTTTTGGTAGATGAAGAATTTCTCCTTCCCTTGTGCTTCCCAGCATCTCATCTTCTAGACCTCAGAATGATACAGTCCCTAGTACATTTCAATATCAAACACTAATATCCTGCTCTGATTTTTCAGACAATGTATCAACAATATGGCCCAGAAACCACACAAAGCTGTTTTCTCCAAGACTCTTAAGACCTTAATGATCAATTATTTGCTAGATTTTCAATGTCTTAATTTTGTATGCCGGATCTATAGCCTCTCAGTGCTTTCATTTTTCAGTATCCACACTTGAAGCAAACACAGTAATCACTAATTAGGCTAATTTCAGACTATATCACATATTTCTAATTTGTTATTATTGCCTTCTAATCTAACAATGGTTATATTACCAAAGGTATATTCATTCCAATGAATATACTTCTTACATACACACTTTGTTTCACAGTTTTGTTTGTGATATGGTAATATGGGTTTGTAATACATTTTTGGTTGTTTTTTTTTTAATCCTTTTTTCCCTTAGATCATTTGCTAAGAAATTTATGTGATATGGAATTATAAAATTAAGACCACTTTGGAGTGCTGATTTCACATGGGGATTTGCGAGCAGCATAATTGTGATACATACATACACTCCATGAGTGTGGTGGGAGTTCTCTGTAAGATCTCATTCTGTCTATGCAAAACTGAAACACAGTGCTTTAAATGTACCCTAGAGAGTTTTTCTTAGCAACGGAGAGCCTCCTGGTAAAACAGAAGAGAGAGAGAAGATGAAAACCCTGCATGTTTACACAGCAATTGTCACCGCAGCATTCTAGTGTGTTTCACCCTGGGAATCACGGGAAACACTGAGCTGCTGTTCAGCTCACAGAGCCGCTACATACGGAGTTGGGGTAAGAGAGCTGGCAAAGGAAAATGTTGTTTGGCTATGATGTGACTTCATAACTTGAAGATGCAGCTTATCTGAATTTAAGTCAGAAGTTTCTTATTTTGACAGGCCTCGTTTGACGCTTAAGGGTCTGGTGTGAGCATTTAATTGTCTCACGAAAAACACTGAAAAGAAGTGAGGTGAGCTGGTTTCCTTCCGACTGGAATCAAACCATGTTCCTGTAGAGCTTCCTACCCAGGAAACTCTTGGGGCTTTGCAACAACCTTTCCTGCAACCTCCTGAGAAGGAAACCTGTATTATACCCATAGGAGATAGGCAGGGAGGACAAAGCATTGAATGTCTTTTGACTTACTTCAGGTCACATGACATCAGTAGAGGCTCAGACTGATTATTCTCCAAACAATATTTAGCGTAGCAAAGACCTGTCGATTCTTTACAAGCCAAGAAACACTAAGATGGGAAACTGGCCTTTGAATGCCATTCCAGTAATATTTGTGGAGTATTATTCTGGAAAGATGCAATAGCCACCTTAGAACAAAGGTTATTAATGACTGCTGAAGAGAAAATATTATAAAGCTGTGGCACTGTTGACACTTCAAGCAGTCTTGCTGTGTTACCTTCAGAAAAATTATTTTGTCTGTAAGTGGAATGTTTATGGCATTGTTTTGCTTATTTGTTCTGCAGTTGGTACAAAGGAAATATACAGTATATTACTTGTCAGGTTGGCTGAAATAAAGTGGCATTAGCTGTCACAGCAACCAAACCTGCCTCAGGCTGTTGTTTATGATGAACAGACACTGGGTCTCAGAGAGATTATATAATTTGAGGTGAAAAGCTTCACATCTTTTTGAAACTCTGAGCTTATTCCAAGTTTCTGCTGGGTTTTGTGAGTTTTACACATTCCTCAGAACTCAGGGGCTGATACCAGAGGATGCCAGGGTCTGACTTAGTTACAAAAGCCACAGAATGTGTGAACAAATTCAATACAAGTGATAGTTTCTATAGGAGCAGCACAATGGTTTTGTTACAGCAAATGGTAAAAACTTCCCACACCATGTAACAGTTAACCAAAATGTCTCTGCAGTGTACTTGGCTTTGTAATTTCCATTTTCTGTGTATTACAGCATGAAATGCCCAAGTGTGCTGTTTGCTGACTGTTCTGTTCATTGCTCCCACAAGGCTATGGGCACTTCCAGATCACTCTATCACACTGTAGTGACTATGCCGATCCATTGATGGTTTAAACTGCAACACAAATTAAAAGCTAGCTAATATAGTTTATACGTGATAGGAGATAGGTGATTAGTTCTAATTCTCTATGAACTTCCTTTCCTCATCTAATGCCATCCTAATATGTATGTTAAACTAAAGCCTATGGTCAGAAGGTATTTTCTTATGCAGTATCTGTATGTGTCCCTAGTGATCTTCAGGTAAGAAGGTAAAGCATTCAGTCCTTTCAAATGCAGGATGATTTTGCCTTAAGACATTGTGCAGTTACAAGTTACAACCTAAAGCTATATTTATACCACAGCAGAGCCCTGGAAACATTTCATACTATTTTCCCCATTCTGATCTTTGGGGAACAATTTCAATAAAGGCTTTTGATCTATTATTTGAATAAATAACCTCCACTTGATTTCAGTGAATATTTTCCCTCAGCATTTTGCAGCACTGAGCCAGAATACGTGCTGTCATTGCAACAGTCAATGACAATTTGGAGTCAAACTGTGGAAAAGTTTTATATAAATCTTGGAAGCACCAGTAGGAACGTTGCCCTCTGGAGAGCCCAAGGTGAGATCCTTTGTCAGAGGGCATAGCACAAACAACCTGGGGAAATGGCGAAGAGAGGCAAGCAAAGACACCTGGTGCTCAGGAGCCCGCTGCTCACACTGCTGCAGAGCAGCAAGTTTCTGGCTGCTCACTGCTTAGTGCTCTTGAAAGGCATTAATGTTGCCTGGGGACATACGTAAGGTGACAGAAAGAGAGTTAGTAACATCTTTTGATGTTTAAGTATGAAAGAACAAAGCTTTTTGATTCAGTTCCTGTTCACAAGGCTGAATCAGAGATATTGTGAGACTGGGAAACATATAAACTTGAAAACTTATAAGATTGAGCCTTAATACTAGAAAATTTTATTTCGGAAAGGTCCTTGTGCAATCTGGGGTATGCGATATTTCTTCTCTGCTTTTGTCGTGACACTGCAAATTGATCAGATGAATGTGTGGAGAGGAGGTGATTGAGTACTCTCTGTGCTTGGAGGCTTGAACTAGTAAGTGACAAACATAAATGCTGTTTCTTGTTAGAAATTGCTATTTGCAATATTGCTCAGCCTATGAATATAGTTAAAACCAAAGGGACGCTGAACGCTTTCTGCAGCACATCAAGCATCAGCTTCCCTCAGCTGAGACCCATGTGGTTGTTTTAAAGGACTTACTGCAGTGTAACTTGGCTTGGCCCAAACAACCCAAGAAGATAGTTCATGGCAGAGCTGTTGAAGAAAAACAGGATCAAAATACTAGAGAGTCTAAAAACAAGGGCGAGTTTACAACAAAAATGAGCCAGAATAAATTGTATAGCAGACGAATTATTTCTAGCTAAAACTTTCCTGTCCTTATACAAAATGAGATCAACTGATTAATTAATTCAAAGTGAATTCTATTTTTTCTCATTGCTTAATCAGTAAAAGAAAAGAACAAGTAATTAAGTTTGGCCCTTGAAGTATCTCCTGATCCCAGGAAAGCATCATATCGAACTGCTTTCTTCCCTGATGTCTCCAGAGTGCAGCAAGGCCTACAGTAACGCCTGCTAGGACTCCTTAGAGATGCTGGACTAACTTGTTTAGCTCCGGAGTGAAACAGATGATGATTTCATGAGTTTTCTCCCATTTATGTGTGTTCCTAAGGGAAATAATCACAATCCAAAGACCATTTTGCTAATTTAACAAAGGAACCAGATCCAGATCATGGTGTATTCAGATCAGATCTTTCCTGGAATATAATCCTGAATCAGATCAAATTAGCTCTCAGACATCTGCAAAGTGGACAACCTGAAACAGGAATCATTCACAAGTTCAAGATCTCTATTAATTCTTCTACAACCCATATAGGGTGAAACTCCCAGCAGAAATATGCCCCTATGGCACTAACACACACCTGTTAATGTACATTTGTTAAATAAGGGCCTGCACAGAGTCCCTGTCAGGCAGAGGAGGTGAGAGCTGGTTCAGAAATGTTGTCTTTCATCACGGGCTTCTTCACTTTCTGTCTGTAGCCAGGGCTGAACCAGTGAGTAGGTGCACGCACAGAGAGAAGTCTGATTTTTGGAAGCTGAGCAAGTTTTTTAGCCAAGATCCAGTTGTGCATTTATTTGATGGGATCACAGTAGTTGTTTGATGCATTCCAAGAACCCATTAAAGGCTGAAGAGTGCCCCAGCACTTCAGATTGCAGGTGGTCTAAGTGCTTGGAAATCTATATTTAAAAAAACAAACAAACAAAAAACACAAACACAAAACCAAACAACCTCTAACCCCACAACAAAACCCAAGTGTTCCCATGATCTGGTGAGCCTTTTGTGTTCTGTTCAACTGTGTTTTTCTTATTTTCCTGCAGGAGGACCGTTCCCTTGGCTACCGGTGCTGGCTTCTAATAGTTGGCATTTAGGCACTGGGAGCTAACAGGATTAAAACATTGCTCTGTTTTTCTTTTATTCCCGCAGGAGCACAGGGAACACAACTGGACCGGTTTCTGGCAGCCAACCGCTCCGGGTGGTACCACCGCATGGAGCTGCGTGATTTTGCCCTGCTGCACCCTTCCCTTCCAGGTGCCGCTCCAGCTGATCTCTGCATTTCTGCTGCCCGCTGCCTTGGCAGAGAAGCGCAAAGGGGAGATGAGATTTGGGGCTGGTTTCTGTGCCCTCCTGCACAGGAGACAGCACAGATGGATTTGCTATCAGCCATATGCAGCAGCAGCACATCATAGGGCAGAACATGCACAGCCAGTCTCATGTGAACATGGGGTGCAGGTCACAGCAGACACAGCGCTGTGCTATAATCAGTGTCTCTTAATCTTTCTGGCTTTCTGTATTAAGGACGTTGTTGCTTTTGCATTAGAGGAATGAGAATAGTCGTCTCCTCCCGAGACCTCAAGGTCCTGCCTTCATTTGCCATCAAGTGCTCCATGAAACTCCATTTCATTAAAATCTCTGTGCAGTGACCTCTGCACAATAACCTGCTCTCTGCGGTCCCTCCGTAGTCTGAGGCTGCTCTCATCTAAATTACTGTTATGCTGAGGGAATCAAATACATATTTTTCTCCATTTGAGTGCCCGGAGCAAACTCATGTCCTTCTGCAGTCATGGAACACAACAAAGGGACCCTGATTAAGAGGGCAAGGTGAGACTTGCTGTCTCTATGGAAACTGGAGACCAGTCTAATGACAGGGCAGATGAGGAACCAAGAACACAGGTCCAGCAGATGAACAGAAACCATCAGATCTCAGACAAAAGTTGAGAAAATTAGGCCATAAGTGTGGTGGGTGGATGAAGAGTTGTATGCTAGGTAGCTGGGAACCTGGTAAGGACCTGTGGTGATTTGTAATCACCAAATCCTGTGGCACTGTAAAAGCAAATACCACTAATCTGTATTGGGCAAAAAAAGATGAAAAGTCACAAATACAGAAAGGCCATACTGCTTTCATATTTTTTTTCTCACGTTTTCTATTGTGGCTATACCAGATGCCAATATGAGCAGATCTGATAATTCAGGGACATGCCTGGTGTACATGCTGAACGACCCCATCTTTGTAGCAGAGCTGCTGGCTTTGCCTGCCAGAAAGGCTCAGAGGATAGAGGAGGCGGCCTGGGGAGGAGGAACACGGGAGGCGTTGGTGCTGGAGCTGCATGCAGGGTTAAGCTCTTTTCCAGGAATTTGCACTGTTCCTGCCTAGTGCAAGAACAGAGGGAAGGTAATCAGCATCAGATTGCTGAGTGGGACCTGCTTTGCATTTCTTGTTGGGAAGACATGAGGGCTGAAACTTCTCTTTCTAGAGGCCAAAGAGATTAAACTGTGGGGTCTTGCTGCACAAAAGGTGTTAAGAGTTCTCCTCCCCTTTAGCATCCAGGAGCCAGAACCAAAGAACTGCCCCGAATCCAACAGTGTGGAAGTGCTGGGGGTCCAGTGAGTGGGTCCATCAAGTTAGGCAACCAGTCCAGACTCTGACAGCTCATTTCTTCCTCTTAAACAAATTGAACTCTCAATTTTATTTCTATAAAGCCTCTCTCTGTTTTGCAAGTGTAGTTATTTTCCAGTGGACCAATCCTTTGTGATCCCCCCATGACCTGGGGCTCTGCTTTTCCTAGTTTGTTCAAGGGGCGCTGCTTTCACGCCTGCCCCAGCCTTGTGGAGGACACAGCAATGCACTCACACCAGGCTCTGCTCTTCAGCAGGTCAGCCACTGCTCACCAGTTTTCTGTCATGAAAACATCATTGCAGCTAGATGGAAAAGTCATACTCTTTTCATTTTTGCAGATGGCACATGGCCATTTTGTATGAATATTCTCCTGGGGAAATCAAATTTTATTGCAGGATGTGTGATATTAAAATGCACCACACTGGGACACTAATATGCACATTAATAACATATGTGCTATATAGAAACGTGGGCAAATTGAGCTAGAATGGGCCTTGTGGTTATGCAGTCTGTTTCCCTGTCCCAAGCCAGAATTATCTGTATTTATCGTATCTGACAGCTATCTGCCCTATCTAACCTCTACTGGAGGCTTCACAGTTGCTGCATGGAATTTTTTGTTGTGTTTACTTTCCAGCAGAAAGCTCATTATTTCCTCAATCACCACAAATAAAATGAATGACTGTAGTATAAGGATAATATACAAGCAAGAACAAGTCAGCAGCACAGAAGCAGGAGTCCTCTCCTGGCAGTCTAAGGGAAGCCCTACTTGATTCAAGGATTTATCTGCTTTGAGTTGACTACAGTAGGGCATTGTCTACAACCAGGTAAGAACAATAGTCGTTTCAGCACACTGGGAAGCGCAGACAAGATATGATTCCTCAGCATCAGAAAACTAGCAAAGGGTCAGTGTGAAAATGCAGTTCAATGAGAGGCAGAATAAATGAGAATAGCCTCTTATATTAGTGATAAGGATTGGCCCACATTTATTTTTCAACTGTGTCAAAGCGTAACTGCTCTTTATGTTTATTGTTAGTGCTGTCATTGCAACATGATAGAAATTAACTGCTTTATTTATTTATTGGTAAGAAAAGAGACTTACCTGCCATGTGATAAGCTGCTACTTTTACTCCAGTACAAAGACTGCATCAGAAATCCCAGCCAGCTGAATAATACCTGGAATTAGAGGAAAGGCAAATAGTGGAAACCTGCTGCACTCAGTTTCTGTCCTAAGAGAGGTGCTATAAAGTGAACTACATCCTGATTTCATTTAAAATACTTTTATTTGAAAATGAAAGCTCTCCAGCAGCTGTGGTCCAGTTCCCCAGAAAAGGGGGCCTGTGGCAGAGTGTCCATTGGTGGCACAGACGGCACAGCTCTGTTACCCCCCTGGGAGACACAGCCAAGGGACCAGAGCTGCTGATCTGCCTAAGCGGCCTGAAATGGTTTTCCAGCCCTAATCTGGTAACCGTGCCTCTAAATGTTTGTTTGATGAGTTAGAGAATATATTGTCCTCTGCAAAGATGGTTTGGTATATCATTTTTTCAGCCAAAACCTCCCATTTCAGACAAAAGAAATCAGAGGAGGCTCAGTGAGGATCATGTGAAAACAGAACTCACCCACCCGCCCAGCTCAGTGAAACAGTTCTTGGTGCAACCCAACAACTCAGCCCATTTCCTTTCAAGGGCCGCATTTAGCAGAAGTTCTCAAACCCCTTTCACTGACACAATTCTCTTAGATTTCCAAGGGATAAACCACTGGATCCTGTCTGCACATCCTGCCATCTCCTCTTTGCATTAAAACTCCGAGCTGCCCTTGTCAGGTCAGCACTGCCTTATCACCCTCCCCAGAACGCCCACAGTCATATACTATCCATAACTGAATTAATATTAACTTCATCCCTCGTGTCTCAGAGTTCACAATTTAAAATCCCAAGCTTGGTAGCTCCAGCAAACACTGGAAGGATTTCCAGAATCTCTGCAGCTCCTCACCCCCTTGCCTTGGGTCTCCCAGGTACAGCTGCGCTCCCAGGGACCATCTCCCAGGGCCGGCTGCTCCCCTCGGACGGAACAGGCTGATGGCCCCAGTGGGAGCCCCAGGGGTAACAGACCATAGTTCCCATTTAGCTGAATGTCATGATTTATTGACGCCAGTAACAAATGCAGCCTAACGAAAATAAAAGCTGCAGAGACACATTTTATCATTGACTCAAAAAGAGAAATAAATAGGTTCGTATATAATAGAGGGAGCAATCTCCTTTAAAAAGCAAAGGGATGAGATAACAATATTCTTCATCCTTGCTAGGTTCCCATGGCTTTTAACGTGTTTTGGTCTCTGCCGAAAGCCTCTCTCTGCAAAGCTGATGGGCTCATACAACAGATCAGCCCCATCCACCTGCCCTACTGACTCCTGGAAGCCCACAGGCAATTACCAGACCCTGCTGGGGAGGCACCTTCCACGAAAGTAGCTGGGGGAGCTGCAAGGGAGAGAAAGATTTAGAAAGATTTTTGTCCGTGAATGGTCCAGAGTGACTAGAAGCTGCAGTGAGGTTCAGACTGACTGTACTGACACTGTACATATTTGCATTTGCTCACTTCCAAAAATAAAATTACATTAATGGGGTTTGTGGTTCCTCTGCCAAGAAAATTACTGGGGCCAGTTCAGGTCAAATGAACAATTTAAGTGCAGTGCTTTGTGCTGGTGTCCTTGTTAAAAAAAAAAATCAAAAGGAACAGGTTTTTGTGATCGCTTGTGATTTATTTTACTGAAATGAAAATGTATTGGGCCATTGCTGCAAGTAATTTCACTGTTTTCCTTCTGGAACCAAAAAATACAAAGCATTAAATTGGTGTGAGCAAAAACCCCATCAAAGAAGGCAGCAGACATGGCAGGAGTCCACAAGTGGCACACGCTACCCGTGAGTGCAGATTTGTATGGTTGTAGTCTCCCCCAAATTGCTGCTCATTACACAGCAAAATCCACAAAAAAAAAAAATGGGAGCTGCAGCACTTGCTGTGACAGCAACATGAGAAAATGTTAATTTTTTTTACTGTAACCAAGGAACTCTCAAAGTGACTCCTGTCATACATTGCATTTTGCACCTTAAATGGCTGCAGTGGCAGGACTACAGGATTAATAGTAAGTGGAGAGTACTGGAGATAGAAACATTAACTGAGGAAAAGCACTTACCTAACACAGGCAGCAAAATCACCAGCAGAGACTCACTGCCAAGCTCACACCGAGCTGGAAGCCACAACTCCACAAAGGTGTAAGCACAACGGCTGTTTCTCATGGTGCATGATGTGTAAAGCACCCGGGCAGCCCTGATAATACAAGGAGTAGCAATGTGTTAACTAAGGAATCCAAGTTGTACCTCAAGGGAAGACTTGAAGAAGGCAGGTCTACCTTGGATGCCAAAGTAATATTTGTACATTTGCTAACACCTCAGAGAAAAGACTCGGCGGGGGGGGAGAAATCTTCTGTACTCATGTAGCTACTTCAGTGAGCCTGGAGTACAAACTGGACTGATGATCAGAGCAGAGGGGAGGGTCCTCAGCAGCGCTTTCAGCTTTGGGAATAGTTACTAGAATCTGCCCTCAACTCCAAGTTACTTTATAGCTTGAGGTACATCAGAACAACACCCTGAAAAACTTCTTAAAACCAGAGGTAACTAACTACAGATTATGTGCTTTGTTTTCTTCAGTCTGTCTTTAACTTTGGTTCCTATATGCCAGGTAAATTTTTAACTCTTTACTTTGACAAGACACACCGGATTCACACTGGTGTGCCAACAAAGCAGCTGGACAGCTGTGAGGTGTGCACTGGCTGGTGGTGCAAGGACTCACAAAGCTTCTCAGGGCAGTCCCTGAGAGCAGAGATATGGGCTACCCAGGGTGCCTGTTGAAAGTCCACCAGGACCACACACGGTGTCAATGCGGGGACACTCATGGCAAGCAGGAGGCAGGACTTTTACTTCTGAGAACTTAATTACCTCCGTTGTCTTGCTGATGCACTTAGCATTTTAGTGGTACTACCTCAAAACTCTTATCAGGTCTCTTCTTTCACCCACCAGTAAATGCTGTCTTGGCAAATCAGCTGTGGCGACATTTTTTCTCCATGTTTGGCCTCAAGTTCAGCTGTGGTATCCAAAGGCTAAACCACAAGACAGCACTCCTCATACAGAAAGAAGGCAAACCGACATGGTTACACTCATACCTCAACTTGCAGAGTAGACAACACTATATAAACTAACAATATAAACATGTTTTTCATTATATACTGTATATAAGAACATTGCATCTAATTGAACATGCTCAATCTAAAATCAATTTTCACTCAATCTCTGCAAACTCAATGGAAGTCAAGATAAGCCCACCCATTTTAAGCCTTGAGACTAATATTGATTCCCCTCTTTCATTAACACGAGTTTATCTCGCTCTCCCTTGAACAGGAAACGCATCAGCCCTCAACTTTGATTAGTGGTAATCAGAAAACATCCACACCTGCATGCAGGCAGTGGGAGGCTTTTCAATTAAAAATGGATTTTAAGCACATAATGTAACTGTTTTGAAAGGACGAATGCATCTTTCAAGGGAGACGAGCTATACAATTCATTTATGTATTGTGTTTCTTCAAGGATAGTAATGCTATTATATCAGGGAATGAAGTATCTGAACTGTTGAAGGGATTAATTTCTGCTCTTCAGAACTAAATGTATTCAATGTCACTAAAGAACAACTGGAGAGTTTTTCAAAGGTTGGATGATAGAACAGCCAGTGCTTATCATCTGTCCAAAACTAGGTCCCTTTTTTCGTGCTCAGTTTATGTTTAAAACACAGGTTCAGAGACTGTGAGGTGGAGATCTGCACCTGACACAAAAGCAGCCCAGAATGTACTGGAGCAGGGCTGTGCATGGAGGAGCAGGATGATTAATTCTGAGGAAAGCAGAAGAGCAAGGAAGCAGCGTCTCGCTGAGATAAGTGATTTTTATTCATTCTGTTTCCAAGTCTTTACCATCTTTAATACTTGTTGAAATAAAACATTTGGAAGAAAAATCCTCCCTGATGGGTTGACTTTCTCACCTTTCTGTTAAATTCTAAGGGTGTTTCTGCTCCTTGCTTATCAAGTTCCCAGTAAAGCCAGAGGAAGGCAAGGTTTGATATTCCTGCTACACCTACATGTAAACTGTAAGCAGAATTATAAACAACATCTACAGGCTTCTTTCATTTGCTATAAAAAAAGCTTAGAAAAGTACATCTGTGCATTTCTGTTTCCTTTTCATACTGTCTTTCAGCTCTCTGCTTCTGTTACCCTAAATAGAAAGATAATAGTAGTAATCTATTCCTTGGGGCTCTTGTGAAGTTTCATCAGTTAATATTCATGCAGCAAAATGGAATAAGTGCTAAGCATCATTACTGTTTTCTCCCTCTTCATTAGCACATCATGTACATCCCAAGTAGACCAGATAAACACAGAAATTAACTGTCCTCAATGTAAGGCAAGTGAAAGAGGTAACAAGACTGCTAGAGAGCCACTAATTAAAAATGTTTGCTGTGAGTGGGCAACAAAGATGATTAAGGGAGTGGAGCACCTCCCTTATGAAGAAAGGCTGAGGGAGCTGGGTCTCTTGAGCTTGGAGAAGAGGAGACTGAGGGGTGACCTTATTAATGCTTATAAATATATAAAGGGTGAGTGTCACGAGGACGGAGCCAGGCTCTTCTCGGTGGCAAACAATGATAGGACAAGGGTTAATGGAATCAAGCTGGAACACAAGAGGTTCCACTTAAATTTAAGAAAAAACTTCTTCTCAGTGAGGGTGACAGACACTGGAACAGGCTGCCCAGGGGGGTTGTGGAGTCTCCTCTGGAGACATTCAAAACCCGCCTGGACATGTTCCTGTGCGACCTCACCTAGGCGTTCCTGCTCCAGCAGGGGGATTGGACTAGATGATCTTTTGAGGTCCCTTCAAATCCCAAACATACTGTGATACTGTGAGTGATGTCTGTGTCTAACAAAACAACCCACTGAGTTTTAAAGAATTAAACGTATTTCTTTACTCTTTTGAACAAGTTCTGCCTGCAGCAAAGGAGCTCTGAGAATATGCTTCATGTTTCCATGAGAGCTGTGCTTTGGAAATCACACGTATATTAATAAACACAGGAAATAAATGAGATCTGCAAAGAATCACTGAGGCGGTTTCCAGATTCTAGAACGCAAAACCTACTTGCTGCTTCAGTTGGGATCCTGTTTGACAAGCAGCTGCTGTGGGAGGGGACAGCCATGGAGGGGGAGAGAGACAGACAGCTCTACTCTGGAGCTCTGTGTTGGAAGAGGACAAACAGAAAGAAACATTAAAATCAGAACAAATTCCAGAAAAGCAGCCCAGTAGGTTGCATTGTGGCTGTGGATGGCACACTCTGTTCAGTTGGGTCAAACTCCCAGCTCCAGGGCACACACTAGCACAGAGCTGAGGTGTGCAGCACCCACAGCACACACACAGCACCCACAGCACACACACAGCATCCACGGCCCAGGAATCCCCTGCTCTCGAAAAGCCATCTCTCTCTATTCCACATTCACTTAAATGCTAATTCCCTCCCCCTTTTTTTTTTTCATTACCACCAAAAATCACCCTTCACTGCCCCAAGCTCTACCACCCTGTGATCATGTGCCTCTACACCACAGATCTGTACAACACAGCATCCTGATCTGGCAATGTTTTACACCAGAGCACACAAAGCCAATGCAGTGCCAAGTATTCTGTCAGCTTGAAGCCATGCTCTGGCTTGGAGGAGTTTTGTCCTGAGCTGCAATCCTCTGGTTTGCAAGCAGAAGCCCCTGCTCCCTGCGACAGCAGAGGGAGAGCCACACACCCTGCCCGAGCTGACTGGGCGTGTGTAGCAGCAGCGGCAGGTGCTGCACAGAACTGCGCTTTGCAACTGGCTCAATCCTTGCAACTACTATAGAAACTAATTCCCATTTCCACTGTTTTTTGATGTAGGAATTTAGATTAGTCCCAATATCATTGGGGCTTCTCAGCTGTCCACCTCAAAGTCTTTTCATTTGGTCCATCTCAAAGCACAGCTCGTGGCTGTTGTTTTCACATCTGTCCAGAATACCTTGAGTTTTGCTTTTGTAACAGCTTGCCCTCACTGAGAAATTTTTCATGGTGCAGCACGGTGTCATTTTCTAGATGCGGCTGGCATGAACAGTGCACAACTACCTAAGCTGAAATAGCTTTTTATATTGCATCATAGTCTGACATAGAAAATTGCTGCACCACTCTTATCAAAATGTTTCATGGCCGAAATCATGGCCCCTGTCTGCTCAACCGTGCATCAGCGCCCCGCTGGGTACATCAGCAAAGTTGCAAGGGGAAAAAGAGCTTTGTGCAGAGGTTCTTGCAATCAAAATCCCTAGTCTGGGAAATTAAAAGCACATATGGGACTAAAACCAGGCTATGAAGCCTGATTTCCTTTTCTTTTCCAGAAATAACAATTTCATAATAGTATTCTGCTGGACATGGCCTTCAGTTAAGGGGAGGTGACTCATATTACCACTTATGCAGATGGGGACTTGAAACACCCATGGAAACCCCACAGCCCTTTAAGCGTGGGTTTACTCAAAGGACTAACTCCGCTTCCTCACAGGATGAATCCATGGTGGATGACTTGCAAAATGGCAAAAATTGTAATGGAAGGATGCTAATATGTGCCAGTTCTGTGGTGTTTTGTTTGCCAAGGAGCATCTCTCAAACAAACCAATTAAAAGCCTGCAACCAGGAGAGCAATAAAGATTGTGGAAGAAAAAACAACTCACAGCACCTGACTTCAGGGATCTGGCCTGACAGTTGGTCAAACTGAGGCCCTGTTTTACTGAGTTGAAGTGTTTTAATTATGGTTGTAGTAAAGCCTAAGACTCCTTCTCACTCACATTGAACTTGTGGTTCTGGGTACCACAGAGACTCAGTGAAGAGCTTGTTGTACATAAAACATTTGTCCTTTGGACATGCCAAGGTGGGACAGCTCGTGCATCACCGTTAACGCTGAGGAAGGATGTGTCAGTAAGACAGTGCTTGAAAAGCCAGTGCCTGTACATACATACATGCTCTCCAGCAAGGCTTTAAATAATATTGTTTCTCCTGCACAGCATTCTCTAGCAAGAAGTCCCTTTTGTCCATTATCACAGACCATAAGAGTGGTCATTACCTCAGGTAAGGGAAACAAGAAGGGATGCCAAAGACTGTGCTTCCTGGCGTAAATCAGTTCTCGAAAGAAATGGTTTAGTGCATTTCTTCCATTCAGACCACACAACAAATATTTAATCAATGCAATATCTGTGCAAGCTCCTGAGAGACAAACCATGACAAAGCATTTAGTAATCATCTTACCCAACTTCGTTACTAATGTGAAAAACAGTCCAATGTGCTTTAAGAGCAAGGAGGAGCACAGCAGGTAAGTGGTGGGAGGGAGGAAGGGAGGGAGGACTGGTGCAAACCCAGTGCTGAAAGCAAGGAGGTGGTAAGAGAGGGATTCCCAGGAGAAACTGGAAGCAGGATTGTATAACGAGATTACCACATGGACATGATGAAATAATTAAAAGTCATGGAGATCATGCTATGGAGACTGGAATAGTGAACTTGCTTCTTAAGCTTCTTAATGTGATCTTAACTATCCCAGTGTCACTTATGCTCATATACATAATAGGATCCTTTAATTTTATAACAATACATGAGTTGTTAGCTGGCCCCCTCCTCTGCTCCCTGGTAATTTAGATTAATAGCATTTATGTCTTTTCTTTAAATAAATTATTATTGGAGCTTTCTCATGGTACCAGAGGAAAGATGCCTATTTTTCTTTATGTTAATACTATCATTTTTAAAAGTCTAAGATGTTTTTTATTCACTTGAACAGGGAATATGAATAGGAAAAGAGAATTACATTTGCACTGCATAAAATAAAGATGAAATCACTTCTGTGGAGGCTTCATATACACTTAGCAAGCATTTTTAAAATTCCCATATTCCCAAAATGTACACACGCACATTGAGGATCAGTGGCTTGTTCAAAGGACAATTCATTATTATTTATACTGTTTGGCTAATGAAATGATCTGCTTTCTTTTCCTTCCAGTGAGATTCTGGGTAATCTGAAAGGCTCATAGTGATACACTAGTTCCTGTGGATGTAACTCACTAGTCATTCAGTACTATGAGCTTTCTTATGCCTTTCCCCTACAGAATAAGATTTGTATGCCCAACGTTAAAGACAATTGCATTTTTAGCATAATTTGCAACAGCTCAGTCTTTATCTTTTGAGGGTGCTGGTTCAGTCCCATAGGAGAACTGTATATGGTCCTTTACATAATCTGGAAGATGCATTAAAATCCTGATTATTAGACCCAATTTTATAAATTCAGGAATAAAGTAGCCTACTTTTTTACTAGCCCTGCAATACTAGGTACAGTTTCTTACCCATCATTTGTGCTTCAAGTCCGCAATGGTGATCAGAAATCCCAGCAAACTGAGAGGATTTAGGTATCACAAGCCAGTGGCCCGGTGTATTCAGGGCAGTATCCAGGGAGCAGTGGTCAGTGGTGAGTGTGCAGGAGGCAATGGCAGGACCCAGGCTGTATGGCTGGATGCCTCCTCTTACAATCCTTTGGCACATCAGAATGGGACTTTCTCAGCTTTTTCATCAGTGGTAAAATGAAGAGGTGATCTGATTTGTTAATTGTCTGGGAAGTGGAAAAAAAACAACATTACTACAATTTTGTTGAACAGTTTAATTTTCATGATCTACATATCCGTTTTGCTAATTAATTCACATTCCCAACTGTCTTTCACATTCTTACTCTAATAATTCAGTATCTTTTAAAATTTTACTTTAAAAAAGCAATTATTTTCTTAGCTAATTCTGGTTTCAAATTTGGGAGCCAGAGATGACTTAGCACAACACTAATATCCCTCAACATTCCGCAGTTTTCATTTGGCCACTGGGGAATTCTTTAGTGGCTGAGTGTCAGGTTTTAACTAAATGGCTTTGTTGGAAAAGCTGTTTTATTTCAGTCCTTTACCCTTCTGATCCACATAAACAAAACTGGAAAACAGAACTGCTATTTGAAAAACAGGTATTGGAAGGCAACAATGGCAGTTCACATACTTTTTGTATATCACTTAAAAATCACATGGTGGCCAAACTTGCAGCATTGTATTGTCCAGAACACCAAACCATTAGGATCACATTCTGGAATTGTGTTGAAGGAGTTATGATACAGTTTCTCTGACAACTGGTATGTACAATTAGGTTATATTTCATTTAAAGAAAGCACCTAGCAAGATGAATTCTGACTCCAAACACATTAATTCACATTAAGTAAGACTTTTAATTATATTAAAAATTATCTAGAGATGCAGCAAAGTGCTTAATTCACATGGCTTGGTGGAGAAGTAGGCTACAGTCTGTTTTATAAACCTCACCTCAACTTACTTAAGACTGGCTCATCTTTCTTTCCTCCAGCCCTCTCCTCAGCTCTCCCAGCCCGTTTCAGCCTGGCTACGAGCTGTATGGTGATGAATGCACAGTCCTGAGGCTGAGCAAATGCAGAATCAGCATAGAGTCAGGGCTCTGCTGACCCACTGGTTGGAGATGGTACTTTCCCAGCAAGCACAGAGTGAGATCATGTCTGCTCATAAAAATGTGTAGGGAGATCGCTAGATATCAAGGTAATGTCAGTTATTCCTCCAAATTGCTGGCACATACAGTGAAGCAGAGATTAAAAGCAAATCTGGCCTTAACACTCTGGTTTTGTGTTGTGCTGTTCAGGGCTCAGCAAATGTTCTTGGTCAGCAAACCCACAGGAAATCTACTTACTCTGGCTATCAGGCCCAGGACCATAAATCATTGTACTAAAGATAAGTAGCAGTGAAAAACATCAACATTATTTAGCACTGTAGAGAAAATACATTTGCTACAGGGATGAAACCTAGCTAACGGATTTAGGATGTCTTTGTGTCATGGAAAACAGAAGCTGGCTGCATATGGAAGTACATATGTATGATTTCAGTGAGCCAATTCATTGAAAGCTCCCTGTTGTTTTCTCAGCCTGCCGTGCTGCCTCCAGCCTGCAGCTATGGATCGTACTTCTCTGGAGCCCCTGAAGAACATTTCTGAATGTGGAATCTTGGTGGGAAACGGGGGATCGATATGAATCTGCACCTCCATCCTGGCTGGCTGACAGCATCCCCGGCCACCTGCACTCCAGGGTATTCCCAGTGCTGCTCTTGCCCTAGAGAGCACAGACACAGCAGAAAATGCCATCCGTCTTACCTAGAACAAAACAAGGACAAAATGTTTCCCAGTTTACTTATGTGAACAGCACAGCACCTTGGTAATTAGTAGTTTAGGGATTTCTCATTCTGCCAGGTTTATTGAATATTAGTGATGTTGAGGAATCCTGCTGTGAAAAGCCGAACACAGCTGTAGTTGTTTATCAACAAAAAATTTCAATCTAGGTCAGGCACATCAGATTAAAAAAAGAAAAAAAAAGGTAGTTTATCAAGCAGTACAAGTTACAAGACAAATTACAAGTCTTGAAACAAAAGGAACACAAGGGAAAGCTATGATGCACAGTATGAACATATGGAACCTGACCTTTAGACATCATTTAATGTCTTTGTGAGGCATTCCATAATGTTTTGGTAGCATTAATGCCACAATATTTGATCTTTTTGCACAGTAACAATCATATGTTAACACAGCACACAGTTTTGCCCGGTAATGTTTCCTCCTAAGATTTTCTCCTAAACCGATATTTACATAGGTATCTTCTTCAAAGTCCTCAGACAGGGAACTAACAGCAACATTGTGGATTATCTCAAGTGAAACCAAGCCAGTCCCTATTTTGACATGGATTCAAAGCTTTTTACAGGTCCTGGTGTTTTGCATTTTTTCCTACACCAACCTACCAATCACAAATAACAAGCAGCCCTAAGCCACGCCTGACAATACGATGAGATGTTTACAAAAATAATGAGATTTTTAAGTAACTCTCCTTGGGGTTTGGCCAGGGAAATGGCCCTGGAATGCAGATTTGCAAGCCCTCCCTACCAAAGAGTAGGCAATATCTGTTCTCTTTCAGTTTCCAGAAAAATGCTTTAAGTCTGGGATTAAGGCCAGATGTGGCCACAAACAAATTTGGGAAGGTGAACTAATTGTTATTTGCTGAAAATAATTGCTTCCTGTTATGATTACCATAGCAATTAACGTAATTCTTTATAATACTCTTGGGAACAATAAAGTTAGTGGAGAGGAAGAGCAAACAAATATCTTTCTCTGCTCTAGGAAACAGATTAGTACCAAATCTGGTTTGTTACATGGACAGCGGGAAAGCTGCTTTGTCCTTAGCGCTTCACTTTCTTGCTTTTAAATGCTTGGCTTTAGTCAAAGTTACAAGAGACAATTAAGTTGTTGTTACTTAGCAACCATGACTGGGTTCAGGAGCAAAGCACTTTGGAACAGACAGTATTTGACTCCTAGACATCACCTCTCCAGCATACCTGGGATCACTCACTTTTGTTCAGAAATGGGGCAACAGGGGCACAGTAAAACAGTCCAAGTACCTATAAAAGTGCTCACAGCCCATTTTTCAAACTACTAGAGGAGCTTTACACTCCCCTGGTTTCCCACCATACCATCACCCAAACAGTCGAGTTTCTGAAGAAATGTTTGAGACAGTAAGGACAGAGGGGTCTAAGGGCATCTCAGGCATCTCAGTGCTAATGTCACCAATGTCAGCTGCAGCGAAACACCAATGTCCTGCGGGTGTCCCAGCGGACCTCTCCTTCTATGTGCTCCCATGTATCACTTAGATGCTTTTGAGTTTCAAGGAGTTACTTAGAATGTCCTTAGATGAATAGGAAGTTTTGAATGAAAATATTATTACTGTAATTGTACATTTCCTGTACATTATGGGACTTTGGTACTTCAAAAGTGGTAGATGCATCAAACATTGGTGAGAAAATGTTATTCCTTTGTATAAAAGTCCTTCAAATAACTCCTTTTCCCCTCTCCCCAAAATTCCTAACTCAGTGGATTTATGAAAACCTCACAGTTTTTTCTCTGTCTACTCTTGTAACACGCTGGACAGGCTGGGGAAAAGAGTATGAGGAAAGGGACCATGTAGCACCAAGCAAAACAGAGCAGACGTTCCGGCCCAGACCTTGATACATAACCACTGTGCAAGTAATCAAATATGTGCTGAATTATTTGAGAAAATAAAGCGCAAAAGACAGAGAAGTGACTAATTTAGAAGGATCATAATACTTAGTTAAGACTCAAGGCACAATCCTGATAATCTTCAGAGCCGTTCATACAAGGGGCTCTGAAACCACCAAGGCCAACTTTGACCGGTGCGTATGAGGCAGCATCAGGCCCCTCCTGCTCACAGCTGGCAAAACCACTCTCGAATCACAGATGCAGAGTGGGAGGCTCAGGGTCACGCACCAGCGTCCAAGGGTGAGTCAAGTGTGTATTTTCCTAGGAGTTTAAGCACAGGCTTCAAAAATGTTTGGCAGATATTACAAGAGCTCCCAGTGGAAGCAGAAGGCCAGCGTAGCTGGTCTCAGAGCACTAACGGGTGAGGAGGCTTTTGCTCTGATATTCTAGCATCCAGATAAACTGTGTGGTTCTGGAAGGCTGAACAGATGTAGCTGAAAGTACCGGTAGCCAAGTATTTCTCATTAATTTTTGCTGCTGAAAAATGCAATGGAAAATGGAGCAAATTAATTTGGCTGGGGCATGCGATGCTTGCCTGGTAGACCTTAAGTATTTTGTTCAGCCCCAGTACACAGGAATGGAAAAAATCTGCATATATTCAGTGAGGGTCCAATTCTCCACTGGTCACAGCAGGCAGCAAAGCTGTGAGCAGCGGGAGCGTGGGGATGCTGTCTGGGGAAGAGCAGCCCTCTCTTGCTCTGCCACCTTGCCTATTCTCTGGCACTAGTGACCTGCTTATTGATCCTTCCCCGGAGGTCCAGCTTCACAAACATTGTCTGCCAGGGATGCAGGTACACAGCAGAAAGGGAGTCAAGAGGTACGAAGTGGAACTTGCAGCTGTGGGTCCTTGGCAGCTGAAGAGCAATTGCCTCTCCTGAAAGCAGCTCAAAGCACCAAGCAGAAGTGATCCACAGGAAAAGCCAGATTCCCTCCATTGTGATAGCGGTATCACGGAATTCTGTATTTGCCTGAATCCCCCATTGCACCATCTCTAACCCTCTGTCCAGTCAAGTTCCTGCTTACATAGCAGCTATGTGCATCTTGTGTATATTTTTATTCTTTACAACCCATTCACAGGTATTGTACCAAGCTGCCCCGTGCTCCTGAGAACCCTTCTCCACACTGAGAGGCCTGTGCTCTTCCATTAGCCACGAAGTCCAGTGTCTCCTTATGGAGAAAAGGATTCTGAAGTGAAGGAAAGGGCCCAGAATCAATATAAACAGCAGAAGCCTGAGAAATGCTTACGGTCCTGTCAAATGACACTCTTAGTCTTTAGAATAAGATGTTCAGAGCCCCTGGGAGCTGCAGTCACAGCAGAAACAGTGAGGTGAGAAGTTATTTCCTTGTAAACAAGCAATATTTTCCGTAAAACAGCAAACACCAAGAGCTAGTGGCTATTCAAGGTTTCAAGGCTTCTAAGTGGCAAGTTCTTGTATTTGAAAATGAAATTAGTACAAAATGCAACAACATTCTTGGTACATTAGACACGTATTAACAATGTTCTTTATAGAACTAGATGACATTTAAATTGCTTCTAATAATGTAACTGCACCATGAAACTACTTTGTTTCCTTATACTGAAATAAGAAACAATGATTGTGATATTTTTGCTTTATTAAGAGATACTATTATTTTTAAACTTATGCTCCTCGTTAGCACAAAATAATGGATAGGCACTGATCTAATTCTCAGGGTCAATTTATGCTTAACAATATAATAAGTTTGCTCTTAACTGCCAGAGAAATATGTGCTCCTGGGTGTTTCCTTCCAGTTCCTTTCTTAAGCATGTGCAGCATTCCTGTCTCCTAAAAGCTTGTTCTATAAAAGGCTGTTATGTATCTTTGATACTGTGGGATCATATTCTCCCTAGTCATTAGACTGGAAAGCCTATGTGTTTCCCAAACATTTGTTAAAATTCCAAATCAGTTTCAAGATGTACCTTAAAACACGTCAGAAGAGCTTAGATTCTGAAAGTTACCAGGGATTAGTCTATTTTCCGCTCAAACCCCAGTTTCAGGTACTGAACTAAACATAGTGTTCCTGAAAAAGAAGGAAAATTTGGAAAAGTGTAAATGTTAGGGGAGGTAGGAACCAGAAGCCGAAACTCAAAGTACTTTTCTCTGCATCATCTTATGCTGTGAGACTTGAAATCTGAACAAACACTCTTTCCCCCTGAGGCAGAAACAAGGAAGAATTTGAAATCTATAAGGCTGAAAATAACTTTCCCAAAAATCTTCAACATTTCTGTTGCCATGTTAGACAGTAAAAAAAGTACAGAAGTGTATGAACGCTTGGATGTGAACACTTGATGATGTGTCATGCTGCCCTGTGATCTGCCATTAAAAGCAAGTCGCAAGGGCGACTGTAACGCAAGCATTGCCAAATACAACAGCGTGAGCTTTGGTGGTTGCAGAACGATAATGTGAGAGCAATCACTACTGAATTCTTTTGCTGCTGCAGCACATCTGCATCCCCGCTGGATCAATGAGTCCTGGATGAAAAGACCTCCTGTCTTACCTGGTCCTTCTTTTCCTCTTTCTTTATGTGCTTTTCAAATAGCACAAGAAAACAGATGGTGTACACCTCACAGCTTTGTCCCAAATGAGCTTAAATCACAGAATTTTTTTGTGATTATGATAAAGCTGGACCTGGATGTTTATTGCCCAATGTCCTTGACAAGACATATCAACATAATTTTACAGATTTTATCTCTGTTGTAAATGATGAGAGAGACCAATGCCTCCCACAGGCTTCCTATTATCTGATTTACACTGTAGAAAGAGCCCTTTCTATCTCCATCCTTTCCCACTGTGCATGCTTACTGCTCCTCTATTTCCCTTTTCCTTTTCCTGTACGTTACTGTGTGGGATCAGCAACGGATGCTCAGCACCGTTCAGATACAGCTCAATAATCTGCCAGTGAACTCCCTCTTTGCATGTTTGAATTCCCCAGTGTAACTTCCAGATTAAATTTAGTCCCATTATATCACTGAAACAGAGCTCTGCACTTTCATTATTCTCTGTCATGGGATATTTTATGCTTCCTCATGCTATTTCAAAAAGACATGCAAGCAGATGCACGAAGAATCGTGTTATGCGATGGTATTACTGTTGGCTGGCTCATACTTAACAGTTACCTGGTGAGTTAAAGTGTTATTCCACATCCCCTGTCTAAAATTAGGGAGTGACTGCTCAGTGCAACCACTTTACAACTTCTTTTTTGTTATTATTGAAGATATTGTGGTCTTCTGAATAAGTCAGAAAATTACTTCATTGAAATGCTGCTGCTACCACTGAGGAGTCTTCAGCTCTTCATACCACTTGCTGTTGCCAAGCTGATAAATATGAAATACCAGACGTCGATGATAACCTGCAAGGTACATTATTTTCCTCAAGTAGAACAAGCTCTCCAGTTGTGATGCATTGGAGAGATCTTTACTCCAACTACCGCCCACTAACCTGCTAAACAGCAGCAAAGTGAAGAGCCAGAGCCAAAAGCTCAAACCCAAAAGCTCATCAAAACTTGAAGGAAATCACTCGCATGGCTGGCATAGATTTGCTGAAACTTTATGATCTTATGAGCAGATGACATTCATGCGAGTTATTTTCCATACTGACTGGGTGTTTTAAATGCCAGAAGAAAGAACAGTAAGATACAATGGTGAATCACCACTCCTGAATGAAAAGTGGAGTCAGAGGGGAAGAGGTTGTAGGATTCCCTTTTTGAGCACACCTCTCTCCTATTTTTGTACCAGGCTCAGTATGTTCATCCTCAGATGCAGAAGAAAGGATCTGTAGGACACATGTACTACTTTACCCACCTCTACAAGAGATTTAACCAGACCTCATGACCTTTGTTTTCCCAGTTCCCGCCTTCCCATGGCATTGGAGAAAATAAAAAATATTCACAAATTACAGGATCTAATAACTTGCCCTTTAGAAGAATCACATTACTCAGAAGTGTTCCGTACATGTAGCCATTACAGCCAACAACTTTAGTCACTGATTTCCCAACTGTGGCTCAAACTGTTATTATTACTTCTAAAAACAATGTATTTCATGAATACCAAATGTATTTCTTGGAGTTACCTGATGTCTCCCTTTAATCGTGGAGAGATTCTATTAACTTGTTGCCTTTGTCATAAACAAAGCTATTTATTTCACTGGAAATATCTGGCTTTTCATTCATTATGAAGCACTTAGATATAACCTCATGTGACATTAAAGTCACTGCACCTTATCTCTCAGTATCATTAAAATATGGAATAAGGTACTTATCTCTGCTTAAAAATACAAAGAAAAAAACTATTCAGCTGCAGTATTGTCTCCTCTGTAGAAAGGATTTTGGGGTGACTGATCTTTTTAGAAAACAGCAAAATGCAGAACAATGTAGCACTGAAAAAAATAACATGTTCCTTTACCTTTTTAAAACCCAAATGCATGAATTCTGACTCTCCTTTGCACCTAAATCATCTCTTTTGCAAAACAAATAACAGGCTGATGGATGCAACCACTCTATAAAGCTCAGATGGGGTGAAAAATTGAATTTTAAAACTTTGCAAACAAGTTGCTCTGAGTCAATTTTCCCACAGCTGAATCTATGCTCTTGTCTGCTCTCATTTCCCACAGGTAGTTATGGCATTGGCAATTTGAAGTATTTCATAAATAACTTGCTGGTATTCAGCATGTTGCTTTATTTCCTCTCCTATAATTGAGTTTGACATTTTGATTCAGCATTGTACAAAGAGCAGACTCAATTTACTGAAATTTCTGTGGTCGATGCACTTAGGAGAAAATACTGATTCCATTCTGCAGTACATTCATTAAGGGAAATGTACTTACCTTACATTTGTTTGCAGAACCAAGTAGTCATTATCAGAAACAAGAGTTACATCTCATTGTCCTCCCTGGGGTAAGTCACAGCGTTGGGCAGGGACGGTTCTGACCTGAGGCCTGGTTTCCATGAGGTTTATCCGGTTTCCCAGCTGAAGTCCAGTCTCATGGCTGTTTGAAAGCCACCTGCAGAGCCATTTTGATTCTGTCTGACCCAACATGAACATTTGAAGTGTTTCCATCTGCTACCTACTGTGTGAAAGAAGAGGGAGAACACAGAGGCAGAGATAATTGCAAAGCACCTTGTCGTTGCAAGGTGTTACCCGTGGAATCCAGATTATCACAGTAAACATGACAACTGACAACATATAATGTTCATCAGCCAGCTGCCCTCTCTCCCCTGCTGCTTCCCTCTAATTCTGGGTCTTGCTTCAGCACACCCTTTGGAATTGAGGTCTTAGGAGGCTCAGGATGCTGCCCCATCACCACCTCCATGCCCCTGTGCATCCACAGTCCGTCCACAGCCAACAAAAGCCTGAACAAGCCATTTTCCCCCAAAAACTCCCGGTGACACTGCTTGGCCCAGCCGGTGTAGGGCTCAGCACTCTTGATGGAGCAGAGAAAAAAATCATGGTCCTTAACTTTAAAAATAGTCACAGCCCCTGTAACCACCAGCTTACTTTTAACAAGGGGGAAATGGAAGCTGTGGTTTCATAAGATACTCTTCAGCTAGAGTGTCCTGAAACATCAGCTGCAAAAAAGGTGCTTATGTGCAGCTCTTTGTACTTGCACTGTCTCCACTAAATCAATTTCAACACTTTGTGTTGCTGTTGCCATCAAAACGTACTCTTCTGTACATAAAGCAAGGATCTTCAACAGTTTTTCTAAAGGATGTGGATTGGAAAAAGCATACAAATAATGGAGAAGACTAAAAATATGTTTTTAAGTAGCAAGTGTATAACATAACTAATATCTGAATTTTAGTCCGTTGCTCAGAGACATGGATTCAAAAATACCTGGATAGATTCTTCCCATACAAAGGCATTTTATACAAATGTGCTATATAGACACACACACATATATTTATATATATAAAAATGAACTATTTCTACCTGTAGACCACACTCTCGAGGTCACTGAGGAACAACAGAATGACAGAAAAGAGAAGCCAAGTGCAGTTATCCTGTCAACCACTAGAAACCAGCACCCTGTTTCCAAAGATCTACTCCAGGAACAAATGGTGGTTGGGAACTGCGACAGATCCTGATGTTGGTGATTGTTCAGGTCAGGTTTTGGATTTTTTCAATTTCTTGGTGTAGCAGAGATCTCTTTTTTGAACCAGAAATAGCTTCATGTTGCTAGGAGCTGACTTTCCAAAAACTTGTCTATTGCAGAATTCTCTCATCCTCTGCTTTTAGGGCAATATATTAATGGATTTTTATCCAGCTATTCAGTATCTGCTAAAATATGAAGTCCAGTTATATTTTTTCTTAAATTTCTAAAAAAATGGCTAAAAAAAGAATGAGTATAATAGATCTTCCACAGACACCTACTAAAGCACCACTCCTCTGACCTTATAGCTATAATAACTTCTAAATCTATGTGACAAAATTTTAAATTCCTTACCTCAAATTAAGAGAGATTGGATTTCTGTGAACTTCAGGCTAACAGATGAAAACTTAAAAGCTCCTCATTTGTACTCCTAGGAAGCAGCTGAATCTTCATGATTTTCCTGACCCATGTTCTCCAAAACTTGAAGGATGGAACAATCTTAAGGATACATAGCATTTGTCACGTTAGGAAAACAATGAAAACAGACATTATTTTCATTCAGTAAAACTGTGAGTTTTATTTGGCCTTTCTTCCATAACTTAGAAATTGCAAAGGCCAAAGCTTTCAGGAATTATACTTAAATAAGGTGACTAATTATGAAAGTCATTGATATTGTGGAACCATTGATATAGCATTTTCTATTTAGACCCAAAATCAGATCAAAGATTACAAGTGAACAGCCAGTCTTTTATATCGAAATATCCAGAGAATGATAAGGATGGGAAGAGTGAATCACTTTGAAGCGAGTGGCTACTGGTGCCAGTGAGAGTCCAAGGAAAGCTGCAGCCAGTCCCAGAACTACCAGTAGGCTCCAGTTTGGTCCTGGTGAGACCAGAACTACCAGTAGGCCCCAGTCTGGTCCCAGTGAAACCAGCCAGGGCCTGCTGCTCATGTTGCTCTAAACACACAAAAGCACACTTTTTATATCTTATAGTCTGCGAAACATATTGCACACTGTTTCACGATTCTCCCATTTTTATTTTGCCCTTACGATTCAAAAAATCTCTCAACTTTGAAAAACAATAAAAAACTTCCATAGCAACTCCTGTCAGTTCTATTAGTGTCCGTATGGCTGACAGTAACAGCACAGCCCTCAGTTTGCTTTACTATTGTCAAACAAACATAAAATGTCATCTGGGAGAAAATGAGGGCTATGCCTAACAAGTATATTAAGCCTTATTATGCCTATCAAGCACGGGGAGCCACCCTTGTTACGACTGCACATTATGTTTGAAAGCTTTTATGGGCAGCACACTGAATCCCCTCATCAAAGCAGTGTGGGAGGCACTTTTTTGGTGACATTCAGAAAGCCTCAATTACAAAACAACAGCTAAAAAGGCGAATACATGGATTTTCCTAACAATACCAAGAAAACATAAACAGGCAGTGGACACAGGCAAAGAACTAGAAGCATTTTTTTGCATTGTGGTTTTACTTTTCTGCTGTTACTTTGGTGTTTTAAGATACTCAACATGAATAAAAAGGCCAAAATCTGAGGGAAAAATAACCTCGTCACTTGTTGAATCAAGCATGTAGAAATTGCCCAAATGACAAAAAAATCAAAGATATTTTTATCTGCAACATTCAAAATAGACTATATCCTTTATTACTTCAAAATTTAAAAATTACAGGAGTGCTGGTTTGAGTTTGTATGAAGTTGAAATAACTTTTTTTTTTTTCATGTTCTGCAAGTCTTTTCTCAGTGGTTTAAAATGACAAACTTCCAGAATATGTATCTCAGGGCTGCGATCCTCAAAGGAAATCAGGTAGCAAAAATCATTAATCATTTTCCCTTATGGTCTTTGACAGTCACAATCAACAAAGTTATGAGACTGAAAGACCAGGTTTATGTTCTATTAGAAATGTATTTTCTTCATGCATCCAATGTGGTTTTAATTCTCTAGAAGTCCACAGTAGCAAATGTCAGTTTAGTGAGCTAGTATATGCAAATAGTTATAGAAAGAACATATATCACATTCTCTGTTTCTTCTGGAGGCATCAGCATCTTTCACACAAGTAACGTGACTTAAGAGTAGCTTAGACTGGAAACACTTGGGGCCTTTTGATGCATAACACCGGACAGCTGTAAAGAAATTTAAATCTCAGGCACCATCATGCACAAAGATGTCACTCCCAAAGAGCGGACAAGAACCTGGTCTTTCAAAGCTGAAATATAACCAGAGACACAAGTGACATGGTAGGTAAATATTTTAGGCTTCAACTGCAAATGGAGGAGATAATCTATCTACTGCCTTCACATAACAGCACAGTTAATTATTCTAGAAATTCTTTTGATCATTGATCTTAAAGAATCCTCACAAGATAAAAAGAAATAATTATCATTATTGTTCATGATTTGGAGCCTGAAAGCTTGAAAGACTTGGAAGCTCACATATGACAGTTAAGACTATGTTAGTTGTTCCTAAGACTTCTGGGGAAATAAAATGTGCAATTAGAGCTCTTTGATTACCTGAAGGAAGTTCAAGATTTCACAAATTAGCGTTCCAACCTGGAACACTACTGGAAAATTTTTAAAGTTTGCATCAAAATAAATATTCCAAGATATTTTGATGTAGAATCTGCAAAACATTTGTGGATTTTTATTTCAATTCATTTCAGTGTTTATAATTTCCTATGAAAACAGCTATTTAAATCAAAAATCCCTATAGAACTTCACTTTTTACTAACTTCACTTGCTTTTGGAAAACTCTTCCATCAAAGTAATTTTAAGATCTGTGAAAATCTTCTGAGGAAATAAAGGTGGAATAAAATGATAAATTAAGAAAAATACAACACAAACAAATGCCAGATTTTATTGAGGTACTGTCTTCACATGTCTGTGCAGCAAACAATCACATTTGGCTACAGACAACCAGATCCGTGACATGAAGACACCACATTAAGATGGCACACAGGGATTGCTTAAAAGAAAACTTGGTCAACACGATGTGCCAAATTCTGCTCTGCTTGACAACTGTGTTATCTCACTGAAATTGCACAGGGTAAAGACAAAAATGTGCACGAAAATGATGAGCAGCAGTAGTTGGTATGTGCAAATCAAAGTATACCACTCAAAACCATACACAATTAATCCTGACACAGCTTCAGGTCAGCCTCTGGTTATCAACAATGGTTGTAACAGCCAGGAAACACCTCTGGAGGAGTAAGTCAGGTTCTTGTAGCTCACAGTCATAGTTCATCCTTGTGGCCCAGGAAATCTCTTGAACCCACTTGGTTTTGTCAACAACTTGTTTCAGTGGGGGCTTTGTGAAGCGTGCAGCTCTGGATCTGCAAAATAACAATCACAGTTAAGAATTAGAATGAAAAGGGGCAGATTTTTTCCTCTGCTGCACAGCAGTGTTGATAAGGAGACCCTACCAACAGATCCAGATCAAACCACACAGCTCAATCCATCTCACTGGGATTACTTCTTTCCAAGCACCTCATCATATTCCTACCCTTTAACATGTGAAGAATTACACCTCTGAAGGGCATCACTACAGCTATGAAACGTTAAATGCCTCCTCTGGAGATCTATGTGGATGGGTAGATCTGCTACTGCTCCTCTGCTGTGCAAGTGAGGATTTCACCTTGCAAGTGATAAAGGCTCAAGGCACAACGGTGCTAAAACAAAATAAAAAAGGCTTAACAGATAAAGACACAGTCATTCATCTAATTTCCTATGCAGCGCCTCTTGGAAAATGCACCATTAATATCTATATTAAATCACACATTTCATTTTTTTTATGATAGACATACTCACAGTGTGTGCCTTTAATCCTGAGGGACACCAAAATATATTCCAAAGTACACTTGAAGAATTACTATACCAAGAAATGACTCTACTGCTCATTAAATGGGATTGCTTCTGAGGTGAAGCAAACAGCTGTTGCTACAGCTAGGTTTAGACACAGTTGCTTGTCTGGATATGCAGAAAACAATGGACATGCACTGAAGTCTGGCCATAAAATCTCAGTTTATTTAGCTACTGACAGAAGTTCCCAGGTATGAAATCCTGGATTCCAAGGCAGATGGCAACAAGCAGCAAAGAGCAACCTAACCAAAAAACATCACTTCTGATACTTTTTGTAGATTCTAGATTTTCTTCTGCTTAAGGCTCTGAGGATGGTTATATATTCCTGACCAACTTAAATGAAAATGTATGACATACATATAAACTTAGATTTGTGCCCTCCTCCAGTATTGCCATTTGCTTGGCAGCAGCTCAATACAAGTCAGCAGTGTGTGCCCTGGCAGGCACAAGAGCAAATTGCATCCTAGGGTGTGTTAAACCAGGATAACTGGCTGGTCAAAAGTGGTGATCATCCCACTGTTTTTAGCCTTGCTGCAGCCCCACCTCGAGTACTGTGTGCAATTCTGGGCCCCACGATTTAAGATGGCTGTGAAGGTCCTTGAGTGCATCCACAGAAGGGCAACAAAGCTTGTGAAAGGCCTGGAAGGAATGTTCTATGAGGAGCAACTGAGGACTTTGGGCTGGTCTAGTTTGGAGAAAAGAAAGCTGAGGGGTGACCTCATGGATCTGCAGCTTCCTTAAGGGGTGAAATGGAGAGGGAGGTGCTGAGCTTTCCTCCCTGGTACCCAGTGATAGGACATGGGAATGGTTCAAAGCTGTGCCAGGGGAAGTTTAGACTGGACATTAGGAAGCATTTCTTTACCAAGAGGGTGGTCAAACACTGGAACAGGCTTCCTAGAGAGGTGGTTGATGCCCCAGGCCTGTCAGTGTTTAAGAGGCATTTGAACAATGCCCTTAATAATTTGCTTTAACTTTTGGTCAGCCCTGAAGTGGTTGGGCAGTTGGACTAGATGATAATTGTAGGTTTCTTCCACCTGAAATAGCCTGGTCTCTCTCCCCGTACAGCATTTCTGATCAAATAACCCATCAGAAGGGAGCTCAGACATTCCTGTTATGGCCATCACTTCTTCTCCAGACTACGGACAGGCTCACACCCAGCCTGACACAGCACCCAAGACTCTGTCTACTCAGAGCAGTTTGACAGACATTTCCTTCCCAGACATGGACACAGTCCAGCACAAGCCAGGGGCTGCTGCTGTGGCCTAAGGGATGCCTCCCACACACAAAGGCTGTCAAGATCCTTCAGCTATCTCACTTTTGACGAATGTGAGCCTAGCCTCATCAAGATGCCTTTAGAACAAAGTCCCACAAGTTGCATCATTGGCTGGTCCAGTAGTACTTCTACCCTTTTATAGTTTAGAAGATTTTCTATTACCAAATCTGGATCTCCTGCAATGTGAAATTCAGCACATTACTTATCTTGCCTGCCAACCACTGCCCTCAGTTTTACATAACTGAACAGTCACTCATCTTTTTTAGACTTAAGCCATCTTAAGCTGGTCCTGCTGTTCCAAAACCTTAGCAATTTTCTCAGTTTTCTCTCTTCTTCAGTCTGTCCACACCTAAGAGCACTATTGTAACAGAGGCACTGCCAGCACTAACTGAAGCAAATTATTACATTTACCTTACATTCTATATACAGTTCCCCTCTTTAGTATGTCAGACTAAAACAAGAGCCCAGAACATCAATACTCCATTTCCAGCATACTGTAAATCACCAGATTTTCTTTTTCCTCACACTACTTACTTATTCTCCCTTAGGTATTTCTGAGTACTTGATTTCTCCTTTTTAAGTAAGGTACTTTGCTTTTATCTTTATTGTATTTCACCTTGTTGATTTCAGATCATTTCTCCAGGGCATTGAAATAATTCTGAAAGGTGGTTTTATCCCCTAGAATCTTGCAACCCTTCCCAGGGTGGTGTCATCCATAAATTTTATACATATGCTCTTTCATCCTCCAATCAAGCTCTTACTATTCAACTGGGATAGAGTACTGAGACATCCTTCCCTCCAAAAATGTGTTTGAGAATGAGCCACTGAAAACTTCTCTTTGACTGCATTTTCACAAAGACCTGTAAGTCACAGCCACTTGTTCTTATTTGTCTGACAGGTAAAATTACCCTGACACAGAGAGAAATTACACTGGTTTGTCATGATTTATCTTCACGAAATCTGTGTCAGATTTTTCTTGTGCATAACTCAGTTGTTTAATGATTTGATCTATTATCACTGCAAGTTTGAAGAGATGCCTCGAGCTGCCTAATTCTTCTCCTTTCCCTTTTTAAAGCCAAGAAGCTGTGTTTGCCCTTTCCTGGAAAAGAGCATGCAAACAAGCTTGAGCTGTATGCTGAACTACAGCAGTTCCAAGAGTGTAGGGAGTCCTGCTCCTAATTAAAACTCAGTGAATTTGGCAGAGGAAGTATGCATGCTAAATCAAATCTCATTTCTACATGTAGCTTTCTCACAGCAGTGGAAGTTTTACAGCCACTGATGGACTTTCTGGCTTATCACTGCACAGTGAAGTGGCTCCCCATAACAGGTGGGGGGTGAAACCTGCAACAAGCAGACAGCATGAAAAACAGCAGATAAAAACCAATTAGAGACCTGGAATTTCTACCAACACCTAACCAGGTTATCTGTTGAAGTTCTGAAAAGATCTTTAGCTCCATTTTCATTTTCATAGAAAGTTCCCAGCTGCTCCATTCCAGACCTGGAAGCAAAAAGACTCACAGGCTAAGGGTAGAGTTTTTCTGATTTTAGCCCCAAAAGAAGAATCAAGTATTCTGAGTCTTCATGATAATGCCAGCCTCATTTTGATTCAATTTTTTTTTGTTGGCATTCATCCACAAAAAAAAATGTTCTTTATATAATGGGTGCATTCAAACCCTATAAAAAGTCCTTTGCAGCTGGCCTTTCAATTCTCTCCCTCTGTTTCTCTCTTCCCATACACAATAGTGGTGAGCAGGCTACACTTCAGGGCACTCCAGAAACATTAGTGTCTATAACACAGTGGAAGGCAGGTGAACTGAAGCACAAGGAAATGACTCATGGCCTTACAGAAAGCAACGCTACACTCACAGACCTGAACTGACATCTCATCTCAGTAGTCAGTGCCTGCCACAGGTATTTTTGGATTTTCTCACTACAGACGGCTTTCTGACTGCAGGATCCTTTTTAGCCTTCCCATGGCATTTTTCTCACACAAGTCTCTTCATTTGCAACAGCAGGGGCGGGGGGGGGAAAGCGTGGAGGTGTTTAGGAGTTTCAAAATTAGTTTTGCTACACTTACGTATTTTCATGGTGACAAGCAGCCCAAACCAACCTGTTATGCTGATGATAAAATGTGCTGATAAAGATGCATTTGCATCTATGAGGACCAGGGTGGCTTTTTTTTAAGGGTACAAGAGAAAATACATGAAGCAGGGAACTCTGCCACATTTACTTTCCCGGTCACCTAAGAACAACTGTTGAACAAACAGGCCCATGTTTTTGGTTTTGTTTTTTTTTTTTTCCTGTGACAGAAATTGCTGTTCTATGGCTATTCTCACCTTCTGTGGCTGTTTAGCCATGAGCTTTCACCCCCTGCAGAAAGTAAAATGTGGGTTTCATGGCATATGAAATGTTTTGCATTATTCATAAATTTCTTTTAAGTCTGAAGTACAATTCATCTGTACTGCCATACATTTTAAATACTATTTTGCATGGTCTGTGCCACAGGCAGTTTGACCTTTAAATATGATTTCAGCATAAAAATCAAGTCAGCAAATGAAACTTCATATTTTGCAAGATAACCCTCTTCAGTTCTCTATCAGACTTGACTTGACACTTGTAGGTAGCATCCCCAAGAATCAGAATATGACTAAACTACCCACCAGACACTTGACTGCTGTTACCCTTTGTCACACGGGGGCCCTTCTAGCAGTTCATTGCTAAATAATCTCTTTTGAAGGGTAAGTTACAATGGCTGCCTCCTTAGTAAGCTCTGGTGCATTCTGGACGGCACGGCATCAGGGAAAGCACAAAGACAGCATAATGGGAATGTAATCGTCTCTTGCACACAACCATGAAAGAATATTCACATACAAGTAAATCAAGAAGAGATTTCTCTGTGGAAGCACTCTGTTTCAGTCTCTGCAGATACTCATTGTATCTGCATCACCACATATAACACAGAGCAGAGGGTAATACAAATACAATACAGTAAAATGAAATGTTCTCACTGTACCTGTTTTCATTACAGCATTGGTAGAATCCATCCAGTGCCTCTGTTTAACATATTGAACTCCCTCTAGTCTCACTGTCTGTAAAACAAAAGCATTTTCGGTAAAACTAACAGCATTGTTCTCCCTTTAATTGCAAGTAGTAATATATGTGTGCCCGCTTCACCAGAGAAAACACAGTTCCTGGAATCTTCCTCTACAGTCTTTAGGGAATGGGACAGACCTGAGCCATTCCACTTCCCATTCCTGATACCATATGAGGCTGCAATTATTAACTAACTTGTATTAAAATGGAATAAACATCAAGATGAAGAGCAGTTTAAGGTAGCAGCACTGTAGTGTAAATAGGACTTACAGCAGGAAATCAGTGAGTCTCCAAAAATAAATGGCAGAAAAATTTCCCATATCAAGAAAACAGATCAGAACTCCCCAACTTTACCCCTCTCCAGACATGATCAGGCACTATTGTCTTCACTGTACCTTCCATCCAGTGATCCCAAAGCATTATGTGGGGGGAGGCTCAAAACACTTCTTTGCATGGAAGAAGCATCATGCTTGTTTTTCAGAAAGATTGAGGGGATGACAGAACAGGATTTTTTAGTGAAACATTTAACCAGTTGCCTCACCACCACCCCCCCACCCTGCCTACCCTCCAAAATATTAAGTTCTGGCATCTCCCATCTTTTGAGTGCTTGGTTTGGAAGCTTAGTAGTATTTGTATATTGGTTTTCAGAGCACAACTTCATAGGTTAAAATAAATAGCAGTTTATTAAAATCCCACCAGGTAACTGATACAGACACCTGCTTGGAGCAGAAGAGCTGGAGATTCAGTGCAGACAACTCGAGTTTGCCCAAGTGATCAGAATAACCAAAGCAAAAGCAGTCTGAGGTGGGGCTCTGTCAAAAGGGAGAACAGGGGGACTGTGGCAGCAGTTCTCACTGGTACCTGCTGACAGCAGAGCGAGCAAAGCTCTAGAAAGACCACACTTTCAACTTCAGTTCTTTTCTTTCCTACCTTCCATTCATACTTTCATTCCCTTCTCACTTTCCTCACTCCATTTCCAGTCTTAGTCCCTGTCTCTACAAGCAACCAGCGCAACTTTGAGTCCCTCCTATCTCATCTCTCTGCCCTAAATCCACCTCCCTGCTCTGCTCTCTTGACCTCACCTTCCCTGATCATCTTCTACATCCTCCCAGACACACCCAGGTCCTAGGATCCCTATATCCGATAGGGATGAAAATATGAGAATTCTAATATTTTCATTAAAAAGAAAAAACAACCTGAAAAAAAGCAAATTGGGCAAATGAATTATTTGTTTTTGAAGTGTTTTGAAAGTTGCATCTTAGTATTTGAATTGAAAAAACCTGCAGTTTGGTTTCAAAATATCAAAATGGGATTTGATGGTTGGACACTTAAAAAAAAAAATAAATCTGTGCAATAATATTTAAGCCAAGATCTTAATAGAAACCAAGTCTTTTCAGTGAGTTATTTCAGCTGTGATAAAAAAGTAATTAAAAAAAAATCCTTATCAGTTATAGAGGAAGGCACGCCATTTCTGAAGCGTGTCTAGATTTTGTGTCTAAACCAGCTCACAGCATCTACAGGTTGTCTTTGCAATTAAAAAAATGTGACTCTTAATGCACTGCATAAAACTCACTGCTACAAAGAAGCTTGGGAAATGTAAAAGCTAAGGAGTCCAATTTAAACATTTCCAAATTTAATCTTTCCTAGTGATGTAAATTTGAGCTAATGCTACTCTTACACTAAATTTGAATTCCCAGCTCCAAAACAGGAAATTTCTTCATTTCCTAAAGAAAAAAATACTCTTTTTTTTCTTTTTTTTTTCTTTTTTAAATAGTTGGGCACATATGGCTGATTTTTCCCATGTACAAATATCTGAGGCAGATGGCTGGCAAAGAGAAAAGTAGCCTAACTGGGGAAAATTTAAGGCCAGATGCAGAATGTCCATATAGCGGAAATTATTGATAAACCTAGAAAACAAAGCTATCAATGCATATTCTAAAAACGGAGCACAGTGTCTCTGAATTCAGAGAGCAGCTATCTGGTTTCAGAACCACTAGAATCAGATAATTCAACTGAGCTAAGGAAGAGAAAGTGCGAGTGTCTGGTGCTTTTTCATCAAAATATTCTAATGTCTTGTGTATTTCACTAGTGCCCCATGAGGAATCCTTAATTAAGGAGAGAAATTGGGACAAAAAGATCATCTGGTTATTTTTCAAGCTGAGTTTTCATTATTATGAAATGAAACCATGAGCTTCTGCATACTATGATGTCACTGCTTTGTAAGAACAAGGAATTAATCTCTTCTATTAAAGCACATTTTTCCCAGCACTTATGAGTAATGTGCAAGGCCCCAGCTCTCTTCACACTCCAGACTAAAGGTCCATGCTGTTTGACTCCAAAAGCATTAGAGAGGTCTCCCAGTGCTAAGTTTTAAAGCAAAATGTTAGTTACCATCATAAAATGTAATTCGCTATTCTCATTTTGCAGTGGTATAGGAGACTTCTCCCCAGCGGTCTTCCCAGACTAACACTGTCAGAAATACAGGGATCACTCAGAAAATGTGTTTAAAAACTGTTTGCCTCACCAAGGTGGAGGGTCTCTATCCACCTTTTTACCTCTGATGGCAAACTGGTTCTAAGGGGCCAGCAGAGACGACCACTCCTCTCCCATCAGCTGCTTCTTCAAGAGAAGCATTTGTGCACCTCTTCTCCCAGTGCTGAGTGGCAGATATGCCTCTAAATTCCTCCTTTTCTGCCCATTTACCACTCCCTTCCTGACAATTATGCAATCTTTACTTAGTCCTCCTCACCTTCCCTAGATCCTCCAGCACAGTTCACTCAGCCTAACAAAACACTTGCAATCTTGTGATTCCATAGATCCCTAAGTTTTGAAGGGGATAAACCCTTTGTACTAAGAGAATTTTTATGGCTAGAAGGAAAACAAATATATGAACAAATTCACTTTCATCTTGGGAAAATCCACAATGTTTGCATTCAGCTTGGTCTCAAAAAGCATGGCTCAATTCACTGTATCACAGAATTCCTGTGTCAAGCTAGTCTTGAAGCCATATTTTTAGAGGTATCACAAGGCAAAAGTCTTCTGGTTAGTGATGTCCTTTCAAAATTCCGCTAGACATTAATGTCTAGGCTGACACACAAAGCATTAAAACGATGACACTTCCCTGCACTTCTGTCTCCTTTTAAGACTGGGCTGACAGCATCTCCCTACTCCAGAAAAGTAGCTGTGAGGATAAAGAGAAGAAAAACTGTGAAGCACTTAGACACTTGAGTAAGGCAGATCATTAACCCATGAGCAAAATCCTAGGTGCGCCTCCCATTTTAAGTGCAAACAATAAGAAAGTGATGTATAAAGATCTGAGATTTAGACTGTAAAAGGAAAAGGTTTCATTGAAAGAAGTAAATAAAGTACATCGCTATTTTTTATTGAGAAAAACTAGCTCTGATAAGAAACCGGACTAAACTCCCTGAGATATGGGATCTTCTCATTTGCCTGTACACGCTGCCTTGCATGTAAGGGATCTACTCTGCACTCTACACTATGATACTACAAACAGAAATGAGTAACAACAGTTTACATCAGTATAACAACTAACATTTAACTAGTTATTCCGGGTCTGCACCAGTGACTAAGCTAATTTTTTAAAATTCAGTTCTCAGATTAAAATGCTATTTTTTGCTAGGAACCCTACATATAAAATCTGTATCGATGCTACTTAAGACCATTTGTTCAAGACTAAATAGAGGCAAATTCCAGCTGATCCACCTTTTGCAGAATCAGAAGCTTTAATAAAGACCACACATCTAGTTTATTGTTAGAATTATGACTGATCTTTAAATTATTCCTGTAAAAATCCAACAACTCCACTTCTGTATCTGGGAGATCTTAGTCATTGTTCCATGCACTCATCTAACTTTGACTATTACATGAGGGAAGAAAGGCAGACAACAATCAATTGTATGTTTAATGAAATATAAAACTCCAACTGAGCTGACATATTATGGGTGAAACTGAATATAATAAAAGTATTGCTTTCATAAATGAGTGTTCTCTGAATGCTCCACAGGTATAGGGTGTAACACCTAATGTGTGGCACAGCCTTCATCTAAAGGCAAGATTATGCTAGTTCAAAACCAAGACAGTCGCCTATGTACAACTGTGCTCAAATCTCAGAAGAACTGAAAGAGCAGCAGAGAAGCTGCTTTTATTGTTCCCCAGGCCTGAAAGCAGCTAACCGGCCATCTCATAAGACACTCAGCCGTTGCATGACTTCCGTGCAAAAGAAATGATGAAGATAAGCACTAAGGCTTGTCAGTGAAATCCTTCAACATTTTCAAAGATCTCTCAACCTTGGCAAAGCAACTGGCTTTCAATTTCTAGCAGCCCACCTCAACAACAGCTAAAGCTATCAGAATTTAGATGTAAAATAATTGTAATTCAGCGCAGCCAAAGCAGCAGAATAATAAAAGTGAAAAACAAAATATAAGAGCAAAGTAAAATCAGTGTTTAAATACAAAGCAATGCAGTTTAAATAAAGCTCAAAAACAACACAGGAGATGGTGAGGAAAAAGCAAAGATCTCTCAGCTTCCTGATGTCCTGATACCTGGAATCATGAGAGACAGGATGTCTATGTGAACAGTGGGTCACCAGTGTGGGACCTTGGGATGCTGTTCACCTGGAAGAGAGAAATGATCTCTACTGCCAAAGCAGGATGTGGTTTTGCAGCAGGGTTCAAGTCTGTAGAGAAAGATGGAATAACTTGGCAGCAGCAGTGCCATAGCACCTGCCTCCTTCCTGGCCCCCCATAAGCCAAATATGCCTGGCACAAAAATACAAAGCGTGAGGAAAACAGTGCCCTGGCAGTGGCTTAAGAGGTGATGCCACAGCAGCAAAACCTGAGGGAAGAAGTTAAACAGCAACACCATCCAAAACACAATGCCAGTTTATAATTAGAACACAACCATCTCATAGAAGATGACTGGGCATTTTGTCCATTCCGCCCAAGAGCTTATTTAGGCCCTTGCAGGTCTTATTTCCACTCTCTCACTCCATGACAGGTGTCAATTTTTCAATTTGCGGATTAGTAGCAGTTTTCTGAATGTGTGACTTTCACTTTGGCAGCTTGCTCAGCTTACGTAGGTCCAAAACAAGGCTTTGCACTTCCTGACAGCACTATAAACAACTTTTAGACCAATGCCTCCATTCTCTAGAGAGCAAAGCAAAACACGCAAAGTTTGGTATGAAGTGGACTGTGTTAACTAGGCACTCAGGAGAGGGCTTACTGCTGTATAACAGGCTAAAATTACAGTAGCTCATTGGTCATTTATTGCCATGCAGATATGGAAGCATTTTAAAAACTAGTAAAAAATATAATTTGAAGTGGGGAACTTTTATCCAATAATTATTCCCCTTTTTCAGCTTTTGCAACTTCCAAGGCCTAAATAAGTACATTTCCTTTACTTTCTACAACTTTACTGGTCGAACTACTCAAGCCATGTTTAAATATTTACGAAGTCCAAGACAAAGGGTGAAACTTTTATCACACCCCTTCCTGCCATCAAAACTTGCAGTCAGATTTCACAAATGTACTAAAATGTAGTAGCAGCAGCCACGGTTTTCCCATGCCAGTGGGCAAGCATTGGCTACATGTGCTGTTCCTGTGGGCAACCACCAACGCAGCTTGGGCTCAAAGGTCTGGGCTACTGGGACTGAAGTGAAGAGTCTTAGATGCCTTAGACTGGATCCTATAGAAGGAAGGAAGGAAGGAAGGGAGGAAGGGAGGGAGGGAGGAAGGGAGGAAGGGAGGAAGGGAGGAAGGGAGGAAGGGAGGAGGGAGGAGGGAGGGAGGGAGGAAGGGAGGGAGGAAGGGAGGGAGGAAGGGAGGAAAAAAAACAAAACCAAACAAAAAACAACCACCTCTCCCTGTCACAAGAAAATACACTTACAATCTCCTTAATCTCCTTTGAGATTCTTATTCCTAAAATGTAACCACCAGTCTACGTTTATGTACTCTCGACAGGAAATCCAGAGCGACTAACTCATTAAGCCTCTTGCTGATAAAGGGACTTAATTCTTACACCCTTACTCAGCATTGTGAAACTTTACAGTCTTTGTACTACCAAATAAATCTACTACACTTGTGCTAATTTTTTTCATTTGAGTTTGGTACAGATTTCATTCAGAAGGTAGAACAGCAGAGTGGCGTTACTACATTTTGAGGTCCCCATCAGAAGGAAAATACACACTGTTGGATTCCTCCACATCCATTTAAAGACAGAATAAGGCTCTTCCTCTGCAAGAGATAACCTATTTCAATAACAACTGGTCTTACCTGTCATCTGTAAGCTTAAGCCAGTATCCAGTTTGCTGCGTGGCTTCGTGCTGATAAACAAATAACAGAGAACACACACAGTGATGATAAAAGCAAAGAGGACCACTGCTGCTATCGACAGGCCCACCAGTGCTCCAACACTAAGAAAGAAAAACAAAGAAATTAAGTGTACAGACAGCCTGGGATACCCATTAAAACAACAGTCTGGGTGATACCTGGAGGTTATTTGTACTCAGGCTGGGGAGTGACTGTGTATTTACTGTAAACAGAAGTTTAGAGCTCAATACTCCAGTTGCATAAACTAGAATTATTTAATTGCCCTCAGAAGGGTGAACGTCTTTACACAGCTGGTAAACAGCTGGCCCTCGATGACATTTGTTACCTATGCATTCTACTCCTGAGTCTGATTTAAACCGTGTTTATAAAAATCAGCAATAACTTCATGTAGTAACTGGCCTCAGTGAGATCAAAAGCTTCTCTGATGCAGTGCATATTCCCAGATAAGCATAATATCACATAAATACCACACGCACACAGAAAGAGAGGTTCCAGAGCTCCAGGCACCCCATGCAAACTTCTTTTTCTCAAGTAACATGACTATTAAAGCTATATTTTCAGTCTGAAATGCCATTTTTTTTTGCAAAAAGAGCTTATTAGAGCACTCTAAGTAAAGTACATGTTTGTCACAGACTCCTGTTTTACAGCCCGAGCCAAAGACACTGATTTCTGGTCAAATTAGACAGCAGCCTTTTGGTCACAGATTAAGAAAGGCTGAGGATCAAGAATCCTTATAATACTGCTGTGGTATATTTACAATTTTGACAGGTGTAAAAAGGACAGACAAGAGATTAATGTCATAAGTTCTATGAACTCCATACTCTAGTGTTAGAAATGCCTTTATAAATCACTGCTATCAGTGAGAAGTCACTTCTACTTCAGCCTTGCAGGGAGATGAGAAGAACTGTGCCTCGGGATGTTTTTATGAATTTTACATTCAAGCTATTGCAAAGCTTCCCTATAAACTCCCATAAAGCCAGTAGACAGATATGTCTATAGGAGAAACTCTTAAAATCAGCAGGATGAGAACAGCAGGTATCAGTATGACTTCAAGATGCAGTTCTCATTACTTATTGGTCAGATCCATTAATGAAGTTTATGCAACATTTACCTCTACACACAACTAAAATACGTTGTTTTCAGCAAAATGATTGGTTCTGGAAAGAACAGCTTTACCCTTATGAGGATTTTTCATGGTATTTATCATCTGCATGAACTAGACTGTCTTTCTATATTTGCGTATATATGCATGTATTAAGCAAAGTTTTTCCCAGTTAAGTATGCCTTCCACAGCTCTGAACACTGAAGTTTCTTAACCAGAACACAATCTTTTTTTTTTTTTAATAGTTAAAACTGTTATTAGAAACAAAATACCAAAATAACTATGACCATTGATCATTTTAATGACCACCCTCTCCTCTGAAAATACAGGCAGCCCTTCAACATGTCCCTACATTCTATAGCAATTACTGTGGTGCTGTGTATTCATCTAGAAAGGCTCTTGCTAAAAACATTTTGCTGTCTTCACCTCAAATACCAGGTGTTTAAAGTCTATTCCGCACTCCACATAATAACAGGCTACAGGCCTCAGGGTGTGTGTCTTCAAGATCAGTCTTCTGACAGCAGAGACATTAAACAAGAGAACTAAAAAGACACTCCTGCCCACAGCTGCGGCCTCATTAGGGAGCAAAAATCTCTGCATTAACAACCCAATCACCCTCAAAAATGATGATCTAGCATTAAAAGGGTGACAAAGGCCAAGGGTAACCCTGGAGCACTTAAACAATTCTTCAAATATGAGCAGAGAGGCTCCACTGTCAGACACCCTAGGGCCCCCCAAGCTGCTGTCCAGAGCTGCTAAGGGGGGTCACCGACATTTCTGTCAGTGATTGCTCAGCATCGCACACCTACTGTTATTTTTAGGCTGTAAAATTAGTCCATCCACACCAACAACAGCTAGGGAAAATTTAAATATCAGCTAAGCAGATGCAGTTTGTCCACTGACGGATTAAAAGGAAGCTCATGAGTCACCTGGATCCGAGTGAATCAAATGTTCCTAATGGCATTGCTGCGGTGGTGTGTTGGACATAGCATTTGCGAAGGAAACAGGTAAATATTCCCAGGAGACTGGAGGAATGAGTATATAGGAACAAAAGTCTTGCTATTTTGGAAAACTAGAACAGACTCCTGGAGAACTGCACAGCTAAGCAAATCTTGGCCACAGCATTAAGTCACCATGGTTCAATGGGTATTAACTAATACAGCATTTTGGATAAAACCTATACTTGGCCTGCCAGAGTTTAATTAAATATGTAATACTGTATGAAACTTATAAAAAGTACAGATTTGGAATGGATACTGAATTCTATTTGATACTGAAATAAGCCATTGAATTTGCAAAAGGAAACTTATTTAAACAGTGAAAAAAATAATTCTAAGATATTTTAAAGTAATGAGAAACAAAAAAGGTGCTGATGGAACCTAACCGCATCACAGTTCAGTACAAATAATACATGCTCAGCATTTCTCCCTTTCCACTCAGCTTTGAAGGTGAAGTATACGTGTCATGATAAATGCATATACGTGCATAGCACATGGCTGGGTAAGCTGTTCAGTGTTTTGCTGGTTTTGTGGTTTCAAAAGCTACATGATCTCCTGGCAAATTTTGTACACCCCTGCCTTTTATTACTAGTATTCCCTTCCCTGTTCCACGGGCTCCTGACTGCTGTAAGAGAGAGAGAAAAAACCCACATTTTTCATTTGTCTTTGCTGAGGTCAGCTTTTCAAGAAATGTGGAAAAGGAACATAGGCTGCTCTAACAAAAAAAGAAGGTACTATACTATTTGATTGTAAGTACCAGCAAAAAAAAAGAAAGAATAAATGAGAAATTAGTAATACTAATTATATATAATAATTTCAAGGGAAAATATGAAATGTGTCAAGAGTTGCTCAAAGGTTGATAACTTACGATTGTACAGCAGCTACTAGTACAACAGATGTTGGGATGCACTTGTCCAAAACTCCAGATTTTGCAGGAGTGGGAGGGGAAAACATGTTTTCATTTTGCTAAGGGACAGTGCAGTAGATAGCTCTAAACATAGTACAGGCAGTAGACATTTGGCATAAAAAAAAAAAATATATATATATATATATATATATATAGCACAGGACTGCAAGCAACTATCGCTTCAGGTTGCCTAGGCTGCTGGTTTCTCCACAAACTGCTTCTGTCAGAGCTGGCTGCCAAATGGTCTGGAAATGCGTCTCCCACAGCAGCAAAAACTCACGAGAAATCTGCAATAGCTTCCTAAAATTCTAAGCACTGTGTCACCAAACAGAAGTAATCCCTGAGATGCCACCAACTACTTGGCGGCGCATCCAGTCACTGCTTTCAAATTAATGGGGGGAGTCAACCAAACAAAGATTTAGGACAACAAAATTAGAGCTCTGGAGTAAAGCAAAGCCTGCAACAATTCCCTCATCAAAGCTTCCAAATCCTTTCCCTTCCTGAGTACATTTAACCTCCAGACTTACACTGGCTGGTTTGGCTAACTCTTGAGTAGTTTCAAGTCTTGAAAGTGCGTTCTTAAAAGCTCTAAGATGCATTTGAAGGGTTATTTTAACATATAGTCATTACATACAGAAGAAAGTAGCAGTCTGAGACAAAGATAAGCAAGGCAGTGATCACCAAAACATTCCCAGAGACCAGAAAATATTTTTATGTTTTCCTAATGGAACTACAAGTGATGAAATCCTGTGAGGGCAAGGAATGCTTGTAGACTTGCGGAAAACTGAGCAGGCAAAACCGATGCAGATGAGCTTTGGTGTACATAATGTAATGTATAAATAAACAAAACCAAGCCTACATCACAATGAACTCAGAACTGATTCTGAACTCAATAAAAGTTTCATAATTATCAGGGAGACCTCTACTGAAATCACAGGGTCAACGTGCACCAGCAGCCAAAGACATCAACAAAACATCGGCCACCAACACAAAGGATTTTGAGAGCAAGACTGAAGGCAGCATTTTGGCGCTCTCTAAAACCTTGCCATGCCCACATTTTGAGCACACAGCTCCAGATTGTGCACCTCAAAGAGCAGCACTGTGCAGTGAAAAATGGTATGGATGAGAGGCAACTAAACTGGTCAGTGGGACACAGCATCTACCTCAATGATAATTCAAAAGGACTAAGACTGTTTGGTTTGGAGAGGTGAAAGCTGAGAAGTGACGCACCAAATGCTTACAAAAATTTGAACACTGTGCATAAAGTGAACGTGCAATTGTTGGTCGCCAAAGCTCCCAACACTAATACTACAGGGTGCTCCAGAAAACTAGTAGGAAACAGTATAAAACAGATAAAAGGGAGTGTCTTCAAAGAACGGGTAGTGTTGCTGCCATCAGGGCTGCACAAGCAGACAGAAGTCCAGAAAGGGATCAGATAAAATCAGGAATAACGAGCCCATGAAAAGCCAGCAAAAGCCCCACGCAGAGGTGTATTGTACCGACACCCTGATACAGCAGCGGGGATGCTGAGGACCGGAGAGTGGCCAGGCCGTGTGCAGCCCTCACAGCCACTGCTGGACACACAGTCCGAGCTACACAGACCCTCGCACTGAGGCAGGACAGCACAAGTCTGATTATCTGCCATCTTCCAAAAAAGTTATGCAGTGCTTGACCTTACTGCACACAGAAAAGTAGCTAAAGTCATTGGGAACTTTATGCACGGCAGCATCTTACACACTCAGGCCCCGCGACAGTTGTTTATCTCCCGCAGAAACGATGGAGGGACACGGGACTCTCTGTACACAGGCACCGCGTATTCCCCAACGCTTCCTTACAAAGACCTCGAGTTATTTCTTTCAGAAACAACCCTGGCACAAGCACAAGTCTCTCTGAGCAGCAGCTGCAGCTCTGCCGCTACTCTCAGCGGGACAAAAGCAGCGCGAAGTGCCCGGCTGCGGGTACCTCAGAAAAGCAAACCCGCAGGCAAGCTCGGGCGAACACGGGTCTCCCGCCCCCCCGGAGCCTCCCCACCGCCCGCCGTGCGGGACCGGGCCCGGGCGGCACCGCCGCTCCCCTACCTGAGCCACCACATGTAGCTGTGCTCGTAGGGGAAGAAGCTGTGCGGGTCATCGCAGCAGTACTTGACGTCCTGGAAGCCGCAGCAGTACACGGCGCGGACGTCGCCGCCCGTCCGTGGGCAGCTGAACCCGCTCACCAGCACCTTGTCGGCGTTGAGGTAGCTGCTGCACTCGGCGCTCATGCTGCGGCGCCCACTGGGCTGCCCGGCACCTCGGCTCCCGGGCGGGAGGTGGGAGGTGGGGCGGCGAGCGGGAGGAGCTGGGGCGGGCAGGGGCTGCACCGGCGGCGGGCGAGGTGCCTGCGGGCGGGAGCCGCCGTGCTCGCCCCTCAGACCCGGGGTCGCCTCAAGGCGGGACGCGGCGGGCAACCGCCCGCGCTGTGAGGTGAGGGGGCAGTGGAGCCGCCCGCCCTTGGGAAGAGAGGGAGAGGGTTGTGTGGGGCCGAACAACCGCTTGGTTGCTCACCTCCGAGGCGGCACTCCCGCGTCGCTCGCCGGGGCTTCTTTTTCCTCAGCTCTCGGTCCCACATCGAGAGACTCGGGGGTCCGTGCCCACCTGTGAGCCTCGGGGGGGGTCTCAGAACAGCGAAAGCAAGAAGGTAACTGAGAGGAATTGCACCTTAGCTGGACTGAGGGTCCCTTGGCTTCATGAGGGGTAAAAATTCCATGCAATATTTTATGTTTCTGAGAGAACAGTCTACTACTCTTTTCAGAGGGCATTTCCATTTAGCGTTTTAGACCACTTTTTGAAAAAAATGTGGGACCTGGGCATTCTGTTTAAAGAGCCATTCCTGAGGGAACAAGGGGTAGATCTCAGCTCCAGATACCAGGCACACACACACATTGTGTGCACTTCTGCAAGGGATTTGGCTCTCGGAAATAAAATAAAAAGCATCCAGTGGATGTCTCCCACTCCAAAGACCTGGTCCTCAGTCTCCTTTCTAAGTTACAAAGGAACCCAGGTCAGGTGCTTTGCCACATAAGTGACCTCCTCAAGCAAAAGTTCAGGTTTTAGAGAGAAAGGAAGTTGTGCGTTGTCACTAGAGCATGACTTGAATTAATAAGACCATATTAATGCAACTAACACTTTACATTTTAATTTCAGGTCTTGCCCTGAGATGAACTCCAGGCAAGTGGGAGTTCTACCTCTTGTAGCCAACTGCCAGGCAACAGCAAGAGCCAGGAGCCATGGCAGCTTAGGGAAGACAGTGGCCTTACCAACCAGGGCACAGTCCTGCAGGATCTGAACAAGGCCATCAGCAGTCCCAGACCAAGTCAAATCCAGGGTCTGTCCAGGAGACATGAGGCAAGTTACCTACATCATAAGCATAAAGTTTATCCAGGAGGACCAGCAAGCAATCCAGACCATCAGGAGACAGGACCAAGCACAGACATGAGCTCTGGTGTAGCTTAGGGGAGGCCAGGCTGCCCTGGCATGAGTTTAAATGGGACTCATGGACCAGTGAGCAGAGGGTGTGGTGAGGGCCCAGGTGATGCTGATCAGGGCCTGTTAGTGGTCACCTAGAGCCCTGCCACTGATGTCTTCCAATACCGCATAAATTCCCGCTGTGTGTTAGAGTGTTTGACTGTATGTGCTAAGAAGTATAAATATTCTTCAGTTGCTTGGTCAATTTTTTTTATTTTTTTTTTAATGCATTCAAACCTGACTTAGCACTAAGTGGAATGAATGCAGAAATTCAGTCAGAGCCTGTCTGCTGAATTACAGATTTGCCTTCTTGTAAATAGGCAGGGAAGATTCAAATTATTCAGCTGTTGGATGCCTTTTAAGCTTGAACAATTTGAGATTTTTACTTTAGGAACCTTAAAAACAGGCTCAATGCTTGATGTTGTACTACACAACATGAAAGGATTAATGACAGTGATGTGGCTGGAGCAGACATTCCGGAAAAGAGGATACCAGGGGGAATCAAAGAGTATTGAACATTAACAAAGAGA